>NC_064642.1:386666291-389138166 GCF_023864345.2 Schistocerca serialis cubense | reverse complement strand
ATTTAGGACAATCTCGGAAGATGTTTTCTGCCTACCGCCGGTTTTGAACAAGTATTTTTGCCAATATATCGAAGGAAGGTTGAAGTCCCCACCAACTATAACCGTATGTGTGGGGTATTTATTTGTTATGAGACTCAAATTTTCTTTGAACTGTTCAGCAACTGTATCATCGGAGTCTGGGGGTCGGTAGAAGGAGCCAATTATTAACTTAGTTCGGCTGTTAAGTATAACCTCCACCCATACCAGTTCGCACGGAGTATCTACTTCGACTTCACTACAAGATAAACCATTACTGACAGACACGAACACTCCACCACCAATTCTGCCTAATCTATCTTTCCTGAACACCGTCTGAGACTTCTTAAAAATTTCTGCAGAACTTATTTCAGGCTTTAGCCGGCTTTCTGTACCTATAACGATTTCAGCTTCTGTGCTTTCTATTAGCGCTTGAAGCTCAGGGCCTTTCCCAGCACAGCTACAACAATTTACAACTACAATTCCGACTGTTCCTTGATCCAAGTACTTTCTGTATTTGCCTTTGAGATTGCAGCACACCCCGTACTTTCCCGAGGCCTTCTAACCTAAAAAAACGCCCAGTCCACGCCACACAGCCTCCGCTACCCGTGTAGCCGCCAGCTGAGTGTAGTGAACTCCTGACCTATTCAGCGGAACCCGAAACCCCACCACCCTATGGCGCAAGTCAAGGAATCTGCAGCCAACACGGTCGCAAAACCATCTGAGCCTCTGATTCAGACCCTCCACCCGGCTCTACACCACAGTCGGTTCTGTCAACGATGCTGCAGATGGTGAGCTCTGCCTTCATCTTGTAAGCAAGACCGGCAGCCTTCACCAAATCAGATAGCCGCTGGAATCCAGAGAGAATTTCCTCAGACCCAAAGCGTCACACGTCATTAGTGCCGACATGTGCCACCACCTGCAGCTGGCTGCACCCTGTGCTCTTCATGACATACGGAAGGACCCTTTCCACATCAGGAATGACTCCACCCGGCATGCACACGGAGTGCACACTGGATTTCTTCCCCTCCTTAGCCGCCGTATCCCTAAGGGGCCCCATTACGCGCCTAACATTGGAGCTCCCAACTACCAATAAGCCCACCCTCTGCGATTGCCCTGACCTTGAAAGCTGAGAATCATCCTCTGAAACAGGGCAGGCAGCTGCATTTGGCTCAGCCAGAGACAGTACCTGAAACCTGTTTGTCAGACGCACAGGGAGGCTTTCTGATCAGCCTCCAGGGATGTCTTTCACTGCCTGCCACGCCTTGGAACGAACTCCCAATCAACCACAGGCGAGGGCTCAGCCCCACTGCGGGCAGCAACCGGGGCAACCACAGTGGCAGACCGATCTGGGGACAGAGGGGACGAGGTTGACATCCCCGGTATCCCCACAATGGTGCCCATTGGCAACAGCCTCAAGCTGCGCGACCGAAGTCAGCGCCGCCTGCAGCTGTGAGCGAAGGGATGCCAACTCAGCCTAAATCCGAACACAGCAATCACAGTCCCTGTCCATTCTAATCTATGTTGAACAACAGTTACTGAAACACGAGTCTGTGCCTAGATAACGCAAGGGAAACACGCAAAGAATGTTTGAATTAACTTGTACACATGCCTAACGACTGCGCTACAATCTGCCTGAATTTACGATTACAGTAACTAAAACTCGAAATTACACCTCCTATACGAAACTCACACGCGACTGAAGTAAGAATCTACGAAGTAAACACCGAAAAGAAGCTATATACGTATATTTCTGCGCTGTCGATGTGCACCAACTGGGAGCTCAGGCCACAAGTGAAAATATGTGCCCAACCAGGACTCGTACACGTGATCTCCTGCTTACTCGGCAGTTGTATAACTACTCCGCCACCAGGCAAAGTGTGCGATTAACACTGTGTCCGGGTGGCGCAGGAGGTCCCAGGTTTTTCACTCGTCACCACAGATTTGATGCAGGTGATATCATCAATTCCTCCCCATCCCTTTCCTTTCGCTCCCTTCCACCTTCAGCGTACTAGTGTGTAAGCTGTAAGCACAAATTTCGTTACTGTAGATGCAAAAATTCAAACAACTGCAAGACATTGTATATTATATTTTCGGTAGGCGGTAGCAGTTTTAAGCAGGCGTCGCCACTTAAGTTCCTCGGCAGCCAAGGAAATTACTAGCACTAACCGCACGGTCACATACCTGCATTTTTGCATATTATTGTTTGTGGCATTCGACTGATTGGAAGTGCGTGCCGGAAACAAACTGTCGGTGTGCGTGTCGATGGTCGGTTGTCAGAAGAAGTATCGATTATGAAAGAAGTTCGCCAGGGCTGTATTCTCTCCCCACTAGTTTTTAACGTCTGTTTTGAACACATTTCCCCAGAAGCACGTGGTGCAAACTGTCAAAGAGTGGTGGTTAACGGCGTTACCGTCAATAACATCAGAGTCGCTGATGACACTGTCTTTCTTGAATAAGTGCTGGAAGATCCGGAAAGAAACAATAAACGCAGTTACTAAAGGGAGCAATACCATGAGGTTGCGTTCAAACGCCAAGAAGACAAAACTGGTGATTGCCGGCAAAAAAACCGAGATGAATTTCAGGACATTCTCGCACTCGGTAATCGTAAGCTCGAAAGGGTTTCATCATACACTCCTGGAAATGGAAAAAAGAACACATTGACACCGGTGTGTCAGACCCACCATACTTGCTCCGGACACTGCGAGAGGGCTGTACAAGCAATGATCACACGCACGGCATAGCGGACACACCAGGAACCGCGGTGTTGGCCGTCGAATGGCGCTAGCTGCGCAGCATTTGTGCACCGCCGCCGTCAGTGTCAGCCAGTTTGCCGTGGCATACGGAGCTCCATCGCAGTCTTTAACACTGGTAGCATGCCGCGACAGCGTGGACGTGAACCGTATGTGCAGTTGACGGACTTTGAGCGAGGGCGTATAGTGGGCATGCGGGAGGCCGGGTGGACGTACCGCCGAATTGCTCAACACGTGGGGCGTGAGGTCTCAACAGTACATCGATGTTGTCGCCAGTGGTCGGCGGAAGGTGCACGTGCCCGTCGACCTGGGACCGGACCGCAGCGACGCACGGATGCACGCCAAGACCGTAGGATCCTACGCAGTGCCGTAGGGGACCGCACCGCCACTTCCCAGCAAATTAGGGACACTGTTGCTCCTGGGGTATCGGCGAGGACCATTCGCAACCGTCTCCATGAAGCTGGTCTACGGTCCCGCACACCGTTAGGCCGTCTTCCGCTCACGCCCCAACATCGTGCAGCCCGCCTCCAGTGGTGTCGCGACAGGCGTGAATGGAGGGACGAATGGAGACGTGTCGTCTTCAGTGATGACAGTCGCTTCTGCCTTGGTGCCAATGATGGTCGTATGCGTGTTTGGCGCCGTGCAGGTGAGCGCCACAATCAGGACTGCATACGACCGAGGCACACAGGGCCAACACCCGGCATCGTGGTGTGGGGAGCGATCTCCTACACTGGCCGTACACCACTGGTGATCGTCGAGGGGACACTGAATAGTGCACGGTACATCCAAACTGTCATCGAACCCATCGTTCTACCATTCCTAGACCGGCTAGGGAACTTGCTGTTCCAACAGGACAATGCGCGTCCGCATGTATCCCGTGCCACCCAACGTGCTCTAGAAGGTGTAAGTCAACTACCCTGGCCAGCAAGATCTCCGGATCTGTCGCCCATTGAGCATGTTTGGGACTGGATGAAGCGTCGTCTCACGCGGTCTGCACGTCTAGCACGAACGCTGGTCCAACTGAGGCGCCAGGTGGAAATGGCATGGCAAGCCGTTCCACAGGACTACATCCAGCATCTCTACGATCGTCTCCATGGGAGAATAGCAGCCTGCATTGCTGCGAAAGGTGGATATACACTGTACTAGTGCCGACATTGTGCATGCTCTGTTGCCTATGTCTATGTGCCTGTGGTTCTGTCAGTGTGATCATGTGATGTATCTGACCCCAGGAATGTGTCAATAAAGTTTCCCCTTCCTGGGACAATGAATTCACGGTGTTCTTATTTCAATTTCCAGGAGTGTACATGCATTTAGGGAGACAAATCAAAGATAGCTGGGACTTGTCCCAAGAAATTCGTTGCAGAGTTGAACAGCCCATTAGTTCCTTCCATATTGTGATGAAAGGTGTGTCTTTCAGCAAGTATTAGACTTAGGACTCTACTGCTTTGATTATATGTGTTCAGTACCTTACTCTACGGAGCTGAGTCGTGGGTACTTAACGCAGTAATACGTAAGAAATCAGAGGCGTTTTAATTATGAGCCTAGCGAAGGATATTAGAGATGCCGTGGGAAAATGTGGTAGTACTACTGCATATGAACAAATATTTTGAAATTATCAGTGCTATTAAGAGAAGAAAACTCGAATACCTTTGGCCATATAATGAGCAAAAACAAGAACAACCTGCTGCATCTAATACATTAAGGAAATATTGATGCCAGACGTGGTTTAAGATGTAGATAATTCTGGCTAAAGAACTTACGCCAGTGGTTTCGACTGAGCACAGAATCGCTGTTCAGAAAAGCCATGGACAAATAAGAGATCATGCTACTGATTGCCTATGTTCTTGAAGGACGGGGCACATAAAGAAGAAGAAGAAGAAGAAGAAGAGGAAGAAGAAACACGGCTTCTACAGCTTATATGGAACTGTTATTATATAAAACTGGCGACATCCACACGTCATATAGAAGAAAATAGTTAGAAGACTCTGAAGGATCATTAGGAAGGTCTCAAAAAATGTGAAATTATGCATAGCGTGAAAACTTACTGTGTACTACAGAGCAGGTCTGCGTTTGCTTGAAACTTCAGAATGGCAAATAAAGGGCAGTAAGCAAATGTATCAAAAGGAGACCTTTATTATCTGTGTAAAGCTTTCAAAATTGTGGTTGTTGAACAAATGTAACTGATAGTTTTGAAATTTATACTTAACACGGTAACTTTCTGACTTCTACAAATTAGGTCTGATTTTTCTCATTGTTGTATGCAACAAACTTTATTAATTTTATTATTACTGTCACTGATATTAAATACGCATTTATCGACAAGTGCCTCTCCAGTTGTAATTTTCAGGAACAATAATTATGCAGCAGCTATTCAGGAATTCGAATCGAATGCGATAAATGTATGCTGTGCGAACAGTACTATTGGAAAAAAGCTGATAACTGCAGTATCAGCTGATGTGATGATGTACTGCGGTACGACTCTGCACTTCATGAACGTGAGTGGCATTAATGTATTCGCACTGATTGCTCCATTCACAAATTATTCAGCAGTTTTCATATTGTCACGTACTAACACACAGTAACACGAACAGAAAGATAAACAGATGTTGCAAAGGAATAACAGAATATGTAATGATATCAAAAATATTAATAGTTTCCTTCGGAATCTCTTAGAGCTGTAGTAAAAGAATGCAGACTTTTACTTTGTGTGTGTCCACATACTGGAATGCTTAAGAATTCTGCTTATGTGTTATATTTTTAAGTTATCTGTTTTCATATGATTGATGCAGTCCCCCCACTACGCTTAACCTTTCACTACCCCCAAAAGCACATGACAATTTCTTTACCCGCGCCTTAAAGGGGACATTGTACGCGAAATTCGTTGAAATTTGATGTTTTCTGTTTTCTCCTCCATAATGTACTTTGGACTTTCCTGATCATTTTGGTATATAATACATTAAAATCAGACAATTGTGAGACCTTCAAATAATATTTTAAATACTGACATGTGACTGTCAAATTTCGTGGCTATGCATATACTGCCAAAGTTGAGCAATCATACTTGGGAACTACACAGTCTATAAGGCTGTGAATTGCTTTCTTTTGTGCCTACTGCTACGTCTTAGAAGTTGGCATTACGAATACACAAATCAGTCCTTTGTTTCTGATACTAGTTTTCGTTGAATATAGTGTGATTATCAGCTATTTTTGTAGTAAGCTAGATTTGGCAAATCCTGAGCTACTAAAGAAGTGTTTACATGGGAAGACCCAGAATGTGAACGAGTCCTCAAGAATGTTGTGTGGTGCCATGTGCCTAAAAATGTATTTGTTGGCTTTATGACTCTGAAGTTGGCAGTTTCTGATGCTGTACTAACTTTTCATGGTGGGAACTATGAAAGACTTGAGGTTCTGGAGAGGTTAGGGGTAAGACTTGGATACGACATGGCTAAAGGACTGCGAGAACTGGATGAGCTTCGTGTACGTGAAGCAGAGTTAGCTGCTCAGTGAATGACAAAAGAAGCAAGAAAGAAAAGGAGGAGGCAAGCACTGGGCTGTTGTGACACTGAAGAAAATACAGACTATGGGCCAGGGCAATTCTAGTGCATAAAAGACGCGGAAATGTTAGTCTGTATAAGAATTTGTAACAAAAAAGTTTTAAACCTCAATATCTCTGAACTACATTTTTTGCAATAAATGACCCATTTTCTAAAAAAGTACTGATGGTTGAGACATGAAATATTCACAGCATGCCAAGTGTGAGATTAAATACGTATAGAACTAGAATATTTAAATGTCCTGAGTTGTTTAGTTTTTATGTTCTTTTACTTACAAAATTCTGTCAAAAAATTGAGTGTTTGAAAAAAAAACATGTCCCACAATACAATTTTAGTAATAATTCTAGCTGAGTGCATCTAAAAAGGTGCATTCAATAATTATGGAAAATTGTAAGGTCGTGTCCTAAAAAGTTTCCACGATAATGGGTCACAAAATTCGATAATTTAACATTGGTGGCATAGGACATACAATGTCCCCTTAAATATTTCTTGTATCCTATTCCCTCCAGCACTGAGTTTATTAACGGACGCCAGAGCATGTCTCACAGTCCCGTTGTTCCTCTGGTAGGACTTCTTTCTTCAGCTATTGTTTCCGTTCTCTGTGGCTAGCCTCATCTGTCCGTTTGGTTTTCAGAGTCGTTTTACAGAATTGCTTTTCAAATGTTTTGAATTTTTTACCCAGTATTCCTACAATTTACGTTTCATTTCCTCCTAATGCTGTGCTTCAGACGATCACTTTCAAAAACTTCTTCGTATTTGATACAAGAGAAGGAATAAAATTTACTTTAAGTACTCGGCGACCACAAGAGGTTATTAGAAACGTAGCAAACTCTCTGATTGTATGAGGTTGTGAAAGCACATAGACCATATTTTTTTCTTTAACAATGGGAGATTTGAATGTGGATGATTGATGAGTAACTGAATTCTTGGTCTTTCGTAACATGAAACCGGATGACTCGACGAGTATCTGAACACATGGTCTTTCCGAAATGAGTTCTTTTTTTTTAAAAAAAAAAAAAAGAAAAGGGTCTGATCTTATCTCACATTTAGGTCTCCCGGTATTGTATCTTCCCCAAATTTTCTCTGCTTTTCTTCACCAACCTGCCTACGTTTATCTTCATTTCATGATCTGTGTCGCTTATGTAACATATCCTATTCGACATACTGTAAGGACATAATATAATATATCAGCCATTTTTTTATTTGTTATGAGACTGTGCAGCTGCTTTGTGGGCAAGTATTTTGAACTTCAAGGGCATGTGATGCTAATGTATTAAATTCGTGCATATGTACGGGGTTGTCAGAAACAGTCTGATAAGGTTTAGCAGACGTTGCAGGATAGTTTCTGTGGAGATATAATTGTTAAGAGAAAGTCGGTAGGTTGCGCCGTTCCCGAGTTAATTAGCATTTAAGTTAGCCAATCAGGCCGTTGTGTTCGAGCAGCCCGCCACATAAAATTAGTGTCAATTATTCTCTTAGCGTAGATGATAGCGCACGAGACTGTTAGCCTTTGGCTTGGGTTCGATCCTTACTACCATGCCATGTCCAATTTTTGTACCAGTTTCTTCTTCGGTTTTAGGAAACCGAATGAAGAACATGTATGGTGACACCGTCTCTGATCGTCCAATTTTGCGAGCGCAACACACTGCCCGGCTAACTTCGATGCTAGTTAACTCGAAAATTGCACAACGTACCGAATATTTTTCTTAACAATTATTTCCCAGTACAACCTACCCTGCAACGCCCTTACAAGCTTTTCGGACTGTTCCTGACCACGCTGCATATTAGTGACTTCATAACATCAACATAGAGTTATTTCTTTCAAAAGGAAAAATTTGTCTACTATAGTGCGCCGTAGCTTTCAGCTACTGGGAAGACTTTATCATCTACAACCTTTTACCCACTGCCACTGGGCAAATGGCGATTTTTTCCCCTTGGCCCTACGTATAGCACTCCAGTTGTGTTTGCGTATGTGGTATAAGTGACAGCTTTGCATTTATTCACCAACCTTTTTAATTTTTTTTCTCATTTTGTTTGGGTGCTGAGCACTCTCGCTCGGTAGCATTTGTTTGAAGTGCGAAGGTTATAATGTGTAGCTACATGCGTATGTTTTGACGTATGTGTATTCTGATACAAATTTATAAACTGAATTGCAATTTTTGGTTCACTTTACTGGTATGTGATGAAGATACGTCATAGCAAACGTGGTTTATGAAGAAAGACTTTATTCATTGTCGTCTTGAGCTACGAGTGAACTGTATGTAATATTTTGTGTTGTTGATCAAATGCTTAACTAGGGGACATACAGCTAGGTCTCATCTGCTTCATTGTCCTACTACTGATCTCGGCCATCAAAGGCCAATTGCAGTTGAATTGATGTTTTAGGCTTACCTTCATGGTAAAACCTATGTGGAAACTTGCCTCTGCACTGCAGATTCTATCCAATAAACATGTTAAATGATGGAGACCGTTCATAGTAGGTCGAACATACGACGGGGATCGTACTACATATAAGCCGTGACTCGAGTTATTTAAATTAATGATAGTCTCATCGCAATATATACTGAAAAGGTAAACCTGCCTATATTAGGTACGGATCTGGGTGAAATGCTTCACAGATTCCATCTTGAAACAAAAACCAAAGCAACTCTTGGCAGTTTTTGAGTGAATCGAAGAAAACGTATACTGTGTTGCGTAAGTACTAATCATAGTAAATGTGCCTACCAATTGTGACTGAATATCGTCCAGTGTAAAATAAGCATTTTGTGCAAAACATCTCCGTTCTAATGCTACAAATTATTTTACTCATTTCGTATTAGATAATTCATGAGTACATTCAAAGGTCATAACGTCATTTCGTAAACAACCTAAGATCAATGTTTCGCAGACCATAAATGAAACCTACTCTCTTCCAAACATTGGATGAACTGCACTGACTTTTAAGGGGAATAGTAATTTTGATATTTAAGAAACACAGTCTCTCACAGTCAGGCAGAGAAATTTGCCTCGTATGTTCTTTAAAAAATCTTTAACAGACTATATCTGATGTCATGTCACTGTTTGAATCTGTATGAACAACATAGAACCTTAAAATTATTTCTCTAAGATTTTGCTGTCATTTGGAGACATAAAACCTTGTGGAGCATCTTTCATTAATGTGATGAACTACACATCAATGGCTGCATTCATTATAATATAGATGTGTTTTACATTTTACAATTACATCTACGCAGTATTACAGTTGTGATAACAAAGAATTTTCGATTTACAGACGCTTACTGATGTGTCATCAGTTGAGCCACAGTCGATCTCAATAAACATTCTGATCTCCTGGAGAGTTATTTTATGTGGTTTTTGTATAACTGTCGGATAATTTAGTACTTCAAGCATTTCAACCATTTTATAATAAAATGCAGCAGTACACTCAGAAGGATTTTAATAAGACAATTTAAACGTGTCTGAATACAGTTCTAAAAAAATACATTACTATTGTGTGTACTTTTTTCCTTTTGAAATGATCATATGTTAGTTCTGCAGTTAAGCCTGGATACTGGTTCGAGGTTAGTAATCTCTGATCGAAAAAATTTCGGTAATCCAAATACTCACTATCAGGATTAAAATGATCTACCTGTGAGGCTGGGAGCAACGAACAAGCACGTGATAGCGGCCTTAGCTCTGGATGCTCGCAGCTGATTATGGTGGGTGTTCACAACTACTTCTTCTTTACTATGTTTGTTTTAATCTTGTCCAGCAAGTGTTCTTAATGACGTATATTTACTAGCTACGTGTTTACGGTATATGACACCCCCCATGTAATTTGTAACACTTTGTTTCCAAAGCGGGTGCGAGAGACGGTAGTTGGTCTCCTCTCTTTAAAAAGACATGACGTAAATACAGAAGTTAATAGGGTACAACCAACAGGATGAATGATTAGGTGGCCTTTAGCGAATCCATTCATGTGAAATCCGAACATATTATAAAAACAGATGTACACATATACGTATGTATGTATGTTCCACATCTCCTTCTAAACCACTAGACCGATTCAAAAATGGTTCAAATGGCTCTGAGCACTATGGGACTCAACTGTTGAGGTCATTAGTCCCCTAGAACTTAGAACTAGTTAAACCTAACTAACCTAAGGACATCACAAACATCCATGCCCGAGGCAGGATTCGAACCTGTGACCGTAGCGGTCTTGCGGTTCCAGACTGCAGCGCCTTTAACCGCACGGCCACTTCGGCCGGCTAGACCGATTCAACTAAACTCGGTACACATATCACTTTCTGTCTGGAAAGAACACCTGCGGGTGTAAGACTTACCTACCTATCAAACAGGTAATGGCGGGGGTGAAAAAGACCACGACACACGAATACCCACATTTTATTCACCCAGTATTTGAGAACTTAGTGACTTGCAACAAACGTTATAAATAATTTCAAACCTTTACGAAACATTTTCTCACCTTCCCCCTTCCCCCCTCCCCAATCCATACATAGATGGAACAAAAACTTTTTTCTCTTACTAAATTTTCGCTGTTCATTTTACTACTTACCGTATTCGCGACACATTTTGCATACAGTATTCGCATATACCACTGAACGTACCTGCAATATTATATCATTGTTCGATGCATAGTTCAGGATATACGACGTCATAAAGACTCATACGCGTAAAAAGCTGTCGCTTCATACATCACGTATAAATTTATTACTTCTTTGCTACTTAATATTCGCAACACTTTTCGCAAACAGTATCCACACATGCTGCCGATCGTACATCCAACAATATATTATTGTACGACACATTATTCAGGAGATATGACGTCAAATGTTCAGGTACGTGAACAACTGATGAATCATGCACATTTTAAGTTATTACTTCTTTACTAATAACCGTATTCACAAAACATTTCGCAGAGAAGTAGCCACGTATACCACTTGAAAAATTATATCACTGTACGACATACCGTTCGGGAGATATGACGTTATAAACTTTGAGCTGCGTGAAAATTAAACAGCAGCGCTAAATTCACTAAAGTTACAAGTAAAACATGTTTACAGATACGTGTGCAGTATGTTAACTATGTGTGAAACGTATTTGACATGTAGGCACACGGGCAAAGCCACAAGTGAAGCCGGCCGGTGTGGCCGAGCGGTTCTAGGCGCTTCAGTCTGGAGCCGCGCGACCGCTACGGTCGCAGGTTCGAATCCTGCCTCGGGCATGGATGTGTGTGATATCCTTAGGTTAGTTAGGTTTAAGTATTTCTAAGTTCTAGGGGACTGATGACCTCAGATGTTAAGTCCCATAGTGCTCAGAGCATATTTGATTTGAACCACAAGTGAAAAGCTCATTCTAAACTCGTGAAACGATTTCAATGAAAATAAATACACATGTTAGTTATAATCTTTAAAGACATACTGTGAGGATAAGAACCACCAGTCACCTTTTGGTGAGGGGGGAGGGGAGGAGCAGGAAATGAAAAGCGAAAGTGTTAGGGGGAGAGGGACAGCGAGAGGGTGAAGAGGGATGCACAGTTAGAGGGTGGAGGATGAGATGGATAGAGAGAGTGGGAGGAGAAGATAGACATAGGGGGCGATGAGCAGATGGACGGAGAGGGATGGAGCAGATGAAACAGAGATGGGGTGGGAGGAGATGGTAATGATGATGTTTGGGTTGTGGGATTTTGGATTTGGATTGTTTGGGGGAGGAGACCTAACAGCGAGGTCATCGATCTCGTCGGATTAGGGAAGGACGGGGAAGGAAGTCGGCCGTGCCCTTTCAAAGGAACCATCCCAGCATTTGCCCGGAGCGATTTAGGGAAATCACGGAAAACCTAAATCAGGATGGCCGGACGCGGGACTGAACCGTCGTCCTTCCGAATGTGCTAACCATTGCACCACCTCGCTCGGTTTGGGTTGTGGGGCGCTCAACCGCGAAGTCATCAGCGCCCTTACGAAGTCCCAATTTTTACACAGTCCAGTTTTTACACAATCAAATATAACCATTGCCACGAATGATGATGATGATGATGAAATGATGAGGACAACACAAATACGCAGTCCCCGGGCAGAGAAAAGGAGATGGTAATGAACACAGTTCTGATAGATCAATATCAGCTATTCTCTCACTGCCACAGGCAACAGTAAATTCCTTTATTTGTTTACTCTCCAAATCTAACTTCTTATTGTGCTGAGTAACGACGGTAAGATGGGTTCACATCATCCCTTACAAATTACAGCAAACACTGTCAACAAAATTACAGGACACAAACTACTCCTGCTAACAGACGAAGAAGTACAAATCACATGAGCAAGGTATCACTTATACGTAGAGTCACTCTTGTTGCATGTGAATTAATCTCGCACACACGGCAACATCTCCCGAAAAGACAATTACTCGCCCCCTTCAAACCCCCCTCCACTGCCCCCCCCCCCCCCCCACTGCTACCAACATCTGCTCTTACCCTCATCCCAGTATCAACGCTGCATCTCAATATTAAATATGCAGTCCGTCGTCGCTAATTCTGCAAAAGAAGGAACGAAGATTATCTTTAAACCTCCATTCTACAAAGAGATCATTAGAGATGGGGCAATGTCTAGGATTAGGGGAGGATGGGGAAGGAGATCGGCAATGCCCATTCAAAGGAGTCATTCTGGCATTTAGGGAATCACGAAAAATATAGAACTGGATGGCCAGACGACGCTTTACACCCCCATCCTGCTGAATACAAGTATAATGTATGAGCCATGCCCGACTCACTCGGTACTAAAACTGGAGTAGAATACAATCATGTACTCTACTTGGCAAAGAAGTAATGAAAGAAGACATGGTTGGATGGCAATGTAACTTCGTACACATACACACCACTAGCTGGTATGTAAATGATTAGAGTTACAGTTATCAGTGACAGGTAGAATGGCCACCAGAGTGTATCAGCATTGTTTGCGTTTCTTGTAGTTAGCAGGCCTAAAAGATGGATGTACAGTGAAGGGCCAAAGAAACTGGTACAGGCATGCGTATTCAAATACAGAGGTATGTGAAGACGCATAATTCGGTGCTGCTGTCGGCAACGCCTGTATAAGACAACAAGTGTCTGACGCAGTTGTTACATCGGTTATTGCTGCTACAATGGCAGGTTATCAAGATTTAGGTAAGTTTGAAAGTGGTGTTATAGTCGGCACACGAACGATTGGACACACAGCATCTCCGAAGTAGCGACGACCTTGGGATTTTCCAGTACGACCATTTCACAAGTGTATGGTGAATATCAAAAATCCGTTACAATGTCAAGTCTCCAATAAGATCCTGCAAGAATGGGACCAACGACGACAGAAGAGAATCGATCAACGTGACAGAAGTGCAACCCCTCTGCAAATTTCAATTATGAGCCATCAACAAGTGTCAGCGTACGAACCATTCAATAAAACATCATCGATACGGGCTTTCGGAGCCGAAGGTTCACTCGTGTACCCTTGATGACTGCACGACACAAAGCTTTATGCTTCTCCTAGGCCCGTCAACACTGACACTGGACTGTTGATGAGTGGAAACATGTTGCCTGGTCGGACCAGTCTCGTTTAAAATTATATCAAGCAGATAGACGTGTACGGTTATGGAAACAACCTCATAAATCCATGGACCCTGCTTATCAGCGGGGGCAGTTCAAGCTGGTGGAGGCTCTTTAATGATCTGGACTATGTGCAGTTGGAGTGATACGGGACCCCTGATACGTCTAGACATGTCTCTGATAGGAGGCACGTACGTAAGCATCCTGTCTGATCACCTGCATCCATTCATGTCCATTGTGCATCCCGACAGTCTTGAGCAATTCCATCATGACAATGGGACACTCCACACGTCCAGAATTTCTACAGAGTGGCTCCAGGAATAGTCCTCTGAGTTTAATTCCTCTGGCCACCAAACTGCCCAGACATGAACATTATTGAGCATACAGGATTCATGATGTCAGTTCCCTCCAGCATTACTTCAGACATTAGTCGAGTTCATGCCACGTCGTGTTGAGGCACATCTGCATGCTTGTGGGGGCCCTACGCGTTATGAGGCAGATGTACTAGTTTCTTTGGCTCTTCAGCGTAAATGCACCACTGTGGCATCAACACCATCTGACTTCCTTCCTTCCCGCATTAGTTCTGCTAATGTGTGGAATGTGAGAATTGTGGCAGTGCAGTCGTTACTTATTCGTCAACTCGTTCTCTCTTAATGGTACACACAGGAGTGTAAAAATAGTCGTGCTTCACTCTGGAACCGCGCGACCGCTACGGTCACAGGTTCGAATCCTGCCTCGGGCATGGATGTGTGTGACGTCCTTAGGTTAGTTAGGTTTAAGTAGTTCTAAGTTCTAGGGGACTGATGACCTCAGATGTTAAGTCCCATAGTTCTCAGAGCCATTTGAACCATTTTTTTTTTTTTTTTTTTTTTTTTTTTTTTTTTTTTTTTTTGAACGATGAGGAACCACTGTGGAAGACACAGAGAGGCCTTATACCCATGTAAGACAGTGTCATCGGCACTTGACAAAGTTTGAAAGGCGCCTCATTGTGGGACAGTACCCAGATTTGTGAAGCATTCAAATGTGACAGTGAGCCGGCATTAGACCGCATGTAAACGTGAGGGCAGGCATGCTCTTTGTCGAGGTTCCAGTCGACGACATCCTATTATCACAAGGTTGGATCGCCATATAGAGCACCAAGCACATGGTAGAGCCTTCACATAAGCATCTGCCATCCGAGAACAAGAAATGGATTTCCTACAATGCTCTAGGTCATCCTGCACCACATCAACATAACAGCATCCGGACTGGGGAATTACCGCCCCATCAGTGACCTGCCGTCAACACCACAATACAAACGGCCACATTTGGAGTGTTATACCTGGCGTCATGGAGCGGGGAGCCATCTCGTATGATAGTAGGTCACAGCTAGTAGTAATTGAGGCAACCCTGACGGCCCAACGGTATGTCACGTACGTCTTGCGTCCTCGCCAATCGAAAATGTGTGGGATATGATGAAATGTAGGTGAAGAGCTGTGATCCAATGCCTGCCACCACAGATGAGGTTTGGAACCAAGTGAATGCAGCATGGATGGCTGTAACACATGACTTCTTCGCGCCTTATACGCGACAATGCCATCACACATGGAACAAGTTATCAGGGCTCATGGCGGACTCTGTGCCTACTAGGCAACAGGACACAATGCTGACAGAGGTATCTCTGGTCGTTCAAGGTGTTCTGTCTTTGCTCAACATAAGTGTTTGAAGTTGTATGAGGCAAACTGTATGTCTCTCCTCCCATATAACACATAAAAATATGTATAAGGCAGTCGGACGTTTACCTTGGGTGAACTAGAAGTGCAGTCACATTTTTTCATTTGTCCACAAGGGAGATACGTTCCCTGTGATATCTGAAACGTGGCCATTGACGCTAGCTGAGTGTTAACCTCTGAAAGGCCTCTTTCGCGCTCTCGTACGCTCCTGCCAGCGACATACCCTCCGCTGTGACCCAACCCCTTCCAATGCGTTCTCCTACCCTTCCACCGCCCCCACCCCCACCTCACCCAACCAGTCAGTTCCTCCCCACCCCGCCGACGCTTTGCTCTCGCTCGCAGGCCGGTGCCGACGCTTTTAATTTCGCGAGTGCTGAAAGCGAGTGGAGTATTCTTGTCGGAGAATATTAGCAGTCACTTAGCGACTCCGGCGCGAGGCGACGCCGGCGCGACAGAAGTAAGGACCGTGCAAAAGACATCCGTGGCGGTAGTACTCGCTGCTGCAGAATAAGTTGCGACATACGATGTAGGAACTGACGTTGTATAGATGCCCTGGCCGGAAAGAGTGTATTGTATTATACTATCTAGAAAATAGCCCTCTAGCTACGCTGTACCACACGTAGCTGCTGCAAGTTTTAATTTTCGCTGTGTCAAATCTGATGGAAACGGTACAGAAAAATCAATCTTACTAATAAAGCTCTCGCTAACAAGAATTTGAGCAACAGAACTGTACATTGCTATGATATTCGCTTCCATCTCAGGTGATAAATGAAGAATAATGTCACAATTATTCGATCTTCGAGGGACAGAAGAACCAAAACGTAAATCCTGCTCGTTGTAAACCTGACACAAGGTGACAGTTACATGCTCCATTTAATTGATGTCAGGTGGAATATCGATAAAAATACCTCTGAGCATTGTAGTAGAGCACACTAAATAAATAATGGCTTGTGTGACAGTGTTGCACATTGCATAAAAGTTCAAAACGAAGTAGGTCAACAGTAGCACTTCAGTTCGTTCAGTTTCCTTACCCGTATAGTATGTTCTGTGGAAATGTATTTAACTCACAATCGATCTATTTCAGTATAGCAACATTCAGACTCCTCAAACAGCTCTGAAGTGTACGGTGGAAGGTACTACCCACTGTAATAGGTGGTAGAGCTTCTTCCTGTGCCGTGTACGGCATTTGGACTAGGTGGAAACAGCCGAACCAGGTTAGCGATACTTCCTTGTCCCGGTGTAGCGGAACCTTTCTGCTTCAGACTGGTTTATCTGGACGAACGAATTAGCTTTAGGGGAAGAAGGGAGTTGGCGGCAGAGTATGTGTCAGTTTTGTCGACGGACACTGAAGAACGGTACGATGGTTGTCGTAGGCGGGGCACAGGTTTGGAGCGCCGCTGTTTGTTTGCTAGAGAGTACGCTGGACAGAGAGATCGGATGCTCGCATCCTGTATATGGGAGATACAGTGATTTGCAGCAGACGGCTTGCACGGAAGTGTCTCTGGGGGACAAATGGTTCAAATGGCTCTGAGCACTATGGGACTTAACATCTATGGTCATCAGTCCCCTAGAACTTAGAACTACTTAAACCTAACTAACCTAAGGACAGCACACAACACCCAGCCATCACGAGGCAGAGAAAATCCCTGACCCCGCCGGGAATCGAACCCGGGAACCCGGGCGTGGGAAGCGAGAACGCTACCGCACAACCACGAGATGCGGGCTCTGGGGGACAGATGCATGATGTGAAATGCAGCTGTTGTTTTGATGAAATATTTGCTACAGGTACTGGCACTTGGCGATATTACTGTCGTGTTTTTAGCGCTACAGTATTAGATTGAGCATCCATTTGTTAATCTTGGTCATTAAAAATGGTTCAAAAGGCTCTGAGCACTATGGGACTTAACATCTGAGGTCATCAGTCCCCTAGACTTAGAACTACTGAAACCTAACTAACCGAAGGACATCACACACATCCATGCCCGAGGCAGGATTCGAACCTGCGACCGTAGTAGTCGCGCGGTTCCGTACTGAAGCGCCTAGAACCGCTCGGCCACTGCGGCCGGCTAAGACAGTGTGTCAGAGCCAGTTATTTACTATTTGCGAAAAGTAAACATGGTTGAAGTTTACTGTACGATTAAGTTTAGGTTGGTGTATTAAATTGTAAAGTTTATTGATGTAACTGACAATTTGTTGGTTACATTCTAAGATTTGTTTCAGAACTATAGTATTGTTTTTAAATATTTGCTTCTAAAAGGAGTTGTTGTTTCAATGTTTCAGTGCTTAATACTGTTATAGTAATTGTGGACCAATCTCAAGAGAAATTTTTGTGCGGTCTTCAGTGACTGAAATACTGTGAAAATTTTGTTTTTAATAAATATTTTTAAAAATGCAAATGTAATTCAGACTCAATCAATCGGCTATCTGTAACATTACCTTTCCATACGCTTATTGAGCACTGTAAGAAAGTCTGATTAAATTCCTGTTTAGGGGTTGTAGATAATGTACTCTTGCGTTCAACGTCACTACAGAAGCGATACGTAGGTAGCTCCAGTTTCTTCCTACATTCCACACTTAATATCGTTTCCTGAAACTCTGTAGGCAGGCTTTCGCAGACAAATGTCGAAAGGCAAGGGCGTGCCGTTTCAGAACATCATATAGCCTCTTATGTTTCTTTATCTTAGCGACCGGGAAGATTACCTAATTACATAGTGTACAGAGACATTTAAGCAGTCATTGTCCCTGTACTCAGATACAAATGAAAAGAAATCCTAGTACGTGGTACAATGGGAAGTAGACTGTACCATGCACTTGACAGGGGTTTGCAGAGTATGGATACAGATGTTCAGGTACTTCAGCATTTCCGTACACTGCCCCGTGAGTCAGACAAATGTGTGACCTTTCGGGCTGTACACACTCGAGCAATACTCTAGGACTAGGTGTTACCCGTGGCTGTGCACTTCGTATCAGTATTACTGTTATGATTAGTGATGGTGGTTCAGTAAGCTACACTACATGCATTAACATGAGCTATCGTCAGGGGCCTGCTTGTTTTGGGTAAGCATAACCCGTGATATGCTCCCCCCCCCCCCTTTCCAGTCTTTCTTAAGCTGCCCCAACGCACGATGAGTCGTGATACAATTTTGCCGCCCGGGATTAGCCGAGCGGTCTAGGGCGCTGCAGTCATGGACTGTGCGGCTCGTCCCGGCGGAGGTTCGAGTCCTCCCTCGGGCATGGGTGTGTGTGTTTGTCCTTAGGATAATTTAGGTTAAGTAGTGTGTAAGCTTAAGGACTGATGACCTTACCAGTTAAGTCCTAAAAGATTTCACACACATTTGAACACTTTTTTTAATATAATTTTGCACGTACATTCGGTGATACAAGTGAACCTCGTCCGTAAAATGTGTTGCGAATTCAGTTAGTAGTAAAGAAGCAGTAAACTGAAATGCCAGAAAGTTTTACTGGATGAACAGCGAAATTGTAATGAGCGATAAACTTATTTCTCTTTATCATATTGTGGGGATTGTAAGCGATGAGCCGGCCGAAGTGGCCGGGCGGTTCTAGGCGCTGCAGTCTGGAACCGAGCGACCGCTACGGTCGCAGGTTCGAATCCTGCCTCGGGCATGGATGTGTGTGATGCCCTTAGGTTAGTTAGGTTTAATTAGTTCTAAGTTCTAGGCGACTGATGACCTCAGAAGTTAAGTCGCATAGTCCTCAGAGCCATTTTTTGTAAGCGATGAAAATTTTCATAAAGGTTTGAACTTAGGTGTTAAGTTTGTTGCAAGTCTGCTCTTGTTCTCAAATACTGGATGATTAAAATCTGAGCATCCGCGATTCGTGGGCTACAATTCTCTTTCACCTGCTCCCTGACCACTTTGATACATATGTGGCTCTTACCCCACAGCAATTCTTTCCAGGCAGTAAGAGATATGTGGATAAAGTTTCGTTGAAATCAGTCCAGTAGTTTCGGAGAAGATGTGGAACACATATACTTTTTTACAATAATTATGAATATCTTTTTCGTGATGAAATATAGTCTACACGGTGCACTAGCTACGCTGAAGTTAACAGTAAGAACTCCATGAAAATCACTACATTGTTATTGGAGAATAGCGTATTCAAAGACAAACGGACAGAAACGACGATTTTGCACAGTTGTTATTAATGTAGACAGATGTGTCGAACGAGTGTTTTATAAATAATCTCCTGTACAGTACTGCACTTTCAAGTGCCCTGCGAATTAACCGAAGTCTACCATCTGCTTTGCCTACTATTGAATCATAGTGTTCATTCCGTCTTCTGGTAGTGTCTTTAGTCGAAAGAGGGACCTGAAGCAGCTCTACATGTCAGAGCATGCTGTGGAAATCCCTTTTTCTCTACATAATCCACTTGAACCTGTTTATTTTATTTCCCCCTGATCACCTGTCAAAAGCCTGAATAATCACCTTTTCTCGGCGCGGAATCCTGAGGACGTGCAGGAAGAGAGTCAGTAAGGTTCAGGAAGCTACCGATAGCTATGTAGAGCCATGCCGACTGCAGTGCCATGCTCAGCTGTCGTAGTTTGTCGCTTGAGGATTCATGGCGCGTCCAGACCGATCGAGGTGGTCCCACGTATTCTCGACTGGGTTTTTATCCTGGGAGACTGACTCCAGCTGCTCTTTGAACCACGCAAATACACTGCAAGGTGTGTGAAAATTTCATTGTCCTGTTGGTAGATACCGTAAAGCCGAGGAGAAATAAATACCATTTAGAGGTGGACATGGTCCCCAATGATAGATGCATACTTAAGTTGATCCACTGTGACTTCCACAAGCACCAGATCACCCAGGAATGCTACAAAAACATTCCCCAGACCATACCACTCCCTCCTCCAGCCTGGACCCTTCAGACAATCCAAGAGCCGTGAGACGCTATGATGGAGCATGGAACGTGATTCATCTGAAGAGATCACCTGTGGACCGTCAGTGGCTGTCCAGTTGCGGTACTGGTGTGCCAACTCCAGCCTTGGTCGCCAGTGAACAACGGTCAGCATGGGTGCATGAACCAGAAACCAGATGCAGAGGCCCACACGCAACAGCGTTCGCTGATCAGTCGTTGAGGAGACGCTTTAGGTATCCCCTTGGTTCATCTGGGTGATCAGTTACTCAACAGCTTCACGTCTATTCGCCTGTACGCATCTCTGCAGCCGACTTTTCGCCCTTGTCATCCAATGGCCTGTAATGGACCATAGTTGCCGGAGCGCCAGTTCTGCATAGTGTCAATTTTCCATGCATAGTACACTTTAACCACAGCAGCACACCAACAGTTTGTAGACTTGGCCGCTCGAAAATGCTTCCACCCTTAGCCCGAAAGTCAATGATCATGCCCTTTTCGGCGCTGCAAAGGTACCTAGGGGTTACTGCTCTTCCTAACAGAATCCCATACGAGCGAAACAGTTGCGTTTTTACCTGTGGTTAGTCGCAGTTCAGGTACTGTGGCTGTGTGTGGCTCTGTTTAAAAAGAGCAGCTCGATGTAGTGATAGGATCGAGTCGAGCAGGTCTGCTTTCATGGCCTGCAACTAATTCGGTGCAAATAATATGTAGCTGTGATATTGCAGTGAAATAGTCTATGCATTGGTAGAATTGCGAGTTAATATAATACACAAAAATATAAAATAAGAATTAAATGAATAATTTAATAACAAGGGTTTCATTCTAAAGTCTGTAACTGATGTATATGATTGAGAAATATGTTGAATAATGTTTATTCAAGAAAGGACATCTCAAATAAATGAAAAGTAGTCCTATGATATTCATTTAAAATACAGACAGAAAATACCCTTTTCAAATGCATTACAGCTAAATTGTGAGCGTTATGAGAATAGTAGCAAAATTCCCAAAGTAATAGTCATCAAAGATAAGCAAAAACTAAGTCCATTTCGCAGTCATAACACACGAAGTATTCAGCAACTCAAAATAGATATCAGTTCACCATGATGATACACAAATTAACACACACAATACAAAGAATAGTAATTTGTACTCTGTCTTCCCTCAGGTCTTCAATACACACATAAAAAATTAGAGTCCTGTTCTGGAGCACGTTGAGATCTCTCAAGACATAAAGTCCCTTCAAAAGCATAGTCATGGCCGTTCACTGCCCAGAATGAATCACTCGTGTTAGTATAGGTAGATCTGTATTCTTCCAGCAATTGACATAAAGTGTGCAGAACCGCTGCCTTGAACTCTTCCACCCAGAAGTTCCATTCTCCACTTGACTCCCGTACTGTTCTGCTACTCTATGCTTTTCCATTGGCTGAAGGCCATTCCCACGAAAATACGTCATTCTTACACGCCACATATTTGATTTGGCTCATCTTGACCACTTTCTCACACTGAACTATTACAGCAATACTTAAAGAAAATCAGTTACTTGTACATTCTTGACAAAAGCGTCTTTTCGTTCTCTTTTCAATTGTGCTCCATATGCAACTGGCCACTTTTAAATAAGAAGTTTTTTTAATACCACTTCCAGTCGATATTTAAATAAAACAGTAAACTATTCACTAAATAAAAACACGAGTACGACAAAATATGAGGTATTCATGCTGTGTTCATTTACTGTTTAAATGTGACGAATAAGATACTCTGACAAATATTTGCATAATGAAAAAGATATAAAAATGTCGTAAATCAATAAATAAAACAGGTACAGATTCCCATCTTTCACGGATGATAGCTATAGTGTAATGCTATCGTCTGAGCACCGTTTGTTGAAACCGCATGAAGTGATTAAAAGTTGTTAATTCAGAGTTTAATTTATCATATGTTTATTTACTGTGAAACATTAACTTCTGAATGTTTTTGTGTCATTGGACGTGCTTCATTTTTCTGAGATCGTAGATCTATTCAGATTCGCTGTTGTTTGTAATTGTGACTTATTGTCGAAGTTCTGAGAGCTGTAACTTACCATCTTTAAGATAGTCTGACACTGCGTCGTTTCCTGGAGCATTATCTGCACCACACAGACCATGCGAACGACAAGAGTCTAAATTTCCAGCGTTAGGAGTTACCAATTTCCGGTGATGCTGCTCGTCTCTTCAGGTGGCTGGCGCAATACCAGATGTAGGCGGACGAATAACTCGCCTGCATACTAATCCATTACAATGCCAGATAAATCATTTCGTTCCTGGATTACGACAACGACTGCACTGTCCCCTCAACACACTTTATATACTCTCCACTGTCAGTGCATCACTTGCGTATGTGAGTGGTTATTGCAAGTTGATGTCGATCATAGGCGGTGGTCACATTAATGTGACTGGACTGTGTATTTTAGCCTTACATTAATTAAATGTAGTGTCTTCCGTGTCATTCATTGGTTTCTGCTACGCTTTGACATTTTTCATTTTGATCCTCTGTTGCCTTCACTGTTTCATCTCTCAAAGCTACCGATTAATCCTCTATTGTTTTCCATCCCCTTATTTTATGCAATTATTGCCTGATGTTGTTCCTGAAACTCTTAACACCTCAGTTTCTTTCCATTTCTCCAGGTCCCATCTCCTTAATGTCCTACTTTCGTGCAATTTTCCAGTTTTAATCTTGAGTTCGTAATAAATTAATTGCGAATTGACGCTGTAAATGATTTGTAGTTTAAAATTTAGTTTATAAATGTCCATCTTATCACTGTGTAATCCATACAAAACCTCCCACTGACTCCAGATCTCTCTCAAGTATATATCCTTCCTCACCAATTCTTAAGTAAAGTTTCAGTAATGATTAAACTGAGCTCTGTGCAAAGTGCTACTACGGGGCTTCCCATTTCATTCTTCTTCTCTGAGTCAATGTTCTCCTACTACTTTTACTTCCCGTCATTTCCTACTTCTGAATACGTTTCCCATTACGTTTAATTCTAAGTTCCTGTAACTATCTAAATAATTTATTTTATGTCATCGTACATTCTTTTACTCTCTTTACAGGCTGCGGAGCTAGATAACACATAAATTTATACTACTGTAGTTGATGTTGCCCTTCTATATATCTCGGACACGATAACGCTTTCGCTACGATGTTCATAGTAGCTTAGCAGTACCCAAAATCGTTTATTCATTATGAAACCTATTTCTGTGGTATTTCTATTTGAATTTGTGTTGAGAAGCCCATACTGACATCACAGGGCTTATTCGTTCTACCAACGCACTTCATTAGTTTCTACTATACCCAACATCAATTTATCCATCTCTCTTTTTAAATACTTTAACCAGTATTCCAGCATAAGAGGTCTAACAGTCCACGCTCCGACCCGTCGTACGCCAGATTTGTTTCTGCTGATGGCAACATCCTCACGAGTAGCCACAGCCCAAATAGCCGAATGTTGGACTATTCTACTTCTCGAATATTTTTTCCAATATGATGCCACCATCAATGAGCAAGACAGCAGAGCTGTATGTTTTGGGAAAATGCAAAATCGGTAATTTCTCCTTACTTTCATCGGTACACAGGAAGAAAACAGCAAAGTCATGTTGGCTAATGTTACGAGGGGACTTCAAAAAATTACATATTATTATGTCAGGCTTCAAATGGTTCAAACGGCTCTAAGCACTATGGGACTTAACATCTAAGATCATCAGTCCCCTAGACTTAGAACTACTTAAACCTAACTAACTTAAGGACATCACACACATCCATGCCCGAGGCAGGATTCGAAACTGCGAAACTGCGACCGCAGCAACAGCGCGGTTCTAGACTGAAGCCAGTGGCCGGCTGTGTCAGGGGGGTGGGTGGTTAGTGTTTAACATCCCGTCGACAACGAGGTCATTAGATACGGAGCGCAAGCTCGGGTTAGGGAAGGATTGGGAAGGAAATCGGCCGTGCCCTTCAAAGGAACCATCCCGGCAGTTGCCTGAAACGATTTAGGGAAATCACGGAAAACCTAAATCAGGATGGCCGGAGACGGGATTGAACCGTCGTCCTCCCGAATGCGAGTCCAGTGTGCTAACCACTGCGCCACCTCGCTCGGTCCGGCTGTGTCAGGCCAAGTTAATTATTGAATGCTGCACTACATTTCAAAGTGGCACAGATGCGTGATATTACTTTTCAACACGATTAGGAAATCGCTCAAAACAACGGTTGGAATGTTTTAGTAATCGTTCAGTTTCTGCACGACAGTAATCTGTTGTCTGCTCCTTAGTCACGGACCAATTTAAAACCGCAACGACTGCATGGTTGGAAAGCCGCACCCCCCCCCCCCCACCCCCCTCTCCCCTATATTCTTTGAACTTACCGGAAAAGATGTTGCGAGATCTGGACTTCCTGAGCAGCATCGCCCGCGTCTTTCCGGCCTTGGCCAAATTGTTGTCGACATTTCACTTCGGCTGGAGGCGACACTGTATTTCGTCCATATATCGCCAGAATTTCACGGTGAATCTGTCTACAGTGTTGATATTTTGCACACGAGAATCGTTCTATACCACGTACTTCAGCTTCTGAGCACATTTGTAGTTACGGCACCCTTTCACTCCCACAACGTGTTGCACTTATTCGTACCTCAGCATAACTGTGTCCGCAGGAAATCCAGAATATGCACTCGCTTCTGGAAATGAGCTATTCTTGTTGCGCAGGGGTACTGCAATGGGACGACGTGTGTAACTTACTTTCTGGAGGCCCTACGAACAAGTCCAGATAATCCAGACTGTTTCCCCTGTAACTTATAAAAAGACCTCTTTTCCGGAACCATATCTGGGCATTCCACAGAAAGAGGCAAGGTCCTTGGTTGTTGGTGAGCTCCATGTGGTATCTACTAAAATTTTTATACGTAGGCACTAGTATTTATAATGACCTATTAGTAATTTTTTTTCTTTTTTGTGTTTTAATAAAACTGTTTTATATTTAGAGCAAATGTAATAGTCTGATTATAAATGTGTTATTTGTGATGAATAAGAGACTCGTGGATACTAAAAATAAAGCTATAATGTATAATGTCTGGAGAATTCATTTTCGAAAATGTGTTATCATGTAAAGTCATGTTCGTCTTTTGTCTGACATACTTGACTTGTTAGTTTCCTCTTCATATTTCCTTTTCGTAGACGCGATCTGTAGATACGAATGTATCAATATAAGTTTCTTCAAGCTACAATAGTCACTCCTTGTTCCAACATTGTGTAATATTCTGCTTTTGTGTCACTGATACCCTTTGGTATGTTACTGACATGTTGTACAGTGGAAGTGCAGATGAGTCTGATTGTACAAAGGTGAATAGCTCACCATTCTAGCCGCTGCTTCGGATCTCAAACCAACTGCTCTCCACCGATCTCAGAACAGTCTTTGTCTACCACTCTCCGAAATAGAATGTTCTCTGCACTTTCTCGTTTCTGTAACTATGGTGTCTCAGCACAATAACTCCACCAAAGGAACACATCAGCCATCACAAGCTCGTGCTTATTTTTTTCAGCTGTCGGAAGAGAGAAAATTTTCGGCACGAAACCCCTCCTCTGGTCTATGAGTGTCAGATAGATCCACGCCACATGTAGCAGCAAGTGAGAGCTCTAGTCTTGGCGTTAGGCTATGAGATATGATCAAATACTCTCAACCCCTACCATCCTGCTTATTTTTCGAAAGTGTGTTAACTCTTCCCCGCCGGCCGGAGTGGCCGAGCGGTTCTAGGCGCTACAGTCTGGAACCGAGCGACCGCTACGGTCGCAGGTTCGAATACTGCCTCGGGCATGGATGTGCATGATGTCCTTAGGTTAGTTAGGTTTAAGTAGTTCTAAGTTCTAGGCGACTGATGACCTCAGCAGTTAAGTCCCATAGTGCTCAGAGCCATTTGAGCCAACTCTTCCCCAGTTTTGACAGACACCTTTGGCGTCGATATATCTGTTGGGGGCGTAAATCTCTACTTAATCAGCGGGTGTCAACCTTCAATTCGCCAGTATGTTGCCTGAGGGCATAAACAGGTGTTCTTTCCTGAACTATCTATTGGGAGGCTGGAGTAATCGAGTCTGCAAGATGCGCGTCTCTGCCATTATTCAGGGCCGTATCCAGTTCGGTACATACCAACGAGCACATATCATGACGAATCCCTGCTGGGCCTGTAAAGCGACGGTCCTGGGCAGCGTCTGCTCTGAACACATTACGCGAAGGCACTGCATTATCTAAGACACAGAAAGATGGCCGCCTTACTGCAAAGAGTACAATACCTGCATGTGAAACTCACTCATCCAAATACTACCTCAAGCGAACGAAAAAACTATTATTTAAATAATTTCTACCTTGCTTGTTCCTCAATCTGTTAAGAGGAGAATCAGATTGTCTATCTAGGTTCTATTAAAAGGAGCTAAATACGAGGGTGGCTGCAATTGTTTCTTCTCTGTTGACAATGAAATTACTGGTGGAAAATAAAGTTAAGTGACTTTTAATTACAGCAGGTGGATGTTGCGGTCAAAGTGCAAGTAGTAAGATATACGCCAGTATCTTCCCATATTATCCTTCTTAGTCTACATTTTTGTCGCCTATTGTCATTTCGGATGCCCGCATTTTTTGGCTCAGGACCAAGATAATAAACATGTAAACCTAAAGAAAACATTGACACACTTCTTTTCCAGAGATTGGTTATATTTGGAAACATTTAGCGAATGGCTGAAACCAATGCACAGTTTAGAAAAGATATGGGAGAGATGTGACAAATCTCTCTCAAAATCCCAACGTTCACTGCATAGAGCTTCAGATTTTCGGTCATCAAACGGGTAATAAATGCCCCCGAACCTGGATACATGTCCAGTTTTTCGACTAAAATACGATCAACGTTCCAACGTGTTCTCCAAGTTCTCATATAGGCGGTCAGTGGTTAGAGTGGACATGGTTCTTGATTTTCTGAATGTGGTTGAAACCAGTTTAGTTTGAAGTCCTACCTGGTCGAAGGTCAACAACTATAAATTCATTGAATACCACCTCTGTGTCGGCAGGTCCAAAGATAACACTGTGTACAACTTAGACAATCATCTCTGCAGCCTTGATTCGCAATTTTCGAACGCTTTCGTCAGCAGTTTCCAAATTTTCTTGCAAAATTTCAAATGGCATCGCTGCCCGTGTAAATCAGACATTGCAAAACTCGCCAATAACACTGTCATACCTTTAGCTCGAATAACAACAGTTCGGGAAGTACATTAAGTGAGTTATAAATAACGCTAAATGGTGTGGTTACTCGAGAGACATCGGTGTCAATGGCAAGTCGGTAAGACTCCTCGTTACCACGTGAGAAATATACGGTCCTTGTTTTATGTATTAAATACCGGTTGCTTCACTTCCTAGCGCTCACTGTTGTAGCACAAAAGGAGACCCTTACGATTTTCTAGAGACTGTACCAGGTTGTATTCTAGTGCCTGTGGAAGCGATTTTCGCAGTGTGCTGCAGTTTCTTAATGCTCTTCCGCATACTGTGTTAATATTAGGGAGCAGCGTTCGCCCCTTGCGCCTGTGATTCGACGCCGCTTGCTGCTAAAGGAGACAATTACCGCCACGATATTAGCAGCACGGCACCAGCAGCCCTCGCCCCACGACTATCTAGGCAGTAAAGGCTACGTGCTCTTGCGCATGCGCAGTACATAACAAGCGCCACGTGGGTGTCTAAGCTTTTGCCCGCCACCAGTAGGGCGTGTCTTCGATTTTGCAGAAAACGCAATACGTGTTGCAGATGCCAGAAAATCCACGCGAAATTTGTACGTCTATGCAGCCCTTAAAGAAGAACTGTTGTTGTTCATTCCTTTATCTTGACCTCGTCTTGTGTAACTGGAAGAACAAGTTAGTTTCATTCATATAGTTGTTAGCCTCTTTTTCACACTTTTCTGAGGTATTTCACTGCTTTTAAAATCATGTTTTCAAGAAATTCCATACCCTTATATCCAGACATTTGTTTTTGAAGTATCGATTATTCTCATTTACAATGGACAGTAATGACAGCACCTTGATACTTTTTTCTATTTGTATACTAAGTCACATCGTTTCATCAAATTTACATGAAATGAAAATGGCTACATCATCGTACCTTGCGATGTGGTGCTGTGGTACACTGGACTCTCATTCGGGTGGATGCACATTCAAATACCCTTTCGGCTATCTTGATTTTTTTTTCTTGTTTTCATAAATCAGTTGAGGCAAATGTTTGGATGGATCATTTGAAAGAACATGGCTGAGTTCCCTCCACAACCCGAGTGGATGCGTTCCGTCTCCAACAAGAACGTCGTAGACGAGACATTAAATCCTAATATACCCGCTGCTAATCTCCTCTTAAACCCTTGGAAGAACACCAGAAAAAGTGTGAAACTGGTTAACGTAATCCTCCATAATATCAGAACAGCATTAACAGTCTTCTACTAAGCCGCTGCAAGCTACACTACCAACTTCTGTAAATCAGTTCATCCGAAAAGGATACGTTGTACTGGTTTCTGCAGCGTGGTCACCCTGTGCGTACAATATGTGATCAAAAGTATACCGAGACGTACCTACTAGTATTAGTGGATATCAATACGGAATGTGTTTACATTTCGCCTTTATGACGACTTGAACTCGCTGGGGAAACTTTCAAAGAGATTTCCGTGAAGTCAGAGCAGTCCATTCTTCCTAAAGAGCCGAGACTGCAGAAGGAAGTAATGTTGGAACGCTGGGGTACCCAGCGATGTCGACGTTCTAACACATCCCAAAGTTGTTCCTTGGGTTCAGGCCGGGTATCTGGGCAGGCAAGTCCATTTAAGGAACTTTACTGTCCACATACCATGGCCTCACAGAACAGTTTCATGGCATGGTCCTACGTGCTGATACATTCATCATCGTATCCGAACTCTTCCTTTACTGTAGCCACCTTACAACCTGTAAACAGTGATCATATCTTTCCACATGTAGCGTTTTCTTAAGCGCAGTAAGCGAAACACACCCTACCCACAGAAAAAAATCTCATACCGTAACATCTGCTACTTCGTACTTCACTGTTGTCACTGCACGTGAGTACAGGTAGCGTTCTCCAGGCATTTGCCAAACCCAAAAGTTTACGTCGGATTTCTACAGGATGTGGCGTGATTCGTCAGTCCAAATTACTCGTCTTCACTCATTGTCCAGTGGCGTCTCTATACCTCCTCAAGCGACAGATATATGTTGATTGTGAGGAGCAGCTTAACATTTATACCAAATTCTTTTTAACTCCTTACACACAGTCAGTTTGCTAGCTGGACCATGGCAGCACTTCGGAACTCGTCGGTTTCGTACGATTTTTTACAACTATCCTTCGCAATGCTCGGCGATCCCCGTCCGTCAGTGCATGATGTCTGCCTGTTCCTTCACGTTTCCGCTTCTCAGTCACATCAAGTCGACTTTGGCAGCTTTAGAAGGGTTGAAACGCCCTTGATGGATTTGTTACTCAATTGGCATCCAGTGACTTGTCCACATTCGAAGTCTCTGAGTTCTCCCGAACGACCCTTTCTGCTGTTTCTGCTTCTCTACTGACAACACACTACCCCATCTTCCTTTCATAATGGAGGGTTCACCTCTCTTGACATCTAGTGCCCAGTTCCGAATTACGTAGAGGTGTCACGAATCCTTGATCAGGCAGTATACGTTCAAATGTTCAAATTTGTGTGGATTTCTAAGAGACCAAACTGCTGAGGTCATCGGTCCTTAGACTTACACACTACTTAAACTAACTTATGCTAATAACCACACTCCCATGCCCCAGGGATGACTCGAACCTCCGGCGGGAGGGGCCGCGCAGTCCGTGGCATGGCGCCTCAAACCACGCGGCCGCTCAGTGCGGCACAGTGTACGTTTCTCGACATGTCGGGCGTGGGTGTGCTGTGGTAAGGATGCCAGACTTGCGTTTAGGAGGAGTAGGTTTCAGCTCCTCAATCGCCCATGTAGTTTTAGGTGTCCTGTGGTTTTCCTAAACAGCTTAAAGCGACGGTTTCTTTGAAGGCACATCGAATATTCTGTCTCTATGTTACGAATTTCTTTTGTATCTTTTATACTCACAAAGATTCAGTTTATATTATTTTTATCTTTCGGTCTTAGTTTTAAGCGTGGATCATTGTCAGATGGTACTTATATGAAATCATGGGGTCAGAGATCATAACATCACATCGCATAAGGTCATCTGAGAAATGTCACATACCTCGAATGTACAAGTATGGTACCTTAATTACATAAGCGATGGTGGAATTGTAATAATGTTATTCACCGTCATCTCAGAGCTTGTGCTCTGCGTATAATGACCTCACCGTCAATGGACCGGTAAATAATAATCTTTCTTCTTTCCTTTTTCGTCTATACTGAGTGCCAGAACACACTGATAATTGAGTTACCAAGTTGAGTCCAGGTGTCCTATGTTTGGGGCAATGGAACAGAATCTGACCGATTTTATGGTGGTAATTTCGTGCAGCAGGATTGGATATTTTACGTATGGTAGTCTTGGATCAAACAAATGTCCAAAGGTAGGGAGTTGGAAGAAAGTAAAAGGGGAGTGGTTCTCGGAGAATATGGCAGTGGCATTCGCACGAAATAGAAATCAAGCAAATATTATTAAATCTTGAAGGATATGCGATCGTCCAAGGGGGGCTATATTTGGACAGCAATCGCGACAAGTACGATTCTAATTTCAATGGTAGTTGTGTGGATGGTGAGGTGTGTCGATGAGCAGGTAGGAAACATTTATTCCAGATTTTGTAGAAGTGGACCCTGATCACAGTAGTAAGGATCGCCGGACAGAGTGGAGACCGGAATGCTACGGATTTGAAGGCCGAAAGAGAGCAAAAAAAATGCAAGGGGCCGAAGGCTGTAGAGGGGAGGAGTCTAACACTGCAATGGGGAAATCAGGGACGGGATAATTACAGGGATGTTGCATGGTATAAGTTGGGTGATTTTCTTTCTGCCATGTTGATGCAAGGAGGAGCAACGGCAGCTGCTGGATATTCACTAAGACTAATAATATTCGCTGCATTTACTGGTGTCAGTTTCACATGCTATTTCGAAGCTATATGAGGTCTGCCTGATCTTGGTGGTTGTTCCTTCGCATATCCGCTTCACAGTTACCAATCCAGCAGTCGACCTACGCAGCTTTAGAAAGACTGAAACGTCCCTGATGGATACATTGCTCATGTGATATCCAGTGACTAGTCCACGTTCGAAATCATTAATTCCTCCAGGCCGATCATTCTGGTGTTATTGATTATGAACTTTCAATACACTACACCCCGCCTCTTTTTCTACCATGGGTTCACGTTTCGTGACATCTAGTGGTCAAATCACCACCACAAACATTACACTGGGAGGTCATATATTTTTATTCGATAGTATATGTGCAAGGCGTAACTTGTTCTTTAGTGGGAGCAGAGTTTAAAAAGTGTTATAATGTCTAATGCTAGTAGGAAAGGAAGACATTCCATTGTTCTTGAGTAAGTCAGTGGTCGGCCTTTTGAGACTATCATTGGGCTGATACAAGGTAGGGCGACAGTAATGTCTAGTCTAGCTCTTTGGAATAGCAGCCAATTACGTTCTGCCTATCAAACGTTCAAAGTGGCTGGTTTAAGCTTTAGTACTACTTGTGTAATTTGTGAACTGAAAAGACGAAAATCTGGATTTAGATGGAGCCACACTGTGCTTTAATTGGTGAGATATTTCGCGTTGTGAATGGATTAACGTATAACATTTCATCCTACTTCAGCTGTTTCTTTCACACATAGTAAATGCACTCATCTCCTTAAAGGACTGCATGAATTGGAAATAGGTGATTTATGAATGGATTTGAGCTTCGTTCTCATGTGCGCTAGGATATCCACCCAATCTATCATCATTCATTCTTGTATAATGATTACATAGCCTCCGTCTCCTGGAAACAAATCAGTTAAATTTGTGAATTTTCAACATGCTGATGGAGGATATGGCCAGAAACTTCTACTGATAAATCTTTATTGTCCTTCAATGTCCGTCACGTTTGGGATAATATTCACTTGTTTGTGGTGAATAGTTTCGGACCATCACGTCTGTTTTTAAACTCTGGCCTTAGATGTAAGTGTAACTTGTCGTTGTGGTCTTCAGTCCAGAGACTGGTTTGATGCAGCTCTCCATGCTACTCTATCCCGTGCAAGCTTTTTAATCTCCCAGTACCTACTGCAACCTACATCCTTCTGAATCTGCTTAGTGAATTCATCTCTCGGTCCCCTCTACAATTTTAACCCTCCATGCTGCCCTCTAGTACTAAATTGGTGATCCCTTGATGCCTCAGAACATGTCCTACCAACCGATCCCTTCTTCTAGTCAAGTTGTGGCACAAATTTCTCTTCTCCCCAGTTCTATTCAATACCTCCTCATTAGTTATGTGATCTACCCATCTAATCTTCAACGTTCTTCTGTAGCACCACATTTCAAAAGCTTCTATTCTCTTCTTGCCCAAACTATTTATTGTCCACGTTTCACTTCCATACATGGCTACACTCCATACAGATACTTTCAGAAATGACTTCCTGACTTACAGTTACCATTAATGAACGTGTGAGTGAAAAACATTGATTATTCCTTCCCATTAATTGTTACTTAGATACAACTTCATAAACTTCATATGAATATATAACTTGAGTTGTTTCCAAATACTTTCGCGCATATCCAGATACCATAGGAATGATTAAGGCCTCAGTTACACAACACTACAGTAGGTATTATAAAATATTATACTATAAAAATTGATAAACGAAAACAGACCAGAAGCAAGAGCACCTAACAAGAAGCCCAGGAACAGTAATCAGGCATTTAGAAAACCATGTCACAGAAAGGGGGCCAGTCAAAGTTGGATAGTATATAGTAATGCCTTAACTCCACCTCACTATGAAGGATATGCTGCGGGTATACCTTTAGACTCCACGTAATTTCAATTTATTCAAGATCTGCTCCTTATCTCTTCTGAGTAAAACTATTAAATTATTAGTTACACATGTTAGAGAGTTTCCAAAATCACGAAGTGGTTACTTAAAGCAGACTCAGAATTACTCAAACTTCGGTGTTCCCTAAACCTTGTGCCTGCGTACACCTTCGCCGGCACACCTGTCGGCACTAGGACACATTCTACAGCAGGCGCTGAACTAAGCGCGCCTGTGACAAGTGAAGATCAAGACACCCCTCCAGGCTACGCGCCGCTAACGCCCCCTGGGCAGCGTGCATATAGGCCGCCACAGCCGACCGAGCTGTCTCAATCTCTCAGTCGCTGTGCCACAGTACGTCGCATCAAGACTCAGTTTGCATTGCACATCAATACGTCGTACTGTGCTCTAGTCTTCCACAGCGATAATCGTCGCTTCGCACCTTAGCCAACTGTGAGGGAACGTTAGTCATTGCATATCGTTGTGATACGGACATGGACAAGATTCAAGAATTAGTACTTGTTATTTGATTCCTTTTAACCACTGAATTTCAGATTGGACATAAAATTAAGTACTCAGCTGGTTCTTGTAATAAAGAGTATTTTAATCACGTGTGCAGTTTGTGTTGTGGTAAGAGGAAACTGGCCACCCACCCCGTAGCGAATGATGCAATGTACACCATTGCTGTCGTACTTTTCACAAGCAACCTTCTCTCTGTGTACAAGTCTTTGGCCAATATTGCGAGGGATAAAGAACGCCAGCCTTATCTTTTCTCCTTATCTTTTTTCCTACTTTTTGTGAAATCTTTTCGAGTATGGCATCCTATCGTAAACAATGAACTCATCTTTCCACACGTCCAATCTCCATTGTGTTATTTTATCTTCATTTGACCTCTGCCCGGTTCGCTTTTAAGCAGTATACACTTATGAATGTTCATTACGTGACTGAAGTCGTATCCATTGACATTTGAGATATACAGAAGGAGCTGAAATTCTCGATCGTGCGCCTCCTCAGGCAAGGGTACACCATGAAGACAGTAAAAGATTGATCCAGAAGCTGCGTTCCTTATTCCTCGAAAACTTCACCAAAGACTTGCACACAGAAGGCCGCGTGCGAAAAGTTAGACGATACTGGTGTACATTGCCTCAGTTGAAAGAGATGTCCTACAAGCTATGCGGGGCAGATTGGTAGAGGTCTTGGCATAAGGTTTAGGGAACATCAAAGTGGTTCAAAATTTCACTATAGGAAGAACTATAAACATACGCAGAAGTGTGGTCTCTGTTGTACCTTACTAAGTTTAAATTATTCTCAGACTCTTCAACAGTCACGGTAAGAGTCGGGTCCATCCTTGATTTGGGTGTTGGTACTTTGCCTGGAAGAGGCTTCATCGGACCACCTTCACAATTAAAAAAAAAAATGTTTCAAATGGCTCTAAGCACTATGGGACTTAACATCTGAGGTCATTAGTCAGCCTAGACTTAGAACTACTTAAACCTAACTAACCTAAGGACTTCACACACATCCAAGCCCAAGGCAGGATTCGAACCTGCGACCGTAGCAGCAGCGAGGTTGCGGACTGAAGCGCCTAGAACCGCTCGGTCACAGCGGCCGGCCTTTCACAACTCTCTATTATTCCAATCTCGTATGGCGCGCTGAAAAAACGAAGACCTATATATTTCTGTGCGAGCTCTGATTTCCCTTACTTTATTATGATGATCGTTTCTCCATCTGTAGATCAGCGTCAACAAAATATTTTCGCATTCGGAGGAGAAAGTTAGTGATTAAAATTTAGTTAGAAGATTCTGGCGCAGAGGAAAACGCCTTTGTTTTAGTGATGTCCATCCCAAATCCTGTATTATTTCAGTGACACTCTCTCCCCTATTTCGCGATAATACAAAACGTGCTGCCCTTCGTTGAACTTTTTCGATATACTCCGTCAGTCCTATCTGGTAAGGATCCCATATCGCGCAGCAGTATTCTAAAAGAGAACGGACAAGCGTAGTCTAGGCAGTCTCCTTAGTATATCTGTTACATTTTCTAAGTGTCCTGCCAGTAAAACTCAGTCTTTTTTTAGCCTCCCCCACGACATTTTCTATGTCTTCTTTCCAATTTAAGTTGTTAGTAATTGTTATTGCTAGGTATTTGAATGAATTTACCGCCTTTAGATTTAATTCATTTATCGTGTAATCAAAGTTTAACGAATTCCTTTTATCACTCATATGGATGACCTCACACTTTTCCTTGTTTAGGGTCAATTGCCAATTTTCGCACCATACAGATACCTTTTCTAAATCGTTTTGCAATCTGTTTTTATTCTCTGATGACTTTTCTGGTCAATAAATGACAGCGTCATCTGCAAATAACCTAAGACGGCTGTTCAGATTGTCTCCCAGATCGTTTCTATAGATAAGGAACAGCGAAAGGCCTATAACACTACCTTGGGAAACACTATATATCACTTCTGTTTTACTCGATGACTTTCCGTCAATTAGTACGAACTGTAACCTCTCTGACAGGAAATCGCAAATCCAGTCACATAACTGAGACGATTTTCCGTAATCACGCAATTTCACTTCAAGTTACTTGAGTGGTACGGTATCAAAAGCCTTCGGGAAATCCAGAAATAGGGAATCAGTTTGAAATCAACACTTCGTGGGAGTAAAGAGCTAGTTGTTTTCAAAAGAACGATGTTGTCTAAATCCGTGTTGACCGTTTTCTTTCGAGGTAATTCATAATGTTCGAACCAAATATATGTTCCAAAATCCTGCTGGATGTAGACGTTAATGATATGGGCTTGTAATTTAGTGGATTGTTCCTACTACCTTTCTTGATTATTTTTGTGAGCTGTGCAACTTGACCAACACCCGGTGTTACAAGATCATTAACCGCATGGATCCCAAAATGTGTCGAACATCATGGACGATTTGTAAAAATTGCTTTAATGGGAAAACAAGCAATGGTTTGGCGTGCCGATGCGATGAACCCGAACAGCAAATAACTTGAACGCCTGACACACCATAGGGGGCCGCCGCCAAATGGCAAGTGTAGGCTCCCCAGTTCAAGGACAGACGCTAGGTAAAGAACTGGTAGACACCAGAAAAATACCCTCATGTGGACATCGACGACAATCTTCAGATAACTACATCTTTCTGATCCACAAACATCCATAACCTGATGGGGATCGTACAAAACCTTTATAAAACTGGAGCAGATGTCCCCTGTTTGCTCCCCAAGATCTGTGAGTAAGGAACATCAGAATGTTCGGTGGGTAGACGAATTCCGTGTTACGTCTCTTGAGTGTGTTATTCACCACAAGTTCGAATCTGGTAAGGAAGCCTCGTTTTAAGTTTTTAACCCATTTATTACGCGCCCTACTTCACTTAATCGTATATATCTATCTTTCGCAAAGAAGAACCACGAAACACCCTTTTCATCCATCTAACTCACTATATGATGAGAGAGATCAAGTAGAAACAGAGCAAGATGGAATTTTTCCTTCTGCTCCTATTAAACTGCTACTAATACAAGTAATGTTTTTTCTTGATTTCCATATAAATCTAATCACACACATTGTTGTGTATGGAGTATGCGTCAAAAATTCGTTTCCAGCTGTATATGATTCTTCATTTATAGGAATGCGATCGGTTTCATGATATCAATCCACATCCTCAGGTTTCGACTTAATATCTGAACTGCATTTTCGTTCTGAAGAGAACTTCTCACGTTTGAAAATGGTTTAGGTGCGCTGCAGGTTTTTGCGAAAGAAACGCATTGGCGCTGGCAGAGTGTGGCTGGCAGCTCTCCGGGTGACGGCTCGGCCCCTCCCCTCCTGGGAGGGTTGTTTTCTTTAGGCGGCGCGAGCCCCTAATGCTCTTTCTCTGTCGCTGCCGCCTCTCGCCCTCCACCCTGCAGCACAGCCGCTGAGCTGAGTGGCCTCCGCAGTTTCGCCTCGAGCCGCCAAAGACAGAGAAACGCGCCTCTCCTCTTCCACACTCCAGTCTGACCGTGGCAGCCGACACGTGTTGCACAGGTGGACCGCACGTGGCCACCGCTGACGAACAGCGAGCTGCAAGCCTCTCTCCTAGTAATACTTCATTACATAGAGTGGAGAAAACAACCTAATCGGAAGTTCATAGTAGGGTAGGGTAAGTCGAATCAAGTGACTACAGAGCGGAAATGCTACGGAAATAAAGGATGCCCAGTCAATCTAAGGCAGACTGCTGGGTGAGCTTCAGTCCGAAGGCTGGTTTGCTCTACCTCTCCACGCTACACTACCCTGTGTAAGCCTCTTCTGCTGTGAACAACTACTGCAACCCACATCCATTTGAGGCTGCTTACCATACTCATCTGTTGTTGTGCTGTGCAGCTTCTACCTCCCCCTCCCCCCCCCCCTTCTCATCAACACATCCCACCAATACTAAATTGATGACTCGTTGTTTCAGAATGTCTCGTAGCCACCGGTCCCTCCATTTAGTCAAGTTAAGCCGCAAGCTTCTCCCCAATTCTATTCAGTCCTTTCTCATTATTTACACTATCAATGCATCTACTCTTCAGCATTCTTCTATAACATCTCTACTGTTTTCATGTCTAATCTCCTCATTGTATACGTTTCAGCTCCGTACAAGGATATACGCTGAACACATACCTTCAAAAAACACTTCCTGACACACTTATACACTAGCCAGAACATTATGAGCACCTGCCTAATAGCCCGTATGTCCAACTTTGGGACGGATTACAGCGCGCGACGCGTCGTGGCATGGAAGGAAAGAGGCCTTAGTGTGTCGCTGGAGGGAGCTGCTACCACATCTGTACACACCGTGAAATTCTGGGGGATGGGCGATGAACGCTGACGCTACATTCAGTAACATCCCAAATGTGTTTCACCGGGTTCATACCTGGCGAGTTGGGGGGGGGGGGGGGAGCAGCACATCAGCTGGAATTCGCCACTGTGTTCCCTGAACCGCTTCGTCGCAGCCCCGGTCTTGTGATTTGGCACCTTAGCTTTCTGAAAAGTGCCACTGTCAGTAAACATGATCGTCAAGTGGTCTGCAAAAAATGTGCGATACACCTTCGCCGTTATGGTACCTTGCATGAGCTCCACTGAACCCATGAATGGCAACGTGAATGTTCCCCAGGGCATAATGGAGCCGCCGCCAGCTTGTCTCCGTCCTCCAGTACAGTTGTCAAGGAGCTCAAAAAAATGGTTCAAATGGTTCTGAGCACTATGGGACTTAACATCTTAGGTAATCAGTCCCCTAGACTTAGAACTACTTAAACCTGACTAACCCAAAGACATCACACACACCCATGCCCGAGGCAGGATTCGAACCTGCGACCGTAGCAGCAGCGTGGTTCCGGACTGAAGTGCCTAGAACCGCTCTGTCAAGGAGCTGTTCCTCTGGAAGACGACTGATCCGCGTCCTCTCGTCAACATGATCAATACGGTATCGGAGTTAATCAGACCATACAACGCTCTGCCGCTGCGCCAACGTCCAGTGCCGATGGTGACTTGCCCTTTTCCGTCGTAGTTGCCGATGTCGAGGTCGTAACATCAGTATATGGCTGAGTCGTGCCTGCGGAGGTCCCCGTTAGGAGTGCTCGGTGCACTGTGTGTTCAGACTCACTTGTACTCTCCCCAGCATTAGAGTCTGATGTTAGTTCCCCCACAGTTCTCGTGTGTCCTGTTTTACCAGTCTCCCAGCTTACAACGTCCGACATCTGTAATGAGGGGTGGTCACCCAATCCCAAGACGTCCTGGCGTGGTTTCACCTTGGTTTCGACACGTCCTGAAGACACTCGCCACCGCACTCCTCGAAGATGCGACAGGTCGTGCAGTTTCTGAGATACTTGTCCCGAGCTCATTGGCCGTCATAATTTGCCCTCGCTGAAACCCAGACAGATCGCGGACCTTCCCCATTCTATGGACACCACAGTCACTGATACTAAATGCACCGTGCTTGTGTCTGATTAGTAGTCATTCCTCACCATGTGATCCTCTTATCGCTTGGAGGGGTTTATATCGATAACAGGTATGTGGTCATAATGGTCTGGCAGATCAGTGTATTCGATGTAAACGTATTTCTCTTCTTCTGAAACTCTTTTCTTGCCACCGCCGCTCTACATTTTAAATCCTGTCTATTTCGGCTATTAGAAATTATTTTATTGCTCAACTACCATAACTCATTTAATACTTTTAGTGTCTCATTTCCTAATCCATTTCCCTCAACTTCAACTACATTCTATTATCCTTGTTTTGCTTTCGTCAGTGTTGATCTTGTAGTCCCCTTCCTTTTTTCCATTTTATCTGTAAACCTTGTGGTGAAGGTGAGATAATAAACTTGACCAGGTGTTTCAGTTGGGACTTGATGAGCCTCAAGCAGATGTAAGTGTAGACAGGGCACAATAAATTTTCAGCAGTAAATTGAAAAGTAAGCTTGTATGGAAGTCAATAAAGGAAAGAAAGTTTTTATGTTAGGTGCATCTCACGTTAGAGTTGTAGGCCAACTTTTGCAGGATTAACCATTTTTTAAACCTATTGCTAGTCTGGATTAGGTGACAGATAGTGTAGGATCACTTTGCAAAGACTTCAACAAGAAAGACAACGCGGTAACGATGGACTGCCCGAGCTCTTTTATTGGTAGAGGTTCTGCAGTACAAGTACTTCCAAGTCCTTTGCTGTCTCTGATAAAATCACAATGTCATTGCAAACTGTAAATTTTTTGTGTTCTCCCTGAGCTTCAATTCTGTTTCCAAATTTTTCCTTGCTTTCCTTCACAGCTCGGTCAGTGTACAGACAGAATAACACTGGGGATAGGCTACAATTCCATCTCATTTCCTTTTCGACCACTGCTTCCCTTCCATGCTCTTTGACTCTTATCTGCCGTCTGATTTTATACAAGTGACAAACAGCGTAACTGCTAGGTTGAAGTACCTAATTCACTTCTTCGAATAGTTTCTTCTTTCAATAAGGAAACAAATATTAGCAAATGTACCACAAAACAAATATTTTTGTGAGGCTGACCACATATTTACAAATTAATTTTTCAGGTTTAGTCACTTTTACTTAATAATATTTACTAGCGAGCCGTGTTTCGTTAGCACACGTCTATCACCAGGTGCTTAACACCTATACCCACATAAGTTTTCACTTTTTGATTCGTTTGAGGTTGATGTAGTCTATTAACGTGATGTATGAGTATCAGCGAGATTGTGTACCGAAATTGTTTGTTGTGTAGAAAAATATATTTTAGTTAGCGCCATTATATATCTTGTATGTTTTAAATAATGTCAGCAATGCCTTCACTCGCATTTTTGTAGAAAGTATCTTATTTAGCACACTGAACACAAAGATAAACTCGACTCCATCATTTTATCCTTTCACATACAGTTTTCTATATTCTAAAGGTTCTTAAATACTAAAATAAAAACTATTTCAAGTGCTAAAAAGGTAATAATGTAAATTTCTTCAAACATTGCTGCAATGAGTAACGCTTGTTTAATTATTGTTAAAGAAATTTAGCTTAGGTAACAATATTAATGGTAAGTAATGCTGCATACTCCTCAGTATCTAAAAACAGAGATGATAATACTGAATAAACCAATAAATACTAAATAGTTATACTGCACAACATGCGCCGTGACATAAATATGATTATACAAAAAGTGTCTGTAGTCTTGGCAACTGAAATAAGTTTCATCTTGTCAGTTAAGAATCTTTATATTGTAAACAACTATGTGTAAAAGTGTGAAATGATAGAGATGCGCTTGTTCTTGTGTTCTCTAAGCCATATCAGGATATATTCAGCCGAAATGTATACCAAGCAAATATGTCTCATTACACTTCAAAGGAACGTATAAGTAATGATTTACGTACATTTAGTTGCAAAGCATGTAATGACTGCAGCATGTAGCCGAAACTTGTTTGTCAATAAATATTGTGACATGAAAGCGACTGAAGGTGAAAATTTGTTTTACAAGGTTAGTGTACAGTCGCAGACCTCAACAAATTCTCTATGACAAGAATAAAATTGAGTAGACCTGTACCAGGCGATAGGCGCGAATTTTTGTGATTTCGGAAAGATATTTAGATTATAATAACAATTGGCTTCTCACAAAATTCCCAGTAGGAGGAAAGATCGTAACTTAGGAATGTAGTCAAATTTTTGTTAACGTTTTGCCGCAGTGCACTTAGAGAATCTCTTTTAATTGTTCGCTTTTCTTTCCAACAATTAAAGTAGAGAGTATCCCTCCATTATTTAGTTCATATTTCTGGTAATTAGCGTAAATTTTAAGTTGTTTTATTCAGACAATTTGGACCAGTAGTTTGTTTTCCTACAATTGTGTATAGGCCAAATTTTTGTGGACGTGTTTTCTTCTTTATCGGTAATTAAAGTAACGTATTCTTACTAAACTATGATTCTTATCATCAGCGAAAAGTAACTGAAATGCAGTATAATTGTCAGTTTCGGGTTTTGGAGTAAAGAGTGCTGTACTTTTTTTACACTGGGTTAACCGTAGTGGCGTGAGAATTGGGAAAGTAAATGAGGCTTCTCAGTGGTTGTGTAGGATGTAGAGCAAAGATAGAAAGAAGTGGAACAGTTGCAGAAAATAGCCACCCTTTAGGCTGAGTAAGACAAGGCTACGTAAGATCTGGACCTGTTAAGGAGGTAGAAGGGTAACAAGACATGGAAGTGGCAACAGGCAACAGAAGGAACAGGCTCAGAAGTTCCTCTGAAAAACTTGTGGTGAAGGTGAGATAATAAACTTGATCTGGTGTTTTAGTCGGGAGTTGATGAGCCTCAAGCAGATGTAAGTGTAAACAGGGCACAGCAAATTTTCAGCAGTAAATTGAAAAGTAGGCTTGTAAGGAAGTCAATAAAGGAAAGAAAGTTTTTATGTTAGGTACGTCTCATGCTAGAGGTGTAGGCATCACCTTCGAGATGTACTAATATTGAGTTTGTATCTGTCTTGAGATGCCTTGATTCAGGTACTACAATGTGTTATTTAGTTATAGAATCGTCTAATTCCTTTTTTTTAAATGTTAGCAACACTAGGAAAGTGAGAAAGGTTCGCTTGAATTTGATTACTTTTTCAAATTCTGTGTGCAGAGTGTAGTCTGATGGTCATCCTGTTTTGCTAGTTCGGGCCACCGGTATCTGCCTAAATATCACATTCCCTAAGCATTTCTGGTCCTTACTCTTTGATGATTTAGTCGCAGAACTATTTATGTAGGTTCCCAAGTCCATTCATCCAGCTTTTTTTTTTTTTTTTTTTCGACCTCCCTTCGTGATTAGTGTGGCCGGCTTTGTCCTCCAGGTGCTTTCAGTTTCCATGATTGCGAGGTGCGTTATCTTCTGTGGTAAAGTGTTAAATTCCATGTCAGCTTCTTCTGAGACGATTTAAGTGATGGTTTCTTTAACATTAGTTCTCCAGCTCCCCACGTGGTCATAATCCTATAGGTAGTACGCCACAGTATCTTCCATCATGTCGTGTATTGAATTTCATGTACAACGAATGTCTACGAATCTCGTGTGGTATGTCCGCCTGTGTCCATGTTATTTCTGCATTCCTTGGGATCGTTGTTCTTGATTGTGTATGCTGAATCTAGGCCTCACTTGCATACATACCCGGCCTGTCTCTGGAACTGGCCTACCCGTAGGGACAAAGGAGGCGCGTTCGCGTTAATTTGAGATCATTCTGGTGGGCGTTTTTCTTTATTTGTGGGTTCACCGTATCACGTGCAGCCCCACGTATTGATCCTGATTAAGGCTAACGATCAGAGGTTTCCCACATTGTGCAGTATATTACCCGTGTGTGGTAATTGACTATATGCTCACCGTATCATCTTTCGTTGCCACCACGTTCCGGAGATTTTTTTGAGTTTCCATATACGTAAGTTTGATATGTGGGTTATTCATTATCTACTTTATGGGGCCACAGCAGAAGCGTCCACGTCGCGGCCCTGGGAGGACTACTTGTAGTCCTGCTGATTCTGCTACCACCAAGCCATTACAAGAAAGAACAAAATGCATGACGACTCTTTCTTAAGACCACGTTCGACTATCATCTCCATAAATGTGGAGGGATTATCACCTGCCAAACAGGATATACTGGCTGATTTGTGCAGATCGAACGAATGTCACGTCCTATGCCTACAGGAAACGCACCGAGGCCCAAATAGCAATAGACCTAAAATTGCGGGCATGAAACTGGCAATAGAACGGCCTGACGATCAATACGGAAGTGCAATTTTCATACGAGTGGGAGTAGCCTACGACGGGTTTCAACTTTCAGAAAAAAACAACATTGAACTTCTCAGAGTTGAGACTAATCATGTGACAATAACATCAATATATAAGCCTCCAAATACGCCATTCGAATATGACCTGCCGCGCAATATTCCCCTTCCCACGGGCAGCATTGTAATGGATGACTTCAATAGTCACCATACACGCTGGGGATACAATGAATCTAATGAAGACGGACTCAAGGTGGAGACATGGGCAGATGCTGAATCACTCTGTCTCATACACGACGCCAAACTCCCCACATCTTTTAACAGCGGTAGGTGCCAAAGGGGATACAACCCTGACCTCGTCTTCGTCAGCCAGAACTTGGTAACTGAGTGCGTGATAGATGTCCTGGGTCCTATTCCACACTCCCAACATAGACCCATCAAACTCACAGTTACTTCAGCAGTGGTGCCAGTGCGGATTCCATTTCGACGAAGATTTAATTTCAAGAGGGCAAACTGGGAAGGTTTCGCAATTGGAATCGACGAAAACCCGCAAACTCTAGAACCAACACCCAGCAACTATGATAAGTTCATAGAAATCGTCCACAATGTATCAAGAAAGTCTATCCCTATGGGCTGCAGAACGGAGTTTGTACCGGGCCTAACGAAAGACAGCCGGCAACTATACGGTGGATATAAGGAAAAGTATGAGGAGAACCCATTCTCTGAAGAAACTCTTGAACTTGCAAATGCACTTACCGACCAGCTAATCGATAAGCGCCGAGAAGAATGGCAACATCTAATTGAAAGTGCAGACATGAAACACCCTAGCCGGATTGCCTGGAAGACAATTAAGAAGCTAAATAATGACCCTAAGCAGCAAACGGAAGCACCAAGAGTAACAGCCAACCAAATAGCGCACCAACTCGTTCTTAATGGGAAAACGAAGACTCCAGCAAAAACCATCCCAATAAGAAGTGGCGAAATTGACACAAACTACTACAGCCGTCCATTTACCATCGAGGAACTAGAGTCCGCACTTAAATCTCTGAAACCTGGCAAAGCAGCAGGGCTAGACGACCTTAGGAATGAACAGATCCTTAAATTTGGCGAGTACACGAAAAACTGGCTGCTCCTACTTTTCAGTAACTGTATCCGGCTAAACAACATCCCGAAAATCTGGAGAAAGGGCAAGGTCATAGCCATTCCAAAACCCGGCAAACCATTGGACGAGCCAAAAAATTTCAGACCAGTGACATTACTTTGCCGCTTGTACAAGGTGTTCGAGCGCATGCTGCTGAATCGACTTGTGCCTAATATTGATCATGAGATAATTCCGGAACAGGCGGGGTTTCGCCCTGGGAAAACTTGCACTGGACAGGTCTTGAATCTTACCCAGTCTATAGAGCATGGGTACGAGAACCGTCTAATTATTGGAGCCGTACTTGTCGATCTCTCATCCGCATTCGACACTGTAAATCACAAACTGCTGCTCACTAAAATATACGCTATGACTAATGATTTAGGGCTGATACAAATTATATCAACTCTTCTCAGCAACAGACGGTTCATCGTAAACCTAGGAGGGAAGCGAAGCCGATGGCGTATACAGAAAAATGGACTACCCCAAGGCAGTATCCTCGCACCCACTCTTTTCAACATATATGTGAATGATCAACCAGTTGCTCCAGGGACTAGGAGCTTTGCTTACGCGGATGATCTTGCAATAGCCGTGCAGGGTTGGAACTTTAACGACATAGAAATTAGCCTTACGAATGCCCTCAACAGTCTAACGCCATACTACGAAGCCAACTGCCTACACCCGAACGCAGCAAAAACATTATCCTGCCTATTCCATCTTCGAAACCGAGACGCCAAACATACCCTAAACATCACGTGGAACAACCAACGGATCGCGTTCAGCAGCACTCCTTGTTATTTAGGCGTCACCCTTGATCGCACACTTACTTACAGACATCATGTAGACAAGGTCAGGGGCAAACTATCAACAAGAAACAACCTCCTGAGTAAGCTCACCTCCACAAAATGGGGTGCCGACCCGCATACTTTACGTACGTCGGCACTTGCTCTCTGCTACTCGGTTGCTGAATACGCTGCCCCAGTTTGGGAAAGATCAGCGAATGCGAAACGAGTGGATCCTCTGCTGAACGATGCCTGTCGCGTAATCACGGGATGCCTAAGACTCACCCCGGTTAGCCAGCTTTATTTGCTTAGTGGCATAGCTCCACCCAACATCAGACGAGCTATAGCAAGCGAAGGAGAGCGCCTCAAGCAGCTGCGCGACCAGCGCCATCCTCTCTTCGGACAAACCCTCCACACACACGTCTAAAATCAAGACGGAGTTTCCTCACCTCAGTTCAACCGCTCGAAACCTCAAAACAAAAGGCCAGATTGTCAAAATTGAAAGCAACACTGCCTACGGGAGACCAGGCACCTCTAATCTCACCCAACGAACAATTGGACTCTGGAAATGAACTAAAATGGCCATTATGGAGAACCCTCAACCGCCTACGAACTGGGGTGGGCAGATGCAACGTAAACATGTGTAAATGGGGATACCGAGACGGGACGGACACGTGCCAGTGCGGACAGACCCAAACAATGGACCACCTCCTGGAATGCAGCAACATGGGGGAAGTGTGCAGGAAAGAAGATCTGGCAAACGCTGCGGCAGTGGCAGTTAAATGCGCTGAATTTTGGCGGGACGTGATATGATATATATACTATGTTTGTCTTTCTATTGTAATGTGACTCCCCATTTTGGGTTTGTTTTACTTATGCACATGTGTATTGTATTTGTATTTGTGTGTATATGTAATATGTGGGTTGTCTATGGCTTGGACACGATTAAATAAACAATCCACTTTATCCGCGTCCTGCTCATCTTGCCCGTCATAAGTAGTTCGTCATGTGGTTGTCCACCATATTATTTATCGCATGAGTATTTACGTGATTCAACGATGCGGGTCAGGTGCTGGACTGTTGTTTTATCCAATCTTTCCCGCTCACCTCCTGTTTACCTAAGTAATCTAATTACGAGACTGATTATTCTAGTATGATACTGATTCAGCGGCTGTTTTCCCAGCCATATCATGTTCCTCCTAAGAGGTTAGTAAGCGTGTAATATGAAGATAAATTATGTGCAAAGTTCCAGTTAAAGATAGCAATAAACTGAGTAGGGAAACTTAACGCTGCTCACGAAATGTTCTCTTCCCTGACTGCTTGCATCCACGTGCGTTACCTTTGTGCTGTTGACTGTAATTTAATAAAATATTGCGCTAGAAGAAGCGTTGCTATTAAATGGTGTCCTATCAGATGCAATAACTCAATTTTTGCATATTAAGACGAGAAGTTAACGGTACGTGTTCGGAAGCACATGGCTGTTTCCCACCAAAAGAGAAGTAAAACGAATAACACGCATACCTTTCAGTGTGAACTCAAGAACATCTGCAGCGGCCTGTTTAGGGATCTAGGAAATCTAACTAATGCATTTGTCATTAAAATATATATCTTTTTAAACCAACATCTCTGGAACAAATACTGCAACTAAGAATAATCTTCACAACGATTTAAAGTCATTCACTTTGGTCCGGAAATGCGTCCACGATACAGGAACGCACATCGCAGTAGCTTTCCTGCAGCCATAAAGTTTAACTGCTAATAACGTTCAGCTTAAGAAGAGCCTAAAGAATTTATTGGCGAAAACTCTCTCTACTCCATTAATGAATTTCTAAGTAGAACCAAATAACGTGTATATGTTACTAATAATATCAAACAATGCGAGTATTAGTACAATCTAACTTCTTTTCAAATTCAATGCAGTAATATGATTACTATAATTAAGTGCTGTGAAATGATTTTTCTATTTGATGATTCATGGCCGCATATAGTCTAAGCATTAATATAGACACCTCAGTATACTGAAAATTTACATGATTAGTGGCAAATAACTCATTACGATTTGAATGAAAATATGTTTAAGATTTTTTGACTTATTCCTCGTCCATGAGGACCATTTCACTTGAGATCTGCGAAAGATACATTTGCACATTTTTTTTTTACTCTAGAAATATTTATTGTGTTTTGTCATTTCCTGACATGTTCTACATACCGGAGGACAACCTCACTAAGGCTCTAAAATCACATGTACTCTAATCTGATGACATTCTCTTCGCGTTTGCCGTGAAAGCAGATGAAATACCGGGTGATCAAAAAGTCAGTATAAATTTGAAAACTGAATAAATCACGGAATAATGCAGATAGAGAAGTACACATCGACACACATGCTTGGAATGACATGGGGTATTATTAGAACCAAAAAATGCGAAAGTTAAAAAAATTTCCCGACAGATGGCGCTTCATCTGATCAGAATAGCAATAATTATCATAACAAAGTAAGACAAAGCAAAGATGATGTTCTTTACAGGAAATGCTCAATATGTCCACCATCATTCCTAAACAATAGCTGTAGACCAGGAATAATGTTGTGAACAGCACTGTAAAGCATGTCCGGAGTTTTGGTGAGAAACTGGCGTCGGATGTTGTCTTTCAGCATCCCTAGAGATGTCGGTCGATCACAATACACTTGCGACTTCAGGTAACCCCAAAGCCAATAATCGCACGGACTGAGGTCTGGGGACCTGGGAGGCCAAGCATGACCAAAGTGGCGGCTGAGCACAAGATCATCACCAAACGACGCGCGCAGGAGATCTTTCACGCGTCTAGCAATATGGGGTGGAGCGCCATCCTGCATAAACATCGTACGTTCCAGCAGGTGTTTATCAGCCAGGCTGGGGATGATGCGATTCTGTAACGTATCGGCGTACCTCTCACCCGTCACGGTAGCAGTTACAAAACCAGAATCACGCATTACCTCGAAGAAAAAAGGCCCACGACAGTTCTAGGATTTTCGGTAGCCCAAATTCTGCAGTTGTGGGCGTTGACAGACCCTCGGAGTGTGAAATGAGCTTCGTCGGTCCACAGCACGTTACTCAACCAATCGTCATCTTCCGCCATCTTTTGAAACGCCCACACCGCAAATGCCCTCCGCTTCACTAAATAGCCAGGTAACAGTTCATGATGCCGATGGATTTTGTACGGATAGCATCGGAGGGTACACCTAACTGCCAACCAAACAGTAGTGTATGGAATGCCGGTGCGACGTGCGACTGCACGAGCGCTGACTTCCCCGTGCATAGATGAACCCGCTACAGTCCCCATTTCTTCCTGAACTGTCTCAGCAGCATTACGCCTTGCGCTCGGTCGGCCACTACGGGGTCTATCGTCTAAACGACCCGTGGCTTCGAACTTCGTAATCACTCTCGCCACAGCTGTATTTGGCAACGGACCGTAACCGTTCGAATCCCCTTCCTATGGTGATGGGATCGTAACGCTGAACTAGCATATTCCCCATTCTGATAATGCAGCTTCACTAAAAGCGCCTTTTCAGGTAACGTCAACATGCTGTGACTGCTGGCGCATGTGATTCTCTCTCTTAATACAGCTCCTTTTATACACGATTGTCATGCGCAGTCACTGACGTTTTGCTGTCCAGCGCCATCTGTCGGACTTTTGTGAACTTTGTTTTATTTTTTGTTCTAATAAAATAAAGGGACGAGAGAGGTAATTCTGACGTTACGGCTAATAATGGAAGCAAGGCTAAAGAAAAATCAAGACACTTTCATAGGATTTGTCGACCTGGAAAAAGCGTTCGACAGTATAAAATGGTGCAAGCTGTTCGAGATTCTGAAAAAAGTAGGGGTAACCTATAGGGAGAGACGGGTCATATACAATATGTACAACAACCAAGAGGGAATAATAAGAGTGGACGATCAAGAACGAAGTGCTCGTATTAAGAAGGGTGTTAGACAAGGCTGTAGCCTCTCGCCCCTACTCTTCAATCTGTACATCGAGGAAGCAATGATGGAAATAAAAGAAAGGTTCAGGAGTGGAATTAAAATACAAGGTGAAAGGATAACAATGATACGATTCGCTGATGACATTGCTGTCCTGAGTGAAAGTGAAGAAGAATTAAATGATCTGCTGAACGGAATGAACAGTCTAAAGAGTACACAGTATGGTTTGAGAGTAAATCGGAGAAAGACGAAGGTAATGAGAAGTAGTAGAAATGACAACAGCGAGAAACTTAACATCAGGATTGATGGTCACGAAGTCAATGAAGTTAAGGAATTCTGCTACCTAGGCAGTAAAATAACCAATGACGGACGGAGCAAGGAGGACATCAAAAGCAGACTCGCTATGGCAAAAAAGGCATTTCTGGCCAAGAGAAGTCTACTAATATCAAATTCCGGCCTTAATTTGAGGAAGAAATTTCTGAGGATGTACGTCTTGAATATAGCATTGTATGGTAGTGAAACAGACTGTGGGAAAACCGGAACAGAAGAGAATCGAAGCATTTGAGATGTGATGCTATAGACGAATGTTGAAAATTAGGTGGACTGATAAGGTAAGGAATGAGGAGGTTCTACGCACAATCGGAGACGAAAGGAATATGTGGAAAACACTGATAAGGAGAAGGGACAGGATGATAGGACATCTGCTAAGACATGAGGGAATGACTTCCATGGTACTAGAGGGAGCTGTAGAGGGCAAAAACTGTAGAGGAAGACAGAGATTGGAATACTGCAAGCAAATAATTGAGGACGTAGGTTGCAAGTGCTACTCTGAGATGAAGAGGTTAGCACAGGAAAGGAATTCGTGGCGTACCGCATCAAACCAGTCAGTAGACTGATGACAAAAAAAACCAAAAAAAAAACCATGTCATTCCAAGCTTGTGTGGTAATTTTTACCTCTCTATCTACATTATTCCGTGATTTATTAAATTTCCTAATTTATACTGACTTTTTGATCACCCGGTATATAGTACCGACAGTATGACCAACAGTGATCCACAAATTTTGTTTACAACTAAGTAGCAAACTAACGGTAGACAACATTCACGTGTCTAACGTATACAACAAATTTGTAGTGGGACTGTAAAACTGTGAAATCGACAGTTTTAGAAATAGTAAGCGTGCCTGTTGAACCTTTTATTTCTTCTTCAACGGAGTCGTGGAATTAAAATTTATGGATGATCTCTGAATGAACAAATAGTATGAATATATTTCTCACATATGGAATTTATCAAGGTCACAATCGATCAACCATGTTTGCCAAGCTTACAATACGGTATATTACGGCTAATATGCATATGAACTATTGTCATCACATAGCAAATTGAATACTGACATGAGCACAGCTCTTCAGCCTACCACGATTGCAATCTGCTTCAAATCCTTTTGCATACTCTTATACAATGAAAATTAATTTTCTAGGCAAATTTACCTTCTCGATTTTGTACTGCATACATATTGGATAGTTTGTTTTTTCTTAAGAATATAGGACAGGAAAAATGTCACCACATAGAACCAGTGCACATACCTAGTTTGAAGCGAGGTTTGTGTTTATTCAGTGGAATCGTGCAGACGGAGGTCCGGGCTGAAAATGTAAACGCTGTCCCACGGGAGCAGGGCACTATCGCGCTGAAATTACATTCCACGCGTAGGCCGCCAGAGGACTCTGCCAACACCCCGGTTGTTGGCGGCTAACCAGATTCCATCTGTGTGGCGAACATCTATAGGAACGAGAAATGAAGGACCCGTTATTTTTGTCAGTGTTCTTTTAAGGCGATGACAACACAAAACTTTCCAAGAAGTACTACACAAAGGATTGTTGCTTCGTTTTTGATTGGGCGAAAATAGTTGGAAGTATGTTCATCTTCATAAGCGTAACAGACATTTTTCTGCCTCCCAGACTGCAGATGTCCAATAGTATTAGTAAGAAAATAAAAAATGAACGAAAGAAACCGTGGTGTAAGTTCGTAAACCAATGGATGACCCGTCGAACGTATTCCGGAGTGGATTCTAGGTTAGAAACGGAAGAGGACAGAACAGTATTCGGTCATCAGTGATGAAATGCTATAAAATTGATAAAGAATTTGAGAATCATCATATTGTATGGCAACATTAAGAAATCACTTACAGGATATAAATGTTTATCAACAGCTGGTCCGTTGCGTAAATATTTGCGTTTTGTAGAGTAAAATACACAATCTTCTTACGTCACCGGCATGCTGATCATGATATTGTCTGCGAAGAAGTCGACAGAATATTTGATCATGGAGTTTGCAACACCTTTGCTTGTCACACAGTGAGTCTTTTACTGGTATAATAAGGCAACGTATCTACTCATATGAGTATATTCAGCGCTATTTTTGCGTTTTAGAATAATTTCACCATGTCCGATTCGTCACCTATTTAGTAAACTGAAAACATCCACAAGAAAGAGAATGATATAAATGCTCATAGTGAAGTATTACAGGCGCATGGTATTGCCTCAGTTAAATACTGTTCAATTAAGACAGGAAAGTGCAAGCAAACGAACTACTTTCCTTTGTTTATGTTATAAATTTGATTCAGAAAAATCGAAAGTATTCGTATGGAGTGTAGCCATGTATGGAAGTGAAACATGGACGATAAATAGTTTGGACAAGAAGAGAATAGAAGCTTTCGAAATGTGGTGCTACAGAAGAATGCTGAAGATTAGATGGGTAGATCACATAACTAATGAGGAAGTATTGAATAGGATTGGGGAGAAGAGAAGTTTGTGGCACAACTTGACCAGAAGAAGGGATCGGTTGGTGGGACATGTTCTGAGGCATCAAGGGGTCACCAGTTTAGTATTGGAGGGCAGCGTGGAGGGTAAAAATCGTAGAGGGAGACCAAGAGATGAATACACTAAGCAGATTCAGAAGGATGTAGGTTGCAGTAGGTACTGGATGGTAAAGAAGCTTGCACAGGATAGAGTAGCATGGAGAGCTGCATCAAACCAGTCTCAGGACTGAAGACCACAACAACAACAACATGATAGACAAACTAAAACACGACTGTTCGTGATTTGTAAATACATACAAAAGCGTGAACAGTATTCTGCTTAAAAGTTCTTTGAACTAATTTTCATTGAGATTGATTGTTGTAGCTTCTCTCAACTCTGGAAACTGAACTGTGTGTCAGTGAATGGTACACTGTGATAAATTTTTGAATAGGTCTTTAGGAGAGGAAATGAATTACCGAATAAAAAATACAGGGTGGCATTTAAAAAAGTCATATCACTGTTCACATCTTAGTAAAAAACAAAGCTGCAACGAAGGCAATCATGCTGATTGATGTCCATCTGACGGCTAAAGAACATATGCTTGAAACATTTTGTTATTTGCATCTGGACAAATAGTTATTTAGGGTGGGAAGGTAAATGGGACACCCTGTATATTGCATTCTACAGGATAGAGTAGCATGGAGAGCTGCATCAAACCAGTCTCAGGACTGAAGACCACAACAACCACAACAACAGAAGAGGATAAAATAATTGTGTCATGCAGATATGGAGACATTGAAACGAATCCGATCAGAGCGATTTGGTTGAATTTGCCGCCCCCATGGGCGTGCCTCCCGCGTGCGCGGCACGCCTTGCACGCCCGCTCCTAGCAGGCCTAGCGGTAGGTGAGAAAACTTGGATTTGATGGTCGAGCGGCTTCTCATAAGGCACACATCACGCCGGTAAGTACCAAACGGCGCCTCGCTTGGAGTAAGGAGCGTAAACATTGCACAATTGAACAGTGGGAAAACGTTGTGTGGAGTGACGAATCACGGTACACAATGTGGCAATGCGATGGCAGGGTGTGAACGTCATCTGCCAGCGTGTGTAGTGCCAACAATAAAATTCGGAGGCGGCTGTGTTATGGTGTGGTCGTGTTTTTCATGGAAGAGGCTTGCACGCATTGTTTTTTTGAGTTGCACTATCACAGCATAGGCCTGTATTGACGTTTTAAGAACCTTCTTGCTTCCTACTGTTGAAGAGCAATTCGGGGATGGCAAATGCATTGTTCTACACGATAGAGCATAATGCACGGCTTGTGTCGGAGTGGTTACACGACAATAACAACCGTGAAATGGACTGGCCTGCACAGAGTCCAAGTTACTGGTCATAGCCTCCATAAGCATGTTGAAAATTCATACATTTAACTGATATGGTTCCAGGAGAGAGAGACTACGTAATCATCATACAAGAATGAATTATAATAGATTGGGTGGATATCCTTGTGCATAAGGGCACGAAGCTCAAATCCATTCATGAATCACCGATTTCCAACTCAGGCAGACCTTTAACGAAATGAAAGCATTTACTAGGAGTGAAAGAAACAACTGAAGCAGAAAGAATTGTTGTACGTTAATGCAGAAAATTATAACGGCCGTCCATTCCCAATCCGAAAGATCTCACCAATTAGTGCACCATGTGGCTCCCTCTAGATGTAGATCTTCGTTCACAAATTACACCAGTAGTGCTAAAGATTAAACCCGCCAGTTTAAACGTTCCATAGCCAAAACATAATTAGCTGCCATTCCAAAGTGCTAGACGAGTCATTACTCTCGCGCTACCAGGTATTAGCCCAATGAAAGTGTCAAAAGGCCAACCGCTGACATACTGAAGAACAATGGAATGTCTTTCTTTCCTACAAACTTTAGACTTTACAGGACTTTTTTAATTCTACTCCCATTAAAAAAAAGTTATGCCTGACACATAAACAATTTGACCAAAAATATCTGATAGCCCAGTCTAATGTGAGGATTTGACCACTAGATGTCACGAGGCGTGAACCAATAGTATAAAAAGAGGCTGGGAGTAATGTGTTGCAAGTACAGAACCAATAACACCAGAATGGGTCGGCCGGAAGAAATTAGTGATTCCGAATGTGGACTAGTCACTGGATATCACATGAGCAACGTATCCATCAGGACGTTTCAGTCTTTCTCAAGCTGCCCAGGTCGAGTGTTGGATTGGTGACTGTGAAGCGGATATGTGAAGGAACAACTACAGTTAAACCAAGATAAGGCAGACCTCACATAGCTTCGAAACAGCATGTGAAACTAACGTCAGTAAACGCAGCGAATATTAGTCTTTAATGAATGTTCATTAGCTGCCGCTGCTTCACCTTGCATCAACATGGAAGAAAGATCACCCAACTTATACCAAGCAACATCTCTATAATTATACCGTCCTTGATTTCTGCACTGCCCTCTTAGGCTCCTCCCATGTGTAATGTTTCGTCCCATGCATTTTTTGCTCCCATTAGGCCTCCACATCCGCAGCAATCCAACCTCAACAATGTCCGCCGATCCTTACTACTGTGATCAGGGTCCACTTCTCCAAAATCTTGAATAAATGTTTCCTTCACACTCATCGACATACCTCACCATCGACACAACTTGAGACGTTCTGCCTCACCACTGAAGTCAGAATCGTACTTGTCACTCTTGCCGTCCAATTATAGCCCCCCTTTGACGATCCCATATCCTTCACAAATAATAATTTTGACTTGATTCTTATTTCAAGCGAATGCCACAGTCACATTCTCCCAGAACCACTACCCTTTCACTTTCTTCTAACTGCATACCTTTGGATATTTGTTTGATCAAAGACTACCATACGTAAAATCTCCAATCCTGCTGCACCAAATAACCACCATAAACAAGGTCAGATTCTGTTCCATTGCCCAAATCTAGGGCACTCAATTTGCTAACTAAATTATCAGTGACTTCTGGCACTCGGTATGGACGAAAAAGGAAAGAAGAAATATTATTATTTACCAGTCCGTTGACGGTGAGGTCATTACACGCAGAGCACACGCTCTAAGATGATAGTGAATAATATTATTACAATTCCACAATCGCTTGGTTAATTAAACTACCTTTACGTATACAATCGAGGTATGTGACATCTCTCAGGTGACCTTATGCAATGTAATATTATTATTTCTGGCAGCATAAGTGCACATAAGTGCCATCTGACAAAGATCCACGGTTGAAACTAAGAGATAGAATATTCGATACGCCTTCAAAGAAACCATCGCTTTAAGCTATTGGGGAAAACCAAAGGGCACCTAAACCTGCATGGGCGATTGAGTTATTGAAACCTACTCCTCCTAAAAGTGTAGTAGCCATACCACAACACACCCACGCCCGACATGTCGAGAAACGCATACTGTCTGATCAAGAATTCGGGAACCCCTATGTGATGTCGAACTGAGCACTAGACGTCAAGAGAGGCGAAACCTCCGGTATGGGAGGAAGAGGGGAGCAGTGTGTTGTCAGTAGAAAAGCAGTAACAGCAGAAAGGATCGATCGGGAGAACTCAGTGACTTCGAATATGGACAAGTCATTGGATGCCAACTGAGTAACAAATCCGTCAAGGACGTTTCAACCCTTCTAAAGCTGCCCACATCGATTTTATGTGATGCGACTGTCAAGCAAAAACGTGGAGGAACAACCACAGCTAAACCAAGAACAGGCAGACATCAAGCACTGACGGATTGGGACCATCGAGCATTGCGGAGGATAGTTGTAAAAACTCATAACGAAACCGACGAGTTCCTAAGTGCTGCCATAGTCCAGCTAGCAAACTTTCTGTGTGTTGGAAGTTAAAAAGAATGTGGTAAAACTGTCGAGCAGCTCGTCGCAATCAACGTACACTATGTGATCAAAAGTATCCGGACACCCCAGAAACATATTTTTTTCATATTAGGTGCATTTTGCTGCCACCTACTGCCCATCACCGACCTCAGTAGTCATTAGACATCGTGAGAAAGCAGAGTGGGGCGCTACGCGGAACTCTTGGACTTCGAATGTGGTCAGGTGATTTGTGTCATTTGTGTCATACGTCTGTTTGTGAGATTTCCACACTCCTAAACATCCCTAGGGGCGCTGTTTGCGGCGTGATAGTGAAGTGGAAACGTGAAGGGACACGTACAGCACGAAAGCGTTCAGGTCGACCTCGTATGTTGACTGACAGAGGCCGGCGACAGTTAAAGAGGGTCGTAATGTGTAATAGGCAGACATCTATCCAGACCATCACACAGGAATTCCAAACTGCATTAGGATCCACTGCAAGTACTATGACAGTTAGGCGGGAGGTGAGAACACTTGTATTTCATCGTCTAGTGGCTGCTCATAAGCCACACATCACACCGGTAAATGCCGAAAGACGCCTCGCTTGGTGTAAGGAGCGTAAAATTGGACGATTCAACAGTGGAAAAACGTTTTATGGAGTGAGGAATCACGGTACACAATGTGGCGATCCTATGTCAGGGTATGAGTATGGTGAATGTCCGGTGAACGTCATCTGCCAGCGTGTGCAGTGCCAACAGTAAAACTCGGAGGCGGTGGTGTTATGGTGTGGTAGTGTTTATCATGGAGGGGGCTTGCACCCGTTGTTGTTTTGCGTGGCACTATCACAGCACAGTCCTACATTGACGTTTTAAGCACTTTCTTGCTTCCCACGCTTTAAGAGCAATTCGGGGATGGCGACTGCATCTTTCAATACGATCTGTTCATAATGCACGGCCTGTGGCGGAGTGGTTACACGACAATAACATCCCTGATATGGACTGGCGTGCACAGAGTCCTGACTTGAATCCTATTCAGCACTTTTGGGATGTTTTAATACGCCGACTTAGTGCCAGGTCTCAGCGACCGACATCGATACCTCTCCTCAATGTAGCACTCCTTGAACTATGGGATGCCATTCCCCAAGAAAGCTTCCAGCACCTGATTGAACGTATGCCTGCGAGACTGAAAGCTGTCATCAAGGCTAAGGGTGGGCCAACACCATACTGAATTCCAGCATTACCGATGGAGGGCGCCACGAACCTGTAAGTCATTTTCTGCCAGGTGTCCGGATACTTTTGGTCACATAGTGTAATAATGACCCTTGAAAGAAGTACACAAGTCGTGCAGTGTCAGTTCTACGACAGTTAGAGCAGTACTAAGGCTGCCTGTTCAGACAGTCGGCTACTGTGGCAGAGGAGGTCTATCGGAGGACAGTTCGGCTGTTTCTGGTGAGCAGGTAGTTTACAGCAATTACGACTGCCGGGGCGCAGGTAAGCCGTGATAGAAAGGGAGCAGGTATTGAGCGCAGATTTCACAGATTTTTGGTTGGGCGCAAATTGCACTTGGCACAGTTTTCATGGCTTCTCTGAAACTACCTCTCTTTTTAGATTTTTTTTTCCGGGTCAGTTTTTGCGCCTCGTCTGTGCGCGTGTGCTTGGTGGGAGCCTAACTCGCCACCCCCTCGGTAACGGCCCTGCAGTCGAGTGTGTGGACGGCATTTCAGCGTCAGGGGTGTACAGAGCTGTAGGCTGCGAACTGCGACAGTGCGGTCCAGACTGAAGCCCGCGGTAGCAGGCTGCGTGTGCAGGCGTGCGTGCGGCGACACGGCGCGCCACATTCGGCCGCCTGTCTGGACAGCGCCAGCTGCCGCGCGCTTTCCGAGCCGCTGCGCCTGCCCGCCGCATGTTGGCAGCCGCGTTGTAATTCCCCGGCCGCTACTGCTACTGGCTCAGGTACAGCCCCGACAACCTATGCCTCGGTGGCACCTCCTGGAGCGTAAACACCAGCTGTCTGCAAAGCTCTTTAAATCACGGCCCCGCATTCATGATTAACCTGAAGTCTGGAATTGGTGATAAATAAAATTGCTTTTAAAGATGAGTGGCCAGTGGCCAGTATTTTACTCAGGACAAAATTGCAAAACCAGCAAAATATTATAAATATTTAGATATTATCTTTTTTAATAAGAAGAATAACAACTTGAATGAAAAACTGAGATAATTAAAATTTTGGATATTAACAATCGCTTCAGCTTTATTTATTCCTTTATTGTTGGATCACTACCGGTTTCGTGGCACTAAAAGCCACATCTTCAGGAGAACATCTGTATAACAATAAATTCAGAAGAATCAACGACCCTGAGACAAAAAAAATTATTAATCTTTAAAATTTATTTTTAAATATTAAAATCATTCACATGAGAATGTCAAAATATTAGAGCGGGAAGGCTATGCACTTTTTTACCCAACATTCATTGCACGTCAGAGCGAAACACGGAATAAACAGAATAAAACAGCCGGATTCCAATATAGTGGATTTATCCTAAACAAATCGTACCATAGTGATCCATTGGTAAGGAGAAAATTAACGAAACTTATTAAGACCTTATTCTGGGCCGGACAAAATCGTCAATTAAATAGCTATTAGCGGAAAAGCAGAACCTTAAAACCGCACTTACCGCTTCACCGATCTACACTACTGGCCATTAAAAATGCTACACCACGAAGATGACGTGCTACAGACGCGAAATTTAACCGACAGGACGTAGATGCTCCGATATGCAATTGATTGGCTTTTGAGAGCATTCACACAAGGTTGGCGCCGGTGGTGACACCTACAAGGTGCTGACATGAGGAAAGTTTCCAACCGATTTCTCATACACAAACAGCAGTTGACCGGCGTAGACGGGTGAAACAATGTTGTGATGCCTCGTATAAGGAGGAGATATGCATGCCATTACGCTTCGGACTTTGATAAAGGTCGGATTGTAGACTATCGCGATTGCAGTTTATCGTATCGCGACATTGCTGCTCACATTGGTCGAGATCCAATGACTGTTAGTAGAATATGGAACTGGTGGGTCCATGAGGGTAATACGAACGCCGTGCTGGATCCCAACGGCCTCGTATCACTAGCAATCGAGATGACAGGCATCTTATCCGCATGGCTGTAACGGATCGTGCAGCCACGTCTCGATACCTGAGTCAACAGTTCGACGACGTTTGCAGCAGCATGGACTATCAGCTCGGAGACCGTGGCTGCGGTTGCCCTTGACGCTGCATGAAAGACAGGAGCGCCGGCGATAGTGTACTCAATGACGAACCTGGGTGCACGAATGGCAAAACGTCATTTTTTCGGATGAATCCAGGTGCTGCTTACAGCATCATGATGGCCGCATACGTGTTTGCCGACATCGCGGTGAACGCACATTCGAAGCGTGTATTCGTCATCGCCATACTGGTGTGTCACCCGGCGTGATGGTATGGGGTGCCATTGGTTACTCGTCACGGTCACCTTTTGTTCGCATACAGCACTTTGAAAAGTGGACGTTACATTTCAGATGTGTTACGACCCGTGGCTCTACCCTTCATTCGATCCCTGCGAAACCCTACATTTCAGCAGGGTAATGCACGACTGCATGTTGCAGGTCCTGTACGGGCCTTTCTGGATACAGAAAATATTCGTCTGCTGCCCTTGCCAGCACATTCTCCACATCTCACACCAATTGAAAACGTCTGGTCAATGGTGGCCGAGCAACTGGCTCGTCACAATACGCCAGTCACTACTGTTGATGAACTGTGGTATCGTGTTGAAGCTGCATGGGCAGGCCGGCCGCTGGTGGCCGAGCGGTTCTGGCGTTACAGTCTGGAACCACGCGACCGCTACGGTCGCAGGTTCGAATCCTGCCTCGGGCATGGATGTGTGTGTTGTCCTTAGGTTAGTTAGGTTTAAGTAGTTCTAAGTTCTAGGGGACTTATGACCTCAGCAGTTGAGTCCCATAGTGCTCAGAGCCATTTGAACCATTTTTTGCATGGGCAGCTTTATCTGTACACGCCATCCAAGCTCTGTTTGACTCAATTCCCAGGCCTGTCAAGGCCGTTATTACCGCCAGAGGTGGTTGTTCTGGGTACTGATTTCTCAGGATCTATGCACCCAAATGTAATCACATGTCTGTTCTAGTATAATATATTTGTCCAATGAATACCCGTTTATCATCTGCATTTCTTCTTGGTGTAGCAATTTTAATGGCCAGTAGTGTATACTGAATCGCAGCCAGAGGACGCAGCCGCGTGCTCTGTCACACTGCAAAAAAAGTAAACATATATGAAGATGGTGATCTTTCAGCTCTCGAAGAATGAAATTACAATGAAATCCAGACCTTGAGCTCCTTACAGGCGTTGATAAATGTCAACGGGGACAGTTGGAAATGTGTGCCCTGACCGGGGGCTCAAACCCGGGATATCCCGCTTACATGGCAGACGCTCTCTCTGTCTGAGCCACCGAGGACACAGAGGTTAGTGTGACTGCAGGGACTTATCTCTGGCACGCTCCCCGTGAGACCTACACTAACAACACACTCTGAAGGAGAAAAGCCTTCGATGCAGCACAATAACTTAAAGAGTTTTGCAGCCACCACAGAGCAGCCTCCAGCTGCCATTGGTAATTCTGAGCATTAGAAGCAATAGCAGTGACCATAGACTGAATTGTATTGGGCACATGAAGACTTCAGCTAAATTTTAGTACTTTCATTTTCAAATCTAAAGTGCGCTTATTAGCGATCACAGGTTCAACATGTGCTCAATCAAAGTAGTAGCTGCATTTATGATTCTTCTGTTGTTCTTTCACTCCTTCTTGATTAAGTATTGGCAACCACTGTGCAGCTTCTACAAACGTAGTTGCTTCACCAAATGTTGTGCTGATATTAACTTATTCATTCCACATCCATTATCTGACCTCTGCCAAAGGTTGATACTTCAGTTTGGTTGTACCCTCTGTTTATATATCATGAACGTAGCGGTTCTTTGTCGTTTGTGTACTTTGTGTTGAATTTGAAGTCTACAGTGACTTGTAATGAATAGGATTTTATGATGACCATTTGTTACGTTCAGTAGCTCGATGAATTCTCTATTTTTATCATCTACGTGAGTTACAGCACCCATGTCTCATGTATGCTAGGGCCACCACTGTTTAATTAATTAAATTTCCTTAAGATATACATTGGATAATACCCGCAATTAAATTCAAATGATCCTATGGGGAGTGATCCGTTTATCGGTAAGGTGATCCAGCACTGGTCATTCAGATATTGATATGTCGATTGCTCAGCTGTAACCTCATCATAGGCGTATTCCTAACAGGCATGGTATGCCCATATCTACTACCGATCTTTAAACTGACTTATCAAACGAATTGAAGGGATAATTGCATCTTAACTTCCACTCTTATAGATGACGTAGTTTGCTATTTCCACATTTATATATAATAGCTAGAGGTGAAAGAAACGATAAGCGACATTAAATGTCCTAGGAACGGCTATAGATTGAACACTGGATCTTTGCACTGATGTTCTGGCAGTTACCCATGTACTGCATTACATAATATACATGAATTTAGAAAGAAAACGACTACTTCTATAAACAAAATAAACAACGCAAGATAGTGTAAGAGCATGAGAAGGTTGTCTAGGTATAGGCACAGGCAACCATGAACCGCACTACCTAATGAATAAAGGTGCCATCAGCCTAAAGGTTGGTTTAAACAGCCCAATTCTTTATTAGGCATGGATCTATGGTGCTACTGGAGGTGGTATGACGTTGTCTTCTCTTACTTTTCTACTGATTTATCCAACCAGTTATAGGGATAACTACAGTTTATTGTGGATCCTGAACCATGGTCCAACTTACTGTTTTTTACATTAACAAACACTGTCAAATGGGAAAGAAGTGATAACGATAGATAAAAATCCTAGGAATGACCGTGGAACTTGAAAACGAGAAAGAAATAAGGGTAAGCATGAAAGAAATGCCAACTGAGGTGATGCAGCGGTAAAACATGGTTCATATTCGGGAAGACATCGGTTCAAATTCGCATTTCACCATCCAGTCTTAGACTTTCCGCTGTTTTCCTAAATCGCTCATGACAAATGTCAGGATGGTTCTTTTCAAAAAGACATAGTCGATTTTCTTCATCATTTTTCTTCAATCATAACTTATGCTCCACCTTCAATTCCCTCCTCGCTTCTGTGACGCTAAATCCGAATCTCCTTTTCTTTCTCCCAATATTGAACGAATTCGGGTTAAAACCACTTCTTCGTAAAATGAAAATAATGAACTCAAGTTATATAAAAGTTTTCAAAGGATGTCTCGGTGTATAAAAAGCCATAAATATTCATTATCCTTTCAGGAAAAGGGAAAAGTTATAAAAGAAGGCAGAGGACGAAACGAGCTCCAAAATTCATTTTGTCGTCCCGTCATCGTCGTTTAGAAGAAGAAGAAAAAATAACAGGAAAATTCTTGGGATTTCAGAGTAAAAAATAGAATTTTCTGAATAATTTGACGGCTCTCAGAACCAGAGGTGCTTTATCGATACATCAAACGTGGCACAAGCTTTATACAGACACAGCTGTGGCAGGAGACTCGCAGACTCACTGCCCAGTTTTCCATGGGAAAATTAGCCATTAGTAGTTTCAAATTGAAAATAATGATGCTTTTTAGGAAAATGTGCAGGTAGTTTGCAGTATTTTTGAAGCACTGATAATAACACAACACTGATGTAAAACAGTTTCTTTCACGTTTGCAAAATATATTAGTCGTATCACATTTTACATGTCAAGAATTAGCTTAGGAGATTTATTTACATCTTCCATTCCACTTTTCATTATGAATATAGCGAGCTTGCATCACAGTCTTGTCCGCAGAGAGTGTTTGCTTGTATTGCTCTCTGGTGTCCAGTCATGTGTGATATTTCGACAGCGTACCTTGCAGTCGTCTCCTGTAAAATGTTTGTCTTTGCCACATCGTGTTTCCTTTATGCTTTTACCACTCTGTGTTTCTGCTAAGATAGATCTGTTCGTTTTGGGACTGTGTTCTAAAGGAGACTACTGAAATGTATGTGGCCGACGGCCTGATCAAGAGAGACAGTAGAGAGACAGTGACTTCGCTCTCAGTAAAACGTGAGCTCAAGTGTTCAGAGCCAACTGAAGTCACGATGTCAGCCAAGAGCGACTTACGGGCTCGACGGGGACAGCAAAAGCATAGAGGGTCCCGAGTTCGCAGCCAGCATTCGTTGATCTCGTCCCCCCACCACTGCATTCGACGCAACGGGGAAGTGAGGGAAGGGCTGGGGAGCGAAAAGAGTTTAAAGGAGGTGCGAGGCAGAGAAAACGTTCATTCCGTATCCATCACCCGAAGATGACCGAAGGTATGCTGCCGAAATATCGTGTTACGTAAAAGACTGCACTCGGCTTGAAACACGAGAGCAATATAAGCAACTGATTCGCAGGGAGAGCGTTATGATCAAACAGAGAGTGTTTGCTCCGAACTACTGTCAACAAAGATCGCCTAAAAGCAGTCAGTTGATATGTTCCGATACAAGGCGTCATAGATAGGTAAGAAAAACAGTCTGGCAACCAAAACACTACCAAAGCCTGATAGCTATTCGTCCGAATTAGGTATAGAGAACCTAGTGCTCTTTTGTACTCTTTTTTTTACATTATTTTCGAAGTATTTCTCTAAAGTTTTCATAGATGTTTCAATGTTAAACAGTCTGTCGTCTGAGACGCTCTTATAATGTTTCGCTTGGTCGTAAGAATGATGTGGAGGAGTGTTCAGTGGATTTAAAGCTCTGAATGTGCTTGTTTTCTCTAAGCTATACGAGAACATCTTTTAATCTAGAAGCGAACGTATCTGTATTGAAATCCATCTGCGTAGTATTGTTCTGATGAAGCGGTTTTTCGTATTCTTCGTAATTGTGTAAATGGTTCAAATGGCTCTGAGTACTATGGGACTCAACTTCTGAGGTCATTAGTCCCCTAGAACTTATAACTAGTTAAACCTAACTAACCTAAGGACATCACACACATCCATGCCCGAGGCAGGATTCGAACCTGCGACCGTAGTGGTCTCGCGGTTCCAGACTGCAGCGCCTAGAACCGCACGGCCACTTCGGTCGGCGTAATTGTGTAAAGTGTGACTTAGGCTCATATGGTTATCATGCTCACCAGTGTCCAGATGGGTATGAGATCGAATCGTGCCAGCACTTGCTTCCATCATCTGACAGTGTTGACATGTTACTGCCTAGCTGCTTCCGGAGGTAAACAGTTTTGTCACTGGTTGAGATACTCAAAACGTAGGCTGATTTTTAACTGCAGTGGCTTGCAAAACTGAAGCGCAAAAGTAACATCCGCATGAAATGTCACTGCCGAGTGACATAGCTCACTGAAACTTGGACCATACGTAGAAAGAACTGCTACGCTATAGTACAGAAGGCAACTGAAATAAGCAATGAGACGAATAGAAATAACACTTACATTCAAAAACAATAATTAAACTGAAGTAACCGTAATTTATGATGGTCCATGGACATTACAAAAGGCGGGTCAGGGTTCTTTTTAGGGTTTGTCCCCCCACAAAGTGCTTTCATGCTGGCAACAAGGTTGGTAACGAATTCTAATGGTAGCGTGCTCCAATCTCCCACCAGCGTGGTTCACAAGTGCTGGATGATCGTTGGTGTATGTGGAGGGGTGGCAACATGTCTCTCCAATGTAGTCCGCCCCGACAGCTGAGTGGTCAGGTTGACGGATTGCCGTCCTACTGGCTCGGGTTCGATTCCCAGCTGGGTCGGAGATTTTCTCCGCTCAGGGACTGGGCGTTGTGCTGTCTTCATCATCATTTCATTGGGTCGCCCAATGTGGTGCCAATGACGCCAAACATTCATTTCCATTTCTCCAATGTATGCGACATCTGCTTGAGGGCAATAAAGTCGGACGAAAGGGGAGGCCAGTCCATTCACCGAATCTAATCTTGTTCCGAGAGCTCCTCCACTTGCGCTGTTCGATGCAGTCGTGCATTGTCATCCGTAAAAATATAAAAATGGTTCAAATGGCTCTGAGCACTACGGGACTTAACATCTGTGGTCATCAGTCCCCTAGAACTTAGAACTACTTAAACCTAACTAACCTAAGAACATCACACACATCCATGCCCGAGGCAGGATTCGAACCTGCGACCGTAGCGGTCACGCGGTTCCAGACTGAAGCGCCTAGAACCGCACGGCCACACCGGCCGGCACAAAAATATAAAGTCAGAGCAGAATGCACTCCTGAAAAGACGCTCATGGGGTAGGAGCACATTGTCACAATCATGGTAACAGATGACTGTGCCGTGTTCAAATACAACGACGGAAAAATATCACAACACTAAAAAACAACTACAGTAGAGAATAAAATTTCAGGAATACATTTGTCTACGTAGCATATTTAAGTAACTAACATTGCAAGATCAGAGCTTAATGTAAGAACGAGATAAGCAACTGTAAATGTGAAATGCTGGTAAGTTAATAACCGCTGCAGAAGCCAGAATGCTGAATGGAAGCATGCAAACATGAATGCACTGTGTTCAGCAGGTGCCAAATGTCAGTCTGTGGGATGGAGTTCCATGTCTGCTGCACTTGGCCGGCCGATACGGGGACAGTTAGTGTCGTTTGTGGATGGTGCGGAGTTGTCATCCGATAACGTCCTATATGTGCTCGACTGGAGAAAGATCTGATGATCGACTGGACCTAGGCAACATGTCGACACTCTGTACAGCATGATGGGTTACAACAGCGGTATGTCGGCGGGCGTTATCCTGCTCGAAAACAGCCCTGGAATGCTGTAAATAAATGGCAGCACCACTGATCGAATCACCAGGCGGATGTACAAATTTACTATCAGCATGCGTGGGAAAACCACGAGAATGCTCCTGCTGTCACACGAGACCGCATCCCAGAGCGCAAATCCAGATTTAGATCTAGTGTGTCTTGTACGAAGTCAGGTTGGTTGAAGGTCCTCAACTGATCTCCTTCTAACCAACACATTTCAAAACCAGCTTTCATCAGAAAACATAACAGACCTCCATTCTGCTCTCAAATAAACTTCCCCTTGACAAAAGTGAAGCCGCAAAAGGGGTCAGTTGGAAGCAAGCCACAGGGCATCTGGCTCGGAGCTGTCCTTGAAGTAACCGATTTTTAACAGTTCGTTGTGTCACTGTGGTGCCAGCTGCTGCTCAAATTGCCGCTACAGATTCAGTACGATGCGCCAGAGCCGTCCGCCGTACACGATGTTCTTCCCTCTTGGTAGTGCCACGCGGCCGTCCGGAGCCCGGCCTTCGTGCGACTGTACATTCTAGTAATCACCGCCGCCAGCAACCAAGCACAGTGGCTATGTTCCTGCCATGTCTTTCTGTAGTATCGCAGAAGGAGCATCCAGCTTCTCGTAGCCCTACAGCACGGAACCATTAAAACTCACCGAGGTCTCCATAATCGCGCCTTTGTGGCCTTAAAGGCATTGTTGACTAACATCAACTCACTACGTCCAGTCTCAAAGGTAATTAACGCAGCGTGTATTTAAAGCAAATCTGGTTTGGTTCCTCATAGTGGCGCTACTAGTGCAACTCTTAAGAGCCTGGTGAGAAATGTGGATACGTGTCATGCTTCAGATAGAGAAACACGCATACTAGCTTTTGTTTATGTCGCACAACTACTTTTGGTGTCGCGATTTTTTTTCCGGTAGAATATATGGAGGCCAGTACGCTCGCGCAGCATTGTGCCTTCCTAAAATGCAGGATGAGTCACTAACTGTTGTCACCAGGAATAACTCCGAAAGTATGATCGGAGCTTAAAACTTTGTAGGACAAAAGTTGCATGGTACAATGGGGGCCATAATATGACGCTGGTTATTTGTTGCTAGGTGGGGTCGTTTCAGAGATATGAAGATCAACTTCGTTTTTTTTTTAAATGGGATGCTATAGTTTGGTACTTGTTTTCTGATAGGGGCAATCAAGAATCCAGTGATGTGTAACAGTAAGGTCTTTGAAGGTCAACGAAGGTCACAAAGGTGGCATGAACGTCCATTTACAGAAGGTGTTGTAAGTGATGACCATTGGTATCAATGCAGTGCTGCAATCTTCTTATCATGGATTGAGTGGTATTCCTTATCACATCGGCACTTATCGAGGATCATGCTTTGACAATTCTCTCTCGCACATCTTCAGGTGTAGTTGGAACGTATTTATAAACAATGTCTTTTACTAATTCCCACAAGAAAAAATCGAGAGGCGTCAAGTCTGGCGAATGAGCCGGCCATGGCACATCTATTCCGTGTCCAATCCAACTATGTGGAAATTGTCTCTGCAACTCACTTCTAGGCATCAGCGAAAAATGTGCCGGACTCCCATCGTGTTGATACCACATTCTGATCCTTCTTCCTAAAGATATTTCTTCCCATAACAGACCTTATGTTTCTTGCAGGACTGTGGTGTACTTCCTACCATTAAGATTTCCTTCGATGAAATAGGGACCAATAATTCTGTCCTCCAGAATCCCATACCATACATTCACGGACCACGGTTTTTGGTGTGCAACTTGCCGCAGCCAAAATGGATTTTCAGCTGCCCGATAATGCACGTTACGCTAACTAAGATTTCCATCGTTCTTGAATGTAGCCTCGTCAGTAAATAAAATAAAATTAATAAATGTGTTTTCCCCTGAATCTTAAGTTGAGCCCATCGACAGAATTCAATGTGACGAATACAATCCGTACCATTTAATTCTTGACGGAGACTGATATGGTAAGGATGATATTTATGGCGATGCATAACACGAACAACACTACTCTGTCTCATTCCAGACGCGAACTAACACAAGGGTCTCGAACCACAGTAGCAAGAATACCAATTTCCGTTTCCTCGTTAGTAACTTTTCTTTAACGGATATGTTTCCGATGTGTTGAAGATCTAGTTGTTCTCGATTTATCGTATACATATTTAAATGTACTTCTTGTAGGGCGAGGATATCTTTCAGCGTATAAGCTCTAGCTCTGACTGAATTTCGTTGGCATTCTCCGTAAATGAGAAGCATATCGACTTGTTAATCGAAGGAACACATCATTCACATCCGCTTGATCCGACGATACTAGTCTCACCGTTTACTATCAGTGTTGTATCGCAAAACAGTTGAATATCGTTTACATGTCAATGGCACCTTAGATGGATTCGCCGTATCCGTCGAGTATTTACTATTTGCACGATATACGAGAGAGAATTGTCAGAGCATGTGCTTCAATAAGTGCCCAAGTGATAAGCACTGCACTGCATTGACGCCAATGGTCATCACTTCGAACACGTTCTGTAAATGGACGTTCATACCACCTTTGTGACCTTCGTTGACTTTCAAAGACCTTACTGTTACACATCATTGGATTCGTCCAGATAGCCGTCATCAGAAAATAAGTACTGAACTAGAGCATCCCATTTATAAAGCAAGGTTGGCTTTCGTATCTCCGAAGCGACCCGACCTAGCAACAAAAACTCAACGTGGCCCCATGCAACTTTTATCCTACAAACTTTTCAGCTCCTATTATACTTTCGGAGTTATTTTTCATGGCAATAGTCAAACCAGAACCATCAAAACGATCATGCTCGACAATGCTGGACATACTTTCGTATGGCGAGAGCTGGGAACACGTAATGCACCCAGAAACGTTGTCGAACAAGATCGTATTGTTGATACAGATGTTGTGGTGTTGGGAGGCATATCGCTGCATAGGCGTCCTGCTCTCCAACTCTTTGAACACGGTACACTCAGCGGTCAACGTTAATGTATCACTGTACTGTTTCTCCATTCCATCTTTTGAAAGGTGCATTCGGCCCTGACTTCAGTTTTGTGGATGACGTTACTCGACCGCATCGAACAGCGCAGGTGGAGGAGGTCTCGGAACAAGAATACATTCGGTAAATGGGCTGGTCTGCCCATTTCCCCGACTTACTCCCATCGCGTGCGTGTGGGATGTAACGGGGAGGCGTACTGCAAATCATCCACATACGCCAATGACCATCGAGCAATTAATCGCACTGGTAGAGAAACCAATGTTGTGGCCAGCATGGGAGCAGGTTGAAATGCATACGTTGCCATCTGCGGTGATCACGCATCCTATTAAAAACCATGTTCCGCTATTTTTAATACTCAATACACTATCGTGAATCGTGGTGACTTCAGTATAGTTATGGTTTTTGAATAATTGTGTTGGCAACGGCGTTGCCGCAGTGGTAACACCGGTCGGCGTCAGATCACCGAAGTTAAGCACTGTCGGGCTGGGCTAGCACGTGGATGGTGACCATCCGGTCTGCCGAACGCTGTTGGCGAGCGGGCTGCGAACTTGTGTGGCAAAATGAGGAGCAAGTAGATTGAGAAGTAGCGGCTCCGGTCTCGTGAACTTATGTGCCTCAGGGAGAGCGGTGTGCTGACCGCATGTGCTTCCACATCCGCATCCAGTGACGCCTGTTGGCTAAGGATGACAAGGTGGCCGGTCGGTTCCGTTGGGCGTTCCAAGGCTGTTCGGACAGAGTAAAGTAGTAGTAATAATTGTGTTATGTCTTTTAGATTGATTGGGTATATCTTTCAGTTACCTTCTATACTGTACTGTAGTACTTATTTCTCAGAATGGTCCAAGTATCAACTAGCTATATTACTTGGCAGTGACACATATTGCCAATGTTACTTTCGCCCTTAAGTTTTTCACGCCAGTATATATAACGATCAACTCATAATTGCAGTGTGTCAGGCCAAAATGGACGTTCTTGCTTGTCGTCTTCTTTCTTCTGAGCCTCTTATGCTCTCTCACACTGATGTTTGAGTAACGCAGTCTAGATCACAGTATTTTTTTTTTTTTTATAGAGTAGAGCCTCCATGGACTGCGTGGCAATAACCACTTTCATTTTTCAGTGTCTGGGTCTTCTTCTTGTTCCAGCTTTGACTTCCTGCCAGTATCTTCCGAGCCCACAAAGAAGAGCTTGTTTATGCTCTCCGCACACAGGTCCTCTCCGTCTTTTGGACATTGATGCCATTTTAAAACCTTGGTAGTTGTTCCCCAATCTCCTAAATTTGTTCCTGTCAGGAATTTCTCTCTCTGAGATACCAATCTGCCTAAGGTGTTTTTCACATTCTTCGAACCATTTCGGCACTGTTTTCTTAGATTGGATGAAACTCCATATTCTTTTTGTTAGTCGGTCATCGTCCACCTTCATGAGACGACCGTAACATAATCGTTCTTCTCAATGGATGCGGTGATGGGTTCTGTCTTGCTGTAAAAGTCCTCATTTGCTCTCATTCGCCATTGTCCATCAACCCATCTATTTACCTAGGATTTTCCTTAATATCTTACGCTCCCGCTTTTCCAGCCGCTCAGCTTGACCTTGTCTATTTATGGTCAAACTTTCGGACACATATAAGCCCTCAGGTTTTACAACTGTGTTATAATGTCGGAACGTGGCCTCTATACTCGTAGACTTTTTGTTATAGGTATTCTTTGTCAGTTGGTATGCCTTGTCTGACTTCCTCATCCTGACATTAATGGCTTCTTCTTCTAATCCATTCTCCTGAATGACTTCACCGAGATACCTGAAATTCTTAGCTCTTCCGATTTTTTGCAGATTGGTGATCATCCATTCAGGACCGTCACAGATGTTCGTCATATATTTTTTCCTCCGGACAGAGATCTGGAGTCCAACTTTTCCAGCAATTTCTGACAGCCTGTTGATCTTGTTGACTGCTGACTCTACGTTGTTAGCAAAAATGTCCAGGTCACCCATAAAGGCCAAGCAGTTAGTGTACACCCCTTTGTTCTTAGGACCAAGGCTGAACCGCTCTTCAGTTGTTTCTTCTTGGGCTAACAACTTTCTCCGCTCTCGAATGACTTTTTCCAAGACGCAGTTGAAAAAGAGTGGGGTTAATCCATCTCCTTGTCTTACGTTCGTTCTAATTGTAAAGGGTTCTGAAATCTCACCCATAAATTTTATTTTTGACACTGTATTATTTATTTTTAATGACCCATTTCAGCCAGTAAACACTTTATTCAAACGTGACCACCTAAAAATCTCGACGCTGATTTTTTCTAATTGTAGTTGATGTATGATTTCGTGAGGCCTGTACTTTCAGGAAACGTGGCCACGCATAGTGTGCCTTCAGTATTTAGTAGTGTTTACATCAACACTTTCTAAAACTGGATTCCTATTGTTTTTTTTTTTACAATTTAGGCTAATTCATAATATAGTGATTTAACGCGTATCTGTTTCGTTAAATTAAGACAAATATTTTCGGAATCTTTCCTCTCATGGCTCCCCAAAACTGTCAGTACCCATGTTTGAGATGTGTAACGCTATGGACGCTCCGAGCCGAATTGTGTGCTCCATTTTATTGTAGCAACGAAGTTCGTCGCCTACATGTGTATGATATGCACGAGAGACAGAGCACAGACAATGTCCGTTGCGTATAATCGTAGATCCACCATGAAAGCGCTTACAGTTTAAAAACGCCATTCTGCCGTTAACTCACGTTAAAGTTGAATACTGTCAAAAATGACTTCACTGCATTCAGGTAATGTCGAATCCAAGTCATGTTAGACCTAAAATTAGATGAATTTCAGAAATTTCCCTGTAAGGGTCAGAGGGCAGTAGCTAACCTAAATGTAAGTTTCAGTTGTTCACTTTTGTTGTGCAGTAAGCTACAAGCATTCTCATGAGAACAAGTAGCAGGTGGCACTGCACTTTCATTTGTTTTAAATCAAAGTACTAGCAAAGTCAGAGCCAAAAAAAAGTTTTATCATGCGTGATTAGTCCTATTTTCAAGAATACTTTACTTTAATCAATCTAATCCTTTTCGGTTTTGATCTTCCAACAATGATTATTCCCGTTATAACACTACTGGCCCTTACCAAACTGGAAATCCTTCTGTAAAGGTGACCGATGACACTGTAATTTTGCCAGATACAGCAAAGACCTGGGAAGTTCCGCTGAACGGGATGGACAGTGGCTTGAAAGGAGGTTATAAGATGAACATTACTAAAAGCAAAACAAAGCTAATGTAATGTAATCAAATTAAATCTGGTGCTGGTGAGGGAATTTGATAGGAAATAAGTCCCAAAAAGCAGAAGATGGGTTTTTTTCTATCTGGGCAGTAAAATAACTGATGATGGCTGAAGTAGAGGGGAAATAAAATGTAGACTGACAACGGCAGGAACACCGTTTATAAAGAAGAGAAATGTGTTAACATCAAATATAAACTTAAGTTGAAGAAATATATTCACAAACTGCGATTGTACATCGACTGTACAAATAACAGTGGGAAATGAAAATTTCTGTCGGATTGGGACTCGAACACGGATTCCCTGTTTAACGCGAGCGGTCACCTTAACGACTCTCGCTATCTCTACGCGCCTTGTAGAGCGACCCAAACCTCCAGATTTCACGGAGCCACGCTTTGCACGTGATTCCCGCACAGGAGAAGGCAATGCCATTGTCGTATTTGCCTTGCTCGGTATGTAATACAGGTTTCCAATGTCTCGAATGTTGCCTTGTGCTGAAGTGAAATGTGGACGATAACAAGTTCAGACAAGAATAGAATAGAAGTACGTTGGATGATATATTTAAAGCTTTACATGTAAACAAAGAAGTGGTCATGAAACCTGTTTTATAAAAATACCGTAACAAGGTCCTTTCAGAGAACGTTCAGTGGTAAACAGGAAATAATATTGTACAGTCTTAGACATAAAAACTGGCCGCCGGCCGGCCGCCACAGAGACTAAGTCCGAGTCGTTCGCTTAAGGTGGCCAATAAAACTGACCGCCCCTGCCAACGCTAAGTCCGACTATCTGCACAATCTGGCAACACTGTAAGATGCGGAAGTGTTAGGAGGAAGTGTTATGTATTTCCGAGTTGTTCTCGGGCTGAGTGAGCCGTGGTCTAGTGGTAATCGTCGTGCATTCAAAACTCGTAGTCGCATGTTCGCGTCCGCTGTATTTTTTTTTTTTTTTTTAACCACACGTCGGTCTAAAGTTATGAGTCTGATTGAACATGGAAGATAATTCGTTTAACATTCTACCCACCAGCAATAACAAGTATTCCAGAAACAATTCCGCAGGACAGCTCGTGGCTGCGTCGCGATCATAACAGCTTACGCTCGAGCGTTTCCTCGCGCTGCAGCGGCTACCAGCCACCGGCTAGACGCCACCCGCAGCCTGAAATCCAGCGCCGCCCAGGTGAACGCGGCGCGACGCTGTCGGTGTATGTATCAACTGTCATTTTCGAAATTGAAGTTCTAATTATCGTCTTGCAGTTAAGTATTGGATTCTGCATACTTGAAAACCATGAACTAGAGTTAAACATTGTAAAATTGAGTCGCAAGTGGAAAAAGATGTAACATCTTCAACACAACATTTACTTTTGGTATAACAGAGGGCTGAACGCAGAGGAGGTAGCTAGAAAGATTTGAACTGTGTTTGGAGCGAGTTCCTTTTGGAAAAATACGCCAAAGACCGTTCTGGCATGAATGATTTTCCACATTAAGGAAGTCTCGACTACTGATATATGTGATTGATTACCATTTTACCATCATGTGACATTTGCATTCGACAGGCAAAGTTCAGAAGTCTGGTGTAGGAGTACTGCATGCTCTAATTCGAAACAACAAAAATCAACGGAGTGACTATTATTGAACGTCATCAGGTCGCTCATTGAGCATTCCTATGCAGTACTGTTACTGATGACGTGTTATGGTGCCTTTATCGTTAACTTCCTAAGAAGAAATGAAAGGCTGAGCCCCACCAAAAGACGTAAACTTGAGCAAAGAGTAGTATGAACATAATATTTTACATCTGATAGCTCCAAAAGTGAGTTTTGGGCTACGAATTCTGCCCCAAGGGGAGTGTGTGTGACACAGCTGGAATTTGTTGCCAACAACATCCAGGAGATTGATAGGGAAGTCCTCTCTCGTCATATATTCGTAAAATTTTACCTTTCCCGCTCTTGATCGATCAACCGTCGACGCCATTCAATTCTAGACGAAAATACTCTTAAAACTACACTGATTTGATGACGTTAGAACCAGTGGGTTTCAACGGGCGTAGAATTTGTAAACAACTTTAGCATTGTCAGTTTGTTTTAGATATCGTGAAAGAAGATTCTCCTGCTGATTAATTTCTCTTTGATGATTACTGTTGCGTTTAGTAAACTAATGGAAAATGCAATTAAAATATTCAATGGACTAATAGAAATTAAAATCAGCTTATTACAGAAATATCACGACAGCAGTCTATCTTAATAAAGCGTTAAGTGTCTGTAAGATGATTGAGCCTATTTTAACAGGAATTAGTAGGATATTACCTACTTTTGACTTCGTAAAGATTTGTATTTACTTCATTTCCTGCATCATTCGCAAGTATTATGAAAATGTGGCATTTTATAGATAAATTATGAATTCACAACAACAACAAATATGTAGGCAGAAAGCAAAAGTGACATTATGAATTTGGCAGTAGCGTATGGTTTTCGCTCTGATACTAAGGGTTACTGTAAGTAGCAAGACGAATTTTGCTCGCGCGTTTTCTTATGATTCCCTTATTGGGTTTGTATCTGCCTGCTTGTAGCTCTGCTACAAAAGAATTAAAAATCTGGCCATCAGCAAGTCTCGAAAGGCGAACGAAAGCAGCTTGCACCTGGCAGCCAAGCATGTTAGCTGGGAACTGGCTTTTTCCTAAAGTGGGAAGATATCGTTTTGTGGTTGAATTGTTGGCAGATGCCAGTCAGACATGTGCCGTTGGTGAAAGTGTTACCATGTGTTGAATTTGTACCAATTATTTTTCTATAGATTTTTTCTGTCCCAAATAGAGTGTTGAGGCCTCCCATTAGTCTTAACACGTCACCTTGGTGAATTTTGCTCATAGTATTTTCGAGTGTGTTCCAGAATTTTTCGACATTTCCGGTGGTTTTCTTATTTTCGATGTTGGTGGGGGCATGTGCATTGATGAGTGTATATTTTTTACTGGGGCTCTGAATGAGCATGGTCATAAGTCGATTGTTGATGGGTGTGATGTCTGTGACAGAGTTGATGATAGATCTGTATTCGAGAAATGCAATGCCGAAGATTGGTACGCTTTTCGCTACCTTTGGTTGTATTGTGCTCTTGAAGATACAATGGTTTCCGTAATGCAAGGTTTCATTGTCAGTTAGTCGTAGTTCGTGAAGAGCAAGGATGAGAATTTTTTGTCGGTCGATTTCTTTTATGAGATTATTTTGTTTTCGTGTCTGGGTCAATGTATCAATGTTTAGTTTTCAAATGCATGTTTTCTGCTTGCAGGGAAATTTACCAGAGATCTTCGATATTCTCTGCCGTGCTGACCTGGCCTCCCCAGTGTCCGAAAATCCAACTGCCGCCTGTCGACAGCCGGGTTATGTACCACCTAGGGTAAAACTGACTTTGCTTGCATAGTTGATGTTTGTTTGTGTGTCATTGGTTTGGCTTCGGTGATACCAGGACCGGACAGGACCAGTGGGTGTTGAACCCTTTGGAAGCAAATATTTTCAGCCGAGATGATTGAGCTCTTAGACGGTGACCAGAGTAGCGGTGATTTTCACTCTGACGTGTCTGGATTTTGGGTTCAACGGATTGAGTAGCCGTTCAGGATTGTGTTAGTAATTGGTTCACCCCAAGTATATGATTTCCTCGGTACTACCCATATGGGGGAGGGTTTCCCCTATCCCCAAACGGGATTATTTTTATTATTATTTTTGTTGTTGTCATTATGTCAGCAAATCCGATATGGTGTATCTTCCCACCACTGAAATAGATGTGTATTGTTCGATTCAATATTTCCATCACATACATATGGGTTATAATTACGTTGACCATTATAATTATCCGGGCTGTTATGCCGTGGTCGGTTGATGAATTCTGTGTCAATTCCCAACGTTTAGTCTCCGACTGCGGGAGACATCTTCAAGGGGGTCCGTAGCTTGATGGAAGGTCCAACACACCCGCAATCGGAGACGAAATGTTGGGAATTGACACATAATTCATCAACCGACCGCGGCATAACAGCTCAGATAATTATAATGGACATGATATTTCCGGCCATGAAAGTCTACATTTTAGTATAATTACGTTACGTTGCTGCTAGTAGACACATTTCTCACTTTTTCTTAGACAGTTGCTACCTGTTACTCCATCATAGAAATATACAAACTTTCAGAAAACATTCCTCACACACAAATAAAGAAAAGATGTTATGTGGACATGTGTCCGGAAACGCTTAATTTCCATGTTAGAGCTCATTTTAGTTTCGTCCACCTACGCTCAATGGGGCACGTTATAATGATTTCATACGGGACACTCTACCTGTGCTGCTAGAACATGTGCCTTTACAAGTACGACACAACATGTGGCTCATGCACGATGGAGCTCCTGCACATTTCAGTCGAAGTGTTTGTACGCTTCTCAACAACAGATTCGGTGACCGATGGATTGGTAGAGGCGGACCAATTCCATGGCCTCCACGCTCTCCTCACCTCAACCCTCTTGACTTTCATTTATGGGGGCATTTGAAAGCTCTTGTCTACTCGTATTGTGGATGGCTGTGATACAATACGCCATTCTCCAGGGCTGCATCAGCGCATCAGGGATTCCATGCGACGGAGGGTGGATGCATGTATCCTCGCTAACGGAGGACATTTTGAACATTTCCTATAACAAAGTGTGTGAAGTCTCGCTGGTACGTTCTGTTGCTGTGTGTTTCCATTCCATGATTAATGTGATTTGAAGAGAAGTAATAAAATGAGCTCTTACATGGAAAGTAAGCGTTTGCGGACACATGTGTACATAACATATGTTCTTTCTTTGTGTGTGAGGAATGCTTCCTGAAAGTTTGGCCGTACCTTTTTGTAACACCCTGTATGTGTGCAGCATAGGTGCAATACAGACGTTTAAATTATCCGATTTCTGTAATTTGATTTCGATACTAGATCGTTCTAATCGGATTCAGCCATTCAATCTTAATGTGGATATCCGGCTACGACTGTCATCATATCATAGGCTGGGTAAACCACTTTGTTAATCGGACTGTTGAATCTAGATCACTTATCTATGACAGGGCCTGAATTCTTAAACACTGTGGAAAATAATAATCGAATATGCTTGTTACAGACACGTTATTTAAATATAAATATATGAACTAACGAGATAACAGTTTATTTACAGGAGCAGAGCACCATCCATCATAGCAGAGCAGTGCGAGATTGGTTTCAGGGCCAAGAGAGGATAAAGCTGTTGCCGTTTGTTCCACGATCACCAAACATCAACCAGATAAAGAATATGTGGGCAGAGGTAACTAGGTCATTCCCATGTGGACCTACAAATGCAAGTGACCTTTGGACGAATATAGAAAATGTATTGTGGAAAGTAAACCATCACGCTACACTGTCGACGACTTAATGAACTCAATGACACTACGCCTTCGAGAAATCTTACGTAATGATCGTGGGTGGGGTGGTTACTAAAAGTATACTCGTCCACAAAACCCATGTGGACGATTATCTGATAACCGGTCAAGCTTTGCTTTGTCGCAGCTCTTTAGCATACAAGTCCATTTACTTTCAGTCTCCTCCTTACAATTCTTGCAATGCAATGTAATTGAAAAATCTCATCCACTCAACGCCAGCTGAGGAATTGACTGGTGCATGTGTTGTTCAACATACAGTAGTTGTCACCCTCACTGGAATCAATGACTGTTTACGTGTGTGTGTGAATGTGTGTTTTCGTGTTCACGCACAATCTGAATCAATACTATTAAAATTGGAGAGACAACCAACAATAAATATTGCATCAAATATGACAATAAAGTATTTTAATGCGATGGGAAGTTACAAACTGAATTTTTACACAGCCCACGTCCTGCATATTACGTTAAGTAAGATGTATTAACTCCATAGTATCATTAGCAGAGACAGTGCGCTCTTGTTGTCGAGGCTCGCGACAAGTGCAGCGATTAGCAGTGCCCAATGCCGCCGCGATTTGTTTATGTTGACTGTGTTTGGACAGAGCAGCAGACGCTTCGCCATAAACAGAAAGAAATCATCTTGGCTTTGACTGCAGCGAGCGGATATCACTGCCTGCGTGTTCTTATAGTAACCAACGTGAGACTCTACTCACAGGTGCCATGGAGCAATTGGAACGGGTATCATGGCATTAGTCATCAGAATGTTAACCAGTGATGAAATGTCCACTTTATTTGAATCCCAAGAAAATAGGAACCTTCTCACAAAGGAATGTGAGGTGACATCAAGATTTATCCAACATACAAAAATTAACTGCAGGGCTTTCATGTATGCAGTAGTAGCACACAAGGAAATATTATGTCTTGGAAGCGTATATTTCATTTCCTCTTCTCATATTAACGCCCTTATTTTAGTATGAAGTGAGAAAATAAACACGAAAAACTAAAGTTCCTGAGAAGCATATAAGTCATATCCTCTTCTCATATCATCACTTTTGTTCTAGTATGAAGTAAAAAAATAAACAGTTTAGGGTTGTGAAGCATAATATGACACCAGATTCTTATCGTAGACGCTATCGGAAACGCATAAAGCAGGGAGCTGTACCTTCTTCTGTCCAACAGTCCATTTCTTTTCATGCATTACTCCCGCTAGGAGATTCTTATTTAAGGACTTGTGGGCATCAAGATCTTCAGCAGAATAAGCCTTATGTTATTGTGCTAATTACGGTACGGAAAAATGCAAGAAAGACTAGTTCCCCTAGAGTAGCGAGGATGTTTGCACATGTCTGTATTCAGCAATGACTGCCAGCTGCCACAACACTTCACAGAATCCATGCGGCAGGCAACACAACTGTGCGTGCACTTCAGACTTCATTCAGTACGACGCCAGGTGATGGATGGAAACGTCAAATTAACGTCGTTTTCCGAGTCGTATTCAATCCAGAATGAGGTGTTATTAAGGTAGTTGAGCGTTCTAGCAATAACACTTTTATAATTCCCATATGAGTATTTCAATATCCAAAAGAACCCGTTAGTGTGAAACCATTGGGAACTGCATTAATATCACACTGCAAGAACTTGAGACAATACGTAGACTCTTCTCTTCGTTGGGTGTCCTATTACTATTATTTAGGATTCTCTCCGTCCTAGTCGTAATGCAAATGGAACTTCTGAGGCGCTTTCCACGATTCTTGACAAACGTCAGCAACTTGTAATCACTGCGAGTCACAACTGCGTCATGATAATGGTTCAGGTTGTAAGTGGTTGTGGTGGTGTTATGCTGTCAAACTACGTTCAGTAACGTTAATGGTGGCGCACATGATTTAGCACTGACTACCTACTTAAGTAAAGATAGTGTTGTGGGGTCGTCGCTTCTCTTTATTTGGCCTCAGCTTGAGTAATCCGATGTAACGGACATAGTACTCCATTCGCGGGCTGCTAATGATACAGTATGACGACAGAGATCATCGTGGGGGTATTACATTAATTCTCGAATGAATTGCTTCGCAAATATTACCCTCAGTTATGCAGCTGGAATGACTCATTACACAGGTACTCTACGTTGCACTTGGTTAAGTGTTTAGTTCGCTGCAACGCTGCTTCTACTGTTCGTAAATACTTGTGTACTTCAAAAATGGTTCAAATGGCTCTGAGCACTATGGGACTTAACTTCTGAGGTCATCAGTCCGCTACAACTTAGATCTACTCAAACCTAGCCGCCCGGGACTGGCCGAGCGGTCAGGGGCGCTGCAGTCGTGGACTGTGCGGCTGGTCCCGGCGGAGGTTCGAGTCCTCCCTCGGGCATGGGTGTGTGTGTTTGTCCTTAGGATTATTTAGGTTAAGTAGTGTGTAAGCTTAGGGACTAATGACCTTAGCAATTAAGTCCCATAATATTTCAAACACATTTTTTTGGAACTTGAACCTTAGGACATCAGATACATACATGCCAGAGACAGATTCGAACTTGCGGCCGTAGCGGTCGCGCGGTTCCAGTCCGTAGATCGTAGAACTGCTCGGCCACTCCAGCCGGCATACTTGTATATTGACCATTCGTTCCTTGACTAAATATGAACTACAATCTGATTCGTATATATATGACATGGGCTAGTGTTGGCACAAAGCAATGACTAAGGCTTGGATGCCGTTGAAGTCCTGTTACATTGATGGCAAGACAAATGTTCGCAAATCACCTCTATTGCCTCAAAAAACCATTGCATCTATAGTATCGAAGGATAGACGTCCTCCTGTCACAGCGCGTTGAAATACAGCAACGACGGCAGATGAAAATTTGTGACCGACTGGGATGCGAGCCTGGACCTCCTGCTTACTAGACACACGTGCTGATCACTGCACTGTTATTTTTTTTTTTTTTAAGTTGAGGCGACTTTCAGCATCAGGTAGGCGGAGGTAAAGAGGAGATGGGTCGAAGATCCGAGGCCTGGCCACAATACCTCCCCCATACCTGTCACTGAGCAGCTGCATTATACGCATGTATTCCATGTGTGCACCCATATATTACTTTAAATTGTAGAACAAAATTGATGTAGTTATTAAGGTAAAATAAATTACAGATTGCAGCCTCCAATGGCGTGCGTTCCTTGTAGAACATAACTTATAATAGTGAAAAGGGTGACGGAAAAATACATAACAAACATTCATTCAGAAATATATTCACAGTTTAAGTTAATATGCACTGGATGTTTATGAGGTCTGTAACGAAGCCATTTATTTTTCAACAAATAAAAGAAATTTCGGAGCCGGAGGGGTTTTTCCAAATTAGAACAGTTCTGATTTTAAAACTATCATAAAAGAATATTCCAGGAATAAAAAAAAGTGAAAGAATAGTATTCTGATTCTAACCTGAAAACTGTCCACCTCTTTGTAGCCCAACATAAAGCAATAGATAAAAAAATTTGAAACCATTCCTTATATTTGTTATTCTTCTTCAGCTTAAAATGTTCTTCCGTAATATAAAACATGTACTCTTCTAAGTTCTATGTTTTCTTTGTTACTGCGTAAAACAGAAACTGTCTCAGAAGCCACGAATAACTGTTATTGTTTGCGGACGGGTAATATTTCCAGTCTGGTTGTAAAGCTTCAGTTATCGGTATATGATTTTCTGCGGTTCTGTTGATAGTGCTAATTTCTTCCTAGTCCAGTTCAAATTCTGATTCTATTTTCACATAAGAAGATGTGCGCTACAGTTTCTACAAGCCGACATTTGTCGCAGTATGGAGATAGTCTCAATTTGATTTTCCATAATCGTTCCGCTGTGGGTATGATTTCGTTTACAACGTCGCACCATACAGCACTGACACTAGTTGGTAGAATTTTATTGTTGATATTTTTCCAGACGTTCCTCCAGATTTTTTGTAGGTTAATTTACCGAAATTGGTTTGTGAAGACGATTTCCGGTAATATAATTATAGACGGTTCTAGTGTTGGTTTGTGCTGATGGCAGTCTTATACAGCTCCAATCGCCATAGTACTTTCGGACGTAATCTAGGCTGGCATGCTACATTAACAGGAGCATTCCTATCCCCAGGATTTAACGAGTGGAACAGAAGTTTCGTAATGCCTGTCTTAGTGGCATGTATTAATTTAAAAGTACGTCTTTAATTCCAGGTCCTCCGTTTTGCCTCCACAAAGTCGCCGTGTGGGAGGATACTTTGAAAATATTTTGTTTCCACACATACCAAGAGGCTACAGATAATATTTTATGTGGAGTGGCCTGCGGTATCGGTAAGACTGCTGCGGTATGATATATTTTGCTAAGTATGTATGTATTTATAAACTGAGCTTTCTGCAGTCGGTCTAACGATCGCACGTCATGGTCCTCCAACAAGGTTCCGATGACATTAAGTTTCCGCCCCCATGCGTTCGTGGCCATGCGCTTGGGATTCGCCCTTAACCACAATCCGAGTTGAAGTCTCTCATCAGTTACATCTAACCAGTGCGCACCTATTGCACTATTGTAAGAACCGAGATGCAGGTTCATTTGGCTACAAGAATGCGAATGTTTCTACATCATGACAGTGCTCCTTCACATTCTAGTTGTCAGGTGACACATTATCCAATCCTAACATTTCCCGGAAGATTGATCATTAGATATTGGCAACTTTCTTTTCCTCCAAGGTCCCCGCACCTTATCTCTTCGGATTTTTGCCTGCGGGGATGGTTAAATGTGAAGTCTACAAAGAAAAAGTAAACCAAAGAGCCGATTTGAACGTTCGGATTATGAATAGCGCAGTCGTCATAAAAGAACGCAAAGACGACCTCAGAAGAGCTACACGTGGTGTTATCAAGAGAAGTTAAATGTGCATTAAAGATGGTGGGGGAATTTTTGAAAATCAGCTTTGAATGTCCTCATTTGCCTTTCTTTGAGTTTGTTAGGATTACGTACTATCAGCTGTATCTCTGTACTCAATAAAAAGTAGATGCATTTATATGGAATTTTTTTCATGCAATTCATCTGTACTACCACCTGCTAAAATATATACTATTCCTCCTGAAACACCCTTTATATGGATATATGTGTGGTGTCTGTTCTTTCGGATATGTCCGAAAGAAAATGCTTCGTGATAGTCTGTAACGACCCTCGATCTAGTTGCAGGGGCTGATAGAGATTTCAGAGTTGCTTGGCTGTCTGAATAAAAGTAGATGCTACAATTTTTGTAGGGTCTACTCTAATTCTCCTCCGTGCACGTGCTGATAGAAGATACCGTGTAATACTGTGGCCATCGTCCCTAAAGAGATTCTAGGCAGTACACCAGACCAAGTACTTTCATTTGTTTTCGACCTGTCAGTAAACCGCTATATTATGTCTCCTACACTGTTTAGTGGTTCGTTCTCCCACTGCTCCCTGCTTCCAACTGTTACATGGCAAGGTTTATTGAAACAGCTAGAAGTTATTGTATAGTTAGTCAGCATTTCCCCAGCCATCGCGATACTGATTTGGGTTTCCGTATATTCTAACTATATCTAGTTATTTCCAATTTTTAGCTTCATGTCCCTGCCGCTGCCTCCATTTTAAGCCACAGGTGTAAGGCGGGCATGTCTAGCACAATATCCATTCCGAGAGTGGATGTCATGCTAATTCCCTCTGTTTGTGAAAGCAGGCCAGTCTCAGCACTCTGCCAGACTCCCTAGCAGCCACCTTCTGTTCGACTTTGTTCATATTATAGCCCAATAAATTATCATTGGCCTTTTTACATAGATGTATATCCAGTACATACTGGGTTTAGACCCCAGTTTACCCTTCAGAAGCTTCTAGTGCTTGTAAGATTATCTTTCGCAGTGGAACATATTCTTTATGTGAGGTGTTCATAATAGTTTTCCATCCAAGGCTACCTCTAAATACACTACAACCCTGTCTAAAGTTTCATCGAGAAACATATTTTTTCAGTATGTGTGCTGGATATGCTTCCCCATAAATAATACTACACCAGTTTTCGTGGGGCTCGTCTTTAAATACTTTTTCACAATGTTTATTGCACATATGTTTAACAGTACTAGCAAATTTTCTAAGTCTTACTGTGAATAAATCGTCTACTTATTCTTTTGAAGAGTAGTCTCTCGCATTCAGCTCATCTATGATTTCATTCACCACTAGATTCTTCATCTCTAACCATTTACTCGAAGGTCGTATTACTAGAATCCCCTCGACATCCAGGAAGATACAGAGAGCGTCCAGGAAGGGTAGTGCTTTTTCCACAGTGTTACTTCACATGATTTTCTTCGCAAGTATTATGAAAATGTGGCAGTTCCTAGATAAAATTACGTATTCACAACAAAAATATGTCGATAGAAAACAAAAATGTCATTATGAATTTGGCAGTACCGTAAAGTTCTCGTTTTGACACTAAGGGTTACTAAAAGGAGGATGACGAATTTTGCTATGCGTTGTCTTACGATTCGCTCATTGAATTTGTATCTGCCTGCTTGTAGTTCTGCTACAAAAGAATTAAAAATCTGGCTTTCAGCGAGTCTCGAAAGGCGAACAAAGGCAGCGTGCCCCTGACAGGCAAGCACGTTACCTTTTTTTTTTTAATCTCATTTTGTTCGCTTTCATTCGTTGCATCTGCTCGGGGCGGACGTTGTAAGACATCCGTTTAAGTTCTTTGTTGATCGATAAACTTAGTTTTTTTTTATTACAGAGGGCAGCTAACCCTCTGACCGAACACACTGAGCTACTGTGCCGGCTCTTAACGAACGCTACCGCATTTTTTTTTTCTTCATTCATTTTGTTCGTTGTTGATCGTTGTGTTTGGTCATTGCGGACGTCACATGACATCCGTTAAAAATCGTTTGTTGATCCTCCCACTCAGTTGTTTTATTACAGAGGTCAATCAGCTCTCTGACCGAACATGCTGAGCTACCGTGCTGGCTTACCTAGGAGCTAGCGAATTGGTGGTTGGTTCTGAGCACTATGGGACTTAACATCTATGGTCATCAGTCCCTTAGAACTACTTAAACCTAACTAACCTAAGGACATCACACACATCCATGCCCAAGGCAGGATTCGAACCTGCGAATAGGTGCGGGTCTTTGACGAACTTATTGGCTCAGTAGCCGCTATGGCAGATAAATCGCAACATAAGAGACGAGAGTAGCTGTATTTCCCATGTGGAACCACTTTCGTTGACTCAAAAACATTAACTGATATCCTTATGTCACATCTCAAGAGAAAATCACTCACAGTATTCAATTGAAATGACACGATAATAACAAGTGGATTTAGCAGGGTAGTTCGATGCCATCAAGGAAGTAACTCGTCAGTCACAGAGTTGCCAAACATATTCTGCACTGTTGCCAAGTTTCAGTCATACTGCCAGGAAGCATAGCAGCTGATGTGTTCTGTGAGTGACCTCGGAAGTGACTATAGCTTCGTCTCAAAGTTGCGGGTGGCAAGATCCTCATTATATGTCAATGAACCTTATTCGCATTTCTGTAACTAGGTTTAGGGGCTAGAGTGCAATTACTTGTAATACATCGATGCACTGAATGCAAACTAAATGTCATAAATTAATAACTGCCACAATTATTTGTGTTTTACTGTCTTAATCAGACCGAAACCTTGAAAGCGTATTCACCAGATGCGATTCACAATTTCGGAGCTTCTACAGTGGTTGAGTTGGCAATGTATCTTTGCTGTACAATATTGTTATTGAGATCACTGTCATTGGCATATCCGCCAGAAGACAGGCATGGCCTGGCTTATTGTTGTCAGCTTTCCTGACGGATACTCTGCCTTTGCTCGAAACGTGAAGACTTAAGGTTAATTCGAACATTCCATAAGGCGAAAATTTGATGTTTCTATTCTTCCATCTCTAACATTCAAATAACAGCTACAATAAGCGGCAGAACCAACAGTAAATAATGCAATCATAAATAGTGGAATCTGACAAATCACATCTGTCATCTGATAATTGTGAAAAACTACTTTTCTCATCTTCACAGCACCACAGTATGAACTCAAGGGTTTTATAGGATACCTATACTTCATTTCATTGTGATCGTTTTCAATGACGATAGGGGAGCAGCAAAACCATCTGACTTGAAACATACTTTTCCAGTGGGATTTGAATCTTTGGCTACAGTTGCAGTAGCACATACAGTGAGGTATCAAGAATGTCAGCAATCACTCATTGCTATAGTATAGGCTAGGGCAGAAAGAAGCAGGTTCCCGACAAAGTAAACGGTGAGAGGCACTGTTGCTGTCACTTATTAAACAGGAATTGTTCAGAAAATCACAACTATATCTAGTGAAATGAGTAGGTTGATGCAGCTCCAGTCCGGCATTATCACTGAGTTGGCAAACAATTTCCGAATGGCACTTAAGATAAAAATGTGTGTGTGTGTGTGTGTGTGTGTGTGTGTGTGTGTGTGTGTGTGTGTGTGTGTGTCTGTCTGTCTGTCTGTCTGTTCTTTCGGACATATCAGAAAGAACAGACACTACGAATCGAAATAGACAGCCTTGTTAATCAGTTAAATATTGAAGGACAGATGTACAGGCTGTCATGGGAATTAAAACAGAACAACGGCGTCAGTTAAAAATTTGTGCCTGATCAAGTTCGAACCGGGATTCGTAGTGTCTTTTCTTTCGGACATTTCCACGTATGCGGCAAAGATGGGAATTCGCGTCTGACGAGGAGAGTGTGTAGATAGGTGACGTAGAGAGGTTGGCTGCTGTTTCCCGACAGTGCCCACCGTCGGAGGTTCGAGTCCTCCCTCCGACATGGGTGTGTGTGTTGTCCACAGCGTAAGTCAGTTTAAGTTAGATTAAGTAGTGTCTAAGCTTAGGGACCGATGACCTAAGGAGCTTGGTCTCATAAGTTCTTATTGCAAATTTACAAAATTTTAAATCCAAAATACTGCATCTCGGTTCTTACAATAGTACATTAGGTGCGCACTGGTTAGATGTAACTGATGAGAGACTCCAACTCGAATTGTGGTTAAGGGCGAATCCCAAGCGCATGGCTACGAACAATTCGGAGCGGAAACTTAATGTCATCGGAACCTTGTTGAAGGACCATGACGTGCGATCGTTAGACCGACTGCAGAAAGCTCAGTTTATAAATACATACATACTTAGCAAAATATATCATGCCGCAGCAGTCTTACCGATACCGCAGGCCACTCCACATAAAAATATTAGCTGTAGCCTCTTGGTATGTGTGGAAACAAAATATTTTCAAAGTATCCTCCCACACGGCGACTTTGCGGAGGCAAAACGGAGGACCTGGAATTAAAGTCGTACTTTTAAATTAATACATGCCACTAAGACAGGCATTACGAAACTTCTGTTCCACTCGTTAAATCCTGGGGATAGGAATGCTCCTGTTAATGTAGCATGCCAGCCTAGATTACATCCGAAAGTACTATGGCGATTGGAGCTGTAAAAGACTTCCACCAGCACAAACCAACACTAGAACCGTCTATAATAATATTACCGGAAATCGCCTTCACAAACCAATTTTGGTAAATTAACCTACAAAAAATCTGGAGGAACGTCTGGAAAAATATCAACAATAAAATTCTACCAACTTGAGTCAGTGCTGTATGGTGCGACGTTGTAACGAAATCATACCCACAGCGGAACGATTATGGAAAACCAAATTGGAACCATCTCCATACTGCGACAAATGTCGGCTTGTAGAAACTGTAGCACACATGTTCTTATGTGAAAATAGAATCAGAATTTGAACTGGACTAGGAAGAAATTAGCACTATCAACAGAACCGCAGAAAGTCATATACCGATGTGCTACTACTGCATACATGAAAGCCCTGCAGTTAATTTTTGTATGTTGGATAAATCTTGATATCACCTCACATTCCTTTGTGAGAAGGTTCCTATTTTCCTAGGATTCAAATAAAGTGGACATTTCATCACTGGTTAATATTCTGATGACTAATGACATGATACCCGTTGCAATTGCTCCATGGCACCTGTGAGTAGAGTCTCACGTTGGTTACTATAAGAACACGCAGGCTGTGATATCCGCTCATTGCAGTCAGAGCCAAGGTGATTTCTTTCTGTTTATGGCGAAGCGTCTGCTGCTCTGTCCACACTCAATCAATATAAACAAATCGTGGCGACATTGGGCACTGCTAATCGCTGCACTTGTCGCGAGCCTCGACAACAAGAGCGCACTGTCTCTGCTAATGATACTATGGAGTTAATACATCTTACTTAACGTAATATGCAGGACGTGGGTTGTGTAAAAATTCAGTTTGTAACTTCCCATCGCATTAAAATACTTTATTGTCATATTTGATGCAATATTTATTGTTGGTTGTCTCTCCAATTTTAATAGTATTGATTCAGATTATGCGTGAACACGAAAACACACATACACACACACACACACACGTAAACAGTCATTGATTCCAGTGAGGGTGACAACTACTGTATGTTGAACAGCACATGCACCAGTCAATTCCTCAGCTGGCGTTGAGTGGATGAGATTTTTCAATTACATTGCATTGCAAGAATTGTAAGGAGGAGACTGAAAGTAAATGGACTTGTATGCTAAAGAGCTGCGACAAAGCAAAGCTTGACCGGTTATCAGATAATCGTCCACATGGGTTTTGTGGACGAGTATACTTTTAGTAACCACCCCACCCACGATCATTACGTAAGATTTCTCGAAGGCGTAGTGTCATTGAGTTCATTAAGTCGTCGACAGTGTAGCGTGATGGTTTACTTCCCACAATACATTTTCTATATTCGTCCAAAGGTCACTTGCATTTGTAGGTCCACATGGCAATGACCTTGTTACCTCTGCCCACATGTTCTTTATCTGGTTGATGTGTCGGTGATCGTGGAACAAACGGCAACAGCTTTATCCTCTCTTGGCCCTGAAACCAATCTCGCACTGCTCTGCTATGATGGATGGTGCTCTGCTCCTGTAAATAAACTGTTATCTCGTTAGTTCATATATTTATATTTAAATAACGTGTTTGTAATAAGCATATTCGATTATTATTTTCCACAGTGTTTAAGAATTCAGGCCCTGTCATAGATAAGTGTTCTGGATTCAACAGTCCGATTAAGAATGTGGTTTACAAAATCCATGATATGATGAGAGCCGTAGTCGGGTATCCATATTAAGACTGAATGGCTGAATCCGATTAGAACGATTTGGTACCGAAAAGAAATTACAGAAATCGGATATTTTAAACGTCTGTATTGCAACTATGCTGCGCACATAAATTCCTGTGATGGAGTTACAGGTAGCAACTGTCAGGTTCGAATCCTGCTTCGGGCATAGATGTGTGTGATGTCCTTAGGTTAGTTAGGTTTAATTAGTTCTAAGTTCTAGACGACTGATGACCTCAAAACTGAAGTCGCATAGTGCTCATAGCCATTTGAACCATTTTTTGAAAATATTTGCTTCCAAATCTTCAAACCCTCTGGTCCTGCCCGGTCCTGGAATCACCCAGGCAAATCAATGAAACACAAACAAACATGAACTGTGCAAGCAAAGTCAGCTTTACCCTTGGTGGTACACAACCCGGCTGTCGACAGGAGGCAGTTGGATTTTCGGATTCTGAGGAGACCAAGTTAGCACGGCAGAGAATATCGAAGATCTCTGGTAAATTTCCCTAGAAGCAGAAAATATGAATTTGAAAACTAAACATCGATACATTGATCCAAATACGAAAACTAAATAATCTCACATAAGAAATCAACCGACAAAAAATTCTCATCCTTACTCTTCAAGAACCACGACTAACTGACAATGAAACCTTGCATTACGGAAACCATTGTATCTTCAAGATCAAAATACAACAAAATGTAGCGAAAGGCGTACCAACCTTCGGCATGGCATTTCTCGAACACAGATCTATCATCATCTCTGTCAAAGAAATCACACCCATCAACAATCGATTTATGACTATGGTCATTCAGAGCCCTAGTAAAAAATATACACTCATCAACATCGAAAATAAGAAAAACACCGAAAATGTCGAGAAATTCGGGAACACACTCGAAGATACTATGAGCAAAATTCACCAAGATGACGTGAAAATACTAATGGCAGACTTCAACACTCTATTTGGGACAGAAAAAAACCTATAGAAAAATCATTGTACAAATTCAACACACCGAAACGCTCAGACCAACGGCACACGTCTGACTAACATTTGCCAACAATTCAACCTCAAAATGATGTCTTCCCACTTTAGCAAAAAACCATTTCTCAGGTAATATGCTTGGCTACCAGGTGCATGCTGCTTTCGTTCGCCTTTCGAGACTCTATGAAAGCCAGCCAGATTTTTAATACTTTTGTAGCAGAGCTACAAGCAGGCAGATACAAATTCAATAAAGGATTCGTAAGATAACGTTCGAGCAAAATTCGTCTTGCTACTTCCAGTAATCCTTAGTGTCAGAGCGAAAACCATACGGTACTGCCAATTTCGTAATGTCACTTTTGTTTTCTGAAGACATATTTTTTGTTGTAGTGAATACACAGTTTTATCTATGAATTGCCACATTTTCATAATACTTGCGAATGATACAGGAAGTGAAGTAAATACAGAGTTTTTCGAAGTCAGAAGCCGGTAATATCCTACTAATTCTTATTAAAATAGCAGGTTCGAATCCTACTTCAGGCATGGATGTGTGTGATGTCCTTCGTTTAGTTAGGTTTAACTAGTTCTACGTTCTACGGGACTGATGACCTCACAAGTTAAGTCCCATAGTGGTCGGACCCATTTGAAACATTTTTGAACTTACTGCTTTATTAAGATAGACTGCCGTCGTGATGTTTCTGTAGTAAGCTGAATTTAATTTGTATTAGTACAGTGAATATTTTAATTGCATTTTCCATTAGTTTACTAAACGCAACAGTAATCATCAAAGAGAAATTAACCAGCAGCAGAATTTTCTTTCACGATATCTAAAACAATCTGACAGTGCTAAAGTTGTTTACAAATTCTACGCCCGTAGAATTCCACAGGTTCTCACGATGTCATTAAACCAGAGTAGTTTTAACAGTATTTTCGTCTAGAAATGATTTGCCTTGACGGTTGATCGATCAGGAGCGGGAAAGGTAAAATTTTACTAATATATGACGAGAGGGACAGGTGCTTGAGAGAGGACTTCCCTATCAATACAAGTGCCTGAGAGATGACTTTCCTATCAATCTCCTGGATAGTTTTGTTCCTCAAATCAACGGAGTGCGTTATCATGCAGTAGCACAGGTGATGTAGTTTTGTTGCTCGATTTTCTTACACTGCGACCGAAAGGTGTCTCAGTTGATGCCAACAAATTCCAGCTGTGTCACACGCACCCCTTGGGGCAGAATTTGTAGCCCAATACACACTTTTGGAGCTATCAGATGTAAAATATTATATTCACACTACGCTTTGTTCGAGTTTACGTCTTTTGGTGTGGCTCAGCCATTCAATTCTTCTTTGGAAGTTATCGATAAAGGCATTATAACACGTCACCAGTAACAGTACTGCATAGGAGTGGTCAATGAGCGACCTGATGACGTTCAATAACAGTCACTCCATTGATTTTTGTTGTTTCGAATTAGAGCATGCAGTACTCCTATACCAGACTTCTGAACTTTGCCTGTTGAATGCAAATGTCGCATGATGGTATAATGGTAATCTATCACATATATCAGTAGTCGAGACTTCCTTAATGTGGAAAATCATTCACGCCAGAACGGTCTTTGGCGTATTTTTCCCAAAAGCACTCGCTCCAAACACAGTCCAAATCTTTCTAGCTGCCTCCTCTGCGTTCACCCCTCTATTATACCAAAAGTAAACGTTGTGTTGCAGATGTTACACCTTTTTCCACTTGCGACTCAATTTTACAATGTTTAACTGTAGTTCATGGTTTTCAAGTATGCAGAATCCAATACTTAACTGCAAGACGATAATTAGAACTTCAAATTCGAAAATGACAGTTGATACATACACCGACAGCGTCGCGACGCTTTCACCTGTGCGACGATGGATTTCAGGCTGCGGGTGGCGTCTAGCCGGTGGCCGGTAGCCGCTGCAGCGCGAGGAAACGCTCGAGCGTAAGCTGTTATGATCGCGACGCAGCCACGAGCTGTCTTTCGGAATTGTTTCTGGAATACTTGTTATTGCTGGTGGGTAGAATGTTAAGCGAATTATCTTCCATGTTCAATCAGACTCATAACTTTAGACCGACGTGTGGTTAAAAAAAAAAAAAATACAGCGGACGCGAACATGCGACTACGAGTTTTGAATGCACGACGATTACCACTAGACCATGGGCTCACCCAGCCCGAGAACAACTCGGAAATAGATAACACTTCCTCCTAACACTTCCAGATCTTACAGTGTTGCCAGATTGTGCAGATAGTCGGACTTAGCGTTGGCAGGGGCGGTCAGTTTTATTGGCCATCTTAAGCAAACGACTCGGACTTCGTCTCTGTGGCGGCCGGCCGGCGGCCAGTTTTTATGTCTAAGACTGTACGTCGAAGGAGACCAGATATAGTGCCACATTTTTTGATAATAATTATGCCCTTATAGAGCTAAACAGTCTTCACCGCATGCGTGGTAAATGTTTTACTAAAGGTTAAGCTACTATTATGATTTATGCCCTGTCTGTTCAAAACTTTAACTTAATATCTTTATTATGAATTTTTGCTTATTGAGTCAACTTACTCCCAACGTGGAATCTTAATACTGAGGCTTAACTTCTACTTACTTAACTTTAAGGTTTGTAGCCATTTACGCTCCAATTCAAACGTTTTTGTAACAACTATGATTTTCTGATTACAGTTTCACGTACAATATAGCCTTTTTAAAATTTAAAAGACCAAACTGCAGAGGATGGAAAAGTATTTAAAAAAGCAACGAACATACTTTCCTGTGACACGAAGTTTTATAGTTCTAAAAAGCAACGTACCATACTAGTGTTTAGTATGAAGAACATTCCAATAAAACCTGTAGAAAAATTTATTTTTAAAAAACAGTACGTATCCGATACTACCCGAGCTCCCCCAAACAAAATTACTCCTCCTGTACTGTTTTTAGTGATCGTTTCAGCGAACTGTAGAATCTCTGCTCACGTGCACAATTCTTGCGTGCTCTTTCATGACATAAAGTGTCGAACTCTTCAAGGCAAAAATCCATAGACCGAAATGGTGCTGCTCCGTTACAGAAGTAATTTCGACAAAGCCATTAGGATAATTACCTAATTCATTAGGACAGCGGGATAATACAAGCGTGGCTGTCAGGCACTTCATCAATCACGGAAGCATTAGCATGACCGGTCCAAATTCAATAACCGGCCTAGGAGTAGTACGACAAATTCAGAAATGACAGAATTATTCATTTGTTTAACGGGGCGTATAATGTGTGTTTTGATGAAATTAATCTAGCACTTTTCCGGTAATAATTAAAGCGTACGCGTCGATTATCGCGTTGTGAAACATCCGCTCGCAGTGCTTCTCTCGCGCCTCGCCCCCTCCTCCCCCCCCCCCCTCCCTTTCGCTCATCCAATAGCTACCGGGGCTCGCGATGCTCGTGAATTACTGAACACACACACAAAGTGTGCCGTTGGCTACCTGCCGATATTGAAATAGTTGCAGCAACTCATTTTCCGCCGTGCAGAGCGCGCACAAGCCCAATCAAATTGTTTGTAGCGTTGCGAATGCGGTCCGCGTGTTCATTTTCCGGCGTATTGGCTGTCGCAGTGGCGCAGCGCAGCGGCGCAGGCCGGAATCACGGCCCATTTGACGCCGAACACACTGGCGTGCCACTTTTCGGACCTGGGACCACAGCAAACGCGCGGCCGCGGTCGTACACCTGTGACCGGATCCATGTCCAAAGTGCTTCGCTCACTCGCCACTGTAATCGAATTGCTTGCCACCTGCAGCTCAAAAGCGCGTTAGGACGAAGCTGCGCCATCAGAGAAACGCTAAAAAGAGGCCACAGCTATTTGCGTGTTGCAGGAATGCTCACAGCTTTCACACTCGTCGAATGAGATCGTTGTAGTACTATTAGCGTTTTTGACCTCAAATAACGGTGCTCGTGAAAAGTGGCTTTAACAGGCAGATGGAGTTGAGTGTATGTGTCGTTAGTATAGTGTCAACATTTGTAGAAACCATATCTGACAGTGTAGCTGTGCTCACAAAATTTTTAGAAAGACGGTAGATGTTGAGAGAATTTAAATTACTTGAATGGTAAGACTGCACCTACCGGGACACTTTGTGACAGGTCCAAGTCATTTGACTGTGCAAATCACAATTTCCTTTTGGAGAAGCTGGAGGTTTATGACTGTCGAGATGCAATGAGGAAGCCGTTGCTTCGTAATTAGTGATAGGAAGCAAAGATTCGCTTAGATAGCTCATCTACCACTCATAACAGATGTTCTTCTAGCGACACACAGTGTTTTATTCTGGGACTGCTTCTGTTCCTTCTCTATGTAAATAATCTTCCACATCACACTGATAAAGTAGAAATTTTGCTTTTTCCTGGTGATTCAGGAGTCATAATCAAGCCTAACAACAAATAAAATATTCAAAATTATTAATGATCTGTCTTTAGTAAATGACCTACCAGTTAACATCGGAAAAACGCAGTCCATCCAGTTCTCCACAATGCGAGATATATCATCACCGATAACAGTACATGTAAGAAATAATATCTAACACTGGTGTTCAAATTTCGTGGGTGTGCACTTTGAACAGAAGCTGAATTAAAAATCAAATGTTATAGACCTCTTACAACATCTGAATAGAGCAGTTTTTATTTATTTATTTTTTAACGTATACCTGCTGAGTCTGGTGTTGAAAGTAAACCAGCTTACTTTGCATGCATCATTCGTTGAAGTCTTAAGTATTCACTGTCTAGGAACGTCCTTTTAAGATAATATCGGTGTCCATCTTTAAGCTTCATGTATCAACTGTTTGATAAATTAAGCATTCTAGAAACAGCCCTACAACAGATTTACCTTCTTACGTACTTTGTTTTGAAGGATCAGGCATTACCTGAAAATGAAGCAGAATTCCTAAATTAAAACTAAAAATAACCTCCGTTGTTCACATATTTCCCTTCCTCTTGCATATAATGGAACCAACTATGCAAACGTAAAAATAATTGGCCATCTATCATCTGAATTAAAGGTGTTAATGCATAATGAAACTTTAACAAAAAAAGTTATTACGTCTTGACAAGTCAATCTCAACTCCTTCCACTCCACATATGAATTTCTGAGCAGATAGTATGCATGTGCTTCGATTTGTAACGAAACAAGAGCATTCCTAATATTGTCTCTATCAGAAATTATAATATTCATACAAAAAATTAATAACAAAATAATCGATCTTTCATACTATTTGCTGCTATGAGCACGCCATGCCCTTTCTCACGGATAGGAATAAGCAGTCTCTATTCCTCTCCAGATTCCTTTCTTAACGCTTTGCTTAGCTATGTATCGATACCTGTAAAGCTAGTCTATCTCGTAAAATATTATATTATTTACAATTTAACATCAATACACAATTTTATGCGCTCATATTTAACAATACCTTAATAAATGTGTAAACACACAACATCAGAAAATGAAAAATAACAATTCCATATATGACAGTTACAGTACATGTATAGAAAGAGACACGAAACCTGCATTTTTTCAAATCTCTTTGATGAGAATAGGAAATAAAACAGAAAGAAAAATAATTAATCGTAAGTTGTCTTGTCCATGTCAACTACAAGATTTCATCTACATCACATACTATAAGGTGAGAAAATCATGGGATAGCGATAGGCACATACACAGTTGGCAGTAGTATCGTGTACACAGGGTATTAAAGTGCAGCTCACTGGTGAAGATGCCATTTGTTATCAAGTGATTCAAGTAAAAAGGTGCCTGACTTGATTAGGCCGCACGACGGGGATTGACAGATTTTGATTTCGGGTTGGTAGTTGGAGCTAGACGCATGAGACACTGCATTTCGGATATCGTTAGCGAATTTAATATTCAAGCATCCACAGCATCAAGAGTGTGCTGAGAACACCAGATTTCAGGTGTTAACTCTCACAACGGAAAATGCAGTGGCGGGTGGCCTTCACTTAAGGACCCAGAGCAGCGGCGTTTGCTTAGAGTTGTCAGTGCTAACAGGCAACAAACACATTGTGAAATAACAGCAGAAATAAATGTTGGACGTACGATGAACGTATCCACTAGGACAGTGCCGCGAAATCTGGCGTTAATGGGCTACGGAAACAGACGACCAACACGAATGTCTTTGCTAACTGCACGACATCACCTGCAGCGCTTTTCCTGGACTCGTGACCCTATCCGCTGGATCATAGACGACTGGTAAGCCTTAGTCTGGTCAGATAGTCTCGATTTCAGTTGGTAAGAGTTGATGGTAGGGTTCGAATGTGGCGCAGATCCGACGAAGCCATGGACCCAACTTGTCAACCTGGCACTGTGCAGACGGGTGGTGGCTCCATAATTGTGCCGGCTCTGTTTACATGGAATGAACTGGGTCCTCTGGTGCAACTGAACTGATCATTTCCGGGAAATGGTTATGTTAGACTATTTGGAGACCATTTTTAGCCATCCATACACTTCATATTCCCAAACAACTGTGTAATTTTTATGTATGACTGTATGGCATGTCAATGGGCCACAACTGTTCATGATTGGTTTGAAGAACATTCTGGACAATTCGAGCGAGTGACTTGGCTACACAGATCTACCGATATGGATTCCATATAATATTTATGGGACATAAACGAGACGTCCGTTCGTGCAAAAAATCCTGCACCGTGAACACTTTCGCCATTCTGGACGGCACAATATGGCTCAATATTTCTGCAGGGGACTTCCAACAAGTAGTTGAGTCCATGCCACCTCGCACTTGGCAAAGGTTGTCCGACACGATATTAGGTGGTGTCCCACGACATTTATCACCTCAGTATAAGTACTGCAACACGAAAATAATTGTGCTTGTTGAACTCCTCAATTTTAAAAACCATACTCGTGTTAAATACATGTATGATCGTAGATGGGAAGCGTTCGCATGTTACAACAAAGACACCATCATACCTTACATGTGTATATGAAAAAAACGCGTTTTAGAACTCGTAGAACAATTTGGTTCAGTCACATTTACATTTCGAATCATTGCGAATGTGGGGAGAGAAAAATCAGTAAATTGACATATTTTTTTATCAGTAATGTCACAAAAAATTAATTATGTTCTGGTGTAACTCATTTTCATTTCTCAGGCGCACACTGTAGGAATCATATGTGGTGCTCACATACGATTAGATTGTAAATATCTGCTTGTGAAGTAAGGCAGTTTGACTACTGCTTTGCTCTATATTTGTTCTCCCATGAAGTGTACGTAAATAAACGACTGCGTCTCAAAAGGAACCACGATGTACATAATTGCAACACCAGAAAAAAAATGACATTCATTACAACGAAGTACTGTCCCTAGCACAAAGAGGAATGCAAAACATTACCGCCACAATTTTTGATCATTTACCCAGAGATATAAAATGTTCAACAGAGAGCAAGGTTCGGTTTCCAAACAATATGAAACAATTGCTCCTTGAAAACTCGTTCAGTTCTGTAGAAGAACTCGTATTTTATATGTGTGTGTGTTAAAGTTTGTGGATAGGAATAACACACACATATATTTCCACTAAAATGGGACTATCTTTCTAATACTTAGGATGTAGGCAGAGATATGAGTGTATAATGTGAATATGAAATGAGACTCGTTTCACACTTTATCATAAATTATATAAATGATCCATGAAACATGAAGCTAACAAACTAATTAGCAAACTAATTTCCGAGGGCACAGCTAATACAAACTGAAACAGTGGCAAACTGTAACTTTTGTGGCTATCTTTTTTTGTTTTAATACACCTCAGTGATATGGGAATCATTTTCAGGGACAACGAAATGTCGTAAAATGATTTATTATTCTTATAAGCTCACGTCTATTTATTTTTACTGGTCAATAACATAAACTGAAGAGGAACAATATTTTATATAGTAAAAATATAACCATGCTTAATAGTTATAATATCTACCCATAGTGGAATTTGGTAGTTGTTAAAGCGCAGGCAACACACGTGTATAGCTACACACTTTATATAATATGTCGCGCAAGTCATACCCTTTACTCTCCTACATATATAAACAGATACTCGAAAATGTCTGAGGCTTCCAAAATTTTGTCTAAATTTTGGTTGTACCCAAAGCTTTTTTAGGTTTCCTTAAGTTGTAAGGCAAATTTCGAAACAGGAAATCCCCTGCCAAATATTCCCAAATGGGAATCTCTCTGCACCCCCCCCCCCCCCCCCAGCTCGTCCGATGTTTGGCTGAAAAGGTCTCGAACAATACAATCTAAACTGTTGGATAAGGAAGGAACCCAATAAAAAAAGCCAAAAGAAATTGATCAGTAAGTGAAATTAGCCTACACTTTGTTTCATGTATGATGTCTATCACTTTGTAAAATGCACGCCTGCAGATGTGATGGAACATTACCAAGATGCGCTCAAAATGTAGAATCAAAGTTGCTTGGAGAACAAATCTAATGCTTTCGCGAATGATAGATGGGTTCTTCGAAGGGAATTCGAAAACTTTGTAGTCGGCACTGCTGTTTGTCAACCTTCCTGTGGTTCTGCCTAGTCTTAGTTTCCAACTCTGGAGAACACATGCACTGGGAAAAGTTAAGGTATCTGTCCTTGCCTTCGTGGCAGGAAATGAGTACAGCAGATGTGAAGCTTGCCAGACATTCAGCCACACTTCATAAAAGACGTATTGCCAATTCGTAAGCTATGTAGCTTTTGCATCGCTCGTTATTGACACACCTTGTAACTTCATAAATTATGACTGAATGAAAGAAGAAAGGCAGGTCGATGTCACGATTATTAATGTCACAGCACTAACTGGAATTGGGAAAGGAATCCGGCACTATCGACAGCGACTTAAATTTCTGTTTCCGTCTGCTTCCGCCTGCGCAAGCGCTGAGGCGGCTGCTGCCCTCTGGAGCGTTTTTCGCGGGGGGCCGCGCGCGCTCGGCTCGGCAGTCGGATTCGCACCGAGCTGGTGGTATTTTGCTTTCTGCCCCGGCACGGAGGTGTGGTCTCGTTGTTGGCGGGCCTGGTTGATTTGGCCGTTGGGCGGTGTGGCGGGTTGATGACGTGCTGTAGTGGACAACTGATGGATCCCCGCACGCGATCGTTGGGCTTTGCCGTACACATATTTATTATTTGAGTTAGTGATGTACGTGTTGTTGTGTTAAGGGTTTTAGGGCATTTTTAATTGAGATACCTTTTGGAAATTTTATCACTCTTTTAAAGAAGGTATAGGAAGGAGTAACTTCGACTGAAAATTTAATTGTAAATTATACATTTGTGCTTCACATTATAAAATTTAACTGTATTAGGTGAAAGTATGTAGTTTAATGCACAATGATTATTTGTTAATGTATCACATTGTAAACAATTTTTTTTGGCAGTAACTCAAACGACACAAATAAGTTTCTCTGTTCACCTGTGGCATATAATATTTTTATTACTCCATATTGTAAGCAGCTTGATTTGTTTGTGTCACTGTAATTTGTAAGCCACAGTGTAATTTCTTACAATTAATTAATTGTTTTGGGGAATTAAACCTTGAATTTTATGTCCCCTTATCATTAACCGAATCCCATCCAAATCGTTCGCTCAGGAATCTTCACCGAATTCATCTTGAGCAATTTCCAAATATCACAATAAAACCAAATCTGTCAGACGTGGATATGCGCCACCGTTTTCCAGAAAATGCAATAGTAGTCATTTGTTTCATAATAGTCATTTGTTTCATAATATCACTTTGTTCTTTCATTGACATCAACACTTGGAAATAGGGCATTTCTAAACGTGTTGTTGTTCACTGCGTCCTACCATGTGCATTTCAAGCCACACAGGCCCGTTTGTCACAAATTTCTGAGGGCATTTGACAGGAAAATGTTTGGTTTGGATCGACAACAGATACTCTGTTACGATCGCTTGACCTTTAAGTTGGCTATACAGGCCAACACAATGCGGTGACTAGACTCTAAATTAGTGAGATGTGATTGATTGGCCAGAGAAGTTACATGATGAGGGTGCAAAACTGTACAGATGTGCTCTTTCAACAGATATTTGTAATTTGTTTTCTGCAGTGTGTAGACTGACGTAGTTCACACAAGTGTACCTCAACCTTTGTTTCACTGACTTCCAATGTCAATGATAAAACGATGGTTGATTCCTTGCCACAAACAAATTGCTTTCTAAACCGAAGTTTTATGTGTTCAACTGACAGAGTGATCCCAAATCAATGAATTTCGATATTCGGTTTAATGATACTGATCAACAAGTAAAGTAAAACACAGTAAATAATAAAAACTACTAAATCTGTCAGTGATTGTTTAGCACTGGTGCTTAACAGACAAGTTGTGGCAAGTTGGGCAAAGAAGACAGGGCGATGTTTACCAGTATTTCAGTATCTGTTGAAATGATATTGCCTGAGAGTGTGTTTGAGACTAAGCTGTGTGGCTCAACATTGATCCAGCCCAGTACAGTACCACTTACGGTACGTTTTCACAGATGGCCTGGTCTTCCAGTTTCCATCTGGCCACTGGCCCAGTGTTCTGGGCAGGCCAAAGCCGCAGTAAGTGTCTGCTACCACCATGCAGCGATGCGACTGAGTTTGTAATAAGAAACAAAATTAAGTTTTCCATTGATGCTGAACATCTCATGAAATATGTCATGATCAGAATTTGCGTCTACTAACCGTAACACTAAAATTGAGTTTATTTCCCAGAGCATTAGAGAAAAGTACTCAATGAACTATTCATTCATTTAATATAGAGTAAAAAGAATTAAATTTCATTTAGAGTTAATTTATTCAACATAAATTTAATAGTTTAAGCCTACTGCCTTCCTTTAAAAAGCTGTATACATATATGCTTTTGGGTTTATTGTTTAAAGGGCATGATGATCCTAAATTGATAAAAATTATTGTAATTTTAAATTTAGGTTTATTTGTTACCATGTAAACAAGTTTTGCAATATTACATGCCAACAGTCTCAACAATGATGTGAGCTCTGGCCCTCAATGAACTTTTTGTTGCATAAGTGTTTTACTTATCCTATAAACTGTCAATCTCAGGAAAAATTAACATAGAATTCCACAGTTTCGGCAGCGAGATCTAATCTGAGATTTACAAAAATGTTTATTACAATTTAAACAATTTTACTTATCCTATAAACTGTCCATCTCTGGAAAAGTTAATTTAGAATTCCACAGTTTCGGCAGCGAGACCTAATGTGAGATTTAGAAAAATGTTTATTGCAATTTAAACATTTCATTGGTGTCTTTTTATCACAACTTGATGGGCAGAATTGCATCTAGCACATCAGCTATTTAGGCAGCCACTGCTGGAGCTTGGTGTTGATGGACTTCTTGCTAGTGTTCTTCTAACAACATTTCATGGCAACATTTTTCTAGCTTCAATGTAAGGTGTAGCTAGAAGTCTTCCCAATTCATTGAGAAATACTCTTCTTTTGTAATGAACATTTTTCTTCATCCTGGATTTATTTCTCCCCATAGAAGAAAAGCATTGTAGGCAGAAGTACCAATAATGTTGTAGACGACAGTCATTGGCAAGTGGTTGGTTTTCCTCTTGCATGTGTAGGTGCCAATAAGGTGATCCAATGTGCCCCCTTACTTGGATTCTAGTCCTATATCAGTTTTGGTTTCTTGCCTTCTCTGTTTCTTATTTCCTCCTTGTTTTGCATCGTGCTCACTGTGACAACTTGTCTGTTCTTCCCAAGATTATAGGATACGACAGTGGTATCCTCAGTAAAAAGGAACTTTGAAGTGCGAACATCTTCTTTGCATGATATACACTCCTGGAAATGGAAAAAAGAACACATTGACACCGGTGTGTCAGACCCACCATACTTGCTCTGGACACTGCGAGAGGTCTGTACAAGCAATGATCACACGCACGGCACAGCGGACACACCAGGAACCGCGGTGTTGGCCGGCGAATGGCGCTAGCTGCGCAGCATTTGTGCACCGCCGCCGTCAGTGTCAGCCATTTTGCCGTGGCATACGGAGCTCCATCGTAGTCTTTAACACTGGTAGCATGCCGCGACAGCGTGGACGTGAACCGTATGTGCAGTTGACGGACTTTGAGCGAGGGCGTATAGTGGGCATGCGGGAGGCCGGGTGGACGTACCGCCGAATTGCTCAACACGTGGGGCGTGAGGTCTCCACAGTACATCGATGTTGTCGCCAGTGGTCGGCGGAAGGTGCACGTGCCCGTCGACCTGGGACCGGACCGCAGCGACGCACGGATGCACGCCAAGACCGTAGGATCCTACTCAGTGCCGTAGGGGACCGCACCGCCACTTCCCAGCAAATTAGGGACACTGTTGCTCCTGGGGTATCGGCGAGGACCATTCGCAACCGTCTCCATGAAGCTGGGCTACGGTCCCGCACACCGTTAGGCCGTCTTCCGCTCACGCCCCAACATCGTGCAGCCCGCCTCCAGTGGTGTCGCGACAGGCGTGAATGGAGGGACGAATGGAGACGTGTCGTCTTCAGCGATGAGAGTCGCTTCTGCCTTGGTGCCAATGATGGTCGTATGCGTGTTTGGCGCCGTGCAGGTGAGCGCCACAATCAGGACTGCATACGACCGAGGCACACAGGGCCAACACCCGGCATCATGGTTTGGGGAGCGATCTCCTACACTGGCCGTACACCACTGGTGATCGTCGAGGGGACACTGAATAGTGCACGGTACATCCAAACCGTCATCGAACCCATCGTTCTACCATTCCTAGACCGGCAAGGGAACTTGCTGTTCCAACAGGACAATGCACATCCGCATGTATCCCGTGCCACCCAACGTGCTCTAGAAGGTGTAAGTCAACTACCCTGGCCAGCAAGATCTCCGGATCTGTCCCCCATTGAGCATGTTTGGGACTGGATGAAGCGTCGTCTCACGCGGTCTGCACGTCCAGCACGAACGCTGGTCCAACTGAGGCGCCAGGTGGAAATGGCATGGCAAGCCATTCCACAGGACTACATCCAGCATCTCTACGATCGTCTCCATGGGAGAATAGCAGCCTGCATTGCTGGGAAAGGTGGATATACACTGTACTAGTGCCGACATTGTGCATGCTCTGTTGCCTGTGTCTATGTGCCTGTGGTTCTGTCAGTGTGATCATGTGATGTATCTGACCCCAGGAATGTGTCAATAAAGTTTCCCCTTCCTGGGACAATGAATTCACGGTGTTCTTATTTCAATTTCAAGGAGTGTATTATTAGAGAGCTTTTTCTCGCCTTCTCCAGCATTGTAAGACGTCTTTTGAGAAGTCCTTGGCCTAATGCAAATGATGTGAAGAAACTGTTACACATGATATTTTGTCCTTTAGGCTCAGATCTTGATTTTTCTGAGGTGTGCGTTGGGTAATTTTCCTACGTAGATTTGTGTCTTCTAAACATAACAAGTAGCACTACCACATAATGTCAATAGTTTTAGCCTATATTTTGAGGGTTCGCCCAATATATATTGTTTGAATGGACATCGTTCTTGGAAAATCACTAGTTGTTCATCCATGGTTATATTTGTGCCAGTGTTGCATAATTTTGAAAGTATTTCCACCCACTAATCCCATAAAACTCTTATAGATGCTAACTTGTCATTTACTATTCATGTTCTTTGATCTGACTTTCCATCAAAATGTAACAAATGTGAGATGCAAGAGAACTGTTCCAGGAACATTATGGTTGGAAAGAAGACTCCACCAGGCAGTAATGACAGGCCATTATAGGCTTGAAGTGTAATTTCATTTAATGCTTCCCAGCTGTCTCAATAAACACCTTCACCTTCAATATTAGTTATTTGTATGACAGTACTCTGAATATTATTATTCATCATAACTTGCAAAGATGATGTCAATCAGGCACTCTGGTGATAGCTTATCTTGTGAGACCAGGAGTCAGTTTGATAATGTTTATACTTGATGCTCTTCCAGTTTTCAGGAATGGTTCTAAACTCTGGTTTTTTAATCTTTAGACTGAATCAGTTGAATAGCATGTGCATTGTTATTTGAGGTATCAACATCTAAAATGTCTTCTGAATCAGATGAAGGATGATTGTTGTCATCACTATTGCGATTTTATTCGTTAGAAATATGTTCCCCACTCTCAGATGTATTTACCAGTTCTTGTAATTGCTCACCAGAGAGAACTCATTTTGTCATGATAGCCACACAGAAATTACTGCTATAGGTACATGAAGTGCATATGTACACAACAGTTGAAAAAATGCAACTGTATGTGCTATAATAATTTGAACTTGCATTGTTGTGTTGACTTCACACATTTGAACACTATGGGATCAAATATTTACTTTGTCATTAAAAACCATTAAGCATATACCTCAGACTCATCGAAACAAAACTAAGCTATGATATTTGTACATTCTTTGAATTTTTAAACCCTCATACTAACCTGAGGAACAGTGGTGCACCAAACTAAGTTTTAGCAAGGAAGAGAAAAGATTTTTTTTTTAATTTTGAGCTTTAAGGTATTTAGAATATTTAGATAAACAAAGTCATTAATTTTGGATCAATACCATTTAAATATCAAAAAGTTATCGAAGAACAAATTCCTTTTTGGGTCATGCTGACCTGAAGAAAACAGCAGGGTTAAGCTAAAAACAATATTCGAGTTAGTACAGGAATAATGATAATATTTTTAACAGTAGAAGTTAATTAAGCATAAATGTTACTATTTTAAATTAAATTAATCAATTTTAAGGTAAATACTCTATTTGGGTCTATACAGAGATATAGACAATATCTTTATTTATAAAAGCTTCTAAAGAATAAATGTTACTTTTTTAATGGAAGTTAATCGATTTTAAATTAAAAAACTGTATTTCATAAATCAGTCCTTGTATAAATATAGTATACTTTCTGTATGAGTTCATAGAGTGAAAAGTTGCTCTTAATGCAATCAAGCAAAATGTGAAAAGGAGTTTGGTAAAAATCAGGAAAAGTAAAATCTGCTTGCAAAAAATGTATAAAGATGGATCCTAAAAGGTGGTACAATCAAATGCAGGACATAAAACAAAGTGTGATGGTTTAAAGGCTTGTAGTAAATGTAAAGAAACAAAAAGCATACAGGACTATGCAAGAAAATTAAGAAATGCCTAGAATAAAAAGCATTACAAATACAGAATGTTACATTTGAAAGAACAAGAAATTAAGCAAGATGATTTTAAAACTTGTAGTAAATGTACAGAAAGAAAAAGACAAGAGGAAATAGGAAGGAAAATAGAAAAATAAAGATATTCTTGTAATAAATGTATAAACATATATGCTAAAAAGCAAAGGTCACAAGATGAAATGAAAACTTGAACTTAATCTAAAGAAACAAAAATTTTGAAATATCGATTTCTGAAATTTTCTAGAGAATGTGTAAATGCAGAAAGACATGCACAAAAGTATGAAGAATCTTATGATGAACTGATGAATTGAAAGGGGAGGCAGAAAGTAAGTTTGGCAAATCTGAATATTCAGAATACCTGAATAATAATTAGAACAGTATGAAAATTGTGGAGGACTTATTAAAATAGAAGAAGGATATTAAAACTGTAATCTTGCTTAACACCAATATAACTATAATATAAACAGAATATTTTGATAAATGACTGAATAAATTAAACAGGTTTTCTGATAATGATATGAAGAAAACTGAAAGTGTATAAAATTATATGACTAAAATTACAGATGTTCTAATCATAATGTTTAGTAACATAATTAACTAATCAAGAAAATGTACTAAAATCTCGAAACTTTTAGAGACATGAAACCATTAGACTCTTTACAAACACAGAAGGAAAGTAAAGAAAATTTAATGAAACAACATATTCACCAAAGATTCCAACAATAAAAATCGCTTTATCAGAAAACATATTTGTCTTCTTAAGAAATTGTAACTTTTTTACATGTATAAATGGATTAACTGCTGACAAAGCTAAATAACATATCTGAGTTTACTGAACTGCTTGAGGGTGAGATTAATAAGAAGTATAAGGTTTACAATATTGAGGTTGTTGAAACAAATTATGTTAAACAGTTCTTGTACTCCGTATGACGTATGTAAAATTACTTTACCATACAAATATGTTAAAAAGATTGATAAAAGTGCTTTGAAGGTGATCGATGGTAAACCTCTTTTCATGAGACAAGGACAATAGCGATATTGAGTATGGATAAAAGTGCTTTGAAGGTGATTGATGCTAAACCTCTTTTCATGAGACAAGGACAATAGCGATATTGAGTATGATATTGTTTGCATTTAAAGATTTTTAAATATGCTATTATTTCAAAATTCAGAACATTTTACCTCAAGTTGAATGTATTACACAAATGTACAAACAATGTGGTCTCAGAAAAGGTGGTTAAAGTACACATAAAAGAAAGGGTTGGATTACTTTTGAGTGATACCAAGTAAAACTCTGGTACAAAGCTATAATCCAAAGTTTATGAGTTTACACACAAGCTTAACTTTGAAAAGTGAACGAATTTCAGGGAACAGTTACACATATAAAAGGAAATACATCTTTCCTTATCTATTGTTGTTGATTTGGAAATGATTCAATAAATTTTATAATTTTATGTCACTGTCAGGATGTAATTTTGTATTAGTGGACCAGTATGCTAATTTGTGAATATTAAAAGGAAAAGAATAACTGTTAATAAAGGAAATTAACTTTCAATAAACTGCCCATAATAGCTATGTTTCTAATGATTAGTTTGCTGAGCTACAGAACTACTATCTAACTTTGAAGAAATCACCTCACTAGGAGGCAGTAGTTGCTTCAGTGTATGTCCATAATCCTTCGCACTTTGTTTCAGAATGGATACTGTGAATGTAATTTTATTACAGGAATACTGTCGGCATAATTGCATTGACAAAGCTTACTCCCTCCTGAACACGACACACCCTCATATAGTAGACTCAAACGAGATGACATTGTGGTTAATGAATTGTTCTTACATTCAGGAGGAGCAGAAGTGGCACAGTCGATTTTCTTGCATATCACTGTCTAATTTCTACCTTGTCATCAACAGGATGCTGTGACCTCCCTTTCTTCTGTTGCAATGGACAGAAAGAGTTCCACAGATGAGTATGAAGGATTCGATAGTGTTATCTGGTCATAAAAATTACTTTCCCATATTTAAGTCAAACGTGGATGGCGTCCTGTTCCCATAGACCTCCAGGATTGGATGTGCACAAGGGGCAATGGAAACTGGACAATGCTCTGTGGCGCTCTGGGGCGGTTTTGATAGCTCAGAAATGGGTCCTTTAGTTGATTTGACGATTGATGTGAAACATAATCAGTATGATATCATCTTAGTGACTATTGTAACATGACTACACATACATCACAGATGATACTTTCTACTTTTACCAAAACTTTCAGAAGCTGTAATACCTCATAATTAACTTCTAAAATATTTCTATGAGTGTTTAAAACACGATGCCAAACCGACAAACTGGCTGAACTACTGGCTTTACCTTACTTATAAGGTGTCTGCTAAGTGTTCTGTTGATGAGGTACACATTACAGACCAATGTGTTATTACTCTGGTCACTTCAAGCCACACCTGTTATCGTGGCTTGTGGTAGAGTAGGTGCTGTTAGGACGAATATGACTTGACTGTTTAGTCTTGTGCTGTACACACTGGTTGCGAGGAGGTTTAGATCGTCTGTAACTGAAACTGTACTGAACATAGTTGTCATATCCCATAGGTTTTCTGCTATCTAAATATCCAAAACCTGCCTTAGTTCAGTGACTTGTAAATGAACATTTATTTGCCTCACCATTTACCGGTGGAACATGAAAGACAGAGGATGTTACCATACTACCAGGGTCTAACAAATGCGAGAGGGAATCAATCTAATTTCAGCAATTGTAAAGTGGTAAAAGCCGAAGGGTAGAAGGCCAAAGATTAATTCAGAATTCTGGGATCAGACTAAATGGGTGTCAACTAGGTATATACATGACACTTTGTAAAAGTTTACAATGAAATGGTACGTATAGAGAGAAACAATGTGTATCTGGGATCAGGGACAAAAATGGTGAATAACAGTTTGTCAATATAACAGAAATTAAATATTGTCAGGTGTGATCTCACAAGCTAATTCTCTGTAGCACACATCCAGTAGACTCAGTGTAAGAACAGTAAGCATACCTCCACGTCCCAGCACTGCTGTCAGTGTTCATTCAATGAGGAAAGTTTTCAATAACAGCATTTGCTAAGAAGGTCCTCAAAACAGAACAGAATACACTGGCATGCGACCATGAGCTGAATTTGACTAATTCCATGCACTCCAATTCTCCAGAACACAAGAACTTCTATACTGCTATACCACAAGCCTCAAACTACCAGACTGTCGGTCAGTTTAAGGTAGGGCCCCCTTGCATATGGATAGCATGTTTTGTCCATAGGTGAATGGGGTGGCATAGATACTTCAGCATTTATTAAATGACTAAAACATGAGCACGTTTATTTTACTATTTATATGTTTATACATTTACAATATGTACAAATGTTTCAAATGGCTCTGAGCACTATGGAACTTAACTTCTGGGGTCATCAGTCCCCTAGAACTTAGAACTACTTAAACCTAACTTCCCTAAGGACATCACACATATCCATGCCCAAGGCAGGATTCGAACCTGCGACCGTAGCGGTCGCGCGGTTCCAGACTGTAGCGCCTAGAGCCGCTCGGTCACTGTGGCCGGCTACAATACGTGCAGCTGAATGAGATAAATACATAAATTGTATGTCCTTCAATGTAACTTCCATATTCTGACGGTTCGACAGCGCTGTGCTTCACTGGCTATCAGTGCAATGTTCAGCCACTTGTCGATTAGTGTCTGGTTAGCAGCGACTTGCTCGGTCCATCCGTTCTCGCCGTGAGTCTCCCGAAATCTGAGTCCAAAGCCCAGAGTGCAGCTGCTTAAAAAGATGCACAGAGGGCTACATTTGGTAGCAGTCAGTCAAAGAGGTGGAGAACGTGGCGCCACCTATGGGAAGACGGTAAGCTCTAGAGAGAGTATGGCCCCTGAAGCGCACTGGTGGGCTGTTTGAAGTCTTATCTTCTGTGACGATATGTACTGTCGACCAAGACAACATGGATGTCACACAACATAATATGAGGCCGCCAATCTTAGGTCTTACATGTGACATATAGATCATCTCATAGCCTTGTTACTCACACTCTCCTTGCTGGCTGAACATGGCAGTGCGTTATCTGTTAAGATTGCTCGTTTCCTTATGCCGTTGCTTAAGCCTTTGTGTTCCCTTTAGTTGTTTATCAATCGCCTCTCTTCCTCCTTGTACAACGACAGACTTTTGAGCTGAAAAACTGCTTCATCTGAAATTTATATCCATTAAGATACCGTAACACCTCGGCCCATGATGCTATACACATTTCTTATGACAACGTAGTACACTACATACTTACGACATGACCTACCCATAGTTCTAGAATGTTATGTTGACTGTATTCTGGCCATTAAAATTGCAACACCAGGAAGGATAGAAAAGGATAAAACTTTATGTACTGTGGATATATAGTACTATAAGAAGAAGAATTAATTAAATTTGTAGGTAGTTCAAGGTATACAGGACGGAAAATCTGAATTTCTAAAGCTCATCATGGGAATCAGTTCCAATTCAGATGACAGACACAGATATATTATCCCATTCCTCTTTAGCCCCATGGTAGTGTTCCGTCATAGGGTCAAGCAACTGAATGTGTGCCAATGAATTCGCAACCAATTATCAGATATTTTCAGTGGGTGAGATATATGTATAATATGCTAACCTCTTTATCGAGGTAGGTCAGGACAGCATGGACAACATGAAGTCTTACATTATGTTGTTGAAAGATACTGTCACAGATACTTCGAAGATAAGGCACAGCGACTGGTTTTAACAAGTCAGAAATATGTTTCCCTCTGGCCATATTAGAACGGCACATCATACCATCACATGATGTATTGGGCCCATGCATTCCAGCAATGTTCATTCTCATCAGAGCTTCCACGTGTGGATATGTACGTCATGATGCTGCACACAAAACAACCACTTGTCTATGAAGACAGTGTGGGGCCCTCCTTGTGTCCAGTAGATTACTGTCTTGCAGTGCTCTCTGCTGTTGTGTCAAAGGAACCTATGCTAACATTCTGTGCTATTCCAAAGAAGTGTCAGTGTCAGTGGGCATACATGTCTTGCTACAAACAACCCATTTCCTGAATCGACGTATGTGATGTAGCTGTAAGATCCTGCACAGCGAAGGGAACAAATGTCTGTCCTCTCGAGCGCTAGTCGAATGGGGCTGATTAGTTCATACATAGCGCTGAGTGTTGTGCTCCTGAACCTGTCGATCCCACTTATGCCTGAGCACAGTGGGGTCCCGACCAATGCAGCTGTATAGCAAAGCGACAAGTCTCTAACAGCCAGAATCTTGCCGATGCCAAAGTCTGATACTTACCGGTTTTACATCAGGCATAAGAGAATCCCCATACACGCAGCCAACGTTCTAATGCAACGTCGGGATGAGAAACCAGGTGAAAAACCTTTTCTCATGGCCAAGAATGTACATGGCGTTACTTCTACTTTGTGTGGTTGACCGGAAGTGCTTATCATTTGCATGTCCCAATGGGTATTGCACGTCTTGCCAGACGAGGTTTTTCGATGCTGCTTTCATGATATTCATGGACAGAAATGTAGCTGGAGATTTGTCTAGTGGTCCTGCATAGACGTCGTCTCTCTGTCTTCAGTTTCTAAGGATTTCTGATTTCATGTTGGCCACAAGTCGTAGTTAATTTCACAGGATAGGCTAGGGTACAAACCAAGGCGCCCGTTAAGTACTGTTCTGTGAGCAATGGAAGCAAGGAGCAAACCTGCGCGCGCTGAAGTAGGCTACCGCGGAGAGCTGCAGCTGAAACAACAGCCTCTCGGCGGGCGGTGGCGCTGCGCCGGCCGAGAGAGCACCTAGCGACCGGGAGCCCGTCTGTTGTTAGACGCGCCGCTGCAGCAGCGCACTAACCTGCCGGTGCTGGCCGCTACCAACTGCTCTCTAATGAAACCACGTCCTCCGAGCCAGTGCAAACAGGAGGCGCTCCGAGGACGTTCCGGCGGGCGAAGTTGGCAGGCGGCGGCGGCGGAGGAGGCTGCAGCGGTCGCACCGCTTGCGGCGGGTGGACTCCGTCATGCGCAAAGGATGTCAAACACGGCCGCGAGAGGAAGAGAGAGAGAGGCAGAGGGTCGGGAGAGGAGACAGGGGGAGAGAGCGGCTGCGGAGACAGAGAGCGGAGAGGCTGGTCTCGTTAGTCGGTGCTGTTTGTCGGCTCCCGGTCCCTCGTGCGGAGCTCAATTAGCGGTGCGCGCGCAGACCCCGAATACAGAGCGAGCCGTGTAATTAGGGTTGGCTGGTTGCCGGCTTGGCTGCGCGTCTCCGCCGCCTTATCCCTTTGTGAGCGGGACAGGCCGCGCCTTGTTACGTGCTTCTGTGGCGACTAAGACAAACTTGGGCACTAGTTATAATTCTTTGCGTGTCTCAAGTTTATGGGACGAGTTTCTCGCGAAAAGTACCTCTAGTTCCTCACTCTATCTCTTTCTCTCCCTCTCATACTCTCACTCACTCTCGGCGCCTTGTGTTAGTTAATGACGATATGGCCTCGTCACGGCTGCGCTACGCGAACCTACTTCCTAACGATATTTCATAGCGTAATCTTCTACACAAATTTGTACCTTCTCACAATGTGAACTTGCCAGCGCACTGAGTCAGTAACGAGGAGTGTACGAGTATGTGACGAATAGCTGAGAAAGGAAATCTATGACAAAACTACACTGACGTAAAGAAACTGCAACACCAAAAAAACAGTGAATGTAGAGCAGTGAAATTTCTGGAATACATTTATCTAGGCAACACACACTGAAGAGCCGAAGAAACTGGTACGCCTGCCTAATTTTGTGTAGGACCCCAACGAGCACGCAGAAGTGCCGCAACACGACGTGAGATCAGCTCGACTAATGTCTGAAGTAGTGCTGGAGGGAACTGACACCATGAATCCTGCAGGACTGTCCATAAATCCGCAAGAGTAAGACGGGGTGAAGATCTCTTCTGAACAGCACGTTGCAAGGCAACACAGATATGCTCAATAATGTTCGTGTCTGGGAGGTTTGGTGGCCAGCAGAAGTGTGTTCCTGGAGCCACTCTGTAGCAATTCCGAACGTGTGGGGTGTCGCATTGTCCTGGTTGAATTGCCCAAGTCGGTCGGAATGCCTAATGGACATGAATGAATGCAGGTGATCAGACAGGATGCACATGTACGTCTCACCTGACAGTCATATCTAGACGTACCGGGGGACCTATATCACTCCTAATGCAAACGCCCCACATCATTACAGAGCCTCCATGGCTTGAATAGTCTCCTGCTAACATGCAGAGTCCATGGATGCATGAGCTTGTCTCCATACCCGTACGCGTCCGGTCCACTCCATACAATTTGAAACGAGACTCGTCCGACCAGGCAACAGGTTTAAGCTCATCAACAGTCCAATGTCGGTGTTGACGGGCCCAGGCTAGACGTAAAGCTTTGTTTCGTGGAGTCATCAAGGGTACACGAGTGGGCGTTCGGCCCCGGAAGCATGTATCAGTGATGTTTCGTTGAATGGTTTGCACGCTGAAACTTGCTGATGGCCCAGCATTGAAAGCTGCAGCAATTTGCGGAAGGGCTGCACTTCTGTCACATTGAACGATTATCTTCAGTCGTTGTTGGTCACGTTCTTGCATGATCTTTTTCCGGCCGCAGCGGTGTCGGAGATTTAATTTTTTACCTGAATCCTGTTATTCACGGTACTCTCGTGAAATGGTCGTACGGGAAAGTCGTTACGCCATCGCTACCTCAGACATGCTGTGTCCCATCGCTCGTGCGCCGACTATAACATCACGTTAAAACTCACTTAAATCTTGAGATCCTCCCATTGTAGCAGCAGGAATCGATCTAACAACTGCGCCAGACACTTGTCTTATATAGGCGTTGCCGAACGCAGTGCCGTATTGTGCCTGTTTACATATCTCTGTATTTGAATACGCATTCCTGTACCAGTTCCTTTGGCGCTTCAGTGTATTGAATTGAGATCACAGTTTAATGTAAGCACTAGATATGTCATTGCAAATATGAAATGCTGGTACATTAATAACTGTTGTAGCCGTCAGAATATAGAACGCAAGCATACAACATTGCATGAATTGTTTGCACAGGTGCCAGATGGTAGTTTGTGGGACGGAGTTCCATGCCTGTTGTATTGGGTAGGTCAATACAAGCACAGTTAATGTTGTTTGTAGATGACGCTGTAGCTGTCGTCTGACGGTGTCCGTTATGTGTTCGATTGAATACGGATCTGGTGATCGAGCAGGCCAAGGCAACACATCGACGCTCTATAGAGCTCGATGGGTTGCAACAGCGGCAAATGGGAGAGCGTTGTCTTGTTGACAGACGCCCGCTGGAAGGCTGTTCATGAATGGCAGCATAACAGGTCCAGCCATCAGACCGACGTACAGTTTTGCAGTCAGGGTGCGTGGGATCACCATGAGAGTGCTCCTGCTGTCATACGAAATCGCACCATGGACCGTAACTCGATATGTAGACCCAGTGCGTCTAGGACTGAGCACCACACGCCTATCACTGACACTGAGGCAGAACCACCTTTCATCAGAATACACGACAGTCCTCAATACTGCCTTCTGTGAGATGTCGCTTGACTCGACTGAAGAAGCAGATAGTGCTGATTTGGTGTCAATGGAATCCACGCAGCAAGGAGTCTGGCTCGTAGCTGTCCTTGAAGTAACCGATTTGTAACAGTACGTTGTGTCACTGTAATCACTGTGATGCCGACTACCGCTCAAATTGCTGCTGCAGATGCAGTACGATGCGCCAGAACCATATGCTGAAGACGTTGTCTTTCCTCTCCGTAATGCCACGTGGCCGTCCAGAGTCCGGTCATCTTGCTGCCTTACCTTCCAGTGACCACTGCTGCCAGCAATCACGTACAGTGGCTACACTCCTGCCAGATCTTTCAATAATATCGTAGAATGAATACACAGCTTCTCGCAGACCTTTCGCATGACCTAGTTCAAACGCAGTGAGATTTACATCTACATCTACATCCATACTCGGCAAGCCACCTGACGGCGTGTCCCGAAGGATACCTTGAGTACCTCTATCGGTTCTCCCTTCTGTTCCAGTCTCGTATTGTTCGTGGAAAAAAAGATTGTCGGTATGCCTCTGTGTGGGCTCTACTCTCTCTGATTTTAATCTCATGGTCTCTTCGCGAGGTATACGTAGGAGGGAGCAATATACTGCTTTACTCCTCTGTGAAGGTATGTTCTCGAAACTTCAACGAAAGCCCGAACCGAGCTACTGAGCGTCTCTCTTGCAGAGTCTTCCACTGGAGTTTATCTATCATCTCCGTATCTATCATCTCCGTATCTATCATCTCCGTACCGCTTTCGCGATTACTAAATGATCCTGTAACGAAGCGCGCTGCTCTCCGTTGGATCTTCTCTATCTCTTGTATCAACCCTATCTGGTACGGATCCCACACCGGTGAGCAGTATTCAAGCAGTGGGCCAACAAGTGTACTGTAACCTACTTCCTTTGTTCTTGACTAACATCAACTCACCACGTCCAGTCTCAAAGGTAACTAACGCTTACGACCGTTACAGCGTGTAGTTAAAGCAAACCTGTATTTGCACTCTCATTGTGGTGCTACTAGCCCCACTCCTATGCGACTGTCGCGAAATTTGAATGGACATTATCCTTCAGATGTACAAACACGCCTACCAACTTCCATTTAAGTCGCACAACTCCTTCTTGTCGTTACGATTTTTTTAAGTCAGTGTGTAACAGTGAACGATTACAAGTGACGTGGTTTTTACCTATAAATAACACAAAATTTTTGCAAAAGTCTGTGATCATTATCATTAATCAATATTATTGCTCATCTTATAGCAATTTACACTTCTATTTTTTTCAAAAATACGAGTACACACTAACGCGTTTCGACTACAGCCATTATCAGAATCACATTTTTAAAACAAGATACACTTTATGTCACCAGTTGACACAGACACTTTTCATATGTTATGCGACGGTTTTTCGAAAAACTGTCACGGACTATAATTAAATTCCAATAAATTGACAAGTCTAGTCAATCTAACATACCCCAAGTTAGAAACGAGAGTACATGCATGATTAAAGTATTCGTCAATGACTGTCACGTCCAGGTACTAGATTTCCATTGTAATTTTTCTGAACATCTGTCTAAATATAACTGGGATTCAAGAAGAGTATAGGTCGTGCGAGGATACATGGCCAGAGGACATTGCCAGCGTCTGGCTATTAGGAAGGACGCATGCATTTTCAATTGCAGACGCTGTCAGGAGGATAAGAAGCGCAGGTAGAAAGTGGGAACAATATACAGGGTGGTCCATTGATCGTGACCGGGAAAAATATCTCACGAAATAGGCGTCAAACGAAAAAACTACAAAGAACGAAACTTGTCTAGCTTGAAGGGGGAAACCATATGACGCTATGGTTGGCCCGCTACATGTCGCTGCCTTAGGTCAAACGGATATCAACCGTGTTTTTTTTAAAATAGGAACTCTCATTTTTATGACATATTCGTGTAGGACGTAAAGAAATATGAATATTTTAGTTGGACCACTTTTTTCGCTTTGTGACAGATGGCGCTGTAATAGTCAAAAAACATATGGCTCACAATTTCAGACGATCAGTTGGTAAAGGTAGGTTTTTTAAATTAAAATACAGAACGTAGGTACGTTTGAACATTTTATTTCGGTTGTTCCAATGTGATACATGTACCTTCGTGAACTTATCATTTCTGAGAACGCATGCTGTTACAGCGTGATTACCTGCAAATACCACATTAATGCAATAAATGCTCAAAATTATGTCCGTCAACCTCTATGCATTTGGCAATACTTGTAACGACATTCCTCTCAACAGCCAGTAGTTCGCTTTCCGTAATGTTCCCACATGCATTGACAATGCGCTGACGCATGCTGTCAGGCGTTGTCGGTGGATCACGATAGCAAATATCCTTCAACTTTCCCCACAGAAAGAAATCCGGGGACGTCATATCCGGTGAACGTGCGGTCCATGGTATGGTGCATCGACGACCAATCCACCTGTCATGAAATATGCTATTCAATACCGCTTCAACCGCACGCGAGCTATGTGCCGGACATCCATCATGTTGGAAGTACATCACCGTTCTGTCATGCAGTGAAACATCTTGTAGTAACCTCGGTAGAACATTACGAAGGAAATCAGAATACATTGCACCATTTAGATTGCCATCGATAAAATGGGGGCCAATTATCCTTCCTCCCATAATGCCGCACCATAAATTAACTCGCCAAGGTCGCTGATATTCCACTTGTCGCAGCCATCGTGGATTTTTCGTTGCCCAATAGTGCATATTGTGCCGGTTTACGTTACCGCTGTTGGTGAATGACGCTTCGTCGCTAAATAGAACGCGTGCAAATAATATGTCATCGTCCCGTAATTTCTCTTGTGCCCAGTTGCAGAACTGCACACGACATTCAAAGTCGTCGACATGCAATTCCTGGTGCATAGAAATATGGTACAGTTCCAGTGGATGTTGTTGTAGCATTCTCAACATCGACGTTTTTTGAGATTCCCGATTCTCGCGCAAATTGTCTGCTACTGACGTGCGTATTAGCGGCGACAGCAGCTAAAACACCTACTTGGGCATCATCATTTGTTGCAGGTCGTAGTTGACGTTTAACATGTGGCTGAACACTTCCTGTTTCCTTAAATAACGTAACTATCCGGCGAACGGTCTGGACACTTGGATGATGTCGTCCAGGATATCGAGCAGCATACACTGCACACGCCCGTTGGACATTTTGATCATAATAGCCATACATCAACACGATATCGACTGCAGTGTTGGCAGAAGAGCCAACACTGTGTTTCTAGAGGAGGCCGAAATGCACGCGTTTAATTACACGCTGACTGGCGTGAGGTCTGGAACAGGACAATATCTTGAGAATTGCAAATAAAGTACGTAGTTGATATAATACTTAACTTTAATCCACAATTATAGAACATCGCTCTTGATGATACATGCTTCACATAATAAATATCAATTGAATACGGCGCCTTGCTAGGTCGTAGCAAATGTAGCTGAAGGCTATGCTAACTATCGTCTCGGCAAATGAGAGTGTATCGGTCAGTGTAGCTTCGCTAGCAAAGTCGGCCGTACAACTGGGGCGAGTGCTAGTAAGTCTCTCTAGACCTGCCGTGTGGTGGCGCTCGGTCTGCTATCACTGACCGTGGCGACACGCGGGTCCGGCGTATACTAATGGACCGCGGCCGATTTAAAGGCTAGCACCTAGCAAGTGTGGTGTCTGGCAGTGACACCACGTCGACCTTTTCTGCAATTGTTAAACGGTCCATTTTAACACGGGTAATGTATCATGAAGCTAATAGCGACCGCAGTGGCGTAATGTTAGGTGATACCACGTACTTATACGTTTGTGGCTATTACAGCGTCATCTATCACAAAGCGAAAAAAGTGGTCCAACTAAAACATTTGTATTTCTTTACGTACTACACGAATATGCAATAAAAAATGGGGGTTCCTATTTTCAAAAAAACGCAGTTGATATCCGTTTGACCTATGGCAGCGCCATCTAGCGGGCCAACCATAGCGCCATCTGGTTTATCCCTTCAAGCTAGACGAGTTTCATTCTTTGTAGTTTTTTCGTTTCATGCTTATTTCGTAAGATATTTGGCCCGGTCACTATCAATGGACCACCCTGTATTTCATGCTGTCTGTGGTCGTCCAAAGAGGCACCATCTATGTTGTGCTCTAAATGACAACGGCAAGCAGCCTGAATGTGCGAGACAGACACGCAGCGAACAGAAAATGAGAGAGCGCAGTTTTGTAGCGCCCTGACCTCAGCAGGAAGTCAACATTCTGGGAAATGCTAGACCCGAAGAAATACGAAAGCAGAAATGTCTGAAGTGGAATGAGACAGGCCGGTCACGAGAACTGACACCGTCCAGGAGAGCAGTGCCCTGATCGCATACACCTCCGCATGCTCATCCGGTGGTGCCTAAGGGCTGAGGATGACACGGCGGCCGATCGGTACCGTTGACCCTTCAAGGACTGGACTTTTTTTTTAATGGGGCAGGAACTCATCCAACACTTTTCTGTTTAAAAGAACGAGAGCCGCAGCCATCAGGCTCTCACGAAATTAATTGGTTTATTGTTCATTCGGTTAATAAATAGTAAGAGCTGCTGCCACTGGATGACGTGAATAAAATCTGGAGTTGGGAAGAGGAATCGCTCTTTGTACGTACATCAGATCTGATTGGCTTAAACTGTGAGGAACACTAGATGGTGGGAGTCAGGAAGGGCTTGTTTCTTCACTCCAACGCTAAAAACTTCAGACTGAATATTGAAGGAGATTGTTGCAGTGTTAGTACGGACCAGATTGGTCAGCCTCAGAAGAATCACTTCATCGGTGCTCAGAATCAAGCACAAGTAAAAATTCTGCTTCTTTCTAGGAGCACTCTGTGGAACTTACTTCCATGTGAGGTTCTCCACTCCGGCTACGTGCATGCACCAGCAACGTTAAGTATGGTGACCCACTGCACAGTTCACAAACAAAGTGATAAAATGTATGCAGGATTTTCAGCTTGACATTAGGGCTTTTACATTTCTAATCCAGGTACATTTATTGCAGTCTCGAACTCAACATGTGCTCTAGCAATATAGTTGGGGCATACGTGATTCTTTCTGTAGTTCTTGCTTTCTTTCTTGATTAACAATCACTGTACAATTTCCGCGAATATAACTGTTCCGCCCAGTTCCGACTGACTTTAATGCATTCACCTTCACTTGTTTACCTAATCTTTGCGAAGGTGCTGTTACTTTAATTCTGTTGTAATTTTGTATTAATACTCAATGACCGTAATGACTTCATATTTTTCTGTAGTTGTGCTTAACTTAAATCTTAGCAAATTGTAGTAAATAGAGTTTTACAGTGACCATTGTTTGATTCAGTCCCTATTTTATCATCAAATGGCTCTAAGCACTATGGGAGTTAACATTTGAGGTCATCAGTCCCCTAGACTTAGAACTACTTAAACCTAACTAAGCTAAGGACATCACACACATCCATGCCCGAGGCAGAGTTCGAACCTGCGACCGTAGCAACAGTGCGGTTCCAGACTAAAGCACCTACAATCGCTCGGCCACAGCAGCCGGCTATTTTATCATCTAGTCAGTTACCACACCCATGTGTCATGTATGCAAGGGACACCCCTGTTTAATAAATTAAATTCATTAAGCAAACCACTGCACGAAATGATAATTAAATTCATGTGATTATCGGTAACGTCGCCCAGAACAGCTGTTTCTGACATCCACAACTGGTAACTGTTCCAACAAATTAAACTGCAACAAATCTCAGAGAGCGATGCAAGGCAGGAATCGAGTAAGCAGACAAGTAAATAATACCAACCGTTGCACAGGAACTGCTGTGCACTCAAAACACTTTAAATTTCAGTCAACGAACGAACGGCCAAACGTGGAGAGTAAATTATGTTACAGAATGTTATACTTTTATGGCACTCATATACACTTTCAATTATTTATTGTGTAGCATTTTTAAATGGGCCGTGTATTTTATCTTTTTTGAGCTTATAATAACACAAATTTGTTTATATTATACACACATAGTGCTCTTAGCAAAAAAATTTTTTGCAAACTAAGCAAATAAAAGAAATTTTTATGAACTGGTACGAATATTCAGCAATTTATGAACTATGAATTAGTTAGAGGAGATGGAACGTGTTAATCGTAAACATTTCAGGGCAAGGCTGGAATAGTACGACAGGAAACTAGATTATCTCATGCACGGATGCCAACAAGGGATGGAGACCTCAGAGTGGATCACTGACCTCAAACATATTCGGTTGGCAACCTCTTACTCCAGTTTAGCAGTCGTCCACAGTGGTGGTTTTGCCGATGACCAGGGTTCCCATCCTTCCCGCAATGGGCCGGTAGCATCGTTTATGCGCTATTCCTACGTAACAGGTAATTCCAGCTAGTCAGTTAGTCGTATAGTTGTGCTTATTCGGTGTTCGTGTGTACCATTTAGACTTCTAGCATGACTGTATCGTTACAATTGAAAATGGAAATGAGCGTTTGGCGTCATTGCCGGGAGGCCCCTTACGGTGCATGTCCGGCCCCCTTGGTGCAGGTCTTATTACATTCGACACCGCATTGGGCGACCTGAGCGCAGATTGGAGATGAAATGACGGTGAAGGCAACACAACACCCAGTCCCTGAGCGATAAAATCCCCGACGCTGCCGGAAATTGAGCCCGGGCCCCTTAGGACGGCAGCCCGTCTCGCTGACCATTCAGCTATCGGGGTGGACGAATCGTTACAATAACTAGTTGTAACGTTACGCGTATGTAGGGGAGGTATTCGACCGCCCAGTATTGGTACGAGTTAAGGTAAATTTGTAGTATAGCTGAACGCCAACGGGCCCGGGGCTAAGGGTTGGCCGGATCGGACGCTGCACGTCAGCTGGGAAGAGGCAACGACCAACGTGCCGCGCGGGGTAGCTGTACGGTCAGGGGCGCCTTGTCACGATTCGCGCGGCTCTCCCCGTCTGAGGTTCGAGTCCTCCCTCGGGCATGGGTGTGTATGTGTGTGTGTGTGTGTGTGTGTGTGTGTGTGTGTGTGTTGTCCCTAGTTTAGTTCGATTAAGTTAGTTTAATTTAGATTAAGAAGTGTGTAACCCTGGGGCCCGATGGCCTCAGCAGTTTGGTCCCATAGGAACTTACCACAAATTTCCAAAAAAATTTTCCAACCAGCAGCGTCACCGGTTCAAACTGGCTCTGAGCACTAAGGGACTTAACTTCCGAGGTCATCAGTCCCCTAGAACTTAGAACTACTTAAACCTATCCTATGGACATCACACATCAATGCCCGAGGCAGGATTCGAACCTACGACCGCAGCGGTCGCGCGGTTCCAGACTGTAGCGCCTAGAACCGCTCGCCACCCCGGCCGGCAGCGTCACCAGAAACGGGGAAAAAAGGCTTCGTTCACAGTGACATCGGCAACGATTGTTAGACACCGTCGCCAGGGGTGCCCTGATAATATCGGCCGACAACGTGGTAATAGTAGGTCCGATCTCCTTCGTCAGCTTTCGCAGGGTCAAGGAGGTTGGGTTACGTTGGTGAGGTTAGAATCTATTCTATGTATGAAGTAGGTCACCTCTTAGGGTGGGATGGATACCACGACGCCTCTGTGATTGGATACGAGTGCTACATAGCAGCTCCTGCTATTAAAGTGACGCCGAATGCGTGTGAAATAGCTTTCCTGTCTCGCAAAGAAAGTGTTGAGTACTGTAAACTCAGTCCACAGTTATCGGAATAAACAGACAAGTTTTAGGACTACATGAGATGATGGGAGCAGAATTCTGCTACATACTCAAGAATAATTCGTGGTGACCTCGAAAGGCAAGTTATAAACACTCTGTTTTCCTGTATTTATTTAAAGTTATGCAGACGTACGTCAATTAACCTTCAATGACATTCATTTAGTACAAGAGAGAAAGAGAAGCATAAAATGTAGCATAAGATACTCTGAAAACCTAAAGTACTTGAAGTTCTAGGCACTTCAGTCCGGAACCGCGCTCCTGCTGCGGTCGCAGGTTCGAATGCTGCATCGGGCATGGATGTGTCTGATGTCCTTAGGTTAATTAGGTTCAAGTAGTTCTAAGTCTAGGGGACTGATGATCTCAGATGTTAAGTCCCATAGTGCTTAGAACCATATGAACAATGTTTGAAAGTGGAAGTACATACCGTACACCACACCTGCAAACCACTTCATATTAACCGAATCACTACCTTATTGGCATAAACCGCCAGTAACCAGTAATAATAGTTTGTAGAAAACTAATCATAACCTACCACAAAAAAGATTCAGTACATTATTTATAAGCATGTAAGACACACCGCCCTTTTCACTTAAACAAATTATTTTTAGAGGTGTAATCTATGCCTAAAATTTACAATAAAGATTTAGCTTGTTTGAGGTTTCGAATAAACCTGCGTTTTCAGTCCATAGATTTCGAACTATAGCCTGATTACGATATTTTCATCTTCAAGATGCCACGAACTCACTCATTCTTGGACTAAATTTATCAGTTTCTCACGCTACATATTTCGTGTGCGAGAACGTCCGTCGATTTGACCGAAGAAATCAAACTGATTTGAATTTCAGCTATTGTCGTCCAAAGTCTGTACGTTCCGGAGATAAGATCGACTATATTGTGACCGCGCACATAGTGGCGTACTGATTTGAAAAGATGGGCCATCTTCGGCCGATGTCAGTAGTCGGCGGAATCCACCGATATCGGAGCCACTGTGACCGCAGCCTAAGCTGGGACTTTGGACGGCTGTTACGCGCATGGTCTTTCTGCAAGAGATGCTCGAAGACAAGGCGTTCCCTTTTTAAATTTTCTAACCTACCTGCCCGATTAAGGAATCTGACATTCCACGCTCCGACCCGTAGAACGCCAGTTTTCTTTCTCCTGATAACAACGTCCTCCTGAGTAGTCCCCGCCCGGAGATCCGAATGGGGGACTATTTTACCTCCGGTATGTTTTGCCCAAGAGGACGCCATCATCATTTAACCATACAGTAAAGCTGCATGCCCTCTGGAAAAATTACGGTTGTAGTTTCCCCTTTCATTCAGCCGTTCGCAGTACCAGCACAACAAGGACGTTTTCGTTAGTGTTACAAGGTCAGATCAGTCAATCATCCAAACTGTTGCCCCTGCAACTACTGAAAAGGCTGTTGCCCCTCTTCAGGAACCACACGTTTGTCTGGCCTCTCAACAAATACCCCTCCGTTGTGGTTGCACGAACGGTGCTGCTATCTGTATCGCTGACGCACGCAAGCCTCCCCACCAACGGCAAGGTCCATGGTTCATGGGGGGGAGGGGGGGGGGCCTTCCTGCTTCTATGTAATCTAAAATATGAAGTTGGTGTAAAACTTTTTTTAAATAGTTTGTAATAGTTTCCAAGAGTTCCTTACGAAATCTAGAACAACTGCAAGACGGTATTCCTAAACAGGCTACTCAAACACTGCCACACATCCCTGAGGAACACCTGCCCATGGTTCATAACTGATGCTTGAAATACAAAGTATCGTGAGAATATGTTGTGATCTGTATAGGTGTTCGATTTACGTACGACTTCATCATAGGCTGAACGATTAAGAATTGGTTTGTATTGGAGTAATGGAGGAAAATTGTGGTTTAAATGAAACAGTTATGTGAAAAACTGGATGCGTTTGTCTGTTTTGTTGATAGGCATATATCATAGCCGATTTTTCACTCTATAACGGTGTGTGCTGATATGAAACTCCCTGGTAGATTAAGACTGCCTGGCAAGTGCTGTACGGACTTGTTTGCCCTATAAAAAGTTAGGCACCGAGTGGTTTCGAACGATAGACGTTGGACTTATATACCCAAGCACAACTCATGATCCTTCCTCACAGCATTACTTCCACCAGTTTGGAAGGCAGGACATGAGATACACAGTTTTAATCAGTTTTAATAATGTCCTTCCAAATGAAAACTTTTGGTGCATACAGTATAATCCACTCGTTTCTCCAGATTTAACATCATATTGGTTCCCTTTTGTGCAATCGTGAATAGCATCAAAGCTTTCCTCAGTTGTATTTAGCCCGTAATCATGACATTGAAATTAATATCTGTTGCCATAACATTCCTGGTGTTCCTCGAGAACCAGTTGTAAGTTTACAACGGTCGCATCATGAATACAGTCACATAATTAGCTCTCTCAAAACGGCCATTTTGTCTTATATACAGGGTGTAAATTGTAAGTTGACAAACCAGAATAAATCGAAAATAAGCTTCACACGAGAAAATGTGTGGAATCCAAAGTTGATTATTTTCGAGGGGGACATCTGCTGCCACCCCAGCTCCCTGGGGTGGGGCGCGAAGCAACTTTAAAATTTCAAATGGGAACCCCCATTTTTATTGCAGAATCTGATTTTTCATAAAAAGTACGTACATTTTGTCTTAAACATTTGTTTTGATTCTTGGTAGTTGGAACTGTAATTCAAGAAATTCCATGTTCTCATTCTTGCGTGAAAAACGGTTACGGATAACTAAAAAATACTTATTTACTTCGTAAATTTTGATTCGCTAAAACTAAAACTCTCCCTCTATCCCCATAGGGTGGGGTTGGAGAGAGAGAAATTAGAGTTTTACAGATGTTGACCCACATATTAATTTTTTTCCGCAGACTCGGATAAGTTTTGTTTGTTTCGTGGTCATGAGGCCACACAACTTTCAATTATCAAACCATTCATCTGACTAGCTAACTAACTAACCAAACATCCTACTGACTAACGAGTGAACTCGTTAACTAACAGACTAAACAAAGTAAAAGATTTTCTTGAATTACAGCCCCAACTACCAAGAATCAAAACAAATGTTTAAGACGAAATCTACATAGTTTTTTATGTAGATTCTGATTCTGCAATAAAAATGGTGGTTCCCATTTGAAATCTTAAAGTTGCCTCCCGCCCCAACCCCAGGGGGCTGGGGTGGCGGGCAAATTTTAGCGCCAGTAGATGTCCCCCTCGAAAATAATCAACGTTGGATTCTACACATTTTTTTCGTGTGAAGCTTATTTGTCAGCTCAAAATTTACACCCTTTATATGTTGGCCATGCAATATACTTATGTATCATGCATGAAACTATGAGTACTTATAAAATTAAACTAACGTTATATCAACGAAACTACGTAAGTAGTGTAATATCATATGGATTTCTATTCTGTTTTACTTGTGAAACACTTTACGTTATTAAAAGAAAAATAATAGCTGAGGCCAAAGTCTCATGCCACCAGGCCAAGCTTCTAGAAGTGAAAAGAATTCAGAGTAGCTTTTTGTTAGAAACATATGAAATATTGTGCTCTACTCTTTCTCGTCATACTTGTCGCCTTTTCCCTTCCTGTTCTCGTAACGTAAGCATCTATGTTTCTATGTAATCTCGTTTTCGAATAGAGCACATTCTAATAACTATGTATGTGGAACTCATTTCGTATAACTTGACCTCATGAATTGACATGTTTATAAATATAATTTTGTATATAATTCTGTATTGTTTTCAGAGGCCGGAAAGAGAGGTGGCGCAGCGACCTGAAACATAACGTGTTATTTCGTTATTCGTGCATTATCGTTGAGCAGGGCCTCCCAGAAGTCGTTTGCCGAACATTTCTTTCAGTTTTTTGCGTATATTTTTTACGTAAGAATTATGTTAAGTTGATCGGTCAATTGCAATCAAATAACGACGTCAGCAGTCACTTCACTGGCTTGAGGTCTACAGTTTCAGCAAAAGAACGCGCCTGAACTGAAATATTACCCCACTGCGCAATCATACGATTTATCGGAAACAATTACTTTCTTTTGCATCAGCTTCACCGTCATTGGATGGTTTCCCTCTCTCGTCGTGGCATTATATATATATATATATATATATATATATATATATATATATATATATATATATAGAGAGAGAGAGAGAGAGAGAGAGAGAGAGAGAGAGAGAGAGAGACAGACAGAGTGTAACGTCTCAATGCGGCTTCATCACTTTGGAGACTGTGGGACGTACAATGCATCCATTATCTTTACAACTTAACACTTTAATACCTTTAAAACTATACAAGGTATTAACAAATGGTACTCAGCGTTTTATTTTCGTTTCGTCGTTCATTCTCATCAATGTGTGAACTCTTAGTGGCACCGATAATGTCTAGTCAGAATAAATACCAGAAGGAACTTTCTAGTGCCCTCATTCATACGTGGATACCTTCGAAATAAACAAATAAACGGTATTTCTTGGTGTATAGCCTCACCCCTCCAATTTCGTTGGAAAATGAGACATAAATCCACCAGCCAACGGTTCTGAGATTGCGGAATAAATACTTTTACACATTATTCCTGAAGCAGATTTCAGTAGTTTAATCGTGTTTGGGAGACAAGCATTTTAATGATGTTCACCACTAAATGCCCTGCTGCTAATTTCTGTTTCCCGAAAAGTTATTTCTGAAAAATGAGTGCAGAATGAACATGTTGGTAGATTTTTGTAAAAAAATCTGATAACTGATCGTGATTGAACCTGCAGCGCGCGCCACAGTGACATGTAATATTCCTCCGCTATGAGTGATGCTTCTTTTTTTAACGACTCGCTCCCGCGCACAGCTCAGAAATGAAATCCGTCAGTTCTCGTTTGCCCAATTTAATGAACTCATATTCGGAGGAAATCAATTGCTCGTCGATGCAGCACACACCGAATAAAATTCTTCCCCGCTCTGCACTGGTATGCGTATCAGGACGTGCCCACTGACGCTCGGCAGAGGATTTGCGTGGATACGGGCGGGGGGCGAAATAAAAAATCTTCTTCGTTATTACTATTATTAAGGAGGAACCAGCAGCGCTCCGGCGGTGATGGCTGCGCCGGGCGGCCATATTGTGCCGGCTCAGCCCTGATAAATCACCAAAATATAATCCCCGCGCGCCGCGCAATTGTGTTCAACAATAGCCTGTTGCCCTGCAACGGCTATAGAGCGCGCGCGGAAGGCGGTGGGGTATGGGAGCCGGCTAATTATCGTAGCGATGACCGTCCGGCCCACAAAAGAGCCCTCTTATTTATTGGAACACTGTGCTCGCCGGCCACGGCCGTGCCAGCTGGGTGGGTGTCCCCAGCTAGTGGAAAAGCCAGCTGAAGATGACGGGCTGATCTGCCCGCTCATAGTAAGCATCACACGGGGATGCATTTCTGAAAATAGCAATGTCTTTCTCGTATAGGTCAGAAACAGGAAGGAAAACCTACCACTTCTCTCTTAACATAAAAGAAAGGAAGTGAATGAAAAACTTCCTTCCGATCGAGGGAGCTATACATTACCTGTCGGGACATGGTCCGTATCCCAGCTACTCACTAAAAATACGTCAGCGCACCACAGACACTCGAGAATGTGGAGCAATCGGCACCCCGGTTCACATCACCCGGGAATTTGCCATTAGACCAGATGTTACAGACCAGGAAAGAAACGCATTTAGAAATGCAACAGCGTAATACAGAGTGTATCAAAAAGAATCATCAGATTTTAAAAAAATCATAACTATTACGTTATTTAAGATATGTGCGTGAAAAAACTCTCGAGTTACACGTGATTCTCACCAGGTACCAGCAGCGTGTGCCCAGTTCATTTCTTGTAAAAATAGTCCCGGGACAACAGAAATCGTTTTTTATTCTACGTTTTGCGCAGTGCGGGTCAGTAATAACTGTTCAGCGTGACTTTCGTACTAGGTATGGTTTGGATCCACCTACAGCACAGAGCATTAGACGATGGCATGAAATATTCCGAGAAACTGGTTTTTTGTGTAAAGGCAAATCGTCGGGCCGTCCGCTAGAGTCTGACTCAGACATCGAACGCATCCGCCATAGTTTCACAAGGAGTCCGAAGAAATCCGTTCGCCGTGCAGCTCGACAGCTGAACATCACCCCGATGTCCGTCTGGCGTGTGTTACGTCGACATTTACACATGAGACCATATAAAATTCAGCTACTGCAAGCTCTTCGTGAAGGTGACGAACAACAACGTGTGGAGTTCTGCAACTTCGTTTTAGGCAACATGAGGTTTTCTTCTAAGTCACGAGGGAACATTCCATTTAAATGGAAAGGTGAACCGCCATAATGTGAGAATATGGGGTACGGACAAACCACATGAAGTTCTATAACATTAGAGGGACTCTCCAAAATTTAATGTGTTTTGTAAAGTTTCAAGGGGAAATGTGTATGGTCCATTTTTCTTTGCCGAGAACATTGTTTCAAGAAGCACAGATCTCGATATGCTTGAGAACTTTCTTTTCCCGAAATTGGAGGCTGATTCGAACGACTTCATTTACCAACAGGATGGAGCACCGACACACTGCCATCTGGAAGCGCAGGAATTTTTAAATGGAAGGATTAATGAACTACAAATCGGTCGCACTGGACCAAATGTTTCAGCTTTACATTACTGGCCTCCAAGGTCACAGGACTGTATGTGATATTTCTTCTTGAGGTTTATAAAACACTCTGTTTATGTGCCTTCGTTACCAACAACAGTGAATGAACTGAGACATCGCATAACAGCAACTGTGGAAGCTGTAACTCAAGACGTGCCCGCTACAGTATGGGAATACAGCATTGACGTGCCGTGCACCTCAAGAGGCACCTATGAAAAGGAACGAAAAAGAAACTTTTTTAGTTTCCCATACATCAAAAAACAAAATTCATTGTATGTGTATATTAATTTTAAAAATATAGATATGCCAAACCGGATGATTCTTTTTGATACACTCTGTATAATAAGGAATCAGGAACTCTGGAGTAAGCCGGCCGGAGTGGCCGTGAGGTTCTAGGCGCTGCAGTCTGGAACCACGTGACCGCTACGGTCGCAGGTTCGAATCCTGCCTCGGGCATGGATGTGTGTGATGTCCTTAGGTTAGTTAGGTTTAAGTAGTTCTAAGTTCTAGGGGACTGATGACCTCAGATGTTAAGTCCCATAGTGCTCAGAGCCATTTGAACCATTTTTGATAATCAAATGCTCCGGCAATGTCAATCATTATTGCCATTACGTATTTTTGTTTTGTGCTGTTAACTGTGAGCCGGGCCTGATTGATGGCATCATCTATTGATCTGCCAGTTCTGAAGCCGAACTGGTGTTGGCTCATACCTCTGAGAGCTCTGTGTGTTTGCAGGCGCTTACACAGTAGCTTCTCATCAATCTTTGCTAAGGTGTTTATTAGGCATATTGCCCTGTAAGTCTTTGGATCTGAAGGAATCCTGTAAGGCTGATTTCTTAATAATGACTGCTTTTGAGGTTTTCCGTACTGTAGGTTCCCTGTCCAGCCGTAAGGCATCGCTTAATAACGTTGTTAGGAACGGCGTGATCTGCGGTGCTAGTTTTTTCAGTGTTTCCTAGTGGATACCATCTGGTCCTGGTGCTTTCTTGTATTTGAGCTCTGAGATTGCTAGCGCAGCCTCTTCTTGCGCGAAAGGACAGATGGCAGTTGCAGTGTTGTGTGGTGTGTGTAGGTTTTCTCTTAGTGTTGCATGATACTGTGTGTCTGTATCGATAAGGTCGTCAGGGAGCAGTTTATACAGCAGAAATTCCTCTGTATTCCTCCATCCCCTCGTCATCGTGCCGTCATCCTGCCTTAGCGTTCCCAGAACTAGTGGGGTTTTTATCTTCTCTGTCAGTATTTTGTATGTTTCCCCCCACATATTTTGCTTTGTTTGTGTTGTTACAAATAGCTCCCATTGTTGTCTACGCGTGTTGTATAGGGTCTGTCTGTATAAGTCTTGTGCATGCCTATATGTTTCAAGTCTTATTCGCCTGTCCCTATCTGCTATCGCCCTTTGATACAACTTTCTTTTGCGTCTTGCATCTTGTTTGAGTCTCCTGAGTTCGTTGGTCCGTGGTACTGGTGAGCGTTTTATGTTCTTTGCAGTCAGTATTGATCTGTTTTGTGCAAGTTGTATTACCTGTGTTAACTTGTGTGCTCTATAATCGATACTTCCATTGATGTTTTCTAGATCGTGTTGTTGGATAATTTCCGTTAATTTGTTCCAGTCTGCTTTGTGCAACAACAAATGCCTGGTGTGTGATTTGGTCGTTGTGTTCTGAGTGTGAGTTAGTGTGTATGTTACGACATTGTGATCATTACTGGTTATGTTGTCGTGTACAGTCCAGTTTGTTACGTATGCCATTGCTGCATTATTTGGGAGCGTAAAGTCGTTATAACTGCTCGCACCATCGAACCCTGCATATGTTGGTATAGGTCCTTCCGCATTCATTACGTGTAATTGTGTTTCTCGTATTAGGTAGGTGATTATGCGTCCTCCGTCATCTGTTCTGTCTGCGTATCAAAGGGTCGATCTGGAATTAATGTCAGCACTTATCACTAATTTTTTGCCTCTGACATACGTTACTAGGTCTCTGATGTAGTCTGCGTACGGCTGTATTTGATGGCTGTATTGGGCGTACATGGATGCAATAACCCATGTGACGTTCCCATTAGTTATTTCTATGGTAACTAAGTTTTGATTGCATAACTGTGTTACCTTAATTATGTTATAAGTTCTATTTAGAATTACTCTTGCAGCCTTACAGTCGTTGCTACCGGTTAATGTGGTAGCATGTTTTGGTAGACATATCAGTTGCCCATTTCTGTTATTAGGTTCTTGTAAGCACATGATGTCTACCTGCAAGTCTTGTGCTATTTTAGGGATTTCCGCGCTGACTGTCGTATTGTTTTTTGTATTATATTGTAAGATATTCATTTTTTGTCTGTGTTCTGGGTGTTTTTCGTGCACAAAACATTTACTGCCAGTCTGTGAGTAATTGAAATATGTTCGTCCGTGTGCTCTTACATGATCTATGTATATTTTGACGAAGTCGAATGATTCTGACCTGCGCAGACAGACCTGGAGCATGAGGTCGAGCAGTGGCTCTGCTGATGTAGGGATATTTTCTGTCTTTAGGATGATTCTGTCTGCTTGCTCAGTTACTGGAAAACAGAGAGAATCTCCCTTTGGATGGCACAATCTATGTAACATCCGATGCACTGTTTGCAGTGTCTCTTTTTTCTCTAGCCTACTTAAAAGTAAGTTAAATTCTAAATCATCATAATTAGGAGTAGCTAGCTTGTGTTGGTGCTGGTTTCTGTTGCAGTCTCTGAGGTGGTACTAGACGTATTGTTGCTTGGTGTTGGCCGCTGAATGGGAGACATTTTAAGACCTCTTTGGGATGTCACACGGCTACATTTCGTTTTGTCACACGCTTCTTCAATGCTTTTTGCCTTCACACGTTTTTCACTGATGTTGGTGGTGCTTGCTGGTGTGGTGTCGGCGATGGTGGTGATTTGTGTGGGACTGACTGAATGTGTTATGTTGTCTTTGTTGGTGTTTGTAGTGGAGGATGTTTCTAGACGCACGTTGACATCGTTGCAAATGTCACATGTGTCTCCCTTACATTTGTGCTCATCTACTTTGTCTACCTTTACAAGTAAGGATCCGGTAGTTCTGAATTTTGTATTGGTCTGTGGCCTGATTGTTTCGATGTGTATTGATTCAGGGTATACGTGCCTGTCTGTTCTTTGTTAGTTTTTCGCGGGGTGAACAGTGCCTCCCAGAGACAAACTTGACTGGTTTGATGTACTGTTCACATTTATGTGTGTCGTTGGGTTTTCCATGAGATGATGATTCTGGTTTGTGTTCATCTTGTATATGTATGATGTGAAGTACTTCCGTTGGGAGAAATTGTGAAGGAGTATGTCGGTTTTGTTTGTACATTTTCTTGTGCACAGTGTATGAAAGCTCATCTTCCAGCTCATCTATCCTCTGCATTAATGTTATTTGGAAGTTTATCCAGTCGTGTAAACGTCTTTTACTTGCTTAGCCACCTCGTAGTGGACGGAGCCACCGATTGTCATGTCATCTATATATTCTATCGTACAAATGAAGCTATACTGTAACGTCGTTGTGTATGTTAGGGGCGGGATGGGTTCATTATAGTCGTAATTCTCCGGCAGAAAATTCATTTGTCTTCTTCAGGAAATTGCTCTTTGGTAGCTTCTCTGTAATGTTGACGGTGATTTGTACTTATGTGTTTTGGGTGATTGGCTTTGGGCGTTCGTGTTTCTTGTGTGTGTGCTGATTTTAGCTGCCATAGTCTATACTGTCCAGGAGCCGGTCATGCAATTGTTCATAGGTCTGACAATCACCTCCTTTTGTTTCATTGCAGACGCGGGCTCTGTATTTGCAGGGAATGCAGACGCTAACCGCGGACGTGCACTCACTGCGCTTGTGTCCTCGGTTGCCGCACTTGGCACACGTAACATCGGCCTTTCTGCAGGTTTTAGTCGTATGTCCTAGGACACAACCTTAAAACACTGGTTTACTACTGTATAGTCTATCACAGAGAATGATTCGAAGTCTATGTAGACTCTTTGTCTTCGTGTAAGGACTATGCACAGGTGTGGGCTGTGACTGAAACCCCTCCCCTTAGGCCCTGTTTTAAACGCCCTTTTGAGTTCTCTGTCGAAGTCTTCTTTCGTGGTGTCACCGCTTAGATTCTGCTCGTAAAGGCTTTCTCGAAACTCCTCGTCGGTAAGTGTATCTGGCACGTGACATACTGCCACGAGTGGCTTTCGTTTTCGCGGTCCTTCACAGACAATGATGTGCAGGTCTTTAGTCTTTTTTATTATTTTTAGACAATCCTCCTGTGTTTCCGTTTCTACTACAACTCCAGTCTGAGTGGTTCTGATTGACTTGATATGTATGTTCTCTTTCCCGAGATTTATGTTCTTGGTGATTGTCTGTCGAACAGCTTTGGCGTCTTGATTTGCTGTCGGTTTGATACATAGGGTTGTGGCCTGTTTTCTTTTAGCCTCTTCTATTCTTCGAGCTTCTTTGGTTTTGGGCTCTATTCTTAAGGCGTCAGCACATGTCAGTGTCTGTGCTTCTGTTTGCGCTTGTTGTGTGACCTTATTAGTTAATTCTCTAATTCGTTGTTGCAAGTCTTGGTTCGCTACACTCAGTTCCCTATTTTCGTCCTCTAATTTCTCAGCCTTCTCTTGCAAAGTTTGTATTTGTAAGTCTTTGACTGGATTCGAGACTCTCTGTAGTTCAAGTCTTAGTCGCCCATTTTCATCGTTTAGGCAGGACAGTTTAGCTTCAAGGCTACTTATTTGGAAAGCTGAGGGAAACACTTTGTCTCTAATGACGGTTAACAGAGCAGATGAAGCATGCTTAGCTTTTAACTCTGTTCCTATTTCGCTCAATATTTTGCCTATGGCTGCTATCTGTTGACTGGGGGACATAGGCACAAGTTCTTCCTCCGTGTGTTCCATTCCGGGTGTGACGTTGATGGCTCGAGCTAGCGTCTTACGCCATGCTTTCCTTCTTCTTCTTCCGTCGGCCTCTGGTGTGGTGGTGTCGCTGCTTCGTCGGCTGGAATCCAGGGCCGAAGGTAGGCAGGCGGTTGTTTACCAACAGCAGGGAGCACCACTGGTGGCCGCTACTGCTGACGTCGACGGCGGGGCGCGGGGCAGCATGTGGCTGCTGCCGACGCGTCGGATTCCGCTGCGGTTAGTGAGGTGTCGCAGCGAGCGGTGCGGAGTGCTGACACGCGAGAACCGATGCGGCTAACTGGCGAAAGCAACACGGGATCGGCCAGCGGGAGGGCGAAGGCCGCTCCGTTGGCGCGTTGCACACGACGAACGCACTAGAAGCACTTTAATCACTCTCCTGTTTAATTTACAGAACTTAATGAGTAAACGAGAACGGACTATGTAAGATAACACTCCCGGTACCCAAGAATTAAATATCAGTGTCCACAATCAAATTTTTACCGAGAAAAACTGCATCTGAATGCGGAGCCACATCACTTAAGTGCAGAATTATCCTATGCACAAGTAGTTGATAAAACATGGACGTACAGCTAAAAGAGATTCCATGTACATGTAAACTACAGAAACTCTATCACGACTTTCTGCCAGATTAGGGTAGGGGAGGGAAATGGGGTTTGCTGGGCTCTAAGCTCTAGATCCCTTCCTTTTCTTGATAAATCAGCAAATTTCCGATTCTTTAAAAAAATCAAACTCCCATGTACGAAACTGCTTCAATCGTCTGATTATTAATGAGTTAATGTTCTGTATAGTGTGTACCGGGTGTAAGTGCAGATATTTCTAATAGTAACGGAGGACAGTGTACTGAACAATATTACATCGGGATTTAGGACAGTTTCAGACTAATAATTCTAGCCGTTAGAGGTCATTTGCCTGTAAGTTGTTTAGTAGATCCAAGTACATGTGCCAAGAGCAAGCCATTAATATTTACTTTCCCCCAGGCAGCATGTCAGACAAAAATGGCTCTGAGAACTGTAGGACTTAACATCTGTGGTCATCAGTCCCCTAGAACTTAGAACTACTTAAACCTAACTAATCTAAGGACATCACACACATCCATGCCCGAGGCAGGATTCGAACCTGCGACCGTAGCGGTCACGCGGTTCCAGACTGAAGCGCCTACAACCGCACGGCCACACCGGCCGGCCAGGTCAGATACTGAAATATGGACGCAGGGACGTGTGAAGACTGTTCGACACAAATAAAAAGCAATCATCACATTGTTGTGTGTATATGTTAAGGTACCACATACAAAAATATCTCCGCTTATACAAATTATACACTGTATTCTTGGTATGAAACATGTAAGCATGGAGCATGCAACAGTGGCTGGAAGACTGGAAACGACCAGTATTCTTCCCGATCCCAATGAAGGGAATTTCTAAGGAATGCTCAGATCGGCGAACAATAGCACTTATCTCAAATGCTAGCAAAGTAGTGCTGAAAATCTTACAAAATAGACTTCGGCAGTATCTAGAGCGAGAATTACCGAAAGAACAAGCTGGATTTCGTAAAGGAAGAGGAACCAGATATCAAATTGTGAACATTCGATGGATTATGGAAAAGGGAAGAGAATTCCAGAAAGACGTGTGTGTCTGCTTTACTAATTATGCCAACGTCTTCCACTATGTCGATCATAATAAATTATGAGAAGTACTCAAAAATGTGGGGGTACTAGATCACCCCAAAGATCTCATACGGAGAAGTCACGGCGAGAACAGTTATCCCAGAGCCAAGGTAGCCTCTGAGGGCTGGCAACCCATATTACACTACAGAGGACGAGGTTGTCTTAAAGCGGAGGTTGAACTCTGCGGTATGTCTCATGCCATATAACCCCTCTCTTCCTCTCCTCTTGGCTATGGACGCCTCAGACTATGTTGTTGGGGCTGTCCTTTCGCACCATCTCCCAGATGGATCAGAACGCCTGGTGGCGTACGTATCTAAATCCCTCACAGAGGCTCAATGCAAATATTCCCAAACTGAGAAAGAGGCCCTAGCCATCGTGTTTGCCTGTACCAAATTCTTCCCGTACCTTTATGGTACGTCTTTTCGCTTAATCACTGCCTATAAGTCCCTCGTGGCCTTATTTCCCTCGTCAGCCCAGTTACCCACGAAGACTTCCCACCGCCTGCAGCAATGGGCCCTAATGCTTTCACGTTTTAGGTACACCATCCATTTCCGACCCACCTCCCAGTATGACAATGCCGATGCCTTCTCTTGGCTCCCCTCCAGCCAGGATTCGGGACTTGATTCGTCAGACCTCAGGTCGATGACGACATACGGGATGTGTTAGCTGCCTTCCCAACCACAGCTACGAAGATGGCCACAGTGACGACAGCCGATCCGCTACTCCAACTGGTGCACTGCTATGTTCTCCGCGGCTGGCCGACGCTTCCTCTGCCTTGCGCCCAGGCTGACCTCCGATTCTTCTTCTCCATCCACCATCAACTGCTGGCCATCAACAGGGTGCTCCTCCTTGAGGAAAATGATACCAATCCACCAATCATGGTACCAACTTCCCTGCGGTCCTGGGTTCTCCACGTCCTACATCATGGTTACTGGGTTATTACCTGGACGAAAACCTTCGCACGTCGCCGTGTTTTCTGGGCAGGCATGTCAGTGGAAATGGAGCACATGGTCTGGGGTTGTCAGCACTGTACCCAGGCCCTTCCCACACCACGCCAGTCCTTGCAATCCTGGCCGGCCGCTTCCTTCCCATGGGAACGCATCCATGTGGATTTTGCGGGACCCTTCCTCGGTGCTTACTGATTACTCATCACGGATGCCTACTCCCACTTCCCTTTCATTATCTGATGCTCCTCTATCACCACAGAGAATACCATCATGGCCCTTTCAAAGATATTTTCTGTTGAAGGTCTTCCTGTCACCTTGGTATCAAACAATGGCCCTCAATTTTGCAGTCAGGAGTTCGCCAAATTTTGCCACAATAATGGTATTCGCCACGTCTTTACCTCTCCTTTCCATCCCCAATCCGATGGAGAGGTGGAGCGCCATGTTCGCACTTTTAAAACTCAGATGAAGAAGTACACAGAGGACCATTCTCTGGAAGGAGCTCTTACGTTATTTCTCAGTACTACAGGGCCATACTGGTGGGTGACAAGAGTCCAGCCGAACTACTCCATGGTCGCCAGCCTCGGACCCTACTCCATCTCCTCCTGCTGCAGGTTGGACCTCGTGCCCTGACCCGAATATTCATCTGGCTCCAAGGTGTGGGCTCGCAGTTTCAGGCCCCAGCAAAGCTGGCTTCCAGGGGTCGTTATCCAGCCCCGTGGTCGACAACTGTTCGACGTACGCCTGTACGACAGGGTGGTTTCGCGTCACTGCAACCAAATTCGTCCTTGTTTCCTTGAGCAGTTACAGCCCCAAATGCTGTCTCCTCTCTCTCTCTCTCTCTCTCTCCCATCGCCAGTCCCTTCCTCGGGGCATATTTTGATGCCCTCAGTTGGTGGATGATCTTCCCGCAGATAGGAAGCAGACGCCAGCTGCTAGCCCCATGCTGCCGCATACTCTGGACCTAGGACAACTCCTAGACCTTACCCTGAACCCACTTTCCGGCCCCTCTTCGGCGCCGCGTCGGCTGAGCGACGCGGACGTCCCCATGCCGCTTGCCCAGCCCGATGTCACCTCACAACCGCCACTGCTGTGGCGTTCCAGCCATCTCGCACTGAAGGCGGTGTCCTACTCTCCGGTATCTGGGTTCCATCACCTCCTTCAGGAGGACTTAGCTGCAGATCAGCCTATGGCACCGGTCTATATTGGCACTCTCTCCCCTACGGTCGCCCGTGCCACACCAGTTTTTCCAAGGGGGGAGGGATGTTATGCTGAAGGTAGCCCCTGAGGGCTGGCAACCCATATTACACCACGGAGGAAGAGGTTGTCTATGTCCAAGGTGTACCAAAAGCACCATGGTAAACACCAGCTATTTACATACATGATAATGGAAACAGATACTCCAAGCACTACTTCCTGCAGGGGGAGCTCGATCCACGGCCTGCAGGATGTATCACCACGCCAAAACCTGAATGGCTGGAGACAGCTATTTAGGGGCTAAAACGAGCCTCAAAGTTCAATTCACTCCGGATGCCAATCTTGTGTACTTCGACCGCTGAAGATTACATCTTTGTCTCTGTATTAGGCTCTTACTAGTGTGCGTGTGTGTTACCAAGAACATTTGTGGAAAATTAGAAGTGAACTTTTGTTTGCCTTAATTAGGAGACTTTTACTGGCTTCGTTATTGTTACCTTTAGTTTGTTGTTCAGTCATCAACCTTGTGCACTTACATCAATAAAAGATGTGTTTGTAAAAATTTGCGAATTGTCAGTCACAACAAGAATTATGTATGGAAATGCTAAATAGATCAATATTCAGAAAGGGGTACGGCAAGGTTGCGTATTATCACCTTACTTATTCAATCTGTAAGCAGTGCACATTACGAGAAATGTCGAGCTAGATGAAGAAGAAACCTGAATTAAAGCAGCTGGGATAAATATAAACAACCATAGGTAGGCAGATGATGCTGTCAAGTTGGCAGGAAGTGCAGAAGAGTTGAAGACACTCTTGTTGGAGGTGAAAGAAGGAAGTGAAAAAGCTGGTCTTAGACTGAACGTTAAGAAAACGAAAATTATGGCGACTACATCTACTATATCATGGCATATAGGAGGAGATACAATGGAAGTAGTGTCTACGTTCAATTATCTCGGTTCCCAGATTTCCGGTGATGGTGGCTGCAGCCATGAAACTAGAAGACTCTCACTTCTTGGTAGAGAGGCAATAACAAGCCTGGATAACGTTTTAAAGACTAGAGATATAACTTCAGCAACAAAGTTCCATAATGTAAGGGCTATGGTCTTTCCAATTGTGATGTGTGGATGTAAGACCTGGTCCATTAGTAAGGTGGAACGGTGAAGCATAGACTCCATCGTATCGTGGTGTTGGAGGAAACTTCTTAGAGTCCCGTGGACTGCGAACTAATAGGTCAATATTAGAGCAAATAAAACCAGAGTGATCCCAGGAAGATCTGATACTACTGATTCCAGTATTGCCAGTGCAGGATTTTGTGCATGAACTAAACCTTCGATTAAACCCTGTGAATGTTCGGTGGGATTAATGTTCGGAGACCTGGGTGACCAAATAGATCGCTCGAAATGTGAACAATTGTGCCTCGATCTCATGGCGCATTTTCATCCTTAAAAATTCCGTCATTGTTTGGAAACATGAATCCATGAATAGCTGCAAAAAATCTGCAAATATCCGAAAGAAACCGTTTCCTGTCAGTGATTGGTTCACTTGGACAAAGTACCCAGTCAGTTCCATGTAAATACAGTCCATATCATTATGGAGCCACCACCAGCTTGCACAGTGCCTTGTTGACAACTTGGGTAGATGGCTTCGTGGGGTCTGCACCACACTCGGACCCTGTCATCATCTCCTACTAACTGAAATCTGTACTCATCTTACTAGGCCAAGGTTATCCAGTCGTTTGGGGTGCAACCGATATGGTCACGAGCCCAGGAAAGACGCGCTGCAGCGGATAGGCACTTGGTGCAGGGAGTGTCAACTGACCCTTAACATTGACAAATGTAATGTATTGCGAATACATAGAAAGAAGGATCCTTTATTGTATGATTATATGATAACGGAACAAACACTTGTAGCAGTTACTTCTGAAAATATCTGGGAGTATGCGTGCGGAACGAGATGAAGTGGAATGATCATATAAAATTAATTGTTGGTAAGGTGGGTACCAGTTTGAGATTAATTGGGAGAGTCCTTAGAAAATGTAGTCCATCAACAAATGAGGTGGCTTACAAAACACTCGTTCGACCTATACTTGAGTATTGCTCATCAATGTGGAATCCGTACCAGATCGGGTTGACAGAGGAGATAGAGGAGATCCAAAGAAGAGCGGTGCGTTTAGTCACAGGGTTATTTGGTAAGCGTGATAGCGTTACAGAGATGTTTAGCAAACTCAAGTGGCAGACTCTGCAAGAGAGGCGCACTGCATCGCGATGTAGCTTGCTGTCCAGGTTTCGAGAGGGTGCGTTTCTGGATGAGGTATCGAATATATTGCTTCCCCCTACTTATATCTCCCGAGGAGATCACGAATGTAAAGTTAGAGAGATTCGAGCGCGCACGGAGGCTTTCCGGCAGTCGTTTTTCCCGCGAACCATACGCGAGTGGAACAGAAAAGGGAGGTAATGACAGTTGCACGTAATGTGCCCTCCGCCACACACCGTTGGGTGGCTTGCGGAGTATAAATGTAGATGTAGATGTAGGTGTCGTGCTGTCAGCAAAGGCACTCGTGTCGGTCGTCGGCTGCCACAGCTCATTAACGCCAAATTTCGTCTCACTATCCTAACAGATACATTCCTCGTACATCCCACATTGATTTCTCCGGTTACTTCACGTAGTGTTGCTTTTGTATTAGCACTGACGACTATACGCAAATGACGCTGCTCCCGTTTGTTAAGTGAATGCCGTGGCTAATACGTTGTCCGGGGTGAAAGGTAAGCTTTATATACTTTGTAAAGCTACAGTGAGGTGACAAAAGTCGTGAGATACACCCTTATATCATGTCGGACATCCTTTCTTCCAGACGTAGTGCAGCAACTCGACTTAGTATGGACTCAACAGCTCATTGGAAGTCCCCTGCAGAAACATTGAACCATGCTGCCTTTATAGCCGTCCACAGTTGCGAAAGTGTTGCATAGAAGGATCTTGTGCACGAACCGATCTCTCGATTATTTCTTTTAAGTGCTTGATGGGATTCATGTCGGGCGATCTGGGTTCCAAATTATACGCTCGTATTGTCCAGAATGTCCTCCAAACAAAATGCGAACAAGTTTTGCCCAGAGGCGTGGCGCATTGTCATCCATAAAATTTCCATCGGTGTTTGGGAACGTGTAAATGGTCTCTAAGTAGCCGAACATAACCATTTTCAGTCAATGAGGGGTTCTACTTGACTAGAGGATCCAGTCCGTAGCATGTAAACACAGCCCACACCATTATGGAGCCTCAACAAGCTTGCACAGTGCCCTGAACCACACCCGGACTCTACCATCAGCTGTCACCAACTGAACGCGGGACTCATCTGACCATTCCGCCGTGTTCCAGTGGTCTAGGAGAGGCGCTGCAGGCGATGTCGTGCTGTTAGCAAAGGCACTCGCGTTGGTCCTCTGCTGCCATAACCCATTAAGGCCAGATTTCGCCGCACTGCCATAATGTATGCGTTCCGCGTATGTCACACATTGATTTCTGCGGTTATTTCACACAGTGTTGCTTGTCTGTTAGCACTGACAACTCAATGCAAACGCTGCTGCTCTCGGTCATTAAGTGAAGGCCGTCCATGGTTAGAGGTAATGCCTGAAAACCTGTATTCTCGGTGATCTATTAAGACTGAGGGTTTCGGAATATTGAATTACTTAACGATTTCAGAAATGGGATGTCCCATCTGTCTAGCTCCAACTACCATACCGCGTTCAGAGTCTGTTAATTCCCGTAGAGCGGTCATGATCACATGGGAAACCTTTCCACAAGAATCACCTGAGTACAAATGACAGCTCCTCCAATGCATTGGCGTTTTCTACCTTGTGTGCGCGATACAGCCGTCATCTGCGTATTTGGATATCGCTATCCCATAATATGTCACCTCAGAGTAATCGCGAGTAGTGCAGATGTCAGACTGAGATTCATTGGAAGAATCCTCGGGAAATGTAGTCCATCAACACCCGAAGTAGTTTAGAAGACACTCGTTCGACCAGTACTTGAATGCTGCTCGTCAGTTTGCGATCCGTACAAGGGAGGACTGGTAGAGAAAGTAGAGAAGACGCAAAGAAGAGTGGTATGTTTCTTTATAGGTTCACTTAGTGATCACGAAAGCGTCTCGAAGATCCTCAGCTAACTCTAGTGACAGACGCCGCAAGAAAGGCATTCTGCATCACGTTATGGTCTACTAATAAAGTTCCAGGAGCGTACATTCTTAGAAGAGTCCACCACTGTGCTGCTTCCTTCTACTTGTATCTCGCGAAAAGATCAGAAAAATAAAATAACGAAGATTTGAACCCACACAGAGGTTAACCAGTAATCTTTCTTCCCGCGAACCATACGCGACTGGAATAGGAAAGGGGGAAATGACACTGGTACATAAAGTACCCTCCACCATGTAGAAAGGTGGCCTGCGGAGATGTAGGTGAATGGTCTAGCTAAGAGGGTAGATATTAACATCAGCCCGTGGCTTTCAGAAAGCAGATTAATGCTTTACTGCAAGAAAACGCTATGCGTACAGTTTCTGACACGAAACTCTTGTGAAATCGAAATTTTACTGTCTCAAGGTTGTCAAAAGTCAGTGAAATCGATCATTTTGCATTTTTAGGACTGAGGGTAGGCAGGTGAAGGACTTTATTGGAAGCTTCAAGTTGACAATCTTGTCAACAAAGTGAATGCTCCTGTCTTCACTGTAGAAACGATATCCAATGTCTCTGACGTTTTAACAAGAAGATTTGTTTACCTTCCTTACTTTTAGTCTATCGTCTTGAATGGTGTTGTATTTTGTAGCAATTCTGTGCATTCATCAACCACAATCACAGGCGACAAAAATGCGATGAGACTAACCGGTGGCGTCAGTTCGCGAACTTAGTGTGTCTCGGAATTCTAACTTTGCCGAATATTAGCAAAGAATTTTCTGTTACCACAAACAACTCTATAGATGTTAGCTAAATATGTAATAACATCGTTGACTTAGCTGTCAAATGAAGTTATCAAACATACGGAAAATATTAAATGCGTATTAGCGAACATTGCTCAGCAACAAATTCCACGCCGAGTGGTTCTAGGCACTTCAGTCTGGAACCGCGCGACCGCTACGGTCGCAGGTTCGAATCCTGCCTCGGGCATGGATGTGTGTGATGTCCTTAGGTTAGTTAGGTATAAATAGTTCTAAGTTCTAGGGGACTAATGACCTCCGATGTTGAGTTCCATAGTGCTCAGAGCGATTTTTTTTTTTTGAGCAAATTCCACTATTGAGACATTAGATATCTAGAAAACAACAATTTTATCTACGCTACTCTACGATTCGCAGCAATACATTGTATTAGACAGTGACAGCGTTAAGGGGCTCCGGAAAGGCTCAAAATCATGAAAAGTTCAATTTTTACTTTTTTGCGTTTTCTGAATCTGCAGACTATTACCTTTTAATAGATATATAATTTATTCAATTCCGAAGACTACAACTATTTTTAATTTTTTTTTTAATGTGTTCTACATGGGCGTGACCCACTGTGGCGCTGTTAAACTGCTGTCAAATGGTGTTATTATTAACGTCCGTGTTCATCAGGTACATTTTAGTGATGTGAGATAAAGTATGTGTTGTGGCTAACCTGTGATGGTTCAATATATATCGCTGGTGTGATTGTCGATTGTTTCATGTTTATTTACTCTGTCGTTATCTCGAAAATATTCGTAATTAATTCTGTTTCTTGAGTCTCTGTTTTGTTGAAGTATAATAATGAGTAAAAGTAAAGTTATTAGAAATCCTCTGAAGGCTTTTAAGAAAAGGAGAAATGTTGGAAAGCCAAAGGTATGTGTTATTACTGTAAACAATAAAGACGATAACCAAGTGAGTGAACCTAACCTCTCAAGTACACCTGCCCATAGCAGTCAAAGTGGGAAAGAAAATACTTCACAGAAGAAGCTTGGTTCAATGAGTGAAAACTATGAATGTTTTATAGGCGAATCGGATGTGAACGAAATATTTGATATGTCGGTTCCCAAAGGAATTTTTTCAAACTGTGTAAGATGTATTCATTGTAGTGAAGTTGGTCTGGAACTCTCCATAATAAAGCACGTAGGACTTGCTAGTGAAATACAACTGAAATGTGATAAGTGTTGTAAAGAGTCTAGAAATACAAGCAAGAGTAAACAGGAGGAGGAACAAGAGGAAGCTGGAGGAGGAGTTTGCAGAGGATGAAGATAATCCATCCTATGGACCTGGAATGCACTAAAAAGTTAATCCAATCTTTGTCGCTCGATTCCCAAAACTTTTATTTTCTCATACTAATTACATGTTTTCTAAGGATCTTCCAAACATATTTGTTTCAAACTTTCAGTAAATGTTACACAGTACCTTCTACATAATTTAACACATCCTTTTTCCAAAAAAATGTTGTGAATTTTCATTACAATTGAAAAAAAAATCATCTTTAATAACTGAACTAAAATTTTGTAAAATCCCTGTGTTAAGTTGTAGCCCATATTCCAATAAATAATCTGTAAAAAGTTCAACTTCCTACCTCAAATACTTTGTGAGGAAAGATATAATTCATAAGCGTTATTTTAACATTGCAAGTATAGGGCGTTCCGGAGCCCCTTAACGATGTGTTGTAGCGGTAAGTACTGTACTACGACAAATATACAGGATGAGCCATAAATGAGGAAAAACATGTCGTGCAAATTGTCAGAATCAGAATGTTCCTATGTCAACAAATGACAATGCAATTGAATGGTAAAAATCTGGAACTGGAAATATGAAGTGGACTTTCAGGTGTTACTGTGCGCTGACATTGGCCAGGGGGAGAGATCGGCAACACGGCACAACACGCGAGTGTTGTAGGTAGTTTAACCGCTCACGAGAAGGCGAGGCATGCGGCGTCAAGCGACGGTCTGCGTGACGCTGCGAGCTATGACAGCGCCCACATCTATCTCACACCGGTTACGCTGGCCGGTATTTTGTATCGTGGGTAGTTGTCATACGGAAAGGAATGTGAGGAGGGGCTGCACTATTGTACATGCATGTTTTATAATTTGGTTTTTGTGTCCCAGGCTTAGTTTTAAGAAACGAGTACATAGATGCACAATACAAAATACAACTACACAGGTATGTGGCAGTTAATATTAACGAATACAATACAGCTGTACAAATCGAAACTAACGTAGAAACACATGAACAGTAGCTGCAGTGGCGGTTTATAAGTACTGTGTGAAATGACGGCCACGATGTGTGTGGACCGCAGGAAGGATTGCTGAACACGATCCAACATGTCTGTATCTCTTTGCGTAAAATCACAAGCGTGTTGTATTCTGGGTTGAAGGGTTTTGACATCAACAACCTCTTCTCCATAAATCACAGATTTCAGATGTGCCCCCCAAATAGAAATCCAGTGGATTTAGCTCTGGCGATCTTGCTGGTCATGCTACAGGTCCTCCACAACCTATCCATTTCGAAGGGAAGGCATTGTCCAGGTGGCGTCGCAATGTGCCGCTGAAGTGAGCGGGAGCACCATCATGCATGTACCACAGGTTCATACGAGAGGCCAAACTAACGTCTTCCAACAATTCCGGTAATGAAGCATCTAGGAAATGCAGATACCGCTCTCCAGTAAGCTTTTGTGGTAGCACATGTGGCCCTACGAGATGGCGATCAATAATACCCCACCGGATACTGACACCGCATCGTTGTTGGTACTCTCGTATCACTGTGCTGTGGGGGTTTTCTTCCGCCCATTCGTAACAATTATGCGAATTCTCTATACCCTCCTTCGTGAAACGGGCTTCGTCGGTGAACAGTATTGTTCGTGAGAAATGCTGGTCGTGGGTCTGACGCCGTAGGATAAAGTTGCAGAAGTCCAGCCTCCTCTGGTAGTCTTCCTGCAATAATGCCTGTACCTTCTGCATGCGAAAGGGATGGGACTGGTTTCTATGGAGTACTAGCATAACATTCGATTGTGACGTTCCGACCGCAGTGGCGAAAGACCTGGAGCTTATTGTTCGGTCCTCCGCAACAGTTTGTAACACTTATTCTTCGTCGTCCGCACTGTACGTCGACGGTCGGCCACGACCACTAAATCCTGGAAGTGCTACACATGCACCATACTCCCTCAAGCGCCTGTCCACAGGGTAAAACTTTTTTCGGATGGAAGGCGCGAGCTAGGAAACCTCTCGTGATACAGTTGCCTTGCAACGTCAGCTATTCCATCTGCAAACCCGTAGGTGAGGTGGATGTCGCCGTATTCCTCTTTTGCGGAACTTGGCATGGTACTGTAGTAACACTGCGACGCGGCCGTTAGCAGCTGTCGACACGGCGAGTACCGGCCAGAGTGAGCAGCGCAGAAGAAGTTACTTCCGCCGTTGACCACTCTTTCCGCTTACAGGACACACATTCCCTAACATGGGACTGTACACTCCGTTACCGCCGGCAACGTGTGATTCATAAGTTCTGATACAATTTCACATACTTTACTACGGGATTTGTTCTTTCTCGTATCTTTCAAACGCTGGCAAATACACTCAGCTCATTGGTGTGTCATGTGTTGTATCTATGGGTGAATGACATATCGTGATCGTGAGGATCGTCGGTATCTCGTTCAATGGTTAAGAGGTGTTTTTGTTTTACGTACACAGTACACCGAGGAGAACGAAATTAACAACGGTGCGTCACATGTTACGCATAGCAGCATGCGGTCCTCGACATATTTTTCCTCATTTATGACTCACCCTGTATTTAAAATTGTTATTAGTTACAAACAGACACAAATACACACACTGAAGACTCCATAGGTTTGCAGACAGCTCGATAATGGCCATGGATCAGAAACAATCTTATAGCACAGGAAAACAACATCTTAATAAAATGTCTTTGAGTGTAGCAGCGTTTCTGCTTCCTATACATATAATGTTCTTACAAGACATCTTATAACGCTACAGGCCCAGATAAATTCAAAATGAAAAAAAATGGTGAAAAATTGCAGTTTTTCAAATCGAAATTGAGTGGTTTCCTCGTGGCACACTCCTTCAATTTGGTACGGGAGTACCTCACAGTAGCGAAATTTTCTGTTTGTTACTTACTCGAATAATCTCTCACAATGTCTTTCCTGTTTTATTAATTCATTAATTCTTTTGTTTATAAGATTTCTAATCAAAATTCTGTAAACTATGTACTGGCTCATAAGTCTTACATGATCCCACGGACCCTGATACATAAATAAACAAAACAAAAAGTGGCATGATAATAACACCTGCTGATTTTCTAATCTTCAGTCCCAAGACCTACTTAATGCCACTTTCCTTTAGTTTGCGGATAAAGCTCCTTCTCTTTCACCATTTATACTGTCTACCCACCTAACCTTCAACATTCTTCTTCGGTAAAAAATTTCAGAAGCTTCTAATCTATTCTTGCCTGTACTGTTTACGGTGCAAAGTGAGCGACGCTGTTCTGTGATTAGCACACTGAGTTCGCATTCGGAAAGTGACAGTTCATTCCCTGTTTGGCAGTCGAGGTTTACATTTTGTAACAGTTAAGTTTACAGTAGTTTAAGGCAGTGCCTTATTTGCTAAAGAAGATGTTCCGGTGTTGCGACTTTCTGGAGCGTGTATATTTGAAATTTAGAAGTCTTAAAACTTTACTCCAATACTTTTTTTTCGTCAGAGGCGCAGGTACTGCTTACCGTCGTGTACCGTCACAAAGCAAGAACTGGTTTGAGGCAAATGCCAGGATGGTTCCTCCGTAAAAAGAACAATGCTGAATTTTTTTATTCGCAGTCCTTCCACCAGTCCGGACTTGTGATCGTCTGTATTGACATCTACGTCGATGAGTTGTTAAGGCATAATGTCGCCCCCCCCCCCCCTCCTTAGTTTATCGTTCGCGTTTCATTGCAATATAAGGCTTCACTCGAGGCAAAATTTTATTTTACCTTGTGAGAAAAGTATCCTCGTGGTCTGTGTATCAAACTACCGTAATTAGACCCCAAATTTTGTTTCATTTTATTAGGAAGCACGCTTTCAGTAGCTCGGACTTTTAAATTAATGACACGATGTGGTCCTTATTCATTTCCAACAGGAGTGCACATAAATTCAAGTAGCGCAACTGTCATTATACTTCCTGTGACACATATGAAATATCTCGTTTTCTACTTTTTTCAAAAATTTGTCCATGCACCCATAAAAACGCAAATCGCATTAAACAAACGACAATTAAAAAGATCTGCGTTGGACCAAACTAACATTCAGACTGAATGTACTGAACAGAAAAACAAATGAGTCGCGCAGTATAACTCGACTGCTAGACACCACGTTCCCATATCAACAACCCTTGCTTTCCGGTCGGCTACATATCACTGCTAACACACACGTTGCTTCTTTACTTTGAAAGCAAGCGAAGCAAATTATTGTTTTTATGAAATCACCGCGACGCCTCTACTGTAAGGCCGAGATGTCCTTGAAAGTCACTACGCACCGTGATGCCGAATGACGCCCCGTGCTGTTGGGAGCGTATGACTGGGTAACGAAAGTAAGAATTTGTAAACGGAGCACAGACAAGTAGGGAGTCATTCTAGCAACAGTACAGGCCACAAATTGGGAAACCCACTGACATTATATCGACTTGACAAAGGAAAGATTGCCGTCGCCATGTGTTTGATAGCGAGCAACTCGGGAACGGCGAAGCCGGTTGGTTCTTGGCGAGCTGCTGTCGTGAGCGCCTACTGTAAGTGGCTGAAGAACAGTGAAACACGAGTAGAAGACAAGATGTTGGACGTCCATGCTTCAGCACAGAACGAGGAGGTCGAAGGCTTGACCGCTCTGTAAAGTAGGGTAGGTGTCGACCTTTGCAGAGTTTACGAAAGAGTACAATGCTGGTGTGGGTACAAGGCTTACGAATCACACTGTTCACAGCAGCAGATGACCCTTACTTGTTTCCAGGTAGACCCAATGACAACGTCAGTTACGATTGCAGTGTCCATGGAATCATCGAGCTTGGATCGTGGATCAGTGGAAAGATGTCGCACGGTCGGATGAATCACGTTTCTTTTAACAGCAGGTCTATGGTCGTATTGAGATACGCCGTCTTCCAGGGGAAAGTCTCCTTGAAATATGCACCGCACCACCACAGACACAGGCCGGTGGGGACTTCCACCTCGTCTTTCATGGGACCTGAGGTAGTAATCGAAGGCGTCAAGACAACTGTGGATTACACGAACATTATTGTGGGTCATCTGCACAACATGTGCTACGTCAAACGAATAGTTTGCACTGAAAAACGTCAGTTTTAAGTACCTGCAGCCAAAACGAGAGCTATTTCTGTATTATTTTCGTCATGTCAACATGTGTTTATGCGCTAGCAGCGAGACGTGTGGCTTATCATTGATTTATATAACTATTTCGAAGACTGTTGTAAATTTATTTCAACAGTTAATCACAACTTAGACAATGCACTTCACGTCTACTTGTATTGTTGTCACAAACTCAGTAACTTTCCGACAGCGTGCGTATGTCAACGTAATTTTCATACGTTCTCTGAATAGGTATTAAATATAATGGTACAAAGCGGAAACGTATAATAAACAAACGTAGAATTTTCTCAAAATCTTCTTCAGGCAGCACCAAGGTAAGACACGCCAGGCCAAACGCCCTATGTCGCAATCAGAACGACACACAGGCATAAATCCGACATTGAGAATAGCACAGCAAACCGGGAAGATATTGCTTCATCTCACTTAAACGAGAGGCCTGAACCGTAATCTCGTCAACATGACTTCAGCGAGAAGAAGACCTAACGTCATTCCAACAGCTCAGCTCGATTTTGCAAGATGGAGTAAAAGTTGCACAAGAACACCAATCAGCCTGCTGATACGGCATATAAGCAACAATCTGAAGCCCTGAAAGCCGCTCTTGCGAAACATAGAGGTGGTGAAAACCGGTGATGAGCGCGGAAAAGCAGGTGACATTCGGTCATCCCCGCCCAGGCATAAAGTCATTGCATCGGACTTGCAGTAGCAAATTCTCAGGCTTCAGAGACCCCCATGAACTACACTGCAGTACGCCGGCTACGTGGGCAAACCTGTGATATGTGCTACTGCTCGCCAAGGTGACTTCTGCCTTCGAAACTGCTGCCTGTGTGGTCTGCTGTACTCAGTAGCTGTGAGCCTAATGAGAAGGCTTGGAGACTTCTACCTCCGGCTTGCTGAGCCGAACTGATGCTCTTTCGTGCAGTGTCCACCTGTCATAGTATTCACTGCCTCCGACTAGTATCAGTAGTCGGTAATCGACATCCCCGCCTTCCTTGGCAGAAGAGCTATGCTGTTGTCCCTCTCCACATCGTGCAGAGCTGTTGAGAGATTACCCAGTCACACCCCTTTGATGTCTACGAGAGTGCTCTGGTAATATCCTGGGCAGCAACGCCTGCTGTGCGGGCTACGCCACCCGCCAGCGAGACCTGCCGTCTGCTCGGCACCGTATTAACGCAAATACTGAGGCAGTGTTACCACGTTCGGAGCCGTGTGGTGCACTTCCGACGACCTGGACGCCACCAAAAGGAAGAATACACAGTTGTAAAGCTTAAAGTGATAAATGTGTTTCGCTAATGTACATCATTGGCACCCAGTGCATCACCGGCCTGCTCCATCGCACTCCACGCTCCGTCATCCCGACCACAGGAGGTGCCACATCCAACAGAACATAAATAGACGTGCAAACACAGGATAAATAACCTAAAACGTGCACCGCAAATATTGTGGAAATGGAAAGTCCTATTTATGTGCGGTTTTCACAGAATGAATTGGTAGTCAGGGGTTCGTACTGTTAGCCATAAACAGATTGTAATAATGCTTAGAAAGTGTATTTTTTTGTGCGAACATACGCTTTTTTCAATGGAACAATACCTATTGACATTAACAAACTAAAAGTAGGGTAAATTAGAATATCAGTGGAGTCTGTGACAGGGTTCTAGTGCGAGGTGTTTATGAGATGTCGTATTTTGGAACGTTTACACACCGACATTTCTTTGTATCATTCCTGCGCAGTTCCTAGGTACGATATCGCTTACAGTGTGCTTATCTGTTCCTTGGGTGTATTTCAACTTGCATGTCAGTTGCTGTGTGACAGTCCAAGCAGCAGGTCGTGAGAGGACGATAGAATCTACCAATGCGGAAAAAGCCGACATGCTCATGGTGCACAGAGAGTGCAGGAAGAATACAGTTCGTTCATCTACGATGTACGTGGCAAGATATCTCAATGGACGTCAACTATCTCAGTAATTATTTATCAACCTCTTCAGCCATTTACGTGAAAGTGGTAGAGTAACACCTAGATGTCCTTGCTGCTGTTGCAGTTGATCATCACGTTAGCTTCCGCGCAATCGCACGAGGAAGTGACGTGAGTCAGGCGAGTGGCCTACGAATCCTCCGTCGACATCTATTCCACCCATATTACATCTCTCTCCATCAAGAACAGCGTACGCCAGGAGCATCATGTATCTTGTTTAGTACTGAAATCACATTTACCAATCATGGCCACATAAACCGCCGAAACATGCATTAATAGACTGTTGACAGTCGCCATTACCTTCGTCAGGTGGAGAGGTGGAGTGTCAGCATCTACGGAGTGTAAAAGTGTGGTGTGGGATAGTGAACCACCAACTCGTAGGGCCGTTTTCCGTAGACGGAACGCTGAAAGTGCACAAGTATCGCAGACTCCCTACAGACCTCCTTCCACGGATGCTATAAGACGTTCCTCCGCTGACTAGAAGGAGCCTTCCAAGATCCTACTCTAGGCGGGTGTAAAAATGCATGTGCGCAACAGAAAATAATAAACGCTAAAATGATGATTTGACCCTCTGTAACTACCCCCTGATGCAGATCTTAGGATCTCTTAAAGGTCTTTTTCACATATAAATTACAATCTAAACATAAATGAATGATGAAGGCAACTAATACTACTAAATGATAAACATTATTGTTCAATATCTATTTATTATAGATTAAAATCAACCCTTTAAGGACAGTTGTCTCTATTTCCTAACGGAAATTATTAATCTGTTGCCCAACTCTGCCCCTTATTATGACTGTACGGTCTAATATCACTAACGCAAAATGAGTGACATCATCTACGTACCAAAAACTAGAAGACTCTACTTTCGAAGATGATCTACAGTGGCGGTGAAATAAACTAACGGGATCACAGCTGTTTAGCTTTATAGCCCTAATAAGCCGAAGCAATTTGCAATCTCACCGTATGTACTGTATGCGGTGCGTAGAAGTGATGGTTCTAGTGCCCGTCTGTGGCGATGGAAGAACTCCAGCCACAAACAAACTCAAACACCAGGATGGCAGAAGGTGGTCCTCTGACTAATAAACTCTAATACTATCTTCTCCTCCCTGTGTTTTACAGACGAGAAACACGAACTCCCAGCCACTAGGATAGAATTCAGGTAACATCGCAACGTGTGTAGAGGCAGAAGAAGTGCTCTCAATTGCTTGAACGCTGCGTACTCAACGACGACTTCCAACCCGGAGGTGAGGTCCACAATCGTATAGGTTCGAAACAGTACAGTGCCTAACTGTTATAACTATAAACTCTCCTGAGAGCAAAGACAGCAAGTCCATCTATACCAATAAAGCTGATGCCGAGCGACCGTCACATATGGTCCCTCACAAGGGAAGATCACGTCTCTCCACCACTGACTTCCCAGCAAGGCTCGGCTCCCCACCTTCGTAATTCCGAAAACGAATCATATTCCCGACACTACGGAATATTCTCCCTCTCTACAGATTCTCCCGAACGCCGACCAACCATATTTTAGTCTTTTGTCGTCCAGTGCGGGAAGTTGGCCAGGAAAAACCTATACTCGTACAATGGTATGCTTCTGAGTAAAAATCCTTGGAAATAACCCAGCCCGCGTGGTTACCGAGTTGCCGCTTCTTCGTTCCTCTCACCTGCATCAAAGATTTGAAGAGTTCCCGGTTATCCTTCCGATCCCGCTACAATAGCGGCCGGCCTTCACCCTATTGTGCTCCAGAGCTCAGGTGCCACGACGTCCGTCAGGCTACTTCCTGTGTCTAAGCAGGGATAACACTTGTGCAGGCCTTCTACCCAAAGCTCGAGTTCTGCTTGCCGTTTCATCTCCACTGGCGTTCCAACCGCTATTAGTATAGGCAATCATTCATTACGCTGTTCTGATAATAAAGACAATCCGTCGCCTTTCATGCAATAAGCGTTAACAATTATTTGCAAAGCGTACGTGACAATTTCAGTCTCCTTTAAATATTCATACATACCATGTACAACCTATCAAATGATACCTGATTGTGGTTGTAGTTCACGGCAAAGATTGTGGATGAGTGCTTGTAAGGTGCGAATTATAGTCACCTTACAGCCTTTGGTACCAACACGATGGATGTCCAGCCAGTAGTGCTCGAAGTACTACAGCACGTCTTCACGAACTGTTTCCAAATCGTTGAACTGGACGCAGAGGACCTGTACCTTGGTCGACCCGTTCCGTAGACTTTTATTCTCTGAGGAAAGCTGAATTACACTGACTGTCTACAAGGACGCACCAACTACACCCTATGATATGTAACGATGTATCACTGTAGCCTGCTCGGGCATATTCGATGAAACGCTAGCATGTGTACAGCAGTCGTTCCGTATCAGACTGGAAGCTTTTATGGCCACTGCCGGTGGTCATTTTGAACACAACCTGTGATGGTCAGTTGTCTCGTTACTGGTCAGAATCCACATAACTATTGTACACACTTGCGATGTTTTTAGTATCTGCTGCCACAGGTATTACACAGGTGTTAATGTGGGAACTTTTCAAAATACGATATCTAGTAAACGACGGGCAGTAGAATCCTGCACCACATACCACAGATATTCTAATTTACCCTACTTTTCGTTTTTTAAATGCCATTAGGCATAGTTCCATTTAAAAATATGTATGTTTCCACAAAAAATTCTCTTTCTAAGTATCATTGGAATCTGTTGATTGGCTAACAATACGAGCTCTGACTATCAACCAACTACCGCTCATCAGTAGATCAATAGAACTTTCCATTTCCGCAATGCATGCAGTGGAAGTTTTAGGTGCAAATACTTTTATCGGTGACTGTGGACAGCCTGCTGAACAAAATTACATCAGTATTCAGTTCATTAGCAGATTGATAATTATAGCTATTAGTGGTAGTATGCCTTTTATATTTTTAGTAATTCCAAGTACATGTGGCAACAACAAGTCATTAATGTTTATTTTCCCTCTGCGAAACAAAACGGTTACAAGGACAAAGTAAATTTCGCACAGCCTGTTACACTGCTACGGGTTATCATTTTTCTTTATTATTATCTGAACTGTAGGTCTATTTCAGCTATACAGCCATCATATGATTATATGTAACAGAACATTTTAGAAATTTGTACGTTTGTTGTATGACATATGTGTTAATTATGGATAATATGATTTTATATACATTTTGAAGTCCTGACTTCCATGCAATATCGTCGATTCTGTTGCTATCTGTTTGTTTACTGACTATATCGTTTTGTTGTTTTGCATGGAGTGTTCCGGTTTTTTAGCACTTCAATAATAATAATAATCAGAAATAAATTTAGTTTCTAGATGAAATTTCTTGATAGCAAGTATGTCAAATGATCAGGGATATTGAATGTTTACATCTGCTTGTTGAAAACTCTGTCGACTACTTATTACATTGTATTGAATGGATATCTGTCGTGTTGTGTTACTTAAATTTTGTCTCTTGAAGTGTTATGATTTAGTCAGGATCTTGGTCGATAACGTCAATAAAGTTTTCGATGAAGTGTTTATATTTTGGATCAACTTTTTTGTTGAAGATAAAATGTGAATAATTTCTAGCGTGCAAATATATCTTTGAAACTTCCTGGCAGATTAAAACTGTGTGCCCGACCGAGACTCGAACTCGGGACCTTTGCCTTTCGCGGGCAAGTGCTCTACCAACTGAGCTACCGAAGCACGACTCAGGGCCGGTACCCACAGCTTTACTTCTGCCAGTATCTCGTCTCCTACCTTCCAAACTTTACAGAAGTTCTTCTGCGAACCTTGCAGAGTTAGTTCTGCAAGGTTCGCAGAAGAACTTCTGTAAAGTTTGGAAGGTAGGAGACGAGATACTGGCAGAACTAAAGCTGTGGGTACCGGGCGTGAGTCGTGCTTCGGTAGCTCAGTTGGTAGAGCACTTGCCCCCGAAAGGCAAAGGTTCCGAGTTCGAGTCTCAGTCTGGCACACAGTTTTAATCTGCCAGGAAGTTTCATATCAGCGCACACTCCGCTGCAGAGTGAAAATCTGATTCTGGAAACATTCCCCAGGCTGTGGCTAAGCCATGTCTCCGCAATATCCTTTCTTTCAGGAGTGCTAGTTCTGCAAGGTTCGCAGAAGAACTTCTGTAAAGTTTGGAAGGTAGGAGACGAGATACTGGCAGAACTAAAGCTGTGGGTACCGGCCGTGAGTCGTGCTTCGGTAGCTCAGTTGGTAGAACACTTGCCCGCGAAAGGCAAAGTTCCCGAGTTCGAGTCTCGGTCGGGCACACAGTTTTAATCTGCCAGGAAGTTTCATATCAGCGCACACTCTGCTGCAGAGTGAAAATCTCATTCTGGAAATATATCTCTATTTCTTCCAACATATTCAGCGACGGTCCTTTTGGTGTTATGTGTAAAATATCGACCTCACTTTCCAATCGATCTGTCATTTTTACGAGTATATGGTGTAAAGAAGTGAATGGATCGTTGTCACTTAGTCTAACATGCTCTCGATATCTAGTGGTTAGTCCACTTAATGGTGTAGTCACAACGGTCCAGAAAACAACAGGCAGTAAATTATGCGACTTCGTGGGAAGACTGTTAGGCGCAGAGTAAAAACAACTAACACACGGAAGTAGGTACATACTAAGGTATCAGTGTTCACAATATAGGATATTTTTCAGTTTGCTATTTGTTTTTTCCTCTCTGTCTGTCTTTCCGCAAACATGTCACGTAATTTACTACCTGATATTTTCTACACGGTTATAACAGCACGACCAAGTGGACTGCGCCTGTTAGTATATAGTAATCGTCTTGTGTCCACTCATACACACTTCAACATCTTACCTACTTTCTAGGGGAAAATAAGTATTAATAGCTTGCTGTTGCCACTTATACTTGGAGATACTAACTCAACTAAAAAAGATACTACTAATTGCCATAATCGTTAATTTGCAAATGAAGTAAATACTGACGTAATGTTCTTCAGTACACTGTCCTCAGTCACTAGTAACAGTATCTGCACTTATAACCTTAACACTCTATATATTAACAGAACAATATTCACTGCTGATCGATCAGTCGTTTTACTAGTATATACTCATAATAATCGTCATGCGAACGGATGGGTTTGTAGCGGCAGTGCTGCGAGTCCGCGGCTGTACTTGTCAACTCGTGTTTTTGCTCTCTTTTATACAAAGGACGAATCCACTTGCAACCGACAACAGACTTAAATGAGGAGTTTTCATTTAAATGAGCGGAGGAGGAGACGCCCGAATCGAGTCTCGAGTGCAAGTAGGGGACAAGTTTGGAGATGATGTCATCGGACTCGTTGGTGAGTTTAAAGCTAAGTTCTGATTTCTAATTGTCACTGATGAAATATGGTAGCACGTCTGGCACCAAATTATAAGTCGGTAGACAATAATTTTTTTGAAACTTCCTGGCAGATTAAAACTGTGTGCCCGACCGAGACTCGAACTCGGGAACTTTGCCTTTCGCGGGCAAGTGCTCTACCAACTGAGCTACCGAAGCACGACTCACGCGCGCTACTCACAGCTTTACTTCTGCCAGTACCTCGTCTCCTACCTTCCAAACTTTACAGAAGCTCTTCGCAGAAGGTAGCTCAGTTGGTAGAGCACTTGCCCGCGAAAGGCAAAGGTCGCGAGTTCGAGTCTCGGTCGGGCACACAGTTTTAATCTGCCAGAAGTTTCATATCAGCGCACACTCCGCTGCAGAGTGAAAATCTCATTCTGGAAACATCCCCCAGGCTGTGGCTAAGCCATGTCTCCGCAATATCCTTTCTTTCAGGAGTGCTAGTTCTGCCAGGTCCGCAGAAGAGCTTCTGTAAAGTTTGGAAGGTAGGAGACGAGGTACTGGCAGAAGTAAAGCTGTGAGTACCGGCCGTGAGTCGTGCTTCGGTAGCTCAGTTGGTAGAGCACTTGCCCGCGAAAGGCAAAGTGTCCCGAGTTCGAGTCTCGGTAGGGCACACAGTTTTAATCTGCCAGGAAGTTTCATATCAGCGCACACTCCGCTGCAGAGTGAAAATCTCGTTCTGGAATAATTTTTTTAATGCTTTGAAAGGTATTTGGTGCTATAAATCTATTAGAGTGGGCACAACAACTTTAATTCGAATAGGACCTTACCCATCAGTAAACATTCACAGACTAATGCCAATGCCTCTGAGACCCATGTTAGGTGGACACTAGTCGACTGCTTGAAGACTGTGCATGACGTTTGTGGAGATTCTGTAAATACACAGCTCACAAACGGTGCCCTACCTTTTCTTTGCCGAGCAATCTCCTTCTTCAAAATAGGGAGGCGACGACTCGTAGTTTTTACAGGAGAATATCGACTGCACGAAGGCGTTCGCTTGCAGCCTGCCGCCTAGTCACCAGCTAATTCGGCTTTCGTTTTTACCGAAGCGCACTCCATGCCAATTTCAAGACTCGTGAGCCAACTCAACTGGGCCGTGCAAATGGTCCTACAACGGGCGACAGCGCGAACAGGAAGCTCTTCCTTTGTTTCCGTTTTATTGAAATTAGTGGCGAAATAAAATACGCGAGTGACGGACCGTGGGCGCAAACCGGTTACGTGCTCGGCGGCGAGCGGCCCAGTGGAGCAGACGGGTGCGCAGCCGGGCGGATGCTGGTACTCGCCGGAATGGGCGGGTGGCGTTAAGCGCGCGCAGTCGTGAAAAAACGGCGAATTGTACTGTTATTCTGTGGACACAAACACAAGAACATGTGGCGTGGCCATATGTATTCTGCAGCATTGAGTGACTCTGCAGTTTCTGCGTGGAGACGCGCCCTTGTGGCCTCTTCCCATGCTAAGCACGTATGAGATGGTAAATTGCGGTACGTGAGCCTGTAATCGAAACGCTATATCCTACCCCAACACGTGAGCCTTTCTGTATCCGTTTCAATAAGCCAATTTTAATGAAACTTTACGCAACCATGTTGTACAGCAGAACGGTAGTTGATTAAGTTTCAAATCAGTATCTTTAACGTTTCCCGAAATTCAGAAAATTACTTAAAACTCAGACTTCTTCGTTACAAGTAAGAAGACACCGCTTACAAGTATCTAAAATTGTGTGGATTGAATACGAAGTGTGGGTGAAAAACACTTTTTGGGGTTTGCGACCTTGAGACCGTTAGAGAGTATCTGGAAGTCTGCATAACATGTTACGTTAGTGGAGTACATCCCGTAAAATGAGTGTTAGGTGCAATGTAAAAACAGTCGATTCTTATGTCGGCTAGTTTGCTTGTTCGAAGCTCGTAATTGATCCACTGTTGGCTAGTTAGGCCTGGCACGGCTAAACCAGAATCCCGTTAGCCTACAAGACCTTCACAACTTCAATATCGGCCCCAGGGTACTCGAAGTCCCCCCCCCCCCCCCCCACCCTGTACTTCACCCCTGTAAGCCATGCGGCGTTGCTCGCCTCCCACGACTTGGACGAAGGGTTGGTCTTCTACGAGGCAAAAAAGAGACAAGGAGGTGAAAGCAGATGTACTGTAGAAGTCTGAGTTGTGTGAAAGTGGGAAACGAAAGGACCGACTGGTTCCAGCAACCAAGTTGTATGAAACAGGGTAGTGCATGCTCACTTCTCTTCTTCATTGTCGTCTTGAATGAGATAATGGCTAAGGTGGCAGAAAAAGCTCGAGAAGAGAAGATGAAAGCAGTTGTGTTCGTGGATGATAATCATCAAGGGAGGAAGACATTCAGTAATAGCTCGATGCTTCGGAAGAAACTATGAGACAGTGTGGAATAAAATATAATGCAAACATATGTGAGATCCTGGTTATAAAAATGTTCAAATGTGTGTGAAACCTTATGGGACTTAACTGCTAATGACATCAGTCCCTAAGCTTACACACTACTTAACCTAATTTATACTAAGGACAAACACACACAACCAAGCCCAAGGGAGGACTCGAACCTCCGCCGGGACCAGCCGCACAATCCATGACTGCAGCGCCTTAGGCCGCTCGGCTAATCCCGCACGGCTGGTCTTCTAATGGCCCCCTCAGTATTAAGTTATTGACACAAATAATAAGCAGCAAGGGCATTCCTGTGGAAGTCAAGAAGTCTCGAAATGCCTCCCCCCCCCCCCCAAACCTTCTCTCTAATCATCGTTGGCCCTGCCGAGCATTTAATGGACCACCCATCTTGCCGAGATAGAGTGGCTCATGTGCTTCAACGATACAGATAGCCGAACCGTAGATGCAACCATAGCGGAGCGGTATCTGTGTGGTTCCTGAACAGAGGCAGGAGGCTTTCAATAGTTGCAGGGGCAACAGTGTGGATCATTGACTTATTTGACCTTGTAATATCAGCCGACAAGGCGTTGCCGTGCTGGTACTGCCAACAGCTGTAAGCAAGGGGAAACTACAACCCTTAAGTTTCCGGAGGACATGCAGCTCTACTGTATGGTTAAATGATGCTCTTGAGTAAAATATCCGGAGATGAAAGAGTCCACCCTTAGTATTTACTTGCGGAGACTACTGTAGAGCATGTCTTCTACAAGTCGCGGAATGTTTGATGACTTAATTGGGTAGGAAGGCTAGACAATTTAGAAGGGGAAACTGACGAGTTGAAATTTTATATAGTGGGAATTAGTGGACTGCGTTAACAGAAAGAGCAGGATTCTTGGTCGAATGAGTAGGTCTAATAATGAATAAGATAATAAGAATTCTGGATAGCTTCTACGAACAGCAAAGTGAACGCATTATCAAAGCCAAGGAGAGGCAGACACTAAGCCCACCACAATAGTAGAACTAGCTCCGCAGATCATGAACAAATTGGAAAAAAGTATAAAGGAATAAAAGATATTATTTAGATAGTTAAGGGAGACCAAAATTTAATTGTGTTGGAGGACTGGAATTCGATGATAGGACAAAGAAGAAAACGAAAAATAGTAGGAGAACATGGAAAAAAGGGAAGGAAAGGAAATGGACCAGTAGAATTACAGATCAATGTCTCTAACTTCGGTTTGCTGCAGAATCCTTGAGCATATTCTAAGTTTCAGTGCAATAAACTTTCTTCAGACTAAGAATCTTATGTCTCCGAATCAAAAAGCATAGCTCGTGCGAAACTCAGTTTGCCCTTTTCTCACATCGCGTACTGCGAACTACGGATGAAGGGCAAGTTCCACATTTCTAGATTTCCGGAAAGCATTTGATACGCTGCCCCACTGCAGGCTGTTAATGAAAATACCAGCATATGGAATAAGTTCACAGGTATGTGAGTGGCTCGACTACTTCTTAAGTAATAGAATCCAGTATGTTGTGCTCGACGGCGAGTGTTTATCAGAGACAAGGGTATCTCCAAGGAGTGCCCCAGAGAAGTGTAATAGGACGGCTGTTGTTCTCTATAAACATAAATGACTTGGCATCAATCTGCGGTTGTTTACTGATGATACTGTAGTGTACGGCAAAGTGAAAGTTGAGTGACTGTAGGAAGATAAAACATGAAATAGACAAAATTTCTAGTTGATGTGATGAATGGCAGATAGCTGTAAATGTGGGAAAGCGTAAATTGATGCTAATGAGTAGGAAAAACCAACGTTTAATGTTCGGATACAGCATAATTAGTGTACTGCTTGACATAGTCGCAGCTTTTAAATGACTGGGCGTAGCGTTGCAAAGGGATGTGAAACGGAACGAGCACGTGAGGACTGTGGTAGAGTAGGCGAACGGTCGACTTAGGTTTATTGGTAGCATTTTAGGAAAGAGTGGTTCATATCTAAAGGAGATCTTATTCGGGGTGGTCCATTGATAGTGACCGGGCCAAATATCTCACGAAATAAGCGTCAAACGGAGAAACTACACAGAACAAAACTTGTCTAGCTTGAAGGGGGAAACCAGATGGCGCTATGGTTGGCCCGCTTTGTGATAGATGGCGCTGTAATAGTCACAAACACATGGCTCTCAATTTTAGACGAACAGTTGGTAACAGGTAGGTTTTTTAAATGAAAATACAGAACGTAGGAACGTTTGAACATTTTATTTCGGTTGTTCCAATGTGATACATGTACCTTCGTGAACTTATCATTTCTGAGAACGCATCTCTTACAGCGTGAATACCTGTAAATACCACATTAATGCAATAAATGCTCAAAATGATGTCCGTCAACCTCAGTGCATCTGACAATACGTGTAACGACATTCCTCTCAACAGCGAGTAGTTCGCCTTCCGTAATGTTCACACATGCATTGAAAATGCGCTGACGCATGTTGTCAGGCGTTGTCGGTGGATCACGATAGCAAATATCCTTCAACTTTCCCCACAGAAAGAAATCCGGAGACGTCAGATCCCGTGAATGAACGGGCGATAGTATGGTGCTTCGACGACCAATCCACGTGTCATGAAATATGCTACTCAATACTGCTTCAACCGCACGCGAGCCATGTGCCGGACATCCATCATGTTGGAAGTACATCGCCGTTCTGTCATGCAGTGAATCATCTTGTAGGAACATCGGTAAAACATTACGTAGGAAATCAGCATACATTGCACCATTTAGCTTGCCATCGATAAAATGGGGGCCAATTATCCTTCCTCCCATAATGCCGCACCATACATTAACCCGCCAAGGTCGCTGATGTTCCACTAGTCACAGCCATCGTGGATTTTCCGTTGCCCAACAGTGCATATTATGCCGGTTTACGTTACCGCTGTTAGTGAATGACGCTTCGTCGCTAAACAGAATGCGTGCAAAAAATCTGTCATCGTCCCGTAATTTCTCTTGCGCCCAATGGCAGAACTGTACACGACGTTCAAAGTCGTCGACATGCAATTCCTGGTCCTTAGAAATTAGGTACGGGTGCAATCGATGTTGATGTAGCATTCTCAACACCGACGTTTTTGAGATTCCCGATTCTCGCGCAAACTGTCTACCACTGATGTACAGATTAGCCGTGACAACAGCTAAACAACTACTCGGGCATCATCATTTGCTGCAAGTCGTGGTTGACGTTTCACATGTGGCTGAACACTTCCTGTTTCCTTAAATGACGTCACTATCCGGCGACCGGTCCGGACACTCGAATGATGTCGTCCAGGATACCGAGAGCATACATAACACACGCCCGTTGGGCATTTTGATCACAACAGCCATACATCAGCACGATATCGACCATTTTCGCAATTGCTAAAACGTCCATTTTAACACGGGTAATGTATCACGAAGCTAATAGCATCCGCACTGACGGAATGTTACGTGATACCACGTACTTATACGTTTGTGACTATTACAGCGCCATCTATCACAAAGCGAAAAAAGTAGTCCAACTAAAACATTCATATTTCTTTACGTACTACACGAATATGTAATAAAAAATGGGGGTTCTTATTAAAAACAACGCAGTTGATATCCGTTGCCCTATGGCAGCGCCATCTAGCCGGCCAACCATAGCGCCATCAGGTTTCCCCCTTCAATCTAGACGAGTTTCGTTCTTTGTAGTTTTTTCGTTCGATGCTTATTTCGTGAGATATTTAGCCCAGTCACTATCAATAAACCACCCTGTATAGGACGCTGGTGCGATCTAGTCTTGAATACTGCTCGACCGTTTGGGATCCGTATCAGGTCGTGTTGAAAGAGGACATCGAAGCAGTTCAGAGGCGAGCTACTAGATTTGTTACCGGTAGGCTCGAACAACACGTAAGTCTTATGGAGATGCCTCAGAACTCAAATGGAGGGAAGGCAACGTTCTTTTCCAGGACCATTATCGAGATAATTTAGAGAACAGGTATTAGAAGTAGACTGTCCAATGCTTCTACTGCCGTCAACATACATTGTGCGTTAGGTCCTTGAAGATACGATACGAGATATTAGGGCTAATACGGAGGCATAAAGATAATCGTTTTTCCCTCGTTCTGTTCGCTAGTGGAGCAGTAAAGAAAATGACTAGTAGTTTTAGTGTACCCTCCATCACGCACCGTAAGGTGCTTTGCTGAGTATCTGTGTATGTGGAGGATGTAGAAGGAATGACGGAGGAAGCAACTTGATAGGATTCCCCAAAGAACATCATCTAATCCTCGCTAACGCTTGAATAAAGTCGTGAAGAGGTTGTATGCGTGCAAGAGAATGGAGACACGAGAATTCCTGATAGGTTACGTAATGGTAAGTCGAAGGTTTCGAAACTAGATTCTGAACTGTAAGGTATTTTCAGGGGAATATGTAGCTGCTGACCATAATTTATTGGTTAAGAACTCAAGATTTAAACTGAAAATATCGCAAAAAGGTAGAAAATTAAGGAGATGGGAAAAGTATTTAAAGAAGCATTAGACAACAGCTGACTGAAACACGTGAGAGGAGCACATTAGAAGACGAATTGGTAGCTTTGAAAGATGAAATTGTGAAAGCAGAAGAGGATCAAATAGGCAAAAAGAAAAAGCTCAGTAGAAATCCTCGGATAAAGCACGAGATATCCAATCCAATTCTTCTTCCTGACCGTACGTCGTGTCTCCATGAGGTCAGCATATTATTTCGGATTTGGCATTATTAGTGGTGGTAGGTGGCCAGATACCCGCCCTGCCCCCGCGCCTCCACCTATCATTGTCCAAATGCTTGTGAATCGTGTTTTGAGGCGGAACATGCGTATCAGCCGCATGTTCATTTAGTCGGATACGGGAAACTCACTAAAAACCACATCCAGGCTGGCCAACACACCGATCTTCTTCGCTAATCCGTCGGGTGCATTAGATGCGGCGCCGGTACCGCTCCCCGTTTCACACAGGTAGGCAGCTAAACGCGTTTGGCTATTTGTTCTGCCGTGCTGAATTTAACTGACGTACTGCTCCACTAGCGAACAGAACGAGGGAAACGATTATCTTTATGCCTCCGTATTAGCCCTATTATCTCGTATCGTATCTTCGAGGACCTAACGCACAATGTATGTTGACGGCAGTAGAAGCAGTCTGGAATCGCGTGACAGTTACGACCGCAGTTTCGAATCCTGCCTCGGGCATGGATGTGTGTGATGTTCTTAGGTTAGTTAGGTTTAAGTAGTTCTAAGTTCTAGGGGACTGATGACCACAGATGTTAAGTCCCATAGTGCTCAGAGCCATTTGAACCACTGAATAACTTGATATGATCTGATGGATTCGCACAAAGAGACTAAACAACAGTGGTCTTACGCCTTATTAAAAAGATGTTTATCTAGTACATACTCCTGGGACTCGGACAACAGTTTTTACCACAGGTCCTTCTGGTGCACGTGGCAGCACCTTTCTCCTTGGAACATACAGAGCACTTATAACTTTTTTGCCAAATTGAAACACGTGACAGTGGCTCCCCAACCGATTCTGCTGAGATAGGAACCAATGGACGCAAATACATATTTATTGTGTTATGGACACGCACAGTGTACACCGCATAACAACGTAGATCATAGCAACTGTTCAAAGTGATGGCCGCCAGTCTCAACGAATGCATGAAAACAGTGCGTGAAGTTCAGCCGCGTTTTCATTCGTTTCGTATACCACACTTTTGACCTAACCCCAGAGGAAAAGTACAGAGTTGTGAGATCCGGCGATCGCGCTGGGACAGGACCTCCCATTCCAATCCAACAATGAGGCAGCTTGTTATTGAGGTGCTCATGGACATTAACACCAAAGTGGGCTGGTGCCCTGTGGTGTCGAAAAGAGATCATTTCGTGAACAGAAATAGGTACAGTCTCCAAGAATTGTAGCAGCATATTTAGCAGGAGGCAGCGAATTAGATGCTACTAGGTGATATTCAGTAACGCCCACCCACACGTTGACAGAGAATCGATGCTGGTGGCCACCGATGTGGGTGTCGTTGGGACTGTCGTCACACCAAACATGGCTGTTGCAGCTGCTGAGAACACCATCATGGGTGAAAGCGACCTCATCCATGAACAATACAAACTGTACAAAGCTCGGTACTGCAGCACTGCGGTGGATAATCCATTGACAGAAGTGAACGCGGGGTTAAAAATTCGTTGGTCCCAGTGCTTACTCACGTTCTTTATGACAGGGGTGCAATACTTGGTCCACCAGTACTCTCCACACTGGATCCTTCAAAGTGTGAATTTCATGTGAAAGTTGGTGGACGGGTGCTTATTGTGTGGTCAGCCACACAATCCAACACCACTCCTCAAAGTCTGGTGTTAGGACTGAGCGCCCTCTGTGACATTAACGACCCCGTCTCTCATAAGCGGTATCCACGAAGATAAACTTCCTCCAGTTAGGATGCCTATTGGGAAAGCGTTCTCTGTACATTCGGGGCATTACATCCTGCTACAAAGTACATTAAATGAGGGTCTGCCATCTCTCGTGACGAATAATGTTCAATCTTTGACTACACATCATGCACTGTACACAGTAACACACCTCATGATGGAGACATCGCAAGCTGTCTGATGCAGTGGACAACTGACACCAGGGATAGTGGAGTATTAGCGTCACAGGTTAATGTGCCGGTTCAATGCACCCGATCGTCACATGATACACGTGCTATGAACTAAAATGTGTATAGTATGTCTGTTTGGTGACCATAGGTGAACGCTGTTTATCAACTGCTGCCTGTTCCAGTGTACTGCAGACACCGGGGGTCTTTGTGAGAGTGCAGCAGAACCATTGCAATACATACACTGAGAATGGCAATTGTCGCTTTCAACATTTACTATGAGCTATGTTGTTGTTATGCCGTTTCATTGTATATATCCATAACTCAATAAATATGCGTTACTTACCATTGGTTTCCTGTCGCAGTATAGTCGGTCGTGGACCCACTATCACCTGTTTCAGTTTCATACAAAAGGTTTGACACACTGTGTATTTTTCAGGCCTCTACCGGTAGAAATTCGTCGAAGAGCTTTCCATTACTTACGCTGGATATGACTCCTCAGGAGCGATAGTACTACAGTTTTCCTTGGACCGACCCTTAGACCCTGTCTCCTGCAACTGTTTTGCATAATGACCAGAGCACATTGTGCCATCTTTCTGGCTATACTTGAAAATTTTCCAAGTATTACTGTGACTAAGTAGTCTGTGTGTCGTTGGCAAAAATAACCTCTAGTATTTAACTCTCTGATGAATTCATTTGTCACTAGGTATCGCAGTAATAGAGACAATATAGTGGTCTTAATGTTATACTCTTCTCCAACTTTAACCATGTGTTTGAAGGTCGTATTGCTAAAAGCCCCCTCAATACCTAGGAAGATGCAGCGGAGAACTATCTGAAAGTGTAGAGCTTTTTCCACCCTCCCAACACGTTCATGAACTGCTGTTTCGCATGATATGCCTCGTTGATAGGGGAAAACTCTTAGAGCTTTTCAAATAAAACGTTATCAACATTTTACATTTTTATTCTTCTTGTCTACATACGAGGGCTCTTCGGAAAGTAAGGAGCGATAGGTGGTGAAATGGAAACCACAGCGAAAATCAAAACTGTTTTATTTTCAACGGTTAGCTACACCTTCCAGCTACTTCTCTACACAGTCGCCGCTCAGACTTAGACATCTGTAATAGCATTGTACCAACTTTTCAATTCCCAGTGTTTTTCGACAATTTTCTACTCTGGACTGCAGCTCGTTGTCTGGGTCAGGGTCTGGGTCTTCATAGCCAGCGGTTCATTTGAGCAGAGATGAAGCTCAGGGGTAGCCAATTACGGGCCATATTGTGAGTGATCAAACACTTCCCATCGAAAATGCTGGAGCAGCATCTTCATTGCCCCTGAGAGTGCAGCCGAGAATTGTGGTGTAGAACGAACCGCATGACAGTTATGTTATGTGGATTGCATAGCTTCAGGTGAAATATTTCGCCAGGCCCTCGTACTTGTTGGGAGACGCTAATTTCTAGCCATCTTTACGTTCTCACTCTGAGCTCTGAAAAGAGCGACATAATGCGATCGACGGAGGTACTAGACACAGTGCCCAACGTATCTGTGCAAAGCTTCATCAGATTTTCACTGTATTTTCCATTTCGCTACTGATCTTTTCTTACTTTCCGAATAATCCTATTATTTTTAGCCCTCTGCTGCTAAAGGGCTCAGAATTGTAGGGTGTAACGTGGCTGTATGTTACGTAACTATGTCAGTGCATCAGAAACAGCCAGCTGTAATAGAGTTCACCCACGGATGAAGCACCCTCTCCTTAAGCACAACAATGCCAGACCACACTCGAGCGCTGCGACATCTGCAACAATCCAACGCCTTGCGTTCACTATCATCGATCATCCTCCACACAGTCCCGACTTCACTCCATTCGATTTTCGTCTCCCTCCAAAGTTTAAAGAACACCTTCTATGACTTCACTTCGACAGTGATGAAGTGGTGAGAGTAGAGGTGAGGTTTTGACTCCATCAATAAAGTCAAACGTTCTACAGTGAAGGTGTCAATAAACTGGTCTCTCGCTGGGAGAGATGTATTTGTCCTCGGGATGACTATGTCCAAAAAAATTGTAAAAGTGTATTTATGTATGTTCGTACGTATGTTGCACATTTCCTCATAAACCACTGGACCGATTTCTACCAAATTTGGTACACGTATCATTTACTGTCTGGAAACAATCACTGTGGGGGTAAGAACACGCACGTATCAAGATGGTGAAGGTGAGGGTGAAAGAGCAATGTAGCCAGCGACGCGGGTACACACATACTTTAGCTATTCAGGATTTGAGAACGAGAGCACTCAGAGACTTGGAACAAACTTAACACGCTATTTCAAAGCGTTCCAAAACATTTTCTCGCTGACGGCCGCATAAAATGATGACAAGAAAATGGTTTTTCGCTTACTACATTTTCGCTGCTTATGCAATAAAATTGCCACATGAAGCAATACGTTTTAATTTATTATTTTTTTACTACAAGCTGTATTCGTGACACTTTTGTAGACAGTTTACACATATACTACACAATGTATCAGAAAAAGTGCATCACTGTACAACACTTAGGTCCAGAGATACGACGTCATAAGCACTGAGTGCGTGAAAAACTACCGAACCAAACAAAACGTTTAAATTTATTACTTTCTTGTTACTAACGCGTTAGAAACTGCCTCATCGTGACTGATGTTTTAATTTATTACTTCTCTACTACTAATCCTGCACAACACATTTCGCAGTCAGAAGGCGCATACATTACTGGCTGTATCTGCAAAATTATATCATTGTACATCCATAGTTCAGAAGATACGACGTAATACACATTACGCTGCGTTAGAATGTAACTGCAGGGTGGAATTCGCTAGACATACATGTGAAATATGTGTGCAAATACACGTGAAATATCTTAAATTTCTGTGAAATGTGTTTGAAATGTGCGTATGCGAGCAAAGCCACAGGTAGAGAGCTCATCCTGAACCTCTTGAAAATTTTCAGTCAAATTCAGTACACATATTAGTTACAATCTGGAAAGAAATACTATGTGGGTAAGAACCACTAGCCTCCTACTAGGGTGGATGTCATAACGTGTAGAGAGAATGGAGGATGAACAGATGGACAAACAGAGACGGGGAAGGAGGAGAGAGGCACAGACAGAAGGAGGAAGACATGGGCAGAGATAGACGAAGGAGAAATTGTCTAGAAGGAGGAGAGAGGAGGAGATGGACAGAGAAAGGAAAGATGAAGAGATGGACAGAAACTGGAGGAGGAAGAGGCAGGCAGAGAAATGAGGGAGCAGGAGATAAACACACAGGGGGAGAGGAGGAAATGGACAGAGAAGGGGAAGAGGAGGAGATACATAGGGATAGGGGAAAGAGGTGATGGACAGAGAGAGCCGGAGGACGATATGAACAGAGAGAGGGAAAGCAGGAGATTGACCTGAGAGGGGGGAAAGTGTTGGAATTAGAGGGGGGAGGAGCAGATGGACAGAAGGGAGAGGAGCAGACGAACTGAGGGAGGAGATGGAGCGGGAAGATATGGAGTGAATTGGGGGGGGGGGGGGGTGGAGGAGGTGAACAGAGAGAGGCAGTGGTGGAGATGGATAGAGAGAGTGAGGGATGGAGGTGATGGACAGGGACAGGGGGGATTGGTAGAGAGAGGAGGGATGAAAGCTGAATGAAGAGAGTGAGGACGGGTAGAGAGAGAGGGAAAGAGGAGGCTGACAGAGAGAGGAGGAAGGAGGAGACAGACAGAGAGGCAGGACAAGAGAAGATGGAGAGAGAGTGGGGAATGAGGAAATCGAGTAACATAAGATTGGAATAAATAAATACTTGAGCAACGCCACATTTCTCAGATAATTTAGAAATATATACGGCAACATGAAGATCGGATTTGTATAATGTTAATAATGTATTTTTACTTAAATAGCTTTAAAAATTTTACCATGAGAAAATTCAGAGACACTCCTTTTCAGCACGCTCTAGTTATTTATATTAAATTTATACCAACTGAATACAGGTTAGAAAGTTTTACAGTTTTTTACCACTTCTTGGTTATGTCAGATATAAATTACGCTTTCCATAATACAGGGTATGCGATCCCGTCACAACCTGTCTCTGCGCTTGGTCCACACCTTTCAGTGAAGAAACTGAAGTAGTATTGTTTCAAAGTGCGTGTTAGGTAGAATTCGTGGCGGACAACATCCAACCGGCCAGATGATTGATGGTCCACAGAAGGAAAAAATAATTGAAAGTCATCAGCGTTCTCTAAGTGAGGTGAGTAGGGTGGATGTTCCTACAACTTTTGCTTCGTACCCCTATTTTCCACAGCGTCTTTGTTGGCAGGTACCTTGTCCTGACGAAAGATGCCTTCATCTATTGGAACGTACTTCGCTTCTCACGTACTTTCTCAAGTTATTGGTCAAGACGTCGTGCGTATTATAAGCCATTCATTGATTTACACTTTCCCAAGTAATTACTATAAACAGTCCTTATCGCAGTCCACAAAACGGTAGCCATGATGTTACGGACAGTTATGGCCAACACTTTGATGGTGTTTCAGTTTCTGGCTTGAAACGTTGAGATCACAGCCCATCGACGGTAACAAATTTGCACGGAAAATCAGTTATTTACATTCGAAAGTAAGAGAGAAAATAGTTACCGCGTTTATTATTGGTCAGATCCGTACATAAGCAACGTCCATTTTGCACGTGGCCTTCTGCCAGTTAACGCATCATGTAAAACGTGGCAAATCATTCAAATTAAAGAAGTCCAAGGAGTAATTAAAACTCTTGCATTTTAAGAATAAGACAATTAAAATTAAGTGAATAACATCTTAATGTGACATAGTGGTAACGAAAAATGTGATTTTTGATCTTGTGTTGAAAACTGCTGATACTGCTGCTCTGGCAACATATATGTGAGAGACAGTGGGGAAATAAATTTGGAAGCATCAGCTTTTGGCAGCCTACATTGTGATCTTATATCTTCTACGTTTTGGATGAATCCAGTCTGTATTTTCAACTGTCTATTGTTATTTGTATCTTTATATTTAGGCATTTAATATGATAGGGCAAACGAATCTCATACTGAAGCACTGCTAACCTTTGAATACTTATTTCAATAGGTTCTAATCAAATTATAGCCGCGTGGAGTGGCCGTGCGGTTAGAGGCGCCATGTCACGGACTGCGCAGCTCCTCCCGCCGGAGGTTGGAGTCCTCCCTCGGGCATGGGTGTGTGTGTTGTTCTTATCATAAGTTAGTTTAAGTAGTGTGTAAGTCTAGGGGCCGATGACTTAAGCAGTTTGGTCCCTTAGGGGTTCATACACATTTGAACATTTTTTTTCCAGTTATAATTCTCTTGGATACTATAGCTGTTGGTTTTCTCCACTAGTCGCAATTATTAATCCTTGGTCCTGCACAATAGTCTATTGGCAGTTCTGATAGACCTTACAAGCACTTCGCTGCCACATCTGATGTATGTTTTGTGGGTGTTGCTGAGCACTGTACGCTCTACCCTAACAATTTCAGAGTTTCATTGTAGCATCCAGTAATAGACAGGAAGCATTTTTACGAAGGATGTTTATTACAGGTACAGGTGGAAGGACCGAGTAAAGGCCAATAGAAAAAGCAAATAATCCTAATAACCATGGACCGCGTAACCAATGGTTTCCCCAGTACGACGTATTACGACCGAGTACATGAGCACCTTGCAGCAGAGTTCCCAAGGATCGAACTTCAGATATTCACTTGAGGTCAAACACATTAAAGCAAGTGGCAGGGTTCATTTCGTCTCCCGATCGATGACCATAGACGTTCAGATATCCTAGCCATGTTCAGAATGCTTTAATAATCATCCACAATAGGTTCCCGGAGTCCGCCGATACTGTCAAAAGGACTGGAATACACCTAAGCTTTTAAATATCCCCATAGAAAAGAATCCAGTGTACCTGGAACGCCACGTTATTGGTGAGCCTTGACCGGTACAGTTGTTATCGAAATACTACTTACCATTAATAAGTTGCCGAAATGATGATAAAATCAAACTAGGGCAGTTCTATATGGAAGTCACGCTTCACTTGCGGTGTTTCAATAAAAATTTAGCATCAGACAGTGTTCTAACAATGGCACGACTGCACTTGTGTATAATTCGCAATGGGGAAAGCATTCTTTTTCGGACCTCTGTTTATTAGGATTATTCGCTTGTTTCACTGTCCTCAACTCGCCCCTTTCGCATGTACCTGTAAGAGTCAGACACTCAGTATACGTCACTTATAAACAGAAATCATTGATGAATAGCGTTTTAGTTAAAATTGTACTTCATCAGCTTGACCCAGTTATTGTCCGATCCTAAAACAGATCAAACAATATAAATAGAGATCAGTTACTATTGCCGCTGCAGGCATATGTATAAGGAGTGTTTAAATGAAGGAGTAAGTTCCCCACTGTGTGTTTCTGTATGAAATTTAACCCAGATTTGCCTAGCACTCTATAAAAAGTCAACGTATTACCCAAACTATGTACCCACGAACTGTTATCCAATTTAAACTCGTGTACTAACCTATGTCTAAACAGAACCAAGTTTGAACTGAACTGTAACTGGTCTGAATACAATCTGTCTTTATATTAAACGTACAACTGAAGTAAAATAATTATCTGGCCCTAATGAAAATTTGCACTTATCTCGCGGCTTGGCAACTGTTGCCGATTTCTCGGAAGCACAACAGTAAGCAGTAAGCAGTAAGCAGTAAGCAGCAAGTAAGCAGCGGCTAAGCTACATATCTACTTTTTAAATAAAATTTGCAAACAATATCTAAACTGTTGCATACCACATGGTGCCATGGTGCAATGTGGTAAAGCGTAATGATAAACATTCTTTAATCAGTGGGATGGGGAGAGTAACTATTCCTGTGAAATGATATTCCAAGACAGTGATTTTAGAATGAAGTACGTATTCAGAAAGACAGAATAAACTTTCGCTTGATCTTCACACACAACATTGTTAACTAAGTTAACTAGCTGACAATCACCATTCCGACAAGCTAGCTGCGCAGTGATGTAGTCTTATCTCAAACTCCGCCTCTTAAAAAAGTAAAATATAAGAGAAAAACATTATTCAGAATTTATGTTATTTTCGCCCTACAGCATATACATCATATTCATTCTTGCTGTTCTTTAGATTAAATCTCTCTTCATCTAACAGATATAATCACAAGTCAACACAGCACTACTGAATACGGAATACGTCCATCACCTACCACACTTCTACTAAGAATGTATCAGACTGCGCAGAGGCAAAGACTGTGCCACAATAACACCAAAGCTTGTTTAACAGTAACATAACTTGCTCTCTCTCTCATGTACACAACGATAACTCACAAAAATCAAAATAACATGCCCACCTTACAAATGTACGACAAATCGGTTGAAATTAGCATATGGCGCATTGGGATTGCATAGTGAGACATGGATGCCATGGAGCACGCGTCATCACCTCGCCCCAAGAATTTCAAAGCTGTGCCCTCAGCAGACAAGGTGATGCCCACCGCTTATTTCGTCGTCCGAAGTCCGATACTCGTCGAATTCCTTAAGCACGGAAAAACTATTAACAGTGACGTGTACCGTGACACACTATGTAGCCTACGAAAGTCCATTAGCAGCAAACGGGCTGGGCTACTCATGCAGGGAGTGGTTCTGCTCCACGATAACGTGCGTCCGTACGTCTCCAGCGTCAGACAAAGTGTTATGGCCAAGTGGGAGCATCCTGAACATTCGCTCTGCAGCGCGGACAAGTCGCCCAGCGGCTTCCCTGTGTTTGGTCAGCCAAAACTACCTCTCAAAAGAAAGGGCTCCAACGCAGACGACAAACTAAAGGCACTGTGGAGGACTGTCTCCTATCACAGCCACAGTAATTCTGGAAACAAGGACTCCTTCGGCACGTGAAATAGTGGGGTAGTTCTCCTCAGGCTTCTGGTTATTACTTTTGAATAAAGACTCCAGTTACAACCATAGTGTTGTTTCGTACCTTTTGTTTTGAACATCCCTCATATTACAAAAGGAGGAACTAGGAGGATAAACACTTACGAGATGAACGACATTTCGTAGTATGAGAAGCAGTTTAGTAATATTAGAGGTAACTTTAGTTGAACACTACCAGCAGGCATTATGAATATGTACCAATAAATATACTGAGGTGACAAAAATCATGGGATAGCGATGTACACAACTATAGAAAGGGTTAGTATTGCGTACACAAGGTATAAAGGGGTAGTGCATTGGCGGAGCTATCATTTGTACGTAGGTTATTAGTGTGAAAAGCATCCGATGTGATTATAGCCGCACGACGAGAATTAACAGACTTTGAACGCGGAATGGTAGTTAGAGCTAGACACATGGATTATTGTAAATCAGAAATCGTTCAGGAGTTCAATATTCCGAGACCTTTAGTGTCGACAATGTGCCGAGAATACCAAATTTCAGGCATTGCCTCTCACGACGAACTACGCAGTGGCCGACGGCATTTACTTAACGACTGTGAGCTGCGGTGTTTATGTAGAGTTGTCAGTGCTAACAGACAAGCAACACTGTGTGATATAACCGCAGAAATCAATGTGGGACGCATGACGAAAATAGTCAGGACAATGAATCGAAATTGGCGTTAACAGGCTATGATAACAGACGACCGACGTGTGTGCCTTTGCTAACAGCACTTAATAAAAGCAAGTTTTCCGGTCCAGACTGTATACCAATTAGGTTTCTTTCGGAGTATCCTGATGCATTAGCTCCACACTTAACAATCATATACAACCGTTCGCTCGACGAAAGATCCGTGCCCAAAGACTGAAAAGTTGCACAGGTCACACCAATATTCGAGAAAGGTAGTAGGAGTAATCCACTAAATTACAGGCCCATATCGTTAACATCGATATGCAGCAGTATTTTAGAACATATATTTTGTTCGAACATTATGAATTACCTCGAAGGAAAATGTCTATTGACGCACAGTCATCATGGGTTTAGAAAACATCGTTCCTGTGAAACACAACGAGCTCTTTATTCACATGAAGTGCTGAGTGCTATTGACAAGAGATTTAAGATAGATTCCGTATTTCTGGATCTCTGGAAGGCTTTTGACACTGTACCACACAAGCGGCTTTTATTGAAATTGCGTGCTTATGGAATATGGTCTCAGTTATGTGACAGGATTTGTGATTTCCTGTCAGAGAGGTCACAGTTCGTAGTAACTGACGGAAAGTCATCGAGTAAAACAGAGGTGATTTCTGGCGTTCCCTAAGGTAGTGTTATAGGCCCTTTGCTGTTCCTCATCTTTATAACGATTTGGGAGACAATCTGAGCAGCCGTCATCGGTTGTTTGCAGGTGACGCTGTCGTTTATCGACTAATAAAGTCATCAGAGGATAAAAACAGATTGCAAACCGATTTAGAAAAAAAAACATCTGAATGGTGCGAAAAGTGGCAGTTAACTCTGAATAACGAAAAGTGTGAGGTCATCCACAAGACTGCTAAAAGGAACTCGTTAAACTTCGGTTACGCGATAAATCAGTCTAATCTACAAGCCGTAAATTCATCTAAATACCTAGGTATTACAATCACGAACAACTTAAATTGGAAGGAACACATAGAAAATGTTGCGGGAAGACTGCGTTTTATTGGCAGGACACTTAGAAAATGTAACAGACCTACTAAGGAGACTGCCTATACAATGCTTGTCCGTCCTCTTTTAAATACTGCTGCGCGGTATGGGATCTTTACCAGATAGGATTGACTAAGTACATCGAAAAGTTCAAAGAAAGGCTGCACGTTTTGTATCATCGCGAAATATGGGAGAGAGTGTCACAGAAATTATACAGGATTTGGGCTGGAAATCGTTAAAAGAAAGGCGTTTTTCGTTGCGACGGAATCTCCTCACAAAATTCCAAACTTTCTTCTCCGAATGCGAAAATATTTTGTTGACAACGACCTACATAAGGAGGAACGATCACCACGATAAAATAAGGGAAATCAGAGCTCGTACGAAAAGATACAGGTGTTCATTCTTTCCGCGCGCTATACGAGATTTGAGTAATAGAAAATTGTGTAGGTGGTTCGATGAATCGTCTGCCAGGCACTTAGATGTGATTTGCAGAGTATCCATGTAGATGTAGATGTAGATATATCGCCAGCAGCGCTCTCGGTGGGCTCGTGACCATGTTGGTTCGACCATAGACAGCTGGAAAACGGTGGCCTAGTCGGATGAGTCCCTATCTCAGATGGTAGTGTCTCAGTGTGGTGCAGACTATGCGAAGCCATGGGCCCAAGTTATCAACAAGGCACTGTGCAAGCTGGTCGCGGCTCGTGATGTGCGCTGTGTTTAGGTGTAATGGACTGTGTCCTCTGGTCCAGATGAACCGATCATTGACTGGAAATGATCATGTTTGGTTACTTGGAGCCCATATGCAGCCATTCTGCACAATTCGGGCGAATAATTTGGCCACCCAGACCGCCCGACGTGAATCCCATCAGACATTTATGGGGTATAGTCGAGAGGTCAGTTCGTGCGCAATTACGGACCGCCATAGGGGCAGCAAGGCCCAATATCTCTGCAGGGGACCTGCATCGACTTGTTGAGCCCATGCCAAGTTGCTGCACTAGGCCGGGCAAGAGGAGGTCCGACACGATATTAGGAGGTATCCCATGATTTCTGCTACCTCGCTGTTTCAAGCGGTGAGAATACACCGACAAAACTGACCCTGGAATATGTAAGAAGGGAAGGGTAACAGAAGTGTCGCATAAATGAGAGTGTGGCACGCATGAAGGAGTACACCATTTTGTGAAAAGTAGAGAACTCGCAAGAGATGGAAAACTAAGGACAAGACAGAGATATAAATTAATTTCGAAATATTTTCTGTAAACAGTGCTGCATAGCTTCGAAGTGTTTTAAAAAACGACATCAGAAAAACACCAGTAGCAGTTGTAGTGGGTATTTATTGAGGGACAGTCTCTTTTGGTCAAGCGGCTCTCTTTGAGTCGTGGAGTGAGACTAAATCAGTTTAATGGAAGTTACTTGATCTCAACTGATAGTAATTATAGCGAACAATATGGTGGCAAGTGCCGTGACATAGCTCTGGAATGCATTGCACATAAGAAGGTTAACTGTGTTATTTGTTCTGCATGGGGAGAGTCGGAGAATACTTAACATCAATGGCAGCGTACTCACCATCTGTGCCATACGTCACACTCTCCAGCTGCTAGCTCCCCTGGCATCACTAGAGCACCTTCCATATGCGGTCACTAATTCTGCTGCTGTCCTTCCCCCAAACCAATTTTATTGAAGAAAAAATTCTACAACTGTCAAGTACTTTAAATACTATATTGGAAACGTCAGCTGTGCCAATACAGCTTTATTGCTCTACCGGTTTCGGTCCAAAAAATCATCATCACTGGAGGGGGAAGATGGACATTGGTCATATACGAATGTATGATGGAAACCGGTAGAGGGATAAAGATGTGTTGGTACAGCTGGTGGTTTACAATGCATTATTTCAAATTCTCCTAAAATATTTGTACGCTCGGAAAATTATTATTGTCGATTAGTAACGTAATACTTCACCGTTTGCTTTGTGTCACGCATAAGCAACATCATGGCACACGTATAGGATATTTCAAAGTCTTTGCGACAAACGTCCAGCTGTAACGGATCACGTGATGGGGAACAACTTCAATTACAGACGAAATGTTCGTCGACACTTCCCAAGGGCGCTAGACATCGTTTAAGACTGATTATGTGCCTAAGAGGCGACAGGACGTATCCAGTCAGCAATGATCATATACAACGCGCGTTTCCCATCATCCCCTTATCTAGTCCGTATGACAGGCGATAGGCCTAGCAAAATTGAAGTTTCTGATTCGCTTCTAAAATATGTCTCTCCACTTAGATACACTCATTCTTATGGTTTTCTTGTTACAGGGGTAGATAGTTTGCTGTACACCTGGTTAGTGGACCCCGCTAGATCGTTGAAATCACGTCATACCAGCGCTGGCGAGTACTAAAGGGCGTCTCGCGTCGCTGGGAAGATTCAGCCAACATGTTGTCTCTAATAAAAGTTGTTCTCCATGACGTGATCTTTGATCGCTGGATGTTCGCCAGAAAGACTTTGAAGCATGTTGTATAGTCTCGCTATATGTGCATAAGAGGAGAAACAATCCTTAATGTTCTACGTGTTACTGGAAGAGTGCGGTATGGAAAGATGTAAGTGGTCGCGTGATCTGTCTGCTAATCACAAGTATGAAGGAAAATTAGATATCGTAGTAATCAGTCGCTTATCGCTTGTAACTGCCGAACAGTCTGATGAACTGCATGCGACGAATCGACCATGTGTGGATGGCTACTTGGTTGCCCCTCACTTGTCTAGTTGTTAATATCATTATCTAGTTATGACTGATTTTGCTATTCCCAAGCGAGGTAAGGACTTTACGTTAGAAACTGTTGATATTTAGGCACCACAAACCATTTATATTAAGAAGGATCGCGTTTATACTCTTACATTCTGCAGTGAGCAGCCGGCCGGAGTGGCCGCGCGGTTAAAGGCGCTTCAGTCTGGAACCGCACGACCGCTACGGTCGCAGGTTCGAATCCTGCCTCGGGCATGGATGTGTGTGATGTCCTTAGGTTAGTTAGGTTTAAGTAGTTCTAAGTTCTAGGGGACTTATGACCACAGCAGTTGAGTCCCATAGTGCTCAGAGCCATTTGAACCATTTTTTGAGCATTCTGAAGCTTGTGCGATAGAGTAAGAAATTGAAGGGAAGTTTATAGTAATTGTAATAATTCACTGGGCTAGAGCTGTTGATTTTGACATATATATGAAACAACCAGACATAGTGACGATGTTTGTAGCTTCTAAACAAAATGGCGTAATATTAAATAGACATTTTAGCTTAAATGTAAATCGCGTACCTAACACATTCTAAAATGGTACTCGAATCTCTTGTAAATTTCATTTAATCTATGAAATAACATTTTTTTAATTTTAAAAAAATTTGATGCGTGGAACGCAGATATTCCCCCTTATATAATTAAAGCACGTCAAATAGTTTAGGGTTGCTTTCTACAACCATCTTCTGATCATCCAAACCGTAAAAAAGCTGTGAACATGCACTAAAAACTATCATCATTGGCGGTAGTCAAGCGTTTACGAGTATTCATAGTCTGGGTCAACAAGACTATGACGTTATTTAGTTACTAACATCGTCGTGAACGAGCCAGGTTCTAAACAATAATCTTGCAAGATGACGGTAATAACAGTAAAAGACAAATGGTCCATTGCATTAGTAAACACTACACCAAAAGCTCATTATTTGCAATTGCGCAGCAGGTATTATAGTCAGAACAATATGTATAACGGTTACAATGGCAGGACTTTTTGAGAATACAGAATAGTTCATCCAAAGCAATACGAAGAGAAAATATATGATATAATTCGGCTTAAAGAAATTGAACAAGAATTTATCAAGAACAACACCAGAAATTTTTCCAAAATTTTCAAAGAAAACCTAACAGGGTATCAACCACCTAATCTGTGCTTTCGCCGGCCCGGTGGATCACTGAGAACCAACCCTAAAAGAACTGTCAACTTTTAGCTAAATATTTCACTCATTTCTCAACAAAGAGCCTCCGACAGAACAACTTGATTGCGAAAAACTCACATCCAATCCCGATTCAAATACACCAGTACTTAAAGAGGTAAAGGAAATAATCAATTCTTTGAAGAACAACTAGTCTCCAGGGAAGACGGAATCACAGCAGACAATAATCTCACACAAGCAACCCACAGAATTATATCAAATATTTGGGAAACTGAACAAATACCTGCAGAGTGGAAATGTGCATTAATTCATCCTCTACACAAAAAGGTGCAAAAACCGATCCAAATAATTACAGGGGAATTTCACTGCTCCCTGTAACATACAAAATTCTTTCAAAGGCCCTGTTAGACAGCTTAGAAGAACAAGCGGACTGACCAGTTAATAGGGGAGTATCAGGCAGGGTTTCGCGAAGGTCGATCTTGCATCGAACAGATATGGAACTTGAAAACAATTTTGCAAATGAGAATATGTAGAAATACTGTGGTAACGTTTGTCGATTTTAAAAAAGGTCAGTTATTCAACAGGCATTAACAGATACAGCCGGCCGTTGTGGCCGTGCGGTTCTAGGCGCTTCAGTCTGGAACCGCGTGATCGCTACGGTCGCAGGTTCGAATCCTGCCTCGGGCATGGATGTGTGTGATGTCCTTAGGTTAGTTAGGTTTAATTAGTTCTAAGTTCCAGGCGACTGATGACCTCAGAAGTTAAGTCGCATAGTGCTCAGAGCCAGATACAACCTCCGAAGTTAAATTCATTGGAGAAATGTCAGAAGCATTTCATATCCATACTGTTGTTCGCCAAGGAGATGGAATGTCCCCCCTTCTACTTAACATGATTCTGGAAAAAATTGTGAGAACGTGGAAAAAGGAAATAAAGGGAATTCAGCTTGGGATTAAAAAAGAGCTGCATTGGAAAAGCTACACGAAATCTCACAGAAAATTGGGTTACAAATCTCCTACGAGACAACACAGTATATGAAAAACAAACCTGTAATTAATCTCCCCATTACTACCCAGTACGGGAAAGTGGCACAGTTTGCCCACTTCAGATACCTGGGAGAGATAATCCAACCATCAGGACTGAACTCAATAGCCAGTAATGATAGAATCTCCAGATTACAAAAACCGTATAAGCTCACTTGGAATCGCTATAATAAGAAATCTATTTCTGTCAATGTGAAACTAAGACATGACGACACAGTAGTCCTACCAGAAGCACCTAATGCTGCAGAAACTACAGTGATTCATGGTCATACGAAGATCAGAGACATTGAAAAGCAGGAAAGAAAAATTCTGAGGAAAATATATGGACCAGTATTTCGAGAAGGAACTTGGATGAAGAGGCCAACTAGAGAGACGTACAAAGACATAGAAACAATAACAGACACCATTAGAAAGAGAAGGATGAAATTTTATGGGCATATCAGCAAGATGGATAAAAGCAGGCTCACAAGGCAAATCTTTGAGAGAGTAAAAAACAAGGCCCGGTGGAGCACTGAAACAGAACAATAACTTGGGATCACAAAATGCAATAGAAACGATAGAGAACAGTTTAGAAACATTGTAAAGAAACACACATTTAAACAAGAACACACGGAGAACAGAACGTGAAAAAGGTCGTCGGAAGAACGCAAGAGAGAAGACAGTGAACGTATGAAGAGAATTTGAGAAGAACGAAGAAAGAAGAAGAAATCATGACTAAAGTTCAATCGCTCTCTTAAAATGGAATAATTGGAAATAATAATAATAACAACGGCTACAAGAATTGTCAGCTGTTCCATAATCTGCAAACCAGTGACCCAGCTTTCCGTATAAAACAGCCATCCTTGCCAAATTTGCACAAGTTGAAGGATAAAGATGAAATACCAGAAGCCCAAACAGCAGACACAATATGTTAAAAATAAGAATAAAAATATACACAACAACTTTGTTTCAATGGAAAGTGTGAAGTATCCTGTAACATAGCCTACACTTCCCAAGGAAAGTGTTCCAAAACAAATTTAATGAATGTGATTTCCAACTTTCCACTTATTTTTCTCCGAGTATTAGTCGAAGCACGGAGAGGAATTGCTGTTCCTACTAAATATAACGGTTCGTTTTCAATAGGACGAAATCACGACGTAATAATATTCGATACACTGGTTTAAATCGCTTGGAACATCACTCGTGTGACGGGTTCGAAGCGAGCGACCGATTTCAGGCGATTATAGCCCATATTTGCGTTTCCTCAAAGCGACGTCCGCACAGGGTGTGGAACGAAAGAGTGCCACGCTTACGTTCTAGCTTTCGTGGGTCGTGGATAGTTCACTCGCACTGAAGCATCTACCAAAATTAGACTCACCTGAGCGCAGAAAGCCTAGCGCCTCGTACAAAGTAGTACTGCAGTGATTTCAGTTTTGGCTCTTATTTAAGCGCATATAATGAATCAGGTGGTGGGACCGGAAGAAACACGAAATAAATTCCCAACAACAGAGTTGACAAGTCGGATTGTGTTCACTGGAGAACGAAATGACGAGCTGGTAGAGTATCTGTGGTCAATGGAGAAGACTTTTTAATTGTTGGATTCATTGCCACATTATTAGTCCGTCAACAAGCAGAAGGAAATGACTTAATACATAGATCTGATAATGGAATTTGTCTGTTTGGTCTATTCGCAAACCAGAATATGCATCTGGTGTACAATCGATGGGATTCAATAATAACAGTAACTGCACTAATACCATAAAAATTTTCTTATTCCATTCTGTCCCGTCGGTGAGGCAGAACGGGGATATGCATGCACTTCTTTGGACAAAAAAATGTAAAACAGTACGTAGCATCATGTGATTATGATTATCAGGTAAGAGAATTAGTTTATACTACAAGGTGATTTTTTATACCTTTAAGAAGTCTATTTCTGTGCTCCCTTATTGTTATACAAAAATTGTTAAACATTAAGTATTCCATCACGCTCCGACTTTCCCTACTACTATGAGACAGGTAGTAAGCGAAAAACAAAACTTCAAGTTTCTTTACAAAATTTAGCTTTAGGAGCCTTTTTGAAGAGTCGGGTATTTTTGCTTCGTGTCCCAAAAAACCCACACAACACTAGTTTTTCTGCACACGTTCCAGAAACCGCAGGGTTTCAGTATCTTGTAATTTTATCACCCGATGCACTGTTGACATGATGGAGGCAAATTCGTGACCAAAATTCAAACAGGTCTGATATGACGCGTGAGCCCTGGCTAGTGCCTGTGACGGCATAGGCTTTCACACGCCACGTAGTACATGAAAACATACCTGACGCTAGCACGCCGCCCCTACTAGGATCGCGCCTTAACCCAGACGTCTAGTGACTGGCGTTGTTGCCTGTGGATCATGGGGTCCCGGGTTCGATTCCCGACCACGTCAAGGGTTTTCTGCGCCCAGGGACTGGGTGTTTGTCTTGTCCTCATCACTTCATCACAATTCCGAAAAATGGCGAGAAGGGACAGTGAAAAGATTCGAAATTTGTATAGGGGATGATAACCATGCGATGGTGCTCCCCACAATTAAAATATCATCACCATCTTAATCCAGTCTAATCAAATGACTAGCTGTAGTTGCATGATGTTGCTTTGGCCTCGACCTCAGCTCACAGATGCACACTCCGGTGTATGAATGCATGGAGTTCGATTTCTGGCTAAAAAATGGCTGTAAAGCGAAGCAAAGGTCTGTGTGTCATTTGGTAACTGCTTTGAATAAACAATCAGGATGAAGAAGAGAGTAGTTTGTGATGATTATGTGGTTTACAGAAGCTTGAGATAGTATTTTCAACTGTGATAATAAAGTAAGTCACTTGTCATTCAGTCATTCATATTCTGCACAACGACAACCAATAGTTCAAAGTGAATCTACGTCTGAAAGTAGTGATGAAACTCATGATAACAATGAGTGTACACCGGCCAGCTCGAAACTTGTTTATAATATTACGGACAGACAGGCAATGTTGTAGGCTCTGTAAGACAAAACAGAAGAAAATTTGCCTCGTGACATCCCTGAAACAAAATTGAAACGCAGTGCATTGTGTGTGAATTGGCACGATAACAAGGATTCCTGGTTTCTGTCTAGGAAACATGAATCTGTTGACATGATGGAAACAGGCAGACAACAAATTAGTGGTGATAAAACCCAAATGTGTCCTTGAATATCAGAAGGGAACGCGCGGCGAATAACGTCAAGAGCAGACGAAAGCTCTTTTTTCAGTCACGCGACGCACAATTAAGGAGTATAGAAACATATTTCTTTATCTTCTTGTAATGTGTATTTTTAACTCCTTCATTGTGCATCATCAGTAAAACAGAATAGATGCCTGCTGCACCGATTCAGGACAAACGCCACACAGCAACAGTTACAGGGTGCACAGCTGCTGGAGTCCTCTGTTTAACGTCACTTGGTAGTGAATCTGCTTCAAAAATTAGAATTTTTCCGTGTTAAAACAATATTTTGAGTTCTGTGAACAAAATAGTAGTTCAGTGAATCGATTCGGACGTCGGGAACATCTTTAAAAACAATTATAAATATATGTCGGTATGCGGCAACGATCGTGTTTCCGCTGTGGTCGGATGTCAAATAGCGTCATCAATATTTTGCCACTTCGAAAAGATACACTGCGTAATCGTTTTTTGAGTTGGCAGCCCTTTTAGCACACACGCTTTCAGGTGCGCCTTTGTTTTCCTTTGTATATCTATGGTTTTCGAGTGTTGTTTGTGTTCAAACTTCTGTACGTTGTTGAGTTGTTGGTGGTGTGTCATTATCGGAAGTAGTTATGCCTCCAAAAAAGTGTTTTGGAACGGGAAAACGTAAGTTTTATGGTAATGGGGTTACTTTGGGAAAGTAGAGACTGTGTAATTACATCCACAAACCAACTGCATATTATGTCGACTCCGCCAAGTGCCCCAAGACAGAAGCTAAAATACACTCACGCTCATAAATCAAGGATAATTTAGAATGTGGTGCCACGCAACATGGCACTACACAAAACTGGTGCTAATAGCATAGGCACATAGGGAACACACACGACACAGATCTGTGAGTCCACGGTATTGGTGATAAGTTGAGAGAACCCTCCCGAAACGTGCTGCAAAACGCCACTGTTTCCTGCGCATGTACATCAATATGGGATATGATCACCATGCACACGTACACAGGCCGCACAACGGGTTGCGTACTCTGAATAAGGTGGTCGAGCAGCTGCTGGGGTATAACCTCCCATTCTTGCACCACTACCTGTCGGAGCTCCTAAAGTGTCCTAGGGGTTTGAAGACATGCAGCGATAGTCGACCGAGAGCATTCCAGACGTGCTCGATGGGGTTTAGGTCTGGAGAACAGGCAGGCCACTCCATTCGCCTGATATCTTCTATTTCAAGGTACTCCTCCACGATGGCAGCTCGGTGGGGCTGTGCGTTATCATCCATCAGGAGGAATGTGGGACCCACTGAACCCCCGAAAAGGCAGACATACTGGTGCAAAATGACGTCCCGATACCTGTTACAGCTCCTCTGTCAAAGACATGAAGGGGTGTACGTGCACCAATCATAATACCACCCCACACCATCAAACCACGACCTCCATACAGGTCGCTTTCAAGGACATTAAGGGGTTGGTATCTGGTTCACGCCAGATGAAAACCCGGCGAGAATCACTGTTCAGACTATACCTGAGGTCGCCCGTGAACATAACCAGGACCACTGTTCCAATGACCACATACTGTGATCTTGCCACCAGGCTTTAAGGGCTCTCCTGTGATCAGGGGTCAGTGGAATGCACCTTGCAGGTCTCCAGACAGATATACCTTGTCTGTTCAGTCGTCTGTAGTCTGTGTGTCTGGAGACAACTGTTCCAATGGCTGAGGTAAGGTCCCGAACAAGGCTATCTGCAGTACTCCGTGGCCGTCTGTGGGCACGGATCGTGAGATATTGGTCTTCTTGTGGTGTTGTACACTGTGGACGTCCCGTACTGTAGCGCCTGGACACGTTTCCTGTCTGCTGGAATCGTTGCCATAGTCTTGAGATCACACTCTGTGACACACGGAGGGCCCGTGATACGACCTACTGTATTTGACCAGCCTCCAGTCGCCGTAGTATTCTACCCTTCATAACGTCACCAATATGAGCTCTTTGAGCCATTTTCAACACGCAGTCACCATTAGCACGTCTGAAAACGTCTGCACACTTACTCGCTGCACCGTACTCTGACATGCACCAACACATCTCTGCGAATGTGGACTGCTGCCAGTCCCACCGTGCGATGACCGCAGGTCAAATGCACCGCATAGTCCTAACCCGAGGTGACTTAAACCCGAAAACCGCCCACCAGAGCGTTGTTTCACCATGTATCAGCATTATCCTTAATTTATGAGCATGAGTCTATTTGAGTACAAAGAGTGACATTTCTATAAAATATGATCAAAACACTGTAATGGAATGCATTTCCATTATTGATGAATTGAGTGCTTTATGTTCGCTTCTAAAGAATGCTGCTGAGTGTGCGCTTTATGGAAAAGGTGGTATTAAAATCGTCAAAGATTTTGAAGGCAGTAAAGGTATGGCTAGCAACTTACAAATGTTTTGTGATTTCTGTGGGGTAACTGAAACTGGGTATTCCTCTGGATTGTGCAAAGGAAGAGTTTACAACAGAAATATCAGACTTCCATATGGAATGATGTGTATAAGGGTAGAAAAGCAGCTCAAATATTTTGTGCTGTCATGAATTTGCCCCATCTACAAGATTTCAGAAGTACACACAGCTACTTCTTGAAAGTCTTGGTCAAGTGAGTGTTGTGTCAATGAAGAAAGCAGTAGAAGAAATTGTGTAATGAAATGAAGGTGACACTGATATGGCTATGGCCTTTGATGGGACATCGTTCAAAATGGCTCTAAGCACTATGGGAATTAACGTTTGAGGTCATCAGTCCCCCTAGACTTGCCCTAGGCAGGATTCGAACCTGCGACCGTAGCAGCCACGTGGTTCCAGACTGAAGCGCCTAGCACCGCTCGGCCACAGCGGCCGGCCTTAATGGGACATGGCAGAAGTGTGGTCACCTATCATTGAATGGTGTTCTCACCGCAACATCTCTAGAAAATGGAAAGATGATTGACATAGAATGTATGTCAAAGTACTGCCATGATTGCAAAGGAAATAACCGGGATCACGTTTGTGTCCAGAATTTTTCTGGGTACAGTGGTGGAATAGAATCAGAGAGAGTTATCAGAATATTTCAAAGGTCAGAAGAGAATTATGGTGTAGGTATGTGAAGTATCTTGGAGACGGAGACTTCAAAGGGTTTTCAAATGTGTTGGAAAATATGCATTACGGATAACTGTAAAAATTGAGAAGTTAGTGTGTGTTGGTCATGTCCAAAAGGCGATGGGCACACGTTTACGTAAGCTAATAAAGGATATGAAGGAGGAAAAGCTCAGTGGTGGCAAACCAATTGGTGGTTGGGGTCGTCTTACTAAGGAAGAGGTGGACAAACTGCAGCTCTGTTATGTTTTAGCCATAAGAAGGAATCGAGACAATATTAAGCCATGAAGAAATCAGTGTGGGCTACCCTTTTCCATAAAGCTTCTACGAATGACCATCCACAGCATGCTCTCTGCGACAGTGGTGTAGCCACATGCTGTGGGTACAAAAACGCAGCAGCAAATGGTGAGACTTGTGCACACCATCACTCCCTGACATTTGAGGTATTGGATGCAATTAAGCCCATATACAGGGACCGAAGTGACACTAAACTATTGTCACGGTGCTTACATGGAAAGACACAAAATGTTAATGAATTTTTCAACCATGTGATATGGGAACGCCTGCATGAAACTGTGTTGGTTTCAGTACAACAAGATTAGATTTTTTAGATGCAGTTATTTGTTTTAATGATGGGGAAGTTAGCAGATGTGATGTTTTAGAGTTGTTGGGACTAATTCCTGGTTTCAATATGAGACAAGTACTGAATGCCGAAGGCGAAAAATGGGTTCTTGAGGCAACTAAAGAGGCCAGAATAACAAAGAGGAGCAAGAAAAGGAAGAGAGAAGATGAGGAACACACAAACCAAAAATATTATGTAACTGGAGGGTTTTACGAGCAACAGAGGTAACAGATGAAATGTAGCTTTGAACTGAATATCCCAAGAATCAAATTTTCTGACTTGTTTATTTTATACAAAAAAAAGCTATTTGAGCTAGAGGTCTGAAAATTTTTGAGAAATTTCAGGCTATCATTTGGAGAAAAGTAGGCTACAGACACCAGCTTACTATCACCAGGGGGAAAAAGATACCCTTATTAATTATACAAACATTACCTTAATTTTGATTTTCTAATTATGTACTTATAGTATAAAAACTATTGATTGATTGCATTTGATTGTAGTCTGCTTTTTAGATAACAGTGTCATAAATGTGTGCACAAAGTTTTAAGCATCTAAGAAAATTAGTTAATAAGTCTATAGACTTCAGACATAGACTGGCAAGAAACATTTTAAATCACTGATCGACATACATTTTTGTATAATAAGTTTATATCAAAGCTAATCTGATTATTCTTATACCAAAATCTACATCCTTCAAACATTTTCATTGTCCTAAAATTTGTTTTTGTTCAGAGTTCACATTACGTAGTTAGACTCTCATAAACTTCATGAAAATTCTTACTGTTTTTCCGGCCTTTAACTGGCAAGTTACCTTAAGGGCGATCTTCAGCGAGTACCGCTCCATGAGACTTCAATGCACATAACTGCAACTGAGGAAAGAAAAATTCACAAAAAGGGGTGTTGTGTGCATCTTAACAGAAAAAGGAAGTGAACGCGCATGGCAGTTGAAAAAGTGTGATGTCACTTTAAATTTAGAACAGCTTTTTAAAGTCCACCATACCCAAAGTCATACTAGCTGATATGTATTAACACTTTCGCGAAGGAACCCAACGAGAACTCGTGCAACGGCATTTAGCCAGACGGACGGCGCCCGAGTCTTACTCGTGCAGTGTGTGAAAGTTCGTAGCTGTCATTAAACTTCTTTACCTCTATCGGCAATCATGTACACTGCACATGGAAGGGTTTCTACATTGTACTACCACGTAATGTTCGAATTCTGACATGTCTGTGCTCGAAAACGAGCCTCGTATTCTGCTGTTCAAAGTTGAGGGGATAAATCAGACCAATTAACTGCTTTCTATCCTTTCAAGAGAAAACACTTCAAATTGTGGACAAAATTGTTCTTTCATTTGTTTGTAATGGACATCACGAACGCTTTCGTGCCGTACAAGGGTAAGAAATTCTTTTGCGGCACGTCAAGATATAGTCTTCTCAAGAATGAAATTTTCACTCTGCTGCAGAGTGAAAATTTCATTCCGGAAACATTCCAGACTGTGGCTAAGCCACGTCTCCGCATATCCTTTCATCCAGTAGTGCTATTTCTGTCAGTTCCGCAGGAGAGCTTCTGTAAAGTTTGGAAGGTAGGAGACGAGGTACTGGCGGAATTTGAAGCTATGAGGACGGGTCGGAAGTCGTGCTTGGATAGCTCAAACGGTAGACCACTTTCCTGCGAAAGGCAAAGGCCTTGAGTTCGAGTCTCGGTCTGGCACAGAGTGCTAGCCTGACAGACAGTCTTCTAGTTCCTGGACTGAGCAGACTTAGTGGGCAACATTTTGCCGAAAAGATACCACCTGCCGAGAAAAAATTATACCCAACACCAGTCTGCAAAGTGCGCTCCGATATCAGTAGGAGCCAAAAAGTGCAAAACACACCGAAAAGAAACGTCCTGGTGTCGTCCAAATTGTCATGTATCTCTTTATTGCCTGGGTGTTAATACAAAACACCTCTTAGCCAAATTACAACACATTTTTTTCGAAAAAAACACATTTCAGTAAAACTGTTTGAACACTGAGGTGACAAAAGCCATGGGATACCTGCCAATATCTTTTCGGATCCCCCTCTGCAGGGAGTAATGCAGCAACTCGATGTTGCGTGGACTCGACAAGTCGTTGGAAGTCCTCTGCAGAAATCTTGAGCCATGCTGCCTCTAGAGCCGTTCTTAATTGCGAAAGTAATGCCGGTGCAGGATATTGTGCACAAACTGACCTCTCCATTATGTCCAATAAATATACGATGGGATTCATGTAGGGCAATCTGGGTGGCCAATTTGTGCAGAATGTTCTTCAAACGAATGGTGAACAATTGTTGCCCAACTACATGGCGCATCGTTGTTTGGGAACATTAAGTTCATGAATCGGTGCAAATAGTGTTCAAGCAACCGAACGTAACCATTTCCAGTCAATGGTCGGCTTACTTGAGCCTGAGAACCCAGTCCGTTCCATGTAGACACAGCCCACATAATTATGGAGCCAACACCAGCTTGGGAATTGCCTTCTTCACGACTTAGGCCATAGCTCTTACTAGCTGAAATCGGGATTCATCTGACCAGGCAACGGTTTTCCAGTCGTCTAGAGTCCAACCGATGTGGCCACGAGAACAGGGGAGGTATTGCAGGCGGCGTCGCATTGTTAGCAAAGGCACTCGCGTCAGTCGTTTGCTGGCAGAGACTATTAATACCAAATCTCGACTCACTATGCTAACGGATACGTTCATCGTACGTCCCACATTGATTTCTGCGGTTATTTCAGGTAGTGTTGCGCGTCTGTTAGCACTGACAGCTATACGAAAACGCCGCTGCTTCCGGTCGCTGAGTGAAGATATTCGCCCATTGTGGTCTCCATAGAGAGAGAGGTAATGCCTGAAATGTGGTATCCTCGAAACACGCTTTACACTGTGGATCTAGGAATATTGATTTCCCTAACGATTTCCGAAATGGAATGTCCCATGCATCTAGCCCAAACTACCAGTCCAATTCCCGAGTCTATTAAGTCCCGTCCTGGTGCCATAATCACGTCGGAAACCTTTTCATATGAATCACCGAGTACAAATGTCACCTCCGGTAATGCACTGTCCTTTTAAATTTACGTATGCAATAGTACCGCCATCTGTATGTGTGGATATTGCTATCCCATGCCTTTTTCAGTGCAGAGTATATATTCTAATTTTACCACCTCAAAATTCGCCTTTCACAAATAGTTAACCAGGTTCCGTCGATTCAAATCAAACAGCACACGAATTTATTATCTTTGTAGTTACAATGCTACGATCGTCGGAAAATGTATGAAAAGCAGTCGTCTGTCCGGCTGCACCGGCCACGGTGACTGAGAGCAGCCTCGAAAATACACTACTGGCCATTAAAATTGCTACACCACGAAGATCACGTGCCACAGACGCGAAATTTAACCGACAACAAGAAGATGCTCTGACATGCAAATGATTTGAGAGTATTCACACAAGGTTGGCGCCGGTGGCGACCCCTACAACGTGCTGACATGAGGAAAGTTTCCAACCGATTTCTCATATACAAACAGCAATTGACCAGCGTTGCCTGGTGAAACGTTGTTGTGATGCCTCGTATAAGGAGGAGAAATGCATACCATCACGTTTCTGACTTTGATAAAGGTCGGATTGTAGCCTACCGCTGTTGCCGTTTATCGTATCGCGACATTGCTGCTCTCGTTGGTCGAGATCCAATGACTGTTAGCAGAATTAGGAATCGGTGGGTTCAGGAGGGTAATACGGAACGCCGTGCTGGATCCCAACGACCTCGTATCACTAACAGTCGAGATGACAGGCATCTTATCCGCGTGGCTATAACGGATCGTGCAGCCACGTCTCGATCCCTGAGTCCACAGATGGGGACGTTTGCAAGACAACAACCATCTGCACGAACAGTTTGACGACGTTTGCAGCAGCATGGACTATCAGCTCAGAAACCGTGGCTGCGGTTACCCTTGACGCTGCATCACAGACAGGAGCGCCTTCGATGGTGTACTCAAAGACGAACCTGGGTGCACGAATGGCAAAACGTCATTTTTTCGGATGAATCCAGGTTCTGTTTACAGCAGCATGATGGTGGCATCCGTGTTTGGCAACATCGCGGTGAACGCACGTTGGAATCGTGTATTCGTTATCGCCATACTGGCGTATCACCCGGCGTGATATAACGGGGTGCCATTGGTTACACGTCCCGGTCACCTCTTGTTCGCATTGACGGCACTTTGAACAGTGGACGTTACATATAAGATGTGTTACGACCCGTGGCTCTACCCTTCATTCGATCCCTGCGAAACCCTACATTTCAGAAGGATAATGCACGACCGCATTTTGCGGGTCCTGCACGGGCCTTTCTGGATACAGAAAATGTTCGACTGCCGCCCTGGCCAGCACATTCTCCAGATCTCTCACCAATTTAAAACGTCTGGTCAATGGTGGCCGAGCAACTGGCTCGTCACAATACGCCAGTCACTAGTCTTAATGAACTGTGGTATCGTGTTGAAGCTGCATGGGCAGCTGTACCTGTACACTCCATCCAAGCTCTGTTTGACTCAATGCCCATACGGCCAGAGGTGGTTGTTCTGGGTACTGATTTCTCAGTATCTATGCACCCAAATTGCGTGAAAATGTAATAACATGTCAGTTCTCGTATAATATATTTGTCCAATGAATACCCGTTTCTCATCTGCATTTCTTCTTTTTGAAGCAATTTTAATGGCCAGTAGTGTATTAAGTCTGATTCCAGAGCAATCGGTACAGTATTGTAATATGGTCCCATTGGGTTACTGCGCGTCACCACAGCATCCACCTTCTGATGTGCACAACGGTATAGTCCTCGACTATCTCGGGAGCTGCAAGCAGGGCGCCTTGTGCGATGGTGTAAGCGGCGCGTAGTCAGCCTACGCCGTCCAGCCGCTGTCCGAGAGAGCTGCCGGTCCCAGGAGAGAGAGGCCGGCCAAACGTTTGTAGGAAGGCGGGCCGGAGCTGGCCGGGGCGCTCATTTGCGTCGGCAAACAGCGCCGGCCGACCACAGACAGTGGCCGTGGACGGGGACGGCGTCGTCAAAGGCTGCCGGCATAGCCGCCACTCTCCGTAGTGTAACCGCTCCCACTCAGGGGCTGCCCACAGCTGCACAGCGCTCGCTACGTCGTTCCTCATTTCTTCTTCATCGCATTCAGGCGCCGCAGCGTCATACCGCTGTGGTTTAGCATCTACATCTCCACCAATACTCCGCAAGACACCTGACGGTGTGTGACGAAGGGTACTTCCCCCTTCCACTCGCGGATGGCCAGTGCGAAAAATGACTGTCGGTAAGCCTCTGTATTCTGTCTAATTTCTCCAATTTTCTCGTCCTGGTCATTTAGCGAGATTTATGTGAGGGGAAGTAATACGTTGTCCCAATCTTCCAGGAAAGTACTGCCTCGAAATTTCAATAGTAAAATTCTCTGTAATGCACAATGCCTCTCTTCTAGCATCTGGCACTTACTTTTATTAGGCGGCTCTGTAACGCTCGCGCGTCGACTAAACGATCCCGTGAGGAAACGGACCACTCTCTATCCCTTCTATGAATCATAAGCAATCCTACCTGGGATGATTTAGAAAGAATGTGTTCTTTTGAGGTGACTTCCAAATGGCGACAACGCTGGAGCGAACATCCACACAAAAACGCTCACACGGTTCGAGATCCAACAAAGAAGGTCGTGGGATTCGAAGTGCCACGCCAAATCTGGTCGACCATGAACCGTATTAGGACTAACGAAGGGAGATGTGGTTACACAATGAAAAAGTGTGTTTCCCGTCCATATGTTGACTGCAGCTGCCGAGCGAAGGAGCAAACAATATCTCACATTGTCAGAGAGTGCCCACGTAAAGCATTTGACAATGATCTGAGGATTTTACATCTAGTGACTCAAAGTGCTCTTGACTTCTATCCACATTTGGACACTTCCATTTTATTGTAGATTCTTTCGTGTACTTGTAAACCCAAATAAATTAAAATCGGTGCTACCTGGTAAGGGTCCCCGTCTGATCAACAGTACTCAAGAATCGGTCGAATAAACGCCTTGTAAGTCACTTCTTTCGTGGATGGATAACATTGCCTTAAGATTCTTCCTATTAATTTCAGTCTGGCATCTGCTTTTCTCTTTTCTTTTGTTGGGTCATTCCACTTAAGGCCACTCTGACTATTTACTGGTAGATATTTTACTGTAGATACTGTTTCCAATAATTTGTCATCAATATCGTAGTTGTGAGACATATAATTTATTTTCCTATATATGTGCAGTTCAAAGGTCTCTGTTGGATTCCTTTCATGTTAATTTTTTAAAAACTGTTGTCATTTATGGCATACATTCCACTTCTAAGTTTACTGTGGTGTTTCTGACTATCTGGGAGGAGACTGAGCAGTGGAACGTGTTACTTTTACACATAATCAAGAACGATCTGTCACACTACTACACTTTAAAACACATTTTATATGTAATTCATGTCACACAGTCTCATATAGAACCTACATTCGCTTTCTTTTATTGGTGTATATGATAAGATACTGTCATCCCCCTTCCATTCTGTGTGAAAGGATGAATGAGCAAATGTATTTCTAGTTGCATGCTTGATGGTAGCAGACAAGCCTGTCTGCTAGAGAACAGTAGGACCAACGTCAGAACAGGTAGCTACGCTTTCTAAAAGCAGAGAGGTTTCTATTCTTAGTATGGTCCTGTCCATCCCTTGTCATGTTGGTATAGGAAGCTGCCTCTCTAGTCACTTCCGTTTGTATCTGTTATGCACCCTTGGTAGGGGCCCAGGCCAGTCAGTCCGCGGCGAGCGTCTGAAGTGGTAAGATCTCTGGCTAAGCACGTCTCTGCGAAGTCTGTAGGACAATGAATTTCTTAAGTTCAGCCTAACTGAAAATTTAATCACCTTTATTTCAGGTTTAGATCTAAAATATCTTATGTTATCTTAAATTGCAACGCAGTGTAATTCGAGTGTGAAGTTCAGAATATCTTCCAGTAGTTGCTTTGTCGCTAGTTTGTGAGTAAAGTGGAACCACGTGTTGAGGATCCGTAACTCTAACTAAGATCATCTATCTTAAATGCGAATGTGTGTGACATTATAACGTCTCGTCTTGACAATATTTTCCAATATAGCAACTTTTCTTTATGTTCAACCCACGTGCGGTGTACTTTGTGAGACCAGTACCACGTGCTTATACAATTGTTTGACGCATCAGGTTAATAGTAAGACGATAGTAACCAGTTCGAGGTTTTTCTTTTGTAAATTGCGTTTCGATGTAATTTATTTTAATTATCAAAATTATTGTGCAGTTATGCTCTTTATGTAAACCAAGTTGACCACGTGTAGCATGTGGTGTAATCATCAAAGCAGCCCTCAGCTATTCTTTTCGGGAAGATTTCACAGAGGGTTAGTATGAATTTAGTATGCCAGTGTGTGGTAATTTCATGACGGACAGGATTGCGCTACGAACGTAACTTCCTTGGGTGAAAACTGAATCGGTTGGTTGTGCTTAATTTCCTCTTGCATATGTTTCAACGTTCTTCAAGTGTTATTTTATGAATGCAGTGTTGTATGCAGTCTCCCAGTCTTGGCTCCATATTTGATGTGTTCCGTAAGATTACAAACTCACATTTTCACAATCCTAAATAAGGCACCAGTTTAATTATGAATCAAGTTTAATATCCTGAAAATTTAACGGAACAGTGATCAATGTAAAAATAAATGTCTGAATATAAACTGATTTATTTCTTTTTATTTAAATTATATATATATATATATATATATATATATATATATATATATATATATATATATATATATCACCGGTTGTCGTAAGATGACTATTAAAAGATTATGATTAATGTTAGTCTGGGTGGCAATTTGGTAAACTAGACTGGATACCTGGTGAAATAGTTGCTCAGTAATGCAAGGTTAACTTCCCCAGATAGCTCACAGCTTGTAACCCGCTTTTATTGTCTTGAATATCAGCACCGCTTTCGGAACAAATTAATGCATCAACATTACACAGTATTTACATTCGGGGCCAACTGCCGGACAATGAGCCATTCACCAAACTTCTGTAGGTCATTTTGCAAAACGACACTGTCTTCGGGCGTTCGTACTTTTGTATGTACAACCGCATCAACTGCGAATAGACTTTAAGAGCTTCCGGCTTTTTCTACTGGAACATTAACATACGTTGCAGATAGTAGCTGTTTTCTCACACTACCTTGGTGTACTCCAGAAATTAACTTTACATCTGTCGATTTTGTTCTGCTTAGGGCGACGTGTTGAGTTCTAGCTGCCGGGAAGTCCTGAACCCAGTCGCATATCTGATCCGGAACTCGGCAAGTTCCTATCTTTTCATTAGATGGCACTATGGGGCCGTGTCAAATGCCTTCCTGGAAACAAGGAAAACGGCGTCGGCCTGAGCACCATTGTCTACAGCCCTACTGTTCTCAAGGAGATCAGAGCGAGTTAAGTAACAAGATCTCTTGCTTGCAGAACCCATGCTGATTTTTATCGAGGAGATTTTCATTCTCCAAACACGTCACAGTTCTTGATCATGGAACATGTCCTATAATTCTACAACAGATTGACGTAACGATATAGGCCTATAATTATAAGCAACTCCCCTAGGGCCCTTCTTGAAAACGGGAATGAACTGCGCCTCTTTCCGGTCGGTAGGTACCATTCGTTGCTCCAGCGAACTACGATATACTGCTGCTAGAAGGGAACCAAGTTCTTTAGCATAATATTCATAGAATCTTACAGGTATCTCATTTGGTCCTGACGCTTTTCCACTATCAAGCGATTGTAGCCACTTTTTATTGGCCGATCGGCTATATCGATACCAGCCACTTCAATGTTCGTTTGATGATTGAAAAGAGGGACGCTATTACCATTTTCCATGGTGTAACAATTTCAGAAGATCGAATTCACTATTTCAGTCTTCTCTCTTTTATCTACCCAATCAGCTTCCCGTATAATTCTGTGATATGACATTTTCTACCGCTACAACGCCTCACAGTGAGAGTCAGTAACAGCGTACAGTCATAGATTTTTACAATGAGTATTAATGTTCGCGTCTATTTTCATAATTTTATACTAAGTCCCACGTATTTTTAGAATCAGGAGGAGGAGGAGGGGGAGGAGGAGAAGGAGGAGGAGGAGGAGGAGAGAGAGAGAGAGAGAGAGAGATAGGGACAGCTTTCTACTTCTCAAATAGAGATTTTCGTTTCTGGTGCACCTTCTGGCCGTCTTGTTGGTCACGTATGACACGTTAACTTTGTGCAAGTAAAGTAAGAGACGGTCGAACTGAGCAAACTATATGACCGAAGTAGAAGCGGTTTATCTTAATCTTCTCAGATACAGGGATTTTAATTTGAAGTAGTGAACAGACGGAGTCTTCATCTCACACTTAAAAAAGAAACGCAACCTTAGACGGTCTTGATGCTGCACTGCAGTAGTAGTGTGATATTCGCTACGCCACGCTAGCTTTGAGCTACAGAGCATAATTAACTTTTCACTACTTTTGCAATTCCATATCTCTGCTGTGGGTAAGCCTTCCGCGTACCTAGGCAGCAAACAACACCACATCTGAGGTAAGCGGACCACATAACTCATAGGTGCAGGCCTTCCTGTATTTGTATGTAGCTCAACTTTTTGCATTCTGTTTGAAGTGTAAAGCCATCAATTTCGTAAGACCATAAACTTGAGTTTTTCTAATACTGTACGCAAGACAATCAAATGCCTTGGAAAGTTCACAAAAAAAATTCCCAGTGAGGATATTTTATTATTTTAGGCTTTTTAGCTGTACGTTAACAGTGATAGTGTGGATGTGTTCACTGAATGCAATGGAAGGAGTGGCAGTACGATGTTAATGCTGATCTGTTCCTGTGGCGGTGGCAGCCTCATCATAGTACCTTTCTTAATGCCCGTTTTGGTGATGGCATGGCAAGGCTCTTCCACAGATACCATTTTAGAGGTACAAAGACAATCGAATAAATCATTTACATACTTCCCCTGCACTGAGTCATCATAGGCTATGAGTCCCTTATCCAGAAATATTTAGAAAATCTCCCTGAAAAACCACCGAAATTTCGTCTCTATAAGTTCGAGCTGTCACACGAACGAGTTATTTATTCATACTATGCGCCACAGCACATGAATGAGTAAACTAAATTGCGACAGTCTCGTTTTTTGTTATCTAATATAAGATAATCTATGAAAATAAGCAGGATGTTTTAGATAAGGTGTTCTCTGTAGCTTACAAAATAAGTGAACGAAATATTTATTTAGATAGGTAAAGGTAAGAAATTTTAATCTCTCTGCGGTATTATGGACATAGTTTATTTATTTTCGAGACAGTTAAAACAACGCCTTATAATTTTTAAACAGAATATTATTTTTTTTCTGTCACGTAGCTGATTTATTTGCTTGGAATAACCAAATACCAGATAACTTGAAACAGCGAATCGGACAAGCTTGTCACTCCATCACTCCAGCAACTTTACATCTGTCAGCAGGCCGTTTAGAAGGAGCACTGCACAATGCATTCAGAAACACTTTACTTAAACGAAGGTTGCGGAATGCTTTCAAGACGAAGAAGGTTGTTTTGCTCCACGACTGCGACCTAGCTCATTCTGCATAACACAGGACACACGTGAGGTTTCTTCGGGCTATCAGATTCCTTCTTCCCCTCTCCCCGTATTCCCCTGGCAGGGTACGTGACTTCTTTTTCTTTCCCCAGATGAAGAGAACATTGCATGTCAGATATTTTCAGAAGAACAAGGTGATTTTCCAGGTGGAAAGTTACACGCACAACCAAAACGCAGACTTATAGCCTTCACGGTGTCCGCAAAGCCAGTCTTCGTTTGGAAAATCGTGTCGCATTGATAGCATATATATTGCATGTGTAGAGAAGATATAACATTATCATAAAATTTCATGCTCGCACCCTCATTTTTTCCAGGTGATAAAGGAAACTTTATAACTATGATGTGTACGTACTGACTGTATAAAACAGATCGCAACTAAGAGACAGAAAATTCATCAGTGACATCCATGGCAATGAGTCATGAAAGACGCATGTGTTTGTAATATTGTGGTAGTTGAGGTAGCTACGTCTTAGATGCTGTGAACTAGTAAAAGGTGTGACTTTTGCTTACAGCATACAACTATTTCTTTCCTATTTGAGCACAGAATAACTACCATGAGGAGATGTTCGATGAGTTGCGAGAGTAGAGAGGTAACTAAGTCTTATTGGGCACCTGTGACGTTATAATACGGTTGCTTGCACCCAGGCTGCCGCAATCTGAATTACATGTACCCAAAAATGCAGAAAGAAAAAAATGATTACACGATTACTAAGTAAGGAGTTGTAGTGAATCTCCATTCTTGATCATGCTGATTTACTAAATGCATGTGACATGACTGAAATGTTGCCCTTGTAATGCGTTGGTTTAAATAAAAGACAACTGCTTATTTGTTTACTTGAAAAAACCTAATAAATAAATTAGAGTAAAATAAGTTATTATTTCTTGAGTACATTACAAACACTGAAGAATCTTAAAGGTTTTCAGGACCTAACGATTCTGTATGCGACACCAAATAAAGGAAATGGAATATTTAACATGTATAGTTAGAATTATTATATCTGATTGACAACTGATACCAAATTTAGTCAGACAAAAGCTCATCCCTAGCAAACAATAAAGCAAAATTCATAAAAAAAAGTACCACGAAAATACTAGCTCAAATGTGTGTGAATTCCCGAGGGACCAATCAGCTGAGGCTATCGGTTCCTAGACTTACACACTACTTAAACTATCTTATGCTAAGGACAAACACACGCACCCATGCCCGAGGGAGGGCTCGTACCTCCGGCAGGAGGGGCCGCGCAATCCGTGACATGAAGCCTCCAACCGCGCAGCCACTTCGCTAGCAAACGAGACTCTGCAGCTAAGGTGGATGGGAAGGAAGGGAGAGCTGCCGGAGAAACGATTGGTTTACCAATATACAGTTGGTTGAAATTAAGACGCTCGAAAGGCTAAGAGCGTAAACTATCAAACTACCACTGTAAGGTAAACCGTGAGCTAAGATGGCAGCCGTCTCGTCGCGGGCGTGCAATCTTTGCATCACGGGTCTGCATATGCAGCAAAGCGTAGGGGCAGCGCTCCAACAAACGTATAGAATATGAAATGGTGTATGTCCAGAGTGAATGATACATGTTTTTGGGGGAAAAGTATGTCAGTTGGCGGTGCTGCATTAAATCTAATTTTACTCTGTCCAAAATTTATGCGAAGGAAAGTGGCAGCAAGCAGTAACACAAAATGTCTACCGAAATGAGTGCAAATCTTGCAAGTACGATTACGGCTCCGAGTCCTGACGTAAGTATAGTTTCAGACTACTAATTAAAAAACAATCGAACACGTGAGTTCTAACACTGATAGGCATAACGGGCAGCAATCGTGAGATGGAAAGTAGCTTCAGGTGTATCTCAGGGGAGCCTTTTGGGGCCGTTATTGTTCATTTACATATACAGAACGTCCAGAAACTTTAGGGTCACAATTATACTTCTGGCAGAGATTCCTATACCCACTTAATTGGGATCATAACATTTTTAATGAGCTCCTCAACCAGTACACGAAGGCCCAAAGGATGTCTATCACCCGTCGTGTCATTCTCCGCCTTACGGCTTCATATGGATGCGATATGGAATGTGATCAGCACATCGCTCTCCCAGCCGCTTTTCCGACTTTCCAGACCGTGGAGCCGCTACTACTCGGTCGACTAGTTCCTCAATCGGCGTCACGAGGCTGAGTGCACCCTGAACCAGTCCTTGCCAGTATCGGGAATGGAATCTGACCACTCATATAAGGAGGTGGAACGATCAGGAACCGGTGCTTGGAAACCAATATTTACACTACTGGCCATTAAAATAGCTACACCACGAAGATGACGTGCTACAGACCCGAAATTTAACCGACAGGAAGAAGATGCTGCGATATGCAAATGATGAGCTTTCAGAGCATTAACACAAGGTTGGCGCCGATGGCGACACTTACAACGTGTTGACATGAGGAAAGTTCCCAACCGATTTCTCATACACAAACAGCACTTGACCGCCTTTGCTGGTAAAACGTTGGTGTGATGCAACGTTTGCAGCAGCATGGACTCTCAGCTGGGAGACCATGGCTGCGGTTACCCTTGACGCTGCATCATAGACAGTAACGCCTGCGATGGTGTACTCAACGACGAACCTGGATGCACGAATGGCAAAACGTCATTTTTTCGAATGAATCCAGGTTTTGTTTACAGCATCATGTTAGTCGCATCCGTATTTTGCGACATCGCGGTGAACGCACATTGGAAGTGTGTATTCGTCATCGCCATACTGAGGTATCACCCGGCGTGATGGTAAGGGGTGCCATTGGTTACACGTCTCGGTCACCTCTTGTTCGCATTGACGGCACTTTGAACAGTGGACGTTACATTTAAGATGTGTTACGACCCGTGGCTCTACCCTTCATTCGATCCCTGCGAAACCCTACATTTCAGCAGGATAATGCACGACTGCATGTTGCAGGTCCTGTACGGGCCTTTCTGGATACAGAAAATGTTCGACTGCTGTGCTGGCCAGCACATTCTCCAGATCTCTCACCAATTTAAAACGTCTGGTCAATGTTGGCCAAGCAACTGGCTCGTCACAATACGCCAGTCACTACTCTTGATGAACTGCGGTATCGTGTTGAAGCTGCATGGGCAGCTGTACCTGTACACACCATCCAAGCTCTGACTTAAGGCCCAGGCGTATCAAGACCGTTATTACGGGCAGAGGTGGTTGTTCTGAGTATTGATTTCTCAGGATCTATGCAACCAAATTGCGTGGAAATGTAATCACATGTCAGTTCTAGTATAATATATTTGTCCAATGAATACCCGTTTATCATCTGCATTTCTTCTTGGTGTAGCAGTTTTAGTGGCCAGTAGTGTAATATTCTATTGGCGTACAGAGGTTACGCGTTGCAGCAACAACATTTCGCAAAAATAAGTGTTCAAAGTGGGTATCCGCACTCTCAGTTCATGCATTATGGTTCCTTCAGGAAACCACACTGTCACTGCTCGACGATGTGTTTTCAACAAAGTGCTTGTGACTGAATTACTGCCTCCTTCTCATGATCTGAGGATGATCCGTGGTAGCCGAAGTCGCTTCCAATTATATGAGATTCTGTCGCAAATTAAACCATGTTTTAAAACGTACATATTTCTGTCAAAACTGTTAATGTTGTGTGTACCCAACATCCACCCCCACGGGCTAAATCGTCGTTAACATTCCAACGTCGCTATAGTCCCTACCACCCTTCCCCAGCCCCCTCCCCCATCTTCTTCATGCCTGACACAGAACAAAACTTCCTGTAATTTTTTAACTTTTGGTTATCAGTAACCTGACTGGTTGGATGCGACCTACCAGCACTTTCTCTCTAGTTCCATTCTCTGCATCTCAGAGTAGCTCTTACAGCCAACGTCCTCAATTATTTGTTGGATATAGTCGAATCTTAGCCTTCTCCCGCCGTTCGGCCTCCACATTTCCCTCCAGTCCCATTTTTATTGTCTTAAGATATGTCCTATCATCTTGTCTCTTTTTCTTGTCTATCCTCGCCGATTCTAAGAAGAACCTTCTCATTTCTTAACTAGCTAAGTAATGAATCGATTCTTTTCTTCTCAGTATCTCCCAAAGCCCATGATTCACTTCCATACAGTTTTCTGCTCCAAAGGTGTACTCTCAGAAATTTGTTCCTTAACTTAAGACCTACGTATCTTTGGTGTTAGTAGGCATCTTTATGCCAGTAATACCCTCTTCGTCTACGACAGTCTCCTATTTATGTCCCCCTTACTCAGTCCCTCATACGTACACTACTGGCCATTAAAATTGCTACACCAAGAAGAAATGCACATGATAAACGGGTATTCATTGGACAAATATATTATACTAGAACTGACATGTGATAAAATTTTCACACAATTTGGGTGCATAGATCCTCAGAAATCAATACCCAGAACAACCAACTCTGGCCGTAATAACGGCCTTAATACGCCTCGGCACTGAGTCAAACAGAGCTTGAATGGCGTGTACAGGTGCAGCTGCCCATGCAGCTTCAATACGATACCACAGTGACTGGCGTATTGTGACGGCCACCATTGACCAGACGTTTTCATTTGGTGAGAGATCTGGAGAATGTGCTGGCCGGGGCAGCAGTCGAACATTTTCTGTATCCAGAAAGGATAACCTGCTGAAATGCAGGTTTTCGCAGGGATCGAATGAAGGGTAGAGCCACGGGTCGTAACACATCTGAAATGTAACGTCTACTGTTCAAAGTGCCGTCAATGCGAACAAGAGGTGACCGAGACGTGTAACCAATGGCACCCCATACCATCACGCCGGATGATACGCCAGTATGGCGATGACGAATACATGTTTCCAATGTGCGTTCACCGTGATGTCGCCAAACACGAATGCGACCATCATCGATGCTGTACAGAACCTGGATTCATCCGAAAAAATGACGTTTTGCCATTCGTGCACCCAGGTTCGTCGTTGAGTACACCATCGCAGACGCTCCTGTCTGTGATGCAGCGTCAAGGGTAGCCGCAGCCATGGTCTCCGAGCTGATAGTCCATACTGCTGCAAACGTCGTCGTTCGTGCAGATGGTTGTTGTCTTGCAAACGTCCCCATCTGTTCACTCCGGGGTCGAGATGTGGCTGCATGATCCGTTACATACTGATAAGATGCCTGTCATCTCGACTCCTTGTGATACGAGGCCGTTGGGATCCAGCACGGCGTTTGTATTACCCTCCTGAACCCACCGATTTCATATTCTGCTAATAATCATTGGGTCTCGACCAACGCGAGCAGCAATGTCGCGATACGATAAACCGCAATCGCGATAGGCTACAATCTGACCTTTATCAAAGTCGGAAAAGTGATGGTACGCATTTCTTCTCCTTACACGAGGCATCACAACAACGTTTCATCAGGCAACGCCGGTCAAGTGCTGTTTGTGTATGAGAAATCGGTTGGAAACTTTCCTCATGTCAGCACTTTGTAGGTGTCGCCACCGGCGCCAACATTGTGTGAATGCTCTGAAAAGCTAATCATTTGCATATCACAGCATCTTCTCCCTGTCGGTTAAATTTAGCGTCTGTAGCACGTCATCTTCGTGGTGTAGCAATTTTAATTGCCAGTAGTGTAATATTGCTTCACATGTATCATACCGTCAGTACGTCTACTTCATCTTCTACAATTTTTATATTAATTTTATCTGTTATCGCATTTCCGCTATTTCTCATTATTTTCATGTTTCTATGATTTGCTCTCAGTCTATTTTTGTGATGAGTAGATTGTTCATTTTCTTCATATGCTCCCTAGCTCTTTCTCGCTTTAACTGAGAATAGTAATATCTTCAGCAAGTCTTGTCGTTGATATTCTCCCTCCACGAGTGTTAATCCCACTTTGATCTCAAACATTGCTTCTCCAATGTACAGACTCAACAAGAGGGGAGAGAAGCTGCATCCCTGTCTTACACCCTTTTTAATCGGAACACCTCGGTTTTCCATTCTTGGTACTTACACGTATTGTAAGAGTGTATTACCCGTCATTCCATACAGGTTACATCTATTTTTCTAAGATACTCGAACACCTTGCGCCGTTTTACGTTTTTCAACACCTTTTCTAGATCAACAAGTTCTTTGGATATGTCTTCATTTCTCTTAAAATTTCCTCCCATTACCAAGTCCAAGGTCAGAAATGCCTTTCTAGTGTCTTTACCTTTTCTAAAGCCAATCACATCGGCATCTAAAAGATCTTCAAATTCATATCCAATTTTTATGTATATTATTATTGTCAGTATCTCCGATGCATGGGCTGTTTTCTCCTTCATCCATCCTCGCTGTCTTTGGAATCGTGTGGATGCTTGTTTTCCAAAAGTAAGATAATACTTCTCATAGATTCGATGCACCAAGCTGAACAATAATTTTGTTGCTACTTCCTACAATGACTCAGAAACTCCGAAGAAACATTATCTATCCCTTCTGCCTTACTTGAGCATAAATCTTCTAAGGCTCTGTTGACCTATGACTGCAATACTGTATCACTTATGTCATTCATATAGACTCCCGATTCTTTCTCTATCTCGCATATCCGCTCCCTTCTCTGCGTTTAACAATGGAATTTCTCTTGCATGTTTAATGTTGAATTCTCTTAATTTCACTGAAGGTTGTTTTGACTTTCCTATAAGCTCAGTGTGTGTTTCCGACAATCATTTCTTTCTATTCATTCAAATTTTTCCAGCAGCCAATTCTCCTTAGCTTCTTCACTCTTCCTATTTACTTGATTCCTGTGTGACTTATACAGGGTGGTCAGAAACAGTCTGGGAAGCTTGTAAGGGTGTTTCAGGTCAGGCTGTGGTCAGAAATTATGCTCAAGAAAAATATTCAGTATGTTACGTCGTTTCTGAGTTAATTAGCGTTGAAGTTAACCCGTCAGGCCATTGCGGTCGTAAATTCAAGAGGCCCGCCAGATGAAATTAATGTCAGTTATTCTCTCATAACTTAGATGATAGCGCACGAGACTGTTCAGCCTTGAGCTCAGGTTCGATCCCTAGTACCGTCCATTTTTGTATCGCTCTGTTATTCAGTTTTAGAAAATCAAACGAAGAACAAGTTGGTGACACCGTCTCTGGTGCGTCTCCTGAATTTACGAGCGCAATGGTCTGATTGCCTGACTTCAACACTAATTAACTCGCAAACGGCGCAACTTATGGAATTCTTTTATTAACAATTATTTCTCTGCACAACCTACCCTGAAACGCCCTTACAAGATTTTCAGACTGTTTCGTTTCGTCCTGTATAGCTGTATTCCGTCTTTTCTTGCACTTCCTTCTCTCGTCGATCAGCTGAAGCTCTTTTTCTGTAATCCAAGATTTCTTAGCAATGACATTTCTTGGATCTATTTCCGTCTGTCCAACTTCTGTGATTCCACTTTTTATAGATGTCCATTCCTCTTCCACTGCACTGCCAACTCTGCTATTCATTCTCGCAGTATCTACATTCATAGAGAACTTCAAATGTTCATTAGTATTCTTCAGTACTTTAGTATCCCGCTTCTTTGCATGTTTATTCTTCCTGACGATTCCCTTAAACATCAGCTTACTCTTAATCATCATTAAATTGTAGCCACATTATACCTGCTACTGGGTACGCCTTGCAATCCAATATTTGATTTGGAAAACCCTGTCTGACTGTTATGCAATCCAGTTAGTATCTTCCCATGTCTCTAGATCTTTTCCAAACATTCCTCCTCCTCTTGTGACTTTTGAACTGTGTATTCGTTATTATCAGTTTAAGTTTACTCCTGAACTCTATTAATCCTTCTTCTATTTCATCCCACTACCGAACCTACAGTCTCCCATAATTCTTTCTCCTATTTTGTCTCCTTACGCTGCTATCAGTCAACCTTGAGTAATAGTTTTCTCCCCCCTTTTACGTACGGAATTACACGCTCAGTATCCTCATGTATGTTCCTTGTCTCATCATCTTTTGCCTGAATTCCTGCTTTTGACGCTGGTTCGCTATTGATTCTGACGAGAACAATTTATTATGTAATTGTTCAAAGTAACTCGCTCTCTAACCTACCTTCCTATTTATTACGAATCCTACTCCAATTACACCGTTTGCTGCTGCTGTTGAGCATTACCCTATTTTCTTCTGACCAGACATCTTTTTCTTCTTTCAGTTTCACTTCAATGACCCCTATGACATCTAGACTAATCCTTTCGATAGTCCTTTTCAGATTTACTAACTTTCCTGCAACATTCAGACTCCTAACATCCGTACGCTCCAAATCAGAGATTACTGCCCTTTCGTTCGTTATTCAGTATTGTTCTCATGGACACCTTCTCATTTGCAGTCCCCTTCCGGGGATCTGAAAGAACAAATAATTCGATATCTTTCGCTAAAGGATAATACTTTTTTCAGTTACCGTCCACATGCCCTGTGGAATCCACCTACGCATGTTTAACGCAATGGTTTCCATTGACTTCTTCATCCTCATCCAGTTGGTCATCGTTAGTTCTTCCTCCTTTTAGGGGCATATTCTCAACTCATTGGCAAGAGGGTTCCCTGAGCCGAATTTCTGCTCATCCACCTTCTTTGACAAAACCGTTGATAGAACGAGAGTGATCCCATATGCAAGAAGTTTCGGTCGCCATTGCTGTTGAATCTTATTCAAAATTTTAAGCAGTAGCTGTAAACGAACTCATGTAGCAGGAAGTTTTGATTAGTAGTCAAAAACGAAAAGTCTAAAGCACCTTTAATCAGGTATACGCAGATTTAGCAAATTTTACACCTCTGCAACTGGCTTCTAGTGAACAATACACTGACATGCCAAAACGTAATGACCTGCTTAACAGCGTTTCGGTCCTGCTCCTATTTTTTTTTTCTTTTTGGACTGGTTTGACCCGGCCCGCCACGAATTCCCCTCCTGTGCCAAACTCTTCATCTCACAGTAGCACTTGAAACGAACGTCCTCAATTATTTGTTGGATATATTCCACCCTCTATCTTTCTCTACAGTTTCCCCTGTATAGTCCCCTCTAGTACCATAAAAGTTATTCCCTCATGTCTCAAGAAAACTATTAACCTGTCCCTTCTACTTGTCAGTGTTTTCCTTATATTCCTTTCCTCACCATGGAACTTCCTCATTCCTTACCTTACCAATCCACCTGACTTCCAACACTTTTCCGTAGCTATACATCTCAAACGTTTCGATTCTCTTCTGTTTCGATTTCCCAAAGTCCATGTGTCACTACCATACAGTGCTGTGCTCCAAATGTACATCTTCAGAAATTTCTTCCTCGTATTAGGGCATATGTTTCATGCTAGCAGACCCCTCTTGTCCAGGAATGCACTTTTTGTCAGTGCTAGCCTGCTTTTTATGTCCCACTCTCTCCGCCCGTCATGGGTTATTTTGCTGCCTAGATAGCACAATTCGTCTACTTCATGATCCCCAATTCTAATGTTTATTTTCTCGCTTTTATCTTTTGCGCCACTTTTCATTACTTTCCTCACTGTTCGATTTACTCTCGATCCATATTCTGAACCCATTAGACTGCTCATTCCATTCAACAGATCTTTTCATTCTCCTTCACTGAGTACAGCAGTGTCATCAGCGAATCTTATCATTGTGATCCTTTCTCCCTGTTATCGAACGCAATAGCAGCGAATCCGTGTAGCACGAATTCGACATGTTCTTGGCAGGTTTATGGAGATATGAAACACCAGATGTCACAAAATTCCCTCTAAATTACTGGCCGGTGGTTTTTTGGTGCGGACCTGGCAACCAACAGCTTAACAGACGTGTTCCAGTGGATTCAGATAAGATGAATTTCGTGGCCAAAACACAATGTAAATTTACTATCATTCATTCCAGTCCAGAGTAGCGCGATTCTGGCTTCGTGACAAGGAGATATATCCTGCTGGAAGATGCCTTCGCCGTCGGGGAAGACGTCAAGCATAAAGGGATGGAAGTGCTCCGCAGTAATGTTCACATGGTCCACAGCTGTCCTGGTACTTTAGATCACTACCGTAAGTCCCGTGGAAGCTCAGGTGAATGTTCCCCAAAGGAAAATACTGCTCTCTCCGTCCTAAATTGTGACACGGTGCATGTATCGATCAGCCGTTAGCTGGGATGGTAATGTACCTTGCAGGATACGACCATCTACCAAGTACAACAAGAAACGTAATTCAACCGACCAGGCGACATGTTTCCATTTATTCACAGACCAGTCTCGATTATTTCGTGTCTTCTGCAAACTTAATCGACCATGTCGTACCATGTCGTTTGGTCAACACGGGAACGACGTCATTTGTTACGGCGCCCTATGCTCAATCACGTACGCTGAACTGTGTGCTCGAAAACACTTCTGCACAGTCTGTCCTGCTCTATAGGGCGTGCAAGCCTCCGAACTCTTCGTTACGTCCAACAATTTGTCACCTACTTATGGTTTAATCGTCCTTGAAGCGTTTTTCATAGCTGTTTACGACGGTAGCGCACGAAGAGACGAACGGTTCGCTATTTCCGAGATGCTCGTAACCAGGCACCAGGTCTTAGCAATCGTCCCTTTGCCAAAATAACTTGTGTCAGTATACTTACCCATTTGCGGCACATGTGGTCGCTCGAATGATGTCCGACTCGTCTTTTCTCCCTAACGTCACGTAGTCATTACGTTTTCGCTCATTAATGAATTTAATTGAACTATAGTGACTAAATGCAAGGACGTTTATAGTCTGGGTAACCAGAGCCACGATAAAATATGTTGAGGAACAAAACCGCTTCAGCTTTAAAACCCTTTTATTCTTAGACACTATAGATTTCACAGCGCTTAACAGTTGCATCTTCGAGTGAAAATCTGTATACAAGAGAAAAACAATCATATATGAATATAAACAATACCGAACCGTAGTGAGAACTTTACTCACTGCAGTCAAGTCATGATGTTACGGGAAAACCAGGCATTCATAGTCAGTTCCGTGCAATGGATTACCAGCAAAAATGAGGTATATTCTAAAAATACGAGGGTGAATTAAATGAAAACCTTAAATACTTTTTTAAATATTATTTATTGTGCAGAAGTGGTACAAATCTGTATCACTTCTCAACATAATCTCCCCCACGCTCTATGCAAGTCCTCCAGCGCTTATAAAGTGCAAAAATTATTTTAGAAAAAAAATTATTCTGGTAGTCCACGCAACCACTCATGCACTGCATGGCGTACCTCTTCATCAGAACGGAACTTCTTTACTCCAATTGCGTGTTTGAGTGGTCCAAACATACGGAAACCACTTGGGGTAATGTCTGGTGAGTACGGTGGATGAGGAAGGCACTCAGAATGCAGGTATGTGATTGTTGCAACTGTCGTACAGGCAGTGTGTGGCCTTGAATTGTCATGTTGCAAAAGGACACCTGCTGACAGCAATCCACCTCGCTTTGATTTCATTGCAGGCCGCAGATGATTTGTTTTTTAGGAGACCTGTGTATGATGCACTGGTGACAGTGGTCCCTCTGGACATGTGATGCTCCAAAATGACGCCTTTTTCGTCCCAAAAGAGAGTCAGCATAACCGTCCCTGCTGATGGTTCTGTTCGAAACTTCTTTGGTTTTGGTGATGAGGAATGGCGCCATTCCTAGCTCGCTCTCTTCGTTTCTGTCGTACAGGAAGTGAACCCAGGTTTCGTCCCCACTAACGATTCTTGCAAGTACGCCATCACCTTCTCGTTCAAAGCACTGAAGAAGTTCTTCACAAGCATCAACACGTCGTTCTCTCATTTCAGGAGTCAGCTGACGAGGCACCCATCTTGCAGACACTTTGTGAAACTGGAGCACATCATGCACAATGTGGTGTGCTGACCCGTGGCTAATCTGTAAACATGCTGCAATGTCATTCAGTGTCACTCGGCGGTTTTCCTTCACTATGACCTCAACCGCTGCAATGTTCTGTGGAGTCACAACTCGTTGTGCCTGACCTGGACGAGGAGCGTCTTCCACTGAAGTTACACCATTTGCGAACTTCCTACTCCATTCGTAGACTTGCTGCTGTGACAAACATGCATCACCGTACTGAACCTTCATTCCTCGATGAATTTCAATAGGTTTTACACCTTCACTACGCAAAAACCGAATAACAGAACGCTGTTCTTCCCTGGTGCAAGTCGCAAGTGGGGCGGCCATCTTTATATTGATACTGCGATGGTATGTGTGCATCTGCCCTATGCTGCCATTTACAGGCCATTCTGCACACTGTTTGTAGCACGCTTACCAACTTACAGGATAACGGCGCGAAATTTCGATTTGTTATCACAAATTTAAGGTTTTCATTTGACCCACCCTCGTAATAAGTTATGGTGCAGAACACTCCCGTAAAACCTAAGGAGAAGGATAAACGTAACATCACGTACGGACACTCTCATTCGTGGTGATCGATGGCTCTCAATCAAACACCTTGCTGCACAGCGTCACGTCTCTGTTGGTAGTGCCGACATTCTCGTCCACCAGCTAGGGTACTCAAGAGATGTGCGCCCGCTGTATTCCTCGCCGCCTAACAGAAGACCATAAAGAGCCCCATCTGTGCGGAATTACTTGCGTGTTGCGTGGCTGATCGTGACAATCTGTTGTCGAACATCGTCGCATACCCTGAAACGTGGATTCATCACTTCGATCCGGAAACAAAACAGCAGTCTACAAAGTGGCGCCACACCACCTCTCCTCCGAGGAAATAGTTCAAAGCCGCACCCTCAGACAGTAAGTCATGGCAGCGGTCTTCTGGGACTCTACAGGGGTTATTCTGTTTTCATGTCCTCCCTCACAATGCAGCGATCAGCTCAGAAGTCTACTGTGCTACCCTCAGGGAACTGAAGAAGCGACTTCAGCGTATGCGTTTCCAAAAAATGGAAACGAATTTCTCCTTCTTCATGACAACGAAAAGCCCCACAGAGATCTGCTCACCCAAGTGAGGCACACAAAACTTCAATGGCCTGTTCTTCCTCATCCACTCTACAGCCCGATCTCGCGCCTTCCGACTTCCATTCTTTTTGGCCCAATGTAGGATACACTACGTGATAAGCACTACGTGGATGGCAGGGAGGTTATTGATGCCGCAAGACTTTGGCTGCCACGTCGACCAGTAGATTGGTACCATGCTGCCGTATGGCGTAAGGTGGAGTATTTCCGCCGCGTTGAACTGAGATTACGTTGAATAATAGGGTTTCGTAGCCAAAACAGTTGGGAATACAATTATGTATTGGAATCCTGAACAAAATCAACGTGCTTCCAGGGGAAAAAAATGTGTTGCATTACTTACTGAACGCTCCTCGTACATACACACCCGCAGGCTACGGTATGGTACCTGGCGAAGGACGCTTTGACCCACCACTAGTTATTTCATTTACTGTTCCACTCGCAAATGGAACAATGTAAAAACGACTCTCTTCATGCTTGCGTGCGAACCATAATTTCTCTTATCTTCTTTGGCAGCATTAGAATCATTCTGCAGTCACCTTCATATGCCGATTCTCTTAATTTTCTCAGTACTGTTCCACGAAAAGAACATCGTCTTCCCTACAGCGATTCTAATTTGAGTTCACAAAGCATCTCCGTAATGCGTTAGATCGAACCCACCATTAACAACTCCAGCACCCCACCTCTGAATTGTTTCGATGTCTTCCTATTATCTGACCTTGTAGGGATCCCAAACACTCGTGCAGTACTCAAGAATGAGTAGCACTTGTTTTTATACGCGGTCTCCCAAACAGATGAAGCACAATTTCCTCAAATCGCTCCAATAAACCAAAGTCGATCATTCGCCTTTCCTGTTACCGTCTTTCCGTGTTGATTCCATTCCACACCGCTTTGCAACATTCCTCCTATATACGGTCATTTCCATGAGAAAGTGTACTCCATAATTTCAAATGTAGCGTCCACAGCGACATCTCTGATAGTGGTCTCGAATCTGTACTCAATGCGCTTTTGCACAGTGTGTAGATAAACATAGTAATAGATAAACAGAGATTTGAATGTTTTGTTTTGTCAGTTGCAGCTTAAAATGAGTGCAAAATATCTTAAGCGTCACGAGGCTGTGGAAAATGTGCAATATTGATCAAAAAGCCTTCTGAGTTCCGTTAAGAAGTTACTTGGTACGAACGAGGCAAACTGGGTACATCAAGAGGCTAACGATCCCAAACATCGCAGCCGTCTGTCTACAGCGTGGAAACATGACAATGGAGTGTCCACGATACATTGGCCTGCAATGTCTCCGGATGCAAATCCGATCGGAAATGTTTGGTCGAATGTTAAGATGAAGCTTAAAGGGAAGCCAATATATACCTTGAAGCAGCTATTATGTAAAATCAAGACGATGCGGAGATCATTACAGCGAGAATATGCAGAAAATGTCGTGAAAAGCATGCGAAAACTGTGCCGCGCTATAATCGATAAGCCGGCGATTGGTTAACTATTAGATAACGGTCCAATTTGTAATAATATGTATTTTAATGTAAACCTATATTTACAATAGCGCCTTTTATGTCATAAAGATAACGGAGTACACTTTCTTGTGGAACTGACTGTATATCTAGTCATCTTTGCTGTGTGAAACAGCACATTCTCAGTGTGAACACTACGGGATTATTTTTCGTACTTATCTGCATTACCTCATATTTTTCTATATTTAGAGCAAGCTACCATTCATGCACCAACTAGAAGTCTTGTTTAAGTTATCGTGTATCCTCCAACAGTCATTCAACAGCGACACCCTCCCGTGCACCACAGTGTTACCACCAAACAGCCGCTGATTGCTGCTCACTCTGTCCGTCGGTTACGTAAGTAGATAATATCACACTTCCATGGTGCACTCCTGACGATACCCTTCTCTCTGATGAACTAACGCCGTCGAGAACAATGTAGTAGATTCTGTTATTTGAGAACTGTCGAGCCCTTGTTCACAATCTGCGGTGGGGCACTGTGTCACAAGCTTTCCGGAAATCTACGAGGGCAGTTCAATAAGTAATGCAACACATTTTTTTTTCTGAAACAGGGGTTGTTTTATTCAGCATTAAAATACACCAGGTTATTCCCCAATCTTTTAGCTACACAACACTATTTTTCAACGTAATCTCCATTCAATGCTACGGCCTTACGCCACCTTGAAATAAGGGCCTGTATGCCTGCACGGTACCATTCCACTGGTCGATGTCGGAGCCAACGTCGTACTGCATCAATAACTTCTTCATCATCCGCGTAGTGCCTCCCACGGATTGCGTCCTTCATTGGGCCAAACATATGGAAATCCGACGGTGCGAGGTCGGGGCTGTAGGGTGCTTGAGGAAGAACAGTCCACTGAAGTTTTGTGAGCTCCTCTCGGGTGCGAAGACTTGTGTGAGGTCTTGCGTTGTCATGAAGAAGGAGAAGTTCGTTCTGATTTTTGTGCCTACGAACACGTTGAAGTCGTTTCTTCAATTTCTGAAGAGTAGCACAATACACTTCAGAGTTGATCGTTTGACCATGGGGAAGGACATCGAACAGAATAACCCCTTCAGCGTCCCAGAAGACTGTAACCATGACTTTACCGGCTGAGGGTATGGCTTTAAACTTTTTCTTGGTAGGGGAGTGGGTGTGGCGCCACTCCATTGATTGCCGTTTTGTTTCAGGTTCGAAGTGATGAACCCATGTTTCATCGCCTGTAACAATCTTTGACAAGAAATTGTCACCCTCAGTCACATGACGGGCAAGCAATTCCGCACAGATGGTTCTCCTTTGCTCTTTATGGTGTTCGGTTAGACAACGAGGGACCCAGCGGGAACAAACCTTTGAATATCCCAACTGGTGAACAATTGTGACAGCACTACCAACAGAGACGTCAAGTTGAGCACTGAGTTGTTTGATGGTGATCCGTCGATCATCTCGAACGAATGTGTTCGCACGCTCCGCCATTGCAGGAGTCACAGCTGTGCACGGCCAGCCCGCACGCGGGAGATCAGACAGTCTTGCTTGACCTTGCGGCGATGATGACACACGCTTTGCCCAACGACTCACCGTGCTTTTGTCCACTGCCAAATCACCGTAGACATTCTGCAAGCGCCTATGAATATCTGAGATGCCCTGGTTTTCCGCCAAAAGAAACTCGATCACTGCCCGTTGTTTGCAACGCACATCCGTTACAGACGCCATTTTAACAGCTCCGTACAGCTCTGCCACCTGTCGGAAGTCAATGAAACTATACGAGACGAAGCGGGAATGTTTGAAAATATTCCACAAGAAATTTCCGGTTTTTTCAACCAAAATTGGCCGAGAAAAAAAATGTGTTGCATTACTTATTGAACTGCCCTCGTAGTAATATGAAATCTGTGTGTTGCACTTCATCCACAGTTCGCAGGATATCATGCGAGGAATGGACAAACTGAGGTTTACACGGAATGTTGCTCTCTAAATCTGACACACATACCGAGCGCACATTTGATTTCTTTCCGGTTCTGGACGTTATTTCCCTAAGCGGCTCCAAAACGCCCCTGACGTTGGAGCTCGCAATAAGTAGCAAACCCTTCGCTCATTGTGCCTGCTGAAGAGCGGCTACTCTAGTGACATGAACGTGTTACCTCCCATCACTCGCCCTGTTGTGAGGGCCGATCCCCCACATTGGGTAGAATGGAATGTGTCACAGCAGCAGATTCAATGGATGAAAGCAGCAACACTGGAGATGCCTCACGCAACGCACCAGATTCTCTGCCACCGCACTCCATTAGGCAGCAGCCTGAAGATGACTGACAGCGGCTTAAAGCGTTTTCAGCTGTCTGCGAACTACGGCCAACTGCTTCTGCATCTGCACACCATGCACACATCGTATCCATGCTAGTACTACTAACTTAAGAATTAACTATAAAAGCACGCAGAGAAAGTTAATACGAAACTTTCTATCCTACTGATGTACATTACTATCTGAAAAACGTGAAACACCAAGATTGAGAGATGTGGTGACAATGAAATCTATTCCACTGATACTGCACAAATGATTAGCATTAGAGACCTGTACATGCAATTTGACAGTGAAAATTCAGTACGGAGTAGCGCCACCACATGCTGCAATCAGAGCCATTACTCGTCGTAGTATGGAATTCAAGAGCGCCTGACTATGCTACTGGGTAATAGTCTGCCACGTGTTTCGTAGGCGCGCCCACAAACCATCAGCTGTGGCTGCCCGAATATCTGAACGAAGGAGTTGCTGACCGACCAAATCCCACACGTGTTCGAAGGGCGATATGTAAGTTGAACAGGCAGGCCAGGGAAGCAGTGGTACTCATCATTCTTCGACGAAGGCTTGCACATTCCTCGCCAGCCGGCCGATGTGACCGAGCGGTTCTAGGCGCTTCAGCCTGGAACCACGCTGCTGCTACGGCCGCAGGTTTGAATCCTGCCTCTGGCATGGATATGTGTGGTGTCCTTAGGTTAGTTAGGTTTAAGTAGTTGTAAGTCAGATGTTAAGTCCCATAGTGCTTAGAGCCATTTGAAACATTCCTCGCCACATGCGGTCGGGCATTGTCCTCCTGAGATGTTGCTTGTGGAAAGGCCTGCAGGAGGGGTAGTGCCTCACGCTGAAAAACTTCCCTAATGTAGCGTTAGCTGCTCAGATTGCCCGATTGCGTTCACCATGATGGCATCGAAAGAGTATGTGGCCATCACTACAGGTCAAGCTGAAGCAGTACGCGTCCGAAAACATTACATTTTGCCACTCAGTCCGCTGTTGTCGAAGTTCACGTGCCCATATACAATATACTGATGGAAGACTGATGATGATACGACTGAAGGGTAGTTCAAAAGATTTGGTGTTAACACAGGTATATATGCCAACCAGTCAACATAGAGATGAAGAAGTGGAAGATTATTATGGGAAGATACAGGAACTCAACGGGAAAGAAAATAGAAATCCCTGCATTATCATCATGGGGGACTGGAATGCAGTTGTGGGTGAAGGAAGAGATGAAGATACAGTAGGAAAATTTGGATTAGGAATAAGAAATGAGAGAGGTGAACGACTAATTAGTTACTGTAAAGAAAATTCATTAGCAGTGGGTAACACGTTATTTGAACACCACAAAAGGAGACGTTACACATGGATATCAAATTTGAATAGGGAAAGAAATCAGTTGGACTACATCCTGATACAAAAAAGTTTTAGGAACTGTTTAAAGATTGCCAAAGCTTATCCAGGTCCGGATATAAATTCAGACCACAACCTAGTAGTGGGAGAAATACAAGAGAAGTTGAAAAAAGTCTGGAGGGGTAAAGAAAAAGAAAGACTAAACACAGAAAGACTCATAGAGGTAGGAAAGGCACCAAGTTTGGAAAACAGTTTTATGGAAGAATGGGAAAGAGGTAATGTTGATGAAAGTGTTAATGACAAATGGATAAAAATGAGGAAAGGACTCATGGACTCTGCCAAAGAAGTACGAGGAATTAGAATACCCCAAAGTACCAGGAAAGAATGGATAACAGGAAACATGTTGAAAACGATGGAAGACCAGAGAAAGTGGAAAAATGTAGAAACTGAAGAAGGCACAAAGATGTACAGGAAACTGAATAATGAATTAAGAAGGAAAAGTGAAGAAGCAAGGGAAAAATAGATGAAACAGAAATGCAACGAAATAGATAAAATGGAGGAAGAGGGAAAGTATGAAATGACGTATAGACTGGCTAGTGAGATAGTTTTCAAACGTAAAAGAAAGAGGAATAACATGGCAGTATATCGTACTCCAGCAGAAGAACCAGAGGAGGTTTTAAACAGATGGCAAGAATATACTGAATGTCTTTTTAAGGGGGATTAAATACAAAGCGAAATTAAGGTTGAAGAGGAGCAATATGTGCCGGAAGATGGAAAGGGATTCACCATCTTGGAAGCAGAAGTAGAACAGGCGCTGAAGGAGATGAAGAATAGGAAGGCATGTGAAACTGATGATTTGCCAACAGAACTGTCGAAGAGTCTGAGAAACAAGGCAAGAAAAGAAGTATTCTACCTCTGTAACGAGATATTTGACAAAGGGGAATGGCTTGAGGATTTCCTTGCAACAGTTATGATACCAATAGAGAAAAAGAGAAACACTAAAAAATGTGAAGAGCATAGGACCACCAGTCTAATTCCTCATGCAGCTAGTCTTGCTGAGAGCGTTGAACAGATGGCTGTATGGCAAGCTGGATAGAAGTAATGAAGAGGAGCAATTCGGATTTAGAAGAGGAAAAGGTACAAGAGATGTTATTGTCCTGTTAAGAACTATAGGGGAAAGATTGTAATGTCCCCACAGAAAATACCCTCTACCACGCACCAATTAATCATTGTCAATCAAACAATCCACATTCATTCACTTTGGAAAAGTTATCTGATCAGATTTTCTCGTAATATATGCGGCGACAGCTCGTCGACGCCAAAGTATTTTCTAGTGCGATTATTCTTTGAAATAACAGAGATGCATATATTCATTCTCCATGGTTGTTAGAGTGGTAACTGGGACAGCTTCTGGAGTATCTGTTGAGGGACTGACGTGTTTCTGAGAGATACATATTCTGCTTTTCTTCTCGCTAAAGCGAGCCAATTAACATTTGTGCCGCTAGCGGTTTGTTTGAAGAGAAAGAGACTGTAAAAGGAAAATAATTAAGGCGTGGAATCACCGGAGATCTGGATATGTAATGGAGATGGATTTAATACACAATTTCCTTCATAAATAAGGTATGTGACTTTTTTGTTCTGGAGTGAATGAACGAATGAGTTTTTTCTGAACCATTTGATGATCACGTTGGCCCTGTAATTAGTGGGGAAGTTTCAGCTGTGTCGAAGAGAGCCTGCAATCACTGAGTCTGTGTTAAATCGTCCAAAAAGGCTTCGTACACATCTGGAATTCGCAATCTTTCGTAAAAGGAACAAATTGTCCACACGATTGATTCTCCCGACTGAATGCAGTGTTTAACAGTAATAATAAATGTAAAGATCTCTTACAGCAAGCCAGCCGCAGATTACCAAGACGAAGGACTCCACCAAAGATTCTATTTGGCTGAATTCACGTAATCAAATATTATATTAAAAACTGTACATAGATAAAGGAGAGAAAGAGAGAGAGCGAATGAAAATAGAGATAATACTAATAATCCTCCATTAGTCTAACTTTTCGCCTGTCTTATCACGGATCAGCCAAGAAATGGGAGGCCCTTACTTTACTGTATAGATTTATGTGTGAAGGTGAAGGGACCTTAAAGGCAACAGATACACGTCTATACAGACAAGACATTACACAAAGTTAGCGGCTAGCTGCATTCATCATCTATTCTTAGATGAAGAGATGACAACTTATTATCCGAGCATTTAAAAAATGTTAAAAGATATATGGAAAAAGGCAGAAAAATTTTGCTGTTTTTATAGATTTAGGAAAGGCTTTTGACAGAGTTCACTGGAACAAGCTGATGGATATTTTGAAGAGGAAAGGAGTGGACTGGAAAGAGAGACAACTGATACATAATCTATATTTACACCAGAAAGTAAGGATAGGGATTGGAAATGAAATGGCAGAGGGAGGCAGCATTGGACGAGGTGTTAGACAAGGTTGTTGCCTTTCCCCACTGTGGTTTAACACATACCTTGAAGAGATTATTGCGAAAGGCTTAGATGGGAAAAGAGGAATATGTATTGGTGGAAAGAGAATAGAATGTATAAGATTTGCTGATGATGATGATGAGCGTTTGGCGTCATTGGCCGGGAGGCCCCTCGCGGGGCAGGTCCGGCCGCCATATCGCAGGTCTTATTACATTCGGCGCCACAGTGGGCGACCTGCACGCCGGATGGGGATGAAATGATGATGAACACAACACAACACCCAGTCCCTGAGCAGAGAAAATCTCCGACCCAGCCGGGAATCGAACCCGGGCCCAGAGGACGGCAATCCGTCACGCTGACCACTCAGCTACTGGGGCGGACAGATTTGCTGATGACATGGTATTAGTGGCAGAAAGTGAGCGTGTGACGTCGTAAGTTATTGCGCGATAAAAGTTAATGCTGTAAGCTATATTGCAGTACAGTTTGCAGTATTGGAGCCGTTGGCTGTGAAGGAGACCGCAAGTCGTGTCTTAGCGATGAGTCTGTCATGTGCACCTGTTGCTACTGCAGTGTGGGAACGCGCCAGCGTGTCATTTATCAGGAGCTTATATTCAAATCCCCTACTAATCTAAATAAAACGTACTAAACATTAACCGATTGTGTTGAAACTTCGTATACTATTATTTGGTATTTACAAGAAGATCTCCTCCAAATTTCAAAGCTGTACATATTATAGTTTTGGAGATTCATAAAATTACCTGAAACACCCCAAACCGATACTAGTAAGATTAAATTCAGTTAGGAACAATAACAGTTTATCTTTTGATATCATTTAAAAAACATAACTAGAACTCTCAGTATGCAGAACAATTTATTTAGATTTTTATAATTAAAAATGTTCACTAATTTTCATTTCATAGATTAAAAGTCAGACAAAATTTTAGTTGTGTCTTATATTGTTGTGGGAATAAATGAGTGAGAGTGTGTATGTGGGACATGTGTTAAATTTCAAGATTAATTTTATTTTAATTTTGTTGTATTAAACATTGTGTTAGTATTTGCATTTTGGAAGACACAAATCAGAACTAAGTAGTCCCCGCGCACAACTAGTTAGATATGCAGAGAGTGGAGTAGAATCGAGAGAGTCGCTCGCCAGCTTCGGACACGGAGGACACGTTAAATGTGATGATTCGCATCATGTGTAAAATGACGGAATATTGATTTCCTCGCATTTAATACGTGTCATGGCTAACGCTGATATAGTTACGAACAGTTTGATGAATGTTTGGAGTTTCGGGAGCTTTCTGTAGGGAAGTTAGTCGCGTGTGAACTTTCTGCCTTTATGAAAATTCCGTGTGGTATATTCTGTCTTCGGTTACGGAGTATTGGGCGAGCAGTTCCTTTTAAAGAAACCCACTGAAAATGACCGAATGTGAAACTCATTTATAGTAGTGGATCTGTGATTGTGGGAACGCGTCATCAGTAGGGTCGGACTTGTGTAAATTTCTGGCTGCTTTGCGTGTGAAATTTGGTTGTATGAACAGGGAACAGAGAACAATAGATACATAAGTTAGGTAAAAAAGGACTTGAAAGCCCATTTTCATGTGTGCTAGAGGAAATAAAAAGGCTTATCTACTAATTTTTTGAACATATACTGTGAGAAAAGATGCACCATATCATCACCCGAAATTACGTTAAATCACTATACAGGCACTGAAATGTTGCTAGAGTTTACGCGGACTTTGCAGGACAGATATTAGGCGATGTCTTTGTTCAACGCTGCTTTTTCGTCGTCTTGTATCTACGCTTGCAGAGAAAAGGGACAGCGAGCAGACGCCGTACTGAGGTAGGTGAACATTCAATGTTGAGCGGTACGACGGACGAAACGTATCATAAACCAGCGCCCGCAAGCGGACAGTGAACAACATGCTGAAAGATCTGAATAAAGCTTTTGTGGAATATGGGATGCAAATAAACACAGCAAAAACAAAGAGTATGGTCATCAGTACAAGACGCAGACTGTCCAATATTAAAATAGGACAATCTACCATCAGCCAAGTAAGTGCATTTAAATATCTTGGAAGCACAGGAGGTGAAAACTCGAATTGCCATAGTGAAGGAGGCATTCAACAGAAAGAGGAGACACTTTTGTGGTAAATTAGATAAACGTCTAAGGAAAAGGCTTGGCAAATGTTTTATCTGAAGTGTGGCACTACATGGAGCAGAAACATGGACGCCGAGACGAGAGAATGAAGAAAGATTAGAAGCATTTGAAATGTAGATGTGGAAGAGAATGTAGAGAATAATCTGGATGGAAAGAGCGAGTAATGAAAGAGTACTGGAAAGGGTTGGTGAGAGAAGATGTCTGCTCAAGGTTGTAAGAGAAAGGAAAAAGAACTGGTTGGGACATTCATTGAGAAGGGAGTGCTTGGTAGCAGATGCTTTGAAAGGATTGGTTTGTGGGAGAAGACTGAGAGGAAGAAGGAGATACAAGGTGACAGCGACATAAAGGGAAGAGGAAATTATGCAGACCTGAAGAGGATTGCAGAGGACTGGGCAGCCTGGAGAATTACCATGTGAAAACCTGCCTTTTGGCGGAACACTGATGATGATGATTATGATGATGTGCTCAAAGCAGTCTGTGGCATTGGCGGTTTCTTTTCAATAGGAGCCAACGCAATGGCATTCGTGCCATCAGTACAGCTTGAAGAAGGCGACATCAAACCGTCAAGTAGACATGTCCACACGAGTAGCAGTGTTTTAACGTTGCACCAGCATGGTGGATGAAGCTGTTCTGTCCTTTACGGCCAATCGGGCAAGATGACGACCATCTCACGCTGTGGTCACATTGTTTACTTCCAGAAAGAACCCTGTCAGCGCTGTGTACGGCCCTCTTCTCTCCACTGGTTCCACAAACCTCTCACCGTTGAAGCAGTGTGCCCTGTACGACCCGCAGTATCACAGAATGATAGACCCGCCTTCGGAGACCGATCATTCTGCCCGTTCGAACGCACTCACATGTCGATATTCCATCCCGTGATGTCGACGAGACATGGTGGTGCCTGGTTACCCGCTCCGTATGACGGCTCCCCACCGACTGAGCGTGACCTTTCCGTCACATAAAAGAAGATGCTGTCGGGCTTACGTGCATGCCACCTCCCTGCCACTTAAATAACTTATTATGGTGCGGCTGTTCTACACGTCCTCTCATCGTGGAGCGTTGTAGACCACTGCTTCTGAGTATTTCACAGTAGTGTATCACCAGCGGAGGCTGACGCCGTACTGAAGTGTGCAGTTGGCCGTTCGAGAGAAACGGCTGCTTTCCTACGGGCTGCTTGAATCTACACTTTACAGTTACTACAATTCAAGATTACATTTCTTACATGTAATAACACATGAGGAATTTAAGAGCTAATAAAAAAACACAGAAAAAGCTAAATACGTAACTTGCTGCTCTGCTGGACTACCACAGGCGACAGCTGGAACTGGGTGAGGAGACGATGCCAACAAGTAGAGACCACAGCTAGCTTGTCTTCGTCTGGCCCTCTGAGGGTCCACGTTTCGTCTCAATGCATCCACACTCCTGAACTGGTGTTCCCAGCCGCCACTACGTAAGTTTTCTGGCTGCGGGGGACGCCTTTCTGCCATCAGCAAGGATGTCTCGAAGGCCACTGCTCTTCCACTGAGTCAGCGCCCAATATACATTCCCGCTGCCACAGGGACATGTACACCACTGGGAGTTATGCTGAGGTAGCAACCCGTTGCCTGGCAGTTTGCACACGCCACAGAGATACCACACCAACAACAACATTTGTGTGGAAGTCTTGCAGAATGAAGTATCTTAAAACTGGATGAGCTCTCCTGACATGCTATTTTGGGGAGAAGCGAGCATCGTTCCTTACATTGTCGATAGTATTAAATTTTTGTCAGAAGAAAATCAGTAATTATGAGTGACATGTGGGTCAGCGATCAGCAGCACCATTTCAACGTGGTGAGTGGAAATAAACTTTTTTTTTTTTTTTTTTTACTTTTTCGGATGCGATTGCGTTTATAATGACCAACAGCTTGAATCAAAGGTGCGTCTGGTGAAAGTGGACTCAGTAATTTAAGCGTCTTTAGGGGGCACGCTGAAGAAACAGATGACGGTATGCACCGTATCAGGTGTAGTGTACCAATGTACGCCGTTGTCTCAGTAAGCAGCAGTAATTCGTTTTAAGTGTAAGAAGCCTGGACATCATGGCAGGTAATGTAGTGACAGCATACGGCTGGAACTCAGACGTAATGATTGGAAATGCCTGTAGCAAGACAAGTAAACATTAATATTGGTATTAAGTCCTTTCCTATAGTATTTTTGTTTTGTTTTGTCTTTTTGTTAGTGAGGGTTACCACTATGGAGGCGGTTCAGATGTTACTGAATCATATGGCACAAATTCATGAGGACAACACTGGCTTTCGTGAGCAATTAGATGCGTTAAGAGAGGATAAATCTATACACAGTTGTACCACTACCATAGTTACTCTTTTTGTGGGTAAAGCTGTGGAGAGGGAGGCGGGGGATTGGAGGGAGGTAATGTGTTAGCTTGTATAGAGAACCTATTAATAGGTGCGAAGCTGTGATGTTGGTCAAAAGAGCAGTTGTTGCATATCGCCAAGTGAAGTTTAGTGGGAGATGCCGAAATATACGTGATATGTCACGAAGAGTTGGTTAATGCTCAGATATCAGAAATTCAGAGGACACACTTGGTACAGTGATACAAGTGGCAGAATTGTTGACGATATTACAGGGAGCAGCTGAACAACATATCGCAAAAAACCGGAAGTGTCCATGGAGCGTTTCCTGGACCGAGTTAAAAAGGTTAATCCCATTACATAAGAGTTGTGGAAAAATGATGATATTAATAGGGTTCTACTGTAAGAGGCAGAACAATGGCTGTTGGACGCTTTTTTTTCGGCGGTTGAAAGTCTAGCCAGAATGTTCTAGAGAGTTAGCAGGAGCCATAGGAGATACGATAAAGTTGGAGGAAGCCGACGTATCCCAAATTACGACCACAACTTGGGGTATTATTTGACGGACCATCTAAGGTAGTTGTTTGCCTATTAGTTCTTTTTAGCATGGGCATGACGTCCTGCTGCTGCTAAATAGCGGATATACCTGACGATCGGGCTAAGATTCTGAAACCATGATAGTGTATAGTTAATTCTGTCGTGCAAGATTTCGGTCAATAAAGTATTTTACAACTGTGGCGGATTTGTTTATCATGAACATATTATATTAACCTTCAAACATAACTGACCGTTTGTAATCTCTTAGGGACAGACTGACCACTAGCTCATTTAGGCTATTGTTGAATTTCCTACCAATTTTTAATTTCCTGCCGTTTTATACACAGGGAAGCTGCCTTATGTCAGAGGGGTGAGAGACAAAGCCCCTTGTTTCAGAATTTTCGAACCCAGAGAGAAGAGGCTGACCTTAAGGGGCAATACGCTTTGCTCCAGAGCAGTACAGGAGGAGGACATAGAAAACCACTTAACACAACAACAGAAGCATTAGAAAACGATAGGGGTGTTACCGAACAATTGGGAATAAGACTACAACAGCCTTTTTTTGTAGAAGAATCGATGGGAGAGGGGATGGCGACGTCCTTTGTTCCTGAACACCAACTGGACTATTTGAGTGGTCATTGACCTAGATGACAAGGGAAAGCCAGACACATGCTTTTACCTCAGGTGTACGTTTAACTGTATTTACTTTTATTTGTGCCTCCGTGGCAGGCAAGGTTCTAGTTCTGTCCAGTTTGTAACATATTCTGTTGTACTGTAGTCAGTGTCAGAAAGGTGCCACTCCCTTTTGGGTGGTGACCAGTTTTGTAGGAGTGGATGGGGTGGGGGGAAATTTGTATCGTAAAACTGAAATTCCTTGGCATGGCTCTCTGCCTGCTTACCGGCATGGGCGTGCCTGAATTGTAAATCCCTGTTCCCACTCACAGAGTACTTATGGCAGCTTGTAGTCTACATCAGCACCACTCCAAGTCTTTCTGTGGCGGTGCGGGAGAACAGTCTGCTGAACAGAGAAGTTACGTCAATACCATCTGGAAATCAGCGCTGTGGCTGCTGTGGAAACAGCTGGAGGCTCTGTGGCATGTCGCTGGGGTTCAGGCACTGGCAGGAAGCCGGGGTTGTCTGACAGTGGGTTGTCCCTAGAGGTGCAGTGAGTGGTATTGAGCAGAAGCGGCCACAACCACTTGAACCACCGCCGGAGGATTCTGTGTACAGCAGATGGCAAGTCATGGTGTGGCTCCAAGCTGCCTTGGGATACTGCCCACGCTTGTTTCGGGGTTCAGTGTTGCTGACCAAGCTGTTGCCATGAGCTGCAGTTCAGTGAAGGAATTAGTTGACTGTCAGCAAGCAATACGGAAAAACGGACAGACTGGAGAGTGGTATGCAAAGAGCTGGGTAGTGTATGGAGAACATAATGGACAATGCGTATCCAGAAAAAGAAATCAGATAACAGCCAGAGATGAGGAATCATGAAGGTTTATTGCAAAAGTGTTCAGAGTATCAAGTGCACTTTTACCTCCACATATATTGGTGGGCACTATCAGATTTTGTCAAAGAGAAGTTGGTACACAAGATTAATAGAAATTTATGCAACCGATTTGTTGATATTAAAGTGCCTCATATACATTGTACTGTCAGATTAATGTCAAAGGCTTGAATAACCATCTTTTTCAGATGTGCAGGAAGAGAGTCAGTGAGGTTCTGGAAGCTACCGACAGGGATGTGCAGTCATACCGACTCCAGTGCCACGGTCAGCTGCGCTAGGTTTCTCGGTGGAGGATCGACCACGTGAACAGCCCGATCGAGATGCTCCCACAAGTTCTCGATTGGGTTTAAATCCTAGGAGACTGGAGGCAAGAGAACTATGGCAAACTCATCCCAGCGTTCTTCTAACCACGCACATACATTACGTTGCATTGTTCTGCTGGCGAGGAAAACCAAACTGCAGGAAGGCGTGGACGTGGTCCCCAAGGATAAATGCATACTTGTGTTGGTCCGCTGTGCCTTCCGGAATGACGAAATCACACAGGTAATGCCACGAAAACAATTCCCAGACCGTTCCCCTTCCTCATTGTTGGCTTTCAGATGTTTCGCGCTGTACATGCCGACAGCTATCTGCCCGATGGAGCATAAAACGTGGTCCACCTGAAAAGACCACCTGCCGCCACTCACTGGACGTTCAGTTGTGGTATTGACAAGCAAATTTCAACCTTCGTAGGCGATGAAAATCAGTCAACATGGGTGTATGGACCAGGCACCTACTGCGGAGGCCCATATGCAGCAAAGTTCGCTGAACGGTCATTGAGTAGTCACTGTTGGGAGCCCCTGGGCTCACCTGGGCGGTCAGCTGCTCAACACCTGCACGTCCCGTAAACATCTCCGTGGTCATCGATCCCCTTCTGTCATCTATAGCCCGTGATATACTACAGTTTCCTCAGCACCGGTTTTGGATTGCGTAATCTTGCCATGCATGGTATACTTCTACCATGGCTTCGTGCGAACAGTTCACAAACTTAGCTCTTGCGGAAATGTTTCCACCATTGGCCGAAAGCTAATGATCATGCCCGTTTGGACATCAGACAAATCATTCTGTTTCCGCATCACGAAAATGATTGCACTGTTTCCGCGTCCCCCAGACGCACTTCATATAGTGCTAGTGCTGCGACTTGCCGTCTGTGAGCAGTTATTGCACTTTGACAACTTATTTAGGTGGTGGTCACATTAACATGGCCGGACCGTGCATTACGTATCTCCGTGTAATTATAGTATCTGTAATGTTATTGGGGTAGATGATGGAGGTTGATGCTAGTTGAATATACCTCTTTGTTGTGGCAGTTGTTCCTTTTCACCGTACAGAGTTACGCTGGGGCGCGCTTTACTAGGTTTTCATATCTGTTGTCTATTGGTGCCCCATTTGTCTGTAACAGGGGCCGAGTAAGATTATTGTTTAAGGATACTGTATCTGCTTAGAATAAATTTTTCATTATTATTATTTTCAGCTGCGCCAATTTAAAAGAATTATTCCTCAGTGAAACATTTTTTTCTTTTTTTTACTTTTTATGTTGACTGTCAAGGATTTCTGTTGATTTCGGTTAAGCTCCTATGTTATAATAACTGTCTGTCAATAAAGCTTACTTCAAATTATGTCCATGCTCGCACAACCCAAAACCAGAACCCCACTAAACGCAAATCCTGGCTCAAATTATGACTTACTCATCAAAAGGGAAGGTTCACGCTGGCGCCCATTGCAAATCCGGCTCGTGTCTTTGACGGAGGGGACGTCCCTAGCAGCTACCTCGCTCCTCGTTCTTTACCCAGTGCATTTCCAGTTGAGACGACAATAAGACAGCAACAAAATGCATTTTATGTTCTCCCTGTGCCCAGAAGTAAAATTCGTTTCAACGGTATGGTTCAAAGTGGTTCAAATGGCTCTGAGTACTATGGGACTTAACTACTGAGGTCATTAGTCCCCTAGAACGTAGAACTACTTAAACCTAACTAACCTAAGGACATCACACACATCCATGCCCGAGGCAGGATTCGAACCTGCGACAGTAGCGGTCGCGTGGTTCCGAACTGTAGCGCTCAACGGTATGGTGTGATTTTTCGCCCACAGTATGCCATTACATCTCTAACAGCTCAAAGTATTCAACGACACTGGTTGTTTATGTAAAGGGAAGTCCACAGGTAACCTCGCGTGCTCGTTCAAGACGTAGGGCACGTTGAATAGTGTTTTGCACGTATTCGCAGAAGGCTACTCGACGTATCAGATCAGGATTACCCATTCCTCACATGACTGTGTGGCGTGCTTTGCGGCTATGTTTGTCTCTTGAACTATGCAGGATTCAGGTGGTAGAAGCCCTTCATTGTGCTGATAAACAACAACTTCATGAATTCATTATGGGAGTGGATATAAAGGGTAAAAGTTTCCTTTCACGTTTACTGTTCCGTTCCATTAACGTGTTATTGTGAAACACAGATTCATTTATTGCATTGACTGCCCCATCGGTTCTAATTAGAATATGTTAATAAAATCATATATGTTAACAAAATCATATATCATAGTCGATTAAGAGACACGCACGAGTGTTGCGTTTTCCATCAATAAAATCATATATCATAGTCGACCAAGAGGGAGGCTCTCCAAGCCTCATTTCCTGAGAACAGATTTACACCCCGTCCTTTTTTGCAGAAGAGACGATTACAGGAATAACATGTCTGGATATGACGCAATCTGGCTATTTGTTTAATTCCGAAAACATGCTGAAAATTTCCTTGTCAGTAGCACTGAGTACCTTCGCACTGATACACTTTGTGATCAAAAGTATCGGGACACTTGGCTGAAAATGATTTACAAGTTCTTGGCGCTCTCCATCGCTAGTGCTGGAATTCAGTATCGTGTTGGCCCTTCCTTAGCCTTGATGACAGCTTCCATTCTCTTCAATCAGGTGCTGGAAGGTTTCTTGGGGAATGGCGGCCCATTCTGCACGGAGTGCTGCACTGATGAGAGGTATCGATTTCAGTCGGTGAGGCCTGGCACGAAGTCGGCGTTCCGAACCATCCTAGTGGTGTTCTACAGGTTTCAGGTCAGGCTCTTTGCAGGCCAGTCCATTTCAGGAATGTTATTGTAAAAACACAACACCATAACACCACCGCCTGTTGGCACTACCACTACACATGGTGGCAGATGACTTTCACCGGGCATTCGCCATACCCACAACCTGCCATCGATCGGCTCATTATGTACTGTGATTCGTCACTCCACACAACTGTTTTCCACTGTTCAGTCGTCCAATGTTTACGCTCCTTACAGCAAGCGAGGCGTCATTTGGCATTTACCGGCATATTGTGTGGCTTATGAGCAGCCGCTCGACCATAAAATCCAAGTTTTGTCACCTCCTGCCTCTCATAGTACTTGATCCTGATGCAGTCTGGAATTCCTGTGTGATGGTCTGGATAGATGTCTGCCTATTACACATTACGACCCTCTTCAACTGTTGGCGATCTCTGTCAGTCAACTGCTTGCACGGTTCGTGCTACGTGTCCTTTCACATTTCCATTTCACTATCACATCGGAAACAGTGGACCTACGGATGTTTAGAAGTGTGTAAATCTCGCGTACAGACATATGACACAAGCGACACCCAATCACCTGACCACTTTCGAAGTCCGTGAGTTCGCGGAGCGTTCCATTCTAGTTTCTCACGATGTCTAATGACTACTGAGTTCGCTGGTATGGAGTGCCTGGCAGTAGGTGGCAGCACAATGCACCTAATATGAGAAACGTATGTTTTTTTTGGGTGTCCGTATACTTTTGATCACGTAGTGTACCTGTTACAAGGTCATCTGATCTCATCATGCTATGAGGTTTCTTTTGTGTGTGTGTGTGTGGGGGGGGGGGGGGGGGGAAAGGGGTGGCGTTGCAAAAATTTCTTTTGTGGGGGGAGTGTTGTAAAAGTTTCAGATTTCCAGCAGAAACAATTTCTGTTTTATACTCTGCTTCAATAGTAAAATAAAAAGCTGCAGATCTTTCGTTTCCTACGTTTCTACCTTTTCTTCTAAATTACTAATAATTTTAATTTACCACCCCAAATTTCCCTTATTACATTTAATTTTCTTTGTTACTTATCTTTATTACTTGGTGTTTTTTGCTCCTGAAAACAACACTTGCTTATAATTTGGAACGATTTACGTTATTGCATGAAAAATTGTACAATGTACTAACTTTTTTAAAATGCTAAACAATATGTCTTTAAATATACAGTAAATCAAATGAAGTGGAAAAAAATGTGAAAGTTTCCATCTGCGTGTCTATCCCTCCTACAACTTTGGATGAACTGTGACAGCACATAACAACAACAGCAAAAGCAATAACTTCAGATATGATTGCAAAATTATGGGACGAGTTTGACTATTGTCTCGATGTTTGTTGTGCATCCAGTGAAAGACACACTGATCATTTGTGAAAGGTAAATGTAGAGTATAATCTTATGTAATAGCAAGAAGCAGTCCAACTTGTAAGTCGATGCATGTAAAAATGTTCCCTAGGAAAGCCGGGTGATTCTTTTGGAAACAAAAAAAACTAGTAGTTCTCTGCCTTAATTAAATCAAACTATTCACAGAAAAATTCTATATTCATTCACGTAGAAGACGTAGTTTTGTGCAATCAAATTAAGTTTTTGAATCAGTTAGGTGTTTCTAATGTTTCTACCATAAAAGAGCGGTACATAATTCTCTGACATGAAACTGTTGCACTCAGGAATAGGCAAAAACCGAGGCCAAAACATTGACCATAAACTGAAGTACACTATAAATACCATATAATCTTGTGAATTTGAATGGTCTTTTGAGACACAATGTCTAAGGTAAGACAACAATGTACAATCCTCAAATCTGAATCTGTTTCATTCAGGAAAAATGGAAGAAATCAAAGCCACAATACTCACTACGAACGGAAGCACATTCAAAAGAGTGTATTCTCAATGAAAACACTAGATTTATGGCCGGCCGGAGTGGCCCTGCGGTTCTAGGCGCTACAGTCTGTAACCGAGCGACCGCTACGGTCTCAGGTTCGAATCCTGCCTCGGGCATGGATGTGTGTGATGTTCTTAGGTTAGGTAGGTTTAATTAGTTCTAAGTTCTAGGCGCCTGATGACCTCAGAAGTTAAGTCGCGTAGTGCTCAGAGCCATTTGAACCACTAGATTTATGTATATCAAAAATATTGAAGTACACGCATAACATTTCATGGCTCAGTAATAAAACTGATAATTTTATCCCCTATGAAACAGGAAGCTGCAGTACAAACTCAGCTGTGTATTGCTGATCCATTTCTCTGCAGAAAAAGTTTTACTTATTACTAGCCGCTAGAACGCTTTTACGTGTATAGCACTGAATAACGTGAGTCCTAAGTATCGGCGAGTTGCTCGAAAAATTTTCAAGTGGAAGGGCTGAAAATAAGCGAATATTTAGTTTTAGCTGCTTCGTCACTGGAATCATGAGCCACGGTTCGCTTATCCGCAGCGAAAGGATCTCAAGAGAACGAAATGTAATTAAGACGGCGCGACGACGAGACGCCTTGGCGCAAAAATGCTGAGAGGAAAGTTTAAGCCCCCGTCCGGGACTCGTTTTGTTTCCTAGCAAGAAAGAGGAAAAAAATCGTTATAACTCCATCACTGCTGGCGCATTAATAATTAGCATTAGCAGCTCTCCGCTATAGTCTTAGGGAATTACGGTTCCTCTCTTTTTTTTAGTAAAAAAAGAAAGAGGAGCGAGAGAGGGAAGAAGCTTAGACGGAAGCCACGGGCTTATTCCGTTCTGTATAAACGATTGCACTTAGCTCTCAGCAAGAGAGAGTCCCGGGAACTTTTACCGGTCGGCCGAGGTGAATACAAACGCGGCGTGAAAAGCGTTTACCGGATTATGAGAGGAAGAAGTAAGAGGACTGCGAGCGCTCACCGGGCACAGGCAAAAGCGAATAGGCCTTGTAGCGGTTAAAGAGGAGTCGCCGGGGGTGTGTGCGAGTGGGCTGACGGAGAGAGAGAGCGGGGAGCTGGGGGGATTACCGCGGGCAGGCGCGCCAACTGCTGGCGGCAGACATTCCCACGCGGTCCCCGGCCGCAGACAGCTTGTTCCCACCGCTACATCTTGTTCCTTGGCAGACACAGTTTGAGTACGAGGCAACCGCCTAGAGACTCGACAACTTGCGAATTCTGGCTCACTCATCCCCTGTACCCAGGCTGCAAGAGTTCACTACAACTCTCGGCCAAGCAGCTGTTGCCACTACTGAGAATGGACAAGCTGTTACACTCTTGCTCTTCCCCCCCCCCCCCTTTCTCCTCCACTGTCTACGTTTAATTTTTTATTTGGGTAGCGCTGTCAAGTATCCTGGGAGCGGCCTTGTGAGAAGTTCTGTTAAGAAAAGTCACACAGCAATAATTAATAATATAATAAAAAGGAAAGGGCAGAAACATGCGCTGTTCGTGTGACAGCCTCGTACAGACTGCAGACAAAATTATTTCATCCCTCACTTTTAGGCAGTAGCGTAAGAACATTGGACTTTATTGCATACATTTCCATTACCTATAATATGCATATCACTATAAAATGTGTGACAGGCAGTAATCTATAAGATACCGTTCTTTGATGTTTCCTCGATCTCCATTCACAAGTAGTGCATTGACAGAATGCATCACAGCGAGCCGCTATATTTGTCCTCCACTCTCCCACATTGTTATTATTATTATTTTATCTTTGCACTGACCAACTGGTACCACATAACAAACTTAGTTTCCCTTCTTTGTTTGATCTTTCCTGTTTTCCAGTATTCTGATTTCTCTTCCTATCCTTCTTTCTGTCAATGTTGTTCCTGGCTTCTCACTGTTTTCTAAATATAGTCATTTATTTTTAAAACCTTTCTGCTTGTTACTTCCAAATTTTGAAGCAATTTTTTTCTATTCCTTTTCTTATTTCTGTCTTATTGATGACTTCTTTCCATCAGTCTGTAGCCATTCATTTACTGGAGATGTCAAAATAAGACTTATCTTCCTTGTCATTACATCTGACATTTACTATACATTTTGGTAGATCTTCGTGTTACTTGTAATTTTCCAAGTACTTGTAGTTTCTATTGCTCTCATTATTTTTCTAATAGTGTGTGCAGCTCATATTTCATGGTTAATCATTCACATACATACAAATAACGTGGTATCACCCCCATTATATATTGTTTTATATGTATTTCCAAAGATTAATTTCTTGTTGTACAAAGTTTTAATTAAACCATAGGCTCTTTCCATTGCACTAACTTTTATATCTACATCAATTTTATAGTCCATTCTATCAAATGTGTTTAGATATAGTAATTCTTTCTATTTCACCTGCTTGTGTTTCTGTATATTTTGGTGCAGTTTTCTTTATATTTGTCATTAACTGTAATACTAGTTATATTTGATATTCCTTTCAGAAAATTTATTTGACTAACTGATTCTGTGAAATTTTCTGACAAAATTCCAAAATCATCTGAAAAAGCTAGGCAGTTTACCTCAGTTGCATTTGATTTCCTTCCTAGAAATATTGGTTCACGTTCATGGCTTCCAGACTCCAAATTCCACATCATTACAAATTATTCTAAAACACTTATTGTTAATGCTATCATTATTATAATTAGTATAAGTTTTATTTGTTGCTGGAAATTTGGAGGAAATAATAATAACACATCATGGAAGACAACAACAAAAGCAACACTTTTAGATTATTGCCGAATAACTAAAAACAAATAGCACTAACATGCTAATTTGTTCTGAAGTGATACTGTGACATAACCCTCTTTTAATATGATGGTTCCACGAAAAAAAAGGATGTAGGTTACAGTCTCCATAAGGTGTATTATTTCTTGATAAGAGAATGCTGATGATACTATTAAGAAATTAGCGTTTCAAGTTGTTTAATATCTTGCACACAGTAATATTGTAGTCATAGTACGACTCACAAGAAAAAGAAAACTTCTTAGGTTTGGTGCACAGCCTTCCAGCTACGTTAGCCTATTTCATGGCGTAGATGTTGAAAATGTTTCTGTGTATCCGTCAAATCACATCCCCACACACCATCCAGTGAGAATTAGACCATTGTTTTCTAAGAAAACGCCTTCCTTTTTAGGTCCAACATCTCTACCATAAGATGAATATAATCGTCTGAAAGGTGGTATATCTTTTGTCCACAATTTTCACTTGGTGAGATTCGCTTGTAACGATAGCAGACAATAGAATGTAGGTGGTTCATCTTGCATAAACCAATCACGTTCCTTTTCTATACTTTTTTTTCTTTACCTATCTTTTTTCTCCTTTCGCTGTTGACCTGACTCAGTATTCGAGACCTACACTATTGTCACATAATTCTTTTAGAGCTCATATTCGTGACAAAATTTTAGGAAATTTGAATAAGCTGTAGCTAACCAACACAATTTTTATCTGAATATTTCGATTTTCACTCACTACAACAATCCACACATCTCCTACATCAGCGTACAAATTCACTCAGGATAGTCTGATCGATTATACTGTTTCTGGAGTTTTCACCATTCACATTATTTTCGTTACAACTGTAAAGATAACTAATTTTTTCTCTCAACTTTTTTCTTGATGTGCCGTTGGGTTGCTTATTTTCGATGTTATAGACATATGTAGACCTCTTTCGTTGTTCTTTATCACAAGTATTATTAACAAAGGTATGTTGATTTCCTCTAAATCTCGCCTTAGAAAAAAATTTCTTCGCTGCTGGCATTTTCTTTACAGAAAAGATGGAAATCACTACAGCGGTTCACGTGACCAAAGGAACGAAAGACACTTATCTTCATCTTGTAGCAAGAAATTATGTTCACCTATCAGCTACGAAACAACCTGGGAAACCACCGAAATACGAATCAAAGTCGCTTACGTCTCGTGGAGACTAAAGTTTATTGTGACATGAAAGTGAGCGTGGCACCACAACTGCAGCGTATTGTAAATCGGTTAGCACCTTGAATAACACTCATTAGAATCGTATAAAATAATACTCGTTTTACAAGGAAAATTCGAGTGTACTTGAAATGACAAAAAATGAAATTTGTGAGCCGCTTTCCCATATTTCCATCTTATCTAATAACACAGTGCACTCAGATAAATTTGTTCTGTTCGCACAACACTAGATTACTTGTTGACTAAATCATGAATCTCTGTATATTGTAGATTTCCTACGATAGTGATGACATTATTTAAGTCGGTAGTGGACAGTACTCGCAATACAGCATTTGGGAAATCATGCTGATTATTACAAACGAAGAAAATATGGTTATAGTATACTCTACTGACAGTGAGGATGTATGATGACAATCTCAATGGTAGTCGTGCACACGCGGGCGCCATATGCATTTTGAAAACTTGCAACGACCCCCTTAAAGGGAGGGATCTATCTTGGTAGGATGAGCTGAACAAAAAATATCCAGTGCGTGGGTACAAAAAATAAACAGGAATTTATCAAACGCATTTGTTGAAAGTATGATAGATGGTCCTGATTAATCCATAATGAAAGATTGGCAAGGGTTACCTAGCTACCGACATAACACCAAAAGGAATTCAATTACTCCACATTTACACTCCTGGAAATGGAAAAAAGAACACATTGACACCGGTGTGTCAGACCCACCATACTTGCTCCGGACACTGCGAGAGGGCTGTACAAGCAATGATCACACGCACGGCACAGCGGACACACCAGGAACCGCGGTGTTGGCCGTCGAATGGCGCTAACTGCGCAGCATTTGTGCACCGCCGCCGTCAGTGTCAGCCAGTTTGCCGTGGCATACGGAGCTCCATCGCAGTCTTTAACACTGGTAGCATGCCGCGACAGCGTGAACGTGAACCGTATGTGCAGTTGACGGACTTTGAGCGAGGGCGTATAGTGGGCATGCGGGAGGCCGGGTGGACGTACCGCCGAATTGCTCAACACGTGGGGCGTGAGGTCTCCACAGTACATCGATGTTGTCGCCAGTGGTCGGCGGAAGGTGCACGTGCCCGTCGACCTGGGACCGGACCGCAGCGACGCACGGATGCACGCCAAGACCGTAGGATCCTACGCAGTGCCGTAGGGGACCGCACCGCCACTTCCCAGCAAATTACGGACACTGTTGCTCCTGGGGTATCGGCGAGGACCGATCGCAACCGTCTCCATGAAGCTGGGCTACGGTCCCGCACACCGTTAGGCCGTCTTCCGCTAATGCCCCAACATCGTGCAGCCCGCCTCCAGTGGTGTCGCGACAGGCGTGAATGGAGGGACGAATGGAGACGTGTCGTCTTCAGCGATGAAAGTCGCTTCTGCCTTGGTGCCAATGATGGTCGTATGCGTGTTTGGCGCCGTGCAGGTGAGCGCCACAATCAGGACTGCATACGACCGAGGCACACAGGGCCAACACCCGGCATCATGGTGTGGGGAGCGATCTCCTACACTGGCCGTACACCACTGGTGATCGTCGAGGGGACACTGAATAGTGCACGGTACATCCAAACCGTCATCGAACCCATCGTTCTACCATTCCTAGACCGGCAAGGGAACTTGCTGTTCCAACAGGACAATGCACGTCCGCATGTATCCCGTGCCACCCAACGTGCTCTAGAAGGTGTAAGTCAACTACCCTGGCCAGCAAGATCTCCGGATCTGTCCCCCATTGAGCATGTTTGGGACCGGATGAAGCGTCGTCTCACGCGGTCTGCACGTCCAGCACGAACGCTGGTCCAACTGAGGCACCAGGTGGAAATGGCATGGCAAGCCGTTCCACAGGACTACATCCAGCATCTCTACGATCGTCTCCATGGGAGAATAGCAGCCTGCATTGCTGCGAAAGGTGGATATACACTGTACTAGTGCCGACATTGTGCATGCTCTGTTGCCTGTGTCTATGTGCCTGTGGTTCTGTCAGTGTGATCATGTGATGTATCTGACCCCAGGAATGTGTCAATAAAGTTTCCCCTTCCTGGGACAATGAATTCACGGTGTTCTTATTTCAATTTCCAGGAGTGTATTTCAATAGCGAAATACAAAACACAGCAAATAACTATCTTCAAAACTCACCAATTGCACACGAGGCATTACACTGTCCGAGTTACGCATAATACGCACTTGATTGACTCACAGGGTACTGGACAATAAATAAAAGATGTATTGACTCCATAGATCGCAACAGAATCAACTTTAAATGACGTAGCAGGAATAACTGCTGTATCTATGGCATAAGGAAAGCTGTTATTCAGATATGCACAGGGACAAATACGTGCACTTAGCCAGATAACGAGCAGTACACGATAGCACTAGATACACTGTAATAAAAATCCATTCCCGAATCGCAACAGAATTGAAATAACAAAAATATGAATCACGACTACGGCTTTCTAACGTTATCGTGACGTTAATAAAATTCACACGATGATTCCTTCCGTGAAATTCAAACACTGAAGCGAGAACACACATACCAGAAGCTACAGAATCGAGCCTCAAATTAATACTGTTCCAAAATCAGACCACGATGTCCGAAGAACATCGCATCTTTCAAAATTTAGGCGTCGCACTGAAAGAAAGTCCGCCAAAAACTAGTCTCAGCCAACCAACGCTCTTGGCTACTTGGTGACATTTCTCACTCCAAGGCCCTCTTGGACTTTCGCATCCCAGAGAAAAATCCTCACCATTATATTAGTGCCCAATAAGAGCTCTTGGCTCGTTGTTACCTTATGGGACAAGAGGAGACGCTTGTGCCTCCCCTTCCCATTCTGAGTATTTTTGAAGTGTTTTGACCGGACTAACGTACCACGAAGAAGGGCGTGCATTCACGCGGTGCACAGGAACCGCCGCTGCTGGCGCCACGGAGCTGCCCGTAGGAGTTCTTCTTCTTCTTCTATGCATTCCTACTTAAAATTTAGCGTGTAATCCCACTGCTCCGCATGAAAGACTTGCGATGGGCCCTCTTCGCCAAAGTGCCACCTGTACTTTGAAAAGCCAAAACGTTGATACGGACACGTGACACGGTAACAAAATTATGTAAGCGGAGCAGTGATATGTGGCAACTTTGTCGAAAGGGCGCAATCCTGGTGCACTCACAAGTGTTTCGGAGCACACCATTCATTGTTGAAGCAGCATCAAAGCACCCCCACGAGTTCACATGTTGACCCAAAGACATCGTCAATTACGATTGCAGAGGGCACGGGACCATCGGAATTCGACCGTCGAGCAATTAAGACGTGTCGGTTCTTCAGGTAAATCCGATTTTTGCTACACTAGGGCGCTGGTCGTCTCTACAAACGACGTCTTGAGGTGAATAATTTTCTCCGACTGCCTGTCATCGCCTTCAAAACTGCAGCATCACGTCAAAATTCACAGCTTAATAGACACCAACCCTGTTATCCACTATGAACTCGTATCGAAGTATATTAAATAATTTTGAAATGGTTGCTGCTACACAAGTGGAGCTTTTAACCGGGGAACTGCGACTTCTCAGGTCTAGTAAGTACTGAGACCCGAGGCACTCTTTGTTGTAGAGTTGTGTTACGGATACATCTCGGCTGATTTCGAGGGTAATAAGGCTACTTTCTAAAATATAGATCTTAGATTTTAACTGGAACAGAAGTGTGTGGTGTTGTGTACTACTTCGCACACAACGATATAGAAGATGTGGTTTGAAGAGTGATGCAGCAGCTGTCGTCGTAGGAAAGCTGGACAGGAGCAGAAATTATTTGCGAATACGTAAAGGGGTACAGTAAACAGAAGAATACAGTAAACAGAAGTTTTACGTAACTTGTAGCGTTCTCCCAGATTGCGAAAAAAGTTTACGAAAGAATAAATAGCTAGTCCAGCTGTTATAAAAACTAAAGAGGATCGTGCACTGTGAGGCTCCCACTACTAACGCATAAAAAACTGTTGAAGGCAAACTGAGACTGAAGACTGCAAGTGAGACTGGGCCGTGTAGCTGACGCCGGGCATTCTACATCACGGCGGCAGAGGGAGCTCTTTGTCAGTGCTGCTGAAGGCGTGGGTCAGCGGAAGCGCGTTACTGGATCCGCCAGATCTCCGTGCGACCGCTATCGGAGTCTGTCGGAAACGTGCTTTCCCATTGCCAACTGTGAGACGCCTGTAGGGGTAGTATAGATCTATGATACCACAGATGGTTCTTTCAGTTTCTTACGAAACTGTTCAGACAGCCAAATAAATTAAAATAAAATTCAATTCGTTTTATTTCAGTATCGCACTTTCAGTATTTTACCTTTTGATTGCCACGGAATTTTTAAATATTAAGGTTGTGTCGCAATGAGAGTGCTCGCGCTTATATATACAGGGTGGTCCATAGATAGTGATTAAGCCAGACATCTCACGAAATAAGCGTCAAACGAAAAAACTACAAAGAACGAAACTCGTCTAGCTTGAAGGGGGAAACCAGATGACGCTATGGTTGGCCCGCTGGATGGCGCTGCCATAGGTCCAACTGATATCAGCTGCGGTTTTTTTAACAGGAACCCCCATTTTTTTATTACATATTGGTGTAGCACGTAAAGAAATATGAGTGTTTTAGTTGGACCACTTTTTCCGCTTTGTGATAGATGGCGTTGTAATAGTCACAAACGTATAAGTACGTTGTATCACGTAATATTCCGGGAGTGCGGACGGTACTTGCTTCGTGATACATTACCTGTGTTAAAATGGACCATTTATCAATTGCGGAAAAGATCGATATCGTGTTGATGTATGGCTATTGTGATCAAAATCCCCAACGGGCGCGTGCTATGTATGCTGCTCAGTATCCTGGACGACATCATCCAAGTGTCCGCACCGTTCGCCGGATAGTTACGTTATTTAAGGGAACAGGAAGTGCTCAGCCACATGTGAAACGTCAAACACGACCTGCAACAAATGATGATGCCCAAATAGGTGTTTTAGATGCTGTCACAGCTAATCCACACATCAGTAGCAGACAAACTGCGCGAGAATCGGGAATCTCAAAAACGTCGGTGTTGAGAATGCTACATCAACATCGATTGCATCCGTACCATATTTCCATGCACCATGAATTGCATGACGACGACTTTGAACGTAGTGTATAGTTCTGCCACTGGGCACAAGAGAAATTACGGGACTATGACAGATATTTTTCACGGGTTCTATTTAGCGACGCAGCGTCATTCACCAGCAACGGTAACGTAAACCGGCATAATACGCACTATTGGGCAACGGAAAATCCGCAATGGCTGCGACAAATGGAACATCAGCGACCTTGGCGGGTTAATGCATGGTGCGGCATTATGGAAGGAAGGGTAAGTGGCCCCCATTTTATCGATGGCAATCTAAATGGTGCAATGTATGCTGATTTCCTACGTAATGTTCTACCGATCTTACTACAAGATGGAGATGTACTTACAACATGATGGATGTCCGGCACATAGCTCGGGTGCGGTTGAAGCGGTATTGAATAGCATATTTCGGTTGTCGAAGCACCATACCGTGGTCCGCACGTTCACCGGATCTGACGTCTCCGGATTTCTTTCTGTGGGGAAAGGTGAAGGATATTTGCTATCGTGATCCACCGACAACGCCTGACAACATGCGTCAGCTCATTGTCAATGCATGTGCGAACATTACGGAAGGTTAAAGGCGCTGCAGTCTGGAACCGCAAGACCGCTACGGTCGCAGGTTCGAATCCTGCCTCGGGCATGGATGTTTGTGATGTCCTTAGGTTAGTTAGGTTTAACAAGTTCTAAGTTCTAGGGGACTAATGACCTCAGCAGTTGAGTCCCATAATGCTCAGAGCCATTTGAACCATTACGGAAGGTGAATTACTCGCTGTTGAGAGGAACGTCGTTACACGTATTGCCAAATGCATAGAGGTTGACGGACATAATTTTGAGCATTTATTGCATTAATGTGGTATTTACAGGTAATCACGCTGTAACAGCATGCGTTCTCAGAAATGATAAGTTCACAAAGGTACATGTATCACATTGGAACAACCGAAATAAAATGTTCAAACGTACCTACGTTCTGTATTTTAATTTAAAAAAATTATCTGTTATCAACTGTTCGTCTAAAATTGTGAGCCATATGTTTGTGCCTATTACAGTGCCATCTATCACAAAGCGAAAAAAGTGGTCCACCTAAAGCATTTGTATTTCTTTACGTACTACACGAATATGTAATAAAAAATGGGGGTTCCTATTTAAAAAAAGGCAGTTGATATTCGTTTGACTTATGGCAGCGCCATAGCACCATCTGGTTTCTCCCTTCAAGCTAGACAAGTTTCGTTCTTTGTACTTTTTTCGTTTGACGCTTATTTCGTGAGATATATTTGCTTGTGTGTGTGTGTGTGTGTGTGTGTGTGTGTGTGTGTGTGTGTGTGTGTGTGTCTGCGGTCAACCACACACGTACCCATAGCTTTTGACACTTGTCAAAGTGGCTGGTTCCTTCCCATTAACTTCTTATTGGAGGTCAGCTTCACCAAAATTTTGACTTTTCTTTATCTTATTAGTGAATATTTTATCAAATACAAGTATTTTATCTAACATCTACTAGTATTATTTCAGCGATTACGTAAGTAATGTCTAATGATTTTTTTTCGAACTCTCTTGCCAAAGGAAAATATTTTACCGTTAGTGACCAAGATGCTGAGCACCCCTAGAACGAACAACAACAGTCGATTGATTTCACGACATTATCTGCTGAGTTTAGCGCCTTGCGAAGTAACCTTACGAAGGTGCTGTGGAACCCTCTTGAAACAGGATTCTTTGACTCATTGATCCGCAATAATTTAATGACGGGCGTGAGTCGGAGACAACCGAAAGCTACATCCTGATGAGTGCATATCTTTTCCGTAATAGTCGCGGATATTCTGAGGGCTCGTAACTAAATAATGCAACCAACTGAAATTTACCAGTTTGTCCATGTTCGTGGGACGTTATTTCGAAGCAGAAGAGAAATCGAGAAGAAAAAAGAAAATGAGCTCCGGCCGATTTGGCAAGAAAAATGTGATGTGTCTGTTATCGAGATAAATAGAATATTCTCGCTTTGAAAGGGGTTCGCGCTCTATATTTATGATTGATGTTATTTCACATTGTAATACATTACTAAGATATCTTACTTATAAGTAACCTAGTTCTGGAGAAAGCATAGTAGGTTCATCGAGTTACGAACAATTCTTGTTTCACGACAAGAAAGCGTCGTGGATTTATTATGAACACTAATTGTCCTTGTTGCCAATCAAATAACCAAATTTAAATAGGATAGTAGACGTGGACGAGGTAGTCTTATAACCTTTTAGGTGACGACAACCATAGCCTTCTTTTAACAAACAGTTTTATTATATTGCCATTTTAACAAATTTTTTCGGTGCTTTTTAGAAGAACATCTTGATAATTATCAATAAAAATCACAGTACTGCGTACGTTATACAGTATTAATTTACTTTGTTAAACGGTTTTCGGTTGACAAGGCCATCATCAGACTTTTTTTGACTGTCATTATTTAATATTCCTGGACAACATTGAAAAATATCTTTCACTTCAAGAGTAAATGTCGTTAGAGTAAATCCTTGTCAGATTAAATATCATCTATGTTAAACAATAACTAAATATAAAGGGAACAAAGGAAGCAACATTTACACCACACCTCGGAAAACAGTGCTCATATAATAATTTGAACAAAGTCAAAATTAGCACAATACAAGAGTACTGAGGGCGTATTACATATGGAGGTTGTACAAAAACAGAGCAAAACATAAAAAACAGTTGTAGCAACAGAATAAATGGAGTATGTAGACAGTCACAATACAATAAATAAATACAGGAAAAATGAAGAAATAAAACGAAACGAACATCGTGGGAAGCATTTCCAAACTGTGAGAATTAAGACTAGTGATGTTTAGAAGTGGGTAAGTACTGAGTAGTGTTTAATCATTTAATATTAAATGAGGACATTGGCTAGATGATTGTTAATTTCTAGGGCTCCCAACAGCTTGAGTTTTTGGCCTTTGTTTATTATGTGGAGGACATGGGGCTGTCCTTACTTAGTACATGACCAGCAAATGTGTAGTCATATTGCTGTTACCTTGATCTCTGTTCATGTTCAGCCAGTCTAGTTGCTATGCCTCCGTGGTTGATCATTATAAAACTCATCACAATCACGACCAGTAATTTTTATATTCCGTGTATGCTACCCTTGCTTAGTAATTGAATTGTATGTTTACTATAGAAAACACAATGGGAAGGGATGATCCTCAAGTAGTATAAATCCTATAATTGCAGGATTTCAGTGTTTTGGCTATACTCTGTGATGTATTCCCTAGATATGCGATGTGCACCACTTCTTGCAAACATTGGAGTTACAGCAGAGGGAGCACAGAGGTAGGGTACAATTTTTCTACTTCTGTTTTCATTTATTTATTTATTTATTTATTTACACGTCAAGTTCCGTAGGATCTAATTGAGGAGCAAATCTCCTAGGTCATGGAACATGTCAGTACATGAAATTACAACATAAAAGTAATAACAGATAAAAATAAATGTTTATGAAACCAAAGAAAGTCAAGCAATAAGTTTTAGTAAACGCAGTCAGCAGTATAACATAAGAATCAATTTTTGAAGGAACTCCTCAACAGAATGGAAGGAGTGACCGGTGAGGCATCTCTTCGGTTTCGATTTGGAAGCGCGTGGGTTATTGCTATGATTCTTAAATTCTTCTGATAGCTTATTGAAAATGAATGCAGCAGTATACTGCAATATTTTCTGCACAAAAGTTAAGGAAGTCCGATCAAAATGCAGGTTGGATTTCTGGCAAGTATTAACTGAGTGAAATCTGCTAATTCTTGGGAATAAGAAGTAACAGTAAAGAATATATATATATATATTCAGAGGCCAATGTTAAAATACCCAGATTAGTGAACAGGGGTCGACAAGAGGTTCGCAAACTTACAGCACTTATTGCCCGAACTGCCCGTTTTTGAGTCAAGGATATCCTTTTAGAATGGGGAGAGTTACCCCAAAATATACCATACGACATAAGCGAATGAATATAAGCAAAGTAGACAATTTTCGTGTCCAACGACCACTAACTTCAGATCCGTTCGAATAGTAAAAATGGCAGCATTAAGTCTTTGAAAAGGATACTGAACGGGAGCTTTTCGCGACAGTTTACTATCTATCTGAACACCTAGAAATCTGAACTGTTCAGTTTCTCTAATCATATGCCTTTTCTGTGAAATTAAAACGTCAGGTTTTGTTGAATTATATGTTATAAACTGTAAAAACTGAGTCTTACTGTGATTTAGCGTTAGTTTATTTTCTACAAGCCATGAAATTATGTCACGAACTGCTCTGTTATAAACCGAGCCAATGTTGCACACAACATCCTTTACTACCAAGCTAAGGCCATCAGCAAACAGAAATATTTTACACCTACCCGTAATACTAGACCAGGTATCATTTATATGAATAATGAACAGGAGTGGCCCCAACACTGATCCTTGTGCCACCCTCCATTTGACTGTACCCCACTCACATCCCACATCACAGTCATTCTTAACACTTCTGCTGTAAGTGGTGAACCAATTGTGAGCTACTGCACGTATTCCGTAATGGTCTAACTTTTGGGGCAATATTTTGTGATCAACACAATCAAACGCCTTAGTTGAATCAAAAAATATGCCTAGTGTTTGAAGCCTTTTGTTTAACCCATTCAGTACCTCGTACAGGAAAGAGAATATAGCATTTATCAATACAGGATTACAGCATTTGGATGAGGCATAAATTTCATTGCAGCTAACTTCGCTTTGAAATGTTCTTTGGACATCAGGGCAGATAAGAGATGGTGCACCAATGACAGGAAAGCTGAATTTTCGTATTCTACTAAGTGTTGTATGAAAGATGGTATCACTGTGTCTATAATTGTTGTTTTCCTATAAATTTTGAAGAAATGTGCTTGTGTACTAGTATCAACAGTTGGATCGATGAAGTTTATGGATTTATTGTGAGTCTTCCTTGTGAACAAATGTTTTATGTTGACTGCTTAAGTTACGAAAAACTGTTCAGAGCTGTCTACCCACATACACGCCAGATAATCTACATATAGGGACGGGGGAGGTGGAAACATTATCGAAACACCTAAACCACAACTCGTTACCACGCCTAATGCGGTGTAGGAAAACCGTCGCCACGCAAAACTGCTTCCAGCCGTGTCGGCGTAGGTAAATACAGGTCCAGTATTTCCAAGGGAAACGTATACCACTATTCGCGCAAAATAGAGGTAAGTTCAGATAACGATGACGGAGGTACATAGCGATTATGTACCCTTCTCTCCAACTTAGGCTACTAATAATAAATTGAGGTTTGGTGACGGTGGTGGTCAGGTAAAATGCGGAAACTCGTTGTCGTGCTTACAGAACCAGTCCCGAACGATGCGAGCTGTGAGAAAAGGTGCCCCTGTCGTCTTGGAACGCGACATCACCAATGGGGAACATTATTAAACCATAGGCTGGAGCTCATCATCCAAAATGGTCACGTAATCCTTGTCAATAATGCGACCATGCAAAGTAAACATGGAGTCCGTGGAATATCACAATACAGCTACCCAAACCATCACCGATCCCACGTGGTGTTTCACTCTTGGGACGTAAACTCGGCTAGAAGTCGGAACAGTGTGGAACAAGCCTCTCTCTCTCTCTCTCTCTCTCTCTCTCTCTCTCTCTCTCTTTCCAAGCATTTATCCCGACTTGCGCGGTCTGCTCGTTAATAGGATGTGGCATGTTAATTTTAAGGGGTGGCCGGATGCCCTTCCTGTAGCCACCCCCTACCCACTGGGAAGGAATTAGTGTACCTCAACTGTCTGCGTCTAGTGTAATCCATGGAATACTGCAAATGTGTTGCCGGCCGCGGTGGTCTAGCGGTTCTAGGAGCTTCAGTCCGGAACCGCGCGACTGCTATGGTCGCAGGTTCGAATCCTGCCTCGGGCATGGATGTGTGTGATGTCCTTAGGTTAGTTAGGTTTAAGTAGTTCTAAGTTCTAGGGGACTGATGACCACATATGTTAAGTCCCACAGTGCTCAGAGCCATTTGAACCATTTTTTTGCAAATGTGTTCAGATGGCTGCGAGCCAGGTAACTGAGACGGAACGTGGCGACCAGCCCGGTATTCACTTAGCAGGATGTGTAAAACCGCCTAAAAACCCCATCCAGGCTGGCTAGCACACCAGCCCTCATCGTTTATCAGCTGGGCGGATTCGATCTGGGATCGGCGCGCCTACCCGAGTCCAGGGGGTTGGGTTGTTTTGGGGAAGGAGACCAGACAGCGAGGTCATCGGTTTCATCGGATTAGGGAAGTATGGGGAAGGAAGTCGGCCGTGCCCTTTCAGAGGAACCATCCCAGCATTTGCCTGGAGTGATTTAGGGAAATCACGGAAAACCTAAATCAGGATGGCCGGACGCGGGATTGAACCGTCGTCCTCCCGAATGCGAGTCCAGTGTCTAACCACTGCGGCACCCGAGTCCAGGAAGCCGCGCGTTAGCGCTCTCGGCTACCCTGACGGGTAGTGTGAAACGAGACTCATCTGACCTAATTGAATTCTTCCATTGCTTCATAGTCCAGGTTTTATGGCTTCGACACTACCTTTGCGTGCTAGGGGCATTTGCAACACTGACGGCTGCACAGTCCAGCTCACTCTGCAATATTCAGCTTATGGAGCTCCCTTCGTGTTGCTTTGGAGCTGACAGGAATGTGAACCAGTATTGTAATAATAGGTTCTTTATTCACGAAATTGTTCAAAATTGTCCATGAGTATGTGAGAAAATATTATTCTCTAAGAAAACCTGAAGCCACATAGCGTGAATGTCTGGAAAACCTCCGCAGTGTCGTTCAGCCACAGAAGTAGTGGAAAGGCGTCTTCGCGTCAATGGCGCTTTCGTTCGGAAAGCGTAAACGTTGTGTTCTAAACGTAACTGATCAGTGCATGTGACCGTGACGAGTTCATGTAGGGTTTATTGTCCTGTTTGAGTTGTTTATGAGCCTGAGAGAGTGAGTGGAGAGATTAAAACTTGGTGCTGACACCTCCAAGGGGATCACAAAGCTTAACGTCTCCATTCAGTGGGCATATCACCATCAATACTCTCACGCGACCTCTCATCTTGAGACACTGTGATGAGGTTTGGGATTTAAATTGGGGGATTTAATGTTCAAGAAAGTACACTAGTATATCTTCTTCCATTCATGGTCAAATACTGGAAGCCTCTTCCACAACTTGAATTTGAGCCGAGTACTGTACCTTCAAGTCGAACGTCATCAATCTAACCATGTTTTGACGACCCTGCGTAAGGAAGCAAGTTCTCTTTGCAAGATTGCTCCAGTTTCACAGACTTTGCGAGAAATACAGGGTGATTAACGAAGATGTGCAAATATTTTAATATGTTTTTCTACAAGTAAAACTAAAGAAAAGAGTTGTAAACACATAGGTCCGCAAATGTTTAGTTACAGAGTTACGGCTAATAAAAGATTTTTCCTGAAATTTAGCAGCTTCGTTAATATGAAGCCATCGCAAAACTGTGACTGTAAAGCATGATTTCCGTTTTTGTTGTTCTTTTTGATCTGATCCCAGCCATGTATCTGCAGTAGTTTTCCAGAACATCCAGAGAAGCAAAGATTATTATACAAGTAAATCTGTTTACTTTCCATTAAGAATATAGAAATGTTTGTCACTGTTGACAATCGAGGTGTTTCAGACATTTCTGAACATTTATGGTGAATGTGCTGTGAAATTGTATGTACACTGCACAACTTCCTTAACACTGAGCTTTGATATTTTTCTGGTTTAACATGATGTGTGTAACGATATTAATAAAAGCAGGTTATCTGACACATTCATATAGTTTCAGTTAACGTTATTACCATCATTTTCCAAAATTAAATTCTCTACAACTTCTGTCGAAAACTTTGTGCAATTGTCTGGAATTTAAGAAACAAATTCGGCCAAGTAGTTAATAAATTAAAAATTTTAAGAATTTACGTCTTTGCTTCTCTGGATGTTCTGGAAAACTACTGTAGACACACGTCCGGGACATGTTTTATTAGATTCACCAGATCAGTAACAACAGAATAAATGGAAATCGTGCTTTACTTCGACCTAGAAAAGTTTTCCGATGGTTTCATATTAGTAAAACTGCTAAATTTCAGGCAAAATCTTTTATTACACGTAACTCCATAACTAAACATATGCGGACCTATGTTTATATGAACTTTTTTCTTTAATTTTACTTGTAGAAAAACGTATTAAAATATCTGCATATCTTCGTGAATCACCCTATATATACTATAATTGATACTAATGTACTATAATACTATATACACTATAATTGATACTATAATTGATATACTATAATTGATCCCGGGGACGACGAGGTGACTACTTTGGCAGGATTTCGAACGGCTGAGGACTGGGGCTGGGTAGCAGGCCGATGAAGACCCAGAGAGAAGCGGCTATCAACATCAATTATTTGTTTTCTACTGCTACATCAGCTCTGTGTCGATGTGGATTGGCCACCAAAGGTGCTCGTGCCCTCTTTTGCTGATGCCTGTACTCGGTCCCTGCCATGTGCTCCTACCGTATGCGCCACAGCACCGCCGTCAGCGTTGCGTGGAGTGAAACAGGAATTTTGCCAACACCGCACACTGGTGACCAAGTGTGCAGTTAGGAGGTGCCACTGCACTGTTGTAAGGTGGCTACTGTGCCCAGGGTGCGACCCGCTACCCCCTTTGGCAGGAGTCTGGCTGCTGCTGGGGTGAGCCGGGAATCCCTACCACGCTGTGGCACCAAGTACAGAGGCGGATTTAGTGAAGGAAGCTGGCGGTGCGACGGAGACTCGAAGCCATGACTGTTGGTGATGGCTTCATGTCGCCTCCTCATCTTGCGTAGCCCTTGTGTCCTGCCCGACTGCTGACCTGTGAATTATTCTGCTACAAATTTGACAGCTATTTATGTTGGTCACATATTCGGCACGCCACCGAAACCCTGCTGATGGAGAAATCCCCTTGCCCATGTCATGCATTACCGCTGTGCTGGCAGGTTACACCGAGTGAACCTAGACCATCTCTCAATAGATCATAATCGTTGTCGCCGTAGCCCAAATAACAAGAAGCCGAGTTCACTAAATACTAACAGCTAATACAATATTCCAATGCGCCTTCTCACAGATTTCGCCCTGAAGACGGTAGTGGTGCGACAATACTGCGGCCCGTGGTTTTCTTTTTGAGCAGAGTACGGGTATTTTATTTGTCTACCTTCAGTTTTCTTTGTTTATGATGTAAAATATTGAACTTCGAGGCACATGTTTTAATTTGATGGCAGTGAGTGCATTTGTCCGATAAATCTAATTAATTGTCAAAACTGTCGTCAAAGGGTTAAGTTGTTATCACTCTTAGATTTGCTTTTTTCATCTTCGCTAGTGCGCTGCGGCCGCCACCTTTCCATTTGCAACAGATCCCTGCGTTATACACACATCTACGACGTAGGGAAAGGTGTTCTTGGCAGCGAAGGCTCCAGCTGTAATTATATTTGTTTTCTTTGTGGCCTTTCCTCTGGCCTCAGCCCCTCCCACGCTCAGTCATCCCGACGTCCACAGATAGATGCGCGCTGCCCAAGATACAGCACACTTGCCGCAGGGATTTAATTAATTCCGTAGAAAACTTTCCTCTCCGCGGTCTTCCGTTTTTTCCACCCACTGCTTCTCCGCCGACTCGTACTTCTGACTGGGATTGCAGAAAGTAGGTTAGTGGTATTATTTCTGGTAACTTCTTCAATGAAAGACGTACGTCTGCTTCTGTGCAGCCTTTGAAACAAGATAATTTTTTTTCCTTTCGTGAAGTCAGCTACGTGCCAAATATCCATAGGACTTTAAGCTTTCAGTTATTCCAGAAAAAGTCAATTTCATTACAGCTGTATTTATTAATTTCATTTTGTTGTTTATCTCATCTGTGTGCAGTCAATTTGCAGATAATATCACCTCATTTTCAGGTAACTATTAGGTTTACTTCTTGAGTCGAATACAGTAAATATGATAGCTGTCGTTCAGACACAGGAGGCACTTACATGTGCCTGCCACAAAGTTAGATAAGTCAGGTCAAACACGTTCTACCCTCTGCGTCGAAACGAAAAAAAGAAGATGAGACAACATCGTCTTCAAATCGTGACTACGTACGTTTTAGGAACATCCAAATAAACAAAAAAATACAGCTGTAACGAAATTCACTTTCATTGGAATTAAAATAATTCTCTACTGCACTCATTTTTATTCCTTAAGGGTCCATTCTCCTTAGTCAGCCTATAAAATAAGCGATTTTTATGATTTTTTCGAAAAACTAATGATTCAATCAATGTAACTCGTTACACGTTATTTATTGATTCTTGGACAATATCTTCTGATATTTTAAAGAAATTCACTCATCATTAAGCCCCCGACCCGAGGAGTTAAAGTTACATTGTCCAAACTGAGGTGTGTCCACGGCGGAAGTCCTGCAGTCTGCGAATATTATGTGAAATCATAAAACAAACCATTTTCTTCATCTGTAGGTTATTGCGCACGGAGTAATAGCACAGGTTTCTGAAATTTGAAAAATTAATAAAATGGTGGCCGTTTGAAACAAAGATGTAGTTTTATCGTGTGTTTTGGTCACTTTCTTTGTAGTAACTAATGAATAAATTTGCATTTAAAGAATTAGCCTATTGGTCCTTTCAGACATGTCCGAAGAGTCATTCAACCAAATTCCAGAAATATATCCCTATTAGTGTGCCCGAAATCCACTCTGCCAGCTTGACATACACTGTATGGAGAAATTAAAATAAAAACTAATTAGCCCATTACTCCTTACAGATATGCCCGATTTCTTTATATCATAAAATATTTTCCAAGAATCAATAAATAATGTGCAAAAGAATTTAGTTTGATTGCTTCATTAGTTTTCCCAAAAAAGAAATCACAAAGATCTCTTATCATATAGGCTGACTGACGAGAATGTGCCCTTAAGTTGTGTAAATATCAAATAGTGACTAAATACTAAAAAACAAAAGATTCGCTCCCAGAGATCGAATCAAGTTTGAGTGAAATTTTAATTTGTAGATATAGTCAACTCAATGTACGTGTATGTAATTATGTGTGTGTGTGTTTGTGTGTGTGTGTGTGTGTGTGTGTGTGTGTGTGTGTGTGTGTTTTTGTGTGCGAAACACACTGTCTTGGAAAGATGTTATCATGGTTGTTATCTTTTGTCAGAAGGCAGCTTTGATCCTGCTGTCTGCGGTAGTCTCTCCTGTGCAGACCTCTTCATCTCCGTGTAACTACTGCAGTCTGCAGCCATTTTAACCTCCTTACTGTATTCGAGTCTTAGTCGTTCTCAACAATTTTTATCCCACACACTTCTCTCCATCACTAAATTGGCAAGTCCTTCACGTCCAGCATATGCCCTATCAACTGGTCCCTTCTTTTAGTGAAGTTCTGCTATAAATTTCCTTTTGTACTCAGTTAGATTCAGTGCCCCCTCATTAACTACACTTAAGGGAAAAAACACAATACCAAAAAATAATTAATGTACAGAAATTTAGGGAATGCGTTTTTCTAGGTAACATATTTAAGTGATTAACATTGCAAATCACAGATTAATGTAAGTGCGAGATGGCCATTGCAAATGTGAAATGCTGGTACATTAATAACCGGGTAACCCCAGAATGTTGAATGCAAGCAGGGAAACGTGCGTGCATTGTGTTGCACAGGTGCCGGATGTCAGTTTGTGGGCTGGAGTTGTACAGGGACGGTTAATGGTGTTTATGGATAACTCTGGAGTTTTCGTCCATTAATGTCCCGTGAGCGCTCGATTGGAGACGGATCTGCCGATTGAGCGGGCCAAGGCCAGATGTCGACCATCTGTAGAGCATGTTGCATTATAACAGTGGCATGTGAGCGAGCGTTGTGCTGCTAGAAAACACCCCCTTCAATGCTGTTCATGAGTGGTAGCAGAAAAGGTCGAAACACTAGACTGATGCACAAATTTGTATTCAGGGTGACCTCCTTCTAACCAACACACGCCCATCACTGGCACGAAGGCAGAACCGTCATTCATGAGAAAACGCAACAGATTTCCCCCCTCACCTCCAATGAGCTCTCGCTTGACACCGCCGAAGTGCAAATGGTGATGGGTTGAAGCCAGTGGAATGCACGCTATAGGGCGTCTGCCTCTGAGCTGTCCTTGAAGCACCGGATTTCTAACTGTTGGTTGTGTCACTGTGGTGCCAATTGCTGCTGAAATTGCTGCAGATGCAGTACGACACGCCTGAGCCATACGCTGAACGGGATGGTCTTCCCTCTTAGAAGTGCCAAGTGACCGTCTGGAGCCCGGTCTTCTTGCGACTGTACACTCCGTGACCATCGCTTGCAGTAATCATGTACAGTCGCTATATCCCTTCCAAGTCTTTCTGCAATAGCGAAGGAGCATCCAGCTTCTCATAGACCTATTACATGACCTTGTTCAAACTCAGTGAGATGTTGATAATGTCATCTTAAAGGTATTCTTGAACATCAACTCACCACGTCCAATCTCAAAGGTAACTAACGTCCACGACCGCTACAGAGTGTATTTAAAACTAACCTGATTTGTGTACGTTCTACTGACCCCAAACCACCATTTGTGACTTTAAATGGGTCAAGCGAGAGGTCATTGGAGGGCAGTGTGGAGGTCCGTTGTGTATTCTGATGAACGATGGTTCTGTCTTGGTGCCAGTGATGGTTGTGTGTTGGTTAGAAAGAGGCCATCCTGAATAGAAACCTGTGTGCGGTCTGGTGATTTGGCCATTTGTGCTGCCATGGTGAATTTTCCAACAGAATAACACTAGCCCACATACCAACAGAGTGTCGACATGCTGCCTTGGCCTGCTCTATCATCGCATCTGTCTCCATTCGAGGACATATCATCAGACAACTCCAGCCTCATCCACGACCAGCGTTATTTGTCCCTGTATTGACCGAGCAAGTGCAACATGCATGGAATTCCATCACACAAAGTGACATCCGACACCTGTACTACTAAATACATGCACGTTTGCGCAGTGCCATTCAATATTCTATCGGTTACAGTGGTTATTAATGTACGAGCATTTCGGATTTGCAATAGCTTATCTTATACTTGCATTAACCTGTGGTCTTGCAACGTTAAACAGTTAAATATATTACCTACACAAACATATTCCTGAAATTTCATTACTCTGCATTAATTATTTTTTGGTGCTGCGATTTTTTCCACGATCATACTGGCGTACTTTATTGATTACTTTCCTCTCACACGTATTGGTTCAGTTTTTCTTTAAATTTTCGGGACTTTACTGAAGCAAAACTCGATCAGTCACCCATTTGGTTCATTGTCAGAAACACTCATTGTTGTCCTTGTTCCTACTATGTCTGTATGTATCACCATGTAATTATTTTCGTTAATATATAAAGATATAATTCTTATAGGAAATGACATTTTTTAAATTTCATTTCTATCCCTTACAGTTTATGATCTCTCGCACTGGCGATGGCGCAGACATTGGTGGAACAGACGAGCAGTTCCCATAGCCAATGACGATGGAGTTCACAAAGTGAATGGCTAGCAAGAAACGAAGACCATTGCATAGCAAAAGTTGTTGATACTCGGGCTGGACGGTGAATACGAATCACTGTCGGATGCTAAAGTTTTCTTTCGCTTTCATGATGTTGCTGAATCAGGTGGCAACTAACATATACTAAGCGTCATTCGATTATTGGGAGCTATGGCATAAATGCAGTCTTTCATATTGTGAAACGTAAGATCATAATTGATTTATGGAAGCAAGACGTAACCTGATCTTCAACCCTGTTTGTATTTTTCCACTCAATTCACTTACAGGCTGCGTGGCCAATGTTTTAAGTTCTTTAGCTGCTCTGACGTCTAGGGGATGGCTGCACAACTGATACATTAATGAATTATTTTTCTGTTAACTTCCTATTGATTGATTAAGCTGCAGATTGGATTATGACTAACAAAATGAATAAATGTCCTTAACACATGCTAGATACTTTTCAGTAATTAAACTGTTTCTCGCAACGAATTTTGGAATGTCTGGATCACAAATTAATTTCGTAGTGTGCCAACTCTGCCTCTTTTATCAAGCATTTCCCTATCAGGTGAAGTAAAATGTTTATTTCACCCTTGCTTAGGACTATGAGAGTAGTGGAGCATATTGAATTCCATGCCACTTTTAATTTATTCAACAGGCCACCGCTACCCCACTCTTCCTCCCTGATCAATTAATTACTGCCTCCTCTCTGGGAAATCCCCAGCCCATCAGGGGGTCCCTCTCCCCTCTCCTTAGGGGAAATCTCCAACCCTCCTCCCTCCAGCCCCCACCTGTCCCTTCCTCCCCATCCCCACCATTTCCCACACGGAAATCGCTCAGTCTGTCCTGAGCTGTTGGTGCAGAAGAACATAGGGGAATTTTTCTTTACTTTGCTGTGTTATCTTGCCGGGAATTGGAGCGAAATTCTGGTCATTCTGTGCTGTTTAATTAATTTTGCTATGCGCAAGTGTTGTAAATTACTTAACATAATCATCTAACTATCAGAAAGTAATTAAATGCACAAAAGGATAGCTTTTTTTTTCGATCGTGGACGCGATGCAGCCACGAAATTGGCCTCAACATCAACATAAACACTCACTGCACGTACGAGGGTACTCCCAAAAGGAAGGTCTCCTATTTTTTATAAGTACATAGACCTGTTTATTAATACAATGATTTACATCAGTTTACAGCTTGAACATTTAGCTATTTTTCGACATAATCACCATTTCTGTCGATGCATTTTTGTAGACGCTGTGGCAGTTTTTGTATGCCCATGCCATACCAGCTCGCCGCCAAACTGTTTAGAAAGTTATGAACCTCTTCTTTGACCTCGTCGTCTCTCCGGCCAAATGTCCTTTTCACCTAGGGAACAGGTGATAATCTGGAATATATGGTGAGTGGGTGACTATGTTCCACTGAAACTGTTGCAGGAGAGCAATGGTTTGCCGAGCGATGTATGGGCGAGAATTGTCATGGAGAATGTGTACGTCCTTGCTCAACATTCCTCTTCTTCGGTTCTGAATTGCCTGTTTGAGTTTTTTCAGAGCCTCACAGTGCCTGTCAGCGTTAATTGTGGTCCCAGCGTTTCAGCTCCGACGATATTCCTTTTGTTAAATTTTTCCTTAATACTGTATACACTCTTTTAAAATCAATATGTTGTTGTTGTTGTTGTTGTTATTGTAGACCATATCGGTGATCTGGAGATGAAGAGATGCTACAGTGCCTGGAAGAAAAGGAGCAGGAGCCTCAGCTCTGTGAAATTCAATCATCAATGCGTGACTGGTTGGAGGTGGTCCTTGATTAGCTTAGCGATATGGTTTTCATCGTGGAGGCAGAGACACAGCACTACTGCCTTGGGTAATTTATGTACCAATCTTTATTTTTTGTATCACATACAATCAGTGTTCTTTCTTTCTTGGCAGAAGCAGGAGGTGAGTTTATAACACATAATTATTTTTCGTTATTCTTTCTCTACAGTCAGCATGCCAACACTGTCAGAGATGTGATCCATTCTGCCACCCCACAATATGCTGTGACACGAGAGTGCCAGGGTATGTCAATACAGCATTGCCAGAACGGTGGTCCTGTGTGGCATGCCTCACCTGCCAGGACGAGGCTCGTGACTGCACAAACTGCAGCTGCCTCATTTACCACAACACCCACTGCTGTCACTCCTGCCACTTCCGCCGCCGTCTCTGCTGCCACCACAACACTGCTCTGGTGGCAGTGGGCTTCCATCCCTCTGGCTACGCTCAACCAGGCCAATAGGCTGCCACAAGAAGGGTCTACCACACCTGCTTCACTCGCCCCATCGCTCTGGTAGCTGTGGGTGGAAAATGGCCCACAGTCCACCGCTATGGCTGCTTTCCTCCTGGTCATTAGGACACTGCCACCAACTGGATCAGGGCTAGGAACTGCCGATATGTCTCGCCCTGCCACACAGCACCCCTCTCTGTAGCCCAGGTGCTCCTCCTGACCTAGAGCAGTGTCTACTCCTCCTTGTCAGAACTGGCGCCCTAGAAGGGATGTGGCGCCATGCCAAATACCTCAGCACTCCACCCCACAGCTGGCTTCACCCACGTGACAGTCGCAGACCTTGGATGCTAGCCATAGTGGTAGTAACAGGATCCTGTCGCTGGTTGCAGTTCCCTCACCCATTCTATTACAGACAGACATCAAGTTAGCAATATGATTCCACAGCTAAACTACAAGGTGATTGAGGATGAATTTGAGGAGTGCATCTCGTTTTATAATATAGAGAACCCATCAGTAGGCCACCGAAACCAGATCGGTTTTCCAGAAGTGTGCCTTCCTGTTCTGCAGGCAGAGCTCTTCAAATTCATTAATTATCTTTGGTACCCAACTATTAAGCGCAGCGCTGTGGTGTGTTGTGAAATCACACTTTTCCCCAGACAGGACTCTAGCCTCAAGGAGATGAGCATTGTGTACTTTCGGTCGGAAAATGCCATGGTATCACTATGCATTACAATCACTAAGTAGTTTTATGATTCCAAGTATCTCAAATGGAAGTTACAGGCTCAGGTACAGCATTCAGCTGAGTGCTACTCCTCGACAACCACACACATGTCTGTGAGCCAATAAATGGGGGGATGTTCAGCTATATCAAGCTTCCTAAGGATATAGCTGATAAGAAGGCATGTGTTAACGTCCAAGATAAAAGACAACTATTGTTTTCAAGATCAACCTTGACTTCTGAGAAATATTACCATTATAAGGATCATCTGCATTGTACATTTCGATGTGGCAAATATATTGACATTCATGAGGTTTGTAACTTTCAAGGTATTGAGTTACCCTTTAAGTTGTGGAATCCCTTCATTTCTCTGAAATCGCGAATCAGCATAAGTTGCATATTGACATGCTGCTGCTCTCCAAAGGAGACGATCATCAGAGATATATCCCCTCTCCTTTCAGCCCAAATGAGTGAGCAGAAGTGTGAAAACCATAATTTGGCGAAGATACCTCAATGCAACTTTCATAAGCGACTTATTAGCAAAGCATATTGTGGATTGTTCTACCAGGAAACCAATATGTGTTCCCATGCCCACTGAGTAAAATAAAATCTTGAAGTTTAAGATTTCTCTCCATCAGAAATGTTTTGTAGTGTATGCTCAACTTTGAGTGCCTCCTTGCTCCTGTGTCACTTTGTGAAGGTGACCCTATCATATGTGGCAGCATACTAGGATATATGTTCATATGATTTGAGTCTCAGAAATCACAAATCATATGTCTCAGATAATGCTGTGATTTGGTTGCTCACTGAGCTTTAAATACTTCCCATAGGAGGAAATTTTTGGAAATTTGTGGTAAGGTCTTATGGGACCAAACTGCTGAGATCGGCGGTCCCTTAAGCTTACATGCTACTTAATCTAACTTCTACTTACGCTAAGAACAACACACATACACACCTCTGCCCAAGGGGGCAGCCGTACAGACCGTGACAAGGCGCCTCAGACCACTTGGCTACCCTGTGCGGCTTTTCATGGGAGGTTGAGAAGCCTTACATCACCAACACTGCCATGACCAAGTCAAAGGAGAATGATTGTTTGCACAAGAAGGCGGTTGACTGTCATACAGTGGGCAGCTCTTAGACTGAAAAGTGGAAACTCCTCATAGGGGCCACTGTCAGCTAATGGGGAAGTTCCATGGAGCTGCCCATAATACATACAACCTGTAGTACAAATTACCAAGACACATACCCGTCTTTTTCCACAATTTGAGTGGTTATTACCTCACTTTCTTCTTGAGCACTTTCCTGACTTCAGCATGGAGAAGGATCAGGTCAGGGTCTTGCCTGAATGCATTGAGATGTATATTTCATTCATCAAATTAATGACACTAAGAATTATACTCCAGTTTCTGGACTCATTATGTTTATACAGGCATCATTACACGCATTTGTTGAAACTCTGCCACAGGAAATATGCACATTCCGATGGCGCGAAGTTTCAACTTCTGACGAGGAAGGGCGTTTTCCCATACGAGCTTCAGGTTTATAGTGGAAACTCAACAAAATGAGACCATCTAACATAACTGCATGCATCAGTAAGCTAACAGGCGACGCTGCATCAGATGTAGCGTACATTTAGCAGGAGTTTACCATATCCAGTTTAGGAGGGTTTGCAAAACTATACATGAACATACACCTGCATTTGCTTGCAGATGTTTTTCAGAAATTCTGGAATGTGTGAGTGACTAAATATGCTCTTTATTCTGCATTTTATTACACAAAACCTGGGTTGACTTGGGATACTATGCTCAAGAAAATGAAAGTCAATATCGAGCTATTGACTGATGTTGCCATAATTTTTTCTTTTGAGCAAGCGATCCATGGGGGACTTTGCTAATGTGCCCATAGGCATGCCAAAGCAAATAATCCATGGATGGACGAGAGATTCATTGTATACCTTATTTCCAGCTATATCATGTATTTGGAAGTGTACAGGCATATCATGCAGCAGTCGATGCCATTTAGCGAATTTCGATGGTTGTGAAAAGTAATAAGTAGAAATATCTATAGAATGATGAGGTTTTTATTACGTCAAGGATATTACGGTTTACGGCAAGACAATGGAAACTTTGAGAAAATACCATGAAATTCTTGTTAGAACACAATGGGATGGGTGTTATCACATAAGGGAATGTATTGTCAGACAAAATTTGAAACAGGTCTCTATCTTCAACCAGAACTTCGTTGCTTTTGGAGATGGCGAAGACTGCAGCACAGTTCGTGAAACTACCTACATGGGGATGTGCATGTTAGACCTCTCCAAACTCCACATGTTTTGAATCCATTATGAGCTTGTGAAAATTGGTTTTGCTGATCCAAAGTTACTTTATATGGATACAGATAGCTTCATTTATTGGATGAAGGGCTGCAACCCATATGGAGTAATGAGGTGCCATATAAATGCATTCGACAGATGTTTGTATGCAGTCAATAATCCTTATGGTATTGTTCCACAGAACAAGAAGGTCATTGGCTGAATGAAAGAAAACGCGAATTAGTAGCCGATTGTGGAGCTTGTGGGCCTTACATCCAAAATGTATGCATATCACTCAGTGGCTAGTGCCACCCAGAGGCAATTGAATGGTGTGCATCATGTGGTCGAAGGGCCCTCATAATTGAAGATTGCATGTAGTGCCTGTAAAGCAATGTTTGCGGTGCTCCACGGCAGCTGCAGCATATGGTACAGAAAATTAGTATTCTATAGCGACAGCACGAGGTGTACACTGTGCTGTAGTCTAAAATTGGTCGGTCGCCTTCTGACAATAAGTGAGTCATTTATGAGGATGGGAATGAAACTCGCTCTTACTCACACTATTCACTTGGTTGAGACTGGTGTGAATGAGTGAGACTGCATGCGAATAGTGGTTGTATGTGGAATAGTGTGCTCCATTTATCACAGTGTGAATATTTTTAGTGTAAATATACCATGTGTGCTGATATACACGTGTACTTCTAAATATACGCACACCATGTGTGCAGTGACTATGTAAATGGACCAAAAATTGTGTAAAATATATGAATGCCATGTGTGCTAACACATTTAAATATAAGCACACCATATGTGCGGCGATAGTGTAAATATACCAAAAATCGTGTAAATATATATCCACAGCACGTATGCTGACAGAATGTGTACTTGTAAACAGGCTTTTCAGATGAAAAAAAAATGTATTGTTGTAAATAGTCCCTGTTCATCATGTAAACAGAATAATTTTTAAGTTTCGCCTGCCACTAGTCATCCAACTGTGATTATTTTTAACTGTAGATATATTTAACCACCAGTCCATCGCAAAAAGTTTGATTATTTTCGAGAATTCCTACTTGTCGAAAAAATTGTGAATATTTTCAGCCAGTGTTTGTGTGTCCCAAAAATTGTAAATGCTCAACAGCTGATATTAATGGATGGACTTTGGGGAGTTTTTCGAGTCATAGTAATTAGTATTAGTAATAATGTATAAATAAAAGAGCCCTCGCACTTAAAAAAATGTGTGGAAAAGATCCCAACTGTGTCAGTGTTATGAAAAAGGGCCAAACTGTGTCTGAAGAACCAATCAGTTTTGTGAAAAAGAACCGAACTGTATCTGAACGATCAAATTCTATTTTTATATCTGCGAAAAGTAAATAAATGGGTTTCGTTATCAAACATCTTTGTTGTTTTTATTTACAGAAAACCTATTCTCCATTGCAGGATGTGCTAGGCATGCACATGACAATAGTTCTGAGTGCTATTAGGCAGGTTCAGTTTAAGATAGAGAGTAACAAAATATATGTAATGGTTGCATGATATTTTGCATATTGTGCTGGACATGTTGGGTTAGGGGAGCAGGTAGCACAAGACTGTGTTTGCTTCCAAAAATATATAGTAAAGATGTCTAAAATTACATCACCTGTACCTGAGGAGAACCACAGACATAGTACATGGACAATGTTACATACTACGTAACACTCAAAGTGCGAGCAGGATGAAAACAGTAAAAAAGAACACTGAATGTAAGTTAAAGATTCATTTATTTCTCGTCCAGCTTAAAAGTGATTTTACGTTTTCATAAGTATACACAACACTGTTTCGATGTATCTTCTTCCTCTACAGTTGAACGAGAGCAGGTCTTGAATAGCTGCATATTTGGAGATTCCATGTATCGATGTGATCTTCTCCTTGTCTTTGGCATAGGTGATGGTAACCTTGTAGCTGAATTAGTAAAGCGATGCCAGCATATATTCTCCCAGTGAATTCCACGGAAGAAATGTATTAACCACCTTGCACTCTTTCTTGTTTTAGCACACTTCAAATCCTGTGTGCGGCTATGGTGATGCTATGCTTGTTAAGAATATCTATTAGATCGGCATTTTCTGTGAATGCTACGAATACAATTTCTTTAAATATGAACCATCTGCTCACTCATCATCATAGAAATCTTGAACGTCTGCTGTAGTGTTCACATTTTGAGATGCTATTGACAAATGCTTTGGATAGCACAACAACTGTACATTTATACAGCTCGGTGGACAACAACGGTGAGCAGGCGATAGTTAATCATATGGTCATGTAGAACCAGAGAATATGCCACAGTGCATTTTTGGAAATTTGCTGAAGATTCAAATTCACTTTGTTTATACATTGAACCTGGTTTTATTAGCTCATTTTATTTTGAGCAGTTTGTTAATGTGATTGGTGCCAGCTCCTTGGACTTTCGTTGACTGAGTAGACATCATTTCTCTTCAACAGCTTCATAGTAAGAAGCACAGAACTTTGCATACATGTCAAATGCTCGACTATACACATTTACATCCCACTGTAGCAGTAAACTGTCATACAAATAGAATTCCAAATTCAAGCAGACTCTGCCACTAGTTAATTAACAATTATCAAATGCTATGGAATCATTTGCTATATTTCCCCCTTCTATCGGTCTGGAATGCAAGCATGATGAATCTAAGTGTCTCCAATTGAACAGAGGCTGTAATAGCCCATGTCTGTCTGGTTGCCACTGACACGATGGGTATTCGAAATTTCCCATGAATAGAAACTTAATGTCAGCAATAATGACTGTGTGGACGATGTGGCCTATTCTACACCTTATTTTAGATCTATGTGACGATGCTGTGCTGATTATATTTATATGTTTTGACGATGCCATTATGGCCTTATCACTTTACGACATGGTGTAAAAAAGATCTGAGGAGGGTCATTACGGACTGAAACCAGTCATCGTCTAAAGAATTGATTTTATGATCAAAGACTGGAATAAAGAACATAAAACATTAGAAAATTAATGGAAGATATGCACCAGCATTCAGAACTTTTAAAAGCTTCAAGTTCTCCTCGCCTACTACAGTGATGTGAGGCATTTTTCACATTATTTTGCCGATGATGATCTTGTTCTCCTTTCGGGTTCTTGAATGTAAGAGTTACTATCTGTCACACACCGTACCAGAATAGTTCCTGTTTAACAAAGTATTCACTGCATGTGTTCAGAGTATCCCATAAGCATTTTCCGTGGTAGACAAGCAGTAAATCTCTTGTTCACTGTTACACTCTCTGGTACTCACTGAACTATCCTGTTTTTTTTTCTATACCACTCAAATCAGCAGATATACAGAGACATATGTTTTAAGGGTTGATGCTATGCCTACAACACATATTCAGTCAATCTCAGTCCAGTTAAATTCGTATCGTACCTCCTGAAACAAGAATGCCAAATCATTACATGTAATTTTCTATCCCACTGTAGGTGAACAATCCTTTTTCCTAAATACCCCATCCAAATATATGAAACTCTTGCATGGAAGGATTAAAGCAAATTGGTGCTGAATGACAGTTCTGATTTCGTCGTCCTTGTTGAATGTGGTTGAAGCATAACATTTATGCAATAAATATTCCTACTATATAATTTTCTCATCACGTTCTTCTTGTAACACTATGCTGAGTGACGTTTCTGCGGGGTTTAAGGCCTACTGATTTAACGAACTCGTAGTTCACACGTGTTATCACTATGTGGTTCATCTGCAAAGTAGTGTGCCGTGGCTGGTTTTATACCTTACACCCACCGTGTTTTAGATGTAGTCGTACAATGATAAACTCACAACGAAAGGCGCTTGCAGAATGTCTATAGAGACACTGCAGTAAACAAAAGCTCGTCGAGTCGTTGAGCGACGCGCCTGTCAGCGCAACAAGCTCGGGTGAACAGAGTGCCGGGCAGCCCCACAAAGCTGTAACTCCTGGAGTGTTGGAATGTGTTGACACTCTCTATCAAGGCGATTGACAGGTCACAATCAAACGCCTCGCTGCTTTGCTGATAGTGCTAACACACTTGTCCACCAGATGGAGTACTCAATGGGGTACCGATGTTCCTTGGTACCTAAACCACCGAGTGAGGTTGCGCAGTGGTTAGCGCACTGGATTCGCATTCGGGAGGACGACGGTTCAATCCCATCCGGCCATCCTGATTTGGGTTTTCCGTGATTTCCCTAAATCGCTTCAGGCAAATGCCGGGATGTTTCCTTTGAAAGGGCACTGCCGACTTCCTTCCCCATCCCTAATTCGATGAGACCGATGACTGTTTGGTGTCCTCCTCCACATCAACCCAACCCCTTGTTACCTAACAGAAGACCACAAACAGTACAGAAGGACAATCTGCGCAGAATTACTTGCACGTTACGAGGCTGATGGTGACAGTTTTTTGTCGAACGCGATGAACTTCTCCTTCTGCATGACAACGCAAGGTCTCACAAAAGTCTATGCTTCCGGCTCCTCAGTCTACGTTCTTTACTTTTTTTTATCTCAAACATCGTCTTCGTATTTCTAAGCCTAGAATTGCTGAAACTACCACCCGAAACAGTGAGCTGCCACTTGCTGATACGCCGGCCGGGGCGGCCGAGCGGTTCTAGGCGCTACAGTCTGGAATCGCGCGATCACTACGGTCGCAGGTTCGAATCCTGCCTCGGGCATGGATGTGTGTGATGTCCTTAGGTTAGTTAGGTTGAAGTAGTTCTGAGCTCTAGGGGACTGATGACCTTAGAAGTTAAGTCCCATAGTGCTCAGAGCCATTTGAACCATTTTTGAACTTGCTGATACACGTCGAGAGTCAAGAAGTAATGAAGGAAATCCACAGAGGAAAACCCTGATCAATTCACATACGCGCAGCAACGTCTCAGCTTTGCAGTTTTCACTCAAGAACTATTCGCAAATGTTTATGGGGCTCCTTACGACGAGATAGTTGCGGAGGATCCCTGGCGAATGCTGCAGGGCTACACTGTCCAGTCACTTTAATGTCACCACCTGTCAGAACAACTTTTGCAGTGCTAACCGCAGTGAGACGTGCAGGACGAGAGTCATTGATTGAAGTTCTGGGAGGTACCGACAGGAATGGGGAGCCATGCCGGCCCCACGCCATGGCCTGCTAAGCTGTGTTTCTCGGTTGAGGATATATGGCGCGAACAGCCCGATCGAGGTGGTTCTTCAGATTCTAGATCTGATTTAAATCCGGTGAGTTTGGTGACCAGCAGAGTGCGGTAAAGTCATCCTGGTGCTCTTTGAACCAGGCAAGTACGCTAAGAAATGTGTAACAAGTTGCATTGTCCCGCATGTGGGGCTGGACATGGCCCCCAACGATATATGCAAACTTGTGTTGATTCATTGTGCCTTTCAGAATGACGAGCTCACGCAGGGAATGCGGCGGAAGCGTTCCCCAGAGCATAACGCTCCCTCCGCCAGTTTTTTTTTGTTTGCTTTCAGACTTTTCACACTGTACACGCCAACAGTTAAATTTAGCCGTTTCGTAAATGCTTCCATCCTTGGCCCGAAAGCCAATGACCATGCACTTTATGAATCAGATAAATCGCTCCGTTTCCTTATTAAGACAGCGACTGCACTATTTTCCGCTTTGTATACCCTCCACTGCTATTGTTGTCAAATGCCGTCTATGAGTGGTTCTTGCAGGCTGACGTCGAGCACAAGAGGTGGCCACGGGAATGTGAGCAGACCGTGTACTTCTACACCATATGCACTAGCCGACTCTGCGTTATGCAGGAGACCTGCAGATGCCATACCTAGGAGGCAGTCGCAATAATGTGGAAGCAGGAAACAGGGACGGAGACAATAACGAGGGGCAACGTGAAGATGTAGAATTACAGCATTGAGTGAGCTGCTTTCGTCGTGTTCAGAATGCTATTTGTGCGAAGTTATGATCATGTAGGATATCAAATTTAATTTAATTATTGATTTCAGAGTTGGTAGGATGAAGCATGCTGTCTTCGAGGAGAGTCACCGAGTGACGTAGAAGTTGTTAGGAGCTTATTACTGATGTACATCAGTGGCCTGGCAACCAACCTCACGATTTTGGGCAACGATGGAACGATGCAGTTATCTATGACATACGAGGGGAATTCAAGAACTAAGTTACACAAGGCGTTCCACACTAACTCTATTGAACAACCAGAGTGGCGCGTTGTCAGTAGAGAGTACATGTTCCGGATTTCCTGCAGACACAGTTCTGCAACCGTACGATAACAGGCGGATCACAGTGAGCGAGTGAAATGACGCGGTGTGTCGAAACTTACACCAAAGTTGAATACGTGGGACAGTACGATCTTACAGTCAAATTGAACATGAAACTCTGGCTTGATATGGGTTGAATGGAATGTCACGTCCGGCCATAGTGCAATAATGACAACAAATTGATTGAGACCGCAGAGATGTGGGTGATGCTGAACAATAAGGGCCATATACGACAACGTTCAGGTAATCGAGGAACTGAATCGCAGATTTTGCAACGCTGAGTACTTACCCACAGCGGTTCTCGAAAGGCCCTGTGAGCGCATTTCTATCGTCAATGAACTGAACGGTGAACAGAACGCTCCCATCGTTGCTTACAGAGACTTGGTGGCTATGCTGAGAAAAATAGCGCACTGAATCTGTACCTCTTTTTAGAGCTGCAATCAATAAGTTATTTGGCCTGTCATTGAATGTGTAGCTTACTTTTTTGAAATCATTATTTGGACTTGCTGCTCTTGTACGAATACTTGCAATGTTTGCAGTTAAAAATTATTGGACAGAAGGTCCGCCTGTTTTGCAAAACATCGTTTTGTCATGTAACCCAAGCACGTTTCGGCCCATCTGTGCCAGCATCAGTAGTTTTATTCATTAAAATGATGTGTAATGTGAACATACGAGGCGTATTTTTTAAGTAAGTACCGTTTTGAAATTAAAAATGACATGCTAAGATATCTCGATAATTTTATTTTTACATGAAAGGCTGTACCTTAATCTACTTTTCTACATAATTTCCGTCAATATTGAGGCACTTGTCATAACGTTGAATCAGTTTTTGAATATCCTCCTTGTAGAAGTCTGCCGCCTGACTTGTTAACCACTGCATCACCACTGTTTTGACTTCGTCATCGTCTTGAAGACGCTGACCGCCCAGGTGTTTCTTTAAGTGCTGGAACAGATGGTAGTCACTGGGCGCAAGATCGGGGCTGTACAGAGGATGATCTAAAGTTACCCATCGAAAAGATGTGATGAGATCTTTGGTCTGATTCGCCACATGCGGACGGGCATTGCCTTGCAGCAAAACGATGCCCCTGCTCAACTTCCATGGACTGTTGCTTTGATTCTGGTGTGACGTAGGCCACCCGTGTTTCATCGCCCGTAACAGTCTGGCTTAAGAAATCATCACCGTCGTTGTGGTCAAGAAAAGTCAATGCACTATCAAAACGTTTGGTTTTGTGCACATCCGGCAACATTTTCGGTACCCAACGTGCGCACAATTTTCGGTAATTCAAGTGCTCGGTCACAATTCCATACAAAACACTACGACAAACATTAGGAAAGTCATCCCGCAAGGACGAAATCGTGAAGCGTCTGTTTTCTCTCACCTTATTGTCCACTACCTGCACCAAACTTTCATTAACGACCGAAGGACGCCCACTCCGTTGTTCATCATGCACATTTGTGCCGCCATCTTTAAATGCTCTCACCCACTTTCTTACCATTCCATCACTCATTATGTTTTCTCCGTAAACTGCACAGATCTCAACATCGCTTTTAGGCCTTCAGCTTAAGAAATCTTATAACAGCCCGTAGTTCACAGTCGGTGGGACTCACGATTACCGGAGGCATCTTAAACACTCAGTGCACAACGTAAACAGGAAGAATCAGACTGTAATGGCGTCAGTGCGTAGATTAAGGTACAGGCTTTCATGTAAAAATAAAATTATTGAGATATCTTAGCACGTCTTTTTTTAATTTCAAAACGGTACTTACTTAAAAAACACACCTCGTATATTGAGTGATAGCTAATACATTTTTTCTTTGTTTTTGTCATCACCTTAATTTGGCATTATACGCTTTTGCAGGACTATTTGTACATTATCATGCAGTCGTAGCGTGTCATCTTCATTCAAAGTTAACATGAATTTAGTGGAGGAGATAACACATCACTAAATGTTTAAACGTAATTTCGTTGTGCCAAGATATTTACCGCATGTATTTGCTGTTACTTACGATTTGTTTTGGCAGGTCCGTTTTGTTTTGGGGTTCCCGTCAGTCACATAGAAGTATACATAAATATTACAGATATTCTTCAGAATTTTATTTGTAACGCTCATTTTTCACTTATCCAAACCACTGTGAAAATGTTATTTTGTGCCCTGACCCAGTCGGTGTTAACTTGTTCTCAAGTGAGTTTGGCGCCGAATTTGAATTTTGTTTACTTTCTCTCTGTCTGTCTATCTCTCTCTCCCTCCCTCTCTCTCTCTCTCTCGTGGTATGTGTGTGTGTTTGTGTGTGTGTGTGTGTGTGTGTGTGTGTGTGTGTGTGTGTGTGTGTTAGTTGTTTGTCTCTTCTTTTCTCTAAAGTTCCTTTAATGTATGAAACAGTGTCTCTTGGCATAGTGTTGTATATTCATTTATAACTGTATCTCGTGTGCTACTGCTTTCCGCATATGGGATTTCCTCTATTGTTAGATTATGGTGTAGGTTTTGGCTGGATTTTAGTATTTTTATAATCTGTTTCTATTCTAATTGGATGATGGTTGTGGGTTATTAGGTGGTCAGCAGATGTGCTATGGAGCTGTTGCTTTTCAGAGCTTGGAGATGTTCTGATTATCTTGTTTTAAAGTTCCTGCTTGTTTATCCTGCTGTATGTACATTGAGTGACAACTGTTGCAAGTGAATTCATAAATGACTGATCTGCTGGATTTATCTGTTAGCATTCCTTGCGTTTAGCGCTTTTTCTGGATTGTGCTTTCTGTCCTGTATCCTATTTCGCCTATTCTGTGAAAATTGTTATTGTAAGTGAATATGTGCCATTAGTTTTCTTTGTGTGTTGTTCTCTGTTGTGTCTTGCATGTGCTCAATATCTTTGTGTTGTGTTCTTCTAAGATCTTGTGTGTATGTGGTCTATTCATTCCTTTTTCTGTTCCCATACTTATTGGTTACTTTCTCTATCATATGAGTATGATAGCCATTTTCGACTGCCATTTTCTTTATCGTGTTCTTTTCCTGAGTGTAGTTGTGTTTGCTTATAGGTATTCTCTTTAATCTGTAGAGCAAGAATCAGAAGACCATCGAGTCCCAGGCACTTGCAGGCAGGCTACGCTGCTGACCCTGTATCTGCCAGTAGGCCATCTGGTATCAGTGTCAAGCGGTTGCCTCTTTGGAAGCACCTAGGATTCCATCACAGGTTGTCTCTGTTCAGGTGCATTTTTAAAGTGATCAACCAAGATGGGTAGGTGTCAGCAGGGTGCTGCTGAACTGGGGGGATCTAGGAGGACCCTTTGCCATTCTCTCCACGCATGTGTCAATTTCGCAGCCCCTTGTGACTACGTTACAGAAGGGTGCGGAACAGAATTGCTATAAAAGCGTAAACACCAGTCGCTCCTTCGGATCGCGTTCAAATTTCGTCCAATAGCTCTGAACGGTTCCACCCTGTATGTCAGAGAAAGAACTGGAGTCTCTGGGCACTTGAAAGAGGTATGATCATATTTAGTGGGACTGCTGGCCCATGACGTCCTTAGAGAAGGGTTCAGCCATCCGAGAGGTATTAGCATTGTCAAAGGTTGTCAAGGTACCCACCGGGATGTGACGCAACGCCAGCTGCAGTTTCTCGGTTGAGGATGCATGGTGCGAACAGCCCGATCGCGGTGCTACCACAGATCCTCAATTGGGTTTAAATCCAGGGAATTTGGTGGCCTTTGGTGGCCAGGGAAGTACGGTAAGCTCATTCTGGTTCTCTTTGAATACGTTACATTGTCCTGCTGGTAGATTCCACCGTACTGAGGAGAAATGAACTGCATGTAGGGGAGGACTTGGTCCGTAAGGATAGAAACATACATTTGTTGATCAATTGTGCCTACCAGGAAGACGAGTCACCCAGGAATGCGTCGAAAACATTCTCCAGACCGTAACGCTCTCTCCTGCGGCCTGGAGACTTTCGTAACCCTATGATTTTTCTTTTTCTTTTTTTTTTGCGTGTGTCGACGCGTTGACGAGCCCGAGAATGACGTAGTTGGGTGCCACACTTTTGCATCATGCAAAGCAAGGCTGTAGGCGACTTGAGACAAATTTCAAACTTGTGTCTCGCAATAGGAGACCATTACAGGGTTGCGAAAAGCTATCGCCTAGTTGAGTTGCCCATCGTAGATGTAGAACACTGTATTCCCCAACAGCGTGTAGAAGTAGTTCGTAACGGCTTTTAGGCGGAAAGTCCTGACGGAAGATGCAACCACCGAGCAATGGTTTAGAAACGTGCCGCGGCACACAGAAGCGCCGGTCTGCGGCTCTGAGAGCGCCACGCAGGACCAGAGGCCAAACAAGCGTCCGTCAAACAGCAGAGCGCGGCTCCGGCGTACCTGTTACCCGTTACCTGTTAGGCGCGGCTGTTTGGCGAGTTTCGCCGGCCCGGCACAGCCGCGGGCGCCTCGCGGCGCAGCCACTGTGCCTTGTACTTGGCCGCGCGCCATCGATTACCCATAAAGCCAGCAGCCAGCAACGTCCTCAGCCGCGGAGCAAGCGGAAGAAATTGGCCGGAGGACCTGCGCCAGAAGGAAGGGGCTTGTGCTGCCCGGAAAACGATAACGAGCGATAAATTTAGAGAGTTGTCTCGAAGCCCGAAGAAACCGGTCAGTTGCGTGCAAAAATGTCTGAGCATTTCCCCGATGTCTTTTATGTGTGACCAAAAGGAAAAGCCATATGAAAAAGACTCACTGCAATGAAACTACTGTAAAAATTAGGTTATCTGTTGTGAATGTTCCAGAACACTGGTCGTCAAACATTTTCATTCAAGAGCCAATACTGACGTTTGGAGCAGCACTTCGGGTCGCGTAAGTCCTGATCTTTTTATTAATTCCATAAATTAGTCAGGTTGTTCCAAAACGATCTTTGCAACTTTGATCACGCATCTTTCAGAAATAGGGTTACGTAGCGTAATGTAAGGTCTTAGTAGTCATTCAACAGAGTTCTGAGATCCAGGAGAAGGGTTTGGGTTGATCTGGTGGAACAGACCAAACAGCGAGGTCATCGGCCTCATCGGATTAGGGAAAGATGGGGAAGGAAGTCGGCCTTGCCCTTTCCAAGGAACGATCCCGGCATTTGCTTGGAGCGATTTAGGGAAATCACGGAAGAAACCTAAATCAGGATGGCTGGACGCGAGAGTGAACAGTCGTCCTCCCGAATGCGAGTCCAGTGTGCTAACCCCTGCGCCACCTCGCTCGGTGCCGACGGAAGGATCGGGATCAATTTAAGGAAAACACCTGAAAGGGTGGCCCAACTTGATGTGTCATTTACCATTCCCAAACAAAATCTATAATAAGCCAACTAACAGTTACCACTATTATTGCCAAATTCATACGAATCGTTAAGGTTTTTAAATTAATATCACAATGCGTGAGGACATTTGCATTACACACAAAATTACAACTGGTACTCGAAGAACATGTCAACTGTGCAATACAGTGGTTGTCCAATCACAAATAGGTAACTGGTTAAATAAACCTGTGGTGGCACTCTTTCCGCGGAACTAGCATCACAGCTGTGGGCATATCCCACAAATGCTTCAATATAAGTTCAACAAATGTTAAATAAAAGACGTTACAATGCTTTCATCTCCACTGCACCTGTAAGCTCCAGGCCTACTCCAAGCCAATAAATTAGACACAAATACACATAATATTCGTATCCAAACTCCATTAGCCACTTTACCACCAGGAGGTACAAAATCACTTTAAATTTTTCTTTTACTAACAATGGTAGAGAGCGTATAGCAAATGACGACACTTTGGTGTCATAAGGCAACGTTATTCTGCTCCCATATAGATACGGCCAAGCTGGCCAAACGCTACCATCGTGTAAAAACCGAAGCAAACAGTAATACTTCACAGATTAGCCACAAGGCTGTTACACGTAAATAAAGTTAAGTACTTAAAGATACTACAGGGCCCCTAAAACACTATTAAAATGATAATGACAATTAAACCCTTATTTTTTAAAGAAATCTAGAAACTCTGGGCTCAGTTTGCCCAAAGGCTTTCATTATATGCCCACAAGGACCTTAAAACAATAGAAACGCTGAGTAAATTACTCCCCCATATCACAAAAGCCAAGTCGTAATCCAGCGACAACCCACCGCAGCACGATACCTAAAGAAAGACAATAAACTACCCAACTTGAGGCTCGAATAGGAGGTCCGTAGAAGGGAGTGTGACCCGGCAACATCTAGGCCTCGTACGATGACTAGAAAGTCACCGAAGCAGAACGAAAACGTGTCACTGACTCGGACCAGCAGAACAGCAACTTGTCAGCCGCTGCCGATACGAGGCTGTCAACATATACCAAACAACAAACAGCAAGCAAATATGATAGAAATTAACATACACAGCAATACTTTAACGGGCAATTAAAGATTATTTTCAAGGAAACCAACTATTAAAACTTCAGCATAGAAGCGGCCCGTTGTTAAACATTGCTAATTAACCTTCATAGCAGTAACAAGAAACAATGTACAAAGTCATTTAAAAAGTAATCACATAATAACAATATTAAATAAGACAAGGTATACCTTTATTGGGGTATCTTAGGGGCTAATACACACTGTAATTTGGATACACGAAATGGCAGATGGTCAGTTGAACTTTACAGCCGGCCGAAGTGGCCGTGCGGTTAAAGGCGCTGCAGTCTGGAACCGCAAGACCGCTACGGTCGCAGGTTCGAATCCTGCCTCGGGCATGGATGTTTGTGATGTCCTTAGGTTAGTTAGGTTTAACTAGTTCTAAGTTCTAGGGGACTAATGACCTCAGCAGTTGAGTCCCATAGTGCTCAGAGCCATTTGAATAATTTTTTTTAACTTTACACCTATAACCCGAAGGGCTCCTCAACGGGCCGCGCGGGATTAAAACTAGCAGTCTAAGGCGCTGCAGTCATGAACTGTGCGGCTGGTCCCGGCGGAGGTTCGAGTCCTCCCTCGGGCATGGGTGTGTGTGTTTGTCCTTAGGATAATTTAGGTTAAGTAGCGTGTAAGCTTAGGGACTGATGAGCTTAGCAGTTAAGTCCCATAAGATTTCACACACATTTGAACATTTTGAGCTCCTCGACGCGGAGTAAGAGAGTGTGCAAATACAAACACGCACACACACACGTGGCCCACAAGTGCGTATATTCAGGCTGAGTTAGAGGCCAAATCCAATAACTCGCATGAGGAAGGACCATAAGGTTATAACGAAGAGAAATTACAAACAGTAGTATCAAATAATGATATCAAAGAGCGATTTCAAGTACCAGATTAAAATTGCAAATACTAGCATGACGCTTACAGAAACCTCCACAGCCGCAAAAGTTGTCACAGAAGGTATAAAGGAGCCGCATTCCTAGCCAGCTCACACTGGGCTGGAGCTAATCATTTTTAAGTGCAGTACTTACTGAAGTCTTCATACATAATTACAAAAAATGCCAAGAGGGCCAATAGCTTCAGGACCCCATGTAGTTGCTAACAAGTTGTTCCATACATCTCGGCGTATTTAGCACACTACAGTAGAACGATACACTATCAGGTTGCGCGTGACGAGAGCCGCTCCTTGTCCGCCAAATTCGCCGATAGCAACAATCAAAGCCGCAGGAAAACGCGGGCCCCCTTAGCCCAACGGTCAACGGTTTCAACCCACTGCAGTCGCCAGAACGCCGAGTATTTAGGCAGAGCCTTCCAGCTCCGCGTTTCACACACCACTCACTACCACACCGCCCCAGATAACCAAGCAAGATGATACGACGAAGGCCAGACACGATGAACTCAGGCACAATTGGCCCTAGTAGGATAGTGCAAATGGTTCAAATGGCTCTGAGCACTATGGGACTCAACTGCTGAGGTCATTAGTCCCCTAGAACTTCGAACTAGTTAAACCTAACTAACCTAAGGACATCACAAACATCCATGCCCGAAGCAGGATTCGAACCTGCGACCGTAGCGGTCTTGCGGTTCCAGACTGCAGCGCCTTTAACCGCACGGCCACTTCGGCCGGCTAGGATAGTGCACGCGCCCTCACAGAAGCCGCCACGCCTCAGATTCAGTGTGTGCCCCCTCTATGGCAGGCAGGATATTTAAGCAATATTGAAGTTCCTCGCAGGTCTTACCTAATAAGTCCTCAGTAACGTGTGCAATTGCTGCTCTGATGCAAACACATAGTTCCAGCAGGACCAGTACCGGAGACTGGTAGACAGCATTCTTCACAAATCAAATGGTTCAAACGGCTCTGAGCACTATGGGACTTAACATCTGAGGTCATCAGTCCCCTAGAACTTAGAACTACTTAAACATAACTAACCTAAGGACATCACAAACATCCATGCCCGAGGCAGGACTCGAACCTGCGACCGTAGCAGTCGCGCGGTTCCGGACTGAGCGCCTAGAACCGCGAGGCCACCGCGGCCGGCCTCTTCACAAATCCCAAATTAAAAAAACTGATTGGTATTAATCTGGACATATTTAGTGCCAGGAAATGAATCCTCCTCTGCAAATCCATCTACCTGGAAATCTGTCGTCCAAAGCATTTTTAACCATCGAGGCCCGGTCAGGAGGGACTCCATCTTGCTGCAGCTTGATGTCAGGTTGAAAATACAAATTGTTTCAGCATGTGCAGGTAAATCGTCAAGGTTATCGATGCCTCTACATAGTAAAACGGTTTCACCATAGGTACATCAAGCAAACGACACCACATGTTTACCTTTGAACTACAGCGCGCAATTTTCATTCTAAGATGGGTTTAAATGGCTCTAAGGTTATCAGTCCCCTAGAACTACTTAAACCTAACTAACCTAAGGACATCACACACATCCATGCCCGAGGAAAGATTCGAACCTGCGACCGCAACGGTCGCGCGGTTCCAGACTGTAGCGCCTAGAACCGCTCGGCCACCCCGGCCGGCATTCTAAGATGGGGATACTCAGTTTCGCACATACTGTCGGTTTATCTTTCCAGACGCATGAAAGCGAGTTTCGTCAGTAAACATCACCTTTTTCAGACAATCTGGGCCTTCATCGATGCAACTCAAATGCTCTTCGCTTTGGCCTACCACCTGGTTGAAGCCCAAGCACCAGTTGCACCTTGTAGGCATGAAGTTTCTGTCTCTTGTGTAGCAGTCTGTGCACCGTAGTTGATGCCAGCTATACCAGTCGAGATGCTTGATCAATTTTTTTGGGTGGGCTCTGCATAAATGCCTGTTGCACCTGTTTCACGTCTGCATCACTCGTCCTCACGCGTCAGAACTTCTCCCCTCTATGACACTTCGAGTTCCTCAAACCTGGTTGCTGTTGGTTGGTCGTGATGGTGGTATTCTTCTGTAGCTTGTTCGGAAGATCTACTGGACCTTCAACCATTCCACACACACTATACCATTTACTACGGGTAGCCAGTTTTGCCGTAACTAACCTGTAAAAAATAAAAACAGAAAAACACGAACTTTTATTGTGTTTGAACAATACGCCCAAAACGTACTTTTCCTTCTGTACCCATTTCTGAAATACACGTGATCAAAGTTTTAAAGATCATTTTGGAATATCATGAATGTTATGAGCCCCCAATAAACTGCCTATAGTAAGGGTGCGTTAAGTTGGTTTAAGCTGGGTTAAGTTGGCCGTCGCCACAGAACTACTAATCGTTAATAGTCGGTAGCATTCGGAACACTACGTGTCGGCTGTTCTCTGTTTCAGATTGCTGTCCCCTTAGCGATCCATATTTTATGACACAGTAAATGTCTGACGGAGTGTTGTTTTCGTTTTATGTGTGAGCGGATGATTAACTGATTAATAAAAGTAATTGTACGTTTATTTAAACCCGTTACGGAATATGAGAAAGGGATCAGAAACGTTAAGTCAATCTTTTCAATTATTTGTTTTTCATATCATTGCGTCTTATTACAACAGCTTTAATTTAATTTCACATTCCTTGCTACAAATATGTACTGCATGTGAAGATGACTGTCTCTATTATGTGCACATACGAATTCATGTTTTCATATCTAGTTTCATTGACACCAACTGAGCAACGTCCTGCGTGCGGTTTGTTTGAAGTGTTTTCGTCGGCCATCCATAAGAAAACCTCGTGGTTTCAACGCCGGGTGTCGCAATTCTGATCTCCATCGCAGAGGCGTGAAAAGAAGGGATGAAACGTGCATAAGACAGGGTGTGACGACCTTGTGTGGCAGGACCGTAATGAACATAATTTCTAGGAAATTTGGGGCCAAAGCGACATCATTAACCCACCTCATATGACCTTCCGAGCTGTAACCTTTCTTTCTGCGTGTGTGACACTTGTTTGAAATGTCGCCGAGCATCACAATTTTGTACCGTTACAGAGGAATGTTGTACGCACCTTTAAGCGAAATCTCAAACTCATACGTCGCAGTGGGAGTCAATTAATTTAGAGTATCGAAAAATTGATACTTTTTCCTGCTATATGTATTGCCTGAAACTTACTGGAACGTCCTCTCTCGGTGTGTGAACAGTAAAATTCTGTATGATAAATCACGCCTCCCTTGTTCTGTTTGCCATTGGAGTTGGTTGACAAGCTGCGTAATTCTGTCGCATCCATTTCATTAAAGGATACCGCGACGAAACGCGCTGCTCTTCTTTGTATCTCCCATACGTCTTCTCTTAACCCAGCTTGGTAAGGGCGCCTATTTTGTACCTCGCTTCTTTCGCGGATGAATTATATTTCCTTTATACTCTTCCAATGAGTCTCCTTTTGGCGTCTGCTTTTCCTCCAACCTTTCTTATGTGATCATTCCACTTTAGGTCTAGCCGAATGGTAAGTCTTGGATATTTTACAGTAGTTGCCTTTTTTCACTTATTTGTCGCCAATAGTACAATCGTACAAAAATGGATTCTTCATCTATTTATGCGCAGCACGTTTCTTTTATTTACGTTCGGGGCCAACTGCCAATCGCTTCACCAACCACTGATCCACCACAAGTCTTTCAAAAAATGGTTCAAATGGCTCTGAGCACTATGGGACTTAACATCTATGGTCATCAGTCCCCTAAAACTTAGAACTACTTAAACCTAACTAACCTAAGGACAGCACACAACACCCAGACATCACGAGGCAGAGAAAATCCCTGACCCCGCCGGGAATCGAACCCGGATACCCGGGCGTGGGAAGCGAGAGCGCACAGGTCTTTCTGTATATAGATATCATACAAGCATCATCTGCGAATGGTCTTATGGAACTTCCGACGATGTTCAGATTCAACTAGAAGAATGCAGAAGGTTGAATTTAACCGTGCAGTTAGTCTGCAAAAATCAGCAGAGTCCCCTAACTGGTGAGGAATCAAGAGTGGTGCCCCAAAGGGTCCAGCGTTGGTTCCTTACTGTTCTTAATATATATTAATGACTTGCCTCTCTGTATTCATGAAGATGCAAAGCTAGTTCTTTTTGCTGATCATATAAGTATAGTTATCACACTCAACAAAAAATAATTAGCTGAGGAGATTGTAAACAACGTCATTCAGATAATTATTAAGTGGTATAGGCAGAATATTCAAAAATTTTGGGTGTATGCATCGTTGAGAAATTGAACTCGAAGAAACACTTTGATGATATGATGAAACGGTTTAGCTACTTACGCTATTTGGGTTGTTGCAAATTTTTATGATAAACATATCAGTTAATTAGCCTACTGTGAATATTTTCATTCACTGTTTTCATATGGCATCATGTTTTGGGTTAATTCATCATTAAGAGAAAATTATTCATTACACAAAAGCGTGCAATAAGAATAATAGCTGGAGTTCACCTAAGAACACATTGTAGACATTTATTTCAGGAACTCGGGATATTCACTTACGAAATTTGTTATTAATAACCCATCCCAATTAAAAAATAATAGATAGGATGATCTTCACTATTGTGGGCTAACTCTGACTTTGGCACAGAAAGGGGTGAACTATGCTGCCACAAAAATCTTTGGTCATTTGCTAAATACCATAAAGAGTCTGACAGATAACCAACCAACATTTAAAAACAAATAAAAATAATTTCTGAATGGCCACTCCTTCTACTCAATAGTAGAACTTTTTGATATGAAGTAGTAACTGAAAAAAAAGAAACTAATTATATTGTGTAAAGAAAACACATCATTACGAAATGTATGACATACGTAACAAGTCTTAATATAGTGTAATCGACTATGTCACTTACGTGCAGGGTGTCCGATTTATCTTGGCCACCTCCAATAACTTTAAGACCACAACCAAAATAAAAAAAAAGTTAAGAAAATATCGATCTTCCAGGGGGACATTAACCAGCAAGATTGCTGAGCCGTTGTAAAAATTGTTCTTTTGAAGAGCGCGCCGCAGCGTGTACTGTGTAGCAGTCGCCCTTCGTTCCTGGTAGTGCCGCCGCTGTGGCAATTGCAGCTTTTGGTGTCTCCCTCTGGTGGGAAAAGGGAAAGGTTGCCTGTTCACGTGCATTTAAGGGGTGCTATGAGCTCGCCAGGGGATCAGTCTGGGTCACTCCCTCGTTCCCAGCTTGCTAGTCTATCTCTCGTCCGCATTTGTCAGGCAGTTAGTGTCTGTCGTTCGGATCAACCTTTAAAGCCGGCAAAATGAGAGTCTTTCCACTTCGCCAGTAAGAGAACTCAGCGAGTGGTCGCCCGGGCGAGGCTTAGTTCCTGCATCTGAGTCTGCGCGTTAGGCCGCCAGTCTGCTCGAGTTTGCTCAGACAATGGTCTTTGGCGGTTGGATCGATCGGTTGGTCGGTCGCGCACTGACACACAAGATGACTTGTCTGCCTTCAGCGTCGGCGCATGTGAGGTCGCCACGTGAGTCCAGTGGGCCGCGGCGTATAGCGAGGGGTAGTGACATCGCGATCTACACGAGAGCAACAGGAGTCAACCCACGACATCAGTCTGGCCGGTGCGAGCGGCGATGCCGTGAGACGGGAGATCGGCGCGCCTTCCTGTGTTTGTTGTAGCGGCTGGCAGCGGACGGTTTGGGAGAGCGATTAGGGGGTGCTGCGCCAGGTCGTCTCGAGAAATCGAAATTTATTAGAAGTGACTGGTGATATCTTCTTTGATTTAGTCTCCTCTGCTCATGCAGTCAAAACTTGTTTCTTTCTGCCTCTGAATAAATTGTAACTTTGATATTTAGAGGGTGCTTTCTGATTATAACTTTAAATCTGTTACTTAAGAAAATGCTTTTAGGCACTATTAAACTGAATAAAATTCCCATTTGTTAAAAGGAATTTGGCTATGATTTCATCAGTTACTCTCTGGCAACTACTTCCATGCTTACATAGTGTGATTAAATGTGTTAATGTTCTTGATGAATCGCTAGTAAATAAAATAAATTCTTAAGAATATTCCTTGAAAATAAATCACGGTTCATTACTGGTAGCAGAGCGTGGTTAGCGTTCTTGCTTACTCTTTGAGTAACTGATGGAATTGTACTTATTTTATAATTTTGTAATATTTCTCTTTGGCCAAGTGACTGTTTAGCTGCATGTTTCAGGTTGTCATGGCAGCCAGAGAATGTCCAGGATTAGGCCTATTGCGCAGAAGTCAATTCTTATATGAGTTGCGTATTCGTAATATAAACTAACAAGGCACTGTTCCTGAGTTGCTTGCGGACTTAAAAGATGCCTTGCTGAATCCGGTCCAAATTTCACCTGAAGTTATTGGTACCTTTCTGACAGCCATGGCCGCGGCGAAAGTAGAGGTCAGCGAGTTCCAACAACATTTAGACTCTTTTTGTGTTGATAAACCGAGTCGCAAGCAGTTAGCTAGACTACGCGCACATTTGGTGCACGTGTTTAACTGGATCTCTGATCTAGAGCAAGTTGTTGTAAACGAGGCTGATCGTAAGGAAGTGACTGAGTTGTAGCGAAAGATGGCTGCGTTGCAGATTGGGTTAACTGGGTTAGTCTAGCTCCGAAGAATCTGGTGGGTAGGTCCAAGTCGATCCGGCACGAACAGGAAGCGAACTAAATAACCCAAACCGCGGAATTGAACCTAACTCGGAGTTTTTCGCAAAGCTACCTAATCCAATTGCAATTTTGTTAAAGGATGTAGGAGAATTAAGTGTAGAATCGTTAGCGAAGATACAGGAAATTCTTTGGATACTGGTTTATTTTGAGCAGCATTCTTTTGGTATTCGAATATCGCACTCCACCCTGTTAGCTCTGCTGTACCCGTTAGCAAAGGGGAAGTGTAAGGAATTAATTTCTAGAGCTCTTTCGGAGGGGTTCTCGTTACGACAACTTAGACAACTAATAATCACTGAGAGACTCACAGAGGGTTTTAGGAAACATCTAGAATGACGGTATACGTGGAAGTGTGCACAGTCCATAACCCAGAGGATCGTGGATCGCAACCACGCTCTGCTACCATTAATGAACGTGATTTATTTTCAAAGAATATTCTTAAGAATTTATTTTATTTACTAGCGATTCATCAAGAACATTACCACATTTAATCACACTGTGTATGCATGGAAGTAGTTGCCAGGGAGTAACTGGTGAAATCATAACCAAATTTCTTTCAACAAATGGGAATTTTATTCACTTTAATAGTGCCTAAAATAATTTTTTTAAGAAACAGATTTAAAATTATAATCAGAAAACACCCTCTAAATATCAGTTACAATTTATTCAAAGGCAGAAAGAAACAAGTTTTGAGTGTATGAGCTTTCGGGCAGAGGACCTTGCCACTTCCTTTTGACATGACCGTAGTTTCGACCGCTGACAACAGCCACTGAAAGACTACACTGGTGCATATCTGCAACACACTAGATAACTTTAAACTAAGAGTTTTGACAATTTACACAAGTACACAAACTACGCACCCCCCCCCCCCCCTCCCGTAGGAGGGATGGAAATGGTACAAAACACTAACAATTAAAATATTATCCTTGACAACGAAGGTGCAACTTGAATTTAACTTCTAAGAAAAGTCTTGCGGTGAAAGGGTGGCAACTTTATATACTAAAATGATCATTTAAATAAAAGCCCATGAAATGCAAACTTATATAAAATTCTACAAGGTTGGCCGAACAATAGTTAAGATGCTCTACAGTACACGGATAACGCGTCTCAAGATCATAGGCAACAGTATCAAAGTTTCCAAAGATCGAAACAAATTTCAGGTATTAGGCCGTTGCACTCCAAGCAATAAATTCGTTAACACACCAAATCCGACAAGCATGACAGAGGCAGCTACTAACGTACGGTTAGATTGATAGGGAGATTACCGAACAACCCGAACCGCAGGTTGCTCTAACCCGCCGCTACTCCACAAGGGAAAAACGGTCCACCCAATTCATAAACAACCACCTTCCCGCGGGTGGGCAAATGGAGAAGAATGGTGGGACGACCCCAAAGCAAAACGGCCGGTGACCTCACCAAGAAAACAAGTAGAATTTAAGAAGACTAAATCAAATAAGATATCACCAATCACTTCTAATAAACTGCGATTTCTCGAGACGACCTGGCGCAGCACCTCCAGATCGCTCCCCCGAACCGTCCGCTGCCAGCCGCTACAACGGACGCAGAAAGGCGCGCCGATCTCCCGTCTCACGGCGTCGTAACTTTATTTTGATAGTGCCCTATATTTTTTATTTGGTAACCTCTCCTTCTCAAAGCCTGCTGAAAGACGTATCACAGTGAACCATCCATGTAAACATGGCTTTATTACAAACGTAACACAAATCTGACTTCCCCTTTCCTGCACTGGCACATTAACGCGGGTGCTGGGGAAAACGTAACTCGTCCGCTTGCTGGTGTTGCCAGTATACAACTAGAAATACAAAGAAACCGTTAGTCATCTGATTATCTCAGTCTTTGTAGAATTCCTCTGCATAAGCAACATTATGCTACCATCCGCCACCTGTAGGTAAAGTAATTCTTAATCAAGGACAGTCTTTACTGTACACAACATATCGTTTGAAAGTATACAGCACAGTACGACGTGTACCCATATTGTAAATAAGAAAATCTGGTACCGAGCGCCGCGGGTTTCGAATCCTCGTCAGACGGCATGGACCTCGGTTACCACTATAGGTCTCTGCAGCCTTTTGCATGTCCATCCTTTCCCGTTCGTCCGTCTTGTTTTTTCACGGGCCGCTCCCGCTCGGTCCCGCCGCGTTTTCGTTCACGGCTACCAGGCGACAGTTTCGGTCGCGGTTACAACAGAAAACTTTATCCCAGTCACTGTTAACCAATTTATATGGTCCAGTCACATTAATGAGACCACCACCTATGTTCGAAATCAGCGTGCAACAACCACTCACAGGCGGCAGGTGGCAGCACTAACAGTGGGGGGTATATAAAGAGTTAAACAGTGCAGTCACTGTCGTAACGAAGAAAGGAAGCGATTTATCTGTCGTCTTCAAACGATATGGTCATTGGCTTTCGGCCCAAGGATGGAAGCATTTCCGAAACTGCTAAGTTTGTTAACTGTTCGCATGCGACCGTGGTTAAACTATACCGTGGACGGCGAAATGGCGGTATCCAGCTGTGGGGGTCACAGATGACAGGAATGAAAGACAGCCACGTAGATGTTTACTGACAAACAGAGTGGAAACGTGCAACAGTTGAGCACGGACCGGCCAGATGAACCGAGAGGCTATCAACAGCGTCTCCTCAACGACCGTTCAGCGACCACTGTTGCATTTGGGCCTCCATAATAAGTGCCCAGTTCATGCTCCTGTGGTCGGGCGGTTCTAGGCGCTTCAGTCCGGAACCGCGCTACTGCTATGGTCGCAGGTTCCAATCCTGCCTCGGGCATGGATGTGTGTGATGTCCTTAGTTAGGTATAAATAGTTCAAAGTCTAGGGGACTGATGACCTCAGATCTTAAGTGCCATAGTGCTTAGAGTCGTTTTAGTTCATCGGCGACGGAGGCTGGAATTTGCACGCTATTATCGCAGCTGGACGTGCGTTGAATGGCTGTACAGGTGGCCTTTTCAGATGAATCACATTCTATGCTCCATCGGACGTATGACTGTCGGCGTGTGAGGCGTGACACGGTTGAAAGCAAACACCATCGTCGGAAGGGTCCAGGCAGCAGGAGGAAGCGTTATGGTCTGCAGAATGCTTTCGTCGCATTCCCTGGGTGTTGTCGTCTTTCTGGAAGGAAAAGTGGGTCAACAAAAGTATATGTCTATCTTTGTGAATCATGTCGACCTCTACATGCAGGTTGTTACTCCTTCGAACGATGGCATCTACCAACAGGACAAAGTAAAGAGTCGCACAGTTCGAAGAGGACCAGAATGAGTTTACCGTACTCGCCTAGCCACCAAAGGCCGCCAAATTCCACGGTTTTAAGCCCAATTGAGAACGTGTGGTGGCACCTCGGTCGGGCTCTTCACACAGCGAATCCTCAACCGAAAAACAGGAGTCGGTATTGGTCCACATTCCTGTCGGTACCTTTCACTACCACATTGACGTTCTTCCTGCATGTCTCGTAGTGGTCTGCCCTGCAAAAGGTGATGATTCTGGTTTTTGACAGGTGGTCACATTAATGTACCTGAGCAATGTATATTTTCCATGGGTTAGTAGCATTTCTTTCTTTATTATGTTAGTGTACGTTGTACTCACTAAAACCTTCGATTGAAACTGGTTGGCTGAATAACTGGTATGCATTTTCCTTCTGTGTTCATCTGTTTACTTTTAATTCCAGCAAGTGAACGAGTCATGCTACCCCGATTACGTGCTCTTTCGCTAGTAGACGAGAATCAAAGTCAATTTTGTGTTGTACTTTCAAAAACATCATGTTTGCGTGAATGGTACACTGCGAAGTTACAAGAAAGACCATCATGGGGGGTACCGTCGCCCTAGTTGCTAAATAATGTTTGTTCGATACATTTTTTATTTTGCTTCTGCACTAAAAGTTATTTATGGTGGTTAAGTAAATGGGAAACCCATCATATTATAAACAGTAACGGCCTTATTACACTTCCATCTGGTGCTCCTGAAATTACTTTACATTTGTCGCTTTTGTTCCGCTAAGACAGTGTTGATATCTATCTGCAAGGAAGTCCTGAATCCAATCGCACATCTGGTCCGATTCACGGTAATCTCATATTTCGTTCAGTAAACGACAGGGCGGAACTTTAGCAAATGCTTTCCTGAAATCAAGGGAAGCGAAGTCTACCTAGATAAAGACGAATGTACGGGTATAAGCTCTACGACAATGCTGAAACCATTCGAAGCAACGGTGGGAGGCGTGGGCTAAAGTACAGTTACAGTGTCGATAGTTTTTGTGGATCTTCGTAACGAAGCAGCCAGACTGCCAACTATGAGTCACGTGGAGATAGCCACTGTGAATGCTATTCTTCATTTCTTCCGTTTCGTAATTGAAGTTAGTTTACGTTTTACTTTTGTGTAGTGTTGACACAGATGTTGATAATCGATAAGAATGACCTGTATCCGGGTCTCATTTCTTTCGTTTAGTAAATAAAGTTAGTTGGTATCTTATTATAAATTTATAATTAATATTGGGTTTAATAGCGCTCTGCTATTAGGTTATATACCAGAGAATTTTTTTTTTAGATCGGATCCCGTGATTAATTCGGATGCCATGTCTACAGTACCTAAAGACGATCACAGATTCCTTTTTTTTTTTTTTTTTTTTTTTTTTTTTTTTTTTTTTTTTTTTTTTTTTTTTGCGGAAGGTGGTAGTATATTAGAATGTTGTTTCGAGATTACGTACACTAACTTAGTTATTGTAGATTGTAACGTTGGTTACGTATTTACGTACTTTGTTGAGGGCGTTTCCGTGATTGTTCGTAAGTCATATGGAGCTCAGTCAATCTGCAGCGTGATGTAATGAAGTGACGTTTCAAACGGGTACTGCTTGCAACAAAAATAATTTACTCTTTTATAGGAATATTTCACGACTAGTTTAATGCCCGCCGCTTCGCTCGCGCGGACTGTATGGGCGGCAGAGATTTTTTTTGTTTTTATTTAATCGAATTTTTATGTTGTTCACAAACTGCAACACCGTCTAAGTTTTACACGTTAATTGAGGTCATATAAGCATCGTCTTTTTCGAATGTACTTCTGATCAAAAAGCGAATGTGGTGGCTGGAGACCAAAGTTATTGTTAATCATGCCTTTTGAGTTCTTCTGGAGATATTTCCATAGCAACTTTCATCCCCTAACAAATATTTCTTTATATTTAATGAGAAGTGAAGTACCAGTTTTCATAAATTTACCTTAATGTAACGACATTTTTTTTTAAAAATTGCACTCCCTTAGGGCTGAATTTCCAGAAACACTGAAACACGTATTTCTTTATTTATAACCGAGAAGTCAAATACCATTTGTCATAGATGTAGCCTTAAGAATCCTTTAGTAGTTCGTTAGTAATTATTTATTTTCAAAAAACGTTACACCACTATTTTACCCCTTAGTGACTGAATTTCCAAAATACAGAAACAGGTATTTTTTATTTTCTGAGTGGGAAACGAGACTCTAGTTTTCGTAGTTCTAACTTCAAAATTCGCTTAAAAGAGACATACTTCCAAAAAGCCATTCATCCACTATTTCGTCGCCTTAGGAGTGGAATTTCGAACAATCCCTTCTTAGACGATGCCTACAGTATAAGACCCACACGCTCTCCAAACTTCAAGTTTCTATCCTTAGCGGTTTGGGCTCGTCGATGACCCCCCCCCCCCCCCCCCCCCTCCTAAGGGGGTTGAATTTCCAAAAACAGTAAAACACGTATTTTTCATCTGTAACCGAGAAGCCAAAGACCAATTTTCAGAAATTTAGCTTTAAAAATGCTTTCCCAGCTAAATATTTTCTTAAAACGTTTCACCACCTATTGCACCTCCTTAGGGACTGAATTTCCAAAAACAGTGACAAGCATATGTTTTATCTCTACCAGAGAAGTCAAACGTAAATTTTCATAGATTTAGCTTTACACAGCGAAATATTTCCACAAAAATTTTCATCCCCCGTTACGCCACCACAGAGGTTGAATTTCCGAAAACGGTGAAACACGTATTTTTTTATTTCTAACTGAGAGGCCAAATTTAAATTTTCATAAATACAGCTTTAAAAATGCATTCATAATAAAATATTTTAATAAATAATCTCATCCCCTATTTCACTCCCCTAGGGGTTCAATTACCAAAACACTAAAACACGTATTTTTTTTTTAATTTTTAACCGAGAAGTCAAATACCAGTGTCCATAGATGTAGGTCTAGAAATAAGTTATTAGTTCTTTAATAAAAATATATTTTCAAAAAAGCCTTCACCCACTATTTTACTCCCATCGGGTTAAATTTCTAAAAATCCTGAAACACATAGTTCTTTATTTCTGACTAAGAAATCAAATGCCAACTTTCGTACGTCTAGCTTCAAAATTGCCTTAGCAGCGGCATTTTTTTTTTCAAAAAAACCATTCATCGCCTATTTCACCCCATTAGGGTTGGAATTTTGAAAAACTTTCTTAAACGACGCCTACAGTATAAGATCCGTACCTTCTCCCAATTTCAAGTTTCAGCTATTGGTGGTCTGGGCTGGGCTAATGATGAGTCAGCCGGTGAGGCATCCAGGACATTGCGTCTTATATACAGAGATTTTCGAGTACGTGGTTAGGCAGGAACGCAATAACACAGCTTAAACATCAATCACATTTACATTCTTCTTTGTCAATAATTATTTGTACCCTATTACGAATGTCACGATTTCCAAGTATGTGGTTAGGCAGGAACCTAACAGTTACGTCAAAGTGATGTTAGTATCGGATATCACTACATCGCAGAAAAGAAAGCTCGGCCTTGTTGCCTTCATCTGACTGATGGCTGACAGTCTTCTCTTCCCGTGATGCATCGCGTCGTTTACAACATCTACACGTCACCCAAGAACTGCTGACAGCGTAAGGGTGCTTTTAGCGAGGGCGTGTGCACGGTAGTGCGATCCTAACAGCTAACGGCAAGTACAGTAAGGGTTGGTGGTAGGGTCAGGCGGACCGTAGGTGAGAGTGCGCCCCGCACCTTAGCTGAGCTCCTGCTCCTCGTTAGCCGGCCCGCGCCGTGAGCGCCCTCTGTCCTCGTTAAACTCGCGACGCGGACGAGTGCCCGCTACCTAATTCTGTTTTAATGCGTGTATACTGCGTAATTATACAGCGCGCGCCCCTCTGCCGCGCCTTAACGTTATTAGGCGATCCACGGTCGCAACAAGCCTTTGTCCTCCCTAAATGAATTAACATTCGCTCAGCACTCTTTCCTGCGCCTAATCCGCCTGTCCCGTCCCACGCAGCTTCGTGCAATAAAAATACCGAACCGGCAACGACTGGGTCTGTACCGCGTTCAACAGATCGAATCGATGCGTGCCATATTTTGTAATCGGAAGAAGCGACATATTTATCGGTGGAAGGCTGAATTTTCAAAGCAATTCGGGCAGCCCCGACTCTGGATCACATTGTTTTGCGCGTATAAAGTACACGAGGAATTTATTTATTGCCGTTACATTATACCAGCCAAACACAGCTCTGAAAATTCAGCTCTTTATTTTACGGCATTCGTGGGGCAATGAATATTACAGTACCAGAATAACACGTACACAGCTCGAGCATACTAAAAGTAAAATCTTCTCTTAAAAATTAGTAATTAAATAAACAGAAGCACACCGTTTACGTACTACTCTCCACTTAGAACGTAACGAAATAAGTCTGAGATGACATAAAAGAAAGAGAATAAGCGTTTGATAACGGAACACAAAACGTCATTTATGCGAACTCAGACTTTCCCGACCAATTTTACTGACTAAATATTTTTGGATTGTCCATCAAGTGGCAGAGTCGTCTTGATGCGACGTTTCGACTAGTTCAATAAGTTCCTCCTATCGAGAATCTCTGTAAATACCTCGCAAACGAAACGACGAACGTGATACTTATTGAACTGCAGCTGACAATTAGAGAAGAATGCTTGCATAATACATTAGTATTAGAAACATGTGGACGTGTCATTGCTGGGTTAAACAAAGACTCTACTAGCCGTTCTAAAAATCAGAACACAACGTACAAAAGTAAAAAGAAATGATAACGGGAAAATTTTAACAAACATAAATACACGATTCAGGTTAATGCAGGATCGCTCGGCGAATGCCATCGATGAAATCTTCTTGGACTGCCAAGAAACTGAAGTCAGTTCCCTTGGCTCATAATCGAGACACATTCATCATGGAGTCATGTGCTCGTCCTAACATCAGTTCAAACTAACCTGATACTTGCAACTCCAGGTTCTATCAGTCCTGGAAGCGATAAAGTCTTTCCACCGTTTCGATGATAGTTACTAACATTTTCGCAAGATAAATCGGACAACAAGACGTAATGCTGTGTAGGTCTCTCTGCAATTACTACCAATCCAATGACGTCACCTCCCTATACACAACTGCGACGTTTGCGAAAATCTTCCACCATGTAATTTACACACAACGATAACAGTAGTGGCCGTATCACACTATCCTGAGGTACGCCAGGCGCTGCCTTTGTTTCTGATGGTACCTCAAAACAAAGATCGCCATCCTGAGTTCGATCTGCTAGAAAATCTTCAGTGCAATTTCATCATATGCGTTCGCCTACTCAGTTTAGACGTATCTTGTTTACTAGGCAACGGTATGAAGAGTATTGAACACTTCCTGGAAGTCAAGAAACCCGCTGTATGTTGGTGATCGCCGGCCGCGGTGGTCTAGCGGTTCTAGGCGCGCAGTCCGGAACCGCGCGACTGCTACGGTCACAGGTTCGAATCCTGCCTCGGGCATGGATGTGTGTGATGTCCTTAGGTTAGTTAGGTTTAAGTAGTTCTAAGTTCTAGGGGACTGATGACCACAGATGTTAAGTCCCATAGTGCTCAGAGCCATCTGAATCATTTTGTTGGTGATCCTACAGGCATTACCCAACTTTTAGCGATGCCGGAGGTCTAGGTTAAATAGTTGTACTAACAACGTGACGAGCAGCTAGATCCGAAGTATCGCGTCTTATATAACATGTCAAGAAAACAACACAGCACCAATGGCCACCCCTCCGAATACGTTAGTTGACATTTTTTTATCAGAAGTATCCCGACACCCCTATGTAACACGGAACTGATACCTAGATTTCTCGAGAGACGGATGCGCCAGTATAAAAGGATTCAAAGAGTACTGCGTTGTCATTTGAGAAGCAGTAATAGCAGAAGAGGTCGATCAGGAGGGCTCATTGACTTTGAGCGTGGGCTGGTCACTGGATTTCACTTAAGTATCAAGTCCATCAGGGACAACTCAACTTCCCATGTCGACGGTGATGTGACTGTGAAAACGCGAAGGATCAAGCATAACTAAACCAAGACCATGCAGACCGCATTTACTGACGGACAGCGATCGTCAACCATTATGGAGGGTCGCTGTAATAAACCGCATAAAATCAGCGGAAGAAATCACTCATTAGTTCCAAGGCGCTACCCACAGTTCAGCTGGTCCAGCGACTGTGCATAGGGATTTAAAAAATGGGACATAATGGTTGAGCAGCTCCTCATACACCACACAGTTCCTTAGTCAGTACTATCGACGCGCGAGGTTATGTAATTAGTCACGCCATTGGACAATGGACGACTGGACGCGAATGATTTGGAGTGATAAAGCACGCTATACACTGTGACATACCTATGGGAAGATTTGGGCTTGGCGAATATCTGAAGACTGTTACCTTTCATCATGTGTAGCGAAGTACAGAGGGGGTGTGCTGCGGAAGGGGGTGTTTTTCGTAGTTAAGGTGTGGTCCGCTTATTGCGCTTAAGAAAACGCTAAATGTCGGTGGATACAAACAGTGTTTACTGCATTGTGTACTGCATACAGTAGTTGAACAGTTCAGATAAGATGATTGTTTGTAGCAACATGACAATGCACACCACCGCAAAGTAGCATCTGTGATGCAATAATTTTGTGGACAATAACATTCCTGAAACGGTCTGACCTGCCCAGAGCCTCGACTTGAATTCAATGGAACACTTTTGGGACGAGTTACAATGACGACTCCGCTTCTTGTCCAACATCACTAGCTGATCTCTTGAGGAATGTTGACCTGTCATTCCTCCATAAACACCCAGACAACTAACAGAAAGTTTCCCAAGCAGAGTTCATGGCGTCGTCACATTAATGGCCACTAATTGGTGTCACAGCACTTTTGATCAACTAGTGTATAGAATACAATGGCCATTGATCATATCTCAGTCATTATGTGAATTATCCCTTAAAACCTCAGCAATACGAAGTCACAAGAACGAGCTTCTTGTAAACTTAATGTGGTACTTGGTTGAGCTTCAGCGATGTGGAAATTCCGTGTATTCTGGATTCCACTGTGCCGAGACCTACAACATGTCATCGTCCCAAAGGACGTAGCGCACAAGAGGCACTTACTTATTCCTAACTTCAATGCATCTGACGAAATTTCTAAACTTAAAGCAGGGGCATAAAATGCATAGAAGGAAAAGTGGAAAGAAAAGCAATAGCAGAGAGAAAGTCAGTATTATAATTTATATTTGAAACATGTTTCTGTCAGCTTTGAAACCAACTTTTAACAGTAAAAAGAAAAAGTGTGGACTAATAACAAGCTGCAAGCAAATTATGGCCGAAGACATGCAGCTTTCAGACGATCATGTTCACTCTAAGGTACCACTGTTGGACTAAGAATGTAGGCACGCACCTATGGCAGCGATTTCCTTCTGCTGTTAGACCCATCTTTTTCAATGTACGACGAGTGATACAAACATTTCTCGGATCCACTGTGGTCAATTCTGGTACAACGCCAACTTCATCCACGTGTTGCTTTTATTGTCTTCTGTATAGAAGGTTGCACACAAGAAAAGGCACTGCTTGCCTTAACAACCAACTATTTGTAATAGCACATTAGTGAGCGATTGGTTTACAACCTTAAACTAGGTCCTTATGCAAGCCTGACATGATGACGTGAAGGGGGGGGGGGGGGGAAGAGTAGTGGGGGGAGGGGGGCGCCAAATTCCCCTGGGCGCAAGCTTCAGGAGGGCCCAAGTCTCTCAAGGGTTCGCGTCCACCAGGGTGCTAAGTTGGCAAAAACCAATCTGCTATTGTAAAATAATATTTACATCTTTTTATAAACACAAGAACATTACCCTAGCACCACCATAACCAATCTGGCTCTTCCTTTCCACTTCACTTTTTTAAGTCATACTGGTCAACTGCATACAATTCTATTTCCTGTCAAAGCACAATATTTTCTTTAGACATCGTGCACTAAAACCACTGTGTGATGGATTCAAAAATACGCTTTTTTTAAAATTTTGTTGAAAATCCTACCAAAAATTTTCCAAAACAAATATACAGCTGTGAAATTTCATTACAATTTCGTAGGTTTGCTAATATCATTCAAAGATATGGAACCTCCTTTTCCATCACAAGGTGATTTCACACGAAAGACGAGTACTTGTAAAATATTTTACATGGAAGAGTAAACACAACACAAAACATTTCTATTTGTATATAGTTCACCTGAAACACGCATGAAACGAAAGAAATGAAATGACATTAAAGATGTTCATGGCTCAAAGAAAAGAGGCACTGGTAATATTCTTCTTTTGTTCGTCCATGGAGTAACTAACTTATATGGGTACTCTCATGTGACTTGATGTGTCATTATTTCTTTGTCAAAGAGTATTGGCTTTCAGAGGTTCAGGTAAGAAAATTGGAGATCCCAAAAATGAAAAGTTCCTTGGAATATTAGAGCTCTGGAGTCACTATGATCCAGTTCTTACAGAATACATTAACGAAGTCAGAGACTGACAAGATCTGGAAAGAGTTTACAAATGTATTATCGGTCAAGTAATACTCAGAATGAATATATTTCTAATTTTACCCATTATTGGTGAGATAAAACGGATTCAGGTACATTTCTTGTGTGGGTTGCATACATTCAAAGGTAAGCATAGATTCAGGGGGACATTGCATGCCTCCCTTACTCTTAACCTATTGTTATGCTAACTGCTTTATGACCCCATGGGGATGATTTATGACCCTCTGTGGATAATCTGTCCTTCTGAGAAACCCATCACCCTTCCCCCCTCCTCCTCCAACAACCCTTTGGGAAAAGGGAAACTTTTATCACCCATCCCCAGTTCAGTTCTGAGCATCCCTCTGGGAAAAGAGACTTTTTTGCCACCCATCCCCAATTCCCCCCCCCCCCCCCCGCCCCTGGGGAATTCCTAGCCCTCTTCTCCCCTCCCTCAATTACTCCCTCTGCTCCTCCATCTGGAAATTGGCTGCAAAAAGATTCAACCTGCGCAGAGCTGCAGGAGAGGAAAGATCTGACGATATGAAATTCAAAGCAATGTCAACTGACGTAATAATACATCATTCAATTCCATTTTCACATTCCTTATTTAATCAAATTGTGGGAGAGAGTTCTCTTGTCCTCCTCTCTCCCATTTCTCTGATCATAAATATGTACATTCTCCTTGAAGTTTGAAGACCAACTGATCTAATTCACAATGCCGTCACCAGAGGTGGCTCGCAACTGTCCTACAGCTCCATCGACCCCATCCCTACTTTCCATCTACTGCACACATACTCGTGGAGTGTTGTGGAAGATACTGGCTTTATTTTTGGTGGGAAATGTGTTCAAATGGTTCAAATGGCTCTGAGCACTATGGGATTTAACATCTGAGGTCATCAGTCCCCTAGAACTTAGAACTACTTAAACCTAACTAACCTAAGAACACCACACACATCCATGCCCGAGGCAGGATTCGAACCTGCGGCCGTAGCGGACGCGCGGTTCCAGACTGAAGCGCCTAGAACCGCTCGGCCACACCGGCCGGCGGAAATGCGTTCAATTGATGAGATGTTGGTGTTGGAAAGAGAGGATTTTAATACGTGTATTACCTGTAAGCATACAGCTGAGGGCTGTTTCCCTAGCTTCCTACACGAGGAATGAAAGGAAATGATAATGAATGATCATAGGGGGAATACTTTTCAGCAAATAATGATGTTGTAGCATGGTGGACTAAGGATGCATTTGACAACTCATTGAGATGACTGCGTATGCTGCTGCTGTTCATGTTTTTTTTTTTTTTTTTTTTTTTGAAATGACAGTTCAACCTACAATGCAGGAGACAACTTCGTTTATTCCCCTACCACAGACTGAATGAACCACAGATGCTCACCTTGGTGTAAGTGGCTCAACTGAGAACGTTTGAAACACGTTTTTCTCTCCTTTTCGATCGTGTGTGTATATGTTCGCCCTGCTATGTTCTCTAGTCCACAGTCCGCAGCTCGTGGTCATGCGGTAGCGTTCTCGCTTCCCACGCCCGGGTTCCCGGTTTCGATTCCCGGCGGAGTCAGTGATTTTCTCTGCCTCGTGACGACTGGGTGTTTTGTGATGTCCTTAGGTTAGTTAGGTTTAAGTAGTTCTAAGTTCTAGGGGACTGATGACCATAGATGTTAAGTCCCATAGTGCTCAGAGCCCCCCCCCCCCCCCCCCTCTAGTCCACAATACCATTCGAAATTGGAGGGGAACTGTCTTACAGTGGCTGATAGAAGAATTGCCTCATACCAATGTACAACTGTGTAGATGCTGACGAACTTCTACGCAGATATATGGTAAGGAGGGATAGGACAGCAAACTATCACGAAAGTGTAGGAAGAATTGCCTCCTAACGTTCTACAAGTGCTCTGAGGAAGTTGTACACACAATGTATGTATATGGTAGGAAGGAACAGGACAGCAAACTATCACTGAAGTGTAGGAAGAGTTGCCTCCTTCCGATCTACTAGTGAAATAGCTGCTCAGGAACTTGGAGGAAGGAAGGAAGATTGGATTTAACATCTTGTCGACATCGAAGTCATTAGAGACTGAGCGCAAGCTCAGATTGTGTGGGGAAGGATATTGGCCATGCTCTTTCAAAGAAACCATCATTACATTTGACTGGGAAATCACGGAAAACCTAAATTTGGATGGCCGCATGTGGGTTTGAACCATGATCCACCCGAATGCAAGTCTAGTATGCTCACCACTGCACTATTCCACTCGGAAGGAGCTTGGTCACAGGTAAATGTTAAGAAGGGATAGGAAAGAAAACTATCACTGAAGTGTAGGAAGTGTTGCTTTCTACTTTCTACAAGTTTATAACTACTGAGGGATGTGTTTACAGATACATGGTAAAAAGGGATAGGGCAGAAAACTATCACTGAGCTTTGGGAAAGTCTTTATGTGCTACCACAATTGACAGAAAATTCTTCACTGCTCTAATTACACGTCGAAATTATTGTAAAAAAAAGCCACCACTTGGAAAAAATGGGACATGGTGCAACATACGCACAGAGAATTGTGAAAAATCATTTTAATAACACAACTACCGCAAAAACCGACCCCAAAAGATCTCATCAGGAGAAAGTGGCGACAGCCGCAAATGTGTTTACCTTGGTGTGCGGATACAGACTAACCAGCTTAGAGAGAGTCTTACCTTCCTTCCTACTTCATCTCCTCCCTCCCTCACCTCATCCCATAGGTAGGGATACGAGTTATCAGGCCTGTTCTGGCCTCTTGCTGATGGTACAGAAAGAGATCCACCTGCTGTCAGTGATATACTGTTTCTGCTCTGCAGAAATCAGTCACAGATAGGCAAAAGACTCAAGCACAGAACGCTTCATGTGAGCTGTTAAACGTATTTCTCAGAAATACTACCCCTCTGGAGCAGTAGCGAAGTAATTAACTATTCATCACACGTTAAAAACTGAATGGTCAACAGTAGCGTGCTTTCATACGTTCTGGATGTGCTGGCACTGTCTGAAAGGGATCTTTGGCTATGTAAAAACAGGCTCAAGTAGTAAAAGCATTGAAATAATACGTCCCACATAAATATTTACACTAGTCGTCTCACTGTGCACCGACCTGCCCTGACAGGTGCACAGCATGCAGTTATAACACATCATCACTTGCATTCATTCTACTCCTTCAGGAAAAACTGCCCATAGGCTGTCTGGTAGAGGTTTCAGATGCTCCACCGTAGTGAATAAAAACTTTGTGTGTGTGTGTGTGTGTGTGTGTGTGTGTGTGTGTGTCTGTCCGTCTTCTCATATACTGTGGAAGAATGAGATTCATTCTGTACAGGCGGCAGATGACTATACGATGGAAGAATTTCATATAGCTCACTTGCTCCTCATAGAATAACACACTCTGTATCTGCCTAAAGTGCCGTTCGTAGCAGCGCAGCTGCTGTGATGTCACCTCATTTATTTAGGAAAGTGACTGAATAAACGCGTCATTTACTGTATGAAGTATTACTATCACGTATTCTCCAGGTGTGATTCTTGAGATTGCTACAAATAAGATTGTACTGACAGACCTCATCTCACTTTGTATAAAGGATTTAGTCTTATTCTTTTAAAAATGAATACTGTGACAGTGCAAATTATGGATATTGTACTAAAAATCAATGAAATCTCCTGGTAGATACGTATAAACTCAGTCTCTATGTATGATTCCTATGCTTGCTACAACGAATACTTTACCGACAGACCGAACCTCACGTCATGTACAGGCTGTAGTCTTATGCTTTCAAAATAAATACTGTGACGGCAACATTACAAATAGCGGATACAATATTAAAATCAATGAAATTTCCAGATTTAAACTCACTCTAATGGTATTAATTTACGCTTGTTGCAATGACTATTGAAAAATGGTTCAAATGGCTCTAAGCACTATGGGACTTAACATCTGAGGTCATCAGTCCCCTAGACTTGTAAACTACTTAAACCTAACTAACCTAAGGACAACACACACATCAATGCCTGAGGCAGTATTCGAACCTGTGACCATAGCAGCGTGGTTCCGGACTGAAGCTCCTAAAACCGCTCGACCACAGCGGCCTGATTATTTAACTGAGCACATTGTATCCTGCATTGAATATACTACAAAATAAGCAATTAACACCAACCAAAAGTCCTAAACCATACATTCGTCAAGCAGGTTCCATACATGGAGCAGAGGACTTCACCAACAACATAATGCAGGTAAAACTAATCAACAACACTATAACTAATATTGAGCGAACATTGCGGTACGTGTTTTCTTTTGAGTGGTATCAGTGTGCCATAGAAGGAGAGAGACATGTTCCTCTTATAAGCGAGTAACTATTTTTTTAAAAACGTAGCAAAAATTATGTCATGCATCCTGGCCTTTGTTCTACATCAGGACAAAACACTGCGATAACATCACACAAATATCGGAAAAAATAACATTTCAATAGCGCACAATCATGACCATGAATCATGTGCTGTTCTCCGACTGCAGGACTACCGTGGAGCCGCAGCCACACCTGCCATGCTGGCAATTGTGTGCACGCCTCCAGTCTTACCAAACGCTGAGGGACAGGAGACACTGTCGCCATGACTGCCCAGGTGTAGCTACATAGAACTGACTGACATTAGGAAAGTATGAGTCATTATTTCGAAAATAATTGTTAATTGTATGCTTTGAATTTCAGATTTTCAGGAAAAACCTGTTGGAGTATGTATATCATTTTGCAACGAACATTCGTTGATCTTAGAATGACTGAGTGACCAAAATCATGAGCAACACATCTCCACCTCAGTGCTTCCACTATCTTAAGTGAAACAGTATAACAGATCTGCCCTTGCTCACTGCAGCACATAGCACTTCTTGCAAAATCATGTGTGTTCATACCACTTTGTTGCTTTAGAAATATGTCCTGTGATGACTCTCAAGCTGTTAATTATAACGTAGCAACACCAATGAGTATTGATTGATGCACTAACACTGCTGCTGAAATAGACAGGAATGCTAGGACAGAATGTGTCAAACTCAGCCATCAACTGCCCCTCGATATATATATATATATATATATATATATATATATATATATATCAGTTTGATGCAAAGCTTCCCCCACTCTATTTGATGAGCCCCACCTTCGTACCTCACTATATATTCTCAATTTCCACTAAAGTTTCAGGTCATTGTCAGCTGATATCCCAAAATTAACAAGCATAGATCTGCTTGAGGTTAAATGATACGTGCCTGTGAAAAGTAATATCGATACAACAACTCAGCACAACATGGTCGCTGCAGACCCATCTTGTGAGCCCATATCTGTTCATATTACATGGCTGATCTGTGAAGCAAAAGCATCATGTGGATGCTACTAGGATCATATAGGTGGGCATACTCTACTCAGATACGTGATGGAAAAAAGTCTCTGGGAAATAAGGTGTAAGTCTCCTGCAAACATAGAGGTGGATTAGGGCATGAGTAGAAGTATATAGGCAGTATTTTACTTGATCATTGTGTGAGACTGGGATAGAGGGGTAATCGATATAACTGGTGTGATGTACCCTCCACCATGCACTGAACGGATGCTTGCAGTGTATTTGTTTTAGAGGTGGGTTGTTTGTAGTTGATGAAGTTATCTGTAAGCAGTCAAGAAGATCTGTGGCGGAGTTGGTAGTTAACCTGAAAGTAACTAAATCTATAGCACATTAATAGGACTAGAAATCACAAACATTGTCACTGGAAGCGTTATTTTCCGTAAAATGCCTGGCAGTAAGCATCTTGAGCGAGCTGAAGTAGACTGGATATGTCAGGTTCGGATTCATTTGCTGGATTCTGAAGGGAATCAAGCCTATCACTAAGAACTGACAGGTTGCCCAAAAGAACACGACAGGCCCAAATTCATCTGCACGGATTTCAACGGGGTGTGATCTTCTCACTAAGATGTGATGGTGTAGGAGCTGTGTGACAGAAAATCGCGTTGGTATGTCGCCTGGAGACCGTTGCGCTACAATTTGGATCGAGGTGTAACTGGTAGTAAGATGACTCCTGTTACTGGCTGGAACACTAACACTAATTCGGTCTGTCTTGTACTTGCTGGTTAATTGGCACTTGATGAACGATGGTTTCATAAGTGTGTAAGTACTGGGTTTACGCCTAAATAAATAATTAGCACTACACATATGTGTACTACCCATATAGATATATTCTGCTCTAGATAGAATACTGTACCTTAGTTGGTCCACTATCCGACAGAATGTGGGGATAAAAAATGACGAATGTTGTGATTAAGTCCTGAATCACCCCTACCCATTGCAATTGCTCTGAATTATGTGTGAAGGTGTGAGGCTGCTGCAGCAATTTAAATGAGTCAATAGATAGTGTATTAGAAGCTCTATGGTATAGTTACATTCGTATTATAGAGTTATGCTCTAACTGAGAAAATGTGATGTAATTCTCAACTCTACCACCAGTACACTGTCGCATTTTTAGTGCAGTAATCATAAGAAACTTTCATAAAGAATTTTTACAGATAATGATATTTTAGCGATGTAAAAATCTGTCTATGGACCAATTTCTTCTATCATCGAAAATAACCAATATAAATCGGAGGAATCTACATTTCGTATGAAACATTCGAGGTGTATGACTAATAATGTCCCAGTTTTGAATTATATAAAGTGAATTTTTTAAACGGGAGAATCTTCGTTGGGCAGGGGGAGGGGGGGGGGGATTGCAATTAGAACTATATGTCCACGTCGCAACTGCTTGTCTCACAGTATGCCACAGTCAGTAGCAGGAGTAGTCATGAGGCTTCGACTGACTGGAAGTTGTGGCTTAGCCTCATATGACCAGCGAGTACAAAGAAAGATTCCAGCTAGTTGGCTCGTCCCTGCAGCTGTGGGAGCAAGTCTCAGAAGCGGTGGGATCGCTGCTCTCTGGGTGGCTGAATAGCGAAGTAGCCAGTTTACTGGTAGACTAGCATCAGAAGCAGACATGTGTGTTGCATGTATTCTCCGCTTTTTTACGTGGAAATTTGAGAAGATTCAATATGGCAAGTGTTTGCACTACACTGCAATCTCCCTTAATGCAGCAAGCATAACACTCACACCCCATGGTGGTAATACTTCATGCAACAAATGAGGGTTCATGTTTATTCAGTCACTTTTTTAAATAAATGAGCTGACATTACAACAGTTGAACTGCTAAGAACGCTATCACTTTAGGAAGACCCCCAGTGTGTTACTCCATGAGGAGCAAGTAAAATTTGTAAAATTTCTCCACTGTCTATACATCATGGAGCTCATTTTCCACAGTGTATGAGAACTCACACACTCATACAAAGCTGTTATTCAGTACAGTGGAGCATCTGGAACCCTACAGGCAGTTTACCTGAAGCAGTAGAATAACTCTAAGCGATGAAAGGTTATAATCACATGTAGTAGCAGAAGCTAGGGAGTGTGGGCACTGCTCTCCATGTGTCAAGGCAGATTGATGCATAGTGAGACGAGTAGTATAAAGATCTGCATGTAATACATTTACACTGAGCCTATTGTTTCAATGTTTTTCCTGCATGAGCTTGATTTTACTAAGTCAAGGACCACTTACAAACGCTGCCAGCACATCAAGAATGTTTGAAAGCATGCCATTGTTGACCAGTTCTTCATCTGTGATGGATAGTCATGTATCTGAAAATTGTTTCGGGGGGGGGGGGCAGTCTATCCAAGAAATACGCTTAACAGTTTGCAGGAAGCATCCTGTTTTGGATGTGACTGTTTATGCAGACTGGAAACAGTATATCAATGCCAGCAGATCGATCTCTTTCTGGACCACCAGCAACAGGCTGGAACACAACTATATGTACCTACAAGAGGAGAAGAGGGAGCGAGGAGGGAAGTAGGAGTGAAGGTAAGTCTGGTTTTAATCTGGATAGTCTGTTTCAGCACATCAAGGTGAACACATGTGCAGCTGCTGCCACTCTCTGCTGATGAGATCTTTTGGGGTTGGGTTTTCTACTTGTTGTGTTATTACAATGATTTTTCTCAGTTCCCAGTGTGTATGTGTTGCATTATGAGCCACTATTTTAAACACTACTTTGATGTGTAATTAGAGCAGCAAAGTATTTTCTGTTAGTTGTGGTAGTGTGTAATGGCTTTCCTACCGCTCACTGATACTTTGCTGTCTTATCCCTTCTTACAATATATATGTGTACAAGTTCCTGAGTTGTCATTTCACTTGTAGATCAGTAGGAGGCTACTCTTCCTACACTTCAATGATAGTTTGCTGTCCTTTGCCCTCTTATTATCTATTTGTGTACAAGCTCCTCAGCAGCCATACACTTGAAGATCAGTGGGATGCGATTCTCCCAGCTGCAGTTGTAGGACAGTTCCCCGCCAATTTTGTGTGCTATTGTTGACTAGAGCACATAGTAAATTCAACATATACACACACATGATCAGGAAGGGGAGACCAGTTCCAAGCATCTACAGTTGAGCCCCATAAACCAAAGTGAGCACCTCTGGTTCATTCAGTCTGAGGTAGTGGTATAGGATGAAGTTGTCAGTTGTCTCCAATACTGTGGATTTCCAGCCATATAAAAAAAAAAAAGAAGAAGAAGAAGAACAGTTCCAGCATATACAGTAGTCTCTATCAGTTGCTAAAAGCATCATCAGTCCACTGTGCTACAATACAATTATTTTCTGAAGAGTGTTCCCCCTACACTCATCCATTATCACCTCCTTTCACTCCTCATGTAGGAGGCTGTAAGCTGTACACTTAGAGGTAATACAATTATTAACCACCTCTCTAACACCAATGTCTCAATTGAACACATTTCCACTCCAGTCTTTTAGATATTGGGATGTGTAGCAGCATCCTCTGGTCTTCCAACTTCAAGGCAAACATACACATCCATGATTGAAGAAATTGGGAAAACTGATTAAGTCAAGAATATATCAACTGACATTGATTTGAATATTTTGTTTTGAGACCTTCCTCCCTAGCAGTTCAGCACAGAGTGTCTCTCTTTTCCATCAATTTCCAGGTGGGTGACAGGGAGGGGGAAGCAGAGAAGGGTAGGGTTGGGGGATTTCTCAGAGGGGGGAAAGTGGCTCAGAACTGAACTGGGGAAGGGTGACAAAAAGTGTCTCTTCCCAGAGGGATGGGCAGAGGAATGGGTGGGGTGGAGTTTTTCGGAAGGATGGATTATCCCCAGGGAGTTAGGTTATAGGCATGGGGAGGAGGGAAATTCACAGCTGAATATGTACTTGTCCCTGAATGTATGCAACCTGCACAAACAAAATGTGCCAGAATCCACTTTATCCCACTACTTCTATCATGTCAGGGGTGCCATCTTGGAACTGAGAGAATATGAGAAGAATTATTCAATTATTCTTGATGCAACTCCTGATTCAAATCGTAATGAACAAACAACATTCATCCTGCATTGTATTTACTTCAAGAAGCAAATTGATAAATATGAAAGAAAGAACAGTTTCTGGAATTTGTAGATTACAATCAGAAGACAAGAGTTACTATTGCACATTTGATTTGATCAACACTTGTGAAACGCACAGTTTCAATCAGTGACAGCCATAAACAAATGATAGCCAAAGTTATATTAGACGATCTTATAAAGAAAAATTTCAGACACATTTTCTTCAGTGAAATCCTCTCGCAAAATTTTCAATGTATGCTTGTTATAGCATTGTAGCATTATGTGGAATACATGCAGGCCAGAGTTGTCATGCTGCAGATACTTTTTACGGAGTGATTTAACACAAGGTGTGTAGTAACAGTCCATCTGTTCTGAAATAGTGTTGGACGTTCTTTATATTACTTGTCTCATGTATGTTGGAGTGCTCACGTTGACCTTACAATACCAACTGCAGCTCATTTGGTTAAGATTGCCATTATTGCTGAAACTCTCGATGAGTTTCTGTGGCATGGGGTGTTTTGGGTTATGTGATATGGTCCAAATGTTAGAACATGACATCCTTTTAGCTAAAGCTGTTGGTACCAATTGACTACAGAAGCATTTTACTATAATATCGAAATACTACCACTGATGTTGAGGTAAGAGACTTTGAGAGCGTATTAAATGACTTAAAATATCTGTGTGAAAATTCAGACGCCATTCCCCCTGATCTAAAGTTGTTGCAAGTGCAGTTAATATCGATCCTAAATTTCCAGAGGTGTAGCACTAAGAAGGGGAAATCATTTCGTATTGAAGCCAGGAATAAAGTGGCAGATTTGAATTCAGAAGATTTATTCAACACAAATGTATTTTATGTCATTGTTGACAGTTTATGGTCTAACTTCGAAATCCGATTAGACACAGTGAAAATTTTAGATAAAACGCTAGGATTTAACGGAAATACCTACAGATGACTGACGATCAGGTCACTGAGGCGTGTTTTATTTATCAATGGAAACCATTATATTGTTACAAGAGATTTAGAAGAAGAAATTAAATATTTAAAAACAATTCATACTTCAAACTCCGAATACATCACTTTAGAACGGTTATCACTCTTGAATAAGATGCACGAGATCTAACTTTTATGCTCCTTTATTGACTGTATGTGTATCGATGCGCATCTTTCATACACTTCCAGTGACTGTAGCTGAAGCAGAAAGGTCTTTCCTCACTCTGGCTTGCGTTAAAATTTGTTTCAGATCAACTATGCACCAACAACATCTCATAGATTAGGGAAACTTGGAAACTGAATATAATTTGGTAAGGCAACTAGACTTTGTTGCTATGATTCAAACATTTTCTGAACGAAATGCTCGCAAAGCGGCGTTGACAGTGTTATAAGCATGTACCTAATAATATGCTCCCCATTGCACGACTCATGGCGGTTTCCATGCGAATGCCCTGACGTCTATTACTGAAAAGCATAGGCATGCCATGGAACAAGTGCGGACAGAACACTCCATGATCCAGCGTACTCGCACCAGACCTCTCCCCAGCGTACAATTCAGTATAATACCTAACCTTTTTGTTTTAAAGTGACGTGAAAATAAAATAATTTAACAAAATAAAATTAAACAGAGCACACATAGATTTTATGGTAGTTCGTTATTGAGTAGCACTGAGGCTGAACATCTAAATTTGCCGGTCATATCAGTTTTCTGCCTTGCCACTGCCGAAGTCTCCTCTCTCACTTAGACTCATTTTCTTTGTCATTGCCTCTCTCCCCACCATTCCTTGGCACCACAAAGATTCTGGGGAGTGTGGGTGGAAGGTCCAACTTATCTTTTCCCCTATACCCACGAGCTCAAAATTTCCATCCAAAGTGCACCCTCCACTATACTTACGTGTTAAAATTTACCGGCTTTGGAGAGTCCAGACCCTCCAAGCGTATATATGGTGTCCAGTCATCTCTCTTTTCCATTTACACTGTCTCTTTTCCTCCCACTCCTTCTATCACCACGCATCTCTCTTTATCTTTTACTGCCACTGTCTCTCATTAACTATTAACGTTTTCTCTCTTGGCTGCCACTGTTATTGTCTTCATTTATTTCTTTTTCTCTTTCACTGACAAATTCTCTCTGTCCCACCATCGTTATCTCCTCTCTCTTTCTCTCCCACCGGCACTTTCTCCTCTCTCTCTTCCACCGTCACTGACTCTCTGCTACTTTCTTTCAGCACAAAAAAGCACGAATATGTACTCAAGCCGAAACTTTTCGTGGGGAAGCTGGAACGAGGAATCTGTCAGATTCTCTTCAAGAGGAAGATATTCACTCTTCTGTGCACCAGCTGTAACACTTTTCCGCTGCTTCCCCTCTTTTCCCTGCTACAGCAAAGTATGCAGCTTGTATGAAACGAATTCTAAAGGTCAGTAACGTTCTGACAGTTTATTTATATACTCCAATATATTTATATATGTAAATTCCACAGGTCAGTAAAGTTATCACAGTTTATTTATATACTTCAACACATTTATATATGGAAATTAGGAAATTTGTGGTTAAGTTCCTATTGGACCAAACTGCTGAGGTCATTGGTCTCAAGGCTTACACCCTACTTAATCTAAACTTACACTAAGGACAACACACATACCCATGCCCGAGAGAGGGCTCGAAACTCCTACGCGGTGAGCCGCGCGAACCGTCGCAAGGCGCCGTAGCCCTTGCGGCTACCCCACATGGCATTTATATACGTTGGCAAATGCGAGTGTAAGTCAATTATTAACCACAATCTAGTTATATTTTTGTTTATTTTGGTGCTACTGTCGTTTTACGTTGATGACCAACGCTTTGTTTATTTGTTGTTATATTTTTGCAATTTTCAAGCTGCTGGGTTAGTTTCGTTATCGCTGCCGTGCTGTTAATCATTGCTGCTCCGCTGCCTATTTGCACCAAAGAAGAGCAACGTTCAGTGATCTGTTTTTGGTGGTCGATAGGCGTATCAGGGCCCGAAATGCATCGAAGACTTTTAATACAGTACGGGAACAGTGTTTTGCCACAACGGAGTGTCTACGAATGGATTGAGGAATTCCGAAATGGTCGCATAAGTGTTACGCACGATGAAGGAGCCGGACGACCGTTTACCACCATTGAGCGTCCACCTGAAATGATTTTCTTAGACAAACGATTAACTATTGACAAAGTGCAACATCGTATGCAAATTAGTCACGGTTGTGCCTACGAAATCATTCACAACAGACTTTGGTTTCATGAAGTTTGTGCAAGATGGGTCCCAAAACAACTGAAACAGTTGCATAAACAAACGCGCTTGGACATCTGCAAGAAACGTTTGGATCGCTATAGTAACGAAGGGCACAACTTCTTAGACAGGATCATTACTGGTGACGAAACGTTGATCCATCATTACGAGCCGTAGAGTAAACGGCAGAATATGGAATGGAAACATCCAAATTCACCGTGCATGAAGGAATTCAAGACCTAACCGTCCGCAGGAAAACTGATGCTTACGGTTTTTTGGAATGCACAAGGTCCAGTACTGGAAAATTATGGGGAAAGGGGCATAACAATAAACAGCGTACGTTACAGTGAGATGCTTACTGCCAGGATAAAACTTGCAATTCGAAACAAACGCCAAGGATTTCTGTCAAAAGGTGTTGTGTTGTTGCACGACAATGCCCGTCCGCATACTGCTGCCCACACTGCTGAAACACTCCAGAAACTCAAATTTCAAGTACTGGATCATCCTCCACATAGTCTCGAGCTTGTCCCTTCTGACTATGACTTGTTTGGGCCGCTCAAACAGACATTAAGGGGCCGCCAATTTGCCTCGGACGAAGCAGTGAAAGAAGTGGTGCATTCCTGGCTCGCAGCTCAACCGAGAATCTTCTTTTATGAGGGCATCAGAAAGCTTGTACAACGATGGACCAAGTGCGTTGAAACGCAAGGAGACTATGTCGAAAAATCATGTTCTTGTAAGTTTCCTGATTGATTACAATAAAATTTTGTAACTAAAAAATGGTTCAAATGGCTCTGAGCACTATGGGACTTAACTTCTGAGCTCATCAGTACCCTATAACTTAGAACTACTTAAACCTAACTAACCTAAGGACATCACGCACATCCATGCCCGAGGCAGGATTCGAACCTGCGACCGAAGCGGTCGCGCGGTTCCAGACCGTAGCGCCTAGAACCACTCGGCCACTCCGGCCGGCTATTATAACTACTTTGCGAATAATAACTAACTTACCATCGTGTTATAAACAACAAATAAGTGCACAATAATACAAACCATTTGTTTTGCGTCTTTCTCAATATTTTGTTCATCGATCGCAGTTTGTCGAAACCGCCCGATTTATTATTTATATCATGCACGAGTGAAAAAGTTATGACAAATATTTTATTGAATTTCCAGACTTTCAGTTTTACAGAATTTTTGGCTGTCATTTTGAGTTCGTTTTAGGCGTGTTAAGACCCTTTTTAGCACATTGTAGTTACTGCAGTACCACTTTTTGCATACTTGTATAAACGTGAAGTGCACATTATACAGAACAAGTGGGTCATAATGTTTTATAGGGAAAAAGTGCTGGACGGAAAACACAGTTTGGAATCTTTGCCACGTGTCAACAACGTCTGTTAAAACTTCACTTACGCCTCAGACCGGATACTATATGCATATTTTACTGCTTAAGTACGACAGATGTGAACCTCTGGACCTTGGTAATGGATAATTATATCGAAACAGGTTTCAAAGTTTCCAGAGAATATCATCTTAAGAACATATGGCAAAATTTTCAACGATCTGCCATGAACTGAAATTGTAGGAGTGACTATTACCACAACTGGTAGTTTTAGTACCTAAAAATCGTGGTTTTTCGGGGTTTTCTTAAGAATCGCCCATTAACATATGGTGATTTTGTATGCCACCTGAGATCCACCCTAAAGCAGACCTAATGCAAAAGAGCCAAGCGATTTTCTCAATTTTTCTGGGCTATAGAAAGTGCGCAATGTTTAAATTTTGACCCTGTGCTGTAGGATAGCTACAGTATGCCAATTCTTCCGATACGTATACAAATGATACCTAGGCTGAGGGCTACCGAAAACAGTTCACGCCTTCGCTTTGTGATCAATAGAATACGAGATACGACCCTCTGAAAAATCGAATTTTTGGGGGCGGTTTTATGGAACATATTAGAACCATGCACTGTGATGCATAGACCTATTTCACTTGTGATGAATTGCTTAGTGTTCAATACGTAATCATGTTTATTCTATATTTCATTTCAGTGAGCATATTTTCTGTGTCTCCAATAGTCCTTGAATTGCATTATGTTTAAATCATGTAGATCTTCTTTAATAACAATGCGACTGAATTGCTATACCAGGAGATAGGGCCCACTAATACATCTTGCCCCGGGCCCAGTCCTGCCTCTGAGCGGTCCTGTCCTTACGCCAAGAGGAGTTCAACAAAATCTATTAACTCAGTTTCACTGGATGAGTAATTTACTGTAGGCTTGTTTTTATGTACTAGTAAAAAAACGACATGTAAGACGAAATGAAACAAGTTCTGACATCGGCCAAAGTTGGGCAATGAAATGAATTCATTGGTGAAAAGAGAAAATTTGTGCCGGACCGGGACTGGATCCGGATTTCCAGCATTACACGAGCGATCGACATAAGCGCCTCAGCTATCAGAGTCCAAATTCCCATCCTGTCACACACTGCTTACGCGGTCCCTGTCCGTGTAAGAGGCATGTCTTTGTAAGTACGTGCCGTTTTTATGTTATGCAAACATAATTGTATTTTAGAACATATTTATTACTGCATGAAATTCTACATCTTAATTTACTTTTCCACATAACTTTCATCAATATTAACGTGCAGCTAATTTCTCAACTCTATTATCGTAAAAATTTGCAGCTTTATTTTCCAATCACTGCTGAACGGCCGTTTTGACATTATTGGTTGTTCCAGCAGTTTAAGCGTTGTGTGAGAACTTCATAACACTTACCGAAATTTGAACTAACGTATTAGAAAGGATGAAATAGAAAAGTCCTTTATAAAATTGTTAAGACATTTATAGTCATTTGTTGTCAGTTTGCCTTTAGCTACTGTCTCAGATTCCTTTGCTAAGGTTGACCCTAAATAATGAAAAGTGTGAGGTCATCCACAAGAGTGCTAAAAGGAATCCATTAAACTTCGGTTACACGATAGATCAGTCAAATCTAAAGGCCGTAAATTCAACTAAATACCTAGGAGTTACAATTACGAACAACTTAAATTGGAAGGAACACAGAAAATGTTGTGGGGAAGGCTAACCAAAGACTACGTTTTAATGACAGGACCCTTAGTTTACGTAACAGATCTACTAAAGGGACTGCCAATACTAAACCTTTCTGTCCTCTTTTAGAGTACTGCTGCGCGGAGTGGGATCCTTACCAGATAGGACTGATGGAGTACATGGAGAAAGTTCAAAGAAGGGGAGCACGTTTTGTATTATCAGGAAGTAGGGAGATAGTGTCACTGAAATGATACAGGATTTGGGATGGACATCATTCAAACAAAAGCGTTTTTCGTTGCGGTGCAATCTTCTCACGGAATTTCAATCACCAGCTTTCTTCTCCGAATGCGGAAATACTCGTATTTTGTTGACACCGACCTACGTAGGGAGAAACTATCATCGTAATAAAATTAGGGAAATTAGAGGTTGGACAGGAAGATATAGGTGTTCATTTTTCCGCGCGCTGTGCGAGTATGGAATACTAGAGAATTATTGTGAAGGTGATTTGCAAGAGTGGTATTGGCAAAGCTTCACCCTCAGTCCATCACCTGCAACTGATGGTGAAACTTTGACAGTGCCAGCCACTCGTGCTGGCGAAACGTCGGAAAAATCGTCAAACAAACGTCGACTGAAGAGCCCCAGGGAGAGATAACAGGTAACAGTATTTTTCGAATACATTTATATTTAAAAAATAAAAATATTGAAAAAGATGGAACTGCAATATTCAACCCGAAATAGTCATTCAGAATTCTTCGGTGTCGATCGGTAGTTAGAAATCAGGCATCTTTACCATAGGGACAGAGCAGTGAGTTCTGCACAGGAAACAGTCATTAGCTTTATTTCACATCAACGTATCAAGGGTACGAGAAAGAGAAAATTTTCCCAGTATCTACAGCCCAGCATTGCTCAAGAACGCAAAAGCATCAACACAAGCCAGCCGCTAGGTGAAAATATTTCGATGCGATTAGTTGGAAACAAAGAGTGTGACATCAACACTTCTGTACCGAGCGAGGTGGCGCAGTGTGTAGCACACTGGACTCACATTCGGGAGGACGACGGTTCAAAACCGCGTCTGGCCACCCTGATTAAAGTTTCCCATGATTTGCGTAAATCACTTCAGGCATATGCTGGGATGGTTCCTTTGAAAGGGCACGGCCAACTTCCTTCCTCATCCTTCCCTAATCCGATGGGACCGATGACCTCTCTGTCTGTGCCCTCCCCCAAATCAACCAACACTTCTGTGTGTGAGTGCGAGGGCGCTCAGCTGAAAAGTGTAACGTAAGTACAGATCAACCTACCTCCATTTCTCTAGTTACATTGTGTAAGAAGCACTAGGTAGGATGCAAGGACACCTATAAAATGTTTGATGAAGCATTTACGGTACTGAAAAAATCTGATTAAGTCAATACAACAAAACTGAAGACCACTGATGACTCATAATGTTCGATTCGCCCATTACAAATGACGTCATACAGAAAAGCCACTCCTCGACGCTATAAACAATCCTTCTCACTAGCCTAGAGGCAGTCGATTAGTAGAATTGATAGAATTCAACTCATACGGAATCCATCCTTCGATTATTATATTGTAATACCTTGTGTGAGATTGTTCTAACATTGGTCTTACTCTTGCTGCCTCATGTGGTGACCACCGATCTGTAGACACGGATGACTATGAACAAGTATCCAGTACTGATCTGGCTACTGATAGGTAGTTCCTGAGTTTACTAACACCATTCTAGTTCAGGACGCAATCGGCTCCGAAACGTCAGCACCATTCCGGATGGCCTACCAAACCAACAGGGCAGGATCAGCATTCAGCATGACATCACAGCATCTGACTTTGTAGTCGATCTCATAGGACAGCATGAGCAGTGGCCTGAGAGGGACAGAGTACCCCCACAATGGCGTGTGAGTCAAACACACATGTGCCACAGTTATGTCATCATCCACAACAGACCAGCTGATGGGAAGCGTCTTTCGAACCAATGCGCAGGCAACCTGCCACACTCCAAGTCACCGACCTGTGCTCGATTCCAAAGCAGCGATTTTCAGCAACTCTGAATCTGCCTCTGGATTCAAAATATTCCGCTCTGAGTTACAAAGCCATCGCTGCCATGTAAGACATGGCAACAAGATATATTCTGAGAAATAAAAGAAGTAATATTTAATCTTGTTTTATTGCATTTGCTGATGCCACACACTTTCCTCGGCCTCCATTCCGACCAAACAGTAAGAGTTTCCAGCCCAGGAATGGGCGGCCCCTACAGCGAAAGATGCACTCGTAGAATCCTGAGTCACAATCAGAGCAATGGTAGAGTTTGGATTAATAGAAGGTTCCCAGAAACATACAAGATATTAATGCAATGAAAAGTGGATATAAACAAGGCCGTCAGCAAGTATACAGTGGTGAACATTAAAAACATAACACTATGAAGACAATATGCAACAGTGGTCAAATTTGCATGAAGTGTATTGCTTGTTCTGACATGAATATGTTTAACATTTCACTGTAACCACAAAAAATTGGTGAGAGTAACTTCATCGTTATCCTGAACATTAGGGGAGATTATGCAGAAACTTTCTCATTCGTAAATCGTATTTGAATGTTAAAATTTAAACAAATGAGCCCTCAGTCACACTTTTTTAGTCTTATTTACCAGGTTTCAACACTTCTAATAGTGCGTTCACCAGAATTTAGACATTGTCCGTTGCAACCTGTGGTTGTACAGGTATGAGCAGCCCTTAAAGGCACGCCTTCACACGTTCCTTTCAAATATTTTGTGACTAAAGCCCTTCTGGCCTGTTATTTATTTTATACATGACATGTAAGTACTGTCTCTGGCTTGTATTGTTAGTTAGTACTTACACTTTTTTTATGTGAAAAATTTTTTCTTCCCATAAATTTTTAATTCTGTTATAGACCACTTTAAACGTCTAAATTCCGATGAAGGCACTCTTAGAAGTGTTGATACCTGGTAAATAAGACTAAAAATTGTGACCGAGGGCTCATTTGTTTCAGTTTTAATTTATAACCGTCACTGAACCAAGCAGCCATGTTGAAAATATTTGAATGTTGTTTGTTTGTGAGCAGATCATGTTACGCCCGTGTATGATGGAGAAATGTCTAACTGCCTGTATTGGACAGCAGTTCGCTTGTGGCCTATCAAAACTCTGGTTTATCGTGCACCTCACATTGACAATGATGCCATGACTATCATACACATATGAAATCGATTGGTTTAGGAAGGTCTCGCTGAACGCCATGCAGTGCCTTTATGGACCCCACGTGACTAGTATCCGAGATAACAGATGTATTGTTGAGTCGGCATTGCAAAATCGTAAAATCATGTCATGTACAATGAGTCAGGAAATTGGCTATTTGTAACAAGGCAAGGACTCCTACAGATAGAGCGATGACTCTTGGGGTACCGCAGAATGTCGACAGTAACTACCACTGGGGTTTCGCTTGATGCAGAAGTGAGAAATACACAGACAGTGGTGCACTCAAAGACATCAAGAGACGTGGGAGTGGCGCTACTTCATCTTTTCAGATGAGTCCCCAGTTTTACATACAGCATAACAATCGAGGGATCTATGTGTGTTGGCTCCGAGAAGAATTACCATTGCCTGTCAGCAGTCGTCGTCACCATATGGGCCCACCACCTGCGCAGAAGATATGGGTGACAAACGGGTTCACAAGACGACAACCTCTGATTCGAAAAGTTATCCATTTGGACAGTAGGCGTTACATTTCTGACTTGTTAAGGCCGGTGGCTCTGTCCTGTTTTCGCATTCACCGAAACGGCATCTTTCGACAAGGTAATGTAGGTCACCTGTTGCCTGTACTGTCCTGATCCATATCGATACAGAAGATATTCAATTGTTGTCGTTCCCCCGAGCCCATTGAAAATAACTTATCATTGGTTGCCGGAAGACTGGCTGGCTACCACTCGCAGCCACTACGATGAATGGAATCTGGCATAAAGCTGAAGTGGCAGGGTATGTCATACCTGTATGTATCTCCCAAGCTCTATTCGACTCCATTACCAGTCGGGTCAAAGCAGTTGGTGCCGTCAGAATTTTGTACTCTGTACACCCCCAAATCATCAACGAATTTAATCATGTATTTTTCGTACAATACCGTGTAGTATACTTAGTAATATTTCTTTTCATATCCTTATCGGTGTTGGCTAGCACCGTCCGTTGAAATCCCATCGTGATGGAGGTGCGATCTTACGCCGCCACAAACATCTATTTCATGGAACTTTTATTTCAGCTTTCGACACAAACTGGAGTAGTGACAGACATTGGCTTTCCACTTCATCACGAACATCACAACGTCCATGTTGGAACAAAGCAAAGTTCCACGTTCTGGTCTAGGGACCAACCGACCGCCGTGTTATACTCTGACAATGGTGTCATTTGGATGTGGAAATGATGATGATGATTGGTTTGTGAGGCGCTCAACTGAGTGGTTATCAGCGCCCGTACAAATTTCCAACTTTTGCTCAGTCCAGACTCGCCCCTTTCATGAATGATGATGAAATGATGAAGACAACACGAACACCCAGTCAGGCAGGAGGCAGGTGAAAATCCCTGACCCCACTGGGAATCGAACCCGGGGCCCAGCGCTCGGCGGGAAGCGAGAACGCCACCGCGAGACCACTAGCTGCGGACATGTGGGAAGGAGGAACATAGCGTCAGCACACCGCTCTCCCTATGATTGTCGGCTTTCTTGATCTTGGAACCGCTACTCTTTAATCAGGTAGCTCATCAATTACCCCATGAGCCCGAGTGAACCCCCTTCCAGTCCTCCCACGAGGGAACAATTCCTGGCAATACCGAGAATCGATCCGTGTTGTCCACATGGAAACTATTCAGGCTGACTACAGAACCACGGATCCGAACCCGTTTAAAAATTATATCCCATTTTCGTTTGATCCCATCGTTCATGCTGTTTCCCTACTGTGAGCGTGGGATTGATCTGAGATGTTATTCTGTGCAACGGATTAATCTGAGATGTACCCTTTACCCTGTGGCTCCTGCAAGATGCAATTTCCACCCCCGCACTACTACAGACGTCAGACAGACGCTCCTAACGTTCTAAAGAGAAATGCCTGAAAAACTTTCAGCAATAAATATCTTCTGGAGTCGTCCACTGTAAGGAAATGACACAAAAATTCACAAAATTTCTTACGTAACTAGTGGGATACTTGGGTACTGGAGTAGTGCTAGTTAGTGTAAGAAAAACATGAAACTAACGAAAATTATTATTTGTTTTGCAAAAATTCTGAGAAGTCACAATGGCACTTTTAGTTATGAATTGAATAAGTTATATCCTGGTTCTTTTTGGAATGTGAAGTTACCTCTCAAAAATAGGATTCGCTAATGAAATTTCTATACAAAGTTTAAGATTGTTATTGACTTGGCAGAATGGCTGATGGCCACGCCTACTCAACTTGAATAATCATCCGTTAGAATGTTGCTAGGTACGGTCGAGGCTGTCGAGTGTGAAATGCAGTGAAGGGTACTGTTGTGGAGGAAATATGGGACTCACAGTAGCTGTAGCGCACAATACCATAAACTGCGATGACTGCTGTCTGCGGTGCTTGCTGCTGACAAATAACTTTCATTCTATCTGGATTGACCTTCGCCAATCAAACTCTCCCTACGCCTTGATGAAGTCAAGGACTCCTATTCGCTCCTAGTCTAACTATTGGCATGGTACACCGGTCAGATAACCAGTCCACCGTGATGCCACTCAAAATTCGCTTGCAGGCGTTTAACTATAACTCTCTCCATTCACACCGCACAGTAAATGTCGCGGCCAACACAGAGAACAATGTTTAATCGCAAGGACTCAATATAGAGTCGCACTCCGATTCGCTCTCGACAGAGGTACTCTCCCAGTGAAGTACTGAGGAGAGACTTGTTCCTCGCTCTTTGAGTACACGTACGAGCGCGCACGCTCTCGTTACGTGTTCTCGCTCCAAGATCGACAACGAAACGGCCCCTCTCCATGCCAGACGTGAAGGGGTATATCTTTTGGTCTCTTCCATTACTCCTTCAGCTCAAGGCGTCAGAAATATCATCTGCCAATCAGCATTGTTCTAAAACGGGAGAATGACGTTTCTTTTAAGGCGACCAATCCGGAACCTGTAGTATCGGCGTTTGGCGTTTGCTGTCTCCCTGTGAATATCTCTGAAACTGCGAACTATGTGTAAAGAATGTGTAGGCTGGCCGCTCCCACACAATGTAGCGGAATTTGCTTTTAAGACGAACACGTGGTCGTTCCTCCTTTCACTCGGGCAACCGATGTCTGCTCTATGGACGGTCACCGGCCGACATAGATAGGCTGGGTCGTCGTCTGAAGGGACCGGCCCCCTGACGTGCGGTCTGACTCTCTCGAACTAAAGGCTCCTGTGACCGTTGTGTCTGGAATGTATGTGTGTACGCCAGCCTCGAGTATTTCAACCTCAATGCGCTTACTTGTTATTTGCATGTCGTTTACATGAATTCATACAACATTGACTTTATCTTATCGAGTTTAGGTTGGAATGAAGCGTCTTGATGTGCGGAATACGATTGTGAGGGCGGAATATGTAAGGAATGAGGGTCAGGAGACCACGACGTCTTACACTACGAACTTCGCTAAACTGATTATCGATTTCGACCACTTTCATGTCTTCTGCAAAAAGAGGACGAATCATTGTGTGTATTTCACACTACAGAGTTTTCAATTAACTAAAGAATTTCAAATAAACATAACGTAAACAAAGACGAATGTTTTCGTTGTGGAGTCAGAGGATAGCCAATAGACGCAGGCGCTAGGCAACAGCAGTGGTGCAGGAGGCATGTTTATGAAGGTGTGCTAAACAATAATGCCCCCGAATTTTTTATTGGAAGACTCTTAAAGGTTTGTAAATAAAATGAACGTTATTACAATTTACATCTTTATTCTTCATATCTACATCTTTATTCCTCAACATAGTCACTCTGGCAACGAGCACATTTCTCCCTATGAGAGACCTGTTTGTTGATACCGTCACTTTCGAACGTTTGACTTTGTTGACAGAGTCACAAGCTCACCTCTACTTGCTGTATCACTACCAAAGTGAAGTCCTTGAAGACGCTCTTTAATTTTTGGAAACAGATGAAACTCGGATGGGGCCAAGTCGGGATTGTATGTAAGATGATCGATTGTAGTGAATCCAAGGCGTCGGATGCTTGTAGACGACGTAGCGCTCATGTAAGGTCTGGCACAGTCATGCTGAAAGATAGTGTTCTCCATTTGCGGACTGTCTCCTCGAATTCGAAACTCGTTTACAGCGTTCTGTTTCTCATCCACCGACATAGTTATCTTACACACCGCCATGTTGCACGCTACAGTTCGGAGCCCTCTAGCGGCAGAGAGCTGCAGGTATGTAGAGTTGTAAATAAAGATTCAGAAAGTTAATAACGTTCGTTTATTTAAAAAGCTTTAAGAGTTTTGTCATAAAAAATTCGGAGGCATTACGTTTCAGAACTCCCTTGTAGAAGCGGAAGTTACTTTAAAAAAACGTTTATATAAGTGAACAATGAGTAACCATCAAGTTCCTTACGAAACATAAAAGCAACAGAGGATTTTCTGATGTCAGAAGGTTACAGATATGAGTGTTTATCATTTGCAGTGACTCTGAATGCCTTCAGAGGTTTCCGTAAGGCTCTGTAGAAAATAACGACCAACCACGTAAATACACACTCGAAAAAATTAGAACTTCGAGAAGCTATCGGAAAAGCCGAAGATGATACATGGCAGAGTCGGTGTTGGAAACATTTCGACAAGTGAGACGAACATGAGGGTAGTAAGTACAAAAAAACTGATAAAAAAATACAAAAGAGAGAGGAACTTTTATTGCAGATGAGATGTAAATTTTTACGCATGATCCAGAAATCAAGCGATAAACTATGCACTAGATACCTGCATCTTCTCCACTAAGAAAGCAATTACGAAACGCTCGAAGGTCAACATTTTCTCCTCTGCCAACCTCTTTATCTCTGAGTAGAACTTACATCCAACGTCCTCAATTATTTGTTGGATATATTCAAACCTCGGTCTTCCCGTGTAGTTTCTGCCATCTGCAAAACACTTTATTACCGTGGAGGCTATTCTCTGCTGTCTTAAAACATGTCCTATCATCCTAACCCCACTGGAAGTCAGTTTGTTTTCAATTTCTTACTTTCTTCGCTGATTCTACGGAGAAGTTCCTCATTCCTTATCTTATGAGTCCACCGAGTTTTTAACTTTATTTTGTAACACCACGTCTCAAACGCTTCGATTCTGTTCTTTTCTGGTTTACCCGCAGTCCATGATTCACTACCATACAATACTGTGCGTCAGACATACATTCCCAAATTAAGGCCTAGGTTTGATACCAGAAGACATATTTTCGCAAGGAATGCCTATTTCGCCTGCAATAGTCTGCTTTTTATATTCTCCTTGCTCCATCCGTCATGTTTAATTTCAATATGGCAGATTTCTTAAGTTTGTTTACTTCGTGCTTACCAGCTTTGACGTTATATTTATCTCGCATCTGATTTCTACTACTTCTCATTACCTTCAGTTATCTACGGTTTACTCTCAGTTCGTGTTGTGTACGTATTTAGACAATCCATCTCATTCAACAGATACAGTATTCTTCAATTTCACTGAGGATAGCAATGTCATCAGCGAATCTCATCACTGACGTACTTTCAGACTGAATTTTAATTACACTTCTGCACATTTCTTTTGTTTCCATCACTTCTTCTTCGTTGTATAGATAGAACAGCGAGGGATCTTCCACTCTTATTGTTTACGCTTGGTTATTGTACGTTTTGTTATCAGCAGCCTTTCCTTCAAGCTTACCCTTATTCTTCTCAGAATGTCGTACATCTTGCACTAGCTTACGTTCTCGAACGCTTTTTCTACATCGAAAAATCGTATAACGTGTCCTGTTTTTTTTTCTTAAGTCTTGTTTCAGTTATCAAGTGCAACGTGAGAACTGCCTCCCTCGTCGTTTTAACTTTCGTAAACACAAAACTAATAGCATCCATCTGAGATTCACACTTCTTTATTTCTCTGTAAATTATTCTTATTAGCATCTTAAATGCATGAACTGTTAAGTCGACCGTGCGACAATTTCGCTCTGATCTATTCTTGCTATCTTCGGAATCGTGTGGATGATATTATTCCGAAAATCTAATGGTATGTCTCCAGTCTGACCATTGCTGGTTCTTTCTCTTTTCAGGGGCAGTTTCTCATCCCAAGCGCAAGAGAGTGCCCTGAAACTTTATCCGCTTGTCTGGCTGTTGGCAGAACGAGGGTGACTGCTTACAATGGAAGTCTTAGGCGTAATTGCTGATGATTTTTATTCAGAATTTAAGCAGTGGCTGCCATCGAACCGGTGAACCAGGAAATTGTTTTTACTAGTGAAAGACACTAACCGTAGACCACAGAACCATATAATAGTACGCAGGGCGCGATTGACATCCATGTGTCAATTAACAGGAATTTTTTAAAGAAGTTTTGGAAAAACTGTGTAAAAGTGTATGAGAGAAGTGTGGAAAAACGCATGTATCTTGCCCGCCTACTGTGTTTTATCGGCGATGCAATTTTTCCTAAAGAAAACAATGGTCTTTGGTCATCGATCATATTCACCTGAATTGACACCGAGGGTCTTTTTTTCGTTATTCGGAAAAAGGGGACTCAGTTTTCTATGTCGGAAGGCGTAAAAGCAAAATCCGCTGAACTTTTGGACTGTCTCAAGGGAAACGACAAACAGGGGTGTTTAGAGGAATGGAAGAACAAAAATGGACATGTGTAGAGTTTAATGACTGGAAGCGACAGTCAGTAACAAAATATGTTTCGAAAATCCACAAATTTTCCGCATCAGTTTCGTTCTATTTTTGTCATAACGCGTGTACGACATTTTCTGGCATAACGCGATAAACCATCGACGATTTTCACCGAAATTGCAGCAATATTGTTATTAGAGTGTGTAATAGCATTTAGATAACACTCAAATTTCACTATTGCTAATATATCAAAATAATGGAAGGCCCAGTGGTCATAAAATCAAACTAAAGAAAATAGAACACTAATGCGAATGGAAAACAACACAGTAAAGTCACCAGTGATTAGTAGATTGGAAATTCACAGGAGATGAATTCGGCAGCAGGTTATCATTCCAAGATATGTTTGTTGCAGTTTAATTTTAATATGTATTTTATGGGTAAGTGTAGTCAAGTTCTGTTGGATATTGACTAACTCAAAGTTTACTGTCTAGATATACCGAGTACAGAGGACGCAGGATCAATTAATCGATACAATTTTAAACAGATATCAGCCATAGATTCAAACGAAAAGTATACGGCCATAAATTAATGGCAAACCGAAAATCACATCTGAATTACCTACTATGTGTTTTTGATTTGAATAGTTTTGAAAGAACGTTTTTTACAGTACTTTATTTTAAAATAATCCAAATGCGCAAATAAGGTTCAAAATATTACTATTTCTTCCATATCGAGATAAACGAAGACATCGCACGACCACTAAGCCCCTGACGTATCGTTAGTACTGCCACCAACGCCTGTTATAGAAACGAGGCCAATGCTCACGAGGCGAACGTCTCTCTAGCCTCCTGCTCAGATCACTTGATCCAAAGAGAATTATTAACAACTAATCGTTTCCAGGCCTGCCCTCTAACTCTGTGTGAGCACACTTGGCTACTGCACGTCAGCATCCTGCCACCGGCGCCCATTGAGGTACGGAATCGCTTTGCCAGTAACAACAGCAGACAGCCGGGAGCCGCGACCATTCGGCGCCCGAGGTCCAAACACGGCTGCCATTAGGAGCAGGGATAATCGAATGACTGCGAATCGCTTTGGGACGGTCGCCTACTGCAGCCGGCCGCCGCAGGCTGCCTGCGCGCCGCTCTGGTGGCAGCTAATGCAGTTAAGCGGCGCCATTGTGAGGTAACAAAACACGATCGCCATGTATTGGGCTGTCGGCACGGGCAGAGGCGTGCATATACATCGGCTGCTAAAACCCGTAGCAACCGAAGGGGGTTCCGTACGCGTGTTTCAGCAGTCTATCATTGCTGATATTACCAGATGTGGATTGATACGCGCATGTCTATTCACAAATAAGACGTTTATGGTAATTCTATAACCGACATTATTTGGAATAAGGCAAAAAGACTAAGACGAATTAATACAGTGATGGCAAATGTACATTCACCATCTAAAAACGTCTTAGGAAGCATTTTACGCACCCTTAACCAACATTCAACAGAAAAGACGAATACAAGGTGGACAGTCAAATGGAATATCAGATAATGACAATTTCTCCTTGCCGGAAATGAACTGAACTGAAGCCCACAGGAAGACTACGGGCCCAGCTCCAGGAAACATACATTATCCAACGCTCTATCACGTGATGAAGTAGTGAAGAATTCATTTTACCTCGAAACAACATATGGGCCTACTAAATCCGTATCCCAGATTTGAAGTATGCTCAGGCTGTACCAGTGTACAAAACGGGAAAGACGATTGGGTGCACTTCGTGATATTTTTCTATCTTTGGTAGATAAGACGTTGAAAAGGATGATTAAATGCAAATTATAATTTGGAATGATGGATTCAAAACCGTAGAATACTGCCCTTTAGGAAGGGCAAAGGCAGAAATGAAAGGGAAGTATCGTTAGTCATTGATATAAAACACTCCTTAAGCAAAAATCGTCATTTACTAGGACTGTATACAGTTGCCACAAATGTATATGAATATTGGTTAATAAGAAGAAAAATCATGACGTCTCGTGGGTCATTCTTCAACAAACCGCACTGTGTATTGAGCGGCTGAAGCTTGATTATTTCAGTGAACAATGAAACTGCAGGGCAGATCTACATTCAGTGTTCTACCAAAGTGTTCAATTGTTGCAATATGTGGTTGACTGATGTATTTATAATTGTAGTGATATTTTTACTGGCGGTCAGCAGCAGATGAATAACGCCATGGTTGAATGAGAATTGCCTCAACATATCGCCTCAGAAATTAGATGTGTGTTTGTGTGTGTACGTGTCTGTGTGTGTGTGCGTGCGTGCATATTTACCAGACATATGATTAATAAACTAAGAAACATAAGATCAGGCCCTTTACATGCCTGTCAAAAGGATGGTCAAGTACTCAGGATTTTATGTCGGTCATAAGATAAAATGGTCACACCACACGAAGCACATAATTAAAAAATTTAAAGGTGCCACAGGTATCCTTCGCACTTTGGCAGGCGTTTGTTGGGGAGCAGACCCGATTGTCAGCATCAAGAAACATCGCGCTCTAATAACACCTTATATGGGTATAGATGCAACTGGTAGTGCTACGGTTCTTTAATAATTAAAAATAGCAATTGCGGATTAGATTTTTAGACTGATCGTGTTTTTGTAACCAACATAAAATCATCTCAGTCGGCAAAGAAGTCAAATAATTCAGTTCTATATCATCTTTGTTTGCGACTAAGACTGCTTCCCATCAACATACAAATCACTTGATCAAAAATTAATTTCAAAACATTATTCTTTCAGATTCTTCTGTTGGCAATACCAATGAGAAAAGTAAGTAGTAAAATACCAGGGATGATGACAGTTATTGACTCTCGTCAAATAACTCAATTATTCGTCGCTGAGTGACAAACAGATTATTAGTAAAGTTCCAAGAAATCGCTGTAAACATAGTTCTTCCCTTACGAAAAATATACTCTTAAAAAATCATCACTCTCAGATAAAAATATTTTGTGGAGACTTCCTCTGACTTAGCAATTCATAAATATGAACATGTCACTTGATAAAAGTAACCTTCGTCATCTCAGCATATCTGTGCACTACATACAACAAATATATAATTTGATATGAATAAACATCACAACTCTCGCTAAACTTTAACTTCAACTCTCTTCGAAGTTAAGCTGATAAAGTCTCAACAACATCACAGTAATACATGAATGAAATTCGTACAGTAGAAAACAAGAAACTACACAACATCGTTATTATAAAAAGGTTCTCATGCTTCAACAACGATCGGAGACTACAGGGGCAATACTCGAGTGCTTCTCTAAGGAGCAATGACCTTCGACATATTGCAACTGGTGTCCAGCTCTCAGCTAGGCTCGGTTTTCAGAGGTGTCTCGTAGTCTTCCTGTGATCAGCAAGGGAAACAAAACTCAATTTTTTAGTCAAATAATAAAGTTACATCTAAATCGAGACACAATAAAACGTGGTAAAATGTGTAGTACATACATTTCGTCAGGTATTTCTAAAAATTACTTCCGCAAATAAGTCTGCGATACTAAAATCTGCTATGGTTCGGCAACAAAAAATACCCTAGAACAACGAAACACGTGTCAGTATAAACCGATCACAGCCTGTACTGGAGCAATCAAGTCGACCTCAACTAATTCTTTGCTAGCCTAAGCAAATGAAACGCCTTTGCATCCACGCAAGAAAAACATAAGCGTCAAATTACTACTGAAACGTTTCCATATCTTACTAGACAGTTTATTAGCGTGTCACATTATAGAAGCAATTAACGAGTTTTCCCTCTTAAATAAGACTACCACCATGTTCTAGGTGAAGGTGCACAGTGGAATAAAAAGAAATGAAGCAGTTGATACCGTTGGGAAATCACCAGTGTACACTGCTTTAAGGAAATACAATAAAGCGCCACCTGACACTCTGCTTCCTATCATGAAGACTAGGATCAGGGCCCCATTAAATGAAAACATGCACGGGCCTTTACGACATTCAAGGGAGACACTATGCCTCAGTGGTACCTAATCATCTATCACATCCTTGGTACCGAAATTGCAAATACGGCAAAAATTTCGAATTAGTCAAGGAGATTCCAGCAGCATCTCTACTGCCTCAATGTGATCCCATCTCCTTCATGAACTACAGACCTATATCATTGACGTCGGTTTGCAGTAGGGTTTTGGAGCATATACTGTATTCAAACATTATGAATCACCTTGAAGGGAACGATCTATTGATACGTAATCAGCATGGTTTCAGAAAACATCGTTCTTGTGCAACGCAGCTAGCTCTATATTCGCACGAAGTAATGGCCACTATCGACAGGGGATCAGAGGTTGACTCCGTATTTCTGGATTTCCGGAAAGCTTTTGACACCGTTCCTCACAAGCGACTTCTAATCAAGCTGTGGGCCTATGGGGTATCGTCTCAGTTGTTCGACTGTATTCGTTATTTCCTGTCAGGAAGGTCGCAGTTCGTAGCAATAGACGGCAAATCATCGAGTAAAACTGAAGTGATATCAGGTGTTCCCCAGGGAAGCGTCCTGGGACCTCTGCTGTTCCTGATCTGTATAAATGACCTGTGTGACAATCTGAGCAGTTCCCATAGGTTGTTCGCAGATGATGCTGTAATTTACCGTCTAGTAAGGTCATCCGAAGACCAGTACCAGTTGCAAAGTGATTTAGAAAAGATTGTAGGTGGCAGTTGACGCTAAATAACGAAAAGTGTGAGGTGATTCACATGAGTTCCAAAAGGAATCCGTTGGAATTCCATTACTCGACAAATAGTACAATTCTCAAGGCTGTCAATTCAACTAAGTACCTGGGTGTCAAAATCACGAACAACTTCAGTTGGAAAGACCACATAGATAATATTGTGGGGAAGCCGAGCCAAAGGTTGCGTTTCATTGGCAGGACAGTTGGAAGATGCAACAAGTCCACTAAAGAGACAGCTTACACTACACTCGTTCGTCCTCTGTTAGAATATTGCTGCGCGGTGTGGGATCCTTACCAGGTGGGATTGACGAAGGACATCGAAAGGGTGCAAAAAAGGGCAGCTCGTTTTGTATTATCACGTAATAGGGGAGAGAGTGTGGCAGATATGATACGCGAGTTGGGATGGAAGTCATGAAGGCAAAGACGTTTTTCGTCGCGGCGAGATCTATTTACGAAATTTCAGTCACCAACTTTCTCTTCCGAATGCGAAAATATTTTGTTGAGCCCAACCTACATAGGTAGGAATGATCATCAAAATAAAATAAGAGAAATCAGAGCTCGAACAGAAAGGTTTAGGTGTTGGTTTTTCCCGCGCGCTGTTCGGGAGGGGGATGGTAGAGAGATAGTATGATTGTGGTTCTACGAACCCTCTGCCAAGCACTTAAATGTGGATTGCAGAGTAGTCATGTAGATGTAGATTTAGATGTCAGTTCGGCAGTAAGCAAGTTGTTAACAACGTTTTCTTTGCTTGCGGCAGAAGATATCAAGAAACCACAATACTACTGCAGCGCGTGATGTCCTCCGTGAGTGCATTACCAATTAACCCGTACTAAGACTTCAGGTCAGTGATGTGAACTTGTTACTGGAATTCATCTGTACATAATAAACTGCATCCGCTTTGAACGTTTAGTCTGTAGTATAAGGACTGTCTATTAATGCTTACGCTCTTAAAGGTTTTTTTTTCTTTTTGTGTTACTTGACCCACGGTTTATTTTTGTATGATCTAATCTAACTGCAAAAGGAAATCTTAGCAAGGGACTCTGCAACATACACTACTTATTCTTGAGCACTGAATCCCACAATATATGTGTTAAAAATGTGTAATGATCCGTATTCTGTGCGTAAAGAAACAGTTTTCAAAGAAGGCAAACAATATTCCCTGCCTTACCTGCAACATGGCGGTAAGCTTTGGATGAGTGCGTCACTCCTTTCATTGTGATTTTTCCTGGGAACATAATTAAATTAAAGAAGAAACCCACAGTTAATCGTTCCGAGTCCTAAATTAGTATCGCTCACTTTGATTTTCCAGTACAAACTGTTAGTATACAAAATTGGTACCAACTACACGACATTAGTCAGTATCTGGCTCACACTGACTTGGTGTTCTTCTTTTGCCGGGTACGTCCTCTTGCTTGAAACGCTGCGATCTCGTGAACGTCACTAAGTGACCTACAACAACAAAACAAGTTTCTTTCAAGTGGTTGTCAGGGAAGTGCAATACTCTTCTGGAGAATCCATTGTCATTAGGATACTTTTACAATGAAGTAGTTACATCGAAGAGGAACGTAATTCGAAGCAAATTCTAATATTATGTACACACTATTTTAATCAACTGTGCATCAATAACAATGTGAGATTATATCTGAAGTCACCTACTATATCGTCACCGTACGTACCCTAACCATTAAAACAATAGAAAATTATCTTTAAAACTGCGCAAAATTGAATATTCTTTGACAATGAATGTTGTGATGTGTGTCCACACAGTAACATAGCATTTTACCAATAGTGCACCGGCCGCTGTGGCCGAGCGTTCTAGGCGCTTCAGTGCAGAACCGCGCTGCTGCTACTGTCGCAGTTTCGAATCCTGCTTCGGGCATGAATGTGTGTAATGTCTTTAGGTTAATTAAGTTTAAGTAGTTCTAAGTCTAGGGGCCCGATGACCTCAGACGTTAAGTCCCATAGCGCTTAGAGCCATTCGAACCATTTGAACCAATACCGCATGGGACACATTCTGTTCTGTTTGACTGAACGTAGAAAGGACTAGTTCTTAGCTTTTAGACTTGCATAGCTGTTTAAGCAGCTCGTACAAGAAATTGGTATCCTAATCGTAATTATTGTATTGGGAATACCAAACTTAAATAATGGTACTTCCACACTGATTCGTGGTTGCAATTGTTCCAACGTATATACATTTACATCTAAATGATTACCCTACAATTCATAACTAAGTGCTTGCCCAAGAGTTTATCGAACCCCCTATACGCCCTTCCCTGCCTTTCCAATCTCGAACTGCGATCGTCAAATACGAACAATTAAATCTTTCCGTGCGAGCTCTGATTTCTCTTATTTTATTATGATGATCATTTCTCCCTATGTAGGTGGATGCCAACAAAATATTTTCACACTCTGAGGAGAAAGTTGGTGATTGACGTTTCATGAGAAGGTTCTGCTGCAGCGAAAAACGCCTTTGTTTTAATGACTGACATCCCAATTCGTGCCTCATATGTGTGGCACTCTGTCCCTTATTTTGCGATAATACAAAACGAGCTGCCTTTCTTTGAACATTTTTGTTGTCCTCTGTGAACCCTATCTGATGCAGATCCCACACCGCACAGCAGTATTCCAAAAGAGGGCGGACAAGCGAAGTGTAGGCAGACTCTTTCGCAGACCTCTTACAGTTTCTAAGTTTTCGGCCGATAAATTGCAGTGTTTGGTTTGCTTTCCCCACTGCATATCTATGTGGTCGTTCCAATTTAAGTCATTCGTAACTGTGATCCCTAAGTATTTAGTTGAATTCACAGCCTTTAGTCGTCTGTGATTTATCGTGTAACTGAAATTTAGTGGATTATTTTTAGTGCTTATATGGATTACTTCACGATTTACAGACAAATGCCACTTTTTGGACAGTACAGATATCTTGTCTAAATGATTTCGCAATTTGTTTTTATCATCTGACGACTTTACACGAAGGTAAATGACAGGAGCACCTCCAGACAATCTAAGCGGGCTGCTCAGATTGTCTCATGGATCGTTTATGCAGATCAGGAACAACAGAGGGCTTATACTCTGAATACATTCTTTGGGAACGCCAGGTATTACTTCCGTTTCATTCGATGACCTTCCATCAGTTCTTGAGAACGGTGACATTTCTGACAGGAAATCGCGAATGGAGTCACACAAAGAGACGATACCCCATACGCAAGCACAGTAATTAGAAGTCGCTAGTGAGGAACGATGTTAAAAGCTTCCTGGAAATCTAAACATATGGAATCAGTCTGACGTCGCCTGTCGATAGCACTCATTACTTCGTGAGAATAAAGCTTGAGTTGTGTTTCACCAGAACGATATTTTCTGAATCTGTGTTGACTACTCAATAAATCGTTTTCTTCGAGTTGACTCATTATTTTCGAACACAATATATGTTCCAAAGTCCTATTCCAAAGCGATGTTAGTGATATGGGTCTGTAATTCAATGGGTTTGCCCTATTTGCTTTCTTAGGTATTGGTGTGTGTAGTTCCGCAGCCCGTTGTCTCGTGGTAGCGTTCTCGCTTCCCGAGCACGGGGTCCCGGGTTCGATTCCCGTCGGGGTCAGGGATTTTTCCTGCCTCGAGATGACTGGGTGTTGTTGTGTTTTCATCATCACCATCATCATTCATCCCCATTACGGTCGGAGGAAGGCAATGGCAAACCACCTCCACTAGGACCTTGCCTAGTAAGGCGGCACGGGTCTTCCGCGTCGCTTCTCTACGCTCTGTAAAGAAGTATGGGACTCATCATCATCAGGTATTGGTGTAACTTGAGCAACTTTCCAGTCTTTGGGTACGGATCTTTTTACGAGAGAGCGGTTGTATATGATTACTAAGTATGGAGTTGTATCGGAATACTCTGAAAGGAACCTGACTGGTACACAATCTGGACCGGGAGACTTGCCTTTCTTAAGAGTTTTAAGTTGCTTGGCTGCACCGAGGATATCTACTTCTCGATTACAATTCTGGAATATTTACATAATCTTCTTTTGAAAAGAAATTTTGGAAAACCATTTTTACTAATTGTACTTTAGCGGCTGTTATCAATAAAGTCGTCATTGTTTTGGAGCAGGGAGGGTATTGATTGAGTCTTGCCACTCGTGTACTTTAAATACGACCAGATTCTCTTTGGGTTTTCTGCCAGATTTCAAGACAGAGTTGCGGTGTGGAAACTATTAAAAACATCTCGCATTGAATCTCGCGCTAAATTTCGAGCTTCTATAAAACTTCGCCAGTTTTGGAGATTTTGCGTTCTGTTAAATTTGACATGCTCTAAACGTTGCTTTTGCAGTAGTGTTCTGACCTATTCTGTGTATGATGTGGCTCAGTACTATATCTTATTACCTTATTTTGCATATATGTCTCAAATGCCGCCGATACTATTTCTTTGAATTTAAACTATATTTGGTCTACGCTAACATTGTCAGACTGGATGGAGTGGACGCTGTCTCTTACGACAGTGGCAAGTGAATTTTTATCTGTTTTTTTTTTTAATACGTGTATTTTGTGTTTGATTTTCGTGGGTTTGGATGTTATGGTCTTCAGTCTAGCTGCGATAACCTTTTGGTCACTAATCCATGTATCCGTCACGATGCTCCCCATCTGGTAAGGATTATTTTTGCTAAGAGGTCAAGTATGTTTTCGCACCTATTTGCACTTCGACTGGGTGCCTAAACTCCAAAATAATAACCTGAGAACGAATTTAGAACGATTTAGGACGACGTTTTTTGCCTACCACCGACTTTAAATATGTATTTTCGCCAACGTTTAGAGGGTAGATTGAACTCACCACCCACTATAACTGTATGAGCGGGGTACCTACTTGAAATGATACTCAAGTTTTCTTTGATCTGTTCAGCAACTATATCATCTGAGTTGGGGGTCGATAAAAGGAACCAATTATTAATTTATTCCGGTTGTCAAGTATAACTTCTACCCATTCTAACTGGCAGGAATTATCCACTTAAATTTCACTACAACGTAATGTACTTCTGCTAGCAATAAACTCTCCACCTCCAAAGATATTTAATCCATCCTTTGTGAATATGGTCAGATTCTTTGCAAAAATTTCGGTTGAACTTATTTCTATCGTTTCTGAATGTGGTTAGGTCCACTGTAAAAATTTATGCTGAAACTTTAGCTAGTTTTCTGTACCTATAACGATTTGAGATTCATTGCTTCCTATTAGCTCTTGGGGATCTGGTTCTTTCCTAACACAGCTATGACAGTTTACAAGTATAACATTGATTGTTCTTATGCGTATTTTCTTCCTATGTTCGTCCTGAACCATTTGAAATTGAAGCTCTTTTTGCTCATTCCCGAGACCCTCTAACCTAAAAACCCGAGCATTCCCTTCCACACAGCCCGTGTTAGCCGTGTAGCTGCTTTAGCCATGTAGCTGCTTTCTGCTTATAGTGGACGCCTGAACTATTTAGCGGAACCTCAAAACCCTCCACCATATGGCGCAAGTCGAGGAATTTGCAACCTACACTGTCGCAGAACCATCTGAGCTTCTGATTCAGACCCTTCACTCAGCTCCATAGCAAAGGACCATAGTCAGTTCTGTCGGCGATGCTTCATCTCACAAGCAAGACTGACAGTCTTTATTGCTTCAGCTATCCAATCGAAATGAGAGAGAATCTCTTCCATTCCAAAGCGACACACATCGTTAATACCAATATGAACTACCACCTGCAGTTGACTTCATCCTGTGTTCTTCATGACATCTGGAAGCACCTATTCCACATCTGGAATGACTCCTCCCAGTATTCACACCTAGTCCACATTGGATTCCTTTCCATCCCTTTCAACCACATCCCCAAGGAACTCCATTACGCGCCTAATATAAGAGCTCCCAACTACCAGTAATCCCATCCTCCGTGAATGCCCAGAACTTGCACCTCTGGAGCAGGGAAGTGACATCTGGCTCAGGAACTTCGTCAGTCACAGATAGTGTCCAAAACCCTGTTCATCAGACGAAACATTGAGGCTCTCTGGTCAGCCCCTCAGAAAGTCTTTTGCTGCCAGCGACACCTTGGAATGACATCCACTCGGCCACATGTAAGGGATCAACCTCAGTGCAGGCAATAACCAGGGTGGCCACAGTAGTAAACCCATCAGGGAACATGTCTCTGGCAGGAAGAAGTTTCCACACCCAACCTAGTAAGGGATGGCAGTTACAATCTGTTCATGCCAGTGACGGCCCAGCCTCCCTTTTCAAGAGTTGCAGAACTGAAGTGGTGCAAATTCTGAAAAAGCAGGCAAGTCTTGTATTCCTGTGCGTCGCATTAGCCACTGCTCCAAATTTCAAATGGTTCAAAAGGCTCTAAGCACTATGGGTCTTAACATCTGAGGTCATGAGTCCCCTAGACTTAGGGCCCTGCCGCACTGGGATGCCACGGCATCTCTGCTGGCAGAGACAGCCGATACAACACGTTGGGCTCAATGGGGTGTCCCGCACCTGGCACCCACCTGACGCTGCCAGCAGACCCGCCGCTCCAAGCCTCTGCCAGGCTGGCGGCTTATGGGAGCTCCCGCACCCGGACGCCGCAGACCTGCCACGCGCTACCTGCCGCTCACCTGTGCTCAGTTTTGTTGCAGTTTTGCATGTGTGCCGTGAATAGTTTCGATACGGAAGCTTTTATATGTGAAATTCAGGCGAGACCAGCAATTTGGGACACATCATCCGTGGATTATTCGAATCGCGAACTGAAAAGAAACGTGTTGGGAACAAGTTGTTGATATTTTCGGAGGCAAAGAATCGTCTTTGGAAGTGAAGAAAGAACTCGGTAAGTGCTTCAAAAACATTTTATTTTTCATTACTAAAGTTTACTGAACGTAAGTACTTTGGCACTTGAGGGGATCATGATTAACAAAATACTCTGAAAATTTGTCTCTCACTGCAAGTGCAGATCGACCGCTTCTGCCTGAATGGCCTGCACATTCATTGTTCTCAAAACCAATTACTTCAAGTGAGTCTTCATAGACGAATCTATCTCATGCACATACAAAATTATGCAAAGCACAACAAGCTTTAACTAGCGCGAAATCAATGCCCACATTTAGTGGACGATTAAAGATTCTCCAAAGGCACATTCCACATAACGCCTAGCCCTGGATAATCTGTAACTGAAGATATTCTTCTCGTAACTAAGATGGTTTCCACCGTACAGACGCATCAAATTTTCACTCATGCCAAAAGTCTCGTCTCCTACCAGCACATAAGCAAAAACAGCTGAATGTTTTTCTGTCAGTGGTGAAGCTTTAGGTATCTTCAGGGAATTATTCATTAGTTTCTTGTAAAACAAACTGTCTTTGAAAATTGCCGAATCATTACTTTTTCCATAAGCTCCGACGTCTACGAAAGTAAAGTTATAGTTAGCATCGCACACAGGGAGCAAAACAATGGAAAAGTAATTTTTATAGTTGTAGTACAAGGAACCTGAGTGAGCGGGCTTAATCACTCGTACATGTTTGCCACCAATTGCTCCAATGCAGTGAGTAAAGTTGGCATTCTTTTCGAAGGTATTTGCTATTTTTAACCATTCTTTGTTGTCGGCATAGCTTTACTTGCATACAGTTTCTGCCGTAACAGGATACACACTTCTCGAACAATTTCTGTGATTGTTGTATGCCCAAGACGGTATCCATAATGCAGTTCCATGAAAGAACAGCCAGTCGCCAGATACCTGTAATAAATTAGGCAACAATGAGTACGACAAGCGATTCGTATGACTAGTTTTCTTTTTATATAAGGTAAAATGCCACCTGAAAGTAAACGACTTTTCTATGAAATATTAAATGCTGTGCTATAAAGGACGCAAAAACCAACAATACAAAGCCTCTTGCTACTGAGTAGACAGGTAGTTAGTTACCTGAATGTCACGAAAATCTTTTCTTCTGGTGAGATGGCTTTCCTTAAAACAGTGTCATTTTTCTTTAGTCCATCTCGGCAGATCTCGACTAATTCGTCGAATGAACGTACTGACATTCTCACATAATTAAAAAATTATCACTTTAATTTCTTAAATCATTGTATAGTGTATGAAATAATCCGTTTACATCACGATCAGCAACTACTAGCTCCTCTACGTCCACTCCGACACTGAGCGCAGACTGAAGGAGTCCCCCTGTGGCGTCCCTGCTGGCAGCCGCACCAGCAGAGATGCCGTGGCATCCCAGTGCGGAAGGCTAGTGGACTGATGACCTCAGATGTTAAGACCCATAGTGCTTAGAGCCATTTGAACAATTTGAAATTTGGAGCAGTGGCTAATGCGACGCACAGGAATACAAGACTTGCCTGCTTTTTCAGAATTGGCACCACTTCAGTTCTGCAACTCTTGAAACGGGAGGCTGGGCCGTCACTGGCATGAACAGATTGTAACTGCCATCCCTTAAGAACTACTTAAACCTAACTAACCTAAGGACATCACACACATCCATGCCCGAGGCAAGATTCGAACCTGCGACCGTAGCAGACGCGCGGTTCCGGACTGAAGCGCCTAGAACCGTTCGGCTACCGCGGCTGGCCAAATTTCAGGCTAACGGCTCGGAACCTCTGCAGAATTTAGCCATCTTGTCCGTAATTAACAATAGTTAATATGTGATCCTGAAAATTTCGCCACCACCATGAGTCAATAGTTGTCTATTCAGGCTGACCATCTGTGTTCTCAGATTTCTGGGGAAAACTGATTTAATACCATTTATTCATTAATTCTACTGAATTTAGAATTAATAACTGGACCAACCAGTGAGTGATAACATTTCATTCATAATTTAACAAGCAATCCGAATCTGCGATTGGAACAGTTAATTTAATTAGCCACTCTCTCTTTCTCAGGAGACTGGACAGGTCTGCAATTCTGACTTCTCCACGTCTCATGTATGTCAGATAGATGTGTCTGATTTACACTCCGTCCGTCACTACGCGACTACCGTCATCTCTGCCGGTGTTATCCTGTATACAGTTTCTGGCCGATGACAGTATGTTGCAGATTGATGATCGTGCGTGAATAATAAACATTAATAACAGAATTCATTCCATGCGATAATGACGAAGAATTACGTAACAAAAGGGACCGAATGGCTGGCTGATAAGTGAAAAGTGAGAAGTACATGGTGGTTGTAATCAAATTTTCGTTACTTGACGGAGCTCCAATGAAAAACAATTGATCATAGTGAAATGCCTGGGCTAGCAGGACAGAGCGGATTAGGTTGTGGAAAGCGGCAAAAATGAATTCCTGTCGGTTGAACTCAGCATACACACTTTATTTATCAGCATACAATATTACAAGAAGGATGCAAAACACTCAAAACTTTAATCGACCTCATATTAACAGAATCTTCCGTCGTTCTTGGTAGAACAACATTATACTAAATGAAAAGCACCAGTCTGCTTTTGTTCTACAATATTACTTTTATTGTTAACCGGTTTTCGGCTTACAAGGCCTTCTTCAGACATTTGCTGAGTATTATCACTATAGAAGTTAAATGTTAGACTGAAGTAGAAACATACAGTAAGGAACGAAAAAGTAAAAAATGAACAGTACATAAAAAACAATGAAGTAGACAGGAAAACCTTTAGCACAAAATAGGAATAGCATGCCTACATAACAGTTTCTATTAATAAACAAAACTAGTAAAATAAAATTAGTACTAGACAAGGCTGTATCAGGAGGTGTGAAAAATGGAGAGTGATACACAACCAATTAAAAGAGGACAGTTATCAATGTAAATACAGAATATTTCCTGTGCACTACAGCATCATCGGCAAACAGTCTAATGCCGCTGTCAATACCATCAACTAGATCGTTTATGTAACTCTAAAAAAGCAGCGGACCTATTACCATGCCCTGGGCCACACCTGAAGTTCCGCTTGTTTCTGTTGAAGTCACCCCGTTCAGGACGACATACTGCTCGTTGTCTGTTAGAAAACTTTATATTCAACTGCATATGTCATCGGATAGACCGTAAATGCGCACTTTTTGGAGCAAGCGATAGTGCGGAACTGAGTCGAACGCCTTTTGAAGGACGAGGAATATGACATCAACCTGGGAGCAGGTATCTAGAGCCTGTTGTATATCATGCGCAAAGAGGGCCAGCTTTGTCTCGCATGACCGCTGTTTCCTAAAACCGTGCTGGTGTCTGATGAGCTTCTCAGTGTCTAGAAAGGTCATTATGTCTGAACACCAAATATGTTCCATGATCGTCGTCGTCTTAAAGGCGTTTTTTACTAACATCAACTCACTATGTCTAATCTCAAAGATAACTAACGCTCACGACCATTACAGCACTAATTTAAAGCCAACCTGATTTATATTCTCATAATGGCGCCACTAGCCCAACAGCCTTGCCGCAGTGGTAACACCGGTTCCCGTCAGGTCGCCGAAGTTAAGCGCTGTCGCGCTGGGCGAGCACTTGGATGGGTGGTCATCCGTTTTGTCCAGCACTGTTGGCAAGCGGCGTGCACTCAGCCCTTGTGAGGCAACCTGAGGAACTACTTGACTGAGAAGTAGCGGCTCCGATCACTAAAACTGACAACGGCCGGGAGAGTGGTGTGCTGACCACATGACCCTCCATATCCGCATCCAGTTATGCCTGTGGGCTGAGGATGACAGGGCGGCCGGTCGGTACCGTTGGAGCTTTATGGCCTGTTGGGACGGAGAGAGAGAGAGAGAGAGAGAATGGCGCCACTAGCGCCACTCTTATCTGACTGGCAACAAATTCAGTATCTAGAAACACGCCTACCAACTTTCGTTTACGTCGCACGACTTCTTGTTGGTGCGATTTTTGTGAGACATATGTGTCATGTAACTGATTTAAGAACTATAATAGTAAACATACTCTCACAACGATGACAAGCTCGTGACTTAGTGACCAAAAAATTGTAGTGTGCAGTCACCACTGTTTCACTTAGCACTATGACTACGAACACAGTCTACCGACTACAGCTATGTGAGCGGGTAAACAACGCTACTTTATTTTTGTTATTAGAGGCTTTCCCCTTCTGTCTTTCTTTACTCAACTTGCTGTGGTTTGCTAGTTCTACTTGTCGACTCCAAAACGCATTAGTTGTTGACAGCTGATACGCACAGCCTGTGAATGTTTACTTTTACGGGTCACTTCACAAGCCCACTACGTGTGCGGTCCATCGTGCAAGTAGCTGAGATGAATTTTCTGTTGCATGTAATCTGTACACTCTAAAATTCCTTGCCATTTTCGAGACAGTTTTCATGTTACTTTACTCTCCAAAACGCAAGAGTCAAAAATTACTACCTGATAAACGTAAAAATGTACTGTATCACAAAAAGAAGTGACGCACTCAGAATACCTGCCTGATGCCACTATAACATGGTACACGTATATATCATCGGCGTTTATGTGAATATTTACAGCTGCAATTCTCTGTGACAGGTAGAACGTCCGGCAGAGTGTATTAATGATGTTCTTGTTAACTGTTGTTGCCAGGTTGATGTGATGTACACTGAAGAGCCAAAGGAACTCGCACACCCGCCTAATACCGTGTAGGGCCCCCGCGAGCACGCAGAAGTGGCGCAACACGACGTCGCATGAACTCGACTAATGTCTGAAGTAGTGCTGGAGGGAACTAACGTCATGAATCCTGCAGGGCTGTCCATAAATCCGTGAGAGAACGAGGAGGTGTAGATCTCTTCTGAACAACATGTTACAAGGCATCCCATTTTTGGGGAATTTGGTGGGCAGCGGAAGTGTTTAAACTCAGAAGATTGTTCCTGGAGCCACTCTGTAGGACTTCTGGCCGCGTGGGATGTCGCATTGTCCTGCTGGAATTGCCCAAGTCCGTCGGAATGCACAATCGACATGAATGGATGCCGGTGACCAGATAGGATTCTTAAGTACGTGGCACCTGTCAGTCATATCTAAGACGTATATCACTCCAACTGCACAAACCCCACACCCTTAAAGAGCCTCCACCAGCTTGAAAGTCCCCTTCTGACATGCAGGGTCCCTGGATTTATGAGGTTGTCTCCATACCCGTAGACGTCCATCCACTCCATACAATTTGAAACGAGACTCGTCTGACCAGGCAACATGTTTCCAGTCACCAACAGTCCAATGTCACTGTTGAAGGGCCCAGGCGAGGCATAAAGCTTTGTGTCACGCAGTCATCAAGGGTACACGGGTGGGCCTTCGGCTCCGAAAGCCTATATCGATGATGTTTCGTTGAGTGTTTCGCACGCTGCCTCTTCTTGATGTCTGCAGCAGTTTGCGGAAGGGTTTCACTTCTCTCACGTTGAACGATTCTCTGCAGTCGTCTTTGGTCTCGTTCTTACAGGAGCTTCTTCCGGTCGCAGCGATGTCGGAGATCTGATGCTTTACCGCATTCCTGATACCACACCTTTATGAAATGGTCGTACGAGAAAATTCCTAGTTCATCGCTTGGAGATGCTGTGTCTTATCACCCGTGCGCCGAGTATAACACGACGTTCAAACTCATTTAAATCTTGATAACCTGCCATTGTAGCAGCATTAACCGATCTAATGACTTATGTAGGCATTGCCGACCGCAGCGCCGAATTCTGCCTGTTTACATATCTCTATATTTAAATACGTAAATTTAAAAACGTAAATACATAGAGATCAATTCTATAAAATATACTAAGACAAAAAAACAACAAAATTATTTATATTAAATAATTAAATAATCAAAAATCAATACAATAAAATAAATTATCAAGACATCCTGATTTGCACAGAAAAATTTTCAGTGAAAGTGAAATACTTTACTAATAAGTTATATCTTGAACCTCTTCCTAGCTACACTTTCCAGTACACCTATTATGTTACGACTTATCTAATCTAAATTTTTGGCCCGTCAATGTATAAGGTGTGTGAACAGCGTCAGATGTTGATTGACCACCGAGAAGGATGCGATGCAGCGTTATCAGGAGCTGACAGAATTAGAAGGGGACCGAATTTTGGATCTTCATTTTTCCCTTAGGTCGAATCGTACTGTTTTCTGATTTGTGGGGCATTCCGATGTGACAGTAGCCCGATGTTGGGCTGTATGGGAAAATGAAGGCAGGCATAGTCGTCAGTGTTCCAATCCACCTTAAAGAGCACCTTCTAACCCTTTTACACCTGCGTCTACCATCCGAGAACAAATAACTGACTCCCTGCAACAGTCTGTGTCATCTGACTCCATTTGTCGGTGGCTAGTAGCTGTCGGACTAAGTAGTTACGTCCCTATGCGTAAGTTGCCGCTAATATGACAACACAAACGTCTATCTTTAGTGTGATGCAGTGACCGTGGAGCTTGGACTGCTCATGAATGGTGTCGCATTGCGTTCAGCGTACCCCGATGACCGTAGTCAGCGGGCCTGGAGGCTAACTAGGTAGAGGTCCAGTTTTTCCAATGTTATGGAGAGACATAGCGGTGTTACTCCTGGTGCGGGAAGTCATCGGATACGTTTCTGTGTCACGGCTAGTAGTGAATTAGGGAACTCTTGACGGCACAACGGTACGTGATGGACGTCCTTCCGTCCTCGTATTACTTGTCATGTGACACTACCGCAGTGACATTCTCAACTGGGTAGTACTCGTACACACATGGTACATGTCTCCATGAACTGTGTACGTGATACTCTGGTACTCTTGTGCCAGAAATACTCCCCCCACCCCATCTGTCCCCAATCGGACATGTGTGGGATCAGTTTAGTGATGAGGATGACTGGTTTGTGGGGCTCTCAACTGCGTGGTCATCAGCGCCCGTACAAAGTCCCAACTTTTACACAGTCCAATTTTTACGCAATCCAATCTAGCCACTGTCACAAGTGATGAGGAAAACACAAACACCCAGTCCCCGGGCAGAGAAAATCCCCCGCTTCCAAGCATCAGTATCCAGGATATTAAGAACCAGTACCAACAACTGTGAGCAAGCGTGGTTCAGAAGAGGCGCCCTTCATAACCGAATTACTGCATAGTTCCAAGCCAGAAGAGGTACAAAATCGTACTGACAAGAAAGCTTAGAGTTCCGAGTTCACTGTATTAGGTTGTTGGATAAGTTCGTAGAGTTTTCGTTTTGCATGTTGGTACTGCGGGTGCTTAGGGTTTAACTATCGATTGCTCCTTTGTAGTTTACTATTATCTGAGTTTTCATATTGTCAGTTTGTCATTTGGAAATAGTGAGTAGAACTGTGGACGCTAGAAAATGGAATGTCAAGTGGAGAAATCACAACATTTCGACATATTATTTTGAGGTCGATACAAGAGTGACAGCAGAGAAGGCAGGCAGAAACATTTGCGCCATGTATGAGATAATGCCATTGCATGGAACATGGCAAGAAAACAGTTTTCTCGTTTTAAGAAGGATCGTTTTGACATTAGTGACTCTCGACGTTTAGGAAGACTTTCAGGGTTTCATGAAGAGCGTTTAAAAGTATTAATCGAAAATTAAACATGTCAGTGTACTCGAGAAGTGGCAGACGTCATGAACTGTGATCATTCCACCATTGTGCAACATTCGGATGCAATTGGGCAAGTTCAAAAATTCGGGTGTATGGGTAATGCGTGTTCGAAGCCAGAATCACAGAGAACGATGGGTGACCATATGTGTATCTCTGCTTGCTCGTCATCAATTGTGTCGTGAGCAACAGCGATCATTGCTATCCTGTATCGTTACTGGTGACGAGAAATGGTGTCTTTATGCTAACATAAGGGAAATGAGATCCCAAACAAAGCAGCACAAAGACCTGTACGCATCCGCAAAAAGACAATGATGTGTATCTAGTGGAACAGCGATGATGTGGCGTACTATGAATTGCTTCCCCGAGGTGTAACCATTGTCAACAACTGAGACATCCTGCAAACGCAGTACGAAAATAACTACCACGAAAATTATGCTACTCCACCATAACGCCCGCCCGTATTCTGCTAGACTGACAAAAAACTTATACAGGAGTTGGGTTGGAAAGACATATCGCACCCACCTTATTCACCAGATCTTGCTATATCAGATTTTCACCTTTCCCACTCTTTCAAACAATCTCCAAGGAACTTCTTTTCCAAATGAAAATGTGCTCCGAACACGGCTGGAAGAGTTCTTCACCTACAAATCACGTGATTTCCATAGTCGCAGAATCGAAAAGTTACCCTAACGTTGGCAGACTGCTGCAAACAGTGAGGGAGAATATATTATTGATGAGTAAAGTTTCTGTTACGTATATCTGTTGCATTTACTTGGAAACACGCTACGAACTTATGTACCAACCCCACAAATTTGTCTCGATTTTGTAATCACTGCAACAACATTACATACCCTTTCAAGTTTCAAATCGTTTCTTCCTGCTATTATGCATGCTTAACTTTTTTATCAGGTAATCCAGGGATGGAAGTAGTATATAGAGGCTCTATACAAGGACGACGTTCTTGAGGACAATAATATAGAAATGGAAGAGAATGTAGAGGAAGATGAAATAGGAGGTATGATACTGCGTGAAGAGCTTGACAGAGCACTGAAAGACCTGAGTCGAAACAAGGCCCCGGAAACAGAAAACATTCCATTAGAACTACTGACAGCCTTGGAAGAGCCAGGCCTAACAAAACTCTAGCATCTGGTGAGCAAGATGTATGTGAGAGGCGAAATACCCTCAGACTTCAAGAAGAATATAACATTTCCAATCACAAAGAAAGCAGGTGTTGACAGATGTGAAAATTACCGAACTATGAGTTTAATAAGCCACGATTGCAAAATACTAACACGAATCCTTTACAGAAGAAATGAAAAACTGGTAGAAGCCAACCTCGGGAAAGATCAGTTTGGATTCCGGTGAAATGTAGGAACACATGAGGCAATACTGACCATACGACTTCTCGTAAAAGATGGGTTAAGGAAAGGCAAACCTATGTTTCTATCATTTGTAGACTTAAAGAAAGCTTTTGACAATGTTGACTGGAATACTCTTTGAAATTCTGAAGGTGGCAGGGGTAAAATACAGGGAGCGAAAGGCTATTTACAATTTCTACAGAAACCAGATTGCCGTTATAAGAGTCGATGGGCATAAAAGGGAAACAGTTGTTGGGAAGGGAGTAAAGGAAACAAAAGAAAAATTCGGAGTAGGAATTAAAATCCATGGAGAAGAAATAAAAACTTTGAGGTTCGCCGATGACATTGAAATTCTGTCATAGACAGCAAAGGACCTAGAAGAGCAGCTGAACGGAATGGACTATATCTTGAAAGGAGGATATAAGGTGAACGTCAACAAAAGCAAAACGAGGAATGTAGTCGAATTAAATCGGGTGATGCTGCGAGAATTAGATTAGGAAATGAGACCCTTAAACTAGTAAATGAGTTTTGCTATTTGGGGACCAAAATAACCAATGATGGTCGAAGTAGAGAGGATATAAAATGTAGACTGACAACGGCAAGGAAAGCGTTTCTGAAGAAGAGAAATTTTTTTAACATCGAGAATAGATTTGTAGCCATGTATGGAAGTGAAACGTGGACGATAAATAGTTTAGGCAAGAAGAGAATAGAAGCTTTCGAAATGTGGTGCTACAGAAGAATGCTGAAGATTAGGTGGGTAGATTACATAACTAATGAGTAGGTACTGAATAGAACTGGAGAGAAGAGAAATTTGTGGCGCAACTTAACTAGAAGAAGGGATCGGTTGGTAGGGCATATTCTGAGGCATCAAGGGATCACCAATTTAGTATTGGAGGCCAGCGTGGAGGGTAAAAATCGTAGAGGGAGACCTAGAGGTGAATACACCAAACAGATTCAGAAGGACGTACGTTGCAGTAAGTACTGGGAGATGAAGAAGCTTGCACAGGATAGAGAAGCATGGAGAGCTGCATCAAACCAGTCTTTGGGCTGAAGACCACCACAAACAATCTATGGACGCTTCTACAAAAACGGCTTTTTTCGAGGGGCAATAACACTGCAAAAATGAGTATAGCTTTTAATTTATACCTCGAACTTGCAACAAAAACTTTGACAGGCAGGTAACTGTCGGCGTGGTTCTGTAGTGCTCCCCTGCAGCTACCTGAGAGTAAGCGTCGAAATACAGCAGCGCCGATAGCTGTGCGTGAACTGTGCGTTGGCGCGCTGTACGAGCCCCAGTGCCTGCGCAGCACCAACCGAGCCTGCATTAATTACAGTTACGACAGAGCTCGCATCGCACGCGGTGTCCGAATTCACAGACCGCAGGTAATGAATTGTTCCGTAATTGTAAACCAAACAGGCCGGTATTTATCTTGAGGGGCTCGGAAACAGGTGAAACCATTAATTATTCGTAACGGTGGAACATGTCTGCACGCGCTTTTCCCAATACAGGCGCAGAGCCTGGTCTTACAAATCAGCACGCGGAAGGGGCAGCCAACGGCAAGAGAAGGGGCGGGAACGGAAGGGAAGGCTAGAATTTATGCCTTCTCGCTCCGCTGAGTTAGGGCAATTAAAGGTGCACCGGAGCGCTACGCCACGCCGGTTGCAGGAATTCGAGCGCAACGGCATCAGTTCATCTGCAACACCCGTGTAAGGTTTAGCTTCCTGGTAATAATTCTTACGTTAACTTGATCTAGTTGCGAAGACTATGCTGATATATGCAGTACACACGACACTTTTTTTTTTTTAAATTTCCCATCAAACTTCATGCAGAACTAAGAGTCCGAAATACAGGGTGTTTATAAATGAATATCGGGGTTTTAACGCTTTACAATATTTATTATATTAAACTTACAGTTATAAATGTCAAATGAAAGAACAGCTCCAACAGTTTTACCAAGAACCTTATAAATGTTCAATGTGAGCTCTATTTGCCACACGGCAGACATCAAGCCTATAGCCGAGTTCTTGCCAAACGTTTTAAGTGTATCTTCAGTGATTGTAGCAACAGCTGCTTCAATCCGGTTTCTTAATTCAGGGAGGTCTGCTGGTAGCGGAGGCATGTACACACGATCCTTCATGAAGCCCCAAAGGAAAAACTCGCGTGGCGTTAGGTCGAGTGAACGTGGAGGCCAAGCAAGGCAAGCCTTGTCATTGGGCCTCTTGCGGCCTATCCAGCGCTTGGGTACAGTGAAGTTCAACCAATCCCGTACTTCGCTATGCCAGTGATCACATTCAACATTAAAAAACTGTTTTAGTTGCTCTTTCATTTGAAATATCGTTTATAACTGTAGTTTTAATGTAATAAACATTATAAAGCGTTAAAACTCCGATACTCATTTATAAACACACTGTACAACCGAAGCTAGAAACAGTTAGGCGGACTCTCAAAAGAAAAAGTGCAAATATTCTTGAACGCCACCTTAAAATTCTGTAGGCTATTTGACAATTTCTATTACGGACTTGTAGGGGTTGCAGAGGGAACTTAGTTTTAATTTAATAGGGTGGTGCCCCTCCGCGCCCAGACCATCATGACGGCCAACATAAAAGGTCTACTTGCCATCTCTGCATATCGGCTAGTTTTCACTAAGTGTGGTCTGGCAAGATGTGGGTACTGCGATGTTCGCGTACGTCTAGTTAGCATTAACCATTAATACGCGCTCATCTGGAGATAGAATGGGTAGAAAGCTGAATGAAGGGTAGCGGTTGGAAGGGCAGAGGGGGGAAAAAAGTGACAAGTCAAGAGCAAAGCGAAAAAAACACTCTGCGATAGTTGGGTCTGGTTGTAAGAGCAATAGCGGTTTTCTTCCTGCCTGCGACAGGTCATGCAAGGATAGGCTTTGTTAGTAGTGGGTATCGTGGAGGCAGATATCTTTGACGTTGTGCAGCGTTGTTACTCTGCGGCTGCAGGCGGGTGCCGACGTTGGCTTCGCGGCCAGCATCAGTATACCAGTAACAGTTGGATTCATTATCGGTTAGTGTCCGATAGGTCATATATCCGTTTCACAGTGTAGGCGGTTTGTTTGTGCGTTAGTGTGGGAGCTTGTCGGCTTCCCTGCTGTTGCCTGTTGGTTGGCTTTGATAACAGCTGGCATATTCGGTCAATGTTACTGATTTGCAGGGGCTTTCCGATGTTGTGCCCTATCTAGCAGGGAACTTAGTAGATCAATTTTTAACAGGGAATCCATGTCTGAAAATGTATAGTTTTGATCAAAAAAGAGTTTGAACATCGGATTACGTTCAAATCTCCCGCATCACGGTGTGCACACAAACCGAAAAGAGGGCGCCGACGTCGGTCCCTTTTGTAATTATGACGTCACATGTCATTTTCGTTTAACCGCAACAACGGCTGCCAAAAAATGGTCCTTTCACAACCAGGACGGTTGACTGTGACGCGCCGCATTCTCCACTTTCAAGAAGAAGATCCTTTGTCACGTAGAACAGAACTCGATGACGAATATTCGAAACATTGCACACTAAAATCAGAGCACAAAAAAATGCGGTTTGTTAAACTTCTCTGATAGCGTAGACAAAGGTGTTGTTACGAGTTGTAGCAAGCTAATGTACGTTTGGAACACAACATCGCGTGGCAGTGAAACGTGAACTGTGGGAAAACCGGAGCAGAAGAGAGTAGAAGGAATTGAGATGTGTCGCTACGGAAGAATAATGAAAATTAGGTGGACTGAGAAGATAAGGAATGAGGAGGTTCTCGGCGGATGGTTCAAATGGCTCTGAGCACTATGGGACTTAACTGCTGAGGTCATCAGTCCCCTAGGACTTAGAACTACTTAAACCTAACTAACCTAAGGACACCACACACATCCATGCCCGAGGCAGGATTCGAACCTGCGACCGTAGCAGTCGCGCGGTTCCAGACTGTAGAACCGCTCGGCCACTCCGGCCGGCTTCTCGGCGGAATCCGATAGAAAAGGAGTATGTGGGAAACACTGACAAGAAGAAGAGACAGGATGGTAGGACATCTGTTAAGACACCATGGAATAACTTCCACGATGCTAAAGGGGGCTGTAGAGGATAAAATTATTGAGGGAGACAGAAAATAACTCAGAACATTGGTTGCAAGTTCTCCTCTGAGATGAAATGGCTGACACAGAGAGGAATTCGTGGGGGGCTGCATCAAACCAATCAGAGGACTGATGACTCAAAGAAACATCCAGTCGTTAGTCCAACACGGACATGCATTTTTTTAAACAATGTTATTGTAATATTGAAAGACAACATTTCAATAAGTAAGTAAATTTCTTCTTCTGTTACTGTTTCATGGAAACAAGTTTCCACTTTAGTAATAATTTTGCTTTTTACTGTGGGATAATAATTAACGCGAAAATCACTCATTCACTTTAACGACTACGATACTAATCTGTAGGCTCGGAATAAAGTAACTCTAGCACAAAAGCTTGACATATACTAGATGTGACTCAGTTGCTGTAAACTGTCAGTCGATGTTACAATAATCTCAGAAAAGCTTCTGAAGATGTCAAATCTGTCGAAACCGGCAAGGCGAAATAAAAATATATTTGCAATTGACGACTGAATTTTATTCTGAAAAATCTAAAATTATCGTTGAAGTCAAAGTCCAGACCTATTTTCATTAGATAGATGTTCCACAGTCACAAGTACACATGAATGAATATACACGTGTTACACACACAAAATAATGAAATGCAAAATAATATTTAAACATTCATCTTAAATGTCGACTAGATGGTACTGCAAGAATTGGGTTATATTCAAACTAATGGATATTTTCTTATGAAAATCAAATTCCGTTTCAGTATAATGCAAAGGCTGAATCTGAAACAATTTTCAACTTTACTCAAAGTGTAAGTTATTTTTCAAGCAAATATGAAGCTCTGACAGTCTTTTTTAAGAAAATACGAGTTTTTCATTATAATTATGACACTAAGGTTCATATTAGAATTCGGACCGCCATACAATCACAGGTAACATCACTTGTGTCAATAAGAGTCTGAATAGACTTGTAAATAAAATTTTGCCACTATACTCACAAATTAAAACTCAATGAATACTAGCCCATGAGTTTTTACAATGCCTGGAGGCGGCGATGCGAAACGCTGTGTCGGCATCGGCGAATACTGCGTATACATAGTCCCGATATTTACGCACTTCGCAATGGGCAGTAAAGGGATAACATCATTGTAACGGGCTAAAAAAGATAACGTTTTCTTGAAATTTTTTTTTTTTGGGTGGAAGGAAAGGTGACAGAGAAATAATACTTGTGACAGTTATTGAAAAAATATCTAAGTATATTAGAAAAAGTTTTGTCGGAAAATATTACAAAATGTCGGCACTGAGGCAATTCTCCAGAGGCATGTTGAGTATGAGGCGATCTGCGACATGCACTATAACTGGTGCCAATTCGAATCTGGAAAAAAGAAATCTGTGTGACTGCAGCTAATGAACCAAGATTTTAGAAATATTGATTTTGTGTAATTGGTGAGTGTTTGAAAAGAGTCGTTTAATTTTCACCAAAAAGAATGTTCCTTTATTAATAAATATTGTTTAAATTAACTAATCAAAAATCACCTATGTAGTTTCAACTGGAAATATGGTTTCAAAGATGTGGTTAAATCTTCAGGTAAAAAGATTAAATTTGTAGAAGCTATGCTGCGTGCCGTTTTGAAAAGTCATTTTCCGAGAAATACGGGTTTGAAGTTTTGAAATGTGTTATAGGCATGAACATATGATGAAATTTTACGTTTGGAAGGCTCTTACAATGAATCTGCTATTCTAAGACTGGCCTATCGTATTGACGCCGTTGCAACCGAAATCACATACACCAGTTTATCATAGAACGATTGTAATACCGCTCGTGGCAATTCCATGAACGGACAAAACTTTACAATTCCGTTTAGCCCTACTTCAAACAGCAGCATTACTAGGACGATTGGAGGAATGATCTCATACGCGTTCCGTATAAACTTACTATTTGGTACAGCAACTTCTGGCAGAGTGGAAAAGCAATAATTACTGTAAATCCTACGCCTCGAGGGCTTCGTTCCGGCAAGGTGAAGTCTGTTTTGCACGTTGTACATTTCATTTAAAAGCATATAGCTCAATTCGTAATTCACATAAAAATTCCGATCACTGCCTCTTAGCAGAGGCAATGAATCCTTCCGATCTACTCTCAGCCTCATATCTTTTCTTTGCGGTCGCTTTGATGACATACTGCTTCAACGCCGCGTCGGATACGTTGTTTTCGTACTTTTTCTGCACTTGCTTCTCAGTACACAGCACCATGTCTGTGACATGCACTTACTACTGGTCACAAAATTACTGCGGCACACTCCCGTCAGTTCTCGCTTTAATTGTAATTTCATGCGCTTTGACAGCGCCGTTGTTGTGAGAGAAGTAGATATTCTCCGCACCATTTGTTTCCAAATATTGATTTGCTTATGCAGCTTGACATGAAGTGGACAGCACCGCGTATCAACAGGTTTACGAGCTAATTTCCCTTCTTTCTTTTCCTAATTAATGTAACATTTGCAACCAGTCTCATGTTGCACTCTTCTCTATGTATATAACGTATTTCAGTCTCCGACAAACATTCGCACCACACTTCAAATGAAGTGTCAAACAGCTCACTCTGATCGTTTACTTACTCCATTTGTATTAAATTTACTAACAGCTCATTTTCCACTAAAAATGGAAAAAGAAAGGATTTGGAGAAAGCTGCGGATTCCAAGCTATTTCCATGAAACATTAATAGTATTAACAGACTGGAAAATGCCAGCTATGTATGTCTCCACCAATAATCATTGTCAATGAGGGATGAAAACATCAACTTCGAAGTGCCTAACATTGAAAACTAATGTGAATGAAACCAGAGGTGCGCCGTATGAATTAAGAACTCTTGTTTTGCTCTACCCCTAAAAGCGAGGTGTTTTGCACGTCTTAAGTATCTTATTAGCTGAAAGCAAGAGGAAACTGCAGCCGTAACTTTTCCCGAGGGCCGGCCGAGGTGGCCGAGCGGTTCTAGGCGCTCAGTCTGGAACTGCGCGACTGCTACGGTCGCAGGTTCGAATCCTGCCTCGGGCATGGACATGTGTGATGTCCTTAGGTTAGTTAGGTTTAAGTAGTTCTAAGTTCTGGGGGACTGGTGACCACAGATGTTGTCCCATAGTTCTCAGAGCCATTTCAACCATTTTTTCCCGAGAGGGCGTGTAGGTGTAGTTCTATGGTTAAATATGACGATGGCATCCTCTTGGGTAACATATTCCGGAGGTAAAAATAGTCCCGCATTCGAATATCCGGGGGGGGGGGGGGGGGGGGAGGGAGGGGGGAATACTCAGGGGGACGTCGTCATCAGGAGAAACAGAACTGGCTTCCTACTGAACGGAGCGTGGAATGCCAGGGTCCCTTAATCCGGCAGGTAGCTTATAAAAATTAAAAAAGGAAATCAATAGTTTAAAGTTAGATATGAATGAAATTAGTGATGTTTAGTCGCAGGAGGAGCAGGTCAGGTGAAAAATTTGGAAATTTGTGGTAAAGACTATGGGACTAAAACTGCTGAGGGTCATCAGTCCCTAGACGTACGCACTTCTTAGACTAATTTACGCTAAGAACAACACACACACACACACACACACCCATGCGCGAGGGAGACTCGAACCTCCGACGGGGGGAACCGCTCGAACCGTGACAACACGCTCTAGACTGCATGGTTATCCCGCTCGGATCAGGCCAGTGTGAATAAAGGGCTAGAAATACAAAATCGAATATCGGTAATGCAGGAGTAGGTTTGATAATGAATAAAAGAATAATAATGCGGATAAGCTAATATGAATAGCATAGTAAACGCATTATTTAACCAAGACAGACACAAAGCCTACACCGACCACAGTAGTACAACTTTATATGCCAACTAGCTCCCCTAGTGACGAAGAGAGATTGAAGAAATGTATTATGAGATAAAAGAAACTATTCAGATAGTTCAGATGGGACGAAAATTTAACCGTCATGGGGAACTGGAATTCAATAGTAGGAAATGCAAGAGAAAGTAAAGTATTAAGTGAATATGAACTGGGGTAAAGAAATATAAGAGGAAGCCATATCTATGTAGAATTTTTCACGGAGCTAACACTTGGTTTAAGAATCGTGAAAGAAGGTTGTTTACGTGGAAGCAGACCTGGAGACATTGGAAGGTTTCAGATTGATTATATAATGGTAAGAAAGAGATTCAGGAACCAGGTTTCAAATTGTAAGATGTCCCCAGTGGCAGATGTCGACTCTGACCACAATTTATTGGTTATAAACTCAAGATTAAAACTGAAGAAGCTGCAAAAAAAGGCAGAAATTTAACCACAATTTATTGGTTATGAAGATTAAAACTGAAGAAGCTGCAAAAAAGGCAGGAATTTAAGGAGATGGGAATAAACCAAAGAACCAGAGGTTGTAGAGTGTTTCAGAGGGTGAGCATTAGGGAACGATTAACAAGAACATGGGAAAGGAATAAAGAAGAATGGTAGCTATGAGAGGTGAAACATTGAAGACATCAGAGGATTAAGTAGGTAAAAATACGAGGGCTAGTGGAAATACTTGGATAACACATGAGATACTGAATTTAATCGATGAAAGAAGAAAATACAAAAAATTGCGATAAATGAAGCAGGAGAAAGGAAATACAAACATTCAAAAAAGAGATCGACAGAAAGTGCCAAATAGCTTAGCAGGAAATGGCTAGAGGACAAATGTAAGGGTGTAGAAGGGGGTAAGATGGAGGATGCCTACAGGAAAATTAAACAGTCGTTTGGAGAGAAAACAACCAATTGTGTGAATATAAAGAGCTCAGATGGAAAACCAGTCCTTAGCAAACAAGGGAAAGCAGATAGCAGAAGGGCAATATTATGGAAATGGAAGAGGACGTAGATGAAGATGAGAAAGGGTACATATGACACTGCGTGAAAAATTTGACAAAACACTGAAAGACCTAAGTCAAGATAAGGCCCGGGAAGTAAACAACATTCAGTTAGAGCTTTCGATAGCTTTGGGAGAGCCAGCCATGTCAAAACTATTCGATCTGGTGCGCAAAGTGTATAAGACAGGGGAAATACCCTCACACTTTAAGAAGAATACAATAATTCCAAGGAAAGCAGGTGTTGGGCAGGTGTCAAAATTACGAAGAACTATCAGTTTAATCAGTCACCGTCGCAAAAATACTAACACGAATCCTTTAAAGAAGAATGGAAAAGCTGAAAGAAGCCGACTTCGGGGAAGATCAGTTTGGATTCCGCGAGAAATGTAGGAACACGAGAGGCAATTACTGACCATACGACGTCTCATAGAAGATAGGTTAAGAAAAGTCAAACCCATTTTTCTGGCATTTGTAGACTTAGAGAAAACATTTGATAATATTGACTGGAATACTCTGTCCCGAATTCTAAAGGTGGCAGCGGTAAAGTACACGGAAAGAAAGGTTATTTACAAGTAGTATAGAAACCAGATGGCAGTTGAAATCATCGAGGGGGCACGAAAAGAATGGTAGTATTCGAGAAGGGAGTGGACAGGGTTGTAGCCAATCCGCGATGTTATTCAATCTGTATATCTGAGCAAGCAGGTAAAGGAAACAAAAGAAAAATTTGGAGTAGGAATTAAAGTCCAGGGAAAAGAAATAAAAACTTTGAGATTTACCAATGACATTGTAATTTTGTCAGAGACAGCAAAGGACTGGGAAGAGCAGTTGAACGGAAATGGACAGTGTCTTGAAAGGAGGATATAAGATGAACATCAACAAAAGCAAAACGAGTATAATGGAATGCAGTCGAGTTACATCAGGTGATGCTGAGAGAATTAGATTAGGCAATGAGACACTTGAAGTAGTACGTGAATTCTGCTATTTGGGAAACAAAATAACTGATGGTGGCCAAAGCACGGAGGATAGAAAACCTAGACTGCTAATGGCAAGAAAATCGTTTCTGAAGAACAGAAATTTGTTAAAATTGAGTGAAAATTTAAGTCAGGAAGTCCTTTCTGAAAGTATTTTATGGAGTGTATCCATGTAGTGGAAGTGTAACATGGACGACAAATAGTTTACACAAGAAGAGAAAAGAAGCTTTTGAAATGTAGTGCTACAGAAGAATGTTGAAGATTAAATGGGTAGATCACGTAAATAATGAGATACTAAACAGAATTGGGGAGAAGAGAATTATGTGTTACAACCTGACTAGAAGGAGGGATCGGTTGGTAGGACACATTCTGAGGCATCAAGGGATCACCAATTTAGCACTGGAGGGAAACGTGTGTGTGTGTGGGGGCGGGGGGGGGGGGGGGGGGGGGGGGAGGGGGGAATCGTAGAGGGAGACCAAGAAATGAATACACTATGCATATTCAGTGAAGAGGCTTGCATAGGGTAGAGTAGCATGGAGAACTGCATCAAACCAGCATTCGCACTGAAGACTATAACAGCAACAATTATCTTTCGAGAATGCCTTCACTGGACTACCACGCGGCACCTTTCCCATCGGTCTGAAAAACAATTTTTGCGTTCTTGCCAAAAAAACCTTTTTAATCTAGCTGATTTATGTTCCGTTCTCATTGTGTTATGTGGTTCCATTGATGTTGTTGTTGTTGTTGTGGTCTTCAGTCCTGAGACTGCTTTGATGCAGCTCTCCATGCTACTCTATCCTGTGCAAGCTTCTTCAACTCCCAGTACTTACTGCAACCTACATTCTTCTGAATCTGTTTAGTGTATTCATCTCTTGGTCGCCCTCTTCGATTTTTACCCCCCACACTGCCCTCCAATGCTAAATTTGTGATCCCTTGATGCCCCAGAACATGTCCTACCAACCGGTCCCTTCTTCTTGTCAAGTTGTGCCACAAACTCCTCTTCTCCCCAATCCTATTCAACACCTCCTCATTAGTTATGTGATCTACCCATCTAATCTTCAGCATTCTTCACATCTCTCACATCACAGTTCTGTACGTTGAATGTCTTATGTACAGCAGGTCGTACAGCGATTTTTGTTTTGCCTTCATTGATAAGGTCTCTAAATTAAAGGTTTATCTCGATGAGGTAGCTCGATTGTACCTCTTCGGACGTTGTGGTAAGATGATACGTATACGAGTTCTTATCCGAGAAGGGAACGAATCTGTATTTTGTACCCTCGCTGTATTTTAATTTTATCAGGTAATAATCTGACAATCGTTCAGGCAATTCACATATACGATTACCAATATTATTCGCAGCATATATTCACAAATTTTTCATCGCACGACCATACACTTTCACGTATATACCCACATCTCTCACATCACAGTTCTGTACGTTGAATGTCTTATGTACAGCAGGTCGTACAGAGATTTTTGTTTTGGCTTCATTGAGCCATCCACAGTAATACCTCCGAAACTTCAACAGGGACGTTCAATAGTAGCTTGAAGACCCTGAAGACGGCAGCAGAGAGAAACGTTGTCATGCTGTGAGGCCCCTTGTACTCTACAAGCAAAAGGTAGGATGTTGACTGCATATTTCCGTTGTTGGCAGAAGAGCACAATGTCCTTAATGTCCCCTACACTTCGCACTCGTAATATAGCAAGTCCACCCTCCCAATTCAGTGTGCAAGATGTGAGAACAGAGTGTTGCAGGATTCACAAATCCTGGTTTCGAGGACATGACTAAGGGGCAATCCATAGAAATGGAACTGGCGTTGTATACAGTGGCGGTACTCATCACGATAAAGGAGAATCATGAGAAAATTGCGAAAGAATTATTATTTGAATTTAACGAAAGTCAACAGAAAATCACTACAAAAATAATATCAGCATTCAAAGAGAGTCAACAAAAAATCTTGAGGGAATTAGAAGAGAGTCATGAAGAGAAACAGATGACCTCATGTAATGAAATGTGTAACACACCTCTTCTTTTCTCTGAACGTCCGATGCCAATGAAGCCATGTTCAACACCAATATCAGACTCAGGCTTGTTAATTGCAATACTTAGTTCCAACATCATCACGTCACTCAGAATGCCTGCTACAGCGATCGCAGATGACGAAACTGGTGGCATACGCACGTATAGTGATGGTGCCGCGTTGAACGCTAACATTCCCAGATGTAGGCCGTTATCAGTGGACAAAGTGCGCACATTGAAGCAAAAAGTGCAAGAAAAGCATTTGAACATCACTGCTATAAAAAATCTGAAGCCGACTGTTAAAAGAGCGAAAACGTGGTTTAGGTGAAAAGAGTCACATTTTGTTAGAAATGGCTCTGAGCACTATGGGACTTAACATCTTAGGTCATCAGTCCCCTAGAACTTAGAACTACTTAAACCTAACTAACCTAAGGACATCACACACATCCATGCCCGAGGCAGGATTCGAACTTGCGACCGTAGCAGTCCCGCGGTTGCGGACTGCAGCGCCTAGAACCGCACGGCCACCGCGGCCGGCCCATTTTGTTAGATTGGGATAAAAAAACTAGAAGTAAGAAGTGGAAAAATGGTAGTACACGGAATCTGAGGTGAAGTTCCTGCAAAAATTCTGGTTCAAAAATCAAACAATCGAGATTTTGATCTGATTTGCAACAGTCCACACAACCGCAGATGGCCGGCCGGTGAGGCCGACTGGGGGCGCTTCAGTCTGGAAGCGCGCGACCGCTACGGTTGCGGGTTCGAATCCTGCCTCGGGCATGGGTGTGTTTGATGTCTTTAGGTTAGTTAGGTTTAAGTAGTTCTAAGTTCTATGGGACATCACATGTTAAGTCCCATAGTGCTCAGAGCCACTTGAGCCAACCTGAGATGTGACGCAAAATCTAACAGTCAGAACCGAAGTAGCGCGCTCCCCGTACGAACGATTACAATGATGCACTTGTAAAGTTATACAATGCAAGGAAAGGCGCAAAAAGACGGAAAGGATTTGGGCAAGATGCGATTGTTATAATGTACATCAGCAAGAGGACTAAAGGCGCCTCTAAAGGAACTATCAACTTTTAGGAATAGTGATTAATACAGTGTTTTTGCCGTCTGTATTATCGTGTTGCATGTGTATTGAAAGCCAAAAAGTAGCCTGTCGTTTCTTACGAGCAATGTAAGTTTCTTTTCCCTACTATTTGGAGGTACAAAATTAGTGGAATAGCAATGGATATCGTGGGAGTGTTACCATGCTGCACTTATTATGTTTTGTCGTGCATGTGGGTGTTGAGCAACTCTGTCACTCTGTGATTTGCATGTCTGCTAATTTTAGGAGTAGCGAAGGAGAGATACATTGATATGACACAGTTCCTCTTCAACTTTGCCACGTTCTGTGGAAGTAATTTCAAACTCCAGTATCTTGAATAAAAATAGATACAGTGTTGTCATTTGTAAGGAAGAATTATGAAAGTATGCCAGTATCGCCCAGACGTTGTGCTTCTTAGACGTCGTGGACTGCTCGTGTGCAGAGTAACACTACCATTTTCGACAATTTTCGACTAAGGATCCGTCACATCTCCATAAACAGGATCATTCCACAGATTAGCTACTCGATCTGAGTCAAACAAGTAATAGGAAGGTATGAGTTAAAACTCATTCCTGGTTGTAAGTGTGTAACCCTGAAACTCATGGAAGGAGCGAGACTGTGAATCAGAAAAAGATTGAAAATTTCGTTTTTATCTTAAAATGTATATCCTCATTATGTGGAAAAATCTATCCGCACTTTTCCGAAAGTAGATCCGGTCAGACGCTGACAGTAAATGCGATCTTTATGCGGACATACCCTTTCTGCTGCCTGAACATGATTATATGGGCTCGATGTAGGGCCACTCAACCAGTAAGTTACAGCTGCATGCCATACTGTCCATGTAGGAATGGAACTTTCGTAACTCCTACGTTTCTCAAAAGAATCCGCCCAGAACCACAATACGTTTGAGGCGGGGAATCCGTAAGAAGGAAAGAGCATTCCGTACACGCTGAAGCGTCAAAGAAACTGCTATAGGTATGAGTATTCAAATACAGAGATATGTAAACAGGCAGAAAACGGCGCTGCGGTCGGCAACGCCTATATAAGACGTTTGGCCCAGTTGTAAGGTTGGTTACTGCTGCTACAATGGCAGATTATCAAGATTTAAGTGAATTTGAACGTGGAGTAATAGTCAGCGCGCGAGCGATGGGACACAGCATTTCCAAGGCAGCGATGAAGTGGGAATTTTCCCGTGCTACCATTTCACGAGTGTATCGTGAATATCATGAATGCGGAAAACATCAAATCTCCGACATTGCTGTGGCCGGAAAAATATTCTCCATTAACGGGACCGACGACGACTCAAGAGAATTGTTCAACGTGACAGAAGTGCAACCCTTATACAAATTGCTGCAGATTTCAATGCTAGGCCATCAACAAGTGTCAGCGTGCGAACCATTCAACGAAACATCATCGATACGGGCTTTCGGAGCCGAAGGTCTACTCGTGTACCCTCGATGAATGCACGACTCAAAGCTTTACGCCTCGCCTGGGCCCGTCGACACCGACATTGGACTGTTGATGAGTGGAAACACGATGGGTGGTCGAACGACTCTCGTTTCAAATTGTATCGAGCGCATGGATGTGCACGGGTATGGAGACAACCTCATGAATCCATGCACGCTGCATATCAGCAGAGGACTGTCAAAGCTGGTGGAGGCTCTGTAATGGTGTGGGGCGTGTGCAGTTGGAGTGATATGAGACACCTGATACGTCTAACTAAGACTCTGACAGGTGACAGTTACGTGAGCATCCTGTCTGATGATCTGAGTCCATTCATGTCCATTGTGCATTCCGACGGACTTGAGCAATTCCAGCAGGACAATGCGACATCGCACACGTCCAGAAGTGCTACAGAGTGCCTCCAGGAAGACTCTTCTGAGTTTAAACACTTCCGCTGGCCACCAAACTCCCCAAATGCCTTGTATTTAACATGCGCCGTCCTCATACCTATGTACTAAAGTTCGCCAGTATGGGAGGGTCCAGACCCGCCCAAGCCCGTGTATGGTCTCCACTCATCTGCATTTTTCATTGACACTGTCTCTTCTCTCTTTTGCTCCATTCATCACCCTCTCTTTTACTGCCACTGTCTCACACTATCAATATCTCCTCTTCCTTTGCCTACCCCTGGCATTGTTTTCATCCATCTCTTTTTCTCTTCAATGCTACTTTCTCTCTGCCATCATTAATCTCTTCTTTCTTTCTCTCTCAACGGCACTTGACTTCCACCGTCACTATGTCTCTGCTACTCTCTTTCAGTACAAAAAAGTGCGAATACGTCCGTATGCTAGTCTTTTCAAGAGGAACGTATCAACCTTTTTGTGCTCCTACAAGAGCACTTTTTCGTTGGTTCCCTTCTTTTCCTACTCCAGAGGGTTATGTTGCTTATATAAAAAGAATTCTATACATCAGTAAAATTTTGACTACCTATGTACTTCGACACTTTCGTATACTTTGACACATACAAACAACGAATAAGTACGCATAATATAAGGCTACCATAGTATCCTCTACTTCACATTTTTTCTAGATACTTTGCTCGTCGATCACAATTCATCTAAATGGGCCACTTATGATTTGTATCTTAAGCCCAAATCCTCGTTCAAATGAGCAAAACATAGGCAAAGTATGGAATTTTTGTGAGACAACGAAACGACATACAAAGGATCTGTATAACTGACCAAACTTCGAATTTCATTTTAAATTTTTAGTGCAAAGAAGAAAACAAATGGCGCCCGTAATTATGGTTCTATGAAGGGCCTGCGAGTTTGAAGTACGCAGACTGCGTGCAGAGTAGCCTCTCAGGGGTTCTCTGAAATCAAAATGGATAACATCAGTCGATAATACATTAAATTTATGGTAGCTTATATCTAATCACAATGAAATAACCTTAAATTTAACGATATGGTGCTAACTCGAACTTTGAGTTCGATTTTTGGGGGTTTTGCTAACTGTTACGGTTTTACAAAAAATATTTAAGTCTAACAAATTTCATGTATTATAGATTCCAAAATCCCAAGGAAAGTGTTTACTTTTCGTGGATCAAAGGCAGAAGGTAATAGGATAAACGGTTTTTATTTTATGCTGCACGCAGTTTTGACAAATCGTTTCTCGTGAAAAACCTGTTTCTGCACACGTTGTTCTTCAGCTTATTAGGAGAATATGTCTGCACGCACACTGCAATATAAACCATTTTGTGAATGTGCATCACGTCACGACAAATTTTTTATCTGAGCCGGGCGTCTTCGGCTGAGGGCATCCCACGGCGGCTGTTTCGAACAACGGGTTGTAAAAACTTTTGTAACGCACTGATTAAAAAAGGTTTTCGTCTCAATACATGCATCTATCAACTAACGCAATTTATAAAAGAGTAAAAATGTTATTAGAAATATTTTGATGAACTAGCAGTCTCTCCAGTTTACATAATTTTTAGCAGTTATTTTAACCTTTTTAGGCATCTTAAGACCATTTTTAGATCATCTTTTGTCGTTACAGACCCGCTTGTGGCATATCTCTATAGGCGTGAACTTCCCATCAGACAGAGACAACGTGTCATAAAATTTTATTGGTGGAAAAAAGCTGACTAAAAACGTAGTTTGGTGATCTCACAATCCTTGCTATGGCCCTAGAACTTTTGTCACGTGTTCACTACGTCAGTTAAAATCTGGTATTGCATGGGTATTTTACATACGTAAGTACGGTAACTTTGAACTTCTAGATCTCGGTAACGGATAACGATATCGCAAAAGTTTCAAGGTTCCCCGATAACATCATCTTACGAACATACGGTAAAAATTTCGGAAATTACAGAAGTGCCCATCCACCAAATTGTTATTTTTGGTGCCCAAAACTCATGGTTTTTTCAGGTGTAGCTTGATGAAAGATACAAGCAGGAATATGATGTTTCTAGATGAATGTCTAAAGAATGTACAGTTAAAATTTGACCCATTTTCTACGGCTACTTATTTAGATAATTGCGGCCCACAAGGCAAATACGGCTAAAATCTTGGTTTTGCGGTGTTCTGCATCAGTTGGATAATTTTGAACCCCTGCATATCAGTAAGAGATGTTGATATCGAAAAAGAAATTCGATGTTACCCAAGAATATCATTTTAAGAAGAGATGGTAAAAATTTCGTGAATGTGCCATGAACATAAATTATGGAAGTGGCCACTCGCACAACTGGTACTTTTCGTACCAAAAAATCAAGTTTTTTGGGGGTTTTCTCAGGAAGCACCTATGAACAAAAGGTGCTTTTGTAAACTGTCTTAAGATCTACCATGGACCGTACCTAATGAAAAAGAACCAACCAATTCGCTCAATTTACATGGGCTGCAGGAATTGTGTAATGTTAAAATTTTGACCTTGTACTGTTTAATAGCTACGGTATGTCCGTTCTTCCGATAGATATATAGCCGAAGGGCTACCCGAAATACTTAACCCCTTATCTACGTGATGAACGGACCCAAGGTATGACTCTCTGAAAAATCGCACTTTTACGAGCGGCTTTCTGAAATATACTGGTACTCAAATAATTTGTAACCCATACGTATTGTACTTCTCATGCCGCCAACCTGTGTTGAATAAACATAGTTTGCAAATAAATTAAAAACTCAAAATAAAAATAAAATTTAATTTCAATGTGCTACATAGGATTGACATTTTCTGACAGTCTTATTTTATGTATTGCATTTTCTCTATCTGACTTAAGCCAGTGTTTCGTTATTTCTTCTTGTAAAGACACTGCCGATTCCTCCCTCAGCTCATTTCGAGTTATTCTCTTCAATTTCTGTTTTGGACTTAATTTTCTCCTTTCCGTGCAATTAGAACAAATAAAACACTGTTATGCCTTAATCAACTGAATTCAGACTTGTACTTCTTGAGCATCCTGATTTTATTCTTCACAATTGGATTTTTTGGCGTTTTGTGCCAGAATCTAGTATCTCAATACTACCAAAACATAGAGCAACTTTTAGGCTCCTTTAACACTACGATACTACTGTTGAAACAGAAAGCAACACTCCGTAGGTAACTATCGCAATATTAACGTGTAACATGTAGCTCAGTCTACGGTGCGAAAGTCAGCATAGCCCCATAGTCACGGACTGAGCGTAGAGAAGCATATGCAGGAATGTTCTAGGGCCGATTTAGGCAAGTCCTAGGATAGGTGGTTTGCAGTTGCGTTCCCGTTAGTTGTTATGAAGCGTCAAGTAGGTGTGGGTGACTCTGCTGAGTGCTCGTACGGTGTAGTGTTGGATTTGCATTCCTGCAGAAAAAAAGAAAGGAGTGGTGAAATTCGTTGTCTGCACATAGGTTACTCCTCTCGAATAGCACCAAGGGGACCGCCAAACTTACCGTCTCCAATCGAATGACGAATCACCGTCAAGCTACGTCGCATACTCTCACTTCATGAGTCACTGTGGAGAGGTTTGAAATTTAATCCATGACATTGGCGCTAGACCGGACATCAGAAACTCTGCGCCACCATCGCTCCTTCCCCTGTAGGCCAAATACTGGCAGTGAAAAATTTCACCGCAGTAATTTCAACCGTCTTACCTCCGAATCGAGCGGCACCGCACAGATGCGCATTAGTGACCTCAGTTACGGAGGCGGATCCATGGTTAACAGGTAGCAGCAGATTATCACTGACATTGCCGCATCTTCGTTTGAATTTAGCGAAGCTGCAAAAATTATTCTCATTTTGGGAGCGTACATCCTGACATGTGTTTTGTTAGCTGTAAAAACAGCACATAACTTACTTTGTAAGAGAACTCCAGTTTCATTTATTAAATTAATTGGTGCAGCTGGATTCTATAGTGAGCTGTCACCCTCATATGCCTTGTATTTGACACACGCTGTGTAAATTGTCCCGCCATAAGCTAACAATTATATTTGTGCTCCCTGTTTTCAATTATAAATGATTGACAGGCACGGCGTCTATTACGACACCTCAGTTACGAATACAATGCGGGCTTTTGAATCTGTACAGTCTATTGTTGGACGCTACATGACTCTTTTGTATATATATATATATATATATATATATATATATATATATATATATATATATATATATATACGACGGCTTGTTGGTAAGTAAGGTCTCCGAAATTTTAATGTGAAAACGCTTTCAACTTTTTAAATAAAACAATCTTTATTAACATGAGAGTGGCCTCTCTGATCATGATGCTCAGCTAGTTACAGTGTATGACATAGCTCCATTCAGTAATTCAAAACTACACTTCAAAGTTGTGCGTTCAATTAATGACTCAACAATTAGAAATTTCAGAGAAAATCTTCAGCAGTTAGACTGGGATGAGGTGTACAAGGACCCTGATGCTAATTTAAAATATAACTTATTTCATGATATACTTGTAAGAGAATTTGAAAACTGTTTCCCCAAAAAAGTAGTTAAATCTAATTATAAGAAACCATGCAAAAAACCTTGGCTTACTAAAGGACTAAAAATATCTTGTAACCACAAAAGGGAACTGTATGTAACAACAAGAAAGAGTAATGACCCAGATACAGCCAAATATTATAAAAACTACTGTGCTACATTAAGAAAGGTTATTAAAAAGTCCAGAAGCATGTGCATCATGTCTGAGATTAATAACTCTGATAACAAAATCAAAACAATTTGGAATATTATTACAAGGGAGAGAGGGCAACCAAGAGTTCAGGATGACGGCATCACCACCAAAGCGAATGGAAACTTGATAAAAAACAAGCCGGAAGTCGAAAACATTTTGAATAATCGTTTTTTAAATGTTGTAGAGAAAATAGGATCTAAATGTTCATTAGAAGAAGCAAGGCAGTTAATGGAAGAGGCCTTACCCACACCATTTGATATAATTGAAATTCCACCCACCTATCCTTCTGAAATCAGGAAGATAATAAACTCTCTCAAGAATAAAAGCTCACATGGAACTGATGGCATTTCCAGTAGGATAATAAAAGCTTGTTCCCAAGAAATAAGTGGGATTCTCAGCCACATATGTAATAGCTCTCTGAAGCAGGGTATTTTCCCAGGTAAACTGAAGTATGCCATTGTTAAACCACTGCATAAAAAAGGGGATACGTCTGATGTCAACAACTACCGCCCAGTCTCTCTTCTGACTGCCTTACCCAAAATTCTTGAAAAAGTAATATATTGTAGAGTAGCTTCACACCTTTGTAAAAATAAAGTTTTAACAAAATGTCAGTTTGGTTTCCAGAAGGGTTTTTCAACGGAAAATGCTGTATATACTTTCACTAATGAAATATTAAATGCTCTGAGTAACCAGAAGTCATCCGTTGGGATCTTTTGTGATCTATCAAAGGCTTTTGATTGTGTAAATCATGGAATACTTCTAGCAAGCTCAAGTATTGTGGTATGAATGGGACGGTGCTCAAATGGTTTAAATCATACCTAACTGGAAGAGTGCATAAAGCTGAAATAAGCAGTTCACATGATATGCAAAAAACTGGTGATTTCTCAAACTGGGGAACAATCAAGAATAGGGTGCCGCAAGGTTCGGTCTTGGGTCCTCTGCTGTTCTTAATATATATTAAGGACTTGCCATTCTATATTCACGAAGATGCAAAGCTGGTACTTTTTCCCGATGATACAAGTATAGTTATCATACCCAACAGAAAAGAATTAACTGGTGAAATTGTAAACGATGTTTTTCAGAAAATCATTAAGTGGTTCTCTGCAAATGGGCTCTCATTAAACTTTGACAAAACACAATATATACAGTTCCACACAGTAAATGGAATGACACCATTAATAAATATAGACTTCGATCAGAAATCGGTAGCTAAGGTAGAATATCAAAAATTTCTAGGTGTATGCATTGATAAGGGGTTGAACTGGAAAAAACACACTGAGGATCTGCTGAAACGTTTGAGTTCAGCTACTTATGCTATTAGGGTCACTGCAAATTTTGGCGATATACATCTGTGTAAATTAGCTTACCACGCCTATTTTCATTCTCTGCTTTCGTATGGCATCATATTCTGGGGTAACTCATCATTGAGTAAAAGAGTGTTCATTGCACAAAAGCGTGTAATCAGAACAACTGCTGCAGCTCATCCAAGATCATCCTGCAGACACTTATTTAAAAATCTAGAAATCTTCACTGTAGCCTCACAATATATATATTCACTTATGAAATTTGTTATTAACAATCCGAACGAATTCAAAAGTAATAGCAGTGTACATGGCTACAACACTAGGAGAAAGGATGATCTTCACTACTCTAGGTTAAATCTAACTTTGGCTCAGAAGGGGACAAATTATGCTACCACAAAAGTCTTTGGCCACTTACCTAATAGCATCAAAAGTCTGACAGATAGCCATATAGCATTTAAAAGGAAATTAAAAGAATTTCTTAATGGTAACTCCTTCTACTCATTAGATGAATTTTTTGATACAGTAAGTGGGTAATTTCCCAACCGCCACAAAAAAAGTGTCATGTAATATTTTGTGTAATGTAATATCTTGTATAGACTCCCTTTATTAACCTGACGCGTTCCACATCATTACGAGGTGTCGTATTCATGATCTATGGAACAAGTACTAATCTAATCTAATCTAATTTAATCTAATCTCATCATTCTGCATATTTAGTATTCATGTCTATATATTTGCAGTCCTCATCCATTAGAGGGCTGAGGACTGTAGCGTATAATGTGGCGGTGTGTGACTTAACTATTTCGGTACGTGAGAAGTAGCGTACTGTTATCAAGTTTCGAAGCCGAGGCGATGGTCCATACATGGAGCACACTCTCCTTCAGCGTGACAATGCCAGGCCATCCACACACGAGCGCTGCGACATTTACAACAATCCGACGTCTTGGATTCACTGCCATGGTCATCCTCCATACAGTCCCGACTTGGCCCAATCCGATTTTCATGTTTCCCGAACTTAAAAAAAGCCTTCGACGACTTCACTTTGCTAGTGATTATGCGGTATATACAGAGGTGAGGTTGAGGGATGTTCAAATAGAGACTGATCAGTGACCATGGAACAGTTGTAATAGTCATCAACAGCTAAAAAGACAAAGCGTCTCAAAGAGGACTAATCATTAATTTATAAAATGAACATATAGAGGAGCGGAAGGGGAATGTCTGACGATTATGGAAAAAAAACCATGTACCTATTAACAGAGAGTGCCTTGGTAAATGATACACGGAAATGTCAAATGGTTCAAATGGCTCTAATCACTATCGGACTTACATCTGAGGTCATCAGTCCCCTAAGCATAGAACTACTTAAACCTAACTAACCTAAGGACATCACACACATCCATACCCGAGGCAGGATTCGAACCTGCGACCGTAGCAGCAGCGCGGTTCCGGACTGAAGCACCTAGAACCGATCGGCCACATCGGCCGGCTACGGAAATGTCCAACTGAACAATTACCACTGCGCAAAAGAAACTAAGCAACCTGTAAAAATCACACATAGCCAAATATTATTCAAAACAAATTTAGCCATAAGAAGTGGAATGCATGAAGCGAGTTATAACTAAGGTAGCAAGACCATGTACACAAAATAAGGAGTCCTTTGACAAAACTGTAAAAAGCATAAAACTTCATTGTCCATGCAGCGACACACAGGGACTAAGACTGTAGCAAATAAAAGGCGATACGTAGTAACATACTGATGATGAGCGACAGCACCGCGAGTCTGTCCGCAGCTCATGGTCTAGTGGCTACCATTGCTGCCTCTGGATCAGGGGGTCCCGGGTTCGATTCCCGGCCGAGTTGGGGATTTTCTCTGTCCGGGGACTGGGTGTTTGTGTTGTCCTCATCATTTAATCATCATCATCATTAGCGATAGTGGCTCGAGTGGACTGTTTAAAATCCGGCCTGTGTAAAAATTGGGACTTTGTACAGGCGGTGATGACCGCGCAGTTGAGCGCCCCACAAACCAAACATCGTCAGTCATCATCACCGCGAGTCTCAATGCCGTCCGGTGGTGTTGCGGTCACTTGACGCCATAATGAAAGCAGGTAGAGCCAGTATTAGTGTCGCAGTTTGGGAAATCCACTGACATAAGCGACTTCGATGTAGGGCAGAATGTCATGGTCTGGCGCCTGGCTGCGAACACCTTGGAGACGGAGAAACTGATCGGCTGTTCACGTGCTACTGTTGTGGGCATCTGTGGACAGTTGTATAAAGACAGTGATACCAAAACAGGGGACAAGGCATTACACCTCGGCGCCTCATCACAGAATGTGGATGTTGGATGCTTATCTGTTCCGCAAAGTGGAACAGACGGCGATTGTAGCAGATCTGTCGACAGAGTGCAATGCTGGCGATGGCACAAGTGTTTCTAAGTACTCCATTCAGCACATATTGTTGAACATGGGGCTCCGCAGCAGACGAACCTACGTGTTCCCATGTTGACCCATAGTAATCGTCGTTTACGACTGAAGGGGGCACAGGATTATCGAGACTGAACCACGGATCAGTGGAATGCTGTCACCTGTTCAGCTGAATCACGGTTGTGTTACACCAGACCTTGGTTGTGTCCGAAAACGTCGTCATCCAGGATACGCCGTCATCCAGTGAACGGCTGCTCGAAACATCCGCGAGACACAGACGCAGGTCGGGAAGCGGGGGGCAGTGTTATACTACGAGTGACATTCACTGTGACAGCTGTGGACTACTTTACTATTTATGCGGAAGACCTACATTCTTTCATGTCTCATGTCTTCCCTAAACGGCGATGGCATCTTCCAGCAGAATAAACAGACGTGGTACGCGCTGTATTCACCCAGAATCGTGAGACAATGGTGCAAGAAGCATGACAGTGAACTCACGTTGATATTGTGGCCAACAAATAATCTATGCTGAAACCGATGGAAAAAATCTGTTCAAATGGCTCTGAGCACTACGGGACTTAACTTCAGAGGTCAGCAGTCCCCTAGAACTTAGAACTATGCTACTGGCCATTAAAATTGCTACATCAAGAAGAAATGCAGATGATAAACGAGCATTCATTGGACAAATATATTATACTAGAACTGACATGTGATTACATTTTCACGCAATTTGGGTGCATAGATCCCGAGAAACCAGTACCCAGACCAACCACCTCTGGCCGTAATAACGCCCTTGATACGCCTGGGTATTTAGTCAAACAGAGCTTGGATGGCGTGTACAGGTACAGCCCATGAAGCTTCAACACGATACCACAGTTCATCAAGAGTAGTGACCAGAGTATTGTGACGAGCCAGTTGCTCGGCCACCACTGAGCAGACGTTTTCAATTGCTGAGAGATCTGGAGAATGTGCTGGCCAGGGCAGCAGTCGAACATATTTCTGTTTCCAGAAAGGCCCGTACAGGACCTGCAACATGCGGTCGTGCATTATTCTGTTGAAATGTAGGGTTTCGTAGGGATCGAAAGCCACGGGTCGTAACACATCTGAAATGTAACGTCCGCTGTTCAAAGTGCCGTCAATGCGAACAAGAGGTGACCGAGACGTGTAACCAATGGCACTCCATACCATCACGCCGGGTCATACACCAGTACGGCGATGACGAATACACTCTTCCAATGTGCGTTCACCGCGATGTCGCCAAACACGGATTCGACCGTGATGATGCTGTAAACAGAACCTGGATTCATCCGAAAAAAATGTTTTGCCATTCGTGCACCCAGGTTCGTCGTTGAGTTCACCATCGCGGGCGCTCCTGTCTGTGATGCAGCGTCAAGGGTAACCGCAGCCATGGTCGCCGAGTTGATAGTCCACGCTGCTGCAAACGTCGTCGAACTGTTCGTGCAGATGGTTGTTGTCTTGCAAACGTCCCCATCTGTTGACTCAGGGATCGAAACGTGGCTGCACGATCCGTTAAAGCCATGCGGATAAGATGCCTGTCATCTCGACTGCTAGTGACACGAGGCCGTTGGGATCCAGCGCGGCGTTCCGTATTACCCTCCTGATCCCACCGATTCCATATTCCGCTAACAGTCATTGGATCTCGACCAACGCGAGCAGCAATTTCGCGATACGATAAACCGCAATCGCGATAGGCTACAATCCGACCTTCATCAAAGTCGGAAACGTGATGGTACGCATTTCTCCTCCTTACACGGGGTATCACAACAACGTTTCACCAGGCAAGTCTGGTCAACTGCTGTTTGTGTATGAGAAATCGGTTGGTAACTTTCCTCATGTCAGCACGTTGTAGGTGTCGCCACCGGTGCGATCCTTGTGTGAATGCTCTGAAAAGCTATTCATTTGCATATCACAGCATCTTATTCCTGTCGGTTAAATTTCGCGTCTGCAGCACGTCAACTTCGTGGTGTAGCAGTTTTAATGGCCAGTAACGTACTTAAACCTAACTGACCTAAGGACAGCACACACATCCATGCCCGAGGCAGGGTTCGAACCTGTGACCGTAACGGTCAAGCGGTTCCAGACTGTAGCGCCTAGAACCGCTCGGCCACCCCGGCCGGCGGAAAAAATCTGTAATGCTATCTGAAGTAGTTTCGCGGCCACAAAATAGCGGCCTGTAATTTTTGGGAACAGTGTAACTTCTGCATGGAGATCTCGCATCACATACATCCAAAAGTCTTCCGAGGAGCTGTCGAATTTATGCTATATTAAGTTCCAAATTTGCGCCAACATTACATTAAGCTAGTGGTCGTCATGTTCTGACGGATCAGTGTGTGTCCCCTAAAGTCCCCCCTCAAAGGAAAATGAATAATAATTGTTATTAGCATCCGACTGGCGTGCCTCTGATACGGTGAGGGATGTGCAGATCAGTACTAGTATTAAAAAAAACTATTAAAACAGTAAATGATGTTCCCGAGGCGACTGAAAGGCTGAATGTAGCAATTGCAAGAGAATTAGCTTCACCCTTAAAAATAATTTCCTGTGGACTCCTTACGCAGAGGCCAGTTCGCAAAAATTCTACATTTCCATATTACTCTGCAATTCATCGAAGCACATTCAAGCTATTTCACTGCCGTTTCACTCTCGAACAGCGCGCAAGAAAGCAAACTTTTAAATCTTTCAGTGCGAACTCTGATTCCTCTTATTTCATTATGATGATCATTTGTTTCCTATGTAGGTTAGTGCCATCGAAACATTTCACACTCTGAGGAGAAAGTTGGTGATAGAAATTTCATGAGAAGATACTCTCCTAACTTAAAACGCCTTTGTTTTAATGATTCTCACTCCATCTCGCGTATTATATCCGTGGCACTCACTCTCTTATTTCGCGATTATACAAAACGAGCTTCCCTTCTTAGATTTTTTTATGTCCTCCGTCAATCCCATTTGATGCAGATCCCGCACCGCGCAGCAGTATTCTAGAAGAGGGCGAACAAGTGTGGTGTAAGCAGGCTCTTTAGGAGTCCTGTTTTGCCAATAAATCGCAGTCTTTTTTTTTTTTTGTTTCCACCATCATTATCTATACGATGATAACAACTTAAGTTATTCGTAATTGTAATCCCTAAGTATTCAGTTGAATTTATAGCCATTAAATTTGTTTGTTTTATCCTGTAATCGAAATTTAGCGGATTCCTTTTAGAACTCATGTGGATGACGTCAGACATTTCATTATTTAGAGTCAATTGCCACTTTTCGCTCCGTATAATGTCTTGTCTAAATCATTTTGCAATTTGTTTCGATCGACTTCATAAGACGGTAAATGAGGGAATCAACTGCGAAAAATCCAGGAGGGGTACTCAGATTGTCTCCTAAATTGTATATGAAACTTAGGAACAGCAGAAGCCCTTGGGGAACGCCGGATATCACTTCCACTATACTCGATGATTTTCCGTCGATTACTACGTACTGTGACCTTTCGGACAGGAAATCTCACGACTAACACGATACCCCACAGGCACACCATTAGAAGGCTTCTGGAAATCTAAAAATATAGAATCACTTTGACATCCCCTGTCGATAACATTAATTACTTCGTGAAAATAAAGAGCTAGTTGTGTTTCACAAGAAAGTTTGTAATTGAGTGCAGGAGGAAAAGCGTCTCTTTTATCGTCTGGTCACCAGTTCCATTTTGGATAACACAACTGGATAAAATATGGTTTCGATTGCACTCGTGCTAAATCTTGGACCAACTGCAAGTCACTCTTGCGGGATCTGCTTAGGCCCATACAGAAACAAGCCCTGCTTCTGGTATCTTCTGGTGAGAGAAATCTTATTAAGCATAATTTTAACTCTTTTTGATAAAATTACAAGGGCAATTTTCTCCTGTAAGAAATGTACTTTGAATGCTTACTCATTGTTTCGCGATTTGAGAATCTCAGGGCCAGCAACAGGCATTGATCTCCATTCACTTACGAACTATGACGAGTTACTCATTTTGTGAAAGTTTCTAACTTGCCTTGCTTGAAATCTGTGATACACTCGTGGCTCCTTGCGTATTTTGCATACTATGAAAATTCGCTCTTTAATAAAGGAGAGTTCTATATTATTCAGAGATCCTCATCAGTAAACTTTCCATCATTAACAGATTCTTAGTTCGAGTCAGTTGAAGATCTTTTCTAACTTCGATCAATTCAAAAAAATGGTTCAAATGGCTCTGAGCACTATGGGACTCAACTGCTGAGGTCATTAGTCCCCTAGAACTTAGAACTAGTTAAACCTAACTAACCTAAGGACATCACACACACCCATGCCCGAGGCAGGATTCGAACCTGCGACCGTAGCGGTCTCGCGGTTCCAGACTGCAGCGCCAGAACCGCGCGGCCACTTCGGCCGGCTCGATCAATTCAGTCATTCCACGACTTTGTTAATGACGTCTTTTGTTGTGTGCAATACTTAGCCATTTTACAGCATACAGGAAAATCTCCACATGATTCACACGCCACTATTCAAGCATTCTAGAGGTAAATTATATAACTTGTTTCACAACAGGTGTTCAAATAATCTGGCTTTTCTGGTGTTGAGTTGATTCTTGAATGTATAAGGGACAGTTACCTGAGAGCCCGTGGCCCACCGATTGTTGGCTGGGGTGAGGAAGCACGCTTCTGACGTTTGAGCTAAGTACAGCTATTGACATGGTACACACGTGCGGTTTATTTTACGTTTCATGCCCTTTTGGGCGTTCTGTATTAATGTTGCACCATGCCTGTTTAGGCAGTTTATAGTTTTAGTGTGTTCCGAAGAAGGCGTTGCAATCGAGGCGTATTCTTTATAATCATTAAAGACAATCGTGGCTGTCGATTTGCTTCGGACGAAGAGGTGCATGCCTAGGTACAATCATGGTTCCGTAGGCAACCGCAAACATTTTTCCATGAAAGAATTGATCGTCTTATCTGACAGTGGAACGGATGGATTAACAGTTGTGACTATTTCTTTTGAAATAATGAACCGTTTACTTCCTTTTTCCCATGTGTCTCGTTTTCATTTGACTGCCCCTTATTCATCCGGTTTCCAGTATTTGAAAAGTTGCAGTTGCTAATAGGTACAGCTACGTTCATACCCTCCTGGGAAAATAGAACAGTGCACCCCTCCTCAGAATTATTATTATACATAAATTATCTGCCTGTACTTTCTCCAATTTCGAATACTGTCTCTGAAACCAGACGAATTTCTCCATTGAAACCAACACGGACTACAACAATTAAGATACAGGGAGGACGATGGTTCGAAATCCGTCCTTCTCTCCATTTAGGTTTACGTGATTTCTTCTAATTAATGAAGACGAATACTGGAATGGTTACCTGTAACGAACTCGGACGGTTTCGTCCCTCCATTTTGTCATACATTGGACACGGCTCCGTCCCTAATAACCATCTCAGCGACGGCACCTTAAGCCCTAACAACACGTCTTCTCGCATTCGGGAGGACGACGGTTCAATCCCGCGTCCGGCCATCATGATTTAGGTTTTCCGTGATTTCCCTAAATCACTCCAGGCAAATACCGGGATGGTTCCTCTGAAAGGGCACGGCCGACTTCCTTCCCAATCCTTCCCTAATCCGATCAGACCGATGACCACTCTGTCTGGTCTCCTTCCCCAAAACCAACCCCCCAACACGTCTTCCATTTCGAAAACAGCGAATCTGCAGAGCCTAAATTGAACCTTTTACACACGATATCCTTAGAGCAATGGATAAAAGCAACCAGATGGATTCGGTGTTTCAACACTTCCGTAGAGTTTTCCATTCGTTACCAGTGTTCGCTGAAAAAATACGGGATGCGTTTGCGAATGAATTTAAAGCTTTCTGACGGGACAAACGTTAGCTTTAATGAAAAACTATCAGCGGCTGCAAGAAATAATTTCTGATGACAGATTTTTTGTTATCTGTGAGAAAGTGTTATCCGCGTAATATCTGTTTACATCTAGGCAAAACATCAGCCTAATCCAAAGATAGGGCACTGCGTCCTAATGCAGAGTTATGAAAATTGTGCACATAACGAAAAGCGAAAATATAGAAGTCTTTTGCCATATGAATGCCCGACAAAAACGTGTAGGGATATGAAGTAAATGATAACATAGTTTCATTTACAACTGAAGCAAATGGTCAGTTTCGATATTACAAGTAGTTTATCTACGAAAGAAATTGCTTACAAGGTTTATTAATGGTTTGTACTGGAATACTGCTCAAGTTTGTGAACTCCATGTCATAATGCACTAGCAGACCTCGAGCATATACTAAAGGGTCGGCACCAACGAAAGACGTCAGCACGAATAGTCACGTAATTGTTAGAGAGACAAAAGAGCATAACAGAAGTGCAAAAAATCTAGACTGCCGCAGATTCCGATGAAGACCTCCAACCTCTTAAAAAGTATTTGGAGGACTTGATTTCATGGACGTAAATTCCAGCTCTTTTGTATAACTCGGATTGAGACTGTACAGACGATCAGATTAAAAGCCATATATTTCCGGAGTTTTTTTTCTAAGCCCACAAAAACTGATAAGGGACAGGAGAGCGGTGTGCTGACCACATACCCCTCCCCATCCACTTCAGTGACGCCTATGGGCCGAGGATGACACGTCGGTCGGTAAGGATTGGCATGGGGAGACGGAAGGCAAGTGGGCTTCAAAAATTCGATTTTTAGATTTTAGCATATTTGAAATGCCTGGTCTTTCTTGCGTGAAACAGTTTTTGTTTTATAAAAATACGACAATTTTTTCGAGAGATATGGTGGTCTTCCTGACGCCCTGTGCAATCTGGGGACGATGACAGCAAGGCTTATGACCGGGTATGTGCAGGACAGTCCTATTGTCCTAATATCACAATTTCTAAATTAGAGTGCATTGGGCATGTTCAGAAGGGAATGGGGTCCAGGTTGAGAAGATTATTGAAAGAGAAGTCAAAAATAGTAGTGGAAGGTTGGTTGTTTTGGGGAAGGAGACCAGACAGTGAGGTCATCGGTCTCATCAGATTAGGGAAGGACGGGGAAGGAAGTCGGCCGTGCCCTTTGAAAGGAATCATCTGTAGTGGAAGATGGTAACAAAATAGGTGGTAAAGGTCGCCTGACAAATGTTGAAATGGATTACAGAATTATTATGGCTTGGCCATAAGAAGAAATGTAGGGAATTTAGAAAACATGAAAAAAGCTGCATGATCTTTTTCCATAAGCTTTCCACAAATGAAAATCCAGTGCATGGTCTTTGCCCGAATGATCCTGACACTTCGTGCAAGTACAGGAGAAGTGCCAGATATGACCACAAACAATTTTTACCTGCATCAGTAATGCATGAAATTAAACCCATATTTAGAGACCTTTGTAAAGATACCTTGTTGAAGAAATGTCTTCATGGAAAACCCAAAATTTAAATGAGTGTGTGAATTCTGTTGTTTGGAACCAGTTACCGAAACTGTATTTGTTCAACTTACAACCCTCAAATTCGGCGTTTATGATGCTATTTTAAGCTTCGATGATGGTGTAATTAGAAAACTGGATGTTTTGGAATTATTGGGCATAAAATATAGTGGAAATACTGCAAAATCCTTGGTGCAAAAAATAAAGAGAGAATACGCAAAGCAGATATTGCTAATTTAAAATGCACAAGAGAAGCCAGACAGAAAAGAAGAGGGACCAAGAGAAGAAAAGAAGACCAGTATGATTCAGATGATGTTCAGTATGGTGCAACAAAATATTAGTGGTAAGTAATTGTCATCAATAATTATACTAGAACTGAAACATTAAACTTTAAATGGATTTTTCTTAAATCTACTTTTTTTTTTTACTTTCAGCTACCATTATTTGATAAAATAATGGGGTTAGAATCATGATATCTGGCCAATTTGTACTGCAGATGGTAAAAAATTATAACAAGTAAATTGAGAAACACCAAACAATCAGAAACTTTTTTATAATAATTAATGTACAAAAAAGTTAAATTTTACTAGTGAAAGACAAAAATTTTTTCTTAAAAATCATAGGAGATATTATGTTCATTTTACTTGTAAACTGAGACATATATGTTATATATATGCAGTAAAAATTTCATTGTTTTATCACTTATAGTTCTTTTGAAAAGTGTACCTATTCAAAGGGTAAAATAGCATTGGCGAATAGGGATAAAAATTGCTTTCCTTCTCCCCTTAAGGCCTTTTCGGACGGATTTCGCTTATTTTGTTTCTAAGCCCACAAGTACCATGAATGAATCTGTCATTTCGACATCGTACCGTTTTCTTCCCTGGTCAGAAAGTCATAAGTGATTAAACGCTGCCTGAACATCCATCGAAGGCAAGTTGCACGTAGTAGGGAGATACCTTTTTCTTTTTCTTTTATTTTAACTTCATCGATATGTTTTTCGGTTGATTTGTCAGGTACAGTCTAGAATTACGCTTCCACTTCGTACATGGGTATGCGCTGTTACGAAATATACACCACCTGATCAAAAGTAAAAATACTAACCGGACAGCGATTAATGGACATTAATGTGAGGAGTGTCCACCCTTCGTCGTTATGAGAACTTGAACCCTGCTGCAGACACTTTCAGTGCTGTGTCTGAATGTCTGTGGAGTAATGGCAGAGCGTTCTTCCTCAAGAGACAAAACGAGAGAAGGTAGTGGTGTTGGACGCTGGAGTCTGGAGCGAAATCGAAGTTCTAACTCATCCCGACGAGGTCTCATTGCGTTCAGGTCGGAATCCTGGGCAGGCCAGTCCATATTAGGAATATTCTTGTCCACAAACCATTGCTTCCCAGATGTTGCTTTGCAACAGGTACATCATCAATCTGATATGAACAACCATCGTCTCCAAACTGTTCCTCCACTGCATGCAGTTCACAGTGTTGAAAAACATGTTTATGTCCTGCCGCAATAAGGCAACCACACCCTAACCACGATAAACACTCCCATACCTTAAAACCACCTCCTCAGTACTTCACTGTTCGCAACAAGAATGATGACAGGTAACTTTATCCAATCATTCTTCAAATCTAAGCCCTCCCATCGGACTGCCAAATGATATATTGTGATTCGCCACTCCAAATCAATTGTTTCCAGTCATCCACTTCTAAAGCCACAATTGTTGTTGAACAATACAAATGAAGTGCATATACAAATTATCAGCATTGTGTACTTGTGTATACTTCATTTATTGCAATAACATGAATATCATTACAGCATGGACGGTAGAAAATATAAAAAGATCATTTCAAGTTATCTTGTTCCGGCGTCAGGGTCCCGGGGCAATTAAATTCCATTCTGATACTTGAAAAATGGATTCCAGGTTTACTGCGAAATGACTGGAATATTTTTCTTAGAACTCCACATTTTTTATCACAAACATTGCTGCCGGATGCATAAAGTTCACAAGTCTTTTCATATAAACTTGCCAATAATCTTGCAAAAATTACTTCAACAGCAAACAGTGATCGTAAAAGTCCATTATATTGCCAACACAGTCTGTAACTTAACCACAGCTCAGAAAAAAATCGTTCCTCTCTCTGCCATACTTGCCGCCAAAATACTACCAAAGATAATAACCTATCAAAGATGGTACACATGGTCCAGTGGCGTCGTCCTTTGCAGACACTCAAGTATCGCTTAGCATTGATTATCGATATGTGCCTCTTATGAGGAGCTGCTCAACCAGTATCCCATTCTTTCTAACTTTCAACAGCAGTCATTGTTCTAGCTGGACTGCTGGTATGATTTTCGAACTAACGAGTGATTTATTACGCTGGTTTAACAATTCCGGAAAAGGTCGGCGGTCCCCGTCTGCCAGTGCATGAGGTCTGCCTACAGTTGAGAGATACAGCGACTGGCACACGTTCGAAACTACTGAGCTCTTCTGACCGGCAAATTCTACTGTTACTGCTTCTCTACTGACTACGCAATATTCCTCGTCTCCTTTTATAGTGTCAGGTCCGCCCTCGTGACATCTATTGGTCAGTTACACATTACATTGGGGAATTCGTATATTTTTGGCCAGATGGTGTATGTGCTCAGCCTAGTTGAAGTGTACGTGTATTATTTCTTCCCGATGCACTGCTTAGCATTGAAGGTGGTAGGGTTGCTTGATGTTTAGGGCTAACGAGTCTATAATGACCAATCATGCCCTCTTGGGCTTTAGATGGATTGAGTTTTAACTTTATATTTCGTGCCCATTTTGATAGTACGCACAGGTCGGCATTGAAACTCTCGTTTATTGGTTTTGCTCAAAGATATAATTGCAGGTCATCAGCATATATGTGGTGTTTACACTGAGGTGACAAAAATCATGGGATGGTGATACGCACATATGCAGACATCAGTGGTATTGCGTTCACAAGGTATAAAAGGGCAAGGCACTGACGGAGCTGTCGTTTGCATTCATGTGATTTACATGAAAAGGTGTGATTATGGCCTGTCGCGTCTAAGCACAGTTTTGTAGTGCAATAGGAACGTTGACGACAATCTGACGGTTGTTGGGGTGTCCACCTTTGTTGTCGGAGATGAGAGGGAGAAACTGGGTGGTTATTGGTTGCAGTGGTAATCTTTTAGGATTAATGGCAGGATGGGTATGCTGAAGAATTCAGTATTTATTTTAGTAATTCATTTATTATCTCTTCGATAACTTATAAAATAGGTGCCAGTTCCTAACTCCTTCTTTAATAAATGTCAGACTCACTTTAATCTTATCAACAGGCCACTCGCCTAAGCTTACAAGAGACAATTACTATTCCGTAAATTGTTCTTCTTAATTAAGAAACTACAAATCCTGTCTATTCCTTGAGACAAAGACAGATCGTCTATGTTCAAAGCTATTCCCCATAATAAATAATGATTACTTATCTTGCAGCTGATGTGCGTGTCACCAGATCTGATCACCGACTTCACGCTGAGAATATTACTTCAGCATGCTGCTGCTGCTGCTGCCTGGCGTAGCTACACGGTGGCTCCTGAAAGTGGTCACTCGCTAGTCGATCATTCTACTGCTCCCTGGATCCTCTCTCAGAATTTCTTGCTTATATACCGTTCTAAGTCGCAGCTCACCTCCTATAATATCCATTCGGGATATTTCCATTATCTGGCTCTTTCGACGCGTAAACACTTTAATGTTTTATTTCTCTTAAAGGTTTCCACTCGATGTTACCACTGACATATACTAGAAAGCTTCCTTTAGCGTCAGGGCCGGCCGTGGTGGCCACGCGGTTCTAGGCGCTGCAGTCCGGAACCGCGCAACTGTTACGGTCGCAGGTTAGAATCCTGCCTCGGGCATGGATGTGTGTGATGTCCTTAGGTTAGTTAGGTTCAAGTAATTCTAAATTATAGTGGTTGATGACCTCAGATGTTAAGTCCCATAGTGCTCAGAGCCATTTGATCCATTTTTTTTTTTAGCGTCAGTGCTAGTGCCTCTTGGCGCAGTCTCAAATAGATCCATCACGTGTTTAATCCGTGATCTGACTTGCTACTTGATGTCCCTACCTTACGTAACATATGGTAAACTTCTGTTGACGTCTCACTGCGGTTCAAATAGTGTCTTAGTGCGCATGTATTGATCTTACCCGTCTTATCTCTCTTCCCTTCACAAATATCCTCCACTTTGGTTTCCCAATTCTTAAACTCTGACACTCCTAATTTCATTAAGTTACAATTGTTCCCCTTTCATTTGATCTGACAAGTATTGCTTATTAAATTTTTTCTTGGGACTGGACAGGCCGCACGACGGGAAATACCAAACTTCGAACGCAGAATGGTTCTTGGAGCTACACGCGCGGGACATTTCGTTTCGGTATCCAATATTGCGAGATCCACAATGTGAAGAGTGTATCGAGAATATTAAATTCAGGCCTAGATGATTGGAAAACTGTGACATCGTTAGATGAGTTCTGATTTCAGTTGCTAAGTGCTGATCATCGTGTTTCAGTCTGGCGCCGACCCGACGAAGCCATGGTCCCAAGTTGTCAACAAGGCACTGTGCAAGCTGGTAGTGGCTCCGTAATGATGTGGACTGTGTTTACATTAAATGGACTCTGTCCTCTGGTCCCAATGAATCGATCGCTGACTGGAAATGTTCATGTCCTGCAACTTGGAGACAATTTTTAGCCATTCATGGACTTGGGCATGTTTACAAACAATGATGGAATCTTTGTGGATGACAAAGCGCCACATCACCGAGCCACAAATGTTCGTGATTGGTTTGAAGAACATTCGGGACGCTTCAAACGACTGTTTTGTCCACCGAGATTTCCCGACGCGGCATTTAATATAGAGATCAGTTCGTTGAAAAATCCAACACTGGCAACAATTTCAAAAATTATGAACAACTATAGAAGCAGCGTGGCACAGTATTTCTCCAGGGGGCTCTAAGCGTCTTGTGGAGTCCATTCCATGTCGAGTTGCTGCACAACGCCGATATTAGGACGTATCCTATGACTTGTCCTTCTGTAGGACAGTACTGACGACACGTCATTGACACAGAATGGCAATAATCTAGGACCTAATACTGAACCCAGGAGGACGCCTAACACACTACTGGCCATTAAAATTTCTACACCAAGAAGAAATGCAGATGATAAACGGGTATTCATTGAACAAATATGTTATACTAGAACTGACATGTGATTGCATTTTCACGAAATTTTGGTGCATAGATCCTGAGTAATCAGTACCCAGAACAACCACCTCTGGTCGTAATAACAGCCATGATACGCCTGGGCATTGCGTCAAACAGAGCTTGGATGGCGTGTACAGGTACAGCTGCCCATGCAGCTTCAATACGATACCACAGTTCGTCAAGAATAGTGACTGGCGTATTGTGACGAGCCAGTTGCTCTGCCACCATTGACCAGACGTTTCCAATTGGTGAGAGATCTGGACAATGTGCTGGCCAGGGCAGCAGTGGAAAATTTTTTGTATCCAGAAAGGCCCGACAGGACCTGCAACATGCGGTCGTGCATTATCCTGCTGAAATGTAAGGTTAGACGCTTCCAAAGTGCGTTCACCGCGATGTCGCCAAACACGGATGCGACCATCATGATGCTGTTAACAGAACCTGGATTCAACGTTTTGCCATTCGTGCACCCAGGTTATCCGTTGAGTACACCATCGCAGGCGTGATGCAGCGTCAAGGGTAACCCAGCCATGTCTCCGAGCTGATAGTCCATGCTGCTGCAAACGTCGTCGAACTGTTCGTGCAGAAGGTTGCTGTCTTGCAAACGTCCCCATCTTCTTCCTGTCGGTTAAATTTCGCGTCTGTAGCACTTCATCTTCGTGGTGTAGGAATTTTAATGGCCACTGCACCAGGCGAGAAATGTATGTTACTAATGTTTGGCAAGTTAAATATAGAATTCGAAAGTGTCGAAGGCTTTGCTGATGTCTTAGCATACTACAGTCCCCCCTTTATATCCACGGCATGCATCAAGTCGTTTGTTACTTCTATTGAAGGAGATATTCTGCTGCAGTGATTTCCGGAAACTGGTTGGCAGTCGTCTAGTACGTTGCTTGTAGTTCAGTAGTTGTTAATCTGAACGTGGACTACTCATTCTAAGGCCTTGGACAACGTAGATGCACTAGTGACCATTAAAATTGCTACACCACGAAGATGACGTGCTACGGACGCGAAACTTAACCGACAGGAAGAAGATGCTGTGATATGCAAATGATTATCATTTCAGAGCATTCACACAAGGTTGGCGCCGGTGGCGACACCTACAACGTGCTGACATGAGGAAAGTTTCCAACGGATTTCTCATACACAAACAGCAGTTGACCGGCGTTGCCTGGTGAAACGTTGTTGTGATGCCTCGTGTAAGGAGGAGAAATGCGTACCACCACGTTTCCGACTTTGATAAAGGTCCGATTGTAGCCTATAGCGATTGCGGTTTATCGTATCGCGACATTGCTGCTCGCGTTGGTCGAGATCCAATGACTGTTAGAAGAGTATGGAATCGGTGGGTTCAGGAGGGTAATACGGAACGCCGCGCTGGATCCCAACGGCCTCGTGTCACTAGCAGTCGAGATGACAGGCATCTTATCCGCATGGCTGTAACGGATCGTGCAGCCAAGTCTCGATCCCTGAGTCAACAAATGGGAACGTTTGCAAGACAGCAACCATCTGCACGAGCAGTTCGACGACGTCTGCAGCAGCATGGACTATCAGCTCGGAGACCATGGCTGCGGTTACCCTTGACGCTGCATCACAGGCAGGAGCGCCTGCGATAGTGTACTCAACGACGAACCTGGGTGCACGAATGGCAAAACGTCATTTTTTCGGATGGATCCAGATTCTGTTTACAGCATCATGAAGGTCGCATCCGCGTTTGGCGACATCGCGATGAACGCACATTGGAAGCGTGTATTCGTCATCGCCATACTGGGGTATCAGCCGCCGTGATGATATGGGGTGCCATTGGTTACACGTCTCTGTCACCTCTCGTTCGCATTGACGGCACTTTGAACAGTGGACGTTACATTTCAGATGTGTTACGACCCGTGGCTCTACCCTTCATTCGATCCCTGCGAAATCCTACATTTCAGCAGGATAATGCACGACCGCATGTTGCAGGTCCCGTACTGGCCTTTCTTGATACAGAAAATGTTTCGACTGCTGCCCTGGCCAGCACATTCTCCAGGTCTCTCAGCAATTGAAAACGTCTGGTCAATGGTGGCTGAGCAACTGGCTCGTCACAATACGCCAGTCACTACTCTTGATGAACTGTGGTATCGTGTTGAAGCTACACGGGCAGCTGTACCTGTACACGACATCCAAGCTCTGTTTGACTCAATGCCCAGGCGTATCAAGGCCGTTATTACGGCCAGAGGTGGTTGTTCTGGGTACTGATTTCTCAGGATCTATGCACCCAAATTGCGTGAAAATGTAATCACATGTCAGTTCTAGTATAATATATTTGTCCAATGAATACCCGTTTATCATCTGCATTTCTTCTTGGTGTAGCAATTTTAATGGCCAGTAGTGTACACAGGTGAGCGTAGACAGTTATAATGGAAGTGAACTTGCTTCTCGGGCTTACAGTACTGGAGGGCCAGCAGGGCAGGTGTGCGGCCCGCCACGGCCGTGGCATTGTGCGTCCCCAGCACACGCGGCACGCATTGGATCTGCGCGGCGCGCGCTGCCCAGTCTGTGCCCCTGGCGCGGCCATTGTCAGGCAGCCGGCGTTATCAGCAGCGACAGGGTCCCGCCCTGGCCTAGCGCCGCCTGCTCCCGGTCGGCGCTTTGTTTCTGTTCAGCTTTGTGCAGATCCCTGTCTGGCCGGTCGCCGTCTCTCCATTAGGTCTGTATTTTATCACGTGCTGACCGACGCGTAAACTATGCTCGGGACCACCCACCGTGGACTCATCTCTGTGATACTAGATGTGCACATCGAGTAGCCAGAAAGTAAGTTTTAACAGCATATTATCAGCATAACTGTAGCTCTTCCACATCTAAGGTCAATAATCGTGGCAATGTGCTGATGCACTATATCGTTTGCATACTAGTTGCTAATATACAGTGCGTATCAAAAAGAATCATCCGATTTTTTAGAAAATCATAACTATTGTGCTATCTGGAATATGTGCGCGAACAACGTACTCTTGAAAGGACAAACTCTCGAGTTTTACATGGTTCCCTCTAGGTAGCAGCAGTGTGCACCCACTTCAGTTCTCGTAAAAATGGTGTCAGGACAACAGAAAGCGTTTTGCGTTATGCGTTTTGCACAGTGCGGGTCAGTAATAGCTGTTCAGAGTGACTTTCGTACTAGGTATGGTGCGGATCCTCCTACAGCACAGAGCATTAGACGATGACATGAAGAATTCCGAGAAACAGGTTGTCTGTGTAAAGGCAAATCGCCGGGCCGTCCCCGAGTGTCTGACACAGATGTCTAGCGCATCAGCCTTAGTTTCACAAGGAGTCCGCAGAAATCGGTTCGCCGTGCAGCTCGACAGCTCAACGTGCCCACGATATCCGTCTGGCGTGTCTTGCGTCGACGTTTACACATGAAACTATACAAAATTCAGCTACTGCAAGCTCTTTGTGAAGGTGACAAACAACAACACGTGGAGTTCTGTAATTTCGTTCTTGGCAACATGGAAGATGACATTTTTCTTCCACTCTTAGTGTTTAGTGACGAGGCAACATTCCATTTAAATGGAAACGTGAACCGCCCGAGTTGCCGAGCGGTTCTAGGCGCTACAGTCTGCAAGCGCGCGACCGCTACGGTCGCAGGTTCGAATCCTGCCTCCGGTATGGATGTGTATGATGTTCTTAGGTTATGAATGGTGGGCTCCATGTGGTTCGCAAGTTTTGCAGTTACCGTAAACCATAAAAATACCAAATAAGCAGCAACCACTCACAAAATCATGTTTTATTTCTTCACTTTTGCAAATCGATTTCAACTGATTAACAGTCATCATCGGTGCTTTCAACTAATATGTGCCCTGAGTAATAAAGCTGTCTTAAGCAGAGGTCAAGCATAAAGTTTATTCTTGACCTCTGCTTAAGACAGTTTTACTACTCAGGGCACATATTCTTTGAAAGCACCGATGATGGCTGTTAATCAGTTGAAATCGATTTGCAAAAGTGAAGAAATAAAACATGATTTTGCGACTGGTTTCTGCTTATTTGGTATTTTTATAATTTGTTCTTAGGTTAATTAGGTTTAAGTAGTTCTAGGGGACTGATGACCTCAGAAGTCCCATAGTGCTCAGAACCATTTGAACCATTTTGGAAACGTGATACGTCATAATGTGAGAACTACGGAAGAACTACATGAAATTGTACAACATGAGGGGGACTGTCCAGAATTTAATGTATTCTGTACAGTTTCACAGGAAGCACATATCTTCATATGCTTGAGAACTTTCTTTTCCCACAGTTTGATTCCATCAACTTCAATTACCAACAGGATAGGGCACCGCCACACTGGCATGTGGAAGTGCGGGAAATTTTAAATCAGAGGATTGCTAAACGATGGATCGGTCGCACTGGACCAAATAATTCAGCCTTACATTACTGGCCTCCACGGTCACCGGACATGACCGTATGTGATTATCTCTTTTGAGGGTTTATAAAAGACTCTATTTATATGTCTCCGTTACCAACAACAATGAATGAACTGAGACATCGCATAATAGTAACTGTGAAAGCTATAATTCAAGACATGCTCGCTGCAGTGTGGGAGTATTTTGAATACCGCATTGACATATGCCATGCATCTCAAGGGGCCTTCAAAATGGCTCTAAGCACCATGGGACTTAACAGCTGAGGTCATCAATCCCCTAAACTTAGAACTACTTAAACCTAACGGCATCACACACTTCCATGCTCCAGGCAGGATTCGAACCTGCAACCTTAGCAGCCGCGTAGTTCAGTCAAGGGGGGCGTATTAAACACCTATGAAAAGGTATGAAAAACCTTTTTCAGTTTCCCGTTCATCAAAAACAAAATTCATTGTATATGTTAATTAGTTTCAGAAATATAGACGTGCCAAATAGGATTATTCTTTTTGATACACTCTGTATTTCCACTGCAGCATTTGGCCAGTTAAACAGCAGGAATTGTATTGGCTTGCTATCTTGTAAAATGTAAGTAAATTGATGTCACTTTCAGATAAACAGCCGTACATTAGTGTGTGTCATGTAGAATATTATGAATGACATAAAATTAACAGCGCTATGAGGGAAGGGTTGTGTAGCCACTGTCTGTAGATCACAGAGAACGTCTTACACAACGGATGAGAAAGGAATTTTCCATATCTTAACAAGTCATCAGGACGTTCGCCTCACACTTCACTAGAGTATCTGAAGCTTACAAAAGGGCGTACCTCGAATTAAAAATCAGAATGTTGTCGGTATTGACCATGTATGGGCATATCAGTGTGAGCCTGACTGCTGACAGCAGGTGTGTATGGGATGTCGTCACTGTAATAACTCAACAAATCCAGCACAATGCTGCGAGGTAGATTAACTTGCTGAAACAGCAAACTCAGCGGTACTGCACAAACTAGCGCAGCAAGCGGAAAGGCAGATTTCCACACTGACAGTGGAAGTAGTATTTTAGGATACATCACTGGTAGTGACACATAAGCACAAAAAACTCGCTTTTCTGACTATAAGTTCTTGCAACGAAATTAAAGGATCTCTCAGCCCAGCTAGTACGACAGAGCTGTGCCAGATAAGGACGCCACGGACCTGCCAGTAGAAGTCACCAGTTCGAGGCCATGGCAGGGCAATAGCTCTACACACTAAGTCCCTCCCCGGACTTAGTGCTTTAGCATAGTGGGCCATACCAGGTCATCTCCAGCAGCATAGGTGACTCCTGCCCAGGTGGCAGTGAGTCACTGCCAGTGCACACCAGTTGTCTACCGTCATCGCAGGATGGATTCTCAGCACAGTGGTCGTACCTCATTTTAATTCAGCCGGACGTCGCCAGGGGCCGTAGCAGATGTGTCATCGACGAGAACATGCTGCTGGTGCGGAAACCGTGCGGTCGGCCACCAGTGCATTGGAGTACCGTGTCAGCATCATGGGGAGTGCAGGCAACCAGCGCAGCAGAATTCAGTGGCTGGCCGGCCACTGACTCGACGTATAAAGCAGCGCAGACGCGTCAGTAAAAGAACTTTGTACATTTACAGCTGCCTTTCGCTGGAGCCTCCTGGGCTCTCATCTCACTTGCACAACCCACTCGCGCCATCATGGTTTATATGCACCCAACCCTGTTATGTAGTATAGTCACTGGTGTTAGTCATCTGTAGTGTGAGCTAGGACAGTGGAACAGAGGTAGAGCCAGGAGAAGGTTCTAGCCTATGGACTTAGGCAAATTCTGGAGCACGTACGAACTGTTGTGTCTAGGAGTCCTGCATACTCCGTTCGTTACACAAACAATCCAACAACTCGTATTAATAAGTTTTATTACAAGACAAATACCAATACTTTGTCAGACATGCCGCAAGCAAAGGTCGATATAAAAAATAATCAATCTTCTTCGGAATAGACAAACGCAAGTCTGTGCTATGTAGCGAATACTAAAGATAGAGGCTACAATCCATCAGCTAACGAAGTGGCTAAAGTTGAAGTTGCTATCGAAGTGGGCTGCCACCAATCGGTCGTGGCGCTTATGTCGTCTTCAACTACGGACCGCTGCTGTCGCGATGTCGTCCTGGAAGGAGGTCGGTCAGCATGCGATTGGCTGACCTCTTCTCACAGCCATCCCTTCTCAGTCGTTTCTGACTGGCATGCCGGGGCTGACTTTGGTGTAACATTCCTCCCCCCCCCCCCCTCCAAAGCGACAGACCGTCATCGCATATGGAGCATGACAACAGTTGGCAGAGGGGGGCGGGGGGGGGCGAAGAGCGTGCGAGGTTGGAGCGTGGAGTCTCTGATGGTCATTCCCCGCCATCCGGCCTTCGTTCTGGTGGTAACATCCTCTGGAAAACGCCGAAAAGGATACGAGTCCACCTCCTGATGCCCATTCCAAGATGTAGAAGGTGTCAGCCACTGCAGCGTGGGTGGGTCCAGCCCCATCGGTAGGACAAGAGCAGGCAGAGGAGACAAAGGCCCCGTCTCTATGGGGTTGTCACACCTTGTCGTGATGACACCCTCTGGTATCTACTGTGGCCGCGCTGTCCTCAGGATCCGTGAATGTGGGGGAAGAGAGACAGAAGGATCACCGTGCACATGACAGCGGTTAATTTGATTGTGAGGTCGGCGCTGCAATCCGTCTCGGCCTGAAATGAGATACATGCATTGATTACGCGGGCCTTGTGTCTAGGTTTTTGTGAGTGGACAGAATTCTTATGTTTGTTCTATTGTAAACATGCGAGCTATACGTGGCCTTTCTTGCCACTAGCGTAACACTGTGCTTGTTTGGATGGGCAATCTTAGCGTTTGTGCTGTGGAGAGCATCTAGGGCATGGCTTAATTCTGTTCACTGATATAGCAGGCTGTTTAGAGAACTGTTTACGCGGCTTGGCATGTGTGTGCTGTTGCCGCTTACTGGGCCAGTCGTGAGCAAGGGACGATTCTACCCAACAAATTGCTGGCTGCTCAAATTTATTGGCCACTATGGCGCCTGAATCATAATAATCTGGAATTTGCACTACGTGATGAAATGATGGAGCTGGCTGTTTCAAAATCTGTTCTCTAGGGTTGACCACAGTTACACTGTACGTGATCACATCACGCAACATGTCATCTGAATATAAAGCACAACTAGTACATCTGAATTTGCATTTCCTCGTCGTACCCTGCAAATCTGTTGCCCACTTGCAATAAGTTTGTTTTGACCTTTCTGATGTGTAGAACTCTTTCGACACATCTAAATTAAACACATAACCAGTTTCTAGTTGCCACACACTTCTTTATTACAAACATATTCCTCTTATCAAATTAACAGCAGCAACGATTATAGAAAGGGGCTTGTCTTATATAACCACATATTTGTCAAAATTTTCTCAACCAAATTTCATTAATTAGAACAATGTTCATAAAAGCATCATTAATCAAATATGACTGAGTGAACTACATCAGACAAACTTCATGACTTAGATGGAACTGTTTTTCACATGACTCACATCAAAACTCTGACTACTTCCAACAGCTAAAGAATGCATTAAGTCCAACAAATACAAATCTTTCAAAATTTGCTTAGCCAACTTTCATTAATTAAAAGAATATTCATAAAACCGCAATTAATCAAATCCCAGACATGCCTCAAACTAACATAGAAACTGGTTTTCATGTAACTCAGGACCCGGCTAAGAACATTAGTCCACTTAAGTCCAACTACAGTTGTAGGAAACTGATGAGCATCAACAGAAGCAGTAAGATGCTGATGTATGCTGGCTTTGTGACAGCTGAGTTTCTTGTTATATGCTGTAGCGTTTTATACCGTAAATAGTCTATCTTGTATTATTTGCTACGACAGCTGGACAAATTGCAACTCACTGCATTTATCTCCTATGACTAGAATAAATGATAAAAGCTGGATACCTCCCCATCTCTGTAGGATTTTGTAGTCAATGAATATTACCCATTGTTCATACACACATAATTAATAGCTACTAAACTAATCTCAGAATTCCAAGAATGTGCTCTTCCAGCTACCTTTAGACACTCTACTAACATCCCTGTCATAATGAGAAGGAATCACTCCCTCTCATTTTCGTCTGATATCAGACAGCAATGTACGAACCCCCGGTTTTCTAAGTCTCTAATGTTAATAGTGATGTGTATCGATGTTCGTCCCTTAGACACAATACCAAGGCAGGTCAAACCTTCGTCATTATCGAATGTGTACAAGCATCATACCTCCAGGATACAACAGTCCAAGACACTTCGTTAGAAAACTATATCCATGACTGCATCTACTGTATGTGCAATATTGTAGCTACACTTCGCCGCCAACGTTTAGTTGGTGGCAAACACCAAGGTGCCGCTAACATTAATCGGAGCCGTTACTCTCAATCGGTACGCTTACCAATAAGCACAACTACTGAAATGACTACAACTCTATTTTGAATAACACAGATTTATTCAATGACAAATAATCAACTGCGCTGAGGCTAAGTCCAATCGGTGCACAGTACAGTCTTCTATCTGGTCTAGGTGGTTTCGTGCTTTGTTGATGAGTGGTCGATCCTTCTACGAACAGGTGACGTCCAATGAACAGATGTGGTAACCGTGGTGGTGAGGCCAGCTCCGAGTGGCTGTCGCCGGAGCTCTCGCAGGATTATACTCTCGAGCACACACTACCGGTTAAGTCACGGAGTGTGATTTTTGTGCTGATGCACAGTGATAGTAACCTCTGCGCTATTTGTTCTGTGTGATGCGTGGGATCGAATATAGTTTCACTCTCCAAGAGATCACTGCTGCAGGCCGACAGAATTTTCTGGCTCTCCTGTGTAAGTTGCGTTGACTGAGAGTAATGTAACTTGTAGCAGTTGCCACTCACGGTCCAACACACATCAGCGTAAATGTATTCGTATTTTGGTGGATAGGAGTTACAGGGACCTCTGTGTGGCAGCCTATAAGTAAACGTTACACACATTTGGCGATTTTTTGGATAAATTCATCATTTTTTGTCGCCGAACAGGTAAATGTAAAGCTGTCCTCAACCTGAAAATTAGTTAGGACACCACAGTGACACATTAGGAATGGAGATAGCCTCATCCAGAATTTGATGTTCCCCATATAGGTCAAAGTATACTGCAAACCACTGTGCAACGAAGCAGTCTTCACATTAACAAAGTGATAAGTAACAGAAATATAGCAAAGAATGTAAAGAGGACTAAATCTCAAACCTTTCGGTTTGTTCTATGACCTGCCTACTGAGACAAGCTCTGGATAGGATAGTTGCTTTTTTTCCGTGTGTCTCCTTATTATGAAGATGGTTCGATGTGACCTCTGTTTTCATTAGGTTTGGCTACAGTCTCCATTTGCAAGAGTACTCACTCATTGTGGTAAGATCAGTTGAGAGTGTCCTCTCAATATGCTAGATGGCTTTGTTCTCGCAGATTAATGTCTGTTGATCTACACACTGAATTCTCTTGGAGTTAGTAGCTGGAATACTGTGGACATGCAGACTGGGAGTCGGAACAGATCCTTGAGGCACGACATTGTTTACAGTTCACCATCTGCTAGTTTTTCCATCCATAAAAGATGAAAACTGTAGATCAGGGAGAGTGTTTTTGAATAAACGTGCTAGCTTCTCACATGCAACAGCATCAACCTTTCTCTCCACACTGTATCGTTAGCTGCCGGCCGGAGTGGCCGTGCGGTTCTAGTCGCTGCAGTCTGGAGCCGAGCGACCGCTACGGTCGCAGGTTCGAATCCTGCCTCGGGCATGGATGTGTGTGATGTCCTTAGGTTAGTTAGGTTTAATTAGTTCTAAGTTCTAGGCGACTGATGACCTCAGAAGTTAAGTCGCATAGTGCTCAGAGCCATTTGAACCATTTTGTATCGTCAGCTGCCGTCAAATCCATGACAGCTGCAGCTCATTTGATCCGAGTCCAGTCAACGTTGTAAGCGAAAGCCCCTGATCAAGGGAACTGTGATTTTTTTCTAGAGCTTCCGTCCTCACCTGGGATTATTTTATCAATGATCTCTAGAGAGCGATTAATAATTATCTTCTCCAATAATTTATATGCCATACTGAATAGAGAGATCGGTCGATAGTCAAGTACATCAGTTAGTTTAAAAATAGTCAAATTCATCAGTTCGTTTCAAAATTCATTTGTTAAACTTCTTCTTCGTCAGTTCATAATGTTTCAGAGAAGATTTCTAGGAGCTATTGTTTCATTGAGATGTCTCTAGGTTTAAGGAGCTACGAATACATTCTTTAAAATCCAGCAGCTATATTAGTCTTCAGAGAACTCAGGGCTAAGTTGTGTTCATGTGTATCACAATCACTTGTATAGTGAGTGCAAGATTTCAAAGCAAATCCTTTGCGTATAGTTGTTTCTTAATAGTTTGTTTGTTGTCTTATTCAGTTTACACATTGAAACTTTTATTAGTCTTCTAGCAACTGCGTCGGTATTTAAATGTACGTTTGTTCTTGTTATCATATTGATCTGTGTCGAGATTTCGTACAAAATTTCAAGCTTTATGGCTCTAAAGCGTAAAATTCAGTCCAACTACGGTCTTGTGCTATTTATGTCTTTTGTTTTTATCGAGAACATTCAATAAACCTTCAGCTGTTATGTCACTTTCTGTTTGCTGCCACTATACGTACAAGATGTCAAATTCTTTCGACGTTCCAGGAATGTGTAGACATTGAAATCCACGTTGACTGTAATTTTTGAAATTACATTTTAGAGTGCTAATAAATCCATGATAATGGCTTGTGTTAGAGAGACTCACTGGACAGTATCATCAATTTCCTTCTTCAGCTGGTCACAGTCTGCACATTGAAAGTTGCATCAAGGTTTTGTACCACACTGTTTCATGACTGGTCTGTGACGGCTCTGTGGGTATGATTTGACAACTTACCTCTGTGTCACATTTCAATTGCTGGACGTTAATTAAGGCGCTATACACAGATCAGGAAAATATTCTATTTGCCATCTGCCAGATCTAAATGTACCTAACGAAATTAGAATTATTCCCCGTAAGAGTTCGGGGAATATATGGGCATACGCACAGAAGAAGAAGGTCATGGCCGGTATTGCCAGAGCCATCTACTTATATGGACATGGTAAGAATGTCTTCCACAAGTAATGAATTTGTTGGGGTGGGACACTACGAATGTAGTGTGTGGATATACAAGGTTGGAATGTGGATTTTGTGGGAGGCATGCGCGAGATAGTCCCAGCAGTCGCACTGTGCCCTCGGTGGCTCAGTTGGATAGAGCATCTGCCATGTAAGCAGGAGAACCCGAGTTCGAGTCCCAATTGGGGCACACATTTTCACCTGTTCCCGTTGATATATATCAACGCCCGTTAGCAGCTGAAGGTATTAATATAATTCTAATTTCGTTCTAGACGGCTGCAGGTCATCAATGAGGCCTGTTCTTTCGGACATGTCCGAAAGAATAGACACCATATAAGTACTAAATGTACCTGGATGTCTCGCACTGTAGACGAGGTCGAGATGGTTCACTTCCATCGACCCTCTGAGAAGGGCTCCAGCCGGCTGGTGTGGCCGAGCGGTTCTAGGCGCTTCAGTCTGGAAACCCGCGACCGCTACGGTCGCAGGTTCGAATCCTGCCTCGGGCATGGATGTGTGTAATGTCCTTACGTTAGTTAGGTTTAAGTAGTTCTAAGTTCTAGGGGACTGGTGAGCTCAGATGTTAAGTCCCATAGTGCTCAGAGCAATTTTTGAAGGGCTCCATTTCTGCCTTCTTCTACCTATCCCCACTCAAGGTTATGGCTGTTATTATCCCCAACATTACATTCTGACAGAAATACCTTATTGGGGCGCTGGACCGAACGACTCCCTGATGTTTTATAGACGCTAACCACATGGCATTAGCTGGTTCAACTGCCAAAATAAATACAGTTGTGGATGCTTTTCCATGAATTCATTTGAAATCTGCATTTCGTGGCTTTAGATGCTCTATCTGATGAGAAGCATCCGGTAATCCCTATGTAAGGTGAAACTGACCACTAGATGTCACGAGAGGCGGACGCGCCAGTATGAAAGGAGGCTGCCTTGTCAGGAGGGATGCAGGAACAACATAATGTATCAGACAGGAGAATTCACTGATTTCGAACGTGGACATTCGCTGGATGGCACCTGAGCAACAAATCTATCCGGAACATTTAAACTCTTCTAAAGCTATCCACACTGACTGTTGGTAATGTGATGGTGGACTAGGAACGCACAGGAACAATCACAACTGAACCAAGACCACGCAGACCATATGTGCTGAAGGACAGGCACCGTTAAGAATGCGGAGGGTGGTTGTAAGACATCGGATGAAATTAGTGGAAGGAATCACTCGTGAGTTCCACAGTACTACGCACAGTCCACTTAGCATAAAGACAGAGCGTAGGGAGTTAAAAAGAATGGAACACAATGGTCGCACAGCTCATCATAAGCCACACATTTCGGTAGTCAGTTCTTGAGATGGTGTAAAGAGCGACACATCTGGGCAGTGGGCGACTAGAAATGAGTGATGAATCATGCTACTACCTGTAGCAGTTCGATTGAAGGGTTTGAGTTTGGTAAATGCCTTCAGAATGTTACCTGCCACAAGGTATAGTGCCAACAGTGAAGTACAGAGGAGGTGATGTTACGGTATGGTCGTGTTTTTCGGGGTTAGGGTGTGGTGCTCTTATTGCGCTTAACAAGATGCTAAATGCGGAAGGAAACGAACACAAATTACAGCATTGTGTAATGAGTACAGTAGTGGATCTGTTAGGGGACTATGATTGTTTTATCAGCATAACAGTGTACCCCCTTCATTAAGAAGCATCTCTGACGCAACGTTTGTGGACAAAACATTCCTCAAGTGGACTGGCCTGCCCAGAGTCTTGACTTGACTCCGTTGGAACACCTTTGAGATGAGTTAGAAAGTCGCCTTCTCTCCAGACCTCAACGTCCAACATCAGTATCACCTCTGATTTCGGCTCTTGTGGAAGAACGGGCTTCTATTCCTCACGGACATTCAGACACCTCACTGAAAGTTCCTCAGCGGAGTTCAAGCCTTCACACAGGCGAAAGGTGGTCATACTCCATATTAATGTCCTCTAGTCCACTAGTAGGGTTCTCATATATTTTTGATCGGGTAGTGTACGTACAAGTTCCATTCTGCTCACCACTGAACCCCATAGATACTATAGCAATACGTATTTCATCTCCTATACAAATTTCCATCGTCGTTCGCATTCCTATTAAATTCACACAATTTCAGTGAAGAGATCAACTCAGTGTTTAAATGACAGATTCCTAAGAGGTCAGTATTAAATGTTCTGCGTCTGCTTGGTCCTTAGAAGCAATACTCGTAATTGTTTCCCGTTGTATATCTCTATTGCTGTTTCGGAAAAAAATTGTCAAATAAGCGACATCCAGACCTTACATATTGTTCAAATGTGTGTGAAATCTTATGGGACTTAACTGCTAAGGTCATCAGTCCCTAAGCTTACACACTACTTAACCTAAATTATCCTAAGGACAAACACACTCACACCCATGCCCGAGGGAGGACTCGAACCTCCGCCGGGACCAACCGCACAGTCCATGACTGCAGCGCCTTAGAGCCCTTACATATTACAAATATGAGTATTTTGATAGCATAGGTGAAATTAACATAACTAGATCAAGTCATAACGCTTAAAACTCCACATCAAATTCTAAGCTCGTCCTACTTAATGAATGAGAAGGGAACTAATGTGTGGAACGGAACTGTGTATTGAACAGGAGGATTACACCCTGATAAAATTTCACATCGAAGTTATCATTAATTATGCAAATGGAAGGAAACTGAAAGAAGCATCTTTATTACGTGGATGTACAAGTAAAGTTGTGAATGGGTCTGCGAAGTTGGTGGCAGGATGGTAACTTGCAAAGCAAAGATCAGGACAGCTCCACAGTGCGGCTGACCCTACCACCACTCTGTTGGAACATGAGTCAGGTTGGTATGACCCTGTTTCAGCAAGCTATAATATCTTACTCTGTTAAAGATATCAAGGTTTTACAACGTCTCGCAGAGTAGGCCGCATTTTCACTCAACTCTGGACTATCGTTCGAATAAGCACTCACAAGAAGATAAAGTGGCCCACATGCGGCGCACCAACAGCAATTTTCATAGCGACAGGGACAGTTTAAGCCTCAAGAGAAACAACCGGCCACTGGGGAGTCAAATTGAGTACAGCGTCAGAGGAACCAAAGTAAAATTTGTGTATAAGGTGTACAGTTCTACAAAACAGTCATTATTTATCAAATAGCGTCAAACTCTCTCTTATCAAAACATATACGATATTACATTTTAGGTTCACTTCAAAAAGCAGCATACTAAGTTATTTTAGACAGTACTCTGGACGCAAGTTACTTCAACAGTCGTTCTTTTCGTTAAGAACAAGATAAAGAAGTAATTATCAAATAATATTTAGTTTTCTTTATTCTAGGTACAGACTCTGTCGGCGAATATCTAACTGATATTCTCATAAACGAGATCGTAAAACGACAGATTCATTTGAAAATCATGTTAGGACAAGGATATAAGAACAGTTCGAATATGAAAGAGAAAAGCGTAGGGTTATAAAAAAAAGAAATAAAGACCCTAATCCTCAAGCATGTTTCGTTCCAAATGGTGCTCATTCTTTAAACTTTGTCGTCAACGATGCAGTGCTCTCATCTGTTGCTCTCAAGTTTTTCAGTATGGAAATGAAGTCCCATGCTTCTTGACAGCATAGGGGAACGATGCGGGAGACCCACACCGCTGTACTAGGCAAGGTCCTAATGGAGGTTTTGCCTTTGCCGTCCTCCGAGCGAAATGGGGAAGAATGATGATGATGATGATGACACAATAACAACCAGTCATGTCGGGGCAAGTGAAAATCCCTGACCCCTCCGGAAATCGAACACAGGACCCCGTGCTCGGGAAGCGAGAACGCTACCGCAAGACCACGAGCGGCGGACTTTTTTCAGCATAGCTCAAGAAATTTTCAGTTTCTTTTCTCCATACACCTATCGATGAAGTATTTTGAGGAAGACCTGCCTGTAAAACCTGTCAACATCCCCTTTGCAGCCGCTTAAAATAGTACATTAAACAAGTGTATTGTGCTGTTTATGTAGATTCTAAAAAAGATGCTTCTGAAAGAAACTGTGCCACTGGTATCAGAAGAGAGCTACGAGAATTCAGATTTCTTTATTGTGCAGTGGTCTGATATAACATTATGTTTAGCATGAACAAATCAGCATGGTGCTCCAAATAGTTACTGTAAACCTACAGACTGCTGTAGATCCACTCGAAAGTCTTGGCAGATTTTTGAACAAAGTGAGATCAAAAGATGAAATTTTTTTTTTTTTTTTAGCTATATGTCCTCTGACTACCTTTTAGCGCCCACACATGAAACGCCCTTTTTTATCAGCACTGTGCACTTGCATCTTATGTCCTCTGTTATTTCTTGGAATAATCTCTGTCTTCCCCTACAGTTTTTATCCTCTACACTTTCCCCTAGTACCACGAAAAATATTCCCTGATGTCTTCTTGTCAGTGTTTTCTATATGTTCTTTTTTCATCTGTTCTTTAGATAGCCTCCCCAGTTCTTATGTTATCGGATCACCTAATGTTCAACATAATTCAATTTCACCAAATCTCAAAACGCTTCGATGAAGTGGCAGTGTACCTGAAGCCATACAGAACATCACGATTATTTGCAAACAATTTTAGAAGACGAGGTGCGATGTGGTCGCGAATGGAACAGTGATGCGAAAATGTAGAATAAATTTCTTTTATTTCACGTCTATGGTCACAAACTTGTAGGTCCTCAGACTACCGGATTTGGCCAGCAACTTCCATCTTCAGATCTGCAGCAAAATATGGGGAAAAAAGCACAAATACAGCTAGCCAACTGTCTCCTGCTTAAAATAATAAAATAGGCAATGATGGAAAATATTGCTGACATACATGTGAAAATTATGGACTTTAAATGACAAGGCATACCTGTTTTACAAAAAAAAACCACGTCCTAACATACTGGAGCCCTAGTGGCATCGTCAAATGTTAAACACAAAATCAGCGCCAGCATCGTCACACATATGTAAATAACGGTATACACGAGAGTGATTTTGTTAGCAGCACTACAGTTCAAAAGAAACTGTCGTGCAGTAACCACAAAATGTTTTTGTTGCAAGCTCGCCAGAGTCGCTACTGTGGCGCATATATATTCTTCAATGATAATTGTACGATGTACAATAAAAAGTGGGATACAATCAGGAAAGCCTGTAACAAGCTTATAAGGTGTAAATGTTACTATAGTAATGAAAGGCAATGAATTAAATCACAATAAATTGCTCCTTTCCCCACCGTCCCTGTCTCCCCTACTCCGCCCCCTCCAGCTTCCCTCCTCCACCGACCCCCTCCTCTCCCTCCTCTCTGGCCTCCTCTTCCTTGGCACGTCCTTCCACTTTTAACCCGGTTACTCCCCATCGTGTTTTGGTTCTCTCAAATGACTAAGCACTATGGGACTTACCACTTGAGGTCATCAGTCCCCTAGAACTTAGATCTACTTAAAACTAACTAACCTAAGGACATCACACACATCCATGCCCGAGGAAAGATTCCAACCTGCGACCGTAGCAGCAGCGCGGTTCCGGATTGAAAGGCCTAGAACCGCTCGGCCACAGCGACCGGCTTCTCCGTATGTGTTACACGAGTGCTGCGTATTTTAAGTGTCGTCGCCCCGTGTGACTTTCATAGTGCGAACGCCGTTTTAATCGTTCTCTCCGTGCCGCCAGTGTTTCTGTGCTACGTCCTCGTCGAGTGTCATTTTATCTAGATGTGAGTTTTATGTAAACGTGCCTCGTCAAACCACTCCTTTTTTTCTATCTTTTAACAAACACTATTTACCCTTCTCTTGTGTCAGCTTCATCTTTTATCTCCTGATATTTTATACAGTCTTGGCTGAAGAGAGGCAAACTGTGGTGCTGCCAGCCCACCCCTTCCTACATGGGGTAGGATATGAAATAGTAATGAAAAAACAGCACGACAAAAGTGGTTGTTATTGTTGTGGTCTTCAGTCCTGAGACTGGTTTGATGCAGCTCTCCATGCTACTCTATCCTGTGCAAGCTTCTTCATCTCCCAGTACCTACTGCAGCCTACATCCTTCCGAATCTGCTTGGTGTATTCATCTCTTGGTCTCCCTCTACGATTTTTACCCTCCACGCTGCCCTCCAATACTAAATTGGTGATCCCTTGATGCCTCAGAACATGTCCTACCAACCGGTCCCTTCTTCTTGTCAAGTTGTGTCACAAACTCCTCTACTACCCAATTCCATTCAATACCTCCTCATTAGTTATGTGATCTGCCATCTAATCTTCAGCATTCTTCTGTAGCACCACATTTCGAAAGCTTCTATTCTCTTCTTGTCTAAACTACTTTCAGAAACGACTTCCTTACACTTAAATCTATACTCGATGTTAACAAATTTCTCTTCTTCAGAAACGCTTTCCTCCCCATTGCCAGTCTACATTTTATATCCTCTCTACGTCGACCATCATCAGTTACTTTGCTCCCCAAATAGCAAAACTCCTTTACTACTTTAAGTGTCTCATTTCCTAATCTAATTCCCTCAGCATCACCCGACTTAATTCGACTACATTCCATTATCCTCGTTTTGCTTTTGTTGATGTTCATCTTATATCCTCCCTTCAAGACACCATCCATTCCGTTCAACTGCTCTTCCAAGTCCTTTGCTGTCTCTGACAGAATTACAATGTCATCGGCGAACCTCAAAGTTTTTATTTCTTCTCCATGGATTTTAATACCTACACCGAATTTTTCTTTTGTTTCCTTCACTGCCTGCTCAATATACAGATTGAATAACATCGGGGAGCGGCTACAACCCTGTCTCACTCCCTTCCCAACCACTGCTTCCCTTTCATGCCCCTCAACTCTTATATCTGCCATTTGGTTTCTATACAAATTGTAAATAGCCTTTCGCTCTCTATATTTTACCCCTGCCACCTTCAGAATTTGAAAGAGAGTATTCCAGTCAACATTGTCAAATGCTTTCTCTAAGTCTACAAATGCTAGAAACGTAGGTTTGCCTTTCCTTAAGCTAGCTTCTAAGATAAGCCGTAGGGTCAGTAGCCTCACGTGTTCCAATATTTCTACGGAATCCAAACTGATCTTCCCCAAGGTCAGCTTTTACTAGTTTTTCCATTCGTCTGTAAAGAATTCGCCTTAGTATTTTGCAGCCGTGACTTATTAAACTGATAGTTCGGTAATTTTCACATCTGTCAACACCTGCTTTCTTTGGGATTGGGATTATTATATTCTTCTTGAAGTCTGAGGGTATTTCGCCTGTCTCACACATCTTGCTCACCAGATGGTAGGGTTTTGTCAGGACTGGCTCTCCCAAGGCCGTCAGTAGCTCTAATGGAATGTTGCCTACTCCGAGGCCTTATTTCGACTCAGGTCTTTCAGTGCTCTGTCGAACTCTTCACGCCGTATCATATCCCCCATTTCATCTTCATCTACATCCTCTTCCATTTCCATAATATTCTCCTCAAGTACATCGCCCTTGTATAGACCCTCTATATACTCCTTCCACCTTTCTGCTTTCCCTTCTTTGCTTAGAACTGGGTTTCCATCTGAGCTCATGATATTCATACAAGTGGTTCTCTTTTCTCCAAAGGTCTCTTTAATTTTCCTGTAGGCAGTATCTATCTTACCCCTAGTGAGATAAGCCTCTACATCCTTACATTTATCCTCTAGCCATCCCTGCTTAGCCATTTTGCACTTCCTGTCGATCTCATTTTTGAGACGTTTGTATTCCTTTTTGCCTGCTTCATTTACTGCATTTTTATATTTTCTCCTTTCATCAATTAAATTCAATATTTCTTCTGTTACCCAAGGATTTCTACTAGCCCTCGTCTTTTTACCTACTTGATCCTCTGCTGCCTTCACTACTTCATCCCTCAAAACTACCCATTCTTCTTCTACTGTATTTCTTTCCCCCATTCCTGCCATTTGTTCCCTTACGCTCTCCCTGAAACTATGTACAACCTCTGGTTCTTTCAGTTTATCCAGGTCCGATCTCCTTAAATTCCCACCTTTTTGCAGTTTCTTCAGTTTTAATCTACAGTTCACAACCAATAGATTGTGGTCAGAGTCCACATCTGCCCCTGGAAATGTCTTACAATTTAAAACCTGGTTCGTAAATCTCTGTCTTACCATTATATAATCTATCTGATACCTTTTAGTATCCCCAGGGTTCTTCCATGTATACAACCTTCTTTCATGATTCTTGAACCAAGTGTTAGCTATGATTAAGTCATGCTCTGCACAAAATTCTACAAGGCGGCTTCCTCTTTCATTTCTCACCCCCAATCCGTATTCACCTACTACGTTTCCTTCTCTCCCTTCTCCTACTACCGAATTCCAGTCACCCATGACTAATAAATTTTCGTCTCCCTTCACTATCTGAATAATTTCTTATATTTCACAAAAGTTAGATTGCTAAAAAGGAAAAAGCTAAGTGGCAGTAATTCAGATACGCTCAAGTGGCGATATTGGAGACAATGACATAAATATTTAACAGCTTCTGTAAACGAAGCCATGCGCCCTTGCAGTAGGCTAAAGAAACGTATAAGAAACAGCAGGCAGACACACACTCGCCCAGAAAATAGAACCAGTAAAGAAAGACCAAAACCCAATCCTATGAAATTCAATGGCAAAATGTCCCTGCAAATAGAAGAGTGTTTCAGGAAATTTGATGTTAGAAGTGACTTTGAGGTTAACAACACCCTAAAACTGTGAGTAAAACATAAACTGAAAAGGACGTATGACAAATTTGATGGCTCTGGAATATACAGGATCGATTTCAATAACTATGATTAGATTATATCTGTCAAACTGGCACCCTTTTTAACGTAAAGTTCAAAGAACATTCGAAGCCATGTAACAAAACTGCTTTGAGACGTCATTTAACAGAAGCTGTTCATTCTGTATGGAATATTGAAAATAGTATGAGTAATAACCACAAAGTGAAAAAAGGCCTTGCTATTAATTTGTTACCAGAGCTTGAAATCTTTAAAGTGAAAAAACAATATCCAATAAATCTGCTTAATTAGCAAAGCGATTTTGTACCCAATGCTTAATGTGCTTTATTTGACAACGCTCTATTTTAACTACTAAACGCCCCTGTTCTATATTTCTTCCTCATGGCTTCACCTAGTATAGAGTGCTTTACATATTTACTTCGTTTATTTACGTTGTGCGTATAGCTATAGTGTTTCCTTGCCCCTTCTCTGCTTATATGATATACTTCATTAACTGGATAATCTTGCTCACGCAATGGTACGGTGTTTGATCATTCTTTTATTGGAACAGAGTGGCCCTCTGGCGGTCACGTTCATCTAACCACTTATAGACGCTAATTATGTACGGCAGGCTGTTTTCAATCACTGGGCATCTTCAGCTATTTTTTTTTTTTTTAATTTTTACACTATTCTGTGTACTCGGAAAGCCTTCATTATTATGTCATTATCTAAAATATCGCCATTTGAGCGTAATGGATTTACTGTCACTTAACTTTTCCTTTTTCAGCAATCTAGCTTTTGCCCTGTTTTAATTCATTGCATTTTATTATTGTATTGACTTGCACCCCCGTATAAGCACCGGCCCTCCCCTCTTTCTTCCTCTGTTATGCCCATCCTGCCTGGATATCCACCCCCCCCCCCTCCCTACCTTTTACAAATCCCTTCAGATCCTTGAACGCCGTGCTCTCCACCTCGCCTATCGCATCCGTCTCCCCTCCCCCACGCGGATCCTGTACGACCTAATTCCGTTCCCCCACCTCCTCCTTTTCCTCGAACGGATACGGATCCTCTACACCTCCCGTAAACTCGATCCTCCTCACCCGCTTGTCTCACCCATCCTCTCCCGCTGCCGCGCCTGTATTCCCACGTCCCACCTGCGCTCCATGTCTCCACCCTCCTTACCCTCCCCCAAGGTGGCTTCCGCCAGCTCCCCCTCCCTGATGATGCCCTCCTCCCCTCCATCTACCCCTCCTACCAACTTTGATCCTCCCTCCCTCTTCCTGTGTATGTTCCTTTGGGCACCCTCCCTCCCTTCTCTCCCCCTTCCATCCCTCCTCCCTTTCTCCCTACTCCTCCCCCAAGCTTCCCCATGCCCCCATCCCTCTACTCCTCCTCACATCTCCTCTGCCACTGGCATCTTTGCTCTCCCCTCTCCCTCCCCCTCACCCTTCTTCCCCTCTTGGCAGGTCCCTGGACTCGCACACGTTAGGTGGACATTTGCGCGCAGATCATCGCCATCCATTTCTCGTGTGTGCCGTCGTGTTTTGTGTTTAGTGTTCACCGTCACACTCCATCGTTCACATGTGCCACCGCTATCATCAGTGTTTGTGCATCAACAGTTTTTTGTGTGGATTATCATCGAGTGTGAACGGCTTCTTGTTTTTTATGTTACTGTGTCTACTGTTTTTTTTACTCGCCGATTGTTCAAACTCATGTGTCTTCTCTGTTTTATCATTGTTAACTCTTGGGCTGAAGAGCGGCGTAATGTGCTGCTGCCAGCCTACCTGTTGTTGTACGGGTATCAAAATCAGAATAAAGAAAAAAAACCTCTTTCTTGCCTTGTCCCTCGTCGTCAACCCCCTGGCAGATCCTTTCAATTGGTTCCTCGTCGTTGGTGTACTATGTCAATATTGTGTTCGGTGCTCTCCTCCCGTGACGTCAAGAGCTGTGATTTTAGTCATGTGCTGGATTTATACATAGTGTTGCTGTCAGTGATTGTTATGTGCTACGCCGCTCATTGCTACTTTTATGCTCCAGCCGTACTTCGCCTTGTGTTTCTGTTAACCGTCACAGTGTGTGGTTTTTTGTGTACAGGTTTTAGATTTTTATCACAATTTTTACATACACCCCCTTTTTAACGCTATCTTCCATTACGCTTCCCCTTCTATACGGCTCTTTCCCGTATTTTCTCCCTTACGTTGTTCTACATGTCTCCATTTCTGTACTTACTGTCCGTCTCTCAGCTGAAGAGCGGCGCCTATGCTGCTGCCAGCCGCCACATCTGGGGCATTTAAATATGATAAAGGGAAAAAAAGTACCCCTTATAAGCTCTTTTTATTTTACATTGTACAAAGATCTTAGAATCCATCCTTACCTGGGGCATCCATCACCACCTCCACCAATACCATCTCCTCCCCAACACCCAATGTGGCTTTCGACCTTCCTTCTCTGACGATGACCAACTCCCACGCCTCACTCATCTCCTCTCCCTCCAGCTTAACTCCCGTCGCTCCGCCATTTTTGTCTCCCTCGACTTCGAAAAGGCCTACGATCGTGTCTGGCATCCCGGTCTCCTGTTTAAACTGCAAACATACGCCGTTCTTATCAACTATGTCCGTCTGATTGCCTCCTTCCTCTCCCGCCGCCCCTCCTAAGTTATTGTCCATGACACCGATTCCCGCACCTTCTATCACTCCGCGACTGTGCCCAATGGCTCTGTCCTCTCCCCTCACCTCTACCTGCTGTACACACCAGATATGACCCAACCCCCCCACCCCCCTACCCCCATTCTGTGTATGGGCCTCTGGATCAGGTACCTGGTTCATGCATCCTTGGTGACTACATCAGCGACGACGACTAGAATTTGCACGGCAATACCGCAACTGTGTATGGGCCTCTGGAGCAGGTACCTGGTTCATGCATCCTTGGTGACTACATCAGCGACGACGACTAGAATTTGCACGGCAATACCGCAACTGGACGTCCATTTGGTGACCTTTTCAGATGAATCGCGTTTTATTTTCCTTGGTCGTTGGGGTGTACGGAGTGAAACGTCTGAAAGCAAACACGCTGGAACAATCGAGAGAGCGTTGTGAACTGGGGAATGTTTTTGTGGCATCTCCTAGGCGATTTCGACACGATGGAAGGCACAATGGATCAACACAAGCATGCATCTATCCTTGGAAACAACGTCCACCCCTACATGCAGTATGTCTTTCCTCGGGAAGATGGCAGCTACCAGCAGGACAATGCAACGTGTCACACAGCTCGCAGTGCACGTGCGTGGTTCGAAGAGCACCAGTGTGAGTTTCCCGTACTCCCCTGACCACCAAACTCACGGATTTGACCCCAATCGAGAATACGTGGGACGATCTCGATCGGGCTGTTCGCGCCACGGATACTCGACAGAGGGACACAGCGCAGTTGTCCACGGTACTGCAATCATCATGGCGCCACATCCCTGTAGGCAGCTTCTACTACGTCACTGGCTCTCTTCCTGCATGTCTCGCGCTGCAAAAGGCTTTTGGCAGGGCCTCACATTAGTGTGGCTGTAATATCTCACGTTCTTCATTTGCTTTTCTCAATCGGTATGAAACGTAAGATGAAAGAATATTACTTGTAATTCAAGTACACTACTGGCCATTAAAATTGCTACACCAAGAAGAAATGCAGATGATAAACGGATATTCATTGAACAAATATATTATACTAGAACTGACATATGATTACATTTTCAGGCACGTTGGGTGCATAGATCCTGAGAAATCAGTACCCAGAACAACCACCTCTGGCCGTAATAACGCCCTTGATACGCTTGGGCATTGAGTCAAGCAGGGCTTGGATGGCGTGTACAGGTACAGCTGCCCATGCAGCTTCAACACGATACCACAGTTCATCAAGAGTAGTTACTGGCGTATTGTGAAGAGCCAGTTGCACGGCCACCATCGACCAGACGTTTTCAATTGCTGAGTGATCTGGAGAATGTGCTGGCCAGGGCAGCAGTCGAACATTTTTTGTATCCAGAAAGGCCCGTACAGGACCTGCAACATGCGGTCGTTTATTATCCTGCTGAAATGTAGGGTTTTGCAGGGATCAAATGAAGGGTAGAGCCACGGGTCGTAACACAGCGGAAATGTAACGTCCACTGTTCAAAGTGCCGTCAATGCGAACAAGAGGTGACCGAGACGTGTAACCAATGGCACCCCATACCATCACGCCGGGTCATACGCCAGTACGGCGATGACGAATACACTCTTCCAATGTGCGTTACCCGCCATGTCGCCAAACACGGATGCGACCATCATGATGCTGTAAACAGAACCTGGATTCATCCGAAAAAATGGCGTTTTGCCATTCGTGCACCCAGGTTCGTCGTTGAGTACACCATCGCAGGCGCTCCTGCCTGTGATGTAGCGTCAAGGGTAACCGCAGCCATGGTCTCCGAGCTGATAGTCCATGCTGCTGCAAACGTCGTCGAACTGTTCGTGCAGATCGTTGTTGTCTTGCTAACGTCCCCATCTGTTGACTCAGGGATCGAGACTTATCCGTTACAGCCATGCGGATAAGATGCCTGTCATCTCGACTGCTAGTGGTAAGAGGCCTTTGGGATCCAGCACGGCGTTCCGTATTAGCCTCCTAAATCCACCGATTCCACATTCTGCTAACAGTCATTGGATCTCGACCAACGCGAGCAGCAATGTCGCGATACGATAAACCGCAATGGCGATAGGCTACAATCCGACCTTTATCAAAGTCGGAAACGTGATGGTACGCATTTCTCCTGCTTACACGAGGTATCACAACAACGTTTCACCAGGCAACGCCGGTCAACTGCTGCTTGTGTATGAGAAGTCGGTTGGAAACTTTCCTCATGTCAGCACGTTGTAGGTGTCGCCACAGGCGCCAACCTTGTCTGAATGCTCTGAAAAGCTAATCATCTGCATATCACAGCACCTTCTTCCTGTCGGTCAAATTTCGCGTCTGTAGCACGTCATCTTCGTGGTGTAGCAATTTTAATGGCCAGTAGTGTAATTTAAAGCTATGCGTTGCGTATTTTTCCACATCAGAGTACATTACGAGTGCCACTTTCGTATTCGTATTATTTTTAAAAAAAGGTAGGTGTTTTTGGGGGTTTTCGGCAGGAACACGCTTAATGCAAAATCACAGCCCGGAATGCTCTGTGAGACAGTATCTGTCCCAGCACTAACTTATCGGTGTTAGCACAGTTTCCGTTCGTTAGTCCCTGAGCCGGAGCGTGTGGCGAGTTGCTTGCCCTCAAACAAGTGGGACGTGTAACTAGTGGCTGTGTAACATCCATTACACGCAGCGCGGGGCGCCGCGCAGGCCTGTGCACACAGCGTTTTGTAAATCACAGCCAATATGTAACGTCCGCGGGCGCAGAACTGAATTAATAGCAAGAAATTAATTTATCGGAGCTTCCAACGTATGCTTCATTACCCGACCGGCCCGTAGCTGTAATCCGCTTTGTTAACGGGCTATTGCATCGCAGATGTGAAATTGTTTTCCCTTCGCTGCCCTCATTGTATTTGGCGCTGCCGTTTAACGCACGCTGCCAGTACTGGTGTGAATAATTATTTCATAAGGGATTACTCATCGGCTGAATTATTCACAGACGTTTCGATCTCTCAATTTCCTCTGCAGCGTTGCAAAATTCGGGCCGTACGTGATGCAATTCCCAGTAAAATGATGGACGAAATTCAGGGTCCCACGCTTGGGCTTAACCACTTCTTATAAGAATTCAAAACAGCAAGTCAGTTCATCACTTCCTGCAGGTGGACCTTTCAGGGTCACAATTAGGGACATGGTAGGGAATCATATCTATTTTGAGATCGGGGACCAAATGTCGGAAACGAATATTTCTGTCTGTGCGAAATCTTGAATAAGTAATGCCAGTGAGCCTCATGTACCTAATCTGCTTATGTTCCATAACACACAACTGACTGCCGCATCAAGTCGGTAACGCTGGTTGTCTGTTAAGCGTCCACGACGGAGATTGCCTCTATTTACGTTTCATGACTGTGTGAACCCGCTCCCCCTCCCAAACTTGATTTAATAATTAAACTTTTCACCTCAATTTACGTCAGTTGAATGAGTGAGAGGGATTCGTTAAATCGGATACGCAGGTAGCTATCCAATTGAATTCTCTGTCTAATCCAGCCTGCGCACTGCAATCCTATTTGAATGGGGTATTATATTTAACGATTATTCGAAGATGATAAGTCACTCACATTAAACACTATTTTCATGTTACTTGTAGCCAATTTATGGTCACTCACCAGCCTCTGTCAATCCAACATCACTCACATTGATCAGCACTTAAGTTTTTTCTCAAATTTTTCAAAGTACTAATATTGCAGTTATTGAGTTACTGACCCGAAATTGTTCAAGAGTTCTTCCGATATTCAACTTTTATGACGGTCGCCTAAGAAACTATCTTGCCACGTGCTACTACTGACTGACATCATATAACACTTCGTGATCTCCAAACTCCTCGAAACTAACGATTCTACACACATCTGCTTCACCATATAACTTGCCATGACTATTCAGTCGCGAACAGAGGTCAAACATTTCTCCTTATCATTTTTAGACTCATTATACAAAAAAAAATGGTTCAAATGGCGCTAAGCACTATGGGACTTAACATCTGAGGTCATCAGTCCCCTAGAACTTAGAACTACTTAAACCTAACTTACCTAAGAACATCACACACATCCATGCCGGAAGCAGGATTCGAACCTGCGACCGTAGCAGCAGCTCGGTTCCGGACTGATGCGCCTAGAACCGCTCGACCACAGCGGCCGGTACTCATTATACAGTGTGTCCGAGAATGTTGCGACAAACCTCGGTGGTTTGTATAGGGTGTCTTCAGGAACAAATCGGGGATAGGAACCCATGTCCGGGAACGTCGTACAGCAGCGCTACAGAGCGTCGAAGCTATAACGCTAGTGCCTACCCCTAGTCCACTGCTTCAGCGGCAGACGCCTCGTGATGTTGTTTTTTATTCAATGATCGCGACTGACAGCCACGATCGCCAGTGAAGAAGATGGAGCTAGCTGCCGCATAAAAAGTCCTTGTTTTCTGTGAATGCGATGGTCTGTTACCTTGGTGGATGACAGTTTCGGACGCGGGTTTCCATCCACAGTTTATTTTTCTCCCTGAACCCACAAAAACTCCAATGTTTTTTGGTATACAGGAGAAAAATATAACTACAGATGCAAACCTGTGTCCAAAACCGTCATCCAGCAAGGCAACAGATATAACAATCGTAGGAGATAAAGCCTGTCTGTGCAGCAGCTATCTCCATCTTCTCCACTGGCAATCGTGGAAGTCAATCGCGATCACTGAATAACAAACAACATTGCGAGACGTTCCACCTACGGTCTGGCAAGGTACACAGTCGAGTTTGCTGCCGAAGCGGTGGCCTCGTGGCAAACACTGGAGTCCATAACTTCGATGTTCTGTAGCGTTGACGGATGACGGTTCTGCACACTGGTTCCTATCCTTGATTTCCCTTTACTTCAATATTAAACACCTCTCCGCGCTTCTGGGCCGCAGTCTGACTACGTATGAACATTTTTGTTCGTCCACCCTCGTGCCAGGAGGTCTGAGCGGCTACGGCCGTTCACTATTGTAAGAAAATGAAACACCTACAGCCGTCCTTTATTGTGAAGCTACCAGTTTCGGCACTTCAATGCACCATCTTCAGGGGTTAATTGATGCTGAAGGGGTTATCACGTTCCATACATACAACGCATCAGTGTCTAACTCAGTTGACAGTTGATGGTTGTAGAGAGGAAATCACAGTTACAGTAATCTGCGTAAATCAGTTGTTGGTCATTGATGCATCGTACATATGTATCGCGATAACCTCTTCAGCATCAAAAAAATGGCTCTGAGCACTATGGGACTCAACTGCTGAGGTCATAAGTCCCCTAGAACTTAGAACTACTTAAACCTAACTAACCTAAAGACAACACACACATCCATGCCCGAGGCAGGATTCGAACCTGCGACCGTAGCAGTCGCGCGGTTCCATACTGTAGCGCCAGAACCGCTCGGCCACCAGCGGCCGGCTCTTCAGCATCAATTAAGACCTGAAGACGGTGCGTTGAAGCGCCGAAATTGGTAGCTACACAATAAATAACAACATGGAAAATGGAAATGAGCGTTTGGCGTCATTGGCCGGGGGGGGCCCTTGCGAGGCAGGTCCGGTGGCATTGGGCGACCTGCGCGAGATGGGGATGAAATGATGATGAAGACAACACCACACCTAGTCCCTGAGCGGAGAAAATCTCCGACCCACCTGGTAATCGAACCCGGGACTGTAGGACGGCAATCCGTCACGCTGACCACTGAGCTATCGGGGCGGACAATGACAACATAAGGACGGCTGTAGTTGTTTCATTTTCTTACAATTGTAGGAAAGTCGTCGCCGCGTGAGCTGGCGTTCCACAGGAGAAGTGGGGGCAGTAGGGAGTCACGTGGAGGCCGAGCGTGGCCATCCACAGTCGCAATAGATTTATAGTTTGTTCGCTAGATGTTGGCGTTTTCTGAGCTCTGATACAGAAGCAGTTACCACTTACGAGAAATTATAGTATGTAGCAGACGACAAAACACTTTTTAATTTTTAATTTTTTCTTTATAATATGATGTAACAATTCTAAATAGGACAGTTCTATGTTACTGCTAATCCTCTGCATAAGTTTTGGTGGATCGCTTCACTACTAATATATGAACAAACACGTTGTAAGTCGGCATTTCGTGAAGTACACAACGTGATCAAAAGTATCCGGACACCTGGCTGAAAATGACTTACAAGTTCGTGGTGCCCTCCATCGGTAATGCTGTAATTCAGAATGGTGTTGGCCCACCCATAACGTTGATGACAGCACGTCCTTAGGTTAGTTAGGTTTATGTAGTTCTAAGTTCTAGGGGACTGCTGACCTCAGAAGTTAGGTCCCATAATGCTCAGAGCCATTTGAACCATTTTTGTCAACACGGCACTGTGCAAGCTGGTGGTGGCTTCATAATGGTGTGGGCTGTGTTTACATGGAGGGTACTGGGTCCTCTGGTCCAGCTGATTCGATCATTGACTGGAAATGGTTATATTCGGCTACCTGGAGACCATGAGCACTCATTCAGCGATGGAATAATGGATAACGCGCCATGTCACCAGTCCACAATTGTGCGCGAGTGGATTGGGGAACATTTTGTACAACTCGTGCGAATGATTTGCCCACGTAGATCGTCCGAGATGAATCCCATCGATCTTTATTGAACGTAATCGAGAGGTCAGTCCGTGCACAAAATCCTGCATCGACAACACTTTGGCAATTATGGACGGTTATGAGGACAGCATGGCTCAGTATTTCTGCAGGGAGATTGCAGCAACTTGTTGAGTCCATAGTACGTCGAGTTTCTGCACGAGAGGTCCGACACGATATCAGGAGATATCCGACGACTTTTCTCACTTCAGTGTACAAGCTCATACAAATCGTTTTTACAAAGAGCTGTTAACGTCATACTAAAGTACTATGGATCAACAAGGCAAACCTAATTTAATAAGGTACGTTTAACAAAACTTACAAACGCCCGACGTTGACGTAAATTTCGCACGTAGTGTAAGGGCGCCATGTCACGGATTGCGCGGCCCCTCCCGCCGGAGGTTCGAGTCCTCCCTCGGGCATGGGTGTGTCTTGTTCTTAGCGTAAGTTAGTTCAAGTAGTGTGTAAGTCTAGGGACCGATGACCTTAGCAGCCTGGTCCCTTAGGAATTCAGACACTTTTTTTTTTTTAATATAAGGCGTAGCTCCACTTGCAGTACGGTGCTTCCAGAAAACGGCAACACAAATTGCCCTATACCTAGCCTTCAGGTAGTGATTTATTTGTTTGATTTAACGATATGAAAGGGAACTAATATGAAAATTTTTGCCTGCCTTTGATACAACACTAGGCATCGCAGTATGTGAGAATATAACTTATTATTCTTAGTGAATCATCTTGTCTTCCTTTTTGTTGGTACCATATAACGCTATATCGGCTTTTACCATTAAAAATAAATTGCTATTCAACTATTAGCCTTAGGGGCTAGGTATAAGGCATTTTGTGTTATCGTTTTATGAAGTAGTGTACCGCGATTGGAGCTACACCATACGTCACATATGAAATTTACATCAATAGACGACATTTGTATTTTTTATTAAGGTACTCACATTGTATGTGCCTGATTCGAAGAGCACCGGGATGAGTTTACCACAGTCTCTGGCCACCATCTCTCTGGATTTAATCCCAATCGAGAATCTGTAGGACCACTTTGATCGCTCCATAATCAACCGAGAAACCTAGAACAGATTGGCAAGGCGCTGGAGTCATTATGGCTGTACGTCCGTGTCGGTACCTTCCAGAATCTCATTGACTCTCTTCCTGCACGTCCATGCTGAAAAGGTGATTATTGAGGCTTTTGGCAAGTGATCACGTTAATGTTACTGGATCGTGCTTAATAGAGAAGTTTCAACGAAGAGCGGCGCGTTTCGTAACGGGATCGCTCAACGAACTCAAGTGGCAGACAGTACAAGAGAGGCGTTGGGCATCACAGAGAAATCTACTGCTTACTCCCAGATACATCTCGCGAAATGATCACGACGAGAGAATCAGAAAAATTAGATGTTATGTGGGGGCTTACTATCTTCCCAAGCGCCATTTCTGAATTGAACGTATAGATGTAATAAGAGAAATCAGGGCTCTCACAGAAAAATTTAAGTGCTCGTTTTTCCCGCGTGCCGTTCGAGAGTGCGACGGTAGAGAGACAGCATGAAGATGGTTCATTGAACCCTCTGCCAGGCACTTAATAGTGAATAGTAATCACGTAGATGTAGATGTTGAAAATTACATGTTGTACTTATCCTTATTGGAGCATTAAACGATGTCTCACAAATGACAATTTTGCTAAAACAGAAGCTGATCTAAACCCTAATCTGTAGGTCTGAAGCGTGGGCCACATGTTCAGGAAGTAATAAAGAACACCAAAATATATTTTTATAAGATTGGAGTAGAGTGTCTGAATTGTATGAAAATTTATACTTTTATAATGAGTTATCAGCAGAAGGGATCTTAGCTCTAAAAAGGGACAATTTCTCTCTCTCTCTCTCTCTCTCTCTCTCTCTCTCTCTCTCTCTCTTGCACAGAGACTCGTCTAAGTAAACTGTAATAAAATTCAACCGGTGAAATTACTCAAGAACAGTGCAAACACAGAACTCTTCTGTAACCACAGAAGAGACCCGAACAGGCGTATTAGTTTTCGGCACGATACTTGCCAGTCTAGCAAATCCCGTGACTCTATACGCCAGACGATGTTGACGTCGTTAGCCACAGGAACAGAATACCCTTCTAATCTCGTCTTCCATTCAGCGCTTACGCCGGAAGACTACCTTAAACATCACATTGCCACAGTGTAGCTCTGGAGCATTGAATAACTTAGTACAGCAGAGATGGAGAAAACTATTAGATCGCAATTTATTACAATTTATACAATGGAGCAAACATTATGACCATCTTCTTAATACGCAATAGTTGTGCGTGGTATGGATTCGTCAAGTCCTAAATAGGTTTCTAGAGGTGTGTGGCATCACATGTCTACACAAAAAGTCATGCGTTACCGTAAATTATGTGCGGTAGTTGGAGGAGCTGGCACCCGATAGCGCCCCCCCCCCCCCCCCCCACACATGCATTCAATCTCTTTCAGAGCAGACGAATCAGGTGCCAAGACACCAACATGAGTACCTATCACGCTCCCAAGATCACTGTGGCACGATTCTAGCCTTGTGGTACAGACAGCTATCCCGCTGGAAAATGTCATTGACACAGGGGAAAATGGAAAGCATCGAAGAAGGGTCCGCAGTCCATAGCTATCATTGTGCACTCGACTACAACCAAAGGGTACAATGTAACCTAGCACAGTAACACTGCCCCAAAGCTGCGGTTCATGTTTTGATAGGGTCAAGTGTTTTGGAAAGCCCTTGAACCAGGAATAACTTGTATAACCAATAGAAGGATCGTCTTACTTTAACTGTCCTTCACCACAGCGTCAGAGTCTGAATAATAGTTACTTTTAAAATCAGTCTTGATCACAAATTTATTTATTCTGAGTGATTTACCAACAGAAGGAGGCTCCTGCCCACACAGCAGTTTGGTCTGAAGATGACCACTGGCGTGGTGGTAACCGGTTACTAGAATAAATAAATTTGTGATCAAGACTGATTTTAAAATTAAATATTGACCACTGTCTTCTCCCACGATGTATTCAAAAGTAATCAAAGTCTGAACATTACACACTTTCTCCATCTACCGCAAATGGAGCAAATAGGTTGAATCTTCTGCATTAGATGTGCTTTGCGGTGCTCCTTAAGAGGGGCTTTGGAGGCCCCATTTATTTCCAAGCAGTTTCTGAGCAAATCCGAAAAGACCTTTTTCACTTTTTTTTCGCCGTAAGCAGCGTGCATCTAAATAACTAACCACAACACATTAGATTTTAACGATTTATTCTTTAGGCTTTTAACTAGAAGAGCCGTTCTCCCGTTTTCAAAAATCTTTATCTGTTGACGAGAAACAACCCAAAACGGAACCGCGGATTGCACGACGGCTATGCACAGCAAACAGATGAAATTTTTAAGATATATTTCTAAGATCCAGGTCTAAAACAACCGTGAAATTTTTGCGGTATCTTCATCCGTTTCCAAGATAAGGAGATTCAAATGTACCGTATCTGTACACGTAAAATACGCACGTAAAATCTGATGTGAGGTATAACATTATATATGTTATCCTCAAGATATGTTTATTCAACCCTCATGAAGTGACGTGAAAATGTAAATCTTAAAATAATTGTATACCAGTAAGAATATGTCAATGCTAGAATGAATGTGAATATCCGTTGCGTCCTATATGTCATATACATTATGTCTTTAAAACCAAAGGATATATACTTGGCCAGTGACTTTACAAATGACACAAGACAGCTAAAATGACGAAAATCTATGTAACCTTTTGTAAAAACAAGCGAGAAACTTACTTAAATTATTCTTGCCATATAAAATGGCTCTGAGCACTACGGGACTTAACATCTATGGTCATCAGTCCCCTAGAACTTAGAACTACTTAAACCTAACTAACCTAAGGACGTCACACAACACCCAGCCATCACGAGGCAGAGAAAATCCCTGACCCCCGCCGGGAATCGAACCCGGGAACCCGGGCGTGGGAAGCGAGAACGCTACCGCACGACCACGAGCTGCGGGCGATTCTTGCCATATAAACTCGTCCTTTCGTCGTTTAGATTTCTTAGCGTACCATTACATACTTCATGTACTCTCCTACTGGTTTAAACGGTATAATCGTGTACGTATGACTTATTTAGTTGTATTTGACGTAATAAACTCCTATCTTGATAACCATAATTTTGTATAATTTTTTTTCAATTTTTTTCAGAGGCCGTAAGGAAAGTGTTGATGACGAACTGTTCGAAGGTATAATGAACACATCTGAGGTTCTTTCGTTACTCATGTCGTATCGCTAAGCAAAACCTCCCTGAAATCGAGGTGCCGTAAGAATTTTTCTCAGTTTGATTGGTCAGATAACTTTTAATAGTGTCGTAGGTTATCATTTCATTGGTCTGATGGAGAGAGGTCCACAACATAAGTCTACGGACTGAGGTATTAGGCTAAATTCGTAACCAACTGATACCGTCAGCTGTTATTATTTTTATTGTCCAATCGTTCTGTTCAGTTTCGTCGTCATTGCGGGATCCTGAAATTGTGAAAAAATCGGTTTTCTAACAATCATAATATATCGTGGCTGTGACTTTCTGGGAGAATTTTCATTTAAAATACCCAGTTTAAATCTAGAAGCCGGCCGGAGTGGCCGTGCGGTTCTAGGCGCTACAGTCTGGAGCCGAGCGACCGCTACGGTCGCAGGTCTCGGGCATGGATGTGTGTGATGTCCATAGGTTAGTTAGGTTTAAGTAGTTCTAAGTTCTAGGGGACTGATGACCTCAGTTGTTAAGTCCCATAGTGCTCAGAGCCATTTGAATTTTAAATCTAGAAACGCAGAGAGGAGCGCTTGAAAGGCGAAGTCTAAATAATAAATAACGGCAGCAAAGTGCTCTAATTTTAACGGTACATTCTCTAGACACATATCTAAAAATGCCATCATTTCGTTTTCAAAAATCGTTAAAAATGTTCAAATGGGTGTGAAATCTTATGAGACTTAACTGCCATGGTCATCAGTCCCTAAGCTTACATACTACTTAACCTAAATTATCCTAAGGACGAACATACACACCCATGCCCGAGGGAGGACTCGAACCGCCGCCGGAATCAACCGCACAGTCCATGACTGCAGCGCCCTAGACCGAACGGCTAATCCCGCGCGGCAAAAATTAACTGTTATCGAGAAATACCCCAGAAATTTGGGTTTTGGGTACCAAAACAGAACCGCGAATTCCAAGACTGATATGCACAGCAACTGATTAATATTTACGATATAATTTTAAGAATCAGATATGGAACAACGTTGCAAATTTTCTTGAGATCCTTATCTATTTCCGACGTATAAACGTTCAAAATGACCCTAATTGTACACATACGCAAGTAAAATCCAGTGTGAGGCGAAGAAAACATAGCTTACAAAGTGACATAGCAAGGAGAAATTGGCTGTAAAGTATCTCCATTATCATCAGGAGGGTTCTGACAAACCCGTGTTGTAGTACTGGGCACATGCAACATTTTTGTGCACGTAAAATCTAGTCTGAAGTGTGAAATTAATTTTGCACAATTTCAATTTCACGTAAGTAAAATATCAAAATTTCACTGACCTATATATAAGTTTTTTACGCGGCGTTTTTTTAAGCAAGTACCGTTTTGTTACACCGCTGCCGCAGCGCTGCGGTCGACATTCTGTACATGCGCACTGGGTACTTACATCTGTTGTCTATGCACTGACGCCATTATAGTCAGATTCTTCCTTGTTTACGTTGTGTACTGAGTTTTTAAGATGCCTCCGATAATCGTGAGTCCCGCCGACTGTGAAGTATGGGCTGTTATAAGATTTCTTAGTGTTAAAGACCTAAAAGCGAACGATATTCTTCGTGGGATCTGTGCAGTTTATGGAGAAAACATTATGAGTGATGGAATAGTAAGAAAGTGGGTGAGAGCGCTTTAAGATGGCCGCACAAATGTGCATGATGAACAACGGAGTGGGCGTCCTTTGGTCGTTAATGAAAGTTTGGTGCAGGAAGTGGACAATAAGGTGAGAGAAAACAGACGCTTTACGATTTCCTTCTTGTGGGATGACTTTCCTAATGATTCTCGTAGTGTTTTGTATGGCATTGTGACCAAGCACTTGAATTACCGAAAATTGTGCGCACGTTGGGTACCGAAAATGTTGACAGATGTGCACAAAACCAAACGTTTAGACAGTGCATTGACTTTCCTTGAGCGGTACCACAACGACAGTGATGATTTCTTAAGCCAAATTGTTATGGGCGATGAAACATTGGTGGCCTACGTCACACCAGAATCAAAGCAACAGTCCACGGAATGGCGGCATGCAGATTCACCCAGAAAAGTGAAGTTTAAGCAAACAATTTCTGCCCGGAAAATCATGTGCACAGTTTTTTGGGACACAAAAGGAGTATTGCTTGTGGAATTTCTGCCTCATAATGAGACAATCAATGCAGCAACTTACTGCAAGACATTGCACAATCTGCGCCGTTCAATTCAGAACAAAAGACGTGGCAAGTTGAGCAAGGGCATCGTTTTGCTACAGGACAATGTCCGTCCACATGCGGCGAATCAGACCAAAGATCTCATCATATCTTTTCGATGGAAAACTCTAGATCATCCTCCATATAGCCCCGATCTTGCTCCCAGTGACTACCATCTGTTCCGGCACTTGAAGAAACACCTGGGAGGTCAGCGTTTTCAAGACGATGACGAAGTCAGAACAGTGGTGATCCAGTGGTTAACAAGTCAGGCGGCAGACTTCTATGAGGAGGATACAACGTTATGACAAGTGCCTCAATATTGACGGAAATTATGTAGAAAAGTAGATTAAGGTACAGGCTTTCATGTAAAAATAAAATTATTGTGATATCTTAGCACATTTTTTTAATTTCAAAACGGTACTTACTTAAAAAAACACTCCTCGTACATATGAGTGACATGCCCTGCTGCACCAGGGAAGAGAAAAGAGCCAGTGGAAAAATGCTCCTATCAGAACGAAAAGAAAAGACCATTATGCTCCTGTTTAAAAGATTAATTGAAAGATGCGGTGCCAGCTACCTCATTCTATCTTCCTCAACACCTTTAAGTATTTTCCCAAACAAATTTTTGGCATGTGAACATATTTACGTCCTTTTACGCTGAGAGAGAAGCAGACAATGGCAGTGGAAAGAAGACTGAACAGTAATATATTCTGGGTGATAATGGATAGTAATTGTGGTACAGAAAGAACGAAGGAGACAGTAGCATTCCGAGAGAAAGAAGGGGACACAGTGGCAATGGAACATAGTTGGCAGTGACAGAACAGTGCTAGGAAAAGGAGACAGTGCTAGCGAGTAAAGAATAAAGAGGAAGTGGAAATGGGGGAGAACCAATGATAATGAGAGTCTGAGAGAATGAAAACGAGGAACAGCGTGATAGTGACAGTGAGAAAAGACAGGAGCAGTGGAAGGAATGAGATATTAGCAGTAAGAGAGAGCAAGAGGCAGTAGAACGGAACGAAGGAGACTGTGGCTGCGTGTAGGACAGGAGACAGTGACAGAGGGACACAAAGAGACAATGATAATGAGTTGGGCAGAATGAGTGAGTGAAAATGGGAAGTGGTAGTGGATGGGTATGTGAGACTGGCAGTAGTGACGTAGTGAGAGGTGAGCTGCTTGCTAAAAACAGCTCGAATATGTTCACAAGCCACAATTTTTGTGAAAAATTTTAAATGTTCTGAGGAAGGGACAACGAGGCAGGTGGTACCCCACTTTTCAGTCAGACTCTTTTAAACAGGGGCATATCCACCCTTTTTATCTTCTGAAAGGAGCATTTTTCCACTGCTTACACGTATACATTTCTTGCCGCGTTACGTGCCGGCAACGCCACTAAGAAGGTTTTTATTTCGCTGTGGGCAGTGGTCTTCATGTTTTGATGCATCAGTGTATTAGGGTTAATGCGCTACTCGTGACATGCGCTGTATGCGCCATCGCCCTGCATAATGCAGTCCTATGCAGTGTTTACGACCCCTCATACTCTATTCTTCATTTTTTTCCATCCCGAACATGGTTTTCATATTTCTGAGAATAGAACTGCTAGCAATACTACCCAAAACAATGATCTGCGATCTACTGACAAGTAGCGAGATTCAAGTGGTAATGACAGAAATCCATGGAGGAATACGCCGGCCGATACAGATATGCACAGAAATGTTTCAGCTTTGCTGTGTTTACTCAAGAACTATTCGTATATTCGTAGGGAACTGCCTACGACGTAGGGAACTGCCTACGAAGCAATAGTTACGGAGAATACCTAGCGAGCGCTGCAGGGCTACGTGCATACCAAAGACATACACTACCAGTCAAAAGTTTTCGATCGCCAAGAGAAAAACTGCATACTTTAATTCAGTGTACAAACACATCGCACAAACGAAGTAGACCAACAAAATAAATATTTCCTCTCTCTGTCATTAAGTGCAACTCAATATCGTTCGTATTTTAGGCTCTTGATAGTATTCATGCTTTATCCTCAGAACAGCTGCAAAGACTTTTTCCATTCTGGGGACAAGATTTTGTAGTGTTTTCGAAGTGTGTTTCTGTAAATTATTCTATGGATCTTCAACATTAGATAAACTCCGTTTTCTAACTTCCATGCTAACTTCATCACATGAGAGTTCAAGAGGATTTGATTCAGGTGATTGACTTGGGCAAATCATAGTTTTCTCTTCCTATTGACATTTCCTCTGCACAATGAGACCACTGTCTTGCTGCAGAACAAACCCATGACTAATAAGTCTCTTGCGAGGAGGATTGCATTATTGATCAGTATCCTGCGATATCCTTCCTTCTTTAATGTTCCATTAATTCTCACTGAATCACCGACTTCCCCACCCGCAAAACATCTCAACACCATAGCCGACCCTCCACCATGCTTCACCGTTGGCGTCACACACTCACTCTTCATACGATCTCCACGAAGTCGATCAACAAACATTCGACAATGGCTTCGAAATACTTAGATTCGTTCGTAAATGGCACCTTGGACCACTGCTGCACGCTACAGCTTTTATATTGCTGTGCCAATTGCAATCTTTTCACCTTATTTTGATTGCGTAGTAAAGGTTTTCTGCCCGCTTTCCACTCCTTTAAACCTTGTTCAAGAAGACAGTGTTGCACTGTTGAGACAGAGCTTGAAGCTGCTCACATACTATTTACTTTCTCGCGAAGTTCAGGTGCAGTACGTGTTCTCTGAACCAATCTTTTCTGTATTATGCTAATCCAGGTCTCCCAGCACTTGCAATGTCAGAAGTCTGCATGAACCGCTGCAATGTATACTTCACTGTTGCTTGGGCTGCGGCAATTTTTGTTGATATTGTGCTACTACAATAGCCTTCTTGATGCAGAGCTACAATTACAGCATGGTTTTTTTTTTCAATTTTAATCCTCTATTTCCGTCGCCTTCGCAGTTAATAAGGTATGAACCTAATCTGGTATTCAAACAAACTGCAAGTTGCACACAGTGTACAATAAACTAATGCGACTGACTATTACACAGACAGTTCAAGGAATGAGGCCTATTCTAATGGAACACTGTTACGTAAAGGCACGTCACTTCTTGTGGCTACTCGTCAACACCCCTCTAGGCAAACTAACAGTCAAATATACAACAGAGGGCCTTAGTCTTCATATGTTACTTACTACACTACTGGCCATTAAAATTGCTACACCAAGGAGAAATGTAGATGTAAACGGGTATCCATTGGACAAGTATATTATACTAGAACTGACATGTGATTACATTTTCACGCAGTTTAGGTGCATAGATCGTGAGAAATCAGTACCCAGAACAACCACCTCTGGCCGTAATAACGGCCTTAATACGTCTGGGCATTGAGTCAAACAGAGCTTGGATGGCGTGTACAGGTACAGCTGCCCATGCAGCTTCAACACGATACCACAGTTCATCACGAGTAGTGACTGGCGTATTGTGACGAGCCGGGTTGCTCTGCCACCATTGACCAGACGTTTTCAATTGGTGAGAGATCTGGAGAATGTGCTGGCCTGGGCAGCAGTCGAACATTTTCTGTAGCCAGAAAGGCCCGTACAGGACCTGCAACATGCGGTCGTGCATTATCCTGCTGAAATGTAGGGTTTCGCAGGGATCAAACGAAGGGTAGAGCCACGGGTTGTAATACATCTGAAATGTAACGTCCACCGTTCAAAGTACCGTCAATGCGAACAAGAGGTGACCGAGACGTCTAACCGATGGCACCCCATACCATCACGCCGGGTGATACGCCAGTACGGCGATGACGAATACACGCTTCCAATGTGCGTTCACCGCGGTGTTGCCCAACATTCATGCGACGATGATGATGCTGTAAACAGAACCTGGATTCATCCGAGAAAACGACGTTTTGCCATTCGTGCACCCAGGTTCGTCGTTGAGTACACCATCGCAGGCGCTGCTGTCTGTGAAGCAGCGTCAAGGGTAACCACAGCCATGGTCTCCGAGCTCATTGTCGAAGCTGCTGCAAACGTCGTCGAACTGTTCGTGCAGATTGTTGCTGTCTTGCAAACGTCCCCATCTGTTGACTCAGGGATCGAGACGTGGCTGCACGATCCGTTACAGCCATGCGGATAAGATGCCTGTCATCTCGACTACTAGTGACACTAAACCGTTGGGATCCAGCACGGCGTCCCGTATTAACCTCCTGAACCCACCGATTCCATATTCTGCTAACAGTCATTGGATCTCGACCAACGTGAGCAGCAATGTCGCGATACGATAAACCGCAATCGCGATAGGCTACAATCCGAGCTTTATCAAAATCGGAAACGTGATGGTACGCATTTCTCCTCATTACACGAGGCATCACAACGACGTTTCACCAGGCAACGCCGGTCAACTGTATGAGAAATCGGTTGGAAACTTTCCTCATGTCAGCATATTGTAGGTGTCGCCACTGGCGCCAGCCTTGTGTGAATGCTCTGAAAAGCTAATCATTTGCATATCACAGCATCTTCTTCCTGTTGGTTAAATTTCGCGTCTGTAGCACGTCATCTTCGTGGTGTAGCGATTTTAATTGCGAGCAGTGTATATTATCGGAACAGGGATATTATGGAGCATTAAAAACGAAATCCCAGTTTTAAACACAAATCCATAGTTGTCTTAAGTGATCGAAAACTTTTGACCAATAGTGTAGCAACTTAGCAGTGTACAGGGCACCGGTAGCGCATTACCCAGGATGCAACCGGAACCATGTGGATGTAGGAAACAAAGTTTAAGTGCATATGTGTGTGCGAAAGACGACGTAAGGAGGTGTAACAAACTCCTTTCAAATTACGATAAACTTTTGCAGGGATGCTCTATGTAGCTCTGGTACGAGGAAGTAGGCTGCTGTTGGCTCGGGCAGATATCCCGCCGCAAGGGAGAGCAGGTAGTGAGCGGGCTGATGCCCGAGATTTGGCGCCGCCTTGGAGTGCGGTCTCCGGGGGGATATGCCGCAGCCCCAGGCCGCCCTGCGGGGACGGCGCCGCTCCTAATTAATTAAGCGATCCGGCGAAACATCTCGCGAGCTGCGCGATGTTAATTAGATCGGTCCCAGGGTGAAAGAGGCCCGGACGTTCACGCACGCCGCGCCACTTCCGGCGCACTTTGTTCTGCCTAATTTGGAGCTCGGCTCGGCGGCGCCCCCGCGAAGGAATTACGGTTTCGGGTGAGGGCGGCAGCCGATCCCGTGTACTCGGGACCCGCCGCTGCTTACGAGCTTCCGACGTCGAAAGAACGAGGACCCGTGAGGCAAAGAGGCGTAACTGCAAGGCGGAGTGCCTTACAGAGGGCGGTAGTGGAAGCCATCCAGACTTTTGATTGACGTCAAGTTTTGCCAACAACGGCCAGTAAACATAATGCCGAGCTGTGCTTTGTTATTTCGGTGCATAACTCTAGGCTTATGATATTTCAGAGATCCGCACACTCATTTAGACCTTCTTAACTCCTAACCAAAGAGAGCTTTTGACTCAGGATTGTCCTGTTAAGGTGGACGTTCGTGAAAAACACACACTATTTAAAAGATGCACCAAAACTACAATTTTGAAGATACGGCTATGAAATTTTGTGACACGTTTTACATAAAATTAACACATTTACTGCGCAAGTTCCTTCGATAATACCGGGTGATCAAAAAGTCAGAATAAATTTGAAAACTGAATGAATCACGGAATAACGCAGATAGAGCGGTACAAATTGACACACATGCTTGGAATGACATGGGGGTTTACTAGAATAAAAAAAATTACAAACGTTCAAAACATTTCCGACAGATGGCGCTTCATCTGATCAGAATAGCAATAATTAGCATAACAAAGTAAGACAAAGCAAAGATGACGTTCTTTACAGGAAATGCTCAATATATCCACCATCATTCCTCAAAAATAGCTGTAGTCGAGGAATAATGTTGTGAACAGCACTGTAAAGCATGCCCGGAGTTATGGTGAGGCATTGGCGTCGGATGTTGTCTTTCAGCATCCCTAGAGATGTTGGCGATCACAATACACTTGCGACTTCAGGTAACCCCAAAGCCAATAGTCACACGGACTGAGGTCTGGGGACCTGGGAGGCCAAGCATGACGAAAGTGGCGGCTAAGCACACGTTCATCACCAAACGACGCGCGCAAGAGATCTTTCACAGGTCTAGCATTTTTATTTTTTTTTGTTCTAATAAAACCCCATGTCATTCCAAGCATGTGTGTCAATTTTTACCTCTGTATCTACATTATTCCGTGGTTTATTAAGTTTTGAAATTTATACTGACTTTTTGATCGCCCGGTATATATATTAATTTTTTTAATAGAATTAAAAAAATTAAAACTGCTATTTTCAAAAAATAATAGATGTATCTTTTCTCAGAAACTATTCAAGAGATTTCTACGAAATTTTCTCTGTTTAATTTCCTTGCATATAGTAAGCTGCTCTCATGAGGTTTTTTGATTATGTCGGCAGGAGAATTTGAATATTTTTTTTAATAAGAGTTCTGTAAGTATAATATAAAATTCAGGCAAAATTGCAAGTACTTTTCCTCATGTATCAGCTCACAATCTGAATTCCAAAACTTAAACTTGCACAACACTTACTGGATTTATACAAATAAGTGTACAAAATTTCTCAAGTCTAGCGTAAATAAAGTCTGTGAAAAAGGTAGATAAACTCTAAACACCATTTCCGGCATGCAATTAAAAGTTCAACCTAACGTTCTTTCCTTTTGTCACCTCTTCAGAAGGGGCCAGATTTGTACTCAGGGTCCTCTTTCCCTTCAAGGCTTCTCTTCAGGCTTCTTGTTTTCTGCCTTCTTTCCTATACCAGGTCTACAACTGACTTTTCAGCTGCAGAGAGGCGTTGTAAATTTATTGTACTCACGACGTCTTGAGCTACATTTCATATCTTAAAGACCCTTCCCTGTAATGCCTACATCTTCCCTACGTTCCCGTCATAAATACAAGAACTGCGTCATAGGTTGCAATTCTGACAACTGTTGCAGATGAAAATGTGATTTTACGGCATCGTTTCCGTATGAGTAAATAGGGACTCAATTGGATTATGGGTTTTGCCATGAACACACTTGTTTAGAAGTTCAGCAGCGGCCAGAAGCCTGCAAGTGGTTCAAAAAATTGGCTCTGAGCACTATGGGACTTAACATCTGAGGTCATCAGTCCCCTAGAACTTAGAACTACTTAAACCTAACACATCCATGCCCGAGGCAGGATTCGAACCTGCGACCGCAGCGGTATCGCGGTTCCAGACTGAAGCGCCTAGAACCGCTCGGCCCTGCAAGTGGGTTTTGAGAAAATACAAGATACAATTTGAAAGCCTCTCCTTGTGAATGTTGAGGTTATTATCCCTCTGAGGATGCAGATATTTACACCAGCTAATGTGGCACAGATGATGAATGGGTTTTCATCTGTTGACACCATCTGGAAACATTTAGCCCACACTGCACTTTTAATGTCACTTAGACTGAATAGTTTCTGTGTGATAGCCTTGCCATAATACACTTGAAGAGTGTCCATTATCTTCTTTGTGGGTCTATTGTATCCACCAATGCGCTTTCTAACTGCCAACTTTTTGCAGCTGGTTTTTTATTGTTTCTAACATACGTAACGGAGTCACAGATTATCTGTAAAACCAAAGAGTGTATATCAAGGCCTTCCAGATCCATCCCGTGCAAATTTGCTTGAAAATAATGCATGGAATCGTTATTCACCGAGCTAGTATTGAAGTATTGCTTCGAAAAGTGGGCGTGGCAGGAAGGTAGCGTCACACATTTTATTATTTTTCAGGCACTTCGGATGCCATTTCATCATGAAACTTTGGAAACTTCTTGTCCATGAGTTCTACTACTAAATAAAAAATAAGTTGAAAATTGACATTTTCGCTCAATTTCATGATTGGCGCCCTTACGAAAATCGATTGTTGAAGTACCCCACTATTAAGCTGATTGTGTGATAATACTCGCACTTGTCGGCTCTTGCAGTCTTCGGAATTGCGTGTAAGATGATATTTTGCCGAAAGTCAGATGGTATGTCGCCAACTCATACATTCTACACACCAACATGAATAGTCGTTTTGTTGCCACTTCCCCCAACGATTTTAGAAGTTCTGATGGAATTTTATCTATCCCTTCTGCCTTATTTGATCTTAGGTCCTCTAAAACTCTCCTAAATTCTGATTCTAATACGGAACCCCTTATCTCTTTTAAATCGACTCCTGTTTCTTCTTCTATAACATCAACCAAATCTTCAACCTCATAGAGGCCTTCAATGTATTCTTTCCACCTATCCGCTCTCTCCTCTTCATTTAACAGTGGATTTCCCGTTGTACTCTTAATGTTACCATCCTTAGTTTTAATTTCACCGAAGGTTGTTTTGACTTTCCAATATGCTGTCAGTCCTTCCGAAAGTCATTTTTTTCAGTTTTTTCGCATTTTTCATGGAGCCATTTCGTCTTGGCTTCCCTGCACTTCCTATATTTATTTCGTTTCTCAGCGTCTTGTATTTCCGTATTCCTGAATTTCCCTGAACATTTTGTACTTCCTTCTTTCATTCATCAGCAGAAATATTTCTTCTAATACCCTTGGTTTCTTCGTAGTTACCATCTTTGCACCTATGTTCTTCTTTCCAACTTCTGTGTTTGCCCTTTTCACATACGTCCATTCCTCTTCAACTGTACTGCCTTCTGAGCTATTCCTTATTGCTATTTCTACAGTCTTAGAGAACTTCAAGTGTATCTCGTCATTCCTTAGTACTGCCGCATCCAACATCTTCGCGTATTAATTCTGCCTGACTAATCTCTTAAGCTTCAGCCTACTCTCCATCACTACTACATTATGATCTGAATCTATATCTGCGCTTGGATATGCCTTACAATCCAATATCTGATTTCGGAATCTCTGCCTGACCCTGATACAATCTAACTGAAATCTTCTGGTATCACTCGGCCTTTTTCAAGTATACCTCCTGCTCCTGTGATTCTTGAACAGAGTATTCGCTGTTACTGTCTGAATTTTATTACAGAACCCAATTAGTCTTTCTTCTCTCTCATTTCTTGTCCCATATTCTGCTGTCACCTTTCCTTCTACTCCTTCCCCTACAACAACATTCCAGTCCCCCATGACTATTAGATTTTCATCCCCCTTTACCTACTGTATTACCCTTTCAATATCCTTATAAACTTTCCCTGTCTCCTCATCTTCAGCTTGCGACGTCGGCATGTATGCCTGAACTATGGTTGTCGGTGTTGGCTTGCTGTCGATTCTCATAAGAACAGTCCCATCACTAAACTGTTCGCAGAAACACGCTCTCTGCCCTACCTTCCTATTCATAACGAATCCAACGCCCGTTATACCATTTTCTGCTGCTTTTGATATTATCCTATGCTCATCTGATCAGAAATCCTTGTCTTTTTTCCATTTCACTTCACTGACGCCTACTACATCTAGACTGAGCCTCTGCATTTTCCTTTTCAGATTTTCTAGCTTCCCTAACACGTTCAACCTTCTGACGTTCCACGCCCCGACTCGTAGAACGTTATCCTTTCGTTGTTTATTCAGTGTTTCTCTCGTGGTCACCTCCCCCTTGCCAGTCACCTTTCGGACATCCGAAAAAGGGATTATTCCGGAATCTTTTTCCGATGGAGAGATCATCGTGACACTTTTTCAATCACAGGCCACATTTCCTGTGGATTCACATTGTACATCTTTAATGCAGTGACTTCCATTACCTTCTGCGCCCTCATGCCGTTGATCGTTGCTGATGCTTCCGCCTTTAGGGGCAGTTTCACACCCCAAGGACAGGAAAGTGCCCTGAACCTCTGTCCACTCCTCCGCCCTCTTTGACAAGGCTGTTGGCAGAATGAGGTTGACTTCTTATGCCGGAAGTCTTTGGTCGTTAATGCTGATTACTAACCGAAATTTAAGCAGTAGCGAGTTTCATACCCGGAACCGAGGACATTTTGATTACTAATGAAAGACTCTACCCTTCGACCATGGGCTTTCCAGTGAGCATCCGTGTATATATTTCTCGCAACAGTCGTCACAGCACAGACATAAGATCATGTACGCTATCGATCAGCATTATTGTTTTATTTATTTGAAACAGTTGTCACGGTAAAGAAATAAATAGAAAACAAACATCCATATGATAAATTATGAAGTTCATTAGTTTAATTTGTAACTACTTGCTGTTGTCGTCCTTTGATCACTTCCCCTTAAGAGGCAAAGATCCTGGGTTCTGGTTCCGGTCTGGTACACATTATAAATCTTCCAGGAACTTTGAAGTGAAGTTTTCGGTTTAGACACCAAAATCTTTCGCTGTATTAATGAGTTTTCTTTTCTTTATTCTCGAACATTATGCTGCAACTGTTCTCATTTTCTTCATTCTTTGCCCTAGTTCAGTTTGCTTATTACTCTGGCATTTTTCCATTTTTCTTTGTTATTGATAGCCTTCATTCTGATAAAAGTATGGGCCCTCGCAAAACACAAGCCCTCCATATCTTGACATTTCGCATTTATTACGTCCTTTAAATTACAAAAACTTTTGGTTTTCCACCAATGTAATTTCCGTGAATCTGTTAAAATTCTCTTTTCATTTTCGAAACAATTTTCATAAACTATTCAATAGCTTTCCTCAAATCGATTGCCACAGACACAAATTTATTAAAAGACAGTTCTACTTCCCACGTATAACAACCAAGGTGGAAAGTGGTTCATAAACAGTCAGCTGGCTTACTTAAAAATCCTCTTGAAATGATTTGACGGCAGTTCTTTCCTGAAAATTTTTTGCCGTGGTTTAGGGTACCGTCCACATGCGCTAATTCTGGGTGTTTACATTTAACTCTATAAGCAATATAACACATAGTCGCCAGACTTCAAGACTTTGTAACTAAAAGTGTAAGAATCTGACCTTGCGCAGGGTACTGGATGGGTCACAGTTAGCGGATAGTGAAAGCTCCGTCAGATATGGTGGACAGATGCGAATACAGAATAAGCAGTCCCGGACCAAGGCAAAACGAAACCAAATCCACTCTGCGTCTGTCTTGTAGTAAGTGGCAAAGTGGTCAGCGTCTGTTCACCAGTGATGCGACTGGAATTTATATTCTGAAACTAACCCTTTCAGTCTTAACACTCTGAGTTCTATTCAACACCAACTGATTCCTGGCACAATCGTCATGGAGCATTTTGTTAATCACAATATTACCACAGGTGGTCAATCCACCGCCAATATTACTGGCGTAGCTGATCTTTCGGATTCTGGAGCGGGCAGGTTAAAATGCAGTGTGAGTCAACAGAGGAAGTCAGAGTCCTCTGGCCAAATTAAAATCAAAACAAATGCATTTTTTTCAACACTAAATATACATACCCTTTTGCAACCAAGTAAACTTCATAAATTGGGAGATACGTTAAAAGAACAAAAGATGCAAATTTTGGCACTTCAAGAAACACGAATGACGACAATTACACCATGGATTTCGGCAATTATCGTTTTTTTAAGTAAACCTACTTAAAGAATACTTAGTAATACACCACATCTGGGAGTTGCTTTTGGAGTCTCCAAAAATATTTTAAATTCAATAATGGAGGTAAAACCCATTAATAATAGACTAATGACAGTTTCTCTTAAATGAACCAATAAAGCATAGACTTTAGTTAATGTCCATATGCTAGTCAATGAGGATAACCGTAAAAAAACTGAAGGTAATGGGTGATTTTAATGCTCAATTAGGTAAACAGAAAAAATATAAGAAAACTGTAGGTGATTTTATGTGCATAAATGGACAAACCAAAATGGCCAAAGACTTGTTGAAACATGCAAAAATTTTGACCTTAAAATCGTGTTAACACACTTCATAAACAACTCTTCTAAACAAAAATATTTGTGGGCACCCAGCAGATTTATTGGAGAATTTCAAATAGATCAAATAGCAATTTCATATCCTAACTACAAGGAAATTTTAAATTTCCATCTTAGGAAAGGGCTAATATTGATTCTGACCATTATTTAACGGGAATAAAGGTAAAATGTCAACCTCAGAAATACTTCATAACAAAAAATGTTATCCCAAAATTTGACACTGCTAGAATAACCCCAACCCTAACAAGCGACCTTGACAAAAAACAATCCAACAATTGGCCAAGTCTAAAAGAAAAGTTCATCAAAACAGCACAAAATTTAATTCCTCTTCGAAAGAAACAAAAACACCCTTGGTGGAACGTGGATTTTGAAACAGCAGTTAAGTCTAGGCATGAGGCATTCGAAAGTTGGAAAAGTAATAAAACTGAAAATACTCACAACACCTTTGTAAGTGTAAGAAAAGAAACATCTAAATTAATTGGACAGGCTCAAAGCAATTACGAAAATGCCCAACTTTTACAAATCGGAAAAGACTTGCTAAAGAACAATACAAGAAACTTATGTAAAACATTCAAAACAAAATTAACCGGTTACCAACCTGAAATTCTGTCTTTCTAAAATCGAAGTGGCAGTTTGACTCTTAGCAACCAGGAAAATGGTAAGGTACTTGCTAATTACATTGAGAAACTATTAAACTGTCCAGAACCAGCGAACCCTAACTCTAAAGAACCTGACGAAATCGAAATAACTAAACAAATTAAGAGACTTAAAAACAATAAACCATCAGGAGAAGACTGTATAATTGCAGAACTACTAAAACCAGCTGGCCGTAATGATATAAAAGAGATCAATCTGGCAAACTGAGGACTGTAAAACTGCCCTAATTCATCCACTGCATAAAAAAGGAGATAGAACCAATGTTAATGATTATGAAGAAATCGCTCTTTTTCCAGTCACATGCAAAATTCTCTCGCAACTTTTACTTGATCGACCCCAAGAATAGTTAGAACCTCAAATTAGTGAATACCAAGCAGGCTATAGTTCAAACAGATCCTGTCTAGAACTAATTCTTCAGGTAAAAATAATCCTTAGGCACCAAAGGATATCTAGTAACAATATTGTATGTTCATTTGTGGATTTTTAGAAGGCCTATGACTCAATTGATCGTGAATCTCTCTTCCAAATTTTAAAGGAAGAACAGCTACATAACAAAGCTCTAATACTGATTAAATAAATGTTAACCGCCACTAGCTCCAAAGTTATATTCATAGGAGAAATATCTGAACCATTTGATATAACGACTGATATTAGACAGGGAGATGGACTCTCCCCATTGCTGTTTAACTGTGCTTTGAAAAAGTAATTACAGAACGGCGAGACTAAAAGTCGAGTCAAAATATAGATCGATCAATCAAGTTAGGTAGCAGTAATATTAGACTAGATTGCCTCGCCTTTGAAGATGATCTGGTAATTTTAACTGGGGAAATTATCACAGCTCAAAAGCAAATTGAAATTCTTAAAGAAGTTGCAGAAAAACTAGGACTGCAAATCTCATTTGAAAAAAGGAATATATGAATTCAACAAACAAGCACCAAAGTTTTTAAACACTAAATATGGAAAAATGAAATGGGTTTCTCTATTTAAATACCTGGGGGAAATCATGCAAGAGAACGGTCGCAAAAAAGCTTCAAACCTAGTTCCCTTTCAAAAAATGGCAATTGCATTCAGACTAACACAAAAGAAAAAAAGAAAGATTATTTGGAAAATATTAGGCCCAAAATTAATGATAGAGAAATCTATAGGCTGACAAGTAATAAGGAAATAGAAGAATACACATACATGCATACATGGTGACATGAGAAAACAAAGACTTAAATTTCATTGGCGCTTTAAAAGAATCTCACCCACTAGGTTGACAAAACAAATAGTAGAATTCTACGAAAACAGAAGTGAGACCAAAACTGAGCCAATTAAACAGATCGCTGCGATTAGGAGGATCTTAAAGTAGCCGGTATAACTCAGGCAGACGTTACAGATAGAAAAACATTCTGAGGAAAGATATTTGATTGGAATGTTGGTCAGAGGAAATATAGAAAACAGACTGGTACACAGTGGTCTGAAGAAAGAAAGGCTGAAACAGATTTGGACACAAGGAAAGGCCAACCATCAAAAGCCACATTGATTGATCGTACCTCACGTGGCTCTGTTTGGCCCATGCGTGAATAATAAATAAATAACATGTCATTTTCAACTGGTCAGGAGCTACTATCTGGGTGTAGTAAGGTGCTGAGCGCAAATAAAATGATTTAACAATACTTAATTTATTAAACGAGATGTCTAACATTTTTTGTTATCTGGAGCGGTTAGTACAACTCCCAATCGCACAGTAAACCATTGTTTTTCACTAGAAACAACTCGTAACGTACTCTCGGAATCCCTCAGTGCAATGATAACTGAAGTGTAGCTCTGCATGTAATCGTGAATGACCGATAAGAATTCATGTAAACTGTATTAACTCAATAACGCAGTTGCAACACAATAGGTTACGGTGGCTAAAGTGCAAAAATGGTATCGGCGCTTCCTGCGTCACATACTCATTTTGGGAGTTCGTTGACTTTGGTCGTAGTCAGTCGGGTGACAGTGTACCGTATCCAATGAGAATCGCCACATCTGTTGATTTCTTTCGAAAGAAGATACGAATTGAGTACATTTGTTTTCAACAATGAGAACGCCAGAATAATTTTTACGGAAGTTTATTATGAATTTTAAGATTGTATCTGATTTTGGTATTTGTTTGACAAAGGGAAAGAAAAACTTGATGTGTTGTCACATTGACCTCTGGCGAAGACCTGGGTTAGGTTGAAATGTGACAGTTTGGTTGTGAGTTGGCAAAACAAGCGAATGTGGATGAAAGAGAACTAGGTGTACTGACAATTATGGTGTAATATAGCCCGAGGCCTAGGTTCTGTTGGAAAGTGTGTGTTTAGATGTGAGTTGGCGAAGCCAACGAAGGTGATTGGAAGAAAGCTAGATACGCAGACAGACTGATGTATCCGACTAGTAGTCGTTCCCTGTAACACTAGGCGCCCCGCTAGGATGGCATCCATAAATGGCCCTCATCAAAACTGAGATATTTTCCTTTTATAGCCAGCGCTATTTACCACAGTTACACGTCGCCTCCTCAACGTCTGGGGGTGCCAACCTCGCCGACAGGCAGCTTGCCTATGGCAGGAAAGAGCGCTGTCGGCAGGGCACTACTTTGGTACGCGAGGTCGCGTACCCTCACAACGCCTTGCAGATATCCATCCACGCCTGGCTATTTAGACCACCGCCGGTCCGTGGTAAGCCAGTTACGTCCTATGCCTCAGGTCGGCAGTACCAACTCTTCCGTCCTGACGCATCAAAAAAATGGCTCTGAGCACTATGGGACTTAACATCTGTGGTCATCAGTCCCCTAGAACTTAGAACTACTTAAACCTAACTAACCTAAGGACATCACACACATCCATGCCCGAGGCAGGATTCGAACCTGCGACCCTGACGCATCGATAGTTCATTTCCTGTGCTACCAATTGGCATTACTTGCAGTTTCGTCTTAGTGCTCCACGCTGGCAGACCCAATCCATTGTCTTCATCAGCTGCCCGTGAGCCGTCGCACGCTGGCAGGACTGGCCCAAGAACGTCTTCACGCTACTGCATATCACGACTCTAGGGTACGTTAAAGTGCACGGCCGGTTCCCTTCCCCATCCTTCCATAATACTAGCTTGTGCTCCTTCTCTAATGACTTCGTTGGCAACGGGATGTTAAACACTAATGTTCTCTTCTTCTTCCACTCTAGGGTGCATTGCGTAGGCACATCACAGACGTCTGAGCTGTGCGCGGCTCGTGTTCACCGTTTCTTGCTTGACAGCTTGTCTTTCCGGAACTGTCACCTCGTTTCTTGCCGGCCGCGGTGGCCAAGCGGTTCTAGGCGCTTCAGTCCGGAACCGTGCGACTGCTACGGTCGCAGGTTTGAATCCCGCCTCAGGCATGGATGTGTGTGATGTCCTTAGGTTAGCTAGGTTTAAGTAGTTCTAAGTTCTAGGGGACTGATGACCTCAGATGTTAAGTCCCATAGTGCTCAGAGCCATTTTTAACCTCGTTTCTTATTCGATTTACTGGCGTCACTAAGTTGCTGGCTTGCCTGCCCGTGAGTGGCAGCGCGTATAGATAAGAGCACTGTCGTATTATCTTTGAAGCGACCGCTAGTATTTCCGGCTCTTCGTGTGTCAGGGGTTTCAGTGGGGGCCGAGCGCCAGTGAGGTACTGACAGCCAGTTCTCGCCGACCGCTGGCGACACACATGTACTATCCGACAGAAGGAGACTGGAGGGGGAACGACCGTTGGTTGGTCGTTCGGTCGGTCCTTCGGTCGGTCATCGGGCAACGTGTATTTGGTCCTTTGACCGTTTCTGGGCCTCATCAGTTGGTCATCTTGCTGGACGTGGGTCGGTTCCTTCCTTGTGCAGAGATGGGTGGCCAATGGGCAAGTGTTCCCTCTGCATGGTAGGGTCCAGTCAGTGTGCCCGGGTCGCCGTGTCTCCGAATTCCGAACGGACATCAAGGGAGTCGGGGTGGAGCTGCAGTGAGCTCCGGACAGCCACAACTCGCCCGACCGTTGCCGACACCTTGAGTGGGGACGACCTTGGTTGGTCGTTCGGTCAGTCGTCTCATCGGACGACGTGTATTTGGTCGCCCACCGCTTACGGAAACTGTATGTGTCTACTTGTGATTTCTCCTTGTTGTTCCACAGTGATTGGTTTTTAGGATTGTCGGAGTGCTTGGTGCAAGTGTTTACGTGGAGCTGTGTGTACCTTCTGTGAGCACTGAGCAGTTATGAGTGTTGTCTGCATACTGGAGTGAGTAGGCAGTCGGTGCTTGGGACAATGCATCGAGGAAGTCTCCGCAGCGAGAGCATTAGCGCTGCGCGGGATTAGCCGAGCGGTTTTGGGCTGGTCCCGGCGGAGGTTCGAGTCCTCCCTCGGGCATGGGTGTGTGTGTTTGTACTTAGGATAATTTAGGGACTGATGACCTTAGCAGTTAAGTCCCATAAGATTTCACACACATTTGAACATTTCGAGAGCATTAGCGTTGTGTTCCGCAGTGTGTTTTTCCTCGCAGTGTTGATGCTGTCCGTACCGCATGTAGTTTGACAGCCTTTTGTGTTATTCATATTTTTGAGTGGTTATTGTGCCTTGGCTGTTTTTAAACTCCAATTCTGAAGACACAGTGCTGCTGGTATCTTCGTCTTCGGCTGATATTTTCCATTGTCGTGCCGTTGGTCGGCGCAGCGGAATTGATTAGGTTGTTGGTCGGTCCTTCAGCCGTCAAAGGGTCGGGTTGCCATCTGATTACTTAATCTTATTTTTGACTGCCTATCTCATCTAATCTTACGTTAGAGTTACCTCAGGCCGACCCTTCTCAGCCCCACTGTTCTGTTGTTTTGGATTGTGATTTTCTTTTAGTCTCAAGCACTGTGCGAGGCCTTCAGCCGTGTATTAATTTAGTTTATTTTAATGTTCAGTATGTGGCCTTCAGCTGAGTATTTATGTAAAATTTTGGTAACCAAGGGCTTCAGCCATGTTTATTCCTTATGCGAATTTTAATAACTTCTGTTCGGGCCTTCAGCCGTGTTGTTTTGAATGCTTTTAAGGGCATGTGTGATTAAGTGTTTTTAGCAAAATAAAGTTTGCGTGTTTTGTGCAACTAACAGTAACTGATCTTGGCCCCTTTCCACAGCTGTTATCTGATCCGCTCTGTCCTGCGAAACCAGATCTCAACGTCATAAGAGAGACAACTCTGTTGTATGTAAGTGTGTGGATATTCGTCTAAGGACACCATAATTGAGTCTCGTTTAGTTAATAAAGTTATTCTTTGAAGTGTCTTCGATCACTCCTTCAGTTTGAGGATGCATTAACTAACCTGCAGCATAATGGCCTGAGGCCTAGATTATGTTGGAATGTGACGGTTTTGCTGTGATTTGGCGAATCCAACGAATTTGAATGGAAGAAAACTGGGTATGGTGACAGACTGACGTGTCAAGGCCTAGGTTGCGTTGGACTGTGACAGTTTGGTTGATGATAATGATGACGATGATTTGTGGATCTCTCCACATCGAGGTCGTCAGCGCCCATACAAGATTCCAACCTTTCCAATTCCAGTCTCGCCTTTCCCCGAATGATGATGAGATGGTGAGGAAAACATAAACACCCAGTCCCCGGGCGAAGGAAATCCCCGACCCGGCCGGGAATCGAACCCGCGACCCTGTCATCAACGCTAGTCAGTAGATCACGAGCTGCTGACGACAGTTTGGTTGTCAGTTGGTGAAGTCAAATAATGTCAACACGAAAATACGAGCGCAGTAATAGATTGATGTGTAGAGTAGCCCGAAATATACATTCGTCACTGCAATAACCTATTTATATGTACGATTTCCAATTTTGTCGAGAACTGCAATAGTGTGATTAAATTCTAACCTAACAGAACAAAATACTGACTTTATCTACAAACCACAGAAAATTGCGAGCGAGCATTCTCATTCGCTAGAGACAACCGACTCTCGATTCGTCGTATTCAGATCCCCTCATTCATTATGCGAGTTGTTACAACCGCCAGCACGCAGCGCAACAGCCGCTGATACGGCAAGTGCACTTCTACAGTTATGTCGGTGGCGGCTGGTCCCGGCGGAGGGTCGAGTCCTCCCTCGGGCATGGGTGTGTGCGTTTGTCCTTAGGATAATTTAGGTTAAGTAGTGTGTAAGCTTAGGGACTGATGACCTTAGCAGCTAAGTCCCATAAGATTTCACACACATTTGAACATTTGAACATGTCGGTGGCGAGTTAACGACTGGCGGCAGGGTCGCCTGTGTAAAAGCTTGCTGCTGCACTCCTGATACCTACATTTTCTTCCTGGTCAGCTTCGATTGAAACAATGCGAAATTTGTTATGAGACGTAGTGGAATATTCCCGCTTCCGCCCTAATAGTTTCATAAAGTTTAGATATGTCGCGGCGCTCTACGAAGCCTTCAGAATGGTGTCTCTAACGGAGGTGTGTTTAAAGCAGAGAGCTATTTAGATTCTTTCGGAGGAAAACCATAGCATCGCAGATGTTCATAGCCGCTTGCAGAATGTCAACGGAGACCTGGTGGTTAATAAAAGCACCGTTAGTCCTTGTATGAGGCGTCTGTCGTCATCGCAACAAAGTCAGGCCGGCCACACACAGCTGTGACACCTGCAACGTTCGAATGTGCGGACACTCTCATTGGAGGTGATCGACGGATAACAGTCAAACACGTCACTGCTCAATTGGACGTCTCTATTGGTAGTGCTGACACACTCGTTCACCAGCTGAGGTACTGAAAGCTTTGTGGCCATTGGGTTCTTTGACGCTTAACGGAAGACCATGAAGAGAAACGAAAGACCGACTGTTTCGCCCAATGCAGAACTTGGATGATAGGCAGCTTGTTGATCCAGCAGGACGTTAGCTCCGACGTCGACCAGCACAATGATACAATGCGGGCATACGGCCCCAACAGTAAAATGGAGTAAGACCGTCGCATAGAATGGAGATTATGTTGAAAAATGAGGTCATGTAGCAAAAATAGTTGGGTATAATATAATTTATGGGATCCTGAATAAAGCCTACGTGCTTTCGCAAAAGAAAATGTTGCAACACTTAATAAACTTCCTTTTTATTAAGAAATACACGCAAGCGGCAAAGAAACTGGTATAGGCATACTTAGTCAAATACAGAGATATGTAAACTGGCAGAATATGGCGCTGCGGTCGGCAAAGCCTACATAAGACAACACATATCTGGCGCAGTTGTTAGATCGGTTACTGCTGCCATAATGGCAGTTTATCAAAATTTAATGTGTTTGAACGTGGTGTTATAGTCGGCGCACGAACGATGGGACACAGCATCTCCGAGGTAGCGATGAAGTGGGGATTTTTCCGTACGACCATTTCACGAGTGTACCGTGAATACTGGGAATCCGGTAAAACATCAAATCTCTGACATCGCTGCAGCAGGAAAAAGATCCTGCAAGAACGAGACCAACGACGGCTGAAGAGAATCGTTCAAAGTGACAAAAGTACAACCCTTCCGCAGTCTGCTACAGATTTCAATGCTGGACCATCAACAAGTGTCAGTGTGCATACCATTCAACGAAACATCGTCGCCGGCCGGGGTGGCCGAGCAGTTCTAGGCGCTTCAGTCTGGAACCGGGCGACCCATACGGTCGTAGGTTCGAATCCTGCCTTGGGCATGGTTGTGTGTGATGTCCTTAGGTTAGTTAGGTTTAAGTAGTTCTAAGTTCTAGGGGACTGATGACCTCAGATGTTAAGTCCCATAGTGCTCAGAGCCACTTTGTGAAGCATCGTCGATATGATCTTTCGGAGCCGAACATCCACTCCTGTACCCTTGATGACTGCTCGACATGAAGCTTTACGCCACGCCTGACCCAGTCAACATTGGACTGTTGATGACTGGAAACGTGTTGCCTGGTCGGACGCGTCTAGTTTCAAATTCTATCGAGCGGATGGACGCGTGCGGGTATGGACATAACCTTATTAATCCACGGATCCTGCACGTCAGCAGAGGTCTGTTCAAGCTGATGGAGGGTCCACAATGGTGAGTGATATATGACCCCTGATACGTCTAGATATGATTCTGACAGGTGACACGTACATAAGCATCCTGTCTGATCATCTGCAACCATTCATGTCCATTGTGCAGCCCGACGGACTTGAGCAGTTCCAGCAGAACAATGTGACACTACACTCGTCCAGAATTGCTACAGAGTGGCTCCAGGAACACTCTTCTGAGTTAAAATACTTCCGCTGGCCATCAAACCCCCGAGACATGAACATTATTTAGCTTATCTGGGATGCCTTACAACGTGCTGTTCAGAAGAGATCTCCACCCCCACGCACTCTTGTGGATTTATGGACAGCCCAGCAGTATTCACGATGACAAATCTCTCTAGCACCACTTTAGACATAGTCGAGTCCTTGCCACGTCGTGTTGCTTCACTTCTGCGTGCTCGCGGGGGCCCTACACGATATTAGGCAGGTGTACCAGTTCCTTTGGCTCTTCAGTGTACATGAGTAATCTAAAAAATGGAATATTTATTAGAATAGATTGTGCATGTTCAATGTGAGCCTCGTATATTGGAGCTAACCGAGAATCTATACACAAAAAATAAATTTGAACTACGCCTCAGCCATTTTGAAAGCCGTAACTTGTTAAACCACTTGCACAAACTGTCACGCACAAATACAATTCAAAAAGCGTGTCAAACCAAGGTGTTGAGCCTGGCAAGCAGCGCCTGTCCGTGGAGGCAGCGCTGTCGCGAGTCCGCCTGCCGACCTCGACGGAGGTTCGGCAAGACGAGCGGCGCTCGCAAAGTGCGGCAACGCCGCGCCCGCCCGCCCCCGCTCTAGCCGCCGCGCCCCCGCCCCTGCGCAGGCGGTAACCGCCCCCGCCGCCGCCCTCTATTGTCTCCTTCAATTAGTTTAATCCCCGGGACGGGACCTGAATGCGAACATCTGGATCAGCCGGCGCGGCGCGGCGCCCGGGCACCGCGGCGCGCCGGTGAGCGGTAAACATGCAAACCGGGTTATCTGTCTGCCCCAAGTTGGCGCTGCGGCTGTGTCAGCTGACGCCCACGGCCCTGATGCATATGGACCAGCCGCGACGCAGCCCCTCGTGGCGACAGCTCTTTCAGCGCGTTCGCACCAGCTGTAACCCCCGGTGACACAGCGCGGCACGGTGAGCCACAGCACGAAGCGAGTCAGATCCTTTAACAACTCCTAATTCTTTGGAGCCACCAGGTGTTTCATGACAACTTTTTAATGAAGTTTATTTATTTTCCAGTGCAGTGTGAATCGGAATATAAACTGCACATCGCACAGGTGACTCCCATTTTGTTGCTGGAGGGCAGCACCGGATGACGAACTAAAGACGACTGGCTCTTGACTTTCTGTATCTACATTTACATCTACGCAGAGTGTCCCAGCCCCCTTAGGACCTATCACGAATGTTAGGTTCAAAATGGTTCAAATGGCTCTGAACACTATGGGACTCAACTTCTGAGGTCATTAGTCCCCTAGAACTTAGAACTAGTTAAACCTAACTAACCTAAGGATATCACACACATCCATGCCCGAGGACGAATGTTAGAATCGATGGTAAAATGTAGTCTCACAGTAAACGCTGATTTTACCTCCATAAGCTATACAGGGAATTCCAGTAAATGAAGCTTCCCACCTTAAAGATGTGCCGGGATTAAAAAATGCGGTGGATTTTACCAAGAAATGTCTGCGATCACTTTCCCTAGCACAATTAGAGACAACTTGATTTTCTCGCGTCTTCTAAAGATGTCCCGTCTAAGGCGCTGCAGTCATGGACTGTGCGGCTGGTCCCGGCGGAGGTTCGAGTCCTCCCTCGGGCATCGGTGTGTGTGTTTTGTCCTTAGGATAATTTAGGTTAAGTAGTGTGTAAGCTTAGGGACTGATGACCTTAGCAGTTAAGTCCCATAAGATTTCACACACAAAGATGACCCGTAGCCGTTATCCCGCTTGGGTTTTTTTTCCGTAGGTCGCGAGCTCTAACTCCTGTAAGACAAACAGTGTATGATAATGCTACAAGTGGGTAGGTTTAAATAGCAACCGTACTGAGAATCGTAAAATATTAGGATGCTAACTAATTTTGTTTTATTTCATTAATCGCAAAATTAGTAAAAAGATTTCTAGAGCTAGTCTGTCGTTGATATTCAAAAGAAGACTCCCGGTAACAGAATGAGATTTTCATTCTGCAGCGGAGTGTGCGCTGATATGAAACTTCATGGCAGATTAAAACTGTGTGCCGGACCGAGACTCGAACTAGGGACCTTTGCCTTTCGTGGGTAAGTGCTCTACCAACTGAGCTGCCCAAACACGACCCACGACCCCTCCTCACAGCTTTGCTTCCGCCAGTACCTCGTCTCCCACTTTCCAAACTTCACAGAAGCTCTCCTGCAAACCTTGCAGGACTAGCTGTGGTGTCACCGCCAGACACCACACTTTCTAGGTGGTAGCCTTTAAATCGGCCGCGGTCCGTTAGTATATGTCGGAAACGCGTGTCGCCATTATCAGTGATTGCAGACCGAGCGCCGCCACACGGCAGGTCTAGAGAGACTTCCTAGCACTCGCCCCAGTTGTACAGCCGACTTTGCTAGCGATGGTTCACTGTCTACATACGCTCTCATTTGCAGAGACGACAGTTTAGCATAGCCTTCAGCTACGTCATTTGCTACGACCTAGCAAGGCGCCATATTCAGTTACTATAATTACTGTCTTCAGGAATGTATTCTGAACAGATAATATTGTGAATCATGTACCATCAAGAGCGACGTTCATCATTAATAGATTATAGTTAAGTATCAAACCAATTACGTCCGCTTACTGAGTTCTCATCCCTTGTCATGTTCCAGACCTCACGTAAGTATAGTTCTTCTCTCCTCACGCCAGCCTGCGTGAGCTAAAACGCGTGCATTTCGGCCTCCACTCGTAACACGGTGTTCGCCCTTCTGTTAACACAAAACTAGCACTCCTGGAAGAAAGGATATTGCGGATACATCGCTTAGCCACAGCCTGGGGGATGTTTCCAAAATGAGATTTTCACTCTGCAGCGGAGTGTGCGCTGATATGAAACTTCCTGGCAGGAGAGCTTCTGTGAAGTTTGGAAAGTAGGAGACGAGGTACTAGCGGAAGTAAAGCTGTGAGGACGGGGCGTCAGTCGTGCTTGGGTAGCTCAGTTGGTAGAGCACTTGCCCGCGAAAGGCAAATGTCCCGAGTTCGAGTCTCGGTCCGGCACACAGTTTTAATCTGCGAGGAAGTTTCAAGATTCCCGGTCAGTGATAATTAGTTTCCGAGCACAGCAAAAACCACAAACATACTTAACATTATCTTAAAATCAACGTGAGATCGCACAAATATGTTTTCAGAGGCAACTTTAACAATTAATTCCTTCCTTATGCGGAGTTGCACTTCGCACTGTAGCATAGACTGCCTTGAGCTAACACAACATTGCACAAGCCCATCGGCCGAGGCAATTTCTCAACGAACTGTTCCGTTTTTACATGGCATCAGATTTCTTTCACAGATTCATGTACTGCCTCCTTGGAAACCGATCATAGACAGACTATGAGCTATCTTAGCAGCTTGGTGCCTGCCCTCTCAGGGCGCACTTATGATTAATCCATCCTTTCCATCAACAAGCACTGATAGTAACTAAAATGTGCAATTATCACTTCCTAATAAATCGAGTAATATCGAAATTATTACTAAGAAGTTGTCAGTGCACGTAACGTCATCAGCACGATTTGAGCTGTATACTAATATTTAAACAGTAAACACAAATAGTGAACGATTCGGTTCTTGATTCCCATCATGATAGGTGAATGCCCAACGTCTCTCTCTGCTTCAGCACAGTACGGCTCTTCCTGGTCCGGCCGTTCTCATGTTGTGTGACCATTTCAGTGGCATCGTAACTGTGTCCTTTGTTGCCGACTTCAGTTCAGCGAACAACCAGAAGTTGGCTGTAGCCAAATCTGGCGAATACGGCCGGTGATCGAGGACTGTGATCAATTTGCTGGCCGCACCTTGAACCTTGTGGACTGCGTCGTTGTGGTCAAGGAGCGACCAGGAACCTGCCTCTCAGTGCTAAGGTCCAGTTCGATGAATTCTCGCCCACAAGCTGTGGAGTACTCAGGAACCTTGACGTTGCTTTGCTGCTCCACCGCCGTTTCCCGACAAGTGTCAGACACGTACCGTTACATTCCCGGTTAGGATGCCTGCTGCTGTGAAGTAGCACCTAGACCTTCTACACAGCTGTTGTTGAAACTTCGAGTATCGTAACGCCACAGTTCACCATGAGATAGCATTGAAGTTTGGTATTTCACACAAGCAGTCCTAACGCAACTGAGACACACTGTGTATAGCTCGCAAGCTATCGTACAGTGAGTACTTTGTATATCACTGTCATTCCCCACGCCCCCCCCCCCCCCCCTTTGTCCGCCCCTGGTAGCTGAGTGGTCAGCGCGACAGAATGTCAGTCCTAAGGGCCTGGGTTCGGTTCCCGGCTGGGCCGGAGATTTTCTTCTCTCTGGGACTGGGTGTTGTGTTGTCCTAATCATGATCATCTCATCCCCATCGACGCGCAAATCGCCGACATGGCGTCAAATCCGAAGACTTGCACCCGGCGAACGGTCTACCCGACGGGAGGCCCTAGTCACACGACATTTACATTTACATTTTCCGCCTTTTCCAGTCGCATATGGTTAGAGGGAAGAACGATTACCGATAAGCCAAACTGTGAGCTCGAATGTCTCTAATCCTATCTTCGTGATCTTTTCGAAAAGTATATGCAGGAGGAAGGGAGTAACGATTGACTCTTCTGGAACCATACGCTGTTAGGACTTTAACAGTAAACCACCCAGTAACGCAGAATGTCTCTCTGGCAGTGTCTGCCACTGGAGTTGACCGAGCATCTTCGCGACGCTTCGACACTAGCTCTCTCAATTCTGTCTGGTAAACTCCCAGACTGGCGGGCAATATTCAAGTATTGGTCGATCAAAGGTTTCGTAAGCTACGTCGTTTGTGGCTAGACCATATTTCCTGAGGCTTTTCCAATGTTTTATCAGTCTCGCTTCTGACAGACCAGCGATTAGTGTTGTACAGTCGTTCCACTTTAAATCGTTCCATACGCATACCAACAGATGTTTTATGGACGTGACTGCCTCCAGCGATTCTTCTGCATTTGTGTTATCATACAATAATAGGTATTTTTGCCTGTTTACGCGCAATACATTACATTTCTTTAAGTTGTGGGTCAACTGCCAATAGCTGCACTAAGCGTCGATACTTTACAGGTCCTCCTGTAGTTCGCTACATTTTTCTATCATTGCGACTTTGAAAGAAGATTAATGTTAATGAAGTACAAGATCCACACAGTGGACACCAAGTGCAAAAGCTACTCCATATGTTTAAGATCTAGACTGCCTTAAAAATGCGAAGGAACTGTTAATCAAACTAAGGGAGAACTTGTAGTCTAATTCACAATCGATTTATTGATATTAAACATGACGACAAAATTATTAAAGAAACATCATACAAAAAGTTTTTTATTTAACAAACGCCTTACTAACATGGGATCTATGGTGGACAAAGTGATCTGCTGTGGATCGACACACGACACTAACCAGAACACTACTCGCTCTATCTCACTTCATACACGTGAATCCAGGTTATGACATCAAACTACACCACCACCAAGCATCTATATTCTACCATACAAAAAAGGGAAAAACATGGTTCGAAAGAACAGGGTGCTGAGAAATATATATTATAGCCCTACGTCGCAGCAGCGAATACTTTACTGTCCTACTGGTCAAGCCGGCACACCACGATGCGTTTGGCGACTGAAGTCATGGACAGCAGCAATATGTTGTTAAATGCGCGTTCCCAAAGAATGCAAGTACTCGGTCTCGCGTTCGGTTAATTCAGAACGTAGGTACTTCCCTATGAGCCTCTGGAAGCCCGATGGATTCCAGTGTGCAGGTGGACCCATTTGCTGGTCTGCCAAATCAATTTGACTCCGTGCCACGACTGTGCGTGTCGGAATACGTCAAATGTTTAGACGGCCGACTCAAGACAAATAAGTACATGCACACGTCACTCGTTGTGACCGTGATGATATAAGCAGTACCTCTGACGGTTCAGAAGGTGACTGGCACAGGCTCTAAGTTGCACACTAGCAAAAGACACAAGTCTCACTGTCTAGGTAGAGACCTGCAGTTTTTTAGTAGCGAAACACTAGTACAAGAGACTTGTACTAGAGTGATCTTTCTTCCTTTCTCACCAGTTCCTCCTCAGCTCGGTTCCGAAAGAGCATTTCTCTTTTTTGACTTCCCCCACTTTCACACAAGCCAATCACGAGCTGGTGCCCGGCATTCTAGGCTCAGACCAATCAGAGACTTTAAAGTTAATTGGCAGAAACCGAAAAAATTCAGCTTCGGGGCCTCTTTACCACATGTCTGCTGTGTCTTTTGCTAACACAATACAGGGTGGAAGCACAGCCTTCAATAAACAGCTTGTCATAAAGTTTGCAAAGAATGGCCATAAACTCGCAAACAGCTTCGTGCATTGACAAAACATGTTTTGAAACAGAGTCTGGACATCTGGACGCCAGTTTCCCTGTTCCATGGAGAGTCGCAGAACGTTTACATTCCTTTTGGCGGCTTGCTCCCTAACAAGGTCTATCCTCTGCTTTATTCCCAGCCTACAATGCGCTGTTGGCGACTTTTCGGTGGTAGGCCATATACCTGGACGTCTGTCCCCTGCCCGACGCCAAGATAATGTGTTTTTACACAACGCGACTATGGGACGTGGCCGTCTGGAAATGTCTCCTCACCATTCTCCAGAAAAAACGCGCTTTGTCAGCCCACCAACGCCGTGCTTTTACTGCAGTCGTTTAAGTCGGCACCCTGTTCCTTTGAACACAGGTAAAGATTACCGTATTTCTTTCCCTAGAACATGCAAACAAGACCAAAAACTGCTGCCCACCATTTCATCATAATGTATGAAGTCAAATCGCAGTAGATCATATTCCCTACACCGAATAAGAAGTGAGAGTGCCCTGCAGTCTCTCTACTTCTCTGTATATACGTGGCTGAGTCAAATGAAAACCTTAAATTTGTAATAACAAATCGAAATTTCGCGCCGTTATCCCGTAAGTTTGTAAGCGTGCTACAAACAGTGTGTAGAATGGTTTGTAGGTGACAGCATAGTGCAGATGCACACGTACCTTCTCAGTATCAGTATAAAGATGGCCGCCCCACTTACGACTTGCGCCAGGGAAGAACAGCATTCTGTTATTCGGTTTTGCGTAGTGAAGGTGTGAAACCTAATGAAACTCATCGACGAATGAAGGTCCAGTACGGAGATGCATGTTTGTCACAGCAGCAAGTCTACAAATGGCGTAGGAAGTTCGCAAATGGTGTGAATTCAGTGGAAGATGCTCCTCGTCCAGGTCAGGCACAACGAGTTGTGACTCCGCATAACATTGCAGCAGTTGAAGCCAGAGTGAAGGAAAACAGCTGAGTGACATTGAATGACGTTGCAGCATGTTTACAGGCCAGTCATGGGTCAGCACACCACAGTGTGCACGGTGTGCTCCAGTTTCACAAAGTGTCTGCAAGATGGGTGCCACGGCAGCTGACTCCTGAAATGAGAGAATGCTTGTGAAGAACTTCTTCGGCGCTTTGAACGAGAAGGTGATGGCTTCCTTGCAAGAATCGTTACTGGCGACAAAACCTGGGTTCACTTCCTCCAACCGGAAACGATGAGAGCGAGCAAGGAATAGCGCCATTCCTCATCACCAAAACCAAAGAAGTTTCGAACAGAACCATCAGCGGGAAGGTTATGCTCACTCTCTTTTGGGACGAAACAGGCATAATTTTGGAGCATTACATGCCTAGAGAGACCACTGTCACCAGTGCGTCATACACAGATCTCCTAAAAAATCATTTGCGGCCTGCAATCAAATCAAAGCGACGTGGATTGCTGTCAGCATGTGTCCTTTTGCAACATGACAAAGCAAGGCCCCATACTGCCCGTACAACAGTTGAAACAATCACAGACCTGCATTCTGAGTGTCTTCCTCATCCACCATACTCACCAGACCTGGTCCCAAGTGATTTTCGTATGTTTAGACCACTCAAAGACGCAATGGGAGGAAAGAAGCTCCGTCTGATGAAGAGGTAGGCCAAGTGGTGCACGAGTGGTTGCGCGGACTACCAACAGAATTTTTTTCTAAAGGAATTTATGCAGTTTGTAGGCTCCGGAGGATTTCGCTTCTGCCTCTCTTCTTTTTGTTTTGTTTTTACTATTACTCGCGTATAAACTAATGTATGAGATAAAATATGTTACTACGAAAAGAGACCCGAAATACCTTTTAGTGATGCTGTGCTATGCCTTTCTTTGGATCATTAATTTTCAAAAAAACAAAATATATTATGTTCTTATTGTTCTGGATCTGGCTTTCTATTAAAGGAACATTTTTTCGTTACTGTAACTCGCCATAAAGTTCAACATATCTTCCTTACTTTATAGTTGTTAAAAAATTTAATGAAAATTACTTCGTTATCAATACTGATGTTACAGTACGCAATGATTGTTCAACATCATAATTTTGCAGTGGATTTTTGTTAACAGTAAAACAACAATAAGTACCACGACTAACACGAGAACATGAGACTATTATCGGAGAAAAAACATGTTTTTACTATAAGGTAGCCAGACCAGAACTACGCACAGCAAGATTTCTTTTATGTTATGAAAGTAACTTATCTTTTTGCACTCTTGGTAATATATTATCAGCAGCCCGCATCAACCTGTAAAACACATCATAAAATCTGCTGCACTGCTCTGCAATTCCGAAAGCTGAAAGAAATAATTTTACTTCACTATTACCTGCCCGCTTCTTTGCGGTATGATAGATTTTATGTAATGCAATTTGAATGCGCCGCGGCAACGGCTCGTTCGTTCGTAGCGCAGCTCTGCACCACGGATAATATTTAAATAACTGAAAATGTCTTAAAGGGATGGGATAAAATACCAGGCAAGCTTATTACAAATCATAATGCAAGGTTCCACTAAGTAACTCTATTCAAAACATTTAAACAATTCAATTAATTACACACCTTTCCAAAACTTTACTTAATGGCGTCCCTCTTACAAACTTGACAAAAGAATGCTGCGCTAGCGTACAATATAACGTCACAGGCTATCCTACTCACGTAACTCCAAGAAGACGATAGAGAAATTAATGTTCGTTCTGTATTATTTATACTAGGCACATATTCTCATCTTTGTTTGATATTTAATAAGTATCGTCTGTGGCGGTTTCAGTACTCGCCGACACAGATATTATCTAACATAAGTAGAAAAAAACAGTACATAATTTTATACAAGAACAAAACATGATACACAATGTTTCCTCTTTATTACATAATATGTCTTTTGCTAAGAGACGTTACAATGCCCCCTGGCAGCAATTGACTAACGTTAAGAATGTTCGGCAATATGCTGCCACTAACGTTCGTTTTGTCATTGTTTGTCAGCTTATTTGGAATATTCACTATTCACTTGTTTGCTATTTTGCACTATAGTTTTAATCACACTCTTTATGGTTTTCTCACACTTTGCGAGGTGACCGTAAACCTAGTCCCAGGGTCATTACAGTTTTCTGGCTCCCCCATTCGGGCTACGTGCGGTCAGAAAACCTGGGAAAACTGCGCCGGAGCCATGGTCATCTCGCCTGGTTTGTCGTAAAACGCAGTCTGATTGTTCATCAGAAAAGGTTGGAATTTATCAAATGTTCACAGATAACAAAGGTTATTTATGACAAAATGTTAAACTTTTAGTCCCCTTGTTAAAAATGAACCTTCTACACTCTTTCACATTCACGGTAATATTTGTGTTCTGTGTCACACTGAAAGTCAATCATTAAATAGTTTTACAGTAGTGTAATGGATTGTCTTTTCACTTACTCACGACCAATGTTCTACCATGGTATGGCATTCGTGTCAGTTTGCTTCACTAATATGACGAAAACATATAACATACATCATCGAAAAAGTGAATGTTTTGAGTTTATACACAGTAAACTAAAGAAAAACTGTTTTTCACGAAACTTCGTGTCCTATAAATCATTTTCATGTTAGTACATTAACAGCGTAGTTGGTAATTTTCGGTTGAATCTCGACAATGTCGTATGGAGCGGGCGGTGCGAAGCAATTGTTGCGTAGCGTCGTCTGGAAAGCGGCGTGCCAACGACCGCTGGGGTCGACGACCTGCTCGCCGTAACAGCGACGGCGTGCTGGGGTGACGCCCGCGCAGTCGCAAACCGCGCCGAACCATTCACCAATGTCGGCGTGTTGCAGTGGTTTCCCGCGACCGGCTGGCTGTCGGCACGGCACTCGTCTCTGCTTCTCCGCATGGCTCCCCGTCATAACGCATGAAACAAATATTCCACAACGGTGTACTGTTTTTAAGGATACAGATTATTAGCTGTGGGAGAAAATGCAACTTGGTTAAAAGCGTTTATTGTTCAGTAAGCCGTCGCTTCGCTGGTATGCACAGGATGTTTTGGCGTGATAACGGGTTTCTTGTGGCTTCACAAGTGAATCGCATTGTGACACTGGTATTCAGGGTTCGTCACACACACGTTGCACTACACACTTTCATTTGTTCTCACGGTCGATACGCTGCCAGAGCGTCTCTCAACACACGAAAATGTTTCGGTTCACACACTGTAAACGTTTCCGTCGAGCGATGTTTGTTTGAATCGACTCCGAACGGATCACTAACTACCGTTTTTACACACAGTAAATTTATTGTTCGTTGAGCACTGCACTATGACAGGTAGTCACTCAACACTTGACTTATACCGACGTATATATTGGTGCAGATACAACAGTCATTTTCTGTCCCTGCTACACACAATATTCCGTCCTTTCCTAGATTGTTTATGCACAAAGTTTATTTTTAATGCATATCAACTGTTCTTAGCATAATCACTCTCATCTACATTGAGTCCATTGTGTTTACCAGGTCATTACACACTTTTAGTATTATTACTAGGCATATATGGTGATTTTTGGTACATAGCTTTCTTTTCCACTTTCGGTGTAGCTTGCCAGGTTATCACCCATCTAGCAAACAGATTTTACCATGTGCATGACAGCTGGACTTGGGCATATTGCTCAATAAATACTTCATTTAGTATTAGTATTTTTTTAAATGATCGGTCCTACAGGACTACAGTGTAGTTTCCGCGTTGATTGACTTGATTCGCGTACTGCGTAATTAATATTCAAGGACGTGTACCAAGTACACGGGCTTCAATTGAAGCATCGATACATACAAAGCGTAGGTTACATGGAACGGGTTTGTCTTTGATTGAATTCTGCCCCAGTGTCGTTCTCAGATCACTATTGGCAGTAAACGTTACATCACATAATTGTTTCGTACTACAAAGTCAATTTTTGTCCAGTAGAGACTCTCTCTCAGGGTTCCTTAATTCTAACACAATTACACCTGTTACATTACTATATGAGATCTCATCATTAATTGTACTTACTTACTACAAATGAAAAATGATTCAAGAACATAATCATTATTTTACCAATAAAAAGATTGTTCATTGCTTGATGAGCATATAGTATTTTAATGACACTAATTGTCTGTAAACAAAGTCTTCCATTTGCATGCTATTGCTCAGTTTACTGATTCTACTTTCATGCTATGCTTAGTTATTTATGTTTTGCTTCCTCAAAATTTTAAATACACACAAATTCTTTCTTAAAGCTAACATACTTATACTTTAAAACACAATTGAAATCGTCTTACTGCTACTATTTACATCTGACAGGTCATGGAATAAATAATTTTACTATCCCACTCTAACATATTTCAAATCCCTTTAGCCACTAGTTCCCTCCTCGACCAAGGGATGGAGTAAGATGCGCGACAGTATGTTTTGTGGAGCATCACCTCTATGTGATAGTGGTACCCCTTGATTATTCCTGGTCGGTCGGTAAATACCATGGTATATTCCAATAGCAGCTGCGTCAACTGTTGCTTTTGTATGTTGCTTAACTTTCAGATTCTTGTACTTTGGTTTGAAATGCATCAACATTTGTTTCAGAATTTCTATCTTCAATACTAGGATAATAGAGATCTGCCACATGTGAATAATCATCGAGGTGTCGTACCCAGGGGTTCCTACATTTGATATTTATTCGGTTGCAACATGGCACAAGTACCTCCTTCGATTTCATCATAGACAACTCAATCCTTCTACCTTTATTAACTATGCTTAGTTTTCCCGAGGAGAGGTCGATCACTGCGTCCCTCTCACGGAGAAAATCTACTCCCAGAATGCAGGCCACCTTTAACCCTTTAACAATGAGGAACGAGCTCACTATGGCTTCGCCCTCCTTACAAATCTCCACCTGCACCTGGTACTTAACTAACTGGCTCTGTGCACTTATAGCTCCAGACACCTTGCAATTATTAACCGGGAAAGTCGGTACGCTACGTCCCTTCCCTAGCACTTTAAACAACTCTGTACTCATTACACTCACTGAGGCACCTGTGTCGATGATTATATTCACGGCAACATCATTGATTTTCGCTTCTATTATGGCTTGCACATTTTCGTTGCTATCTTTCTTACATTCATGCGGTTCGGTCAGTAGATCTTTATCCATACTGATACCGTCGTTGTATCGCAGCATATGTATTCCAGGTATATTATTGTCATTCGTGTTGCTCTCACTCCACCCCTCGGCCAGCGATGGAGAGCATATCGTGGCCGATTCTAGTTTGTTGGATGGCTTGCTTGCGAGGTACTTGGACGGCTATTGTCCGCGACCTCTACTATGTGTACGTTTTGATTTGTAGGCCGCCACGACTGCGCAATAGGCGCGTTTTGCAGTGGTGGTCTGTTGTTATCGTACCGGTCATTACCTTGCCGTTCTGGGCTTGGTCGCTGATTCTGATTCCAACTGCGATTACTGTCGCTGTAATTGCTATGCCACTGACCTCGCTCATTTTTCCAGCGGTTGGTCCCTGGCAGTCCGGAATCGTACCGGTCGTCAAATCGACGCTTTTTATTATGGGACGGTTGACCATACCCGTTCTGACTTCTACCATTATTACAATTTTGCGAGTGCTCTTGCCGCTTGTTACCAGCCCCACCATTTCCATGGTTGTGGTTTGTGCACTATTATTTCTGTCATGTTTACACCCTGATCCATTATTCCGCGAGTGATCACACGCTGCTTTTGCGTCTTCCTGGATTAAGTCTATTGAATCTAGAACAGACAGGAAATGTTCCATGTCGTTCTCTGGTACGTGTATTAGTTTCTCTTTGATATGAATGGGTAAATGTGATTTTAGGAGTCTTATTATGTCTCTTGGTGAGATAGGCTCATCCCAGTAGCGCGTCTTGTTTATATACTTCTCGAAATACCGTCTCAGATTCCCAAGACGGGGTGAGTACGGTTCGGGATTGTATACTTCTTTTCTTAGCCGCTCTTGTATACAAGGCGACCAGTATTTCGACAAAAACGCCCTTTCGAACTGTTCATACGTCATGCAGCTGTCTGCTACTTCCGTAGCCTGAGTGTATGACATTACGTATTGAATTTTCTGTGCTTCGTCCCACACACTAGGCAAGATATTTTTAAAGCTTTTTATGAATACCACTGGGTGTACTGACTTCCGTTCTACGTTTGGTACTGCCTATTTTTGATCAAACTTTCTTCAACCAATATTTTTGGACTATACTGGTTTGCTCCTGGGACATAGGCTGTGTGCTCCGAACCGAAGGTACAGCTCTTCGCATTATCGCCTAAAGATTCACCATTGTTGCGTCGCGTATAAGTTTGTGCGTTGCCAAAAACATTGGCTGTTGGCGACATAGTTTCATGTTCAAGATGTTTGCTGCTCTGTGCTAAACCCTTTTCCAAGTTGGATATCCGTTTGGTAATATTCACTTGCCACTGCAGAATATCCTCCTTGAGTATTTATTTGATGGTTTGCACATCGTTCTGTACTTGACTATTTACTGCGGTACTGAACGATTCGGAATCTCTATCTGCCATGGCTGCTTGTACCTTAGAATTAATATTTTTGTCGATCTCGTTCTCCTTTGCTTCCAGCCATGAGTTGAATTCGGTTTCAAGTTTAGTCGCTTGTTCGTTCCACTTCTGCTCTACAAGCTGTGTGGAATCTATTTCTAGCTTTTCTAATCGGTTGCCCAAGACACCTATCTCGTCTACAATGTTAGTGTTTGCTACTTGCAGGTTGTTGACCTGTACAGTCAACTCCTGCACGGCCTTAGATATCGACTCATAATTTTGTTTCATACAGGCAATCTCTTTTTTCATAATTTCTAACGATTGCACAAGTTGCTGGTCCCGTTCAGCTTGCTGGCGATCCCGCTCAGCCTGCTGGGCAAGAAAATTTTCTGTTAACTGGCGATCTCGCTCAGCTAACTGGCGATCCCGCTCAGCTTGCTGTGCGAGAAAGATCTCAATTTTTTCGTCCTTTTCAGCTTGTTGTTGCGCAAAATTTGACTGGTAATCCAGCAAGCGCTCTAATATCGCCTGAAGTGAATACCCACCAGGCAGATTACCACTCTCTGGTTCCTGCTTTTCTGGGGTTGGTGCAATTTCTTTATCTACATCTCCTTGAGCACTGGTGGGAGGTGGCATCACTTCCTGTGCCCCTGCCCCCACATTTTCGCGTGGTATATCCTCAAAGAGAGTACTTGTACTGCTTAATGCACCCGTTTCTACATTTCCTGCACATTTCCTGGCTGTTTCTCAGTATCCACATTGCTCGGACGTTGACTACGCAATTTAACCATATTCATAAATTACCTACTCGAACACAAAATCTGACAGTTTTGCCACTTGCACACAAAATATGTTAATTTATCTACAATACAATGCACACTAAAGATTACTATCTACACTCAACTTAGCCCTTTCATAAATACTAATGTCAAACTACGCACACCAGTAGCGATATGAGATCACTTCACTGGAGTTAAGCTTCTACAAACAGGACAGCTACACTGTAGTCTTACCTTTAGTTTATCTGATTTCGGGTTTCGGCTGCCCCCGGATTTTGTAGTCGTTACAGTTTCTCAGTACTATCAGGATCGTTTCCTCTGACTCGCTTGCAGTGGTGCGTTTTTTCATGAAAGAGTGTTTGTACATTCATTAATACATGGCACTAATCATGAGACACATACATACATTTATCACTAAATACATACATGTATATAACAATAGACACTGAAAGAAAACACATAAAACAGTTATTATTTTCGTGGCCACTGCAAATTCGAGCCCAGCGTTTTTGGGCGACAGTTTCGCTTCTGTCTCTCTTCTATTTGTTTTGTTTTTACTATTACTCGCGTATCAACTAATGTATGAGATAAAATATGTTACTACGAAAAGAGACCCGAAATACCTTTTAGTGATCCTGTGCTATGCCTTTCTTTGGATCATTAATTTTCAACAAATCAAAATATATTATGTTCTTATTGTTCTGGATCTGGCTTTCTATTAAAGGAACATTTTTTCGTTACTGTAACTCGCCATAAAGTTCAACATATCTTCCTTACTTTATAGTTGTTAAAAAAGTTAATGAAAATTACTTCGTTATCAATACTGATGTTACAGTACGCAATGATTGTTCAACATCATAATTTTGCAGTGGATTTTTGTTAACAATAAAACAACAGTAAGTACCACGACTAACACGAGAACATGAGACTATTATCGGAGAAAAAACATGTTTTTACTATAAGGTAGCCAGACCAGAACTACGCACAGCAAGATTTCTTTTATGTTATGAAAGTAACTTATCTTTTTGCACTCTTGGTAATATATTATCAGCAGCCCGCATCAACCTGTAAAACACATCATAAAATCTGCTGCACTGCTCTGCAATTCCGAAAGCTGAAAGAAATAATTTTACTTCACTATTACCTGCCCGCTTCTTTGCGGTATGATAGATTTTATGTAATGCAATTTGAATGCGCCGCGGCAACGGCTCGTTCGTTCGTAGCGCAGCTCTGCACCACGGATAATATTTAAATAACTGAAAATGTCTTAAAGGGATTGGATAAAATACCAGGCAAGCTTATTACAAATCATAATGCAAGGTTCCACTAAGTAACTCTATTCAAAACATTTAAACAATTCAATTAATTACACACCTTTCCAAAACTTTACTTAATGGCGTCCCTCTTACAAACTTGACAAAAGAATGCTACGCTAGCGTACAATATAACGTCACAGGCTATCCTACTCACGTAACTCCAAGAAGACGACAGAGAAATTAATGTTCGTTCTGTATTATTTATACTAGCCACATATTCTCATCTTTGTTTGATATTTAATAAGTATCGTCTGTGGCGGTTTCAGTACTCGCCGACACAGATATTATCTAAAATAAATAAAAAAAACAGTACATAATTTTATACAAGAACAAAACATGATACACAATGTTTTCTGTTTATTACATAATATGTCTTTTGCTAAGAGACGTTACAAGGACTTGCGTTGGGTGTGGGGAGATAATGGTGAAAAGTGATACAGCTTTGTACCACTTCTGCACAATAAATAATATTTAAAAAAATATTTAAGGTTTTCATTTGACTCACCCTCGTAACAGCATCACTCGCGAAAAGCCTCGTGGGACTTCCGACGTTATCCACTAGGTCATTTATATTTATTGTCAAAGGTATTAGCTCTGTGTCTCTCCCTTGTGGTACGCCGGAAGTTACAGCTGCTCCGATGTTCTGTTCGTTCGTAATTTGGCGGCATTGCGGAACTGCAGCAAACGCCTTCTGAAGTCAAGGGACGCAGAATCAACCTACATCTAGCTAAACAGCGTCCGAACAGGCCTCGGAAAGCCCTACGGTACTGATGGACCGCCGTATCATCCTCAGTGTATAGGCGTCACCATTTGCGGATATGGAGGGGCATGGGGTCAGCACACCACTCTCCCGGCCATTGTCGGTTTACGAGACCAGAGCCGCTACTTCTCAATCAAGTAGCTCATCAACTTGCCTCAAAAGGGCCGAGTGCACCCCGGTTGCCAACAGCGCTCGGCAGACAGGACGGTCACCCATCCAAGTTCTAGCCAAGACCAGCAGCACTTAACTTCAATGATCTGAAGAGGTGTTTCCACTGCGACAAGGCCGTTGGCTGATATCAGTCTGGGCGCCGGTCTTTATAGTGCTTTCTGAGACTCTTGGACGAACTAAGCATAGTTTCACGTGTTTGCGGAATCGATGTTCATTCCCTAATCTGATTAAGAGGACTGCTAGGTTGGTCCCTTTAAATTTGATGTGGACGATTCAGTTTTCGCTTCACTTCGGAATCCTGCCCGAGATTGTGCTCCATCTCTAAAGACCTCGATGGAATATTAAATGCCGATGTTCGTTCCTTTCCGTATCTTAGCCCTTTGCAGTTCTTTTTGAGGAAAATAACAAGGTGTAAAAAAAATAGGCTTTGTATCACAATATTCTTCGTTTAAGGATTTCTCAACTGCTATGAAATTTCGCAGATGAAAAGTAGCAGTACTAACCACACAGCAAGATACTCTCCATTTTGCGTAGTACCTCTTTTTGAAAAAGTTTTTGTGATGAGCAGAATCATTTTAAAAACGTTAAAAAGCTTACATTCTGAAGCACAGCTTATATACATCAGAAAGCTAGGAGTCTGACACCTTAACGTCACATACCAGTGTCGCGAAACATGTGACTGAGAAATATTTTTTGTAATGCGTAGAATCATTTTGAAAAGGTTAAAAAGTTCACATTTCGAGGTAAAGCTTATATACATCAGAGAAATGCTGTAAATACATTTCCATACGCCTCCATGTTCTGCTTGGCATATTTTTCAGCATGTCCGTTGTTACAGTGCGAAATGCATCCTCAACAGCATTGCGCAGTTCTTTGATCGTCGCATAACGATGTGCAGATACATGATCCTTAATGGCTCCCCATAACGAATTGTCAGATGTGGTGAAGTAAGGAATTCTTGGTGACCATTTCAGGGCAGCTAGTGTTATTGGTGAACCACGACCTAGCCACGTGCTAGAAAGTGTTCATTTTGGAACTTGCGCCCTACAAGAGGGTGGGGAGGAGGGGCTCCATCTTGCTGCAACCGTATGCGTTATATGAGGCCCAATTCGTGTTTGTAACATGTATAAATATTTGCGCCATTCACAGTCCCTTGAAAAAAGTACTGCCCACGCACATGTGATATCATCGCTGCCCATATCATTACGTGAGGCGGGTTCCTTTCCACCTCTACTGTCCAGTGAGGACTCTCTTTTGCCAAACGGCAATATTTCTAGCACGTGAGCTGCGACAAATATCAGATTATTCTGAAAATATACCTTTGGCACGGTACAGTGCATTTGGAAATTGGGTTAACAAAGCACGGCATGCTAAACCGCGCTCTTTCCGGTCTGTGTCTAATTCGTTTAAGGGGCTCAGGAACGCCCTATACTTGCAATGTTAAAATAACGCTTATAAATTACATCTTTCCTCACAAAGTATTTGAGGTAGGAAGTTGAACTTTGTACAGATTATTTATTGGAATATGGGCTACAACTTAACACAGGGATTTTACAAAATTTTAGTTCAGTTATTAAAGATGATTTTTTTCAATTGTAATGAAAATTCACAACATTTTTTTGCAATTTTTTATTTATATATTCAAAAATATACAGTTTTTTGGAAAAAGGCTGTGTTAAATTATGCAGAAGGTACTGTGTAACATTTACTGAAAGTTTGAAACAAATATGTTTGGAAGATTCTTAGAAAACATGTAATTAGTATGAGAAAATAAAAGTTTTGGGAATCGAGCGACAAAGATTGGATTAACTTTTTAGTGCATTCCAGGTCCATAGGATGGATTATCTTCATCCTCTGCAAACTCCTCCTCCAGCTTCCTCTTGTTCCTCCTCCTATTTACTGTTGCTTGTATTTCTAGACTCTTTACAGCCCTGTCTGCAGCCCGAAGGCGTTCCTTGTCTAAAGCAAGCATCGCTCGTTGTTGTGTTCGTAGATTTTGCTACCATTTTCTTCAATTGCAGTTACTGCAACACTGTTCCATAAGGTGGTCATGTATGAACACTTATCACATTTCAGTTGTATTTCACTAGCAAGTCCTACGTGCTTTATTATGGAGAGTTCCAGACCAACTTCACTACAATGAATACATCTTTCACAGTTTGAAAAAATTCCTTTGAGAACCGACATATCAAATATTTCATTCACATCCGATTCACCCATAAAACATTCATAGTTTTCACTCATTGAACCAAGCTTCTTCTGTGAAGTATTTTCTTTCCCACTTTGTTTGCTATGGGCAGGTGTACTTGAGAGGTTAGGTTCACTCACTTGGTTATCGTCTTCATTGTTTACAGTAATAACACATACCTTTGGCTTTCCAACATTTCTCCTTTTCTTAAAAGCCTTCAGAGGATTTCTAATAACTTTACTTTTACTCATTATTATACTTCAACAAAACAGAGACTCAAGAAACAGAATTAATTACGAATATTTTCGAAATAACGACAGAGTAAATAAACATGAAACAATCGACAATCACACCAGCGATATATATTGAACCATCACAGGTTAGCCACAACACATACTTTATCTCACATCACTAAAATGTACCTGATGAACACGGACGTTAATAATAACACCATTTGACAGCAGTTTAACAGCGCCACAGTGGGTCACGCCCATGTAGAACACATTTCAAAAAAAATTTAAAAATAGTTGTAGTCTTCGGAATTGAATAAATTATATATTATTAAAAGATTCAGAAAACGCAAAAAAGTAAAAATTAAACTTTTCATGATTTTGAGCCTTTCCGGAGCCCCTTAAGAACGTCGGTCGAAAAGGTCTGACGTTGAGATCTTTTTTTCATGTAATCTCACACTGTATACCGAGCTCCGAAACACGTTTACGTATCGACTTCATAGGAGATCGTGAAATCGAAGCAAAAACTCAGGCACACGTTTCTTCTCCTGTCCTCTTCCCTCCACTGCACGGCCTGCCTTTAACACTGTAAAAACAGAAGCATATCCTTCCAGGACCAGAAACGTTGCTTTTCACGAAGGAACCTTATAAAATCTTTCCTAGAATGCTCCCATGATCTGTGTCATTGTCTGCACTCGTGCACCCTGACGCTTGACACTAAGTGCTCTTCAGTCGTGTAACAATGACCGCTCACATCTGCCATGGCTACAAATTAAGACTCGACTGCAACTGCGGAAACATGTAAACACGCAATCCAACAACTGGTATCAACAATTGACAAGAAGTAACATACCTACCACCAGCATTATAGGATTTGATACTAAACAAGGGTTCAGGGTTACGAGGACTTCTCGCCCAGCCTGTACATCTACTAAACGGTAGTAGAGATGGGCAAAGTCGTCCATCCTTGGGAACTAGTTAACTGGTGATCGCTCTTTTTTGGAGACCGTTCATTTTTAACCGTTCACTGTTTATTGTACTTGGTATATGGTTCTCATGAAAAGTTGAAAATTAGTAGCATAGGCGCTGCAGTCTGGTCGCAGGTTCGAATTCTGCCTCGTGCATGGATGTGTGTGATGTCCTTAGGTTAGTTAGGTTTAATTAGTTCTAAGTTCTAGGCGACTGATGACCTGAGAAGTTGAGTTAATTACCTAGATCTTCTCTCCTATTGCGACTTTATCTTCCTCTACTCTTAGGTGACCACCTGCCCCTTTTCCCTTTCCATTTCTTGGTATTCAAGAAAGTCATCACTGCACGACCCTGATATGCTGCCTCGTGACGATCTACCGCGATTCTTATTTGTTCCGCATTCAATTGGACTCCCTACATTATATTTCCGTATCTGTTGTGCTACGAAGCGGTTGTAAGTCGGTCTGCCTTCCATAACAATGAACATTTTTAGTAGCATAGGTGACTGAAGATGGAGGGCGCCAAGGCAAGGGTGTGAGGCACTAGTCTCTCATGTGGAGTATAGAGTTTTATTCATAATACAACTCTCACACACTCGAAATTTTCATGATTCTGCACAACATCTCGTTTAGCCAACTGTAGCGTTGTGTGGCTGATCGCAGTGAAGGTGGCGCACGAAAAACCGGCCGCGAGTACAGATTTCTCACCAATTACGCACGATTTGTTGACCGCTACGAGCAGAATAGATAAACATGTAATAATTATGCAGTGAACAAATAACAAATAAGCTAATGCCAATAACTTCCAAACAATAGATGACGACTGGTAAGCTACAATGAGCAGTCTAGTACTAGGGACCGATTTTTCGTACGCCACCCTGCACCACTGAAATAATATTTTAGGAGTTATCATATTCTCTTTACAAAAGTGACACCATGCACTCGATGACTAAGCGCGGGCTTCATTCGGTTGTAAGCCGGTCTGCCTTCCATAACAATAAACATGCTCTTTTACCTTGGATCAAAAGAAGACGTAAAATGGCCACTCGTGTGTGCCGTGCCGACGTCCTTTGCATGTGTAATAACAAAAAATCTTTCTACTGCTGTTTATTGAAATGGTGAAGTAAGCTGATACGCCGTTTTGTTACCTGAAAAGATATATGTATTACATACCACCTAATTTTCATATAGTTCACGTAACTTTAAAATACATTTTAATTACCGGTTGTGGACTCTGAATAGAATACGCAAATATGCAGAAGTTCAGAGTTAAAAAAAGATTTTGAAACAGATCCAGAATGGGCGTGCGAAGCGAACGAAACGAACAACAACAACTCGGTACTGAACTGTGAGCAGTCGGCAGTGGAACTGCGACGAGTGGCCACACGAAGAAGACGAATCCGACCGGGCGTGACGGAGACCGTGACGGACCGGAACAGGACCGAGGCTAGAACGAGACCGGCCGACGTGCCGTTGCGGGAACGAGACCGAGCGTTCCCCTTTCCCGGGAACTATAAGTAGAAAGCAATGACAGAAGTGAACGACGAAAGACCGTTCCTTAGGATTCGTTCCTCGCTCGTTCCGCTCATCTTGATGAACCATTCCTTTGGACCCGTTAGTTCGCGAACGACCTATCTCTAAACAGTAGGCCAGCTGCAGGAATTGAATAAAGTACATTATGATGGCCTCTATTTTTATTAAAATTTTAGATCATGTATAAGTCAATGGTGACTACACGTGCAAATTTACTAAATAAGTTACTCTGAATGACTGAACCAAAAACTTTAATGTATCTCTAGCACACATTTAGATTAGAAAGAAGCGAAGAACAATAATACGCCCCTTCTGTTAATGAGAAACGAGGTTTCTTCCCCTCGGTGTTCCTCATCACTGAAAAAATGACGGAACATTATTGTGTTCGTCCTTTACTGGGGTACGTTGCTAAATTTCATTTCCAGGCAGTGCATGACGAGTGTGGCTGTCATTCTTCATGTGTGAGACTGCAGGATACCCAGGTATTTGGTACTGCTTCGGTGAGCTGCAGCCTGGCAGCCCTGAATCATGTAGCTTTCAGCAATGACTCTGCATGACTGTCGGCACGTGCAATCAAGACCACAGACCTGAGAAATCTTCCCGCAAGCTCTGAACCTTCTCGCTTCCGGTATAGCAGCAAAGTGAACGCCAGTAGGAGTACAACTGCGTATGCTCTCTCCCCTCGCACTCTGTGGAAATTTCTCTGGGAGTTCAAATGGTTCAAATGGCTCTAAGCACTATGTGACTTAACATCTGAGGTCATCAGTCCCCTAGACTTAGAACTACTTGAACCTAACTAACCTAAGGACATCACACACATCCAGGATTCGAACCTGCGACCGTAGCAGCAGCGCGGTTCCGGACTGAAGCGCCTAGAACCGCTCGACCACCGCGGCCGGGTCTCTGGGCGTATCTTTATGTTAGATTCGTTAAATCGCCTTTCACATTATTTGTAAACTCCGTCTTTTCCCATATCAAAAATCACACGCACTTGCTAGAAAAACGTGCCCTTTAAAAGAATTCCAGAGCAACGCTTAGTTTGTCCATATCTTTCCTAGAACCTGCAACCTACATGTCCTGTTGAATTAACAACTAGTAAGTAGACTGTTTAGGTTTTTATATTGGTAACGCCACGTAGCGCTCTGTATGAAAATCACTGACTGCGCTGTGTGCAGTCTGTGGCTGGTTTGCATTGTTGTTGGCTATTGTAGTGTTGGGCTGTTGGCTGTTAACAGCGCGTAGCGTTGCGCAGTTGGAGGTGAGCCGCCAGCAGTGGTGGATGTGGGGAAATGCGATGGCGCATTTTTGAGAGCGAATGATCTGGACGTGTGTCCTTAGAAACAGTACATTTGTAAGAATGGATGTCATGAACTGCTGTGTATATATTATCATTTTTGAACACTAAATCTTTCATTTGCTAACTATGCCTATCAGTAGTTAGTGCCTTCAGTAGTTTGAATCTTTTATTTAGCTGGCAGTAGTGGCGCTCGCTGTATTGCAGTACTTCGAGTAACGAAGATTTTTCTGAGGTAAGTGATTTGTGAAACGTATAGGTTAATGTTAGTCAGGGCCATTCTTTTGTAGGGATTACTAAAAGTCAGATCGCGTTCCGCCAAAAATATTGTGTGTCAGTTTAAGCACAGTCTTGTATAATTTTTCTAAGGGGACGTTGCAAACTCTACAAACTGTTGGTCCTCAAACAGACCTTTGGTGCTCCATCCATCAAGCATATCACTGATGAACTGCAAACGAACAAATGAGAGAACTGTCCCACATCGAAAGTGGCACTCGAAGAGATTTACGTATGGCATCATTTACTGTAGAGACACTTTAGGCGCGTCCATATCAACATCAAGTGAATCTTTAGCAGGGATTTGGGTTTGATAAGTGAATTTTAGGATTTTAGTTCTGGTATAAGACCTTACCAATTTTAATGCGTGGACATTCACTGGACGTGTTTTTATTTGAAAGTACAGACCCAAGTTCAGACTTCGCTCTTATATAGTATTCTCCGTACTTTGCACTATTCACTTAAGTATCTGCAACACTTTCAGTTTTCATGTAGTAACCAGTTCTTGGATAGCCTAACGCTATTTCTGCTAGAGCAACAGCGCCCATACTTGTGTAACATCACAATAGGTGTCGTTACTTGATTTAAAAAATGAGTGATGCAACTAATAAATCTCAGCCCCAACAACCGCAAGCCTGTAGAAGCAATATGGGTCTACAATTTCTTTTTTTCATTCTTATGTGCACGTCCTGTGTCCTGATTTCCGTTTTTCACTCTTCCTGAAAGTGTGTATTCAAGTGTGAATGATTTGAATGCAATAGCAGTTACACCAGAGAAGTAGTGGGTTTCTTAATCTTCTACCAACCTAAACGATGTCGGTGGAAGGCAGAGAGCAGAAACAGGAGGGCCTGGCCAAATATGAGTAAAGCAAAACGTTTTCCTAGCAGACGTTGGTCATGGGCCTCCCCCACCACCTCATGCGGTTCGGAGAGAGCTCCGCGCGACGGTTACAGGTTGAGTTGTTCTGAAGACAGGTAAGCGACCAAACGTTCCCTCAGAACTTCTGTGTCGAACAAAGGACAAAAGGTATTTGAATCTGTTAATAATAATTTGTTAATCTCAACAATTTCTTCTCCTAGCCACTTTTTTAAATACCATTTAGGTTCTGGTTACAATTTATGATTCAGTTAATCAGTGTCATAATAGTGTGATTTCCATTAGGCGCGACCACGCGGTCTATAGATTCAAAGCACAGCCCAAGCCTTAAAAGTTACTGTCTGCCATTTTATTTTATTTGTGCGGGACATTTTAAATTATCAATAAAACTGTACCGAGCGTATATTCGGCGAGATTAACTGATTTGATTCCAAGCGCCTCACGCAACGATATGCAGCCACCAAAATCCTGCTCGATGCCAGCCACGAGGTGCATACAGTTCTTCCCACTAATAAATGCTGTCGACATTTTCTTTGCCGTGTGAATTAGTGCATGTGAATGTCTGTGTTACAAACTAGAGCAGTGACCACGTGCTCCACAGATTTTCCCACCTCACAAGACTCTACAGATTAAGGCTAACGTGGCTTGTTATTCTCGTATGAGAAAGCATTAGGATCGTATATAAATGTACCAGGAATGTTTTGTCCATCTATTGGATACAAAAAGATTACTGTTAACATGCGAAATATTAGTAAAAAATATATATTTTATAATTTGAAGCTATTTCCATGATGGTTAATTTATTTTCAGTACATCTGAAAATAGTGTCACAGTGGTAGTATTGATGATTACGCTCCTAAAATCCAAAGTGCTTGGCTCAAGTTTAGCTAACGGTACGTAGCTTTCTCTTACTGCCCAACAGAATAACATAGCGTTATCCGTTGCGACCGTAATAAATTCAACAGTGAAGGAATTGTTCCTAAAATTTAGATGGCCCTAAATGTATTTCAAAACTATTCAGAGAAGACTACGTCGCCAAAGAAAAATAAGAGCGAATGTGGACAGGATGTGTCATCATAGCAGACTGAAACAAAAGAAAGAATAATAATCAAAAGACGCTCCTGCTAGCGAAAGTAAGTAACCCTCAATAGGCTGCCACTGGTGGCAGTGGTGAGCTACACTTGGTAATTTTGTACTGTTTTCTCTGCGTTGGGGATTCGCGAGCTAGCCTAATGACTACGAAATCTTACAGACACAACTAGTATGGGACTTGGCTCTGTGACCTATTGAGCCGGATATTTCTTACAAAAAGACTGTAAGACATAAAAAAACTGTGCACCACGAATGGACCATTCGAATGGGACGGAAATCGGTATATGTGACGTACATGTACAGACGAACAAATGATTACAATTTCAGAATAATTTGGTAATTATTCAAGAGAAAGAGCTTCACAAATTCAGCTTGTCAATAACGCGTTGCTTCACATGTGGGCCTTATGCAAGTAGTTATTGGGCTTGGCATGGACAGACAGAGTTGCTAGATGTCCTCCTGAGAGATATGGTGCCAAATTATTTCCGACTGGTGCGTTAGATATCAAAATAATGATATGGTAGGAGAGCCTTGCAAATTATGCTCCGGGAGAGACACGGCGACGACCTTGCTATCGATGTGTGCAGGCGGCATTATCTGTAAACGCAAGATGACTTGCCATGAAGAGCAACAAAACGGGCTGTAGAGGATGGTCGACATACCGCTGTGCTGTAAGGATCCCGCAGATGAAAGCCAAAGATATCCTTCCATGAAAGGAAATGACATCTCAGACCACCACTCCTGGTTGGCGGGCCGTATGGCGGCCACAGTCAGATTTGTACTTCACTGTTGTCAGCGGCGTCTTCAGACACGTATTCGGGCAGTCATCGAGGATCAATTCAAAGCGGGACTCGTCACTCAAGACAATTCTACTCCAGTCAAGGACATTCCAGGCCCAAGTGAGGATCTGGAGAAGCCCCCGGACAGCCATACGGCCCGACAACCAGCAGTGATAGTCTGGAGTGCCATTTTTCCATAGCAGGACCCCTTTTGTTGTCATCCGCTGTACCCATACAGCACAGTAGTACGTCGACAATATTCTACACCCTGTTCTGTTGTCCTACATGGCAAGCCATTCTGGGTTTTCATTTCAGCACGATTATGCTCACCGTACACTGCGAGAGTTTCTACTGCTTGTCTCCATGCTTGCCAAACCTTACCTTGGCCAGCAACGTCGCCGGATCACTCCCCAACTGAGAAAGTTTGGAGCATTATGGACAGAGTCCTCCAACCATCTCGTGATTTTGACGACCTAACGAGCCAATTTGACAGAATTTGGAACGCTATCCCATAGGACATCCAACAACTCTGTCAATCGGTGCCATGCGAAATAATTTTTTGGATATTGGCCAGAGGTGGACTAACGCCTTATTGACTTGCTCAATTTGTGAAGCTCTTTCTCTTGAATAAATCACCAAATTTTTCTAAAGTAATGAAACTTCTATATTTAAACGAGTGCGTCTGTACTTAAATTGCTGAATGACTGAGAATATGAAACTTCTACGTTATTTGATTCTGAAACAGCTGAATAAAACTGAACGTACTGAGCCTACTTTCTCTTTACTTTTTCTTATCGTGTTAACACTGACCCACAATATTCTAGCACAACGTCATCTGACTGCTCAAAATAATTACAACCTGACTTCAAATAACTTATACATTTCATTAATTACTTACCTCACTAAAATCATCATTACGCGAACTACTGCAGTACAGCGAGCCTCAATACTGCCAGCTAAATAAAAGATTCTAACTACTAAAGACCCTAACTACAAATAGGCATGTTGTTAGCAAAGGAAAGATTTTGTTGCAAACCAAATAATGTATTTTTTATCTTAATAATGTGACATCGAGTTCAAACACGAATATAAATCGTCATTGACATCCAGTACAAAGATATATAATCATGAATAATTTTCAAGATCCAAGTCGGATACTTCCAGATCGTTAGCCTACGATAACACTTCCGACCTCTACCCTCCATCAATGCTAACTTCTCACATTTAACATCCATCACTGCTGGCTGTTCACCTCCAGCTGCCCAACAGTGCTTCCATCACTGCTGGCGACTAACTTCCAACTGCCCAAAACTACAGGCAATTAACTTCCAACAGCGAGTCCAACCAGCCGCAAAGTCTCTTACACAGAAAGCGCAGTCAGAGATCCAATGGAAAGCGCTACACAGCGCTGCCAACACACACTTACAATAGTAATCATCTGTTAGTATGTAGATTTATGTCAGATCTACCGATTTCCTTCCCATTCGGATAATACCTTTGTGAACAGGCCATTTTTTTATCTCAGAGTGTATTTAGATGTTCCAGGAAATGTGGTTCCCATATTTCTGACTAAATATTCAGTAAAAAATTTAAATAAGGACGGCAAAACTACGTGATTTAGTAATTTATCACCTATTAGACTTAATCCTTTCGTTTCCTATGACTCCTTATTTTGGATCAACTGAGACGGTCCTGTATGTCTTGAAGGCACATTTTATTGTGCACTTTAGCACAGTTGCACTATTTCCCATCTCGTCGCAAATTATAGGAAGCGAAAGGTTATATACAACTCGTACCGAAACTAGACCGTAGTTGTAAGTGCTGAAAACTATCAAACGGAAGCAGCAGATAAGAAGGGAATAAGATAGGACAGCCCTCTGTACACTATATTGGAAAATTTGTACATGACGCTAACAGAAAAGTACTAACAACGGAAGAAGTAAAGAAGATATAATATATAAATGTTGCCAGTAACAAAGAAAGCTTTTCTGAAAAATACAAATATATTAGAAAGTCTTTTCTCAAACTCTTTCTCTGCAGCGCTGCCTGATAGGGAAGTCATAGGTGAACAACAAATAACTTTGATTTCAAACACTTAAAATCTGTAAACTACAGAGAATAATAATTCTCTGCTTTGAGACTGTAATTATTATCTACATAATGAAATAATAAAAAACGTTTTTTCTGTTGGTGGCAGCAGTACTCACAAACTTTTGCCTTGGAAGTAACTTCAGTTTGGAGTATATCTGGCTATAACACATAGTTAATTAAAAAGTTTGGTTTATGGATGCATTTAAGTAAACACTTGACGATAAGATATCAATCTTGAAATACTCAGTGGAACATGTAAATACATATTTAAAATAGAATTTGATTGTTCTATGGTCTACTAAATATAAGATACAATAACTTTTATAGGTTCACGATTAAATCGAATCAAAAAAGCACGGGCTTTTAAATTCTATGTTTAATAAAATGAAAATAAAATATGTGAAGAAAACTTAGCAGAGAAGATCAAAAATGGAAAAATGGAATATTCAAGAAAAATTGAACATTGTGATCAATTTAAACAAAAAATAAAGGAAATAGCAAGAATAATTAGGGTTGGAGACAGCAAATTTGCACAAATCGAGGAAAACGTTTCAAAAAATATTACCTATTGTTTTTTATCAGACCTTTAAGAATAGACTGAAGGGATACTAAACCCCAAGTACTTGTTTCGTAAATAACCTGTCTTAAGCAACACTGAAAATTTTGGTCAGCTTCTTAATTGTTCAGAACCATTCCGTAAGCTGCACTCCCCCAAAAACTCATTAAAATCTAGAAATGGATTTACCAGGGACTGTCACAGAAATTACAGAAATTTTGAAATGTACCAAAAATTAGTTACAATTAATCTTTGAATAAATCTGGAAAGCACAAAAAAATCTCAGGTGAGAGGAAGGTAGGCATGATATATTCACTAAATGAAGAAGACAATAAACAAGACGTTAACAATTACAGAGATATTTGTTTGGAACAAATAGCAGACAAAATATTTTCAACGTTTTACTAAACAGAGCAGAAATAACACTGAAGGTGTATATGAAGGTGTTTTTAGGAAGAGCAGTTCGTTTTCTGAACAAATATTAATTCTGAATCAATCATTCGCCACAGATTACTGAATTCGAAAGATACTGTAGTAATATGTGCTCATTTCCAAAACGCCTTTGATTCCGTTGTCGGATAAACTATAGAGTAAATAATCTGAAAATTTGTTGTAAAGCGTAAATTAGCAAATTCAATTCGTGAAACACTTAGGGACATGGTTTCTGAACAGAAATTTACGGGAAAAATATCTCAGCCCTTCGAAATAAGCACAGATATATAGTAAGATCATGGCCTATCCCCGTTTCTTCTTAATTTTGTTCTAGAAAAAAAATTGAGAATTTGAAATGAAAAACTGAATGAACATAATACTTCACCAATAAAGTTACGAAGAGAAAACAAAAATTTGGGAATAGACTGTATCGCCTCTGCAGTTGACTACCCTCTACTTCCTGAAAATGTAACACTTACTGAAACACAAATTAATACTTCACAAGAAAAGGCCAGTAGGACCAGCTTAACAATTTCTGCATTAAAGAAATTACAAGCATTAAAATTGCAAAGAAATTTCTGAAAACAAATATTCGTCAAACTGCAAAGATTAAAAATTTATTTATCTTGCGGAGATAATACAAGAAAACGGTTTGAACAAGCTGGTATAGATGAAAGGATACACAACAGGAGAAGGGTATATGGTGTAACTAGAGACTTTAACAGCAAAAAATGCCTGTTTAAAACGCAAAAACAAGGCATTACAGTACAGTACTGAAACCACAGTGTCTATCTGCAGGTGAATGCTTTGCAATAAACTACAATTTTAAGTTATAAGTGCTAGAAAGGCGAATCATTAGGAAAATAGGTTGACGAAAAGCTATGGAAGACAGGGAACTACATAGTAATGATGAAATTTATCGAAAGGTGAAAAAAAGTGTTAGAAGAAATGCGAGAAAGAAGATTTTTTTGGAAGTGTATATCGAATGCAAGACAGAAGATTAACGAAAAAGATCTACAAATATTTTTGGGGTAAGAAGCCAACAGCATGTCGGATCCGTGAGGTAAAAACGTTTCAGAGAAAGTAATATAAAAGCTGAAAAAATAACTGACAGAAAAGCGTTTGGTTCGAAAAGTGCTGAATACGGAAAGATTTTTAATTAGGAGAGTGAAGAAAAATTAATATATATGACATTGTCAGTACAAGATGAAGCAATCGTAAGCAGATAAGCAAATATCCAAATAAAAAAAACATTTTTACATCTTTGTTTTCAACACTTTTCAAAATTTTCAGAAATTGTCTACATACAGTCTCAATCGCACTTGGCATTAAATCTTTTTTCTACAAGTGATGACGCGCTCAACTAACACTTCAGATCCTGTACAGCGTCGTAAACATTTTAAACATTGAAACAGCCATGAAATTATTTTTGTTATAGCCAATAATTTTTGAAAATTTTAATAATTTTTACTGATAGAATTTAAAATTTTTGTAATTTTATATTTGATTATGAAAAAAAATTGATCTAGAGTACCCAGAGGACAAAAAGAAAGAAATTCAGTGAACAGCTGAAAGAGTAATGAAACTAAACAACTACTATAATGAATTCAAGGTGTCACATGGTCCTTCGTTGGCCCATCGGAGAAGAAAGTATAAATAAAAAAGTTTATTAATTATTTTAAGAAAGTTTGGTTTCACAGTTCCGTCTGAGGTTTAAACAACAGTACAGTTCTCTTTTACCTGGGCTTTGTGTGTATTAAATGTGCTTGCATCCTCTAATAGGTCGCGTCAGCAAACTAAATATATTAATTTTCTCTGCCAAAACTAATAAACAAATACTTAATGTACTTATGAAAAGATTAAACAGTGTGTAATGGAAAGAATGACGAGTGGAACTCTTTTCTGCTTCACGTTATGCTTGCTCTCCGACTCCTGCTGTTTGGCCGCAGTTTCATTTAATTCTCTTCTAAACGTTTCGGAGCGTGTTTCTGCTTTCCATTTAAGGTAGGGCACACAAACTTCCATTTAATGCGCAGAAAGTGGACGCAGAAGTTGAACGCACCGCGTTTCTGCTATTTAAATTCAGTACGTTCGCTGTTTCGCCCAACGTCTGTTTTTGTGCTTAAGGAAACGGGAGAGAGCCTGTTTTTAGCATTACACAGTAAACACGTTGCCGAAATAAAGATGCAAATTAGGAATCAGATTTCATGTCGAGAGTGCTGTGTTAACTACGGTACTCTATGGGCAAGCAGGGATAATATCTCTCACAAAGGTCTGGAAAATTACATTCGATACCATTCACAGAAGAATTAACAGATGGAAATCAGCGAGTATTTACAAAATAGAATTTATGGTTATATGAGCCGGCCTGAGTGGCAGTGCGGTTCTAGGCGCTACAGTCTGGAACCGAGCGACCGCTACGGTCGCAGGTTCAAATCCTGCGTCGGGCGTGGATGTGTGTGATGTCCTTAGGTTAGTTAGGTTTACTTAGTTCTAAGTTCTAGGCGACTGATGATCTCAGAAGTTTAGTCGCATAGTGCTCAGAGCCATTTGAACCATTTTTTTGGTTTGTATGCAGTTAAATAATAATGATGTGAGAAAAATGCATTGAAGAAATGAAAGAAATTGTTCTTTCTGGATTAAACATTGTTAGACGCTGACCTCATGAAAAAATAAAACGAACTAGAACTAAACTTCGAGAAATAGCGCCAATGAGAAAAAAGGCAGGGGCAGGTTGGGATAGGAAACATGCGCCTAAGTCTCGAGAAACTCGAAAAGTTTTTGTGGCACTCCCCATGAGAGTCAGATAAAAATAAACACGCTTCTTACTCCACGATTCTTCAACAAAAAGCGTTGATTCCTACGCAACTGGAGCTGTACTCAGAGTCACTAAGCAACGTGTGTGTGTGTGTGTGTGTATGTGTGTGTGTGTGTGTGTGTGTGTGTGAGTGAGTGTGTGTGTGTATGTATGTGTGTGTGTGGACTGTATTTTGTTTGCGCGTGTCTGTGCATATATGTCCGTGCGTATATGTGTGAGAAGTAACAGTTAATTTTTGGGAAAGGTTTTGCATTATTTTACTAAAGACTTTACACTTTTTACTACTCGATATGACGAAAGGCACAAGATACTTCCTTAATATCGTGTCGGACCTCCTTTTACCCGGCGTAGTGAACCAGCTCAACGTGGCAGGGACTCAACAAGCCGCTGGAAGTCTCCAGTAGAAATGCTGAGTCATGCTCCCTCTATAGCCGTCCACAATTGCGAAAGTGTTGAAGTTGCAGGATTTTGTGTACGAACTGACCTCTCGATTATGTCCCAAAAATGTTCGATTGGATTAATGTCTGGTGATCTGGGTGGCCAAATCATTCACTCGAACTGTACGCAATGTTCTTCAAATCAAGCGCGAACATTTGTGGCTCGGTGGCAGGGCGCATAGTCATCTATAAAAATTCCATCGTTCACTGCGGACCTAAATCCAGGAGTGGCTGCGTATAGTCTCCAAGTAGCCTAACATAACCATTTTCAGTCAATGATCGGTTCAGTTGAATCAGAGGACCCAGTCCATTCCATGCAAATACTGCTCACACCATTACGGAGACATCACCAGCTTGGACAGTGCCTTGTTGACAACTTGGGTGCATAGCTTCGTGGGCACTGCACCACACTCGAAACCTATCATCAGCTCTTACAAACTAAAATCGAGACTCACCTGATCAGGCCACGGTTTTCCAGTCGTTTAGGGTCCAACCGATATGGTGACGAGCCCAGGAGAGGCGTTGAAGGCGATGTGCTGTTAGCACTGGCACTCGCGTGGGTCATCTGCTGCCATAGCCCATTAACGCCACATTTCACCCAACTGTTCTAATGGGTACGTTCGTCGCACTTCCCACATTGACTTCTGCGGTTACTTAACACAGTGTTGCTTGTCTGTCAGCACTAACAATTCTACTCAAACGCTGCTGCCTTCGGTCGTTAAGCGAAGGTTATCGCTGACCCCGTGGTGAGAGGTAATGCCTAAAATTTTGTATTCTCGGCGCATTCTTGACACTGCGAATTCCGGAATATCGAATTTGCTAACGATTTCCAAAACGGAATGTCTCATGCGTCTAGCTCCAAATACCATTCGCGCTCGAAGTCTGTTAATTGCCGTTGTGCGGCCATAATCACATAGGAAGACGTTATAGGTGAATGACCTGAGTACAAATGACAGCTCCGCCAACGCACTGCCCTCTAATACCATATGTACTATATATACTACGGCCATCTGTATATGTGCACATCACTATCCCATGACTTTGTCACCTCAGTGTATATTTGTAGTCAGTAACATGCGAGCTAGTCGCTGGAAAAGCAGCAAAGCATGTGGCCACAAATATGGACATGGAAAAATGTGATGTAGCTGTAAAAGATCTCGAACTATAAGACCATCTCTGTCAAATAACAACAGTAAAGTCAGGCATCGAATCATTCCCTAAACTACAAGCCTACAAACGACACCTATAAGAAATCAAAATAAAAGATTTTTCAAAAGAACTAGAGAAACAAAGCTGAGTTGAAGTGTATAAGAAAACCAATGTGAATATGAAATTCTCCAAATTCTCCACATTGTGTAAATTGAACTTTAAAAAGGCATTTCCAAAAGTATGCATGTCTGTATGAACATCTCACAAAAACAGATGGATAACATCAGGTATTAAGAAGTCCTCCCAAACAGTTAAACACCTCAGTTCCATGAAAAAGATTCGTAATGATCCAGAATTCTTAAATTTCTATCACAGGTAAAAAAGATATATATGAAGGTGCTGATTGCTGCAAAAAAGTCCTTTAATGACAAAATAATATATAATGCAGAGAATAAAAGCAAAGCAGTCTGGGCTGTTATAAAAAAGGAAACGGTGAGAGGCAAACAAATGCAGAATAACATGCTGCTAAGGGAGGGGGATCAAGTAATAAATGATCCATAGCACTTAGCAAACTATGTAAACGAGCATTTTTCAAGTATTGCAGAAAAGTTACTCCGAAAATTCTCCAAAATAAATGATGCTACTTCCTACCACAAAGAACGAAGTCTGTAAAACAATTCAAAAACTAAAAAATAAAAAGTCAGTAGGCTTAGATGAAGTACCAATGTGTCTACTGAAACAATGCTTAGGAGTTATACAAGGCCCCTTAACAAATATAATAAATGAATCCTTCACATCTGGGACATTTCCAGAGCAGTTAAAACAGGCAAGAATTGTACCTTTGCGCCGGCCGGAGTGGCCGTGCGGCTCTGGGCGCTACAGTCTGGAACCGAGCGACCGCTACGGTCGCAGGTTCGAATCCTGCCTCGGGCATGGATGTGTGTGATGTCCTTAGGTTAGTTAGGTTTAATTAGTTCTAAGTTCTAGGCGACTGATGACCTCAGAAGTTAAGTCGCATAGTGCTCAGAGCCATTTGAACCATTTTTGTACCTTTGCTTAAGAAAGGTAATGCAGAAGACATGCCCATTTCCCTGCTGTCAGCATTCTCAAAAATCATAGAAGCAATTATGAAAAACAGATTAATGGATTACCTGAATAAATACAATCTTTTAAGCGAATCACAGTTTGGTTTCCGAAGTGGCAAAAATACGGAGTCAGCCAAAGCAGAATTATCAAAAGTTGTACTTGATGCTCTTGATTAAGATGAGTGTGTCACAGGCATATTTTTGGATCTTTCTAAGGCGCTTGATACAGTCGACCACAAGATTCTATTACATAAATTAGAAGGATTAGGAATAAGAGGGGTAGCTAATGACTGGATTCGATCATACCTAGCACATAGCGTACAAAGAGTAGAGATAACACATACTTCAAATAGATCTAAACATTCAGTAAAACACTTATCAGAACCAAAATACATTAATATAGGGGTTCTGCAAGGTCGCATATTAGGACCAATACTGTTCCTGATATGCGTCAATAACTTTCCCAGTAGTGTTACTCATGGTGAAAAAATCCTCTTCACTGATAACAGCAATATTATAGTCACTGAGAAAACACGAGATTTCCTTGCCGAGAAAGCAAATGAAACTCTCAAGGACGCTTATGATTGGTCAATAAGTAATAAGTGACATTGAACATGAAGAAGACTAATGCCATGAATTTCAGTTTTAAGAGGAAAAATGACAGTGTTAAATTAAATGTAGATGGCACCTCTATAGACTATGTAACGAATGCAAAATTTCTAGGAATGAATATTGATTCTCAGTTGAAGTGGTGTGAACACACAAAGGTACTTGCAAACAGAATGTCATCAGCATGTTATGCCCTTAGAATCCTATCATCAGTATGTAACATGCAGTGTCTTTTAGTTACATATTATTCATATGTACACTCAAATCTCAGCTACGACATTCTTTTTTGGGGAACAAATGCACAAAATATGAACGCAGTTTTCAAACCCCAGAAAAGGGCCATAAGAATAATAACCAAAAATACTAGTCTAGCTCATTGTAAAAATCTGTTCAGAACTCTGGGGATTTTAACTGCTCCATGTGAATATATTTGCCAGTCAGTTGTACACATCAAAAATAACATTGGTAATTACTGCACAAATAGCTCTGTCTATGACAGATAGACTCAACTTACATTTGCCAAGAAAAAATAAACATAAAACTCAAAACAGTATTTTCTACCAAGGAATGGAACTGTACAATAAATTACCAAAAGAGATTAAATAAATTGTAAAAATACACTTACTTAAAAAGGCAGCTAAAAAAGTACCTGTTATGCAACACATTTTATAAATTGAACGATTAATTAGCTAAAACAAAGTAGGGGTTTGATAAAAAATGTTATACAAATAAAGAATAATAATAATGATTATAAAATATCCAACATTCCACATAACATCTTCACTTTATGTTTGTTCCTTTTTTTTTCCTTTCGAGAAATACCTACCCCCAAGCTATGCATAGCACATTACTAACACCTCTTTCTCTTTCTGAGCTCAACATCTCACTCATTATGGAGGGATGCTGACTCAACTTTTCAGTATAGCAAGTGGGAAGTTGCGGTACAGAAAATGGCCCAGAGATCCAGTGTGTGTGTGTGTGTGTGTGTGTAGTGAGTGAAGTATTATGAAACAATGTTTGTATAGTAGTGACTGATAGTGAGATATGGGGGTGAACAATGTGGCATTACATTATTTAATAAGTTATTTGTAAAAGAAGTATTGTATAACAGGAGTAAATCTAATGATTGTCTCTAACTAGAAGTCTGTAAATGTGTGTGTATACGAATTAGCTTATTTTAAATTGATCTAAATTTGGAAATACTTGTAATAAGAAATCTACAGATGAATAAAGCTGCTACCACTACCACAACGACACAATGTACGATTAAAAATATCAGTCATTTCTTTTTATCCTAATAACTCGACTATCGGTAATAACAAATGTCTGCACTGAAGATTATAGAGTTAGATCGAATAACTAATCAGCAGATACTACATCGAATTGAGGGAAAAAGAAATTTATGGCAAAATTTAATTAAAAGAAGGGATTAGTTGACTGAACACAGCCTGAGTCATCAAGGATTAATCAATTTGGTAATGGAGCGAAGTGTGGGCAGTGAAAACAGCCGAGGAAAATCTGGGCACGATCACAGTGAGGAGGTTCAAAAGGATGTTGGGTGCAGTAGTTACTCACAGATGAACAGACTTGTACAGGGTAGTGGTTAGTGTTGCTGCATAACGATGTGAAAATTCGAGGCTCGGTTTATGATACACTCGGGGTTATCTTAAGCTATGAAATGTTCTGTAATCGAGTCAGTTCAGCATTTTAAAACCGACTGAAAAGCGACATGAGAAAATAAACGGCTGAAATCAAAAGGCTTGTGCGAGGAAACAGTACAGTGGACAGCTTTCGACATGTGCGAGTTAAAACACACACACACACACACACACACACACAGAGAGAGAGAGAGAGAGAGAGAGAGAGCGGCAATAACCCGCCCTTCCTTCATCCAGCGCTGCTAAACCAAGAGTGCTAGTTACTGTCCGGGCGTATCGTCATACTCTTCTGCAACAGCCTACTAAATGATAGTCTAAAATCAGTTATTTGTTATTAAGACGATTCAGAAACATGTAAATGCAATTAACCTAGTGCTTGAACCACCTCAGTTCATCAGTTTCATTGAAAAATCGATCTTTTAAATTAGTTTTGTGTCAAGACATCTGAAGATAGAAAGTTAACATTTTAATAGCACATGTATTTCAGTATAAAGACATTGTGAACAAGCTTCTGTAGAGTTAGGTTACGTGTTTTGCAAAGTATCGATGTTTTTCCCACATTTCACATCTGCTGAAATTTGAAAGTACAGCGTTGAAATTGTAAAAATGTTGAAATGAATGTGAATTCTTGTGGGACTTAACTGCTAAGGTCATTAGTCCCTAAGCGTACACATTACTTAACCTAAATTATCCTAAGGACAAACACACACACCCATGCCCGAGGGAGGACTCGAACCTCCGCCGGGACCAGGCGTACAGTCCATGACTGCAGCGCCCTAGACCGCTCGGCTAGTCCTGCGCGGCTTGAAACTGTAATACTAAACGTTACCATAGCATAAAAACATGGTCATGATCAAAACAAAAAACAAGTCAGCCGACTGCTACAAATCAGGCCGCCTCCGCAGCAAAATGTTGCGCAACCTTTTCAACGCATCCAAATAGAAAGCATGGTTAACTGTCTGACCCTGAGGAATTAACTCTGAATGGAGGATTACTCTCACGTCGAAAAAGCAAATCAGCATTTAAACTTCAAGTCTTCCACTGACTTGATTGTTGCCTCGATTCAGCATCGTAAGCATAGCACCACGTTTTGACACCTGTAATAATTTTTGAAAACAAGTTTGGATCGTTTCAGGATTCTTCTTTCAAAGCACAGCCTGCTTCCCCGCAACGTTGTTTTTGTTCAGCAGTCAGCAACTGTGGCAAAAATTTGGCAGCCACTCTTTTAATTCCCAATTCTGTCACAGTCCGTTGCACTGAATTCCAAGTCACTCCAGACAGCTTTATTTCTTCAATGGTCCGTTGCCAATCTTCGTTGATGATTGCACGAATGTTTCCAACGTTTTCATGTGCTCGGTCTGTCAAAGTACAACCAGACGAGGTTTGTCATCACCTGACATGTTACCATTTTAAACGGGAAAACCACTCAAACATTTAAGTTTTCCAAAACAGCATCGCTCATGTACGCCGTTTTTAACATTTCAGGAGTTTCTGTTCCAGTTTTTCCGACAAAAAGCAATATTTTACCGTCGCACACTGTTCACGAAAATCAGCCATTGCAAATACGATAATCATACGAAACAGTTGTGGCTATATAAGCTCTGCGGAAACTAGTCGTCACTTTCTTATTGAGTCTGGAATGTTCCCTCTATGCGCTCCTAACTGCAAAACGCACTACTACAAAAGCTCTTCCCACCAAAAAATTTGTTCGGTTTCTTTTGTGTCCCCTGTCCTATGTCCGAAACATCCGCGGCATTCTTGATTACATTTTTTCCGGCTTTAAAGCTGTGTCAATACCATGGAATTTCAGACAGCTGCTACTGCAGTAGACAGTAGGATAAAATCACTGGCGGACAGTAATTTGCCGCATTTCGACGGTGCTGTGACAGCTGTCGAAAGCTTTAGCACACTAGTAGAGTAGACGTGTCTCTAATGTTTTCATATATCTGCTACGACTGCAGGAAAATAATTTTCTCTTGACATGACAATCACAACGGATAAGCACAAAAAGCTGCTCGGGGAACTTCGCCCAGTAATATAAAAAAGGGTAACTGTTTGAGGAAACACACAATGCGAAAACTGAATAATTTATAATAGAGCGTCGTTGTACTTAAAGTTGCTTCGTGACAGTCAATTTCCTCTGGTCTCACAGCATCGAGATTGTATATTAAAGGTGGCACTGCGAGGTCATAAATAACGAAACAACGTATATGGATTCTTTCGTTACTTCTTGATAGAACTATTCCGTATTTAACGTTTAATAACAAGTATTAATGTTTTTGTTATACTGACTTTTGTTTATTTCTAACTAGTTTTAGGTTTATTAGGTCATTTTCAAAAAAACTACTGACTTATAGCAAAGAGACAATCATTTTCATAGAATGTTATACATTAAATTGTCTCTTAACGTTGAAATTACACTTTACAAATGGAGAATGTTAAGCACAATAGATAATTAATCTACGTAGTATCACATGTTAAATGGTTATAATGCTAAATCTTGACACTGGGTACGAAACTGTTAAACAGAGCATTCTTCATTTATGTTGTGCAACAAACATGTTTTACGTTGTAAATAACATTTTTGTAAGCAAACATGAGTTGCTGGTGCTCAATTGGATAGTTCTCAACCAATGTCACGACCTCACAAACTATGACACCATAACCATGTTACCTATAACCGTAAGATTATATACTTTAATTGTTGTGTATAAATACTGTCCATTGTCTAAAGTTTAGTTTACAATGTTAGAAAACATATTTTATGCACAACATAAATGAAGACTGCTCAGTTTAACAATATCACAGCCAATATCAAAATTTAGCACTGTATTCTTTTAAACTGTAATACTGCTCAGATTAATTATTTATCGTGCTTAACATTGCCCATTGAGTAAAGTGTAATTCCAACATTAAGAAAAAAGTTTGCTGCACAATACCCTATGCAAGTGATTTTATCTTTGCCTATAGTATTTGATTACCTAAGAACTGATGTCCGCTTCAGACGACAGTCAGTTGTTTCCAGAAGATGGCATAATAGGCCGAAAATTAGTTAAAAAAGAAAGAAAAACGAAACAACAGTCTGTTTGGAGAAGGAGAGAGAAGATACTATCTGACTCTATTCCGAGATCGATATCACCAATTTGGATCGCGTGCGTTTTAAATAGTAATCAATGTCATTACGAGTAATCACTGCGCCACTTCGCTTGGTAACGGTTGAGTCGCATGCACGACGAAAAAGGGCTTAAATAATAAGTACCAGTATCTTCGTAAAGGCTATCGTCTTTGAATTACATTTAATGGTAACGTGATTATTTTAAAATGATGTACAACCCTTTCTCGCTTTCATACAGCTGGTACAAATTTGAGATAGAAAGGTGAGACGAGCAGCCCCGCATAGTGTTGTTCGGGATTTCAGCTGCCTCATTTAAAAACTTCACATGTAGAACACCTCTGACAAAGACACTGCCTAAGTCACTCCAGATGTGATTATAAAATGACAATACCGCTAAAATGTGTAGCACCACATGTACACACACACACACACACACACACACACACACACACACACACACATACACACAGTGTGTTTCTTATCATCAATGTTAAAAAAACTCCGAGGCGAAGTAGATGACGCTGAGACAAGTAATTTAAGAAGCATGGAGCACAAATGTCGCGAAATACCCCAAAAGTGGAAAATATTGAACACGTGACTTCGCCAGATGACGTACGAAGCTGCTAGTGCAGCGGTTGAGGCTATCAGTCTGTCACATCTGATTATGCCAACCCTTGTGGCCTATTCACGTCGATGTGGCTCCCGGCCTATGTGCCCGAATTAACGGCGTAGACATAGGGTTAGAGTTTCGCGTCTGGCAGGCAGTATTTGTTTCATTGCGTTAGAGAGTTGTATGTTTACATTGATGTAAGACTTAATATTATATTTACCGGTCTCGCGGTCTCCGTTGTTTTATTGCAAAGTTCAGTACAACAAAAACCTACCGAATTGCGTCATAAGTAAATGAGTATACGCTTGCGAATTTCGCTGTTACCAGCAAATTATCTACATTTTATTTACGAAATAATGTCTCTGAATAAGCAAACAAGGGACAAAAAGAAAGAAACGCAAGGATCGACAAGCCCAACCGCTGCATGTGCGGCGAGTTACGTCATCTGGTGACGTCACATGTTCAATGTTTGTCATCCACTTCATAGTTACCTCCCGACATTTGCCGCCCCATGTGTCTGTATTAAATTACTTGTCGCAACGGCGCCTACGTCACTTCGGGTGTTCTAAACATTAATAAGAATCACTCCGTATATATACATTGTTGAATGCTAACAAGGGAAACTCCCTATCGCACCACCCAAGTAGATTTAATGGTAAGAGGGCCCAGTGGATAGACTGCCAAAAACTGAACACAGGTCAGGCACGAAAATAGGAAGAAGCTGAACTGAACTATGAACAAAAAGCAAAATAGAAAGAATGAACGGTCCAAGAATAAAAATAACAAAAAAGAGCTGCTTGAAACAACAGCGGCGTCGAGGGTATAAGTAGTGTTGTGTACGAGAGTGCTAATTGGTGTGAGCGTCTCATTCCGCTGGCATATACCAGACATTGACTACGTCCAGTACGAAGGACAGGGTCGGCATAGGGTAGAGCGTCGTGTGTGTGTGTGTGTGTGTGTGTGTGTGTGTGTAGCTGAGGCCTGGCGCGTCTACTTCAGACCCAATATTCTTTGTTCGCATAAATATCTATCCTTTAAAACTTTGTTTCCTTCTGATTTTTTAACTGTTGGGTATCATTTAATTTGTACATTTAGCTGTTAAGAATATAAGTTGCAACAAGTTTGCAACCCCTTTCGATGTAATATTCGCTGAATGTGAATAAAGACCGCTTTAAGTAAGCCGTAGGTGAAATTTGACGCCTGTTATATGGGGATTTTGTGCATCTCTGTAGCTGATCGGTCAGCGCGGCTGACTGTCATGCAGAGGACCAGGGTCCGATTCTCGATACTGCCAGTGACTTTGCCTGCATGGGATTACAGTAACGGGGTGCACTTAGCCTCTCGAGTTAGTAGCTGTCTAGACTAGTAGAGGCGACAGGTCAAGAAAGTGAGAACGGCCGGGATATCTACATCTACATCCATACTCCGCAAGCCACCTGACGGTATGTGGCGGAGGGTACCTTGAGTACCTCTATCGGTTCTCCCTTCTATTCCAGTCTCGTATTGTTTGTGGAAAGAAGGATTGTCGGTATGCTTCTGTGTAGGATCTAATCTCTCTGATTTTATCCTCATGGTCTCTTCGCGAGATATACGTAGGAGGGAGAAATATACTGCTTGACTCATCGGTGACTTCAACAAAAGCCCGTACCGAACTACTGAGCGTCTCTCCTGCAGAGTCTTCCACTGGAGTTTATCTATCATCTCCGTAACGCTTTCGCGATCACTAAATGATCCTGTAACGAAGCGCTCTGCTCTCCGTTGGATCTTCTCTATCTCTTCTATCAACCCTATCTGGTACGGATCCCACAATGCTGAGCAATATTCAAGCAATGGACGAACAAGCGTACTGTACCTACTTCCTTTGTTTTCGGATTGCATTTCCTTAGGATTCTTCCAATGAATCTCAGTCTGGCATCTGCTTTACCGACGATCAGCTTTGTATGATCATTCCATTTTAAATCACTCCTAATGCGTACTCCCAGATAATTTACGGAATTAACTGCTTCCAGTTGCTGGCCTGCTATATTGTAGTTAAATGATATGGGATCTTTCTTTCTATGTACTTGCAGCACATTACACTTGTCTACATTGAGATTCAATTGCCATTCCCTGCACCATGCGTCAATTCGCTGCAGATCCTCCTGCATTTCAGTGGAATTTTCCATTGTTAAGACCTCTCGATATACCACAGCATCATCGGAAAAAAGGCCTCAGTGAAATTTCGATGTCATCCACAAGGTCATTTATGTATATTGTGAATAGCAACGGTCCTATGACACTCCCCTGCGGCACACCTGAAATCACTCTTACTTCAGAAGACTTCTCTCCATTGAGAATGACATGCTACGTTGTGTTATCTAGGAACTCTTCAATCCAATCACACAATTGGTCTGATAGTCCATATGCTCTTACTTTGTTCATTAAACGACTGTGGGAACTGTATCGAACGCCTTGCGGAAGTCAAGAAACACGGCATCTACCTGGGAACCCGTGTCTACGGCCCTCTAAGTCTCGTGGACGAATAGCGCGAGCTGGGTTTCACACGATCGTCTTTTTCGAAACCCATGCTGATTCCTACAGAGTAGATTTCTAGTCTTCAGAAAAGTCATTATACTCGAACATAATACGTGTTCCAAAATTCTACAACTGATCGACGTTAGAGATATAGGTCTACAGTTCTGCACATCTGTTCGACGCCCCGTCTCGAAAACGGGGATGACCTGTGCCCTTTTCCAATCCTTTGGAACGCTACGCTCTTCTAGAGACCTACGGTACACCGCTGCAAGAAGGGAGCCAAGTTCCTTCGAGTACTCTGTGTAAAATCGAACTGGTATCCCATCAGGTCCAGCGGCTTTTCCTCTTTTGAGCGATTTTAATTGTTTCTCTATCCCTCTGTCGTCTATTTCGATATTTACCATTTTGTCATCTGTGCGACAATCTAGAGAAGGAACTACAGTGCAGTCTTCCTCTCTGAAACAGCTTTGGAAAAAGACATTTAGTATTTCGGCCTTTAGTCTGTCATCCTCTGTTGCAGTACCATTTTGGTCACAGAGTGTCTGGACATTTTGTTTTGATCCACCTACCGCTTTGACATAAGACCAAAATTTCTTAGGATTTTCTGTCAAGTCAGTACAAGAACTTTACTTTCGAATTCATTGAACGCCTCTCGCATAGCCCTCCTCACACTACATTTCGCTTCGCGTAATTTTTGTTTGTCTGCAAGGATTTGGCTATGTTTATGTTTGCTGTGAAGTTCCCTTTGCTTCCGCAGCAGTTTTCTAACTCGGTTGTTGTACCACGGTGGCTCTTTTCCATCTCTTACGATCTTGCTTGGCACATACTCATCTAACGCATATTGTACGATGGTTTTGAACTTTGTCCACTGATCCTCAACACTATCTGTCCTTGAGACACAACTTTTGTGTTGAGACGTCAGGTACTCCGAAATCTGCTTTTTGTCACTTTTGCTAAACAGAAAAATCTTCCTAGCTTTTTTAATATTTCTATTTACGGCTGAAATCATCGATGCAGTGACCGCTTTATGATCGCTGATTCCCAGTTCTGCGTTAACTATTTCAAATAGTTCGGGTCTGTTTGTCACCAGAAGGTCTAATACGTTATCGCCACGAGTCGCTTCTCTGTTTAACTGCTCAAGGTAGTTTTCAGATAAAGCACTTAAGAAAATTTCACTGGATTCTTTGTCCCTGCCACCCGTTATGAACGTTTGAGTCTCCCAGTCTATATCCGGCAAATTGAAATCTCCACACAGAACTATAATATGGTGGGGAAATCTACTCGAAATATTTTCGAAATCATCCTTCAGGTGCTCAGCCACAACAGTTGCTGAGCCACGGGGCCTATAGAGACATTCAATTACCATGTCTGAGCCTGCTTTAACCGTGACCTTCACACAAATTATTTCACATTTCGGATCTCCGTCAATTTCCTTCGATACTATTGCACTTCTTATCGCTATAAACACGCCTCCCCCTTCACTGTCCAGCCTGTCTCTGCGGTATATCAATGTGCTGACCCCACGCCCCTCCACACAGCATCCTATGACGCCACTGGCGGAGCACGATACGGCGGTCGGTCGGTAACGATAGACCAACCAGGGCCTGCAAACCAAGTTTACGTTAGTTTATATGGGGACATTAACGAAAAGTTTACGTAAAATTGTACTAGCTAGGACAATATTTCACACTGACGGCAGTGGCGCCTCATTGACACACCTTTAAAAATCATCTCGCGAAAGGCTCGTCTGCGGACCCATGTTTACTGTAATGTACTTACTATATGCACCGATGAGCCAAAACATCATGAACACTTGTTTAATAGCGCATTGTTGCTCTTTTCAAACACAGTACAACAGCGATTCTGGTTAGCATGATTATACAAGTCTTTGAAAGGATTCCATAAGTATGTAGCACCAGATGTCTGCCCACGGGTCCAGCAATTCCTGCAAATTATTGTATGGTGGTTTATGGGGACGCAGCTGGCGCCTTATATGTGTTCCAATGGGTACAAATCAGGCACATTTGCTGGCCAAGACATCAGTGTGAGTTCACTATAAGGCCTTTTCACCCACTGTGGCATGATTCTGACCTTACAACACGGACAGTTATCCTGCTGGAAGATGTCATCGGCGAAGGGGGAGACTTCAAGTATGAAGCGACACAGGTGGCCCACTGTTTACATATGCATACATACTCAGTAAGCAACCGTACGGTGCGTAGTGGAGGGTACCATGTACCTCACCTAGTCGTATCCTTTCCCGTTCCACTCGCAGCAGATAGCTCTGTATGAGCCTTAATTTCTCGTATCTTATCTTCGTGGTATCTGCTCGAAATGTATGTTGGCGACAGTAGGGTCGTTCTGCAGTCAGTTTCAAATTCCGGTTCCCTAAACTTTCTCAGTAGTGTTCATCGAAATGAATGTCTTCTTCCCTAAGGTATTCCCACTTGAGCTCCTGAAGCATATCCGTCACACTTGCATGCTGATCGAACCTACCGGTAAAAAATCTTGCTTCGATGTCTTCTTTGAATCTGACCTGGTGTGGATCCCAAACACTCGAACAGTACAAGAAAATAGGTCGAAGTTGAGAGGATATGAAATGTAGACTGGCAATAGCAAGGAAAGCGTTTCTGAAGAAGAGAATTTGATAACATAGAGTATAGATTTAGGGTCAGGAGGCCGTTTCTGAAAGTATTTGTGTGGAGTGTAGCCATCTATGGAAGTGAAACGTGGACGATAAATACAGGGCTATTACAAATGATTGAAGCGATTTCATAAATTCACTGTAGCTCCATTCATTGACATATGGTCGCGACACACTACAAATACATAGAAGAACTCATAAAGTTTTGTTCGGCTGAACCCGCACTTCAGGTTTCCTCCGCCAGAGCGCTCGAGAGCGCAGTGAGACAAAATGGCGACAGGAGCCGAGAAAGCGTATGTCGTGCTTGAAATGCACTCACATCAGTAAGTCATAACAGTGCAATGACACTTCAGGACGAAGTTCAACAAAGATCCACCAACTGCTAACTCCATTCGGCGATGGTATGCGCAGTTTAAAGCTTCTGGATGCCTCTGTAAGGGGAAATCAACGGGTCGGCCTGCAGTGAGCGAAGAAACGGTTGAACGCGTGCGGGCAAGTTTCACGCGTAGTCGCGGAAGTCGACGAATAAAGCAAGCAGGGAGCTAAACGTACCACAGCCGACGGTTTGGAAAATCTTACGGAAAAGGCTAAAGCAGAAGCATTTCTTAAACAGGAGATTGGAAAACCGATGGATCGGTCGTGGTGGAGATCATGATCAACAATTCATGTCATGGCCTCCACGCTCTCCCGACTTAACCCCATGCGATTTCTTTCTGTGGGGTTATGTGAAAGATTCAGTGGTTAAACCTGCTCTACCAAGAAACGTGCCAGAACTGCGAGCTCGCATCAACGATGCTTTCGAACTCATTGATGGGGACATGCTGCGCCGAGTGTGGGAGGAACTTGATTATCGGCTTGATGCCTGCCGAATCACTAAAGGGGCACATATCTAACATTTGTGAATGCCTAAAAAAACTTTTTGAGTTTTTGTATGTGTGTGCAAAGTATTGTGAAAATATCTCAAATAATAAAGTTATTGTAGAGCTGTGAAATCGCTTCAATCATTTGTAATAACCCTGTAGGTTGGACAAGAAGGGAATAGAAGCTTTCGAGGTGTGGTGCTACAGAAGAATACTGAAGATTAGATGGGTGGATCACATAACTAATGAGGAGGTATTGAATAGAATTGGGGAGAAGAGAAATTTGTGTCACAACTTGACCAGAAGAAGGGATCGGTTGGTAGAACATGTTCTGAGGCATCAAGGGATCACCAATTTAGTATTGGAGGGCAGCGTGTACGGTAAAAATCGTAGAGGGAGACCACGAGATGAATACACTATGCAGATTCAGAAGGATATCATGCGGTCTCCCTTGCAGATGAACCACAGTTAGCTAAAATTCTCCCAGTAAACCGAAGTCGACCATTCACCTGCCCTTCCACAATCCTCACACGCTCCTTCCATTTCGTATCGCTTCGCAGCATTGCACCCAGATATTTGAGCAAACCCGCAATTCTGTATCCGAAAATTACGGGTATTTTTTTCCACTCATCCGCATTAACATACATTTTCCTACATTAAGAGCCAGCTGCCATTCATCACTTTTTTTTTTTTTAATCTTATGGGACATAACTGCTAAGGTCATCAGTCCCTAAGCTTACACACTACTTAACCTAAATTATCCTAAGGACAAACACACACACCCATGCACGAGGGAGGACTTGAACCTCCGCCGGGACCAGCCGCACAGTCCTTGAGTGCAGCGCCTTAGACCGAACCATTCATCACACCACCACAAATTTTGTCTAGGTCATCTCGTATGAATGTACAGTCACTTATCTTCGACAACTTCCTGTACACCACAACGTCATCAGCGAACAACAGCATACTGCTGCCCACAATGTCTGCCAGATCTTTTATTTAGTTACCCTCGTCTCAGATGAACACTCTTCGTCGAGGGCAACGTACTGGGTTCCATTTCTTAAAAAGTGTTCTAGCCAGTTACATATCTAGGAGACTATTTCGTATGCATGTACCTTCATTAGCAGTCTGCAGTGTGGTGCCGTGTTGAATGCTTTTCGGAAATCTTGCCCTCCATCCGTAGTTCACTCAACATCATGTGAGAAAAGAGCAAGCTGGGTTTCGCACAAACTATGTTTTCTCATTTCCTGTTGATTCGTGAATCTGAGATTTTCTGTTCAAAATGGTTCAAATGGCTCTAAACGGTATGAGGCTTAACATCTGAAGTCATCAGTCCCCTAGACTTAGAACTACTTAAACCTAACTAACCTAAGGACATCTCACACACCCATGCCCGAGGCAGGATTCGAACCTGCGACCTTAGCAGCCGCGTGGTTCCAGACTGAAGCGGCTAGAAGCGCTCGGCCACAGCGGCCGGCGAGATTTTCGGTCTCTAGGAAGTATATTATATTCGAACTCAGAATATGCTCTATAATTCTGCAGCAAACCGATGCAGGATATTGGTTGTAATTTTACAGGTCCGTTCCTTTACTCTTCTCGTACACAGGACTCACCTGAGCTTTTATTCAGTCGCCTGGCACGTTCACGTAGTACACCGCTGTCATGATGCCTTCGATTACCACCACAGATCCCATGGAAGCCCAACTCAGAGTACCCCATAGCATAATTCTGCCCGCATGCGCATCTGCGGCGCAGTGCATGTTTCGTACAGCCATTCGTCTGGATGGCGACATGTAAGGACCCAACCATCGAGCTGATGTAAAAATAAATAGGATTCATTCGACAGGCGACACGTTTACCTTGATGCACAGCAAAAACTCAGTGATGCTGTGCCCACTGCAATCATAACTGACGATGTCGTTAGCTAAACACAGAAGCCCGTGGGGGTCGTGTGATGTGGAGCTCCATGTTGCGGGCTTTCAAAACGACTACACGCGCTCCGACTCAACATTGCAATATTAAATGTTTTGGCTGGTTTCGATGTCTAGGGGCTGGGATATGTAGTTGCCGGATTACAGGACAAATACTGCTTAGAATACCCACATGAATCGAATGGTCGAAGGTTTCTGTCACTCGGCAATTGCGAATGTAACATATAAATTTGTAAATGAAAGATTGCAATTACATATAATCTGCAGGTACTGTCTTAAAGACTTTAAATGATGAATACGATAGTAGAAGTACTTTTGAGAATGTGGCATATTTCTGCAAAACACTTATTTTGTGTCGATGGTCCAGCAGTTAAATAAAATATAAGTTGAATAACAGGGAAACAACAGATTCCTACAGCACGTAATTAGTTATGAACAACAACATAGCTCGCAAGACATTCACTTCTAAACGCACACTATGCCTTCACTGCAGAAGCCACGGAAATCACACGAGAGCACAAGTCGGCACTCCGAAGTATTTCTATCTCTCGCGATCACGCGCAAACTTCTCCACTCTAAGTCTTTTCCGCGACTGTGTGTCCGCCGCGCCGTCCAGCACTTTCCGTGTCCTGTGTCGTCCCGTCCAGAACTCCCCTTGTCCAGCGCCGTACTCCCCGGACTATCCCTGTGTCCACTATGGAAGCTCGCTTCCATCCAGTCTCCCCATACACGAGCGGTGTGATTGGCTAGAGCGCTCGCGCCATGTCTTCATGCCAACGCATAGTCAGACAAACATAATGACACATATTCGAAATACTGGATTTACATTAAAATACTTGAAATTAAATAAATATTTCTATGGCTAGACCATAAACACGCTCTAACAAACATTATTAAATACATAAACAATTAAATAAACGTATATCAAAAGAAAAGAAGCAAAAGGTAGGCCAGGAGCCTAATGTCCCTGTGCTTTCTAAAACACAGTAAATATTTAAACAGTTTCTTCATGAATAGTATATATCGGATATAAACAAAGACATAGATGAATAAATATATTTATAAGCATACTGCTACCATTTTATCGTGTAACTGTGGAGTACTTATGGCCTGACGCGATCGATACTAATGGACCACTTTGACCTCCAATAACTCATGTACTATTGAAGTTACATCCTGTAATTCATAGCAGTTTAGGTTTACACTAATAGCTTTCTAAAGACACGGCGATCGACAAAATCGGATGAAGAGTTTATACACTCCTGGAAATTGAAATAAGAACACCGTGAATTCATTGTCCCAGGAAGGGGAAACTTTATTGACACATTCCTGTGGTCAGATACATCACATGATCACACTGACAGAACCACAGGCACATAGACACAGGCAACAGAGCATGCACAATGTCGGCACTAGTACAGTGTATATCCACCTTTCGCAGCAATGCAGGCTGCTATTCTCCCATGGAGACGATCGTAGAGATGCTGGATGTAGTCCTGTGGAACGGCTTGCCATGCCATTTCCACCTGGCGCCTCAGTTGGACCAGCGTTCGTGCTGGACGTGCAGACCGCGTGAGACGACGCTTCATCCAGTCCCAAACATGCTCAATGGGGGACAGATCCGGAGATCTTGCTGGCCAGGGTAGTTGACTTACACCTTCTAGAGCACGTTGGGTGGCACGGGATACATGCGGACGTGCATTGTCCTGTTGGAACAGCAAGTTCCCTTGCCGGTCTAGCAATGGTAGAACGATGGGTTCGATGACGGTTTGGATGTACCGTACACTATTCAGTGTCCCCTCGACGATCACCAGTGGTGTACGGCCAGTGTAGGAGATCGCTCCCCACACCATGATGCCGGGTGTTGGCCCTGTGTGCCTCGGTCGTATGCAGTCCTGATTGTGGCGCTCACCTGCACGGCGCCAAACATGCATACGACCATCATTGGCACCAAGGCAGAAGCGACTCTCATCGCTGAAGACGACACGTCTCCATTCGTCCCTCCATTCACGCCTGTCGCGACACCACTGGAGGCGGGCTGCACGATGTTGGGGCGTGAGCGGAAGACGGCCTAACGGTGTGCGGGACCGTAGCCCAGCTTCATGGAGACGGTTGCGAATGGTCCTCGCCGATACCCCAGGAGCAACAGTGTCCCTAATTTGCTGGGAAGTGGCGGTGCGGTCCCCTACGGCACTGCGTAGGATCCTACGGTCTTGGCGTGCATCCGTGCGTCGCTGCGGTCCGGTCCCAGGTCGACGGGCACGTGCACCTTCCGCCGACCACTGGCGACAACATCGATGTACTGTGGAGACCTCACGCCCCACGTGTTGAGCAATTCGGCGGTACGTCCACCCGGCCTCCCGCGTGCCCACTATACGCCCTCGCTCAAAGTCCGTCAACTGCACATACGGTTCACGTCCACGCTGTCGCGGCATGCTACCAGTGTTAAAGACTGCGATGGAGCTCCGTATGCCACGGCAAACTGGCTGACACTGACGGCGGCGGTGCACAAATGCTGCGCAGCTAGCGCCATTCGACGGCCAACACCGCGGTTCCTGGTGTGTCCGCTGTGCCGTGCGTGTGATCATTGCTTGTACAGCCCTCTCGCAGTGTCCGGAGCAAGTATGGTGGGTCTGACACACCGGTGTCAATGTGTTCTTTTTTCCATTTCCAGGAGTGTATTTTGGAAATTCGTTGCTAGGTATTACTTTTATAATTTACCGTCAGATACTAAACTTTAATAAATATATTGAAAATCTGATTACACCATCAGAATCGTCGTGGAAATAGTAGTAATGTACATGTTTCTTTTTGAGATATCATAATTCATCTGGCTACTATTAATTTCTATACGAACTGTGAAATGTCTGCCATTAAGGTTTCACAAAATGCACCATCTTTGGCATTCCCGGCACAGACATCTCCTTCATCGACACAAAGCACCGTCCTCGTCACAGCGGAATTCCCAGCCACGCGGCTGGACCATGCGCTGGGGCTACCCCTCTCGTCCGGCTAACGTTTGCCACCACGTGTCTGCTGCCGGGCCCGGCTTTGACGAGCGTCCTGTGCGGCCGCCCCAACTCCGAACATACAATATTTCCAGGGCGCCACAACTCGCCCAATACCTCACAATGTTCAACAGTGGCCTTTGAACGGTGTGCTCCGAAACACTTGGACCTGCACCAGTAATGTACTCTGTCGGATCTGCCACAGATCGATGCCTATCCTGGATTACACAGTGGAAGATCCTCTGACCTCTACGTTTTGTGATGAGACGTGGTCGTCCAACATCATACGGCCTACTCGCTATTTCGCCATCCTTCCATCATTTTCCATAGATGCTCACGACATTAGTACGCCAACAGGCGACCAGAATCGCCATTTCAGAGATTCTCGTTTCCAGCCGCAGTTTCCCTTTGTCAAAACCGCTCATATCAGTCGATTTCCGCGTTTGCGACCCGTATCTTCTCCATAACGACGGCCCATTCGTGTCTCTACCGATTACATTCCTTCCTTATTGCGTCACGTGTCCGCAACATCACCAGGAGGCATTCAACCTTGCGGTGGACGGTGGCGATAATGTTTTTGCCCTTCGGTGTATAAGTAAATACAGGGTGCCATAATTACAGTTTTTTAAAACGCGGTAGGAAGAGAACCACTGCTCAGTATTATGTCAAATTTGAACAGCGTAATATTAACGCAGAGGGGGGGGGGGGGGGGGGTAAACATCATGGAACAAAAAATTTTAATGAAAATTAAACAATAGATGGTGCTGTAAGCGTCAGAATACGCACACCAACAGACACACGGTGGACAGCTGTTCGACGCCCAACATGCCTGTCTCCATGAAGGACTGCGCGCTGCTAGTAAAGCTGTTTTACAAGAACGGCGACTTTGCGCCAATAGCCCTGCAGAGGTTACGGACACTCAGAGGTATGAAAAAGGCAATAGTCCGATGTCTACTAAGGGTCTGGAGAAAATGGTTACAAAATTCGAAAAGACAGGTTTTTTTTCAAGTCCAATGTCACATAGGGAGAAAAGCAGTTGGTCCGACGTCTGTTGAAGATGTGGCCACAGCACTGCAGCAGGGGTCGAGCGGAGGTGGGTAAGTATTCAGCGCACGGGGGAATTGCCAGAACGTTGCACTGCCTGCGAGCACGGCACTCAAAATGCTACTAAACATGCTGCATTGCTATCCATACAAAATAACGCAAGTTATTGAGTTGCTTCCTACTGACCTGCCAGCAAGACAAACGTGTGCTCCGGAGTTTCTTGCTTGCGTAGAAGTGGACAAAGAATGGCCGTGGATAATTCTCTGGACAGACGAAGCCCATTCCTAAATCCAAGAACATGTCGACACGTAACATCGCGCAATTTGGCCAAGGTAAATCCGCTCGACATGAACCGTTACCACTTCATTCTGCAAAGGTGACTGTGTGGTGCTGGTTGGAAGCATTGTGTATCGTAGGGCCGTATTTTTTCGAGGAGATGGATCCTGCCGGTGCTGTTACCTTTACCGTCTCTGGTAAATCCTATGAAGGTTTTTTGCTCGAAGACGTCATTCCAACCCTCCAGTACCTTGGACGTGTGGGTAGGGACATTTTTATGCAAGATGTCGCTCCACTGCCTATTGCACAGCCTGTGAAGTGGATGCTATTGAAGCGTTTCGCAGGCCGCTATGGCGAGCGGTTCTAGGCGCTTCAGTCCGGTTCCATTTATGGTTCAAATGACTCTCAGCACTATGGGACTTAACTTATGAGGTCATCAGTCCCCTAGAACTAAGAACTACGTAAACCTAACTAACCTAAGGACATCACACACATCCATGCCCGAGGCAGGATTCGAACCTGGAACCGTAGCGGTTGCGCGGTTCCAGACTGTAGCGCCTAGAACCGCTCGGCCAACCCAGCCGGCTCTTCAGTCCGGAACCGCGCTGCTACGGTCGCAGGTTCGAATCCTGCCTTGGGCATGGATGTGTGTGATGTCCTTGGGTTAGTTAGGTTTAAGTAGATCTAAGTTCTAGGGGACTGATGGCCTCAGATGTTAAGTCCCATAGTGCTTAGAGCCATTTGAACCATTTTTTGAAGCCTTTCAGTAGTGCTATAATTATCAGTTGTCATTTCCCAACAGCCTAGCCGTCCAGATCACCTGATCTTAATCCGTGTGACGGGTTATCTGAAAGATGTTGTGTTCAGTGCTCCAGTTAGGAATGTAGCTGAACTAGATACATGGATTACGCAACGCTTTCTGAACGGACTCCCGAGACACTCCGATTTGCTGTGGAAAATGCTGTTTCTCTATTTCAGCTTGTGGCAGAAAACGGTGGACAGTGTATAGAACATGTCATACGCCAGTCTCGCGACAATTAGAAACTGACGACTGGTGTCATTTTCCTTTTTATGCGGCTTTGGGCTTCAGACAATTTTTCCCATCAGTTTGGGCACGACCCTGCAGTGGTAGATGGGCTTAGCTAACAAACACTGCCACAACTGTTGACTACCGAACTTGTACACATTGAACAGTACTGATGCTGTAATGTGCAACTGAAATTATAGCCGTCGTACTACGATTCATCTGTCATTTGTAGCTCACCCCATTTACATTAAAAAGCTTACTGCGCCATATAACGGTAAAAGTTCCTCTATTTGACGTTTCTCCCTTCATAATTCTGAACAGTGGTTCTTTTCCTACAGCTTTTTGAAACTGGAACTTTAGTTACGGACACCCAGTAGTATACTTTCACTCATGTTTTTTTTTTCACTATTAATTATGATACGCTCTGTATAGATACAGAATTTCCAGGTGTATCATTTATAAAGAAATTACAGTAATATGTATTTGGTCTAGTTAATAAGCTGCAGCTCTTAAATAACTCTGAGAACTGCTCGGGCAATCCACTTTTTGTTCAATTTTTTAATCTTAGTTGTAGTTCGCACTGCGAGAGTGCTTTCGCTCCGGAGAAGTTAAGCCAATTTCAGCTTACTGTGCGCTGCTCTATAGAGACCCGCTGTGGAGGCAGACTGCAGAAGTAGGTCAGCATTCCCGCCGTCGGAGACGATCGCCCTTTGGAAACCGACCGGCGTGTTCTCGCGTGTCTCCAGAGCTAAGGGGCGTCCTGTAAAGAAATACCTGCACTCCTCTTCCACCTTTGTGAACGACCGAAGCAAACTCTAAACACGGTAGATAATATTATTCCATAGAAACAGAAACATCATTTAGTCCTGAATGTGTCATATTTTAATTGAAAAAATAACTTAATACACATACGTGTATGCAGGGAGGCATTAAATGTTAACCATGTGACCAAGATACCCCGTATCACCAACACTGTTGAAAGTAGCCCAAAACTATTCAGATCTTCAAACTGGGAAAACACCGAAGTAATTTGCGTTAATGGTTCATATCTCAACCACCTTCGATTTGCTAACGAGACGGTACGGTTTGCCGGCAGTGTATTTAAATTCAGCAAGTAATGGGAGAAGTTAATGAAATTACTTCGAAAGTTTCAAAATAATCTACAGCTACAACAATACTCCGCAAGCCGCCTTACGGTGTGTGGCGGACGGTCCTTTGTGTACCAAAATCGCCCCTTTCCTTCTCCAGTCACGAATGATTCGCGGTGACAGGGGGCTGTAGATAATTTCAGGGGCGTTTCTCTAGTGAAATGAAATGATCGTACGGCATTGTTGGCCGGGAGGCCCCATTCGGGGGAGTTCGGCTGCCGTATTGCAAGTCCTCTTTAGTTGACGCCACATCGGCGACTTGCGAGTCAATGATGATGTAAATGATGATAAAAACAAAACACCCAGTCCCCTGCCGGGAATCGAAGCCGGTGACCCTGCGTGGTACGCGGTAACTCTTACCGCTACGCTACGGAGGCGGACATTTCTCTAGTATTTGGATGTCATGAGAGCGTAACCGCCTTTTTACTGTTTGAAATTATACTCGCGTAGTGTCATAAGAGGCGATGAGTCGCCTGAAGGCTTACTTGGACCATCTCTGCTTTGCAAGATTATTAATCGTAAGACGTGCAGACACAGTGGTCGGCAATAGTGCGTCATGAGCAGTAACGCGGCATACGCCGAGTGGTGCGGTTGCAAAAAAATGGTTCAAATGGCTCTGAGCACTATGGAACTTAACTTCTGAGTTCATCAGTCGCCTAGAACTTAGAACCACTTAAACCTAACTAACCTAAGGACACCACACACATCTATGCCCGAGGCAGGATTCGAACCTGCGACCGTAGCGGTCGGTGCGGTTGCAGTTATGTTCTAAGGACGTGGTACATGTTGATTTACTGATTGATTATTTGAAATGAGGAAAGAGACTGAAGCATTTTGAAAAGAATATTTGATTATGATTATATTGATGAGTAATAGAAAAGAATTTAATTTAAGGTAATTGATTTTAGATTTTGTACTTAATTGCGACAGTTTGTAGTTAATGGTCAGCATATCGGCCTAGTAAGCAAGAAGACTAGGGTTCGAGTCCCGGCCGCAGCACAAATTTTAATTCACTACTTCAGCTTCCAACGTTATTGTTGTTAAGCATTTTCGGTTCAGACATCCAGAGATTTGAGTATAAGGAAAGATAAACAGCATGCATAATTTTCAATTGAATTTTAGGGTAGGAACAACTGTTGAATATCTACTGTCATTTTTACGCGTTGCATTTTTGAAAAGATCTCATTTGGTGTTAAAGACTATTTACGTTTGTCCACTCGTGAAATATAATTTTTTGTGTATTAATGTTTGCGAAGCTTAGAAAGAGATGGTTTTTCAATATAGAACTTTTCTAATCAGAAAACTAATTACGTTTGATGTTATAATTTATCCCAAGTCAATGTCCGCATCCCAAGTTCATACCAAAATATGTGTTATCATTTTTACTTATTCGGATTTGTTATGAACCAAGTATGCTTTGCCTTTATTTTTTTCAAAGAGAGCGCGTTGCACCAGTAGCATCTCAGTAGTTAGTTGTAGCTCAGGAAAGGCGACGCTCTTTCAAGACTAGAGCAATGTCTCGTGTTTACATTGCAACAGGTAAGCCAATATTAAATAATGAAATAGGTAACATTGAGTTTTTCCAGGGCCAATTTATCAGTTTAAGAGTTCAATGATTCACGTTGTTGAATTCAGACAGTATTCTTGCTATTGCGAATATTTAAACAGACAGGGAACCAGTTAGGCACTTTCATGTCACTTTCTCGCAGTCAGATTTTGCAATAATTCACGCAGTCGAATTCCAACGCTCAAAGTTTACGAATAACTATCTTGAAAGTTTACGTACCGTAAGTCGACATATAGCCTACTCTACCAGCAAGCAAAACATTTAATTTTATTTTTATTAGGATAGTTTTCAGTGGAAAGAAAGATTGTCCGTAAGCCTCCGCGTCAGCCCTACTCTCTCTGATTTTTACCTTCATGGTCCTGCCGGGAGACATATGTATGAGGAAGCAGTAATATTGGCTGACTCCTCTAGGAACGTACGCTCTCGGAATCCTAACAATAAAGCATATATTGGTGCAGTACGGCTCTCTTGCAGTGTCTGTCACTGCTGTTACCTGAGCATCCCCTTGACGTTTTCACCGTTACAAAATATACCTCTAAAGAAACGCGTTGCCCTTCTTTAGATCTTCTCGATTTGCTCCACCAATCCTGTCTGGTTCGAATCCTGAATTATCGACCAATTTTCAAGTATTCGTCGATCGAGGATTTTGTAATCTATATCCTTTGTGGGTGGACTACATTTCCTGAGGATTCTAGCCTTGTATCTCAGTCTGGCATTTGTCTTTCTAGTGTTTAACGTTCCACTTTATACTGCGCTTAAAATTAGTTGCGACTTTGACAGTTCCGCGCGGAACGAGCGGATGGAAGCGCAGTTGCCAGCGTGAGCTGGGCGCGACAGCAGCTGACTTCGTGAACAGCGATCTGGCCGATCTGCGATCTTTCTCAAACGACTGTAAGGAAACTATCAGCTAAAAACATCTGATTCTCGCACATCTAGTAGGTTAATTCGTCAGCTTCATGATGAACTGCACATCACTTCGTTAATGCTCATAGTTATTGTGATTTATCATATTACTTGAAAATACAGCTCTTCGGTTGCAGAGGTAAAAAATTTCAACTTTACCTAGGTTTCAACTGCTCTAAGGCAGCCTTCATCAGAAGTAAAAAAAAATTTTAACATTACCTATAACAGAGTTTTGGAATAATATAAAAATTATTAAATTAAACATATGTAATAAAATTACATCATAGCTAACTGCTACGGTACAGTAGACAAAGAAAGCATACTTACATAGAGTAAATAGTTATGAAATGGTTTAGAGCAACAGTGCTCACGTTAAAGATAAAAATATATTTGTACATTATAAAATTTTCCTAGGAATGCTCAACTCGATTAAGACGCGCCGCTAAGGGTCGCGTATGCGGCCGGCACTGTAAGCAGCATCAGACTGACAGGCGCGCGCGCCGTCGATGTTAGCAAGTCGGCACCTTGTATCGCGCCATCTAGTATTGAATGCTTGTAATTTACAGTGACAACAGCTGTCAGAAGCATTGGAACAGGAGTTCACGTAATGTGCTGACTACATTATGTCAGATAGTATGTGACACATCGAAAGTTGAGCAAAATGTTATACTGTAAAACAGGGAGAGAGAGAACAGTATTTAAGGCTACAGTACGGAAGCATAATAGCAATATTCCGAATTAAGTGATTTTAAGCAAGGGCTTTACACCATCAAATAAATTTTTATCACGTAATTGTAATTGCTCTTTGAGGATTAAATGGTCGTTACGGGAAAAATGTTTGAAAATTTCCAACTGTTCAAGAATATCAAGTCTGAAGCCTTTCTTTTCCGTATGTAAGATACTAATATCATGAACTTCTTTAGGTTTGTGTCTTGTGATAAGAAGGTGGTTAGCGAATGATGAATTATCTACGTTCGTACCTTTTTTCCCTAATAGATGCTCTTTATATCTAATCGAAAAAGCTCGTCCAGTCTGTCCTATATAATAAGCTGAGCAAGTGTCACAGGTGATTTTATAAACGCCTGAGTTTTGCAGAGGCCACCGTCTTGGTTTTAAATTATGGATAAGATTATTTTTGAGAGAGTTGTTGGTAGAGAAAACTATGTTGCAGCCATATTTATTTTTAAGGAGACGTTGCAATCTGTAGGTTATTAGCTCTACATACGGTAAAGAGAAGTATTTCTTCAAATCGCTAGGCTCGTCAATAGTGGTCCCAAGCGTGGTAATTCTGTTATTGGTTTTCTGTCTGAAGACATCATCTACTACATTTGGTTCATAACCATTATTAACTGCAATGGTTTTAATTCGATTCAATTCGGTTTTTAAATTTTCAGAGGACAAAGGGGTAGAGATTGTTGTATGAACAGCAGAGTGAAAAAATGCTTTTTTGTGAGATCGTGGGTGTGTGGAACAGGCTGGCATAATTTGGTCAGAAAAAGAATCCTTACGAAAAATATTGAAAGAGATTTTGTCATTCACTATTGTCAAAGTTAAGCCTAAATAATTTAACTGACGGGAGCTGTTTTCAAGTTCACATGTGAAGGTGATTTTTTCGTGTAGTTTGTTAAAGATCTCGAACAGGTGGTTAATGTCATCGTTCGTTCCCTTATAGACGATTAAATTGTCATCGACGTACCTAGAATATGAAGCAATTCCTAAGGTGGTAGTGGAAAAATTTTTGAAAAATGTCTCTTCTAGAGAGTTGATAAAAATGCCATCAGCTCTCTTTATACCAAAATAGACGCTTTAAATGAAGAAGCGCACTATTTGTACTTAGAACTTACCAAAACGTTTCGCAACCATTATAACTTTCAAATTGATGACTTTTGGTGTAATATTTCTTGTGCATAGAAGTGCATAGGCAAGTAATTTATAACAGACATAAGAAAAAATTGGATAAACTTCTTCGCCTTTTATTTGTAAACAAGGCACAGTGCACTGACAATTTTGAAAAAAGTGATCGTAAGTTTTTTAATAGAATTTTAAATAAAACTGACGTAATTTTTACTAAAGATGAAATCTCTTTGTTAATAAAAGGTTTAAAATACATTGTCAAACCAAACTTATCTGAACAGCATGTAATAGAAAATATCATTGTTGAACTTAAAAACTGGTCTAGATAGTGTAAAAATCGAAAGATCGCAACAGACCATAATTGCTCATGATGTATGTAATTTGCTTAGTAGAAATATAGTTCGCCCTTACAAATTAATCAACTCTATTCATGTTAAACTTAGAGATAATGATGCTGTCATAACAAAATCAGATAAAGGTAGTTCTCTTATTATTGCTACAAAAGATGAATATGTAGCAAAAACTTTAGAATTTTTTGAGGAAAACAATATTTCTGAGCTACAGGTAGATCCTACCCCAATTTTACAAAAAGAAATTAGATCCGCGGTCGATGATGCAAAGCCATTCCAGGAAAAACAGCTGATTAACATGAACCCCCAGCCACCTAAGCTTCGGTCCCAGTTTAAGGTCCACAAAATAAATCACCCTATTCGGCCTATTTCTAATAGTTTGAACAGCGCTTACCACGATCTAGCGAAATTCCTTCATGATAAATTAAAGAGGTCTTATGTTTTTCGAAATAATTACTCTATAGCTAACAGAGCCTTATCAACAAAATAAAAGACATACACTGCGACGAATATACAAAGATGTTCTCATTTGATATTAAAAACCTTTATAGCAATGTGCCTGTACTAACGACTTTAGATATCATAGAGAATAACTTACGTTTGTTCAAAAAAGAACTCTCTGATGAACAGATCAAAATGGTTCAAATGGCTCTGAGCACTATGCCACTTAACTTCTGAGGTCATCAGTCGCCTAGAACTTAGAACTAATTATACCTAACTAACCTAAGGACATCACACACATCCATGCCCGAGGCAGGACTTGAACCTGCGACCGTAGCGGTCGCTCGGCTCCAGACTGTACCGCCCAGAACCACACGGCCACTCCGGCCAGCATGAACAAATCGCTGATTTCATTAACCTAATGCAGATCGTAACAAAGTACAATTATTTCGAATTCAATGGACAGCTGTACCAACAACCTGATGGTCTTGCTATGGGCAATCCCTTAGCTGGCATCCTAGCAGATATTTTTATCAACTCTCTAGAAGAGACATTTATCACAAGTTTTTCCACTACCACCTTAGGAATTGTTTCATATTCTAGGTACGTCGATGACATTTTAATCATCTATAACGGGACGAACGATGGAATTAACCACCTGTTCGAGATCTTTAACAAACTACACGAAAAAATCACCTTCACATGTGAACTTGAAAACAGCTCCCGTCAGTTAAATTATTTAGACTTAACTTTGACAATAGTGAATGACAAAATCTCTTTCAATATTTTTCGTAAGGATTCTTTTTCTGACCAAATTATGCCAGCCTGTTCCACACACCCACGATCTCACAAAAAAGCATTTTTTCACTCTGCTGTTCATACAACAATCTCTACCCCTTTGTCCTCTGAAAATTTAAAAACCGAATTGAATCGAATTAAAACCATTGCAGTTAATAATGGTTATGAACCAAATGTAGTAGATGATGTCTTCAGACAGAAAACCAATAACAGAATTACCACGCTTGGGACCACTATTGACGAGCCTAGCGATTTGAAGAAATACTTCTCTTTACCGTATGTAGAGCTAATAACCTACAGATTGCAACGTCTTCTTAAAAATAAATATGGCTGCAACATAGTTTTCTCTACCAACAACTCTCTCAAAAATAATCTTATCCATAATTTAAAACCAAGACAGTGGCCTCTGCAAAACTCAGGCGTTTATGAAATAACCTGTGACACTTGCTCAGCTTATTATATAGGACAGACTGGACGAGCTTTTTCGATTAGATATAACATCTATTAGGGAAAAAAGGTACGAACGTACATAATTCATCATTCGCTAACCACCTTCTTATCACAAGACACAAACCTAAAGAAGTTCATGATATTAGTATCTTACATACGGAAAAGAAAGGCTTCAGACTTGATATTCTTGAACAGTTGGAAATTTTCAAACATTTTTCCCGTAACGACCATTTAATCCTCAAAGAGCAATTACAATTACGTGATAAAAATTTATTTGATGGTGTAAAGCCCTTGCTTAAAATCACTTAATTCGGAATATTGCTATTATGCTTCCGTACTGTAGCCTTAAATACTGTTCTCTCTCTCCCTGTTTTACAGTATAACATTTTGTTCAACTTTCGATGTGTCACATACTATCTGACATAATGTAATCAGCACATTACGTGAACTCCTGTTCCAATGCTTCTGACAGCTGTTGTCACTGTAAATTACAAGCATTCAATACTAGATGGCGCGATACAAGGTGCCGACTTGCTAACATCGACGGCGCGCGCGCCTGTCAGTCTGATGCTGCTTACAGTGCCGGCCGCACACGCGACCCTTAGCGGCGGGTCGTAATGAAATTGTGCATTCCTAGGAAAATTTTATAATGTACAAATATATTTTTATCTTTAACGTGAGCACTGTTGCTCTAAACCATTTCATAACTATTTACTCTATGTAAGTATGCTTTCTTTGTCTACTGTACCGTAGCAGTTAGCTATGATGTAATTTTATTACATGTGTTTAATTTAATAATTTTTATATTATTCCAAAACTCTGTTATAGGTAATGTTAAATTTTGTTTTACTTCTGATGAAGGCTGCCTTAGAGCAGTTGAAACCTAGGTAAAGTTGAAATTTTTTACCTCTCCAACCGAAGAGCTGTATTTTCAAGTAATATTATAATTTCGTCTGCGGTTGCTGCATTATCGGCCATGTTCAAAATTGTGAGTTATTGTGATATTTCGATATTACTGCAAGAAATTCCTAAAGTTTGCAGTGAGAAATAAGGTTCAAAAATGGCTCTGAGCACTATGCGACTTAGCTTCTGAGGTCATCAGTCGCCTAGAACTTAGAACTAATTAAACCTAACTAACCCAAGGGAATCACACACATCCATGCCCGAGGCAGGATTCGAACCTGCGACCGTAGCGGTCACTCGGCTCCAGACCGTAGCGCCTAGAACCGGACGGCCACTCCGGCCGTTTGAGAAATAAGGGCCGCTATGAATTTCAGTTTCGCGCGTGTTAGGTCAAATGTTGCCTCATATGAAATGTAGTGACGCACAAGATTATTATCTAAACTTGGAGGGATCTGTCTGCAGTCTTGAGATAATGGAACGTACACACATCAAAAAAAGATTTGCATCACCTCGCTTCCGAGAGTTCCGGAGCCTCTACAGAAAATTGGAACAGAGAGCAACATAAACATCATTTCCGCCCTTTTTATTGCTCATGAAAATCACACATTGCATGTTTCACCACCATACAGTGAGGCCTTGAGAGGTGGTAGTCCAGATTGCTGTACACACCGGTACCTCTAATACCCTGTAGCAAGTCCTCTTGCATTGATGCATGCCTGTAATACTATCCACAAGTTCATCAAGGCACTGTTGGTCCAGATTTTCGCACTCCTCAACGGCGATTCGGCGTATATCCCCCCCCCCCCCCCGAGTGGTTGGTGGGTCACGTCCTCAATAAACAGAGCTTTTGAATTTATCCCAGGGAAGTTCGATAGGATTCATGTCTGGAGAACATGCTGGCCACTCTAGTCGAGCGATGTCGTTATCCTGAAGGAAGTTATTCAAAAGATGTGTACGATGGGGGCGCGAAATGTCATCTATGCTGTCGAATGCCTCGCCAATGTGCTGCCGATATGGTTCCGCTATCAGTCGGAGGATGGCATTCACGTATCGTACAGCCGTTACGGCGCCTTCTATGACCACTAGCGGCGTACGTCGTCCCCACATAATCCCACCCCACAACATCAGTGAACCTCCACCTTGCTGCACTCGCTGGACAATGTGTCTAAGGCGTTCAGCCTGCCCGTGTAGCCGTGAAACACGTCTCCGACGATTGTCTGGTTGAAGCCATATGCGACACTCATCGTTGAAAAGATCGTGAGGCCAATCCTGAGCGGTCTATTCAGCATGTTGTTGGGTCCATCTGTACCGCGCTGCATGGTGTAGTGGTTGAAAGTTGGACATCGCCATGGACGTCGGGAATGAAGTTGCGTATCATGCAGCCTATTACGCACAGTTTGAACCGTAACACGATGTCCTGTGGCTTCACGAAAGGCATTTTTCAACATTGTGGCGTTGCTTTCAGTTTTCCTCCGAGCCATAATCATCCACTGCAGTAGTAGCCCTTGGGCGGCCTGAGCAAAACATGTCATCGTCAGTTCCTGTCTCTGTCTGTCCGAACAACATCGCTTTGGTTCACTCCGAGACGCCTGAACACTTCCCTTGTTGAGAGCCCTTACTGGCACAAACTAACAATGCGGACGCTATCGAACCGCGGTATTGACCTTCTAGGGATGGTTGAACTACAGACAACACGAGCCGTGTACCTCCTTCCTGGTGAAATGACGGAAACTGATCGGCTGTTGGACCCCCTCCATCTAATAGGCGCTGCTCATGCCTGGTTGTTTACATCTTTGGGCGGGTTTAGTGATATCTCTGAAAAGTCAAAGGGACTGTGTCTGTGATACAAAATCCACAGTCAACATCTATCTTCAGGAGTTCTGGGAACCGGGTTGATGCAAAAGTTTTTTTAATGTGTTTGTGTAAAGCAGTCCGTAATGAAAGCACGCTTCAGCGAAAAAGCCAGAAAGTAATAGTTATAAATCCGAAGTATCAAATCAAACGTTCGAGGTATCGAAACAAGATATTGGCAAATGACAGCACACAAAGAGCAGAGTAATTTGCCCCATGATTAATATGCAAAACTTTCATATCCGCCTCGATAATCAAACAACTACATTTTTTCAGTGAAATAATGTAATTTTTGAGGACCATCGATAGCTGGTGAAACGAGAACTGCTGTGGGTTTTGTGACAATATGAAATTACGCGTTTATTTTATTCTGAGAGTGGGCTGTTTCATAAAGTATTGACCTGCCTTGCCCCAAGTTACTAGTTAATAACACTATTTCATGATTCTGTTGCAGTTTCAACTGCGTTAGAATGTTAGTGAAATGAATACTTGTAAACTATGCTCTGTTTTTAGAAAAGAAGCAGATTTTAACATGGCATCAAAAGAAGTTACGTATTACTCAAAACTCGCCATAGTCGTTCGTGAATCATCTCTCCTCAGCTACCTTCTTGCTATGGTTGACAACTCGAGACCCATCCTGTGGTGCGACGTTTCAAATGCCTTCTTTTTTCAGCGTTTTAGCCTCACTGATCGTACTCAAACGGATTTAAATTAGCGTGATACGGACGAAGCCTGATTAAACTATGTCGTTTAGCGTCAGCCTGTTTGTCGACCTGGTACTGTGGGGTTTTTGGCTTGTACAGCACTTCATGTTCCACTAACTTCATCTTATACACGCTACGTTCAACTGTACCCAGTGGAACATTTCTTTGTACCCAGAGTCAAATAGCCACTTTCATCCACTGCACTGTTGTAGCTTTATCCACCACAACAGAGTGGTATGGCGCGGTGTCCATTGTTATTGTCCAATTCTGAGTAATATTTTGCAGTAGAACATAATTTTCAAAGCCATTGAATGTGTTTCTTAACGTCCACTTACATTGTGAATCTTGTGTTTTCAGATTTTTGCACTGTTTTTATTATTACAAATCCAACAAAAAACACTTGTTCACAATACCTGATGACGGCATAACACTTCAGCGCCAGAAAATACCACGCTACAACGAGAGATTATGAACGTAGATGCATCTATTGCGCGCCACCACGTGGTAACGTTTATCGACGGTGTGGCAACAGAGGCGCTTTACCAACGGAAGCACTGGCGGCGTGACAGGGAAAGCCTGCTCGCCATTCATGTCACCTGAGCAACGGTGTCACGTCCCTTCCGCTGAGCCAAACGTCACAAATAGTTTTAACCGCACTATAAATCGCTCCGTGCGCACACTCATAGAAATTTTGTGGATGTGACTGCTTCCAGTGACTGTTCTACAATCATGTAATCATACAGTAATAGGTCTAGCTGTGTGCAGTACGTTACATCTGTTTATGTTGAGGGTGAACTGGCAATCCCTGCACCAAGCGTTCCTCTGCAGGTCTTCCTCTGAAGTTTTCTAGCACTGCAACTTCTCTGTTTCCAGCGGCGTCATCTACGAAAAGCCTCATGCAACTCCCGATGTTATCCGCTACCTCATTTGTATACATTGTGAAAAATAATAGTCTTATAACAGTCCCTTCGAGTACGCCTGAAGTTACTTCTACATCTGAAGGTTTCTCTCCGTTCTAAATGACATACTTTGTTCTGTTTGCAAGAAACTGCTAAATCCAGTCACATAGCTGGTCTAATATTCTGTACGCTCGTTTGTTCATTGGTTGGCAGTGCGTCAAGGAAGGCGGCATCAAACATGGCCGCTAGCATCTTCTCCTTCTGGGTCTCATGGATGGATAGAGTGAGCCTTCTGTACCTAAATTTTTCCGGTGACGTAAGTTTTGTAAGACTGGGGTTAATCTCCCTTTCGCTTTAGAGAGAATTCTGACCATGTCGGAAAAAACGGTGTATTTTCATAAAGCTTTGCTGACAGTATCAATTTTTGGTATAGGGTGACGCAAGAAATAACTATGGCGTTCCCTTGGAGTTGTGGATGAACACGATCTTGTTTTCGGAACACATGTTGATTCCTGCGGAGGAAATTTCCGCTCTCCAGAAATTTCATTGTAAGCGAGCATAAAAAAATAATCCGAAGTCCAAATGTTCACACATGTGTGTGAATTTCTAATGGACCAAACTGCTGAGGTCATCGGTCCCTAGACTTACACACTTCTTAAACCAACTTATGCTAAGAACAACACACACACCCATTCCCGAGAGAGGACTCAAACCTCCGGCGGGAGAGGCCACGCAATCCGTGACATGGCGCCTCGAACAGCGCGGCAACTCGACGCGGCGACCCAAACTTCTGCAAGAGACTGAATATTACAAAAAAAAAAACATCGAAAAGATTACTGCACTACTTAATAATGAAGGCAAGGAACCAGTTGCTGAAATATTGCTTTTACAACAGTCGAAGACGACTGAATGGACAGGAAAAGAAGTAAACAGTGCACTGAAAATAGTTATTCACATAAACTAAATAAAGTTTTCAAAACTAACATTTTAGACCTATGTCTACACACAGGGATTGGCCAAAAATGTGAGAACACGGCGATAAATACGCGCTTGTATGTAAATGCTGATGCTAGACAACCACGCACTTTGCGTTGTGTACTAACGGCGCCTGTGCAATGTCCTCCACACGTTGCAAGTGTCAGTTGTGGTCAGAAAAGTGTTCTGTGTACTTATAAGTGAATTATGTCGGATCTAAGTGAATTCTAACGCAGGAAATTAATGGTGCTCGTATGGTAGGTGCTCCCTTATCCAAGGAAGGCGAAGTGTTTGGTCCTTCAAGAGGTACCGTTTCGTAGCCGTGCGGTCTATGGCGCCTTACCACGGTTCGCGTGGCTCCCCCCGTCGGAGGTTCGAGTCCTCCCATGGGCACGGGTGTGTGTGTTGTCCTTCACGTAAGTTAGTTTAGGTTAGATTAAGTAGTGTGTAAGCCTATGGACCAATGACCACAGCAGTTTGATCCCATAGAACTTACCACAAATTTCCAAATGTTTCCAGGTACTGTATCGAAGATACAGATAAGTTCAAAAATGGTTCGAATGGCTCTGAGCACTATGGGACTTAACATCTGTGGTCATCAGTCCCCTAGAACTTAGAACTACTTAAACCTAAATAACCTAAGGACATCACACGCATCCATGCCCGAGGCAGGATTCGAACCTGCGACCGTAGCAGCCGCGCGGTTCCGGACTGAGCGCCTAGAACCGCTAGACCACCGCGCCCGGCATCCGATAAGTCACAATGCGGACGAGAGTGGGTGCTGACTGGTCGTAAAAGATATTCATTGATGAGGATTGTGATGGAAAATAAGAGGAGGCCACCTGCAAATGTCGCTGCAGTATTGAATGTCGCACATGCCAACCGTGTCAGCGCCAAAACAACACGAAAGAATCTCGAAAAGTAGACAATAGCAGGGACAGCTGGAATTTCAAAACCACTCATCAGTGAGGCAAATGCGCGTAACAGGAAAATGTGGTTCTGAAGCCGTGAAACATGCGCTATGGAAGGTCGTCTGGTCGGATTAGTCTTGTTGCACATTGTTTCCAACTTCCGGCCGAGTTTACGTCCAAGAGTGAAACATGCAGCGGTTCAGAGATGATTTGGGCAGTCATATCGTGATATTCCATAGGCACAGGGTTACTACGCGAGGTCACATTACAGCCAAGAATTACGTGACAGTTTTAGTCTCACTATTATTGAGCCTTTATGGACCACTTTAAAGAGAAGGGTGCCTGGTTACATTGCACCTCCATCATCATTACATGAATTTGTCACTGTTTTTGGAGGAAATATGATATAAAATTCCCTTGAAAATCATACGGGACCCGTATTTATCCGTTCCGAGAGGAATGGAAGCTGTTTTGAATGCCTAGTTAGGCATGGTGATGTGTTTTGTTTTTAGTGTTTCAATATTTTTCCCCAACCTTCTTGATACAGATATAGGAGGTACTGCCTAATAGAGTATATAAGATTCCTTCTTCAACTCTGGAGCCGATGATACACATCGAATGCAGTCTCCATTTAACTGACCACTGGTTTCAACCAAACCCATTGGCTTCCTGGATTGAAAAGTCTCAGGATATTAGTTAAACATAGGCCCTATGTAGTCAATAGTATCACAAATCCAGATGTCGAGGAATCAGCGTATTACATTGCCAGTTTAACTACACTTCTATGAGTCGACATGGAACAAGTCTTCTCCATCTTACTCGTTGTAATAGAAGCAAACGTGGGTCTGCAAGAAAAATGTAACAAGCTTGTGACTAAACCTCAACTCTGCCCCTCTAGCATCCCCTTTGCTGTCGCTAAGATGGTCCGAAAGGGCAACTTCCCAATCTAAACTCCTTGGTTCGTCGTTAAGGGTTCCAGCTTCGACGAATTGAGCAAGTCAGTAACGCATTGGTCCACTTCTGGCCCTTATGCAACAAGCAGTTATTCGACTTGGTACTGGTTGAAAGAGCTGTAGGCTGTGATCCTGAGGGATATCGTGTCAAATTCGGCCAGTTACATCGTCAAAATTCCGAGCTGGCTGGAGGCCCCTGCTCATAATGCTCCAAAAGTCCTCAGTTGGGATTAGATCCGGCGTCCTTGCTGGCCAAGGTAGGGCTTGGCAAGCAAGAAGCCAAGCAGTAGAAACTCTCGTCTTGTGTTTGTGGGGGTGGGAGGATGGGACTATCTCGCTGAAATGTAAGCTCAGGATGGCTTGCCATGAAGGACAACAAAACGGGGCGTAGAATATCGTCGACGCACCATTGCACTTTAAGGGTGCCGCATGTGACAACCAAAGGGGTATAGTACCTTTATGGAAGATAAGCACCAAAACTTAGTCCCATCTCTGCGAAGTGCAACTGTTCTGTCTGTTTAAGCACCGGTCCACCCCGTCTGTGCAAAGCTCCACATCAGACTCTCCACGTCAGATTTCCGGATTCCTCTAACTCAGATTCAGAAAATCGTTCGACGTTTGACCTTTCAGCCTATCGACACTGCAGTTCCAGAGTGATCGGCTTTTAAATTAGTAGTGAATATTTTCATTGGTTGCGCCGTCTTTACAGCTTATTTCACTTCACTGTTTTGGCTACACACAGTACTTTATTTCCTCCCTTCACTCATATAAAAGTTTAAATTAACGTCATGGGCATCCTTCCGATATTTGTGGTAGGCTAGAAGTTACAACTACTAAAACATTCGGCTACAAATGAGAACGAGGTGGGACGGTCCGGTGCTTAAATAGGCCGAACACTTGCACCTCGCAGAGATAGGACTAATTTTTGGGGCTGATCTTCCGTATAAGTACTATACCCATTTCGTTCTTACCCGCGGCACCCTTAGAGTCGAACGGTACGTCGACGATACTCTACCCCCCCTATTTGTTATCCCTCATGGGAAACTATCCTGGGCTTACATTTCAGCGAGATAATGCCCCGCCCCCTACCCCACAAGCCGAGAGTTTCTACTGCTTGTGTCCTCACTTGTCAAGCCCTACCTTGGCCAGGAAAGTCGCCGGATCTATCCCCAATTGGGACCGTTTGGAGCATTGCAGGCAGGGTGCTGCAGCCAGCTCGGGATTTTGACGGTGTAACGGGCCGCGTTTGAAGCGATATCCCTCAAGAGGCAGTCAACAGCTGTCTCAACCAATACCAAGTCGAATAATCGCTTCTTGCTTTTGGGCCAGAGGTGACGAACGCGTTATTGACTTGCCCTATTTGTGAAGCTCTTTCTTTTGAATAAATAATCAATTGTTTCTGAAATTGTAATAATTTGTTTGTCTGTACATTTACGTCACATCCACCGATTTCCGTCCAATTCCTTCGCGCTGCATCGGTGCGCCGGCCGATGTGGCCGAGCGGTTCTAGGCGCTTCAGTCTGCCTCGGGCTTGGATGTGTATGATGTCTTTAGCTTAATTATGTTATAGGAGACTGATGATCTCTTATGTTAAGTCTCATAGTGCTCAGAGCCATTTGAACCATTTTGCGTCGGTGCTTTTTTTTTAGTGTATTTTATGATACGTCAATAAAAATTAAAGAGATACGAAATTATCAGTCAGTGAAGGACCTAAATAATATTAAAAGTAAAACTTTGAACATAGCTGCTAGGGTTCAGTGACGGTGTCAGAATTATATTAGAACAAATAAGCCCTTGGTCACAAATATTAAGTCAAAATTGGCCAGGTTTCGACGCTATTACGAGCGTCGTCTTCAGAATTAGACTAACTGTTCTAAAACATATTACGTATATTAATAAAATTAAAGTTTGTACTTACTGGAAAAAGATGCAGTAATTGCAAGTCACATATTAAAAAAAAAAAAAAAGGATCTAAGCCGGAAAGGCGACGTCATGAATGGTTGGGAGATGGCGAGCGGCTAAGGGCTGCTCGTACTGTGAACAATGGTTGCAACAAGACTGCACAGTCTTGTTGCAAAACTGTGGAGTCTTGTTGAAACCCTTGTTCACAGTACGAGCAGCCCTTAGCCGCTCGCCATCTCCCAACCATTCATGACGTCGCCTTTCCGGCTTAGATCCTTTTTTTTTTTTTTTTAAATATGTGACTTGTAAGTACTGCATCTTTTTCCAGTAAGTACAAACTTTAATTTTATTAATATACCTAATATGTTTTAGAAGTTAGTCTAATCCTGAAGACGACGCTCGTAGAAGCGTCGAAACCTGGTCAATTTTGACTTAATATTTGTGTAAATAAGTTATTCACAACTGCAACCAGTCACTTTTTTTGAATAATAATGCTTTATTACATGAACTGGTTTTCGAACCTTTTCAGGTTCATCTTCAGATGGTTTCGGGAGGATCCGGGAAGTTACACCATTACTGGTAGTAGCATAATGCTGGGTGCTGGTTCTATGGCAGAAAGATGAGTCACACTTTAATGTATCGCTATGACTATAGCTTATCTGTCAATATGGATGTAAATTTAGTTTTTACTTACTGTTACTGCCAGTAGTGATGTAACTTCCCGGATCCTCCCGAAACCATCTGAAGATGAACCTGAAAAGATTCGAAAACCGGTTCATGTAATAAAGCATTATTATTTAAAAAAAGTGACTGGTTGCAGTTGTGTCTAACTTATTTACATTCAATATACAGTCACGCTTCTAAAATATCCGTAATGGATAAGCATAATCTGCTAATATTTGTGACCGAGAGCTTATTTGTTCTAATATAATATTAAAAGTTGTTGAGACGACGTAACATTTATGTGATAAACTATGTGTAGGAAATTGCTATTGCCGTGAGGCTGTAACAAAATGTGTTGCCACAAACGCAGCCTTCACCACGCGCCAGTGCTGTTACAGATGTACTCTCCTCAGCTGCGGCACGTGGCAGTTTATTTGGCAGAGCCCCACGCGCCCTGGTATCCGGCGACATGACAGCGGACTACGCGTATACTCTGGCTGCCACGGTGAGTGGGCCCGCGCTGCTGCCCCTCCCGTCAGACAGACGAGCCAAGTCTGCGACGTACAACATAAGCGGCTTAAGACCGGCGGCCGGTTTTTGACGCGGCGACAGCTGCGTTTGAGGCTGCTGTCGATAGCAGCGGGGATTGCAGCCTCGCCGGCTGACAATGGGGCGTGGCCACTCGCCGAGTTAATTACGGTGCGTCGCGCTCGCAGGCTGGCGAACCAGCCGCGCGATGCGCGAGTTTTTCCCGGCCCTCTCTGCCCTGCCACGCTGCCGCCAGGGAAGGTCGATCACAGTTCACTTCCCATTGTTTCGTCGGTCTGTTTACTTAGTAGCAGAGGCAATGCATTTAAAATTAGAGGTGATGAAAGTTGTGGTGTAGCGGTATGCACATATACAGATGGCTGTAGTAACGCGTACACGAGGTATAAAAGGGCAGTGCGTTTCTGGGAGCTGTGATTCACGTGAAAAGGTTCCAAAGTGATAATGGCTGCACTACGGGAATTAATGGACTTTTAACGCGAAATGCTAGTTGGAGCTAGAAGTATCGACTATTCCTTTTCGGAAATCCTTAGAGTATTTAATACTGCGAGATCCTCAGCGCCGTGAGGGTGCCGAGAATACAAAATTTCAGGCAATACCTCTCACCAAGGGCAACTCTATGGCCAACGGCCTTCACTTAACGACCGAGAGCACCGTCGCTTGCGTAGAATTGTCAGTGGTGACAGGCAAGCAACAATGCTTGAAATAACCGCAGAAATCAATGTGGGATGAACGACGAACGTATCCGTTAGGACAGTGCTGCGAAATCTGGCGTTAATGCTCTATGGCAACAGACGACCGACTCGTGTGGCTTAGCTAACAGCAAGACATCGCCTGCAGCGCCTGTCCTGGGCTCGTGACCGTATCGATTGGACCCTACCCATGTCAGCTGGTAAGAGCTGATGGTAGGGTTCGAGTGTGGCGCAGACCAGACGAAGCCATGGATTCAAGTTGTCGACAAAGCACTCTGCAAGTTGGTGGTGGCTCCACAATGGTGTGGGCTGAAACCGTCGTAGAACGGAAACGGTACATTTCTGGACATGGTTCCCCAGTCGAAATATTATGTACTCACTCCCCTCTGCAAGTCCTAGAAGTTTGCAACGCAAATTTTCAAACACCGTGTAGAACGCTAGTGCGACCCATTCTTGAGAACTTCTCGAATGCTAGGGACCTGCATCATGTCGGATTTAAGGAAGACATCGAAGCAATTCAGAGGCGGGCTGCTAGATTTTACTACCGGTGGTTTCGACCAGCTCGTTCGTAAGTATTAACTATTACGGAGATGTGTCGGGAACTCAAATGAGAGAGACGGCGACGTTCTTTTCGGAGAACAGTGTTGAAAAAATGTAGACATTTTAAGTTGATCGTAAAACAATTCTACTGCCACCAACATACGTATTCCGTAAGGACTACGAAGATACGGGAAATTAGCGATCATAAGGAGGCATATACAGTAGATAGTTGTTTTTCTCTCGCTTTCATTTTCTCAGACGATGCTCTTTCAATCTCATCAGATCATTTGACTCCAGCTGTTTTTCTGCTTATTTTATCTTCCCGTAAACCTTCGAGTTTCTGGATTTCTCGTCTCAATTTTTCTCGGATGAGTAAAATCCCCTGTTCAGTCCTTTTTTGACTTGCATCTTCACCCATTTACTTTGTTTTCGTGTTTGGAAGAACGCATGGATCTTACTTGTTAATCTGTCCATAATGTGTAACACCTCTTTTGCTTATCTCGTCTGTTATTTGAGGACTGAATGAGTATTTTTCTTTATTTGATATCAAAACCCAGTTGCTATCTGTAATCTTACCCTCCCACACATCACTATTAAAATTCTCTGTCTCTGCACAGGTTTTGAAAAGCTTCGAGGGACGTAAGATATACAAATGAAAAACTTTTCGCTTATCTTCATTTTCTCTTCTTGTTATTGGCTCCAGTTCTTGCAGCTGAAATTTTGATTTATAACGTTGTGGGCTCCTGATGACTAAATAACTGACGAAGATTTGCCTGTATTATTCTTGAATTTTATTCTTTGTCACATTTTTCAATATCACGCCGTCTTTATAATTTCCATTTCTATCACACCACAAATTATATTATTAGTGACATAATCAAAAACACGTCTGTTTCCATCAGAGGCAGGCCCATTACTACTACCTTCTGCAGTACTCACAATATTCCAAAGAGTTTACAAAGCAAAAGAGTTAACAAACTTTCTTGACAAAAGAAGAATCATCGCCAAGTTATTTCATTATTTTATAAATGAATGCAGAAACAAATTTAACGACCAGCGCCGGATTGTGCAATTAATAATATTAATTTTAAATATGCCAGATATTTCGTAATTTCAAATATTTCTAAGAGAAGAACAACCTTAGCCGTACAGGTAGTAACAAATTAATTTCGCCTTACACATTTCAGTCTGAAATATAATACATCGCATACAAAAGCAAATGAAATTCTTTCAGTGAAACAGCCGAGAATGTTCACCTATACCAGATTCCAGATGATTTCTGGTACCGGTTACTTCTATAAAAATAAAAGGTTATATTAGAAAAGGATGTCCCATTACACACCTCTTTATTCTTGATTAGACCGAATATTTTTCGCAAGGTTCTTTCTTCTGTCTTTTCCACACCTTCTAATGCAATTTTACATCGACATAAAAGTATTGTTTCAGGCCGAGAGAAGCCTTTGATTCTATAACTGTATTATAATGCCTTAAATTCAACATCTTTAGAAAACATTTTTCTATTTTACGGATTTCTCACTTTCGTGTCCGATCATTTCTTATTTTCATTTCTGATATTTACAGCTTTTTTTTCACTTTTTGTCTTTATGTTTTCACCCATATATTTAAAGTTGGTTATTTTCTATTTGTTTCCATACTTGGTTTTTAAAATTCTTTGGTGAGTTACTCGCCTTGATCATGTATTTTGTCTTTTCAGATGACATCTGTAGATCTATCATTTCAGCTATTTTCTATGCATTCTCTAAAGTTCCGTCTATTATTACGACATTGTCTGCAAGGGCCAAGCAATTTATTGCTCCTTTCGCTCTACCCAACTTTATGTCGTTATTAAGTTTTTATTTTTCTGCATCAGCCATTCCCTTATCACTTTTTCCACCACATAACTGAGTAATAGTGGTAACAAACTGTCTCCTTGTGTAACTCTTGATGTAATTTGGAAGGCAGTAGAAGTTGTTCGAAGAAATTTAACTTCAGATATTACTTTTGTAAGTCGTTGTTTAGTTACTTCCAAAGTTTTCCTACCTACTGAATATTCCTTCAAGCTTTATTTCAATTTATTTTATTTGATAAACGTCACAAATTTATGATGAGAGCATTGGCTCTTGAAAAACGAAATTGAATTGTATGAAGAACTATTACAGGGATTGAATGCAAATAATTATTAGTTATAAAGTATGACAACCGCAACCTCACATCCAAAAAATAAATAATACTAAAGAATACATAATAAAGTTGGATGTCGACTTGGAGGATGTCAAAATGTTAAACCAGAAAAAAAGATCCAAGAAGAGATTATAACACTGCAACTGAATTTACGTAGCTTGTGCAATCAAATACCAAATTTGGTTTATTACGTACTATGCCCCAACAGAACAAGGAGTCCTGTCACGTAAAAGCCACGTATAACACTACTGTCCGCTACTGCTATACCATAACCTTAAAGTTGGAGGCAGTTCGTACAATGAAATTATTTTTATTCAAGCAATTATGGTATAGAGCAACAGAGCAGTGTTACCCTCTGAGAGGAATTTCGTTACGTTGGACGTGTTGTACCTAACGGGGGTGGCTTATCGGAAGTGAAAGTCAAAATTACGTAAATATTTAAACAGTAACAAACAATGTTTTACCTAGTTACACTGTTCAAAGAATAAAGAAAACGGTCACCAGCCTAATTAGGCAAGAGAATGAGTAACATTGTTATTCAAGATCTGAAAATAAGTATGTGCAACTTTAATGGACAAACACAACCTATACTTCGCCACACGCGAGTGCAATGAACTCTGGCACCTAAATACAGTATGTTCACGTTAAGGTAGGAGCTACCAGATAAGAACAAACTATTTGCATAAATATAACAGATAACAAAACACACTATTACCTTCAGGACTTAGTCAAACTGAATCGTCTCAATAATGTTACTATTAATATTCACTGCAGAATCGTAAATTGGGTATAGGCTCAATATTACTTTTCAAACATATTCCTTTCTGACATGAAATATGGATATTGTTCACAGTAAAATTAGTTATTATGCATAGATTACGTCTCTCAATACTAAACACCTTTCTACTTAGAACGAAAATTAAATGGAGTTCACTAACAGTTTACTTCTCACCGAATTTTGAATTTAAAAAAAGTCACTGTTTTCATAGATGGTGGTCTTTCTTTTAATTGTTATTTATCATGAGCACAAAGGATACACTGTGGATCCCATTACGCTATTAATATGCACTTTCAATACACAAGAGAAACCTAATATTGTACAGAATTTGACTTGAATAACATGAGTAATTAAAACTTTCTGTAATTAAGTAACTTGGTGCATCTGAACTACTTTCAATGGAGGGAGGCCCTTAATCTTGACCACTGTAGCAGAGCAAACTAAACATACTTTCAATACACTAGAGAAACAAGTACTTAACAAACATAAACATATAACTCTCAACAGTTGCAGTTCTGAACTTTTACTTCACTGAAACACAAATTTGAGGTATTTGTAAGATCCTTTCAACAAACAATATTAAATTTAGCACACCCTATCGCCATATTAATTTTAGCATGCTTTCAATAAAGGACACTCGGTAATCACTTTAGTTCAAACGGAGAGGAACCTGAGAGATATTATAAGGAAAAAATCAAGGTAGCTACATAAATTCATACATAAATTACCTTATATTTGAATACACTATAATGTCCTATGAGCTGATCCTTCACTGTACATTACTGTAGTGTTCCATTACAGTGACTGTGCAATGTGGTGGCGATTGCATGTTGGTTGGTGGATTTGCGGGTTGAATTGCTGGACTCTGTCATTCCTTGGTAGCGATGATAGATACAAATTTCAGAATAGTTCCAGCTCTTTATCCATCCATCCGAGGCATTGGAAAGCGTCAGGAAAAGCCTCTCTCGGAACCAGCATAATACACAACTTTTACATGAGTAGTTGATAGTTTGGTAGCTCGTTCCCGACTGACTCTTGATGTTCGCAAACTTATTCATTAAAAACGATAGGGTTCTTCCCGTTGACCTAAAATCATGAAATCTGGCAAGAATCAAAGTTTGAGAGTCCAAGTAAAGGAAAGAAAATCGAAAAATTGTTGATCTGTAGTTACATCACGCGAAAAAAATATTCGTTTTGTTGTTTGATATCCAACTTCTAACTTAAAATTAAAACATTCTCGAAAGTCTTGGAATTCCCGAGACCGGTATCTTGCCAGTAGCAGTTTCGATAACAAGGAAAATCGTCGAGATTCTTGATTGTGGGACGGATGAACTGTCTGTTTACATAATTGTTACGAAACCCGAAGAACACCTGGCCAGTGTTGTTTTTTTTCCCTTATACTTACATGGTTAATATAAAGTGCTTTTCGTGTTGCAATGCCTTCATTCCTATAATATAAATTATGTAAATATTCATTGGATTATTATGCAAAATGATTGATTACATTTAAAAAGTCAGTTTCGGATTCTACTAGAAAATGGCTGCAATATAAGAACTGAAGTAAGTCGTGGATTAATGTAAAGAATTTTTTACTAACTGGGGAGGTTATTTATCAGTTCAGTACACAGCTGCGGATCAGTAGCACTCTCCAAACATACGCTAGTTACAGAAGTTCAACGATGGGATGTGGAACAAAATAGAAAGCTAAATGAATCAACAATAATGGTTCAAATGGCTCTGAGCACTATGCGACTTAACTTCTGAGGTCATCAGTCGCCTAAACCTTAGAACTACTTAAACCTAACTAACCTAAGGACATCACACACATCCATGCCCAAGGCAGAATTCGAACCTGCGACCGTAGCGGTCGCTCGGTTCCAGACTTAGCGCCTAGAACCGCATGGCCACTCCGGCCGGCAAATGAATCTACCTAGGCCAACCACAATTTGCAAGCGCTACACAGTTCCGTTCCCTAGGGGAACCACAACATCTTTTATGTACAAAATAACTAAGAACCCTAAGTGAAGGTCAGCAGTTTTCAGAACAGCAAACAAACATTTTAAATAAAACAGAACATTTGCATATATTGGTAGTTCTACACAAAATTATTTAAATAAAATTATTTAATTTTAAAGATAACAAAAGAGATTATATGACAAAGACAAAACATATAATTTGAACATGTTGTACATATTACAGAGATTACATTTCATTACAGTATCGAATTAATCATACGCTAGTTACAGAAGTTCAACGATGGGATGTTGAACAAAATAGAAAGCTAAATGAATCAACAATAATGGTTCAAATGGCTCTGAGCACTATGCGACTTAACTTCTGAGGTCATCAGTCGCCTAAACCTTAGAACTACTTAAACCTAACTAACCTAAGGACATCACACACATCCATGCCCGAGGCAGAATTCGAACCTGCGACCGTAGCGGTCGCTCGGTGCCAGACTTAGCGCCTAGAACGGCATGGCCACCCCGGCCGGCAAATGAATCAACAAAAGGTATGTAGTGTCTAAGCTATGGTGTTACAAGATGTACGAGTTTTGCTATCTAACAAGGAGACGGCACGACCGTGGTGTCGGGGATTTGTCCGCAATTTTGTGTGCTGAAAGAAGACCCCTAACACCTCACGTGGTTAAAACATTAGGACGCACTACTCGGAAAATCCCGAGAAAAATCGATCCAAAGTTCCTTAGGTGCCATATTAGTATAAAATGTTGGTCCATTGCCGAGCCGCCGTTTGGCCTACATTGTTAGAGTTCGGACACTTATGCCAGAGGTCTCAGGTTCGATTCCTCCTCCAGCACAAGTTTTTTCTTCCTTTCCTTGCAAAATTGTAGCGCATTATTCCAGGAGAATCGTGAAATTATTTCCCGGGAAGGTTGTATAAAAATTCATTCTATAATTCACCATCAATTATCGTCACCAATATCCCGAGACATGATTCAATATTCCTGGTTTGCCTCAAAATTATCAGAAAACTCAAAACATTTTCGTAAATGTTAATGGGGAATGTTTTTGTACAGATTTATTGCAAATGCCCTGTGATTGTAAAAAAGTCCGTTTTAACGTGTTGCGCAAGATGTCGCAAAAACTACTCTTTGTTTGTTTTTACGATAATTACCACTGCGGTTCTTGTTTATGATTATTATATGAATAAAAACTGAATGTTTCCCAGTCGACTTTGTTATTCTGATTAAAAACAGAATGTTTTTTCCTCTTATACTTTACAATGAAAAATGGAAAATCCACCGCCATGAATTGTGTTGTTGGACAAAAAGAGAATAATTTTTATTCAATAATGTAACTAATTTGTTAAAGACAATATAGGTTTGGAAAACTTTCTGAATAATTGGTGGAATAACAAAAGAAAATCAAACAGAAGGGGAAAAAAAAGTGGCGGAGGTGGAATCGAACCCAAGACCTCTGGCGTAAGAGACCGTGCCCTAAACATCTTTTTTTTTTTTAATCTCATTTCGTTGCTTTTGTTCGTTGAATCTGCTCGGAGCGGACGTCGTAAGATATCTGTTTAAGTTCGTTATTGATCGATTAACTCAGTTTTTTTTATTACTATTATTACAGAGGGCAGCTAACCCTCTGACCGAACACGCTGAGTTACCGTGCCGGCTTTCTAGGCCAGACGGCGCCTAGGCAATACACTAACATTTTATACTCATACGGAACCTAAGAAACTTTGAATCGATTTTTCCCGGGATTTTCCGGATAGTGCGTCCTAATATTTTAACCTCATGAGGTTTTAGGGATCCTCCTTCACCATACAAAATTTCGGAGAAATCCCCGACCCCACGGTCGTGTCGTCTCCTTGTAAGAAATAAAATTGATAAATAAGGAAGATGCGAAAAGTACACAGTAAACACAGTAACAAGGACTTCAAAGGCCAAAGGGCGCTCTGCAATAAGAAATGACTCGTCCTAACACTCAAAAATATGAACCTTGTAATAGGTATGCGCTATATGCGCTGCCTGCAACAGGCAAGACTTAGGAGAGTCTCTGACCAGAGAGCAGTGAGTTTACACATGGTTCATATTTATTTTAAATATTTCCGTGGGGAGGTTACACTTGGTTCATTTTAATTAATATTTTTGTGGGGAGGTTACAACCTATAGACCAGAAAAGGATACTAGGTTCGGAGAACAGATCTGTCTGGCTATGATGCGTGGATATGCTTGTGAAATTTGGTGTTTCAGGGGACTTTTGGTAAATGCTGATACAATGCCGCCCTTTGGGGCAAGGTCTACCTACCATGCACACCCTCGTTACGCTCGCGGGCGGGAGCGGATAGCGAGGATTGCCCGCCAGGCGGCCGCATTGCACATATTCCGCTCACGCGACTCCTTGGCCTCTAGGCGCTCGGCCAGTGGAGCGCAATATACCTGCATACGGTGCGTCGAGCTGCACGACTGCCCGCACATCAGCCGCTCGCACACCCGTCCCGTGATCGCCCGACTGCTTCTGGCCGACACTTAAGCTGGAACAGCCTAGATTAAGAAATGTAGATATGCTCGAGCAAGTCAACGAGTCTAATAAAGAACATAATGAAATTAAGAGCGCGAACGGTGGAATATACAAAGCGACAAGAGGCATTGGTAAAATCTGTTATGGAAAGGATGGCAGGAGGAAGGATTCATGGGAGTGGGTCTAGATGTCAGTTCAGAGGGCACATCGTAGATGATGTGTGGTGCAGCAGCTACGCTGAAATGAAGACAGGAGTTGGCAAGCGACAGGGATACAGCGTTGGGTCAAACCAACCTGAGGTTTAACTGTCGAAATAGCGACGTATCGTTGGTTATTAGCTTTTCCATGTTTGGAGAGTGCTACTGATCCGCAGCTGTGTACTGAACTGATAAATAACCTCCCCAGTTAGTAAAAAATTCTTTACATTAATCCACGACTGACTTCTGTTTTTATATTGTAGCCATTTTCTAGTAGAATCCGAAACTGACTTTTTAAATGTAATCAATCATTTTGCATAATAATCCAATGAATATTTAAATAATTTATATTATAGGAATGAAGGCATTGCAACACGAAAAGCACTTTATATTAACCATGTAAGTATAAGGGGAAAAAAACAACACTGGCCAGGTGTTCTTCGGGTTTCGTAACAATTATGTATACAGACAGTTCAGCCGTCCCACAATCAAGAATCTCGACGATTTTTCTTGTTATCGAAACTGCTACTGGCAAGATACTGGCCTCGGGAATTCCAAGACTTTCGAGAATGTTTTAATTTTAAGTTAGAAGTTGGATATCAAACAACAAAACGAATATTTTTTTCGCGTGATGTAACTACAGATCAACAATTTTCCGATTTTCTTTCCTTTACTTGGACTCTCAAACTTTGATTCTTGCCAAATTTCATGATTCTAGGTCAACGGGAAGAACCCTATCGTTTTTAATGAATAAGTTTGCGAACATCAAAATATGTCACATAAATGACCATATCTTATGACTGTATTGACTTAGAAGTTTAACGTTTTTAAAACACCAAGGGACCACAGACCTTTGCATGCGACATGCATTTGAACTTGATACGTCGACCCGTTCCTGGGAAAAAGTGTTTTCAACAGTCGGACAGACAGATGGACAATAATTGATCCTTTAAGGGTTCAGTCTTTACCGAGCAAGGTACGAAACACCAAAAAAGAAAAATATAGCTTACATTGTACTGTGCTAAATAGAAAACAAATGATCAAGAAAGTAAAAATCTGGTAGATAAATACAGTGTGGCCAGTAGTATCGTGAGAAAAGTGGGCGTGTTACGATTACAAAAAGATTTACATTTTGATAAATCGAAATTATTGGTATGTTTTAGCATTAAAAGGAATTATATTTAGTCATATCATATTTCAAGTTGCCCGCCCCAATAGCTGAGTGGTCAGCGTAACAGATTGCCGTCCTATGGGCCCGGGTTCGATTCCCGGCTGGGTAGGGGATTTTTCTCCGCTCAGGGACTGGGTGTTGTGTTGGTCTTCCATCATCATTTCGTCCCCATCCGGCTCGCAGGACGCCCAATGTGGCGTCGAATGTAATAAGACCTGCACCAAGGCACCCAGACCTGCCCCGTAAGGAGCCTCCCGGCCAATGACGCCAAACGCTCATTTCATTTCCATTTCAAGTTGAAAGGTTTATCGTGAAGAACTGAACGTAGTTGTTTATATTTAATGACATTCTGCAGTATACGGTGCCTCCTCTTGCGTGGCAGAGCAGATGTTAGAAAGTGATGGACTGCAGAGGCTGCTGGAGAATCAGGAATGCCACGTGGACTGCTTACAGGATGTGGAAATATTTACTAACTCTTGATCGCATCTACGAAATTACGGAGTGCCTTTGAACGAAGCTGTCGGTAACAGGGCGATATAGATCCTGGAAGATGGTGTTTTCTTAGCGTGCGCAGTTCGTCGAGCGTCTTTTTTCTCGCCTTTTGAGTTAAACATTATTTTCGATTTTTTCATACATCCCTCTTTTAATCTATGGAGAATTACGAGGCTGTTTTCGATATAGTGTACTGTCTGACTATCTTGTATGAGGTGGGCTGCGAAGGCGGATTTACTTCTGACGTTTCTTCTTCTTAATCATTTGTGTTCTTCGTATCGTGTTTCAAAAGGCCTTCCCATTTGTCGGTTATTCATTACGTGCAACGTTTGGTTGCACTTACAATGTCAATATCAGATTCCACTAGGAAATGGCTTTAGTATAAAAGTCGGAACCATTCGTGAAGTAGAATGAAACATCTTTTTAGCAACTGGAGAGATCCTTCATCAAATTAATAACACATCCTGCAATGTGCAAAGTCATAACCACAGACCATACACTTGTGCACAGATTGTACTCGACGATATTTTCGGTATTTAGTAGTCTTCTCGAGCTACGAAATATCCAACAGTAGTGCATAGAAGAAACAAGACGATTAGACTGCTTTCACACGATCGCAAGTGGTGATAGCGACAGGAATCTATTCAGCAAACCACATTAAGGGTTATTGTTTCTTCACAAAGATAGAGTGATGAGATATCTTCTCCTACATGCCACTCTTACCTTGTGGTCGTTGCTAGAAATGTTGAACTGGAAGTGTTGGTTTCGAGTTATTAGATAACGTAAGTAAATAAAAAGTTGATTGGACACTGGATATATCCCGTTAACCGATTTCGTGACCATCCAAGAATCGTTCCACTTTTTGTCAATAACTGGAAGGTGATTCGTATGCTTTATGATTTTTTCGAATGCCCGCAACAGCGCAAGCTTACCGTTTTTTTGTCATTTGTATTTCCACACAGGAGGTTATTTGTCGAGGCTTTTAACTTCAGTATTTTGCTCTTTATCTCTTAGTATCAACTCTTGCGAATCCACTATTGATTAATTTTTATGTGTATTTCGCTTTACTAAGGAACGGTTTTTCCAAAACTGCTCCGTAACATTATATTGCACTAGCCAGATTAGCCTCTCAGATGGATTCAAATTACTAGCGACACATGAAAATGCGAATGCAAACCAAACAAACAACAATGGTTACAAAAAATTTCAGTGAAAGATGCAAGTAATGTATTTCTGTAAATCGGTAAGTTGGCAGACTGTGGGAAAGTGAAGGATGCAGGCGTCGAACAGCGAGTGTGTAGTAAAACCGTTCCTAACTGAAATGCCAGCCCCTGCGCCAGGCATTCCGAATCGACAGGCGTTGTCAGAGACCATGTCCCTCGTTCCAGTAAGAGCCATGAAGGTGGCATTCGCCAGGCTGGAAACTTCCACTGTCAGAACCTGAGTAAAGAATGCTTTCGAAAAAGATACGAATCTGCAAGCGGATCGGAAACGCAATACACTCAGAGCGGAAGACACTGTTCGCCTCAAGTTCATCAGAATTAATTTCGCAGCTGGGAGGAAGACACATGAGTGCACGCATGTAGCCCCTAGTTTTGGCTGAAACGTGAAACCACTCTCCTTTCTGGGAGAGTAATTCTGCTTTCCACCCCATTCTAAGAAGAAATGTGTTTTACTGGTTAATCGCGGCCTATTCTTGAGGACAAGGGAAATTGTTGTTAGTATTATATACGTTTCATTGGTTGCAAAACAGAAATCTACAGAATTTGGCTAAACAGAATCCAGTTCTTGGAGAACCAGGAAGATTTTTGAGCAGGAGGGCAGATAGACACTTCATCTCAGATCTGCATAGGGTGAACATTTCTTCTCAGAGATGCAGAGAGGCAACACGTTGTCTCAGATCTCCAGAGAATAAAAATTTCATCTTAGAACTTCAAAGAGGAAAGACTTTACCCTAGAGCTGATCATAGGCTCCAGGGCTGAACTTAAATCTCTCAGCTATCACTGCAGCCATCCTCTGCACCTGAGTTTCATAGCACTAGTAAGCATAAGCCGCATCTGCATGAGGTATGATGAGGGAACCCAGATATGGTCTAATTTGAGCTGTTTTTGATCTTGTGGTCTTCAGTCCAAAGACCGATTTAATGCAATTCTTCATGCTACTCTATCCTGTGCAAGCCTTTTCATCTCTGAGTAACTACTGCAACCTACATCCTTCTCAATCTGCTTAGTGTGTTCATCTCTTGGTCTCCCTTTACGATTTTTACACTCCACGATTCTCTCCAGTACTAAATTGGTGATCCCTTGATGCCTCAGAATGTGTCCTACCAACCGACCCCTTCTTATAGTCAAGTTGTGCCACAAATTCCTCTTCTCCCCAATTCTAGTCATTACCTCCTCATTGGTTACGTGATCTACCAATCTGATCTTCAGCATTCTTCCGTAGCACCACATTTCAAAAACTTGTATTCTCTTCTTGTCTAAACTGTTTATTGTTTATGTTTCACTTCCATGACACTTAAATCTATACTCGATGTTAACAAATTTCTCTTCTTCAGAAACGCTTTCCTTGCCATTACCAGTCTACATTTTATATCCTCTCTACTCCGATCATCCTCAGCTATTTTGGTGCCCAAATAGAAAAACTCATCTAATACTTCAAGTGACTCGTTTCGTAAACTAATTCCCTCAGCGTCACCTGATTTAAAGCGACTACGTTCCATTACCCTCGTTTTCCTTTTGTTGGTGTTCATCTTATGTCCTCCTTTCAAGACATTGCCCATTCCGTTCAATCGTTCTTCCATAAGCAAGTCTCAAGGTTTTTATTTCCTCTTCCTTGACTTTAATTCCTACTCCAAATTTTTCTTTTGTTTCCTTTGTTGCTTGTTCATTGTAAAGATTGAATAGTGTCGGGGATAGGCTACAACCCTGTCTCATTCCCTTCTCAACCATTGCTTCCCTTTCGTGCCCATCGATTCTTACAACTGCCTTCTGATTTCTATTCAAATTGTAAACAGTCTTTCGCTCCTTGTAATTTACCCCTGGCACCATCAGAATTTAAAAGAGAATATTCCGGCCAACACTAAGTCTACAAATGCTATATACATAGGTTTGCCTTCCCTTAACCTAGCCTCTAAGATAATTCGTAGGGTCAGTATTCCCTCGCGTGTTCCTCCATTTCTACAGAATCCAAACAGGCCCTCCCCGAGGTCGTCTTCTATCAGTTTTCAAAATGCCTCTAAGCACTATGGGACTTAACATCTGACGTCATCAGTCCCCTAGAACTTAGAACTACTTAGACCTAACTAACCTAAGGACATCACACACATCCATGCCCGAGGCAGGATTCGAACTTGCGACCGCCGCAGCAGCGCGGTTCCAGGCTGAAGCGCCTAGTACCGCTCGGCCACAGCGGCCGACCCGATCAGTTTCTCGTGTGTAAATAATTCGTGTTAATGTTTTGCAACTGTGACTTATTAAACTGATCGCTCGGTAATTTTCGCAACTGTCAGCAGCTGCTTTCATTGGGATTGGAATTATTACATTGTTCTTGAAGTCTGAGGGTATTTCGCCTATCTCATACATCTTGCTCACCAGATGGAAGAGTTTCGTCATGAATGGCTCTCCCAAGGCCATCAGTAGTTCTAACGGAATGTTTTCTGCTCCTGGGGCCTTGTTTCTACTTAAGTCTTCCAGTGCACTGTCAAATTCTTCACTTAGTATCAAATCTCCCATCTCATTTCATCTACGCCCTATTCCGTTTGAATAATATTGCCCTCAAGTACATCTACCTTGTATAGACTCTCTATATTCTCCTCCCACCTTTCTGCTTTCCTTTCCTTGCTGAGGACTGGTTTACCATCTGAGCTCTTGATATTCATACAGGGGATTCTCTTCCCTCCAGAGGCCTCTTTAATTTTTCTGTAGGCGGCATCTATCTTACGCCTAGTGATATACGCTTTTACATCCTTACATTTGTCCTCTAGCCATTCCGGCTTAGCTGTTTTGCATTTCCTGTCGGTCTCATTTTTGAGACGTTTGTATTACTTTTCACCTATTTCATTTACTGTATTTTCATATCTTCTCCTTTCATCAATTAAATTCAATATCTCTCGTGTTACCTAAGGATTTCTACTGGCCCTCGTCTTTTTACCTGCTTGGTCCTCTGCTGCCTCCACTAATTCATCTCTCAAAGCTACCCACTCTTCTTCTATTGTCCTGCTTTCCCCCCTTCTTGTCAATCGTTCCCTAATACTCCCTCTGAAACTCTCTAAAACCTCTATTTCTTTCAGTTTATCCATGTCCCATCTCCTTAAATTCCTTCCTTTCTGCAGGTCCTTCAGTTTTCATCTACGGTTCATAACCAATTAATTGTGGTCACAGTCCACATCTGCCCCTGGAAATGCCTTACAATTTAAAACCTGGTTCCTAAATCTCTATCTTACCATTATATAATCAATGTGAAACGTGCCGATGTCTCCAAGTCTCTGCCACGTATACAGCCTTCTTTCATGAATCTTAAACGAAGTGTTAGCGATGAATAAGTTATGCTCTGTGCAAAATTCTGCCAGGTGGCTTCCTCTTTCATTCCTTATTCCCCTTCCACATAAACCTACTACTTCTCCCTCTCTTTATTTTCCTATTATCGAATTACAGTCTCCCTTGACTGTTAAATTTTCCTCTCCCTTAACTATCTGAATAGTTTATTTTATAGCATCATACATTTCTTCAATCTCTTCATCATCTGCGGAGCTAGTTGGCATATGCACTTGTACGGTGGTGGTAGGTGTGGGCTTCGTGTCGATCTTGGCTACAATAAAGCGTTCACTACGCTGTTCGTATTAGCTCATCCGCTTCCCTATCTTTTTATTTATTATTAAATTTATTCCTGCATTACCCCTATTTTATTTTGTATTTATAGCCGTGTATTCACACGAGCAGAAGTCCTGTTCCCCCTGCCACCGAATTTCACCAATTCCCACTAGATCTAAATTTAACCTTTCGATTTCCCTTTTTAAATTTTCTAACCTACCTGCCCGATTAAGCGATCTGACATACCACTTCCGATCCGTAGAACGCCAGATTTGTTTCTTCTGATAACGACATCCTCCTAAGTATTCCCCGCCAGTGCTGCCCCTCTTCAGGAACCACACGTTTGTCTGGCCTCTCGACAGATACCCCTCCGTTGAGGTTGCACCTACGGTACGGCTTCGCTGAGGCACGCGAGCCTCCCCACTAACGACAAGGTCCATGGTTCATGGGAACGGTCTTGAGTTAGAGCGTTTCTTTTCTAAATTAATTCACACAGTCGGTTAGTTAACCTCAACATGTGATTAGGCACGTGTGCTGATGCTTACACGTACTCTTCTGGTAATTTTTTGTTAGTCTGTGGACTTATTCCGCAATCACTGGGGGCTTACGTAGACATATCTAATCGTATAATTCATTTCCAATTTCACTCTCCTTTGCCAAGGTCTTACCGTGTTCCTTTTACAATTCATTTGAAGCTTTGTTAATTTTATTATTGTCTGTATTATCTATTGGATGACTGAATACAGTGATCGAAATCAAGTTAATGTATCTTAGTAGTAAACAGCATTTCATTGCGACCTTTGGTTCCATTTCGCAGTGCGATGAAACTCCTCTCTCATTATACCTATGTGAGCTACGGTACCCATATTTCATGTTAATTTAGCCACCCCTGTTCAAATGCAGATTTTTTTTCAGTTGTGAGAATGTTTTCTTAAGTTTCACAGGCTCTTGTGGGGAGCAGTTTGTTCACTGTATACGTCGCCAGGTTCAGATCTTGTTAGCACCACAGGAGTATGCGTGGCTCATAATTTCAAAAACAACGACTTTAGAAGCGCTCTAACGCGTCCAGAAAGGTCTGTGTATATCAGTTAAAACACGCAGTGCTGCTTGCAGATAATTTTTCCATAAACTGCTATACCTTACAACGGCAACTGTCGTTTTATTTTTTTTTTATTTAATGGGATTTAACTGCTAAGGTCGTCAGTCCCTAAGCTTACACACTACTTAACCTAAATTATCCTAAGGACAAACACACACAACCATGCCCGAGGGAGGACTCGAACCTCCGCCGGGATCAGCCGTACAGTCCATGATTGAAGCGCCTCAGATCGCTCGGCTAATCCCGCGCGGCGCAACTGTCTACTTCAGTAAAGACACACAGGGACTTAGTAGGAATCACAATCAAACAATAACCGTTGAAAGACTGCTGGCCATTTAATACGCATTTAATTTTTATAGGATGCTGTTTCAGTTGAATGAATTCGTACAGCGGGAAACGGGGATAGATATACAATTACATCTTTAACTTTGCCTTAATTGGACAACTTAAAAAAGAAAGTAACTCTAAAAATAATGAAAATTCTCATTTTGAATCTATGTATGGTGATAGGACTACAAATTATACTCACGACATGCAGTATACTCCATGTGGCTCATAATGATTTCGTTGAGGGCAGCATACTCCCAGCAAGTGAACTCATTTATTCGTGAATGGTGGGACATACGGTATTACTTCTCACATTAAAAATAATTTGTAAGTGTTAGCTAATTTTCACATGCAGCAGTGAATGACCTACAGAGGACCAAAAGGAAAACCTCCAGTGAGTAAATTTTACAATGAAAATGTTAGATTTTTGTACGATTCGTCGTTTAATTACGAAACGTGAATATTATGACGAATGGAGAAATGATAATCAGCTTGTCATGAAGTTACGAATTTTCAAATGTGTCTGAATTCCTAAGGGACCAAACTGTTGAGGTCATCGGTCCATAGACCTACATACTACTTAAACTAACTTATGCTAAGAACAACACACACCCATGCCCGAGGGAGGACTCGAACCTCCGGCGGGAGGGGCCACGCAGTCAGTGACATGGCGCCACTCCACGCAGCGTGAAGTTACGATGTAAGGCTATATAATACGTACGAAATTAAAGTTTTTTTAACGGAATAGTTTCTAAAAATAAGTCATTCAAAATAAAAAAATGCAGTGTTCAGTTCTTCCCACAAAAACTAAGATATTAGAGGCTGCTAAAAAGTAGTGCCCCAAATTTTTTATGTGAAAACACTTAAAGCTTTTCAAATGAAACAAACGTTATTAACATTCTATAGCTTTATTATGCATATTTACATATTTATTTCTCAACATGGTTACGCTGGTGACAAACACATTTCTGCCAATGAGAGAACAGTTTGCCGGCCGGGGTAGCCGAGCGGTTCTAGGCGCTACAATCTGGAACAGCGCGACTGCTACGGTTGCAGGTTCGAATCCTGCCTTGGGCATGTATGTGTGTGATGTCCTTAGGTTAGTTAGGTTTACGTAGTTCTAAGTTCTAGGGGACTGATGACCTCAGAAGTTAAGTCCCATAGTGCTCAGAGCCATTTGAACCATTTGAGAACAGTTTGTTGATATTGTCACTGTAAAATGTTTGACTTTATTAACGGAGCCACAAGCCTACCCCTACTTGCACCGCTCCATCACTATCAGTGTGAAGTCCTTGAAGATGTTCTTTAATTTTTGGAAGCAGATGAAAATAAAATGGCACCAAGTCGGTACTGTATGGAGGATGATCGATGACAGAGTTGCAGACGTCGCGGCGCTCGTGTGTGGTCAGGCACTGTCATACGGAAGAAGAGGGGTCTCGAGTACAACATGCTGTTTCTCACTCACCGATGTAGTTACATTACACACCACCATCTTACATGCTACAATTTGGTGCCCTCCAGTGGCAGAGGACTGCAAATATTTAGACATGAGTAATAAAGATGCAGAATGTTTATAACGTTTTGTTTTATTTAAAAGCTTTCAGAGTTTTCACATAAAAAATTCGGAGTCGTTACTTTTCAGTTCGCCTTCGTGTGTTGTGAAATACTAACTTCATAAACGTATGTACTGTAGCAACATTATTTTATGCAACTTCATGCAGAACACGCCGCTGGGCATTAAAATCGCAGCGCCATAAGATGCCACGCGGGAAAAGTCAAATTGGCAAGAAGTGCACTGCATGCTTGGATATGCAAATGATCAGCATTTCAGCGCAACCTCACAAAGTAGGTTGAAGTAGCGTCATATACATAATGTGTGTGAGGGTAGATTATTGAGCGAGTTACTCATCCATAAATCGCCTTAGAATGTTGTTTGGTTGGGAGAAGATTGTGTTACAACTCGTGTTGGAAGGAGAAGCATATCAGAAATCGACAGTGGCAGGGTCGTGGCTTATCAAGAGTGTGGTTTACCGGAATCCCACTACTACCATGTTAATGTGGAGTAGGTGGCTTTAGGAGGGTCACACTCATCGCCAATCAGGATCTCAGCGGTCCTGCGCTGAGGACAGATACATTGTTTGCTTGGCTGTGCAGGATTGTACAGCCACATCACGCTCACTGAGTCAGGAAATCGTCTTGTTTTGCAGCAAGACAAGTATCCATGTGGACTGTGCGATGATGCCTCGGGCATCGTGGGCTGTCAGCTCGGCGACTGTTGCTGTATGTTCCCTTGACGCACCAGCAGCGAGAGGCATGCCACAGAGATGCACCCAATGACAGCAACGGACATAGTGACACCATGTCGTCTGTTTTGACAATTCTCAGTTCTGCGTAAAGCATCAGGGAGGAGGGCTTCATGTGTGGAAGCTCATAAGAGAGCTGTTGCACAGCACGATAATTTTATTGGGCAGGCTTAAAATTTTGTTAAAGTTCCAACAGGCGAACTCGGAACAGTTAGCACTGGGTTGGTGTGCCAATCGTTATGTCAACATGGCATACCGCTGATGCAATAGACCTCGGAACAGGTCAGACAGAAAAGCAATCACCACTGTGCTACTAACAGGGCTCGACGAGCTAACACTATGTATCTTCACCGGCGGAACGCCCCTCCCCAGAAAAAATTTTAAGCGACCTAGAATTATTGTTGAAATTACCAAGTGAGGCAAGCAGTGCTGACAGGTCCGATAAATGGGGACAAATGCGCGAATACAACCGGAGATGTAGACTCGAATTGTTAATTAGGCTATTAGATCTCAAGAACACATTCTGCCCTGCTGTATGCTGTCTGTGTCGGTAGGACCAGAGAGAATGATAACCTGTTGACTTTCAGTGAAACTAGAGACCGCTGGTCGATAATGGCCAGCTCTCTACTTTCTTGCTGACTTCAATACCGAGAGGCAGCCAACCTGATGCTATCCACAGGCATGGTCTACCACTGCTGCCTGCTGAGACATCATGGTGAGCAGCTAGCCCTCCTCCACCACTGGGTCATCGCAGATGATCTGCATGCTGCCGTCAACTTACTGGTCGCGATAGGTGCGTCCATCCCCTGCCCCCTCCCCCACACGCCTGACTTCCGAGTGTCTGCTGCAGTCTTGGTCGATCCATGATGGGTGACCAGGGCCTAGTCTTCACGACAACTGGCATCCTGAACCACAGTCTGCAGTCTCCACCTGAGCGCCCAATGGGCTGTTGAGAGCGCGGAGGTGGTAGTCGCACTGTCATCACAGAAGTCTGGGCAGGCTTCGCTTTCCTCGCCCCACTACCATCTCCAGTACTGCACGCAGCCATGGCACTGACCTTCAGAGGCGAGGTAAGGACCCGCTGATGAGGTATCAGTGTTCCTTTGCGGCACGTGTGCCTTCGCCTGGTCGCCGCCTGCGGCTCTGAAGACAGTTATACCTTTGTAAGCTCTACCCGGCCAGTAAACACTATTACAGATAACGCTGTTACGCTGACGTCTCTGGGCATCCACTGAACCATTCACCCTCTCTCGTCACTCGACTTCCCGCTCATAATGTGGCCCCATCCCCAGGTCGCTACAGAACGAATGCTGTCAGATTAAATTTAGACAGCAGCCGTTACATATCTGACAGTCTGAAGTCAGTGGCTCCGCCCTATCTTCGACGTCTCTGTTACTTTTCTATCAAGAAAATAACGTAAGATTACACGTCACGAGTGGTATTCTGACCTACCTCAACGCAGAGGGCTTTCCACTGCCGCGCTGGCCAGCACGTTCTGCAAATCTCTCACACACTGAAAATATTTGATCATGAGTTACCAACAGACTCTCATGCCACCACTCACCTCCAAATAAGATTGTCGACCTCTTTCATAGAGTAGCGTAGCAAACCTGTGTCTCTCATCCAAGCTCAGTTCGACTCTCCGCACAGCTACAGTGGTGGAAATATTTATTGCATCACCATGCATTGCTTCGTCTTTTTGTCTTTTACAGCAGTTTGCTTCAGGTTATACCAGTCCCATTGTTGCTAAATTTTCTTGACATATTCTTGCCTTGATAATCTGACTTCTTCAAGCATGTTTTCCAACAATATACAACTCTTTGTTGTTATCGTTTGGTTTAACAATGAAACCAGCGTTTATACTGAGTTAGACTTGGCAGTGAGAAGATGGGCAGGTCAGTTGAATTAGCGCCAGAAAAGAAAGCTGCTATACTCGCTTATTCGTCTGTTGGTCTCAGCACCAGAGAGATAGTCTCTAAGACAGGATTTAATCAATCTACGGTATCGAGGTTACTGAAAAAACACAGGGAAAAAGGAAAAGTTGATCGTGAGAAAGGAAGAGGTCAAAAAATGGCGTCTACTGCCAAACAGGACAGGGTATTGAAAAGACTTACGCTTAACGATCGTCGCCTGTCGTCAACTGAACTAAAGCGAGACTGGGAAGAAATGTGCGAGCGCCCAATGGGCTGTTGAGAGCGCGGAGGTGGTAGTCGCACTGTCATCACAGAAGTCTGGGCAGGCTTCGCTTTCCTCGCCCCACTACCATCTCCAGTACTGCACGCAGCCATGGCACTGACCTTCAGAGGCGAGGTGAGGACCCGCTGATGAGGTATCAGTGTTCCTTCGCCTGGTCGCTGCCTGCGGCTCTGAAGACAGTTATACCTTTGTAAGCTCTACCCGGCCAGTAAACACTATTACAGATAACGCTGTTACGCTGACGTCTCTGGGCATCCACTGAACCATTCACCCTCTCTCGTCACTCGACTTCCCGCTCATAATGTGGCCCCATCCCCAGGTCGCTACAGAACGAATGCTGTCAGATTAAATTTAGACAGCAGCCGTTACATATCTGACAGTCTGAAGTCAGTGGCTCCGCCCTATCTTCGACGTCTCTGTTACTTTTCTATCAAGAAAATAACGTAAGATTACACGTCACGAGTGGTATTCTGACCTACCTCAACGCAGAGGGCTTTCCACTGCCGCGCTGGCCAGCACGTTCTGCAAATCTCTCACACACTGAAAATATTTGATCATGAGTTACCAACAGACTCTCATGCCACCACTCACCTCCAAATAAGATTGTCGACCTCTTTCATAGAGTAGCGTAGCAAACCTGTGTCTCTCATCCAAGCTCAGTTCGACTCTCCGCACAGCTACAGTGGTGGAAATATTTATTGCATCACCATGCATTGCTTCGTCTTTTTGTCTTTTACAGCAGTTTGCTTCAGGTTATACCAGTCCCATTGTTGCTAAATTTTCTTGACATATTCTTGCCTTGATAATCTGACTTCTTCAAGCATGTTTTCCAACAATATACAACTCTTTGTTGTTATCGTTTGGTTTAACAATGAAACCAGCGTTTATACTGAGTTAGACTTGGCAGTGAGAAGATGGGCAGGTCAGTTGAATTAGCGCCAGAAAAGAAAGCTGCTATACTCGCTTATTCGTCTGTTGGTCTCAGCACCAGAGAGATAGTCTCTAAGACAGGATTTAATCAATCTACGGTATCGAGGTTACTGAAAAAACACAGGGAAAAAGGAAAAGTTGATCGTGAGAAAGGAAGAGGTCAAAAAATGGCGTCTACTGCCAAACAGGACAGGGTATTGAAAAGACTTACGCTTAACGATCGTCGCCTGTCGTCAACTGAACTAAAGCGAGACTGGGAAGAAATGTGCGACATCTGTAGAACTGTAATAAATAGACTACTGGAGGCTGGATTCTCAGCCCGTTGTCCTAGAAGGAAGCCTTTATTGACCAAGATAATGCGACAACAGCGACTACAATGGGAAAAGACACATGCAACATGGACATCAGAGATGTGGAACAAAGTAATCTTTTCACATGAGTCCAAATTTAATCTGCATGGCTCAGATGGATAAATGTTCGTGCATCGAAGAAAAGGAAGAATTTTTGCCATGATGCACAACACGTACAGTCAAACAACCACAAGGACAGATGGGCTGGGGGTGCATTTCCAATCACGGAGTAGGCTGTCTGGACTTCATCAATGGCACTGTCAACGCAGATGCATACATAAGCAATCCTAAAAGGAAACTTATGCCAACCATTAGAGACCAGTTTTGAGATGTTTCTAAATGTATTTTTCAGGATGACTCCACTCCTTGCCTTAGAGCTTTGAAGGTGAGTCCTATGAATAATATTTGTACCAAACACGAAGAAGATTACTTTCTTGGTTAATTATCACATATTTCGACATCTCAGGTAAAATCTTTCCTTCGACAATATAGGGTTCGATTATTAAAGTGGCCTGGAAACAACCCTGATCTCAATCCTATTGAAAACTGTTGGAAGGTTATGGGAAATGCTATCACCAAAAAGAAGCCACGGAATAAACGGGAACTGTTGGTGACCCTTGTGTGTGTGTGTGTGTGGTTTCATGAGGGAGTGAGGAGTACATTAAAAAGTTATTTCTTTCATTGCCTTCATGATTCCAAGCGGTGATTAAGGCGCGTGGTGGAGCAACAAAGTATTAAATGCAACAGTGTGTTCATATGAGGCAATACAAACACTAAAATCCATCAGTGTTATGTTCCAACATTAGTATGCAGAGTGTCTTTCAACATTAGTATTCATATTTCAGAGTAGCTGACATATCCACTTACACTCATTTTTCAAGAAAGTGTTAAATTATAAGAGACAACCATTTTTATAGAAACAAAAATTAAAAATAAAAATAAATCGACAAAATTTATTGTGTATATTCATTTCTGATAGAAATCAAGAGAAATCACCAAATTTAGCTAAGTTATTCAATGATTGTAACAAAAATTATTAATTGTAAGAGGTGATGCAATGAATATTTCCACCACTGTAGGTTTCAGCCATGGTTGTTGTCGGAGAAGGCAGCCAATATATCCCAAATCATCTACGGATTTAATTATGCACAAAATAACTGTAACTTCGTTACTTTCTATCCTTGGTGTTTCAATTCTAAAGACTTGCAGCATACACAGCTGGCACTAGAGCTTCCTAGACTATATCGTTTCGGTCAATCACTAACATTGCTCGGCAGCCATCGTGTCGAAATTGGCCCATATAGACTACCTCAATGTACTTTCAGTAGCCTTCCAAACAAACCGCTCTCGCACAAAAGCGGACTAGGGGCGTAACGCCCCATTGATGGCAGATTCATTACGGAGATAGCACAAGCGTAGTGAATACGAGAGAGAAAGGAAATGGTGAGTTGCTTGTTATGGGGGTATTCCACTTTGCTACAGAGCCAGCACGAACATAGGGAAAGCGAGTGAGGCAGGAAACAGTGCGCTACATGTTGAGAGGATAGTCCTCTTTGAAAATTTCAAAAAATCTATTGTTTTGTTTTCGGCTTAAAATATTCTATGGGATGTCTGCTTTATTGTATTGTTCATTCCAAGTTGGTCAGAAACTCTGTTATCTAGTTGCAAGGCTATTTGTGAAAACCGAACCAATCACAGTGGAAATTATGAACCCACTCGAACTTGAGATCAGACTAGCCTGTTATATCCTCTGCAAAAAAGTGGACGAAAAGCCTATGGAGTGAGCAGTGCAGTAGACGACAGGAGCTGCCAAAGAGGCCGGCCGCACAACCATTGCCAAGAAGAAGATGGAGGGGGATCTCCTATTCGAACTGGAAGGATTGCCGTATGGTCCAGGTATCACTGACTAGAGGCATGTTTAGCTACAAAATATACACCGAAGAGCCAAAGAAACTCGGACACCTGCTTAAGTTGCAGAAGTGCCGCAACACGACGTGGCATGGACTCGACTAATGTCTGAAGTAGTCCTGGTGCGAACTGACACCGTGAGTCTTGCAGGGCTGTCCATTGTTGTTGTTCTTGAGGTCTTCAGTCCTGAGACTGGTTTGATGCAGCTCTCCATGCTACTCTATCCTGTGCAAGCTTCTTCATCTCCCAGTACCTACTGCAATCTACATCCTTCTGAATCTGCTTAGTGTATTCATCTCTTGGTCTCCCTCTACGATTTTTACCCTCCACGCTGCCCTCCAATACTAAATTGGTGATCCCTTGATGCCTCAGAACATGTCCTACCAACCGATCCCGTCTTCTGGTCAAGTTGTGCCACAATCTTCTCTTCTCCCCAATCCTGTTCAATACTTCCTCATTAGTTATGTGATCTACCCATCTAATCTTCAGCATTCTTCTGTAGCACCACATTTCGAATGCTTCTATTCTCTTCTTGTCCAAACTATTTATCGTCCATGTTTCACTTCCATACATGGCTACACTCCATACAAATACTTCCAGAAATGACTTCCTGACACTTAAATCTATACTCGATGTTAACAAATTTCTCTTCTTCAGAAAAGCTTTCCTTGCCATTGCCAGTCTACATTTTATACCCTCTCTACTTCGACCATCATCAGTTATTTTGCTCCCCAAATAGCAAAACTCCTATACTACTTTAAGTGTCTCATTTCCTAATCTAATTCCTTCAGCATCACCCGACTTAATTCGACTACATTCCATTATCCTCGTTTTGCTTTTGTTGATGTTCATCTTATATCCTCCTTTCAAGACACTGTCCATTCCATGCAACTGCTCTTCCAAGTCCTTTGCTGTCTCTGACAGAATTACAATGTCATCGGCGAACCTCAAAGTTTTTATTTCTTCTCCATGGATTTTAATACCTACTCTGAATTTTTCTTTTGTTTCCTTTACTGCTTGCTCAATATACAGATTGAACAACATCGGGGAGAGGCTACAACCCTGTCTTACTCCCTTCCCAACCACTGCTTCCCTTTCATGTCCCTCGACTCTTATAACTGCCATCTGGTTTCTGTACAAATTGTAAATAGCCTTTCGCTCCCTGTATTTTACCCCTGCCACCTTTAGAATTTGAAAGAGAGTATTCCAGTCAACATTGTCAAAAGCTTTCTCTAAGTCTACAAATGCTAGAAACGTAGGTTTACCTTTCCTTAATCTTTCTTCTAAGATAAGTCGTAAGGTCAGTATTGCCTCACGTGTTCCAGTGTTTCTACGGAATCCAAACTGATGTTCCCCGAGGTCGGCTTCTACCAGTTTTTCCATTCGCCTGTAAAGAATTCGCATTAGTATTTTGCAGCTGTGACTTATTAAACTGATAGTTCGGTAATTTTCACATTTGTCAACACCTGCTTTCTTTGGGATTGGAATTATTATATTCTTCTTGAAGTCTGAGGGTACTTCGCCTGTTCTCATACATCTTGCTCACCAGATGGTAGAGTAGTGTCAGGACTGGCTCTCCCAAGGCCGTCAGTAGTTCTAATGGAATGTTGTCTACTCCCGGGGCCTTGTTTCGGCTCAGGTCTTTTAGTGCTCTGTCAAACTCTTCACGCAGTATTGTATCTCCCATTTCATCTTCATCAACATTCTCTTCCATTTCTATACTATTGTCCTCAAGTACATCGCCCTTGTATAGACCCTCTATATACTCCTTCCACCTTTCTGCTTTCCCTTCTTTGGTTAGGACTGGTTTGCCATCTGAGCTCTTGATATTCATACAAGAGGTTCTCTTTTCTCCAAAGGTCTCTAGTTTTCCTGTAGGCAGTATATATCTTACCCCTAGTGAGATAAGCCTCTACATCCTTACATTTGTCCTCTACCCTGCTTAGCCATTTTGCACTTCCTGTCGATCTCATTTTTGAGACGTTTATGTTCCTTTTTGCCTGCTTCATTTACTGCATTTTTATATTTTCTCCTTTCATCAATTAAATTCAGTATTTCTTCTGTTACCCAAGGATTTCTACCAGCCCTCGTCTTTTTACCTACTTGATCCTCTGCTGCCTTCACTACTTCATCCCTCAAAGCTACCCATTCTTCTTCTACCGTATTTCTTTCCCCCATTCCTGTCAATTGCTCCCTTATGCTCTCCCTGAAACTCTGTACAACCTCTGGTTTTTTCAGTTCATCCAGGTCCCAACTCCTTAAATTACCACCTTTTTGGAGTTTCTTCAGTTTTAATCTACAGGTCATAACCAATAGATTGTGGTCAGAGTCCACATCTGCCCCTGGAAATGTCTTACAATTTAAAAACTGGTTCCTAAATCTCTGTCTTACCATTATATAATCTAGCTGATACCTTTTAGTATCTCCAGGGTTCTTCCATGTATACAACCTTCTTTCATGATTCTTAAACCAAGTGTTAGCTATGATTATGTTGTGCTCTGTGCAAAATTCTACCAGGCGGCTTCCTCTTTCATTTCTTAGCCCCAATCCATATTCACCGACTATGTTTCCTTCTCTCCCTTTTCCTACACTCGAATTCCAGTCACCCATGACTATTAAATTTTCGTCTCCCTTCACTATCTGAATAATTTCTTTTATTTCATCATACATTTCTTCAATTTCTTCGTCATCTGCAGAGCTAGTTGGCATATAAACTTGTACTACTGTAGTAGGTGTGGGGTTCGTATCTATCTTGGCCACAATAATGCGTTCACTATGCTGTTTGTAGTAGCTTACCCGCATTCCTATTTTCCTATTCATTATTAAACCTACTCCTGCATTACCCCTATTTGATTTTGTGTTTATAACCCTGTAGTCACCTGACCAGTTGTTCCTCCCGCCACCGAACTTCACTAATTCCCACTATATCTAACTTCAACCTATCCATTTCCCTTCTTAAATTTTCCAACCTACCTGCCCGATTGAGGGATCTGACATTCCACGCTCCGATCCGTAGAACGCCAGTTTTCTTTCTCCTGATAACGACATCCTCCTGAGTAGTCCCCGCCCGGAGATCCGAATGGGGGACTATTTTACCTCCGGAATATTTTACCCAAGAGGACGCCATCATCATTTAATCATACAGTAAAGCTGCATGCCCTCGGGAAAAATTACGGCTGTAGTTTCCCCTTGCTTTCAACCGTTCGCAGTACCAGCACAGCAAGGCCGTTTTGACTATTGTTACAAGGCCAGATCAGTCAATCATTCAGACTGTTGCCCTTGCAACTACTGAAAAGGCTGCTGCCCCTCTTCAGGAACCACACGTTTATCTGGCCTCTCAACAGATACCCCTCCGTTGTGGTTGCACCTACGGTACGGCTATCTGTATCGCTGAGGCTGTCCATATCTCCGAAATAATACGATGTAGTGACGATCTCTTCTGAACAGCACGTTGTAAGGCACCCCAAATGATCATGTCTGGCAAGTTTGAGGGCCAGCGGAAGTGTTCCTGGAGCCACTCTGTAGCAATTCAGGACGTGTAGCGTGTTCCATTGTCCTACTGGAATTGCCCAAGTCCGTCGGAATGCACAATGGACATGAATGAATGCAGGTGATCAGACAGGATGCTTATGCACTGTCATCTGTCGCAGTTGTATCTAGGGGTCCAGTATCACTCCAGCTGCACATGCCCCACACCATTACAGAACCTCCACCAGCTTCGACAGTCCCCTGCTGACATGCAGGGTCCATGGATTCATGACATTGCCTACATACCCGTACACATCCATCACTCAATAAAATTTTAAACATGACCCGTCCGACCAGGCAACATGTTTCCAGCCATCAACAGTCCAATGTCGGTGTTGACGTGGCCAGCCGCTGTGGCCGAGCAGTTCTAGGCGCTTCAGTCCGCTACGGTCGCAGGTTCGAGTCCTGCCTCGGGCATGGATGTGTGTGATGCTCTTAGGTTAGTTAGATTTACGTAGTTCTAAATCTATGGGACTGATGACGTCAGATGTTAAGTTCCACAGTGCTTAGAGCCATTTGAACCATTTTTCGGTGTTGACGGGCCCAGGCAAGACGTAAAGCTTTTGTCGTAAAGTCATCAAGGGTACACGAGTGGGTCTTCAGCTCCGAAAGCCCATATCGATAATATTTCGTTGAATGGTTCGCACGCTGACAATTGTTGATGGCCCAGTGTTGAAATCTGCAGCAATTTTCGGAAGGGTTGCACTTCTGTCACGTAGAAGGATTTTTCTCAGCCGTCTTTGGTCTCTTGCTTGGAGGATCTTTCTCCGGCCGCAGCGATGTGGGAGATTTGATGTTTTACCGGATTCCTGATATTCGCGGTCCACTAGTGAAATGGTCGTACGGGAAAATCCGCACTTCATAGCTACCTCGGAGACGCTGTGTCCCATAGCTCGTACGCCAACTATGACACCACGTTCAATCTCACTTCAATCTTGATAACCTGCCATTGTAGCAGCAGTAACCGATCTAACAACTGCGCCAGACACTTGTTGTCTTATGTAGGCGTTGCCGGCAGGAGCGCCGTATTTCGCCTGTATAAATAGCTCTGTATTTGAATACGCATGCCTATACCAGTTTCTTTGTCGATTCAGTGTATAGCTCAAAACTTTAAACGGGTTTTTCCCGAAACGGTATTTTTCGAATTGGAGGGAAACATAATTTGGAAATGGTACATAAGATTTTGATAGGAATTTGATACCGGGATTCTAAGTTGAATTCTCTATCCGTGTAAGTATCCGTTTAGCGATATGTTTAAATGTCTATTTTCTGTGTAAGTTTTTATCTCGACTTCGTTTCAACACGTCATTTTGTTATAATTTAATACACTCCTGGAAATGGAAAAAAGAACACATTGACACCGGTGTGTCAGAACCACCATACTTGCTCCGGACACTGCGAGAGGGCTGTACAAGCAATGATCACACGCACGGCACAGCGGACACACCAGGAACCGCGGTGTTGGCCGTCGAATGGCGCTAGCTGCGCAGCATTTGTGCACCGCCGCCGTCAGTGTCAGCCAGTTTGCCGTGGCATACGGAGCTCCATCGCAGTCTTTAACACTGGTAGCATGCCGCGACAGCGTGGACGTGAACCGTATGTGCAGTTGACGGACTTTGAGCGAGGGCGTATAGTGGGCATGCGGGAGGCCGGGTGGACGTACCGCCGAATTGCTCAACACGTGGGGCGTGAGGTCTCCACAGTACATCGATGTTGTCGCCAGTGGTCGGCGGAAGGTGCACGTGCCCGTCGACCTGGGACCGGACCGCAGCGACGCACGGATGCACGCCAAGACCGTAGGATCCTACGCAGTGCCGTAGGGGACCGCACCGCCACTTCCCAGCAAATTAGGGACACTGTTGCTCCTGGGGTATCGGCGAGGACCATTCGCAACCGTCTCCATGAAGCTGGGCTACGGTCCCGCACACCGTTAGGCCGTCTTCCGCTCACGCCCCAACATCGTGCAGCCCGCCTCCAGTGGTGTCGCGACAGGCGTGAATGGAGGGACGAATGCAGATGTGTTGTCTTCAGCGATGAGAGTCGCTTCTGCCTTGGTGCCAATGATGGTCGTATGCGTGTTTGGCGCCGTGCAGGTGAGCGCCACAATCAGGACTGCATACGACCGAGGCACACAGGGCCAACACCCGGTATCATGGTGTGGGGAGCGATCTCCTACACTGGCCGTACACCACTGGTGATCGTCGAGGGGACACTGAATAGTGCACGGTACATCCAAACCGTCATCGAACCCATCGTTCTACCATTCCTAGACCGGCAAGGGAACTTGCTGTTCCAACAGGACAATGCACGTCCGCATGTATCCCGTGCCACCCAACGTGCTCTAGAAGGTGTAAGTCAACTACCCTGGCCAGCAAGATCTCCGGATCTGTCCCCCATTGAGCATGTTTGGGACTGGATGAAGCGTCGTCTCACGCGGTCTGCACGTCCAGCACGAACGCTGGTCCAACTGAGGCGCCAGGTGGAAATGGCATGGCAAGCCGTTCCACAGGACTACATCCAGCATCTCTACGATCGTCTCCATGGGAGAACAGCAGCCTGCATTGCTGCGAAAGGTGTTTATACACTGTACTAGTGCCGACATTGTGCATGCTCTGTTGCCTGTGTCTATGTGCCTGTGGTTCTGTCAGTGTGATCATGTGATGTATCTGACCCCAGGAATGTGTCAATAAAGTTTCCCCTTCCTGGGACAATGAATTCACGGTGTTCTTATTTCAATTTCCAGGAGTGTATTTTCCAGTTATCCTATGTATGCTGAAAATACGTTGAAAATTACACATAAAAATTATTTTGTTACAGTTCATTAGGAGACCTTCGGGAATTCCCCCCAACGCCCAATGTTTCGGCAGCAAGGGGTTCTTCCACCTGGTGCAGTGGTTACAGGAAGCGTCCGATGTGAATACAAAAATGATTTCTTAAAGACGAAAGTGATATACGAGGGTAATCCCAAAAGTAAGGTCTCCTATTCTTTGTAAGAACATAGATCTGTTTATTTTTGCTATGGTTTGCATCTGTTTACAGCTTGAACATTTAGCTATTTTTAAACATAATCACCACTTCTGTCGATGAATTTTTGTAGACGCTGTGGCAGTTTTTGTATGCCCATGTCATACCAGCTCGCCGCCATGCTGTTCAGAAAGTTATGAACCTCTTCTTTCACCTCGTCGTCGGAGCTGAATCGCTTTCCGGCCAAATGTTCTTTTAATCTAGGGAACAGGTGATAGTCACTGGGCTGCAAGGCAGTGAAGAAATGCGAGGGAAGCATCAATTCGTTGCCACATGTGGTCCTCAGTCAACATGCGTGGCACCACTCTTGCGCACACCTTCCGGTAGTTCAATGTTTCTGTTAAAATTCTGTGAGCGGTGCTTCGGGAAACCTCAGGAACCGACGTGCAGACATCATCCAGGGTGATCCGCCAATCATCACGCATACTTCGCTCAACCTTCAGCACTGTCTCCTCAGAAACTGCCGGTCTCCCGTTCCTTTGGTCGTCGTGAATTTCGGTCCGACCAGCTGCAAAGTCTCCACACCACTTACGAACATTTTTTACATCCATGCACGACTCACCATACACTTCCGTCAATTGGCAATGGATTTCAATCGGTGCAGTGCCCTTTGCGTTCAAAAACCGAATAACTGCCGCAATTCGTACTTGGCGGTAACATCCAATGGGAGCTCCATTCCAAATGGCTGCCAAGCCAAGACAGCGCCTCACCGCGGCGTGCGCATGTTTACACACAGCGCGTGAAGCACTCTTCATAACAGTATGACCAACTGCCACACAGAATTCTGTACTTAAAAAAAATTGGAGACCTTACTTTTGGCATTACCCTCGTAACTATACCGTTAGATTTAGAAATACTTTTCATTTTATTTCGAAAAATCACGAAAATTACCTATTTTTCATGCACTCTAAGTGGGCTGTCCCCTTAAGTGAAAGTGATTCATGGAAACTACTGAGGCTCATATCTGAATTGCCGTCGATTTGAATTTTGCTCCTCCTGAGCCTAATGCTTTATTACTGTGCCACCTCGGTATGTATAAAATTACTTCACTCAAAGAACTGATGCCATCATTTTCTCAGAAAACCCCGTTAACGCTTCTTAAACATCTTCTTCTTCAGTAGCGCTACAGCTATTGGTGAGCCTTGGCTTCTTCAACGACCTTCCTCCACACTTCTCGGTTATTTGCTGCTCTTTTCTACCCCGGACTCCCATGCTGGTGAGACCCATTATCACGTCGTCAATCCATCTTCTTCTAGGACTCCCTTTTCGCCTAGCTAAATGGATCACATCTTTTATTATTTTCTTTGGAATTCTATTCTCTGTCATTCTCTCCAAGTGTCCTAGCCATCGTATTCGCTGTGATTTCACAAATTTTACTATGTCCCTACCTTGTATTAACTCCTGTAATTCGGTATTTTAGCGTATTCTCCAGCTTTCTTCCTCACTTATTGGCCCATGATGCGTAAAATAACGGAAAATTCTTCTCTGCTTCCTAGTTAAAGAAAGGTAATCTAACTATTTCACTGAAACAATTCAAATTCATAGTGGCGTGCCCCTTTGGTAAGGAAGTCTGAAACGGTCTAGCTGCATTACTGTATGTACCAGAAGGAAAGTTGTCGTCAACTGGGTGTTAAGTACCACGTTTGCTGATGTTGTATTTATAAACAATAACATAAAAAGGAATTTTTCTCAATGTCTAACATCATGTGGAAACTCAGTTATGTCTGTCAATAACAATACATATGGTCCTAAGATACTGTGCTGAGGAACTCCTCTGTTACGTAGGATCTTATAAAAGTTTCACTAATACTTTATTTGTAGCCTGCGCTACCTTTGGTCTTTTTATATACGTTGGAATCAAGGAATAACTTCCGTGGTACTTCAGAAAGTTGCATAGATCAAAAACCAGTGTGGTCAAATACACTGCCAGAAAAGACACTGCAACACCGAAAAATAATTATTGTAGAGAAATGGAAACGCCGTGTGGCCAGGGCCTCCCGGCGGGTCGACCGTTCGCCTGGTACAAGTATTTCGAGTTAACGCCACTTCGGCGACTCGCATGTCGATGGGGATGAAATGATGATTATAAGGACAACACAACACCCAGTCCCTGAGCAGAGAAAATCTCCGACCCAGCCGGGAATCGAACCCGGCTCGTTAGGTATGACATTCCGTCGCGCTGACCACTCAGCTACCAGAGACAGCCGAATGTAGAGAAATGAAACTCTGGGAATACATTTGACTAGGCAACATATTTAGGAGATCAAAACAATATCATAGGTTAATGTAAGCGCGAGATAAGCCATTGCAAATGTGTAATGCTGGTACATTAATAACCGTGTAACCGCCAGAATGTTGAACGCAAGCTTGTAAACGTGCACGATGTGTTACACAGGTGCTGGACGTCAGCTTGTGGCAGGCAGCTCCATGCCTGTCGCACTTGGTCGGTCAATACAGGGGCGGTTAATGTTGTTTGTGGATGGCGTTGGAGTTGCCGACTGATGGTGTCTCATATCTGCTCGACTGGAGACAGATCTGGCGATCGAGTAGGCCAAGGCAACATGCGGGCTCTCTGTAGAGCATATTAGTTTACAACAGCGCTGCTTTGTCGAGCGTTACCCTGTTGTAAAACACTCCCTGGAATGCTGTTCATGAATGGCAGCGCAACAGGTCGAATCACCAGATTGGCTTACAAATTTGCAATCAGAGTATACGAGATAACCACTATTGTGCACCTGCCTTTATACGAAATCACACTACAGACCATATCTCCAAGTGCAGGTCCAGTGCGTCTAGCACACAGATGGGTTGGAAAATTTTGGAAATTCGTAGTAAAGTCTTATGGGACCAAACTGCTGTGGTCATCGGTCCCTAAGCTTAGCCACTACTTAGTCTAACTTACACTAAGGACAATACACACATCCATGCCCGAGCGTGGACTCGAACCTCCGACAGGAGGAGCCGCGCGGACCGTGACAAAGCGCCTGAGACCGCGCGGCTACGCCGTGAGGCACACGGGGTGGTTGCAGGCCCTCAACTGGTCTTTTTATAACCAACACATGCCCATTACTGACACCGAGGCAAAACCAGGTTTCACTAGGAAACACAACAGACCAACACTTTGCCTTCGAATGAGCTCTCGCTTGACACTACTGAAATCGCAAATGGCAGCGGTTTGGGGTCAGTGGATAGCACAGGACGTCTGAATCTGAGCTGTCTTTGAAATAACAGATTTGTAGCAATTCGTTGTGTCACTGTGGTGCCAACCGCTGCTCAAATTGCTGCTGCAGATGCAGTAAAATGCTCCAAAGCCATACGCCGAACACAATGGTCTTTCCCCTCGGTAGTGCCACATGGCTGTGCGAAGCCCTTTCTTCTTGCGACCGTACATTCCCTTGACCACCTCTGCCAGCGGTCATGTAATGGCTACTTTCGTAAAGTGTTTCTGCAGTGTCACAAAGGAACATTCAGCTTCTATAGCAATCTTGCACGACCCCGTTCAAACTCAGTGTGGTGTTAACAATGGCGTCTTTGTCGCCTTAAAGGCATTCTTGACTAGCATCCACTCACCAATTCCAATTATCACGGGTTGCTTAAGACCTACTCCTGTGGACAAACTCCATTGCCTCGCTGGCATAGCTCCTCCTGAAATCAGACGTGAGGTAGCTGCGAGATAGGAGAAAAGTAAGGCCACAACGAAGGAAGCCCATCCACTACATGGTCGTCAGCCCGCACATCCTAGGCTGAAATCAAGAAAGAGATTCTTGACAACTACTCTCATCGAGAATCCACATGCGTCAGGGATCTCGCGATGGCGGGAGAAATGTCGATTTCTCTGCCTCGTGATGGCTGGCTGTTGTGTGCTGTCCTTCGGTTAGTTAGGTTTAAGTAGTTCTAAGTTCTAGGGGACTGATGACCATAGATGTTAAGTCCCATAGTGCTCAGAGCCATTTGAACCATTTGAGAAATGTCGATATTTGGGAGAATGTATGGCTCCAAAGGAAGAACTTCCCCCTGGACATTCGGGGAAGAGGTCAACATGGAGGTCTCTCAATATATTACGATCAAACACAACGAGATGCAAGACCCATCTGCGGATTTGGGGTGTCTCTGTGGACTCAGTTCTTTGTCAGTGTGGCGTTGAGCACACTAACAGCCATTTCCTTCAGTGTTCTTCATCACCAAGCACCTGCACCATGCAAGACCTTATGAGAGCTACACCAAATGCACTTGAAGTGTCCAATTTTTTATTTTCTTTTGTGTAAAATTATGTCAACACTTATATACCGGGTGATCAAAAAGTCAGTATAAATTTGAAAAATGAATAAATCGCAGAATAATGTAGATAGAGAGGTACAAATTGACACACATGCTTGGAATGACATAGGGTTTTATTAAAACAAAACAAAAGTTCACAAAATGTCCGACAGATGGCGCTAACTGCTACCGTGACGGGTGAGAGGTACACCGATATGTTACAGAATCGCATCATCCCCAGCCTGGCTGATAAACACCTCCTGGAACGTATGATGTTTATGCAGGATGGCGCTCCACCCCATATTGCTAGACGCGTGAAAGATCTCCTGCGCGCGTCGTTTGGTGATGATCGTGTGCTCAGCCACCACTTTCGTCATGCTTGGCCTCCCAGGTCCCCAGACCTCAGTCCGTGCGATTATTGACCTGAAGTCGCAAGTGTATCGTTATCGACCGACATCTCTAGGGATGCTGAAAGGCAATATTCGAGGCCAATGCCTCACCATAACTCCTGACATGATTTACAGTACTGTTCACAACATTTTTCCTCAACTACAGCTATTGTTGAGGAATGATGGTGGACATATTGAGCATTTCCTGTAAAGAACATCAGCTTTGCTTTGTCTTACTTTGTTATGCTAATTATTGCTATTCAAATGAAGCGCCATCTGTCGGACATTTTTTGAACTTTCGTATTTTTTTTATTTTTTTTTTTACTTTTTTTTGTTCTAATAAAACCCCATGTCATTCCAAGCATGTGTGTCAATTTGTACCTCTCTATCTACATTATTCCGTGATTTATTCAGTTTTCAAATTTATACTGACTTTGTGATCACCCGGTATACATATATATTTCTTTAGTTTTGACACGATAAATAAATAAATTAATTCCAATCTCGAAGGTAACTAACACTCACAACCGTGACTGAGTGTATTTAAAGCAAGCGTGATTTGCATCCTCACTGTGGCAATGCTAGCGCCACTCTTATGCGACTTGCGCGAAGTTTTACTAGACATCATCTTTCAGATGCAGGAACACTCCTACCAATTTTCGTTTATGTCGCACAATTGCTTCTTGGTGTGGCTATTTTTTCCGTCAGTATATTTGAATATACGTATCTAACAAATAATTGAGAACGTCGGGTGCAGGTGCTACTGAGAGAAGAAGACACTAGCACAGGGGAAAAATTTGATGCGGACCGTATCAAAGAACCGTAAAAAAAGCGATGAACATCGCCACAAAGTTTGATAATCTGTAACGCTTTCCATTCCCGTCAGTACAGGGTGAAAAGTATTTAACCGACAAACTCTGGGAGGTTGCAGGAGACAACAAAACAAATATTTTTCCCTAATGTCATTTTTTTGTATGAGGCTTATTTAAACCGGTGGAGGCCGTATTACGCTCTTCAGTTGTTAGACGGCGTATTACGCTCTTCAGTTGTACGCAACTGCTGTCCACCAGAGTAGTAGTGCATTGTCTCTGTTTACTAATGGAGCGATACACCAGGAATGAGTACACTGTATGGTTGGTACGTACTACGTAGCGCACCACAACGGACGAGCTGCACGGCGGGTTTATCAATAACAGTATCCTAATCGCCGTATCCCGCATCATACGAGCTTTGCTGCTGTATACCAGCGTCTTCGTGAGACTGGGTCATTCAGCAGATTACCTGGACAGGGACGCCGTCGCAGGGTACGAACGCTGCAATTTGAGGAAGCTGTGTTGCAGCATGTGGAGCCGGATACTTCAATCAGCACTCGTGCAATTACACGTAACATGGGAACGAATCAGACTTATGTAAGAGCAGTCCTTCGAGAGCAATTGGTACGTCCATTTCACTTACAGCGTGTCCACAACCTGGAAACAGTTGGTTATCCACCCAGAGCACAGTTTCGCAGTGGTACCTGGAACAGTGTGAAATGCATCCTACATTTACATCCTCTGTGTTGTTTATCGATGAAGCAATGTTCGGGCGTGATGGAGTCTTCAGCATGTTGGAGTGAGGAAAACCCACATGCCACAGTTACTAGCGCTCATCAAGTGCGGTCTTCGTTAATGTGTGGGTCGGTGTTGTTGGGAACTGTTTAATTGGGTCGTGTATGCCACCTACTCCATTAAATAGCAGGCACTATTACAATTTTCTCGCCAGAGCATTGCCAGATTGCTGGAAGACGTCCCGCGCCCTACAAGACAACGTATGTGATTCCAACATGACGGGGCGCAGGCACATTTCAGTCGTCGTGTGCGTCGATTCCTGGACCGACGGTTCCCAGAAAAGTGGATTGGCAGAGGTGGTCCTTGCCACTGCCAGTCTACATTTTATATCTTCTCTACTTCGACCATCATCAGTTATTTTGCTCCCCAAATAGCAAAACTCTACTATTTTAAGTGTCTCATTTCCTAATCTAATTCCCTCAGCATCACCCGACATAATTCGACTACATTCCATTATCCTCGTTTTGCTTTTGTTGATGTTCATCTTATATCCTTCTTTCAAGACACTGTCCATTCCGTTCAACTGCTCTTCCAAGTCCTTTGCTGACTCTGACAGAATTACAATGTCATCGGCGAACCTCAAAGTTTTTATTTCTTCTCCATGGGTTTTAATACCCACTGCGAATTTTTCTTTTGTTTCCTTCATTGCTTGCTCAATATACAGATTGAATAACATCGGGGAGAGGCTACAACCCTGTCTCACTCCCTTCCCAACCACTCCTTCCCTTTCATGTCCCTCGACTCTTATAACTGCCATCTGGTTTCTGTACAAATTGTAAATAGCCTTTCGCTCCCTGTATTTTACCCCTGCCACCTTCAGGATTTGAAAGAGTGTATTCCAGTCAACATTGTCAAAAGCTTTCTCTAAGTCTATAAATGCTAGAAACGTAGGTTTGCCTTTCCTTAATCTTTCTTCTAAGATAAGTCGTAAGGTCAGTATTGCCACACGTGTTCCAATATTTCTACGGAATCCAAACTGATCTTCCCCGAGGTCGGCTTCTACCAGTTTTTCCATTCGTCTGTAAAGAATTCACGTTAGTATTTTGCAGCCGTGACTTATTAAACTGATAGTTCGGTAATTTTCACATCTGTCAACACCTGCTTTCTTTGGGATTGGAATTATTATATTCTTCTTGAAGTCTGAGGGTATTTCGCCTGTCTCATACATCTTGCTCACCAGATGGTAGAGGACTGGCTCTCCCAAGGCTGTCAGTAGTTCTAATGGAATGTTGTCTACTCCCGGGGCCTTGTTTCGACTCAGATCTTTCAGTGCTAAGTGTTTGTTGGTTTAATTAATTTGCCGCCAGAGTAATCTTCCTCTACCGGTTTAAATACTCCTAATAGGATAAAATGACATTAGGGAAAAATATTTGTTTTGATGTTCCCTACAACCTCCCAGTATTTGTCGGTTTAAATACTTTTCACGCAGAGTTGGCCGATGGCAAACGGCGGGAGTGTACCGCTCCACAGTGGTCACCGCTGCGGTGTGCGCAGCCTGGCGCCCGTCCGCCTAGCGGGAGGTGGTCAGTCCCAGCCGGCGGTGGCGTTCCTCCCCCTCCCCCTCCTCCCCTGCGGCCGGCCAGATGAGGCATGCGACCGTCCACGCGACGCTCGCAGCAGCCGGCAGCCGCGGAAGGCTGTGCTGTGGGTCGGTGCGCCATCGATCGCGGAGCCGCCCCCGCCGCCGCCGCCGGCGACCACGTGGCTCGCGGCGCTGTGTGCCTTGGCAAGTTCCTCGGGCGCGGGCCAAGTTTAATCACACTCTCAATTATGCAGCCTCATCGGGCATTGATGGAGCCACTTCCTATTTGTCCTGCGGGATCCCTTTTCGCCATCCCGTCCCGCCCCCGCTTTCCCGAAGCCGGGCTTCTATCTGCTTGCCGCAGCCTTCTGTCCCCATCTCTCTCTCTCGCTCTCTCTCTCTCTCTCTCTCTGTCTTCTGCCCCCGAGCGGACCGTACCGATTTCTCCCGTCGGCCTCCCTCGACGGAGCCCCTTTTCTCTGTCTCTGCGGTTGGGAACACCTGAAGTTTAAAGCCCTTTAAAGGAGACAGGGCGTGCGGTACGGATCTGTGCCGTTCCCCGCGAATGTCCTGCCACCTTTAACCTGCAGGCACTGTCGTGGTAGCCGGAATCTTTCAGCATTCTATCACAGTACGCGCATGACATAATAGTGACAGCTACAGCACACTGTAAAAGGCGAACAAAATACTCTCACAATCTCGCGCTCTCCTCTACGGCCGATCCTGCTGTGAAAAATGTATACACTTCCATGGGGTTTGACATGGTCAAGAAAGTGAACACCGATCATGATTTTTAACATAACTTTTATGTATCTTCAACATTTCGCGGCCCTGTCAGCAACTGTATAAATATTAATTTTAGTTATGAACAGCCTCAGTTGCACCGTTTACCTAAAATTTACCTAGGTTTCAGTCGGAGTAACGAAACCTTCTTGACGATAACAGTATCTACTGTTTGTCCATAGTGGACATCGTCAAGCTAAAACCACAAATCCATAAATTATTGTCAAACTGTAAAACTTACGGTCTAGGGCGCTGCAGTCATGGACTGTGCGGCTGGTCCCGGCGGAGGTTCGAGTCCTCCCTCGGGCATGGGTGTTTGTGTTTGTCCTTAGGATAATTTATGTTAAGTAGTGTGTAAGCTTAGGGACAGATGACCTTAGCAGTTAAGTCCCATAAGATTTCACACACGTTTGATTTTGTAAAACTTATCTGGCACTACCTCGGCCCCACTTCGCGACCGCAGTTCTAGTACAGTACTCGTGGCTGCTGCATCGCGGTCGCGAATGTTGGGGCCGAGGCAGTGCCAGATAAGTTTTACAGTTTGACGATAATTTATAGTTTTGTAGTCTTAGCTTGACGATGTCCACTATGGACAAACAGTAGATACTGTTATTCTGAAGCAGGTTTCGTTGTCCCGACTGAAACCTAGGTAAATTCTAGGTAAACGGTGCAAGTGAGGCTGTTCGTAATTAAAATTTATAACTTTTATGTGTATGGAACGCGAGTTTTTAAGGTATTAGTGGTTTCGACTGCGCTAGCAATAATCTTCAATCCAAAATAGACAAAAAAACTGGCCAGTTGCGAGTAGGACTCGCAAACTGAAGGTTCCCTACAAACTTAATTATATATATATATATATATATATATATATATATATATATATATATATAGAGTTCATCCATTTTGAGAACGAGAATTTTGACCGTTTTTCCCTGTTATTAATACTGGCAAGACACAGGGTCACAACTATTTAACTACTTGAAAAAAGAAAACGGAAATTAGTCACAAACTACATCGTGCACACACTTTATTCAACATGTAAACGTCACTACAGATATTCTGATATATGTTATGACGTGTTCGATATGCGAGCCATCACTCGTCATTATGTGGCGCAGACGGATAGCGAAATTCTTCACGACCCGCGGAAGCGTCGGAACGTCTATGCTCTGCCGATGAACTCCTGAATGGCTGTTTTCAGCTCAGCAATGGTTTTGGGGTTACTGCTGAACACTTTTTCTTTAATATAGCCCCACAAAAGAAGTCGCATGTATTCATATCCGAAGTATCTGGCGGCCAATCGAGGCACATGCCAGTGGTCTCTCGATATCCCAGAGCCAGAATGCGGTTCCCGAAGTGCTCGTCCAGGACATCAAATACTCTCTTACTTCGATGGGGTCGAGCTCCGTCTGGTATGAACCACATATTGACGAAATCAGGGTCAGTTTGGACAATGGGCGTGAAATCGTCTTTCAAAACCTTCACGTATCGTTCAGTAGTCACCGTACCATCAAGAATATAGCACCGATTATTCCATCGCTGAACATTGCACACCACACAGTCACCCGTTGAGGGTGAAGAGTAGTTCTCCATTCAGGTTGACCTGGTCGCAATGGTAAAAGTTAATCATCAGGCAAGGAATTACTTTATTGATTATAAGACGCGTTTCGGAATTTATCCATCATCAGATATCTAGGAGCGATTTCTACACGCAGGTATGCTGTTTAAAGCTTTATGTGAGACAGATGTTCGGAGACTAGTCTGTAAATGTTGGTTTCACATACAACTTGAAACGCCAGAGCAACAGATTCATTCCGTGCCTGATTCTTGACTTTCGCCATTGCGGCTAAGTCAGCCTGAATGCAGAACAACTGACTGATTTAATTTCATGTTTAAAGTCGGATAACAAATGACAAAAGATATATCTTTTCACGTGGTATAATTACAAACTTTCGGACTTTTTTCATTTACTTGTACTGAGAAACCAGATTTCTATTCAAATTTCATTATTTTACATCAACGAGAAATGCCCGGTAGGTTATGATGAGTGAGTTTGCGAGTATCAAACTATGTGACATAAATGGCCATACGTTTTGATTGCAGTGACTCAGAAGCTAACGTTTATTACACTACTGACCGTTAAAATTGCTACACCACGAAGGTGACGTGCTACAGACGCGAAATTTAACCGACAAAGAGAAGATGCTGTGATATGCAAATGATTAGCTTTTCAGAGCATTCACACAAGGTTGGCGCCAGTGGCGACACCTTCAACGTACTGACACGAGGAAAGTTTCCAACCGATTTCTCATACACAAACAGCAGTTGACCGGCGTTGCCTGGTGAAACGTTGTTGTGATACCTCGTGTAAGGGGAAGAAATGCGTACCATCACGTTTCCGACTTTGATAAAGGTCGGATTGTAGCCTATCGCGATTGCGGTTTATCGTATAGCGACATTGCTGCTCGCGTTGATCGAGATCCAATGACTGTTAGAGAATATGGAATCGGTGGGTTCAGGAGGGTAATACAGAACACCGTGCTGGATCCCAACGGCCTCGTATCACTAGCAGTTAAGACGACAGGCATCTTATCCGCATGGCTTTAACGGATCGTGCAGCCACGTCTCGATCCCTGAGTCAACAGATGGGGACGTTTGCAAGACAACAACCATCTGCACAAACAGTTCGACAACGTTTGCAGCAGCATGGACTATCAACTCGGAGACCATGGCTGCTGTTACCCTTGACGCTGCATCACAGACAGGAGCGCCTGTGATGGTGTACTCAACGACGAACCTGGGTGCACGATTGGCAAAACGCCATTTTTTCGGATGAATCCAGGTGCTGTTTACAGCATCACGATGGTCGCATCCGTGTTTGGCGACATCGCGATGAACGCACATTGGAAGCGTATACTGGCGTATCACCCGGCGTGATGATATAGGATGGCATTGGTTACACGTCTCGGTCACTTCTTGTTCGCATTGACGGCACTTTGAACAGTGGACGTTACATTTCAGATGTGTTAAGACCCGTGGCTCTACCCTTCATTCGATCCCTGCCAAACCCTACATTTCAGCAGGATAATGCACGACCGCATGTTGCACGTCCTGTACGGGCTTTTCTGGATACAGAAAATGTTCGACTGGTGCCCTGGCCAGTACATTCTCCATATCTCTCACCAATTGAAAACGTCTGGTCAATGGTGGCCGGTGGTATCGTGTTGAAGCTGCATGGGCAGTTGTATCTGTACACGCCATCCATGCTCTGTTTGACTTAATGCCCAGGTGTATCAAGGCCGTTATTTCGGCCAGAGGTGGTTGTTCTAGGTACTGATTTCTCAGGATCCATGCACCCAAATTGAGTGAAAATGTAATCGCATGTCAGTTCTAGTATAATATATTTGTCCAATGAATACCCGTTTATATCTGCATTTCTTCTTGGTGTAGCAGTTTTAATAGCCAGTATTGTATATTGCCAAGGGACCATACATCATAGTACATGACAAAAATTTCAATTTAATACGTCTACCCATTCCTGAGAGAAAATGGGCTTAACAGAAGGACGAAAGTGCAGACTGATCTCATGAAAAATGGAATAAAATTGTTTAGTGTAATTACAAATTAACAGTTTTCGCATTTTTTTCCTGTGGTTGTACTGTGAAAGCTCACCTTCTGCAAAATTTCATGATTCTGGGCCAATGGGAGTGCCCCATAGGTTTTGATGGGTGAGTTTGCGAGTGTCAAAATATGTGACGTAAGTGACCGTATCTTTTGACTACATTGACTTAGAAGTTTCAGTTTGTTCAGTCGCTAGGAGATCATAGACCTCAGTATATGACATTTCGACTTGAGACGTCGACTCATTCCTGAGAAAAAGGGTTTTTAGCAGTCGGACAAACAGACGGACAACAAAGGGATCCTATAAGGATTCTGTTTTTACCGACTGAGGCACGGAACACTATAAAATTGTTCATAAAAAGGTCTATCTTCTTACAATAATTAAAATATACCATAAAATATCGTAACAGAGTGCTAGAGGTCACACTTTGTACTTTGAATTACTAAGTCATAAAACTACTTTGCGTTTCGTGATGCTATTAAGGTACAAAGAGGTGTGAATTTGCTAGAAGGTACCACTGTATGCACAACTGCTTAATAAAATTTATCATATCATAATAAAGTTAAAAACATAAAAAGGAATGTTGGCAGGTTAAATTATAGTACTAAAAGAGTTCAACAACTGAAAATAATAAAATGTGGGGAAAGTGAATAAGAAGATAAAACAATAATCTGATGATGGAAGGAGCTCCTTAGTAAATTACGAAGAAATTTAAAAAATAAAATGCGGAGTTTATAAAAACAAAGCTGCACCGACAAAAAATTCATTCCAAGTAATTAAGTTACGAAATAATTTAACAAGTGAAATGCAAAACATAGAAGGCACATAGTGTTTAATAAGATAAATTTTATTCTGTAACTGAGCGTACAGTGGTACCCTCTTGGAAATGCACGCCTCCTTGTGTCTTAAACAGCAGCATCACAAAACTCAGTAGTTTTATGGCTCAATACCGAAATGTACAACATGTGACGTGCTATACTCTGTAACGATATTTTGTAGTATGCTCTTTGTCATTCATTTTCTTTTCATTTGATATATATATATATATATATATATATATATATATATATATATATATATAATTTTTACTAAATGCAGAGAGACTGGTGCAAAGATTGTCAGCTGACTCTAAACATAAATAAATTTTAATGTCTTTGAATGGACGAAAAGACGCGATATCATTCGAATACACAATCGGCAGTCACTCAGCGGAAGCCGCACAGCCCTCAAGTAGAGGGACTTAAGGTGGAACGACTGTCAAAATCTAGTCTCGTGCAAGGAAGATACCAGACTCCGATTTATTGGAAGAATACCATAATAGTGTGAACCATGAACGGAAGAGATCAGTAAAGAACGTGTTGAATTTCTGTGTGTATCTTAGACTGTTAGCAACATGAATTAATGTAAGAGACAGGAAAGAGTCAGTGGACAGCTGTCACAATTGTAGTCAGCGTGAGAGTGTCACTGAATCTATACGCAGAGTTGAATTAATTGACTGTTCCGTCGCTTCGTGGTAGAATATTTTATTCATTATGAATGTAAACAAACATAAGACTGGTGTAACAGTCTACATTAATGTAGTGCTGTGTGTGGTGTCATTAAAAACATGTATCGAATGTTCAGAAACAACCTGGAAAGCTTTTAAGAATGTTGCAGGGTACGTTGTACTGAGAATTAATTGTTAAGAAAAATATTCGGTACGTTGCGCAACTTCCGAATTAATTTTCAATGAAGTTAGCCAATCAGGTCTTTGTGCTCGCAAATTCAAGCAGTCCACCGGGGAAGGTGCCGCAAAACGTGTTCTTCGTTTGCGACATGTGATGGTAGTATTGATCGAATACAAGTCTCGTGTGCTATCAGCTACGCTATGGAAGCAACTGACACTAATTGTATCTGGAGGGGCCGCTTGAATCTGCGCGCAACTGCCTAATTGGCTAAATTTAATGGTAATTAAACGTTTCGAATTTTTTTCTTAACAATTATTTTTTAGCACAAGCTTCTCTGCATCACCTTTACAAACTTTTCGGACTGTTTCTGATCACACTTTATTTATAAGAAGAACCATTGTGCGTATGTATGTATAGATGCTCCACGTCTCCACTTAAACCACTGGATCGATTTTAACTTAACTTGGTGAATATATCACTTAGCATCTGGAAAGAAGTGTTATGGAGATAAGAACCATCTTCCTCGCTTAGGGGTGGGAGTGAACGTGCAAATGAGTGGGCATGAAACCATACGTCAGGAACGCCTTGAGCAATTTCAGGGAAATTTGCTATGTATACGACTCATTATTTCTATTAAGTACTGTGGGAGTAAAATACCCCTAATATTTCCTATGAATGGTGGTTTGAATGAAATGCAAAAATGAGCGAAATATGTTAAATGTGTGTGTTTGTGTCAAGCATATGTGACTTACGTATACGCAGGCAAAACCTTGAGTTGAAAGCACCTTACTTGGTAAACGGCCGTGCGACTCGTAACACGAGACAATGTACATTGCGAGAAGCTTTACTCACTAAAGGGGCCGTTCAAAATGGCACCCTCGCCTTCCCCCCAACCCACGACCTAAATGTCGTATTATTGGCCACGACGCTAAAATGAGAGAAAGTCTGGAACATATGAAGGTGTAACGATGATATATTAATGAATACAGTCTGTCTTATTACATAAATTGTAACATAATATATCAGTCATCTGCTTCAATAACTGCATTATAAATTCTTCATATGAAATTAAGTTAAAACTAACCACTTCTAATTTCCAATTTTTATTACACTCCGTGTAAAACAAGGATAGCGAGCAGCGAAAGAAAATTGTTTCTGAACTAAGAACATATTCAGGGAAGACAGGGATAAGGTAAGAACTGAATAAACACACAGACTTTCCGCGAACGAGTTAGGAAGTTTCTGAGGTTTTGCAGGAGAATCAGGACCAATGGGAACAGCTAGAATTCAAACAGAAAGACGAAAGTAAACCATAACACTAAAGAATACTTTGTAGCATGTAAAGGCGAAAAAATTGAAACGTACTTTAACAACTGACAGATACAAATAATAAATGAAAGTATTATGGTAAGTAGCTTCTTATATGGAAAAATAGGTGACACAGGACATTTTAATCCGTCTCTAACGACAAATATTTTTCGCGGTGCGAAGTGGAACGTGTCCTATCGTTCTTCTTTTCATTTACTTCACTGATAGTCTTACTAAACATGAGAATGTGATTAGTGAAACGTGTATTGATTCCACGAGAGCCTCCCTAACTGCACAGTCAGCGTGTCTGACTGCCAGGCTGAGGACCCTCGTTCGATCCTCTGCACTGTTCCGCTTGATAGGAGGACTGGAATGGTTCCACTCAGCGCCGTGAGGGCCGCTGAAGAGCCACTGCAAGGGGAAGCTTTGAAAGCGGCCAGTGACAGGTGACAGAGCGATGTGCTAATGACGTACGTACCTGTACTACACACGATACTATCTTACCATACCATCACGGAATCAACGTACTATCACTGTTTCGTTTCAGTTTAACAGAAAATATTAATGGACTTGCCCATTCGAGTACATACGCCAATTTACTCTGAGTAATTAATGTGTAACTGTTGGCGGTTTTTGTTGCTGAATCGACGATGCACAACAAGTTGAGAGGGAACTGCATTTAAGATTCTTTGAAAACTGTTAAAATCACGATCATTCTAGAAAGACACATGTAAGACAGGTACTTTGAAGAAGGGGACATGCCCTTATTTTTGTCGGGCTCTCATTCAATGTTCATATTGCTAAAACATCTCATCATCATTCTCTTGAGGCCTTATTCCCGCTGAAATGAGGGGTCGCCTTGTTACTATTGATTTGGCTGTGTGAGTTACAGAGGGTGGTCAGATGCCCTTCCTGCCGCCACCCCTAACCCCCTGGGACGTATTAGTGTACCCCAGATGTCTGCATCTAATGTAACGTGTTTCAGATGTCTGCGAGCCGTGTAACTGAGGCGGAACGTGGGGACCAGCCCGGTATTCACCTGACAGGATGTGGAAAATCGCCTAAAAACCAAATCCAGGCTGGCCGGCACACCGGACAGATACGATCCGGGGCCGGCGCTCCTACCTGAGTCCAGGAAGCAGCGCATTAGCGCTCTCGGCTACCCTGGCGGGTCGTTAATAAAACATCTGGTAAATAATATAAAGAGGGGACGTGTACACGCTGTGAGGATCCTAAAACCAATTTCGAAATGAAAGTCATCATCGACTTATAAGACGAGCAATAAAATAAATAAAAAGTCAGAAAGAAACAAACTCACCATGATGGAAGTCAGGAGTATAGATGACGATTATTTATTTAAAAATAGAGAAGTGTACCAGATTAAATTAAGCAACACATTTAGAAACCACAGAAAAGGAGCCAAATGGAGCAACAAATGTGAATTATCACTATGTCTAGGATTCATGACTGTCAACTTAATTTTGACAAATTTAATAGAAACAGACCATGATTAAAAAAAGATATTGATTCTATGTTACCACACTCAAGAATATATACGTCGATGCTACTACACATCATCGGACTACTGAGAAATTCAGGACTGAAAGGGAATAAGGGAAGGAGAGGTATCAACAGAGGCCTACCATTCCCATAATTAAGGAAAATGTTCCAGATTCTCAAACTGAGAAAACGCATGCGTGTTAATGGAAGAAACTAATTCCATCCCGGTTTTTTTTTCTTTTGATAAAATTTCACTTTTTACCCGTAATGCAGGGTTAAAATAATGTGCAATCATGATACATGAAAAATCGTTCCTTAATAAAAATTGTACCACCAATCTGTGTCCTTATTTATGTGCAGTGTGGGCTTTTTCTTTACCCAGATATTGTAGAACCTAAATTATTTTTCGCTTTCAGATACTCATAGGAAAGCCGGCCGGGGTGGCCGAGCGGTTCTAGGCGCTACACTCTGGAACCGCGCGACCGATACGGTCGCTGGTTCGAATCCTGCCGCGGGCATGGATGTGTGTGATGTCGTTAGGTTAGTTAGGTTTGAGTAGTTCTAATTTCTAGGGGACTGATGACCACAGATGATAAGTCCCATAGTGCTCAGAGCCGTTTGAACCATTCGAACTCATAGGAAAAATATCCAAATCCTCTCGGAACCTTCACAAGATGTCACGAAAACAAATGAAAAAAAAAAAAAAAACAAAGATTAAGAAGATGCTAAAGCGCAAAATCTCGCGCGGCGGGAATCGGTTTCCTTTCGATGCAGGCAGGCGACTCCAGTTCTCCACCATCAAAGATAACGTCAAAATTTTCCTCCGGAGAATCATTGACTTTGATGAACGGTTTGCTTTCGTTCCGTTGCCAGTCTGTGCGAATACCACCGTTTGAAATGCACTGTACGTTGACATTCCTCTCCATGACGTCCAGTGAGAATCGATGTTTCTGTAACTGTTGCACGATTTTCGTGAAATCTGCTCGAAGTTCACGCGTGACCACGATCGCAAGAATGACTAGAATCAGACGAACAAGGTACACCGGAATCAGAGGAATAAGCTAATAAACCAAGTAATGACTTATCCATTATAGAGGAGCTAAATAGAAATTCAAAACGTATGGTCTCTTTTTACGTTTAACTTCATCAGCTCTGTAATACTACAATTTTTCGTAATATTAAGTCATTTCAATGATTCTGCCTAAATATAAATGTAGATATCGTAAGGTACTGTTGGCTGGGATATCCCACGGGACGTGTTCAGCTGCCTGTTGAATAAGGTGTTCTTCCTCCGCGCATATAGGCCCCCTTCCTAGCGAATGTGTGAGAATTGTATGTTTATTTGTAGAGAGTAGGTAAGTTTAATGGATGCGTGTGTACTGTAGAGTTATGTTTGTGTTGTATGATGATACCGAGAGAAGGCAGAGGGTGAAACTCGTTGCTGGCTCACAGATTACTCTCTGGGGTAGCACCAAGGGGCCCTCAAGCTTAACGTCTCCATCCTACGAACAGATCACCACAACAGTATCACATGTCCCCACTTCATTAGATGTTGCGGAGAGGTTTGGAATTTCATTCAGGAAATTGGTGCAAAGACTTGAGATCAGAAACTTCACACCACCACCTTTCCTCTTCTAGGCAGCCGCATACTGGCAATGAAAATTTCTTCCACGTTGAGTCAGCTTCAGGGGTTGGATAAGGTGTAACACCAATATCAATATTATCTAGACTTATCCCACATAACTTCTTTGACTGCTTTTACTTAATGTGATATCTGTATAACCATGCTCTTCGATGTGACATTTACGTACATTTTTTAAATGATGCTGCCGCCATTTGACTAATAATTTTTATTTTAATGTAATACAATCCATATTTCGGCCTTAGACGATTTTCAAGTTGAAAAACTTATTTACATATCAAAACAAATCAGACTGGTACGAAATACAAATTCTTGTCGAAAAAGCATTTGTATTTCACATCAGTCTGATGTCTTTTGACATATAAATATGTTTTTGTACTTGAAAATGGTCTAAGGTCGAAATATGGATCGTACTCCAATAAACTAAAAATTATTACAGTCAAACGGCGGCAGCGTCATTCAAAAAAATTACCATGACTGTGGCTCCAGCTAAAATAAAAATTATCAAAAAATTATCTATGTAAACTTTTTATTCATTATTTATGTTCATTTATGCCAATATAATTAACCTGGATGTAATTTTAAAAGTAATGTTCTGTAAAAAAAAGGAAATTGTTAAAACTTGACTCGTAATATTGGTTCATGCATAGAGTACTTCGGTTTGTAATCATGTAAAACATGGAGGGAAGTCCCTCTCACAGAAATCCGTATGGCGAGAATGGAAAAGCTGGATTTGGAAGTCCAGCTGCAAGTCCCCTTTGTGGCAAGTCGGTGGGTAGCATGCAAAGTGTGTGGGGAACGAGGCGAGAAGAGCAGCAAGATTATATAATATAGCCTCGGATGTAAACGTACTTTGGCTTATTATTCGTGGTATACGTTGGTTAGCTCTGTACTACCGTGTTTGATGATGATATGAGAAAAGGGAGCGGGTGAAACCCTGTACCGTCACATAGCATTCTCCTCGCGAGTAGCACCAAGGGAGCCACCGAGCTAAACGTCCCAATCCGACGGAGAGATCGCCATCAACAATGACTCTTGAAACACTGTGGAGTGGCTTGGAATTTAATGCAGGACATGTCTGGTGATCAGGAATTCTATGCAACACTTCCTCCCCTTTCCCTGAAAGGCAAAGGGAGAGAACAGGTGTGTTCAACAAGACGAGATCGTTGACATTGTGAAGCTATATTTGGAGGAGGGAGTGGTTTTAACAAACTGTGATCCCCTTCCCCCCCTCGCCCTTAAATGGAGCGCTAGATCGGCGTCTCGTTGCTTACTCACTCAGGCGGTTTTCACCCACTTTCGACCAGCGATTATGTAACGAAACTGTGCTGGTAGTGTGAAGTGAGCAGAGGGGGCTGCCGTTAATGATTTCCCAGTAACCTTGCTAGTGATTCCTACCAATGAAGTGCAGAGCGTCATTCTCATGCTTGGTGCTAAGATTCTACGCATGCTTGGTACTAAATCTCTAGGTATTCATCTGCAGACATTCTGCAACTAGCATTTCAAGTGCATTTTGTACTATTTTGCCCCCAATTATAAACCACTTCTCTTGAAACACTCCATCTTCAGCTGGTTTTGCATTACTTTCAGAATTTCATTAATTTCGTTATTGACGACGTATCTTACACGTCTCCTTAAATACGCAACATATAAAGAAATCTTCTGATGCCTACATAAACTGTGCCATTTTCCATCTTCACAGGCGAAACCAGTTCACTTGCCGAAATAAGACCCAGGTTTGTTTTCTTCATATTCGTCTTGTTTTCAGTTGTTTGTGTTGCCAAATTTTCATTAGATCTTCTCGTATCATGTCGAAGTGGTTTCAGAATAATTTCATTTAATGTTCTATCGTGGTCCTACTATAATTTCCTTAAGACTCTTGGCTTCTCTTTAATAGTTCCCTTGTTGCAGTTGCAGTTTTCTGTTCCTTCGCTTTCTTCGTGCCTGAAACGCCTTTGCTGCTTGGATACGTACCCTTGTCTGGTAATTACCCCTTTTGTCTCTGCGTAATCTCCTTTTTCTAAGATTCTGAGCTTGTTATTTAATTTAATCTGGCGTACCTCACTATTATAATTGTAATAATCATTATCGACACGTCTGACCTCCTGCCTCAGGCCTGTTTCTTCCAGCCGTGTATCTACTATTACTCTGAATCTAAGAATCCTTTAAATTTTGAAGTATCTTAGGAGCTCCATGCCCTCTGCAGTTTCTTTACTGTTAGATAAAACAGAAATATGTAACATACTCTGCAGGGACCACATGAAATGCTTATTTTTATTAATAACGTATCTCTCTCTCTCTCTCTCTCTCTCTCTGTGTGTGTGTGTGTGTGTGTGTGTGTGTGTGTGTGTGTGTGTAATATAAAATTATGGAGGCCATTCATTAATGAGGAGAAGAAAATGCTCTTGCTATGTTAAAATGACTGTTCATTTCTTCATCAATGTCGTGCGTTTCGTCTAATGCAAGGCATCTTCAGATTGGTCTTGAATTAGGCGAAACGTGAGTCAATGAAGAATAAATAATCAGCCATTTCAACACCGTAACCAATACTGTTTTCTTCTCCACACACTACATACTGGTTGCTGTATCATCACACAATGGAATGGAAAACCTTTTGCCATTCATTAAAGAAGTTTTATTGAATAAAAATTGTGCATTGTGCTCCCATTGCAAATTGTGCACTATTCTCTTTTTGCATAACGAACCGCAGTATAAACATATCTGGCGACATTTTGAATTCACACGCCGATTGTGGGTGTATTTTCAGTGTACACTGCAGCGCTGCAACAGTGATTTCGTTAGTTGCGTTACGTCAAGAAAATTGCAGAGGAACCGTTTCACCCAAATGTAAGAAAATATAAAGTACTCTCCCTCTATCAGACTAACGTCTTTAATTTCTGCATAATTATCGTAGAGATCTACTGCATCACACACGTCAAAGTTTTTGATGTGGTACTTAGATTACTTTACAGTTCTTCCTCTGATTTCTGAAACCACTCCCAGTAAGTTTTAAAGATCGAGAGATTTATGACAGACAACCCTCTTGAATATCTTACCCCAGTTGTTGACATCCATTAGGAATATATTAACATCGTCATATATCAACTACGAACGTCACGACAACTCAGAGCTGCACGCATACAAAATTTATGCCGAATCGTAAAGTGATTCGTCATCCTCCGAGGAAAACTAATATTTCACTCGATGTCGTATGTGAATTGCGGTAAGGAAAATGAATCAAAGTAACGACTTTCGCCATGAACTAGCAACATCATACTTCCATCTGTTTTGAGTACCCAGAGTTTTAAACTAACGCTTACCTCGAAAAGAACACATTACTTTGTCGTTAATAAAAGGCGTCATTGCGGGAATAAAACAAGGGGCTACATGTCGGGTACACATACGAACTTTCAAGGTCGACAATTTAAAATGAGAAAGAGAAGAACCGATTTAATAAAACCAAGACTGTAAATCATTTAAACGATCTTTTACGTTCTGTTACGTGAGTCTTCCTTCTCCGCGTTTTTATCACAAATTGCCACTTAACTGGCAAATATATCTTGCAAACAAATCGCAAAGATCGGTCGTATTATGGACGTCTACATATCCTATGAAAGCCTCCACGTGAGCTGACCTCTACTAAACGATATTCAGGCCGACATAACACGAAGTGTTATACAGGTTTTCTCAAAAACTTACGATACAACTTTAATGTGTTATAGCACGCAAACTAATTTAGATATTCCAACCATGTCTGGCTTATGTGACGCACTATCTAATGAAGTTTTTATGCCATTCAATCAGTTTCAACATGTGCGACTTTGACGGTGCGCACAACATCCAGTATGTATTCAAGCTCTATCCACAGTCGGCGCAACGTACCCGTGTTGCATGCCAACCTTGTATAGGGCAGTAAAACGGGTAAAATTTTCAGAATCTCAGAGCGAAGGTATCTTGCTACGTTACGGCAATGTCGGCACGAGGCTGCCGCAATGAAAACATGTCGCCACTGAGACTGTGTCAGAGCGAAACACAACTTCGGCGTTTGTGGGGAGCCGGGTAGCAGACTTCAGCATAATGCAGTGAGTCAGAGCAACCAAACTGGGTCATGACACCTTCATTATGTGACGAAAGAAAGGCTAAGGCGAATTCAACAAACGACATCAAGAGCTTTAAAGAACCAGTTCTATACTATCACAAACTCGTTAAGCAAGCACGGCAAAAGGAAAACCGCGGTTACCCTCGTCAATTCAAGCCCTATGCGGTCATGACGAATGACTTAACATTAGCTACTACTTCGCTCTATGAATACCCCAGCAGTTAAGCTCGTAAGGCAATCAGTCAGACGGAGGCTTACATGACGTTCGCACTTGAATCCCTGATTGCAGCGCAGTGACGTCTGGCACAAGTTTGTTGTACATTTCCTGCATACTACAGATAACAAAATACGCCCAGACATTTCGGTGGACCGAAGAGGGCCTCCCTGGACTGCAGGCCAATATCGTCGAACTTCACAGCTATACTTCAACCGTTGTACCGGTACGACTGGATGACGAAGAAATGTGGTGAGCGGAAGGGGACACAGCACCTCCCAAAGTCGGCGTGTGTACAGGGTGACAATTATTGAACTATGTGAAATAAAGTCGTCCTATCTTCTGAATGTTTTGCGTTATGATGTTCAAACTGAACCCTTGGCCGCGGGGCATAATGAGAATTGGCATGCGCATGCGCGTGGTTTGGTTTAGCGACGAAGCCCACTTTCATTTGCATGGGTTCGTCAATAAACAAAATTGGCGCATTTGGGGTACTGAGAATCCGCATTTCACGATCGAGAAGTCTCTGCACCCTCAAAGGGTGATTGTGTGCTGTGCAGTGTCCAGTCACGGAATAATAGGTGCGATATTCGTTGATGGCACGGTGACTACCGAACGGTACATGAAGGTTATGGAAGGTGACTTCATCCCCATTATCCAGAGTGACCCTGATTTCGACAAGATGTTCATGCAAGACAGGGGTCGACCCCATCGAAGCAGGAGAGTGAGTTCCTGGAGGAGCACTTTGGGACGGCATTCTGGCGCTAGGGTACCCAGAGGCCACTGACATGGGCCTCGATTGGCAGCCGTGTTCTCGGGATCTGATCACATGTGACTCCTTTTTGTGGGACCATATTAAGGACAAGGTGTACAGCAATAACTCCAAAACCATTGCTGAGCTGAAAACAGTCCTTCAGGAGGTCATCGACAGCATTGATGATCCGGCACTGGAATGGGACATGCAGAATTTCGCTACTCGTCCTCGCCACACCATCTGCAACGATGCCAAATATATCGAACATGTCAAAACCTAAATCCTAAAACCTGTAGTGACGTTTACATGTTGAATAAAGCGTGTGCGCGCCGTTTTTTGTATCTAATTTACTTTTTTTTCATATAGTTTGTAAGGTGTCAGGCAAATCCAACACCTTCCATGAAAACCCTGACGTGATAAGCAAATCCAGTAGTATGTCACATAGCTCCGAATAAATCGTGACATTAAATTAATCAAAGTAACCCGAGTAATGAGTGAGCAAATGGAATACCACAGACTAACACAAGAATGCCTAAATGCATTTCATACCTTCCCACCGTGAGACAGACGCAGTTCCGAGGGGAGAAACGAGAACAGAAGCCGAGAGCAGAACCGTGTTAAGCTAGAAGGCCCTACGATAAGGGACTGACACCCACGTCGCCAGCTAACCGACAGGACCACCTCCCAGCCCATGTTAAAAGCTAGAGCCCTCCAGAAGAACAGTATAGATCTTACGATAACACTAAAAGGGTCATACCAGCCGCAAGTTTTAGCGTGAGACTTTTTCGCGTCTCTGTTACGTTGCAAACGTTAAAAACATTGCCCCACCACGAAAAGTAACCGACAGAACCACCCCCCAGCCCATGTTAAAAGATAGAGCCCTCCAGAAGAACAGTATAGGTCTTACAATAACACTAAAAGGGCCACACCAGCTGCAAGTTTTAGCATGAGACTTTTTCGCGTCTCTATTACGTTGCAAACTTTAAAAACATTACCCCACCACGAAAAGTATAACGTTTCTCATTAGATAGACAGAATTTTTGTAGGCGGAGCTTAAGGTTAACATTGAGACCCTGATTGGTCGAATTAAAGCACAGCCAGACAGTTTTTTTTAAAACTAACTTCGGTAAATTGTAGTAAAGAGAAGTTAGAAAAGAGTTGCTTCGGAGACGGCGAGCTGTACGGAGCTGCGTCGGCCGCCGCCCCCTGACGAACACCGACAAGGTCATGAACGCACACGATGCCGCATTTTTGAGCGCATAAGGCTTCACTCAGAACTGCAGAAGTCTCATCTGTTACATCCCCTTTTTACGTAATACTAGTGTCGATCGTAAATTGAAGCTCATGGTATTCACATTTGCTACTTGAAGTAAAAATCTGAAACGCAATGATTTTTCTGTTATATAATTATTGAGAAGCCACATCAGCTACTGTAATTTACGACAAGTTAGATAAGTAATTAAAGATAATTGAGGGTCACTGTAGACCATTTTGATAGTTTCCTCTTTTGTGAAACTTAATTTAAGCCTAGATTATAGATGTGATATGGCATAGGTCATCCGTCGATCCATTGTAGAACTTGGAAACCCATTCAGGGAATATTCGTTCACATTTTTGTTGAACGCAGTTGGTTTTTGTCATCCTGTATTAAAACATTTCCTTTTATCAATAGCGCAATTTATAAAAAATGTTTTGTGAGTAGAATAAAATTTCAAATGGTAAACCTAACTGCTTTGTCGACGTTATTTTACCAGCTAACTAAAAATAGGAAAGCCTTGAACCCCTTCCACTAAATTTAGTTAGTATTAAGATTCTTTTACAGGGAGTGCAGTGGAGCTGAGGCTGAAATCATTAAGCATTTGATTATATCATCGCTAGTCTCACTGAACTCTTCTGAACTCTACATGTCATGTGTGGTCTGGCGTCTCCTTACCAGCAACAGGTCCCAGGTTCAAACTAGTCAATTCCCTAAAAAACACGCTCAGAGCGTCGTTGCGTGAAAGTGGTAGGGAGACACAACTTAGAACAACAGACACCGCGCAGAATGTTAGAAGTTAAATAAGATAAGCCTTATTCCAAATGATTTCCTGTAAGTTCAATATAGACAACGGCCTTACCGCAGTGGATACACCGGTTCCCGTCAGATCACCGAAGTTAACCGCTGTCGGGTGTGGCCGGCACTTGGATAGGTGACCATCCGGGCCGCCATGCGCTGTTGCCATTTTCCTGGGTGCACTCAGTCTCGTGATGCCAATTGAGGAGCTTTTCGACCGAGTAGTGGCGTCTCCGGTCAACCTGGAGAGTGGTGTACTGACCACACACCCCTCCTATCCGCATCCTCAGCTGAGAATGACACGGTAGTCGGATGGTCCGGATAGGCCACTTGTGCCCTGAAGACGGAATGCTAAGTTCAATACACGCACCGCCATCACTCACAACCGCGGCGTCGCGGTACAGCCGGTGACGGGCAATCGCAAGCAGCGAACCGGCAGTGCATCAGACGGCTGGAACGAAGTATACGATATCAGCTGCCTTGAGCGAACTTAAGGCCGCTTACTACATCTAGCGGGTTCCTTAGCGGACATTGACAGACGATGCCAACCACGTGTCAAGGCCCAACCTGTATTTTTGTGGAAATAAATAATTCTGAATCTTCTTTCAGTGCGCCTAGTGGCGAGCACGGGTCGTACTATCCTTCCAAGGAAAGCTGGCGAGGGGCCAACTGGGAGAGTGCCATGTCCAAGACCAACACTATGTACGCCCTCCCAGTAGCCGCCTCTTGCACCTGTGTCTGCTGTGGCAATGGCAGAAACGATTCGTTTCTTTAAATTACTGATGTCGTGACAGGCGTTTGGAAGACTCTGTCCTTGACATACGCCATCATAAAGACGTCCGTCGGTGTACTGTCAGGAGACCGAGGGGGCCAGGGAATTGGACCACCTCTGGTCTGGTGGTGAGACCTGACCCATCTCGTCTTGCTCTGCGGTCTTCCATGAACCATTCGGCATACACACGTTGCCCTGACGAAACACTTCGTCCCACACGACAAGCATTTCCCCAGATGAATGCTTCACATTCTCTCATCCCAATAATGCGCCCTCTTTCAAACTCCCTGATTTGACGGCACTGTTCACGCATACGTCTGCGAGGCATCCTGCACGTTTGCTCAAGTCACACGAATCCATTACCTTCGGTTTATAGCGACAACAAGAACCGCAGGTACATTTTACCTCTTGGTGGTGTTGAGTCGCAATATCGATGTTGATCTTATGCCCACGAACCACGATGGTTCAAACATCATCTCTGCAGAATATACTAACGTACATGTCCTGTGAATATGATCGTCCTATCTCTAGTCGTTCAAGGTGTTCTATCTGTTATGAACATGAGTGTACCACGTAACAACGGCTCTTGCCTTGATAACGGTCTCAGTTCGGCAAGGGACAGATCCCACAAGTTTCTTGGGTACGCCACATCCAGCTTAAGGCATTTATTGGGATACTCTAAAGTTCACAAGACTTTTGTGCAAACTTGACATCATTTTGACGTTACACGCACTTATCGAAGACTGTAGGATCTGGTGTCGACTTTCATCTACATTCGATGCTGGGTGGTTGCGAAACACCATACTGGATTCCATAATTACGTACCGTAACTTACGTGTTACGAAAGAATGCCATTTCAAGGCAGTCGCTCATTGAAGATTTATAAGAACACGTCATTCTTAATATGATTTGTTATAATTAAACATATCATAATCGCATATTGGTGGTTAAAGTCTTCATGAGACCTAAGTTACAGTACTGAAGGCAAGCTTTCGCTAGGTCTCCGTGGTGAGTGATTACAAGCGTTGAGTAACGGACTGTAATGTATCTATAAAGTGCATTCTGCTGTATCTCAAGATTTTTTCTCCTTCACGTTCCTCAAAGTTTCTGAGCTACGTTATGAAGTTAACAGAATCATATTCCACCGGCCGGTGTGGCCGAGCGGATCTAGGCGCTACAGTCTGGAACAGCGCGACCGCTACGGTCGCAGGTTCGAATCCTGCCTCGGGCATGGATGTGTGTGATGTCCTTCCGTTAGTTAGGTTTAAGCAGTTCTAAATTCTAGGGGACTGATGACCTCAGAAGTTAAGTCCCATAGTGCTCAGAGCCATTTGAAGAATCATATTCCGTAACATGTAAATATGAGAGTGCTCTCTCTCTCTCTCTCTCTCTCTCTCTCTCTCTCTCTCTCTCTCTCTCTCCGGAGGGAAGTGACGTTGTCAACAATTTAGAAATTAAGAATGAAACACGCAAATCCGAATAAATGTTCAAAACCTGTCGATCATCTAGTAAAACAAACTATCACTCAGAGTAAAAAAGCATAGAAAAGAATGACACATTTGCAAAAGAATTAAAAGGCAACTTAGTCACAGAAATCTATATAGTACAGAAGAAAATTTACAAGCTAGTTCTTTTACAACCCTTCTTTGTCAGACAAAAATGTCTTCATTTGAAGTACATCTTTCACCACCGATATGACGTTTTTCTTAATTATAATATAACAAATTTTATCAATACCAACCCGTTTTCGAGAGATCCTCAATGTTTGAAGACAGCATTCACTCAATAGACAAAAGATAAATGAGATGCTGGTGTATTTCGACTGCTGGAATGGCTCCCCCTCCTTTCTAATTACAGACCATGAGACATATTCGCCGGAACCGCGCGACCGCTACGGTCGCAGGTTCGAATCCTGCCTCGGGCATGGATGTGTGTGCTGTCTTTAGGTTGGTTAGGTTTAAGTAGTTCTAAGTTCTAGGGGACTGATGACCTCAGAAGTTAAGTTCCATAGTGCTCAGAGCCATTTGAACCAAGACATATTCGCCTCGTGTATTGTGAACCGAACGCTCACGAAAGTCAATAGACAGCTCTTTTAGTCTTCAATACAACGTGTGACGTGAGAATGGCGTCATATTTGCATTAAGTGTTGTGAACATTAGGTTACGTCACTCACTGACGATGAGATCCTGTAGAGTTACAGGTGTGCAAGTAAGTTGACTGCTGATCCAAATAGTTCCAGACAGGTTCTGTGGGATTAAGATCGTGTGATTTAATACACCAGTCGAAGCACCATAGTGGCTCTCAGTGTTCGTTAAACCACGAAGGTATGAGTACACACGCCAGTTATCACCTTGTAAGACGTGAGTGTCCATAGCATATCCATCAAGAAGATGTAGAAGAAATGGCGACACTTGGCCACCGATAATATTGAAAAAAAAATACTGGTTCATTTTCACGGAAACCTGAAGGAATTGGGCCTAGTCGTGGTACTAAAAACACCCACAAAATTTTGCAGGATGACCTGCGGGCTAACCTCCGCACTGGGCCGATTATGCATCAGATGGTTTTGTATCGTTTGAAAAGATGCAGAATCGCAACCTCTCGAACCTCACTACACATCTCCGTCAAGTGGTGTCCAGTTTCTGTATTGTTTGAACCAATGAAGACGTGCTGACTCATGTGCCGCTGTGAGCAAAGGCCTTTTGTGCGGTATCCGACTCCAAATATCCATTGTGTTGCACTTTGGCATCCGCTTATGCCTCGTTAATGCAAATGGGTGGTAGGTGGCCCAATGGTTTGTCGCCGTGGGAGTCTGGATAGGCAAGCAAAAGATTAGTTGATACAAATGCAGTTTGAATAAATACAGGGTGTATCAAAAAGAATCATCCGACTTCAGAAAATCATAACAATTATGTTATTTCAAATATGTGCGTGAACAACGTGCTATAGGAAAGAGCAAACTCTCGAGTTTTATATGGTTCCCGCTAAATAGCAGCAGTGTGCGACCACTTCAGTTCTAGAAAAAAATGTCGGAACAACAGAAAGCGTTTTGTGTTCTACGTTTTACGTGGTACAGGTCAGTAATAACAGTTCAGCGTGACTTTCTTACTAGATATGGTGCGGGTCCCCCTATAGCACAGAGCACTAGACGATGGCACGAACAATTTCATAAAAAGAGTGTTTGTGTTAAGGCAAATCGCCTGGCGGTCCTCGAGTGTCTGACACAGTCGAACGCATCCGCCATAGTTTCGCAAGGAGTCCGCAGAAATCCGTTCACCATGCAGCTCGACAGCTCATCATGCCCCCGATGTCCGTCTGGCGTGTGTTGCGTCGACGTTCACATATGAAACCATACAAAATACAACTAATTCAAGCTCTTTGTTAAGGTGACAAACACCAACGTGTGGAGTTCTGCAATTTCGTTCTCGGCAAAATGAAGGATGACTTTTCTTCCAAGCTTAGTGTTTAGTGATGAGGCAACATTCCATTTAAATATAAAGTGAACCGCCATAATGTGAGGATATGGGGTACGGAACAGCCACATGAAGTTGTAGAACATGAAAATGTACGGTCCATTTTTCTTTGCCGAGAACACTGTTACAGAACGCACGTATCTCGATATGCTTGAGAACTTTCATTTCCCACAGTTGGAGACTGATTCGATCGACTTCATTTACCAACAGAATGGGGCACCGCCACACTGGCTTCTGGAAGGGCGGGAATTTTTAAATCAAAGTATTACTGAACGATGGATCGGTCGCACTGAACCAACTGATTCAACCTTACATTACTGGCCTCCAAGGTCACCACACCTGGCTATATGTGACTATTTCTTGTGGGGGTTATCAACAACAAAATGGTTCAAATGGTTCTGAGCACTATGGGACATAACATCTGAGGTCATCAATCCCCTAGACTTAGAACTACTTAAGCCTAACTAACCTAAGGAAGTCACACACATCCATGCCCGAGGCAAGATTCGAATCTGCGACCGTTGTAGCAGCGCGATTCCAGACTGAAGCACCTAGAACCGCTCGGCCGGCTATCAAAAACAATAAACGAACTGAGCTATCGCATAACAGCAGCTGTGGGAGCTGTAACTCAAGACATGCTCGCTGCAGTGTGGGAACAATTTGAATACGGCAGTGACATATGCGGTGAATCTCAAGGGGATCATATTGAACACCTATGAAAAGTCCGCCCCGATGGCTGAGTGGTCAGCGCGACGGATTACCATCCCACGAGCCCGGGTTTGATTCCCGGCTAGGTCGGAGATTTTCTCCGCTCAGGGACTGGATGTTGTGCCGTCTTCATCATCACTTCGTCCCCATCCGGCGTGCAGGTCGCCCAATGTGGCGTCGAATGTAATAAGACCTGCACCAAGGCGGCTGGACCTGCCCCGCAAGGTGCCTCCCGGCCAATGACGCCAAACGCTCATTTTCATTTACCTATGAATAGGTACGGAAAAAAACTTTTTAAGTTTCCCGTTCATCAAAGAACAAAATTCATGGTATGTGTTTATTAGTCTCGAAAATACAGAGATGCCGAATCGGATGATTCCTTTCGATACACCCTGTATATTGTGCTCAACTTATTCTGAAGAACTGCTACACTGTTGACAACTTGTTACAGCCGTGGCAAGCAACAAACAGAGACCAGGGGTGGCAATGCGTCTACATACACTAAATGTTCGCCGGTAGAGCTAATTATCAACAACTTGGAATAATGGTCGGCATCAACTATCAACAAGGAACTCTCAATAGAAGCACGGAAATAGAAGACTGCTGCCCAGGTGACTGCCGCTTATAACATAGTGCAGTGTATTGTAGTGCATTTAACTGGGGACCTAGAAACGACGGAGAGTCTTCGTCCCCGTCGTAGCCCTCAGTGGTACACAACCCCACAACAGGCTATAGCAGTCTACTCACCCCATCGCCTCCCCACAGAGAACCCAGGGTTATTGTGCGGTTCGACCCAAGTGGACCCCGGGAACGTCTCATACCAGACGAGTGTAACCCCAAATGTTTGCGTGGTAATTATGGTGTACGCGTACATGGAGACAATGTCTGCGCAGCAATCGCCGACATAGTGTAATTGGGGCGGAATACGGTGAACCAGCCAGTATTCACCGAGGCAGATGGAAAACCGCCTTAAAAACTGTAAGCAGATTGTTTAGGTTTTTATGTTGGTAACGCCACGCAGCGCTCTGTATGAAAATCACTGCCTGTGCTGTGTGCTGTCTGTGGCTGGATGGACCCATTGTTGGAATATTTGCTTGTGTAGTGTTGGGCAGTTGGATGTGAACAGCGCGTAGCGTTGTGCAGTTGGAGGTGAGTCGCCAGCAGTGGTGGATGTGGGGTGAGAGATGCCAGAGTTTCGAGCGGACGATCTGGACGTGTGTCCGTCAGAAAAAGGAAATTTGTTTAATTTGGTGTCACAAAAGTACATATATATATATATATATATATATATATATATATATATATATATATATATATATATAATGACTTTTGAACGCTATTAAGGTAAATACATTGTTTGTTCTCTATCAAAATCTTTCATTTGCTAAGTATGCCTATCAGTAGTTAGTTAGTGCCTTCAGTAGTTAGAATCTTTTATTTAGCTGGCAGTATTGGCGCTCGCTGTATTGCAGTAGTGCGAGTAACGAAGATTTTTGTGAGGTAAGTGATTCATGAAAAGTTTTGGTTATTGTTAGTCAGGACCATTCTTTTGTAGGGATTATTCAAAGTCAGACTGCGTTGCGCTAAAAATATTGTTTGTCAGTTTAGTGATGATCAAAATAAGTAAAGATAAAACTGAGTATGTTCAGTTTTGCTCAGCTGTCTGAAAATCAAGTAACGTAGAAGTTTACCAGCACAATCATGCTTAATTTTTCAAAGGGAACGTTTCAATGTTTGCCGTCGACGGGACGTTAAACCATACTCTTCTTTCCTTTTTCAGTTTCTTAAGGATCGAGCAAACCATAACCTACCACAAACATCGCAACAACATAGCAACGAAATTTTTATCAGTTAAAACATTAGTTTCTTTGCTCTACTAGTCTCGAAACTTTGCAAACGGACTCAGGATGATTCAGTAACCAATGAACCTAATAGTTTATAATACACACGGTTCGTAACAGATTCGACAATGCGTTACATTCTTTCTCTAACCAACGGAGTCAACGTGGCAATAAACTTAAAAACAAACTGATCCAGTGCGAAGCTTAAGGCTCCTGTTCTGAGTTCAGTGTGCTTATGCCAATATTCTCTTCCGAAAAGGCAATACGAAATCGTTCCTGTGTGTACAGCGTTCATTTCATCATATCTTTGAAACAGTACCGCAAAAGATTTTATACAAATTATTCAGTGTCGAACTTACACTGATTCACGATGTCTTTGTCATAATTCTTACCTATTAGTCAGGCATACGGCTATGACAATGACTCTCTATGTTGTGTTTCTACAGACGTCGGTAGCATTAAAATTAACAAGCTCTAGTGTATTGTTGGCTGAGGAGCTGGAATCATATCAGTGGAATTCAGTGGAATCAAACTGCTACAACAAACGCGAGGAACGCGTAGATTAAAAAAAAAAAAAAAAAAAAAAAAGGAAATATTTTGAAATAGAGCACTTTGACGAACTAATATTACACAACATCAAGCTCTCATCAAGACAGGTACGCAATATCAGAATGCGACAAATGACTCCCGAAGCTACCTCCCAATCCGTACACATTACAAAGCAACGGGAAAATGAACAAGCAATACCTTCCTAGAAGTTTGTAGCCTTATCATGTACAAGCAACCTAACTTAAAGAAAATCAAAAGATTCTTCGGTATAGTCTAACAGACACCATTTGTCACAGTCTACGGAAGATGAGGGGTTTTTCCCCAAATGCGAACAGACTGCGACTTTTCGAGAATGCTTTAAGCGCGGAAGAGTCCTCAGTGTCTGTCCCATAATGTCATACAAAATTTTATCATAATTAATTTGTTAGATATGGTCACAATGACAGGGTTGTTATTAGCTATAGATTTGTCTGAACGAATAGCTGATTGGCCTAAATGATTTAGAAACTTCAGGAAGTGCTCTGAACTTGTGAAATCTGGGAGTCCATCGCGGACCCTGGTGGAACGAAGTCAAGCGGGACCTAAACGAGGAGCTTTATGTATATTCCTGGTTTTCACAGTCGGACGATTTCACCGTCTTGTGTTACTATCCTGAAAAGAGGATATGAGGTGAACATTAACAAAAGTAAAAAAAAGAATAAAGCGGTGCAGTGAATTATGTCAGGTTACAGCACTACAACACTTTACCTCATACCTGTCACATTATTTATTTTTGCAATCTCTATATTACTTCCGACTTTAAAGGGATGCAGTGGAAACGCAGGCAATGTCAGGGACCTTGCATTACGTCGCATCCAAAGACATTGTTAAGAGCGTCTCACAATCACTGTAGACTTGTTCAAAACGCTCCAATGCGTGTGAAATCTTATGGGACTTAACTGCAAAGGTCATCAATCCCTAAGCTTACACACTACTTAACCTAAATTATACTAAGGACAAACACACACACCCATGCCCGAGGGAGGACTCGAACCTCGGCCGGGACCAGCCGCACAGTCCATGACTGCAGCGCCGAAGACCGCTCGGCTAACCACGCGCGACCACTGTAGACTTGCGAGGCCGAGCAGGCTGAGAGCAGAGTTGCAAGACGGACGTAAAGTGGCTGAGTTAGCGTACACAGTATTAAGTGCTTTGTCGATGTGGTATCCGAAGTATGGCAACGTATTGAGAATTCCCGGGCATTTATATGGGCCATCGTACGATGAATAATCGCGAATAAATGACAAAATGGATTGGCGGAAGAAGGATACTCTGTGACCAAAATTAATACAAATTGTTCGTTGCTGGAAGAAGAGCATATTGCTAATTATTGTTGCCACAAAATCATTACGTCGCGCCAACTGCAGCTTCACCGCAAAGTAAGACTGTTTCAATTAGCAGTTTAGTATTATTGAAAACTCAATATTTGAGAACATTATAGTGCTTTCTGGTAAACCAAAAATAGCATTTAGTATTAATGATACTTCCAAGTTATCAACCAACAGTAAGATAATTTTCCTATCGTCATTATTAGCGAGTTCCAGATTATTTAAGGACACATTATTTAACATACAAGAATTTAAATGCACTAGCTACTGAAACTTATTTTTTGCTATTTCATGAAAAGAGAAACAGTAATAAGTAACTGAAGTCTTTGATTCATTTAAATTCTGTAATTATCTGAGAAGGAAGTTAAGTGCATATCAAGTGACTCGAAAATATTGGCAGAGTGAAGTGATATATTGTGATTAGCAAAAGTGATAACAATTTATGTGATTCATAAATATGATGTGTGGTCTTGGTTCCCGTAATTTCGGCGTTGCCAGAACTGATTGGTGCTATTTTATGAAATCATGCTGAACTTAAGTGTTGTAAAAACTGGTATGGAATATTGATTAATCGTAGGTATTCCTTCACAAAATATGATGACAGTAAATGTTATTGTGAAGAATTGACTGCTTCACGTCCTGCTAGTAACCAGTATTGGTTTACATTGGTTCTCCGAATACAAGTCAGTAATTGTTATGTAACATAATTTTCAAAATAACGTATGGAATATCAAAACTTTTGCTCACTCAGAAGCTGGTGACCATACACACTCATTCAACAGTTAATATTCCAATCAGTATCAGTTACGTAATTAATTACAAGCTCCACTAACTACGCATAAATAAATAACTTCATTACACTTGCTTTCAATCGTTGTGCAGTATAATTATCTGTGCTTTAACGATCAGTAGTACACTCACCGGCATCCTTTGGTCAAATTATTTTTCGGAACAGACGCCGTGACTTGAAGTTAAAGAACATTAGGTCACACGTGTCATTAATATACCGAAGGTGTTGGTCGGGTCACAAAGTGATACTAATGACAAGAGATTACGAAATGACACACTAAAAGCAGTAGATGACATTTGTTCTTAGGGCCGAAAAATAACTGACGATGGCGGAAGTGATGGGGACATAAAATTCAAACTGGCAACAGTAAGAAGAGCTCTCCTGAAATAGTAATATATGTTGGCATCTAATATAAATATTTTAGGAGGTATTTTCCGAAGTGTTTGTTTGCCTTATCTGGAAGCGAAAGGTAGAGCACAAACAGTACAGACAAGAAGAGAGAAAAAGTTTTTTAATGTAGTGCTACTGAAAATATTGAAGATTGTATGGGAAGATGGGATAACTAATGAAGAGGTGTCGAATGGAAACGAGGAGAAAAGAGCGCTATAATACAACTTGAGCAAACGAAGGAACAGTTTGATAGTATACATCTTGGAGTTTCAGGGAATAGTTAATTTGGTAATACAGGGAAATGTGTGAGGTAAACATTGGAGAGGGGCACCACAGCTTGAGCACAGTGAACATGTCCAAGCGGGTGCAGGCAACTTCAATTTCTTCAGCATATCTGTGACCCTTTTCCAAGCGGCAAAAAGACCTGTGAATATCCGTGCTACCCCTCTCCGTAGATGTTCAGTATCCCCAGTTAATCCTATCTGACACACACTTGACAATATTCTAGGATGGTTCGCACGGGTGTCTTGTAAGCAATCTCGCTTGAAGACTGACGTCATTTTCCTTCTATTCTTTCAGTGGGCCGAAGTCTTTCATCTGCTTCTCCTATCACTGATCCGGTGCTGTTATTCCATTTCACATCACTATAAAGTGTTACACCCAGTTATTTGTATCAGTTGACCGATTTCAGCTATGACTATTTGACATTGTAGTCTACATCTACGTCTACATTGCAAATCACTTTCAAGTGCCTGGCAGAGGGTTCATCGAACCACCTTCACAATTCTCTATTATTCCAATCTCGTATAGCGCGCGGAAAGAATGAACACCTATATCATCCCGTACGTGCTCTGATTTCCCTTATTTTATCGTGGTGATAAAATAAGGGAAATAAATCCCTATGTAGATCGGTGTCAACAAAATATTTTCACATTCGGAGGAGAAAGTTGGTGATTGGAATTTCGTGAGAACATTCCGTCGCAACGAAAAAGGCTTTCTTTTAATGATTTCCAGGCCAAATCCTGTATCATTTCTGTGACACTCTCTCCCATATTTCGCGATAATACAAAAAGTGCTGCTTCTGTAAAACTTTTTCGATGTACTCCGTCAGTTCTATCTGGCAAGGATCCCAAACCGCGCAGCAGTATTCTAAAAGAGGACAGACAAGCGTAGTGTAGGCAGTCTCATTAGTAGGTCTGTTAAAAGTGTCCTGCCAATAAAACGCAGTCTTTGGTCAGCCTTCTCCACAACATTTTCTGAGTTCCTTCCAATTTAAGTTGTTCGTAATTGTAATACCTAGGTATGTAGTTGAATTTACAGCTTTTAGATTAGACTTATTTATCGTGTAACCGAAGTTTAACGAGTTCCTATTAGCACTCATGTGGATGACCTCACACTTATCGTTATTTAGGGTCAACTGCCACTTTTCGCACCATTCAGATAAGTTTTCTGAATCGTTTTGCAGTTTGTTTTGATCTTCTGACGACTTTATTAGTCGATAAACGACAGCGTCATCTGCAAACAACCGAAGACGGCTGCTCAGATTGTCTCCAAAATCGTTTATATACATATAAGGAACAGCAAAGGTCCTATAACACTACCTTGGGGAACGCCAGAAATCACTTCCATTTTACTCGATGATTTTCCGTCAATTACTACTAACTGTGACCTCCCTGACAGGAAGTCACAAATCCAGTCACATAACTGAGACGATATTCCACAAGCACGCAATTTTACTACGAGCCGCTTGTGTGGTACAGTGTCAAAAGCCTTCTGGAAATCCAGAAATGCAGAATCGATCTGAAATCCCTTGTCAATAGCACTCAACACTTCAAGTGGATACAGAGCTATTTGTGCTTCACAGGAACGATGTTTCCTAAACCCATGTTGACTGTGTGTCAATAGACCGTTTCTTTCGAGGTAATTCATAATGCTCGAACACAATATATATTCTAAAATCCTGCTGCCTATCGACGTTAACGATATGGGCCTGTAATTTAGTGGATTACTCCTACTAACTTTCTTGAATATTGGTGTGACCTGTGCAACTTTCTAGTCTTTGGGTACGGATATTTCGTCGAGCGAACGGTTGTATATGCTTGTTAAGTATGGAGCTAATGCATCAGCATACTCCGAAAGGAACCTAATTGGTATACAGTCTGGACCAGAAGACTTGCTTTTATTGAATGATTTAGGTTGCTTCACTACTCCGAGGATATTTACTTCTACGTTACTCATGTTGGCAGCTGGTCTCGATTGGAATTCTGGAATATTTACTTCGTCTTCTTTTGTGAAGGTATTTTGGAAGGCTGTGTTTAGTAACTCTGCTTTGGCAGCACTGTCTTCGACAGTATCTCCATTGCTATCGCTCAGAGAAGGCACTGATTGTTTCTTGCCGCTAACATACTTCACATACGACCAGATTCTCTTTGAATTTTCTGCCAAGTTTCGAGACAAAGTTTCGTTGTGGAAACTGTTATATGTATCTCGCATTGAAGTCCGCGCTAAATTTCGAGCTTCTATAAAAGATCGGCAATCTTGGGGATTTTGTTTAAATTTGGCGTGTTTGTTTCGTTGTTTCTGCAACAGTATTCTATCCCCTTTTGTGTACCAAGGAGGATCACCTCCGTCGTTTGTTAATTTATTTGATATAAATCTCTCGATTGCTGCCGATACTATTTCTTTGAATTTAAGCCACATCAGGTCTACACTTACATTATTAATTTGGAATGAGTGGAGATTGTCTCTCAGGAAGGCGTCAAGTGAATTTTTATCTGCTTTTTTTGAATAGGTATATTTTTCGCTTATTGTTCGAGGATTTGGGGATTACAATATTCAATCTCGCTACGACAACTCTGTGTTCACTAATCCCTGAATCGGTTTTGATGATCGTTATTAACTCAGGTTTTTTTGTTGCTAAGAGGTCAAGTGTGGTTCCACAACGGTTTAGTATTCGCGTGAGCTCATGAACTAACTGCTCTAAATAATTTTCAGAGAATGGCTTCAGCACAATTTCGGATGATATTTTATGCGTACCTCCGGAATTAAACATGTATTTTCCCCAACATATCGAGGGTAAATTTAAGTCACCACCAACTATTATCGTATGAGTCTGGTACGTGTTTGAAATCAAACTCAAGTTTTCTTTCGACCTTTCAGCAACTGTATCATCTGAATTGGAGTATCAATTAAAAATGTCAAGTATCAATTAAAGTATCAATTAAAAATTAACTCTATGAACGGTTGTATCGACTGTAGGATACAACGGTATAGCCAAATGTAGAATTATGCCCCTCAATCATCTTTTGAAGGAGACGGCACCTTTTTGTTTTAGAAGCAATCCGAGACAGACGTTTTTCTGTTAGTACGGTAGATTTATACGGCACATCCCATTATCATTTATATTTTGCTTAATGTAAGTCTCATTGCAAATTTATTGTTTATGTGTGATAATTGAATATAGTGATGTTATTTAATATTTGTTTCATTTTATGTTAAAAGTCATCCTCAGCTACACTGCGTCTTGACATGGCGAAAGGTTCCGTGTTCTTTAAATGCACATAAAAAGCCCAGTACGAACCATTTCTTCGCTGAGTAAATGTTTTCGAAGTCTAATAAAAGAAGTCTTCATTTGAAGAGATGTCCACGGTCGAGTAAAGGAATCAGGACGGACCTTACACTCAAACCCGCTGTCAAGCGCGCCAAATAGAGAAGTGAATTTAAAAATATATATTTATTTAAGAAATTACTTCATTATTTTAATAAGTGTGGCTCAATCCCTGGCATTTATCCAGGCACATCAGAATTAATAATAAAAGAAAATTTAAAGCCGCTATAATGTGCCGAAATCTGTTTGCTTATATCTCGATGGGCAATTAATCCACAACCTTAAGTGTGGATGCACATTTACGTTGGACCACCAAAGGAAATCTAAATTTACCATGCAAGAAGAACATGGACAAGGACTGCAGACAGCTGACACTACGTGAGGCTATTAACTCTGTGTCCAGATGGTGCAGTGGTTACCCCCCGCCCCGTCCGACCCCGGTAGCTGAGTGGTCAGCGAGACAGACTGTCAATTCTCAGGGCCCGGGTTCGATTCCCGGCTGTGTCGGAGATTTTCTCCGCTCAGGGACTGGGTGTTGTCCTAATCATCATCATTTCATTCCCACCGACGCGCAAGTCGCCGAAGTGGCGTCAAATCGAAAGACTTGCACGAGTCGAGCGGTCTACTCGACGGAAGGCCCTCGTCGCACGCCATTATTATAGTGGTTACCCCGTCTGACTAGTAAGCAGGAGATGCTGGGTTCGAGTCCCGGTTCGGCACACAATTTCACATCGTCGCCGATAACTCCGCATTAAGTCCCGATGCAACTGATATCATTAGTTCCTCCCCTTTCCGTTTCTTTCTGCCCCTTCCATCTTCAATTAAATAACAAACATCACAGTGTCGATATATGCTCTTTATAGGAGCTAATCCCTGCTTTTAAGATTCCTAACCGACCCCGAATAATAAGTCACTGACGCACATGTATTTGACAAGCAGCACACATGTAGCATCAACAATGTGCCACCGAAAAAGCAAAAGTACGAGCAAATACGGTGATATGAAGAATTCTACACAAATTGAGAAAAATGTAAACTTACAGCAGAAACTGGACGTTCACAACCAGTAATAATGAATTATGTTTTCATACGAAAATGATACAGCTTTTAGAGTTCGGGCAACAGCTGTAAAGAATGAAAGCGGTGGTTTCGTTAAATTGACGTGACTAGCGAGAAACGCAACCTCGTATTAGCTTCCGCCGTAATCTCGGAAGAGCGCGCCGTACCGCGACTGCACAGAAGCGGGCCGGACGAAGAACGACGTGGCAGTAGGGGCAGCGAAAATAAAATATTGACCGCGAGTTGTCTGGTGTGATTGCGGTTTGATGCGGACGTTGTTATTTGTTGGCCACGCGGAGGGCGCGCCGCGCCGGACCTCAGTGGCATCCCCCGCCCTCTCCCCGCCTCCCTCAATCCCCCCCCCCTCCACCCCACCCCTCCCTCGCCACGTCTGTTAGAGAGTTGGGGGAGGCAGAGAGAGAAACGCCGGGCCAGATTTAGCGCGGACACAGGTGAACGTGACAGTATTTTCAAGAGCACCCTCAGCAGGAGGCAGGCGCAGTGTCCGGCCAAGCAAACCTACCGACGCCGCAATCTCTCTCTCTCTCTCTCTCTCTCTCTCTCTCTCTCTCTCTCTCTCTCTCTCACACACACACACACACACACACACTCATTTTCTTGCCCATTCGTTTCACTACGTCTCCGTAATTCTGTCTCCTCATGTGCTGACTTACCCCCTCTTCTCGTCCTCCCCACCCCCTTCTCACCGCGCTGCTCCTCCCGCCTAGGCTTCCACACATATTTCTCTTCTTTCTCTTTCTCCGCTTCCGCCCGGCTGGCTGCCTAGCCACTGTGGCACATCCTCGGGACCTTCCGCACGTGCTCTTCCTCGCTCTGTCTACACAGACGGCCACAAAGAGCTGTGGATGTAGGGAGGGATGTGGAGCAGGATGGACAGACGGAGAGTGAGAGAGAGAACAGCACGGCCCCCACCTCTCCACGGCCAGGGAGTTACAAGCACTCAGTTACATGTTAAATATTCACCGGCTCGGAAAATACAGTCGGCGTGGCGTCTGTGTCGCCGCTGGCCGACCTCTACTGGTATGTACGAAGGCACGTTGCAGCACTGCGGCACAGCGGCACTGCTCTACTAGGCCAGTGTCCGCGTCTGTTCCACATTTCACGCACATACGTAGACAGTACTCGACAAACGACCGATCTTTTATAGCTGCCTAATTAATCAACGGAGTTCTCCACAACAAAGATACCTGCTATATACACGGTGAAGGGAAACTGGTATTAAACAGCTCGTTCACTTCGCCGTACAGAATTGCTAGCAGTTGGCTGAAGTAATTGTATTGGACAAGATAAATACTACACTACTGGCCATTAAAATTGCTACAACACCAAGGTGACGTGCTACAGACGCGAAATTTAACCGACAGTAAGAAGATGCTGTGATACGCAAATGATTAGCTTTTCAGAGCGTTCACACAAGTTTGGCGCCGGTGGCGACACCTACAACGTGCTGACATCAGGAAAGTTTCCAACCGATTTCTCATACACAAACAGCAGTTGACCGGCGTTGTCTGGTGAAACGTTGTTGTGATGCCTCGTGTAAGGAAGAGAAATGCGTACCATCACGTTTCCGACTTTCATAAAGGTCGGATTGTAGCCTATCGCGATTGCGGTTTATCGTATCGCAACATTGCTGCTCGCGTTGGTCGAAATCCAATGACTGTTAGCAGAATATGGAAGCGGTGGGTTCAGGAGGGTAATATGGAACGCCGTGCTGGGTCCCAACGGCCTCGTATCACTAGGAGTCGAGATGACAGGCATCTTATACGCATGTTTTAACGGATCGTGCAGCCACGTCTCGATCCCTGATTCTACAGATGGGGACGTTTACAAGACAACAACTATCTACACGAACAGTTCGACGACGTTTGCAGCAGCATGGACCATCAGCTCGGAGACCATGACTGCGGTTACCCTTGACGCTGCATCACAGACAGGAGCGCCTGCGATGGTGTACTCAACGACGAACCTGGGTGCACGAATGGCAAAACGTCATTTTTTCGGATGAATCCAGGTTCTGTTTACAGCATCATGATGGTCGCATCCGTGTTTGGCGACATCGCGGTGAACGTACATTGGAAGCGTGTATTCGTCATCGGCATACTGGCGTATCACCTGGCGTGATGTTATGGGGTGCCATTGGTTACACGTCTCGGTCACCTCTTGTTCGCATTGACGGCACTTTGAACAGTGGACGTTACATTTCAGATGTGTTACGACCCGTGGCTCTACCCTTCATTCGATTCCTGCGAAACCCTACATTTCAGCAGGATAATGCACGACCGCATGTTGCAGGTCCTGTACGGGCCTTTCTGGATACAGAAAATGTTCGACTGCTGCCCTGGCCAGCACATTCTCCAGATCTCTCACCAATTGAAAACGTCTGGTGAATGGTGGCCGAGCAACTGGCTCGTCACAATACTCTGGTCACTACTCTTGATGAACTGTGGTATCGTGTTGAAGCTACATGGGCAGCTGTACCTGTACACGCCATCCGAGCTCTGACTCAGTACCCAGGCGTATCAAGGGCGTTATTGCGGCCAGAGGTGGTTGTTCTGGGTACTGATTTCTCAGGGTCCATGCACTCAAATTGCGTGAAAATGTAATCACATGTCAGTTCTAGTATAATATATTAGTCCAATGAATATCCGTTTATCATCTGTATTTCCTCTTGGTGTAGCAATTTTAATGGCCAGTAGCGTACGTGCTGGGCAGAAATCAACTCAAAATTTCACATATTTTTTGTTGTAGAGGTGTGACTCAGCTCTGCATGTTACTCTATCCTGTGCACGTCTCTCTACCTCTGAATAACTACTGCATCCTACATTCATTTGGACTAGCTTACTTCTTCTTCTTCTTCTTCTTGCGTTACGGCCTCTGTAGGACCACGGATAGCCTATTCGTGGACTGCATTTTCCTCTTTTTCTTCCAGAACCTCTTCATTCTTTCTCTTCTTTTCTCCCGCTCTTCTTCCGAGATCTTCAGTTTCCGTTTCTCCCGTCGGCTCCACTGGTGACACTCTATATATTTTCCTGTATTTTTCTCTGTCATTGATCTCCGGCATATTGGTCGGTGTATATTTGTTCCTCCAATTTTCCTTTCCTTCGACCTTGATCCCCAATTCCAACCAGTTCTTCCGAAGTTCAACAACCCACTTGGTTCCTGTCTTTCCCCTTGTCCTCCCTGTTGGTTCCCACGCTCTCTTCGTCATTCTGTCCATACTCATCCTAACTACATGTCCAGAAAACCTTGCCTTTTGAGTCTGATTTACCCGGATATTGTTCTCATGTTCCGGTACAATTCTTCCCTAGGTCTTCGCATCCACCTCTCTCCACCTTTTTTGGGACCTAGTATTTTTCTCAGTATTTTTCTCTCTTCTTTCTCTAGTTGTTCTGCCGTATTTCTTCCTAGTGCCATCGTCTCAGCAGCATTCCTCACCGTTGCCTTGTAGTGGCGTATCTTTGCCTCTGTGGATATATTCTTTTTATTGTATATGTCTCTCGTCATGCAGAAGGCTGACCTCATCTTCTTTATCCTCTCTGTTATTCCCTCCTTGCTCCTGTTCCTTCCTGTTATAAATTCTCCCAGATATTTAAATTGGTCCACCATTTGCACAGTGCCTTCCGGTGTTTCCCAGTCTGCAGTGGTATTTAATGTCTTTGTCTTGTTATAGGCGATCCGCAGTCCCATCTTTCTGGCTACCTAACTTAAGTTGTCGAGTTGTGTCTTTGCATCTTCTTCCGTCTCACTATTGCTATGTCGTTTGCAAAGGCTATGCAGTCCACTTGAGCCCTATAGTCCTTTTTGTCCCCCACATGGGTCTTTGGTATTCCCATTTCCTCGTTTATTGCTCTCCACAGCCTGATCACTTCGTCCAGTGCTATATTGAACCAACAATGGTCACAATCCATCTCCCTGTTTAATACCAGTCTTGATCTAGCTTACTGTACTCATCCTATACCTCTATCTATAATTTTTACTTTCCATACTTCCGTCCATTACCAACTTGATTGTTCTTTGGTGTTTCAGTATATGCCCTGCTAACAGACATTTTCTCTTAGTTAATTTGCAACACAAATTTCTTTTTTCCCTCATTTTCATTCATTGCCGTTTCATTAGGTAGTTGATCTTCTGTACCACCGCATATAATAAGTTTCTGTCGGGCTTAGTGGTAAAATACATGCCTGGAATTTGAAAGCTCGTGGGATCGACTTTTGTGCGGTATTGCAGTGCCTGTGTTCAGAAGTACGAAGCAATATTCCCTTGCCCGTGATTGACGACATATGGAAGTTTGAGTCTGGTCGTGAAGCTGCTCGGCCAGCCGAAAAAGAAGGCGACGGCTCGCTATAAGTGGGAAATCCGGGTTCGAATCTCGGTCCGGTACAAATTTTCATTGTCGTCATTCCATTATACAGCTGACGGTTTTCCAAATTCGCAATTGGGAACACATTTCGTGGATCAAATTCAGGTGAGACCTCGAAATTTTTCCTTCTACCTTTACCCTAGATATGCCAGAAACGACACGCTATTCTGATTCCACATTCAACCGTAGGTTCTCTTTCCCCGATAGGCTTACTCGGATAGATTAGAGGCGTACAAGTCGCCGAAATGATTTCCAGTTGAAATATTTACACCAGGCGCCTAAACATCCCAAGTGATGGACGCCCAGCGAATCATGTGCGATGCTACCGCTTTTTTTCACTAATACACCCTTTCCTAATTTGGATTGACATTATGCTGACCATGAGGCATCGGACTGAACCGATGGCAATAACATGTGGTAGCTGTTCGAAACTTAATCCTGCATATGCACCTAACGACAAGACAATGGATTGAAGCTACTACAGTTACAAGTTTGTACCAAAACGTAATAGTGGAGGGTTAAACATGTCACTTTCCTTACTAAAACATGCACTCTAATGACGAGATGGCTGGAGGATGGGAGGGTGGAGGGGGAGAGGGATGAATACCATAAGTGGTACACATTAATTTGAATACCATTGCCTAATACCATATACACTCCTACACAATATCAACCTTACTCAGCACAAAATATTTAACAAAAGTTACATAAAAAGACACACAGTCCAGAGACTAGTTTGATGCAGCTCTCCATGCTACTGTATCCTGTGCAAGCCTCTTCATCTCCAAATAACTAATTCAACCTACATTCTTCTCAATCTGCTTACTATATTCATCTCTTCGTCTCCCTCTACGATTAATACCCTCCACGCTTCTGTGTCGTAAGGTCTGGCGATTTGGTGGCCAATTAATCGTATTACCACGATCAATCCAGCGAATAGAGTAAGTTCGGTTGAGATGATCTCTCACACGTCTGGTAAAATCCGGTCAGTCTTCGTCATGCTGGAAGTACATTGCAATCTGCGTGGCCAAAGTAACATATTCAAGGCCCTCAACAAACGAATTATCCAGGAAATGCAAGTCATTCTATCCCGTCATTCGGTCTTGTAAAATGATTGGACCCATCGACATAGTGTACTTTTCGTAGGAAAACAAAGTAATTACGTTTGACATGTTACAGACTTCTGCATAACAATTGCGAACGTAGGTTAGCCACAGCTCATTTCAGAAGTGAGACATTTCTTTTTTGCGGTAGCAGAAATGTAATTGAGAGCACTGGCAAACTATTGGTCGACACTTTTATTATGCACAAATCAGAAAAAGTTTTGCATCACCCCACAACTTCAAAAAAAGTTTTGCATCACTCTGGTTCCCAGAACTCGTGAAGATAGACGTTGACTGTGAATACTGTATCACAGACCCAGTCCCTTTGACTGTTCAGAGATGTCACTAAACCAGCCCAAAGATGTAAACAACCATGCATGAGCAGCGCCTGTTACAAGGAGGGATCCGACAGCCGATCAGTTCCACCAGCAAGTAGGTACACGGCCCGTGTTGTCTGTAGTTCAACAATGGCCAGACGGTCAATACTGCGGTTCGATCAAGTCCGCATTTTTAGTTCGTGCCAGGAAAGGCTCTCAACAAGGGAAGTGTGCAGGTGTCTCGGAGTGAACCAAAGTGATGTTATTCGGACATGGAGGAGATACAGAGAGACAGGAACTGGCAATGACATGCTTTGCTCAGGCCGCCCAAGGGCTACTACTGCCGTGAATGACTGCTATCTACGGATTGTGGCCGGCCGGTGTGGCCGAGCGGTTCTAGGCGCTTCAGTCTGGAATCACGCGGCCGCTACGGTCGCAGGTTCGGATCCTGCCTCGGGCATGGATGTTTGTGATGTCCTTAGGTTAGTTAGGTTTAAGTAGTTCTAAGTTCTAGGGGACTGATGACCTCAGATGTTAAGTCCGATAGTGCTCAGAGCCATTTGAACCAATCTACGGATTGTGGCTCGGATGAACCTAAACAGCAACGCCACCATGTTGAATAATGCTCTTCCTGAAGCCACAGGACGTTGTGTTACGACTCAGACTGTGCGCAATGAGCTGCAACTTCACTCCCGACGTCCACCTTTGTAACCATGACACCATGCAGCGCGGTTCAGATGGGCCCAACAACATGCCGAATGGACCGTTCAGGATTGGCATCATGTTCTCTTCACCCATGAGTGTCGCATATGTCTTCAACCAGACAATCGTCATAGACGTGTTTGGAGGCAACTCGCTCGGGATGAACGTCTTAGACACACACGCTATACAGTGAGTGCAGCAACGCGGAGGTCCCGTGCTGTTTTGGGGTGGAATTATGTGGGGCCGATGTAGGTTGCTGATGGTCATGGAAGGCGCTGTAACGGCTGTACGATACGTGAATGCCATCCTCCGACCGATAGTGCAACCATATCGGCAGCATATTGGCGAGGCATTCCTCTTCATGGACGACAATTCGCGCCCCCATCGCGCACATCTTGTGAATGACTTCTTTCAGAATAACGACATCGCTCGACTAGAGTGGCCAGCATGTTCTCCAGACATGAACCCTATCGAACGTGCCTGGGATAAATTGAAAAGGTCTGTTTCTGGACGACATGACCCACAACCACTCGGAGGGATCTACGTCGAATCGCCGTTGAGGAGTGGGACAATCTGGACCAACAGTGCCTTGATGAACTTGTGGATGACGAACACAGGCATGCACCAATGTAAGAGGACGTGCTACTGGGTATTAGAGTTATCGGTGTGTACAGGAATCTGGACCTCCACCTCTGAAGGTCTCGCTGTACGGTGGTACAACATGCAGTTTGTGGTTTTCATGAGCAATTAAAAGGGGATACATGATGTTTATGTTGATCTCTATTCCAATTTTCTGTACAGTTTCCGGAGCTCTTGAAATCAAAGTGATGCAAAACTTTTTTTGTATTTTGTGTGTGTATTTTTGTTTGGAATTTCGATGTGTATCGTTGACTAACATAAATAAAATACATATCTTTACTGTCTTCTAAAGCAAGACGTTAAAGTATTCATTATTGAAAAAGGTCATTTTGATTTTATTTCTGCTGTATTCATTGTTATCTGGAGTTTACGCCACAAGCTGTTGATTTATCGTAATTATTCCTCGCTGCTGTTACATCTACACATACATCTACATGATTACTCTGCAAATCACAATTAAGTGCCCGACAGAGGATTCATCTAACCAGCTTCAAGCTATTTCTCTGACGTTCCACTCTCGAACGGCGGGCGGGGAAACGAGCACTTAAATCTTTCTGTGTGAGCTCTGATTTCCCTTTAGTCAAAGTCGATACCAGAAGTGAGACCATTTCTTTTTTGAGTAGCTGCTGATGACAGTCGTTAGTTGTGTTGAGCCAACTTAAAACTACGGCCTTCAATCTAAATTATGATGAAAGCAATATATTAACGATATTACGGAACTATTTCTGTCAAAGCCATCCCGATTAAAATAGTGTAACGCGGTCAAATAGTATTTTTCAGTCGGGATGGCTTTGACAGAAGGTTAAAATTTAATTTCACCTGGTTTTATCATTCCTCGAGCTTTGCATTAAGCCAGAGGCCAGCAATTAATAACATAAAAGAGATCGTCTAAGCTGGCTTTGCACCATGTCAGCAATCCTAAACCTTAAAAAAAAAGAAATATCTGGTTTGCATCGCTTGCACTCACAAATCACAATGAACTAACCATCTTGTATACCATACTGCCATAGTCTTCGGCGCAACACAACACCAAGACAGTATTTTATTTTAAGCGGTCCCTATACTGTCAATAATATTGCACAGTAATGTTGTCCAATACTACTGACGTTCTCCCTAGGCGGCTCAATAATATTGTCAATAACCCATATTGTCAGTAATATTGTTGCAAGAATACTGTGATCGGAATGTTCGACTGTAAAAGACGTTGGACAGGTGCTTTACTTTGTTGAAAGCAGAAAAATAGATGGATGAAAAACTCGTATTGATTCTAGGAGCGTCAACGACCACACAAAAAAATTCTAGAAACAACTGAGGTTGAACGAAAAAGAATTATCATAAGTCTTTGTGTGTGAATGGTCCAACATTTCATACATTGCAGGAAATAGTTTTCCTCATTCACAGGCACTTTCTTCACCCAATCCCTCACCCTCCTGGATCAATTTCTGCGAACGCCCGTATCCCCATAAAAAGAAATGCAGAGAGAGATGCAGTTCCATCAAGTCGCACCTATCTGTTACGCTACGTAGCCTTCCTACTGACAACCATTTCTATGACCTGAAATCTAGAAGTGCAGTTTCACATTACAGTATTTGAGAGATAGATATGGATACGTGCCATGCAGTAATAAGTGTAATAAAGGATTAAATTTGGGTAATAATGTACACACAGAGATAAATAGCTACATATACTTGCATTAATTAATATTTTAAATATCTTCCTTCGTGATTGTTCCCTGTATTTTCTGAACAAACAATCGTACGATTCACCCAACATTCTTAACACTCCTGCTTTTGTATTCATCTAGCCTAATATCCCACAATGCCGGAAATGTTTTATACATTGCGATGCACTCTAGTATTAATATTCTTTCGTCTTGTCTTGAACACATTTTACTCATAACAACATCGTCTGTGTAGCGTGCGAGTGACCTGTCGATGATACTGACAATATTCCCCACAGACGGCACAATACGTCCAGGCAGCGCATTACATATGCGAAGTGTTTGATCAATATTGCTATGCAATCTTTCATTCTCACACCTAAGCGATCAGTATTATTGTGCATCCAGGAAATATTGTCAGTATTAGTGACCGTCTAGGTGCCTGTCAAAGAAAGCATCTGAACTTTACGTGCTAATCAGAACGGCCGTATTACTGATATATCTCCTGACTTCTCCGCTCCAAGAAATGAAGAGAAATTGTTTTATTTGCAACTTATTATCTACAGGGTGAGTCATAAATGAGGAAAAATAAGTCGTGCAAACTGTCACACACTGAGCTACAAACATAAATTCGTTTTCCGCATGTTCCTATGTCAATAAATGACAATGCAATTTAATGGTGAAAATCAGGAAATATCAAGTGGACTTTTAGGTGTTAATGTGCGCCGACATTGGCCAAGGGGACAGATGGGCAACACGGCACAACATGCAAGTGTTGTAGGTAGTCTAACCGCTCACGAGAAGGCGAGGCATGCGGCATGAAGCGTCGGTCTGCATGACACCGCGAGCAATGACAGCGCCCACATCTATCTGGTACCGGTTACGCTGGCCTGTATTATGTATCGTAGCTAGTTGGCACGGGGAAAGCAACGTGAGGAGAGGCTGCACTACTGTACATGCATGCTTTATAATTTAGTTTTTGTGTCCCAGCCTTAGTTTTAAGAAACGAGTACATAGATGCAGAATACAAAATAAAACTACACAGGTATGTGGCAGTTAATACAAACGAATACAGTACAGCTGTACAAATCGAAACTGACAGAGAAACACATGACCAGCAGCTGCAGTGGCGGTTTATAAGTACTGTTCGAAATGACGGCCACGATGTGTGTGGCAAAGTTGAACTCTTCGAAGGAAGGATTGCTGAACACGATCCAACGTGTCTGTATCTCTTTGCGTAATATCACAGGCATGTTGTATTCTGCATTGAAAGGTGATGACATGAACAACCTCTCCTTCATAAATCACAGATTTCAGATGGCCCTACAAAAAGAAATCCAGTGGATTCAGGTCTGGCGATCTTGTTGGCCATGCTACAGGGCCTCCTTTCGAAGGGAAGGCGCTGTCCAGGTGGCTTCGCACTGAGCTGCTGAAGTGAGCGGGGACACCATCATGAATATACCACAGGTTCATCCGAGAGGCCAAACTAAAGTCTTCCAATAATTCCGGTAATGTAGCATCCAGGAAAAGCAGATACCGCTCTCCTATAAGCCTTTGTGGTAGCACATGTGGCCGTATGAGATGTTGATCAATAATACCACAACAGATATTGACACCGCATCGTTGTTGGTACCCTCGTATCACTATGCTGTGAGGCTTTTCTTCCGCCAACTGCTGCCAATTATGTGAATTCACTACACCCTCCTTCGTAAAATAGGCTTCGTCGGTGAACAGTATTGTTCGTGAAAAATGCTGGTCGTGGGTCTGACGCCATAGGATAAAGTTACAAAAGTCCAGCCTCCTCTGACAGTCTTCGGGCAATAATGCCTTTACCTTCTGCATGCGAAAGGAATGGTAATGGTTTCTATGGAGTACTCGCATAACAGTAGATTGTGACATTCCGACCGTAGTGGCGAGAGACCTGGTGTTTCCTCCACAACAGATTGTAACACTTTTTCTTCGTCATCCGCACTGTACGTCGACGGTCGGCCACGACCACTAAATCCTGGAGGTGCTACACATGCACCATACTCCCCCAAGCACCTGTCCACAGAGTAAAACGTTTTTGCGGGTGGAAGGAGCCTGCAAGGAAACCTCTCGTGGTACAGTTGCCATGCAACGTCAGCTCTTCCACCAGCAAGCCCGTAGGTGGGGTGGATGTCGGCGTATTCCGCGTTTGTGAAACTTGCCATGGTACTGTAGTAACACTGCAACGCGCCCGTTAGTAGCTGTCGACAAAGTGATTATCGGGCAGAGTGAGCAGCGCAGAGGTGTTGTAAACACGTCATGCACGCCGCGATTTTACTTCCACCGTTGACCACTCTTTCCGCTTACAGGACACACATTCCCTAACATGGGACTGTACACTCCGTTACCGCCAGCAGCGTGTGATTCACAAGTTCTAATACAATTTCACATACATTACGATGGGGTATGTTCTTTCTCGTATCTTTCAAACGCTGGCAAATACACATCAGCTCATTGGTGTGTCATGTGTTGTATCTATGGGTGAATGACATATCGTGATCGTCAGGCTCGCCGGTATCTCGTTCAACGGTTAACAGGTATTTTGTTTTACGTACACAGTACACCGAGGAGAACGAAATTAACAACGGTGCGTCGCGTGTTACACGTAGTACCATGCGGTCCTCGACATATTTTTCCTCATTTATGACTCACCCTGTATATATGGGTGTGAGTTTTTGCAAAATCATACATGGCCCAAAAACTTCGCAAAAAACTAAAAAATAAAACTAATTAGATATGTTAGAAATGAAGTTACACATTCCAATGCAAATTCTATAACGGGCTGCTGTAATCATCCGGTAGGAAACTAACCCTCCCCACAGTCATTCAAAAACAAAGTAAAAAGATATCTAATAGCTGGGCGTAATTCTTCCATAATTTATCAAAATATTTAGACACAGGAACTCTATTGTTCTTGTGAGTGTCGGCGTTCGCAGCTGTTGTCATCTTCAACAAAATATTTTCCGGTTAGTGAACGCGTCATCCTGTTGTTCACAAAAGCGACGTTTCTATTACAGCGTACACATCACCTTGATATACTTCATGGCAGCGCGGTAGCATTTTACTCTGGGTTAATGTTTGTAATAAGTAGTCTTGTCTTTTCCAGTATACTGGATGGTCGATTGACAGTGACCGGGCCAAATACCTCACAAAATAAGCATCAAACGAAAAAACTACAAAGAACGAAACTCGTCTAGCTTGAAGAGGGAAACCAGATGGCGCTATGGTTGTCCCGCTAGATGGCGCTGCCATAGCTCAAACGGATATCAACTGAGTTTCTTTTAAATAGGAACCCACATTTTTTATTACATATTCGTGTAGTACGTAAAGAAATATGAATGTTTTAGTTGGACCACTTTTTTCGCTTTGTGATAGATGGCTCTGTAATAGTCAGAAACGTATAAGTACGTGGTATCAAGTAACATTCCGCCAGTGCGGACGGTATTTGCTTCGTGATACATTACCCGTGTTAAAATGGACCGTTTATCAATTGCGGAAAAGCTCGCTATCGTGATGATATATGCCTATTGTGATAAAAATGCCCAACGGGCGTGTGCTATGTATGCTGCTCGGTATCCTGGACGACATCAAACAAGTGTCCGGACCGATCGCCGGATAGTTACGTTATTTAAGGAAACAGGAAGTGTTCAGCCACACGTGAAACGTCAACCACGATATGCAACAAATGATGATGCCCAAGTAGGTGTTTTAGCTGCTATCGCGGTTAATCCGAACGTCAGTAGCAGACAAATTGCGCGAGAATCGGGAATCTCAAAAACGTCGGTGTTGAGAATGCTACATCAACATCGATTGCACCAGTACCATATTTGTATGCACCAGGTGTTGCATGGCGACGACACCGGCATAATATGCACTATTGGGCAACGGAAAATCCACGATGGCTGCGACAAGTGGAACATTAGCGACCTTGGCGGGTTAATGTATGGTGCGGCATTATGGGAGGAAGGATAATTGGCCCCCATTTTATCGATGGAAATCTAAATGGTGCAATGTATGCTGATTTCCTACGTAATGTTCTACCGATGTTACTACAAGATGTTTCACTGCATGACAGAATGGTGATGTACTTCCAACATGATGGATGTCCGGCACATAACTCGCGTGCGATTGAAGAGGTATTGAATAGTATATTTCATAACAGGTGGATGGGTCGTCGAAGCACCATACCATGGCCCGCACGTTCACCGGATCTGACGTCCCAGGATTTCTTTCTGTGGGGAAAGTTGAAGGATATTTGCTATCGTGATCCACCGACAACGCCTGACAACATGCGTCAGCGCATTGTCAATGCATGTGCGAACATTACGGAAGGCGAACTACTCGCTGTTAGAGGAATGTCGATACACGTATTGCCAAATGCATTGAGGTTGATGGACGTCATTTTGAGCATTTATTGCATTAATGTGGTATTTACAGGAAATCACTCTGTAACAGCATGCGTTCTCCGAAATGATAAGTTCACAAAGGTAAATGTATCACATTGGAACAACCGACATAGAATGTTCAAACGTAGCTACGTTCTGTATTTTAATTTGAAAAACCTACCTGTTACAAACTGTTCGTCCGCAGCTCGTGGTCGTGCGGTAGCGTTCCCTCTTCCCGCGCCCTAGTTCCCGGGTTCGATTCCCGGCGGGATCAGGAATTTTCTCTGCCTCGTGATGACTGGGTGTTGTGTGATGTCCTTATGTTAGTTAGGTTTAAGTAGTTCTAAGTTCTAGGGGACTGATGACCATAGATGTTAAGTCCGATAGCGCTCAGAGCTATTTTTGAACAAACTGTTCGTCTAAAATTGTGAGCCACATGTTTGTAACCATTACAGCGCCATCTATCAGAAAGCTAAAAAAGTGGTCCAACTAAAACATTCGTATTTCTTTACGTACTACACGAATATGTAATAAAAAATTGGGGTTCCTATTTAAAAAAAACGCAGTTGATATCCGTTTGAGCTAAGGCAGCGCCATCTAGCGGGCCAACCATAGCGCCATCTGGTTTCCCCCTTCAAGCTAGACAAGTTTCGTTCTTTGTAGTTTTTTCGTTTGACGCTTATTTCGTGAGATATTTGGCCCGGTCACGATCAATGGACCACCCTGTATAGTCAGTTAATAGCGTTCTGCATTAAGGTATATAAACTATTTGTTTGAAGCATTAGATATAAACAACAGCAGACCAATAATGTAGTTTTTTTTCCAAAGTACCGGAAGTTGCTTTTCTCGCACTATACGTATTAAAATATAAAGCAATCGAGAAGTGAGTCCCATAATTATTAGTGTAAGTAGATTTGCACTAGTCTTGGTTTGCTGTTAGTATTAGGTTACAACCAGTCATAATTTTTTGTTACTATACTTTAAGGAGGTAGTCTGTAATAGCTGCTTGTATCTGTTTCTTAATGTACAACTTTACTCCTTCGACATCCCTGAAAGCTCTGGTTCATGACGGGATGAAGAGAACATGATGTGTGAATGAATGAATGAATGACAGTTTTCGAAGACTTATTCGTCATCTGTATGAGGACTGATATGGAACATAACAATATTCCTATATCTGTCTGATCCGAAACTGTGTCGCATCCCTTTGGAGGAGAATCATTCTGTAAAGCGGAAAAACACAGTGCATCTATCATTTTTTCCTCATTCACTTGTTAAGATAAGGTCCTTCTATGATTAACTGAGTAGTGTTGTTCGTTAGTAGTCAACATGCACCTCACGTAAAATTTGGCTTAATGCGAACTTTTACCTTTACGCGTGTCTGTCCTATGAAAATAACTGCAAAACAGGCACACACATATATCTGTCGGACTTGCGGTTGGTTAGGATTATTAACTGAAACTGACTGCTTATGTCTTCCCTTGGCCAAGATTGCAAATGGAGAATCAATAACACGACTTAAGGCCATGCAAAGACTCTTCCTTCTCTCCCACCCCCAAAATAAATAACATATCAAATCTACCTCGACCTACATGTGCACACGTAGTAATATTAGTATTGAGAAACAAGTTGTAACAATCATAATGTAGGCTCCACAACGTAGCTCTGACGTCTCCTAGAAAGCCACCAAAATTTTGAATAATAATCAAAAATTATACATTCAACCACGCTTTCGCAGCAAACACACACATTCAACTTCATACACTTACAACAAATAGCATGTAATAAAAATTCAATGGAGTTTACGATAATATGTACGAACTGATCGGAAGATAAGGCAACATTAATGGGCACAAAAAAATAAAATCACGCAGCATACTTGTAATGCAGCTATTAAATGATTCAGAATATTTTAGTTTTCATTGTTTGAATTGAACATATTTTGCTTGGAACAATGTAAGTTCCATATACTAGTACACTTTAAAAACATAGTTTCATATACTCTCAAACTTAAATTTGTTCTGTGGGAATGAACTGACTAGGTCCTATCTCCGAGTACTTACTAATGTTGTGGTGGTGATACACGGCAATGTTGTAGTGAAGCTGCAGCGGGCGTATCTAGTATCAGAAAAAATAATGTAAGACGCTTACTTACTGCGTAGGCATTCATCTGTACTTGCTTGAACATCATTAACAGACCAACGAACATACAGCGCACTCACAACAATATAATCGGCCCAGGAAAATTTGTCATAACTGTTCTGCTATACAGGGTGAGTCACTAACTATTGCCACCTAGAATAACTCCGAAAGTATGACAGGAGCTGAAAAGTTTGTGGGAGAAATGTTGCATGTGACCATATGACGTTGGTTTTTTGTTGCCAGCTGGAGTCACGTCAGAGATCTGTAGGTCAACTTTGTTTGTTTTTTTTTTAATCGGATGTTATAGTTTGTTACTTAATTTCTGATAGCGGCTATCGAGACGAATCCACTAATGTGTAACAGTAAAGTCTTTGAAGGTCAACGAAGTTCAAAAAGGTGGCATAGCGTCCATATACAGAAAGTGTTCGAAGTGATGACCATTGGTATCAATGCAGTGCTACAATTTTCTTGTCATGGGTTGAGTGTATTCCGTAACACTTCGGCGCTTATCGAAGCACATGCTCTGACAATTCTCTCTCGTATATCGTGCAAATAGTAAATATTAGCCGAATACGGCGTATCCATCTAACGTGCCATTGAGATGAAAACACAATTCGACGGTTTCGCAATACAACACTAATAGGATCGGTAAAACTAGTACCGTCGAATCAAGCGAATGTGAATGATGTGTTCCTGCGAAGAACAAGTCGATATGCTTCTCATTTACGGAGAATGCCAACGAAATTCTGTGACAGCTTATACGCTGAAAGATATCCTCGACGTACTCACCCTACATGTCGTACATTTAAATATGTGTATGATAAACTGAGAACAACTGGATGTTTAACGCATCGGAAACATATCCGGAAAAGGAAAGTTACTAACGAGGAAACGGAAATTGGTACTCTTGCGACTGTGGCTTCAGATCTTGTGTTAGTTCAGGTCAAATCGCAGGGGAATCTGGCATGGGCCAGAGTACTGTTGTTCGTATTCTGCATCGCCATAAATATCATCCTTACCAGATCCGTCTCCGTCAAGAATTAAATTGTACGGATTTTATGCGTCGCACTGAATTCTGCCGATGGGTTCAACTTCAGATTCAGAAGTAAAACACATTTATTAATTTGATTTTATTTACTGACGAGGTTACATTCACGAACGAAGGAAATTTTAATTTGCGTAACTTGCACTGTTGGGCAACTGAAAATCCATGTTGACTGCGGCAAGTTGCACACCAAAATCCGTGGTCGGTGAATGTATGGAGTGGAATTCTGGAGGACAGAATTATTGTCCCCTATTTCATCGAAGGAAATATTAATGGTAGGAAGTATATCACAGACCTGCAAGAAACATTAGGTCTGTTATTGGAAGAAATATCTTTAGGAAGAATGTGGTTTATACACGATTGTTGTCCGGCACATTTTTCACTGATGGCTAGAAATGGGTTGCAGAGACAATTCCCAAATCTTTGAATTGGACGTGAAGGAGATGTGTCACGGATGGCTGGTTCGTCAGACTTGACGCCTCTCGATTTTTTCTTGTGGGGATTCGTAAAAGACATTGTTTATAAAGACGTTCCAACTACACCCGAAGATATACGAGAGAGAATTGTCAGAGCATGTTCTTCAATAAGTGCCGATGTGATAAGGAAAACCACTCAGTCCATGATAAGAAGATTGCAGCAGTGCATTGATGCAATAGTTATCACATGGAATACCTTCTGTAAATGAATGTTCATACCATGTTTATGACTTTCGTTGACCTTCAAAGACCTTACTGTTGCACATCACTGGATTCGTCTCGATAACTCCTATCAGAAACTATAGCACCCTATTTAAAAAAACGATGTTGACCTTCATATCTCTGAAGCGACCCCACCCAGCAACAAAAAACCAACGTCATATTATGGCCCCCGTTGTCCCATGCAACTTTTGTCCCACAAACTTATCAGCTCCTATCATACTTTCGGAGTTATTCTAGGTGGCAACAGCTAGTGACTCACCCTTTGTAGTATCTACCTATACTCTGCGCTGCTGTTACTTTCGCGGATCCAAAAAATGGAATTTATAACTTACGTACTCACTCCAGAGATATAATTTACATGAATGTTGACATGTATTTATCATTTTGTTTATAGAAAATTTATGAAAATAAATTTGAAAACCAATGTTTTCCTGTGATTTGGTTGTGAAATAAATAAGTTAGGATAACAACGGACTGTAGATAATGCATGAGAAAATCTAGAGACGAGTAAATAAATCCACATTACCTCTGCCACTATTTCATTACAGTCGTAGTTCACCAAATATGGATTTCTTCTGTATACGTTGTGAATGGCTTTTCTCACTAACAAGGCTGTCTCTCTGAACGGAAGTTGTGGCCATTCCATAATAGTTCCTCCAGAATCTTTGTAAGAGAATAAAATAATATCCTAAGTTATTTATGCAATGAGTCTCGTGGTAGCAGTAGTTTGCCAGTCGTATTAAATATGTCGTTCCAAAGACACGTCATAACAAATGGGACGAAACAATAGCAAATACTTAGCGGCCGAACTCGTTAGAATTTTTAAAACTTAAACTTAAATGCATTATCGTTTAAAACATCTAACTGAAAACTTGTTCAGTAACAAACAGTTTGGATTTAATAAAAAGCTATCAACAGAACACATGATATACAGATTTAAGAAGTCCATAAACTATACTATTGGGATTTGGTTACAGCTGTACACCGTATAAAGTGCGATATTCAGATTAAACAGTAAAAATATTACTGAATAACATACAAAATATGTTGATGGTTTTTACCTATGCAATCTGCGTAATGGGAAGGAGTCACAGCTTTGGCCAGGCATGCTGGTGGGTGGCTGCAAGCGCGCTGGTGTGGCACTTGCGCCTAGCCTGGCGTAGCGCTCTCTCTCTAACAATCGAGAATGCTGACGCTGACCGTCCACATTTGCCTAGTTCGAGCGCCAGTAGAGCGTCAATAGGGAGCGTGTAGATTTCGGGCAGTTCTTGTTTCTCATTACTTACTGAGATGTCAATTTCGGCAGTTTGACTCGAACTAAAAAAGTGTATCGTCTGCCATCGTGCAATTTATTTACCGATTGGAAGTGCTTGTGTAACTCGAAAGCGAAAAAACAGGGAGAAAGAGAGATTTCCTCTGTGCCATGTCGGTAAGGTTTCTAAACAACTCCAATAAGACGCATTTTGAGATCAAAGAAGAATGCGAGAGAAAGGGGCAACTGAGTTTCAGCGGCGAACCAAATCCATAATCCACAGTATCTATAAATGTTTAAAATATCTTGAAGATAATGGTAGTGAAGTGTTAACATCTATGAAAGATTTACGAAAGGTAGACACAATCAACAGCAATGATATCAAGAAATACAGTGGTATGTTACCGAAAAAACAATCATTGTAAAAACAAGTCCTTGCTACCGTACAGGCTATTTGTGCGGCAGCTTGTGGCGTTGGTTTAAGAACTACCTAGCGCGTGTGTCATGAGAGAAAATCCCCAAAGTTTAATTCTTCAACGAAAAATATTAAACAACACAGCTCTTAACCAAACTACAATACTTTGCTAAAGACGATGTCATGTGAACAGTATACGAATTTATGACGATGAGGAATACCTGACACCAGAAAATTTGACAAAAAAGTTAATTGAAAAATAAATTTTATTGGCTCTGTTGTATCTGTGAGACACAAGTGATATAGGATCTTAATACAAGCGTCAGAAGACGGTAGAGAATATTTACTTTAACGCAGCGATATAGTGGTCTCCAGAATTAAATTTTTGCGGACGATGGGTTTTCTGCATACTTCATGTGACATCCGACCTATATTCTATTGGGATGAAACCTAGATTACTCAAAACCATTCACATATACGTCAGAATTCGAGCGAAAGTGGCGACCTCTCGGTACCTGTTGGGAAAGAGGTCAGTCTGACTTTTGCGTATGTGGGTTCAGCGAAGACTGGTTTTCTTAAAGAAAGCAAATTAGTTCACAGATGTTGCAAAACAAACAAGTCAGAATACTACCATTCGGAAATAAACACAACCTAATTTCGTTAGGGTGCTGATTGTCTTGAAATTCCAGAAGTTGTAGTATTTTTAACACTGATATGTGTTTTTGTCGGGGATTTACGCATATTTACACTTCATACAAACGTATAGTACCTAATGTTGTCTACAATAACTTTACGCACTGTAAACTGCAAATAATGAACTGAATGGCAAAGCTTTTAAAATGTTTTTAAATTCTGATAATTTATGTATCATTGCTTCAATAACGATATGACCGATATAGCCTAAATCAATGTTTCGCCGCAAAAACGTAATTATATGATATTGGCCAAAGGAGAAACTATTATATCGAGTAGGAGAGGTGCATGTACTATGAAGTGCTTGTGACTGACGGTCTGCAACAGTGCACTAACAACCACCCGCCAATACACCTGACCAGAGCAATAGTAAAAGTTGCATGTTCATCACACATTACTAGACATACCAAGTTTTAAAAAAAACGAGGCATGGTTTACTATGGAGTTTTACTTCAATCTTTGTCGTTTGTAATATGATTAGATGAATCTCCACTTTCATTGTTAGAAAACTAAAGTATTGTCCTTTTTGAAGATGATATAAGTATTGGAATAAAATTGGGTAGTAGTCTTATTACTCATAATGTAGGCTATGAAATACTTAGAAGAATCTATTGATCGTTGAAAGCAAAGATTGGTAAATTTTTGCAGAAGTTCGAAATATAGCGCGTGCTTCAATGCGAGATGCTTTTAATAATTTCCACAACGAAATTTTGTCTCGAAATCTGGCAGAAAATCCAAAGAGATTCTGGTCATACATAAAGCATACCAGTGGCAAGACGCAATCAACATCTTCACTGCGCTATAACAACGGTAAAGTCACTAATGACAGTGCCCCTAAACACGCATTTCCGAAACTCCTTCACCAAAGAAGACGAAGTAAATATTCCTGAATTCCAATCAAGAACAACTGCGAAGATGAGAAACATAGAAGTAGATATCCTCGGTGTAGCAAAGCAGCTTAAATCTCTTAAAAAGGCAGGGCCTCCGGTCCAGATTGTATACCAGTCAGGTTACTCTCAGGGTATGCTGATACAATAGCTTCTTTTTTAGCAATTATAAACAACCACTCGCTCACGGAAAGATCCGTACCTAAAGACTGGAAAATTTCTCAAGTCACACCAATACCCAAAAAGGGAAGTAGGAGTAATCCACTGAATTACAGGCCCATATCACTGACGTTCGATTTGCAGTAGGGTTTTGGAACATGTACTGTATTCCAACATCTTGAAGTACCTCGAAGAAAACGATTTATTGACACATACTCGGCACGGATTCAGGAAATATCGTACTTGCTAAACACAACAAGCTCTTTATACTCGTGAAGTAATGAGTACTATCGACATGGGATGTCAAATTGGTTCCATATTTTTAGAATTCCCAGAAGGCTTTCGACACCGTTCCCCACAAGTGTCTTCTAACCAAACGGCGTGCCTATGGAATATCACCACAGTTTATAACGCTAGCCTCGTTATAAGCAACTCTTCTCTAAATACCGATAATTATGTCCTGTCACGGTAAAAGCCACGTATAACACCAACCTGCTGTGACACAAGCTGATGTTACCCTCTGAGAGGATTTGTAATCTCGACCGTGCGTGTAAGTCTAACGGATAGAGGTATCGGACAGTAATTTTAAATATAGTGCAATTAATAGAAAAACTAAAGAGTCTTTAAACTTTGGGGTTTAATGAAAGTAGTAAATTTTGTATACGAATGAAAAAATGAACGGTCGCCAGCCTAATTAGGCACAAGAATTTGGAAATATGTTTAGGAAAATTAAATATTAATTACTGAAGTTACTTCAGTAATATTTCCCTTTGAACAGTACACGGGACACAAACGGATACAGGGCACTATGAGGTGTGTGCAGCAGTAGTTACCAGCTATACACATACTAGTAATCATAGAAAGCAGAATCGTACCAAACTCACACTAATAAAAGCTACACTCAGTATTGTTACTTAGTACTTAAATGTTCCTGCAAGAGATGCAAAACTAAAATTGGCCAGGAGGGGGTTCTGACTTAACTGACATAGAAATACCACAAATAAAAATAAATAATACCACAATTACACTGTTTATACTCCCATTTACAGAAATGTGTCAGAATTACTTAGTAGCAATAATATTCCAATTATCTTTCTAATACAAGAAGAATATGGTGGGGACCCATAAACTGATATTGTATCACTAGTCAAACTCTATGATTATTTCAGTAGCAGAATTCAATTCATCTAAGTTTAACTCTTAGCTTCACTTGGAATAGTTTATGGTATTACTCTTTCCAAGGAAAATTATTCAAAACTGATGCTCAATTAACTTAAAAATTCGTTCATTATAGTAATCAAGCATTAATTATGTTTCAAATAATTTTAACTTGCTTGCTAATTTCATCACCTATGAAGCAGGTATTTTAGACAGTAACATTTACACAGTATTGCACTGAATATTTGCCAAACGATACTTTGCAGTAAAATGAGATCACTTTAGCAACATTCTAACTAACTTCAACCTTTGCTAATCCTTGCACATTTGACAAACATGAATAAATCACTAGTCCATTTGAAACAGATACTCGGTTTTATAAGCACTTAGGAGGGAATCCTGCATAGGTTCATGATCAGAATAAAAGTTATTGTTCTAAACACGGGTTTATTGCACTTGGATTATTATTAAAATCACTCACACAAATTAACTGGTCCATGCTCTGATACATATCTGTATACATGAAGTTGATGGAGCTGCATGCTTAACGCCAAATAATTAACGAGTTATCTCATTTGTAAGGTAATCAGACGTTTGAAGTTGTTTTACATATGAGAGTTCGATTGTTCAGGTGGGAAGTTTACTGGCATTTCACTACAACAGTTAGGTCTATTGATTGCGTAGCATTTTAAAGAAATCGAACTTTGCGTAAAATTAGCTACATGGCCGGTTACTCCTACCCAATACAGGAAAAACAAACATCAAAAAAAGTTTTGCATCACCTCAGTTCTGAGAGTTCCGGAACCTGTACAGAAAATTGGAACAGAGATCAACGTAAACATCATTTCATTCCTTTCTATTGCTCATGAAAACTTCAAATTGCATGTTGTAGTACCATGCAGCGAGATCTTCACAGTCGGTGATCCAGATTGCTGTACACACCAGTATCTCTAATACCCAGTAGCATGTCCTCTTGCATTGATGCTTGCCTGTATTCGCCATGACATACTATCCACAAGTTCAAAAGGCACTGTTGGTCCAAATTGTCCCAGTCCTCAATGGTGATCCAGCGTAGATCCCTCAGAGTGGTTGGTGGGTCACGTCGTCCATAAACAGCCCTTTTCAATCTGTCCCAGGCATGTTCGATAGAGTTCTTTTCTGGAGAACATGCTGGCCACTCTAGTCGAGCGATGTCGTTTATCCTCAAGGAAGTCATTGACAAAATACGCACGGTGGGGGCGCGAATTGTCGTCCATGAAGATGAATGCCTCGTCAATATGCTGCCGATATGGTTGCACTATCGGTCGGAGGATGGCATTCACGTATCGTACAGCCGTTACGGAGCCTTCCATGACCACCAACGGTGTACGTCGGCCCTACATAACGCCACCCCAAAACAGCAGGGAATCTCCACCTTGCTGCACTCGCTGGACATTGTGTCTAAGGCGTTCTGCCTGACCGGGTTGCCTCCAAACACATATGCAACACTCATCGGTGAAGAGAACGTGAAGCCAATCCTGAGCGGTCCATTCGGCATGTTGTTGGACCCATCTGTACAGGTGTCGCGATTGCAAAGATGGACCTCACCATGGACGTCGGGAGTGAAGTTGCGCTTTATGCAGCCTATTGCGCACAGTTTGAATCGTAACACGACGACCTGTGGCTGCACGAAAAGGAATATTCAACTTGGTGGCGTCGCTGTCAGCGTTCCTCCGAGCCATAATCTGTAGGTAGCCGTCAGCCACTGCAGTAGTAGCCTTGGGCGGCCTGAGCGAGGCATGTCATCGACAGCTCCTGTCTCTCTGTATCTCCTCCATGTCCGAATAACCTCACTTTGGTTCACTCCGAGACGCCTGGACATTTCCCTTGTTGAGAGCCCTTCCTGGCACAAAGTAACAATGCGGACACTCACAGTCAACGTCTATCTTCAGGAGTTCTGGGAACTGGGGTGATGCAAAACTTTTTTTGATGTGTGTATATAATTTCCACCACATAAATTCTGAAAACTCCTTGTTTTGTGCTGCATAAGCCACTAGCATTAGACCGTTAATGTTACATGTTTATAATACAGCAACAATGAAATTAATCAATAAGGCTGTGATATAGAGAACAGTTGGGATGAATATTCACACATTGCGACTATCAGATAGTCTTACAAGCCTACGTGGCAGACTAAAAGAAGGACATCTTCTACATACGATGCAAGCGCTGTGTCCAGTCGAATGGTAACACTTTTATGTAAGATTTACACTGTTAGGATTTGCGACTTTCGTTGGCATGCTGCATGTATTTGTTCAACAAAAAAGACAGATAGTTTTCTCAGCACGCAAACAAGAAAATAATTGAAGTAGGATGTTGTTTTAAGCTACACTCCTGGATATGGAAAAAAGAACACATTGACACCGGTGTGTCAGACCCACCATACTTGCTCCGGACACTGCGAGAGGGCTGTACAAGCAATGATCACACGCACGGCACAGCGGACACACCAGGAACCGCGGTGTTGGCCGTCGAATGGCGCTAGCTGCGCAGCATTTGTGCACCGCCGCCGTCAGTGTCAGCCAGTTTGCCGTGGCATACGGAGCTCCATCGCAGTCTTTAACACTGGTAGCATGCCGCGACAGCGTGGACGTGAACCGTATGTGCAGTTGACGGACTTCGAGCGAGGGCGTATAGTGGGCATGCGGGAGGCCGGGTGGACGTACCGCCGAATTGCTCAACACATGGGGCGTGAGGTCTCCACAGTACATCGATGTTGTCGCCAGTGGTCGGCGGAAGGTGCACGTGCCCGTCGACCTGGGACCGGACCGCAGCGACGCACGGATGCACGCCAAGACCGTAGGATCCTACGCAGTGCCGTAGGGGACCGCACCGCCACTTCCCAGCAAATTAGGGACACTGTTGCTCCTGGGGTATCGGCGAGGACCATTCGCAACCGTCTCCATGAAGCTGGGCTACGGTCCCGCACACAGTTAGGCCGTCTTCCGCTCACGCCCCAACATCGTGCAGCCCGCCTCCAGTGGTGTCGCGACAGGCGTGAATGGAGGGACGAATGGAGACGTGTCGTCTTCAGCGATGAGAGTCGCTTCTGCCTTGGTGCCAATGATGGTCGTATGCGTGTTTGGCGCCGTGCAGGTGAGCGCCACAATCAGGACTGCATACGACCGAGGCACACAGGGCCAACACCCGGCATCATGGTGTGGGGAGCGATCTCCTACACTGGCCGTACACCACTGGTGATCGTCGAGGGGACACTGAATAGTGCACGGTACATCCAAACCGTCATCGAACCCATCGTTCTACCATTCCTAGACCGGCAAGGGAACTTGCTGTTCCAACAGGACAATGCACGTCCGCATGTATCCCGTGCCACCCAACGTGCTCTAGAAGGTGTAAGTCAACTACCCTGGCCAGCAAGATCTCCGGATCTGTCCCCCATTGAGCATGTTTGGGACTGGATGAAGCGTCGTCTCACGCGGTCTGCACGTCCAGCACGAACGCTGGTCCAACTGAGGCGCCAGGTGGAAATGGCATGGCAAGCCGTTCCACAGGACTACATCCAGCATCTCTACGATCGTCTCCATGGGAGAATAGCAGCCTGCATTGCTGCGAAAGGTGGATATACACTGTACTAGTGCCGACATTGTGCATGCTCTGTTGCCTGTGTCTATGTGCCTGTGGTTCTGTCAGTGTGATCATGTGATGTATCTGACCCCAGGAATGTGTCAATAAAGTTTCCCCTTCCTGGGACAATGAATTCACGGTGTTCTTATTTCAATTTCCAGGAGTGTATATAGAAAAGGAGCGAGTAGAAATTAATTATTGTTTTTTGTGTATGACACAACTGTTTTATGTATGCACTTGAAAAAGGGTTGACGCTGATGACTGCGATGTTGAGCGCCCTAAAGATACAACAGCAACAACAACAACAACAACAACAACAATCGAGAAAGGGATGCACAGCAACAGAAGATGCTACTGTCGTGCTGCGGCGAAAGATGAGAACTATCAAGGAAACCAGTGACTGACAACGCAAGTGACATCTGTGAGTGAGTGAAAAACGTAAGAAAGCATTTTTGTATAATGAGAGAGGGATTTTGCGGATGGATATTGAAAAAGATTTTTGGAAGACTATAAAAGGAGATACGATTAAGACACAATTATTCGATATGTGTGTAAATGTGCACTATGATTTGATGGAGAAAGTAATACCTTGTACGTAATTTAAAAGAACCAAATTTAACTTTCTTTATCCATATTGCAGCCTGCTGTTTTTTAAAGGCCTTTTTTACAATTCTTAAGGAGAAATTTTTTCTGGAGTCTGCTGTGATAGACGAAGCGTTAATTATAAATCGGACCATCATGAAGCAATTACGTGCGGCCGATTACGACTTTCTACACAGAGGGCAACATAGCTTCCCGTCCTGTCTTCAAGAAAGTAAAAATTAAAAAAAAATCAATTTTATGAACTTTGACTGCATATGTAATGTAGTGCCAGATGGAAACTCGCATACCGTGTTGTGCACCATGGGAGAAGTGTGGCTGTCACATTAGAGAACGTGATAACACCATATACGGTGCCTAGAGGCCAAGGGGCCCAAGTGACATTTTTGTCAGAATGGAGTTAAGTGTAGAAATGGATAGTAAAAAAAGCATATCTGTTGACTTGAAAAGAGATCCAAGCTCATATTTTGACAGGTGCTGCTATCTAGTGTGGTGCCCCTAAACCAACTTGTTTGGAGCGCTAGGGGTCCAAGTTGTCACTTGGATCCCTGCACAAGCAAAATAAAGGAGAAAATTGTTTTGCTGTTGTTAGGTAACGAGCATTAGTGTCACATGTTTATAGTCAAATTGATGCGTGTTGTTGAAACCCAACAGTTGGTTTTTAAAGTGCATTTGGTGTTTACATTAAAACTATGGTTTCTCATTGTTTTGAACCAGTTCATTGATTTTTAAACTGATAGAGAATTGTTTAAAACATCAATAGTTAAAAGTTCTCTGCAATATGAGTGACCAACGTAAAGATTCATCTGAGTCAGGTTAGTAACATTTCTAGATATTCATTTATTAGCTGACTAAAAAATATTTTAAAAACTCTTCGGCTAATCTAGTATGAATTTCTTAGATGCTGCTGTATTTGGAGATGGACATGACAGTGATGCAGATCCGAATTTTGTTCCCAGAAGTGATGATGAAAATACAAGTGAAAGCAAGGAATGTGGTGCACCGATATTGAGAGGTTAATTTTGTTTTATAGACCTTTGATATGAAAAGTTCATAACGAAAACATATTTTATTTTACCAGCATATTTTGGTTTATTCATAGCCCTAACGTAACTCCTTGCTAAACTTAACTCAGACTTCTTACTCTAAACGTAACTCACTTTTCTATCCTTCTGTTTTCCTTTTTACTTGGAATACCAGAAGCTGAAGTGGCTGGGGGAATTATCGAGGACTGACCTGACAATGCAATACCGCCACCGACACAACGAGTTCGGAGAGCGGGACTCTGGAAGCGAGAACAAATCAAGAAGTTACGAAACTCCGGCAAGGCTTATCGTGACAGCGAATAGAAATATCATGCATTTAAGGGGGTCCGCGACGACAACCGCAACTGTCGTTTTAGAGCAATGAAAATATTCCACAAGAGCAAAGGCAAGTCATAACTGAGGCATATTGGAAATCTGCTGATTGGGAACTGCAAACGGCCTACATACACAGTGCTGTAGAACTGTATCCTATCAAAAGGCGAAAAGAATTAGCTTTAAGTAAAAAAGACATGTCACTTACGTACAACCTTAATGGCTACAGAGTATGCAGAGACTCTTTTTTGAGAACCCTTGATGTATCAAACAAAAGAGTAAGAAATATTATTCTAATAACGAAAGAAGACCCACCAGGTGTGGCTCTGCGAGACAAAAGAGGTAGAACGGAACCTACAAACAAAATTACAGTAGAAAGAGTGGCAGTTATTGAAGAACACATTAGAAGCTTCCCTAAGTACTCAAGTCACTACAGCAGTTCAAAAGCTGTCAACAAAAAGGTCCTGAATCCAGACTTAAACCTAAATATTATGTACAAGCTACACAAAGAGTCATGTGAGAAAAGATAAATCGTGCCTGAAAAAGAAAGCTTCTATCGAAAAATTTTCAACACCAAATTTAATTTGGGTTTTCATAGGGCTCAGACAGATACCTGTGTCACTTGCGACAAGTTCCAAATAAAAAATTTACTTGGCACAGAAGAAGGAAAAAAGATGGTGATGAAACAAAAAGAATTACACTTGATAAAGGCTGAAGTTATAAAAGAATTAAAAGAAAAAAAAAGCACCAAAAACAAAATCAAACTGTTTTGACCTTCAAAGCATGATGCCAATGCCTGCAGTTAAAAACTCCAAAGCATATTATATGCGACGACTGTGGACATATAACTTAAATGTCCATAATCTCAAAGACGGTACCGGAAACATGTACATGTGGTATGAGAGGCAAGCCAACAGGGGCTGTCAGGAAATAATGAGGTGCCTTCTAAAATACATTTAGACCCTCCATAGCTACATCAAACACGTTGAGGTATTTGCTGACAATTGTGGAGGTCAGAACAAGAGCCAAATTCGTTGTACGTAGTAAGAAACGCAGGCTTGAGACAGTCACCCAGCATTAGTTTGTACTGGCCACTCGTACAATGAATGTGATAAATTTGGAAACTTGTGGTAAGGGCTATAAGACCGAACTGCTGATGTCATCGGTCTCTAGGCTTACGCACGATTTAATCTAACTTAAACTAACTTACGCTAAGGACAACACATACACCCATGCCCGAGGGAGGACTCGAACCACCGACGGGGGGAGCCGCACGAACTGTGATAAGACGCCTCAGACCGCACGGCTACCCCGCGCGGCAATGAATGTGACCGAGACTATGGGCACATAAGTACATCAAAAAGAAAAAAAAAAAAAAATCAGAGACATGTACGTTCCGGACGACTGGGTGAACCTAGTAGCATCATCAAATTGGAAGTTTATTGCAACTAAAACGAGAGATGTAGACTTTGTTGATATTGATGCCCTGTACAATGTTTTCCCCAAAAAGGTAAAAGGCATCAGAAAAAACGCAAATTCTTAAATTTAAGAAGAGTTCTCCAGGCATCCTACACTACAAGTATTCGGCATGATACCTAGAGCCATACAGTCAACTTAGCCTGAAACGCCACTGGAAAACTACCTGCAAAGCTCCCAACTCTACAACCAACAACAGCAAAGCCTAAGCTAAAGCCACAAAAAGTAAAAAAAACTGATTGAGCTTATTTTGGAAATTTGTAGTAAGTTCTTGTGGGACCCAACTGCTGAGGTCATCGATCCCTAGGCCTACACACTGCTTAATCTAACTTAAACTAACTTAGGCTAAGGGCAATACACACACCCATGCCCGAGGAAGGACTCGAACCTCCGACGGGGGAAGCCGCGCGAACCGTGACAAGGAGCCTCAAACCACACGGGTACCCCGTGCGGCCTTGATTGAGCTGCTCCAGTTTGTACCACCCATCCATCATCCCTTTTATTTGGAGTTAGCTGAGAAAAAAAATATTTTTTGTTTCTTATTCCTTGTATCTGATCTTTCTCGCTTTGAGCACTTGCTTTGGGCAAAAATTGCAGATGTTTTGAACTGGATGTTTCCGAGTGACAAGTATTACTGATGGTCCAAGCAGCAAGTCGGCGTGATGAAGAGGCAGAACTAAGTGACGGAGATGAAACAGATGAAGCTATGCACAATGTTTATGGAACTTATAAGGATGAATGAAAATGAAAATTTGCATTTTGTTCCACCTTTTAGATTGTATGTTTTTCGATTAATCTTAATTTTTTTGTAATACCAATTTTTAGGTCTTAAAAGTTAATGTAAGTGCTTTTCTATTTTCAAAATAATTCCATTATTGACCTACATTCAGAAGGCAAGCGGTCCAAGTGCAGGTGTACAAAACATCCAAGTGCAGTGTGCAAAACATGGTGAACTTTCAGTACGTTAAGGAGGGTATAAGATGAACATTAACAAAAGCAAAACGAGGATAATGGAATGTAGTCGAATTAAGTCGGGTGATGCTGAGGGAATTAGATTAGGAAATGAGACACTTAAAGTAGTAAAGGAGTTTTGCTATTTGGGGAGCAAAATAAATGATGATGGTCGAAGTAGAGAGGATACAAAAAGTAGACTGGCAATGGCAAGGAAAGCGTTTCTGAAGAAGAGAAATTTGTTAACATCGAGTATAGATTTAAGTGTCAGGAAGTCGTTTCTGAAAGTATTTGTGTGGAGTGTAGCCATCTATGGAAGTGAAACATGGACAATAAATAGTTTGGACAGGCAGAGAATAGAAGCTTTCGAAATGTGGTGCTACAGAAGAATGCTGAAGATTAGATGGGTAGATCACATAACTAATGAGGAAGTATTGAATAGAATTGGGGATAAGAGGAGTTTGTGGCACAACTTGACTAGAAGAAGGGATCGGTTGGTAGGACATGTTCTGAGACATCAAGGGATCACCAATTTAGTATTGGAAGGCAGCGTGGAGGGTAAAAATCGTAGAGGGAGACCAAGAGATGAATACACTAAGCAGATTCAGAAGGATATAGGCATCAGTAGGTACTGGGAGATGAAGAAGCTTGCACAGGATAGAGTAGCATGGAGAGCTGCATCAAACCACTCTCAGGACTGAATACCACACAACATATAAAAATTTGTTTATATATAACTAAAATAATGTTTTAATATGCTTTTTTGATGAACTATATCCTTGAGATACATGGTAATGTAAACAAAACTACCTAAATCCAAATATGACCTACTTGAATTTTTTTGAACTTTAACTTCAATTATCTGGAAATAATGTTTTTTACACTTGGACGCCTTGGCTTCTAGATGTCACATATGTCTTTGACTTTTCTCTGTTCCATGTAGCTCAGAAAAAAATAGTTTTTGTCTCTTATAACCCGTATCTTACCTTTCTCGTTTTCAGCACTAACGCTGTGCAAAAATTTCAGACTTTTCGAACTGGATGTTCCCGAACGACGAGTATTACTGATAGAAACTATTTATGTCCTGAGGCAGTGAAAGTCGCGGCGCTTAAACTACTCTGACCATACTCATCAAGTATTTGAAATTTACAGCACTTAGCGACTGACCGGAACAAAATCGCAACATCAAAGAGCTGTGCGAGATTAACGAAAGTTGGTAGGCGCGTTTCTACATCTGAAAGATTATGTTTATTCAAATTTCGCGCCAATCGCATCAGAATGGTGCTACGAGCGCGGCCGAGGATGCAAACGAGGTTTGCTTTAAACATACGCTGTAACGGTCATGAGCGTTAATTGCCTTTGAGACTGGACGTGGTGAGTTGGTGTTAGTCAAGAATGCCTTTGAGGAAGCAAACCCGCCATTGTCAGCACCTCACTGAGTTTGAACGAACTCGTGTAATAGGGCTACGAGAAGGTAGATGTTCCTTCTGCGATACTGCAGAAAGACTTGGAGGAATGTGACCTGTGTACATGACTGCTGGCAGTGGTAGACACGAGAATGTACGCTCACAAGAAGGCCGGGCTCCGGACGGCCACTTTGCACTAACGAGAGGGAAGACCATCGTGTTCGGCGTATGGCTCTGGCGAATCGTACTGCATCTGCAGCAGCAATCTGAGCAGCACCTGCCACCACAGTGACGCAATGAACTTCAAGGACAGCTCCGAGCAAGACACCCTGTAGTGTGCATTCATCTACATCTAGATCTACATGTGCATGGATACTATGCAAATCACATTTAAGTGCCTGGCAGAGGGATCATCAACTACCTTCTCAATTCTCTACTACTCCAATCTCGTATAGCGCGCGAAAAGAATGAATACCTACATCTTTCCGTACGAGCTCTGATTTCCCTTATTTTATCAAAAATAGCTATGAGCACTATGGGACTTAACTTCTTAGGCCATCAGTCCCCTAGAACTTAGAACTACTTAAACCTAACTAACCTAAGGACATCACACACATCCATGCCCGAGGTAGGATTTGAACCTGCGACCGTAGCGGTCACGCGGTTCCAGACTATAGCGCCTAGAACGGCTCGGCCCGTATTTTATCGTGGTGATCGTTCCTCCCTATGTAGGTCGGTGTCAACAAAATATTTTCGGATTCGGAGGGGAAAGTTGGTGATTGGAATCTCGTGAGAAGATTCCGTTTCAACGAAAAACGCCTTTCTTTTAATGATGTCCAGCCCAAATCCTGTATCATTTCTGTGTCACCCTCTCCCATATTTCGCGATAATACAAAACGTGCTGACCTTCTTTGAACTTTTTCGATGTACTCCGTCAGTCCTGTCCGGTTAGGATCCCAGAAGACACAGCAGTATTCTAAATGAGGGCGGACAAGCGTAGTGTAGGCAGTCTCCTTAGTAGGTCTGTTTCATTTTCTAAGTGTCCTGCCAATAAAACGCAGTCTTTGGTTAGCATTCCCCACAGCATTTTCTATGTGTTCCTTCCAATTTAGGTTGCTCGTAATTGTAATACCTAGGTATTTTGTTGAATTTACAGCTTTTAGATTAGACTGATTTATCGTGTAACCGAAGTTTAACGAGTTCCTGCGATTTCTCGGCGTATTCCACTGATGAATTCTTCTCGTTTCATCAGCCGAGCGGCGGCGTCGTCCTGTCGCAACGCCCCAACGAGCCTCGCACCCACCACCCTCCGGCGAAGCGCAGGGACCAAGACCACCTACAATAAATGCAAATAAAATAATGTGGTGTAGCTGGTCTTGCAGGGACGCCGCGATCTGCACATCCGTACAGCCGCCAGGCCGTCGTCCGCCACTGCAGTTCGGCCAATCAACGCCCCCCCCCCCCCCCCCCCCTCGCCACCCGGAAGGGCGCAACGCGACTGCGGTGCCGTGGAAGGGGGGGCGGGGGGGGGGGGGGGCGCGGACCGGCGCTGAGACCCTGACCATACCACTGCTGTTTGAAAACTTCAGTGGTGTCAAACGAGAGCTCGCTGCAGGGCAGGGTGGAGAGCTGCAGTGTTTTCTGATGGAAACTGGTCCTGCCTCGGTGCCAGCAATGGCCGTGTGTTGGTTAGGAGGCCAGTTGAGGGCGTACAACCAATCTCTCTGAGTGATAGACACCACTGGACCTACACCTGGTCGTTTCGTATGACACCAGGAGCATTCTCGTGGTTATCCCACGAATCCTGACTGCAAATTTGTACGTCAGTCTGGTGGCTCGAACTGTTGTGCTGCCATTCATGAACAGCATTCCAAGAGGTGTTTTCCAGCCGGCTAACATCGCCCACGTACCTCTGTTGTAACCCAACGTGCTCAAGAGAGTGCTGACATGCTGCTCGATCACCAGATTTGTCTCCAGTCTAGCACATGCGGGACACATCAGACGACAGCTCCACTGTCCTGCAGAAATAGCATTAACAGCCCTTGTGTTGACCGACCGAGTGCAACAGGCATGGAACTTCAACCCACTAAACTGACATTCAGCACAATGCATTCACGTTTGCGTACTTGCATTCAACATTCTGGTGATTACATTGCTTATTAATGTACCAGCATTTAACATTTGCATTGGCTTATCTTACATTCACCTGTGACCTTGCAATGTTAATCACTTCAACGTGTTACCCAGACAAATGTCTTCTCGAAATTTAATTACTCTGTATTAATTATTTTTTAGTGTTGCAATTTTTTTCATCAGTAATATGTAGGATGTAATGGCTGTAAGGGCAGATATTTCTGTTGGTGACTGATGGCGGTGTACTAAACAACATTACATCAGTAATTACGACATTTTCAGACTAATAATTATAGCTATCACAAGACGTTTGTTTTTTGGGTTGCGTAGTACCTCCAAGTATATGTGGCAAGAGCAAGCCGTTAAAGGCGTTCCCTGGTCTAGAAGTTTCAAAATATCCACTTTTTTAAATTGCATATTTCGATACCTCATACTATGGAGAACATATGGGCGAAACCTTTTTGTCCGTAAACTATTGCATACAATCGAAATACACGATCATCGGACCGGCAGTCCCGCGTCGCCGAGCGCCTACGGGCGGTGCTCGTAGGGAATCAGACCTGCATAAGATAATCTATCGAATGACAATTCACTGGAAAGATCTGTAGGCGCTAACACTCAAAACTCTAGATTCGATAAATTTGCTGTTTTGGACGCTATCCCCAAAATGCATATATTCCGGCAAAGAAGTGGTCGAAATTGCAAACAATTTGGCTACAGTTAACTTCAACGAGGCCTTCATGGGACTCACACAGACAATGAATGTCATGGGCATCCAATTTGGCAACACGGCGTTGGAGTTATTCAGAAGGCGCAACGCGGACCGTCTTGTACGCTCAGAACACAGCGCGTCTATGGCAAGTAAAGAAACCAGATCTGCGGCCCAGGAGGAAGTGGTGCACGTGAAAGACATTACGAGATCGAAGAATGCTCCGGGCATCACAGACATGTTAAGTCCCAAAAAACTGACGAAAACTCTTTCCAAAACTTTAAACGCGATTCCTATAAGTCACATTTTTTTGCTGGATGTTTGGATTGCCGAAAAGCTACTAGCCGATTTTGATGCCGCTTAGCTATTTTTGCAGAGAATTGAACTGGCTATGGTCGGAACCTCTAAAAGTTAAACAATTTTCCAAATATCGATATTTTTATGTACGTTTGAATGCCCAAACACAGTCGATTTTTCTTGTACTTTTTCACATAGCTGCCATTTTTTGAGAAAATTACGTGTTTTGACTTTTCAGAGGGTCTTTCCGTAGCTACACTCACATATTTTAATCATGTTTCAGACCCCCCCAGTTACCTGAACCAGGTCCACAAGCCTACCGGCGCAAGGCGTGCATTACTATCTACGGCGCCATTTTGTTTAATAACACCTTAATACTTTTGCACATAATTTTTTTAATGCAGCTAAAAGATAGACTGAATAAAAGAATATGAGAATTTTTTACTTGTATTCTGTTTTCCCATCAAAAAAAATGTTGAAATGAGATAAAAACCGGCTGTTTAGAACAGAAAACCCCTTTAATGCTTATATTTCCCTAGGCAGTAGGTCACTTGCTGAAGAGCGGACACGTGGATGCAAAATGGTTAGCCTATGCTGACAGGGGTAGTCCGCTTCGTGGTGCCGTTACGAGCATGCAGAAAACATCAGGTTGTAAAGATTGTGACGTGCTTGTGGGCAGACTGTCCAACAGCGATAAAAAAACAACAATCACACTTATGTGTGTACATATTAAGGAACGACGTATAAAAGTGTCTGCCCTTATACTCGCTATACCCTGCATACTGATATTTGGTAATGAATGCCTCCCAGTTTGTGACATTGAACAAGGGAAATGCAATAACAGTTTTTTAAAAACTTGGATACATCACATTTTTTACAATCTGTGGAGTGCAACTTGTTACTCTCTAAAGCTGGCACAGCAATATTAAAAGACAAAAGGGTATTTCTTGTGAAAAAATGAGTGTAACTTGGCTAATCATTGATTTTTAATAACAAATTCGCCTTCTTTTCGGATACGAGTCTGTTAGCCTAGTACCCGTGGACCGAATTTTCCAGCTACTACGCTGTAAGCAGTACTGTTTTCACTTCACAGACGAAGTCCGATTACACGATTACCTCAATTGTTCTGTTACAGCTACAAAAGAAATGGTACCTGTTAACACAATGGTCACGGCAGTTAAACAGGGGAGGCCGGCTCTGATAGCCGGTGACACCTAAGCCCGTTCCGGGCACTCAGGAAAGTGGTGTATCTGCTGAAGCCAGACGGACGAGTTACGAATGGCATTGGAGGGAAGTCCGAGAAAGTCACTGCACCACTCAAACAGCGCCATTCAGACTGGAGTGTAAGCAGCATCAGCTTACACAAACTCATACCGAAATCTTACAAATTAACACTAGAGCATCGACTGACCAATTCAGATAATATTGCTCGACGTCGCTACAGCAGAATTTCTATCATCCGGTCCTCATTAATCTGGATCCTCGATTCACGCTGACCATTTGCCAAGGCGTCAGTTTGCAAATTGATGCTGGAATGTACTATATGCATTGCACCGTTTACTGTGTGTGTAAAATCACGTCAAAGAGAAAGAAGATGCTGGTGTCTGTGGACACAGGACGCTCTGAAATAGGTGTTAATGACTGACAGCATCTGATGAAAAAGAAAATGAATACGAAGGTTCACAAACGCTATATGTGTTTTAGTTACTACAGGAAAACTGACATCGTTAATTTGCGACTATTTTAAGGCTATTATGTAACAGGCTTTTGTCTCTCTTGGGTTTAGCGACTGTTATACTACTCTCTTGTGTAAGAAAGTAAAAGCCACAAAAAAAAAAGGTTCAAATGGCTCCAAGCACTATGGGACTTAACATCTGAGGTCATCAATCCCCTAGACTTAGAACCAATTAAACCTAACTAACCTAAGGACATTACACACATCCATGCCCGAGGCAGGATTCGAACCTGCGACCGTAGCAGCAGCGCGGCTCCGGACTGAAGCGCCTAGAACCACTCGGCCACAGCGGCCGGCTAGCCACATATTTGTTCCCAAAATTGTTCTAAATACTTTTTGATGAAGACGGTGCTAACCCACAATAGCAGGTGCAATGTTATTAGTAGACAATTATCTAAGACTTTTTGATCCATTTAACAGATTACACAGCTAAACAAATAGTGTAACAATTTGTAGAAAAAGTTACAAATAGGTCCATTGTGATTTAAGATGTACAGATTTAACGAAATATGAAACATGCAATAGCTCAAAACTATGTTCTCGTGGGTTACCACTTTCCTCCTCCGACCCCTTCATTTTTTGGTTACATGAAAGTAAATATGACGTGTATGTTTATCACTGCGTTCATTTGCCAAGTTCGTTTTACGAACTCCTAAAGAACCAACATCACTAGGAATCAGGTATAACGAAAAACTCGAGGCGGAAGTGGAGCTATTCTCGAAATTCATTGGTTACGGAAGTCAGAGGTCTACATGTAAGTCATCATTGTTAAATGAACCTAGCAACTTCGCAGTTTTTCTGCAACATAAACTAATCCTGGGGAAAAAGATCCTTGGAGAGGCTTTCAGAATTCAAAAAATGGCTCTGAGCACTATGGGACTCAACTGCTGAGGTCATTAGGCTTTCAGAATTCATCCAGCGACTGTGAGCAGTGCAGTGATCACAACTGTAACTAATGAGACACTTTCCCGGAGAGTCGCACAGTTGCCAAGGCGTTCCATAGCAGCTGCATCATGTACTCCGTCGCTAACCTTTGATCAATAGACGCAACAGTGGGGCAGTGTGTCCCTATTATCTGCTACTATCTGAACAGTCAGTCAACAGGCAATGGCCTTGCGTAGACGGTAATTTACGATTGTATTATTCTGGCAAATCATTCTTGCGTCGATGTAGCATCGGTGATTTTGAAACGGATTACACGAATCGTGAAATACGAGGGCTGTCCAGAAAGTAAGTTACGATCGGTCGCGAAATGGAAACGACTATAAAAATTCCATAAAGCTTTGCAAAGATGTGTTGGGCAGTGTCTCTAGTATGACTCTAGGTAGAATTATGTCGCTCTTTTCATTCCTGAGCTGTTAGTGAGCGCAGAAAGATGTTATAGAAAATAGTTTCTCCCACCAAGTACGAGGGCCTGGTGAGAAATTTTCCCCTGAAGCTATGCAACCAACATTACATAACTGTCGTGCGGTTTCTTCTTCAAGACAATTCTCAGCCTCATTCTGCAGGAGCAATGAAGATGTTCCTGCATCGTTTCAATTGGAAATGTTTGGTTACCCACAATACAGCCCGTAATTGTCTCCCACTGAGTTTCATCTCTGCTCAAACGAACCGCTGGCTATGAAGACAACATTTTGGCACAGATAACGAGCTTTAGGCCAGCGTAGAGAATTGGCGGAAAGCACTGGCGGCTGCCTTCTATGATGAGGGTATTGGAAAGTTGGTACAACGCTACGACGAATGTCTGAGTCAGAACGGCGACTACATAGAGAAGTAGCTGAAAGGTGTAGCTAACTGTTACAAATGAAACATTTCTGATTTTCACTGTGATTTTCATTTCGCGATCAATCGTAACTTACTTTCTGGACAGCCCTCGTATATTGTTTGTCTGGTAATAGTGCAAAAACAAAAAAAAAATTCTCAAAAAGAGAAATTTGTTAACATCGAATATAAATTTAAGTTTTAGAAAGGCTTTTCTGAACATATTTGAAAGGCAAGAAGAGACTAATGCTTTTGACATATGGTGGCACACAAGAAGCTCACGATCAGACGGGTAGATCGGGCAGCTAATGAAGAGGTGCTGAATCGAACTGAAGAACAAAGAAACTGCGCCAATAAATCGCCAAATTGGTAATGGAAGGAAGTACGGAGGGTAAAAATTGTGGAGTGAGCCCAAGGCATGAGAACAGCAAGCAGGTTCAGATGGATGTAGCTTGAGATAGTTATGCCAAGACGAAGAGGCTTGCACAGGACTGACTAACGTAGAGAGTGGCATGAGCCCAGTGTTCAGACTGAATACTACAACAATAGCAACCACCAATGTCGCACAACAGTACCAATACACTATCTAATCGCAAGTACTATATTTGCCGATTCGAAGCATGATGTCACGGGATGGTAAGTCTGAAACTGTTCACCACTGAGGAAACTGAATGATTTTTTTTTTCGTCCATCTCTGTGGCACTGATATACAGTTTTTGCTGCAGTAGTTACCGATTTAGGGCTGACACCCTCATTCTCAAATAACAATAAAGGGTTATATGAGGGAGGGGGCTCTATGTCGTCATCTTCAGGCTTTGTACATTTCATTTGGACGCTATGTTATTTTGTAAAGCAAAACTGTCAACATTTCCTGTAGAGTAAAATTGATATTTTTCTACCTTAGTAAAATGTTACCCATAAATAACAATCTGTGATGCAGCACCATAGGAAACTAATAGGCAGCGATATGCACATGCGTGTATGCCTGAGGACAACACTTACCAAGGTATCCTGTTGACTACTGAGAGTAACATTTGTCATTTTGGTTTTAGAAATCGGATGCAACAGTAGACAGTAATTGTTGCCAGCAGTTTAACTTTCTGTGCAGAAGCTACTCAAGCCTTTAGGCACCATATTGTATGACTACTTGCGGTTAATAACAAAGTACGCCTATAAGCATATAAGTACCTGTAATACGGACATGCATACTGTATGTAAACGTTATTGTACAACATGTACTTTGTAATGTTAGGTATATGGCTTGAGAATGGCTTGTCAGTCCGAAACCGGTAACCACTGCAACAAAAATTGTATATCGATGCAACTGAGATGAACGAAATAAAAAAAAGACAGTTATCCAATTTCCTCAAAAGTACTATAATGCAGTGTCTGTGTTTTATGATGTACCTCTAAAATGTCCTTCAGACATACATGCATGCACTGCTGCTATCGACAGCTGTATGAAATACAAGAAATGTACGAGGGTTGTAATTTAAATAGTGGCAACTATTTATTCACAGCCGATACAAAAAAGTTAAATGTTTTTTCCTGTTACTGTCCTTCAAAGTAGTCACCAGCGTTGTATAGAATCCGTTGCCAGCGATGTGGAAGGTGTAGTATACCGTTAGTAGAGCCTGTTCTGTTGAAGGTGCGAATGTAGCTGTCTACTGCCTGTCGAATCTCTGGAACAATTCTGAAGCGAATGTCACGAAGTAGTTCCTTCATCTTCGGAATCAAATCAAAGTCACAAGAACGTAGGTTCGGGGAGTATGGTGGATGATACAGTACTTCCCAGTCCCATCGACCGAACAAAGCAGCCACAGCTTGCGCTGTATGTGCCCGTGCATTGTCGTGCAAAATGATGAGTGGGATGCGCAGAAAGTGTCGCCGCTTCTTTCGCAAAGCTGGTGTCAGGTGATGCTTCAAAAACGAACAGTAACATTGTGCATTGACAGTCTACCGTGGAGGAACGTAATGCGTTAGGATAACACCATCACAGTCGTACACGAGAATCACCATAACTTTCACCATACTGGGGCTCTGACGCACTTTCGACTTTCGCGGCGACCCATAACGACGCCATTCGTTGAATTGGCGTTTCAGTTTTGGCTCTTGTGCTGTGGTCCATGTCTCATCCAGTGTTACGATATGGCGTAAGAAAGCCTCTCCTTCGCACTCATAGCGCTCCAAGTGCGTCTGAGCAGCGTCGTAACGCATCCATTTCTGCATTTCCCTCAAGTCATGCGGAACCCATCGTGATGCAATTTTTCGCATGACCAGGCGTTCCTTCAGTATGCGATGCAGTCATATGCGCTAATCCGGTTTCGTAGGCGAGCTCACGAATCGTATGGCGTCGATCACTGTCCACCAACGTGGCAACAGCATGCACTTCTTCTTCAGAGACGGTAGGACGACCTGTCCGAGGCATGTCTGCCACAGTTTGCCGACCGTCGTTGAAGGCTTCTACCCAACGTGCCACTGTTCTGTACGGCAATGACAATTCCCCGCACGCCTCTTGAAGACCTTGATGACACTGTCGTTCTGTACGACCTCTGGCACATTCAATCTTGATCCAGCCCCGTTGTTTCTGTTTCGAAAACGTAGTGACACCGTTACGTTAGAGCGCTCGCTCACAGGTGACGGTTTTTCCCTCGATTGTGTTCACGCCAGTGACGTGGGACGGGCGAGTCCATTTGCTCGGAGATAAGGTAGGTATGTCAACAACGTGTGCTATCAGCGACAATAGTAGATTCCATTGCATAGTGTCTTCACAGCAGTGTTGCCACTATTTAAGTTCCAGCCCTCGTATTTGCAATTGCGAATATGATCAGACTCCAGTTCACAATGCACTGGCGACAATAAAATTAGTGCTCAAGCGAACTCGAACACACATTTCCTTCAGACATGCATGGATGTCTCAAGGACATTGCAGAGTACATCGTAAAAACATGCACGTCCGAAGAGAATGTGCATCGTAATTCGGAATAACACAAGCACTGAAATATCGTATTTCTCCGCCGACACCCGGCAAGCGACTTTCAAGTAAAATGTGTCTCTTGTACGGGAATATGCATAATGGATGTACGAGTACAGGTTGTTGATACATGATTGACGGCATATAGAAGTATGGGTCTGGCCGTGAGTCGTGCATGCATAGAGCAAAACGGTAAGGCGATCGCTCGCGATAAACTGGAAATTTGTGTTCGAGTCCCGGTTAGTCCACACTCGCAATTCTGAATGCGTTTCATGTGTAATCATAATTCTTTCCCTGTGCGGGAATCACAGCAGTTGTGCGAGTGCAGGAAGCTTCGGTCGGTCTTGGAGGCGTGCTCAGATGGCGAGGCACTAAAGGTGACCGCTTGCATAAATCGGGAAATCCAGGTTCGAGCCCCGGTTTGGCACAAATTTTCATTGCCACCAATACATTATGTAGCTGGAGTGTGATAACATTCGCAATTGCGAATACATATCCTGCGATCAAAAGCCTATAGGCACCCAATTTGAATTTGACCACGAAAAATGAAATGTGCGTATGGCATTTTTGGCACACAAGCACTGAAATATCGTATTTCTCCGCCGACACCCGACAAGCGACTTTCAAGTAAAATGTGTCTCTTGTACGGGAATATGCATAATGGATGTACGAGTACAGGTTGTTGATACATGATTGACGGCATATAGAAGTATGGGTCTGGCCGTGAGTCGTGCATGCATAGAGCAAAACGGTAAGGCGATCGCTCGCGATAAGCTGGAAATCTGTGTTCGAGTCCCGGTTAGTCCACACTCGCAATTCTGAATACGTTTCATGTGTAATCATAATTCTTTCCCTGTGCGGGAATCACAGCAGTTGTGCGAGTGCATTTGACATCATTTCCGCAACTTGTGCGTCGATGATGTTGAAATGATGACGATAACAACACACACACACACCCAGACCAGAGCGGAGAAGATTCTCGACCCGCTCAGGAATCGAACCCAGGGCTCCGTGATCGACCGTCAGCAATGCTTTCCACAAGACTACGACCTGCTGACTAATTAACCACTATATGTCATGAGGCCATTGTAAAAGAAGTCGAGGAGTGTTGTGCTGTCAGCAGAGAAGCAGCAACAGCAGAATGGATCAGTCAGGAGAGCTCAGTAACTATGAACGTGAACTAGTTGTTGGATGTCACCTGAGTAACAAATCCATCGGGAACATTTCAAGCCCTCTCCCACTGACCAAGTTGACTGTTGATGACGTGACTGCTAAGTGGATATGCGAAAGAAACCCACAGGTAAACCAAGATCAGGTAAAGTTTATGTTCTGACAGACATAGATATCGGACATTGCGGAAGGTAGTTGTAAAAAATCGCATGCAGTCAGAGGAATGAATCACTTGTGATATCCAAAGTGCCACTAGTAGTTCAACTAACACAGTTATTGTGCGTAGAGATTTGGAAAGAATGGAGTACAGTGATCGAGCTTCTCCTCATATGCCACAAATTTCTGTACTTAATGTTAAGCTACACTTGGGGTGATGTAAAGAGCGACGTCATTGGACAGAGACCGACTAGAAACGAGTACTTTGGAGTGACAAGTCACGCTATACCCTGTGGTAGTCAGATGTAATGGTTTAGGTTTGGTGAATGCCTGCAGAATGCTGCCTACCAATATGCCTACTGCCAGCAGTGAAATATGGAGGAGGTGGTGTTATGGAGTTCTTCCCTCCAGTCCAAAGATTGGTTCTATACGGTTCTCCATGCTAGTCTAGTCTGTACAAGACTCTTCGCCTCCAAATAACTACTGAACCCCACCTCTCCTTGGACCTGCTCACTCTGTTCATCTCTTGATCTCTCTGGGCCGGCCAGTGTGGCCGAGCGGTTCTACGCGCTTCAGTCCGGAACCGCGCTGCTGCTACCGTCGCAGGTTCGAATCCTGCCTCGGGCACGGATGTGTGTGATGTCCTTAGGTTAGTTAGGTTTAAGTAGTTCTACGTCTAAGGTACTTATGACCTCAGATGTTAGGTCTCATAGTGCTTAGAGCCATTTGAACCATTACTCTTGTTTTGCTTTTGTCGACGTTCATCTTATATCCTCCTTTCAAGATGCTGTCCATTCCATTCAACTGCTCTGCTGTCTCTGACAGAACTACAGTGTCATTGGCAAAGCTAAAAGTCTTTATGTGTTCTTCCTGAATTTTAATTTCTACTCTAGATTTTTCTTTGATTTCCTTTACTGCTTGCTCAGTGTACAGATTGAATAACATCGGGGAGAGGCTACAGCGTTGTCTCACTCCCTTCTCAACTACTGCCTTCTTTTCATGTCCTTCGATTCTTGTAAATGCCGTCTACTTTTTTTTTACAAGTGGCAAATAACTTTTCGCTCCCTGTATCATATCCCTCCTACCTACAGCTTTAGCTAAGTCTACAAATGCTATTAACATAGCTTTGCCTTTCCTTGACGTATCTTCTAAGACGTGTCATGAAGTCAGTGTTGCATCACGTACTTCTGCATCTCCGTAAAACTGATCTTCCCCGAACTTGGCTTGTCAGTTCTACCATTCTTCTCCAAATAATTCGTAATTAGTATTTTGCAGCCATGACTTATTAACCTGATAGTTCGGTAATATTCGTACATTATTTTTAATGTAATTTTTAATTTCGCTTGTCTCAGAAATCTTTTGCACCAGGTGGAATAGTTTTCTTATGGCTGGCTCTCCCAAGGACATGAGTAGTTCTGAGGGAATGTCGTCTATTCCATGGGCCTTGTTTCGACTTAGGTCTTTCAGCGCTCTATCAAAATCTCCTGGCAGTATCATATCTCCCGTCTGATTTCTATCTGCTTCCTCTTTCTTTTCTATAATATTGCCTTCAAATTAATTTCCCTTGTGCAGATCCTCTATAAATTCCTTCCACCTTTCGCTTTTCCCATCTTTGCTTAGTACTAATTTTCCATATGAGTTCTTGACATTCTTTGAGCTACTTTTCTCTCTCTACTTTTGCTATAGACGCTATCTATCTGTCTAATTAGACATGCTTCTTTTTCCTTGGATTTGTTCTCTAGCCATTCCTGTTTAGCGGTATTGCACTTTTTGTCAATCTCGTTTTTAGACTACTGTATTCCCATTTGCTGGCTTCATTTGCTGTATTTTAATATTTCCTACTTTCAGAAATAAAATTCAATATCTCCTCTGATACCTAAGGATTTCTAACAGACCATGTTTTTTACTTATTTAATCCTCTGCTGCCTTCGTTATTTCATCTCTAGAAGCTACCCATTCGTCTTCTGCAGTATTCCTTTCCCCCGTTCCAGTCAATCGTTGCCTAATGCTTCCTCTGAAACTCTCAACAGTCTCTGATTCTTTCAACATATCCAGGCTCAATTTCGTTAATTTCCTACCTTTTTGCAAATTCTTCAGTTTTAATCTACGGTTCATAACCAATAAATAAAAAACAACAATTTTTAATTGATTATCTACCTTTGTGTGTAGTTTGTGGTGAAATTTGAAAGAACTTGTACTTATGGGTTTTCTTATAGTCCATTTGTGCACAGTCTCTCACATGTTAAATATCACATACAATTTTCTGTGCACAGTATACATCTAGAATAACTTACATAAACAAAAAGTTACAAGGATATTTTAAATGTAGTCGACAGAGATTATGTTACAGGTTTTCCACATAGTACGATATGCTTTTGTACAGAGGGTATTTATCTTAACAATATGGATCATAATTTCATTGTATCAGTTTTACGATGGTGCTTATTTCCATATGTTAGTATTTTTATTAAAGTGTTCTGTCGAAGCATCTGTAGATGGTTCACTTTCAAGTTTTTCGTTTAAGACTTTATCTTCATATTTTCTGAAACGTGAATTACATCTCCAGTTTTTCTAACGAATCCATTTTTGTCCTTTATTTAGTCGGTCATTTTGCTCTACTTTTCTAAATGGGTGTCCCGTGTTATATATGTGCTATTGCTGACGCTTTTTGCCTGTGTGTGTGGATGTAGGCTTTAATGTGATATGTGTACCTGGTGTTGCTCGACCGAAAGATACTGATGTTCGCTTTTTCGTGCGCTGTACAAGATTGGAATAGTAGAGAATTATTGTGAAGATGGTTCGATGAACCCTCTCCCAGGCACTTAAATTTTATTTGCAGAGTATCCATGTAGACGTAGATGTAGATGTGCTGAAATTTCGACCTGTTTGTCCTAGGTAGAACATGAAGCATTTCTGACATGTTACTTTGTATATTCGAGAGTCTGAGTGTGGGTCATTATTACACTTTATTTATGTATTAATTTTTGCTGTAGTGTATTAGATGTAGAAAATCCAATTTTTACTTCGTGGTTTTTGAAAATATTTGTAATCGTCTGGTCATCCTTTTGAGAGTGGATGAGCGAATAGAAGACAGAGCACTCTTTTGCCTCTGGAATGGAAAACCACTCCTACTAGGAGAACTATGCACTGTATTAAATCAATATAAGAGTGAAAAAAGGGAAACGTCTTTCTGGAGGACTGCCGCATGGAATGTGAAGATGACGAATAAGAAAGGAAAATTATAAAACTTGAGGAAAGAAATGGAGAGACATGATATACCTTTTTTACGGCTGAGGTTCGATGGGAAGAAAAAAGAGAATTTGAATCTAAAGACTACAAGGTCATTTATAAAGGATCGATAAGGAAGGAAAATGAAGTTGGAATTATACACGAGTAATATCTAGACAAAAAACATTGTGAGGGTTATTCTAGTTAGTGACAGAGTGTAATCATTGAAATTAAACAATAATCCTGTGGATACATTGATTATCAAGTTTACATGCCATCAAATGCAAACGAAACGGAACAATTCAGTCATAGCAGATATTAGGACAAGACGAAAACATATTAAGAAAAGATAACAGAGAAAGAAATAAGTTGCTGAGAAATTAAAGAATGAGAACTTTAAGAAAGAGTATGGGCACAATGTTGAAAACAAATTGGAACACGTAAGAAGTGCAGAAGTCAGTGTAGAGTGAAATACCATTGCAAATATTGGTACGATATTGGAAGGATTAGGGATAGAAATTGGAGAACTGAAAAGAACATGACTTAAGAAAGAATGAATAACAGGAATTCTGTTGGATAAAATGGATGAGCGCAAGAAATGAAAAAATGACAATTCAGAAGAAGGCAGAAGACAATCCAGAAAACTGAACAATAAACTAAGAAAGCTCACTGAATAGGCTAGAGAGAAATGGATAAGGAAACACTCTAAAGAAATAGAAAAATTGGAAAAGAAAGGAAAATTAGAAGAGATCACCAAAACAGTAAAATTCTAAACAAAAATAGAAATATGGAAAACAAGCAACCAAAGACTGTTAAATAAGCGTAGAAAGAATACGGTATGTATAGGGGAGGAGAAGGTTGTTTGGATGGGTTATGTGAAAGAGTTGTATGGTGCACAGGCTGATAACACCTGACTCATTTTGGAAGATGAAGAAGACCGAGGTCGTAAGTTACTGAAACGGAAACTGGAGAAAGTAATTAAGGATCTGCAGGAACAGAAAGCGCTGGGCTGCGACAGAATACAATCTGAGGCAATTAAAGTCTTGGGTCCAAATTCAATAACCAGATTGACTGAGGTACTAAACAGAATTTATGCCATAGGAATTTGGTCTCAAGGTGTGGTTAATACCACTCTAAAACCGTTACATAAAAAGAGCAATGCAAAAGAATGCAAAGACTATAGAACAGTTAGTTTTATCAGTCATGGTACAGAGGCCATAACGAGAGTTGTACAAAGAAGAATTCAAAAGAAAACTGATAAAGATATTGGGGAAGACCAGTTCGGGTTAAGAAACAATGAAGAAACAAGAGTCGCTGTAGTTTGTCTCAGGATGATTGGAGAAAGAATGACAGAAATGAACGAGGTGGTGCATATTTGTTTTATCGATTGGCAGAGGGCTTTCGATAGAGTCAACTTGAATATACTGCTGAGGGTTTTAAAAGTAAGGGGTATAGATAAAAGGTTAATTACTGGACGTATACAAAACGAAAAAGTGACAATAAGAGTAGGGATCGAGGAAATCGAAGGGATAAACATTGTAAGGAGCGTAGGGCAAGGATGCTCACTGTCACCGAAGCTGTTCAGAGTATGCAGAGAAGAACAGATAGGCAAAGTCATAAGGATGCAAGAGGCACTGTAATTTGAAGAGACAGGGTAGAGACTATAAAATATGCGAACGATCAAGCAGTGCTGGCGGAATCAGAATAGGAGCTACAGAACATAATGAGGAATATTTCAGGGAGGTGTAAGTAGTATGTAATGAATATAAATATAGGAAAGACCAAAATTGACAAGAAGAAAGCTCCAGTATGTATATATTCCTAGACGCAGGAAAAATAAAACAAGCAAAATCCTTTCTGTGCCAAGGAAGTTTAATGACAAAAAGTGGAAGCAGTACAGAAGAAATAATGAGGAGGATATCTCTGCTAAAGAGAGTATTTGAAAAGATGAAGTAGTTATTAACCTCTAGAAGAATCCTAATGGAACTGAGGAAAAGATTTGCTAAATGTTACCTCTGGAGTATAGTGTTATACGGCAGTGGGTCATGCACAGTTAAAAAAGAAGAAAGATGTTTAGAAAGTTTTGGAATGTGGCTGTGGAAAAGAATGCTTAAGATTAAGTGGACTGACAGACTTATGAGTGAAAAAGTAATGGAGAAAATAGGGGAAAAAAGGTGATTGGTGGAAGTGATTAGAAACATGATAAAATCTTGGCTGGGACATATATTGCGTAGGAATTGTCGGCATTGAAGAATTATAGAGGGAAAAGTGGAAGAAATGAGAGGAAGAGGTAGGAAGAGAATTGGAATGATGGATGATATTGCAAGAGAACAAACATACAGACAGACGAAGGAAGATGCCCAGCGCGGGACACAATGGAGAGCCTCCAGTTTAAACCTGTCATAAGATAAAGATAGACTAAAGAAGAAGAAGTAGAACAAGAACAAGAAGATACAGGTATTCTTTCAACCTCTTAAACATCTACGGTGCTAGTTGGCAAATAAATTTGTACTATTGTGGTGGGTGTTGACTTCATGTCTGTCTTGGCTACAATAATTCATTCACTATGCTGTGCACAGCAATTTACTCGCATTACTATTTTATTATTCATTATTATACTTGCTCTGCCGTTGTCCCTATCTGATATTGCGTTTATAGCCCTGTACTCACCTGATCAGAAGTCCTGTTCCTCCTGCCATTGAACTTCACTAATTACCATTGTATCTGGCTTCAAATTATCCATTCTCTTTTTTAAATTTTCTGACTTACCCGACCGATTAAGGGATCCTACGTCTGTTTTGTTTTCTCTAATGATGACATCCTCCTGTGTAGCCCCGCCCAGGCATCTGAATGTGAAACTATTTTACCTGCGTACTATATTACCCAAGAGGACGCCATCACCATCTAACCTTACAGTAGAGCTGCATGCCATGGCAAAAAACAAAAGCTGTTGTTTTCCTTTCCCTTCAGCCGCTTGCAGTACCGACACAGCAAGCCATGTGCGCTGAGGTTGCAAGACCAGATCAGTCAGTCGTACAGACTGTTTGTCTGGTCTCTTCACAGATGATCCATCGTTGTGATTGCGTCTACGTACAGCTATCTGTATCGTTAAGGCACACAAGCCATCCCACCCCGACAAGTTCCGTGGTTCCTGAAGTGGGGGGGGGGGGGGGGGGGAGGGGGGATTGTTAAGCTATGTAGATGTTTTTCGTTGTTACGATGTGGTTCCCTTACTGCACTTAAGCATACGCTGAATGCGGAAGAGTATGAACACATTTTTCAGTATTGTGTGCTGCTTACTGTTGAGGAATAGATCTGAGACGATAATTGTTTGAATCAGTATGAGAATGGACCCCGTCATAAAGCAGCAGTTATGAGACAATGGTACGTGGGCAATAACATTCTTCAATGAACTGGCCTGCATGGTTCCAGTCCACCACATTTGGCTGCCACAAGGTAGGATTGCCCTTTAGTGCACTAAGCACGTCGTAACCCATTCACTTTTGCCCCTGCCATCCAAGAACAAGTAATTCTTGCAAAATTCTGTGTCGTTCCCCACCATTGGACAGTGATTATTAGCAGCCGGGCTAGGTAATTGCCATCCCATAAGTAGGCTACCGTTGATATCACAACACAAAGTGCTGTGTTTGGAGTGATATGGTGACTGGGAAGTTTGGACTGCTGATGAATGGTGTCACTTGTGTTCAGTGATAAATAGCGATTTTGCTCTACACTGAACGACTATGACCATGGGTTCCTAAGTTTGTTTCCCAGCCAGGTGGAGATTTTCTGCACTCAGGAATTGGGTATTATATTGTCATAATCATCGCCCTACAGTCGCAGAAGTGGCTTCAAATAGGAAGATTTGTGCTACGTGGTGGAACTACCCCACGCAAGGTATCCCGAACAATTATACCATATGATAATTTCATATTTTTCTTTTTTTTCGTTATTTTCTGGTCTGGGGAGCCATCGGGTATGTCTTCAGGTCGCAGTAGGTAGTGACTGAAAGAAACCTGTTGGCACAACGGTACGACACGGATATCCTGCGTCTTCACGTGCTGCCTCCCATGTGACGGTATAGCGTTGCCCTTTTTAAACAGGACAATGGTCATCCAAACATGGTTCATGGTCAGCAAGATCTCCATATCTGTCACTGATAGAACACCTATGGGACCAGTTCGGACATTACCTTCTTACCAGTGTCAGCATCCAGGATATCAATGACTAGTTACAACAATTGTGGGTCAAATTACCACAAGAGTGGATACTACAGCTTTATGACACACATCCCAACCTATTCAGGGCAACGGGAGTGCAGCGTCATACTGATAAGTTTGCTCCTATTGCCATGTTCTTTGTAAATGTGACTCGATTTTGAAACCACTTAAATAACATCATATACCCTCCAACTCGTGAGGTTTCATTGTTTCCTTCTCTCCTCCTGGGTAGGACCGAGCAAACGACACTCGCGTTCGAACGGGTTCTACATTTCGCGATACGCTGCAGCGTTCGATACATTATCGAGATTGTTTGAAGAATCACGTGACATTTGACTGGTGCGACGCGAGTCCAAGGAACGCACAAGAAATTACAAAATGGTTCAAATGGCTCTGAGCACTATGGGACTTAACAGCTTAGGTTATCAGTCCCTTAGAACTGAGAACTACTTAAATCTATCTAACCTAAGGACATCACACACATCCATGCCCGGGTCAGGATTCGAACCTGCGACCGTAGCAGTCGCACGGTTCCGGACTGAAGCGCCTAGAACCGCTCGGCCACCGCGGCCGGCAAAGGAATTACAAACTAGCCACAACAATAAGCTATATCTCTGCTTGAAATTTCACAATTTCGTCAAGTATTGGAGTAAATACCATTAAATCCTATCACTACACAAACTCCTACTGTGTTGCAACAGACTTACAATACCTGTTCTCATACAGTACCGGTATATATGGATATAATACATACATTTATGCTGACATTTAAGTAAAGGTAACAGAAAATGACCAAAATGTTGTCCTTAAGAAATATTACGTGATTGAACCCAGTATTATATTTTATTTGTTTATGACAAGCGGTAATAATTTACCGAGCAGGCTGCAAATGAGCTGTTGAATCCCTGTTCAGATGTTAGAATAACGGATAAAAATGTTACCACGCATTAATCAGTTTGAAAACAAGACAGCAACATTCAGATGATGCAATCAAGATGATTAATCAAGAATTAAATTCTGAACAAACGAAATAAGTCATAATGTAGTGACTGTAATTTTTATCGCGAGAATGAATTTTAGCGGCAAGGATCTTCTTGAAGATAGTCCCATCAGATGTCAAATACAATACATGGCAGGACGAGCGAAAGGTGGAGAACTGGACACAATCATGATTGCAATCCGTTATTTATTTATTAGTTGTCTTTGTTACGTTTGATCTGCACCCTAGAAGATATTTCAGTCCGTGTTTCACAGTTATTTTATTACTGAAAGCCATAGTGCATTAAAAACACTTTCAAGTCGTTGTGATAGTATTAAAAAAAGTCGATGGACTGCAAGCTGACGCACAGATCGAACAGAGTCCGAGATTTCCCGAACTGTGTAGTGTCGCGGAATAGTAAGGAGTTGGAAACGTGGAATATTGTCGTTGTTTCGTTGCCTATGCCAAGAGCCAGAGGCAGTAGGTTAGCCAAGAGGTAAGAGGATTGCACATGTATCAGAATGTGTCGTCACGCAGGGGCAGTGGCATGGTTACACACAACAGGCGAGAGAGAATTGCTTAGCACACAGGTTTGTGTTAGACGGAGACTTTCGTAGAGTGTAAGACAGAGGTATAGCGTCAGCTGTACTGTATTTCACAACTTCGCATAAGTCTGCCATAACAACACGTAACTCTGTCACAAGAACATCTAAGGGGCGAGTACGACAGATCAATCAGCAGTATAAGTGGAACGAATGCGTTCATTACAAATGAGCATGACGTCAGGACGTCGCTCGTGCTTCCTTTAAATACGCCAGTTTTGATAGCAACAAGGCACTCGTAGTCAGACTTGCAGTTAGATGTGTACTGGGTCACTGCGTAGCGCTCAGCTCGATCGACGTCTTAATCTTTATTAAGGAGATGTTGCAGTAAGGGCGGCCAATCCAGCAGCAGACATGAGGGGACAGTACCAGCTCTGGTCCTCTCTGCTGCCGCTGTCAAACATCAACCGAGGATTAGCAGACATCTCGACAGACTCGCTCGCTGGCAATGCTGACCACATCAGTGAGCCGTCGTTGAGATCGTGCGAGGCCTAGGCCCTGTGCATCCGCTGTCACAACCAGGTGAGCCGACGATGCTGGGGGACTGCAGACCGTTCCGCCCGTCCACCACGGACGAGCCACCAGGAGGAGCAGGGAAGAAGACAGGGTGGGATAGAGTACACTCTGCACTACGAGAACGCCTCTCATGCCGACAGAGCCAGGACTCCAACCCGGAGCCTCCTACGCGCAGCAGCGTGCTGTCCGCCACCTAGCCGGCCAGCCAGCCCGGCGCCGCCAGCCACGCGCAGCTGAAGTAAGGGCATTCCGCCACTACGTCACAGCAGGCGGCGTTGCGCGAGCAAGACTGGTGCGGCCCGGAGCTGGTGTCATCACTTCGAATCAGCGAGGACTCGGGGAAGGTCGTTGATATCACCAAGCTCATTCAGCCTGTCTTATGCGGACCACATTGTACTCGGCAGGAATAAAGGTGTCATGAATTAATAATGTTTCTTTGGTGTTTCTGACGCGTCCACAGTCATTTCCTAGCATCCTGACAACTGGAGAGGTCACTGCTCAGCCTCCAGTCCACCGTAGGCGACTGCAAAGTAAACTGTTCGGTTTGAGTCGTGTTCAAAGACAGCACTTCACGTTTTTGTCAACCAGTGTATTTCCCCACATCGTGCAGGCAATAACTCGAAGACGTACTTAGGTAGCGGCAAATGGAGAGACATCAAAAGGAATCCGCGTGGAGATCATCTACTGTGGAGCCGCTGATTAAACACTATGTGTTAAATGGTGTTGGCCAAGACAATTGCTCCTACACTAGCATTTAACTCATTTAACTCTGTGTCAGACCTGCCATACATCGCTGTCTATCCTACTTTTTCTGGTGGGCAAGCCTCCAACCTCCACGTTCTGTGATGCGGTATGGACGTCGATCATCTTGTCGCCTATTCGTGGTTTCACCATCCTTCAACCAATTTCCTTAGATGCTCGGGACAGTAGCACGTGAATAGCCTACCACTTTCACCATTTCAATGCTGCACGTCCCCAGATGCTGGGCCGTAAGAATATCCCCTTTGTCAAAGTCGCTTATGTCGGTAGATTTCCCCCTTTGCAGAGGGTTTTGTCGCTAGAATGAATCTCCATTCGTCTCTGCTACGATTATGTACAAGGCGCGGATCTTAAATCCAGACAAATGAAACGTTTTTAAAAGCAAATTTATTGATACAAAAAAATAAAAAAAATGAAAATCCTGTTACATATAAGTAGTGGTATCTTTCAAGAGTAACATTAATGTAGCCCTGTTCAGCCGCAATGGCCGCCTCCATTCTTGTCCTAAAGTGATCGCAGGCACTCTTTAAAACAGCGCTTAACATATTTGCGAATGCTGCTTCGATAGCGGTGCGTAGAGATGAGACATTAGTGTGCCTTGTCTTATTGGTAACTCTTTCGACTACGCTCCAAACATGGTAGTCGAGGGGGCTCAAATTCGGGCTATTTGGGGCCCAGAACTCTTTAGTCCACATGTCAATGTTATCTGAGAGCCACTTTTGGACAAAATGGCTCGTATTAGGTCCTTCTCTGCCACCCAATGCGTTGTCTGCTCATTAACATTCAATACTGACTCTGATTTCCTCACTGACTGCACCGGTCCTCTGAAATCATCGCCTGAGCCTTTTCGATGAATGCCACAGTTCGTGACACGTGTTTCCTCGGATGAGATTTCCTTGCCGGGTTAGCGGAACCTTCCCCAAACTTATCTGAAGCATTATACTTGGCCATAATATCGTAAACAGCTGATATTAGGTACCCGAAGAACGGAACTACTTCAGTGGGTGAACGCCCAGCGCGCTGACTTCCGATAATCGCGAATCTTCGGTTGTACTCCGCACTTGTTTGTAACATCTCGGCCATTCTGAAGTTCTGTCTGTTTACCAGATGCCTGTGGCTATCAAGAACGCCAATCCCGACCTCGTGAGGAACTACAATATGGCAGGAAATTCAAAGTGAAATTTGTCCGGATTTAAGCGCCGCACCCTGCACTTTCTTCACCACGTCAGGTGCCCACAAAGCATTCAGACTCGTGATGGCAGTGGTGAGAATGTTTTGGCTCATCAGTGTATATTTGATACTATGGTATGAACACTACCCATCCGGTGTGTTGTAACTCTGCCCACAAAGCAAGAGGTGCCAGGGTCATCTCTTGCCACGAGTACGGTGTTTGCGTCAAGCTTCTCCAACTGCATGGACACTGACAGCTGTGGTGTCTCACACACGTGGTGGGTGCACACAATCATCGTCGTCCATGCCAGTGCCTGTGGTTTAACCCTGCCCACGAGAGTGGCTGCCTTCTGCTGCTCACCATTTGGCACAACCCTTGTGTCAGATTTTGATGGGCTAGTGCTGACACCTACATTTTGGCGTCAGAAGTAGTCGTTGAAAACCATCTGTGGAGAAAAATTGTTGTCTGACACCCCTACATTTTGGTGCCAGGACAGGAACCTCCAGCTGCGACATCTACAGCCCTGGACTGCAGCTTTGATGGTGCTAATATGGTGGGTGAACTCATTATTTTCCTGGCCTCGTCTATTCCTGTGTACAAACGTGGTAGGAAGAACTGATTATCATTGGAATCTACAGGTGCAGTTTGTGAAAGCAGAATGATATGTGGATTTGTTTTGGATCAAAGTGTAACATGAGAAAAGACTATTTATAGTCAATGAGATGCAAGCAGTGTAATTTGTCAGGATGCGAGTTGCCTTGTACTCAGTATCAGTGACAAGCAGTATGTACTGACACTTTGACACCAGTGTTCAGTGTCAAGATGGCAGATGATGTGTCAAAGAATTGAAAGCATTTCCTGTTATTATGTTTGAGTGCCGACTAAAGAAGGAAACTGGGGCAAATGTAATCACTGATACACAGTGGCGATACCGTGCCACACTGGTGTGGTATTGCTGCTGCTAGACGAATATTAAGCAAGCAGCTAAAATAAGCATCCCCTAAATCAGACCTTTATTCTGTGAAGTTTCTTGTGTCCATCAGTATCCAGGTGCATACAGATTGCCACGCAACACAGTCTATGACAGCTGATGACTACGATATAGCACACAATGACACAGCCATCTGCCATCCACATACTTTGTGACCAGTAGTTGCAGGTTTTCACCCGAACTGAGGTCTGTGTGTGGTCACCTTGGTGCCCTGCTCCAATGGGTCACCCGCTCAGTGATTATCGGTCGCCAGCCACCTCCTTGGTGGGCTGAGCTTGAGGCCGGGCCAGCTTGCTGTCCAGCTACAATGTCACTGGTGTCTGGTCTGTGTGGGCTTACGCTGCTGCTGACCATCGCCAAGGGTGGCTGAGTCTCACAGAAGGGCCGGGGTTACCCCTGGTTCCCTTGTGTCAGCACTTGATGGGCTAGGCGAAAGTTGTCACTGAAGCGTCGATAACCACCATCTGTGGTGAAGAGTTGGGCTCTGACACCCGTACGTTTTGGGGCAAGGAGTTTTCCAACATCAGTGGCTGGCATTTATTGATAAGATGCTCCAGTTGCGAATCATCACCAACTCTTGTTTGCAGCTTTGACAGTACAAGGGTAGTGTTTAAACTTGTTCCTGGGCACAAACATGGTAGGGAGAACTGATTGCCATAGGAAGCAGCAGGCACAGTTTGTGAAAGCGGAAGGATCTATGGACTTGTCTTGGTCAAGTGTAACTCAAGAGAAGACTAATTATGGTCAGTGAGATGCAAGCAGTGTAATTTGTCAGGACATGAGTTGCCTTGTACTCAGTATCTCTGACATGCAATATGTGCTGATACTATGAGGTCCGGCCACAGTGGTCTCGCGGTTCTAGGCGCGCAGTCCGGAACCGTGCCATTGCTACGGTCGCAGGTTCGAATCCTGCCTCAGGCATGGATGTGCGTGATGTCCTTAGGTTAGTTAGGTTTAAGTAGTTCTAAGTTCTAGGGGACTGATGACCACAGCTGATAAGTCCCATTGTGCTCAGAGCCATTTGAACCATTTTTGATACTATGAGACACCTCCGTGTTCAGAGTTAAGATGGAAGATGATGCCTCAGAAGAACTGAGGGCATATTCCGCTATGAGTTCTGGGGCGGGAGTGTTACCATTTGAGAAATGTTAACCAGCCAGCTGACATATGTACACCCCAGATCAGACTCTCACTCTCAGAAGTTCGTAATGACCATCAGTAGCCAGATGCATATGGTTTGCTGTGCAACACAGCCTATGGCAGATGATTACTATGACACAGGGGCCACTTGCAATCTACAGACCACATCTACGGACTTTGCCTCCAGGAGCTGCTGGCTCCCATCTGAGCTGAGGTCTGCATGCAGTCAACTTGGCGCCACTGCTCCACTGGATCACCTGCCGGGCGAATTCCTGCTGGTGCCAGCCATCTCTTTCGTGGGTCGTGAGTTTAGCACAGGCCTGGGTTGCTGCCCAGCTACACTGTTCAGGCACCTGGCTTGTGTGGGCCTACATTGTTGCTGAATATTGACCAGGGTGTGTGCCTTCCATCATCTTCGATCATTTCCGGTATGCTGTCACTTCATTCATGGAGCAGCCAAGTTACGAGGAGCTACTATGATCATCACTCACTGATGGTACAGTGCTTCTGTCGGGCTTCTCCAGTTACACAGAAGTCAGAAGCTGCAGCTTCCCACAAGCATTCCTGCCAGATGTGTCCATGGCCATCTACGTCACCAAGGCCAACAACCTTCTCTCCAACAACAGCTTCCTATAGGAAATTAGCAACGACAGAAGTCAGCATCGATTTGGAAAATGACCTGCAGAGGATTCATAAACGGTGCAGGCTCTGACAGTTTACCCCAAGCATAAATAATTGTAACGTATTGAGCATACACAGGAAAATAAATCCACTACTGCACAACCACATTATAGATGACAAATTGCTGGAAGCAGTATATTGCGTAAAAAAAAAAAAAAAAAAAAAAAAAAGTGTAACTGTCTACAGTGACCTTAAGTGGAATGAACACCTAAAGCGAAGAGCAGGAAAATCATATGTCAGACAGAGATTCGTAGCAAGAATCTTAAGGAAATATAACTCATCCACGAAGGAAATGACCTACAAGGTGTTTGTTCAACTGATTCTTGAGTAATGTTAATCTATCTGGGATATACAAGAAACTTGTATATGTCCCAGCTGCTTTATCGCGAGTGGTGCCAGCGTTGTGTGAATGGATGACAGAGAAAAAGATATCACTCGTACCTGTTTGATGAAAAAGTTTCGGTGTGGATGCACAACTAACTTCCGAACTCCTGCCTAGAATCAGAAATCTGCGAGCAGGGGTTAATGGGCAGAGGACTTTATGGTGCGGCGAACAGGAAGTTGGGAATTTGAGTCTGACTCTGGCCGAGGTGGCTTAGACAACCGTTCTAGAGAAGCAGAGCATCCTAGATCGAGTCCTGGTCCAGAATAAATTTTCAACTCTCGCTGCTGCATTGCTGCGGTGCCCTGTGCGTCTGCAAGTCATTATTTCCTTCCTATCTCTTCCAGAATTGCTACAAAGACACTCTTCTGAGTTTAAACACTTCCGCTGTCGCGCTGAACTCACATCAGGCATGACAGCAAGTACGAATTTCGACCGATAATTTGAGGAGGGGTCACAACATGTAAAAAATATCGGTATGGTAATATATCAAAATTTTTGTCAGATGCACAACAAGATAAATATTTTAAAGTTTAGATTACAAGCAGACAAAATCTTTATTCTTATACGTCATACTCCTTTAGAACAACACTGTCACTGCTATGATCGTACACTGAAGAACCAAAGTAACTGGTACATGTGGCTAATATCGAATAGGGCCCCCGCGAGCACGCAGAAGTGCCGCAACACGACGTGGCATGGACTCGAATAATGTCTGAAGTAGTGCTGGACGGAACTGACACCATGAATCCTGCAGGACTATCCATAAACCTGTAAGAGCACGTCGGGGTGGAGATCCTACTGAACAGCATGTTGCAAGGCATCCCAAATATGCTCAGTAACATTCATGTTGGGGAGTTTGGTGGCCAGCGGAAGTGTTTAAACTCAGAAGAGTGTTTCTGGAGCCTCTCTTTAGCAATGCTGGACGTGTGGAGTGTCAGATTGTCATTGCTCAAGTCCGTCGGAATGCACAATGGACATGAACAGATGCAGGTGAACAGACAGGATCGTTACGTACGTGTCACCTGTCAGAATCGTATCTAGACATATGGGTCCCATATCACTCCAACAGCACACGCCTCACACCAGTACAGAGCCTCCACCAGCTTGAACAGTCTCCTGCTGACATGCAAGATCCATGAATTCAAGAGACTGTCTCTATACCCTTTACACGTCCATCCATTCAATACAATTTTAAACGAGACTCGTCCGACCAGACAACATGTTTCCAGTCATCAACAGTCCAATGACAGTGTTGACGGGCCCAGGCGAGGCGTAAAGATTTGTGTCGTACAGTCATCAAGGGCACACGAGTGGGCCTTCGGTTCCGAAAACCCATATCGATGATGTTTCGTTGAATGGTTCGCAGGCTGACACTTGTTGATGGCCCATCATTGTAATCTGCAGCAATTTGCTGAAGGATTGCACTTTTGTCACATTTAACGATTCTCTTCAGTCGTCGTTGGTCCCGTTCTTGCAGGATATTTTTCCGGTCACAGCGATGTCGGAGATTTGATGTTTTACCAGATTCTCGATATTCATGGTACACTCGTGAAATGGTTGTATGGGAAAAATCCCCACTTCATCGCTACCTCGGAGATGCTGTGTCCCACCGCTCGTTCGCCAACTATAACACGACGTTCAAACTCACTTAAATCTTGATAAACTACCACCGTAGCAGAAGTAACCGATTTAACGACTGTGCCAGACACTTGTGTTATATAGGTGTAGCCGACCGCAGCGCCGTATTCTGAATGTTTACATTTCTCTGTATTTGAATATGCATGCCTATACCAGTTTCTTTGGCACCAGCTCCATAGGACCGACCTCTTGCGAGAGTCGTTGTTGGTTGGTTGTTTTGTGGGAGGGGACCAAACAGCGAGGTTATCGGTTCCATCGGATTAGGGAAAGAAATCGGCCGTGCCCTTTCAAAGGAACCATCCCGGTATTTGCCTGGAGTGATTTAGGGAAATCACGGAAAATCTAAATCAGGATGGCCGGACGCGGGTATGAACCGTCGTCCTCCCTAATGCGAGTCCAGTGTGCTAACCACTGCGCCACCTCGCTCGGTGTTTCTTTGGCGCTTCAGTGTAAATTCTAGAGCTAATAACACACGTAAAGTGCAGAAACTGTAAACAGTATCAGATGCACCAACCCGCTTCTGTGCTAATGTAATACTCAAAAACAAAAATTGAATCTTAACAATGAGCCATCAGAAATATCGCTAAAAAAAAAAATATATATATACTAATCTAAATCATTACTTAACAACAGTAATGGCTACCTCCTAGATGAAACATGCTACAGCAAAGACGAATATCTAGTAGAATGAGCATTGGTTTAATATATATATATATATATATATATATATATATATAAAGGAAACAGTATTTCATCAGCGTACCAGTAATACAAAAGTCATTAAAGATGTGCAAAACATATATAGAGGGTGTTTCACAATTCCTATCACGCTTCTAGGAGGGGGGGGGGGGGGGGGGGGGGGTTGCCAACGTCCTTGTCACAGTGGTCAGTTCCCGTCATATCATCGAAATTACTTGGATTTGTGCTAGCCAAGCCCGACAGCGCTGCCTAGCGCTGTTGGCAAGTAGGGAGCTCTCAGCCCCTGTGAGGCCAATTGAGCGGCTGCTTGATTGGGAAGTAGCGGCTCCGGTCACGAAAACTGACAACGGCCCGGAGAGCGGTGTGCTATCATATGCCCCTCCACATCCGCATCCAGTGACGCCTGTGATCTGAGTATGAAACGACGGTCGGTCGGTAACATTGGGCCTTTAACGTCTGTTGGGATGGAGGCTTTTTTTTTTTAAGGATAAAGTTTTTTTAAGGATGAAGTACTGATTAGGGACACATGTCCAGAAGTGTACTATTTGCATATACAATAAGTTTGAAGACTGGAACACTCTCAAATCTTACACTTCAAGTTCTACGTACAAACTGAGAAGAGAGCACTGTCATCAGTACCTGTCGTAATTATGACGTCACGTACCGTTTTCGTGCAACTGCAACAAGGGCTGCAGGAAACTGGTACGTTCGCAACTAGGAAGGTTGGCTGCCGAGTTCTACGGCCGTACTGCTCTCTCGACTCTCGGCACGTATAAGAGAACCCGATGACGAGTACTCATAACACTGCACATGCCATGGCTCCTGTAGGCCACACAGATCAGAGATCGTTGTCTTCGCTTCGTCCATATCGTGGAGCGGGAGGTTGAAACTGTTCAGATCTTGAAACATATTTTACATCCAAACGGTACATTTTCGGATATGGATTCCTTATCAGACCTTTGTCTACTAAAGTACCCTCAACAACAACCCTTAGAAGCCTGCAACAGGAATTGTGAAACAACCCGTATATGAATTGCTCAGAGAAATATTGCACAGTTCTCATGACTTTCATACTTACAAAGCGATCGCGCCTATTCTTTATCACCGATTTCGTCTAAATTTACTGCCTGAAACGAAAGTAATAGAAGTGGGAGCTCCAGATAGTCAAATATTTAGAAAAAAATAGCATTTTTGACATGAATCGAGCGAGGCATGAGCTACTTATGTCGGCACAGTAAGAATGGAACGGTTGGCGTAGCGAAGAGAAAAAGAATATAACGATTGTTGCGTTACTTACACTGCAAATAAATCAAAATCATGCTCAGCACATAGCACTTTTGACTGACGTGATGAAGCCCTATGTGCAGATTAACAAACTTCTTCTGTTAACTGACTCATGGGAAAGACAGATCCACAATTATACGGTGAGATTTTTCAAGATGAATTGCCATCGTGCAGTATTAAAGTGACTCACCCCAAATGCACTCCGCTAGCGCGACCATGCCGTGTCTATTTTTATCGTCAGGTAAGGAATTTTTATCGAAAATTTACAAAACTGCTCTTATCTCATCAAAAGAGATAAATAAATCACCCGCTATCCTCAGCAATATTTGGCGAAATGATGCCTTAATCGTGGTTTGCTACCATACTGTGCAATGGAAGGGAACCTTTTATGAATGTGAACCAAGCTTGTGTTTCCATAGAACTTTAAAAGAACCATGTAACTGCAAAAGTGTGACATTTCAACGTATGCAATATGATGAGAAAATTATTGCTTTCCCTGTTTTGACGATGAATATCACCCCAACTCGTGTAAATAATCAGCTGTAAAATAATAAAACTAACTAATATTACATTCGAAGTCCTACTATACGTGGTTATAATCCCTACCTGGAAATTTACATGCAGTCCCAAATTTTCCTTTGCTATTCCTTTTCATGCCTTTTGTGAAAATATTAATAAATACAATATATTGAGCATTATTTCGGTTTATGTGCAGTGTAAGTAGCGCAAAAGTTGCAAAGAAAAAAGTGTTTGCGCATGGAGTCTCGACTCCACAACTCTCGAATTACCATTCTTTACTTTCTCCACTGCACCAATCGCTGCCTGGAAACTACCTCACGTCTCGCCCGACCAATGCCAGAAATGGTGAAATTGAATAATCGGGTTTCTTCATCTACATCTGCATACATGCCCGCCAAGTCACCGTACGGTGCGTGGCGGAGGGTACCTTGTACCACAACTAGTCGTTTCCTTTTCTGTTCCACTCGCAGATAGAGCAAGGGAAAAACGGCTATCCGTATGCCTCCGTATGAGCTCTAATTTCTCGATGTTATGTTCGTGGTCCCTACGCGAAATGTATGTTGGCAGCAGTAGGATCGTTCTGTAGTCCGCTTCGAATACCCGTGGTCTAGGGGTAGCGTCTTTAATTCATAATCAAAACGTCTTCGGTCTCGGGTTCGATCCCCGCCACTGCCTAAATTTTGATAAATAATCAGCATTGGCGGCCGAAGACTTCCGGCATAAGAAGTCAGCCTCATTCTGCCAACGGCCTTGTCAAAGAGGGCGGAGGAGCGGATAGAGGTTCAGGGCGCTCTCTTGTCCTAGGGGTGGGAAATTGCCCCTAAAGGCGGAAGAATCAGCAATGATCAACGACATGAGGATGCAGAAGGCAATGGAAACCACTGCATTAAAGACACGTAACGTGTATCCACAGGACATGTGGCCTGTATTTGAAGAACTGTCATGATGATCTCTCCATTGGCAAAAGATTCCGGAATAGTCCCCCATTCGGATCTCCGGGAGGGAACTGCCAAGGGGGGAGGTTACCATGAGAAAAAGATTGAATAATCAACGAAAGGATAACGTTCTACGAGTCAGGGCGTGGAAAGTCAGAGGCTTGAACGTGGTAGGGAAACTAGAAAAATCTGAAAAGGGAAATGCAAAGGCTCAATCTAGATATAGTAGGGGTCAGTGAAGTGAAGTGGAAGGAAGACAAGGATTTCTGGTCAGATGAGTATCGGGTAATATCAACAGCAGCAGAAAATGGTATAACAGGTGTAGGATTCGTTATGAATAGGAAGGTAGGGCAGAGGGTGTGTTACTGTGAACAGTTCAATGACCGGGTTGTTCTAATCAGAATCGACAGCAGACCAACACCGACAACGATAGTTCAGGTATACATGCCGACGTCGCAAGCTGAAGATGAACAGATAGAGGAAGTGTATGGGGATATTGAAAGGGAAATGCAGTATGTAAAGAGGGACGAAAATCTAATAGTCATGGGCGACTGGAATGCAGTTGTAGGGGAAGGAGTAGAAGAAAAGGTTACAGGAGAATATGGGCTTGGGACAAGGAATGAAAGAGGAGAAAGACTAATTGAGTTCTGTAACAAGTTTCAGCTAGTAATAGCTAACACCCTGTTCAAGAATCACAAGAGGAGGAGGTATACTTGGAAAAGGCCGGGAGATACGGGAAGATTTCAATTAGATTACATCACGGTCAGACAGAGATTCCGAAATCAGATACTGGATTGTAAGGCGTACCCAGGAGCAGATATAGACTCAGATCACAATATAGTAGTGATGAAGAGTAGGCTGAAGTTCAAGACATTTGTCAGGAAGAATCAATACGCAAAGAAGTGGGATACGGAAGTACTAAGGAATGGCGAGATACGTTTGAAGTTCTCTAACGCTATAGATACAGCAATAAGGAATAGCGCAGTAGGCAATACAGTTGAAGAGGAATGGACATCTCTAAAAAGGGCCATCACAGACGTTGGGAAGGAAAACATAGGTACAAAGAAGGTAGCTGCGAAGAAACCATGGGTAACAGAAGAAATACTTCAGCTGATTGATGAAAGGAGGAAGTACAAACATGTTCCGGGAAAATCAGGAATACAGAAATACAAGTCGCTGAGGAATGAAATAAATAGGAAGTGCAGGGAAGCTAAGACGAAATGGCTGCAGGAAAAATGTGAAGACATCGAAAAAGATATGATTGTCGGAAGGACAGACTCAGCATACAGGAAAGTCAAAACAACCTTTGGTGACATTAAAAGCAACGGTGGTAACATTAAGAGTGCAGCGGGAATTCCACTGTTAAATGCAGAGGAGAGAGCAGATAGGTGGAAAGAATACATTGAAAGCCTCTATGAGGGTGAAGATTTGTCTGATGTGATAGAAGAAGAAACAGGAGTCGATTTAGAAGAAATAGGGGATCCAGTATTAGAATCGGAATTTAAAAGAGCTTTGGAGGACTTACGGTCAAATAAGGCAGAAGGGATAGATAACATTCCATCAGAATTTCTAAAATCATTGGGGGAAGTGGTAACAAAACGACTATTCACGTTGGTGTGTAGAATATATGAGTCTGGTGATATACCATATGAATTTCGGAAAAGCATCAGCCACACAATTCCGAAGACGGCAAGAGCTGACAAGTGCGAGAATTATCGCACAATCAGCTTAACAGCTCATGCATCGAAGCTGCTTACAAGAATAATATACAGAAGAATGGAAAAGAAAATTGAGAATGCGCTAGGTGACGATCAGTTTGGCTTTAGGAAAAGAAAGGGACGAGAGAGGCAATTCTGACGTTACGGCTAATAATGGAAGCAAGGCTAAAGAAAAATCAAGACACTTTCATAGGATTTGTCGACCTGGAAAAAGCGTTCGACAATATAAAATGGTGCAAGCTGTTCGAGATTCTGAAAAAAGTAGGGGTAAGCTATAGGGAGAGACGGGTCATACACAATATGTACAACAACCAAGAGGGAATAATAAGAGTGGACGATCAAGTACGAAGTGCTCGTATCAAGAAGGGTGTAAGACAAGGTTGTAGCCTTTCGCCCTTACTCTTCAATCTGTACATCGAGGAAGCAATGATGGAAATAAAAGAAAGGTTCAGGAGTGGAATTAAAATACAAGGTGAAAGGATATCAGTGATACGATTCGCTGATGACATTGCTATCCTGAGTGAAAGTGAAGAAGAATTAAATGATCTGCGGAACGGAATGAACAGTCTAATGAGTACACAGTATGGTTTGAGAGTAAATCGGAGAAAGACGAAGGTAATGAGAAGTAGCAGAAATGAGAACAGCGAGAAACTTAACATCAGGATTGATGGTCACGAAGTCAATGAAGTTAAGGAATTCTGCTACCTAGGCAGTAAAATAACCAATGACGGACGGAGCAAGGAGGACATCAAAAGCAGACTCGCTATGGCAAAAAAGGCATTTCTGGCCAAGAGAAGTCTACTAATATCAAATTCCGGCCTTAATTTGAGGAAGAGTACAGCACTGTATGGTAGTGAAACATGGACTGTGGGAAAACCAGAACAGAGGAGAATCGAAGTATTTGAGATGTGGTGCTATAGACGAATGTTGAAAATTAGGTGGACTGATAAGGTAAGGAATGAGGAGGTTCTACGCAGAATCGGAGAGGAAAGGAATATGTGGAAAACACTGATAAGGAGAAGGGACAGGATGATAAGACATCTGCTAAGACATGAGGGAATGACTTCCATGGTACTAGAGGGAGCTGTAGAGGACAAAAAATGTAGAGGAAGACAGAGATTGGAATACGTCAAGCAAATAATTGAGGACGTATGTTGCAAGTGCTACTCTGAGATGAAGAGGTTAGCACAGGAAAGGAATTCGTGGCGGGCCGCATCAAACCAGTCAGTAGACTGATGACCAAAAAAAAAAACTTTCTCAGTAGTGTTCTCCGAAATGAGTAGCTTATTCCGTCCAGGGATTCTCATTTGAGTTCCCGAAACATATCCGTAACTCTTGGATGCTGATTGAACCTACCGGTAACAAATCTAGCAGCTCGCCTCTGAATTGCTTTGATGTGTTCTTTCAATTTGACCTGCTGCGGATCCGAAACACCTGAGCAGTACTCAAGAACAGGTCGCAGTAGTGTCCTATACGCGGTCTCCTTTACAGATGAACTACATTTTCCTAAAATTCTCCCATGACTGTGCCACACAGGACATTACTAATGCTGTATCCGAACATTACGGGTTTGTTTTTCCTACTCAGCCGCATTAGCTCACATTTTTGTACATTAATAGCCAGCTGCCGTTCATCCCAGCAAATACAATTTTTGTCTACGTCATCTAGTAACAACCTACAGTCACTTATCTTCGACACCTCCCTGTACGCCATAGCTTCATCAGCGAACAACAGCAGATTACTGCCCACCCCGTCTATCAGATCGTTTATATAGAAAGTAGCAACGGTCGTATCAACTCCTTATGTTATCCCTGTCTCCGATGAACACTCGCCGACGAGTACAACAAACCGTGTTCTACCACTTAATAATACTCAGAATATGCTCCAGAATTCTGCAGCAAACCGATGTTAAGGATATTGATCTGTAATTTCTGTCGGTTGTTGGAGTCGTTCTCTCATGATATTTCGACGTCGTGACGCGCTGTCTTCTTCAGTCTCACGCCAAGAGCACAGCGAGTCACGTCGTCAAAATGTCATGCGACGACGACGCGAACAACTGGCAGAAAACTCGATTATTCAACACGCCAGCATATCTCCGGGAAAGCCTGAAGAAGTACGCCAAAAATGCTATTTTTTTCTGAACGCTTGGCCATCTAAAGCTCCCGCTTCTGGCTCTGAGAACTATGGGACTTAACTTCTGAGGTCATCAGTCCCCTAGGACTTAGAACTACTTGAACCTAACTAACCTAAGGACATCACACACATCCATGCCCGAGGCAGGATTCGAACCTGCGACCGTAGCGGTCGCGCGGTTCCAGACTGTAGCGCCTAGAACCGCATTCTATATTCAGCCCACAAACACCTTCATCCAGAAGGCAGGAATCAAACTAAGGATTGGCCAGCAGTATTTGCTGGAGTGAAACTGATTGAGTGTGCTTAGGGTCAGTAGTAGCTTACAGTGTTTTGTCACAGGAACATTTTGTATATACTGTGTGACCTGAGGAGCGGTCGCTATCAAATAGTGTCCGCGCGTAGTGGCCGCGTAGTTAGAGGCGCCATGTCACTGACTGCACGGCCTCTCCCGCCGGAGGTTCGAGTCCTCCCTCGAGCGTGGGTGTGCGTGTTGTTCTTAGTATAAGTTAGTTTAAATAGTGTGTAAGTCTAGGGACCGATGACCTCCGCAGTTTGGTCCCTTAGAGATTCACACACACACACACACACACACACACACACACACACACTATCAAATAGTGAATGTGCTTTGACAGCAATATCTTGTACACCTTTTGGATAGTAAGTAAAGGAGAATCCGGTTGTGTCACACTGCACAGCCGAAGTTACATAATGTTTCCTGCACAGCCAAAGTTGCATAATATTAAAAGTTAACCAGCAGGCGTTTTTAATTTCACAGACTTGGACTTTCAATCAGACTGTCTTTATTTGGGTATTGTTTTCTTTTTATTCCACAGTTCAGTTATTTTTATAGTTTCTCGAGGCTTACTCTGCCAGTCCCTTCCCATTAAATCTAAAAAAAATGGTTCAAATGGCTCTGAGCACTATGGTACTTTGCAAAACATTTTTTAAAAACCTGAGGGTGCCACTGTGCAGCCACCAAGAGCAGACGTCCGTTGGCTGGGGAATTTCGCCTCTTTCGACTTGGCCTCATTTGGCTTCGGTACTCCAAGACTAGTATTACTGTATGAAGCCGAGCTATGCTCAGTTGTTGCTGTCACTATACTACTGAACAGACTTTGATTTTGTAGCAGTTCCTGAGCAGGGGTCAATACTAATTGAACGTAAGCCTATTTATTCCTGTTGTAAACTGATTCAGTGACTCCTGTAATCGTGATTCCATCTCTGGACATTCAAACACATTCTTGGACAGAGACCAAATAATCTTTATTATTAATCAATCATTGATTTGTGGTTAAGCCCAGTCAGACACTAATTCAATGCTGAACAAGTTTGTTTGTATTTTTGTGTGGAATGAAAATAAGTGCTAACTGACTACGACCTGCGATTAACAGTTGTTGAGTATGTGCTAGCATGCAGGACACATTGCATTTATTCACCATGTTCCTGTGCTAAAAGATCGGAGGAGATTCCAATTTCAGTATCAGAACTCGTATTATAACAACAGATAACAACAAACAAGATATATGATAAACTGACACTGTCAGCTTACTGGGTCACAATGTATAGGTTATTCATTACTTAATTACAATTATTAGATCTCCAATGGTAAGTTACGTACCAAAATAAGTACAAACTGTCCTGTTTGATACCCTACTGCAATCGTAAATTTTACGAGAGTTTAATAATCTAGGGTTAAACATGTGCTGTATCATAATAATTATATACTTTATGCATTCAGCTTTAAAACGAATCATCCCTCATTCCAACAACATTCCTTTGATCCATTGTGGCTACAGCTGCCATTAACTCCGACTCTTTGTCGGCTGTGTCAGTGAAAAATGTTATGGATACTCAAACTGGATTGCTGGGAAGTCTGCATTATCTCTCTTTCAGTTCGCTATATGTATAAGTGGACCGACGTAAAGTTCTCAGTCATTTTCTTTTTTGATAATCTGTCGTCGTGTGTCTTTTGTCCTGCAGTTCGTTCTAATTTTATACTAACTTCAGTAGTTTCATACATTTGCTAGGTGTTAGTGCGCTGTTTTTTCTCACGAACGGATTTGTAATAAAGAAGAAGCAGCCTTAGATGTCGACAGGACTTCTGCAGCTGAAGAGAGTGAAGATGAACATACTAATATTCGAAAGAGAACAAAACCTGAGCCGTCTTCAATATCTACTAACCAGAAAAACATAAAACCGGGATCCAGCAAGGCTCCATATAAATGCTACTATAAAGAAGTATGTATAAATTTCGGGATCACGTTGGCAGACGAGAAGGGCAAGCCTATGCCGAAATATGTGATGTGCGGCAGTGTTGTCAAATCAGTCCATGGTATCTAACAAGCTGAAAAGGAGTTTGGAACGAAACCACCACAGCGTATCTCAAAAACCGCGAGGATATTCTCAACGTCTGTATACGGTACTTCCATTCAAGCACCTCCTTCATGATGGGAAAACAAATAAAGCCTTTTTGGCATCATTAAAATAAAAAAATATTGCCAAGAAATAGAAACCCCATTACATCGACAAAGAGCTTATTTTATCGCTATGTAAAGAAATTGTTGCTACTACGATGGGAATGGAAGCAGTTGAACAGATTTCCAAAAATAGACTTACATCTGTCAAATAATGCAATTCATCGGTGCATTACGCACACATCAGCTGATATTCTAAGTAATTTTATAGAAAACTTAGCAAACACGATAATTTGAGTTGATGAGAGATTTCCGGAAAAACTCAATTATTATCATTAGTGAAATTTAATTGTGGTTCAGAAATTATTGAGCAACACTTGTTTTATCGAGAACTGGAAACAACAAGCACTAGAGGTGATACATTTCGTGCTGTTGAGTTTCATTCAAGCCAATGTACTCACGTAGACGGTTTGCATTGCTGTATGTATACTACTCATGGAGCTGCCGTGATGGCAGGAAATATGTAGGAGTTTCTGACTCCTGTGACGAATAAAAACTCATTGCTTTTTACACAGAGAAGCATGGTGAGGACTAGGGACGGAAATCGTTTGTGTAAATCATTAAAACGGTTGTTTCAAGAATAAACTATGTAAAAATTTGTCTTGTAAAATTGTGAGTGTTTGAGAAACCCTGTAAAAAATATGGGTGTAGATCACAAAGTGTTGTTATTCCACAGCAAAATCCGTTGGCTTTCCAAAGGAAAAATACGTACAAAGTTCTGGAACTTAAAGATGAACTATTTGAAATTTTGGAAACTAATGATAATAATGAGTTTGATTACTGTGAACGTCTTAGAAACACCGTTTGGTGTGCTGAGCTGGTGTGCCTTTCTGATTTTTCAACAAACTTCATGCTTTGAGTTCAGACATAGCATGAAATAATCATATCAAGTGATAAACTCAGTGCACTTTCGAAAGAACTAGTCGTTTGGATCTCGGAGAATACTGAAGAATGGTACACAATGGGTGCTGATATAATTCGTTGGCTTTGACCATACACTTTACGACTTTGACCAATGATGTTATGAGTATGCCACAAGTTTTACATGACAAACATATGAAGCCCTAAATTAATGTTCAGAAACCAAGAAATGTAGCATAGGGATCATAGACATAGATAACGTACACTCTCTTACAATGTAATGAGAAAATGAAACAAATAAATGTAGCACTGAGAATAGATGTGGTACATGTACATCAACTGAACTGATACAACTAAAAAAGAAAATAAGAAAATGTGATGTATCAAAGTCCATAAAATAAGTGAAACTGATGGAACTGGGGTTTCGGGCAGGTATGACATAAAAACAGAACTACAATCGTTACCACAAAAGAAAATACTAACAAAAAATCAGGAAAACTTATCACGCAAGACGAAAATACGACAAACCGAACACTGGTAACCCTATCCCGTTCTTGAAATGAGGAAGAAGATGCCAACGTTATCCATGAAGGAAAAAGCTACCAACCAAACAGTGGTATTACTAATGGCAAAAAGACCAACACACCTAACATTGGTATCTCGTTCTCCAGCTCACCTATACCGGTACAGGTTATCCGAAGAACAGGATACTAGTATTCCTGACAGTGAAAAGAACAATGTACCCAACATTGGTACCCTGTACTTCAGTTGACCTATACAGATCAACTGAAAAATAGAAGTATTACCCAAGACAAAAAGAACTGCAATCCTGATATTGGTATCCTGATCTTTACTAATGGTGGAACCACCAACAAACTAACCATTGATATCCTGTTCTTCAAATGACCTATACACAGGGTGTACATAAAGTCCAGGAACACTTTCAATTATTCATTGCACAAGAACTAAACTTTGTACAGATGTCACACATATTGCATTTTGAAAAGAAACTCTGAAAGATTTTTTTTTTTACAAACATTTGATATGCAAACCATGAGTGATCCGGCAGACATCAATACAGTAATCAAATTCTTGCCGTACCTGTTCCAGCATGTCTCGTATGCACTCCACATTCACTTCACTCACACTGGGATGTCCGCTACTCTTTGCCAGGCACAAGCACCCTGTCATATTGAATTTGTTATGACAGTGGTAAATGGCCTTCCATGTTGGTGGCTTCTTACTGTAGTTGGTTCTAAACATCCGTTAAAAGCTGTAGCACACTTGTTTTTGTCAAGCTCTAACACACAGAAAGCTTGCTCCACACCTGAACTCGCCATGTTGACAACTAGCACTGACTACCGGCAAATTACCAAACTACACTGCCTCAAATTGACATATGTATGACATCTGTACAATGTTTGGTTCTTGTGCAATAAATAAAATGTTCCCAGACTTTACGTACATCAACTAAATAAGAAAATACCACTATTGCCCTGAACATTAAAAATCAACAAACCCAATAACAACGATATAAAATCAAAATGAAAAAAAATAAAAAATACAAAATTAATATTACAGAAAGAGAAAATAAACTCATGATACACTGACTCCTCCAGAAAACACCTAAACTGGACTTGAGAAACATCAGCGAACTTCACATTCAGATACACAAAAACAACTACACAAATGTTCTAACACACAAAAATAAATACATACATAGAAACATATACACCCAGAATCATATAGAAATGAAATAAAAAATTTAAAAAATGTAACTAGCATACCATACCATAATATTCACAAACACCCAATGCTGACTGCTCCCTTCCCACCCATATGGACTCACAAGAAAACAACAGAAATAAAGTAATAAACACACACATCAATCATTACCCATTACAAAAAAATAAAACGAGACCAGATATCAAAAAAATTTCTAATCAATATCCTGTCCATCCCCAAGAACCCCACTTCCTTTTCCATAGTTAATATTAAACTCCCAGCCCCCTCCCCAACATCAAGCTAATAACTTTTCTATATATGTCTTTGCAACACGCTTATGGAAAGACTTAAATGGTCAGTATGTTAGTAGGAGGTACACTGTGCCTCCCTGAATATTCGTTCAAATGCTCCTGTAATGTGAAAATGTGCCATTTCCAACAAATAGACTTCAAGGCCCCTCGATACCCCTCTATAGTATTGCTATATGCCCCAGCATGATAATTTCTAAATTTGACAATGTGTTTAACAACCTAAAGAAGAAACCCTCTCTTTCCCACATCCCTGTATGATGAAAACATATCAGACGTAATGGCAGACCCCTTGGCAACATGCCCCTCAATTAATTTGACCAACAGTTTCTTTGTTAGACTTTGAACCAACTTGAATACAACTTCAGAACTTTCTGTCCCTGAAATAACAGACCCCAAACACATAATCCCACAGCAAGCTTGCCCTTTCGATACTTGGTTTTCCCAAAAGTAGACTCATCAGTTTTGTACAGTGACACTCCCACACTCCCAAAGACACATTTTGTACAGTGACATTCCCACACTCTCAAAGACAATGTATACTTTAAATACTCCCCACAAACTGAGTACCAATTGATTATGGTATGCTCATTCACTTGACATTCATGCGCATACAACCACATAGGATACATCATACACCAACAACAAGTAATCTTCATAATGTCTCTCAAAGCCAGCTTACGTTTTTCAAACAACATTCGTCTTCTATTGGAGTGCTACAATCTGCCCTTGCTACATCTCCAAACCTATACATCTTTAATGCACCATGGTGACACACTTGTCAATTGCATATTTTGGCCACACTCATGACACTGAACAAGTTCTGCAACTAATCCTGATATTTGTAAGAAACAGATTGTAGATAACATATCTACACACATAACATCAGTCAGGTAATCCTTATTCATTTCGCATGGATAAAATCATACCCACAAATGAACAACAAAACTCTCAAAATTTTGCAGAATGAAAAATAACTTTACCAAAATATTTAAAAATAGCTTAGAATGAAATTTAAAATTTATAAAGGATTACCAAACAGACTACAAAACTCTCATTGTCAGATAAAATGACAACCAATAAATTAAAACATGTACACAAATTCCTTAATGATGACCTACAAGGATATGTGTACAAAATTTCTTTCTTTTAATGCTACATTTTTTTTAAATTTCAATTTACAGTTTGATGATTCATTTCATAAGACAGTTAATTTATCATCTACTGCTCACAAATAAACAGAACCATCTATGGCTTAAATATGACGTGATTGGTGAAAGCCGGTGAATTGTATACCATTTTTCAGTTGACCCAGATCAGAGGGAACAATCTTACTGCTTTTCAAACTATGTAAAAATGTTTTAAACAGAATGGCCTTCTTTTCAGGATGGTGTAGGCTCCAATCTTCAATCAGCCATACTGATTTAGGTTTTCTGTAGTTTCCCTAAATTACTTCAGGCAAGTGCAGGGATGGTCCCCATTACAAGGCCACAGCTGACTACCTGTTTCATCTGTGTCATTCAACACCTGTAAGTCTGTAAATGTCTGCATGTGTGAATTACTTTATTTTTGTTGTTCTTACATGGCAACGCCAAGACATGTACAGTACCCCTGTAAAAGAGATCTACAGATGAATAAAATTACTTTTTCTACTACTACTATAACTACTACTGCTACTAACACCACCACTGCCACTACTATTGTTATCACATGAACTGAGTTGAATACAAAAGAAAAAAATCAGATAGAGGAACATGTGAAAGGGCACCTATCTGATTTGGAAGAAGAGATATCCAAATACTATCCCTTGATCTTGACTTTTTATTGGGAGTGGTTGATTTCACATGATGAGAAAAATGTATCAAAAGCAGAATTAAACAGTTCTAAACAAGAGCAACTTATTGAAATATCCTTGAATACAGTCCTGAGATCAAAAGTTAAAGAAAATGCACCCAATGGTTTTTTTGTCTAAATCAAAACTAAATATACAGATATATTCCGCCGTCCACCTAACCTTCGTAACCTGCTAGTTCATCCCTATGAAATCCCCAAACCACCTTCCCTACCCTCTGGCTCCTATCCTTGTAACCACCCCCGGTGTAAAACCTGTCCCATGCACCCTCCCACCACCACCTACTCCAGTCCTGTAACCCGGAAGGTGTACACGATCAAAGGCAGAGCCACATGTGAAAGCACCCACGTGATTTACCAACTGACCTGCCTACACTGTGATGCATTCTATGTGGGAATGACCAGCAAGAAACTGTCCATTCACATGAATGGACACAGGTAGACAGTGTTTGTTGGTAATGAGGATCACCCTGTGGCTATCCGAACTCCGGAGATGGGAACTTGCTCTTCAATATATCCTCTCTTCCTGTTACCCACCAGGCCTCAATCTCCGCTAATTTCAAGTTGCCGCCACTCATACCTCACCTGTAATTCAACATCATCTTTGCCTCTGCACTTCCACCTCGACTGACATCTCTGCCCAAACTCTTTGTCTTTAAATATGTCTGCTTGTGTCTGTATATGTGTGGATGGATATGTGTGTGTGTGCGAGTGTATACCCGTCCTTTTTTCCGCCTAAGGTAAGTCTTTCCACTCCCAGGATTGGAATGACTCCTTACCCTTTCCTTTAAAACCCACTTCCTTTCGTCTTTCCCTCTCCTTCCCTCTTTCCTGACGAAGCAACCGTTTGTTGCGAAAGCTAGAATTTTGTGTGTATGTTTGTGTTTGTTTGTGTGTCTATCGACCTGCCAGCGCTTTCGTTCGGTAAGTCACATCATCTTTGTTTATTATTTATATATATAAAAACAAAGATGATGTGACTTACCATGTATACCCGCGCAAATGTATACCCGCCCTTTTTTCCCCCTAAGGTAAGTCTTTCCGCTCCCGAGATTGGAATGACTCCTTACCCTCTCCCTTAATACCCACATCCTTTCGTCTTTCCCTCTCCTTCCCTCTTTCCTGACGAGGCAATTGTTGGTTGCAAAAGCTAGAATTTTGTGTGTATGTTTGTGTTTGTTTGCGTGTCTATCGACCTGCCAGCGCTTTCATTTGGTAAGTCACATCATCTTTGTTTTTACATATTTTTTTCCCATGTGGAATGTTTCCCTCTATTATATATATATATATATATATATATATATATATATATATATATATATATATATATATATATATATATATATATATATATATATATCTGTGTGTGTGTGTGTGTGTGTGTGCGTGTGGTGTGTGTCAAGAGTTTGTCCATGCATAGATCTCCTTTGCAAAAAGTAGGGGTAAGTATCTCATTTTTATATTTCTGATATTTACATTTAATTTGTATGTTCCTGTAAAAGAGTGATATGTTTCTTCTATGTTCACACATTTTTTCAAGAGTTTTATGTAATTACTATAAGTATTCTATGTAGTATATGTGTTTGCTGTTTTTTATGTTCCTGTTTAAAAGTAATAACTTTCTTTCACTGTTTGCCGTATGTTTATTTTCAAACGTTCATATTCAAGATTCTTACACATTAAATTTGTAAAATTTATACCTCATTGTCAGTCCATAATAAAAAAGTATTGTATGTACTTAATGTGTTGGCTTTTTCACATCTAGGAAAAAAGTCAATGTAAAGGTGCCTTGAAAGTCTGAAATGTACTTTGGTGTACCACAAAGATCTGTGATCATCAGTCCCCTAGAACTTAGAACTACTTAAGCCTAACTAACCTAAGGACATCACACACATCCATGCCCGAGGCAGGATTCGAACCTGCGACCGTAGCGGTCACGCGGTTCCAGACTGAAGTGCCCAGAACCGCACGGCCACACCAGCCGGCAAACGTAGAATTAAGGGATCTGAGAGGCAGCAATAAATTTAAACAACTATTCACTAGGCATTGCTGAAGAATCTCTGCAGAGTCTGAAGACATAAATAATAACTGAAATGCCTAAATGTTCGATGACTACCTCTATCATTGTAATCAGGGGCTATGTCTGACTTTTATAAAACTGATGAGCTTTGCAAGTTTTACAAGAGTCAGACACAGCCTCTGATTACAATGATGGAAGCAGCCATTGAAAGTTTGGGATTTTATCAGAAGCTGACACAGGACTCCATCACCAGAGACTTCATAACCATGATACACACTGGTAATGTAGTGTATAATCCTCAAAAGAGCAGAAGAATTCCTCCTGAATAACTAATAAACATGATGCTATTAATGACACAGCAACAAAAGGTGTCCTTGAAGAGATGTGACAGAGATGTAAGTGACTTGTTAAACACATTGTGCTAAAGCTTACTGTGATTTACATTTAAACTAAAACATTTTGTTAGTGAAGTATAAATGTGTTTTACTTGATCAATATCAAACAATTTGAGAAGGTACAGTGGTGTGTGCAGAAGAGACAGAATACAATTTTAACCAAACATAAATAAAAAATTTAATGTCTTTTTTAATTGTTGTGCTCCAGACCTGGACCGGAAGCTTAAAGCTTGCCTTTCACAAGCAGTACTCTTGACTTCTGAACTATTAAGGCCTGACTCACCATTTGAACACACAGCATCAATTCTTCCAGTGCTTATCTGCTGCAAATGACTCATTCTAAAAATCTGATATGAATAGATATTTGTTTCATAATGTCTACTTTTGTAAACACACAAAAACACACACACACACACACACACACACACACACACACACACACACACAGCCCAGGAAATGTGGAGGATCTAAAGAAATATCCCTTTTGAATGATTGGAGAAGAAAAGAATAAAGGGAAAATGAGTACCACAGCAAAATCTTGTAATGTAACAAAATGTAATAACTAATTTTCTTCTCACAAAACCAGCTAAGTAATATGTTTGCTCCACAGTGACATTTTGAAAAGTTTCTTACTTGCCATCAAGACAGAAGGTGATAAGTAAGAAACTTATCAAATGAGTTCCAGAATGAACATACTAGTCAGCTGATTTCCCAAGAAAAATCCATCTATGCAGTTTCCTGAGAGAGCCTGCAATTGCATAAAACACAACAATTTCATGCTTAATTACGCTATAACATTATAACAATAACATCTTTACTAACATATCTTAGTTATTTATAAACACCTTACACTATAACATTTGAAATCAATAAATTTTTGACATAATAATATGATTGGATAGATAAAAAAAATCCACTCACCATGCATCAGCAGAACACACTAATAAAAGTAGGTTACAATCAGGCAAGCTTTTGGAGCCAATGCCTCCTTCTTCAGTCAGAACAGTTGAAAGGGAAGGAGGAGGAGTGAAGGAAAAGGACTGGAGAGGTCTAGGAAAAGGGGTAGATTTCAGAAAAGTCACCCAGAACTGCAGGTCAGGGGAGACTTACCAGACGGGATGAGAAGAAAAGACAAAAGAAGGTGGTAAGGGCAATCAGCAACGCTGGTAGATTAGACCACTGCAGGACACTATTCATACAGTTCAAAATATTAACAGCCATTAATCAATATATATATAGGTCTCAGCACTGTATGTGAAAAACAATGCAGCAGATTTGAAATGAGGGAAACATACACCACCATAACAATGGATGCTAAATAAAATTATGTATATCAAGGAACAGCTGGCAAGAACAGAGAATTCCAATCTAATCAACAGCTTCAGAAACTTCCATTTTCTGCTCAGTCAGCTCACATAGAGCAGCAGCAGAAGCAAGCTGTTAATTACTTATTAATCCTTTTTATGATATAACTGAATTATGAATATAAAATCAACTGGCATAATTTTTAAGGCTTTCATTATGTGATGTCACTGACTGTATTTATTCATTACTTTATTGTTTATCCTATCATTTCTAAGTTCTGTTTGGAACATGTAATGGTCATTTAGTTTTAAGGTACTTTAGAAGGAAACTACAATATGCTATCAATCCAAAATGTTTATTCTAATTCAGGTGACCAGCAGCAAATAAAGAATCTGAATCTCAGTCTGAAAGCAGCAAGTCGAAGTGGGGTGGAGAAGGGGGAGGGATAGCACGGTATGAGTGGGGAGGTGAGGAGGGAGGGAGGGAGGGAGGGAGGGAGAGAGGGAGGGAGGGAGGGAGAGAGAGAGAGAGAGAGAGAGAGAGAGAGAGAGAGAGAGAGAGAGAGAGAGAGAAGAGTGCTGTCTGTAGGGATATACAGGGACTAGATGGCAGGAGGATAAGGCTGCCAGATGCAGCATCAGTAGGCTGTGGAGAAGGAAAGAGAAAGTGGGGGGGGGGGGGGGGGGGTGATTGGGGAATGGAGAAGGAGAGGAGCAGAGAAGGAAAGGAGCAGAGAAGGGGAAAAGACCAGTGGATGTGTTGGCAGAAAACAGTGCACTATCAGGGTGATGGGTCATGAACTGGGAAAAGGGAGGAAGTGGTAGGACAGAGGGGGTGGAAACCATTAGGTGAAGGGGGTTACTGTAGGTCGAGGCCGGGATAATTTTTGGAGTGGAGAATGTGATGTAGAGATAACTCCCATCTGTGCAGTTCAGAAAAGCTGATGGTGGATGGGAGGACCCAGATGGCCTGGGTTGTGAAGCATCCTCTTAAATCAAGGCTGTTATATTCAGCTGCATGTCATGCCACAAGGTGGTCGACTTCACTCTTCGGCACAGTTTGGTTGTGGCTATTTGTCTTGGTGGACAACTGGTTAATAGTCTTACCAATATAAAAAGACAGCTTTTTGTATTGGTATGACTACCAACCAGCAAATTTCTAAATCTAATAGACTGAGAGGCAATTTGAATACAAATATTACTTAATTCTACTTTGACAATGACCACACAACTTCCGCTGTCATCATACAAAATTATACATAATCTAACATGACATTTGGCATCAAAATCTGTAAATTTATTAAAAGTAATTACCTTTTGAGCATTTATAACTTATTAGAAAGCTTAGAAGATGGGGTACTTGCAAAGTACTTGAAATATTGTTGATAGGTTGTGATAGGCTAGAATTGTCATAAACTGAAATCCCAAAACACACTTGAGTTTCATAAATCTTGACACTAAAATCCTGTTTGGATTATTAAAAAACTCAACTACTATCAAAAAACTTAAAAACCACTTTCAGAGAAAAGCAAACATTAAAATGTGACCTGGTATTCAAAATTTTGAAAACTTACTGAATTCATGTTCTTTGTCCTCTTAAAAAGAGAACTGATAAACTACATTTTTATAGCTGCTCATCATTACAGAGGAGTAGAGTTATTATGTGAAAATCATTTTCAGTTTAGCATATATATGGTCTCCCAATGCTCACTTTTAAAAGGAGGTTAAAATTTAAGCAATTTACTGACTATGGACTACGTACACCATATCTGGCATGTAAAATCCAGGAAGGATGTGTGATCTAACATATCATTTTGCAGTAAGCAATGTTTTTCCCTTGACCATCTGATCAACAAATGTCAATTGTGGCTTTTGGAAATAATTTTCATGTTAGATAAGTAGCCTGTTTCAACTAGTATACTGCGGGAGGAATTTTGTGTTTCTTATGTGTATATGCACAAGTTGGGATGGACACAGCATATACACAAGATGGGCAATGACGGTAGTCTTTCCACAACTTGCAGCACTTTCTGATTAGGCAGTTTATTCTGTGCCACCACCATCCCATCTAGGACGTGTGCTTCAAGCCATGGGAGAGAAGACTGTGATTCTTACTCATCAAAATAAATGATCCTTTATATTTAGCATGACAGCTATGAAATGAGACAGATGATTTGTGTAGAGAAACATTGTCACAGAAAGTTCTATACATGTTTAATATATGGAGTATTGCCACGTTGTATTGGAAACCATAATATACACACACTTATACCATTTGGTAGAGCGTGGTTTCTCAAATGACATTTCAGCTAGCAGAGGAGAAATTGCAGCAGAGACAGAGTCTGAAGATACAGAGTAAACTACCAATGGCAAGCAAGAACTTATTTCACAAACTGTATAGCAAACAAAACATGGAACATTTCCGACTGTTAGCTCTCCAACACATGTAACAAAATCTAGTGTCACTCTCCTTGATCTGGTATGTGTTAGTGTGGACAAATGTACATCAGGAAACTGGCTACAGTGATCATCTTTTGTAATTACTAACCATACCCGTAAATCACATTTCACATTTTCTGACTATAGCTCCATAAAAGGAGCACAGTCCTGGAGAGAAGTTCATGATACCTCTATTACCAATGAAAAGATTGAACATTTTTTGAAGATTTTCAAGCATAACTTTGGTGTAACTTTTCCACAAAGGAAAGTGACTTCCAGAAGCACAGACAGATTACATCAGGCATTAGAGTATCTTGTAAAAGGAAGTGGGAACTTTTTCTGCTCTCAAAAACTGATAGAAGTCCAGAATTTCTTAGTTATTTCAAAAAATACAAGTTAGTTTTCCCATGTCATAAAAGAGCCAAATATTAAGGAAAATGACAAATACATTATAAAATGGTATCACACTGATCCTAGGGCAGTTGCAAACAACTTCAGTTATTATTGTGGAACTGTTGCTGGAAAATTAGTGAAGGAAAAATGTGGTAATTCTCCTAAGACAATAATGAAAGAACTTTCATCTACTGTAATAAATAACAAACCCATGTTCCTCAGTCCAATAGACCCAACTGAACTCCTAAATACCATTAATTCATTGAAGAGCAATTATCCAGCTGTTATTGATGATATTCCAGATTATATTATAAAAATAACAGCAAGACGCATACTCTCTTCTATACTGGACATATGCAATTCACCCTTATCAAGTGGTGTCTTCTCAAAGCAACTGAAAATGGCAAAAGTAATAGTTGTATATGAAAAAGGTGATCAGCAATGTATGGGTAACTATAGGCCTTTGTCCTAAGGTCAGGATTTTTGAATATTATTGAAACTGTGTTCCTTTCACAACTAACTACATTCTTAAACAAAAATAATTTATTTCTGGATATCAACATGGATTCAGACCACAGCAGTCAACTGAAACAGCCACTTTGAATCTGATAAACCACATCTTAAATGCAGTGGACAACCACAGAAAAATCTCAGGTTATTCTTGGACCTAACAAAAGCTTTTGATGTGATTGATGATTCTGTGCTCCTGAGAAAGCTTGAACAGTATGGCGTAAGAGGTGAGCCAAATCAGTGGATTAAATGATATTTTTAATATTGCTCTTAGGTAACTAAACTTAAGTACATGGAAAGAAATGAACTCCAGGTACATCTTCCAGAACCATGTGGACTAAATCGTAATTAACGAGTTCCCATCACACTTTAGGGATCCAGAACCACTACTGCTTGCAGCTGAAAGCAGTCTTTTGATTGAGGGAAATGAAGAAGAAAATCTTACAACATCTGCAAAAGGTATTATGAATGAAGTTTCTGAATAGTTTACCAGAAACAGACTAATAGCTAACCCCACAACACAGTACTCATGAATTTCCATGCAGATCAAAATAAAAATGCAGCACAACCAGTAACATGTATAGACAAACAAAAAATGTTGCTGTCACTGAAACTAAATCCCTTGGGATTCATAGTAGTAGTAGTAGTAGTAGTAGTTTATTCATCCAGAGACAATTTACATTGCACGGATTTCGTCAAAAAATACATAGTATATATATACACACATATAGGGTGAACAATACTATACAAAATACAGATGTGCATAGTGGACTACATAAAATCAGACCACATTGAAATAGCATGTACAACTTTGATTATTTACATTGATGTATGAGAAACGACTTTTTACATGGAATACACAGTTGACATTTAGATATAACACATACAATTCTAGCACTTTTGTACATATTATTTATTTAGATCATAGCAACAGTCAGATAAAAATTACTATTGGCACAGAGTACATCAATATAATTGTTTAGTATGAAGCTATTCCAGGTATTCTTTTACACTATAATAGCAGTTGGTCATTAAAAATATGAATACTGCTTCTTTAAATGAAGACAATTTTTTTATTTCTTTTATCTTTACCGGTAGTTTGTTATACAATCTGCTTCCTTGTATGTTTGTTTGTTTCTGCGCCAAAGCCTTGTTAACTCTTTTTATATGAATGTCATTGCACTTTCTTGTGTTGTAAGTATGTAGATCCGAGTTGGATTGGAAATTGTTAATATTTCGTTTTACATTAATTACGCTTTTTTGTATATAGAGGCACGGTAGGGGTAGAATATTCAGCTGTTTAAATAATTGCTTTGAAGGAGTTAGCCTTGAACTGTTGGTAATTATTCTAACAGCTCGTTTTTGTAGAGTGAAGATGGTTTTGAGATGACCTTAAATGGAGCTCTCATATCACATTCCTACATTCAAAACTAGTAAAAATGAGATGGCATCATTTTCTGGGGAAACATACAATAGGGTGAAACAGTTTTCAGGAAACAAAAGGAAATAATAAGAATAATGAAACAAGTTATCAGCAGAAAACCATGCAAACCTTTCTTTAATGATCAAAAGTCCTTCCCTTCCTTGCATTTATATACTGGAAGTAGTCATGCATGTCAAAAAAAGTATACTGAGAAAAGAAAACCTATTTCCGTAAGGCAACAGTGTCTATGGTTACAGTCCAAGGTCAGACAGTAACATACACATTAGTCATTGTAACACCATAAAAAGGTGTACATCATGCAGGAACAAAACTATACAACAGATTACCAAGACATGTAAAATCTCTTCCTGAACCACGAAACTTAGAATACTACTGCAAAACTGCTACTATTCAATTTCACAGTATCTTATGCAAAAAAATATGTAAATCTTACCATTACTTGTAGAAATAAGGTGTAAGTATACAAATTTGTAATTATTAACTATATGGTTACAATTTGTTGTAAAAATTTAAATGATGTATGTTTGATGCTTGTAAAACAAGTAGCTAAAAAGGTTTTCTGTCAAATATCCTATGAATGATATATGTACTGAAAAAGAGATAAAATAAATAAATAAAATGGTACAGTCACAGTCCAGCCCCAGCTACAAGAGACAGAGGCCATGTGTGTTTGTGAGTTGCGATTGTGTGAATATGTATGTGTGTGTGTGTGTGTGTGTGTGTGTGTGTGTGTGTGTGTGTGTGTGTGTGTGTGTGTGTGTTTTCTACTTTGGAAGGAGGACTTTTTGGTCAAAAGCTTAAATTTTTAGCGGTCATTTTCACTGTCACTGTCTGCAGGTCAGTGCCTCCTGTATGTGGTGATTGGTCATCTACGCTTTTCGTATTGTTGTTTTACAAGATATTTAAATATGAGATTGAGTACTAGCTTGGAACCGGGGATTCAAAAAACATGTAAATTAGCATTAGTCTCTTCTTATTTGTAATATGTGTCTTTTCTATAAGACTCATTGGGTAGGTAAAAGTGAATTGCGTCAGAGTATTATTAATGAAATTTAATCGTACACTGGCTTCCTTCCTGGCTGGCGCACAGTCAATAATATCCCCCTACTTTTTTGGTTTTGTTTCTAGATTATTACGTTCTTTGTGTGCCTTTACATTTGCTGTAGTTAATACTCCTTGCTTCCTCTTTTCCAATTTGTTATTATTCTGAAACCAGTCTCATACATTGCATTCATTACTCTTTCTGTCACTACAGACCTCACTTTCTATCTGTATACCTCTTTATTTCCTCTAGTGGTTTTTACTTCTGGCTCTAGCAGCATTCTTTTGTTTCCTTTTGGGACAGATTATCACTTGAGTATGGATTGAACACAATAACCAGTTTATCAGCTTCTCTTAGTTTGCTGAGGCTGACTGAGAGCCATTTTATGCCCATAGCCATTTCCTTGTATTTTATTTGGCTCATCAGGATGTGTTCTGTTCATAATTAGTCAGAAACTGATATGCTGGAAAATAATTCACAAGTCTTCTCTACCCATTCCATTATGGATCATAGCTGTGTGATGCAAAACGTTGTTCAGTGCTGCTCTTAGCCAGGTTGGTTCAAGTTATTTCATTATTCTACATCTACATCTATGTACATACTCCACAAGCCACTGCAATGTGCGTGGCAAAGGGTACCTTGCACCACTATTAGTTATTTCCTCTCCTGTTACATTTTTAGACAGAGAAAGGAAAAAACGACTGTCTACATGCCTTGCACAAGCCCTAGTTTCCCTTATCTTATCTTCATGGTCTTCACTCAAAAAGTAAATTGGCAGCCGTAGAATCATTCAGCAAACAGCTTCAAATGCCAGTTCTCTAAATTTTCTCAATAGTATTATAAGAAAATAACATCTTCTTCCCTCCAGGGATTCCCTTTTGAGTTCACAAAGCATCTCTGTAATACGTGTTGATCAGACCAATCAGGAACAAACCTAGCAGCCCACCTCTGAATTGCTTCAGTGTTTACCATTACTCAGATCATGTAGGGACCCCATACAATCAAGCAGCACTCAAGAATGGGTCACGCTAGTGTCTCATATGTGGTCTCCTTTACAGATGAACTCACTTTCCGAAAATTCTCTCAATAAACAAAAGTTGACCAATTACCTCCTACGTTCTTTTCATTTTACACTGCTTTGAAACAGTATACCTAGATATTTAATTGTATATGTCAAAACAAAGAAGATGTGACTTACCAAACGAAAACGCTGGCAGGTCGATAGACACACAAACAAACACAAACATACACAAAAAATTCAAGCTTTTGCAACCAACGGTTGCTTCATCAGGAAAGAGGGAAGGAGAGGGAAAGACGAAAGGATGTGGGTTTTAAGGGAGAGGGTAAGGAGTCATTCCAATCCCGGGAGCGGAAAGACTTACCTTAGGGGGAAAAAAGGACAGGTATACACTCGCACACACACCCATATCCAACCACACATACACAGACACAGACACAAGCAGACATTTGTAAAGGCAAAGAGTTTCAGCAGAGATGTCAGTCGAGGCAGAAGTACAGAGGCAAAGATGTTGTTGAAAGACAGGTGAGTTATGAGCAGCGGCAACTTGAAATTAGCGGAGGTTGAGGACTGGCGGATAACGAGAAGAGAGGATATACTGAAGGGCAAGTTCCCATCTCCGGAGTTCTGACAGGCTGGTGTTAGTGGGAAGTATCCAGATAGCCTGGACGGTGTAACACTACATAGAAAGCTTCACAGTGTAGGCAGGTCAGTTGGTAAATCACGTGGGTGCTTTCACACGTGGCTCTGCCTTTGATTGTGTACACCTTCCGGGTTACAGGACTGGAGGATGTGGTGGTGCGAGGGTGCATGGGACAGGTTTTACACTGGGGGCGGTTACAAGGGTAGGAGCCAGAGGGTAGGGAAGGTGGTTTGGGGATTTCATAGGGATGAACTAAGAGGTTACGAAGGTTAGGTGGACGGCAGAAAGACACTTGGTGGAGTGGGGAGGATTTCATGAAGGATGGATCTCATTTCAGGGCAGGATTTGAGGAAGTCGTATCCCTGCTGGAGAGCCACATTCGGAGTCTGATCCAGTCCCGGAAAGTATCCTGTCACAAGTGGGGCACTTTTTTGGTTCTTCTGTGGGAGGTTCTGGGCTTGAGGGGATGAGGAAGTGGCTCTGGTTATTTGCTTCTGTACCAGGTCGGGAGGGTAGTTGCGGGATGCGAAAGCTTTTTTCAGATTGTTGATGGTTCAGGGATTCCGGACTGGAGCAGATTCGTTCGCCACAAAGACCTAGGCTGTAGGGAATGGACCGTTTGATGTGGAATGGGTGGCAGCTGTCATAATGGAGGTACTGTTGCTTGTTTGTGGGTTTGATGTGGATGGACGTGTGAAGCTGGCCATTGGACAGATGGAGGTCAATGTCAAGGAAAGTGACATGGGATTTGGAGTAGGACCAGGTGAATCTGATGGAACCAAAGGACTTGAGGTTGGAGAGGAAATTCTGGAGTTCTTCTTCACTGTGAGTCCAGATCATGAAGATGTCATCAATAAATCTGTACCAAACTTTGGGTTGGCAGGCCTGGGTAACCAAGAAGGCTTCCTCTAAGTGACCCATGAATAGGTTGGCGTACGAGGGAGCCATCCTGGTACCCATGGCTGTTCCCTTTAATTGTTGGTATGTCTGGCCTTCAAAAGTGAAGGAGTTGTGGGTCAGGATGAAGCTGGCTAAGGTAATGAGGAAAGAGGTTTTAGGTAGGGTGGCAGGTGATCGGCGTGAAAGGAAGTGCCCCATCGCAGCAAGGCCCTGGACGTGTGGAATATTTGTGTATAAGGAAGTGGCATCAATGGTTACAAGGATGGTTTCCGGGGGTAACAGATTGGGTAAGGATTCCAGGTGTATGTTCGTGTTTGTTTGTGTGTTTATCGACCTGCCAGCACTTTCGTTTGGTAAGTCACATCATCTTTGTTTTTAGATATATTTTTCCCATGTGGACTGTTTCCCTCTATTATATCCATATCATTAATTTGAACCCAACAATTACGTTTGTTATTGTCACTGTTGCATTTCGAAATCTTTTCTGTCGTCTTATTTTCTCTCTCTGTTTTTGCCACTAGTTTCACTTTGTATTCACCTTCTCCTTTTTACCGTAATCTACTATACAATTTTATCCCGCCTATATAGACTGAACAATACGTAACCCACTTCCAAACCATAACCAAAAAAAAAAATTATTTTTTTCCCGCTTTCAACAGTACCGCTGCTATAAAATCCACCGTTTCTAGTTCACAAACAGTTCCTTTCATCTATTAAACAACCATTTCGGCTGGTTCTAATAACTTTCGCTTTATTTCCATTTCCGTTTTTCCCACATCACTGATCATTTTTAGCCGCTTCCCACAGGTTTTAACGTCATTATTTCTTCGTCAGATAATTGTTAGCCTTATTTTCATAATCTGCCACCACAAAACCACTCCTTTTAATATATTTACACGCAGTTTTTTTCGAAATTTTCCGGAATTTCTCCACCCTTTAACGTGTTCTGGCGGCAACACAACCACCTAACCTTTGTGCACATCGTTGTCTACCAACCCAAGTTCACCACAGGATCAACATAGCCCAGCTTTAACCAACACTTTTCGCCTTTTTTCCCACCAGATCTCCAGTTGCTTTCTAGTTCACCTTTATCTCTCCCCATATATTTTTATTTTCATTTTCATTTCAGCCTCATGTTACACTTTCCACCTTCTAATACCATGTCACCCTCACAACACCCCCCACAACGACCCCATTAAGTTTTATTTACATTCCCTCCGCAAACATGCCTTCGCCCTAGCCGGGTTACGCTCCCATATTTTATTTCCTCAGGCTTGTCTGACATTTGGCATTACCCCCAAAGGCCTCACACTTAAAGTTCCCATCTCTGGCTGCAACCCTTCTTTCCATCAGTCCCTATACCAATTCCAAACTGAACAATCCATTGCCCTCACCCACCTAATCCTTCACCTACACATCAACTCAGCCAATGAACACACACGTCAACTCCTGTCCTTCATAAAAGTCCTCAGTCTTTCCTCGCCCACATCCACACCGGCTGTTCAGAGCATCCTCCTACAGGCCAACCGCAAATTAGAACAGCATGCCACCCTCCATCTCAAAAAACTATCCAATCTCCTGGTTTCCCACCTCCGGAAAGGCAACTCACTCACCCTTCACAACCTTTCCAACAAACCTCAACCTCCTCTCATTGCACACAAACCCAGTCTCTCCCATCTACTCAATCTCCCACTTCCAGCTCCACTCCCTCCAAAACCTCAAAATTCCAATCAACACAATCTGGAACCACAACACCCTAATTCAGTAGTTAACCTTTCCTCCAAACCTCTCTTCCAAACCGAAACCTCTGTCCTATCCAAAGGCCTCACCTTCAGCTCACAGTGCTTGTCAAACATTTACTGTCCTACACTCGTACTCTCTGCTGGAAATATCACTTTGCCACGAAGAAAATTGATCCTAATCCTACTCCTAATTATCCAAATCCCCAACACACTACCCAAATTGAACCCTGCCTGGAACAGTTCTGTCCTCCGTCACAGCGGGACCCACCTCCTCTTCCTCAAAATCACCTTCTCCAAACCTTCCAGGAATTTCTGACTTCCAGCCTTGCCTCTCAATCCTTCTTAAAAAACCTTAATCTTACTCCCAACATCACCACTGCTGAAGCCCAGGCTATCCGTGATCTGAAGGCTGACCGATCCATCGTCATTCTTCCGGCGGACAAGGGTTCCACGACCGTGGTACTTGATCGTCGGGAGTATGTGCCTGAGGGACTGCGTCAGCTTTCAGACAACACCACATACAAAGTTTGCCAAGGTAATCCCATTCCTGATGTCCAGGTGGAGCTTCAAGGAATCCTCAGAACCTTAGGCCCCCTACAAAACCTTTCACCTGACTCCATCAACCTTCTGACCCCACCGACACCCCGCACCCCTACCTTCTACCTTCTTCCTAAAATTCACAAACCCAATCATCCCGGCTGCCCCATTGTAGCTGGTTACCAAGCCCCCACAGAACGTATCTCTGCCTACGTAGATCAACACCTTCAACCCATTACATGCAGTCTCCCATCCTTCATCAAAGACACCAACCACTTTCTCGAACTCCTGGAATCCTTACCCAATCTGTTACCCCCGGAAACCATCCTTGTAACCATTGATGCCACTTCCTTATACACAAATATTCCACACGTCCAGGGCCTTGCTGCGATGGGGCACTTCCTTTCACGCCGATCACCTGCCACCCTACCTAAAACCTCTTTCCTCATTACCTTAGCCAGCTTTATCCTGACCCACAACTCCTTCACTTTTGAAGGCCAGACATACCAACAATTAAAGGGAACAGCCATGGGTACCAGGATGGCTCCCTCGTACGCCAACCTATTCATGGGTCGCTTAGAGGAAGCCTTCTTGGTTACCCAGGCCTGCCAATCCAAAGTTTGGTACAGATTTATTGATGACATCTTCATGATCTGGACTCACAGTGAAGAAGAACTCCAGAATTTCCTCTCCAACCTCAAGTCCTTTGGTTCCATCAGATTCACCTGGTCCTACTCCAAATCCCATGCCACTTTCCTTGACATTGACCTCCATCTGTCCAATGGCCAGCTTCACACGTCCATCCACATCAAACCCACCAACAAGCAACAGTACCTCCATTATGACAGCTGCCACCCATTCCACATCAAACGGTCCATTCCCTACAGCCTAGGTCTTCGTGGCAAACGAATCTGCTCCAGTCCGGAATCATTGAACCATCAACAATCTGAAAACAGCTTTCGCATCCCGCAACTACCCTCCCGACCTGGTACAGAAGCAAATAACCAGAGCCACTTCCTCATCCACTCAAGCCCAGAACCTCCCACAGAAGAACCACAAAAGTGCCCCACTTGTGACAGGATACTTTCCGGGACTGGATCAGACTCCGAATGTGGCTCTCCAGCAGGGATACGACTTCCTCAAATCCTGCCCTGAAATGAGATCCATCCTTCATGAAATCCTCCCCACTCCACCAAGAGTGTCTTTCTGCCGTCCACCTAACCTTTGTAACCTCTTGGTTCATCCCTATGAAATCCCCAAACCACCTTCCCTACCCTCTGGCTCCTACCCTTGTAACCGCCCCCGGTGTAAAACCTGTCCCATGCACCCTCCCACCACAACATACTCCAGTCCTGTAACCCGGAAGGTGTACACAATCAAAGGCAGAGCCACGTGTGAAAGCACCCACGTGATTTACCAACTGACCTGCCTACACTGTGAAGCTTTCTATGTGGGAATGGCCAGCAACAAACTGTCCATTCGCATGAATGGACACAGGCAGACAGTGTTTGTTGGTAATGAGGATCACCCTGTGGCTAAACATGCCTTGGTGCACGGCCAGCACATCCTGGCACAGTGTTACACTGTCTGGGTTATCTGGATACTTCCCACTAACACCAGCCTGTCAGAACTCCGGAGATGGGAACTTGCCCTTCAGTATATCCTCTCTTCTCGTTATCCGCCAGGCCTCAACCTCCGCTAATTTCAAGTTGCCGCTGCTCATACCTCACCTGTCTTTCAACAACATCTTTGCCCCTGTACTTCTGCCTCGACTGACATCTCTGCCGAAACTCTTTGCCTTTACAAATGTCTGCTTGTGTCTGTGTATGTGCGGTTGGATATGGGTGTATGTGCGAGTGTATAACTGTCATTTTTTCCCCCTAAGGTAAGTCATTCTGCTCCCGGGATTGGAATAACTCCTTACCCTCTCCCTTAAAACCCACATCCTTTCGTCTTTCCCTCTCCTTCCCTCTTTCCTGATGAAGCAACCGTTGGTTGCGAAAGTTTGAATTTTGTGTGTATGTTTGTGTTTGTTTGTGTGTCTATCGACCTGCCAGCGTTTTCGTTTGGTAAGTCACATCATCTATGTTTTTAGATATATTTTTCCCATGTGGAATGTTTCCCTCTATTTTGTTGTTGTTGTTGTGGTCTTCAGTCCTGAGACTGGTTTGATGCAGCTCTCCATGCTACTCTATCCTGTGCAAGCTTTTTCATCTCCCAGTACCTACTGCAACCTACATCCTTCTGAATCTGCTTAGTGTATTCATCTCTTGGTCTCCCTCTACGATTTTTACCCTCCACGCTGCCCTCCAATACTAAATTGGTGATCCCTTGATGCCTCAGAACATGTCCTACCAACCGATCCCTTCTTCTGGTCAAGTTGTGCCACAAACTTCTCTTCTCCCCAATCCTATTCAATACTTCCTCATTAGTTATGTGATCTACCCATCTAATCTTCAGCATTCTTCTGTAGCACCACATTTCGAAAGCTTCTATTCTCTTCTTGTCCAAACTATTTATCGTCCATGTTTCACTTCCATACATGGCTACACTCCATACGAATACTTTCAGAAATGACTTCCTGACACTTAAATCTATACTGGATGTTAACAAATTTCTCTTCTTCAGAAACGCTTTCCTTGCCATTGCCAGCCTACATTTTATATCCTCTCTACTTCGACCATCATCAGTTATTTTGCTCCCCAAATAGCAAAACTCCTTTACTACTTTAAATGCCTCATTTCCTAATCTAATTCCCTCAGCATCACCCGACTTAATTAGACTACATTCCATTATCCTTGTTTTGCTTTTGTTGATGTTCATCTTATATCCTCCTTTCAAGACACTGTCCATTCCATTCAACTGCTCTTCCAAGTCCTTTGCTGTCTCTGACAGAATTACAATGTCATCGGCGAACCTCAAAGTTTTTATTTCTTCTCCATGAATTTTAATACCTACTCCTAATTTTTCTTTTGTTTCCTTTACTGCTTGCTCAATATACAGATTGAACAACATCGGGGAGAGGCTACAACCCTGTCTTACTCCCTTCCCAACCACTGCTTCCCTTTCATGTCCCTCGACTCTTATAACTGCCATCTGGTTTCTGTACAAATTGTAAATAGCCTTCCGCTCCCTGTATTTTACCCCTGCCACCTTTAGAATTTAAAAGAGAGTATTCCAGTCAACATAGTCAAAAGCTTTCTCTAAGTCTACAAATGCTAGAAACGTAGGTTTGCCTTTCCTTAATCTTTCTTCTAAGATAAGTCGTAAGGTCAGTATTGCCTCACGTGTTCCAGTGTTTCTACGGAATCCAAACTGATCTTCCCCGAGGTTGGCTTCTACTAGTTTTTCCATTCGTCTGTAAAGAATTCATGTTAGTATTTTGCAGCTGTGACTTATTAAGCTGATAGTTCGGTAATTTTCACATCTGTCAACACCTGCTTTCTTTGGGATTGGAATTATTATATTCTGCTTGAAGTCTGAGGGTATTTCGGCTGTTTCATACATCTTGCTCACCAGATGGTAGAGTTTTGTCAGGACTGGCTCTCCCACGGCCGTCAGTAGTTCCAATGGAATATTGTCTACTCCGGGGGCCTTGTTTCGACTCAGGTCTTTCAGTGCTCTGTCAAACTCTTCACGCAGTATCATATCTCCCATTTCATCTTCATCTACATCCTCTTCCATTTCCATAATATTGTCCTCAAGTACATCGCCCTTGTATAGACCCTCTATATACTCCTTCCACCTTTCTGCTTTCCCTTCTTTGCTTAGAACTGGGTTTCCATCTGAGCTCTTGATATTCATACAAGTCGTTCTCTTATCTCCAAAGGTCTCTTTAATTTTCCTGTAGGCGGTATCTATCTTACCCCTAGTGAGATAGGCCTCTACATCCTTACATTTGTCCTCTAGCCATCCCTGCTTAGCCATTTTGCACTTCCTGTCGATCACATTTTTGAGACGTTTGTATTCCTTTTTGCCTGTTTCACTTACTGCATTTTTATATTTTCTCCTTTCATCAATTAAATTCAATATTTCTTCTGTTACCCAAGGATTTCTACTAGCCCTTGTCTTTTTACCTACTTGATCCTCTGCTGCCTTCACTACTTCATCCCTCAAAGCTACCCATTCTTCTTCTACTGTACTTATTTCCCCCATTCCTGTCAATTGCTCCCTTATGCTCTCCCTGAATCTCTGTACAACCTCTGGTTCTTTTAGTTTATCCAGGTCCCATCTCCTTAAATTCCCACCTTTTTGCAGTTTCTTCAGTTTTAATCTACAGGTCATAACCAATAGATTGTGGTCAGAGTCCACATCTGCCCCTGGAAATGTCTTACAATTTAAAACCTGGTTCCTAAATCTCTGTCTTACCATTATATAATCTATCTGATACCTTTTAGTATCTCCAGGGTTCTTCCATGTATACAACCTTCTTTCATGATTCTTAAACCAAGTGTTAGTTATGATTATGTTGTGCTCTGTGCAAAATTCGACCAGGCGGCTTCCTCTTTCATTTCTTAGCCCAATCCATATTCACCTACTATGTTTCCTTCTCTCCCTTTTCCTACACTCGAATTCCAGTCACCCATGACTATTAAATTTTCGTCTCCCTTCACAATCTGAATAATTTCTTTTATTTCATCATACATTTCTTCAATTTCTTCGTCATCTGCAGAGCTAGTTGGCATATAAACTTGTACTACTGTAGTAGGCGTGGGCTTCGTATCTATCTTGGCCACAATAATGCGTTCACTATGCAGTTTGTAGTAGCTTACCCGCATTCCTATTTTCCTATTCATTATTAAACCTACTCCTGCATTACCCCTATTTGATTTTGTGTTTATAACCCTGTAGTCACCTGACCAGAAGTCTTGTTCCTCCTGCCACCGAACTTCACTAATTCCCACTATATCTAACTTTAACCTATCCATTTCCCTTTTTAAACTTTCTAACCTACCTGCCCGATTAAGGGATCTGACATTCCACGCTCCGATCCGTAGAACGCCAGTTTTCTTTCTCCTGATAACGACATCCTCTTGAGTAGTCCCCGCCCGGAGATCCGAATGGGGGACTATTTTACCTCCGGAATATTTTACCCAAGAGGACGCCATCATCATGTAATCATACAGTAAAGCTGCATGCCCTCGGGAAAAATTACGGCTGTAGTTTCCCCTTGCTTTCAGCCGTTCGCAGTACCAGCACAGCAAGGCCGTTTTGGTTATTGTTACAAGGCCAGATCAGTCAATCATCCAGACTGTTGCCCTTGCAACTACTGAAAAGGCTGCTGCCCCTCTTCAGGAACCACACGTTTGTCTGGCCTCTCAACAGATACCCCTCCGTTGTGGTTGCACCTACGGTACGGCTATCTGTATCGCTGAGGCACGCAAGCCTCCCCACCAACGGCAAGGTCCATAGTTCATGGGGGGGAGGCCCTCTATTTTATAGATATTAAATTGATGTGACTGTGTCAAGCCACACACTGCTAATGCTGTATTCGAATACAATGAGATTTTTTTCGTACTGATCTGCATTAACTCACATTTTTCTAAATTTAGAGCAAGCTGTCATTCATCAAAACAACTAGAAATTCTGTCTAAGTCTTATATCCTCCTACAGCCTTCCCAGACATCATAGAATCATCAGCAGGTAGCTGCAAATTGCTGCTCACCCTGTCCATCACATTATTTATCTAAATACAGAATAAAAAAGCAGTCCTGTCGCACTTCCATGGCACACTCCTGACAATACCCTTGTCTTTGATAAACACTCACTGTTGAGGACAGTGGACTGGGTTCTATTACTTAAGAAGTTTTTGAGCCACTCACACACCTGCGAATCTATACTGTGTGCTCAAACCTTCTTTCAGTCTGCAGTTGGCACCATGTTGAACATCTTATGGAAATCTACACAGAGGTGACAAAAATCATGAGATACCCCTAATATCATGTCAAACCTACTTTTACCTGTTATAGTGCAGTAACTCAGTATGGCATGGTCTCAACAACTCATTGGAAGTCCACTGCAGAAATATTGAGCCATGCTGCCTCTATTGCAGTCCAAAATTGCAAATGGGTTGCATGCAGGAAGTTGTGCAAAACTTCACTCTCAATTATGTCACATTTATTTTCGGTGGGATACACGTCTGGTAGTCTGGGTGGTTAAATCTTCACTCAGATTGTCCAGAATCTTCTTCAGACCAATTGTGGCCCAGTGACATGACATTATTGTTTGGAAACATGAAGTCCGTAACTGCAGCTGATCTCCAGGTAGCTGAACATAACCATTTACAGTCAATAATCATTTCTGGTGGATCAGAGGCCCGAGTCCATTCCATGTAAACAAAGCCCACACCATTACGGAGCCACCACCAGCTTGCACAGTGCCTTGTTGACAATATAGGTCCATGACTTTGTGGGGTCTGAACCACAGTTGAACCCTACTATCAGCTCTTACCAAATGAAATTGTTACTCATCTGGCCAGGTGACAGTTTTCTAGATACTTAGGGACCAACCAATACGGTCACAAACCCAGGAGAGGAACTGCAGGTGATGTGCTTTTAGCAAAGGCACTCGCATTGGTTGTCTGCAGCCATAGACCATTAACACCAGATTTTGCTGCACTGTCCTGACAAATATGTTTGTCATACAGCCCACTTTGATGTCTTCAGTTATATCATGTAGTGTTGCTTGTCTGTCAGCACTGACAACTCCGCTACTCTCAATTGTCAAGTGTGTTGTTCGTGTTGACTGATAATCCCTAAAATCTGATATTCTCAGCACACTCTTGACATGATGGTTCTCGAGATATTAAATGCCCTAATTATTTCCAAAATATACTGTCCCACGTGTCTAGCTATCATTCCTTGTTCACTCTGTTAAGTCACATTGTGCGTCCATAATCATGTCAGAAACCTTCTACATGAATCACAAATGACAGCTCTGCCTTGCACTACTCTTTTATACCTTGCGTGTGTAATACTACCACCATATGGATACATGCATATCACTATGCCATGAGTTTTGTCACCTCAGTGTAGAAAAATGGAATCTGTCCATTGTCCTTCATCCATGATTCAAAGGGTATCATGTGAGAAAAGTGCAAGCTTAGTTTCAAAAAAGGAATGCTTTCATAAATGTACCAATTTGTGTACAGGATACTGTGTCAGCTATTCGAGTAGTCTTGCTGTTTCTTTCAGTAAAGTGTTTGAAGTATTTACTTAACAAAACATGAAACATAAGACATTTTAAACAATTATCTCCATGACCTCTAGTAATGACTCCAAAAGTGGAAAACAAAATGATAAGCAGAAAATGATCCCTAGGGCCACAACATGGGTCCAGTCAAATGTCATCAAGTATATAAACATTGGCTGTGAGAGCCTACAGTATATGTGAGCCTTATGTGATTACTAAGTTACGACTACCTGCTTAATATCTATGCCTTATATACATTTGAAGTGGCTTTGCTTCAATGCAATGTGTGGGGATTTTCTCAAGGTATGGTCGATATAGCTTAATGCAGTGTGGTTTTCAGTGTCACTATGGAGGAAGGGGTATGAAAAATATTTAAAAGTATCATCACACAGAGTAAATACTCAGTAATAGTGAGATTTCATGAGTCTGGAAGCATATTACAGAAAAGATAGTTCATGGTGCAACATTTTAAAAAGCAATTTTATGAGGGAACATCAAGAATCTACAACTCTATTCCCATTGAGGTTGTGTCCCACAGTAGGACATAAAATGTCAGATGCAAAAATGTGCCTTAGTCCACAACTCAAAATTCCAAGAAAAGCAGTGTCACCAAATATGTAAACACCATCTGTGAAAGCCTGCTTTATATGGCCAATCTGCTCCTTTCATTAGGATTTTAGCTTCAGATATTTGAAAAATTCATACTGCAGAGAAACAGATGTTTATGTACTACCAATTTCAGTCATCTGATAATTTTCAAGCATCATAAAATTATTTATAACAACATGCACAGCGACAGTCTTACTGCACCATTAAATAAAACAGAAACTATCCTGAGTCACTACTGTCAATATTAAAAATGTATTATACAGTAAATAGTAAAATTCATTCATACAAGTTTCTTCACCTCTGCCTGACAACCACATTCTATATCCCTTTGTACCCATTTATTGAACCAAACCCTGGATATAACTTCACAACTTTACTCCTTCCCCCCATCCCCCAATACTTCCTTCCATTACCAAACTGACAATTCCATGATGCCTCACAATGTTTCCTATCATCTGATCCCTACTGCTAGTCAAATTATACTATAAATTTCTTTTTTTTTCCTTTTTCAATACAATTAAGTACCAAGGGAGGAGGCTGCTACAACCCTGTCTCACTCCCTTCTCAACTACTGCTTCCGTTCAGTCTCCTTCTACTCATAAACAAGAGTATGGTTTCTGCATAAGTGGTGAATAACCTTCTGCTCTTTTTGTCTTCAAAATTTGAAAGAGTGTATTCTAGTCAACAATATCAAAAGCTTTCTCTAGATATTCAAATGTTATAAACGTAGATCTGACTTTCTTCAACCTATCTTCTGAGATAATTTGTAAGGGCATTATTGGTTTGTGTGTTCCTATTTTCCTCCAGAACTCCATAGTGTTTGGCTTCACCAGTTTTTCTATTCTGACATACATAATTTGTATCAGTATACTGCAATAATTATTTATTAAAGTGCTAGTTCAATAATATTCAGACCTGTCAGCACCTGCCTTCTTTGGAATTGCAATTATTATATTCTTAATAAGACCTGAGGGTATTTTGCCTGTCTCATGAGACCTAGTACACCAGGCAGAATAGTTTTGTCATGGCTAGCTCTCCCAAGGAGCTCAACAATTCCGGAGGAATTACATCTGCTCCAAGGCCCTTGTTTCAACTTACACCTTTTGGTACTTTTTCATATTCATATTCTACTTGCAGTTTATCTCCCATCACATCTTATTTATATCCTCTTCCCTTTCTATAATACTGACTTCAAGTTCACTTCATTTGTCTTGTAATTCTACCAGATGTATTGGTGGATGATTCATTGTTATCAATACACCTCATTACACGTATTTCCGGTTGCTGTGGGCGGTGAACAACAACATCTCTGGTCGGCAGCTCATGTGGGCCTGTCATCTGGCCAATTTTAAGTGAAGTGGTCACATGCCAAGCATCACTTCTGTTCAGTAATGAATGTGGTCCTCTCTCTGGTCATTTGAAGTAGTTATGAGAACTCTGTATGACACCAGTTATTCTTTGGGACTTACCGTATTACAACTAGGCCAACTTGAGATCTAAGTATAGTGACATCTGTCTGCCACTATTAACTTCTACTTCAGTGGAGAGTGGTATTATCGAGTTAAGTAATTAATTTCTGCCTTGCCTGCAAGTGGTTTCCTCTACTGTAATTCAATTTGTACTACTGCCAATACTACCAGGATAAGCATCATTTATTTTTCTCTTTAAGTGAAGTCAAAAGAGTTAATAAATGAAATTTGTGATCTAAATTTAGGACTACAAAACTCTGCAGAGGCTTTCTATCTATTCCTTACCCTTTTCATCCTACTCTTCTTTGATTAGCACTGGCTCATCATCTGGGCTCTTGAAATTCACACACCACATGTGGCAATTAAATCAGAACAAATATGGCTGAGAGTAAATAAAACTGATGAAGAACAAGAATAGTAACCAGAAATCTGAAATTTTGAAGAAGATCAGTGGTTTTTGGGTACAAAGATTTGCTGGAATTGAAAGGGATGAAAAGGGTAGGGGTCTATTAATCATCCACAGTTCAATCATACAGCGAATAATGGCAGCCCTTATGGAACAAAGCTCATGACCCTGACGGAATCCCCTCAGATTCTACACTGAACTTGCTGCTGATTTAGTCCTTCTTCTAACAACAATCTACTGTAGATCACTTAAACAAAAAATTGTGCCCAGCTCTTGGAAAAAGGCACGTCACACCTGTCTACAAGTAGCGTAGTAGAAGTGATCCCCAAAACTACTGTCCAGTATCCTTGACATGGATTTGTTGTACAATCTTAGAACATATGCTGAGCTCAAACATAATGAGGTATCTCACTTCCAACCAACATGGACTTCAAAATCATCAATTATGTGAAACCCAACTTGCACTTTTCTCACATGACTTACTGAAAGCTTTGGATCGAGGCAATCAGGTAGATGCTGTATGTCTTAATTTCCAAAAAGCATTTGACTCATTGCCACACCTTCGCTTATTGTCAGAAGTATGATATTATGGGGTATAAAGTGAAATTTGTTGCAGGATTGAGGATTTTTTGGTGTGGAGGGAGCAACATGTTATCATGGATGGAGAGTCATTGTCAGATGTAGAAGCAACTTTGGATGTGCCCCAGGGAAGTGTGTTAGAACCATTGCTGTTCATGTTGTATATTATTAACCTCACAGACAATATTAATAGTAAAATCAGGCTTTTTGCAAATGATGCAGTTATCTATAATGAAGTACTACCTGTAGGAGCTGCATAAATATTAAGTCACATCTTGAAAAGATTTAAAAGCGGCACGGAGATTGGCAACATGCTTTAAAAGTTTAGAAATGTAAAATTCTGCACTTCACAAAATGAAAAAAACGTAGTAACCTATGACTATAATACCAATGAGTCACAGTTGGAATTGGCCAATTCATATAAATACCGGGTGTAACACTTTGTGGGGATATGAAATGGAATGATCACATAGGTTCAGTCGTGAGTAAAGTAAGTGGTACACTTTTGTTCATTGGTAGAATACTGGGGAAGTACAATCAATCTACAAAGAAGAGTGCTTACAAATCACTCGTGCAACTGGTTCTAGAATATTGCTCCAGTGTGTGGGACCTGTACCCAGGGGGGATACTGAATGTATACAGAGAAGGGTAGTACGAATGGTCACAGATTTTGGTTTAATCCATGGGAGAGTGTCACAGAGATACTGAAAGAACTGAACTGGAAGGCTCTTGAGGACAGATGGATTTATCGAAGGCATTTGATACTGTTGATCATCATATCTTGCTAGACAAACTAGAAGCTATAAGTATAAGACGAGTCGCATTAAAATGGTTTCAGTCATATCTCCACAATAGGTAGTAGAAATTATCTCAGAAAACAATAAAAACCAAAGCACTGGTTACAGATCGGACATGCAGACTGTACCAATTGGAGTACCTCAGGGCAGCATTCTAGGACCTCTCTTATTTCTTTTGTATATTAATGATATCAAGATCCCAATCAGCGGTACGCACATAGGTTTGTTTGCTGATGACACAAATATTGTTGTAACAGACATAAATAGGGAATTGCCAACATCTGCAACCAGGGTTTTGGAATACATACAAAACTGGTTTGAACAGAACAGGCAAACCTTAAATATTTCAAAAACTAATTATATACATTACAGGAAAACAAAGTCTCATCATGATGTGAACCCCAAAATTCAAAATAAACAAATTGAAATGGTAGCTGCCACAAAATTCTTAGGTGTGCAAATGGATGAAAATTTTGACCGGAAAGCCCACATTCTCTACCTCACTAACAAGTTAAGCTCTGCTTGTTTTGCTTCACACATAATTATTACTGTGAGTAGTAGAGAAAGTAGCATAACTGTCTACTTTGCTTACATCCATTCTGCTTTCACCTATGGCCTAACCCTCTGGGGTCATAATAAGGCAAACATGAAAACCATCTTCACTTTATAAAAATGAGCTGTTAGAATAATTTCAAACAGTAAAAGGGTAACACCTTACAAACTGTTATTTCAACACCTAAATATTCTACCCTTACCATGCCCCTATATAAAAAAAAGTGTTATTAATATAAAAATGCACATTGATAATTACAAAACCAACTCAGAACTTCACTCGTACAATACAAGAATGTGCAATAACATCCACATAAAAAGAATAAACAGGGCTTTAACACAAAAAAACAACATTCAGGGTACTATTTTGTATAACAAACTTCCAACTCAGCTAAAAGAAATAAAAACATTATCTATATTCAAGGAAGCAATATTTAAGTTCTTAATGACATAGTGTAAAAGAATATGTGCAGTAACCTTGTAGCAAGTAACTACATTCATTTACTATATGTTAATAGTACTATAAATCAAATACTTGCCACATCCTCAATGTTAATTTTTCCAAACAAAAGTGTTAAATCAATTATTTACTTGTAATGTATTTCATGTAAAAGGACCCGAACAAAAGTGTTACACCAATTATTTACTTATAATGTATTTCATGTTAAAAGATCCTTCTCATCCTTTTATATTATTACAGTAATCAAAGTTGTATTGCCCAAAAATATTGTGATGGGTACAATGAACTGTTGTATTATGTAAGAAACTGTACACCCTTATCTTATTTTTGTTATACTATGTTCTTTGACGAAATCCATACAATGTACATTGTCGCTGGATGAATAAACTAGTACTACTACTACTACTACTACTACTACTACTACTACTCCCCCTACTACTACTACTACTACTACTACTACTACTACTACTACTACTACCAACCCAAGAAAGTCTGTCAACAAAGGTTCAAGAACTGGCTGTAAACGATTAAGAATATACTATAACCCCCTAAATAATGCTCACATAGGCACGGTGAAGATAAGATCAGAATAATTACTGTAGTCACAGAGGCATTCATACAGTCGTTCTTCCTGTGCTCCATACGTGAATGGAACAGGAAAAAACCATAATAACTGGTACAGTGGGACGTGTCCTCTGCCATGCACCTCACAGTAGTTTGTGGAATATAGATGTAGATGTAGTTGTAGATCTGTTGTCTGTCACAATGAAGGCCAACAGCCAAATTATTCTGCAATGCAAAATCAACTGATAGCACTGTGAATTAAGAATTTTGAAGAGGTTTGAGTAGTCAATGAACAATTATTAAATCCTTCGAATAAAATTATGATGGGGAAGAAACTAACTAGTCTGGGAGTTGGAAGATCAGCAACTGTGACTACAGAGGATATCAATTGTGTTAATTCCATGATGAGTCTACAACAGCCATCTAAGATTGCAACTGCAGTTTATCAACCTGCAGTGGCAGCAGTTTTTATGGCACACTGACTTTCAGCAGAGCAGCAAGACCTACACACCAAGCCAGCTTCCCATCAGCATCTAGACATGGTGAAATTCTGGAGAGCTATAAACAATCTGAGTTGATTAGCTCCCAAAAGTTTTTTTTTAATTTTTTGTGGTGGTGTTTGTGTTATGGGGTAAACTGCAAGTGGTTTTACAATCACAGTTTGTGAGTGTGTTCAGTGGTGAAGAAAGCATTGCTACAATATTAAGCTGAATTTAACTAAACACATTATTGTAGACATTGTATGCCTGTGGTGATGAGAAGAATGGATATAGATATACCGGTGTGGTTCAGAACACTTAATGTGCAATTGAGTGATGACATAAAGAAGTTAACTGCTAATATAGAGGAGATTAAATCAGAACTAAAGAATGAAATAAAAACAACAAATAGATTAGTATTGTAATTTCAGACAACATTTCCCACAGTAAGTTGAGCATGTTGTTGATTTAATCGATGACAAAATACAGGAAAAGAGTGAACCATCTGTAAATAAACATCATTCTAATACGAAAACAGATAGACTGGAGAGTAAATTACAGAAAATTAGGGATGACTTAACAAAGACTATGGAGGAATTAAATAAAAGAAAATTAGTAGAAATAATGGACTATCGGCTGAGTTGATAGAGGAGATGCAGCTAGAAAATGTAACCAGTCTTTCAAACAATTTCTTAAATTTAAGTTATATGGAGAGGTTCACACCATGTATTTTTAAGGAATTTGCTAAATCTATATCTAAGTGATGGGATGATTCAAAGAGGATTAATTTCACATTGTAAGTTATTTAGAATATGATGTGGCAGAGTGAGGAACTGCTCATGCCAAAGAACTTATGTCCTGGAGCGCTTTTCAAGAAGAATTTAAAAAGAACTCTTACATTCAAGAAAAATTGTCGCTTGTGTTCCTTGGCCCACAGTATTGTAATAATAGACAGGGAGTAGATTTAAGAGTAATTTACATTCCTAACCCAAAATATGGTATAGTACCTGGTTTAGAGGCACCCTGGAGCAATACTGATGCCGTGTCTCCCTTGCATGACCTGGTGCAAGACTGGAAACTCACATTCAGCTAACAAGATTTTACAATTGTACTTATTAGTGTATGTGACTTTATTACCTTACTGTATGCTTTAATGAACTCGAAAGCCTGTGCTTTAGAAACTAAATCATGTCTAATCTTGCTGCCACCAACCTGTATGTTCATATTGTTTACACTGTCAACCATATCGTAACTAATGTATTATCAAATTGTTCGTTTCTCTACATAACTATTTTTTTTATCTCTAATTATTTTTTCTCGTGTAATATTTGTTATTATTTGTATTATCAACTTTTCATTTCTCCACATAACTATTTTCATTTTTAATTGTTTTTCTCATGTAATTTTGTTAATTATTACATTAGGTAGTCTCACTTCCATCCTTAATTAGCAGCCCACCATTATACTTTAGTTGTTATCCTCATAAGTGCAATTAATATCACACTCTGACGTAACGTGCAGATTACTCCCGCTGTGTTTAGCGAAATTCCTTCCCCTGCCAGCCCACGGCTACTTCCAGAACCGTTGCAGACCTCGCTGACCTTGGCCGCAGATCCCGTTGTCTCCCCGGGGACCTACCCCCTCCCCCTCCCGGCCGCTTTCACTGCACAGAACTGTGAGGACACTCCCTCACCCCCCTCTCCTTCACACACCTTCCGCATTCCTCATGCCAGACCCTCTTGTCACCGCCAACCACGACCCGCAAACATCGGTCGGCAGCCTCCTCGGGCAATCAACACCCGAACGCACCAAACTGCATATTGCACATGCAAATGTCCAGTCTCTGCCAGCTCACTTCGACGAGTTCAAATATATATTTCAAACTGCTAATATACACGTAATACTTTTGTCAGAGACTTGGCTCAAACCGAGTATTCCTACAACTTCCGTAAACCTAGATGGCTATATCTTTCTCAGGCACGACAGATGCAACAGACGAGGGGGCGGAGTAGGGGCGTACATACGCTCTGATTTGTCACCTACAGTAGTACACACATCCAACAACAATGTAGATAAACAAGTGGAATATATGTTCATAGAGATCAAATCACTTAACAGAAAGTGCTTAATATGTGTCCTTTACAAACCTCCTAAAGTAGGTGGGTTCGCCTGCTTCGAAACTGCCCTCTCTAGTCTCGAATCGTCATATGAACATGTAATTATAGCAGGTGACACTAACATTAATTTTCTGTGCAAAAGTCCTTCCACTGGGAAATTTAAGAGGATGCTTTCTTCCTCAAATATGACGCTACTTCAGCTGGCACCTACTCATCACATGACTACCAGTCACACTTTCATAGATATATTCGCAACGAAATCTCCGAACAGAATAATCCGCACCTCTTAAATATCTGCGCCTGGCATGTCTGCCCATGACATCATTTCCATGACGTATTCACTAGAATGCCCTAGAAAGAAACAAAAACTGTCTACATACCGAGACCTCAAATGCATAAACTTGCCTGAACTTGAAACTGAGGCACAAGAAATAGTTTGGGGAATGACCTCTACTCCCCTCATGGACATAAACGACAAACTCCAGCATTTCACTAACAAAATTACTCAACTATATGACAAATATGCTCCAATAAAGACCAGAAAAGTAAAAAGGCAACCTGCACCTTGGCTGACTGATGAACTAAAACAGCTCATGAATCTCAAGAGATGCTGCACATCGAGCATACAAGATACACCCTACACCTGAAAATCATGCTGTATACAAGCAGAAACGAAACAAAGTCAGTCAAGCGGTGAGAAACGCTAAGCTCAGACATGCCCGTACATTAGCTGACAATAGATGTAGACCAGCTATCCTGTGGAAAAATCTCCGTAGTCTCGGTTTAGGCAAAATAAAAGTTGCAGAAAATCACATGGTCCCAGCTGAAGAACTAAACCGATTCTTCACATTACCTACAACCAAAATTGATCCGCAAAAAAAACAGAGAATCATTGATTATTTCATGGGATGAACGACTGTAGCGAAGAAAAATTCTATCTACAGCACGTCACTTGCAGTACTGTCAAGAAAGCCATAATGGGGATTAGATCAGCATCTACTGGACATGATGGTATCACTATCCAGATGGTAAAACTTATTATTGACCAACTACTGCCCTCTATAACAGACATTTTCAACGATTCATTAATCACAAGTGTTTTCCCTGAGGCCTGGAAACTGGGACAGATTAAGCCACTGCCTAAAAAGGACATCGCCACAGCACCCTCTGACTACCGCCCCCTCTGCCTTCTTCCTGCATTATCAAAGGCCTTAGAATATATAGTTCATGACCAGCTCACCAACTACCTAACTACTAACAACCTACTAGACGAATACCAATCAGGTTTCCGTAAACATCGAAGCACAACATCCGCTCTGATAAAGGTGACCAATGACCTGAAACTTGCCATGGACAGACAAGAAGCGACTATTATTTGCTTCTTAGATTTCAGCAAAGCATTTGATACTGTCGACTTCGACATCTTACTAGCCAAACTTAGTGGTCTAAATTTCTCACCAAGCGCAGTGCAATGGTTTCGCTCATACATGACGTCTCGTCAGCAACGCGTCCTGTCTGGGAATATAAAATCACAATGGCGGCAGGTAGTGTCAGGCGTTCCCCAAGGCTCAGTATTAGGTCCTATACTCTTCTCTCTTTATGTCAATGATGTGTCATCGGTCCTGACCTATTGCAAATACCATATGTATGCTGATGACCTTCAGTTGTATCTAAGTGCGAAACCAAGCAATCTCAAGAAAGCTATTGAAAATTTCAATACTGACCTCGAGGCACTGTCAAAATGGGCACAGGACATAGGTCTAAAACTAAACCCATCTACAACCCAAGCGGTACTTGTTGGTCACTCTAAGCTCATTAGCCCAAAACATCGGGAATCCGTACCACCTCTTATCCTAAATGGAACAAATATTAACTTCTCTCCCTCAGCAAAGAGTTTGGGAGTAATAATAGATGAAAATCTAAATTGGACAAAGCATGTAACTGCAGTGTGCAAAAAAACATCAGCATCTCTTCATGTCCTACAAAAATATAAAAAACTCTTCCCTTTCGATCTGAAAAATAAATTAGTACAAACGCTTATACTCCCAATCATTGATTACAGCGATATTATCCTACAAGGCCTCTCTCAGGAAAATTCCCGACATCTAGAACTGGTCATGAATGCCTGTGTCCGATATATCTGTGATGTTCAACTTTTTGATCACATTTCACCAGCATGTGCAAAATTGTCCTGGCTGCGTACAGACAAACGCAGAGATTTCCATACACTCTGTCCCATCTACTGCCTTATAAATGTATACTGTCCCTCATATCTCTCCTCGTCCCTAACGCTCATGTCGGAACAACATGACAGAAACACACGTTCCCATTATAATAAAATCCTCTCCGTTCCACTGCATCGCTCAGTCACCTTCTCCAAGTCCTTTACAGTAGCGGGAACCAGACTCTGGAATAACCTCCCTCGTTATGTTAGAGAACTTAAAAACATGACCAGCTTCAAAAAACAGTTAATGACGTATCTACTTAAGCAACAGTAATGCCTTCCTCTGTACATGAGTGCACTTCACATCATTACTTCCCTCTTTCCCCCTCCTTAAATCTCCCTTACCCAAAACTCGCTATACTAGTAAACATCTACTTTACACACCAAGATATTAATGTACATCTGCACAAACCTTCATTACTATTGCCAATCTTTCTCATGTTTGTCATTATTATTTGATTTTTTTTTTACTGTTATTATTATTGCTTTCACCATAATCTGTATGTATAGCACCTGATGTAAAAATACTGCCAGCATTTACTTTATTAGGTCTTAGTCATGTTTATCATTATTATTTGATTTTTTGTTTTACTGTTATTATTATTGCTTTTATCATAATCTGTATGTATAGCACCTGTTGTAAAAATACTTCTGCATTTACTTTATTAGGTCTTAGTCACTAGTCTTTATTCATATTGTCACTAGAGTAAGCTAATTTTCTCATTTAAACTATGTTCATGATGTAACTCTGATGTGTGAAATGCTGCATGTGTGGAACACTGGTCCGATGTAAGAGAGGGCCTGATGGCCCTAATCTGATCAGGTTAAATAAATAAATAAATAAATAAAATAAATATAGAGAGGCAATATAGCCATGTTATTTATTTCATTTTATTTTATGTGAGGAATGGTGTTCAGAAAAATTTGAATAACATTTCTGACAGAGTAAACCATAAATGTTCTGTAGCTGGGGACAGGAATGCAATATAGTCATGCTCAAAAGATATATTTCCTAAGAAATATGCCTCAGATAAATTCACATTCTGTGTGAATTTAGTGGATTGGCACTCATTAGGTTCTGAAACTTTACAATAAATAATTTTGGTGCCATACAGAATATTATGACCCCTGTAGGAAAATGATAGATATGTTAATGTTGATCTCATTTTGTCACATTATGATATCATTACTATTTAGCGTTGAATAGAGTTTGGGCAGAGGGGAGTCTGTCCATTCATTATTTAATAATAACCATTCAAGTGAAGAGATCGCTGTACATAATTATTATTATAGTCAAGTGGCACCTTTTACAGCACAGAAAGTGAAGGATTTTAGCGGTTGTTTGAGGCTGTAAAAGGAGGTAAGTGAAAATTGATTAAATCTTACCTGGCTTCGACTGTGTCAAAATGGCTGCTTGAGTGGCATGTAAAAATTAAGAGAGTAATTCTCACTGTTTTCAAGAGCTTGCAGTCTTCAACTTTCCAATTTCGTGGTCAAAACATAAAATGAATAATAGTTTTCTTCAGGTCTGCTCATCATAGAAGCCCGCTGCCTCCTGCATACCAATATAAAGTGAGACAGGTATTTTTTTCTAGATTGCGCTAGGAAATAATCCATTTGTGCCTCTCTCACTAATGTAAATCCTTTTTTTGTACTGCAGCTAATGATTCCATCAAGAATTATCCTCAAATTGTGGGCGTATCTGATTTCCAAAGTTATTAAATTATTTTTCTCTCAGTAAGCACTCAACAAGTCACACAGAAGGAGATTTTGCACTAGCAACCATTTACACGATGTAAATATATACATATTTTTGTATACATAAATACAAAACAACAATACTATTGTTACATAAATGTTTGTTTGTTTCATGCTATATGCAACCGAGTGCATGATGAAAAGAAAACTACAGTAATAAGAATATAGTTTCCAAAATTCTGAGACAGTAAATCTAGAACAAAGAAATTTGGAAAAAAGCTGATTCTGAAATATTTTCGCAATGGCAGCTAACCAGCACTAATTTGCAGTGCTTGTTGAAGTTAAATGTTGGACCAGAATTGACTTTTTACAATATCCACTGTGTGCTATGCAAAGAATTTAGTTTCTTTACTATGTTGTTGTTGTTGTGGTCTTCAGTCCTGAGACTGGTTTGATGCAGCTCTCCATGCTACTCTATCCTGTGCAAGCTTTTTCATCTCCCAATACCTACTGCAACCTACATCCTTCTGAATCTGCTTAGTGTATTCATCTCTTGATCTCCCCCTACGATTTTTACCCTCCACGCTGCCCTCCAATACTAAATTGGTGATCCCTTGATGCCTCAGAACATGTCCTACCAACCGATCCCTTCTTCTGGTCAAGTTGTGCCACAAACTTCTCTTCTCCCCAATCCTATTCAATACTTCCTCATTAGTTATGTGATCTACCCATCTAATCTTCAGCATTCTTCTGTAGCACCACATTTCGAAAGCTTCTATTCTCTTCTTGTCCAAACTATTTATCGTCCATGTTTCACTTCCATACATGGCTACACTCCATTCTTTACTAGTAGTTCCAAAATTTGTTATTTTAGTATAATTTTTCATTACTTAAATGTTTCACAAGATGGCAGAAACAATCTTGCAGCAGCATGCAAACATGCTTAGGAGATGCAACTGTTTTGCAAAGAAATATCTTTCAATATCAGAGGTAAGTTACAGCTAAGAGTCATCTGTGAACTGTTTATGTAGATGAATAATAAGAAATTCTGGTTACTTAATTTCAGAAATTCATACATATTGTTGTGGTTAAAATTAAGTTTGAGACAACAACCATGGAAAGTTCAGAGGAGAAGAACACTTTAGATACTGTACCCAAGACAAATGTTGAAAATGTTCAGGGTAAAGGTACTGATGGTGTCATGGCACCAAGCAATGCAACACCACAGCGGGTGAGCAATACTAGTTCCGAAGTAGCAAACCTACATCTGACCCTTTTGTACAACTATAACAAAGGATAGAAGCTTTACTCAAACAAAAACTTGAAAAAGTTTTGATGAAAAAATCAAAAACTTGGTAAAAGATTTGATGAAAATAATCAGACTTGACAATACTTCAGCAAAATTAGATACTTTGAGTAATGATGTTAGTAATCTTACTCAGATGCTGAACACTTTGAAAACTGATGTTGAGAACCCTGTCACTGAAGTGATACACGGTGACTTAGAAGGAATAGCTAATGACATTTCAACACTGAAAACCACAGTAACAGACATGCCAGGACAGATTAAAATAGTGACAAATGATTTTGATACAACATGATTAGAACAAACAACACTACAGTTCACAGTTCTACAGGAAATCACACAACTAAATGACACAGCAACACCACATGAAAGTAAGTTAATGATTTCTTTATGAAAGAAGGAGACTTTAATTGGTAACAGCTAGAGACAGAGTTACAGAAGGCTGTTGAGCAAATGATTACCAAAGTAAACACAGAACAGATTACATCAGTATTAAACATAACTGAGTTATGTCAGATACAAAGAACACTCACACTGTGTCTACAAAGTGGAAGGATCATGTGCAAACACAAATAGGAACACAACTGAAGAAATTAGAAGTAGTATGGAATAACATTAAGATGCAAGTAAGGAATGATAATAGTTATACAGACAAGAGTAATAAAGAATGTCATAGTCCACTTTCTCATGCAACTGTTTGTGCGCAAGGAACAGTAGCTAGCAGAATCATAGTACCACAAAATGCTGTTACATGAAATGTGGCAGCAGACATCACACTTTCATCAGATATACTACAAGAAAGTCTTCTAAAAATTTGACAATTCCAGTTTCTCATCCCAGAAAAGGAATCCTTTCATCCAATTATTTTCATAAAAGCTTTTAGAAGCATATTGCCTGCAACTTGATGTGAACAACAAAAGGTGCAGTATGTATTAGGTTGTATATAAGGTGAGGCCACATTCTGAGCATCTGAGACAGCAGAGAGCTGTCACACATCAGCACAATTTTTGAAAATACATTTCTTGTGAAGTATTGATCATGTTGTGTGCTGTAAAGGTTGAGAAAACAAGTATTTAGTTCAGAGCCATACAACATCAGGCAGGGGTTGTTAAGAAAATATTTCAAGAAGTACACAAATAAGACTCATTGATGATATGAACCCATGGCTCTTAGTGATGTTATACACATTTTTTAAGGAAAACTTCCATTTCAAATTAGAGAAAACTGTTACAGGTCTCAGGAACTAATCTAGAATACTTTTTGTAGGTCCTCAATTCTATTGAACTAATAAACAATGATATGAAGGCTCATAATTACAGTAGTAACTAGAATAGGTGTCATAATGGTGGGGGCAGAGGACAGGCTATGCCCACCTGACAACAGCATAATGGCAACAATCACGAACGAGCAACTGATGCGTATCCCGTGTTTGTTGACACATAGCAGGCTGTGTCGATGTCAGTGCTTAGCCTGGCCTATGGCAGTTTTCTGAATTGTAAAAGGAGACATAGGAATAATGACAGGTATCACCCTTACTATTCAAACCATGGTAATGGCAACTCAAATGACCAGAATAATAGAAGTTAGGGAGGACCATTACAGTATGAATAGAAATTTTCAGAATCCACAGTGGCAATACCACCAGGGAAATCAGCCACAATTTAATCAGGGGAGAAACACTTACCAGCAATCAAATCTGGCCTCAAAACTGCATGGGGAGCCACAATGGTGAAATCCAAATCCAGTGGTGAATATGATCAAGGTCACCAATAAAGCACATTCAGTGGCTATGAATACATCAAACTAGGTGTGTTAGAGCAAATCGTTAACAACATTCTGTTACATAATATGCCATATACAACTTCAGATCTAATACACAAAAACAAGGAAAAGAACAAGTGAGTTATACTGATTCCATGCATGCCTAGGGAGGAAGTATCCATTGAAGAAAAGGTAAGATAAGTATTAATATCTAATAGAAAGTGCCATGGCATGAAAGATTCATTATGACAAGCAGCTGCCTAGAGTTAATCAATTCACTATTGGGGAAAGTGTACTGCTCAAGACCCACTGTAGGCCATCATTGTTACAAAAGATAAATAAGAAATGACAACTGATGTATACTGGTCCTTTTCACATTGTGTGACTACCATACAATAGAAGCTATTTCTTCACAAACCCACAGAGCTAAAAGATAAAAAAGGTTTCTACACACATCGCAACCTGAAGAAGTACTTTCATTAGGGAAACATAAAGGAAACTAACAGCAGAGACAGTGCTTGTGACGATAAATACTTAAATAAAAAAATAGTAAGAAGGAAGTAAAGCTATAGACTGGAGTGCAAGATCAAAGAACAAATCCACAACAACACAAACATAATGGTGCTATTCTATCTTTTACACAGTACTTAACTAAAAGAAAAAAATTTGAGGATTTGTAATTGTCAGGCAAGACAGTGATTGGCCATTGTAGATTAAGTTAAGTAATAGTGGAATCCGGAGTCTATGGGCATGGACCTTGCAAAGTATTTTACTACAGATTGATCAAAATGAGTGGAAAAAGAATGAGACAAAAAACTGACATCCTTAAGGGAATGGAATAGAGGAATGGACACAAGCAGATTTTTCTTTGTCTTTGCAGAAATGTAAATAACCCATGCAACTTTCAATGCTATTATTACTCTTGACACCAGTAAGGGCTAACTCTTAGAACATATAGAAAAGTATGAATACTATTCAGCAAAGCAGTTTAATTTTACATTTATTTTTAAGGGAAATAGATGAATGCCCAGATCTAAATTTTGGAACTGGAAGGAAAAATCACTTCTAACCTACATAAGAGTAGAAGTACAAACCACTTGAGAAGAACCAGCAAGGAACTTTGTTTTGTAGTGAGAGTCAGGACCCAAATGTTTATACATTTTTAGCATACACTGGTGCTTTGACAGATGCTTAGGAATGCATGAAGAGACATAAATATATGTAGCAGCATGACAAGAGCTCAGCTTTAGGAGACACTATTTTTATTTAATAGATATGATCTACACAGCAAGCAGCAGAAGACAAGTTATCATAAAGGTACGTAAAAGACACAATGAAATGAACATGAACCATGAACATGACTGACACAATAAGATCAATGGATATGGTGAACCTAGTAGGAGAATAACAAATAATACACACTTAGATCAAAAGCTATATATGTGAAGATGTCACTAATTGAGAAGGAAAAAGGAAAGAAAAGTTAAATAAACTTCTCTATTCTAGATTTGTCTATTGTACATATTTGTACTTTATTAGTGTTTGTATTAAGATTTGGAACTATCAATTGTTAATTACAGCAAAGTTGTGTTCTGGGTCTTAAGAAATGAAACCCCCTCCCCTTCCCCTCTCCATAGCAATTTTGCGGTCAAAACAGCAGTTCACATCTCAAATTTGAGATGGTTCTGAGCACTTGATGGTGCTCCAAAATTTTGATGCAAAAGTAACCAAACAATTAAGAAGGCACATTTAGAATGAGAAAATGAGTACTGTAAGGCATGCTTTTCTGATGACCCATATATACACATGATTCGTATTCCAGTATGCTAGAAGCATAAGGCAGCCTCATGTAATCTGTTTTTGCTTATGCCCTGAATAATAGCGAGAGGGAGCAGTACTTCAAATAATTGTATTGTAAAAAATAAACTGAATAAATGTGTATGTGGCTGGTGATGTTTTCACACAAGTAAGGATTGTGTTCATGAGCGAGGGAAGTATGAAGGAAGATTATTATGGAGTTAAATTAAAAAAATGACTTTAAACTGAGCAACTGCATTTGAGTAGTGCAAATATACTGAAGCAAAAAGAGTGGTTTAAGGAAGTTTTGTTCACATTGTGGAGGAAAAGTTGTCCCTGACTTGCAACAGTGGACAGTAAAAGTATCTAAAGTCAGCATGGTGCAGGAGTAACTGATTTTCAAAATTATGAAATTATTATTCTCTCATTAAGCAATCAAAAATGTTTCTATCTCCATCAGTAAATGAAAGTCACACAGAAGGAAATTTTACAGTTCTGTGTTGTCCGCTACATTTCTTCAGATTTAGATTTCCATAGAGCTGTATCTTAATTCTTTCCCTATGTTATTTAGAACTTTTAATCATGCTTAACCATACCATACTTCATGACTGACATAGTGTTCCATTACTATGTGTCAACCAATAGAAATTAACAAACTTTAGCCCGAAATTAGGCTGCAGAACATAGCTGAGTTTTTTTGTTATTCTAAGTGGAGCTGAATGTTAGTACCATCACTTTTGGAAGGGAGAATCAAGAGGATATACCGTTAGCTATGAAGCGTAACCATTTTGAGCTAACATCCAGGTTGTTGAGCCATATAATAGGAGGGCATTTGTTGAAATATTAATAGCAAGGCATTTGTTGAAACATATAATAAATAGGAGGGCATTCAGAGATTCAGTAATGAGTGATTGTGTACAGGGGAGTAAAATAAATACAGTATACAAGTCAGATTAAAAACCAGGTATGAATACAGGCTATGGTACAAATAGGTTACCTCAGTATGTATGTATAGAAGGAGAAGGTGGAGTTGTACAAGTTGTTAATAGAATATTGTACCCTAATCAGTATGTGTCTATCTATGGTTTGTTGGAAAGGATAGGTGGGTCTAGAGGAAAAGGATGACTTATACCTGAGAGAAAAAGGAAGACACATATAGAGACACTACCAGTCTGGTAAAGCAGGGAGCATTCATCTCCATGGTGCCAACTGAGATTGAGAAGTTGCAGCTTAAAGATTGAAACATTATCAGCCGCCAGGAGTGCAGTGTGCTGACCCCACGCCCCTCCATACCACATCCGATAAAGAATGACTGAGGATGACACAGCAGTTAGTCAACTATTGCATGGTCTTCAGGGCCTGATTGTGGGATAAAAAATCACTGTGGAAAATATTTTGAAGAATCAGTCTCAGTTGCACAAATTTTCTGGTCTTTACCAGGTTTTGGCTAAATTAATCTAGCCTTCTTCAGAAGCATAAAATTACTATAATATGCCAGAGTAAGGGACAGTCAACATTAAAATTTAAACCTATAGTACTGTGGTACCATGTCAAATTAAAACTACTTAGCTGAAGTCCAGCCCCGGCATCTCTTCACCACATGGTCAGCTGGCAGTGGCAACTACGTTGGCACTGACCGATGCACACGGAATTGCACTGAGCTCAGTTTCTGAAACATTGTTTTGACATGTTTTGTGTACCACTGATGTGCAATACACTTCTTTTTGCACCAGTTCAGTTTAGAATCTCCATAACTGTGACACAAATTACCCATCTAATATTCAGCAGTCTTCTGTGGCCCATTCCAAGAGCCTGATTCTATTCTCTTCTTGCCGAAACTGCACCCCAGACAAACAGCTCCACAAAAGACTTAGTAACACTTAATTTTATATTAGATTTCAACAATATTTTTTTTCCCCGGAAATTCTTTTCTTACTCTGGCCAGTCTCCATCTTACATCCTCTCTACTTTTGCCATCATTAGTTATTTTGCTGTCCAAATAACAAACCCATCTACTTCTTTTAGTATCTCACTAGCTAATTAAATTCCCTTGGCATTGCCTGATTTAAGTCAATTATGTTTCATTAGCCTTGTTTTATTTTTGTCCATATTCATCTCATAACCTCTTTTCAAGATGATATTCGTCCCATTCAACTGTCCTTTCAAGCAATTTGCTGTCTGACAGAATTACAGTGTCACTGGAAAACTTCAAAATTCTTTTTTTTCTGTTCTCACTGAAATTTAAGTTCCTTTCCAAATTTCTGTTTAGTTTCCTTTTACAGCCTGCTCAATGTGCAGACTGAATAACATTGGGAACAGCCAACAACCCTGTCTAGACTCCCTTCTCAACTACCACTACCACTTCCTTTCCTTGTCCTTCGAATCTTATAAATGCAATTCAGTTTCTGAACAAGTGGAAAATAATCATCTGTTCACTGTATTTTATCCGTGCTGTCTTCAGAGTTCCAAAGAGTGTGTTCCAGGTCAAAAGCTTTTTCTAAGTCTATAAATGCTATAAACAAAGGTTTACCTTTCTTTTACCTATCTTTGAAGATAAGTCATAGGGTCAGTATTGTCCAATATGTTCCTATATTTCTCCAGAACTGAAACTGAGTTTCAAAAAGGTTGGCTTCTATGAATTTTTCCAATCTTCTGTAAGTAACTCATGTCAGTATCTCACAAGCAGGGCTTATTAAAATTATAGTTTGGTAACATTCACACCTGTCAGTACCTGACAACTTTGGAATTGGGATTATAACTTTCTTTTTTAAATCTGAGGGCATTCCACCTGTCTAATATGCCTTGCACAGCAGATGGCATACTTTTGTCATGGCTGGTTCTCCAAGGGATCTCAGTAAATTTGAGGGGATCTCTTCTGCTCTGTGAGCCATGCCTTGACTTGGGTCTTTCAGTGCTCTGCTAAATTCTTCTTGTAATATCGTATCTCCCAATTCATCTTCATCTACTTCCTCTTCACTTTGAAAAACAATATTGCCTTCATTCCCTCTGTATAACTCCTCTAAATACTCCTCCCACCTTTCAGCTTTTCCATCTTTGCTTGTTATCCATTTCATAATGATTGACTTCTTACTTTGAGCTCATATTTTGTCAGATTGCATTACAAACATCAATATGTTATACCTTGCTGGAATAATGGAAATGTCTACTTTAATGTAGTGTATGAATATTATATCTTAGTTGAAATGGGGGCGAGATCATCATCATCAGTTTTCTGCTATATTAGCACATCCTTTGCCTCTCCATTTTCTGCGATCCATTGCTTCCTTCTTAAGGCTGCAGTATGTTGTATCATCCATCACATGACCCAGTATCTGAAATCTCTTCCTGCCTCAATTCCTTTTCTCTTCTACATAACCTTCTAAAACTATTTTTATCAGTTCGTCATTCTTTCTTAATATATGCCCATCCAATTTTGTTTTCTTCTTTTTATTACATCTAGTAACTGTCTTTTATCTCCCACTCTTCTGAGTATCTCTTCATTTTTTACTTTGTCCATCCAACTTATTTTTTCCATCCTCCACCATGTCCACATCTCAAAAGCTTCCAGCCTTTCTCTGTCTTTCTTCCACACTACATGTTTCAGTGCCATACAGAAGTATACTCCATACAAAACATTTTATGAGTCTTTTCCTCAGTTCTCTGTCAACTGCTGCAGAAAATTCTCTTTATCTTATAAAATGCCCCTTTTGCCATTGCTATCCTTTTTTTTAATTTCTGTGCTGCACTTCCAGTTGGTGTCTATCCTGCTTCTGAGATACTTAAAATTTTGTGCCTGTTCTAATATTTCTCCAGTCAGCTTAATTTTTGTGTCTTTATTTCCTCCTAGTGGCAATACTTTTGTTTTCTTTGTTTTAATTTTCATTCCGTACTTGTTTTTTTTTCTGTTAGCTTCAATGGTGTCCACTAAATCCTGTAATTCTTTTTCCCTGTGGCTAGAAGGACCATATCATCAGCAAACCTCAAACACCCTACACTTCTTCCTCCAATTTCTACTCCTTTGTCAACTAATGGGCATTGGTCAATCATATTTTCCAAGTAGAGATTGAAAAGGGTAGGTGATAGACAGCATCCTTGTCTTACTCCTTTTCCTAGTCCAATCCAGTTTTTACTTTCACCTCTCACTTTAAATGAGGATTTTTGATTCAGATATAATGAGTTTACAGGTCTTCTGGTTTTCCAGTCCACTCTCTTTTCCCTCATTATAGTCGCCACCTTGTACCAAGCCGCAGTGTCAAATGCCTTTTCTAGATCAATGAAGCACAAATAGAGGTCTCTTTCTTTTTCAGTAAACCTTTATCCCAAGATTCATAGGAGCCCTATTGCATCTCTGGTGCCCATATCCCATCTAATATACACGGGAATATACATGGTAATATTTAAGAGAAACCACATTACTTCTAGCTTTTTTTAGCATAAGGATGCATAAAAATTAGGTCATAACTAGGAGACTAAATTCCTTTTCACAGTTTAAATGTACAACATTGTCCTATTTACAGGTGAATTTTCATTATTTTCTAATTACTCATTTCATCACTATAATGTCAAATGCAAGAAGATGAGATTGAGCTTACTGTTGTAGCTATTGCAACAGAGAAGACACTGGTGTTAAACTTGAACTTCTGAACGTTACGTCATATGCTATGTGATCAAAAGTATCCAGACACCCCCAAAAACATACATTTTTCATACTAGGTGCATTAGGCTGCCACCTACTGCCAGGTACTCCATATCAGCGACCTCAGTAACCATTAGACATCTGAAGGTAGGAGAATGGGGCATCCGTGAAACTCACAGACTTCAAACATCATCAGGTAATTAGGTGTCATTTTTGTCATACATCTCTACATGAGATTTCCACACTCCTAAACATCCCTAGGTGAAGTGGAAACGTGAAGAGACACGCACAGCACAAAAGCATACAAGCTAACCTTTTCTGTTGACTGACAGAGACTGCCGACAGTTGAAGAGGGTCGTAATGTGTAATGGGCAGACATCTGTCCAGACCATCACACAGGAATTCCAAACTGCACCAGGATCCACGGCAAGTACTATAACAGTTAGGCAGGAGGTGAGAAGACTTGGATTTCGTGGTCGAGCGGCTGTTCATAAGCCATACATCATGCTGGTAATTGCCAAACGACGTCTTGCTTGGTATAAGGAGCGTAAACATTGGAGTATTGAATAGTGGAAAAAAGTTATGTGGAGTGACAAATCACGGTACGCAATGTGGTGATCCAATGGCAGGGTGTGGATATGGCGAATGCCCGGAGATCATCATCTGCCAGCATGTGTAGTGCCAACAGTAAAGTTTGGAGGCGATGGTGTTATGGTATGGTCATCTTTCTCATGGAGAGGGCTTGCACCCCTTCTTGTTCTGCATGGCACTATCACAGCACAGGCCTACATTGATGTTTTAAGCACCTTCTTGCTTCCCACTGTTGAAGAGCAATTCGGGGATGGCGATTGCATCTTTCAACACGATTGAGCACCTGTTCATAATGCATGGCCTGTGGCGGGGTGGTTACACGACAGTAACATCCCTGCAATGGAGCATCCTGCACAGAGTCCTGATCTGAATCCTACAGAACACCTTTGGGATGTTTTGGAATGCCGACTTTGTGTCAGGCCTCACCAACCAACATTGATACCTCTCCTCAGTACAGTACTCCATGAAGAATGGGCTGCCATTCTCCAAAAAACCTTCCAGCATCTAATTGAATGTATGCCTGCAAGAGTGGAAGCCGTCATCAAGGCTAAGGATGGGCCAACACCATACTGAATTCCAGCATTACTGATGGAGGGCACCACGAACTTGTAAGTCATTTTCAGCCAGGTGTCCAAATACTTTTGATAACATACTCTATGTCTTTACTAATGAATATTCCTCACGCTTGTTACTTAAGCATTTGTAAAAGCAATTCTGTTAGTAGCTGCATTACATGTGACACTGTGGTGGAGTGAAGTTGTCACACCAGCGTGCCAGCACTGTTCTACTGAGCCGTAAGCACATTTTCATCAGCAAAGAAAGGCAACTGCATAGTCACATTCCAGTACAGCATTGCTGCATTCAGTTCTTGTTGCACGTAGAGGGAAATAATGTGGAAAATTGCAAATAAATGCTTGATATGCAAGGGGCTCACAATAAATGAACATTTGTTGGTTGGTTGTTTCAGGGGAGTGGATCAAACAGTGAGGTCATTGGTCTGGTCAGATTAGGAATGGATAGGGAAGGAAGTCAGCTGTGCCCTCTCACAGGAACCATCCCAACATTTACCTAAAGTGATTTAAGGAAATCGCGGAAAATTTAAATGAGGATGGCCAGGTGGGGATTTAAACCATTGTCCTCCCAAACGCGAGCCCAGTGTGCTAACCACTGTACCACCTCATCCTGCATGAGCATTTGTATAGCAAATTTCAATAGTAAATGGAAAAGTTGATCAGCTCGAATAAATTTTGTAGTAAGAATGATGAAAGAAATAAAACCAACCTTAATCGCTTTTGCTGCTGGCTGTAGTTGTCTACTTGGAGCAGCAATGGTTCTATTGCTATGTCAGGACAATGGGCTCTTTGTGCATAACCTTTTTCAGGTTTGTTTACATGACACAATGAAGTCATTGTTGAGTGGTCAGTGTGACAGATTGCCGTCCTACAGGCCCAGGTTTGATTTCCAGCTGGGTCGGGGATTTTCTCCGCTCAGGGACTGGGTGCTGTGTTGTCTTCATCATCATTTCATCTCCATCCAGCGTGCAGTCATCCAATGTGGCATCAAATGTAATAAGACCTGCACCAAGGTGGCCGGACCTGCCCCGTAAGGAGCCTCCTGGCCAATGACCCCAAACTCTCATTTCCATGACTCAATGAATACCTCCAGACCCTTTGGGAAACAATTTCCAGAGCAGAACAACACAACTGTAAAGTACCATTTTAAAATTGTTCTCCTTTGCTACATGGTTCTCGACAAACGCCCAAATAAGCCCAATGGTGTTCAATTTTCAGTGTGCTACAGCCAACTACAGAAATTTAATTTCCTTGTCCACTGATTGTAATATACTTTCCAAAAGTTATTCCTGCTTCCTGAAGTGTGGTCACATGTATTTTAGTAGGCCGGGTTTAGTAAATTCCTCATATGATGTGGCATTAGATGGAAGCTCTACATTACTGCTGTCCATCCATTCAATAATAAAGTCTTTTCTCTATTTTGTAGATGGATTTAGTGACACTGGATGTATCATCATGTGATATGGAGCCTGATCTAAAATAATCACTGATCTGTTAGGTTATTTTTTGAGAATCGTCCTATACCACTCTTTGTAGTGTCTGGCATTCATTTCAGAATGATAATCTGCACCTCCTTAAACATAAGCCAGCAGTTGCATGAAACCATCTTTGTTCCCAATGTGGCACATTATAATCCTTTATTCCAGGACCAGATGGTGTTTGAGTTCCTTCTTTCCATCTGTTCCACTTCTGAACTCTTCCTCTGTGATAATTGTATACATTTTCTGATGCTTAAGGCATTTTTTGTTTCTGCCATCCACACCTTCTGGAATGACTTGTATTACACCAACTCTCATCAGTGTAATGAATAGTCCATCCAGTTTTGTGTATATGTCTTATTTCCTGCAGGAATTTCTCTCTTTTTTTCCCTGCTACTTGGTTATTTTCCATCACCACAGGTTTTTTGTTGACCTTTTTGTATCTGAAACCCAGTTTTTGAATACAGGGAATGCCACAGGGTTGTTTCACTCATACAGGAAAACCTTCCACTTCAATCTTCAACTTTTCCAACACTGCTTTTCCACATAGTAGTCGTGGATTTTTCTTCTTATGACTCCCTATGTAAACTTGTCCAATATAGAACTCTTTTTTGGTGATACAAGACATGAAGTTTCTCTTGAAATTCACTTCACTGAAATTTCATTAATATCAAGACACTCGTAAGCCCTCTTTAATGATTGTGATATGGAACTGCTCGCACCCTGTTCTTTATCGGCCTCAAAGTCAGCACATGAACTGATCACCATAGACTTTTCACAACTCTATAAATGAAGCATGGTTTCACACAAGCACAAGACAGCTAATTATTTTACAAACAATGTCTTACACGAATACACAACAATAAATGAGAGTCTGGGTGTTTCCCATCTGACGAGATGCCGTGATGTAAGCACTGCAGCAATGAACAATAAAGTGGAAAAACTGTTCAGAGATCTGGCAACATATTGCATATGAGCACGTGGTGCGTAAAAATGTAAAAGCAAATAAAGGTGTGATATTAGCACTTTATGTAGATTAATGTGCATAAAAACATAACAGCAGTATTAGGCAACAACACAGCTTGCATTCACACTTTTCATCTTGTTAATATTAATCAGCATTAGGCGAATTACAGCAATCCGCAATATTCATACACAAAATAAAAGTAGACATTTCAACAATTCCTGCATGGTTCATCGTGCAATGTGACCAGAATATGAGCTCAAAGTCAGAGGTCAATCATTATGAAATGGGATAATAGTACTGGTTTTTTTCCGAAATCTTGATTTTCATACATCTCATTCTCTTTTCTTGAAAGGCCTCTCTGATTTTCTTATAGGCAGTACCTACCTTTCCTCTAGTAATACATACTTCTACAGCCTTCTATTTTATAGCCATTTTGCTCTTTCCTCTAGTATCATTTTGGAGTATTTCCTTTGCCTGCTCCATTTTCTACATGTTTATATTTTCTTTTTTTGTCAATTAAATTCAGTATCTCATGAAGATTTCTGACAGGCCTTGCCTTGATAAGGTCCATTGTTCATGAGGGGGGGGGGGGCTCAATTTTTAGACATCTATGTTCTCTTTTTCTGTTTCATTTGCCAATATTTTATATTTTCTGATTTAATGATTATAATTCAATAATTTTCCTTTTTTAAATTCTCTGACCTATGATCCCAGTTAAGGAATCTAATATTCCACATTCCAACTTGTAGGGCACTATTTTTGTTTTTCTTAATGGTAACATCTTCCTTGGCATTACCCACTTGGAAATCCACAAGAATAGTTCATCCAAGAGGATGTCATCATCATTAAACTACACAGTATAACTGCAGCCCTTCAGGAAAAAGTTAATGGCTGTAGTTTCCCCTAGCTTTAAGTAGTTTGCAGTACTAACATAGTACGACCATAATGGATGATGGTACAAGGCCAGATCAGTCACACAAAGACACTATTGCCCCTACAACTACCAAAAGGGCTGCTGCCACTCTTCAGAAACCACATTAGTCTGACCTCTCCAAAGATACCCCCTTGATTGGTTGCACCTACAACATGGCCATCTGAGTCACTGAGGTATCCAAGTCATCCCACCTCAACAAGGTTCATGGTTCACAGGGCTATTAAGCTTCATACACTGGAGTGCATAATGTAAATATGCAAGTAGTAAAAAGATTACTAAACTAAATCAATGCATTTCACTATTGACAATGTGGTGTAGCATACTTTTTATATTATTTGACACCACAGTAACAATGTTGTCATAATTTTATGATCAATGACTATGATCTGATGACCGAAACAGGTAGGTAATAAATGTTTATTTATCAGAAGCTCATGGTACTACTGAAGCGACGTTTTTAACAGTGCAAATGTATTGTTAAGTCTACAACTGAGGCATTTTGAAGTGGTGTTGTTTGTACACATTACTACTTATTTTCATTTCCTAATGTGTTGCAGCACTTCCCTGCATTTGTTACACATTCCTTCATTTTTCCAATCAGTAATGAAGTAACTGCACTTTCTTAAGCACTGAAGATACTGATGTGAAACATGAACCACGAAGTTAGCTTCTATCATTTAAAATTGAACAGAATGAAGGTAAAAGAAAAATGTATTTGCAATATGCAACTAAATTTGTTAATTTTAAATACATTGTAAAATTTAGATTCAGTAACACAACTAAAGTTATCGCTATTACGCACTGATGAGACAAAAGTCATGGGATAGTTCTCAATATTGTCTTGAACCTCCCTTTGCCCAGTGTAGTGCAGCAACATGGCATGGACTCAACAAATCGCTGGAAGTCCCCTGCAGAAATATTGAGCCATACTGCCTCTATAGCCATCCATTATTGTGAAAGCGTTACCATTGCAGGAATTTGTGCATGAACTGACTCTCGACTGTGTCCATCAGTGTTTAATGGGACTGATTTCGGACGATCTGGATAGACAAATCATTCACTCGAATTTTCCAGAATATTCTTCAAAGTAATTATGAACAATTGTGGCCTGATGATGTGGCACAGTGCCATCCATAAAAATTCGATCATCGTTTGGGAACATGAAGTCCATGAATGGCTGCAAATAGTCTCCAAGTAGCCAAACATAACTATTTCCAGTCAATGATCAATTCAGTTCGACCAGAGGACCCAGTCCATTCCATGCAAAGACAGTTCACACCATTATGAAGCCACCATCAGCTTGACAGTGCCCTGTTGACAACTCTGTTGTCAGCTCTTACAAGCTCAAATTAGAACTCATCTGACCATTTCACAGTTTTACTATCATCTAGGATCCAACCAATATGGTCATGAGCCCAGGAGAGGCACTGCAGGCAATGTCATGCTGTTAGCAATGGCATTTGCATCAGTCATCTAATGTCATACCCCATTAATGACAAATTTCACTGCACTGTCATAACAGATAAGTTTGTTGTACATCCCACATTGATTTTTGTGGTTATTTCGTGCAGTGTTACATGTCTGTTAGCACTGACAATTCTACACAAACACTACTGCTCTCTGTCATTGAGTGATGGCAGTTGGACACTGCATTGTCCATGGTGAGAGGTAGTGCCTGAAATTTGCTGTACTCGGCACACTCTTGACACTGTGGATCTTGGAATATTGAATTCCATAACTATTCCTGAAACTAAATGTCCCATGCATCTAGCTCCAACTACCATTCTTTGTTCAAAGTCTGTTAATTCCCACTGTGTAGTCACAATCACATTGGAAACCTTTTCACATGAAACACCTCAGTATAAATGACAGCTCCACCATCTGTATATATGCATAGTACCACCCCACAACTTTTGAAACCTCAGTATATTTCACACATCTGTGAGGTATTATTTTTTCTGTGAAACCAGGAGAAGTGCACATAGAACAGTTTGATTTTATTCACTTTTCAGATGAATGTTCTAACATTACACCAAAGAGGTGTAAAATGTTGCTCTTGTGGTATTCAGTCGAAAGACTGGTTTGATGCAGCTCTCCGTGTTACTCTATCCTGTGCAAGCCTCTACAACTCAGAGTAACTACTGCAACATACATAATTCTGCTTAGTGTATTCATCTCTTTGTCTCCCTCTATGATTTTACCCCCCCCCCCCCCGCCCAAATTCCCTCCAATACTAAATTGGAGATGCCTCAGAACGGTGTCCTACCAACTAAGCCCCTCTTCTAGAAGTTGTGCCGCAATATCCTCTTCTTCCCAATACTATTCAGTACCTCCTCATTAGTTACATGATCTACCCACCTAATCTTCAGCATCCTTCTGTAGCATCACATTTCAAAAGCTTCTATACTATTCTTGCCTACTCTGTTTATTGTCCCTGTATGACTACCACATGTGGCTACACTCCACACAAATACTTTCAGAAAAGACTTCCGGACGCTTACATCTACACTCGACGTAAACAAATTTCTCTTATTCAGAAATGCATTCCTTGCCATCACCAGTCTAAATTTTATATCCTCTCTACTTCGACCATCATCAGTTATTTTGTTGCCCAAATAGCAAAACTCATCTACTACTGTAAGTTTCACATTTCCTAATCTAATTCCCTCAGCATCATGCGATTAAATTCAACTGCATTCCATTATCTTTGTTTTGCTTTTGTTGATGTTCATCTTATATCCTCCTTTCAAGACACTGTCGATTCCTTTCAACTGTTCTTCCAAGCTCTTTGCTGTCTGATAGAATTACAATATCATCAGAAAATTTCAAGGTTTTTTTTTTTCTTCTTCTTTCTGGATTTTAATTCCTACTCTAAATTTTTCTTTTCTTTCCTTTACTGCTTGCTCAATATACAGATTGAATAACATCAGGAGTAGCCTACAACCCTGTCTCGTTCCCTTCTCAACCACTGCTTCCCGTTTGTGCCCACTCAACTCTTATAACTGCCATCTGGTTTCTATGCAAATTGTAAATAGCCTTTCGCTCCCTGTATTTTACCGCTGTCAACTTCAGAAGTTGAAAGAGTATTCCAGTTAACATTGTCAAAAGCTTCCTCTATGTCTACAAACGCTATAAACGTAGGTTTGCCTTTCCTTAACATATCTTCTAAGGTAAGTCATACAGTCATTATTGTCTCGCGTGTTCCTACATTTCTACGGAATCCAAACTGATCTTTCCTGAGATCAGCTTCCAGTAGTTTTTCCATTCATCTGTAAAGAATTCTTGCTAGTATTTTGCAACCTTGAGTCATTAAACTAATAGTTCGGTAATTTTCACACCTGCCAGGACCCGCTTTCTCTGGAATTGGAATTATTACATTCCTTTTGAAGTTTGAGGGTATTTTGCCTGCCTCATACATCTTGCTCACCAGATGGAGGAGTTTTGTCATGAATGGCTCTCCCAAGGCTATCAGTAGTTTTAACGGAATGTTGCCTAATCCTGGGGTATTGTTTCGACTGAGGTCTTTCAGTGCTCTGTCAAATTCTTCACACACTATCATATCTCCCATCTCATCTTCATCTATGTCTTCTTCCAGTTCCATAATATTGCCATCAAGCACATCGCCCTTGTCTAGACCTTCTATACACTCCTTCCACCTTTCTGCTTTACCTTCCTTGCTTAGGACTGATTTTCCATCTGAGCTATTGATATTCATACAGGTGGTTCTCTCTGCCTCCAAAGGTCTCCCAGTATCTTTCCCTTTTTAGATTTTCTAATCTACCTGCCCGATTAAGGGATCTGACATTCCATGCTCCAATCTGTAGAATGCCTGTTTTGTTTCTCTTGATAACGACGTCCGCCTGAGTAGTCCCCACCCAGATTTCTGAATGGGGGACTATTTTACCTCTGATAATTTTATCCAAGAGGACGTCATCATCATTTAACCATACAGTAAAGCTGCATACCCTTGGGAAAAATTATGGCTGTAGTTTCCACTTGCTTTCAGACATTCACTGTACCAGCAAAGTGATGCTGTTTTGATTAATGTTAAAAGGCCAGTTAGATCAACAATCCACACTGTTGCCCCTGAAACTACTGAAAAGGCTGCTGCCCCTCTTCAGGAACCACATGTTTGTCTGCCCTCTCAACAGATATCTCTCAGTTGTGGTTGCACCTACGGTACGGCTATTTGTATCGCTGAGGCATGGAAGGCTCCCCACCAATGGCAAGGTCCATACTTCGTGGGGGGTGGGGAGAGGTGTAAAATAAGCAGAAATTCTTTGTGCAGTGGAGAAATATGAAGGCAACTCACAATTTCAGGCAGTACTGCATAATCAAAAAATAAAGGAACTGCCAGCTAAAACATTCACAACTTTTTACTGTCAGGGATAGAATTCAGTGTTGGTCTGAAGTTAGTTGACACAATAGACAATGAACTTTCAGAGCTTTCAGTGATTCTGCAGCATTTGTACATGAGAGGACTTATTTAAATAACTTTCTAAAGTTCAAAGTCAAACAATGAGGTTATGTAATGAATACTTTTCAGAAACATTTCATTTAATGGTGAAAATGAGTGTCAAAGGTAAAATGTTTTCTTTGTGAGATACCACAGCACACAGGGTGCTCAGAAACAAAACTGATGTGTCTGAAGTAATTTGACACATTACAACATTTCCACATTATGGGAGGTGCTACTCTAGGTGCCCTGATGGGAAATATTACATACAATCTGTATGTTGAATGGTACATTGATAAAATTAAATAAAAAATAAGTACCACCACAATGCCATCACATGTACCTATAAAATTTTTGTAGTCATTCAGAGCAAAGAATGGTAACATGTTTATTTGAGTAAAACTGGAGGGGATCTAGGTGTATCACAATTGGCTACTTGTCTAGTAAAACATCTGGAAACGAATGCTACAGATCAAGAAAGGCATATTTTGTATTTATATTGATGTGAAGGAAAAATTAAAAATCTTATAATGCCTGTTTTCTCCTTAACTATGTCAAAACCTCAGGTAATAATACGCAAATTACTGGTGATAGATTTCTTGAATCTATACAGTCCTGTCTTCTTAATGATATCACACCAATCTTCATTTACTTGATATATGTTATGTATATCTTTCTAGTCTGTATTTCACAACTAATTCTTAAGATACTCATTTTTTTAAAATTTATAGTCTTTGATATTGTCCATGTATTATCATTTTAACTAGGTCAAGCACAATGATACAGAACATGCTTATAATGATCTGCAAGACCACTAACTAAAGGATTTGCAATATGGTTTTGAAACATGGTTGTGTTATAAGTAGTAGTGCTCTTTGCTCTTGTAATTTTGTTTACAAATTGTACAAAAGAAGTAATGTTAGTTATGAAACAATACAATAATTTAATATCTTAATATTACTTCAGTCTCTTTTGGAGTTAATAAACTTCATGAAGTATTAAGTGGATTTGTGAACAGTTCTAATTCACCACACAAAGCTTTGTATATTAGGGCGTGATTACATGAATTCCTACTTCTTTAGAGCAATTTATATTCTTCTCAGCCTTGATGTCTTTTAAGGAGACAGTATAATTATAATTTACAATTCCAAGTACAGTGCTAAGTTTGATTTCTTTTATTTTACAATAGGCCTATTTCAGCTGAACTGCCATTATCAGGTTATCTGCAAGCAAATGGCACATAATTTTGGTGCATTATTTCTGATTTTAAAGGTAATTATTAAATGGATTTCACTATTACACATCTTTACATCTTTAGAGAAAGATACACTGCAAAATCTAAGGAAATTCCTGTTTTTGGAGAGCTGTTCTGAACCACAACTACTCAACCACTGCCCCCAGCACAACTCGTGGGCATTAGTTGCAGTTCTACATCTACATCTACATCTATACTCCGCGAGCCACCTTACGGTGTGTGGCGGAGGGTACTTATTGTACCACTATCTGATCCCCCCTTCCCTGTTCCATTCACGAATTGTGCGTGGGAAGAACGACCGCTTGTAAGTCTCCGTATTTGCTCTAATTTCTCGGATCTTTTCGTTGTGATCATTACGCGAGATATATGTGGGCGGTAGTAATATGTTGCCCATCTCTTCCCGGAATGTGCTCTCTCGTAATTTCGATAATAAACTTCTCCGTATTGCGTAACGCCTTTCTTGAAGTGTCCGCCACTGGAGCTTGTTCAGCATCTCCGTAACGCTCTCGCGCTGACTAAATGTCCCCATGACGAATCGCGCTGCTTTTCGCTGGATCATGTCTATCTCTTCTATTAATCCAACCTGGTAAGGGTCCCATACTGATGAGCAATACTCAAGAATCGGACGAACAAGCGTTTTGTAAGCTACTTCTTTCGTCGATGAGTCACATTTTCTTAGAATTCTTCCTATGAATCTCAACCTGGCGCCTGCTTTTCCCACTATTTGTTTTATGTGATCATTCCACTTCAGATCGCTCCGGATAGTAACTCCTAAGTATTTTACGGTCGTTACCGCTTCCAATGATTTACCACCTATGGCATAATCGTACTGGAATGGATTTCTGCCCCTATGTATGCGCATTATATTACATTTATCTACGTTTAGGGAAAGCTGCCAGCTGTCGCACCATGCATTAATCCTCTGCAGGTCCTCCTGGAGTACGTACGAGTCTTCTGATGTTGCTACTTTCTTGTAGACAACCGTGTCATCTGCAAATAGCCTCACGGAGCTACCGATGTTGTCAACTAAGTCATTTATGTATATTGTAAACAATAAAGGTCCTATCACGCTTCCCTGCGGTACTCCCGAAATTACCTCTACATCTGCAGATTTTGAACCGTTAAGAATGACATGTTGTGTTCTTTCTTCTAGGAAATCCTGAATCCAATCACAAACCTGGTCCGATATTCCGTAAGCTCGTATTTTTTTCACTAAACGTAAGTGCGGAACCGTATCAAATGCCTTCCTGAAGTCCAGGAATACGGCATCAATCTGCTCGCCAGTGTCTACGGCACTGTGAATTTCTTGGGCAAATAGGGCGAGCTGAGTTTCACATGATCTCTGTTTGCGGAATCCATGTTGGTTATGATGAAGGAGATTTGTATTATCTAAGAACGTCATAATACGAGAACACAAAACATGTTCCATTATTCTACAACAGATTGACGTAAGCGAAATTGGCCTATAACTATTCGCATCTGATTTATGACCCTTCTTGAAAATGGGAACGACCTGCGCTTTCTTCCAGTCGCTAGATACTTTACGTTCTTCCAGCGATCTACGATAAATTGCTGATAGAAAGGGGGCAAGTTCTTTAGCATAATCACTGTAGAATCTTAAGGGTATCTCGTCTGGTCCGGATGCTTTTCCGCTACTAAGTGATAGCAGTTGTTTTTCAATTCCGATATCGTTTATTTCAATATTTTCCATTTTGGCGTCCGTGCGACGGCTGAAGTCAGGGACCGTGTTACGATTTTCCGCAGTGAAACAGTTTCGGAACACTGAATTCAGTATTTCTGCCTTTCTTCGGTCGTCCTCTGTTTCGGTGCCATCGTGGTCAACGAGTGACTGAATAGGGGATTTAGATCCGCTTACCGATTTTACATATGACCAAAACTTTTTAGGGTTCTTGTTTAGATTGTTTGCCAATGTTTTATGTTCGAATTCGTTGAATGCTTCTCTCATTGCTCTCTTTACGCTCTTTTTCGCTTCGTTCAGCTTTTCCTTATCAGCTATGATTCGACTACTCTTAAACCTATGATGAAGCTTTCTTTGTTTCCGTAGTACCTTTCGTACATGATTGTTATACCACGGTGGATCTTTCCCCTCGCTTTGGACCTTAGTCGGTATGAACTTATCTAAGGCGTACTGGACGATGTTTCTGAATTTTTTCCATTTTTGTTCCACATCCTCTTCCTCAGAAATGAACGTTTGATGGTGGTCACTCAGATATTCTGCGATTTGTGCCCTATCACTCTTGTTAAGCAAATATATTTTCCTTCCTTTCTTGGCATTTCTTATTACACTTGTAGTCATTGATGCAACCACTGACTTATGATCACTGATACCCTCTTCTACATTCACGGAGTCGAAAAGTTCCGGTCTATTTGTTGCTATGAGGTCTAAAACGTTAGCTTCACGAGTTGGTTCTCTAACTATCTGCTCGAAGTAATTCTCGGACAAGGCAGTCAGGATAATGTCACAAGAGTCTCTGTCCCTGGCTCCAGTTCTGATTGTGTGACTATCCCATTCTATACCTGGTAGATTGAAGTCTCCCCCTATTACAATAGTATGATCACGAAACTTCTTCACGACGTTCTGCAGGTTCTCTCTGAGGCGCTCAACTACTACGGTTGCTGATGCAGGTGGTCTATAGAAGCATCCGACTATCATATCTGACCCACCTTTGATACTTAACTTAACCCAGATTATTTCACATTCGCATTCGCTAATAACTTCACTGGATATTATTGAATTCTTTACTGCTATAAATACTCCTCCACCATTGGCGTTTATCCTATCCTTGCGGTATATATTCCATTCTGTGTCTAGGATTTCGTTACTGTTCACTTCCGGTTTTAACCAACTTTCCGTTCCTAATACTATATGCGCACTATTTCCTTCAATAAGAGATACTAATTCAGGAACCTTGCCCTGGATACTCCTGCAGTTTACCAATATTACGTTGACTTTTCCTGTTTTTGGTCTCTGAGGACGGACGTTCTTTATCAACGATGATAATGTCCTCTCTGGTAAGCCGTCAGGTATTTTATCGTTTCGCCCAAGGGGGGGTCCCTCTAACCCAAAAAGACCCCCGTGTGCACGCCACACGTACTCTGCTACCCTAGTAGCTGCTTCCGGTGTGTAGTGCACGCCTGACCTGTCTAGGGGTGCCCTACAGTTCTCCACCAAATAACGGAGGTCGATGAATTTGCAACCATTATAGTCGCAGAGTCGTCTGAGCCTCTGGTTTAGACCCTCCACACGGCTCCAAACCAGAGGACCGCGATCGACTCTGGGCACTATGCTGCAGATATTAAGCTCAGCTTGCACTCCGCGTGCGATGCTGGTTGTCTTCACCAAATCAGCCAGCCGCCGGAAGGAACCAAGGATGGCCTCAGAACCCAAGCGGCAGGCGTCATTCGTTCCGACATGTGCTACTATCTGCAGCCGGTCACACCCAGTGCGTTCAACAGCTGCCGGAAGGGCCTCCTCCACATTACGGACGAGACCCCCCGGCAGGCACACCGAGTGCACACTGGCATTCTTCCCCGACCTACCAGCTATTTTCCTGAGGGGCTCCATAACCCGCCTAACGTTGGAGCTCCCTATAACTAATAGGCCCGCCCTCTGTGACTGTCGGGACCTTGCCGGAGAATCGGTCACTGGCCCAACAGGCGAGGCATCCTGTGGTGGCTCGGAAACGATGTCATCACCACTAGGAAGCACCCCGTACCTGTTGGAAAGGGGTAAGGCAGCTGCCACGCGGCCAGATCCCACCTTCGCCTTTCGGCCAGGCACGCGCGAGCCCACCACTGTCCGCCATTCACCCTGGAGTGATGGCTGACCGGTAAGATGCTCACTGCCGGAAGACGCAGCGACATCAGGGGTTCCATGTGATTCCAAGGCCACCGAAGTAGGCATAGGTCTAATCAAACTCATCTTGCTTGACTGCATTGGGATGTGATAATTAGAAGGTGGAAAGGTGATCTGAAGGGTCACATAAGCTCCCGCCTTTATCTGCAGTGTTTCTCAAAGTGCAATATAGCTTTTCTCCAAATCTGTTTTAGACAGATTATGCTAAGCTATAGCCATTTACAGCAGAACTGATGAAATAATTCACGTGTAAGCATGTGGTACGTGGTCACATCGAGATAAGTTGTAGGGCTGAGCGTTGCTGATACGTGATGCAATATCTTTTGGTAGTCATGAAAAATGGAAGTCTGGATCAATCCTTCAGTACCCTCGAGACAGAAGTACTGGAAATTTATAGTTTCTCCATGTCAACTTCAGCTCTGATAGCTCGCAAAACCACCATACCGTCAGCTACTTACAAGAGACTCCCACCTTTTGGAACCACACAGTAAACTATCTTTGGCAAACAGTAAACTCTTTTCCATCTTCTTCATGCACAACATACTTAAGATGCTACTTGATTAAACCACTTTATACTACATAAAGCTGTATGAAATTGTCTAGCACCACATAGCCACAAAGTTGATACATAAGTTGGATACATGGTCATCACTCTGTGTTCAGTCAGGGCATTAATCCTTTCCTGGAGATTGAAGAGTATAATGCATTGATCAGCTACTCTCTCCTCTCTAACACAAGAATGATACATTTGAAAACCAAAACAAAAACTCACGTTTCCTGATTAATGACAGCCATTCTCATTAATGAGAATACTAGTATTTGTTTGTTGAAGTTGTATTACTTTAGTATTTCGTTTTCTATTGTCACATAGTGCATGACTGTTACCAAATAATAAAATACACCATTTACCATTTGTATGGAGACCACTATACACAAATATTGCAAGGTGTGACAATACAGGGTAGCTGTGTGTATAAAAGTATGTGTGGTGCAAGAGTATGCATCAAGCCTTCAGACCCCTAAAGCACAAATCCACCATTCAAATACCAGGCAGGACACACATCATCCTTTCATAATTTATATTCTGGAACCTTGTGACAGTCAGACACAGCTGGAGAAAATGAGGTAAGTACTTTTGTACGTTTCTGATGTTAAGATTTTTATAGCTTTCATTGAGTATTAAATGAATCTGAATCTACTTAAAAAGTAGATAAATTCAGTAGCAGAATTGGCAGCTATCAGTTTCCAGCATCCAACTTGACCTCCATGATTTTAGTTGTGTGTGTTATTTGTAGTTTTCCTAAAAACAAAACAGCAGAAAGGGGTAAAAGTACGCAGCTGTAATAGGGTAGAAGTTCACAGTGTGCACTTTTACCCCATCAGTAAACTATTTGTGTAGTTTTATCCCATCAAGAAACTATTTGTGAACCCTGGTACTCTGTACTTTGACTAGTATAGCCCATTCTAGCTTATTCAAGCATATTTTGTTCATGTTTACTTTTTTGCTGAGAAAAAAAAAGAAAAAGACCTATCAGTCATAGAGTCCTTGTTGAAAAACAACTTACTGATAGAGACTTCACCCCTGAGTTCATGAAAAGAAATAAATTCCCCCTCAGAATGGCCCTCAAAACCAGCAGGGCATAAATTAAGGGGTTTCACACGACTTAATCAAACAAACATTTTGACAATCTGGAAGCAGCCTTCAAAAAATATGGGGTTCTTCCCAATCATATTTACAACATGGACAAGACACGCATTCAAACTGTCCCTAACAAGCTTCCTAAACATGTTGTTCCAATAGGGAAGAGTGAAGTGGTGAAATCAGAGGGTGCATGGCAGCGACAGTCACTGCTGTCTGTTCCATGTCGTGTGACATCATGTCCCACCATTCTTCATTTTTGCACAGAAGTGACACAATCCCTTCGTGATAAATGAAAGTCCAGCAGGATGTGATGTGGCTATATCTGATAAAGGATAGATGAGGCAATAAAATTTATTACATGGCTTAATTATTGCAAAAAGTCTACAAATCCTACAGTCAACCTACCAATTTCATTAATTCTGGATAACCATGTCTCCCACACAAGCCTAGAGGCTATTTTGTTTGCCAAAGATAGCCACATACACATACTAAGTTTGCCACCTCATAGCAGCCATAAGACATGGCCATCTGATCACAGCTTTTTCATGCCTTTCAAGGCATTTTATGACATGGCAGTACATTCATGGGATGTGTGTCATCCTGGGCAGGTCTTGAGCTTGTGTAACATAGCTGAACTGGTGAAAGTGGCATTTGAAAAGGCAGCTGCTGTTGAAATTGCTGCTGCAGGTTTAAGAGGCAAAGGATTTTTCCTCTCAATCAAAACAAATTTTCAGATGTCGATTTTGCACCACAACAAGTGACTGATCAACATTTTGACAATGGCTCTTATGAGTTCGCTGCTCGACACTTCACAGTCATTGGTGGAAATAAAGAGGTTGAATCACCAAGGACCAAGGAAATCATTGTAGAAGACAAGGAGAATATTGGCAGGATTCATGAGGAGCAAGTTCCACAGTCTACTACTTCTGAAACAGGACTTTCAACGGTTACACCCATCACATGTCAGTCACCTATTCAACTTTCTTCATCAAACTCTCTACATTATAATTGCCGTACTAGCTTCTCTCACAGCACACCCCCCTTTTCCGCCAATCCTACATCCACTGTACACTTGGTATCACCAGAGGAAATAAAATTCCACTTCCAAAAGTTCAAATGAAACAGAAACATAGGTGTTCATCAGAGTGGTTCACTTTGAGCCCTCATAAAGCAATCTGGGAGGTGGAATCTGCTGAAAAGATGATGTTAGATGACGAGAAGAAAAAGAAAGTCATTACTAGACGTAGTGGAAAGAAAACATTTTCTACTGTAAAAATCCTTCAGAGAAGCAAAGTTTTCTCTCATTTTAGTCAGAATCAGAGACAAAGATGTGTCTGCATAACAATATTCTGGCTTGGACATGGATTTTTCAAAAACGAAGCTGATGTAGAAGAAAATTCTGTTATAAGGACAAAAGAATTCACAGCTGTAAAAGTCCAAGGACAAACAAAAACTTCATTCCGCCTTTATCCGATGAAAGTACTTCAGTCACAGTTATGATGAAGCTTTTTACAAGTGTCTCCCACAAACATCAAGATTTCAGGAAACAGATCATGAAAGTTTTGTAAAAAATAAAGACATTTGTAAAAAAAATTACCACTGTCAATTTGCAAATGCTCTGGGAGATTTGCAAATACAATTAGCTTTACATACAATCTGCCCGGCTTACAAATTTACTGAAATTGTTGTTCAAATGCAAGTTTGGATAGGCAACCTCAAATCTTTCCAGTTCCCCCATTTCTACATCATCATGTTAAAAGTATCTTAATTGTTAAATGGCTCTTTTCTGTTACTTTCCACTGTTCTACAAGAGCAGTATGTATTTTGTTTCACTGCCTATTTTCGTAATGTCAGTATTCAAAGTTAGGTGCAGTAGCTCTCGCTAGTCAAGTAGTTTGAATTTTGAAATTGCAATGCATAACATGCTGTTCTTAATTATAATAATGTTCATGTGATTTTTTTTAAAGAAAATAAAGAGTTCCTAATTTGTTTCTCTATGTATTTATTTGCAACACTTTTTATCTTTTGTATTTGGGTGTAGAAGTCACATTGCACACCCTTACCACAGGCTTACGTACCTTTACCCCACCGCATGGAGTAACCGAGTAGGCATAGTTTTTTTCTGTTTTTGAAAACTTTTATTACTCCTCTAATAATTGTTGGATGGCACTGAAACTTTTATGCAATATTTCCAAGATGTCAAACTAGATGTTGCAGGTGTAATTAATATAATATTGTTGCATGTTTCTCTTAAATATTTAGTAAAACCAACCATGCTTTTACTCCCACATACCCTATGCACTATGGATGTCCAAAAAATATTAAAGGGTGTACTAGTTTGTGAACGTTATACATCAAAGTCAAAATTTTAAAATACATTACATCCACATTAAAGAGCAGAGTGTAGGGAGATAAATGAAGCAACATAAATAACTTTAATACCATAGTCCATTTTTATTGGCTTTTTGTTCTTGCTGTTTTTAAAAATGGGGATATTTTAGACCAACTATGAAATTACAAACACAAACCAAAGCTCTAACTCAACATGGTCATGGGTTTAAAAACTATTTACAAGCACAAACCATCACAGCCTTGAGTACATAAAAAGATGTGCTTCTGTTGAAGATAGCTCCTTATTCTGACCTTCAAATTAAACTAAAACAAGTTACTGGTCCAAGCTAATAAAACTAAATGTAATCAGTGCTTTTGCTATTCCAAAGGAAAAAGAGGAAACAGTCATACAGCTTTACCAGGTGTACACAAAAGAATATTAGAATTACAAGTATTTTTCATGGCTAAGAATGCAATTGAATGTCTCTGCAAACAAGAAATTATGCTAGAGCAGTTGTGGAAATTATGACTGATTAGACTGACGTGGCTGTTATACCACTCCACTGTGTAGCAGCACAACTTGATAAGTTGGTGATGTGTGCACAGACACCTTTTCACCTGCTTCAGTTTGCGAAATCACATTTAGTGGTTACGGTCTAGCAACCATTTACATTTACAAGAATTAAGTGATCATCCAGTTGAAAACAAATTACAGGCAACTTTGAGGCAAAACTGACTTATTTTTTAAAATTATAACACACATTTCTTATCACAAATTTAGATTCTACAGAGTAAAACAAATACCTTTTCATTCAGAACACATTTAAAAACACTGAAATTTTAAAAGCTTACATGGAGATTAATGCAAGCACATTTGTGCACTGTGTAGCATCATTTAAATGAACAATAATGAAATGTTTCTAAGCTGGTGGTCAAAATTCTGAGCATTTGACTGAATGGTGAGAAGTAAGAGGAGTGACAGGAAATAAGCACCTCAAAAGTGAGAGACATAGACATGCCGTAGGATAAGAACTCTAATGGAAATAGAAAACTGCACCATTTAGTATTTGTATCTGGGTTAGGTTAAAAATCTGTCCTTGATGGTGAAGCAGGTTGGTAGATTGGTGTGTTATTAAGAAATGAATGACTGCACCTCTTTTCAGGCAACACAGTGTTTAGGATGAGGCTTGCTACACCACCAGTGTTTATGTGACTACTGGGATAAGTACTGATTTTCTGGGATATCTTCATCTTTCCACATGTGAGATAGAGAAAAGGTTCGAATTTACTAGTATTTGAAGCACAGATAGAGTGTAACTAATGTGTATAAATACTGGTGTCAGAGAACACAAATATCTTCTGATCTCCATGCTTGGATGCAGGATCCATATCATTCTGGTCTCATAGAGTGCTTACTTTTAGATTATTTTCTTCCATGGAGCACTTAATGTATAGGTTCTGAGATGAGAGTTCACTACTGCACAGTGTTTCATGGAAACCCTCTTTGTCAAGCTGTATCCTTGAATTAAGATGTACCGTTAAGCCCAAGTTCTCTTTCTAGCGGTTTGAAAAAATTATAGCTTGTAGCTGTCATCACATTTCAAATCGCAAGTTGGAAAAGCCCATGTCTACGTAAAAACCATCATCTGCTGTCACACAACATAGTCTTCATCAGCAACTTCCCCACGATGTGAGATCTTAGGACATTCAGCCCATGGTATCTGCATATTGAACAGCTGAGAAAATATTTAAGACAACAATTTGTGTTTTATTTGTCACTGATCTTATTCCAGAATGAACACAGCAGTATACAATTCAATAAATCTACATAAATTTAGTTTTTGCTGGATCCAAAACCAATTATCAAGTATCAAAGAAAAGAAATTAAATGAACCCTATATACGTAGAAAGCATGATTTTAATTTTAAATTTGCCTGAAAAGAAAGGAATAAATACAGTGAATGCCTGTTTCTCACCAATGCCAGCATCACATACGAGGAAACAGATACTGTCATCCTATGACCCAATTTGATACAAACAACTGTATTTGTGGACAACATTTTTACAAAATGCATATTTTTCAAAATATTTCAGCATTTAGAGCTGTCTTTGTCACTCACGTACAAAGATAAAAGCATAACACAACCATGTGTGTCACAAGCAAGAATCAAACATGTTTTAAAAAAGTAGATTTTTCACGTATTTTGACCAACAGGCATCAAACCACATGACAGATGCAACAAACATAGATGTCACACCAGACTAGATCGGACAAAAAATTTACTTTTACTTTTGCTGATTACTGTCTAGATACAGGACACGGCATGAACAACAGAGACAATTCTCTCGCCTGCCTCCACCTATTGGGAATAATGACATACACCACTTTATTACATGTTTGAGTATTTTTGGGATTGTGTCACTACACTCCCTAGGCTTATGAGATGAATAGATGTTACCCCATGTGATTTCTTTTAGCTGGATTATGTGAAAGATCTTTTTTTAGTGTCTTCCCTTTCACAGAGTTCCTCTGACTTAAGAGATAGGATTTCTTGCAAACTGTTGCAGATTGGAGAATAGGAAATACTGTTTTGTCTCAAACGGTTCTTGTGCACAGAAGCTGGTAATGAATTGGAGTAAATCTTTCACTTTCTAAAACTGCAATGTTTTTTAGGATACACTTGGTTCATTTACATTATGTTTCAATGAGAAAGAAAAAAGAACAGATCAGAGAGAGAGAGAGAGAGAGAGAGAGAGAGAGAGAGAGAGAGAGAGAGAGAGAGATTTCAGCATAGTTAACTGTACCGTTTCCACTGCAGCGAGTCCTCACTCAATCATTTCAAGATATGAAGAACAGGTTTTTTTTTTTTTAATCTCACATCATGATACTTATTCATCGATGATGAATGCAACCTTAGTATCATATAAGTATTTACATAAATTGTAGCACAACAATTCTTGAGACTAGTTTCATTACCAGGTACAAGTAACAGAACTCCATCACATGTGCACACTCTCTTTACAAATTTCAAAAATCACATCTTGGCCCTATAACATTTGTGCAGCAGAACCATTAAGCACAGAGAAAAGTAGCAATCTCTTGCATCAAAATAAGTTGTCACTTTCAAAAATGTCTCTCAGAGAGGCTGGGAAAATATTTAAGTAGCACTGAAGAAGTGCTACAGCAGACAACATCAGGATGACAGGTCACCAGGACGATTAGTAATAAGTGGCAATGAAACAGAGGTTTTCATGGTCGGTGGTGGAGACCGCACTGTAGGTAGTTCAATATCAGACTTTGCAAGGGCTTCTTCCTTCTTTTTCAAAAATCGCCCACCAGTGTAACCTGAAGAAGAAGGAAAAAAGTTTGTATTATACTGTTTTGTATAGCTACACACTACTACAATATTGACGCTAAATTCAACAAATTTCTGTCAGACTTGCATTCTTTTTCTAATGTTCAACACTTTCTCGATGTCACCCATCACAATAATCTGTCAATACAATTACATATATATCATACTATGGAACAAGCCCACAGTTTAAAACATTATCAGGTACAACCAAGACTTCTGAGAGCTGTTGACTAAAGAAGCTGAGGGAAGTTGGTAATGTATGTAAATATTCAACACAAGGGGGGAAAAAAATTACTGACACATACACATACCTCATGTTTCATAAAAGGTGTGGAGGGAAAGAAGAGTTATGCCAAGGTGAATTACTGTAAATCTCTCTTTCTTCTTGTGTGAGCACGGAAAATGAATTCTGGTCACTACTTGCAAGACTTGGGCATTTTCCAGCAGCAACTGACTTCATTGAATCATTAAATGGTTGAAATCGTGTATTTTTGTAAAGCCGAGATCACACCACAACAATGTTGAAGATCTTTGTTGTGGGGCTGCCCTGATTCAATGCCTCATATCTGTTCAGGGACAAGGCCACAGCAAAGAGTCTTGTCGACATTACATAGGGCAGCTTTGCTCAAAATCACTTGGGAACTAGCCTACACACATCTGTCTGTTTCGCTTTTACTTACAGAAAAACTATAGATTTTGGTTTCAGCACACAGCGGAAGTATATTTTCTAATTACAAGAAATTCTTCAGCATTTTCTGATTGCTGTAGCTGATGCCAACTACAATTTCATATGTTTGGATGTGGGGTGTTAAGGAAGAATTTCAATGACATAGTATTTAAATATACAGTGTTACATGAAAAATAAATAATGGAACACTGAGTTTGCCTCAGCCCACCCCATTGCCAGGGAGAGAAAACTCCGTGCCATTCAAATTTGTAGCAGATGATGCATTCCACCTGTTACACACTGACAGAATATTCAATTATCACCTAAGTCGTGCATGCCGCATTATTGAAAATATTTTTGGAACATGGCTCACAAAATTTTGGATGCTACTGAAACCTATTGCACTACATCCCAGTAAAGTGGAAAATGTGATTATTGCAAGTGCCTATTTTTTTTTTTTTTTTTTTTTTTTTTTTTGTTTTTTTTTTTTTCCCTCTGATGTCATTCAAAAATAACTTGCACTCCACATGGCATTTTTGACAAGGAAGATTCTGATGGCAACTTTATACATGTACGTGGAGATTAGAACTAAAAAAAATCAAAACTTCTATGGCTACAAAGCGTACCAAGGAGTCTCTAAATGAAGTGCAGGGAATCAAAAATGAATTTAGAGATTGCTTTGTATCATCTGAAGGTTCATTGCATTACCAGGATGAAATTATTTGAAAACTATATATATAAGTTATATTTTCCTAATCCTCCTCCTGTATTTGTAAAAAATTAAAATGTGATTTGCAGTTCACTGTTGTTGATGTTGTTGTGGTCTTCAGTCCTGAGACTGGTTTGATGCAGCCCTCCTTGCTACTATATCCTGTGCAAGCTTCTTCATCTCCCAGTAGCTACTGCAATCTACATCCTTCTGAATCTGCTTACTGTATTCATCTCTTGGTCTCCCTCTACGATTTTTCCCATCCATGCTGCCCTCCGATACTAAATTGGTGATCCCTTGATGCCTCAGAACATGTCCTACCAACCAGTCCCTTCTTCTCGTCAAGTTGTGCCACAAACTCCTCTTCTCCCCAATTCTATTCAATACCTCCTCATTAGTTATGTGATCTACCCATCTAATCTTCAGCATTCTTCTGTAGCATCACATTTCGAAAGCTTCTATTCTCTGCCTGTCCAAACTATTTATTGTCCATGTTTCACTTCCATAGATGGCTACACTCCACACAAATACTTTCAGAAACGACTTCCTGACACTTATATCTATACTCGATGTTAACAAATTTCTCTTCTTCAGAAACGCTTTCCTTGCCATTGCCAGTCTACCTTTTATAGCCTCTCTACTTCGACCACCATCAGTTATTTTGCTCCCCAAATAGCATAACTCCTTTACCAATTTAAGTGTCTCATTTCCTAATCCAATTCCCTCACCATCACCCGACTTAAATCAAGTACATTCCATTATCCTCGTTTTGCTTTTGTTGATGTTCATCTTATATCCTCCTTTCAAGACACTGTCCATTCCATTCAACTGCTCTTCCAAGTCCTTTGCTGTCTCTGACAGAATTACAATGTCATAGGCGAACCTCAAAATTTTTATTTCTTCTCCATGGATTTTAATACCTACTCCGAATTTTTCTTTTGTTTCCTTTACTGCTTGCTCAATATACAGATTGAATAACATCAGGGAGAGGTTACAACCCTGTCTCACACCCATCCCAACCACTGCTTCCCTTTCATGTGTCTCGACTCATAACTGCCATCTGGTTTCTGTACAAATTGTAAATAGCCTTTCGCTCCCTGTATTTTACCCCTGCCACCTTTGGCATTTGAAAGAGAGTATTCCAGTCAACATTGTCAAAATCTTTCTCAAAGTCTACAAATGCTAGAAACATAGGTTTGCTTTTCCTTAATCTATTTACTAAGATGAGTTGTAGGGTCAGTACTGCCTCATGTGTTCCAATATTTCTACGGAATCCAAACTGATCTTCCCCGACGTCAGCTTCTATCAGTTTTTCCATTTGTCTGTAAATAATTCGCGTTTAGTATTTTGCAGCCGTGACTTATTAAACTAATAGTTATGTAATTTTCACATCTGTCAACACCTGCTTTCTTTGGGACTGGAATTATTAAAGTCTTGAAGTCTGAGGGTATTTTGCCTGTCTCGTACATCTTGCTCACCGGATGGTAGGGTTATGTCAGGACTGGCCGTCAGTAGTTCCAATGGAATGTTGTCTACTCCCGGGGACTTGTTTCGACTTAGGTCCTTCACTGCTCTGTCAAACTCTTCACGCAGTATCGTATCTCCCATTTCATATTCATCTACATCCTCTTCCATTTCCATAACATTGTCCTCAAGTACATCGCCCTTGCATAGACCCTCTATATACTCCTTCCACCTGTCTGTTTTCCCCAGTTCTAAACTGGGTTTCCATCTGAGCTCTTGATATTCATACAAGTGGTTCTCTTTTCTCCAAAGGTCTCTTTAAGTTTCCTGTAGGCAGTATCTATATTACCCCTAGTGAGATAAGCCTCCACATCCTTACATTTGTCCTCTAGCCATCCCTGCTCAGCCATTTTGCATTTCCTGTCGATCTCAATTTTGAGACGTTTGTATTCCTTTTTGCCTGCTTCATTTACTGCATTTTTATATTTCTCCTTGCATCAATTAAATTCAATATTTCTTCTGTTACCCAAGGATTTCTACTAGCCCTCGTCTTTTTACCTACTTGATCCTCTGCTGCCTCCACTACTTCATCCCTCAAAGCTAACCATTCTTCTTCTACTGTATTTCTTTCCCCCATTCCTGTCAATTGTTCCCTTATGCTCTGCCTGAAACTCTGTACAACCTCTGGTTTAGTCAGTTTATCCAGGTCCCATCTCCTTAAATTCCCACCTTTTTGCAGTTTCTTCAGTTTTAATCTACAGTTCATAACCAATAGATTGTGGTCAGAGTCCACATCTGCCCCTGGAAATGTCTTAAAATTTAAAACCTGGTCCCTAAATCTCTGTGGGAATTTCTGTCTGCTTGTGTCTGTATGTGTGGATGGATATGTGCGTGTGCGAGTGTATACCTGTCCTTTTTTCCCCCTAAGGTAAGTCTTTCCGCTCCCGGGATTGGAATGACTCCTTACCCTCTCCCTTAAAACCCACTTCCTTTCGTCTTCCCCTCTCCTTCCCTCTTTCCTGATGAGGCAACAGTTTGTTGCGAAAGCTTGAATTTTGTGTGTATGTTTGTGTTTGTTTGTGTGTCTATCGACCTGCCAGCGCTTTCGTTCGGTAAGTCACCTCATCTTTGTTTTTATATATAATTTTTCCCATGTGGAATGTTTCCTTCTATTATATTAATGTAAATAATGATACATTTATCCTACAAAAGACATTCACTATATGATTATAATGCTACATCAATACTCATATTACCACTTATTGTGAAATTTATTAAATGAAATGAAAAAATGTCCATCTTGAAATAAATTATGTCAATCTCGAAATGAATAATTAACGCATCAACATGTAACGAAGAGTCTCTGTGGAAGTTTTCCTCTTTTTGTATCACACCAACCCTTGCTGGTTCCAATGTGAACAGATGAAAGAAACAAAACGCAAAATCAACTTGTATAAAACAGTCTTACTACACTTACAAAGTTATACAAAGCAAAAAGAGATATTATTATTGATCAGTACTATTGTGGAAGCAATAGTAATGTAAGTCTACACTAAGTGCAGTAGGACTGATTTATGATTTAATTTATATGCGCATACAGCTAATGATACACCTGAAACTACTTATATAACACGGAAAACCATCAATTTTCGACAAAATAAGATGTCTATTTGATTACCTTACCTGAAACTATTTGTATTGTAAGTGTCTAACCACACCAAAAAGTGATAAGAGGAACCTGTTGTCAAAGAGAGACAGAACCTGTGCTAACTGATACTGATGAATCTAATGTAATGCCATCAAAGGAACATTATACAACAAAAATGCCATCAAAGGAACATTATACTATAAAACCATTCTTGAATAATCTGAGGTGTTTGCAGTTACTGAAAATACACCTTGATACTTATGACATTTATTTGAATGAATGACCGTTCTGAAGATTATTTTATAATAATAAAACTACTCACATTCCATGAAGAGTAACTACAACTCAAATATTTCCTAGTTGAAAAAATAGCTATTGTAATTTTAAAAACATGATTTTCCTGGAAATGTGTTGTGTGTGGAAGGCGTTGCTAGGTCATGTACATGACATTTATATAATAAACGAATACTTCATACATTTTGAAGTGATTTACCTATGCTATTACACATGAATGCTATTAGATGAATTAGCAAAATATCAGAACTGATTTAAATTAGTAAAACATTTGGTTAGCACTTTATCTAATAAACTTTGCCTCCACATACTCAACATAAATCCCCAATACTAGAACAAAACACATATATGATAGTGTTTTGCCATTTATCTGTGCTAGATAATAATATAATCACCTAAAACATTTCAAATTTAATTGTATGGTATTCATAACTGTAAGCCTAAATCATGCACCAATCATCGGAAAATTTATACATTTTCTGTAGTTGTGTTACGACTGAACTCTTAGTAATGGAGCGTGTCATTCAAGAGCAAGGCAAAGGATATGAATGGAACTGAGGAGAAGTGAGATACCTTATGATGACACTTCATATATGTGAGTTTGATTCAGCCTGTGAATTGATGGATTGGAGAAAGGACATGCTTCAGCATTTGTGAAAAATAAATAATCATGAATAATCTATGTCATGATATGTATATATGTTAAAACTCTTCTTTATACAAGATATCTTGTATTACAGGCACTTCGATCATTTTGTATAACGCAACTCCTATTCTAAGGTATGCATACTGAGTCAAAGTCTCACCAATAATTCTTATGTTGTGTGATACTTTGGAAAGGGAGGGGGGTTATGACAATAAGTAAGTATTTTATACTAGGTCATGAAGTTACGTAAATGAAAGAGCTTGTATTCTAACATTATTGGATTGAAAATAAGTCAACCTGAGATGTATCAAGATCAATTAAGATGAAATATAATTAATTTATAAAGATATCAAACAACAAACTAAAAATATGTCAAAGTCAATGTCAACAAAAGTCCAATTTACCACTCAAAAATTCATGGCAGTAATTATAGTGCAGCCAATTGTAAAGTCACAGGAACAAAAACCAATCTGTATTTATAAAACTACAAATGAAAATAATTAAACCTAGTTACGAATACATATTACACATAATTTGATCATGTTGTTGTTGTTGTTGTTGTGGTCTTCAGTCCTGAGACTGGTTTGATGCAGCTCTCAATGCTACCCTAACCTGTGCAAGTTCCTTCATCTCCCAGTACCTACGGCAACCTACATCCTTTTGAATCTGCTTAGTGTCTTCATCTCTTGGTCTCCCCCTACGATTTTTACCCTCCATGCTGCACTCCAATGCTAAATTTGTGATCCCTTGGTGCCTCAGAACATGTCCTACCAACCGGTCCCTTCTTCTCTTCAAGTTGTGCCACAAACTCCTCTTATCCCCAATTCTATTCAATACTTCCTCATTAGTTATGTGATCTACCCATCTAATCTTCAGCATTCTTCTGTAGCACCACATTTCGAAAGCTTCTATTCTCTGCCTGTCCAAACTATTTATTGTCCATGTTTCACTTCCATAGATGGCTACACTCCACACAAATACTTTCAGAAACGACTTCCTGACACTTAAATCTATACTCGATGTTAACAAATTTCTCTTCTTCAGAAACGCTTTCCTTGCCATTGCCAGTCTATATTTTATATCTTCTCTACTTCGACCATCATCAGTTATTTTGCTCCCCAAATAGCAAAACTCCTTTACTACTTTAAGTGTCTCATTTCCTAATCTAATTCCCTCAGCATCACCCGACTTAATTCGACTACATTCCATTATCCTCATTTTGCTTTTGTTGATGTTCATCTTATATCCTCCTTTCAAGACACTGTCCATTCTGTTCAACTGCTCTTCCAAGTCCTTTGCTGTCTCTGACAGAATTACAATGTCATCGGCGAACCTCAAAGTTTTTGTTTCTTCTCCATGGATTTTAATACCTACTCCGAATTTTTCGTTTGTTTCCTTTACTGCTTGCTCAATATACAGATTGAATAACATTGGGGAGAGGTTACAACCCTGCCTCACTCCCTTCCCAACCGCTGCTTCCCTTTCATGCCCCTCGACTCTTATAACTGCCATCTGGTTACTGTACAAATTGTAAATAGCCTATTGCTCCCTGTATTTTACCCCTGCCACATTTATAATTTGAAAGAGAGTATTCCAGTCAACATTGTCAAAAGCTGCCTCTAAGTCTACAAATGCTAGAAACGTAGGTTTGCCTTTCCTTAATCTTTCTTCTCAGATAAGTCGTAAGGTCAGTATTGCCTCACGTGTTCCAATATTTCTACGGAATCCAAACTGATCTTCCCCGAGGTCAGCTTCTACCAGTTTTTCCATTCGTCTGTAAAGAATTCGCGTTAGTATTTTGCAGCTGTAACTTATTAAACTGATAGTTTTCACATTTGTCAACACCTGCTTTCTTTGGGATTGGAATTATTATATTCTTCTTGAAGTCTGAGGGTACTTCGCCTGTTCTCATACATCTTGCTCACCAGATGGTACAGTTTTGTCAGGACTGGCTCTCCCAAGGCCGTCAGTAGTTCTAATGGAATGTTGTCTACTCCTGGGGCCTTCTTTCGGCTCAGGTCTTTCAGTGCTCTGTCAAACTCTTCACGCAGTATCGTATCTCCCATTTCATCTTCATCTACATTCTCTTCCATTTCTATACTATTGTCCTCAAGTACATCGCCCTTGTATAGACCCTCTATATACTCCTTCCGCCTTTCTGCTTTCCCTTCTTTGGTTAGGACTGGGTTTCCATCTGAGCTCCTGATATTCATACAAGTGGTTCTCTTTTCTCCAAAGGTCTCTCTAGTTTTCCTGTAGGCAGTATATATCTTACCCCTAGTGAGATAAGCCTCTACATCCTTACATTTGTCCTCTAACAATCCCTGCTTAGCCATTTTGCACTTCCTGTCGATCTCATTTTTCAAACGTTTGTATTCCTTTTTGCCTGCTTCATTTACTGCGTTTTTATGTTTCCTCCTTTCATCAATTAAATTCAATATTTCTTCTGTTACCCAAGGATTTCTACTAGCCCTTGTCTTTTTACCTACTTGTTCCTCTGCTGCCTTCACTACTTCATCCCTCAGAGCTGCCCATTCTTCTTCTACTGTACTTCTTTCCCCCACTGCTGTCAATTGTTCCCTTATGCTCTCCCTGAAACTCTGCACAACCTCTGGTTTAGTCAGTTTATCCAGGTCCCATCTCCTTAAATTCCCACCTTTTTGCAGTTTTTTCAATTTTAATCTGCAGTTCATAACCAACAGATTGTGGTCAGAGTCCACATCTGCCCATGGAAATGTCTTACAATTTAAAACCTGGTTCCTAAATCTCTGTCTTACCATTATATAATCTATCTGATACCTTTTAGTATCTCCGGGATTCTTCCATGTATGCTCTGTGCAAAATTCTAACAGACGGCTTCCTCTTTCATTTCTTACCCCCAATCCATATTCACCTACTATGTTTCCTTCTCTCCCTTTTCCTACACTCGAATTCCAGTCACCCATGACTATTAAATTTTTGTCTCCCTTCACTATCTGAATAATTTCTTTCATCTCATCATACATTTCATCAATTACTTCGTCATCTGCAGAACTAGTTGGCATATAAACCTGTACTACTGTAGTAGGCGTGGGCTTCATGTCTATTTTGGCCACAATAATGTGTTCACTATGCTGTTTGTAGTGGCTTACCTGCACTCCTATTTTTTTTATTCATTATTAAACCTACTCCTGCATTACCCCTGTTTGATTTTGTATTAATAACCCTGTATTCACCTGACCAAAAGTCTTGTTCCCCCTGCCACCGAACTTCACTAATTCCCACTATATCTAACTTTAACCTATCCATTTCCCTTTTTAAATTTTCTAACCTACCTGTTCGATTAAGGGATCCGACATTCCACGCTCCGATCCGTAGAATGCCAGTTTTCTTTCTCACGATAACAACGTCCTCTTGAGTAGTCCCCGCCCGGAGATCCGAATGTTGGACTATTTTACCTCCAGAATATTTTACCCAAGAGGACGCCATCATCATTTAACCATACAGTAAAGCTGCATGCCCTCGGGAAAAATTACGGCTGTAGGTTCCCCTTGCTTTCAGCTGTTCGCAGTACCAGCACAGCAAGGTCGTTTTGGTTATTGTTACAAGGCCAGATCAGTCAATCATCCAGATTGCTGCCCCTGCAACTACTGAAAAGGCTGCTGCCCCTCTCCAGGAACCACACGTTTGTCTGGCCTCTCAACAGATACCCCTCCGTTGTGGTTGCACCTACGGTACGGCCATCTGTATCGCTGAGGCACGGAAGCCTCCCCACCAGCGGCAAGGTCCATGGTTCATGGGGGAGGGAGGGGGGAGGGGGACTTTGGTCATAACATTGTAATATTTAACACAGTAACTGACTCAAAAACTTTGCAATGATCTGTAAAATCACATTCCATAATCAGTTTTGTAAAAGCACCGAAATCTTAATTCTAAACTCCAGCAAGTGTGATTGAAACAATGTACAATATCATTTTGCTATTGGTGGAAGCTACATAAGGAGCAATGGCAACCGCCTTGGTACCATCAGTCCTATGTCATGTTTCAGGTGCTAAACTCATACCAGTCTCTGTCAGTTTGCAATGCAATAAACAAGCTTGTATTTTGACTGTTTCAGTTAGGTTATCTATTAGATTAACTCCACAAAGACAGTGTGACAAACTTTAAGTTGACCGGAACATCATTTCAGATGGAGAAAATGCAATGAAGCTGAGTTACACAGCTCAATCAAGATCACTGATTATCCCCAAAACTGACAGCTAGTATCTAGTCCTGCATGCTCCATCAGGCAGTGATAGGTCCTTTCCCCCTCCCCACCTGTACCCTGCTATCCCTTCCCCTCGTTACCCACCCACTCCATACTGCTGCTTCCGTATGATGTGACACCAATGCATTCTGACCAGAGTGACCAAAGGCAGCAGTTACGTGTGCCTGAGGTGTGCTTGCTTGTGTGAATGTGTGTGTATATTTTCCTTTCTGAAAAAGGCTCAATGTGTAATAGTATTTTTGTTGTGCCCGTCTGCAACTTGTTGTGTCATCTTTACAGTGAACAGCAACCTATGCTTTCATTATATTGTTGATATTCCAACCTGAACTTTCCTCTGTTTGATAGTAATTCTGTTACAGCCATTACTCCAATCATATTTAGCCATTCTTTACAGAGTTTTTTTGGCTTGTTAAACATGGTGTAGGTGCAATCAACATTCCTGGGAGAGAGAGAGAATGCACAGAAATACTTTTCCTCTTAGGTGGTTTGTATTTTTTAAAAAAAGCTTATATTTCCAGGAGAAAATTAGCTACCAATATCACTGCAGACGAAAAAAAGAAAAGAATACAAAACAGTATATCCTCACTGCGGTTATACAATTACACAACAACATACAAGTAGATTCATAAAACCTCTTAACATTCAATTGTCCAAGAAGAGGACAGTTGATGTAGTTCATGTAAGATACCATGAAAAAACACAAGTAGAAACATAAATTACTGATGAGGCAAAATGTTATGATCACCTGCTAACCAGGGTTTTATTCCACTTTCAGAACACAATATTGCAGTGATTCTTTGTGATATACATCCCACAAGGACTTGGAGGTTCCTGGAGGTATATGGCTAACATCTAACCATCTTTTGTGGCTGCAATTAAACTACTTAACTTGTGGGGAAGAAGAAAAGTAGAGGAGCAGATAAGGGGACAAGACCACTGGCTACGATGGCAAAGAGCAGAGCACAATGAGGGAAATCGCCACATAGTGGAAAGATTAATGTGCAGCAACATGAACCCTACATATTTTGGTATTACAAAAGTATAAATACAAATTCACCAAATATAGCAGGGTAGTTTCCACACACACAACACCATAATATAAGAAGTGCGATGTCCATGTAACCGATACAGGAACAGTGACTGTAGTAGTGCTCCGAGTGGCCTGGCAGTGAAATATGACTACAAGATGATATTTTTCACCAAGAAAGGTTAAGCTTTCATTGGTCGTAGAAAGTTTTTTGCTTTTTTCCTTCGAGTGTGTGGCTACACAGGATCCTAAGAGCATAGCTGAAATTGCAGCAGCTGAATATTTCTAAAAGCACAATTGTAGATTTCACTGATGGGAACCGAAAATTTTGTGCATTACCTGGTTGAATACATGTTCTGTCGAGCACTTCGACTTTTCCACCGAAAATCCGATTACGTATGACATTGCTCAAGAACTTTACCTTGCATTTTCTTTGAAGGATAATCACTTTTTGCCATCAATATTGCATACTTTGGAATGAATGAAAGAAATAAAATAAATATGAAAAACTAACATTGAATCCTGGTCTTTTTTAGTCTGTGTTACCCTTTATATTTTTTACCAGTAAAATTTTAAATGATGCCATAAATGGCTGGTCTTCTGGGATTGAAATATTTCTAAATGGCTGGTCCTCAAAGCATTAGGGTTTCAAAGAGTCAAATGCTCCATGATTTAAGAACTTCATCGCTCATTCTCACACGTAACATGATTCATCTTGTGTAAAAGAAAATTTATTTTGAAAGTAATGCTTTTCAAACTATCATTTGCAAATATTTTCCCACAGCCTGTTACAAATGTAAACAGTTGTGACTTCACGCTCATTGAAACCAGTTTGTTGTTACAAATTACTGCATAGTCTTCGTCCTAAAGCCTTTGCACTGTATTTTGTTGTTATAAATAGCACATTTTCTTTGCAACTTAAGCTTTATTTTGGTGTTTTTATCTCATTTATATTGTATTGCTGCAGTATTATTCTGCAGTAGTGGGCTAAAGTGATATTCTTAGAGCATCAGTTCTTATCAGTCAAACTTACAGAAATTTAGCTGAAAATTAAAATAATGAAAAATTCCCAGAATCCTAAAAAATTCCCAGGTATTTCCTGGATGAAAAAATTCCCGTTTTTTTTTTTTTTTTTTTTTTTTTTTTTTTTTTTTTTTTTTTTTCCCCCGAATTCCTCAGTTCTCCCGGAGCATATACACCCTAGTTCAGCATGTGAGCCATCACTCTGGAATCCAACTTTGTCTTCTACTTGTGTCTTGCGATATCCTTTGACCCTATATGTGAAGCATCAAACACTGACAACATATTAACAAAAAAATCATACTATGTCACAGTAATGGCCAGATGTGATAACACCCTTCCTTAGATCGTGACAATTATCACATCTGGCCATTACTGTGACATAGTATGACTTTTTTCTGTTAATAATGTCTCGTCAGTGTCTGATGCTTCACATATAGGCGTCAAAGGATACTCGCAAGACACAAGTAGGAGACAAGTTGGATTCAGAGTGATGCTACACACATGCTGAACTAGGGTGTATATGCTCCGGCTGCAGAACAATGACGGACATTCGGGGGAAAAAAAAAAAAAAAAAAAAAAAAAAAAAACAGAGAGAAAGAGAAAGAGAGAGAGAGAGAGAGAGAGAGAATGTGGATCTCATGGAAAAAGGATGCAACACACAATGGACAACTGCTTATCCCCCATTCCAGTACATCCGGCCAAGTCCCTGAAGTACTAAAAGTGAGGGCATATAACATGTGGAAAGTAGAGTGGAAAGAAAAAAGATGAGACAAGGGTACCAGAACTATAAACTACTATCTGCCCCCCCCCCCCCTCCCCCCACATACACACACTTTCCATAAAAACATACAAGATTTTTGTTTACAGGCTGGGCAGGAGGTACGATATCAAATACGTTAAACAAAGATTTCCCTTCAATCACACAAACTTCTCCAGTCAATTCCATAGGACAGGCAACAGACATTACTCAAATTGTCTGTGCAATTCAATATCAGAAGGTAATTTCAATCAACTATTTTTCTCTTGTGAACAATTATGTGATAACTAAGTCAGTTTGTACAAATGGAATAAGCAAGTTGAAACAGAAATTTCAAAATATGATTACTATGATCCTTGCTTCTAAAAATACAAGAGCTTACAGAATCATCATAGGGTCCTTATGAGTTTGTAATCTGAATACATATTTTAGTGTATTCCTATGGAAAAATCAATACATCCCATAAACTGTCAGATTATACAGATATATGTATCTACTGCTTATCTTCATGTTATGGAATCTGTTGCACAGCCAGAATTTTATGTTGCAATTTCACTTCATAACACATTAGTGTATTTGTGTTAATCTTTACCCACTTTTTTACCTCAACACTCCAAAAGAATAATATTTGTTGTCACATCTTTTGCGAGCTACTATGTGCTTTGTATGTCCTTTCACAAACATGTGTTAATCATCAGAGTAGCAAGGTACTGGATGCATGGTAAATACAGCAAACACCAATTGAAAAAAAAGAAATGAAACTTTATCTCAACATAATATTCAGTGTATGTACAGGGCACTTGAAAATGAATACAGCAATCACAAATGGCTTTAAGTAGTTAGTGTGCAGTGATACAATCATAAGAATTACAGAGAATGTAAAACAAAGTTCAAAATTTCAATCACTATGTAAGTGCAGTGAACTGGGACCTGGTGCATGCATGGTGACGCATGAATAAAAAGTTCTGTGACTTAAGTGGAACTGGTGAATCGCATACTGAAGGCATTCTGCATCGTAGAATTAAACAACTGTTGTTCTGTCATACCAGTGAAGAGAAGATTTTGTCAGAAACTTGATCAAGTACATCCAAAAGCTAATGATACACACAGATGGCATCTCCAGTTTCAAAAAACAGGGTGTTTGTACAAAGCAAAATGCACTGGTTGATCACATTTATCAGAGCAAAATGTTACAAAATTCATCTTTAGTTTGAATGCAGTTCAAGGAAACTGACACACAAAGCAAATAGGGAACTACAAATGCTACAAACAATAGTTTGCTATATTCTCAAAACGAGGCTGAAAATGAAACCATATGTATTTCACATTTTACAGAAACTGAAACAGGAAGATTATGTCAACTGTACAAATTGTACGATAGCAATGCTGGAAGCCTATGAGGAAGAAATTCTTGTTATGTAGTAACCTTCCACATAAGTGAGAAGGTTAACTGGGACAACATTTGAATACTAGATATAGAAAAGTCTTTGTGTATAACTGAACATCAGCATGACACACTATTAGTTCATACGTTTCATAGATGCCAACATAAAAATTGCACAGTCCATTTTTGTTCGTTGTGCTAAGTGTTTCAGCAAATATTTACCTGGCATGCTTGAGCAATGACTGATACCACAGCTTGATACAGGTTCCAAGGAAAGACAGAGAACCTCCATAATGGGGTACAGAGGTCTGCACATTGTTTAAATCAATATTTTCCAAATCACTGGATCAGTTGTACTGGACATGATGATCCTGGGTTTCCCTCTTGGCCGTCCAGGTGTGCAGATCTGACACCCACAGATTTCTTTTTATGGGGCTATGTGAAAGACCTAGTATATGTGCCTTCAATGCCAAAAACAATTCCAGAACTCAAAATGCGCACTTCTAACATGCTTGTGTTGCTGATTCCACAAGTTCTACAGAACATACAGTGGGAAACAAGTTACTGCTTAAATGTTGTGTATGTGGCCAAGGGGGCTCATATAGAACATCTATTAGGTAGTATGAAGGAAAGAAAGAAAGAAAGAAGTAAGCAGAATTCTGCACCCAAACAACAAAAAGGTTAAGGACAAGTCCGAAAAACGATGGAAGAATACAGTCTCTCTCCCTTTTATAAAGAAAGTAACGGATCAGATTGGAAAGATTTTAAGTAAACATGATATTAGACCTGTTTTTAGACCAACGAAGAAAATTTGTCATGTTCTTCGGTCTGTAAAAGATAAACGCGCTCCTCTATCAGCCAGTGGCGTATATAAAATTCCGTGTACATGTGGTAAAGTTTATGTTGGAACAACAAAAAGAAGCGTAAATACACGGTTAAAAGAACACAGAAGTCTTTGCCGATTAGGAAAAACAGATAAATCGGCTGTAGCAGAACACGCTTTTCAGCCAGGAAATCATCAAGTGAAGTTTTCAGAAACAAAAATTTTATCTACGACGACGAACTATTACCCACGGCTTTGCAGAGAAGCAATTGAAATATACAAACATAGGGATAATTTTAATTGGAAAGAAGAGACCATGAAACTTAGTGATATTTGGACAGTAGCATTACAGAATTGCTAGACAGTTTTATCCGTGACAAGATTACGATCGATAGTTAAGTTTTATCTCTGACAAAGGTTATCTCTGCATATCACGTGTAACTCTGGTCACGCCCACTTTCTACGATACATAAGTCGCTCTCAGACGTCCGACCCGTCAGTCGGCAAGACTCACCGGTGGAGAAACACCCCTCTGAAGATGTCCAGCGAAGCACTGGACGAAACGTTAGGAGCTGAAGAGTTTCGTGGACCACGACCTTACATCCCGCAAGGTTTACCAGAAGATATCTATTAGGTAGGTTTAAGAAAACCGAACTTTTTAAATATTCTCTATAATTCTAATTGATGTATCACTATAACTTAAATAGTTATAGCCGTTTATAATCGCTATATCTATTTTGAACTGCTCTTTATTATATTTATTGCTCTAGCTTTCAGGCATGTAACATATATAAATTTTCAAACAAAAAATTAAATACAATCTTACCAATTGCACCACAACCAATAGCAGCTAATCCTCCAAATTTGAGCCCAGCAATAAGACCCACTGGTCCACCTAAACAAGTCCCAATCAATGCTCCTGCAACTGGATACATAGCTGCTTTATAGCGAGCTGCTCTTGCCAAGAACTTTGTTCCTTCTTTAACATTTTTGTCTGTAGTTTCAACATTCTTCTCAACTTCTTCCACATCTTCTCCCTGTTCCTAAAGAAAAACAATTATGATTTACTATATTATGGCTCAGCTTATCACAAAAAAGTGTTTTAAGTAATTACAAAATCAAGACAGCAGCAAATTTCAGCATCTGAAAGCATCCTCCTTACAGTTGCTTTCAGTCTCCAAAAAAGTGATTAGGAATTACTGGGTAAGAAAATGCAGTCAGCTAAGCATAATTTTCATTCAAAAGGTATACACAAGGCTGCAATGAAAAAAGACTGCAGAGAGACCTGACAATGCTGCCCCCTGCTGGGAACACCAGTACCACTAAATGAACACGATTATCTGAAATACTTACACAGACTTCACCATGTACTTTTCCTTTCAGTTTTCACAAAACTCAAGCTTATTTAAATCCACCTGTGATACAGAAAAGCTGCCAGTAACAACATTTTAAGATCAACTGATCCATATATAGTGCATTCACAACAAGACTGAACAAAGTTTCTGAAGACTGGTTTGTTAAATAAATATCCTCCTCAGTTTAGCAGACAAATATTTCAAAAAATTTATTTGTCCTTTTAAAGATTACTGAGACAGGCAACCACAGATCAGGAATCTTGATCATTCTTAACATAATATCTCACAGTTATTAGAGCAGTTTTCAGAGCTGTGGCCGTATTTTCAGCCATTTGCACAACCCCTCTGTTAACTGCTGGTAGTCAATAAGATTCATTCTCTTTCTGAGCAGCTAGCCATGAGTTACTGCTACATGGCAAGACTCCCTCTTCCATAAGCTGTGCAATTTGTGGTAAGAGCCTATGGGACCAAACTGCTAAGGTCATCAGTCCCTAAGCTTACACACTACTTAATCTCACTTATCCTAAGGACAACACACACGCCCATGCCCGAGGGAGGACTCGAACCTCCGAACAGAGGAGCAGTGCGAACCGTGACAAGACGCTTCAGACCACACGGCTAACCCACATGGCCAAGCTGTGCAGTTGGTGTACCTCGCAACAATGCGGTTTCATTCATAGAGCAACTGAATTATTCATTAACTGTCAGTCTTATTTTCTTGTAGCAGTATTGCTGTGAATTTGTATCTATATATGCGTTAATGTGATATCCAAATAAATATGTCACGTGACAGGTATAATGTGATGTGCTTCACATGCAAGCTCGAGATTATTTACTAGGTTTATAATATTTTCAAACATGAATCCGAGAATTGGACTCTATCGTTAACAATCTGAAGACACAAGTATGGGCTGCAGGAGCGTGGTGTTGGTAAGAGAACTGTACAGTGCACTATAAACGAAAGGGTCACAGCTGTATAAAGGTCAGGACAAACTTATTTTGTGTCACATGGAAAACATCCAAATTGCAACAAATCTGTAACGCACATGGATGGTATTGACAAGGATGTTTTAAGGTACTTCGTGTTTGCAATGTATATAAAGAGTGACTATCTGATGTAAAAAAAAAACTTGTTACAATTATGCTACAGGAAAGTGTCATCAAAGGTACCACTTTGTAAATGCAAAGGCTTTTATAAGACATTAGTTTAAATATGTTAAAAGTAATGATGGAAGAAAGTTTTTAATGGAAAGAAGTGACACAGCTGCAGCACGAGCCACATTCCTGAGAAACATGGACAAAACATGAGAAGAAGGTAGTTCAACAGTACATTACTGTAATTGAACATGGGTGAATCAGATTCATTCCAAGAAAACCTGCTGAAAACAAGCAATGGTAGATTCTGCACGTTGGCTCCTCTTCTGGGTTTATTCCTGGGAGCAAGGTCTTATTTAGGTGTACAAAGAACAGCAGTGATTAACATTTGGAAATGAATGGTGTCAATTTCAGGAAGTGCTTCACTGAACAGTTCTTGCTGTACCTTGCTCCAAAATCATTGTAATGGACAATGAGTGTCATTATTCACTTGCTAAAGAGAAAACACCAAATATAAACACCAGGGAAGCCTCAAAAATAAAAATATTATGCACAGTATAAACCAAATGCATGCTAATCTCCTGCAGCTCATTAATTTGTAGAAGTCATGTCACAAAACGTGGAAACCTGACTTATGTGAATGCGGACACAAAGTTTTACATTTAGCCCCACACCACTGTCAATATAATCTTTTGGGCACAGATTATAAGCTACATGGCAGGAAAGAATAAAACATTCAAGATAGCAGATACTGAAGCACTTATGCATGAAGTAATAGACCCTTCAACAAGGGCAGACTGTGCGTGGCACACTGAAAACCTTCAGGTGGTGGTGGTGGTTGTTGGGGTATTTAAGGGGGACTAAACGGCTAAGGTCATCAGTCCCCCATTCAAAAAAAAAAGGGCGAGACAGAAATGCACGAAACAGGTAAAACCCCAAGGGGAAGGAGACTCCCCCCCAGGCCCTAAAAGAACACAAACGCGGTAACGAACACTACAGACATGAAGACACCAGACAAAAGGAAAAAGAATAAAAGAAGATGACCGGAGACTGGTTGACTGACCACGGCAACAAAAAAGGGAAAGAGTCAACCAACCGACCACACACTAAAATCTGCAACCAAATATGAGACACTCGAGGACAAAAGACACACAAAGGGAAAGGAGCAGGACCTCCCTAAATGGAACAATAAAAAGGACTACCACGGATAAAATTTAAAACGTCTTCAGCCACGGAGGCATTGTCGCTTAAAACCAAAGGCAAAGTGCCCGGGAGATTAAAAGAGAGAAGAACACTCTGATAGGGAGGTGAAGATGGTTAATTTACACCATAGTCTTTTGCAACAGTCCATGTTACCAGTAATTCTTTTTTATGCACAGCTTAACACAACCACAAAAAACTCATTAAAGAATTATACATTTAAAGAAAATGTATTTTGGAATATAAGGAGTTGTCCAGCAAATGTAACGATTTAAATTTAGTTAATTGCATTGTGCATTACATTTTTCTTACAATACAATCCAAATTGCACTAAAATGACAAATATTTTAACCAGTATCAATAACCTTGTCATTAGACAATTGTCTTTTATGAAAAATTATACTTCACGTCTTCACCAATCAATGTCATCTGTTCTTGTCTTATAATGTAACATGGACTATTGCTCTGGGACAGCAGACGCAACATTGTCAGTACATCTCTCATGTAGATGATGGACTGAAATCACTGTTAAAAACTGTTATTCTCCTCTTAGAGTTGAATATATATAATCTGATGTACTGAAGGCAAATGAAGCAGACTGTCATCTGAAGCAACACAGTTTCTCAATGTAACTTTGTTTGACCATTATCTACCACCATACTTCCACAAACTTCATTCTCTCCATGCTCTGTCTCTGCACAGAAATGCCTCTCTACATGATGTGTACTATACGAACAATTGGACCCTACTAGAGCATGCAAAGCTATTACGTTTCAGTCTTCAGAGCTTCCAAACAGCTCACTATTATTTTCCACCGTGGAACTTTGTCACTGTTCTGGTGCTGGTTTCATTCTCTGGTAGTATGTTCCATTAAGCCTGTGGTTGTGGGGGGGGGGGGGGGGGGGGGGGTGCAGGGGAGCATGTGCATGTTGGGTCTTTTTCTTTGGCTTTCCTGAAGTCAAAATGACACTTAATAACTCACAATTACCGAACTCTTAAAGGTCAGTTCATTAATCTTAACAAAGAAATATTTCAATACAGTTGAATTCACTGACACAAAACACCTGGAGTCAATGGCGTTGAAAATGACATGACATCAGTGAAAACATGACAAACGAAAATTTATGCCAAATTGGGACGCGAATCCATACTCCCAGTTTATTGGGAACAGTAATAGTTGTTGTTTCCCTAAATTATTTCCAAACTCTACAAGAGGGAAAGACTGGTCTTTAAAGTCCCACTGATGATGAGGTCAGTAGAGAAGAAGCACAAGGTCAGACTGCGGAAGGACAGAGGAAACTGACAGGGTCCTGAGCCACCCTAGCATCTGGTGTGATTCAGAGAAATCTGCTGAACTATAGAATCTGAGGTTCCTTCACCTGGGAAAAGAAATTTAAAAAAACTTGGGAATATAAAAATATTTAGGACTTCAGTAAAAAATGTACTTATGGTAATGAGACAATGGTGACACAATAGAAATTTATGCATAGGAAAAGAAGAAGATACAACATATACTGAAAAATATAATACAACATATTGCCACAATGATTGTGTCCTCATTGTCCAAAGAGACTTGTTAGAGCTTGTATTAGCCTTATGACCCTCTCAAGATCTTATGTTTGAAATATATGGAGCTTCTCATTGCACCCATTTGGTGTCAGATAATAGAGATGTCAACTTGGATGATAAATCAGAAATCCTAAAATTTCTGAGTTACCAACATATGATCCTCCCTGTACACAGCACTCACACTGCCCTGCCTTAGCTGGTCACATGGTGTTTCTGGCTGACACTATTAAACAACTGAGCATAAAAGCTTGAAAGTGACTCTCCAGTACTGTTAATTTTCTTTGATATAATTGATGTTTTTGAGCACTAGGTTGCAGAAACATATTCATTGGGAGCCTTAAAGCCAGCAACCATATAGTGATCAGAGTGTCTTGGAACCGACCCACCTATGTCTCACGGTCATGTTTTAAATTTGTTCTTTGACTGATGATGACTTGTGTGTCATACCAATTAGCATACCACTGCCTTTACATGACTCTGCATCCTCCTGTACATGGTTCCACAGCAATATCCAGTGGTCTGTCTGCTTGCAGCCAAGCAGCTTCCATTTGCAACCATTTCCGTATGACACTATCTTGCAACATAGTATAACCTGAACTGCATTACCACACTTTCTAGCTTCTCTGAAAGGCACATAACACCATTCTTTCTAATCACAATCTCTCAGATGCAACCCATGCACACGACTGTCGTCAGTGGCTGCTGTGTCAACAGTCTCAGAAAATCATACCCAAACAAATCACTCCTCATGCCTTCCTGCCTCTCTTCCACAGTTATTAGGTCAGCAGCAAGATGTGGTGGCAACACTGATTGCAAACTGAGGGGAGTGGTAGAAAGAGAAGAAGCAGTAAAAATTGAGGGAGTAGGGAAGTGGTGAACGTTCCCAGTTGGCACAGCCAGCGACAATGCATGACATCTTACTAAACAAACCACTTCATCTACTGAGACAAAAATGAGATTTTTCCAGAGTTTTTTTTTAATTTCCCTGATATTTCCCCAACACGTTTGAAATTCCCTGATTTCCAGAACTAGTGGTAACCCTGACCACACACCTACAGCAGACTGATGCATAGAGCACAGAATCATGTAACAGAAAACATTAACACTAGCTTTTGAGCACTAGTTCTTCTCTAGCTTAAGTACGGACATTTACATACATAAACGCTGACACAGGTATCCAAATGTACAGTCCTGTGGGCGCAGCAAGACTTTTTTAAAGGAATAAATGTAGTATGTAAAGTAAAATCTTTTACAAATTCGCTACAACATCATAAATAACATGTGTTGTTTCCCTTCTAGACGCAAGCGTGAATAAATTCTTGGGTGAACCAATATTGAACAAGCAACAAAATACCGAATACATCTGTCATTGTCAGAATAGGAGAAAGTGATCATAAGCAGATAATCGATTGAACAGCTATAAAAATTTTAAAAACTTTACATAAAACTTTTTGACACTTTCAGTTTTTTCAATATATTGTCTCAATCACATTTAACATTAGAAAATTATTCACAAAGGGATGATCAGTTTTGGTAGCTTAACTACCTTTTTCAGATTGTAAATAGTATTAAAAAGGCACTCACAGTTTACAAGACGTTGCATAATCCATAACACTTACTTTAAATCACCAGGTGAAATGTGCAATGTACGGCCGCACATTAACTATGACACAATTGAAACAAAATGCCAGTACAACACCGTAATTTTGTTTGTAAAACACACACACACACACACACACACACACACACACACACACACACACAGAGAGAGAGAGAGAGAGAGAGAGAGAGAGAGAGACACACACACACACACACACACACACACACAGAGAGAGAGAGAGAGAGAGAGAGAGAGAGAGAGAGAGATACACACACATTTAAGCAGCCATGTAATTATTTTCATTGATTAATTTGTCCAAACAGCAATGATATATGTAAAATGGGTGACACATGATCCCCACCTACCCAATGTATATACGAGGTCTACTCAAAAAATTCCAGAACTTTGGCCACAAAATTTTTCTACGCTTACCTTTTAGCTATTGTGCATGGTCTCCTTTGAAATACTCTTCTCCAAAAAATTGATACACTACTCCCAACACCTTTTGTACTTTCGGAAGCAGTCATGGTACACCTCTTGCTGGATTGCATGAAACGCCTTCTGCAAATTTTCTTTTATCTCAGTTATTGTTGCAAATCTTTGTCCTTTCAATGGGGTTTCTGAATTTGGAGGTAGAAAAAAGCCCACAGGGGACAGGTCTGTAGAGTATAGAGGATGAGGCAGCACAGTGATTTCATTTTTGAGCAAGTCACACACATCAACAGTTTGAACACTATGTACTCATATCTCTCAAAAGAAAAATCACACAATACCCGTAAAATAATAGACATAACACAGTCAGTAAGAACCAACAATAACAAACATAGTTGAACCAACATTTGTTTGGCAGTCACTTAATAGTGTTGGTTTACACTATTCTTTCCTGCAGTATACCCTTCTTTCAAGAGGCCTACTTTTTTCGGAGGCTATTTCTGAAATCAGTTAAGGTATTTTAAATCTGTCTTGTGACCAAGGAAATGTGTATTTTTGTCACCAGATGTGTTTCATTTTACTGAAATAAAATAACAACACTGGTTTTAATGAAACACATGTACCATTTGGCTTGCTTCTCCATCTAAAAACAGTTCTTTACAAAAGATTTTGATGTTAGTACTTAATATATTTACTTACACAGGGGAGAAATACAGAAGTCCATAAATTTTTGTCAACTTATGTCTTCACTTACCCTTAAGATCACAAAATTATCTGGGAATTTCACTTTGGGAAAATTGTGGCAACACTGGTGGCTGCCTTTCCCTTATGTGCTGCTCCATCCAGCAATTTGCGTCATTGTTAAATAAATTTAGTTTGTTTTCACAGGGTTTTTCCTATCCAATTAAAATTGGGGTTAATAAGTAACTGCACAATGCAAGATAACCTACCAGTACTGTAATAAATCTGAATTCGGTCCATTCACATTGCTTATTCAAAGATTTTTATTGTCATTTGCCTTTCAGATATGTTGCAAATATATGGATGATTTAGCTGGTATAACTCGTTAACAAGCTGCAAAGTTAGTCCGTCAAATAGCTGTACACGTGCAGGACTAGGCAATGTTAAGGGGAGAACAATTTTTCCTGTGACACTGGCTGTGACAATATGGATCTCACGTTAGAGGAATGGCATAAAGATTGATATAGGCCTATGCCTGGATGTTGTTCAGTTAAGGTGATGAACTCATATTCTGAAGGATTTATGGAGAAAAAAGCAAAAGTTTGGTCTAATTTTCAAGTGTAACTTGTGAAACTCATAACCACAGCAGAGGAGATAGTGTGTTTGCGGCCGAGATAATATTGTATCATAAAAAGCATGAACATTTGTTGTGCCTTAACTGAGTTTGTAGTTTCGTAGCTGTCTGTAGTGACACTAGAAATATTGTTAAGGCTGTGGTGATGCTGACTGTGTAAAGTGTTCCAAGTCCTTATCAAAATGCATACATTTATCTTGTAAGTGAACATTCTGAGGAGGGAAATGTTTTATTTAGGAAGAATGGCAATGGTTGAGGTGCAACAACTGTTTATTGTCGTTGAACGTAGTAAGTACTCAAGTGTGCTGTTGTCTTTAGTGAGTGGGAGTCAGCATTAAAGATTTTGTGAAAGACCAGGTGAATTTGTGAAGTGAAAATAAATTCAGGTGTCCTAGGAAATGTCTTCAATATACTGAAAGCACATGAGATGTGATACTGTCTGACATTAAGAAACAGGCTAGCATGAGAAGGAGCTTTTTGCTTCCTGTGGCACTATCTTATGATCTTTCTGTTTGTCTGTCCCTGAGTGACTTAACAATTATTTGAGGGTATGACACTGAATAAGGTACAGGGGGGGGGGGGGGGGGGGGGGGTTAGAGGCACCTGCAGAGCAGTAAGTTTTTATTTCAAATAACACAAAATTGTTAATTTTCTTCGACATAATTGATGTTTTTGAGCACTAGGTTGCAGAAACATATTTAGTGGGAGCCTTAAAGCCAGCAACCTTACAGTGATTAGAAAGAATGGTGTTGTGTGTCTTTCAGAGAAGTTAGAAAGTGTGGTAAGGCAGTTCAGCTTATACTACCTGACAAGATAGTCTCATACAGAAGTGGTTGCAAATGAAAGCTGCTTGGCTACAAGCAGACGGACCACTGGATGTTGCTGTGGAACCATGTACAGGAAAATGCAGAGCCACGCAAAGGCAGTGATATATTAATTGGTGACACACAAGTCATCATCAGACAAAGAAAAAATATCCAAAGAGCAAATTTAAAACAAGACCGTGAGACATAGGTGGGTCGGTTCCAAGATACTAAATGGTGCTCGACATACAATACTGGAGAGTCAGTTTGATGCTGATATGCTCAGTTGTTTAATGGTGTCAGCCAGAAATGCCATGTGATCAGCTGAGGCAGGGCAGTGTGAGCACTAGTTTATAGAAGCTTTAGCAAGTCTGTTTGGACAATGAGGACACAATCATTGTGGCAATATGTTGTCATAGATTTTCCAGTATATGTTGAATCTTCTTCTTTTCCTATACATAAATTTCTACTGTGTCACCATTGCCTCATTACCATAAGTACATTTTTTACTGAAGTCCTAAATATTTTTGTAATCCCAAGTTTTTTTAAATTTCTTTTCCCAGGTGAAGGAACCTCAGATTCTACAATTCAGCAGATTTCTCTGAATCACACCAGATGCTAGGGTGGGTCAGGACCCTGTCAATTTCCTCTGTCCTTCCGCAGTCTGACCTTGTGCTTCTTCTCTGCTGACCTCATCATCAGTGGGACTTTAAAAACCAGTCTTTCCCCCTTGTAGAGTTTGGAAGTAATTTAGGGAAACAACAACTATTACTGTTCCCAATAAACTGGGAGTATGGATTCATGTCCCAATTTGGCATAAATTTTCGTTTGTCATGTCTTTACTGACGTCATGTCATGTTATTACACCTGAAATGATTTCAACGCCGTTCACTCCAGGTGTTTTGCTTCAGTGAATTCAACTGTACTGAAATATTTCTTTGTTAAGATTAGTCAACTGATCTTTAAGAGTTTGGTGATTGTGAGTTATTAACTGTCTTTTTTTGCAGCTATTGGAAACATTAAAGCAAATTTAATATGTCATTTTGACTTCAGGAAAGCCAAAGAAAAAGACCAAATGTGCACATGCTCCCCTGCAACCACTAACACACACACACACACACACACACACACACACACACACAGGCTTAATGGAACATACTACCAGAGAATGAAACCAACACCAGAACAGTGACAAAGCTCCACAGCGGAAAATATTAGAGGACTGCTTGGACCTTTGCTGCTTCAGACAACAATCTGGTTCATTTGCCTTCAGTCCATCATATTATATATTTAAATTTAAGAGAAGAGTAACAGTTTAGGCACTGATTTCAGTCCATCATCTACATGAGAGATGTGCTGACAATGTTGTGTCTGCTGTTGCAGAGCAATAGTCCGTGTTACATCATAAGGCAAGAACAGCTGACACTGCTTTGCTTTAATCATCATCTTTAGATGCAATATTGTGCCACTGCAACATTCTGACATATATATACTGCATGGTAAAATAATTAAAGATTCAGTTTGAAGTGAAATATGTTTTAGTGGCAACTTAAATGGGTCAAGCAAGTTTAGGAACTCTAGTGGAAAACTGATGGACTTATATGCAATGACTACACCTTGGAATACGGCAAATATGTGAGTCTGTGTTTCAATTAGGTCCCCCTTTGCAATCAGTTCAAATTGCAATAGTGTTGTAAACCAGCAAGATAGATTGCATCTATTAACTTCACAATGAACATCTCCAGGTTACAATAATTGGACAAAATCTTATCTCATGATATGTACTTGCAAATCTTTTCTTGAGCACTCTCATGTCTCAAATGTGCTCTTATCTGCTCGTTCAAACTAAGTTTTCACACACGTTTTCTCAAAAATGTATGCTTCAATGTATAGACTCCACTGGCTGGTGTTGACTTCGACATGATGGGCAGTCTGACAAAGGCCTCCACAGAGAAGCACCAGACCTCCTCTCATGTGACTGTTACTTCCTCTCAGTACTCTCAGTGTGATGTCAAGGACCCCCAAGAGCTTTCTCATGAATTATGGCACAGTTATTCCATGTGGTTAATTTGCATGTCTTGAGCATCTCTTCCTGTCCACTTGCCTTGCTTATGTTGCATGCGGGATTTTCTGTCCAGTAATGTCAAGTGGTAACTTAAGTGCAGAAGGGGCCAGCCTCCTCCTTCCATTAACACAGCTGCAAATCCTGAAGAGGGGATAGCAAGAACTACTTAACCTTGGGCTCTAATTTTAACTACAATCAATTTATTTAAAAACATTTTTCCTGTTCTCTTGGATGCATCAAGAATAATCACACCATTTTACTGTTTTCGCACTTGAGCCCCAATAATTTGGCAGGGTTTTTTCCTGGTTTTTATTTAAAGTGGTATGCTGTGAACTTAAATCTGCACTATCAGATTCTCAACATTAATTACTTTTCTGAATGTCTTCTAGGGAAAAAAAGGGCAGACTTTTGCTGGTCCCTTAAACAGACATTCACAGCATATCTTGTTTTGTTGCCATTCTGTTTGATTTTATGTTCTTTTTCCTTACATCACTTTGTTTCTTTTTAATAAAAAATAAAAGTCCTCCACCACAGTTTCTGTCTGTACGTTCAGGCTAATTTTAAGACCTACCATTATGATTTTGATGCAGTTTTCAATGATACATAGAATGGTTCGAGGAAGGTTTGTATACATTATTTATTATGCTAAGTAATTATAAGTGTAATATATGTATTGTTATCTGTTCCATATATAACTGGCATTTGGAGAGACACCTTGTGGCAATGATGGGAGCTATGATCTGCTCAGATGCAGAGGAGACATTATCTTCTGTGAAGAAACAGCCTTCACAACTCTAGAGAACAGCAGAGCTTGACCTGAATCTGCATTGGGCATGGTGGTCTAGTTGTCAAGTGTGTACATGATGGAAACTGATAGGTTTTAGGATCAAATCTCAGAGAGATGGCAGATTTTTTTAGTATGCCTTTTAACCTAGCATTCACCTCTAAGTGATTTGGACATGCACCAGAAGCAACAAATGGTTTGAATTCAACGTTACACTGTAGGTCCCCTTGCCCCTGTTGGATAACTGTGTAGGTTAGGAACACACAAGTCACTGAAGTGGTGTCCAACTGGAGACTTCTACAGGTATCTGAGCCACACAAAATTATTATTACCAGTGTCTATACACCTATGCACACCTTTTCTCTATATACATATTATAAAGTAAAGTGTCCCTCTGAGTTTTCCATCTGTATGCGAAGGCTATTTTCATTAACTACTGTAGGGATTTTGATACGTTTTCCACTAACACAGAACTGATTTACAAGGAAAGTTCATGTATACCATTATAAACAAGTCGCTTGGCCATAGATACGTAGTGCTAATTACGTGACGCCTGGGCAGGGTACTGGTAACTCAAAATGGGGTACTAGTTCAGATTGTCCAATGATGGGGAAGGAATTTAGTTGCATACTTCTGAAAGGAATTCTAATGGTATTCATTGTAATCAATTCAGTGAAATCCAAATGTAAGTGGCTGGACAAGGATTTAAATGCAGCTGCACCTGGACATGAGTTCAGTGTCTTAACCATCTAACCAATTGTGCCAACTTGCTTTATCATACAAACTGGAGGAAGCTCACTGTAAAGCACCTTTACTGACATTTTATCAACAAAATATTTTCATCCTCATAGCCCACCATTCCCCCATCTGTCATTAGATATGTGCAACATTTGCACTTAAGAGATTTTAATGTGTAAGCCACTTCAGAACCTTGCACATTTCTTATCCTGTGTAAACATTATTAACATTCATTTCTACATACACATCAATACTCTGCAAACCACTCAATTGACTGTAAAATGCATGACGGAAGGTATGTCCCAATATACTAGTTATCAGGGCTTTTTCTATTTCCTGAAGCACGCGAGGAATGACTGTCACTATGCTTCTGTGTGTGCTGTAATTAATCTAATCTCATCCTCATGATCCCTGTGGGAGTGATACACAGAGGATATGGTATATTCCTAGTCGACTTTCGTAGGATAGTTTACATATATCTTCAACTGTCTGGCAATTCAGTTTCTACTACATCTCTGTGACACCCTCCCACGTGTCAAACAATTTGTGCTGCCTTTCTCTGTATACATTTAACATCCCCTGTTAATCCTATCTGGCATGGGTTCCACACACTGGAGCAAAATTCAAGAACAGGTTGCACGAGTGATTTGTGAGCTATCTCCTTTGTAGACTGTTGCATTTCCCTAGTATTCTACTAATAAACCGAAGTCTGCCACCTGTGTTACATGCAACTAAGCCAGTGTTATCATTTCATTTCATATCCTGACAAAGTGTTACACCCAGATATTTGTATGAGTTGACTGATTTACAGCTGTGACTCACTGATATTACAGTCATAAGATACATGTTTTTATGTTTTGCGAAGAGCACAATTTTATATTTTGAACATTTAAGGCAAGTTGCCAATCTTTGCATCAGTTTTAAATATATTATCAAGATTTGACTGAATATTTGTACAGCTACTTTCAGCCAGTAGTTCATTATATCTGTGATAAGTCCACAAGGCCATTACTATACAACATTAACAGTAAAAGTCCCAACACACTTCCCTGGGGCACACCCAAAGCTACTTCCATATCTCTCCATGACTCTCCATTGAAGAAAATTAATCTGCTGTTTCCTCCTTACCAAAAAATTTTCAGGCCTGTCACAAATTTCGCTTGATGCCGTATATTATTGTAGTTTTGATAGTAAGCATAGATGCAGTACTGAGTCAAATGCTTTTTGGAAATTGAGTAATACTGCATGTACCTGACTGCCTTGAGTCTAGGCTAAGTCATACAAGTCAGGTTTCACATGATCAATGTTTTCAGAACGCTTGGTTGGTATGAAGGAGGTCATTCCGTTCAAGGTACCTCATTCTGTTTGAGCTAAGAATATCTTCTAAGATTCTACAAAAAACTGATGTCAGGGATATTGGTTGGTAGTTTTGTGAATCCCTTCTGCTACCTTTCTTGTAGACAAATGTAGCATGTACTTTCTACCAACTGCTGGCATGGCTTCTTGTCTGTGGGATCTATGATGGATTATAGCATAGTTAAAAATAGAGTCAAACTTAGATGCAATGTCATTAAAGAATCTGTTATGGATTCCACTGGCCTCTGCAGCTTTGTTCAATTGTAATGATTTGAGCTGGTTCTCAAGACCACTGACATTAATATATACTTCATTCAATTTTTAGTGGTACAAGGATGCAATTGTGACAACTCTCTTGATTCACTCTATCCCAGTCACCAGCCTGACGGAACTGAATAAAAAACTAGAATTAGCTGAAAGTACAAAATATTAAAAAAAGAATCAAGTTACATTCTCTTAGTGCAAATACATACTCTGTAAAAGATTGTCTTGAAATATCAAAAAATGGAGGTAAGCATTTCTGCTTTTGTTTTCTTATCCTCAGTCTGACTTTCTGTCTCAGTCATGAAGGACTGGATGCTAACTTTGGTGCCACTAACATCCTTTACAATATTTACCCTCTTTTTCTTAAGACATGTAAAAGAAATGCATTACATATTGGTTTTGTTTAGTATGATACACAATCATATGATCTACTGTCTTAATGACTATGAACACACTAACTGTCGTCAAATATAACAGATGATGTTGAATAATGCAAGCTTTTCAGTCAACAAAAAAAATGAAAATCCTGCACAAGGTTTACAGATTATTTTTAAAATTCCTACCTTAACTAGTTCTGAAAAGTCTTGAAACAACTCATGAATATTCTTCACTTCTGATTGAAGAGCATCATATGATGCAAGGCATTCTCTTTTCTTCTCTAATTCTTCTTCTGCAATACTGACTTCAAATTCCGCAGTACCACTGAACACATCCTGAACATTGGTCTCCTCCTCTGGTGAACTATCGAGACTAGAAAATCTCCTTGGTGAACACGCAATAGGCGAAAGTTTTTTGTCTACAAATATGCAAAAAGAACATTATATTAGTGCTTGAATCATATGTAACAGTACATAAAGAACAGACAACTTTCACCCAAGCATACCTGTATAGTCTTCTATAGCACTCAAAGCATTTTGCCGCGCAACAGCTACGGAACGATCAAACTTCTGAATATCTTCATCTCGTACTTGTAAACGCAAAGCATCTATTTCAGACAGTAGAGCTTTCAGTTGCTTTACCAGCCTTGTAGCATTAATCTGTTCTTGATTCACTCTATCCCAGTCACCAGCCTGATGGAACTGAATAAAAAACTAGAATTAGCTGAAAGTACAAAATATTAAAAAAAGAATCAAGTTACATTCTCTTAGTGCAAATACATACTCTATAAAAGATTGTCTTGAACAGAATTAATGCAGAATGATTTCCATTTCGTTATCAAATGTATATGGGTTTGATGATGGTCAGGGGGACATTTTGCTGAAAGTTTTAAACTGGTAAATTTATTGTTAATTTATTTTTACACTGTTGTCTACATTACAAACTCCTTGTTAACAATGAAATTTTTTTGTGGGAAATGATTCTGTATAAGGTTTTGGCTCAAAGAAGGCTATGGTACTTCTAATGGTGTTTTCAAGGTAGGTATTTAACACTATAAATAGTAGTATATTAAATAAACTGTGTACAAATTATTTTGCATATAATTTGAACTACGAAATAAAATAAGAAGTATGTATTATGGTTCTAATGGTGTCAAACTACACAAACTTTATAAAGAGGATATTTACTTGCAATGTGAGTGAGATTTTTTTTTTTTTTAAATTGGATTCTTCAAAAAATATCTAGCAGTTCTTAGAACTTATGATACACATTACTTACATAGAGTTTTAGCCTTCTAAAATAGTTATTGAATGATATACAGCAAATTGCAATTATGTAATATGTGTGACACTATATTAACAATAGGGAAACAAACATTATTAGTTATGTTTTTGTTGGAGTTCTATAGCAAAATTTGATAAGAAAAGAAAATTAAACAACTATTTTCTCTCCTCAGCTAGCAAGATGTCATCAACTTCTGCTTCCACTGCAAGAATGAGAAAAATGAGGCAGCAACTTAAAGATGAAGAAATGAAAAACAATAATAATAATAATAAAACAACAACGATAATAATAATAAAACAACAACAATAATATTCTTACAAAAATGCAAATCCTGTTGAGAAAGCCACAGCCCATGCACAAAAAGCTCTACCATATTCACCAAGAAAGCAGGTCGATGTTGTTAAGAAACTGTTTGGAGGTATGTTGGAGATGCTCCACTCACTGGTAGTAAACGAAAAGAATTAATCACTACTTCCAACCAATTTGATGGCACTACTGTCTCAACTGTACAAAAGTTTTATCCAAGAGATGATATAAATCACCAAGGACCAGGAATGAAGGCTGTAAAATCTATTCATACTCCAGACTGTACAAAAGTTTTATCCAAGAGATGATATAAATCACCAAGGACCAGGAATGAAGGCTGTAAAATCTATTCATACTCCAGATGGTTCAAAAAAGAAACTTCAAGTCAAACATATTTATATTCTTCTCTGAGTGAAACATGTACTGTTTTTGTTTCTGAATATGGCAGAATTGTTGTGAAGAGCAGATTTGCTGAACTTAGGCCTAAACATGTGCTTCTGGGTTCTCAAGTACCACATAACATATGTTGATGTAAACACCACGAAAATTTTATTTGACATTTTAAGCAAAATTGTTCCGGCGTTTCCTACATACTCAAACTCTTATTTAAACGCATTTTTATGTGAGTCACCTAAAGCAGACTGTTCGACTATGAAATGCAATGGCTGTAATGATTGTCAGCACAATTTGATGGAGAAATATGTTATAAATGCTGAGGGATGTAACATCAACTGTTCCTGGCAGATAGGGAAAGACGAAGGCGTCTTATCAGAGTGGCACAATATACAAACATCAAAAAAAGTTTTGCATCAGCCCGGTCCCCAGAACTCCTGAAGACTGACATTGACTGTGGATATTGTATCATAGACACAGTCCATTTAACAGTTGAGAGATGTCACTTAACCAACCCAAATATGCAAACAACTATGCACGAGCAGTGCGAATTAGACAGATGGGATCCAACAGCCGATCAGTTCCAGTCATTCCACCAGGAAGGAGGTACACGGCTCGTGTTATCTGTAGTTCAACCATGCCTAGACAGTCAGTACCACGGGTTCGATCGCGTCCACGGGAAGTGTCTAGGCATCTCAGAGTGAACCAAAGTGATGTTGTTCGGACCTGGAGGAGATACAGGGAGGCAGGAACTGTCGATAAAATGCCTCGCTCACATCACCCAAAGGCTATTACTGCAGTGGATGACTGCTACCTACAGATTATGGCTCGGAGGAACCCTGACAGCAATGCCACCATGTTGAATAACGCATTTCATGCAGCCACAGGAGGTCGCATTACGACTCAAACTGTGCGCAATAGGCTACATGATGCGCAACTTCACTCCTGACAGCCATGGTGAGGTCCATCTTTGCAACCACAGCACCATGCAGCGCGGTACAGATGGGCCCAACAACATGCCGAATGGACCGCTCACGATTGGCATCACATTCTCTTCACCGATGTGTGTCGCATATGCCTTCAACAAAACAATCATCGGAGACGTGTTTGGAGACAACCCGGTCACGGTGAATGCCTTCGACACCTGTCCAGCAAGTGCAGCAAGATGGAGGTTCCCTGCTGTTTTGGGGTGGCTTTATGTGTGGCCAACATACGCCGCTGGTGGTCATGAAAGACACCGTAGCAGCTGTACAATACGTGAATGCCATGCTCCGACTGATAGTGCAACTTTATCAGCAGCATATTGGTGAGGCATTCGTCTTCACGGACGACAATTCGCACCCTCATCGTGCACATCTTTGAATGACTTCCTTCAGGATAATAACATTACTCGACTAGAGTGGCCAGCATGTTCTCCAGACATGAACCCTATCGAACATGCTTGGGATAGATTGAAAAGGGCTGTTTATGGATGACGTGACCCACCATCCACTCTGAGGGATCTACACCGAAATGCTGTTAAGGTTTTGGACAATCTGGACCAACAGTGCCTTGATGAACTTGTGGATAGTATACCACGACAAATACAGGCATGCATCAATGCAACAGGATATGCTACTGGGTATTAGAAGGTATCAGTGTGTACAGCAATCTGGACCACCACCTCTGAAGGTCTCACTGTATGGTGGTACAACATGCAACGTGTGGTTCTTATGAGCAATAAAAAGGGGAGAAATTATGTTTATGTTGATCTCTATTCTAATTTTCTGTACAGGTTCTGGAATTCTCGGAACCGAGGTGATGCAGAACTTTTTTTGATGTGTCTGCAATTTCTTTGTTTCCATTTTTCTGGAGCATTGTTTTGTGAAAAAAGAGCAAACAAAACTGTATGCCAAAGAAAGCAATGGTTTTATCTTCCACTGCTAAATCTGACACTTTTGCATGTGGATTTTTCTGAAAATTTTACTTTCTCTGTACAGAACAAAATACAGAATTCTCATTGAGCGCAACCCAACCACAAGTCAGTCACAAGTCTGTTAAACGCCTTTCCATAGTGATACTGTCTGATAACTTTAGCCACACAAAGAAGACTTTGATTGCTTACAAGAAAGGCTGCTTGGAGAGATCCATTTGAGGCCAGTAAAATCAGTACTTGATCAGAGGGGCCCGGATCACAGTTCACGAATAGATACATGGCAGCTAGTCGCAAAGCACCTCAAAATAAATATAATTTGAAGGAAATAATGTGGAATTATTTTGCCACTTCACAAGGGAAAGGTCCTGTAGATGGCACTGGCAGTGCAGTGAAGACGCAAGTTAGAGCTCAAATTTTGGCAAGAAAATGTCAAGCTTTTAATGCAAGACAATTTGCAGAAACAGCCAACTAAATGTCATTTAGAAAAGTGACTGAAATGTCTTAAAATGATGTAGAAAAAAAAAACAAAATTGTGAATTTAGAATCTGTTTTTAAAAAAGCACCAATAATCAAAGGAATTAAAAAAAAAAATGTCCTTGTTCTAAAAAATACACTTATACCTTGTCAAAGCATAGTGATATGGAAAAATATTTACCAGTCAGAAAAGGCAAGGATTTCCAAAAAATAATTATTAGTGTAAAATTTATCGTTCTGGAGCTACGAGAAAAGAATAGTATCTACTGTTATGCTGGAATCTGTCAGTCTTCAGTTGATACTCTAAGACCACATTTCTATAAAGTTTCTATAAAGGGTAGAAAAGGGTAGATCACACGTCACTGTCAATGATGGAGATACATCATTTGTACACAATGAGCACATTTGTGTGCGTCTTTAGAGATCCTGAACGGGAATGCTGGGCCAATAGAATTTATAATAGGCTTGATGTCGAAGTTGCCATTTAATTTGGTTGCTGCAGGATCTGATATGTTTATAGGTCGAAATATTAAGTATTAATGTTTCTTCTCTTGGTTATTTTTATTATATTGCTCGTAATAGCATATAATGCCTGCATTGCCCTTAGTTCTCTTGATTATGTGATTTGAGTGACACATATTAAACAATTCTGCACATTTCACATGAGCTGAATAAACCTTCATTTAATTCATCTGTGTTTCATGGTGATTGTGGAAGAAAAAATAACTATATATCTAAAGTTATTCATGGTGGGAAATATCTGATTAGGTTCAAGAAAGATTTTTTGCTGTAAAGTGAGCGACAATTCAATTTTTAATATCTTTCACAATGACGTTCATGCAAATTAGACAAAATACCAAACCTACGTAAATTTTATAAGTAATAATAAATGTCACCTGACATTTACTTTAAGTTCATTTACATTTAAGAAAACTACCAGCCTGTAATGAGAGTGACAGTGGAATGATCCATAAACTTATTTAAGTCTCACCTTCTGAATATTCAACTTATGTTTTTTGAGTAGATCAACATGATGAGGTATTGCGACTTCGTTGAATCTGTTTAAATGTATTTCCACTCGTTTAAATGTCTGTTTCGAAGTGACAGGCGAAGTGTCACCCATCACAAAAATGTTATTTTAATTGCTTCACTTAGTTGCAATGCAATATTTTGTTTTTCTATAGATGCACGCTCAAGAAAACATAATTAATGTCGAACAGATTGATCAATTACAAGCTTTAAGCAAACACGTACACGTAAACACAACACTAAAATGCGCAGAAAACAATGACTACTGGGCTTTTGTTGTTCAAACAAATTTTTGTTTTATACCTGGTAACAAATGAACGATTCCGTATTTCGTCGCAGTCGTTATGCAAAAGCCAATGAGCGTCGAAACTGTACAGCTGAGTGTTTCATCTTTGGTATCAGAGATCATCAGGTTTCTGTACCATATACGGTTGTGCTGCAGCTAAGCTGTTTGAGGAAACCGACACTAATAATCAGTAATTAAAGTGAAATTAGTACAACCATTTGAATGTCTTGTCGAAGTGCTTAACGTCATGTTAGGAGGTGGTCTTATCAGTGCATTTTTAAGGTTACAATCAGCTATTTACTATAACAGTTTCCAGAAACATGTAGTACAGCGCATGGCTCTAAAAGATGTATCCGAATTATACATATTTATTTTCTTTTACTGTTCGCTGATGAATTATATATTTTCTTACAGGTTGTCCGTGTCTAGCGTCGCAGCGAGGACCCATTTATCAAGAAATATAACTACGCTAGCAAACCCGCTGTTCATCAAAGCTACGCCTTGTTTGTTGTAAGTATGGTATTTCATCATTTTAAAATACATATGCATCCTCATTTAAGTTTCAGAAATTCCAGGTACCTAATCTATTATTTCGACGTTCACGTATTTTCAGAGGGGTGTTCTAAGTCTACTCAAGTGTCAGAGCTTTTTACTGTAAAGTACTACAGTCAGATAACAGCAATGGAGACAAAAGCCGACGATGAAAAACCAAAATCTTATGCAGGCATACCTGAAGCATCTTTCGTTGATGATGTTAGTGCCTATATGGCTCTGGAAGAAAACAGTGGTAATGTAGATAAAGTTCTACATAAACTGGAAGAACAACACAGCAAATACAAGCTGATGGAATGCAATCTTTTAACAAAGAAGCGTCGCCTCAAGGCACAAATTCCAGATCTGGAGAATTCCCTCCAGATGATAAAGTTATTGGAACGCCAACAGGAAGCAGATTCAGAAACTATAACACAGTTCCTTTTGGGAGAACAAGTTTATGTCAAAGCAAGAGTTCCACCCACAAAGCAAGTATCATTGTGGTTGGGAGCTAATGTGATGTTAGAGTATCCCCTGGAAGAGGCACGCCAGTTATTGAGCAAGAATCTCGAGGCAGCACGCTCAAACCTAAATTGTGTTAATCATGATCTAGACTTCTTGCGTGACCAGTTTACCACAACAGAAGTCAACATGGCCCGTGTTTATAATTGGGATGTGAAGCGACGGCAGGCAGCTAAAGGAGTCAGTGCATAATTTTAATGAATAGAGATTGAAGCATTTACTTTTTGCATATTGGTAACAGCTCTCCGCTTGTAACATATATTAAAAAAATTCTAATACTGTACAGATTCTTAAAGTTGATTACAGTTGTGTTTTGTCTTATTTTAGAGTTATCTGCCCAAATTTGCATTTCAAAATAGTCAATGTTTCATTATCAAGCTGTCCACGTTATTGAAATCAGTGTTACACTGTTCACCCCAGACATTTGACCCTCAAATAAAGTCTTTAAGTGACGTGTGAGAATTTCCTCAGTATTATAAAAATGTTTTAAAATATAAAACTGCTGCTTATTCTTGTCATCTGCTACAGATAGTATGAGAAGTCTGTAATGTGTACCTTTGAAAGTTAATGTTTTGCCATTTAATTTTGTTAAATAGTCTGATAGACTTAGTTTCTTGTTTTTGATATTGAAACCATTGCGTGCATCTTTCTTGTGATATTTTGCGTAGAAAATATGTTGTGAATTTCTTCTCTCCACTAAATTATTTCATTTATTGGTAACCATAATAAAAATATATTCATAGGTACTTTACTGTGATGTCTTTTATTCTGTTATTTTTTACAATATTTCTTTTAATAGAACATAATTTATTAATGACTGGAATGTTTTAGTATTCTTTCCATTATATGCTTTTGTCAGTGCCAGTGCATATTTGGTTTCAGCCTAAACTGCTTGGCTGTTTTAAAAGATGGCTAAAATTTTTAACTGCATAGAGAAAAACCACCAAATGAATTTTACTATGTGTCGTACTGTGTTTGAAATTTTGTCTTCAGTTTTGTTTAAAGTTTTCATCTCATTCCACAACCACCCCCCCCCCCCCTCCCCCATGCAATATTGAGAGCAGATTTAGATATTTTCACATGTTCCTATATGTGGTGTACTAATTAGAGAAGCATATCCCAGCTCTTCTGCTCACATATCTTTTCTAGTCCCTTTCTGTTGCCACACTCCCGTTCACATTTCAGTAATTTAGATTCTCACACTGCAGTGAAACTGTTGTATTTTGCTGTACGTATTGTCTGGCACTTGACCTCCTAACATGTGGCATGTGCGTGTTAATTAAATGTTTCCTGTATTTTTCATATTAGTGAATTTTGAAAGCTGCCAGCCTAAAGATAAATTGATATAAATAAAATCGGAATTTACAGAATGTACCCTACAGTTTTTGTTTTCTGGAAATGTTTGTTTTTCAGTGACTACATATTTAATAATGAAAACTCTTTGTGTGAAATAGTGTTGCCAGCTCCATTATAGAGATTAAATGATTTGTAGTGTTTTGTTACTGTAGTGTAATTTTGTCTGAAAAACATTAAGTGTGTTATGCACAATATGGTGCTTTGCAAAGGACGAGGTTAGGTAAAGATCCAGAATGCTTCTAAATCTGCTGTTAATCACTTTTGCACTAATAGTATTTATTTGAAAGTAACTTAAATTTTTGTTCATGCTGTGCTCTCCAGGTGTCTGCTTAAAAACATGACTACAAAGAGAGGTAACTGACAGAAATAATAATCACACAGTAGTCTACATATTTGTGTTGTGGAAGTCTGTATCACACAGGGACATCTTTATATGTATAAAATGAAGTAAAACTAAATATGTACTGTCAAATATTTTACAAGCAGTAGGATAAAAAAAAGAGAGAGTGTACATTGTTTGGAGTAGACAAGATAGGTTGCTGATGCGACTACTTACATAAATACTGTAAAATTTCTCTTTTTTCTACTTATTGTAAAATATTTGTTGGTACATATTTAGTTTTACATTTATTTACATCTGAAGATGATTGAGTGACCAAAACATACAATCTAATTAAAAATGTGTTGCTGAAGTGGAGCAATAAATAATAAGTTAAATAGAAATAATATTAATTTGCATGCTTGCACCAAAACTATTATACCCAGCAAGGTTATGCAGTGGTTACCACACTGGACTTGTGCTTGAAATCCCTGTCCAGCCTCCCTGGTTTAATTACCCTGTGGTGTCCTTAAATCACTTAAGACAAATACTGGGATGGTTCATTTGCAAAGGACATCAGCGATTTCCTTCACCCTTGCCCTATCTGAGCTCATGCTCCATCTGCAATGATCTTGTCATCAATGAGATGTTAATCTTTCTTGTTTCTCTCCTCCAAAGAATTAGAACAATCATCCAGGTTCAGATTTTTTGTGGTATAGCTAATTTACCTCAGACATATATTAGTAGTTGGAGGACTGTCTCTTCAAATATCTCATACATATTTTTTCTACGTGACTGAGAAATCTGGAAACATCTTGAAGCATTTCTACAAACATAGGAAGTAAAAAACTAGTAAGATAAAAGAATTGCTTAGGGTCATTCCATGTCAGTTCATCCGGGGGCTCCAGCTCATAGTCTCAGATTTGACTGAAATTCAGTACACTAATTCTACCATGTGTGGAACACTCGTGTACAAAGTATTAGTTTCCCCTGCCAATTAGTTCCAGAATTATGTCTTGTGAAAGAAAGTGGTGTGACCCGGTAAATTGCAACCCGCATCTGGCAGTCTATCTTAAGACCCAACTTCAGGTCTTAATAACTTTGGAACTATTCTGCACAGTCCAATGAAATTTTTACAACCCAGTAACATCCATTTAGAGAACACACTCCATGAATCAAAACACCAACAAGATATTTCTGAGGGAAAATAAAAAATTCCAAGATGTGATTAAAAAGAATGTAATATGTTAAAAGGTACATATTGTAGGTGCCCTCTATGCCAAATATAATTCACTCAAAAAGAGTATAAATTTTTTTGTGGCAAGCTTAATGTGGCCTAGACACACACAGAACTCACCTTGCCCATATCAGTCACACAGAGTTACATGCACACAAAAATTTGAAAAACATGGATTTTCTAAGTGTGGTAGCACAAAAGGGACAAGTGATGTCCAAACCAAATTTCAAACACTGCATAAGTAGGCCATAATATAATATGTGGCAAAATTTCAACTTGTTATTGCAAGGCATCTCTGTACAATAAAAGTTGACAGAGATGTATTTGGTTACGTTTCTTTTAACACGATTTAGCAAGTAATAGTGATGATGCAGACAGCTTCTTTCAGATAAAGCTGCAGCAATTGTTGGGAACCATTAGGCAACAGAAAGTTAAACAATGGTAGTTTTCAGGGACAGAATGAGTCATTGTTAGGCAGGAACAAGAAAGGAAAGAAGCAACAATTACAAGTTACTCTTGTTTTTAAGATTCTAGTTCAGACTGGTCAGTACTGTTGTGGAAAGTCAGTATGGAGGCAGAAGTGTACTAGTGGTGCTTTTTTTTTTCAAACAAGTTGCAGTATTGGTAGAGCACAAGCATCTGAATGTCATAAAACAACATATGGAACAAAATGTGACATTCGCTTTGTACTGTATGATCTGGATGAATCTGACCAAGATTTGTTGCTACGGAGATCCGGGATACACCCTGTGGGCACAATAAGTACAGTTCCAGGAAACTTTTGTGTTTGTTATCATCATATGAAAGTGTTTCTGGATAAGTATTCTTTCCTACAAAGAAGTTGCTTTGATCCATTTCGGATTTATAAGAAGACGGTGAAGTATAGCCTCAGAGAAATTGATATAAAATCAGTATTGAAAGAGAATCAGTGCATGGGACTTAACATGAAACGAGGACGAAAGTTATGTTCCAGGTGTGTTACACTGCTAAAAAATGAAGAATATTCTGATATTTACATGACAGTGACGAAGAGTATCAGCCACCTACAACCACAGCGGATGAACACTTAAATACTTCAGTGACTGCTCTGGTTTGTCTCCCATGAAGACACGCAATGTTGGGAAAAGAGACAGGCCCAGCTATGGTAGAAGAAAACTACAAGAAGCTCAAATGGAATTAAAACACAAAATAGCTGACACAAATGGTGGAAGAGGAAGAACTATCTGCTCCAAAGGAACAGAAATCATGCCAGAAATGCTCCGATTTGGACAAAATTGTGCCATATCCACTCTCTCTCCCCCTCCCCCCTCTCCCTCTTGTCCAAAAGTGTTGGAATTCCATCCCTGCTTTGGTGTAGAAAATGGCGCAGTACTTGCCTTCACGCTCACCAGTGACCCCCCCCTTTTCTTTTAAGTATGAAAAAGTCAACCCGCAGGTACTTTGTTTCCATTTTAAACCACAGGTTGTCGTGATCATATAGGCTGATTCTCAAGTTGGAGAAAAGTGATTTCATACCACATCTTCTAAAATGTACTGTATTGCTAAAATCAGTCTTGATGTTAATGACTGCTACATTCTTATTTTTACAAATTTGGTAGGTTTTTATGAAATCAATAGATGACCAGTTCATTTAGGGGCAGCTGTTACATTTACTAATACGATATAGTCAAACCTTCGGAAGAATTGTATGGAAACGAGCTCAGCCTGTGGAGGTCTTCGCGCGTGTGCCCATAGGGTGAAAGAGATTACGTGCTTCCAGCTGGTGTCAAGAATAATGTCAATTATTCTTCTTCTGCCAGATATTTAATAAACTTAGTGTTGAGCAACTGTAACACGTGACATATGGCATCTGTAACTGCTCATTATAAAATACGGTTTTACGTGTAGCTGAGGTTATTTAGTACTCATATCAATTACATTATTTCTGCTCCTGTTATAAGTTGGAGGAGCACAAAAATCTCTGCTGGCACATTTATCTTCTCCAGTACCCCTCAAATATTTTTGTTCCAGCAAATAAATGAGGCTACAAGCCGATGTATAATTGATCTTCAGTGATGGTAGGAAGATCATTGAGCTATTGCTTGCCAGTAGTGTATTAACTATAATTCTCTAAAGATAACCTTACGTCTGCAGTCTGACAATTGAAAAATTTGAAGGGCTGTGCCCTGTCATTACTGTTTATGCTCATTACCCAGGTTCTTGTCAGGCAAATGACTTTTCCATTTGTAACATTCAGCTTAATGTCTTTGGAAACTTGGAACATAATCTTCAGCTGGTAATAATGATCATCCAGTTTCATGAAAAAAAGGTGGTCCAGAATCTGTAAGTACGTGGAGAACATGATAATTGCAGATCAGATTTCGTGACATCTTGGCAACTGTCATCCAAGGAGGATTTTCATCTGCAATGGTCTCACCTCTGTGGATTTTTGACTTCTTTAATTTTCCTGATATCTGTAGCTGGAACTTCTTAATGGCAGTGGAGAACAACTGTGGCACTTAGGAGAGCAACCTCAATCAGAGTACAGTGATGGCCCCCATCCCATGGCTGGCTGTTCTGCAGTTTTGTAGTGTGCTTAGGACTGCCATTTTCTGTGTTGTCTTTGGGCATAACAGCTATGGAACACACTTCTTTCATTACAGTAATGTATTACATGCTCAAGGCATCGACAATGGACATTACTGGCATGTACTATTCAATATGCTGTATATAATTCTTCTGGAACAGCATTCTAATTGTCGATGGAGCTTTTTGTGTCTGCAAGAATCTTTGATATTGTCTCATGATTGTGACATACGTCTGTGGTTTCCAGCTGCATCATTGTTGGTTTGCCGTATAGAGACTGGTGCCAATGATGGATGAACCTCTCTGTGATGGAGTTCTACATCCAGTGCTGCTATTTCTTTTCTGTTTTTGTGATGAACAGATGTCATAAAGCCTCATCTCTCTTCTGCCACCATTTGCCATATCATGATGGTCTTCCTCGATTGCCATTGGTACCACATTTGGAAGTCTGTTGAATGTCTCTCGGCATATTGGTTTCTGGTGCATGATGTTGAGGTGCTGGCACTTCTTGATTATGTAATCTGCTGTGTGACATTCTCCAAAAGGAGCATTCCTCTCGCTCATGCTATTCATAAGGTATGATACTTTGATAGCTTTTGTCATATTTGATCTCGCTGTGCGATATAGCATCAGAGCGCTGTATATACCACTGTATGGTCTCCCTGGTGTTAACCTCTATTCTTCTGCTATGTAGGCCTGCTGCTGGTGTTTGCCAAATGGTTTCTTAATTTCAGCCTGAAATTTGCCCCAGCACTTGAGCTTTCCCAAATTGTCCTGAAATCACTGCTGGGCTGTAACACCAGAGTAAAAGTAGTTGGTGGCAAGACTCGTTGTTCCACCTATTGTCTTCAGCGATGTGGTCGAATCTATTGTAGCCATCATATTAGATCCTGGTCTCTCTTCCAAAAACTTCTCTGGATACTTTAAGTGAATCTGATTCATTGATTCTTCTATGTCCATTGACAGCTTGACATCGTTGTTATCTTTTTTGATGGTGGTTGTTGTTTTATTCTCCCAAGAATATTGGGCATTCATTGTGTTACATTTAAATATGGAAAGGGAGCCAAAAATTTCGAATGACCAATGAAACCAAAGCATGAGCTGTCACCTTATTAACCATCATATTCCGGAATCAGATTACACTTTTTGTTCTTAGAAGGGTAATTGGTGATGTGATCAGCACTGATGTCCATTTGATTTGGTGTGAGCTGCTTAGAATTTTAAAAATATTTTTCTTTATTTTATACTTCTTTCTCTTGTCTTTCATTCATTTTGTAGATTCTCATCTTTCTGTTTTCATTATTTTGCTCCAACCATTTCATTCATACTTACTAAAATTAATTTCTACATTCTTTTTTTGCTTCATATGTTGTGCATCCAGTTGTCTCAGTAGTAACTCCGATATTGCCATACCATTTAAGAGGTGCCACAGGTGGTTTGAACTGCTATCATGAGAAAATGCTTCAGCCTTTAAATAGTCGTACTTTTATTTTTCATTCATTCATTCAGCACATTGATTAGATCACATTTTGAAGTGTGTGTAATCTGAAATAAATCAGGATATGTATTAAAGAAGGAGAGAGGCTATAATAATTAACTATTGTTAAACTGCTATAAACAACTTTTGTTTTCTGAGGCTAAATTTAACATGTACAAGTTACTGGGAATGCTGCTACTTCGAGAAAAAGCTGATGCTTCCTCAGTTACATTCAATATATGGTGTTTATCTCCTGCTGACAACTAAAGCTCTACATGATTGCACTAATATGTGTAATAGAGCAAGAGTCATCAATGTTTTGAAAGAATAGAGATTTGTTTGCAGTGAAAAATTTTTCTTGCCATTCAGCTAACAGTATTTTCAGTTACTAAGTGTAAACAATCATTTGTAGGAGTCACTAATGAAGTATGTTTCAAATTTGTTTTCAATTTTTAGTGATTCCTCATATCTTTCTTTATCTCTCATGGAAGCTGCTTCAGGATTTTAGCATAAGAATAAAGAACCCTACCCCGCATAAGAATAAAGAACCCTACCTCATCCCCCACCCTACTCTTTTGTGAACAGCTTGAAATAATGTCAAAATGTAAGATTTGCTGGTATCTAGTTTGCACAATATTGTTACTAGTCACTTTTACTGAATAAATACAATAATTTATGTACTTATTACCCATTATCTGTGGATGGTGGTGTTCGGCATAGAGAATTATTTTCAATTGCATTTTCTGTGCAGTTATAGACGTATCTGAATAGCAGATACTTTTTTTATTGCCATTGCTGTATTAATAAATCCCACTATATTTTTTTAAAAAATTCTGATAGTTTCTTTATGACAAGGGTAATGGGGAAATTGACATATTGTGAAGTATTTGTTAGAATACCTGCTTACTTAAACAGTTCGTTACGTGAGGCTTAAGGAAAGGCACATACAGTGCTTATTGGACATTTTCGAGTGACGGCTGCTTTGTGATTAAGTAGTCCTATGGAATTTCTAAATAGCCTTATTCTAGAAAGACAACTGTAATGAAGCAGCATATGAAAAACTGGCAGACTTAGTCCAATAGATAAATAATATTTAGCAGTTCTGTTTTTCCAATGTGCCTGTTTGTCACTCATTGCACTTTTCATATTGTCATTAAACATATAACGAGATATATGATATGAAGTTCTTATCACTCTCTTCTTCACTTGATTGCTTCATACAGGACTATGTTTAAATTATGCTCCATTTACTAAATCAATTACGATTCTAGTGAAATTTCGTGGACTGTTACCTTTTTGGCCCCTCTTCTTTGAAGAACTTATATATGATGCTTGCAGGGCATGATACGAAAGGGCAGCCTCTGAAATTTTAAATGTGTGTCTAACGTTTAGTTTCCTAATTGTGGAGACATCATCTGAGCCTTTTTAGCCTCTGATGATATCTCCAACATCACAAGATGAAATGTTACAGACATGAACACACCTTAGACCATAGCCTAATGCCCATTTAACAAGTATTGTGAAGGATGCAAATTCTGAGTTTAGAAGCCTGCATTATGTAACTATGATAGAGCATATTTATTAAACTTAAAGCACTGTAGTTTATTTGTGAAGAAGAGAGAAAAAAACACACACACACACACACACACACACACACACACACACACACACACACACACACACACACACACACACACACACACACACACACACACACAAGCGCGCACGTCCTGTCGTCCTGGGCTCTTAAGTGGCTGACCTTTCCTCTTTATCCTTTCCCCTTTCTATCCTTCTCTCCTTCACAAGGCAGGAACAAATAGTTCTGGAAGCTAGAATTATGTCATCACTCTTTTATGTATGTGTCTTTTGACGTTTTACAATTTAATCATTAGTGAACTGAACTTTTGCAGTCACCACCAACACCTCAATAATCCATATTTCCTTTGAACATATTATTACCACACAAACTTGACTGAAAGCAAGGGGAAACTATAGCCATTATATTTCCTGAGGTTATGCAGCTGTACTGTATGGTTTTTATGATTATGCCATAGTCTTCAGTAAAATATTCTGGAGGGATGGGGACTATTCAGGAGGATGGTGTCATAAAAAAAAACTTGTGTGGGGAGGTGGAGCCCTTAGTCATTTAAGGTTGTTAAGATAATTCGAAAAGTGAAATAGATGGGTTGGAAGTTAGGTATAGTGGAAGTTAGTGAAGTGTGGTGGCAAGAGGAACAAGATTTCGTCAGGTGAGTACATGGATGTCAACAAAATATCTAATAGGGGTTATGCTTGAGTGGATCAAATAAGAAAAAATGAATGTGTTTGAATTACTTCATACAACATAGTGAACACATTATCATAGCTAACACAGGGACTAAGCCAAGATCCACCCATGTAGATTTCCTCCAAAGATGATGAGACTGAAAAAAAAATGCATTAAGAATAAAAGAAATTATTCAGAACATCAAGGGAGACAAAAAAAAAATAGTGTTTGTGATGAATAGGCTCTTGTGGATTAGCATATTCTTCTGCCTACCGCTTTAGTTTAATCATTGCAAATTTTTGGTTTAGCATCTTGACTGTCATGAGGCCGCTGCCAAACACAGCAGAGGTTTTAAGGTTCATACGTGATGCTGGCTGACACATTCTACTCTACATTTAGCACTATATGCAATGTAGTACTGAACATTAATTTGTTAATTTGCACTTCTTGATTGAGTTTATGCTGGTGTACAGGAAATCATGAACAATATCTTGTTCAACATTATACTGGAAGAGATCTGCAGACAGTAGAAGGCTTCAAATAGATTTATATTATATTGTGTCAGTTCTGTCTCATAATTTCATATAATTCTAAGAAGTATTTTAAACTGCAAAAAATTTCCTGGGGCAGAAGTAGGCTCTGTAATTTATTTGTTATTAACCACAGATTAAAAGTGAAGAAATTGTAGAAAGACAGGAAATTACAAAGAAAGGACATGGATAAGTTGAAAGAACCAGAGGTTATTGAGTATTTAAAAGGGAGCATTATGCAACCATTGCCTGTAGCAGTGGAAAGGAATAAAATAGAAAACAAAAGGTTGGCCTAGAAAGACAAAATAGTGAAGGCAGCAGAACGACTACTAGACAAAAATACAAGACACTGTAGATATCCTTATGTAATGCACTGTATATTGAATTTAATTATTAAAAGGAGATAATACAAAAATAAAACAGTCAAAATGGAAAACAGGTGCCCAAAAAATTGACACTGGCAGAAAGAGCAAAATGTGGAAGCAGGAATGGTTCAGAAGAAATATAAAGCCGTAGAGGCATTCGTGACTGTGACAGTTAAAGAAACTGTTGGGCTAAAGAGAGGCAGCTGTATGAATAACAAGAGCTCGAATCCAACCCAATATTAACAAAAGAAGGGAAGGCTGAAAGGGAGGAGGAATATATCGAAGGCGTATACCTAGGAAAGGAACTTGAAGACAATATTATGGAAGGGGAACTAAGGTAGGTGGCTTGATAATACTAGAAAAGTTCGATAAAACAGTGAAAGATGTTTGCTGAATCATGGCATCTAGAGTAGATGACATGCACTAACAATTATTGAGATCATTGTGAAATCCAGTCATGATAAAACTATTTGACCTGGTATGCAAGATAAGTATGTAGGACAGCTGAAATGCCTTCAGATTTCAATAATAATGCAAGAATTCTATTTCCAAAGAACACAGGTGTTGACTGGTGGAAATATTACTGAACTATCAGTTTAATAAGTCATGGTTGCAAAACACTAAAATAAAATATTAACAGAAAAATGGAAAGACTGGTCGAACCTGACGTTGGGGCAGATCAATATGGTTTCTGTAGAAATGTTAGTGCACTTGAGGCTATGCTGACCCCCACAACTTCTCAAAAAATGGACTGGGAAAAAGGCAAACCTATCTTTATAGAGAGAACTTTTCACAGTGTTGATGATAATACATTCTTCAAAATTCTGAAGGTGGTAGGGATAGAATACTAGATATGAAAAGTTATCTACAAGTTGTACAAAACCATGCTGCAATAATAAGAGTAGAAGGAAATCCAAGGGAGGCAGTAACTGAGATGAGAGTGGGATATCGTTGTAGTTTATACACCCCCCCCCCCCCCCCTCCTCCTTGTTATTCAGTCTGTCCACTGAGCAAGCAGTAAAGAAAATCACAGAGGAATGAGGTTTGCCAGTGACATTGTAATCCTGCCAGAGGTGGAAAGTACTTTGAAGACCTGTTGAACAGGATGGATATTATCTTGAAAATAGGTTATAAGATGAACCTCAACAAAAGTAAATCAAGTGTAATGGAATTCAGTCGAATTAAATCAGGTGATGTTGAGGGAATTAGATTACGAAATGAGATACTCAAAGCAGTAGATAGTTATTTGGGCTGTAAAATCACTGATAGGGCAGAAATGTAAAGCTTATAACATGTATACTTGATTTAACAAGAAATTTTTCTGAAAAAGAAAAATATAGTAAATTTAAGTGTTAGGAATATAGGGAGTGAAAGCATATCTACAACTAATACAGAATCCAGACTGCAGTTGTAAGAGCAGAAAGACATGAAAGGTAAGCAGTAGTTGAGTAGGTTGTGGGACAGGGTTGTAACCTCTCTCAAAGTTATTCAATCTGCTTACTGAGCAAACAGCAGTAAAGGAACTCAAGGAGAAACTTGCAAAGGAAACTGAAGTTCAGGAGAAAAAAAAAAAAAAAAAGAAGAAGAAGAAGAAAACTTTGTGGGTTGCCAATGAGATTTTAATTCTGTCACAGACAGCAAAGAACTTAGAAGAGCAGCTGAACAGAATGGATAGCATCTTAAAAAGAGATTAACATCGACAAAAATAAAACAAGGGTAATGGAATGTAGTCGAATTAAATCAGGTGATACCGAAAAAGTTAGATTAGGAAACAATGAAATTGTAGTAGACAAGCTTTTCCATTTGGGCAGCAAAGTAACTGATAATGGCCAAGGTAGAGAGGAAATAAAATGCTGACTGCAAATATGAAGGAAATCTCTTCTGAAAAAGAGAAGTTTGGAAACATAAATTTGTTACGAAGTCTCTTCTGAAAGTATTTGAAGCATAGCTTTTTACGGATGTGAAATGTAGACAATGAACTGTTCCGACGAGAGTATAGTAGAAGTATTGGATGTGTGATATTACAGAAGAATGCTGAAGATTTGATTGGTTGATCAGATAAATAATGACTGTAAGCTCTGTATGTACTGCAGGATCTACCATTAGCTGTTACAGTGGTACATTCTCTATTTAAGATAGTTGGGATTTTGGTTGACCCGTTGGATTGTGAGGACAGTAGTCACCTCTATCACTGTCTGTTTTTACTGACTGCATAGCTACTTATCAAGAGTAAGTCATATAGGCACAGTACTTATACAGTCTGATACAGTAGCGCTTTCAACATTTTTTCGCGGAACAGCTATGGTATTGAGACACTCAGTAGCCATACTCACAGTTAAATTATAGATGACAGAGAGAAAAGCCGAAATACTGAATTTGGTCTTCTGATATTGTTTCATTGTGACAGACTGTAATATGGTTCCTCCTTTCAGTCTTCACATGAATGTCAGAATGTAAGATATTGAGATGAATGATTATGGAATAGAAAATTCACTGAAATCACTGAAGAGTGGATGGGATGCCTTTGTAGAGATTATGTGAATGACCTTGCTCTCCTTCTAGCAGCAGTTTATTGCTAGTCATCGGCGAGAGAAATTGTACCAAGCATTTTAGAAAGAGTACAGGCAATTCCCATTCATTGGAAAAATGCAATATATATATAAAAAAATAGATGGAAACATTCCACGTGGGAAAAATATATCTAGAAACAAAGATGATGTAACTTAACAAACGAAAGCGTTGGTATGTTGATAGACAAACAAACAAACACACAAAATTCAAGCTTTCGCAACCCACGGTTACTTCGCCAGGAAAGAGGGAAGGAGAGGGAAAGACGAAAGGATGTGGGTTTTAAGGGAGAGGGTAAGGAGTCATTCCAATACTGGGAGCGGAAAGACTTACCTTGGGGGAAAAAGGGACAGGCGCGCGCGCTGCCCAATCTCCATGTTAGAGCTCATTTTAGTTTCGTCAGTATGTACTGTACTTCCTCGATTCACCGCCAGTTATGATGATTTCATATGGGATACTCTACCTGTGCTGCTAGATATAACATGGAGATTGGGCGTTTCCGGACGCATGTCCACATAACATCTTTTTTGGTGGAGGCAGTAACAAGCACAAGCACACACACAGGTTTCGGGCTTTCGTGACCCACGGTTTCTTCGTTGAGGGGGGGGCCTTGGGGGAGGGGGTGGGGAGTCGTTGCAGTCCCAGGGGTGGGGGGCTTGCATTGGGGGGCGGGGTGGGGGGGTGTGCACTTGCACGCGTGTGTCCATCCCCACCCATGGCAGAGTAGCAGACGTAGGCGGACGTGTGTGGCGACAAAGAGTTTGCCTTTACATGTGTCTGCTTGTGTCTGTTGTCCTGTTGTGTGCGGATGGATGTGTGTGTGTGTGCACGGGTCTTTGCCTGTCCCTTTTTCCCCCCAAGGTAAGTCTTTCTGCTCCCGGGATTGGAATGACTCCTTACCCTCTCCCTTAAAACCCAAATCCTTTCATCTTTCCCTCTCCTTCCCTCTTTCCTGGTGAAGCAACCGTGGGTTGCAAAAGCTTGAATTTTGTGAGTGTGTTTGTTTGTCTATCAACATGCCAACGCTTTCGTTTGGTAAGTTACATCATCTTTGTTTTTAGATATATTTTTCCCACATGGAATGATTTCAATCCATTGCAGAGTTACAGAGCGTGTTTTATGGTTAAGCATTATGATGCTTTTAGTGAATTAAAATCTCCTCTATAAAAATCAATATGGATGTTGTAAACAGAGATCTTGTGAAACTGACCGTGCTCTGTTCGTCCATGAGATTCAGAGTGCTTTATACAACAGCATCCAGGTTGAATTGTGTCAACCTGTGTGCCATATTCCTTGAACTCCAGAATACATTTAATAATTTCCATGTAGTTATTCACTGTACAAAATATGACCTTACCGAATATCGGACCAGATGGTTTACTGGATTCAGAGTTCTTAGCGGATTGAACTTAACATGTTCTTAACATGTCAAAATCAACAAGTGTAAAGGTAATTTTGGGAGTACCCCAAAAGGAGTGTTGTATGACTGTTACTGTTTACAGTTTATGAAAATGATCTGGTGGATAAGGTTGCAAGCTTTGTAAGATTGTTTACAGACACTATCATTGTCTATAGGAAGGTTGATACACCAGAAGACTGAACAAGAATGCTTGAAAACCTGCAGAGTGCTTCCATTTGGTGCAGGAAATGGCATTTGACTCTCATTGTGCTTAAATGTAATGTATTGTGCACAAATAAATGGGAAGGCTCATTTACATTTTATTACACTAGAAGCAATAAATCAATGCCTAAGAATAACCATCTGGAGTGAACTAAAGTGGAATGACCACATAAATATAACTGTAGGAAAAGCGGGTGACAGGCTGAGATTTATTGGAAGAATCTTAAGGAATTGTAATTTATCTACAAAATCTAGTATCATATAAAACACTTGTTCAACTGATTTGATTGTTGCTCATCCCTCTGGGATTCTTACCAGGTTGGATTACTTAAAGAGAGAAGAAAGACTGAATGAAGAGCAGGGTGTTATGCCACAGGATCATTTACAAACAGCGAGAGCATTATGGTGATGTTGTATAAACTCCAGCAGCAAATGTTAAAAGAGATGTGTTGTGCATTGCAGAGAGGTTAACTGTTGAAATTCCAATGTTACATCCTCCCACAGACATCTTGTGAAATGACATTAGAGATATTAGCACTCACATGGAGGTTTACAATCAATCATTTTTCTCATGGATCATTTGCAAATGGAACAAAAAAAGAAGAAAAGAGGGAAATGATAGTAGGACCAGAAATACCCTCAACTACACACCATGAAGTGGCTTATGGTGTATAGATATAGATGTACAAGCTTTCTTTTCATATATAGCCAATTATTATGCATACATTTTCACCATTTTACACTCTACAAACCGCATCATGTTGTACATTAAATTACACCATGTTGTGATTCTTCAGTTTCTCCTGGCGTATTTGTTGCTCGAACAGTCCACGGGTATACTGCCAGTGGACACTGAACTGGCAGTATACCTGTGGACTGTTCGAGTATACCATGTTATTCACTCCCTGCCTGTTTCTGTAAAGAATGGCATGTGGTAAAAAAGTACACCTTCTTCTTCTTTTTCTCGAAATTTGGTACAAAATCCAAAGAAATTCTGATTGTTTGTAAAGTCCACAAGCGGCAAGACGCAGCCAATACCTTCGCTGCACAGTGCCGACAGTACTGTTACCGACGACTGTGCCGCTAAAGCGGAGTTACTGAAAGCAGTTTTCTGAAGTTCCTTCACCAGGGAAGATGAATGGAATATTCCAGAATTTGAAACACGAACAGCTGCTAGCATGAGTTTCTTAGAAGTAGATACCTTAGGGGTTGTGAAGCAACTCAAATCGCTTGATACGGGCAAGTCTTCTGGTCCAGATAGTATACCGATTAGGTTCTTTTCAGATTACACGGATACAATAGCTCCCTACTTAGCAATCATATACAACTGCTCACTCACCGATAGGTCTGTACCTACAGATTGGAAAATTGTGCAGGTCGCACCAGTGTTTTAAGAACGGTAGTAGGAGTAATCCATCGAACTACAGACCTATATCATTGACGTCAGTTTGCAGTAGGGTTTTGGAGCATATATTGTATTCAAACATTATGAATCACCTCGAAGGGAACGATCTATTGATACGTAATCAGCATGGTTTCAGAAAACATCATTCTTGTGCTACGCAGCTGCCTCTTTATTCGCTCGAAGTAATGGCCACTATTGACAGGGGATCTCAAGTTGATTCCGTATTTCTAGATTTCCGGAAAGCTTTTGACACCGTTCCTCACAAGCAACTTCTAATCAAGCTGCAGGCCTATGGGGTATTGTCTCAGAAGTGTGATTGGATTCGTGATTTCCTGTCAGGAAGGTCGCAGTTCATAGTAATAGACGGCAAATCATCGAGTAAAATTGAAGTGATATCAGGTGTTTCCCAGGGAAGCATCCTGGGACCTCTGCTGTTCCTGATCTGTATAAATGACCTGGGTGACAATCTGAGCAGTTCTCTTAGGTTGTTTGCAGATAATGCTGTAATTTACTGTCTAGTAAGGTCATCCGAAGACCAGTATCAGTTGAAAAGCGATTTAGAAAAGATTGCTGTATGGTGTGGTAGGTGGCAGTTGACGTTAAATAATGAAAAGTGTGAGGTGATCCACATAGTTCCAAAAGAAATCCGTTGGAATTCGATTACTCGATAAATAGTACAATTCTCAAGGCTGTCAATTCAACTAAGTACCTGGGTGTCTCATTGGCAGGACACTTAGAAGATGCAACAAGTCCACTAAAGAGACAGCTTACACTACACTCGTTTGTCCTCTGTTAGAATATTGCTGCACAGTGTGGGGTCCTTACCAGGTGGGATTGACGGAGGACGTCGAAAGGGTGCAAAAAAGGGCAGCTTGTTTTGTATTATCACGTAATAGGGGAGAGAGTGTGGCAGATATGATACGCGAGTTGGGATGGAAGTCATTAAAGCAAAGATGTTTTTCGTCACGGCGAGATCTATTTACGAAATTTCAGTCACCAACTTTCTCTTCCGAATGCGAAAATATTTTTTGAGCCCAACCTACATAGGTAGGAATGATCATCAAAATAAAATAAGAGAAATCAGAGATCGAACAAAAAGATTTAGGTGTTCGTTTTTCCCGCACGCTGTTTGGAAGTGGAATGGTAGAGAGATAGTATGATTGTGGTTCGATGAACCCTCTGCCAAGCACTTAAATGTGAATTGCAGAGTAATCATGTAGATGTAGATGTATATAATCCCATAGGTCTCAGAGTTCTTATGATCAATACATGATGTGAGTGTGTGATGAAATGATACTTTCTTTTATTCCTCTATGAAAACATTGTTGCAACATTAAGAATGACTCCCTTGGTGCACGGTGTTTCCTGCAGGAATTGTCAAATGTCTCGATTGTCTCATATTGGCTAAGTACAACATCATGAATTTGATCCTTTATGAAAGGTGAAGAGCACATTTTGTACTTTAATCCAGTATTATTTATATGCTGTCCAGTCACATTAACGCTGTCCAGTCACCTGTCAGAAGCCTGAATTAACCACCTTTTGCAGCTTGGACCACTGCCAGACATGCAGGAAGAGAGTTAATGAGCTTCTGGGAGGTACTGACATGGATGTGGAGCTATGCCAACTCCAGTGCCATGGCAGCCTGAATGAGATGTTCCCATAGATGTTTGATTGGGTTTAAATCTATAGAGGTTGGTGGCCAGGGGAGTTGAGTAAACTCATCCTGGAGCTCATCTAAACATTCACATACAATGTGAGCTGTGTGACATGTTGCAATGTCCTGCTGTTAGATGCCGTTGTGCTGACAGTTGATCTATTGTGCCTTCCAGAATGACATGGTCACCCAAACAATACCATGAAAACATTCCTCAGACCAAGATGCTCCCTCCTCTGGCCTTGAACCCTTCTGATGACTGTTGCAGGTTGTTTGCTTTCGGGTGTTTCACAGTGATGGAACACAAAATGTGATTCATCGAAAAAGGCCACCTGTCACCTCTTGGTGGATGTCCAGTTATGGCATTGGCATACAAATTCAAGTCTGCATTGCTGATGAAAAGGAGTCGGCATTGGTGCTTTAACCAGGCACCTGCAATGGAGGATCATACACAACAATGTTTGCTGAATGTTCATTGAGCATACGCTGTTGGTAGCCCCGTGGTTTATCTGGGTGGTCATTTGCATATCTGGTTCCCCATACACATCTCCACAGCTGACATGTATGCCATCATTAATGGCCCATGATCCATCACAGTTGCCTTGGTGCCAGTTGGATAGCACCATTTTTCCATATATGGTATACTCTAACCATGACAGCACACAAACAGTTTATAAACTTAGCTGTTTCAGAAATGCATCCACCCTTCCCCCAAAAGCCAATGACCAAGCACTTTTGTATGTCAGATAAATTACTGTTTCCACACTGCTAGGGCTGCTACCTGCTGTTTGTGAGTGGTGATTGATTGCAAGTTGACATCGAACATAGGCAGTGGTCCCATCAATGTGACTAGACTGTGTATACTAGAGACTTGTTTTTGGCTTGTTCGTCCATCAGCAGGTAACCAAATGCAATGGTTGTTCTGTTATAAAGGGATGGAAAAATCTTAACAAAATCCACATAAATCACACAATATCTCTTTCAGTCTTCTTAGCCATTTGCACTTCTTTGTATGATGCAACCCACTGATAAGTTATTTATTTATTTATCTTGTGAATCTAGGACTGTACAGTGTACGAAAGATATTGGACCATTCATTAATTACAATACACATTCCTTGATTTTTTCTTTTTTTCCAGACATAATTTTAACAAAAGATGAAATCATACAATATTTTCTTACTGTAAACATTTTATAAAAACAGTCGTCGGTGATGCTCAGACTGCCGCTGTTTAGTTTTTCTTTTATAATATTTACATTTTCAAGTATATGAATATGTGGAAGTGGTAGTATTTTATTTTTCCTAAATAGTGACTTGCATGATGATGTTTGATCTAACCATTCCATTAATCTAATGATATTTTTCTGCAATCTAAATGATTTCTGACTAGCTCCACAATTTCCCCAAAACACTACACCATATTTCAATATTGAATGAGCATAAGCAAAGCAAAATATATGGTCCTGAGATTATCATGTGATAAACAGTTTCTTATTATTCTGATTACAAAACATGTTTTGCTCAGTTTTTTGTTCACATAGTCCAAGTGTGTATCCCATTTCATATTTTGTTGAATCCATATATCGAGAAATTTTGTACTCCCTGTTTTTTCAATTTTTTGTTCACTTATTTATAGAGGAGGATTAGCTGGTGTCCTTTTCTGGGTGGTGAAAATATCCATTGCAACAGTTTTTTCCAGATTTATAATCAAACTGTTTGCATCAAAGTACTGTACTAGCTTCTCTGTGATGGCCTTAATGTCATTTTCAAAGTTTTCTTTTCTACTTTCTGTTATTAAGATGCTGGTGTCATCTGCAAATTGATATATCTTACTGTTTTTACTTCTATGTAAATCGTTAACATATAGCAAGAACAGAATTTGACCCAATAGGGAACCTTGTGGAACTCCATGTTTGACCACTAATAACTCTGATGAGTTTTGACTGTCCCATGTACTTCATGTGTTATCTCTATGAGCTGTTTTCTTTCATGGAGGTATGATTTAATCCAGTTATGCGCTGCTCCCCAGTTCTGAATCTTACCTAGTAATTTATCACGATTGATGGTATCAAATGCTTTTGACAACTCTAGGAATGTACTTGAGGTATGTTCCTGCATATCTAGAGCCAGTAGAGTTTCATACAGAAAAGAAAAGATTGCTTTTTTCAGTAGAGTGATTTCTCCTAAAACCATGTTGAGTTGCTGTTAGTATATTATATTTATTTATGAAATCTGACAGTCTTTTATAAAAGAGTTTCCCTAGAATTTTAGGAAACACACAATAAAGAAACTGGTGTATAGTTTGACACCTCTTCCTGGCTTCCTTTTTTGTGTAGTTGTTTAACTTCAGCAATTTTTAAACATGTTGGAAAGCTGCCAGTTGAGGAGGACAGGTTTACGGGATACATCAGTGGTTCAGAAATTAAGTCAACAAATTTTTTTACAACAAAATCTGGTATGTTGTCTATTCCTCATGAATTTTTTGATTTTAGAAGCTTTATGTCTTGCTGTACTTCTTGTGTATTAGTTGTTATGAGAAATATTGTTTTTTTTCTGCCTGTTCAATTTTTGACGTTATTTGTGAGGGATGTTTATGGGTGACCTTTTGCTCAATAAGTTTTTCTGTTACATTTACAAAATAACTGTTAAATGTTTTAGCTACTTCCTTTGGTTTGCAGATAGCGTGCAAATTTTCATTCAACTGTATATTATTAGTTTTTGTTTTGTTACTTCATGTTTCTTTCTTTACAATATTCCAAACAGCCTTCATTTTATTGGATGCATTTCTTATATATCTGTCATTTTCCATCCTTTTGGCACTTTTTATTATTTTCCTCAGAACTGTTGTATACTTTGTAAAATACCTATCAAATTCTGGTCTTGTGTGACATGTTTTTGTAACTCCGTAAAGGAATCATTTCTCTGCACGTGATTTTCTGATACCTGTAGCGATCCATTTGTTTGTGTGAGTGAGTTTTGGCCTCCTAATTTTAAGTGGAAATGCTACATCAAAGTGATATTGAAGCACTCTGTCTAGAGGCCACATCATCGGGACCATCTGACCGCCATGTCATCCTCAGTTGAGGATGCGGATAGGAGGGGTGTGTGGTCACCACACCGCTCTCCCGGTCGTTATGATGGTTTTCTTTGACTGGAGCCGATACTATTCGGTTGAGTAGCTCCTCAATTGCATCATGAGGCTGAGTGCACCTCGAAAAATGGCAACAGCACATGGCAGCTGGATGGTCACCCATCCAAGTGCCGGCCACACCCGACAGCGCTTAACTTTGGTGATCTCACGGGAACTGGTGTATCCACTGTGGCAAGGCCATTGCTCAAAATTATATTTAATTGTATCCATAAAGATACTAAATTTGTCAGATATATTTCCAGCACGATAAATTTGTTCCCATGATTCTTTCTTTAAATGATTTCTAAAGATTTCAATATTCTGATCATTGTAAGATCTGCTCTCATATGTACTTGTCAGTTTGGTGGCCTTCTCACATTCAGTATTGGTTTGTCCATAGTGGTCTCCAAGTGCAGTCTTTATTATCTCTGCTTTGTAATATTATTGATTAGAGGTAATTATTATTTGGTCTATTGTGGATTTTGTAGAGCAAGTTTCTCATGCTGAGGAATGTATTGTGATTTTCAAGTTATAAAATACTAAGAGATTCAATAGTTCTTATTTTTTGGGGTTTGCTAAAGTCTGTGTCGAAATCCCTGAGTGTGAGGAGTGTTTGTTTATTTTTTTACAGTTAGAATTAATGTGCTGAACAAAGTTTTTTGAGTCTGGTGGTGGTGGTTAGTGTTTAACGTCCCGTCGACAACGAGGTCATTAGAGACGGTTTTTGAGTCTCGATCAGGAGATCTGTAAAGGCATACTACAGTTATTTTATGTGATGGTAATTCTGTGGATGATATTTCAAAATCTCTTTCACTATTTAGTGTCTTTAGTTGTTCTGTATTTTTGTAAGCTATTCCTTTTTTGACAAAGATGCAATTTCAACCACATTGAAGTTGCTTTCAAACACAAGTATAGGCTGCCAGTTCATAGTTTGTTATGTTCACTGTGTGCAATATATTCTCTCTTAACCAGTGCTCATTAAGACATAGCACAGAAACACCATTTAATTCATTTGAAAGCATTATTTCCAGTTCTATTAATTTATTGCAGAGAGACTGAAGATTCTGATTACTACAGTATATACTGCATGAGAGTTTTACAAGTGATAAGTGACTATATTTGTAAATGAACAATACCCCAGAGTAAGTCTCTCTTTGAACCTAAGTGTCACACTGCATTTTCTATTAATAAATTTACAAAGACCAATTGAACTTTGCATAGATTATGGACTTATTCTCGAAACTACAAGATTTAAGAGGAGACTACACAAGTTAATGTTAAAATGGGGAGTGTCAAGTAGACCATTTTGCAATGGATAAAAAGTACCACAAGGATATCTGTAACGTCCAAGTCCTTCATGGGGTGAACATCAATTCAAATCATTACATTTCAAAGACAAAAATTAAGTTAACCCCAAGAAAGAAAAACAAACCATCAAAACCCACTAGGAGGAGAAAGTATGACCCCAGCTATTTAATAAATAATGAGTTGTATTCAGAGAGATCCAAAACATTTCCAAGCAATGAACTGGGAACGATTACTGATAAACTGAAAAACATTGCCAAAGAGATTGCCCCTGTCAGAAGAAAAGAGAAACATGCTTGATGGAATGAAGAATGTGGTAAAGCAATACAGAAAAGGCACAAAGCATCGCTGAATGAGCAGCAAAAGAAAACAAAAATCTCGAGAAGAGCTAACTGTTGCCAGAAGACAAATGGCCAAGGAAGTCAGAAGAATCAAAAGAGACCATCGAAAAGAAATACTAAACTTCGTAGAGGAATAATTCAAACAACAAAAAACAAGGGAGTGTTATAGGACATTCAGAAAATATCAATCAACGTATACTCCACCACCACTAATGATAGAAATAAAAATGGGAAACTAGCGCATAATAATCAAGACAATGCGAACATTCTAGCTGATCACTTCAAAGAATTACTGAATGTCGAGGAACCAAAAGAATATCTAGATTTCGAACCAAATCCAAAAATCAAAACACATCCAGAGAAGATTACACCACCAGATCTCATTGAAGTGATTGAAGCAACTACATGGCTCAAGAACTACAAAGCAGCAGGGAAGAATCAAATGGTTACAGAGCTGTGGAAGAACACAAATAAACAAACACTTCAGAACCTCCATAAGCACATAGTAGACATTTGGAATTCTGAAAAAAAATGCCAAAAGATTGGAATACAGCTATAATTCATCCAATACTCAAAAATGGTGATAGATCGGATCCAAACAAATGTTGGGGGATTTCACTGCTTGATGTCACATATAAGAACTTGTCTAGAATTATCTTTACAAGAATGCAGGAACAACTCTACCAAGAACTTGGAGAATATCAAAGAGGATTTGATCCTGGAATAAGCTGTCCAGATCAAATTATTAGCCTTAAGTGGATCATGAAACATCAAAGAGTGAGAAACAAGAGGTTGGTCACCACTTTTGTTGACTTCAAGAAAACATATGACAGTATCCGTCATGAGTCATTACTTAAAATCCTTGCAGAATTTGGATTGCACCTGAAACTCGTTAATCTTATTGGACTCATCCTTAAGAATACTAAATCAAAAGTTAAATTCAGAGGGAAACTATCTGAATCATTTGAAATCCGGACGGGACTTCGATAGGGGGTTGGTCTCTCACCACTACTATTTAACTGCGCACTGGAGAAAGTCATGTGAGAGCGGAATAAGAAATGCCAACCAAACATAAAGATTGGCAGAAATATCAAATTCAATTGCCTGGCCTTTTCTGATGATCTAGCACTGCTCGCAAATAGTGTGGAAGAGGCTAAACACCAAATTGAAGAACTTGAAAAAATAGCAGCAAAGGTCTGACTACAAATCTCATTTGAAAAGACAGAAATGATGCCATCCTTCAAGGTTGAAACACCAACCATTACACTGAATGATAACAAACAGATTAAAATTGTAAATAAATTCAAATATCTTGGGGAGGTTATAAGTTGGAATTCAAATGAGAAAATGTCAGTAGAAAGCTGAACAACTAAGCTAAAACAAGTGCAATGCATCACCTGGTCAACATACAAGAAGATGTCTCTCAATAAATGCAAAAGACACTACCACTCCTGCTAGTGAAACACTGTTCAGGATGAACACCAAATCAACCACAGACAAAATACAGAAGGCAGATAGAAGAATCCTTAGAACAGTTATAAACAAAAAATACCAAGTAGAGGGACAGTGGTGACTATTACCTATTGAAGTTGTATACCAAGAAACTGAGTCAATAATTGACACAATACGGAAAAGGAGAGTTGCTTTTTTCTGCCACATTTCCAAACTACCAAAACCAGGCTACTGAAACAACTGTTCACTTACTTTTGGAAAAGTAAGACCAAGAACAACTGGTTCAAAGATGTTCAAGATGATTTAGGTGAGTTAGTCTTAACAATGCAACAAATTGAAGGCAGGGAAGAGAAGAAGATCCTGAAACACAGCGACACGAGATTTAACCTAAAGACATTTACACGCAAAAAATGCACCATAACTGATTTAGAAAGGGCAGCCAGGATGGAAAGGATGAAGAAGTTTTGGGAGCAGAAGAGGAAAGCCAAATCTACAACTAGCATTAAGACTTAAATGTATATGGATTGAACAAAGTGCTCAAATTTGGGTGTAAAATATGTAAATAAATAAATATATTTACATTAGTATGTACTCCATTTTCTCTCTGTTCATTTGATTATCCTTTAAATATTCATTGACTTAACTGGCTGGTTGATGAGGTCATTTTCAAATAATTTTAGGACTTGCAAATTGCATATTCATTACAGTGTATTCAACTGTAACTATTTCTTCTGCCATTTGAAATGTGCACTTTGGTACTTTTCTGACATTAGCAAAATCACTTCAGGCTGTTATCAAAATTGTTGTTGTGCATAATGAGAAAGAAGCATTGTCATTATACATACAAACAAATTGTTCTATAATTGTATGAGAATTTTTGTGAACATGAAGCAAATTCACTTAAGTGAACCCCAAGAATTCATAATTTTGTTGGCATTCATTTTAAGGATGCTTAAGTAAAAATAGGCCACGATTTTAGGCACATTACAGCAGGTACAAGTGATGAAGCAACACATTTACAATTGAATGACAATTCTAAAATTTTATAGAAAAAGATAGTTGGTTTCCACTTTGGTGTTGACAGTGAAGCAACATTTCATGTAAGTGACTGAGATAGTCATAGCACAGTCTGTGTATCACATATTGAGAATATTCATGCTATGCAGAGCATAAGTAAGATTCTCCTTTACTGTTATGTGTGGTCCTTTAGGTTTACAAGATAAAAACTGCAGTGGAAGAAAGTTTTGAGCTTTGGATAGGTATCATTGGAGACCAAGATAAAATGCTATGCTCTTAAACACCCACATCTGTGGACATTACACTCCAACATCTTTTTGTAGTCATGGCAACAGAAGGAATTTTTGTGTGAATATTGATAGTGTTAGCTATGCTTAGAAAAAAAGTGCCAATAAACTGATGAAAAAAGAACACAGTGTGCCTTGTATAATGGGTCTGAGCACTATGGGACTTAACTTCTGAGGTCATCAGTCCTCTAGAACTTAGAACTACTTAAACCTAACATAACCTAAGGACATCACACACACCCATGCCCGAGGCAGGATTCGAACCTGCGACCGTAGCGGTCGCGCGATTCCAGACTGTAGCGCCTAGAACCGCTCGGCCACCCCAGCCGGCCGTGCCTTGTATAGGACAGACTGCACTTGCAGTCCAATGAAATGTAAACAAAAGTAAAATGCAGTTGCGCTGCTTCAAGTCATGAAGGGCAAACATAAAACAAGGAAAAGATGAAAACCAAGGAAGATGATTGGTTGAAATTCAGCTACAAAAGATGTTTAGTATGTACAATATAAACAGTATCATCATCGAGATTATCAGTTATTGTCATCGACGGCTGAAAAACGACTTCTCCCAGAGTTTTACATACACTATGATCTCCGAAGATTCACGTCGATGTCGCTTCTTTATATTTTCTGTGTCACCTAATTACTTCCAATTAGTCCATCCGCATAGCCCCTTCTTATTTCCTAGGAGCCAGCAAAAAGATTCTTTGGTCCATCTGCCATCAATTTAATTTTCGTTATTGTCATTATTATGTCCTCCTCTGTAGGCTGTTCCATTTCAACTAGATATGTACCCTGTTGCTCACTCGGTAACTCTTAGTTTTTCAGTGCTTTTCACTTTAAAAGTTCATCTATCACTGGAGTTAAGTTAAAACTTGTAAAACACATTTATAGTTGACTTGCTGCTTTAGAGATATTTGAATGTCTTGGAAACTATTTACTTTACAAAAATCACTCCAGGTCAACTTTATTTTTGATTCTTTTTCTCTCCATCCAGTCACTGCCTTCAACTACTCTGTATAACAATGCATTGACCAGTTTTAAGATTTATTTGTCAATTTGCACTGTTATAATTCCAGTGTGTTGATTGTATATTATTTAATCTTATTGAAATTGAATTTCAGATCTACTTTCATACTGTATGTGTTAATAATCTGTTAACTTGCATTCCTTCTTTCTTTTCCTAGTTTAAGGATCTGAATACTTCCTCTAGGGCTGCTGAGAATACTTCTGTAGCTATGTAATCTCCTTGCCATAATCCTCTTTCAGTTCTGAACTTTACGCTATCCTTATGAAGTCTATTCCCACTGTCCTGATAAAGTGTAATAGACTCTATATGATTGAGAAATGCATTCTTCAAGAAAAACTAATACGTGTTGAACCAATATCCTGTCTTCCAAGGATTATTGGAACTGATCAGATTTTTTCTGTATTATTATCAACTAATAGGTAATGTTACATTCAGTGAGACAATTAAACTAGTATTTGGTGGAGAAAATATGGCAGCATCATTACTGAAATTTTAACTGGATTTGAAAGTTTTTGATAATTTTACTTACCATACAAACTACATTATTTGAGCCAAAGCTCTAAAGAAGAATTTTTATAACAGTCAGCTACATTGTCTATTTCTATAAATAATGAACAGTGCTTTCTATCCTCATAATTTTTTATGTAAATTCTTTTGTCAGTTTCTCTCTTATCAGTTATAAATGTGTTTCAGATGCATAACAATCACCCTCCCATGAACCATGGACTGTTGCAGGGGCAGCAATCTGGATGGTTGACTGATCTGGCCTTGTAACATTAACCAAAACAGCCTTGCTGTGCTGGTACTGTGAACGGCTGAAAGTAAGAGGAAACTACAGCCATAATTTTTTCTGAGGCCATGCAGCTTTACTGTATGGTTAAATAATGATGGCATCCTCTTGGGTAAAATATTCTAGAGGTAAAAGAGTCCCCCATTCAGATCTCTGGGTGGGGACTACTCAGCATGTCATCGTTATCAGGAGAAAGAAAACTTGTGCTCTACAGGCATCGTTATCAGGAGAAAGAAAACTTGTGCTCTACAGGTCGGAGCGTAGAATTCCAGGTCCCTTAATCGGGCAGATAGGTTAGAAAATTTAAAAAGGGAAATATATAGGTTAAAGCTAGATATAGTGGGAATTAGTGAAGTTTGGCGGCAGGAGGAACAAGACTTCTGGTCAGGTAAATACAGAGCTATGAGCTATGAACACAAAATCTCTAGTACCTTCCACCGCGGAAGTCGAACACACGCCAGAACAAATGGACGTGGTCAGCCCATAGAGGGCTCCGCCTCCGCGGCGGCTATTCCGCGCAGTGAGGGCGCCACCGCTACGCCACGTGCAGACAGCGGCCAATAGCCGCTCCCTCCGGTTTCGTATATACGGACCTGCTCTGCCCTAGTCCAGTCAGTCTGGTACTCGCTCTGGATTGCGTTTCTGTGTCGAAGGTTTCAGATAGATTATATAATGGTAAGACAGAGATTTAGGAACCAGGTTTTAGATTGTAAGACATTTCCAGGGGCAGATATGAACTCTGACCACAATCTATTGGATATGAAATGTAGACTAAAACTGAAGAAACTGCAAAAAGCAGGGAATTTAAGGAGATGGGACCTGGATAAACTGAAAGAACCAGAGAGAATTTCAGAGAGAGCATTAGGGAACGATTGACAAGAACGGGGGAAAGAAATACAGTAGAAGAAGAATGGGTAGCTTCAAGAGATGAAATATTAAATGCAACAGAGGTTCATGTAGGTAAAAAGATGAGGGCTAGTAGAAATCCTTGAGTAACTGAAGAGATATTGAATTTAATTGATGAAAAGAGAAAATATAAAAATACAGTAAATGAAGCAGGCAAAAAGGAATACAAACGTCTCAAAAATGAGATCAACAGGAAGTGGAAAATGCCTAAGTAGGGATGGCTAGAGGACAAATGTAAGGGTGTAGAGGCATATATCACTAGGGGTAAGATAGATACTGCCTACAGGAAAATTAAAGAGACCTTTGGAGAAAAGAGAACCACGTGTATGAATATCGAGAGCTCAGATGAAAAACCAGTTCTGAGAGGAGAAGGGAAAACAGAAAGGTGGAAGGGGTGCATAGAGGGTCTATACAAGGACGATGTAGCTGAGAGCAATATTATGGAAATGGAAGACGACATAACTGAAGATGAAATGGGTGATATGATACTGTGTGAAGTGTTTGACAGAGCACTGAAAGACCTAAGTCAAAACAAGGCCCCGGGAGTAGACAACATTCCATTATAACTACTGATAACAAAACTCTGCTATCTGGCAAGCAAGATGTATGAGACAGGCGAAATACCCTCAGACATCAAGAAGAATATAATAATTCCAATCCCAAAGGAAGCAAGTGTTGACAGGTGTGAAAATTACTAAACTATCAGTTTAATAAGGCACAGCTGCAAAATACTAAAAAGAATTCTATACAGACGAATGGAGAAACTGGTAGAAACCAACCTCGAGGAAGATCCGTTTGGATTCCACAGAAATGTTGGAACACGTCAGGCAATACTGACCCTGCGACTTATCTAAGAAGATAGATTAAGAAAAGACAAACCTACATTTGTAGCATTGTAGACTTAGAGAAAGCTTTTGACAGTGTTGACTGGAATACCCTCTTTCAAATTCTGAAAGTGGCAGGGATCAAATACATGGAGCAAAAGGCTATTTACAATTTGTACAGAAACCAGATGGCAGTTATAAGAGCTGAGGGGCATGAAAGGGAAGCAGTTGTGGAGAACTGAGGTTTGCTGACAACATTGCATTTCTGTCAGAGACAGCGAAGGACCTGGAAGAGCAGTTGAAAGAAATGGACAGAGTTTTGAAAGGAGGATATAAGGTGAACATCAGCAAAAGCAAAACAAGGATAATGGAATGTAATCAAACTAAATCAGGTGATGCTGAGGGAATTGGATTAGGAAATAAGACAAAGTAGTTGATGAGTTTTTCTGTTTGGGAAGCAAAATAACTGATGATGGTCAAAGCAGAGAGGATATAAAATGTAGACTGGCAATGGCAAGGAAAGTGTTTCTGAAGGAGGGAAATTTGTTAACACCAAGTATAGATTTAAGTGTCAGGAAGTCTTCTTTGAAAGTATTTGTATTGAGTGTGGCCATGTATGGAAGTGAAACATGGACGATAAATAGTTTGGACAAGAAGAGAATAAAAGATTTTCAAATGTGGTTTTACAGAAGAATGGTGAAGATTAAATGGGTAGATCACATAACTAAGGAGGTACTGAATAGAATTGGGGAGAAGAGGAATTTGTGGCACAACTTGATTAGAAGAAGGAATTGGTTGATAGGACATGTTCTGAGGCACCAAGGGATCATCAATTTAGTATTGGACGGAAGTGCAGAGGGTAAAAATCATAGAAGGACACCAAGGCATGAATACACTAAACAGATTCAGAAGGATGTAGGTTGCAGTTGTTACTCAAAGGTGAAGAAGCATGAACAGGTTAGAGTAGCATAGAGAGCCCCATCAAACCAGTCTCTGGACTGAAGACCACCACAACAACAACAACAACAACAATTACTTTTGTTAACTGTGCCACTTACAGTTTTTGTTTAATGCACATCACTTGTTTTACTTTGAAATCACATTAAAAATTTAGTTAATATAATTACCAAGATACTATAACTTTTTTCCAGTGGTGAACCGCTGAAAAAGAAGAAACGATTAGATCCTGCTATAATAAAGCACCGAGAAGAACGCCGAAAGAAGAAATTAGAGAAACAAATCAGAAGGTTGGAAAAACATGCTCGACAACTTAAACCAATTGATGAAGTTGAGGTTCCACTGAAATTGGTTGATCAGAAAGAGTAAGTATTAGCAGACAGATGCCTTTGACATGCACATTCTTTGTATTCATGTCGCTTTCAACTCCATTATTATGTACTGTTGTAAAATATGCTGTTCAGTCACAGGATGCTTAGAATTTACATTTATAAAATTCATGTTGTACTTACAAATATTATGAAATAAATGACATATGCACATAGTCATATGCCAGATTATTTGACTTATTTTTGTATGAAAAATAACTAGTAAGATTATGAATTCAGTAAATATAGCTTCTGTGATACTACAAACATGTATATTCATTTGTCACAGGTTGTATGCTCGCCCACCTCCTGAATTGACTATAGAGGAAATTGACCGGAGATCTTTACTAGTGAAAGATTGGGCTCGATACAAATACAAGCAATCATTGTATGATTTACAACAGATTGATCGGCAGTTATTTTCACAACAACAGGCCTTGGATGAGCTGCGTAAGGAATCAGAGGAACTGTATCAAGAAGCCATTCAGGTTAGATTGAAGCATATTATTTTGAGCCAATGTAGTTAAGTTTAAAAAACTATTTATTTTATGGGAGTACTATGGTCAAGTTTTGGCACACACTGTTTTAATTTTCATTATAACATTTATTCATCTTAATCACAACTTTATATGATAATGACTGTATATGATTGATCAGACAATTATTTTCAGATTATTAAAGCCTCATTACCGTGAGTTACTTCTCAAAAGTAGCATAAAACCATTTTTACTTATACTACATGTTTACTTATACTGTTTCGGACAAGTTACTCATTGTAACATGTTTGTAATGACCTGAATATGATTTGATTACTAGGCCATTCAAAACCATTCATTCTTGTATCAATCTTACGCTAGAGATGTATGCAGCAAGAATATTATCTAAAGTTGATGATGCTTCACAGACTTCTTTCCATGTCAGATTTGTATTCAGTCTCAGGCTTTTGAAGACTTCTTCTGTCATCATTCCTAGGAGATTGTAGTTGGCTATTAGATACTTTATTTATATTTAAAAACAAAGATGATGTGACTTACCATACGAAAGTGCTGGCAGGTCGATAGAAACACAAACAGACACATACATACACACAAAATTCAAGCTTTCGCAACAAACTGTTGCCTCATCAGGAAAGAGGGAAGGAGCGGGAAAGACGATAGGAAGTGGGTTTTAAGGGAGAGGGTAAGGAGTCATTCCAATCCCGGGAGTGTAAAGACTTACCTTAGGGGGAAAAAAGGACGGGTATACACTCGCACACACACACATATCCATCCACACATATACAGACACAAGCAGACATATTTAAAGACAAAGAGTTTGGGCAGAGATGTCAGTCGAGGCGGAAGTGCAGAGGCAAAGATGATGTTGAATGACAGGTGAGGTATGAGTGGCGGCAACTTGAAATTAGCAGAGATTGAGGCCTGGTGGGTAACGGGAAGAGAGGATATATTGAAGAGCAAGTTCCCATCTCCGGAGTTCGGACAGGTTGGTGTTGGTGGGAAGTATCCAGATAACCCGGACGGTGTAACACTGTGCAAAGATGTGCTGGCCGTGGACCAAGGCATGTTTAGCCACAGGGTGATCCTCATTACCAACAAACACTGTCTGCCTGTGTCCATTCATGCGAATGGACAGTTTGTTGCTGGTCACATTCATGCGAATGGACAGTTTGTTGCTGGTCATTCCCACATAGAATGCATCACAGCGTAGGCAGGTTAGTTGGTAAATCACGTGGGTGCTTTCACATGTGGCTCTGCCTTTGATCGTGTACACCTTCCGGGTTGCAGGACTGGAGTAGGTGGTGGTGGGAGGGTGCATGGGACAGGTTTTACACCGGGGGCGGTTACAAGGATAGGAGCGAGAGGGTAGGGAAGGTGGTTTGGGGATTTCATAGGGATGAACTAACAGGTTATGAAGGTTAGGTGGACGATGGAAAGACACTCTTGGTGGAGTGGGGAGGATTTCATGAAGGATGGATCTCATTTCAGGGCAGGATTTGAGGAAGTTGTATCCCTGCTGGAGAGCCACATTCAGAGTCTGGTCCAGTCCCGGAAAGTATCCTGTCACAAGTGGGGCACTTTTGTGGTTCTTCTGTGGGGGATTCTGGGTTTGAAGGGATGAGGAAGTGGCTCTGGTTATTTGCTTCTGTACCAGGTCGGGAGGGTAGTTGCGGGATGCGAAAGCTGTTGTCAGGTTGTTGGTGTAATGGTTCAGGGATTCCGGACTGGAGCAGATTCGTTTGCCACGAAGACCTAGGCTGTAGGGAAGGGACCGTTTGATGTAGAATGGGTGGCAGCTGTTATAATGGAGGTACTGTTGCTGGTTGGTGGGTTTGATGTGGACGGACGTGTGAAGCTGTCCATTGGACAGGTGGAGGTCAACGTCAAGGAAAGTGGCATGGGATTTGGAGTAGGACCAGGTGAATCTGATGGAACCAAAGGAGTTGAGGTTGGAGAGGAAATTCTGGAGTTCTTCTTCACTGTGAGTCCAGATCATGAAGATGTCATCAATAAATCTGTACCAAACTTTGGGTTGGCAGGCCTGGGTAACCAAGAAGGTTTCCTCTACGCGACCCATGTATAGGTTGGCGTACGAGGGGGCCATCCTGGTACCCATGGCTGTTCCCTTTAATTGTTGGTATGTCTGGCCTTCAAAAGGGAAGAAGTTGTGGGTCAGGATGAAGCTGGCTAAGGTGATGAGGAAAGAGGTTTTAGGTAGGGTGGCAGGTGATCGGCGTGAAACAAAGTGCTCCATCGCAGCGAGGCCCTGGACGTGCGGAATATTTGTGTATAAGGAAATGGCATCGATGGTTACAAGGATGGTTTCCAGGGTTAACACATTGGGTAAGGATTCCAGGCGTTCGAGAGAGTGGTTGGTGTCTTTGATGAAGGATGGGAGACTGCATGTAATGGGTTGAAGGTGTTGATCTACGTAGGCAGAGATACGTTCTGTGGGGGCTTGGTAACCAGCTACAATGGGGCGGCTGGGATGATTGGGTTTGTGGATTTTAGGAAGAAGGTAGAAGGTAGGGATGCGGGGTGTCGGTGGCGTCAGGAGGTTGATGGAGTCAGGTGAAAGGTTTTGCAGGGGGCCTAAGGTTCTGAGGATTCCTTGAAGATCCGCCTGGACATTGGGAATGGGGTTACCTTGGCAAACTTTGTATGTGGTGTTGTCTGAAAGCTGACGCAGTCCCTCAGCCACATACTCCCGACAATCAAGTACCACGGTCGTGGAACCCTTGTCCGCCGGAAGAATGACGATGGATCGGTCAGCCCTCAGATCACGGATAGCCTGGGCTTCAGCAGTGGTGATGTTGGGAGTAGGATTAAGGTTTTTTTAAGAATGATTGAGATGCATGGCTGGAAGTCAGAAATTCCTGGAAGGTTTGGAGAGGGTGATTTTGAGGAAGAGGAGGTGGGTCCCGCTGCGACGGAGGACAGAACTGTTCCAGGCAGGGTTCAATTTGGATGGTGTCTTGGGGAGTTGGATCATTAGGAGTAGGATTAGGATCAATTTTCTTCAAGGCAAAGTGATATTTCCAGCAGAGAGTACGAGTGTAGGACAGTAAATCTTTGACGAGGGCTGTTTGGTTGAATCTGGGAGTGGGGCTGAAGGTGAGGCCTTTGGATAGGACAGAGGTTTCGAATTGGGAGAGAGGTTTGGAGGAAAGGTTAACTACTGAATTAGGGTGTTGTGGTTCCAGATTGTGTTGATTGGAATTTTGAGGTTTTGGAGGGAGTGGAGCTGGAAGTGGGAGATTGAGTAGATGGGAGAGACTGGGTTTGTGTGCAATGAGAGGAGGTTGAGGTTTGCTGGAAAGGTTGTGAAGGGTGAGTGAGTTGCCTTTCCGGAGGTGGGAAACCAGGAGATTGGATAGTTTTTTGAGGTGGAGGGTGGCATGCTGTTCTAATTTACAGTTGACCTGTAGGAGGATGCTCTGAACAGCCGGTGTGGATGTGGGAGAGGAAAGATTAAGGACTTTTATTAAGGATAGGAGTTGACGGGTGTGTTCATTGGCTGAGTTGATGTGTAGGTGAAGGATTAGGTGGGTGAGGGCAATGGATTGTTCAGTTTGGAACTGGTATAGGGACTGATGGAAAGAAGGGTTGCAGCCAGAGATGGGAACTTCAAGTGTGAGGCCTTTGGGGGGTAATGCCAAATGTCAGACATGCCTGAGAAAATAGAATATGGGAGCGTAATCTGGCTAGGGCGAAGGCATGTTTGCGGAGGGAATGTAAATAAAACTTAATGGGGTCGTTGTGGGGGTGTTGTGAGGGTGACATGGTATTAGAAGGTGGAAAGTGTAACATGAGGAAATGAAAATGAAAATAAAAATATATGGGGAGGGATAAAGGTGGACTGGAAAGTAACTGGAGATCTGGTGTGAAAAAAGGCGAAACGGTGTTGGTTACAGCTGGGCTATGTTGGACTCGGGTTGGTAGACAACGATGTGCACAAAGGTTAGGTGGTTGTGTTGCGGTCAAAACACGTTAGAGGACGGAGAAATTCGGGAAAATTCCAAAAAAACTGCGTGTAATATATTAAAAGGAGTGGTTTTGTGGTGGCAGATTATGAAAATGAGGCTAACAATTGTCTGACGAAGAAATAATGACGTTAAAACCTGTGGGAAGCGGCTAAAAATTATCAGTGATGTGGGAAAAACGGAAATGGAAATGAAGCGAAAGTTATTAGAACTAGCCGAAATGGTTGTTTAAGAGGTGAAAGGAACTGTTTGTGAACTAGAAATGGTGGATTTTATAGCGGCGGTAGTGTTGAAAGCGGCAAAAAAATTTTTTTGGTTATGGTTTGGAAGTGGGTTACATATTATTGAGTATATATAGGCGGGATAAAATTGTATAGCAGATTACGGTAAAAAGGAGGAGGTGAATACAAAGTGAAACTACTGGCAAATACAGAAAGAGAAAATAAGACGACAGAAAAGATTTCGAAATGCAACAGTGACAATAACAAACGTAATTGTTGGGTTCAAATTAATGATATCAATATAATAGAGGGAAACATTCCACACGGGAAAAATATATTTAAAAACAAAGATGATGTGACTTACCATACGAAAGTGCTAGCAGGTCGATAGAAACACAAACAGACACATACACACACACAAAATTCAAGCTTTCGCAACAAACTGTTGCCTCATCAGGAAAGAGGGAAGGAGCGGGAAAGACGAAAGGAAGTGGGTTTTAAGGGAGAGGGTAAGGAGTCATTCCAATCCCGGGAGCAGAAAGACTTACCTCAGGGGGAAAATAGGACGGGTATACACTCGCACACACACACATATCCATCCACACATATACAGACACAAGCAGACATATTTAAAGACAAAGAGTTTGGGCAGAGATGTCAGTCGAGGCGGAAGTGCAGAGGCAAAGATGATGTTGAATGACAGGTGAGGTATGAGTGGCGGCAACTTGAAATTAGTGGAGATTGAGGCCTGGTGGGTAACGGGAAGAGAGGATATATTGAAGAGCAAGTTCCCATCACCAGAGTTCGGATAGGTTGGTGTTGATGGGAAGTATCCTCCGTCGCAGCGGGACCCACCTCCTCTTCCTCAAAATCACCCTCTCCAAACCTTCCAGGAATTTCTGACTTCCAGCCTTGCATCTCAGTCCTTCTTAAAAAACCTTAATCCTACTCCCAACATCACCACTGCTGAAGCCCAGGCTATCCGTGATCTGAGGGCTGACCGATCCATCGTCATTCTTCCGGCGGACAAGGGTTCCACGACCGTGGTACTTGATTGTCGGGAGTATGTGGCTGAGGGACTGCGTCAGCTTTCAGACAACACCACATACAAAGTTTGCCAAGGTAACCCCATTCCCGATATCCAGGCGGATCTTCAAGGAATCCTCAGAACCTTAGGCCCCCTGCAAAACCTTTCACCTGACTCCATCAACCTCCTGACGCCACCGACACCCCGCATCCCTACCTTCTACCTTCTTCCTAAAATCCACAAACCCAATCATCCCAGCCGCCCCATTGTAGCTGGTTACCAAGCCCCCACAGAACGTATCTCTGCCTACGTAGATCAACACCTTCAACCCATTACATGCAGTCTCCCATCCTTCATCAAAGACACCAACCACTTTCTCGAACGCCTGGAATCCTTACCCAATGTGTTACCCCTGGAAACCATCCTTGTAACCATTGATGCCACTTCCTTATACACAAATATTCCACACGTCCAAGGCATCACTGCGATGGAGCACTTTGTTTCACGCCGATCACCTGCCACCCTACCTAAAACCTCTTTCCTCATTACCTTTAGCCAGCTTCATCCTGACCCACAACTTCTTCACTTTTGAAGGCCAGACATACCAACAATTAAAGGGAACAGCCATGGGTACCAGAATGGCCCACTCGTACGCCAACCTATTCATGGGTCGCTTAGAGGAAGCCTTCTTGGTTACCCAGGCCTGCCAACCCAAAGTTTGGTACAGATTTATTGATGACATCTTCATGATCTGGACTCACAGTGAAGAAGAACTCCAGAATTTCCTCTCCAACCTCAACTCCTTTGGTTCCATCAGATTCACCTGGTCCTACTCCAAATCCCATGCCACTTTCCTTGACGTTGACCTCCACCTGTCCAATGGACAGCTTCACACGTCCGTCCACATCAAACCCACCAACAAGCAACAGTACCTCCATTATGACAGCTGCCACCCATTCCACATCAAACGGTCCCTTCCCTACAGCCTAGGTCTTCGTGGCAAACGAATCTGCTCCAGTCCGGAATCCCTGAACCATTACACCAACAACCTGACAACAGCTTTCGCATCCCGCAACTACCCTCCCGACCTGGTACAGAAGCAAATAACCAGAGCCACTTCCCTTCAAACCCAGAATCCCCCACAGAAGAACCACAAAAGTGCCCCACTTGTGACAGGATACTTTCCAGGACTGGACCAGACTCTGAATGTGGCTCTCCAGCAGGGATACGACTTCCTCAAATCCTGCCCTCAAATGAGATCCATCCTTCATGAAATCCTCCCCACTCCACCAAGAGTGTCTTTCCGCCGTCCACCTAACCTTCGTAACCTGTTAGTTCATCCCTATGAAATCCCCAAACCACCTTCCCTACCCTCTGGCTCCTATCCTTGTAACCGCCCCTGGTGTAAAACCTGTCCCATGCACCCTCCCACCACCATCTTCTCCAGTCCTGTAACCCGGAAGGTGTACACGATCAAAGGCAGAGCCACATGTGAAAGCACCCACGTGATTTACCAACTGACCTGCCTACACTGTGAAGCTTTCTATGTGGGAATGACCAGCAACAAACTGTCCATTCGCATGAATGGACACAGGCAGACAGTGTTTGTTGGTAATGAGGATCACCCTGTGGCTAAACATGCCTTGGTGCACGGCCAGCACATCTTGGCACAGTGTTACACCGTCCGGGTTATCTGGATACTTCCCACCAACACCAACCTATCCGAACTCCGGAGATGGGAACTTGCTCTTCAATATATCCTCTCGTCCCGTTACCCACCAGGCCTCAATCTCCGCTAATTTCAAGTTGCTGCCACTCATACCGCACCTGTCATTCAACATCATCTTTGCCTCTGCACTTCCGCCTCGACTGACATCTCTGCCCAAACTCTTTGTCTTTAAATATGTCTGCTTGTGTCTGTATATGTGTGGATGGATATGTGTGTGTGTACGAGTGTATACTCGTCCTTTTTTCCCCCTAAGGTAAGTCTTTCGGCTCCAGGGATTGGAATGACTCCTTACCCTCTCCCTTAAAACCCACTTCCTTTTGTCTTTCCCGCTCCTTCCCTCTTTCCTGATGAGGCAACAGTTTGTTGCGAAAGCTTGAATTTTGTGTGTATGTATGTGTCTGTTTGTGTTTCTATCGACCTGCCAGTGCTTTCGTATGGTAAGTCACATCATCTTTGTTTTTAAATATATTTTTCCCGCGTGGAATGTTTCCCTCTATTATATAGATACTTTATTTAGTTTGACAAATTATGTCATAGAGATGTCATGAAGTTACAGAACTATAGAACTTCTTACACTGCCAGGGATTATGTCTATGTCTATAACTGAACATTGATACCGACACTGAAGCATTTATTGAAAAATATCATAGCAAAAAGAAGCTTTGTAAGGGATCTTTGGATTCTTGCACCAAGATGCCACGACATTTACTCCCTAATGGTATTAAAGGTCAATAAATGAGTGAATTTAGCCTGAAGTGTGCAATTCACAATTACAATCCTAAAAGTAAAAATAATTTCCATTTAGGTTTTGTGCCCCTGCCTAGGATTCAAAATAGTGTTTAATATTCTGGTGCAAAAGCCATAGCAGTGTCATAAGAATGTTAACTCATGTCAGTAGGCTAAATGTTCTTAAACCTTGGGCTTCAAGTGGCATCAGTTTATCAAGGAAACTAAGAGAGGACTTTATTTAGCTCAAAGAATGTTCATTAATTTATTCATTCATGCACTACTAGCTTGTGAGCTATCACCTTTTTCCTTGGTTTTGCTGCAGCTGAAGGTGTATGTTTTTGGACATCTCTGTGCAAGTGTGTAATGCAAGAGATTGTATACTTCACTGAAAAAACAGTGGTAGTTCAGAAGTTCCTGGAATGTTTTCAGCTGTTACATGTGCCTATAAGCTACAAAATAATCAACAATAGGAGACTAGTTCTCTTCCTCATTTTTGTTCATCATCAATGTTTTTTTCATTTGTACTACTTTGTCAAGTAAGTGTCAATGTCTTGTTTCTTCATTCATGCACTACTAGCTTGTGAGCTATCACCTTTTTCCTTGGTTTTGCTGCAGCTGAAGGTGTATGTTTTTGGACATCTCTGTGCAAGTGTGTAATGCAAGAGATTGTGTACTTCACTGAAAAAACAGTGGTAGTTCAGAAGTTCCTGGAATGTTTTCAGCTGTTACATGTGCCTATAAGCTACAAAATAATCAACAATAGGAGACTAGTTCTCTTCCTCATTTTTGTTCATCATCAATGTTTTTTTCATTTGTACTACTTTGTCAAGTAAGTGTCAATGTCTTGTTTCTTCATTCATGCACTACTAGCTTGTGAGCTATCACCTTTTTCCTTGGTTTTGCTGCAGCTGAAGGTGTATGTTTTTGGACATCTCTGTGCAAGTGTGTAATGCAAGAGATTGTGTACTTCACTGAAAAATTGTGGTAGTTCAGAAGTTCCTGGAATGTTTTCAGCTGTTACATGTGCCTATAAGCTACAAAATAATCAACAATAGGAGACTAGTTCTCTTCCTCATTTTTGTTCATCATCAATGTTTTTTTCATTTGTACTACTTTGTCAAGTAAGTGTCAATGTCTTGTTTCTCTGCTTTTAATCTGCAATAACTGGATAGTGAACTAAATGCAATCATATCCAGCATTTCTCATTTAACTATTTAATAATTTTCAGAAATACATACTATATCTACACGATTCATTGGCAGTAGTTCTTCTAAGCAAATCTTAAATTCATTTTAATTCTTTAATAAGTCAAAGTAACAAAATTACTTTAATCCTCTATTATTTTGATTAGTTCTGGACCTAAATTTTGAATGACACAAATTGCCCTTTATATTTTAGTCTTAACTCAGAGTTCACCCTAAAACAGGTGTTGCCATCAAACACTTCCCTTTTCCAGTGATCTACTGGAAATGCCTAGTAAATCCTCGCCTGCTGATAGGAGCAGCAGAAATCAAACCTAAGCTTGATTCAGTAACTGACAGAATCAGTTGTTCTAACTCACCGGCAACCTGCTTCATAAGTATTTTCAGTTTTGGCATATTTCATAATTTTCGTTTTCAGAGATATTGCTTTTGATATTATACTTCCTTGTCCCTTCTGAACTATTTACACCAATTTAATCATCTATTCTGATTAAAACAATAGCAATTAGAAACATTTGCCACACTTTCAATGCATTCTTACAGTACTTACATTCTCTTCTTCTCTGTTTCTAGTGTCATCATCTGTACTTTCTTTCTGTGCTATTCTTTTAACAACATCCCATATTTCTTTTAATTTATTCTATGACCTGCCAGTTTCATATATGCACACTGCTCATATTTCTTGTATAGCATTTATTTTAAACCTATGAAAATGGTAGGTTGCTATTCACCTTAAATATGATATGTTGAGTTACATACAGGCACAAGACTGAGCTGTTGACCAAAGTGTTGTCATTTATTAGATCCCCTTTGTGTTTGAATCACTTTGATACATGCTGCGCTCCAATGTTTCCATGATGTTTCATGGTATCATAAATTATTATCTTTTTGATAAAAAGTTTTCAGAAACAATTACAAATTAATTGATAAATGTGATGAATTTAGCATGTAAGAAAAGATCACACTGTAATGAATAAGTCATGACAAGTGGGAATTTGTGCCAGACTGGGACTTGAGCCAGGCTTTCGTGCTTTTTGCGAGCAGTTGCCGTACCCATTAGAATATCTGCACCTCCATGCCTGATTCAAAATTTCTTTGTTACTGATGCTTCCACCTGATTGCTAAACATTACGACCAACAGGTTCTCCCGCATTGTATGTGGAAATACCTAGGAGCACTAGAGGAAAAGAATTTGTGGATGACCAGCTCTCCCTGGTTTCACTTCAAGTAATTACATCTTCATGTATTTCATCACTATTGACATACTTTTTTCACTTAATTCAATTCATAAATTCCCCAAGGGGCAGGGTGAGCCATGTTACTCTACTGGCTCTGTTCTCCAAGAGATGTTTTTCTCTAGTATCCCATGGGAGAAACTCTAGTAGTAATGTACAGAAATCATTGGTGGAAATGTCTGAATCAATGAGAGTTTGAGTTAGGCTCAGATAAAGTAATAGGTAAGGGGCCTCTTTGTAAACAGCAGGAAATCATGGTCTGAGTATCAGTCTGGCACAAATTTTAAGTGGTAGTGACATATTCATTACACTGTAGGTTGATCATTTCTGTATTTTGTCAATGATATCATTCCATCATTAATTTCATCACTGTCAAACTATTTTGTTGCATTTAATTCATGTAAGAGCTGTGATATGTTGTGGTAGTATCATCTTGAGCTAGTCAAGTGCGAAAATTTGTGTAGCAGTTGGCACATCGTTAGTCACTTCTTTACATAACATGTTTTAAAGTGATGCTAAACCAGGAAGACTCCTTTTTTGTTTGACAGTTGGAACATTTTTTTTATATATAAATATGAAAGTTCCTCCCTTCAGTTTATTGGGTCTACATGAATATAGAGATAGTTGAAAATCTCCTGCATTAAGATTTTCTAGCATTATGTTACCTCAGCTAGGACAAGACAACATTGAACATTCATTACTATTGCAATTCCTTGTATTAAAATATAGACAAGTGTGTCTTTTTTAGTCCTCTCAGTTCGTAGGACTGCATTTTTTATGTAATAAATCTGTAGTACAACTGTCTGGAACTCTTGCGTTTGTAATAGCGTCTCCATCAGCATAATGATTTTTTGAAGCACAGAGAATTGATCTTTTCATGCTGGCCCTCATTGCTCAAATTTTTTTCTGTGTTCTGGCTCTTTCAGAAAATTTCTTATTCAGGTTTGCATTTATGGAGAGTAAGAGAATGCTGTTGTCATCCACAACCTGAGAGAATCAGATATAAGTTCTTCAGTAACTGCAATACTTCACAATTTTATTAAGTTATGGCCTAAATTTCCAAAAATACCTCTGCAGTCATCTGTGTGTTGTTACCAGAAAGTGCTCATTTGTTCACTGTCTTTGTTACATGAAAAATGATGTGGTAGCAAATAAAGTATTATGTGACCAACTATCAGAAATAAAAAATTTACGAGATATGACAGGGGAAATCTTCAAATTAAGGCCAGTTGCTACACTAAAATTATTTTCCTTGAAGCTGTACAAAGAGAAAGTGGACATAGTGTAATTAAAAATCACTACATTATTCCTGAAACATAACAGAAAAAAATACACACAAAATGTCATTGTAAATATCGGAACCTTATATTTTCAAATTCCCTATGTTTGAGCCTGAATATTACTCACAATTTGCAGTTGTTGTGGTAACATCACAACAACATAGTAATTATTGCTACACAATGAAATATACTCAAAATTTCAATCTGGATGTCCCAACTATTTATGATAGTGTTTACAGAGGCAGCGTATTTTAATATGCTGCACTTTACATTCATTGGCTAATTTGTGATGAGCTGTAAATTGATGTCTGTAAACATCAAGCCTAGAGGAAAATTGTTTTCTGTTAGTTCATTTTATATGAATTATTCTTCTGATAATGAAAATTCTAAGAAAGAAACAGCAAAGATGAAGAAAGGCAACCAGTTACCTCTAATGGAGTATTGGATGATCTGACTAAATCAAAGAAAAATGAAAATATTTAGGAGTAACCAAAATGAGATTAGTGACAAATTTGCTATTGAAATTGGGGACTGTATGATAGAGGAAGTGGCACTTTAAAACTAAAGTAATAATGATGGATGAGCAGGAGAGATGTAAGAATCAGAGCAGCACATCAAAAAGAACATGTATCTCCATAAGAAGTTTACTAGTATGAACATAGACCTTAATTTAAGAAAGTAATTTCTGAGAATGTATGCCTGAAGCACAGCATTGTACAGAAGTGAATCATGGACTATGGGAAAACTGAAAAATAAGAGAGTCAAAAGGTTTGCATTGTGGTGTTACAGAAAATGCTGAAAATAATGTAGATGGTGAAATGAGAAATCAGGAAGGCGTCTGTAGAATGGCAAATACAGAGTAGAAGAAGGATAATACTATGAAAAGGAAGACCACCAAATAGATGAGATGTTCAGTTGCAGACAGGCACAACAAAAAAGCAGCTATACATTTGAGCTTTCAGTCAAAAGGCCAAAAAAGTAGAAAGCACACACACATTCTTGCAAGCACAACTCACACACACATGACCACTGTGTCTAGCCTCTGAGGCCAGACTGTGAGTGACTGTCCCTGCTGGGGGAAGCAATTCATGGGTGAGGGGGAGGGGGGGGGGGCATGACGACTAAGGAGGAGGCTGGGGTAACTAGGGGGAGGGCTTGTAGGGTTGGGATGAAGGAGGGTGTATTGCTGCTTGTGGGAAGAACAGAGTAGGGCTGCTAGGTGCAGTCAGGAGGTTTAAGTCAGAGGGGGGGGGGGGTTGTACCTTTTACAGAAACAGATCTTGCATGCCTCGTTGCCTAGTCTCGCTGGTCATCTACAACCTCTCACATTCCCACTGTTCAGCCAAAAAGAAGGAGCATTCCTCTCATTAGTCAGTGCCACCCAAGACTGGAACAACTCAATCACATTCTCTACCAGCGTTTTGACCACCTGTTGTCATGTCCAGAAATGAGGAATATCATACACATCCTTCTTCCCAACCCTCCCACAGTGGCATTCCACTGTCAACCAAACCTATGGAATATCATTGTCTGCCCCTTGTTCATTCCTGTTCCCAATGCATTGCCTTGTGGCATATATCCCTGCAATAGACCTAAATGTATGACAGATCTCATACATTCTTCCACCAATCTGGTCACAGGCATCACTTATCCATTCAAAGGCTGGGCCACCTGTGAAAGACATCAAGTGATCTACAAACTAAGCTGTAACCACTGTGCTGCTTTCCCATGAGCATAATAACCAACAAACTGTCTTTCAGCATGAATGACCATTGACAAACTGTGGCAACAAGAAAGCTGAACCATACGGTTGCAGACACAACATGTTTCACTTCAATGACTGCTTCAAAGCATGCACCATCTGGATCCTTCCTACCAACACCAGTTTTTATGAATTGCCCAGTTGGGAATTTTCTCTGCGGTGTATCATATACCACATTCCTGTAACCCCTTCGGCCTCAGCATTCACTAATCTGTATTCTCTACCCCCTTCCCTGCTCCCACTCCAGCACTACACAGCCTTTTATTCCACCTGCACACCAACTAGTCCTTTCCCCCTCTTTCACTTCTCTCATTTTTCACTCCACCTACCCTCCCTCCCCCTCACCCTGCCTCCCCCATACCTTTCAACTACAAATAGCAGCCCTACCTTGTTCCCTCTATTTCCCTGCAAGCTCACAAAAGCAGCACTAAACTCTTCCCCACCCCTACCCTGCTGTCCCTCCCCCTCCCCACCACAGTCTCCTCCTTCCCCCCAGCACCCACAGATCGCTTCCGCCATCAGATGCAGTTGCTTGCAGTCCACCTCAGTGGCCAGAGACAGTGATCATGCGGGTGTGGGTTGTTCTTGCGTGAACGTGTCTGTGCTTTGTACTTTAGGAAAAGGCCTTTTGGCTAAAAACTCAACTTTTCATTGTGCTTATCTGCAACTCAGCATCTCTTCTATATGGTGAGAAGCAATCTATCTTTTTCATAACATTGTCATTATTCCACACTGGATTTTCCATTATTTTAATAGAAGGGACAGAACAATAGAATTTGGGTTAAGAAATTCCATGGTGCCACAGGATGAGAGGCTAAAAATGTAGAGAAAAACAGAGAATATATGCAACAAATAAAGCAGGTTGCTACGTATAAGTGCTTCACAGAGCTGAAAATATTGGCATCTCCCACCAATTTGCTGCAGGTAGATGCTCCCTTTCCTCCTTGTCTATCTCTCTCTCTCTCTCTCTCCTTCTTTTTTTTTTTACTGAGAAACGAAAAGGTATTTATTCTCATAACTTACTGCTACCATCCCGTGGCTTAGCATTTCTCTATTTCACTACCCAGTTTCCTCCATGAAACTCTCCAGTTCAGCAAAATTGGTGAAAATTTCTTTTCATTGTTCTTTTTTAATGTACTTTATGTTGTTATTCAATTGTATAGAAAGGAAACTAAAAACTATGAGTTTTATGCACTGTTTTTCAAATTTGGTGTGAAATATGAACATTTGTTGCTATTCATGCCTCCAGCCACACATTTTAATTATATTTTTGTTGCAGATTGACCCAGCATTGCTTCCTTTCACTAAGAAAGGCCCAGTGCTTACTCCGCCAATTAAAGATTATGAAAGTCCTGATGGAGAGTATATTGATACGTCAAAGAAATGGGGGAAAACATAAACAGTGTCATGGATTACTTGACTGATGGACATTTAGTGTGGTGCAAATGACTGTCATGGTCAATAGAATCTGTTATTGTAACTCTGTTGGGCAGCATGTTCTTATTTTCTGAAGAATTTGGACCTGCAGTGTATTTTCCATGGGGATTTTTAAGGTTTTGTTAAGTTCATGTTATTTAATGTTGCAAAATATCTTGATGAAACTGAAATTTATAATTTTATGAAACATTTTAAAACTACCAATCTCATTTATAACTTTACTAAATGTTAAGACTCAATTTTGTTTGGAACAGAGAGGCACTTACCATATTATGGAAGATGCATAGTCTGTCATAAGCAGAAAATGTAGTTATGAATTTTGTCATTCCCATTTGCATAATAACATGAAATTGAATTTGTGTTTTAGCTGCATTAAGGTGTGATATAGAGTAGTCAATATAATGGAACAAAGAAAATAAAAATAATGTATTTATTAAACATTAGTTATAAAATAATGCATATAAAAAATAATACAAGTTTTGTTACACAAAGTAAATGAATGATCTGCCATCTCAGGTTTGCTTATCATTTAAACAAAATAAAGTTTGCAATAATGTGTTTTGTGCTAAGTTGAGTATTTCAGTTTTTGTTACTACATTTTCTACTGAGTATAGCTATTGTTTGTAGTGCTAGTAAGTACAAAGTTCACTCTATCACAGTCTTTAAGCTATCTATGCAAGTGCATATACAGACACACAGGATTCATTTTAATTCCTAATGTTGTATAACAAGCTCCTTCAAACTTACTTAATGAAATTTGAAAATAGAATGCCATGTAATAGGCTTATATGTGGAAGCACCATAAATTGAGTGGACATGAAGCTCATTTTGGTATGCTGCTCAAGGCAATATGATCTACATACCACTGAGACTAGCTTATCCTTTATAGAAATCTGCATGTGAAAATGAGATAATTCAGTATGATTTTCTACAGTCTATCTGTTAATATATTACTATTTATTTTATTGTAAAATCTTATAATCTACTTAGTCCATTACTGGTAACCCTTAAACTAATCTGGTACATCTTATAACATATTATGCACTCTCTGAAAACAATGAAAATATTTTGTAGGTAAAATGCACTGGCACAGTAGCTGTCAGATTAGTACATGTGGAAATTTGAACATTGCATTAGTAGCTAACATTTTACAAAATAGGGACAGCATTAGCAGAATATAAAAACAGTGTAGTTTATATATGGCAAATATGCACACAAAATGGTTATCACACTGTTTAAAGGTGGCAGGCAAATTTAAACTTGAAGCTAAATGACAACTCATACTTCTCATGTGTATCACCCTTCAGTGTTCCAAAGCTCTCTCTACAAACACACTGAGAATTACACATTTCAAATTTGCTTTTGCTAATGCAGTTTAGATTTCTGTTCCTCCTTGTTGTATTGTACTGATTGTATTGCTAATGAAGTAAATGTACTTGCATGAAAACTTTTAGTGGCAATTTTCAGATTGATAAATGTAACAGTAAAATGTCCCTTCATATTTCCCTTCCCAGTTGTTAAAGCAGATTTCAAGAAGGCATTCGTGCCTGTGCTTGGCTTTATACAGGATATAGGTAAACGATAATTGTTTACAATGCTCCACAGTGGTGTAGGTGGAGTTGAAATGAGCAAATTGATATAGGACATTTTTGATCCATCAAGCCAGGAAACAGCCTCAAATTGGTCCGCAGTAGCCACCTAAGCTACAGGGCATGCGCATTGCTTGAAATTTTGGCAAAAGTCATTCTTTAATACTAAAAACTCCATGTTCTTGCACTTACACAAAGTAAGGTTGACATAGGGGTAAATTTTACCCCATAACATTGTGAATTTTAACAGCATATAATTAACAATTAAATTATTTTGATTGTTCAGCCTTCTTGCTATGAAACCACTGTGCTAGTAATAGTTACATTTTGATTGAATTGTAAATGTAATTAGCTTTATTTCTTTCATTAAACCCATGGGAAAGTCAATCATATATTTTGTAAGCACATGGACAAGGGGTATAACATATTCTAGGACAATTAGGCAGAAGATCATGTGAGCCAAAAGATCATGACGTGCACACATGTTTGAGCAGAGGTGGTCCAAAAGTGGTTCAAATGGCTCTGAGCACTATGGGACTTAACATCTGAGGTCATTAGTCCTCTAGAACTTAGAACTTCTTAAACCTAACTAACCTAAGGACATCACACACATCCATGCTCGAGGCAGGATTCAAACCTGCAATCGTAGGGGTCGCGCGGTTCCAGACTGTAGCGCCTAGAACCGCTCGGCCACTCCGGCTGGCTAGCAGAGGTGGGTTTTGCAGGTTAATTTAAGGTTGTTTCTCCGATTGATAGACCACAAATGTGCTATATAATTTTGTTCGTCTCCACTTCACCTACACCACTGTGGTGTGTTCGAAACAATTATCATCTATATCCTGCATGTTACAATCTAATATTTCTTTAACATATGAATGATTTTGATTATTGCCACAAACAATTTGAGACCCACGGGCCAACATGTCATCTTAAGATACTATTACAGCATTCAGACTGGTAGTTCTTTCATCATTATTACGTCAAAAATTCTAAAATTAGTTTATTGCACACCCAGAGCTCTTCATGAGATGCATTTCCTGTGTGGGAAAAAACACTTCAGTTGGAAGCGGCTATTCTTTAAAATTACTCACTACTTACATTAATTAAGGGAACTTTTTCCAAAATTTGATGAAAATGTCTTTGAATTTCTTTTGAATTAATGTTAGGAGTATCTGGTCCCACAAAAAGATATTGATACCAAGTTTTTGTACTTGTGTAGAATTATGACTGCAATCATAAAAGATATTTGCATTAATGATGGACATGAAAAGTCTTAACCCAATGACTGTTTCTAATTTAGATTCAGCATCTATATCCATTACAATACTACATCCTCAATACATTAAACAGAAATTGCTTGTGTGTTAAACTACCCTGCAGTGACCAGTAATAGCTATACTAAATGAGTATATAGGCTACACAGTTTTAATTCTGCAGAATACCTCTTCTGTGTCAATGCTCTGTGACTAGAAATAACAGTATCACAACAAATTCCATATTAATAATGATATTTAATATACAAACTTAGGTACATATTAGAAATTTTCTGAAATTTACATATTAAAATGTGCTCCTCTATTGATTAATACTTTTTGTGCAGTATGTGCAATACTGCACAACATATTTTGTACATTTGTTCATTGTACACTTTAGGCCAGTGACCCACTTACTCAGGACACCTGCTTATTCAGTGCAAAATGTAATCATTGACACATCAGCTGATAATTTACTTGAACCCACCTATAAAGATTAATATAACTGAATACAGAAAAACATAAAAACAATTACCTCAATTCTCCCATCTGCCCTTACTAGGAATTTCAGCACTTGTAGCATTCATGTATCAAATGATATCTCCTCTCAAGAAATATATATGAATATAAATAATTGGTTTTATTACCACTAACTACTTCTGCTCTGAAGTTGTGTCACTGAATACTTTATAACATCCAGACCAATCTAATTCACAGATCACACTTGCAACTGGTTTCAAATTCCACTCATTGCAACAGCAGTGTCAGTATCAGCAGAATGTGTACTCTCGTTTGCAGATAGGACAATTATCAGAGGTCTTGAGGCACAGTCGTAAGCACTCTGCGTGGAACATGTGCTGGCAGGGTGTAACACGTGCTCTGCGTGGCATAGGACTGAGGCAGACAGCACACACATCATCATGTGCAGCCAGCTCTTCTGGTAAAGCAGGCCTGAAACGCATCAGAACTGCCTGCTCAGCACGCAGCTGCCGCAGTGGACCCAGCCAGAGCTCCCGAAGTCGCAGGTGCACGTTGAAGTACAATGCAAATACGACCAACCGTACCCAGCCTGTAAAAGATGGGATGTTTAGATAACTGCGTATTATATGATAATCTACATCATAACTCCCATAAAGCACTCTCTCTCTCTCTCTCTCTCTCTCTCTCTCTCTCTCTCTCTCTCACACACCCACACACACACACACACACACACACGCACACAAGGAAAACAATTGCAAAATGTCAGTTTGCCAAAAGAATTTATCAGGTCACAACTGGCACATTCCACTTACATCAAAGTACACAGAATGCTAGAAAGATTGTTATTCTAAAGAATAGGGGAATAATATGCTGAAATACTCAAGGGAAAAAAATGAATTTCATACAAATGACCCAAAATACACACATTATAATATGCACCTACAGTAGCAGTGTCTTGGAAAAGGTACTTTACTTTTCATGTCCACAAAAATATAACTTATGTTAAAGTACAATCAAATGTCCACAGTTTCACATGTGCTTAAGATGTTATTTCATTTTTCAGTCTTAGTACATGATAATAGTCATCTCAACTCATCTGTAAGGTGATCCTTTCCAGCTTACATCCTTAGTCACCATAGTCACAAACATAAAATACTTAATTTTTACTTAGTTCAAGGTCTGCTAAGAAACCAAAATGTTATTGCCTGAATGATCACAGACTTGATTTTTAGGTACAACATGTTGCAGCAAAAATTTCATTAAAAAGACAGTTCATTAAAAAGTTTTTTGATTTCTTTTCTCCGTTCTTAATAGTATTCCAGTGAAGAAGCCACATCACAGAAATACAGTTAAAAAGAATGCAACAAATGGTATATTTATTGAGAACACTGTAAGAGTTTTATACAGAAGTTTATTGATTCTTGCATGAAAAAGACCAACAACGTGTCTGCTGCAAATTGCAGCCCAAACAGTAACTTTGGGAGAATGAAGTGGTTTCACTTCACACAAATGAGGATTTTCAGAACCCTACAATCACTAGTTTTGATTATTGATGAATGCATTCTGGTGAAAGTGTGCATCATCTGTGAACCAGATCAAACTGATCATTGCCAGAATATGGTTCACAAAGTCGTATCTATTACACGGCAGGTGTGGCTATGATCTAGCAACTTTGGATTTTGGATGGAAACATGTAGATTGTTTCTCAGTATTGCATGCATGCTAGAACTTTCTGACCAGTTTCTGCTGCAACTCTTCAGATGGATTTCCTTTGCTGTTGCTGAACAAGCCTAGGAACTAGGGCAACATTTTCAGAAGTAATTACAATTGTCCTGGGGCTTATTCCCAATTAGATCATCAGCCATGCTGCCTGTCTGTTCAATTTGGGGAAGAGCTTGTGACGGAACTTACCTGGATTTTGTAGTCTTATTCTCACTAGCACAAATCTTGATCATCACAAAGTTAAAAATCTACTTCATTGTGGAATGGCGTTTGTTCATTGATGTATGTGGCACCATATTTTGGATGTCATTTACGCACACATTTTATTCACTTCAGAGATGAGTTATTAATAATGGTAACCAGTTTTTACACTACGAACAGTAAGTAACAAAGTCTTCAGCCAGCATGCATGATCATGTTGCTGAAGTTTTTAAATTGTGGCACAAAATGAACAGTTCACAGTTATCTAAAAACAACACAGTTCTAAACTACCACAGTTCTTTAGCAATTTGTTAAAGACAGTTATACTTCGGTGATTCATTTAAGTGAATCAATCACACAAATTACTGAATCTCACAATAGTTCACTTCACTGACAATTACAATTCACACTTTTGGTAATTATAACACAGTTCATTTCAAATGTTCATTAATTTAGGTTACAAAAATCTCTCTTGAGTAATTAAATATTAAAGTTCTTTAGTTTTGTGGTTTCAAGTATGCATATTCTCGTGTACAAGATACAGGTAATTGTGGTGTGAATCAAGCAGTGAGGACACATTCAACATAGATATTACTCATTAGATGTCAAACTACAGATTGATTGTTTCATGACTGGATGGTCTTATAAAGATTGTTATTTTGAAAATTACATAATGCTTTAAAATTTTGCTACATTGAAATTTGCTGTTTTTGATGAGCTATAAGAACTAACAGAATTTTGAATTTTAAAAAAATGTTGCTGGTTACTAATTTAGAAAAGTGCATGGGTACTACTGTTCTTCTGCAATGTGAATCCCCCTAATGTAGATGTATTAGTGCCATATTGCCAGTCATTGTAAATTACACTGATGTGCAAAAGTGATGGGATAGCGATATGCACATACACAGACAGTACTAGTATCATACACACAAGGCATAAAAAGGTAGCGCATTGGCAGAGGTGTCATTTGTACTCAGGCAATTTCTGTGAACAGGTTTCCAACAGATTATGTCCTCATGACGGGAATTAATGGACTTAAAAGTGGAATGGGAGTTGGAGCTACATGCATGGGACATTCTGTTTCTGAAATCATTAGGGAAGTCAATATTCTGAGATCCACAGCATCAAGAGTATGCTAGGAATATCAAATTTCAGGCATTGCCTCTCACCATCGACAATGCAGTATTCGACGGCCCTCACTCAATGACTGAGAGCAGTGGCATTTGCATAGAGTTGTTAGAGCTAACAGACAAGCAACACTACATTAAATAACAGCTCAAATCAATGTGGGACTTATGACAAATGTATCCATTATGATAGAGCAGTGAAATTTGGCAGTAATGGAGTGTGGCAGCAGACAACCAACATGAGTGCCTTTTCTAACAGCATGACATTGCTTGCAGCACCTCTTCTGGGCTCATGACCACATCAGTTGGGCCCTAAATACTGGAAACCCATAGCATGGTTGGATGTCTCCCAATTTCTGTTGGTAAGAACTGACAGTAGGGTTTGAGTGTGACGCAGACCCCACAAAGCTGTGGGCCAAAGTTGTCAACAAGGCAGTGTGCAAGCTGGTGGCGGCTCCATGATGATGTGGGCTGTGTTTACATTGAATGGACTGGATCCCCTGGTCCATCAGAACCAGTCCTTGACTCAAAATGGTAATGTTTGGCTACATGGAAACAATCTGCAGCCATTCATGGGGCCTTCACATTCCCGAACAATGATGTAGTACTCCCAATTATTCATAATAGCTTTGAAGAACATTTTGGACAGTTAGAGTTAATGATTTGGTCCTACAGATCACCCAACATGAATCCCACAGAACATTTATGGGACATAATGAGGAGGTCAATTCAGGCACAAAATCCTGCACCAGCAACACTTTCGCAAGTGCAGACAGCTGTGGTTCAATATTTCTGCAGGGGACCTCCAACAACTTGTTGAATCCATGCAACATCGAGCTGCTGCACTAAACCAAGCAAAAGGAGGTCCATCATGACATTAGGAGCTATCACATGGCTTTTGTCATCTCAGTGTACATGGAAATATTAATTAGTGACTTAATTAATGTTGGATGTCAAACTGTGCAGAAAAATTAAGGTAACAAAAGTAAGCAGTCGAAGTCCAGAATCTGACAGTGATTTTGATGAAATCTGTGAAGAAAAGTGGTACTAGTTCAGAACTTCAAGTTTAATTACTGTAGAAGATAATTAGTTTTAGGTAATTTAAAGTACTTTACAGGAAAGCGGGAATGATTAAGGTTCAAATGGCGTTTGTTACTTTCCTCAAATCTAAGTATCAGCTCATAGGTTTTTTTGTGCATGTAATGAACTGTTATGCTAACTACAATTAACTGTAACTTTGAATTGAAAGTGTTGTAATGAAAACTAATTACACAAATGGTACCAGAACATGTATAACAATAATCTGAATAATGAATTGCAGTGAAATCTAGTCTAATTGAGAACTTAAGATTTTTAAGCGAGTGCTGCATATTACTAGGAAAAATACTGAAATTAGGATAAAAGTTTGTGAAAAATTTGGTTATTTTTTGGATTAGAAAAACAAAATATGTGGGAAGAATCCGCATTGTTATGCCACACATTTCTGAATGGTTTTCACATCAGATGTTTTTGGAACATTTAAGTCATGTTTGAAAACTGCACCTTGTTTTCATAATACTGTTTTCTAACCTGTGATACTCCAGTGCCAGAAACACATCTTGTTCAATGGAATTCATGATTTCAACCTCTTTGTTCAGTATACTAACCTTCTTTGACATTTTAAAAGGTGAACTGATCACTTTGAGCTTCAGAGTACTATTTTTAGGCACAATGTATTGAAATTACAGTGCCATCTGTTAGTAGAAACTACTGTGTAAGATTCTTTCAACTTTTGCAATAAACATACAGTTTGCATTTTTCTTTCAGTCTTTCTTACTTTTAACATCAGGAAGCACTTCGTTGGACACCCTCTATTTTCAAGCACATAAAAGAAAGTATAGTCTATTGCTATTTTGGTTTCTACTGACCGTAACAGAAATGAACTGGGATCTATAGCATGGATTTATGCTTTTCATGACCAATCATCTTAGCCATAAGGCTGTTTGAGCATACCTCCAGGCCAGTCTCTAACATCCACTGTCACTGCTTATGTGGAAAAATCAGTGACAGTTTCTGGAAATCAATGATGATGCAACAATATGAAATGCTGTCAGTGAAAGCTGGTCAGAAATGCTGCAACTGCAATTCAATGAACATCTCATGACTAATGAAACTTTGTGCTGGACTGGGATTCAAACACAGATATTGTTGGAAGTAGTTTATAAAAATGAGTTACTTTGATTCTGTTTGGTTAATTGCAGTGAATTTAAGTCAAATGATATATATACACCAGCCCTCCACATAATCGATTCCCCAGAGATGCTACTCCCACACACCTGGTAGGAGAACATCTAGTTACAGTGTTCGGAAATCATTGGTGGAAACATCAGTGATAAAGACAGTTAACGTCCGGTCTGTGAGCATGCTCAGAATGGATAATGGTTAAGATTACTGCTTGTGAAAAGTTAGGAAACCTGAGTTTGAGTCCTAGTCTCCCACAAATTTTTGTTTCTCACAATTTATTCATTAAATTCCAGCTTCAACATTTCTGTCTTGTTTTCAATGATACAATTTCATGTCGTTTTACCTTTATTCATTTCATACGCATTGAGTCATTCATTTAAATTTAGTGAGTTTAATTCATTTGATATAGAAAATGCTTTTATTTAGGAATGAAGAAATATCATCAATACTGAACGGTTTATCATCACATGCTTACCAGAGAGACTTTCAAACTGATTTTCCATAATAAATCACTATATTATGTTAGTGAATTCTAAATGTTAAAAGAGAGCTAATATTTATCTGCCTGCCTGTGTCGGAAATCAGCTAGTATGGAAATTCCTACTTCATTTATAAACAGAGCAATGCCCTGTAATAGGATTCATGCATTCTCATGAAGACAAATGAGGAGCTTTCTTCACTTATATTATCAATGTGCTCATGTGTCATTCACTAGTCTGATGTCAAAATAGTTGCACGATGTTGTGAGAAAGATCTCAGAATAGCTGTGAACTATTAGAAATTTTCTCTTTCCATTTTAGTAATTCATCTTGTTATTCAATCGACAGATAATATGCAGCACATAGTTAAATGAAGTAAGTAGGAACATGGCTATTTTCAGATCTTTAATTTTAATACATATTTCTAGTTTTTTATTCATTTGAACTTATTTTTTATTGTATCTCTTCCAATGTACACTATGTTTCTTTTTCTGTTCTTCTATTCATTCAATATTGTTCCAATTGGGCATCGCACTGCACCTGTGTTTGAGAATTTGTATTAGTGATTCAGAAAACTTTATGCATACATTTATTATACCCATCTTAATCTTTTTTATGTTGTATTTCCTGTTGTATAGTCATTGCTTCTTTCAGGTCACCTTTTACCTTTGCATTTCATTTTATGGTCTCAATTTGAGCTTTAGTGAAATTTTTTTTGAGTACCGCAACTTATTTAGATAGTTTTGTTGGCTCTATTCTTTTAAAATGCTTCTGTTTTAAGGAACAAACCAATAACAAAAATACTTTTTTTTTTCATAACCTAATACTTAAGAAGTATACTTCTGAATTTCCTTGTATGCTCTAATCTATACATTCCTCCTTCAGCGTATTTTGGCCTAAAAGTTTCCTGGTACATTTTTCTTCTGTCTTTTGGATTTCTTCAGTGCTTGTCTTTCTCTTTAAAATGAATGTGTCAGCCACATAAATATACTGTGGTTTTATGACCATGCTTTAGTGTCTCAGTTTTGTCTATTTTTAGATGTATTTTGTGTTCTAAATATCTCTTGCAAGTATGGGATCTGTTTCTGGTTTGTGGCAACATATTTTGTAACCAGTCTTTCCTATACCAGTCTCTTAAATTGTTGCACCCGAATACTCGAACTGATGAGAAACACTGAATTTTGTATGACCTGGCAGATTCAGGCAACGGAGACATAGTGATATGTATTATTTATTATAAATTATAATCATCTTGATCACAAAACAAAGTAATAACAGCTAGATGTAACCAGTTTCTGCTGACTAGCTACCATTTTCATATCAAGCATACACTGTAATTATCAATGAAAATAATTAATTTTTGAAACTATAATGTAGTTAGATAGATAAAAAATCTATTCACCAAGTGGTGGCAGGAGAACACGTGTATAAAAGGTATTACAATTTCCAAGCTTTCAGAGCCAGTGGCTCCTTCTTTTAGCAGAAAAGTTGAAGGGGAAGGAATAGCAGTGAACGGAAAGGATCAGTGAGGTTTAGTCTTATTAACTCATGTACAATGTTTTGCATATTACCCCACCTTCCACCTTTAAGCTCTCAGATTTTCAAAACTGTCTGACAGGTCTTCCCTGACCTGGGGTTGTGGGTGATTTTTCCAAGCTCTACCCCTTTTCCTAAACCTCACCAGCCATTTTCCTTCACCCCTCTTCCTTCCCCTCCAGTCCTACTGCCAAAAGAAGGAGCCACTGGCTCCAAAAGCTTGCAAACTGTAGTATCTTTTAGGTGTGTGTTCTCCTGCTGCCACTACTTTATATACTATATTAGTAACCAAGCACAGTGTCAACCATGACAAAATCTGTATTAAGCATAACTTGGCATAGACTGTTAGTCTACAAAACATACTGGGTTTATATGCTAAGAGGCATGCTTTGACCCCCTTTTAATACTAACAAGTCACACGTAGTAACAATATTGTTGTGGTTAGTGCTGTAATTAGATACTATAATGCAAGCATAGCTATTCAGCCGAAACTGTTTATTGTCTAGTTGTTACATCACATTGCAATCAAGACCATTACAATTCATCATAAATCTCTAGATTTTTCCATATTTATTTTCTAGAATTTTGGGTCCCAAATTCTAGCTAGACATGTACGTACTTTGTCTTCTTGAAATGAGATTTGGAGAATGAATCTTTCTGCTGTTTCTTCAACAATTTATATTTGTTTTTGTGCTGTTTAGATGTCACAGAGAACTGAAAATTTATCCACAAAAGCTAAGCAGTCTATCCTAATATTAGTTCTTCCTAACTTTATTTGTTCACCAATTTTAAGCTTGAATTTTAGTTTTTGCCACTCTTGGATTATTTTTCCTTAGCTGCAGTTGAAAAATATGCAGAAAGCCCATCACCTCTACTCACTTATTTAAACTTTTTGATGTGTAAAAATTAGTCCCAGAACTAAAATCTGCTCTAGGCAAGCTATGTCCGTATTTGGTTATTCTGTAGTTATGTCTAGCTGTTGACAGAAAACAATATTATTTCCTTCATTCAGTGTATCTCAATCTGGTCTGTACATCATTTTGCTGTCATCATTTGTTATTCCACTATTGAGCAGGTATGGTTTCCATGAGGCAAATGTCTGTAGGCCTCTACAGAAGTTTAACTTTACCTGTACGTGAAAAACATGAACTATTCAGTGAAGCTATCTTAGTCAATCTGTAACACACTGCATAGTATCAGATCACATGGATCAAATAAATAATAACTTCCTCCTTATTTCTAACTGAATGAAGTGACATGGTGGTAATTATAATGAAGGAAATTCATGTGCAGTATGTTGCTTCGTGTGGTGTAACCCTTTACATATTCATCTATACAACTGGCAAGTCAAATGTAAGGCAAAATTTTTGAACTCTTGAGATGCTGTTTTATTATGCAAATTTTGCACATCATTTGTGCAAGATGAAACTTCCATTGAAACAATGGAAAATCCAGGATGGAATGTAACAAAATTATGGAAAGGAAAGTTGACACTCACCATATAGCGGAGGCACTGAGTTGCAGACTCACAAGACTCTCACAAATAAGGCCTTCGTCAAAAATAGAACACACACACACAAATGCAACTCACACACATGACTGCTGTATCAGGCAACTGAAGCCACATCCAGACTTATTGAAGTATTTACCAATCAGGTCTCTTATACAGTCTTGAATTGATAAGTGAATAAATTTGCACATTAGTTGAGTTATCTGCTTTAATTTGTAAACACCCTGATGGGAAACACTGTTTTACCTTTTGAGACTGAGTTTTAGGACACCACAAATGTGTATATTTTGCAAATGTGACACAACATAAATATAAGGATGAATTATGGTGAGAGAGGCAATTTCCCAAGAGAAATATGGCAAGTCATGACATAAACGAAAGTCAAATAGAGAAAAAGATCCAAAATATTACAAACCATGGCTTCCATTACGTGCATATTGCAGCATGGCAACTGCGAGTGCTGCCAGCAGTGAAATTCCTGCAGTGCCCGCACGCAGTAGCACTGGTGCCCACAGGGCTTCCAGAGACTCCAGGACATCCAGCCGCAGGAATGACAGCAATGTTGGGAACATGTCTACAAACACCTGTTGGGAAAAACATACCCACAAATAAGCTTTATTATTCTGTATCTCCACATTTGCCCTGCAGTTACAAAGAAATCTGTCCAGTTTCATTATCCCCACAAAATTTTATTTGTCAGTCATTAGAGTGGCATCATTACACATAAAAAAGTAATTTTTGTACATAATTCTATTCATGAATAATTTGGCAGTCCATGGGAATATCTTCCACAGAAGGAGAATAGCAAACGTTTGAGGGACAATTCCTGATATTTAACTATGTCAATAAGTGGTCCAGTATACCTCTGCAAATGTATGTTTATGTCCCCTCCTTCTTAGATTTTTGATTATCATATTATTTTGATATATCATAGTAGAGAGTGTAATATCTAGAAGGCTGTTCTGCAATAAATGTACAATTATATATTGTACTTCAGGACTTCTAGGCAATGATTTATATCACATTTTATGAAATTAAGTGATTTACAGCTGCAAACCAATGAATTATAATATACACCAGAGAACATGAGAAAAATGAGTGTGACTCAAGAATTGCCCATACATTGTGCAACTGAAGAGGAAAATGAGTTAGAGCAATACCACCTGATCATGTCACTGTGTGCTGGTATAATAGAAAGCTAATGATTATGCAGTTAGTATTGCATGAACTTGAAAATTTTCTCCTTTTTGTCATCGCATATACAGATGTGGATTTTCAAAGCCTATCATTTATGTAAATCAACTAATCAAATAATATGTTTTCCAGACTGGCATTGTGTTCATATAAATGTTGAATAAAGCATTAAAATGTTGTATTATTTGTAAGCATTGCTGATATATTCACAAAACCAACTCAAAGAAAAAACACTAGTGTTTCTCATTATGCCTATTTCCTATACAAAAAAATGTGTTCCATGATTCTAGCAAGAAATGCATGTTATTGAGGTTGAAGTAATAGGAGACATGTTTATATATGGTAATAGTCTCCCATAAAGACATTTATTCAGAGAAATTTCAAATAAATAAACAATTTTTCATTTGATACATGACTTACTTCTCAATGAAACTTCCATCCACCCTTGTGCTAATCAAATTAAAACCATAAAAACTCACAGAGGCTTCCTTTAACATCACTGGTTTGAGAGAGGCCCCACTCTGTCCTCCCTTTTCCCCTCCCCCTCCCACCCTTATTGCTCCACAATCTAAATTGTGGTGATAGTCTGATCTGTAGCGCAGCAGTCAAATGAGGATGAAATAAAGATTGATCTGCCACCTACCATACTGAAACCCAAGGTAACTGCAAGAAGCAGTCATATAGTACCAACATAGTGTTGAACGTGAGAGCTGAATTGTGATGTATAATATTTGCATCTAAACTTCTATAATGAAGAATGTTAACTTGTGCTGACAACATCAGAGTGACATTGAAGCTTAGGTGTTATCACAAATGAAGTTAGTGAAATGATATTCGTAAGAAACAATCTTCCTAAATGAATCTTTCACTCTGCAATGGAGTGCACATTGTTTTTGAGACGTCCTGCCAGTTTAGGACTGTGTGCTAGAACGGGACTCACATCTGGAACCAGGCATGGGTTACAACCTCCTCCCCCCCCCCTCCCCCCACCCTCACTGCTTTATTTCTACTCCATCTCCCACATTCCCAGCTTCATAGAGGTTCTCCGGCATACCTGGAAGATCTAGTACTCCTGGGAGGAAGGATTTTGTGGAGCATTGACTTATTTACCACTCCTAACAGAACTTGAATGAAGTGAGGAAGTGTATGAAGTTAAGTGCTGGTGGAAGTATAGCTGCGAGGGTTGGTCATGACACATGCCTAGATACCACAATCAGTAAGAACATTCCTCATGAAAGGCAAGATCCCAGTTTTGAATTTGTCGAGTTCTTATAACATTGTTATTCTTTTCAGGGGAGACACTGCACTGGGAGAACAGCTAATAATTAATCTGCTGAAAGAAATCACCGAAGAATTTGAGATTCAGAGGACAGTCCTTGTTGAACAAGTACATAGTTGTCAGAAGGCCTACTGCTTGTACTTTATAGAAATGATGAAGAATAAGAAGTGCACAGGTGCATGTTAGTGAGTATGCCCGGGTCTTGCATCATCCTGACTTTTGCAGTGTTCCCAGGGACTTGTGCTATGTGTTTCATTGATAAACGACAAGGGCCGGGCTAAACATCACCACACACTTACAAATACTACTCAAAGTGGGGAAGCCCTGCATGTTGATGATGTCCTGAAAACTCCACAAAAACAGCATCAGAAAATTCTTCCAAATGTTTTGATTGTACAATTCAAAATCCATAGTTATGCATAGGTAGCTCAGATGGCAGAGCATGTTCCCGCAAATGGTGAGGGCTTCAGGTTCAGGTCCTAGTCTAGTGTACAGTTTTAATCTGTCAGTAAGTTTCAAATCTGAGATGGTTTGTGAATCCACAGGTAGAACCAGCAAACCACAGGAATAAATAAAGTTTGCTTTTGTTCTACATTGTTACTAACTGGTTTTTGGCTTACAATACCATCTTCAGATATTTACTGGCTATTGTCACCAAAGAACTTCTTTGGTGACAATAGTCAGCAAATGTCTGGAGATGGCCTTGTAAGCTGAAAACCAGTTAATAATACTGTAGAACAAAAACAAACTAGTGCTTTTCATTTATTATAATGTTGTTGTACCAAGAACTGACGGAAGATTCAGTTAACCACGGGAAGTATCAGAGGAACTGGCTCTGAGCTAATAAAATCGTATATGAGCAATAGAAAACAATTTATCTTGCTTAAAACAAACAGTGGGTCTTACAAATCTAAAATTACTGATATCAAATATGGAGTGCCTCAAGGTTCTGTCTTGGAACCCGTTCTTTTCTTGGTTTATATTAATGATATACAGTATTGTTCTCCTAACTGTACAAAAATATTGTATGCAGATGACACATCAATAGTATGTAAGCACAATGACTATGAGAGTCTGGAGGTGCTGTGCAACAGTGTAACTAATGAAATAGTCAAGTATTTTAATGAAAACCATCTAAATGCATTTCAAAGACTGCAATGATGTAATTTAACACAAGGAAATTGACATGGAATTATCCATAGGAAATGACATTTTAAAAAAGGAAAAATGGACAAGTTCTTGGGAATTACAATCCAGGACTGCCTCAAATTGGACATGCATATCGATTCCTTAGCGTATAAGCTGTTGAAGAATGTGTTTGCTGTAAATATGATTAGCAAATATTGTAAGGACATGTGTATACTAAAAACTGCTTATTATGCTCTATTCTTATCAAATTTAAACTATGCTGTAGGAATACGGGGTGCAACAACTCAAGCCAATCTAAGCACATTATTAATACTACAGGAAAAAAGTTATCAGAATTATTTGTGGTGCCAAACCTCAAGAATAATGTCAAAATCTGTTCCCAAAATTAGGTGTGCTTACCATGATAGATGTATACATACCGGTATTCAAAGTTATATTGCTTGTGAAAACAATAAATCCAAATTTCAACTGTGACCTGCACCAGTACGATACAACGCAAAAGTTCAGATACTATGTAAATAGCCACAGAACAGCTTTATATTAAAAAAATGCACTTCATGCTGGGCTGAAGCTAGCCAATGCCCTACCAAAGAGTCTCACAACCCTTCCTACTAACAAATTAAAAGATCAGCTAAAAAGAATTCTAATTGAAAACCCTTTATATTCCCTAGATGAGTATTATATCTGTATGAAAAGTGCTTCATAAGTATGTCAAGCTCATAGTTTTAAGTAAACTACAACTAATATAATGTTGATAAAAACAATATTTGTAATATTGTGATTGTATACTATCAAATGTAAAATGCATCAAAATGTAAAATTTATTAATACAAACAAATCTTTAGTTTGTAATTTATAAACTGACGTATTCAGAAGAATAATCTGTATGATGTCCTGAAACTGTATTATTTCTAGGGATTGTATTTGATTATTCGATGTTGAATAGACATTATTATTATTATTATTATTATTATTATTATTATTAAGTTCAATAAGGAAGGCAGAGAAGATAGGGACTCATCAATAAAAAATAATGTACTTCCTAAACATTGTCAGAATGACTGAAAGAAACAGCAGTCACTTTATTTGCATGCTTGTGTAGCTACAGTTTGCAGATCAGTGTTTAGAGTTAGTACTTAGTGAACTACTGATAGCTAGGAGTGCACTCTTCAATTTTAAATTGTGCAAATTATGACTTAACCAAAGTTGCGAGAGTTTGCTGCTATTACAGAATGTAAATTACGAGGGGTGTTCAATTAGTAATGCAACATTTTTTTTCTCAGACAATTTCGGTTGAAAAAATACGAAATTTGTTGTACAATACCCCGGAATATTCAGGCTTCAGCCACTGTAGTATCATGACGTTCCCATAGGTGGCGGCACTAAACGTACCCTTCAAAATGGCGTTTGTAATGGAGGTACGTTCTAAGCAGAGAGCTGTCATTGAATTTCAATTGGCGCAAAACGAGACCATCATACATACTCATAAGCGCTTGTAGAATGTCCTGGGAGACCTGTCAGTGAGTCTTTAGGCGAGGTATCTGTCCTCATCGCAACAAGGTCGCGCAAACCTGTCCGATCTCCCACATACCGGCCGGCCACAAACAGCTGCGGCTCATGCAATTTTGGAACGTGGGGACACACCCATTCAAAGTGATCGACGGATCACAATGAAACACCTCACTGCAAAACTGGATGTCTCTGTTGGTTGTGTTGACACAATCCTCCACCAGTTGAAGTACTCTACAGTGTGTGCCCACTTGATAGGGACGAGAAAAACCAGGCGGTTAAAACCGATACCATTATTTTAATTTTGAATAACCTGCATTTTTTGGTATTTTTATTGTCTCGGTTATAACAGCTTTCTTTCATTTCATATTAATACCAAGATATAAAAACACACACACACACACACACACACACACACAAATCAATTTGTCATAGCAGCAGTGCTAAAATTTTTGGTTTTTAAATAAAACTTTCTAAAAAAGCGAGTAAGGTTTATTTCTAAAATTGCCATTAATGGGAAAAGCGATTATTGCCTTTTTCAAAACTCTGACAGTGAGAAACAAGCAACAATGACATGGCACTGCTGAGATGATGTATGTATTGTCGTGTGGCTTGGCCTGTTACACAGTACACGAGTACGTGTAGGCTGCAACACTTGCTCACAGCTGCTGGCCTATACTGCAGCTTTTCGTTGTCGTCCTGAGACATCAGTTATATTGTAGAAAGGCACCATCTCTAGGTTGGAAGTATTTTACGAAGTGCGGTAGCAATGATTTAGAATACTCCATTTGCTTTAAAGGGTTAAAAACAGGTGGAGACACAAAAAACTAGCAACGTCACACAAGGTGAAAACATGCTCAGTGTTTCTTGGAAGAGAAGGTAGATTTGATCGACATAAGTATAGTTGTATTGAAATAAAATAAACTTGGAATAATAACTGAACCCTTAATTTTCTGATTGCTTCAGGGCGAAAAACTGATGCCATCCAAAAGTGACGATGCAGGTAAGTCATCGCCATGTAACATTTCGCTCTCGCCGTCTACTTCACCTTCGCCATCTTTGCTGGAGACATTGAGATCGATTTCTGACATAGCCCAATCCCATGGCGTACACCTTCGCCAGCACACCGATCGGCAATAGGAAACATTGTATAGCAGGTGCCGAACTAAGCTCACCTATGACAAGAGAACAAGAGAAGACCAAGACACGCCCCCAGGCTACGCGCCGCTAACGTACCTTGGGTGGCGTGCACACAGGCCGCCGCCGCCGACCGCAGATTATGCTGAAAGACAGGGTTATGTAACCAAAAGTGTGACAGTAATATGCATGGGCGTACCCAGCGAGGGGCAGAGGGGGAGGGGGCAGCTGCCCCCAGTACATATTCGGAGTTTTTTACTAGTTTACTGTTTTATTTAATAAGAAATGCTGCATGTTTTCTCGGACTGTACAAGTGAATTCTTGTATTTAAAATGTTTATTAAAAGCAGTTTTTCATTGGTTTACTGTTTTATTTAATAAGAAGTGCTGTATGTTGTCTCGTCTCGAGTCCTTGTTTCCTGAGACTAGTATGGCCTGCCCCCCCCCCCCCCCCCCCCCCCCTCCCCCAGTTCAGATCATGGGTACGCCCTTGGTAATATGCTGTATTGGAATCCTGAATAGAACCAACCTGCTTTCGGGAAACAAAAATGTGCTGCATTATTTACCGAACGCCCATTGTAATTGTGTGATTTATGTACTACCCAAATTTTCGGACTATCCTTTACAGTGGCTATATTTTTCTGAATTGCAGTTTCTTAGACATTATGCTTAATCAGTGTACTGTTGAATGACATAAACAAATCATTACAATATGTTACATGTTTCATTATTGTCGTACAAATTATTATTATTGTATATTGACAAAATTTATATATTTTATTGCTGTTATTATTATTAAATTCACAGACAATCGTGGCACGTTAAGAACTGGGGATGACGGCAAGTAAGTTATACTGGGTGTTCGTGTGGTTGGAGGCGGGAGGGGCAGGGGGGGGGGGGGGGGGGGGGGAAGAGAAACAGTAAGAAACTGTAAACCCACAGAACCAAAACCCAGGACCGCGGCTGGATGAGTTTAAAGCAGAATACTTTTCACTTGTTTGTCGGAGGGGCAGCCCATGTGGCTGAGATTGTGGCCTGATCGGCTGCAGAGAAAATTCCAGCCTGATGAAGGTGCTCGTTCAAACAATGGTTTCTCCACACTAAGAGGGGAAAAAGGCGAACGTAGGCGGAAACTACTGAAAGAAACATAATTCCTAACCCCTCTCTTCGACCACATACACATTCGCTTAGCCATAGCTTGCGTTAAAGACTGTAGGTCTAAGTAAAATAATGAGTGCCCAGACCGTGGAAATTACGACGTTGTCGAAATTTTTCAAGTTTGTTGCTGTTGCAGCTCTTAAATGTATTGAGTGACAGATATACTCCTAAAATTTTCGGACAAAACCTTTTGAAATGGCGCTCGGTATTTCTCTGAACTGCAATTTCCTGTAAGGTGTGGTTGAGTGCTTTACGTACCACTTCTAAGCACTGATGTAAACAAATTATTATTGTTCTATTGGGACAGTTTACAGTGGTGTAAATACAGTTATGGGGGCCGTGGGACCAAGTTCTCAAAATGCCCATCCCCTCTCCGCTCTGCCCCACCTCATTCTCAAGTCAACGAAACTTCGCCCACACATCGTATTTCACTGCAAGTCTTGTCAGATGTTCCTTGCTTCGAGTTCTGCCTTTTAAGATTTTTGAACATTTCTGTTACGTTCGTTCTCCGTGCGAACAGTCTTGTGACTATACGACCTTCCATTTTCCTATTCAGGAAACTGTTACACTGTTTAGACCGATAGTATTTTTCACATTTTTGAAGGATATCATATTTTCGGCGTTGATTGAATTCGAAGTTAAATTATTACAGACGACAGCGGAAAGACGATGCTCTTCAAGAAATACATTTTGGCTGTGGGCCTGTAAGTATTTTTTTTCTTTTTTAATCTTAGCTTGGAAAGAGAACGTTCAGACTTTGGGACAGCTGCAGGTTCTGTTAAACGGTTGTGCATGCATCACGGTAGGTCAATATCAGCTTTGTTAACTCTTGTTAGTGCTGGACGGTTTCCTTGATTAGGCGGTAGTTTCCGCAGCTCTAAACAACACAGTCGTCTCTGCTGCGACCCACGCCGTTGCTTAGCAGTTGGAGACGAGACGATTAGCGAACAGCCCGAATGTGTCCGTCCCTAGTCAACAAAATCTCAAGAAAACCGTGAAATGCAGTGAGTGTACAGGACAAGATAGTAATCTGAAGTTAAAGTCAACAACTGACAGCTGGGCTCTGTCATTCCGTGGCTCTCAAAAGACATGCGTAAAATCGACTGCACCTTTCTGCGAAAGCTCAACACAAATTATCACAGGCGTATATGTGTAATCAGTATGCCTGTTTTCGACAAGACATTCACGGTAATATGATTTTGCAAACCAGTCATTTAAAGTGTTTATTACGGCTTGTCTGAAGCAGTTTGTCTTGGCGAAGCCTCAATTTTATAAATCTTTTAACTACAGGAAAATCAGACTACTACAATTATCCACTTACCTACGATGTTTCCGTACCAAGCGCACATACGTATATGCTTGTAGAGATAATGTTCGACCAGTGAGTGTCTCACTTTGATATCTTCAAACCCTCGTTTTCCATGCACATACTCGTATAAGAAATAATTCAGTTTTGTGAGAACTTATAACGAAGTATAGATGGATTTCATGCATCAAGATGTATTTTTCTCTGAAAACTAATTAACCTTTGAAATCATAAACGTATTGAAAATTTTGGGTATTAATGGAGTGAAATGTGATTTCAAATTCTTGCTTCTGCTGACAAGTAATTAAACCTTTCTTCTCTGTGTCATCGCAGTTCGCATCCTCAATCCCAGTCCAGTGCGCTCACATTTCGTAGGCTTCTCGTCTTTCTAGTACAGAATCGGTAATAGCAAGAACGTGGCCATAGTGGCGATGGGGGCGGGAGGAGGTCTGGACCCTTCTATCACTCAAATGAAATTACGCACGAGCTAGTTGCCTTGTAGTGAAACTGGAAGATATTTTGATTTTCGATCATTCGACGGAAACGGGATACGCACTATCGATAGTCAACAAGGTCGTCGATCAGTTCAGTTCTTACTTGCAGTCGAATTCAAATGAAGATGTGCTGCGTTTATTGTATACGAACTGTTGTGATAGTTTCTAACCATCGATAAGTCTGTAACAAGAAAGAAGAAGAATACCGATTTTGAGTCTTCCACCAGCATTACGGTAGTTAAAAGTATGTAGGCATTTCTACTATTCTAACTAACGAGCTACAGCAGTTTAATGTTAGAACTGTAGTATTTACTTGGTGGTTGCAAATATTTCAGAATTCCACAAAGCAGCGGAGCGATAAACATCAGAAGAAATAACACTAAATTAATATCAGTGCATCAACAATGTAGGAAAAGATAGACTGCTACTTGCTATAAAGGAGACGCGTTAAGTTGCAGACAGGCACCATTAAAACACACTTACATAAGGCTATCGACCACAGCCTTCATCAGCAAAAGAGAAACACACACCATTCACACACACAAGCAAGCACACGTCATTCGCACATGTCAGCCAACTCCAGCATCTCGAGCAGGGCAGCTACAAAACGCGTCGTCTGCCACAGTTCATTGCGATACTTTGAAAGGGCAGAGCATATTGTATTTCCATCACACCCTGCGGCGGCCGCTTCCAACATTGCTCCGCTTATTACATTAACAGCATTTGTGAAAAGATCTGCCGTGTTTGTGTGACACCTAGTAATTTTAATCGGACTATAATATTTCCAACTCTTCATTTTATTTAATGCTTATTCTTTTGTTTTTTCCTCTTTCGTACGGGCGCCAGAAGGCCCCTTGTTCGCGGGGTGGAGAGGGGGAGGGGGAGGGAGGGACGGGGTGGCAGGGCGTTGTTTCAGCTGTCCTAGGTTAGTTACGCACCTGACATTTTAACATTTTACATATTTTGTTCGTGTTGTTACCAATTGATCTAATAGTGAAGGTAAAAATAGGGATGGTGGCAAGTTGTATTCTGGGGGGTGGGGTTAGTGCCGATAGTCAGCTTCACATGATATCTTGCGAACCATGGATGAAGGGTATCAGACAGATGCCATATTCCTTGACTTCCGGAAAGCGTTTGACTCGGTGCCCCACTGCAGACTCCTAACTAAGGTACCAGCATATGGGATTGGTTCCCAAATATGTGAGTGGCTCAAAGACTTCTTAAGTAATAGAACCCAGTACGTTGTCCTCGATGGTGAGTGTTCATCGGAGGTGAGGGTATCATCTGGAGTGCCCCAGGGAAGTGTGGTAGGTCCGCTGTTGTTTTCTGTCTTCATAAATGATCATTTGGATAGGGTGGATAGCAATGTGCGGCTGTTTGCTGATGATGCTGTGGTGTACGGAAAGGTGTCGTCGTTGAGTGACTGTAGGAGGATACAAGATGACTTGGACAGGATTTGTGATTGGTGTAAAGAATGGCAGCTAACTCTAAATATAGATAAATGTAAATTAATGCAGATGAATAGGAAAAAGAATCCCGTAATGTTTGAATACTCCATTAGTAGTGCGGCGCTTGACACAGTCACGTCGATTAAATATTTGGGCGTAACATTGTAGAGCGATATAAAGTGGGACAAGCATGTAATGGCAGTTGTGGGGAAGGCGGATAGTCGTCTTCGGTTCATTGGTAGAATTTTGGGAAGATGTGGTTCATCTGTATGGGAGACCGCTTATAAAACACTAATATGACCTATTCTTGAGTACTGCTCGAGCGTTGGGATCCCTCTCAGGTCGGATTGAGGGAGGACATAGAAGCAATTCAGAGGCGGGCTGCTAGATTTATTACTGGTAGGTATGATCATCACGCGAGTGTTACGGAAATGCTTCAGGAACTATGGGGGGAGTCTCTGGAGGAAAGGAGGCGTTCTTTTCGTGAATCGCTACTGAGGAAATTTAGAGAACCAGCATTTGAGGCTGACTGCAGTACAATTTTACTGCCGCCAACTTATATTTCGCGGAAAAACCACAAAGATAAGATAAGAGAGATAAGGGCTCGTTCGCAGCTCGTGGTCGTGCGGTAGCGTTCTCGCTTCCCGCGCCCGGGTTCCCGGGTTCGATTCCCGGCGGGGTCAGGGATTTTCTCTGCCTCGTGATGACTCGGTGTTGTGTGATGTCCTTAGGTTGGTTAGGTTTAAGTAGTTCTAAGTTCTAGGGGAAAGCCGGGACGGTAGCTCAACGTGTTCGGTCAGAGAGCCGGTTGGCCTCTATAATAAAAAACTGAGTGGAAGGATCAACCACCGAACTTGAACAGGATGTCTTGCGACGTCCGCAACGACCGAACACAACGATCAATAACGAACAAAATGAAAAAAAAGTGGGACTGATGACCATAGATGTTAAGTTCCATAGTGCTCAGAGCCATTTGAACTTTTTTTTTTTTTTTTTTTTTTTGGTTAGGGTTCTTACAGAGTGGAACAGAGAGAAGATGCTAGTTGTGGTACGAGGTACCCTCCGCCACGCACCGTATGGTGGATTGCGGAGTATGTATGTAGATGTAGATGTAGCCGCAAACGTGGCGAGTTCGGGTGCAGAGCGAGCTTTCTGTGTGTTGGATTTCGACAAAAACAAGTGTGCTGCGGCCGTTCAACGGATGTTTAGAGCCAAGTACGGTAAGAAGCCACCAACACAGAAGGTCATTTACCAGTGGCACAACAAATTCGTTATGACGGGTTGCTTGTGCCCGGCGTCCCAGTGTGAGTGAAGTGAATGTGGAGCGCGTACGAGAGACAGTCATCAAGAGTCCAAAGAAATCGATGCGTTGTGCATCCCGCGAACTCGGAATGGCTCCAATGAGAGTCTGGAAAGCCCTGCGACAGAAGATGTCTATGAAACCATTCAAATTGGAGCTAGTGCAGAAGCCCAATGACGACAAAAAAGACAGGCGTTTCGAGTTTTGTTGACCGTTGCAACAACTGAATGAGGATGGGGATGGCATTGTTGACCACTTAGTTTTTAGCGACGAAGCCACTTTTCACACTAATGGGAAAGTGAACGTGCATAATTGTCGAATCTGGGGTATAAAGCATCCACACGAATACACTGAATTTGAGCGTGATTCCCCAAAGGTAAATGTTTTTGTGCCTTGTCACGTCGAAAACTGTACTGCCCATTCTTCTTCGCCGAGAGCACTGTCACTGGATATTCCTACTTGCAGCAGTGGCTGATGCCTTAAATGCAATCGGACTCTCCGTTCATTTTTCAGCAGGATGGGGCTCCACTCCATTTTCGCCGTGAAGTTCGTGGGTACCTGAACACGGAGCTGCCGCATCGATGGATCGGTCGTGCTACAGAAGGGGGCAGCTGTTTCATGAAATGGCCCCCCAATCACCAGATCTCACTTCCATCTGACATTTTTCTGTGGGGACACATTAAAGACCTGGTATATGTACCGTCTCTACCACATGATGTAGCAGAGCTCCGAGAGAGAATAAGGGAAGCGACTGTAACAGACGCCGGCCGGAGTGGCCGAGCGGTTCTAGGCGTTAGAGTCTGGAATCCTGCCTCGGGCATGGATGTGTGTGATGTCCTTAGGTTAGTTAGGTTTAAGTCGTTCTAAGTTCTAGGGCCACAGGTGACGTTGCCTTGCTGCGATGGTTATTGCAAGAATTCGATTACCGTATTGACGTTTGCCGGGTCACTCATGGTTCACATATCGAATGTTTGAAAAAAAAAAACAGAGTTTCTTTTCAAAGTGCAATATGTATGAGATGTGTACAATGTTTAGTTCTCGTGCAATAAATAATTTAAAATGTTCCCTGACTTTATGTACATCCTGTACATACCGCACACCACATTTACAAATCACTTCATATTAACAGAATCACTACCCTACTGGCATAAGACGCCAGTAATCAGTAACAATAGTTTGTAGAAACTAATGAAAGCTTACCACAAAGAAAAAAAAATCAGTACAGTAGCTATAAGCATATAAGAAACGCCACCCTTTTTATTTAAACAAATTATTTTTCGAAGTTATAATCCACGCTCAAAATTGCCAGTAAAGATTTTGCCTGTTTGAAGTTTCGAATAAACCTGCGATTTCAACCCATATATTCCGAACTATATCCCGATTGTGATATTTTCATCCTCAGGATGCCACAAACTCACTCTTTCTTGGACTTAAGTTATCAGTTTCTTACGTTTATGAGAATGTCGGTTAATTTGACCGAAGAAAGCAAACTGATCTGAATTTCACCTACTGTCGTCCGAAGTCTGCACGTTCGGAGATAAGATCGGCTATAGTGTGACCGCGCACGTAGTGATGTACGGATTTGAAAAGATCGGCCATCTCCGGCCGATGTCGGTCGTCGGCGGAATCCACCGATATCGGAGCCACTGTGACCGCAGCCTGAGTGGACTACACCTGCAGTATAGACTAACCGTTTTGCGTACACGTGCTCACATTTCAACACCTGACGTGCCGCCCAGCGAAAGATAAGCGTTAATGACTTGTTCTTGTCACATGTATTTAGAGGCGCTAAGCAACCTAAAAATATAATACTTTTAAGAGCTATCATTATTAGTCAGCAAATGAAGCAAATACTGATGCAATGTTGTCTAGTACACTGTCATCAGTCACCAATAAAAATATCTGCACTTATAATCGTTACAACCTGTATATTCGCAGTTGGAGGTCAAAGTGGATGATAGAAGTTTCTGAAAAGATCTCGCCGCAACGAATAACGCCTTCGCAACTCGTATATAATGTCCGTGACATCTCTCTCTTATTTTCCGATAATAATAAATAAGTTGCCCTTCTTTGAACTTTTTCTATGTGCTATGTCAACCTTATTTGGTATGGTTTCTATACCGCACAGCAACTCCGGAAAAGGACGGACAAGTGTAGTTAAGGCAGTCTCTTTAGTAGATCTCTTGCATCTTCTAAGTGTTCTGCCCATAAAACGCAGTCCTTTCTTCGCCTTCCGCACACCTTTATCGGTATGACCATCTCAAATGGTTCAAATGGCTCTGAGCACTATGCGACTTAACTTCTGAGGTCATCAGTCGCCTAGAACTTAGAACTAGTTAAACCCAACTAACCTAAGGACATCACACACATCCATGACCGAGGCAGGATTCGAACCTGCGACCGTAGCGGTCGCTCGGCTCCAGACTGTAGCGCCTAGAACCGCACGGCCATTCCGACCGGCATGACCATCTCAATTTAGGTTGTTAATAATTGTAATCCGTAGTTAATTAGTTGTATTGATAACCTTTTAAATTGCTGAGATTTAACGCTTAACCGAAACTGTACGGATTCCTTTTAGTACTCGCGTGCATGACCTCACACGCTTTATTGCTTAGAGTCAATTGTCAATTTTTCCTCACACTATATAGATACTTAATAATTTTGCATTTTGTCCTGATTTTGTAATGGTTTCACTAGACGGTACACGACAGCATGATCAGCAGCAAACTGAAGATGGCTGCTCTGATTGTTTTCCAAATCATTTACATAGATTTGGAACAGCAGATGGCCTACAACAGTCTTTGGGGAACGCCAAATACCACATCGAGTGTGGTGGTTAGCACACTAGACGTACATTCGGGAGTACAGCCGTTCAAGTCCGCGTGCGACCATGGTGTTTTAGATTTCCCGCGATTCCCCTAAAAGGCTCCACGGAAATGCTGGGATGGTTCTCTTGAGAGGACGCAGCTGATTTCCTTCCCCATCCTTGTGCTCCATCTCTAGTGGCATTGATGTCGATGGGACGTTAAACACTAATCTTTCTTTCTTTCTTTCTTTCTTTCTTCCTTCCTTCCAGATATCATTTCTATTTTACTCGATGACTGCCGGCCGAAGTGGCCGCGCGGTTCTGGCGCTGCAGTCTGGAACCGCGAGACCGCTACGGTCGCAGGTTCGAATCCTGCCTCGGGCATGGATGTGTGTGATGTCCTTAGGTTAGTTAGGTTTCACTAGTTCTAAGTTCTAGGGGACTAATGACCTCAGCAGTTGAGTCCCATAGTGCTCAGAGCCATTTGAACCATTTTTTACTCGATGACTTCCTATCAATTACTACGAACTGTGGTCTCTCTGACAGTAAATTAAGACTCCAGTCGCACAAATGAGACGATAATTCTTGAGCGCGCATTTGATTAGATGCTACATGTGAAAATCAGTGTCAAAAGCATTGTGGAAATCTAGAATAATTGAGTAAATTTGAGATCACCTGTCGATAACACTCATTACACCGTGCGAATGAAGAGCCAGTTGTGTCTCACAAGAACGAGATCTCCTGAGTCCGCGCTATAAATAAATAGATCGTCTTCCTCAAGGTAATTAATGATCTCGAGCATGGTATACGTTCCTGCGAACCGACGACGGCGTTGGATCTGTAATTCAGTGGATTGCTACTGGTACGTTTCTTGAGTACTGTGCCGGCCGAAGTGGCCGTGCGGTAAAAGGCGCTGCAATCTGGAACCGCAAGGCCGCTACGGTCGCAGGTTCGAATCCTGCCTCGGGCATGGATGTTTGTGATGTCCTTAGGTTAGTTAGGTTTAACTAGTTCTAAGTTCTAGGGGACTAATGACCTCAGCAGTTGAGTCCCATAGTGCTCAGAGCCATTTGAACCATTTGAGTACTGTTTTGTTCTGTGCAGCTTTTCAGCCCTTAGGTACAGTTTTACTGTCGAGTGAGCGGTTTTATGGGGCTTTTACATCTACATATTCTAAGTGGAACCAAATTGGTATGCAATCGGTACCGAAAGACTTGCCTTTATTAAGTGACATAAGTTGTTTCGCTGTGTAGATTGTATCTACTTCTAAGTAATTCATGTTGGCAGCTGTTCTTGATTCGAGTTCAAGAATACCGGTACTTATTTCGCCTTCTTTGGTGAAGGAATGTCATGTCGATTGTATCTACTTCTAAGTAGTTCATGTTGGCAGCTGTTCTTGACTCGAGTTCAAGAATACTTATTTCGCCTTCTTTGGTGAAGGAAAGTCGGAAAACTGTGGTCTGTAACTGTGATCGGTTATATTACCATCGGTATCGAGCAGTGAAGATAGTAATTTGTCTTACCGCTGTGGTACCTTACATACAAGAATCTCTCTGGATTTTCGAAGACAGAGTTTCGTTGTGAGAACTATTAAAAGCATCTCACATTGAAGTCCGCGCTAAATTTAGAGCTTCCGTAAAATTTCGCCTATCTTGGAGATTGTGTTCTTTTGAATTTGGCATGCCTTTTTAAGTAGCTTGTGCAACAGTGTCCTGACCGTTTTGTGTATCATGGGGGGATCAGTAGCATCTTTTATTAATTTATTTGTTGTAACTCTCTCAATCGCCGCCGACACCATTTCTTTAAATTTAAGCCAATCTGACCTACATTTAAAGAGTCAGTTTGGACGGAGTGGAAACTGTGTGTTAGGAACACGTCAGGCGAATTACCATGTTTTTAAAAAAAATTTTAAAGGTATGTTATGTGTTTATGTTTGGTGGATTTAGATGTTTCGGTGCTCAGTCTCACTACAACGACCTTGTGTCTGCGTCGTGGTGTTCTTTATTTGCTCGGGATCATTTATCGCTAAGAGATCAAGTACTGCATGTTTTCGCAACCATTCACACTTCGAGCGGGCTCCTGAACTAACTGTTCAAAATAATTTCTGGAGAAAACATTTAGATTGATTTAGGACGATGTTTTATGTCTACCAAAACTTTGAACATGTCTTTTCGCCAATATATCGAGCGCAGATTGAAGTCACCACCAGGTATAACTGTGTGAGTGGGGTAACTATTTGAAATGGGACCCAAGTTTTCTTTGAGCTATTCAGCAACTACATCATCTGAGGGGAGGGGGGAGGGGCAGGTAAGATGAGCCAATTATTAATTTATTCCGATTGTCAAATATAGCCTCTACTCATACTAGCTCACACGAACTATTTATTTCAATTTCACTACGAAATAAAATGTTTCTAACAGCAACAAACAAGCCACCATCAACTATATATAATCTAAAACGTTTGTTTGCGTGGCCGTCTTCCGCAGCAGCTGTTAACATCTGTTACTACGCGTTATCCGTCTTGAGTTGACTGCAGTCTAATTAAAAAGAATTTAAGTAGTTTGCAGTCAGCTCAGGACAGATAACCTATAGTAACAGATATATTTAATCTATTATTTCTTAACACCGTTAGGTGCTCTGTAAAAATTTCGGTTTATAAGTCCGGCTTTAGCCAGCTTTCGGTACCTTTAAGGATTTGAGCTTCATTGCTTTCTATTAGCGCTTGAAGCTCTGGTTTTTTTCTAACACAGCTACGACAATTTAGAACTACAACACCGATTGCTGCTCTGCAGGTCTGCTGCATTTCGCCAGTCTTCTGACGTCGCTGCCTTCCTATGGATTACATCATCGTTCCTGGATAGCCTCTCGGAGCTACCAACGTTAACCACTAGCTCATTAATATCAAATGTAAAATTAACGGCCCTATCACACTGCCTTGAGGTGCATCTGAAATTGCCTTCACGTATGTGGATTTTGTTCCGTTAAGAACGACGTGTTGTGTTCTGGCTGCAAAGAAGTCCTCAGTCCAGTCATAAATCTGATTCGATACTCCATAAGCTCGTATTTTGTCCACTAGACGTCAGTGAGGAACTGTATGGAAAACTTTTCTGAAGTCAAAGAACACGGCATCAACCTGAGCGCCACAGCTACTCTTCTTGGAATTTGCTCTAAAACAAGAAACTAAAGTTTCTCCAGTCGTATAAAATGTTTAAACAACTTACAGGAATACAGATGGGTGATGTCTTTGACAATCGCCGATACGTCGACAGGTGCACATCCTGCCATTTTCAAGGCACAAAAACAGCGAAAGATGGCTGTGGAAGGACGTTTAAAACCGTGTACAGAGCATGTACCGAAAGATAACACGGAGGAAACGTAAACACTAGCGCCACCACAAAACCAAGGATGACCAATGTCAGAAGTTACCGACAGTGAATACTAATTACCAATGGGTGAAGTAGGATTGACACTGTCGCTCTATTATTTTACCACGGAGAGATCAGGATTCCGCGCAGAATTTAAGGAAAAGTCTCCACCTTTGTTTATGATGTCACTTGCCGATTTAATCTCAACTGTTTCGTCAATAACACTATCGCAATAAACCATAATATCCGAGTTGCTATATTCCATAGGACGTGCAATAACAGATTTGCTCGGCTGTTGTAAGCGTGTGTGACGCTTGTGTTCAATAGACCAGTCTTCTATGGTCCTGAAGGTCTGATCAACGTAAGACACGCCACAGCTGCAAGGGATACGATAGACAGGCGCCTTACGTAAACCAAGATTATCCTTAACAGACACTTTAAGGGCCGTGATCTTAATGCGCTCCGGCTTCAGGCCACAAGTGGCCCATCGGGACCATCCGACCGCGGTGTCATCCTTGGCTGAGGATAGGAGAGGCGTGTGGTTAGCACAACGCTCTCCCGGTCATTATGATGGTTTTCTTTGACCGGAGCCGCTACTATTCGATCGAGTAGCTCCTCAGTTGGCATCTCGAGGCTGAGTGCACCCGGAAAAATGGCAACAGCGCATGGCGGCCTGGATGGTCACCCATCCAAGTGCTGGCCACGCCCGACAGCGCTTAGCTTCGGTGATCTGACGGGAACCAGTGTATCCACTGCGGCAAGGCCGTTGCCTACCGTGATCTTAGATGCTGTCTAAAACCACATTTCACTTCATGTTTCCACAGCATATGGCCATTCTTGTTGGAAATGCTACCTGCGTAAGGCCAGTATGCCGTGCACTTTGGTGCCACATCGTTTCGACACTCACCGATTGAAAGTTGGTTGTTAGCACATCACACGTTTGATATGTCTTTCACCACTAGTTGCATTTAAGTTTTAAGGCCTCCGATTTTTTTTCTAATTAACTACTCACCCGAAATCGATGAAACTGGCGTTACTTCTCGACGTAATCGCCCTGCAGACGTACACATTTTTCACAACGCTGACGCCATGATTCCATGGTAGCGGCGAAGGCTTCTTTAGGAGTCTATTTTGACCACTGGAAAATCGCTGAGGCAATAGCAGCACGGCTGGTGAATGTGCGGCCACGGAGAGTGTCTTTCATTGTTGGAAAAAGCCAAAAGTCACTAGGAGCCAGGTCAGGTGAGTAGGGAGCATGAGGAATCACTTCAAAGTTGTTATCACGAAGAAACTGTTGCGTAACGTTAGCTCGATGTGCGGGTGCGTTGTCTTGGTGAAACAGCACACGCGCAGCCCTTCCTGGACCTTTTTTGTTGCAGTGCAGGAAGGAATTTGTTCTTCAAAACATTTTCGTAGGATGCACCTGTTACCGTAGTGCCCTTTGGAACGCAGTGGGTAAGGATTATGCCCTCGCTGTCCCAGAACATGGACACCATCATTTTTTCAGCACTGGTGGTTACCCGAAATTTTTTTGGTGGCGGTGAATCTGTGTTCTTCCATTGAGCTGACTGGCGCTTTGTTTCTGGATTGAAAAATGGCATCCACATCTCATCCATTGTCACAACCGACGAAAAGAAAGTCCCATTCATGCTGTCGTTGCGCGTCAACGTTGCTTGGCAACATGCCACACGGGCAGCCATGTGGTCGTCCGTCAGCATTCGTGGCACCCACCTGGATGACACTTTTCGCATTTTCAGGTCGTCATGCAGGATTGTGTGCACAGAACTCACAGAAATGCCAACTCTGGAGGCGATCTGTTCAACAGTCATTCGGCGATCCCCCAAAACAATTCTCTCCACTTTCTCGATCATGTTGTCAGACCAGCTTGTGCGAGCCCGAGGTTGTTTCGGTTTGTTGTCACACGATGTTCTGCCTTCATTAAACTGTCGCACCCACGAATGCACTTTCGACACATCCATAACTCCATCACCACATGTCTCCTTCAACTGTCGATGAATTTCAATTGGTTTCACACCACGCAAATTCAGAAAACGAATGATTGCACGCTGTTCAAGTAAGGTAAACGTCGCCATTTTAAGTATTTAAAACAGTTCTCATTCTCGCCGCTGACGGTAAAATTCCATCTGCCGTACGGTGCTGCCATCTCTGGGACGTATTGACAATGAACGTGGCCTCATTTTAAAACAATGCGCATGTTTCTATCTCTTTCCAGTCCGGAGAAAAAAAATCGGAGGCCTTAGAACTTGAATGCACCTCATGTAATAACTATTCTGACGAAAGGTGACTTGGAGGTGAGCTAACTTAGTTATAAACATTCAGGGTCGAAGATAACGTGGGGCATACTAACCAAGGTACGAAGTACACTTTCGTGCTGAGCCGGATGGTGACAGCTGTCAGCCTGAAGATACAAATAACTGTGTGTTGGTTTTCTATAAACGGAATGTGTCAGAGACCCATGTAGGTCTAGTGAAGAATAGGAAACTAGGATTCAAAGAAGCAATATACTTAATATTATGTTCGAAATATGAATGTACGTGATATGTTTTCTCTGTCCCGCACTCCTTTGTTTCTAAACATTGGTCTACGCTGTTAAATCTGTTCAATACATCATCTGTGATAACTTCTGACGTCATTGGTCAAAGCGGGACTGCTTACATACCATTATTTAGTAATCTCAATTTCACTAGCGTTTGTCCATTGCTTAAAGGCAAATATACGACACATTAACTCATTTGTAAAGTAATCAGACGTCTGAACCTGTTTTATATGTGTGAGTTCAGTTCTTTAAGGAATTGGAGGTGGGCAGGATGACTGGTTAATAATATGTAGTACGCTGTGGTTTCACTTGTTGTTTGGACTTTGATGTGTAATAATGGATCCAGATTTCATCGACAGTCACAAGTCGATGAAAAACATCTTGCGGACTGCAATTAAACAACCAGTCATTGTGCTCAAATATTGTGCCGGATACGCTTTTGGTCGACTGTGAGAAATCGCCTTATCCATCTGTCACATTGATTTTTCATAGCCAATTCTCCGTGCAGCATATTATGCACCCGCTCATTTGAGATGCCTACAGCCTCAGTAGTCAAACGAATTTTTATTCGACGTCTTTCATTGCCATACCACAGGTTTTGGCAACGGGTTCATTAATACAAAAGTGAATGATATTCGCAGATAGCGCAGAGTCGGTGTGTATTACATCCAATTATGTTTTGATTTGTGCAGCACTTCAATCCTTCAAATGAAAATGTTTAACAACTGTACGAAACTCGGTGTTCTCCATTTTCAATCGCAGTCGACACACTGACTATTTGAGACTGCTGTCAACGATTAACTGTGCATTGAACAATGTTGAAAACATTTATATGATCCTTGGAGTAATCAAGCTTACCAACGATGAAGGTGCAACGAAAATGTTCCATTCCTTCATAGAAATTCACCAGAATTACCGAACAACCCTAGTATTGCTAGGCGGTGTATTTCCTAGTAGCCTCTGGGCAGACGAACGATAACGTCATTAGCCATTAGTTTAAGGCAGACAGTGTGGTGTTACCTTCTCGGTGGCCATGTAGTAGATCCAGGTGACGACGGTGTAGAGGACCGTGGGCTGGTAGTGCTGCAGGCCCTGCTCCAGTCCGAACACGAGCAGCATGAAGACCACCGTGATGACGAACGTGACCGCCTTGGTCCACTCGAGCACGATCTTGGTGGCGGACATGGCCAGGTGCTTGATGTTGGAGTGCTCGGCCATCGTCACGTACGGCGACCAGTCCTCCTTCTCGATGAGCTCCTTGATGTAGGAGGCGCAGTACGCCACCACGTTGTAGAACATGAGCGAGTACAGGCACGTCAGCCGCTGGCCCGGCATCAGCAGACGGTCGCACAGCGTGAAGAACGTCAGCTGCAACACAGACGTAGGCTCAAGAGCGATCCCAGGACCTGCTACTAACCAACAGCCGTTACTTCCTCATATCAGCTATGCAAGACATATTAAGTATTATATCATCTTGTACACTCTACTCTGCTGGCACGTCTGATAGATCTGTAGTTGGAAATGACCACTTAGGATAATCAAAATATCCACGGGTGTACTGCCGGTCTACAGTGTCCAACGGGCACAATATATCGGCGATCATACATATCGCCATCATCAGGTGGACTGACGGACTTAGCTCCTGTGAACGTGCCGGTACGGAGATCCGTATGCTATGGCTGCTCCGCCGACAGCGGAGGGAGTGCGCCGCGGGCGGAGGGTATTTAAATCGGCCGCCGCCGCGACCGAACCCAGTTCCTCCTGAGCAGCCATAGTGTACGGATCTCCGTACCGGCACATTCACAGGAGCTCAGTCCGTCAGTTCACCTGATGATGGCGACATGTATGATAGCCGAAATATTGTGCCCGTTGGACACTGTAGACCGGCAGTACAGTGGATATTTTGATTATCAAATACGCCGGGAGAAACTCACGACCACTTGGATGTTGGTCTGTTTCTCGCGTAGATGTAGCGTAGGCGTACTAATCTGTAGAACTCCAACACTAGGCGAACAGAGATAGACGATTGAACTGAAACCGATGAATTATATCAGTTAATATAACAATTTAAAAAATGGATTTCGGCTCAACTTTTTTATCAGTACATTAGTCTGAATGGCCAGGATTTTTAGAGATTGGTACATTGTTCGCACATCCACTGATAAGCAAAACCATTGTGACTACTACCTACGGCAAGATTGAATGGCACTTGCAGTGTTGCTGGCACGGATACGACAAGGAAAGTACAGGACAACTCCATAATGATATTCCGCCGACACTATTTCTTTAAATTTAAACCAATATGATCTACACTTAAAGAGTCAGTTTGGACGAAGTGGAAACTGTGTGTTAGGAAGACGTCAGGCGAATTATAATGCTTTAAAAAAAAAATTTAAAGGTATGTTATGCGTTGATATTTGGTGGATTTAAATGTTTCGGTGCTAAGTCTCACTACAACGACCTTGTGTCTCCGTCATGATTTTCATTATTTGCTCGGGATTATACAGAATAGAATAGATAATAGAGAAGGGTAAATGTATCAAATTGAAGTAAGAGGTGCTGGTCCAGAAACGACCAATTCGAAAGTTATAAGCGAAAATCGTTCTAATACTTCTGACAGTGGAGTACATGTACCGGTAGTGCTATTGCTGAGATTCTGGGGTAGGCGGGTTTCAGAGGTGGAGAAAAATGTGGAGCAAACTTGAGCTATAAAATGCGTACCTTATTCGCAATGAGCACTCGTTCATTTTCGACACTGCGAAACACATCTCTTCTAGTGAACAAGTCTGGAACCGCGTGACCGCTACGGTCGCAGGCTCGAGTCCTGCCTCGGGCATGGATGTGTGTGATGTCCTTAGGTTGGTTAGGTTTAAATAGTTCTAAGTTGGCTCTGAGCACTATGGGACTTAACATCTTAGGTCATCAGTCCCCTAGAACTTAGAACTACTTAAACCTAACTAGCCTAAGGACATCACACACATCCATGTCCGAGAGAGGATTCGAACCTGCGACCGTAGCAGTCCCGCGGTTCCGGACTGCAGCGCCTAGAACCGCACGGCCACCGCGGCCGACGTAGTTCTAAGTTCTAGGGGACTGATGACCTCAGAAGTTAAGTCTCATAGTGCTCAGAGCAATTTGAACCATTTTTGTTTTTATTTTCGCAGTGAGAATGAAGTGTTTAGGTGAAATTTGCTCCAAAACGCAGAAAATAAGGTATCCTCATGCACGCATGACATCGAAGTGATACCTGTGTGATACTAAGATAGCAAAGAAAATCGCCACTGTGGATACTTCGGAAATAAGAAGCGAAGGAAAAGAAACATGTATGGGATGTTGGATGTTCTTCCGAACGCTGTCATGCTACTTTTAGTCTCGATACTTTTCTCTTTTGTGATCTGTCAATACCCTGTAGATGGCTACCGTGATGTTCCAGCTTCCAGCTTTGTTTTTCTCTGTACACCATGACGAACTTCTTACAGTGTTTAATTTTACAGCGTTCTTCACGTGAACAGGATGGCCATAGTCGTTCCCTAGATTATTATTTTATTCGTCACTAAGAGATGCAGGTAGATGTATCAGGAACTCCAGATTATCCCATGTAACCACACTCCAGGAGAACACCTCCGCCATTCAGCATCTGCTTCTACAGCGCACTGTTCGATGACAGGGATGCGTCGCTTCGTGGAGTAAAAAATGTAAATGTAGTGTGGCATTGTTAGCTGGGATATCCCGGTGTGTGGTTTCAGCTTTCTATCAGAAATGGTGTTCTTGTTCCACGCACACTGGCCTTTTTCCTTGCGGATATGTGTGAGTCGCGTCGCATATGTATTGTAGAGTGTAGGTGAACGGAATGGATGTGTGCATAGTGTATTGTTGTGTTTGTGTTGTACGATGATGATGAGAGAAGGGAGAGGGTGAGATCTGGTGCCTGTACATAGCCTACGCCTCTGGAATAACACCAAAACAGACGCCGAGCTTAACGTCCCCAACCGGTACAAGAAAGATCGGGAGAATGAGGACAGGCAAAAGTTGGTAGAGATTCGTGCTGCTGTAAAAAGAGCGATGCGCGAAGCATACAACCACTACCACCGTCATACCTTAGCAAAAGATCTTGCTGAAAACCAAGGAAATTCTGGTCTTACGTAAAATCGGTAAGCGGGTCGAAGGCTTCCATCCAGTCACTCACTGATCAGTCTGGCTTGGCAATTGAAGACAGCAAAAGGAAAGCTGAAATTTTAAATTTAGCATTTGAGAAATCTTTCACGCAGGAGGATCGTACAAACAGACCGCCTTTTGAGTCTCGTACAGATTCCCGTATGGAGGACATAGTGATAGACATCCATGGGGTTGTGAAGCAGCTGAATGGGTTGAAAATAAATAAATCGCCGGATCCTGATGGGATTCCAATTCGGTTTTACAGAGAGTACTATACTGTATTGGCTCGTTACTTAGCTTGCATTTATCGCGAATCTCTTGCCCAACGTACAGTCCCGAGCGACTGGAAAAAGCGCAGGTGACGCCTGTATATAAGAAGCGTAGAAGGACGGATCCTCAAAATTACAGACCAATATCATTAACATAGGTTTGTTGCAGGATTCTCGAACATATTCTCAGTTCGAATATAATGAATTTCCTTGAGACAGAGAAGTTACTGTCCATGCATCAGCACGGTTTTAGAAAGCATCGCTCCTGCAAAACGCAACTCGCCCTTTTTTCACATGATATCCTGCGAACCATGGATGAAGGATATCAGACGGATGCCATATTCCTTGACTTCCGGAAAGTGTTTGACTCGGTGCCCCACTGCAGGTACGAGCATATGGGATTAGTTCGCAAATATGTGAGTGGCTCGAAGACTTCTTAAGTAATAGAACCCAGTACGTTGTCCTCGATGGTGAGTGTTCATCGGAGGTGAGGGTATCATCTGGAGTGCCCCAGGGAAGTGTGGTAGGTCCGCTGTTGTTTTCTATCTACATAAATGATCTTTTGGACAGGGTGGATAGCAATGTGCGGCTGTTTGCTGATGATGCTGTGGTGTACGGAAAGGTGCCGTCGTTGAGTGAGTATAGGAGGATACAAGATGACTTGGACAGGATTTGTGATTGGTGTAAAGAATGGCAGCTAACTCTAAATATAGATAAATGTAAATTAATGCAGATGAATAGGAAAAAGAATCCCGTAATGTTTGAATACTCCATTAGTAGTGTAGCGCTTGACACAGTCACGTCGATTAAATATTTGGGCGTAACATTGCAGAGCGATATGAAGTGCGACAAGCATGTAATGGCAGTTGTGGGGAAGGCGGATAGTCGTCTTCGGTTCATTGGTAGAATTTTGGGAAGATCTGGTTCATCTGTAAAGGAGACCGCTCATAAAACACTAATATGACCTATTCTTGTGTACTGCTCGAGCGTTTGGGATGCCTATCAGGTCGGATTGCGGGAGGACATAGAAGTAATTCAGAGGCGGGCTGCTAGATTTGTTACTGGTAGGATTGATCATCACGCGAGTGTTACGGAAATGCTTCAGGAACTCGGGTGGGAGTCTCTGGAGGAAAGGAGGCGTTCTTTTCGTGAATCACTACTGAAGAAATTTAGAGAACCAGCATTTGAGGCTGACTGCAGTACAATTATACTGCCGCCAACTTATATTTCGCGGAACGCTCACAAAGATAAGATAAGAGAGATTAGGGCTCGTACAGAGGCATATAGGCAGTCATTTTTCCCTCATTCTGTTTGTGAGTGGAACAGAGAGAGAAGATGCTAATTGTGGTACGAGGTACCCTCCGCCACGCACCGTATGTTGCATTGCGGAGTATGTTTGTAGATGTAGATGTAGAATCAACAGACGGATCACCGTCAGTAGTCTCAGGTGCCCTCACTTCATGAGAGGTTTGGAATTTAATCCAGGACACTGGCGCAAAGACTGGCGATCAGGAACCTTACGTCATCACCTCTCCTCCACTTGTCGGCCAAATACTAGCACTGCAGGATTCGAATCGACATTTCTCCAGTCGAGAACCACGTGACATGCATGCGTTAGCGATCTCTGCTACTTAGGCGTTTGTCTTCTGGGATTTTCGACGTAACCGTACCCTGCGATCGACGTGTACCAAAGTTACATGCTCATCTGCATGACTGCTTTTGTAATTCACACTTAAGTACTTGGGAGGACTGTTCGGCCATGGTTCCCGCACTCCTGGCAACATCGTTGAATGGTGATATCGACTCTATTCAAATATCGACCTATTCGCTGATTACTCCAATCGGTGCCTTTGAGCCGAAATACACGTTCTTTCTCAAAGGCCGCTATCAAACGCGATGATTTCACGTGTGTGACTTATCACGCGCTCGATTATCAAGTCAGCGGCTGGTGCAAGGACGGAAGCCGTATTAGTCACGAACGCGTCAAACAGTAACTGTTCTCCATGTCGTGGCCAGAGGAGTGCACACTCTCCAGCTCAGGAGATATCTCTAATACAGTTAACTGTAAGCTCAATTTCAATCATAAATATTTAATTACATTCACTTTGTGAACATCAAAACCGTCACACATCTCGCAGAAATCGAGTCAAAATCTCATTGTTTTGAGTAAATCTGAGGAACAAATAGTCGTCTTTATCGATTAATTATTGGTTTATGTAGGAAAAATGCTCTATTCGAAAGAGGCTTGTTCTTAATTTCTTGGACCCACAAGTTGACTGCATGTATTTCCAGCTACGATTTATAGTGGGGGTATTAGTACGTATGTTTTTCTAGTTTATTAGTTATCGTGTAGTGAAATCAGTGCCAAATGATATGCCAGAAGGAATTAATATCGTCCCAAAAGGAATGGCCACTGCATTTATAAAGCATTGGGCCGGCGTTCGTAACCGGGGCTTAACAGAATTGCCTGGAAAAGGAAAAATCGTGGGCTGGAATCATACCTTGGGCATGTGTCTGTGATTTGAATGTGCCGTTTCTGTATATCTGTATGTGTATTTACGCATGTTTAAAAGTGACAGAAATGAGAGTGTAAACACCGATGGCCTAAAACATCAAGATCACCTGCTTAACACGGTGTTCTACATTACTGCTGCAAGCCTGCGTGGCGTGGTTTCGATTAGTCCTCGGTAGGTTTCCAGAGGTACGTGTTACCAGATGTCTATGCACGGGTCATGCAATGCCTGTAAATTACGGCCGATGTTTTGTAGGCACGGATCTGGCGCCCGATAGCGCCTCAGATGCATTCAGATCAGGCAACTTTTGTGCCCGATATGTCAATGTGAGTCACTATCATGCTCCACGATTCTAGCCTTATCCTTCCGGAAGATGCGATCCTAGTCAGGGAAGACTACATGTATTAAGGATGCAGGTGGTCCATAATAATGATCACGTAGCCCAAGCTGTCATAGTGTCTTCGATTACTACCCAGGACCCGTGGAGGCCCAGGTGAATATCCTCCATTGTATAATAATGCCCCTACTCGCTTGCGTCCATGCCGCGCTGTCTTTGACGAGCAGCCTTTCGCCTACCTGGCAGACGGCGTGTCTGATTACTATCATGGACCTCGTATAACAAAAAACGGGCGTCATCGGTAAGGGAACATATTTTGATTCTCTGTCTGCCTATCCTTCGGCAGCTGTGGTCTTAACCCGCCGGATAAATACATAAGTCAAAATTGTTTTCAACATGCAATGAATAGTGCCAACTCCGTGTAGTAAATAGTGTAGCTTGTAGGGGGTGAGAGAAAGAAAGGGGGATAAGGATGTAGCGTCTTCTTAGTGATCATCATCATCATCATCATCAGCCAATTCAATCATTAAATGATGTGGCCTCTTCGAGTCTTGGATTCAGGTAGGCTTTCACCAGTCTTCTCCAAGTGGGACGGTCTTGGGCAGTTCTCTGCCAGGTGTTACCAGCGATCTTCTTGATGTCTTTGTCCCATCTGTCTGGTGGTCTTCTTCTAGGCCTCCCTAGGCCTCCGGTGATCTCTCGGACTCCACTCCGGTACTAGCTTCGTCCATCTGATGTCTTTTCTTCTTGCGACGTGGCCAGCCCACTGCCATTTCAAGGAACCTACTGTCTCTAAGATGTCGTTAACTTTCGTCACAGACCGGATGTCATTTGCCCTTTTCCTATCCTTTCTTGTATAGTCCAGCATTGATCTCTCCATGGCTCTCTGTGCTGTCCTAAGTTCCCCTTTTGTAAATGAGTTCAGTGTCCATGTCTCGCAGCCATTCGTCATCACAGGAAGAATGCATTGATCAAATACAGCTTTCTTCAGATTTACTGGCATTTTTGATCTGAATACTGTTGAATTCTTCCCAAATGCTTACCAGCCAAGCTTGATGCGTCGATAAATTTCTGGCCTTACGTCTCCCTTCATATTTATAATCTGGCCAAGGTAGACATATTCACTGACCTCTTCTAGTAGACTGTCCTTGAATTTCACATCTCCAGCTGGGACCCTTTTGTTGGACATTACTTTTGTTTCGTCACTCTAAACAGCGGTTCCTAGGAAATGCTATATCATTCTTACAAGCGAGTTCTGAGGGATCTTTCCGGATGTGGTGTTTTCATTACCTGGCTGGTCCTAAACGCCAGTTACCTCTCAGGAAGGTATTTCTGCGCTACTGACGTTCTTCTTCAAACGAAGGAGCTTCTCTAACCTTCTTAGTGATAGACGCCAGAAATTCCTCTTACTGTCAGTATGTAATGCTAGGTTTATAATGTCAGAGATTAAGCAAAAACCCTGCTTTTCGATTCTGTGTTTCCCAGAAACGATAGCAAGACAGGAATTATCTATTATCCTTCCCTTTGTACAAAAGTAATTTTGGACCATGTTAATTTTAGTGCAAAGCCCTTTCTCTGTTATCATTGTCTCCAAAATGGTGATGAAGGTTAGAGAAGTTCCTTCAATTGAAGAAAAACGTCAGTAGCGCAGAGATACCTTTCTGAGAGGTAACTGGTGTTTAGGACCAGCCAGGTAATGGAAACCTGCCACATCCGGAGAGTTCCCTCAGAACTCGCTTGTAAGAAAGATATAGCATTTCCTAGTAACCGCTGTTTAGAGTGACAAAACGAAATTATCCCTAACCTGACAGTATGCTATTTCCTCGCTGCTACCAAGGTTTTAAAAACGGCCCAGCTGCGCCACACTTTTGCAGTAAACACGTAGCGCCTGCGTGGTCAAAATCCATCACAGAGGACTTCCTGGTAGGCGCCATGTTGGCTTCATGCATTTATGGCTTCATGAATTTATAGCAGTAGCGAAAGCCCTTGAAATTCGAATATGATATGTAGTATTCATGAGACGTAAGTGAGCTACATGATTGTCGCGATCGGAAGACAACTGCCGTCTGCATAACACGGCGAGATGCTACGGCCTACAGGCTAGGTAACGTGCTATCGTGCTCCGCTGTTGCTCTTCGTTGCTAGTATTTACCCTCCCTCCCCCTTCCCCCTCCCTCCCCCTCTCCCTCTCCCTCTCCTACTCCTACTCCCTCTCCCTCTCCCTCTCCCTCTCCCTCTCCCTCTCCCTCTCCTTCTCCATCTCCCTCTCCCCTTCCTTGGCATCACTTTCTAACTTCTATTTTTAACTGATGCTCGATCACATGTGAGACCTGATATCCAATATAATTGCGCTCTTCCCTCCCAATTTCAGTATTCAGTATTCATCTTCTTGTTTGTATGTAAATCTTAAATAAATTGTACATCTCATATAATGAAGAAATTGGCGCTCGAACCGCCCAGATAGCCGTGAGCGTTAAAGTGCCGCTTCCGGGACGGGGAGGTGCGCCGACACCGGATCGAATTCGCCCGGCGGGTTACCGATGAGGGTCGGTCTGCCGACCAGCTTGGTTGTGGTTTTTAGGCGGTTCCCCTCATCCAACGAGCTGAGTACCGGGCGGTACCCAAGTCGCGCCACAGTTACACGATTCGCGAGCATTTAGAAAAATTTCGCTCACTTTCACATGTATAACATTACGTGCAGACAGAGTACACCTATTCCTTCCCCGGTAGTAAAGGGGTGGCTACAGAAAGCGCATGCGGCCACCCATTAAACTAACCATATGCCATGTCCGTTAATAACCATGCCGACACTGCCCAGATGTGGGACAAAGGCACAAGAAAAAGAAGAGTGAAATTGGCGCTACCCGCTTTGTTATGTCTATGATACTGCCTTCTCGTTCACCTACTCTGATTAATTGATGATCAAACTGTTTGATTCACGGCTGTAAGTAGGATCGAATAAGATGTTTGCATGGCCACAGGCCACAGTATCACCTTCTCTGGGTTCCACCCGTTAGAGGAAGTGTGTGTGTGCGTGTGGGAGGGGGGCGGGCGAGGGGGGGAGGAGACATGTGAGATGTGCCGCCACCAGTACTCACCTGGTTGATCATGGAGAGGATGTTGGCCATTTTCATGATGCATCGCTCCACGCGTTCAAGTGGGGCGTACACCTTCCACAGGAAGTTGGTGACAGGTTCCACTGCCACTGCCCACCATCCAGCAAGGCCCGATAACGCTGCAGACAAAATGAACGCCATTCGTGATTTCAGTAGTAGCTTGTAAAGGAAAATTTAAGGCATAGGTATAAATTTTACCGAATAATAATAATAATTTAATAAGTTTCAGTTGCAAAATACTGACACTAATTACGAGGGGACTTCAAAAATTAAGTTACACGAGAGTGGCACAGCGTCAGAAGAGAGTACATCTTCCGGGTTTCCTGCATACACAGTTCTGCCGCCGTGCGGTTAACAGGTGTCTAACAGTATGGGATAAAACGGCGGGGCAACTGGAAACGGACTCCAAAGCTGAAGTAAGCGGGACAGTACGATTCTGGCAGGCAAAACGTCTAAATTGCACGCAGATTTCACCGTAAAATTCTGGTGGTATGTGAACAGTGTGCAATGTCGCGCGTAGCGGTAGTGAAATGGTGCCTATAACCTGACCAATGCCGCACATACGTAGGTGTTAACGATCATAAGGCAAGGCCTTCAATATCGTTCACAAACGCCAATGTGCAGGCAATCGGGGAACTAATTTTGCAGCAATCGCAGATTTTCTGGGAATGAGGACGTTCACACAAGCGTTTCTCGAATGGTTCGGTGATCATCGTCTATCGTCGAGGAACTGAACGATTTATAGAAAGTTCCGTCGGTTCATTGCAGAGACTTGGTGACTATGTTTAAAAATAGTATTATGTATCTGTTTCACTTTGAAGAGTAGTGTAGCATTCAATAAAAGTTACTTGGGCAGCTATAATAATGTGTAACTTACTTCCCGAAGTCCCCTCGTATTTTGCAGAAGAAAGAGAAACTGGTAGAGGCCAATATCAGGGAAGCTCAGTTTGGTTTCCGGAGAGATGTAGAACCCTAATACTTAACTTGGAATTTAGAGAACGCTTCTGACAATGTTGACATCAATGTACTCTTTGATATTCTGAAAGTAGCAAGGTTAAAATACAGGGAGATGGTTCAAATGGCTCTGAGCACTATGCGACTTAACTTCTGAGGTCATCAGTCGCATAGAACTAATTAAACCTAACTAAGGTCATCACACATATCCATGCCCGAGGCAGGATGCGAACCTGCGACCGTAGCGGTCGCTCGGCACCAGACTGTAGCGCCTAGAACCGCACGGCCACTCCGGCCGGCCATACAGGGAGAATAAGGTTTGCTACGACTTCAGGGAAGCAAGGCTGGTGTTATAAAGTCGAAGGACATGAAGGGTAGTTGAGAAGAGAGTGAGATTGGATTGTAACCTTTACATTGAGCAAACAATAAAGGAAACCAAGGAGAAATTAAAATTCAGGGAGAAGAAACGAAAACTATGAGGTTTGCCGATGACATTGTAATTCTATTAGAGGCATAGGGCTTAGAAAGGTAATTTTAAGGAAATGGGTAGTGTCTTGAAAACAGATAATAACATGAACATTAACAAGACGAACAAAGTAAAACAAGGGTAAGGGAACAGAGGCGAATTCAATCAGGTGATACTGAGGAAATTACATTAAAAAATGAGACGCAAAAGTAGTGGATGAGTTTCGCTATCTGGGCATCAAACTAAGTGACATTGATCGAAGATGACAGAATATAAAATTCAGACTGGCAATAGCAAGAGAAGAGATTCTGGAAAAGAAAAATTTGTTACCATCGAATGTAATTAGTTTTAGGAAGACTTTTCTTAAAGTATGAGGACTGTAACGTTGACGGAAGTGAAACATAGACGTTTATCAGTTCAGACAAGAAGAGAATTGAGGTTTCTGAAATGGTACACTAGAGAAGAATGTTGAAAATAGTGGGGGTTGTTCGAATAACTAATAAGGAGGTACTGAATCAAAATAGGGGGGAAAATTTAGGACACAGCTTGACCAAAAGAAAGGGTCAGTTGATAGGACGTATCAAAAAAATGGCTCTGAGCACTATGGGACTCAACTGCTGTGGTCATAAGTCCCCTAGAACTTAGAACTAATTAAACCTAACTAACCTAAGGACATCACAAACATCCATGCCCGAGGCAGGATTCGAACCTGCGACCGTAGCGGTCTTGCGGTTCCAGACTGCAGCGCCTTTTAACCGCACGGCTTTCGCGAAGAAAAGGTATCACCCTCGCCCGAAGGGGTCTCCCAGGCAACAGTGTAACAAGACTCTATTTAGTACTGTCTAAATAACCAGTATGTAGTCAAACAGACCTAGTAGCCCTGCCTCTACATACATAAAATACACGTCCATATGATTTCAGTTAGTTCATTTATTACTTGTTCCGTAGACCATATTCGCGATAAATGTTATGACGCGGAACGTGTGAAGCGCGCACACACACACACACACACACACACACACACACACACACACACATGACTGTAGTCATGTGTGTGTCTATTTTTGACGAAGACCTTATGGGCCGCAAGCTTTATGTGTGACAGTCTTTTTGTTGTGCCAATTTGCGGCTCAGCTTCTCCGCTATATGGCGAGTGGCAACTTTCGTTTTCATAATTAAGTCTTTTTTTTTTTTTTTTTTTTTTTTTTTTTTAGACGTAGTTTCAGTGTTCAGTGGAAGATGGACCTCCCTAGTTCTGTAGAGGGAGTAAACAATAATTTTAGGTGGCACGATATTAAGACCTGCTGTTATTGAATATTCAACCATCGGACATTGTACATAACTATAGCGGTTATAAGAAAATAAATATTATATGGCGCATGTATAGATAAATATCAGTCCAAAGCGACTGTGGAGCTACAGGTTCCTACACAATGCATGGTCCGACTGATTCCTCTGGCGAGCAAAAGAAATGCCCCCGCTTGTTGACACTGGCTGTCAGCTGCCTGTGGCGCCAATCGCAGCTCTTTAATCTTACCCGCATCACTGCCACACGCGGTTGGAGTGACATCAAAGGCCGCTTTCATCGCACAATTAAAATACGCTTTATAAACGTCTTCTTCAATCCGCAGGCACCTCTCTCCAGAGGCGCAAAGCGGATTCAGAAATATTTTCGTCGGCGACGAAACGTTATATCTGGATAGCAATGTTCGGACCTAGCATTGATCTTCACGGTGGGTAGGATGTCTGATAAGGAGAGCGAGTTTATAGGAAAATGGAATCAGTGCAACTGTGGGTCAACACGCCGTTATTTACGACACCTACAGCACCGAAAACATGAGCATCTGTACCAACGGTATTTAGAGCACTTTTGCCTTTGCAAATAATTTGGGACTTATTCCCGCTTTTGCGTCTGTATAAAACCTTACTCGAACTAGACGCGTTTTGATACATTCAAAGCATATTCATTGTCCGCAATAACTATTGTAGTTTTGTATACAAACCGGTTTAACGAGATCATAAACAATTATCATTTTTAAAATAACTTTCAGTACTCATGTTTTTTCACTCCTATAACATTTCCAGGAGTTCTTCTGTACAGAGGCGTTCTTTCTTATCACACTACACTGCACTGACAAAAATTTTTCTTTATTTACATTTTTGTATGTATTTACATTCAGCTCGAGTAGTTTATTTCGATCACGCGCAATGCGATCGTCTTTTGTATTGTTTTGTGGCTGTGGGAGTGTCTGCTATCAACACCATCCGGTTCTAGAGGGCTTAAGTGTTATTCCTCTGCATATTTCTATGTAGCGGAAAAGCAGAACGTCAAAGCCACAAAAACAAAAGACAATCGTACTCCACTCGATCAAAATAATGTACTGTGCTCAAATTACACGAGGTGGATGTGGAAGTATAAAAACATATAAATGAAAAAAAAAGTACTGTGTATCAGTGAATTACGGAGTGCAAAGAATCGAACGTATATGTATAGAAGATCGAACTGAAATAACGTAGGAGGCAAAAAGAAAAAAAAAAGTGAGTAACAAAAGTAATATGAAACACTAGAACTGTTTATCATCTTGTTAATTCGATATGTAAACAAAACCACAATACTTTTATAGTGATCACTGGAGATACTTCAAATAAAGCGAAATGTGTCTGCTCTAAATAAGACCTTATACAGTTGTAGAAATAGAATAACTTCAATATTACTTGTAAAACCGCGATTGCGGAAGAGAGAAAAAAATATTTAAATAGTGCTTTTGTCTTTATTTGACAGAATTTTATTTGATACGACCCAGGTTTCGGATTTCAAAGCCCGTATCTAGTGTTATACTGTCCCAGAAGAGTTATTACTGCATTCTGGTATAAAGGGCGGATCGAATAGATCCGCTGTACACGATGTCGCTTGCTCGGTTGCTCGCCTTGATCCTGCCACACATGAGCGATCTGCCGAGCAATTTCAGCCAGTATTACGACCGCCACTGTGTCTAAAAGTTCTGCTATGGAAAATAGACTGCTATGGTTAGTAGCAGCATTTGGAGTTGATCTCCGTATCCCCACGAATAACTGCAGAAAATAACGCTTTTCTTGGGAACTGTAGGTTGCTTTACAGAATACATTACATTTTTCACAGACGCCAAGTGGGCTGTGTGAATCTTTTTAGTGTACTAATACAGTTTGTTCTTCGTTTATTAGTCCTCGACTTCCTTTTCATTAGTTTCGTAGTTTAGCTTCAAGTATTCACACAATTTGTTTTGCAGTCTTTTTGTGTCTATAGCAGCTCTGCTGATTATCTTAACTCTTGTTGTAAATTTTGTGAAGGAGAGTCGGATCATATTAAATGACAAGCTACTTGAGTATAGCTGTATAACAGATTTGCCCTGAACATTTCAATTAAAATTTTCACTTAATATTTCGGTACGTCATTCCGTTTAGAGGTTGAATGATGCCTGTGGTTATTTCTTAAATAACTCAAAAATCATCGGATGGAGCCGGGTGTACCGTTACTAGTGCTATGAACTTTCCATCATTTCTAAAGCACAAACATAAAAAATGCTAATCACTGCAAAATAGGATAGTGTATTTTGTATTAGTTCTTAATATAAGTGGCAACTATGGCCTCCACTTCACTTCTCAGAGTAGTTAGTGGTCCCTGAATAACTACAAATTGTAATGGATTAAGTTCTTACTCACCATGGGCAAAGTGAAACGAAACAAAACTGCACGAACACGCCTAATAACTAGAGATACGAATAGCAACCGGATTGATAATCAGAAAGGCAGTAATGCTGCAAGCAAGAATCACGTGCGATCCACCGGATTCCCTGGGACTTCAATGCGACGAACGATGAGCCACCGATTGCAGCGATTTGCCTACATAAGTGGTGATCTATGAAGCGATAGTTCTCTCATCTAGCAGCATGTCAGTCTTTTTTGTCGATCGGAGAAGAATCAGATTACAAATTAAAAAAAAAAGATCTCGATGGTGTTTGACTGTTATTGATATCGATGCTGGTAAAATATTGCTCTCAAGAATTCCAAGACTTTAGAGAATGTTTGAATTTTGTGTTTTAAGGCTACCATTCACTGGTAGATGGCAGTGGCGTCGTTTTCAGCGAACTAATTGACTAATTCTTCATAGTTCAGCCAATTTTCCACGAAGTATTTTAAATAATACACGCAAAGTTTCCTCGTAAATCAGTCTGCTGTTAAGAAAAGCAGTATCGAAATCTCTACTGCAGTCCCAGGGACTAGCCCGGACATACAAAAAGACGTGAGCAGGAGCCTTCAGTATACATACCTAGAGAGAGAAAAATTAATAACATAGCTTTCATTTACCTACTAAAGCATGACTACAACTTACATTTTATGTTTGTATGCAGTAACATTCTTCTATTATGCTTTTGACGGATGATGAACTCAGTGTAAGTGCTAATGGCAAAAGATATTTTTATGTGGTACAATTACAGTTGAACAATTTTCGGATTTTTTTTTTATTTTTACTTACACTGTGAAACCTTGCTTCTTGCCAAAATTTCATGATTCTAGGTCAGCGGAAATTACATAAATCGCCGTATCTTTTGATTGATTGCCGTAGAAGGTTAAATAATTTATGACGCCAAGGGACCATAAACCTTAGTATATGATAAAAACTTTAATTTGATGCGTCTACCGGCTCCTGAAGAAAAAAGGTCTTAACAGTCAGACAGACAGACATATAATGATGATGTTTGGTTTGTGAGGCGCTCAGCGACGCAATTATCAGCTCCCCTACAAATTCCTATCACTGTCAAGTCTCCCTATTTTCCCATATGATCACGAAATGATGAGGACAACACAAACACGTAGTCCCTGGGCGGAGAAAACCCCCGACCCGGTCGGGAATCGAACCCGGTACCCCTTGATCTAGAGGCAGTAACGCTAACCAGTAGACGGAGAGCTGCAGACACAGACGGACAAAAAAGTGATCCTATAAGAATTCCATTTCTACCGATTGAAGTACAGATGCATAAAGAAGGATATACATGTTATGGTACTACAACTATTCTACATTTACGGCGCTTACAACATCGAGGAACGAACAGAAAAAAACAAGGACATACACTCTAAGACAAAAAGAAAGACGCACCACGAAGGAATTATCCAGATGGGACATAAATCAGTAGATGTGATGTTCATGTACAGACAAACAAGTGATTACAACTTCAGAAAAATTGAATGATTTATTCAAGAGAAAGAGCTTCACAAATTGAGCAAGCCAATAACACGTTGGACCACCTCTGGCCCTTATGCAAGCAGCTGATTAACTTGGAACTGACGGATAGAGTCGCTAAAGTGAGGGATATCGTGCCAAATTCAGTCCAACTGACGCACTAGGTCATGAAACCCCCGAGCTGGTTGGAGGGATCTGCCCATAATGCTCCAAGCGTTCTCAGTCGAGGAGAGATCCGGCGATCTCGCTGGCCAAGGAAGGATTTGGCAAGCGCGAAGATGAACAGAGGAAATTCTCACTGTGTGCTGAAATGTAAGCCCGGGATGGCTCGCCAAGAAGGGCAAAAAACAAGGCGTACAATGTAGTCGACGTACTGCTGTGCTGTAAGGATACCGCGGATGACAACAGAAGGATTCCTGCTGTGAAATGAAGAGGAACCCCAGACCATCATTCCTGGTTGTCGGGCCATATGGTGGGTGACGGTGAGATTGGTATCCCACCGCTGTCCGGAGCGTCTCCAGACACATCTTCGCCGGTCTTCGTGGCTCAATGCATCTTCACTGGTCATCAAGGGTCAACCACTGAAGACAGCTCCACTCCACTCAAAAAGATTCCAGGCCGAATATGGTCGACGCCCTTGCAAACGGGATTGTTGGTGTACAAAGGTCAAGGATAGTCGGCGCAAGGGGCGCCATGAGCTAGCCCCTTTTCCGTGACCCGTCTGTTAGGTCCTTGTACTCACTGCAATATCAGTTGCACGTCCGATCGACGATGATGATGAATCCGGGACTGTAAGTGCCTCTCTGACGACTGTCCTATCCTCACGTTCTGTCGTCTCTCTAAGTCGACCATTTCCTTCTTGACACTATGCTCAACCGCGGGTCACCCTTTCCTGCCACCATCACTGAATAGTGGCGTATCTTCTATTCAAATGTCGAACGATTCACCGATTACCCCACCCAGCTTCCTTCGCCCAACTACACGTCCTCTCTCAAATGCTGACATCTGCGTGTATTGTTTACGATGAGTACACGGAATGACTTTATGCCCTGGAATCAAGATGTCCTTTGTTTACTATCCTTGGCAGCTGCGAGGTGACATTGTGCTGGAGCATCATACATTCTTCTATCGGCCGCCAATACTACAATTTTGTTTTTCCAACGATACCTGTATTAATATATTTATATATTTTTGTGACCAATTTGCATAGCTCGTTCGTGGTGAGTCCAGCTCCCCCCCCCCTTCTCCCCCTTCCTAGAGTATACTGTACTCAACATTGGCATACTCAGCGTTTGTAAATACTTGCCGTATGCTTAAACGATGCTGGGAAATTGGCCAACAAATCACAATCAGACTCAGAGTTGAAAAATTCAGTTAGTAAACTCATACACAACTTCACAACTTGAAAATGACACTCGATAAACAAAACCATATCAAGTGGGATACCAACACGCAAAACGAAAAATTATCTCTGTAACCAGCTGTATCTCTGCAACCAACTGGCCACATGCTATATGGAATGTTTTATTAGAATTAGTCTTTACTGCCACCTCCTAAAATATTTACTAATCCTCCAAAAGCATCCTATATAGTCTGTAATTGGTATTAATAACTCAATGAATACAAAGTGTAGAGACTCAGCTACACTTTCCTTTCACTAATTTGACAGTATGCAGAAATGGTTACATAGATAAAGGTATGATTTCTCGTTTAATAATGACAATATTTAAACACGAACGCGCAGACAAGTCAGTGAAAATGATCCAACGGTGTTTGCTGCATCAATAACTCAATGAATAAAATGTAGCAGCCACCATTTTTGGATCATTTGCGGTTACTCACTAGTTTCAATCCGAATGTTGTGACTCATTTTCGCGACAGTTAACGCCACATGCATAACTAAAGAGGTACGCCATCTGTTCCTTCCCAAACGTTCTACGTGAGTGGTACATCAGTGCAGTGTGTGCATCCACATACATACTCTGCAAACCACTGTAAACGGATGGAAGAGGGCGCTTAGCATTATATCACATCTTAGTGTTTCTTCCTGTTCCATTGCGTATGCAGTGCACTGCATAAAGACCTCTATGCGCGATGTAGCTGGTGTAATCTTGTCTTCACGGTCCTCACAGGAACAATACGCAGGGAGCTGAAGAATGTTTCTAGGTTCTTCACTTGATAATGGTTTTCCAAACTTTGTAACAAGGTTTTCGAGGTATAATTGGTGACTATCTTCCGGCGTCTGCCAACTCAGGTTGTTCAACATTTCTGTGACGCTCTTTCGTAAATCAAACCAACCGGTGACCATTCGTGCTGCCCTTCTCTTCAGACGTCCAGTAACGACTGTTGGTCTTATATAGTATGGGTCACACACTTGAGTAGTATTCTCAGATAGGTCACACAAATATTTTGTAGGTAGTCTCGTTTGTGGACTACTCGCATTTTATCTCATAATGTTCGGACACAGTACATGTTCTACAACCACGCTGCAGGTCGATGGCAGTGATATTGGTCTATGATTCAACGGATTATTTCTATTTTCTTTCTTGTATACTGGTATGATATAGGTAAATTCCAGTCTTTAAGTACTGACTTTCGTCGAATGAGCGGTTGTAAATGTATTCGGGCAAGGTACACACGATAACTGAATACTTTCAAGGTTTTTCTCCCATTAAATGAAGAGCGAAGACCTGATGTTGAGTTAGTTCTACTGAATGGAGGAAAGCAATAATAAAATGAAACGTCCGCTTAGAAAAATTATACATGACTGTGCTTGAACTGACACACAATATTTTTAGCGCAACGCAATCTGACTTTCAAAAATCTCTACAAAGGAATGGTCCTGACTAACATTAACTTATACCTTTCACAAGTCACTTACCTTACAAAAATCTTCGTTACTCAAACTACTGCAATACAGCGAGCGCCACTACTGCCTGCTAAATAAAAGATTCAAACCACTGAAGTCACTAACTACTGATAGGCATAGTTAGCAAATGAAAGATTTTGATAGAGAACAAACAATGTATTTACCTTACTAGTGTTCAAAAGTCATAATATATATAGCAGTTCATGACATCCAGTCTTACAAATTTCAAAACTCTGCCATTTATCTCCCCACATCCACCACTGCTGGCAGCTCACCTCCAACTGCGCAACGCTATGCGCTGTTCACATCCAGCTGCCCAACACTACAATGGCAGACAATAATGCAAACTAGCCACAGACTGCACACAGCACAGTCAGTGATTTTCATACAGAGCGCTATGTGGCATTATCAATATAAAAACCTAAACAGCCTACTTACATAGCCCCCATGCTCCCCACAAAAAATTTTACAAATTGTTTTGGGCAGTGGCCAATACAGATTTGAAAAAAATTTTCATAATTACAATAACAAAGAAATCAAATGCACACACTTACTGACACAATGTTGGTCAAAAGCTAAAATTTTCTCACAGTCCATAAAGACAATCCTGATCATTCTTCACAGTAAAATTGCAGTGTTTTTCTCAAAGTCTGACCAGTAAAAGAAAATGCACACGGAAGTAGTGGATTTCCATGCAGTCTTGAAGAAGTAGTGTTGTCCTTCCAACAGAAAGGCAGTGCTGACTCTTGACATGCAGACAGGTAATGGGCCACAACAGAGCAAACCCACAGCAGAGTCAGTCGAAGTTTTGAAGAATACTGGTTGGTAGGTCATCACAGAACAGACCCACTGTAGTCCTGGTAGAGATTATGGTATTGGTGGGCCACCAGAGCTGCAGACCCACTGCAGTCCTTGTAGAAATAATGGTACTGGTGAGTCATCAAAGGTGTAGACCCACTGTAGTCCTTGTAGAGATGGCCAGCAGCCAACTGTTGCGACTGTGCAGGTGCACAGTCACCATCGAAGAGTCTTGCGGAGAATGTAGCAAGTCCATAAACCACCACTTGCCAACTCACAAAAAATTTGTTTGAAATGTCCTTAGAACCAGCAATGCTGTTATCCAGTCCCTTGCTGAATTATTAACACACGTGCAAACACTAGCAGTCCCTACTTCTCACATATTGTCCATATACTATGACCAACAGAAACGTGTGCAGTGAAATGTAACTTACAAGTTACTTAATATGATGAACTGGGGTCAATTACTATTTTATAACATAAGAATACAATAACAAAGGTACAAAATACATCATTAAAGAACATAACAATACAGATAACATTTGTAGTAATACGGGCTTTACAAAAGAATCGAACTAACATATACATCAGTGTTACAGGAATTATGACATAAGTAAATACATAAAAGATCAGAATAACTTTTGAAACATCAACTTCACACATGAGCATTAAAACAAAACAGAATAAATAATGTCTTTACAAAGTAAATAACATATTATCAGAAAAAATCTACAACATAACTCTTATTAGGTAAACACATTAAGACAGGAAAAACACAAATTCACATAGTGTAATAACACAAAAATACAGGACAGGGTTTATTTTCAGTGTGACATTTGGTACTGCAGTCCACCCCAAAACTTCATTCCATATATCTTTCCTCTTATTTCAACATTTGTTTCCACAAAAAAATTCTATCCAAGCATGCTTTCTGTATTTATATGCTCACACATTTCTTGCCTCATTATTTATTTTCCATTATTTTACCTCATCATTTATTTCCAAGAAAATCCTACCTAAACCTGTTGTCCCTAAACCCTACTTTTTTTGTTCATATCCTCTTTCAAAATACTTTTTTTGCCAAACCATTTTCTTATAGCTTCTCAATGCATTTCTTCCAATTCATCACAACTTGTTCTCTTATATGGCCTGCCCCATCTTAAGCTAACTTAAATCTACTGAGCTCAGATGCTAAACTAAGGGATGAGGCAATGCAGCAGTGCAAAACAATTAACACAAACAGCAATGATAAAAAATGCAAATTGGCAAAGCAAGCAGCATAAATTAGCAAAGCAAATGCAATATTACAACTAATATAAGGCAATGCGCAACAAAAAAGAAAAATAAATCTGTAGTAAAACTGGCTTAACAGAGTAATACAATGTCAAATTCAGTAACATTATGCCTGGCAAACAGCAGCAGCAAATGCAATAACTTATATCTAAACATGACAAAGCTCAAGCAGAAAAAATATTACAGTAAAAATGGCCATGTTTAATACCTATGTCACATCTTAACACTAGGGTGATGCATCACCTTAACTTACACTACTAAATAAGTTATCCAGTCATTGACAAAAATTGTGTATACAATTCCTGTGAAGGGAAATGTCTTTTTGTGCTCCCTCGTTTTTTTTAAGTAGATTATAAAGTTATTATTTACTGGATCTGTAGGCATAAAATATTTATATTAGTACATCTATAAAATTTTATTTTAACCAAAGCTGCAGTGCAGCTAGAAACTAGATATTAAACAAAGTGAGGAAACTCTCAACTAGAAAGACAGTGGATGTAAAATGTTTCTCATCATTTCATTAGGCATTTTAGTAAATATCATAAATTAAGAGCTCCACAGTGTAATCATACGTTTTCAAGTTTGAGCATGTCGTATTTGCGATGCTTTCTACAAAGAAATATCAATAGCGAGGATAATGGCCTTCTTTTTTCTCCACCTGTGCCTCTGAAAAGTACACACTACTGACTTTTTTCCAGGTGACTGTCGCTCAGATGGGCCTCAACGGCACATTACGTGAAGGTCATTTACCTTCTTTACTGAAATATTTACGGCAGCAGTTTCCACTACAGTGACAGTCTCATATAAAATAAAAAAATCAAAGGTTAGAAATTTACATTAGAAGTGTGTAGAAACAAAATCTCATATATAAAAGTGTCCAAAAAATTTTCGCCGGCATTGTGATACATTCACACATTTACACACATTTCATAACTCTTAAAGTACGATTCTTGGTTTCGAACATCCTTTTTCACAAATCAGAGCCCCTAACCACTACTCATTACTCCTTACCTTATTACACATATACATATTCGTCAACCCTTCTTCAATATTTCATCATAATAAATACATAGCATAATCAGATTCCTCATACGGCATCATCACATTGATCATGAACATACCTCAAAAGCATAACACACATCGTCGTCGTAATAATAAGATCGTAACATCTCAGTCTAATCTCAAAAACGTCATAGCTTTCTGCAGTAATTTCAAAACCTAAAGAAAATTCTCTGCTCATTTCAATAGTGTCATCTACCTCAAACGTACTTTAAAAATCATGATCTCATACCAAATACATCATTCAAAGCTCTCAAAGTATCACAATGGTTCTGAAAAAATATGAACAGTTCACAAAGTACAGACAAAATACAATTTTGTAAGTGTAAAGTAATCCAACTGTGTGATTGCGTAAACATCTGTCAATGATGTAGTAAAAAAAAATTTTTGTCTCTCTCAGTTAAATGATCAGATAGCTGTGTAATTTATGTGTTAGAGAATATGGTACCAATGTGTAAAGTTGTGTAAGCAAATACCTTATTAGCTAGGGCTCCTTGTGCTTGCCAAACACATGATACACAAAGTAGGCGTGTACCCCCCTGAGGATTAATGTAATTACACCCTCAGGTGTTACAGATTACAGCAATGGAATGAAATGTATCACGGAAAACTTTCTTTGTAATTCAAAAATCTTGAAAAATAAATGGTTCAAGTACAAAATTAATCACTCAAATGTGTGTCCTGTAGCGCTAAATGTGCGTCTTGCTGTAAGATAATTCTGTGGAAGTGTCGTAGTTATTGTCCCCTGTAAGCAAAGTTCTGCTGAAGTCAATGTACTTACCTCATCATAAACTAAAGTGAAATGCTTTGCGTATAGATATCGTAGTTATTATGTACCTTACCGTGATCAAGAAAGTACTGTAATGTGACGTATTGTTGTGCTACGAAAAAGGCTGTCTCATTGTAGCTATACCACAAAAGTTACTACTAAAACATGTTTTACTTTCCAGAATAATACAGAAAAACTGTGCAGATATAAAACAGAAACACCGCAAAAGCATCATTGTAAATTGTCACTCATTAGTAGTGTCGTGATAAAATCGTGTAGCTGTCACATAAACTAACCACTGTGTCATCTAGTATCTCACAGAAAGTACTTTAAATCCAGAATGTATTTTCAAGTAAACCAAAATGTTGCATTAAAATCTCATTAGCAGTACTGGTAAATGTTCTAAGAATGTGAGCCTTATAGTCGTTACGTAATCGTGCAACTAACAAGCAAGAATGTACACACACAATAACACTGTGTCGTCTGTTCACAATAACAATGCATTCGTAATTTCTGTTTAAATAAGTTCTCTTGGTTCTTGACTGGATATTTAACTTCAAACATTGTTGCATGTTAACAGATTCTAAGTCTGAAAAAGCATACTAGTAATGTAAAGTGAAAAGTTATATGGCAAAGACAAAGTTAAAAAGCAGATTATCTTTCAATAAACGGTTATACATGTGAAATGTGGTGCAATGCTTTACTCTTCCTAGAGGTTCAACTTGAACGCAATTATCATGCGGTATACGTCAGTAAGGAATGCTAAAATTGCTCTCACGGTTAGCGTCTATGTTATTTTTCTCAAGCACATCCGGCGCACGCGGCTGCCTGCGGTGCGAGTCATTGTCTGTCTCTTGTTGGCGCGTGTCGTTAAGAGGATTTGGAGACCTAACTTCTACAAATTCACCTTGTCGAGAGGGCCTGCCCTGTTTGAATCCCGCCAGTTCTGATGAAATTCAGGTCTGTCGTTACGATCATATCGTCTGTCGTCATGTCGGTAGATTCCATAGTTTCTTTCTTGTCGGTCACATAGTGGAGAATTTCTCCCTGAATCGTAACTGCGCCCTGAACTGTTGCGCCTGAAGTTATTCTGTCTGCCTTGATAATAATTGTTTTAGTTCACATATTGTCTGTTTCTATGATTGTCTCTGTTATATTCATTACTACGGAAATGCGATCTTTCTCTGTAACTCTTACTACTGTGTCATACGGGTGGTGTCTATTTTGGTCACGATTTACATTGTAAGAATAGCCTTGTCATGTCCAGTTGTTATTTCTTTCATCGCGGAATTGTGACGGATGTGACCGTTAATTGTTGTGTTCCTGTTTTCGCGTTCCGCGATTGTCAGTGTCAATTTCCAATTCTTGTAACAGTCCCTGAAAAGCTTCAATATCGTCTTTGCAACGTACTGCCAAAATAATGTGTCGTAAATGTTCAGGTAATTTGATTAAGCAAATGCGGATGAGTTCTGAGGGGCTGTATGGGTTTGACAGGTACTGATTCTTGTGCAACATGTCTTCAAAATATTTCAGATTGTTCGAAATGTTTCATCATTATGATGCTATGTTTTACTCGGTCTTGTGTAGCTTGAGACCAATATGCTGAGAGGAAGGCATGATAAAATTCTCCTTCACTGTGACAATCGTGAATGACCAATCGCATTCTTACAGCTGGTTCATTCTCTAAATAGCCACACATAAATTCTAATCTGTGCTCTAATGACCAGTTGGGAGGAAAACAATGAGAGAATTGATGAAGCCACGCTTGTGGATGAATGTCGTTGCCGGAATTCTTAAATGTTTTGAATTTACGTGTAGTAATGAACAGCTTATAGTCAAAATCATCATGTCGGCAAGTCGCAAATCGGTCATTGTTACTTCGTTTCGGCGGTTCCATCTCAAAATTCGGTGTACCTTGCCAATTTCTTTCTTAATTTCCGAAGTGCCTCGAGTTATTATTTTGTGGCTGTTCCGTATTTCTATGTCCCTCTTCCCGTATTGGAGCGCGAGTGTCGTCTGAAATATGTAATTCTTGTATTACCTGCATCAACTGATCTTGTACTTCCCGGATTTCTCTTTTGTACTGTGTATTGATTTGATTTTGTTTGAATTTTCTAATTTGTTCATACTCTTCTGTGTCAGTGAAGGCTACGGGTCTTGTGTCATTCAGATCATCATCTACTTTTGTAGATAAGTTAGTGAACTGATCCAAAAGTTCTGCTACTTTCTCCGATAGTGAACACATTTCCTCAGTGTGTTTTTCTGAACCAAGTTTCAGAGTGTCCATTTGTGTTGAAATCGAATCTACTATGTCCTTTAAGTTTTCCTGAGTTTTTGCAAGTTGCGTAACCGAATTGGTAGATGCAACTGAGTCAATTTTAGCTTGCAAGGTGTCGTGATTTTCATGAACAATAGTTTGCAGTTCCTTTATGGCTGCTTCGTGATTCTGTAATGCATTTTCACGCCGCGAAAAAATAGATTGAAAATGCTCACAAATTTATGTTTTTACGTCATTACAGACTTTTTGACATTTCGATTCAATGTTATGTAACTCAGTAGTTAAATCTTCACGTGTTTGTTCAAGTGTGGTGTCTAACTTTTGAAGATTTTGTTCCATTGTGTCTAACTTTTGAAACTTTTACTGTGTTTGTCTCTAATTTTGTTCCATTGTGTCTAACTTTTGAAAATTTTGTTCCATTGTGTCTAACTTTCGAAGATTTTGTTCCATTGTGCCTAACTTTTGAAGCTTTTGCTGTGTTTGTCCTATTTGTTGTATTAATTGTAATAACAATGCACTGGTGTCTGAAACATGTTCCTCAGTGCTTTTCGGCAGTGAATTTGCACCGGCAAAATTCACATTTTGACAAGCAGAAAATGTGTCTTGACTTATTTGAGAAAACGGTGAGGACCCAAAACCTGAATCTACAGTATTTGCGAGATTGTGTCCTGTCATTTCGGATTCCTAAGGCGAGCTATTGCCGACTGATCGATCAATAATGCTTCCCTGTTTTCTAATTGTTTCACTGTCTACGCCATTGTTTGCCGCCCGCTCCATTTCCCTATGCACAATTACCAAATTATTACTTTGAATGCCTGTTAATTCATTACACAGTGGTGCTGATAAGCTACGCTCGTTGTCACTATTATTTCTCAGTTTACTTTGGAGCCTAGTGTTACGTTTTTCACACGCCATTATTGACACAATATTTCACACGATAACACAGAAAAGCACAATTTGAAGAGCAAAATAAGAAAACACATCAACATAACACTGAAAATAATATCTCGTTAATTGCAAGCGCAGCTGCGAAATACTTGGTGCAAATCTACATGCATGCCACAACTGTTTTACTGTACAAGAATGAAAAACTACAACTACAAAGAAAATTCTCTCTACAATTACGCGCTATCAATGAACAAAGGCTGCACTAATTGCACAAACTACAAGAAAAAATCAGAAGATTCCAGTGAGGTATCCTCGGCTAAGGGTCGACATATGAAACGTCCTCTTAGAAAAATTTATGAATTACTGTGCTGATAAACCTCTTACATTATTTGCTTTTCAAACAGCTGAGCAAAACTGAACGTACTCAAACATTCACTGAAGTGACACACAATATTTTTTAGCGCAACGCAATCTCACTTTCAAAAATCCCTACAAAAGAATGGCCCCGACTAACATTAACTTATACCTTTCACAAATCACTTACTTCACAAAAATCTTCGTTACTCAAACTACTGCAATACAGCGAGCGCCACTACTGCCTGCTAAATAAAAGATTCAAACCACTGAAGTCACTAACTACTGATAGACATAGTTAGCAAATGAAAGATTTTGATAGAGAACAAACAATGTATTTACCTTACTAGTGTTGAAAAGTCATAATATATATAGCAGTTCATGACATCCAGTCTTATAAATTTCAAAACTCTGCCATTTCTCTCCCCACATCCACCACTGCTGGCGGCTCACCTCCAACTGCGCAACGCTACGCGCTGTTCACATCCAGCTGCCCAACACTACAATGGCAGACAATAATGCAAACTAGCCACAGACTGCACACAGCACAGCCAGTGATTTTCATACAGAGCGCTACGTGGCGTTACCAATATAAAAACCTAAACAGCCTGTTTACAAAAGTTAACGTCCCGTCTTCGTCGACGTCAACAGAGACAGAAGCTTCAACTGAGGTAAGATGGGGAAGGAAATGAACCATGTGATGCTGAAAGAAGGACCCTTAAGTGATTTGGACAAATTATCGAAACTTAAGTTAGATGGCTGACACAGGATTTGATTTCTAGTCCTCTCAAATACGAGTACTTGTAGTCCGCCACAAAGCCCACTAGTCTTATTGACTGGAACGCACCATGAGAGTGCAGTATAGACATTACGACGTGCTACCCAAAATTTTCAAGAATATCCCTATAAAATCAGAACTTTTACCTTCCGCCTTAATTTCCACCGTCATCTTCAAAGTAGTCCTCTATGCCTCTGTGCAACGCTTCCAACGATTTTCCCATTTTTCCATTGTTGAAGGAGTTCTGGAAGTCTGATAGCTGAATCGTGTTCAAAATTAGTTGAGATTCCGCTTCAATCTCTCCTTTGAAGTAAAAATTCGTCCTTTCGACCTCAGTTTCACTTCCTGGAAGAGGAAGAAATCGCAAGGGCAGATCATGGTAGTAGGGTGTGTGGGAAACAGCTGTCATATTGTTGTTGTTTCTTTTTTTTGTCAGGAAATCCCTCACAGTGAGTGGAATGTGTTGAGTTGCATTCTCATGATGCAGCACCCACTCTCTATTCTATCTTCTCTTAGGCCGTTTATGTCTACCAACTTCCCTCAATCTCTTCCAAACATCACAGCAGACCTTCCTTATGACCGTCTAACGACATGGAAGAAATTCCTTATACCCAGTTCCATTAATTCAAAAAAAGAAAATCATTTGCATTGACCTGACGTCGCTGCGAACTTGGTGCGCTTTTACGGGACGTGGAGAGGATGGTGTCTTCCACTGCGAAGAATGCTGTTTGTTTCATGGCCAAAACAGTACAGTTTCGATACATCGGCAGTTACGAACTTGAAGAGCAAACTGGGATCATCTCAAACTGCTGCTTACTGTTCAGTGCATACCTGAACCTGCTGCACTCGTTGATCGGCGTTGAAAAATGAGGAACGAATTTCGCTGCAGTTCATCTAAAGTTCAGTTCATCAGCCAGAATGCGTTGACATTCCCGTATGAAATTCCAACGGTTTCACAAAAATTTCTGCCTTCTGCTCTTGTATATCACTTCACACAATCTTTCTTCGAGTTATGCACGATGACTGCGGCTCCGAGTGTCTGTCATCCCCCAAAAAAAAACCTCTATCTTTGAACGGCTTAAACCACACAAACATTCTTGCTTGGCGCAACGTTCGCTCACCAAAAGCATGTGGTGGGTTTCAGCTGCAGTTCTGAAGAGCTTAATATTTCACTGAAATTTATTCCTGAAATGCAACTTAACTTTATGTACTACCTAAAGCAACATATGAAAATTTGTGCCGGCCTGGGACTCGAACTCGGTTTCCCAGCTTATCGCGAGTGGTCGCCTTACTACTTATGCTATCCGAGCACGCTCACCGGACCGACCCAAACTTCCATATATCACACACCTACCCACTCTGTCTTATAGATCATTAATTCATTTACCCACATTCGCACTCACGCTCTGGCACAAATTTTATGTCGCTTTAGGTAGTACATCCGCCCCAATAGCTGAGTGGTCAGCGCGGCGGTCTGTTACTCCAAGGGGCCCGTGTTCGATTCCCGGCTGGGTCGGAGATTTTCTCCCCTCAGGGACTGTGTGTTGTGTTGTCCTCATTATCATTTCATCATCACTAGTGGAAGGCAATGGGAAACCACTACCGGAATCACTTCCCTAAACGCTCATGCGGTGGACCTTGACGAGGCTTCCCCCGTGACAGGACCTGCCGTAAGGCAGCACACAAAGTTTTAAGTTTAGGTAGTACATCGATACCTATTACAGGTAAGTTGAACTTCAGAAATAGATTTCAATACGTGAAACTGTACATCTATATGTACATCCACATGGCTACACTGTAATTCGCAATTAAGTGCCTGGCAGAAGGTCCATCGAACTACCCTCAAGCGCGCGAGGAAAGCAAACACCTAAATCCTTCTGCACGAGCCCTGATTTCTCTTGTTTTGTTATTTCTCTCTATGTAGGTGGAGGCAAACAAAATATTTTAAAACTGTAAGGAGAAAATTGCTGGTTGAAATTTCATGAGAAAAAAAATGAAATGACTGTGTGGCGGCCGGCCGCGGTGGCCGTGCGGTTCTAGGCGCTCAGTCCCGAACCGCGCGACTGCTACGGTCGCAGGTTCGAATCCTGCCTCGGGCATGGATGTGTGTGATGACCTTAGGTTAGTTAGTTAGGTTTGAGTAGTTCTAAGTTCTAGAGGACTGATGACCTCAGATGTTAAGTCCCATAGTGCTCAGAGCCATTTTTCGATTGTGTGGCATTGTTGGCTGGGAGGCCCCATCCGGGGAAGTTCGGCGGCCGAGTGCAAGTCTTATTTCAATCGACGCCGCAATGGACGGCTTGCGTGCCGGTGATGAGGAAGAAATGATGATGGGGACAACACAACACCCAGTCCACGAGCGAAGAAAATCTCCATCCCGGCCTGGAATAGAATCCTGTTCCGCTGCATGGTACGTAAGCACGTTACCACTTTTTTTAATCACATCTTTGTTACTATTATTATTCCACAAAACAGCAACAAAAATGGCTAGCTTACAATGAAATGACATAAATAAGGTGACGGATAATTGCAGTCATAAATTACAGCATTCATAGAACGAGGAATGATATTCAGTCTTTAGCAGTAGCACACATTTAACATCTTCACTGTCACCTTCAACTGGTGGCAGTTCACTCAGCTAAGTAGGCGGACATTTCAAGAGAAGACCCTGTCAGAACGAAAAAGTCCCTTGTTTAAATGACTGCCACCGAAATTCGCGTATCGTATCCGTGCCACTGTCTTCCCTATTTCGCGATAGTACACCACCAGCTGCCCTTCTTTGAACAATCCTATCTGATGCGGATCCCACACAGTACAACCGTACTCCAGAAGAGGGCGGCCGAATGTGGTGTAAGCAGTCTCTTTAGTAGTCTTTGGTTTGCTTTCCCCCCACAACATCTATGTGATGGTTCCAATTAAAGTTATTCTAACTGTAATCTCTAAGAATTTAGTTGAATTTACAACCGTTAGACTTGTGTCATTTATCATGTAACCGAAATTTAGTGGATTCCTTTTAGTACTCTTGTGGATGACTTTAAACTTTTCATTAATTGGGGTCAATTGCCACTTTTCGCACCATACAGATATAAACGGTAATTCGTTATCAAATATAAATACTTAATACAATTCTTAACACAGATCCTTTGTTCCTTCAAGTCAGTTATTTACAAATTATCAGATACAGTAGAACACGTTGTAATGAAATCAGGACAACGTGTACACCGATGCACTCCGGGGCTCACGAGAAATACAGGCCCTGCAACGAACTAGTCGGCTTGTCTGACGCACTTCGCGAACGCTTGGTTTCACGAAGGGTCCACGGGAAATCAATATGTAATTGAAAGGTATCCGTTTAAGGCCTTAACTTTGTCATGTGCTATCGAGAGCTTGCATGCGTTTAAACCCCAGTCAAGAATTATTGAATTCGTCTGAAATAGCTACTCGTCCCGTGCCGGAAACGGTTCTGGCGCACATAAGACCTGCAGTGTCACGTGCTATGACGTACACGCCCCGGCCTTTCCTTCTCGTGGGCCTCGGATACACTCATAATGACGTCACGTGACAGGCTGAAGGACACAACTAGAGGCGTCTAGCGACGGAAGTTTGTGCTGCTGATTGTTTGGACACTATATTCAAATTCCAGGAATTGTTGAGTAAAGCTTGTGTATTGAAGGGTAGGGTAATCGGACCAGGAAAGATGCCAAAAAGCAGAGAGTGGGCACGCAGGCGCTGCATGTGCTGCGAAATATCACTCCTGGTCGAGCTACAGATTTCAGATTAAACCGGCATTGACCCAGACTGGTGAGTCGAGGCCTATAACCCGGCTGCAGGAAAGTTATCGCCTACCGAGGCGTAATCATGAGATGTCTGCTCGGCAACTGACTTCAACTCGCAGCTGAACCGTGACCATTCTGCAGAAGGTCTACAAGAAGCACTCAACTTATCTCGTTCACTCGCTGCCTAGAGGTTAAGTGAGAGGACTAACACGTACTTTCGCGAACACTGGGGTTGCGGCACTCTCTGCTGCTGCGCGGTTTTTAGAGGGTTAATACGGCTTGTATTTGCGCCAAATGTCCTCAGCCGGCTGGCGCGATTGTTTGCCAAATTTCTGTTTACTGCTGCTTTTTGAGGGCCTGGTCACGGGGTCTCGGTAACGCGCCGGACTTGGATCGCGCGTGGCCGCCCCGCCGCGCCGGCGGCATCTTCTCTATGTTTACATCTTCTGCGGCGCCGAACCCGCCGCCTTAACTGCTGACCCGCGGAGTCAATTAGCATCTATTTATTTGGTGCTTTGACACGCCCTTATCTCGTGCCCGAGTGACTCAAACGTGTCAAAGTAATAAATATAACTGAGACAAATAGAAGACACTTGATATATTCCACAGTCGATGTCATTGCGATGATCGTCGTTTCCAACCAAGGATTCAGAGATGGAGGTCTGCTTTCATCCACCTCGATATGGTCCAACTGGAGGTCTTCTCCTATACTACTCCGCAAGCCACCTTAAGGTGGCGGAGGATATATCTGGTACCACTTTCTTATCCCCTCCCCTTTCCTTGTTCCATTCCCGTACGCTTTGTGCGAAGTGTTATTGCCGATGAACTTCCGTAAGGTCTCTCTTTTCTCTGATTTTCTCGTCGTACTTGTTTCGCGAGACGTTTTTGAGGGAAAGTAATATGTTGAAGAATGAAATTTTGACTCTGCAGCGGAGTGTGCGCTGACATGAAACTTACTGGCAGATTAAAACTGTGTGCCGGACCGAGACTCGAACTCGGGACCTTTGCATTTCGCGGGCAGGTGCTAGTTGTGCAAGTTTCGCAGGAGAGCTTCTGTGAAACTTGTGAGGTAGGGGACGAGGTATTGACGGAATTAGAGCTGTGAGGAGCGGTCGTGAGTCGTGCTTGTGTAGCTCAGTCGATAGAGCACTTACCTATGAAACGCAAAGGTCCCGAGTTCGAGTCCTGGTCAGGCACACTGTTTTAAGCTGCCAGGAAGTGGCATGTTGCCCGACTGATGCGTAAGGTCTTCTTGAGAAATGTAAAATGATTTATGTAAGTTTGCTGAAGTTTTTAGTTAAAACTCGACGAAATATAAACAGTTTAGATGAGTGGTGTAACTCAGGTATGCTACTTAACTTTTTTTTCCTCAGTGGCCTGGAATTCTTCACATGAACTAGATTTTCATGTATAATCTGTTCAGCGTGCTAAGTGAGTTGAGTAACAGGTAAGCCTTTATACTTTTCGTAACACTGTTTTACTCAAAGCGACACTGATGGTCCATCGCAAACATCAGATCAACAAGCCCCGCAAGTGACGCACTTGTATACGTTTTCAAACAATTACATGATTTTTGATTAGGACAGAAGCTGAAGTAATGAATTAAAATGTGTGCTTAGAGTGGGAATTGAACACGGGTCTTCTGCTTACTAGGCACATGTGCTAGCCACTACATTGTGAGTAACGCAGCTGCAGAGATTACCCTATCCAATGCTCTCCCCAACACAAACTTTAATTAACACCTCAGCCCAACTTGACTTCCCTTCTTAAATCATCAGTATTGCTGACACTTTATGGTACTGAAGCAGCACCCCAGCTTTGTACATAATGGGGGTAACACTGCCTGTACTTCGGGCACAGCTGACCTGTTTATCTGATGGGATTAGATTTTCGTGTATGTAATGAGGAAGTCCAGCCTGTTCCTCAGGTATAGGTGATCTTTCGATCTGATGGACCATAACTTCAGCTTCTGTCCACCGAAGATAAATTTCAGACTTAATATGTCTCCGGGAAAATGTAATTCCATCAAATTACATGACTGTTAGTGTTACAATTTTAAGAGATTACAGCTAAAAATTATCACACAGGAATGTTACAATTTCTGTTATCTGTTTCATGCATACAATCTGGCCAGGAAACAATGTTACCACATAGATCCACATTAAATAAGCAGAATGCACACCAATTTAATAACTTCATTAATTACTTTATGACGAAATTAAGTACAGTATTACTACCTCGTTTTCGATATACATATGATTCTAACTTTTTATTGGTATTAATATTCGTTTTATCTTTTACACGAAAAACGTCTTTTGATAATTCGTTTACATATATTGTTTCATTATTTCGCAACGTCTCACAATTATTTCGAAAATTAGTGATTTTAGTTAAATACTTAAGTTAGACAGAAGAATAACAGCAGTACATATGTTAACCCAAACTTTGTTTTTTCTATTTTTGGCTTACAAACGAAAATGAGTAACATGGTGTAACATGATTTTATTATGTGCTAATTAGAACAGAGAGTAATAATTTCATACGTTCCTACCAACTGACTGAATCCTGTAGGTTTAATATGTTACTATTTCATAATTATTTACGTCTTATGTTAATCACATGTTGAGGTTACTGGTTCTGACGTAATAATTATCTTGTTAATTGAAATTTGGGGCTGGCTGCTGTGGCCGAGCGGTTCTAGGCGTTACAGTCTGGAACCGCGCGACCGCTACGGTCGCAGATTCGAATCCTGTCTCGGGCATGGATGTGTGTGATGTCCTTACTTTAGTTAGGTTTAAGTAGTTGTAAGTCTAGGGGACTGATGACCTCAGATTTTAAGTCCCATAGGGCTTAGAGCCATTTGTACCATTTTCTTTTTAATTTTTTTTAATTTGGGCGATCACTTACCATTAATTAACTGAGAACAGTGGGACTGGACTGTACAATAATCCTTCCAAACTGGTATGTTATGTATCATGACTCTTTCTTGAACGTACGTCCTCGGAATTTTAACCAGTAAACCTCGCTTTATCATCTGCCACGGAAATTTATTAAGGATCTCCGTAACGCTCTCTCGACCATTAAACGATTCCGTGACGAAACGCGCTACTCTTCATTGAATCTTCTCTTTCTTGCCCGTTAATCCAACCTGATTAGGTTTCCAGGCTGATGACCAATAGTCAAGAATTGTTCTAATAGGTGTTTTGTGGATGAATTTTTTTTTCTTTAAGATTCTTCTTGCCTATTTACGCCCTACAGCTTACATTTATTCACGTTCGGGTTCAACCGGCAGTCCCTGCATCAATCACGGTTTGTATCATGATCACTAACTCCACTTTCATCTTTCATGCTACTAAATAAGTCCACACTTAGATACGAATGCCTGGCTGCTCTCTCTAGTACATTTTAGGGAATACCGCATAAATTTTCTTTCCATGTATGGAATCCCTTCGTATATTTGAACGTCGGTAGCATAACACCTTGCATGTTTTACAAAATAGGATGCACAGTGGCAAAATACGAAGGCTAGCCAGAAAGTGCCCTCCGTTCAGATGTAAATAAAACACTTGAATAACTGAAACAAACTTAGTTGAAAAAATTTAAAACTATTGCTTTTTATTACGTCTCTACACAATCACCAATCAGATTTAGGTATTTAGAAGATCTCTTAACAAGTTGACGAATTGCCTCTGCACGATTTTTTTCTGAGTGAGAGTTTTGGAGCCCAACAAACACAGAACATGGGGTACCCTAATCTTCACGATCTCGTGTAAAACTTTCCGAGAAATCTGGGGGAGATGTCGCACGCATTAAAGATATTGTTAAATTCCGGTTTTACACGAATCGTTTCCTCAATTTTCTGTACTAATTCTATGTTGGCTGCAATCTAATGGCCACTTCTATCATTATCATGAGAATTCGTCCTTCCATTCTTCAACAAACGACGTTGTAGACGCACAACACGCTTAGTCATCACATTCGATCCTTATACAGCACAAATTTCGTTATGAATGTAAACGACTTTGATATATTTTACCGCTAAAAACCATATTGCAGAACGGATTTTACTTATTGTTGGCTAGATTACCAACGATCTTTCTGAACGGCTATTGTAGGTGAACGAGAAGTAATGCGGCTTTGTCGCTATCGCTATCGCAGCGCTGAGCACACTTTACTTCGTGAGACATTTGAGCGACTGGTTGCCCTCCCCAATCCCCAGCTTCTCGTCCCCTCCACTCTTATCCATGAGACATGAAAACGGAGGTTCTTTTTTTTTTCGGAAGCCATCGTATAATGTTTTCATACACCATGTTGGCAGCTGAAGGAACTCCTAGTATTATCAATTTTCTAACATCTCCCTTTTAAGTAAACCCACATTCAATTCTGCCACCTTTACTTTTTACACGGCGTCCCGAACTTGTCTCCGAGGTTTCTGCATAGAGTAGGCAGACTCTCTCTTGGGCTGTTGCCTCCCACTCTGTATTCGGACGGGAGGGAGGGAGCAGGGAGCAAGTAAATAAGTTAAGGTTTAACTTCTGTCGAAACGTAGTGTACCGTGGTCCTCCGGCATTCGCCTAAGACGTTTAAGGGAAGTTCATTGAAACTTATTAAATAGCACGCAATACAGAGCCAGAGATTATTTATAGAACTCAGAATAGGGACTTGTAAAAAATTAACATAAATTAGTAGTACGGATCGCAACTATCACTTTACAATATACAGTCAGAATATAGCGAAACTTTCTCTATCATCTTATGTCCATTAATATTTATGCGGTCAATATGAAGTTCAAGTGTGGAGGAATACTACTGCAGCTTTTCAGACAGACAGATGGGAAGACATGAGCAGCCTAACACAAAACTGAAAGAGAGAGAGAGAGATAGAGAGAGAGAGAGAGAGGGAGGAGGGAGAGAGAGAGAGAGAGAGAGAGAGAGAGAGAGAGAGAGAGAGAGAGGGCATGCGTGGGTGTCTGTATCAGCACTGAGACGGGATATTATGTGAAACGCAGCTTGCTTTATCCACACACTGTTTGTTGCAAATAGATTCTGCCTCACCAATTTCCGAAAGGTGTTCAGGAAAGTACTCATTGTAGCCTAAAAACACAGGTACTATTATATGAATTACGTTCGCAGAAATGTGACTGGCTCGAATAAATCTAGAGAAGTAGAGCCTAATTTGTTGCAGTGGATGGCGATTTTAAACAGAAGTGACAGTAACATCGTGTATGCCCGAGAAAAGGTACCAGGACCACTAATTCTCTGAAGGTACATAAACGATTTATCATGTAGGATCAGCAGCAGTATGAGGTTGTTCACTGACGAAGATGTCGTCCACGCGAAAGTGTTGTCGTTGAAAGATAGTAAGAAAATACGGGAGACTTGAATAAAACTTCCACTTAGTGTAATGGGGTGAAGCTGTCTTTAAATGTCGATAAATATAAGGTGCTACACCTATGAAAGAGAGAGAATTCGATAATATCCGATTACAAGATTAATGGTAAAATCCTGGAATGAGTAAAGAAAAAGTTCCACCTTCGATCCTAAAAGGGTCAATCGGGGCCTACTGACCGCCGTGTCATCCTGTGTCAGTGACGTTATTGGATGCGGCATTGAGGGGTACGCGGTCAGCATACTGCTCTCCCGGTCGTTGTAGGGTTTGTTGACGTCGCAGACGCTCCTAATCGGTCAAGTAGCTCCTCAGTTGGTCTCACGTAGCTGAATGCACCCCTTACCAGACCTCCCACCAAGAAAAATTCCTGGCGGTACTGGGAATAGAACCCAGTTCCTCCGCAAGGTATACAGCCCCACTGACTACTCACCTGCGGAGGCGGACATCTGGAGTGTGTGACACTGCTTAAATATTTAAGGGCAATACCACGAGATCGCCTGATGCCACTTCAAGATTAAACGGCTACGTACTAGTAGCAGTATCTACTATAGGGGACGTAAGAAGAAGAGTTAGTGATGGAAGTAAAATTAAAATCTTGTGCTGTTTAATCGTGGGAATGCTATATCAGGCGCTCCAATTACGGTACAAGTCAATTACCAATTACGACAAATCATTATGAAGAAAAAGAAAAACACTACAAATCTAGTAAGCCCCGAGTAACCACTGCTGCTTTCATCCATTTGAACCAGCTTGCTGTACTCATGCCTAGGTCTCAAAACAATCTCGAAATCCGTCCTAACAGGTCTCGGAAGGCCGAACAGTACCGGCCGACCGCTGTGTTATCTTCAACCGACAGGCGTCACTGGATGCAGATATGGAGGGACACGTGGTCAGCACACCGCTTTCCCGGCTGTTTTCAGTTTACGAGACCGCAGCCACTACTCCTTAACAAGTAGCTCATCAATTGGGCTCAATAGGGCTGAGTGCACCCCACATACCAACAGAGCTCAGCAGGCCAAGACGGTCACCCACCCATCCAAGTGTTAGCCAAGCCTGACTGTGCTTAACTTTGGTGATCTGATGGGAACTGGTGTTACCATTACGACAAGGCTGTTGGCCCATGCCTATGTCTCCCCCTATAATTCCCCTCCCCTCCCCCCCACCGCTTCCCCAGTTGCTAAGCTGGTTATTTTTTGATGCCTCAGAATGTGTCCTGCCAACTGATCCATTCTTTCTGTCATGTTGTGGCATAGATTGCATTTTTCCCTATTTTATTCCGTACCTCCTCCTTAGTTATTTGATCTAGCCGTCTAATCTTCAGCATTCTCCTGTAACACCACATTTCAAAAACTTCGATTTTATTCTTGTCTGACCTATTTATCGTTCACGTTTTACTTCTGTAAAAGACTACACATTCAGAAAATTGTGTTAGTTGTCGACAAATTTATCTCTTTTAGAAGTACTGTTTTTGCTCTTACCCATCTGCATTTTACATCCTTTCTAATTCAGCTGTCATCATTTCCTTTGCTGCCTGAATAGCTAATCTTAACTATTGCTTTTAGTGATCATTCCCTAATTTAATGCCTTCAGCATCACTTGATTTAATTCGACTATATTCCATTTACTTTTGATGATACTCATCCCATATCCCTTCAAGACACTATTCCTTCTGTTTAAATGCTCGTCCAAGTCTTTACCCATCTCTGGCAGAATTAAAATATTATTAGCAAACCTCGGAGTTTTTGTGTCTTCGCGCTGAACTTTAATGCGTTTTCCATATGTTTTCCTGTAATGTTTGGTCAATGGTAATACACCCATGACAAGACCATGGTGGAAGTAACTGTTTCCTTTTTTCCCCTTTAGCCATGTGTGTGTGCACTGGTGCACTGTATTATGAAAATGCCTGTTTCTCAATGGTGGTGAAGTGCTGGCTGTGTTGTTCCAGGACTTAAAAAACGAGGTGAACTCAGTTTCAGATCATAATTAACTCATCTCAGAAAGTACAAACTGGCCTTCTAGATTTGAAATATCGCTACAAAGGATGAACCACCGCCTATATTACGTTATGGACTAGCTCCAAAAGGTGATATAAACTCTTTTAAAATGTACCTATATACTTCGTGACCCTGTTATACTGTTGCCTATCGAAAATCATTTGAGCGACTCGAACAGTCTACTTGTGCGATATAAACATTTCCCTATGAGTGACAGTAGCATTCCATTTAGGTTTGTGGGAGATTAATTAATTCAAGATGATACTTTTCGGGCAGGATGCTGTTGCCTTTGTGTGTGTGTGTGTGTGATGGAGATGAGATAGTTGTCTTTCATTTTCTGGACGCCGTACAAAAAGGATGCCTATGTACACATGGTTGTTAGAAACAATCTTAAGAGCTTGCAGGAAGGTTGTGCTGAGAGATAACCGTTAAGGAAAAAGTCGATACGTTTCGTCGTTTCCGAGTTATTTAGATTGACATTAATCAATTAGGTCACCGTGCGAGCAGATTCAAGCATTTGCATGCACTAAAATACGGTAATGCACGAGACATTTGTGGGTCTGTCAGTTACAACTTGTTTAAACGCTCATTACCAGGGAAATATGCCTTTTTTGGAAGTGATAAAGGTATACTAGGTGAGCAAAAGCTACGTCTGTTCGGACTGAGGACACCAAACGAAGACCGCGTTTGGCCACTGTCTCTCTCTGGCAGCCTGCTTGAATTTGCGCGCGCAACGACCTTATTGGCTAACTTCAACGCTAAATAACTCGCAAACGACGGAACGAATCAAATTTTTTCTTAGCAATTATTTCTCAGCACATTCTCGACGCAACACAAAGGAATTATCCGAATGGGGTGGGAATTGGTTTATGTGATGTACATGTAGAGACAAATAAATGATTACAGTTTCAGAAAAACTGAACTCAAGAGAAGGATCTGCACAAATTGAGCAAGTCAGTAACGCATTAGTCCACTTCTGGACCTTATGCAAGCAGTTATTGCTGCAGTTGTGTCATGTCCTTCTGAGGGATGACGTGCCCACTTCTCTCCAACTGTCGCGTTAGACCATCAAAATCCCGAGCTGTTTGGAGGGTCCTGCCCATAATGGTCTAAATGTTCTCAAGTGGGGACAGATCTGGCAACCTTGCTGTTCAAGGTAGGGTATGGAAAGCACGAAGAAAAGCAGTAGAAAGTCCCGCCATGTGAGGGGATGCCATGAACGGCAAGAGACGGGACGTAGAATACCGTCGACATACTGCTGTTCTGTAAGAATGCTGCGGATGATCACCAAAGGGTTCCTGCTATGAAAAGAAGTGGCACCACAACACATCACACCTGGTTGTCGGGCAGTATGGGGGGAGACAGTCACGTTGCAGTCCCACTACTGTCCGCGGCGTCTCCATATACGTCTTCACGGGTCCTCGGCGCTCAGTTCGAAGCGGGACTCATCACTGGAGACAGTCCTACTCCAGTCAATGAGATTCCAGGTCGAAGACGTGTCTGGAGAAGTCCCGAAAGGCAATGGGGTTCCAACCTGACTGTCGCCTACCATATGATGCCAGGAATGATGGTCTGGGGAGCCGCCTTTGGTTGCCATACGCGGCATTTTTACAACACAAGGCAAGGTCGACGATATTTTACGCCCCGTTTTGTTGCTTTTCATGGCAAGCCATCCTGGTCTTACATTTCAGCAAGATAATGACCGCCGGCACACGGTAAGTGCTTCTATTGCTTGTCTTCAGGCTTGCCAAACTATGCCTTGGCTAACAAGATAGCCAGATCTCTCCACAATCGAGAAAGTTTGGAGCATTATCGGTAAGATCCTCCACTAGCTCTGGATTTTGACGACGCCAACTGGACAGAAGATGGCGTGATATCCCCAATAACTCTATCAATCGATGCTAAGCCAAATAACTGCTTACGTGGCAACCAGAGTGGACCAACACGTTATCGACTTGCTCAGTTCGTGAAGCTCATTCTCATGAATAAATCACCCAATCTTTCTGAAATTGTAATCATTTGTTTGCCTGTACATGTACATCAGATACACCTATTTCCACCCTGTTCGGATAATTCCTTCATGTTGTGTCGTTTTTTTCTTAGAGTGTATGTTATTGTTGTAGAAAAGAATTGCAGATGACACTCTAGCATTCGGTTGACGATATCACCATATTTCTTGAGCAAAGTAAAACTGATGAAGCTTTTTCACAGGAAAAAGAATTATAATCAGGAAGATATGGAAGAAAGATACATACATGTATAGATAAATTGAGGTATAATTCCACCTCAGTGCCAGAAAAGTTGAAGCTCGAGGTAAAAATGCCGGAAAGATTGGGCTAGGTAGTGGTACCAGGTGTTTACAGTGCCAACCGTATTACAGAATGCAAGCATAAGGTGGGAAAGGATAGCACCTCAGCTGCAGATCGCAGACGTGTGTGGGCTCTCTGTCAGTGGCGAGGCATAAACGAGGTGCATTCAAATCTAAGACCTCCGATTTTTTTTCTAATTAACTACTCACCCGAAATCGATGAAACTGGCGTTACTTCTCGACGTAATTGCCCTGCAGACATACACATTTTTCACAACGCTGACGCCATGATTCCATGGCAGCGGCGAAGGCTTCTTTAGGAGTCTGTTTTGACCACTGGAAAATCGCTGAGGCAATAGCAGCACGGCTGGTGAATGTGCTGCCACAGAGAGTGTCTTTCATTGTTGGAAAAAGCCAAAAGTCACTAGGAGCCAAGTCAGGTGAGTGGGGAGCGTGAGGAATCACTTCAAAGTTGTTATCACGAAGAGACTGTTGCGTAATGTTAGCTCGATGTGTGGGTGCATTGTCTTGGTGAAACAGCACACGTGCAGCCCTTCCCGGACTTTTTTGTTGCAGTACAGGAAGGAATCTGTTCTTCAAAACATTTTCATAGGATGCACCTGTTACCGTAGTGCCCTTTGGAACGCAATGGGTAAGGATTACGCCCTCGTTGTCCCAGAACATGGACACCATCATTTTTTCAGCACTGGCGGTTACCCGAAATTTTTTGGTGGTGGTGAATCTGTGTGCTTCCATTGAGCTGACTGGCGCTTTGTTTCTGGATTGAAAAATAGCATCCACGTCTCATCCATTGTCACAACCGACGAAAAGAAAGTGCCATTCATTCTGTCGTTGCACATCAACATTGCTTGGCAACATGCCACACGGGCAGCCATGTGGTCGTCCGTCAGCATTCGTGGCACCCACCTGGATGACACTTTTCGCATTTTCAGGTCGTCATGCAGGATTGTGTGTACAGAACCCACAGAAATGCCAACTCTGGAGGCGATCTGTTCAACAGTCATTCGGCAATCCCCCAAAACAATTCTCTCCACTTTCTCAATCATGTTGTCAGACCGGCTTGTGCGAGCCCGAGGTTGTTTTGGTTTGTTGTCACACGATGTTCTGCCTTCATTAAACTGTCACACCCACGAACACACTTTCGACGCATCCATAACTCCATCACCACATGTCTCCTTCAACTGTCGATGAATTTCAATTGGTTTCACACCACGTAAATTCAGAAAACGAATGATTGCACGCTGTTCAAGTAAGGTAAACGTCGCCATTTTAAGTATTTAAAACAGTTCTCATTCTCGCCGCTGACGATAAAATTCCATCTGCCATATGGTGCTGCCATCTGTGGGACGTATTGACAATGAACGCGGCCTCAGTTTAAAACGATGCGCATGTTTCTATCTCTTTCCAGTCCGGAGAAAAAAATCGGAGGCCTTAGAACTTGAATGCACCTCGTATAGAGCAAGCTCCCGATCTAGCGAGTAAACAGTGGCCGCGTCAGGGCGAGACGGGCGAGGGGAAATGGAGCGGGCGGTCGGAGTGGCGAGGAAGTGGGAGGGGGGGGGGGGGTGCTGTCAGTCGCGTCGAAGTGCTGCCAAGGCTGCTGCAGCTTCCACTAGGTTCTCTTCTGACGGCGAGCTAATTCTATTCGAATCCCATTTCTTCCTAATGTCATTTGTATAATACAGCCAACCGGTTGCAACAAGATTTAATCTGATCCGGTTTCAAAACAGACTGTAGGCGTCTTCAAAGAAAAAATCAAGAACAATTACTTATAAAAGATTACAAAACCATTAATGTAGAGGAAAAACAGAGAATAAGTGGTTATTATGCTGAGTAAATCTATGAGGTGACTACAGGGTGAAAAGTATTTAAACCGACAAACTCTGGGAGGTTGTAGGTGACATCAAAACAAATATTTTTCTCTAATGTCATTTTTTCCTATGAGGATTATTTCAGCCGGTGGAGGCCATATTACGCTCTTCAGTTTTTAGAGGCCGTATTACACTCTTCAGTTGTAGGCAACTGCCGTCCACCAGTGTAGTAGTGCATTGTCTGTGTTTACTAATGGAGCTATACACGTGGAGTGAGTACACTGACATGGTTGGTGCATACTACGTAGCGCACCACAACAGACGAGCTGCACAGCGGGTTTATCAACAACAATATCCTAATCGCCGTATCCCGCATCATACGACCTTTGCTGCTGTGTACCAACATCTGCGTGAGACCGGGTCATAGCAGATTACCTGGGCAGAGACGCCGTCACACGAAAAGAACGCTGCAATTTGAAGAAGATATCTTGCAGCATGTGGAGCGGGATCCTTCAATCAGCATTCGTGCATTTGCACGTAACATGGGGACGAATCAGACGAATGTAACAACAGTTCTTCGAGAGCAATTGTTACGTACTTTTCACTTACAGCGTGTCCACAACCTAGAACCAGTTCATTATCCATCCACAGCACAGTTTTCGCGGTGGTACCTGGAACAGTGTGAAATGTATTCTATATTTCCACCCTCTGTCTTATTTACCGATGAAGGAACGTTCGGGCGTGATGGAGTCTTCAACATGCACAATTCGGGTGTTTTGAGTGAGGATAACCCACATGCCACAGTTACTAGCGCTCATCAAGTGCGGTTCTTCGTTAATGTGCGGGTCGGTGTGGTTGAGGACTGTTTAATTGGGCCGTATCTGATACCTAGGCCATTAAATGGCAGGCACTATTACAATTTTCTCGCCAGAGCATTGCCAGAATTGCTGGAAGACGTCCCGCTCTCTACAAGACAACGCATGTGGTTCCAACATGACGGGGCGCCGGCACATTTCAGTCGTCGTGTGCGTCGATTCCTGGACCGACGGTTCCCAGAAAAGTGGATTGGCAGAGGTGGTCCTGTACCATGGCCTGCTCGATCACCAGATATTTCCCCTCTGGACTTTTTTGTGTGGGGAGAGATGCACAACCTTGTTTATGCAACTCCTGTTGCATCAGAAGAGGATCTGGTTGCCCGGATTGTAGCAGCAGCAGGAACAATTCAGGATACTCCTGGGGTTTTTGCCCGTGTCAGACAGAACGTGATCCGACTGTTTAACCTTTGATTACGTGCCAGTGGAGGCATTTTTGAAAATCTACTGTAATTGAAATTGGGTTGTGTTAATGTGTTGCCTCTTGGTCATAAAAAAATGGAAAAGTGTTTGTTGGTTTAGTTAATTTGCCACCAGAGAAATTTTCCTCTACCGGTTTAAATATTCCTCATAGGAAAAAATGATATTAGGGAAAAATATTTGTTTTGATGTCCCCTACAACCTCCCAGAGTTTTTCGGTTTAAATACTTTTCACCCTGTATATTAAAACGTAGTGACAGATGAAAACAGTTACGAGCAAAATTCTCTCGCCATATACAATAATTTCTTAAAAACATATCTAAAACCATATAAAGATTACAGATATTGGGGACTGACATAACAATGGTAGTGTAGCACACTGTACGCCGCTAAGGGCTGTACGAGAAAAGGGGCACTGCAGGCGGCATCAGACTAAACGACCCACAGACCGAGGTTGCCACAACGTGGACACCAAACAAGTCGCGCCATCTATTAATAATCGAAGGAATCAGTTGCCTGCATTAACAAAAATATTTCAAATAGCATATATATGTTCACCTCGTAGGTGAACAACAAGTATCATGCAACAAAAAATTTTACGCAAGACAATGCAATGTTTAACGTGCTGTCGGTGTGCATCAGTTCCTCTAGCCTCTGGCTAGTGGTAAAAAAAAAAAAAAAACAATCGTCCGAATTAGTTATCGCCAAGAGCGTTGAAAAACCGGGCTAAACCAGATACATGCAAGCTATCTATAATGATATACACGAACGGCTAATCATGTACGAATTATATAGCGTAAGATCTCCTCTTGCATAACTGCTCGTTTGTTGGGTCTCGTTTCGTACCTCACTGAGTATTCTACATTACCAATAATGTCTGGATTAAGTCCATACCTAAGAGGGAGTTGGGGGAGGGGGGGCATGACTACCATGACCCTCCTCCAACCCATGCAGAAAACATTTTAATAGAAGCGTTTTTATTTTTACATATCACTTTTCAAATTTCACAACTAACTTTAGGAGAATAAAATAGCATGAAAGTCTCGAAAGCAACAAGGAATTTTGGAAATCAGAGCTGCCTTTGACACGAGATTCTTTCCAGTTGCTTGCATGACGGCCTGCCCTTTTGGACAGGCTTACAGGCTGACCGGTATCATTTCAGCTGGCCTGCTGCCAACAACAAATCACAAATCACGAATGTGCCTTACGATGAAGCCATCAGAGCTTTGAAATCGACTGTAATAAATGAACAGAATCAAACACAGCTATTTGGAATTAACAGAAAAATAAAGAGAATACGTAAGTATTATATGAAACGAGTTACACACTACTCGTGAGTTCACTGGTAGAATTTGGAACGCTTAGGAAGCTGAGTGAAGGAAGGTAAAAGGGAAAGACCCTCCAATTAGACAAAAACACAATAACCGAACATAGGCAGAAACGACTCGAAGAACAGCATGCGCCTGATATACGTGCTTTCAGAGTCATAATCTGCAGACGTGCGTTAACAATAATAATGCCTGATAAAATAATGATCATGGTGAGACCACACCTCGAGTTGTTATTTTGTAAATTATAAAATTATGAAAGTTGCGAGAAGTTGTTTTGCTATTTTAGTTCTTAAATCAACTGCACTAGACAAGTACTTCTCAAATTTTTGGGAAGAAAGCTTTCCAAAAGCTTTATTTCTCTGTATCCACTTTCTTGGACGTTATACTAAAGTCATGTGCTAAATACTAATATAAACAAATTACTATTATTGCTATTAAAAGCTGAAATACACAGCATTAATGTTCCACAATATTTATTTAATATTACATTGTGAACCGGCTTGCTAGGCCATCAGGCTAAACAGACATTCCATACAACATCAGAGACAGATTCTGTCTGGGACTTCAAAATCGCTCTGATATCCGTAACACAACGAGGCGAAGCTCAACACCAGCAGAAGACATCAACGGACATCGATTTTTGGCCACTTACTGCCTACCCCCCTCACTCCAAATACCCCAGCAGTCACTCCAGTAGCAGAACAAGTGATCAAGACAGTTCTGGGTTAATTTTTAGCTTGAAATAACATTTGTATGCATCAACAGCTGATGGTGAGGAAAACGTGGTTGGAAAGCGTTTCAATGTGTTAAATTAAGGACAAAATAAATAAGGTAACGGGAAAACACAAATAATTAAAGTTTCTGTATGTACAAAGATTATTGTTTCTAAAGGTATGTGAACATTTTATGACTATATATCTATACGAAAAAGACAAAATGTAATGCTAAGTTTTACATGGCACAAAACAAGAAATAGTCTGTAATGATGTACTGAATGTTTTAGAGTGTAAACGTATGAGTATAAATCCCGGAACCCATTGGGTGACTAACTTAAATATGTTGTAATAAACAAGTTACACAGTTGTTGGTTAAGTTCTCTCAACTATAAACAAAATGATAAACTGTTATTAAGCATATTGAAATAGACGCAGAGAAGGTATTTACAAGTAACCCTTACATTACTTTCAGAGACCTAAAGCATAAGAATATGAGGGTAAAACAATACATCAAGTGAATACTGGTATACACTACTGCGTTATGTGAACAAATTACATTGAAAAATTGATGCATGGGCAAAAGGGAGAGGGGCAGAAGGAAGGAAGGTCAATGCTTTGTGAGGAATATACTATTTACAACAAGCATATTATCTGACGATGAAGGAAAAAATATTAACTGGCTGCTGCTGCTTCAGCAAGGGTGAATGGCGGAATTGTATTTTATCATTAAGGCTGAAGTCGAGATTTAGTGATCGGTATTTATTGCTATAGCATGTTCATCATTATTTAGTTCATATCTATCGCATTTTTAAAACGGCAGCAGTCTTTTAAGAGTATTGTGTGTCTTGTAAATCGTTGTTTCACATTTGTATTCAGAGCTCACACATTTTCGTATTCAGGTGGTACACTGATGCAGCACAGCGTTTTCCATGTGGCCGAAATGCTTTTTCTTCTATTGATGAAAACAGATACAAGAATTTGCACTTTAGTTCTGTCGCTGTATGTTAAGCAGTTGCTTTGTCGTGGGGAAAAATAACAGAATTAAGTGAACCACACACACACAAAAACACCCACACACCCACAAAAACACACACACACAGACACACACACACACACACACACACACACACACACACACACACACACAGAGAGAGAGAGAGAGAGAGAGAGAGAGAGAGAGAGAGAGAGAGAGAAAGTAACAAATTAGGAAGACAGAAGAAAAGGAGAACAACACTCTATTGGAAGTACGAGTTTTCCATTAGCGAAGAAATAACACAGTACTTAATGACCTCTTTCTTTTGCAACGGGTACTCCAAAGGTTCCCCAACATTCCCTCCATTATCATGGATAAAGTTTGCCGATACTCCCGTGCAAATAGGCTGGCGAATAAAGGTATATCAAAAATGTGCTCAGTTTTCCTCAACTTCGCTTATTCAAGCAACCAGCGCACTGTAACTGCTAAGGTGGTAAATAGTGACACATGGTTAAGGAAACTCCTTCTATCTAAAGTGGATTTGTACAGAAAAAACTTTATTACTGTAACTTACGTATGAAAAAATAGGCTCATCTTAAAGCAAAAGAATTTAATTACCACATTACGTTTGTACAAACTGCAACAATCCGAAATAAAGCCGCGAATGAATCCTTCCTTGGAGAATATATAGTAGAGTGTACTAGCATGCTTACATTACAGAGATATATTTGTCTGCATGGCTATCTTTCGCAGCAGCTGTTATTTATCTTTTTTCTTCATCTTAAGTATACTTAAATTTAATAGTCTCTTTAGCAGACGCGATTCGCGTTTGTTTGAAAAGCATCTTCCTTTCTACATTTTGTTATTCATAAATTAAAAAGTCTTTCTTTATAAATTTGACGTGAAATCTACTTACGATTTTTTTCTCTCTTGCTTACATGTTCTGAAGTCAACTGCTCTTATCCTACTCTCCCCCCCCCCCCTCCCCCTCCCCTTTTGTTGAACCTCTAACGTGTCTAGTTTACCTCTACTAGTAGTCACGTAGTCTTGTACTAGCTTTTACTTTTTTGGAGCATATCTTACACTGAATATAATATTGCGAATTTAATCTCATATCTGAAGATTTGCAAGTTTTATTGGTTTCGCAATCTTGCGGCGAGTTACTATGTAACGTATTAAAGTACAGGTACAGTTTAGAAATTGGTTTGAGTGTGTAATTTAGTTTTAGTATTTTACTGTTCTCCTTTCTTGTTTTTATTTCAAACGGTTCATCTGATAATGACTTTATAAGAAATCAGACCGTTAATGATGCCATGTTTGTGAGTAGCAGTTGAGAGAACAGACTAAAAGAATTTTGTTAACTGCCTTACATCTTCCTGAGCTTAACTTCTAACTTGATTATGAAGGGAAGCTGACGCAGTTTCTCAGACAGGCAAAAAGGAAAGCACAAAGAATGTAATCGAGAAGTAGGGACGTCTTCATAGTCCTGATATTAGGCGTACGAATGTGTTTGTAGTATATGTAGTGGTCAGGTGTGAATAAGTAGTTCAGCATTAGTTTATGAATTTACTAGATCAATAAGCAATTACAGTGTACAACACACATTTTGCTCTGTGCATGAAAATAGGTCATCATGATTAATTTTTGTATGCTGAATTCAGATCTGGTTTTAGTTTTTCTCCATCACGTACAGTTTCTTCTGGATATCAAATTTATCTCAGGTAGGGAAAAGCCCTTTAATTTAATTGATGTATGTTTAGTTCACATGCAACAGGGAAATTTTCTTCTCTTTGTTTAATTTGATCTCTGTGTTTGTCAATCTAGTGTTAGCTATTATAAACGGAAGTCATAATTCTGCACGGCGAGTTTTCACGCTATTTCGAAGGAGGACATCGGTGTTATACTGTAGTGGTAGATAATAGTGTATTGTGTGTCGTGCTTATCTGAAGTTTGTGGTATACGAATATATTCTGTCAGAAACTTCTGTATGAAATGGCTAGACAATGTGCAAATAACCCCAATACGCTTCGTTACGTATGTGAAGAATATACAGTGAAAAGTCAGAGACATAATCTTAGTCCTGTAGCTAAGGAGGCATACCAGTTTTATTTTGGTTGCAGAGTTGGGGATCAAGCTAAGCCTTTTGCTCCTCATTTTTGTTGTGGCACATGCGCAAGTAACTTGCTTAAATGACTGCAAAACATTCTTTTCACTATCCAAACTGCCCTCTGCCATGCGGCCATCTTCCCATGAAATTCTCCACCTCCTACGCCATCAAGTGAGTGGACCATTGATGAACAGTTTATAGGGATGCTATCTGACAGCAGTGGTAACGAAACAGGACAGCACTTGTTGGTCCAGATCCGGAATAATTGCCACCACAATCAACGTCACCGCATCGCATTACTCAGGGAGAACCTAATGACCACCAGATGAGCCCTCTGGACAGCCTCAAGTCGGGATTCAAAGCTTCAGTTGTCAGCAGTCTTGAGTGGTCGAGACAATAGGGCGATTTATGCAGTTCACAAATTTATAGTTCGCTTTGCGCCCAGCACACGGCTGTAATGCGCCACGAAGTCCGTGGCTGTGTCCATTTCTACAGTAGAGAAACGAGTAATTTTGAAAATCTTTCCTTGGGTGTGGCGAAATCAATATCTGGAGTACACATTTTTCCTGGGACCGCTAGTCGAATAAGCTATGTAGGAAGTCGCCTATAGGATCTTCAAAAGTTGCAGGCTGCTACCCACAAATGGTATGGCCGGACGACGATGGAGCATTTCCATTTAAGTGTTGTTACAGATCGACTCACAGGACAACACGCTGTCATCTCTGCTCGTAGTCGCAGGCTTCTTACTGAAACGTGTATTCTGGAAATATCGGTTACTTACAATGGACGCAGCTGATCACTAATAAATGACGATCGTGAGAACGCAGTTGCGGTCAGTCACTATACGATTCATGATACGCGGCACAGCCTTTAAATAGGCACCTTCTGGACCGCCGTTAATATATGGACCCAGAAAACTAAAATTTTGCGTTTGGAAAATATCCGCTACGCACTCAAGTGTCTAGGTGAATGAATTGTTAACAATGCCTATTTATACGTCTCTCATTTATACATCTCTCACGGGACACGACGTCACTTGTTCATTTCACTCTGTTGTCCCATTAACTGTCCTATTCTAGAACGCATAATTCAGGCACAAGGTAAGCTGATTTATTCAGGGCATCTTACAATTAGTCTTATACACTTTTTCAGGTTATTAAGTGGTCTTGGTAGGTTATATTTTACATAGTAAAATTTTTCCTGTAATGGTTGGTTGTCACGTAACAGTGAAGACGAAATAGAGTCGCATCTTTAACTATTTTTTGGAAAAATCAACGTACTGTCAAAAAAAGAAGGTTATGAGTGACATAATGTCCTAGAAATTTCGGTAGCAGCAGCGATCACTTTCTTGTATTCGTAACTGTTCGGCTTTCCTAACTCTATGCATCTTGAGAAGTTTAAAAATGACAAATGGTACGGCGCATAATGTTTCAATACATAAGATGCCTTAGTATGCTGTTTGACATACAAGGTTCTGCCGTATTCAGTACCAGTCAGTTATGAATATGTCAGTTATGAATATGTAAATAAAACAGTTAAATCAAATTTTAAACCGAGCGAGGTAGCGCAGTGTTTAGCACACTGGACTCGCATTTGGGAAGAGGACGGTTCAATCCCGCATCCGGCCATCCTGATTTAAGTTTTCCGTGATTTCCCTAAATCGCTCCAGGACAATGCAGGGATGGCCCCTTTGAAAGGACACTACCGACTTCCTTCCCTGTCCTTCCCTAATCCGGTGAGACCGATGACCTCGCTGTCTGATCTCCTCCCCCAAACAACCCAACCCAAGCCTCAAATTTTAACTTACACACGAAGATAAATATTTTTTACGGAGATAATTATGACGAATAGCTTGTTTCTTGGAATTAGTTGTGCGCAACGGCCAAAGCTGCCTTGGTGAATCATTTTTGTTGCAACCGTAACACATGAAACCAGGTATCCCTCTCATAAACAAGATTCCTCATACAGGACCTCAAGAAACAAATTTAAAGCAGGCTGCGATCAGTCTTATGGAGCGTCTGACTTTATCCACTTGTTCATGTATATATATTGTAAGCAGTAACGGCCCTGTCGCGTTTCATTGGAGTACTACTGAAATTGGTTTTTGCGTTTCGCATTGAAGACATTGCAATGGTTCAGATACTCATTTCCCATAACTGGTTTAATATTTCAAAGTAATCAGTTGGATACTTTCCCATCTGTAGTTTTGACTTCAAAGATTTGAACAAACCTGTGTACGGGTATTCTGGCGCAGCATGAACTGGTTCCGCGTACCTAGGAACACATGCCTTTAGTTGCTCATTATCTGCCGTGTTTTTCCAATTACTACAGACTTTTTCTGTGAAAGAATGTAATTTTTACGGGCCATAGATAGCTGGTGAGACGAGAAATGCTATGGGTTTTGGAACAACATAAGTGAAGACGTCAGAGATATATTTTGTACTAAGGATGTGTTTTTCCATAAGCTGCTGAATTTACTTTTCCTCAGTTCCTCACTTAATAAGTGTTTCAGAATTCTCTAGCAGTTGTGTCTGCATGACATGTTAGCGAGGTGAGGCAGTGTAAACTCCGCAGTGTTTTGGCAAAAGAAGCAAATCTTTCCTTGGAAATCAGAGAAATGTGTAAGTCTTACTCAAAATTCGCCACTCAGGACGCTTCTCTGAAAGTTACAAATGGTTAACAAGCCAGGCGAAAATAAATCGCTACATTTTCGGCGGAATTCTTTTTAGATACTAACGAAGGCAGAGATGGCAGCAGATCTTTCTGAATGGTCACCATGCAAGTGTGGGCGTGGAGGAACCCACTTAATATTTACAATAAATGTGAGCGTAGGTTTCAGTTTAGTACGGCACTTCCCCTGCAGGGGTAAGCATTTCCCCTACAGCGCTCTGAGCGCCCCCCCCCCACCAGCGCCTCCCCCCCCACCCCCCACCACCACCACCGCCACTGCCGCTCTCCCCACGCTTCCCCAGCTGAATGCGCATCTAGCGGCCACGGCATTTTGCGCGTAAGTCACTACTGGATTGAAACTCCGTTCCTCTTTCTCACCGTGGGCTTACAGGGCAGTCCTCTATACGTCGAAAGTTTCCCCTGGTATTCCGTTATCAGCGCCCACTCACACTGCATAGTTACTCAGCCCAGATGAGGCGAGGAGTGGCAGAGGGAAGCTTCCAGAAGTCGGGTAAAAAAGAGACGAGCAGTTAGCAGGGCGGGGCGAGGTGCGCGTTGCTCCCGAGTCCAGCGACCGGTCGCCTGCACTCGGGTGCAACAACAGTGCCTTTATCTGGCTTCCGGGGCTATTAATACGGCGCCAGGCTCCAAATATAACGGCGCGGATCAACGGCACGGCCGCTAGCGTGGCCTGTAAACAGCAGCCAAGGTCCCGCCCTATCTGCCGGCACGCGAGGTGCTGCCCAGCGGCACGTAGCGGGCCGCACGTGCGACAATGCTCCGGCAGCCAAACAGGCTCCCTGCTTCTTACTTCCATACTAGGAACGCATTTGCCACAGAGCAGGGCCGTGCTGCTGGCGAGGCTCAACGGGAGTGTTCTTGAGGCGGGCGGCTGACGCGAAACGTGCACCGTAGCTCTTTAAACGATAAGCGCATACACAGCCAGTTGCACAGTGACAGAATTTTCTTGCGTGTTTATTTATACATAGTTATCTTTCTTTTCTTTTAATTTTATCTGTTTTACTTAATACACGTAAAAGTACACTGAAGAGCCAAAGAAACTGGTACACCTGCCTAATATCGTGTAGGGCCCCCGCGAGCACTCAGAAGGGCCGCAACACGATGTGTCATAGACTCGACTAATGTCTGAAATTGTGCTGGAGGGAATTGACACCATGAATTCTGCAGGGCTGCCCATAAATCGTAAGACCATGAGCGGTTGGAGATCTCCTCTGAACAGCACGTTGCAAGGCATCACAGATATGCTCAATAATGTTCATGTTTGGAGGGGTTTGGTGGTCAGCAGAAGTGTTTACACTCAGAACAGTGTTCCTGGAGCCACTCTGTAGCATTGTCCTGCTGGAGCTGCCCATGTCCGTCGGAGTGCACAATGGACATGAATGGATGCAGGTAATCAGACAGGATGCTTACGTACGTGTCACCTGTCAGAATCGTATCTAGGCGTATCAGGGGTCCTATATCACTCCAACTGCACACGCCCCACACCATTACAGAACGTCCAACAGCTTGAACAGTCCCCTGCTGACATACAGGGTCCATGGGTTCATGAGGTTGTCTCCATATACGTCCATCCGCTCGATATTATTTGAAACGAGACTCGTCCGACCAGGGAACAGGTTTCCAGTTATCAACAGTTCACTGTCGGTGTTGACGGGCCCAGGCGAGACGTAAAGCTTTGTGTCGTACAGTCATCAAGTGTACACGGGAGGGTCTTCGGCTCCGAAAGCCCATGTCGATGATGATTCGTTGAATGATTCGCACGCTGACACTTGTCGATAACCAAGCATTGAAATCTACAGCAATCTGCGAAAGGGTTGCACTTCTATCACGTTGAACGATTCTCTTCAGTTGTCAAAATGGTTCAAATGGCCCAAGGCACTAAGGGACTTAAAATCTGAGGTCATCAGTCCCCTAGACTTAGAACTACTTAAACCTAACTAACCTAAGGACATCACACACATCCATGCCCGAGGCAGGATTCGAATCTGCGACCGTATCGTCTGGCAAATAGTTGTGCTACCAATCCAGTGAGACTATCCAGGTATAGGTCTGCGTATGTAGTTTCACTGCAGCTCATTTATCACAACGATGGCAGCAGCAAGATGAACAAATCAAACTGAAAGAAGACGGAGGAGAAATTAAAAATAGGGGAATATACACGAGTCATGAAACGGAGCGCAGTTCCAGCAGGGAAAAAGTTTTCGTGTGTTTATGAGGCAGCTTCAAATAAATGTATGGAATTTTTATGAAACGTTACTGCACACTCATTCTGGAACCCCAAGCGTGTTAAAAATGTTTGCAAATTTGACGAGGAGTTTAGTCACTCCATAAATATTTTGAAAGAAGGCAAAGACTTAAAGGCTGACAAGTACTTGACGCCTATTAACAGTATATAGGCTCTGTAAAGTTAGGGCAATCATTGACTGAGACATGAAGAAAGACATGTCTCAGGGGATATTAAAAACCACATTCTGTTAGTATCCAAGGTATTGCGAAGAAAAGTTTGTATGAAAAAAAAACTACTTCTTTCCCATATGTACTTTTTAGATTAACATAATATGGATAACGAACTTCGTCTCTGCTAAAATGCATTTGGGGAATTTATAACAAACTATTTTGACCACTTAGAATGAATTCAGCGAATCCGAGATACACATCCTGGAAAAAATAATTAAAATTGGCAGAACTGGTGTTATATTTGGCTGGAACACACTAGACTAACAGAACCTTACTTTAGTTGCCGCTGCAGGTTCTCAGGTGCAGACGATCTCGACTTTCAGAGATGGTTCCGCTTGCTACAGAAGACAAGTATTAGAGGTGACCTGATGATGGTCCAAATCGAGAATTGCCATTACTTGTCGAAAGAAGGTGAAGTTGCAGAGAAGGCCGTTCATATCTTAATACATAAATAAGACCGAAATACGCCGAAAAGGCAAGGAAGGGAATATAAGATCCATCATTTTCTGGTCTACAATGACCCAAAAAGAATATATATTTCATCTACATCTACATCATACTCCGCAAGCCACCTAATGATGTGTTGCGGAACGTACTTTCGATACCACAATCTGATCTCTCCAACCCTGTTCCACTCGCGAATATTGCGTGGGAAGAATGATTGTCGGTAAGCCTCTGTATTGGGTTTAATTTCTCGAATCTTCTCCTCGTGGTCAATACGCGAGATGTACGTGGGGGGAAGTAGTATGTTGACCGACTCTTCCTGAAAAGTGCCGTCCCGACACTTCAATAGTAAATCTCTCCACGATGCAAAACGCCTCTCCTGTAACGTCTGCCAGTGGAGTTTTTTAGCATCTCCGTAACGCTCTCTCGCCAACTAAACGATCCCGTGGCGAAACGCACCGCTCTTTGTTGGATCTTGTCTATCTCCTCTATCAGTACTACCTGATAGGGATCCCAAATAGATGAACAATACTCAGTATTTCATTGCGATTCGTCTTGTGATACTCAAGTAAAAAAATATTTTTCATCAACTTCCGAACGTACTCATAAGACTGCAATGAACGTGTACAGAATAAATTGCTACGCAGCGCAGCATCGCGGGAAGACGGACAGGCAAGCAAGACTCCTTAGCCTGCCTAGGTTGGGTGTACCTTGGTTTGGATGGCAGTAAAACAACCTGTTCATTCTGCTGATAATGTGCGGAAGCTTACTTGCCGGGTTAACAGGCAAGCATGGGCAGATTAAAAGCGTAATGTGTACATCTGTAGTCGAATCCCGGTTGGACTAGTGAAATTTTCGGTGTGGATCTAATCTAGCCGTCACTTCTCAACCATGCGCAGAGTCGCCAAGAACGACACGTGGTTCGGATTCCACGTTAAACTGCAGGTCCCCTTTTCCAGTTTGGATAACTGGGGCAGATTAGGGACACACAATCCGTCTATTTGGAGCAGAACTCAAGCCTCACGTAAGCAGGCAGGATTAGCATGTAGATTGTAGCGGGACCCATGCCTCCCGAATAAGTCTTAAGGCTTCATGGTGAGCACGTCCTCCGACGATGTTGTAGTTTCTGTGAATAGAACGGGAAAGACAAATGCTACTTTATAAAGATTATGCTTTCGGATTCCAAAAACTGTTAGAACGAGGTGTAGCACGGTGGACGTGCAACATTAAGAACTGCAAAATTTTTACTAAAACTGTCTCCATTGAAGAGAGCGATGTGCTCGAGAATTAAGACGACCACAAACACGCAGAAATAGATAGAGGCAGAAAATAGTTTATGATCTGAAGAGGAAGGATACGGAAGATGAGACACCGTCAAAAGTTATATACAATCAACAGAAAGGAGGACACGGAAGACATAACCCTTAAAGATGTCGACAGCTTTCGTAAATCTATTCAAAAAGCTAGGCGGAAAGTCCTACCGAAGTTACCTGCAAGTATTTAGTAGATTCCTGTTGATCTGACCACATTAAGTGCGAAAACTACAGGTGACGGATTTGTTGTCAGATAACGATGCTGACAGGATGTTATAATATTCGGTGTAAGTGGAAACTTCAAAATACTTACTGTGAAGCAATATTTGTTTATGGAACTTTTAAGTATTGCATAAACTTTTTTTGTAAGCCATTTGCAATAAATGGGCTTGTTAATGGATACTGGTTACTTCTTATCAGTATGTCTTTTAAACAGTCGTTGATAAATGTGATGATCTTATCTCCGTCAACAATGTTTTCAGACTTGGAAGAAGCATTATGAAAGCTGGAAGCGATGTGTAAAGTGATGAAAGAATCCAAGGTTGTAAATTTCATCTTACACAGAGCAGGTGGTGAAAGATACAAACGTTGCGACTTGCACATGGCCACTGTTCCAAATGTGAAGTCACGAGGTTTCTCTCATAGATTTAGTTTGACAATGCTCAATCCTGGTATGGTTGGTGACTTTTGTTGAGGATATAATAGCAGCAATACCTCTGTGTGAAAAACTACAAACGTTCTACGACTACTTATGGGATATTTATACAGACGCACTCTTTCCTCCATCCATGTGAGAAGAACTAAATTGCAATAGATAGCGAAATACCAACGCTTGCGACAGTTTCCACAAGCAGTACAATAGTTCTACTTTTGCACCCCATATACTGTACTTGAGATACAGAAGCAAATGCAACTCGACGTCGGTATTGCAGTCAGTTCCTCGAAGAAAAGGAAAGGTCTTGTTCCGATTTAAAATTCATGAAGCAACAGCTGGTAATTACAAGAAAGAAATTTTTGAAATTATTTTTCTATAAAGCAAAATGTAAAAGCATAAACTAAAATGAAAAATATTGCCGATCGTAATGGTGGGCATACATTGGAGGCTACCACGCAAGTGAACATGTAAATAAAAAACAAAAGAATTTAATTTGTAAATACGTTTCGAGTGAGAGACAATGTGCCTCATCGTGGTGCACCATTGTAACAAAACAACTAATTTACACACATAAAAAAAAGTATTGCGTCTCCTAGGTTCCGAGAGTTCCGGAAGCTGTACAGAAAATTGGTATAGAGATCAACATAAACATCATTTCCGCCCTTTTTATTGCTCATGAAAACCACTCATTGCATGTTGTACCATAATACAGCGAGACCTTCAGAGGTGGTGGTCCAGATTGCTGTACACACCGGTAACTCTAATACCCAGTATCAAGTCATCTTGCATTGATGCATCCCTGTATTCGTCGTGGCATACTATCCACAAATTCATCAACGCACTGTTGGTCCAGATTGTCCCACTCCTCAACGACGATTCGGCGTAGATCCCTTAGAGTGGTAGGTGGGTCACGTCGTCCATAAACAGCCCTGTCCATAAACAGGCATTTTCGATAGGGTTCATGTCTGGAGAACATGCTGACCACTATAATCGAGCGACGTCGTTATCCCGAAGGAAGCCATTCACAATATGCTCATGACGGGGCGCGAATTGTCGTCCATGAAGACGAATGCCTCGCCCATATGCTGCAGATATGGTTGCTCTATCGGTTGTAGGATGGCATTCACGTATCGTACAGCCGTTACGGCGCCTTCCGTGACCACCAGCAGCGTACGTCGGCCCCCACATAATGCCACCCCAAAACAGCAGGGAACCTCTACCTTGGTGCACTCGTTGGACAGTGTGGCTAAGGTGTTCAGTCTGACCGGTTTGCCTCCAAACACGTCTCCGACGATTGTCTGGTTGAAGGCATATGCGACACTCATCGATCAAGAGAAGGTGATGCCAATCCTGAGCGGTCCATTCGGCATGTTGCTAGGCCCATCTGTATAGCGCTGTATGGTATCGTGGTTGCAAAGATGGACCTCGCCATGGACGTCGGGAGTGAAGTTGTGCATCATGCAGCCTACTGCGCACAGTTTGAGTCGTAACAAGACGTCCTGTGGCTGCACGAAAAGCATTATTCAATATGGTGGCGTTGCTGTAAGGGTTCCTCCGGGCCATAATCCGTAGGTAGCGGTCATCCATTGCAGTAGTAGCCCTTGGGCGACCTCAGCGAGGCATGTCATCGACAGTTCCTGTCGCTCTGTATCTCCTCAATGTCCAAACAACATCGCTTTGGTTCACTCCGAGACGCCTGGACGCTTCCCTTATTGAGAGACCTTCCTGGCACAAAGTAACAAAGCGGACCCGATCGAACCGCGGTATTGACCGTCTAGGCATGGTTGAACTACAGACAACACGAGCCGTGTACCTCCTTCCCGGTGGAATGACGAACTGATCGGCTGTCGGACCCCCCCCCCCCCCCCCCCCCCGTCTAAGGGGCGTTGTTCATGCATGGTCGTTTACATCTATGGGCGGATTTAGTGACATCTCTGAACAATCAAAGGAACTGTGTCTGTGACACAATATCCACAGTCAACGTCTATCTTCTGGAGTTCTGGAAACTGGGGAGATGCAATTTTTTGTTTTGATGTGTGTATATTTAAGCATAAGAAGCTCATTTTCCTTTTATCCCGACAAGCAGGATAATGAGAGTCGTTCTTCCTTATTTCTTACGACAGAAAAATGTTTTGCAGCTTCGACTAGTAGTGTGTGGTTTCACCTGCTTTGAACGGGAATACTTGGTTCCTTCCCTGAACGCGGAAATCTTGGGTCCTATGTTCTGGCAGATACTTAACGGTCTGGCAGGCATGGGTCCTATTTTTCTGTCCGCGGGAGGCGCCTGAATTGGCCTCTGGCTTGTAGTCGGCCATTTTGCTATTTTACAGCTGTATAAAATAAGAGGAACGGACAGTTGGACAGTGAGAAGAGGCCCTGAGGTTTTCCGGGTGCTGAATGTGTAAAAAATGAGGATTTCAACGACTCAGGGACTAACAGTTAGTCAAAAATGTTTATCACGGTGTAGTGCAGAATGTGTGGCTCCAAGATATTAAAGCTATTGAGATTCTGCAGTCAATGAACAGGGGTTGGAGAAAAATATGGAAACAGCGCGAGACATGTATACCTGGCCAAAGATGCAGATGCTAACCAAGCCTGCAAGTTACGTTGTTGTGTATGATGACGAACAATTCCTGTGCGATGTCCACAATATGTAACAAGTGTCAGTCGTCGTCATAACAGTGTTCTGTGTAGTTGTGAGTGCGTTGTGTCGGAGCTAAGTGAATTCGAACATGGGAAAATTATTGGTGCTCGTATGGTGGGTGCTTCCGTAACAAAAGTAGCGAAAGTATTTGGTGTTTCAAGCGACATCGTATGGAATATTTATACCGCACACAGGGAAAACGGAAAAAAATATCCGCTAAGCCACAACGAGGACGAAGTGTGTGCTGAGCGATCGTGACAGACGTTCGTTGAAGAGTATTGTGACGAAAAATGAGCGGACGTCGGCTGCAAAAGTCATCACCGAACTGAATGTTGGACTCGCGAAGCGAGTTGGAATTCCGAAACCGCTCATCAGTGATGCAATTGCTCGTAAATGGAAAATGCGGTGAAGTCATAAGACATGAACTATGGGGGGCAACGGAAAAGAGTTATTTGAGTCTTGTTACATAGTTTCCAGCTTCCGGCTGATTTTATGTCCGAAGAGTGAAACATGGCGGGGTGAGGCGATGGCTTCTGGGCAGCCATATCGTTTTATTCCATGGGGTCTACGGTTACTCTTCAAGTTCGCATTGCTGCTGAGGAATATGTGACCTTTAGAGTCATCCCGTGATACAAGTTTTGTTCCCCAATGATGATTCGGTGTTCCAAAACGATAGGGCGTCTTGCTACATCGCTTGCATCGCCAAGGCTGGTTTCGTGAGTACGAGGATGAATTGTCGAGTCCCCTCTGGCCACCATAGTCATCAGACCTCAACATTATTGAGGGTTGTGACCTACTTAGGAGAGAAGGTTGTGTGACGGTTACCACCCTCTCTCATCGTTACCTGAATCAGCCACTCTTTTGCGGGAAGAATGGTAAAAGATTCTCTTAAAAACCTTACAGGACCTGTATCTACCCATTAAGAGGCGTTTGTTGCGGTTTTGAACATCAACGGTTTTCCTGCACTGTATTATGCATAGTAATTTGTTGTGTCTGTGGTGTTTCCATATTTTGCTCGACTCCCCATATGAGCGTAGACAAGCTGATGTATGAGTTATAATTTGATCTTCTGCTGAATTACGTTGAGGGAAGAGTGATTATTTAATAACGTATTTGTGAAGGCGCTGCACATGTAATTGCTTTATGTGTATTTTCTGTTTACTAAAGGGAAGTGCCCCTGCGATCAAATATGACGGAAAATTAGCGACTGTGAGTAAAATGAAAATATTTGTCCCACCTGGACGTTCCTCCACGTGCTGCTAGGGTTTATTTGTGTTTTTCAGAACTGCCGTTTGATTGAGGCCAATTTGTCGTTCAAGAGCGCCAACAATCATTTTAGTGCATGTTCGCTACATTTAATAACGTCTTTGTGAAGGCGCTGCACATGTAATTGCTTTATGTGTATTTTCTGTTTACTAAAGGGAAGTGCCCCTGCGATCAAATATGACGGAAAATTAGCGACTGTGAGTAAAATGAAAATATTTGTCCCACCTGGACGTTCCTCCACGTGCTGCTAGGGTTTATTTGTGTTTTTCAGAACTGCCGTTTGATTGAGGCCAATTTGTCGTTCAAGAGCGCCAACAATCATTTTAGTGTATGTTCGCTACACTCAAGAAAGGTGCCACGCCTTCTTAGTAAAATTAGCAGGGATTGAAGGATCACAAGGCGGCCTCATACGCCACGAGGTAGGAGAGACTTCTTTGCATATATCTTTAGTCTTCGAAAAACACTGACTGCAGAAATCACTTGTACATAGCAAGAACCAACATACAGTTTAAAGACCTCGTTATCTTACGTAGCAGAAACAAAATTACTTATTTAGAAGTAAAGTCGCAGGTGAAATCAACTGGACATTCCATGTATTCGTTGGGCTGTGATGGGTAGTAGGTGGGTTATTTCTAACAATTAACTGATCATGTGCACGAATCTTTGTATACAGCAATACAAAGAAAGTGAAGTATTTTGTGTGCAATACAGGGTGTTCGTTAAGTCTTGATACAGTTCTAAGAAATAATACAAACTGTAATCTGTTTCTGTTATAATAAGTAGGATGCGCCAAAATCAATTATTTTGAAATATTTGCAGATTATACTAAAGAAAAAAGCGTACCACATTCAGGTGCTTCAGAAATTACACAACAAAAATTATGTTTCTCGTCAAGCTGCGTGCTACGATTTGATGGCACACAACAAACACATCACGGATCACTTTTTTTTTTTTCAGAATGAGATTTGTCATTCTGGAAAGATCCGCAGGCTGTGGCTAAGCCATGTCTCCGCAATATCCTTTCTTTCAGGAGTGCTAGTCCTGCAAGTTTCGCAGGAGAGCTTCTGTAAAGTTTGGAAGGTAGGAGACGAGGTACTGGCGGAAGTCAAGCTGTGAGGAGGGGGCGTGAGTCGTGCTTGGGTAGCTCAGATGGTAGAGCACTTGCCCGCGAAAGACAAAGGTCCCGAGTTCGAGTCTCGGTCCGGCACACTGTTTTAATTTGCCAGGAAGTTTAACATTTTTTTTCTTTTCCTGTTGAGGCCACATTCCACATCTCCGAAAAAAATTAACGAACATCTTTGCCGTGTATGGGGTGACGAACTATCTCAGGCTAACACTATATGGCACCTTACGCTATCACTGAATGGCAAAGAGACATACCAGAAATGAAATGAGTATGTGGCTTGGTTTCACAACGATTATCGTTTGTGGATCCTTCATTTCTGCTGAAGAGACATTTACAGGAAATATTTACCTCCATATGCTAGAGCGACCCCTGGAATCACAGATTGAGCAAGAAGACGTTTCTGACACTGTTGTATTCCAACAGGATGAAAAAAAAAAGTTTGGGAGTTCTCCTACCTCTCCTGTTTTTGTTATCTGCCTACTAAATGCACCCTTTCCCTCGCTCGGTGTTGTAAACGTGTGCTGTTGTCAAAGTAGCATTTCGTGCAAGTGGATTCATAAAGAAACGACTACTATCAAACATTTGTATCTACCGCGGCTATCGTGGCTACCAGTGTTGTATTTAGGATCGATAGAGACAAAGGAGAACCTGTAGTGCAAAGCCCCATTAGAGAAGTTTTCTGGTAACTAAATTTTCTAATTGAAGTCTATAACGGCGAATTTCTGATTTGATCATTTAATTCAATAAAATTTTGCTATTCAATCAACGACTTAATGAATTGATGAGCTTTAATAATTTAAATAACTGAATTCGATAACGTAGTCGATACCGATCGCTATGAACGACTAAGTTTGTAAGAAAAACCTAAAAATAGAGATTCATATTCCTGTAAAATCCAGTATTTTAATTTTAAAAATGACGTTGTAAGTATAAAAAAATGTGTTTGTTAGGTAAATACAACACAACGAAAGGAATGTGTCAAATAAGCAAATATTATCTGTACTTCAAAAATCAAATGTGTGTGAAATCTTATGGGACTTAGCTGCTAAGGTCATCAGTCCTTAAGCTTACACACTACTTATCCTATGGACAAACATACATACCCATGCCCGAGGGAGGACTCGAACCTCCACCGGGACCAGTCGCACAGTCCATGACTGCAGTGCCCCAGACCGCTCGGCTAATCCCGCGCGGCATTATCAGTACCGAATTCAGACGCAAGGAGCAGTCAAATGAAAAGAGATATAGGAAAAAGTAAGTAAACAGTTTATTACTTTAAAAGTAACCGTCATAACTGTTAATACATTTAACGTAATGTAAGCCAAGACAGTCAGTGCCTTCATGAAAAAATGTTTACTGTTGTATACGAAATCATGACTGTGGCTAGGCGTGCACCTCCTCGTCCGAAGCAAAGCGGTGGCCACGAATTTCTTCAGTGCTCCAAAAATACTGAAATTGCATGGAAACAGATCGAGACTGTATGGAGCATGTGTAAGTGCTTCGCACCGAAATTTCTGCATCGTGGTCTAAATAACCTTGGCAAGATGTGGGTGGGCATTATCCTGAACAGAACTGAATCACCCGTCAGTATTTCTGAGCGTTTGGATTTGATAGTGGGCTTCAATTTTTGCAAAGTGTCCATGTACCGCTGTGCGTTAATTGTGGCGCCATATTCCAGAAAATCAATGAGCAGCGGACCCTTGTAGTCAAGGAAAAACGTCATCATGACTTTCGCGGAGCTGGCGTGCCTGTTGTTTCGTCTACGCTGCTACAGTTTCGCTGGGAAGCCCTTTACACGTCCTTCACACAGCCCCGATCTCTCCCCGTACGTTTTCCATGTTTATGGATGGTTCAAATGGCTCTGAGCACTATGGCACTTAATATATGAGGTCATCAGTCCTCTAGGCTTACTTTTGAAATAATAAAAAGTTTATTTACTTTTTTTCATATGTCTCATTTTCATTTGACTGTCCCTAATACAATACTTTCCCAAATAACCAGTTTCAAAATAAAAACTGTAAATAATCTTTTTGGCTAATCGATTTGCAGCTATACTTCATACTCAAAAAGCTATTTTTCAATATCGTCATAACTTAGTTTTTTTTTCAGAATAACGACTTCAATACTGAGCGAAGCCAAAACGTTGGGACTGCTGTCTAAAGTGGAGCTTAGAAGCTTGTTTTCTTATCAACTTACGTTTTGAAAATGGGCTTTTTTCATAACTTGTTGTGATCACTAGTGACAACTATATTCTTAGAGTGACGTCGGTATTACGAAATAAATCTCTGACATTTTCATGGGTCCTGGTTTGGATGAAATGAGCTGTGGAAGAAATTGGCATTCCACAGAACTGGACTCATTTCAGACTGCCGACATTCCGGTAAACATTCTTTTAAATGTCTTGGCGGTTTTGCCAACTAAAGCGCCATGTGATTGACCGGGTGGCACTTGGAATTTGACATGAGGTTTGAGAGGTGAAATTCATGTCAGCTGTCCACTAATAAATTCAGCCGAATATAGACTCTAAGACAAAAACAAACTTGACACACCACGGAAGAATTATCCGAATGGGCCGCAAATCGATAAATGTGATGTACGTGTACAGACAAATAAAATATTACAGTCAGAAAAATTGGGTGGTTCATTCAAGAGAAAAAACTTCACGAGTTGGGCAAGTCAATAACGCATTGGTCCGTCTCTGGCCACTTGCAAGCAGTTATTCGGATCGGCATTGATTGATAGAGTTGGTCGAGCCCTCCTGAGAGATGTCGTGCCAAATTCTATCCGATTGGCGCGTTAGATTGTCAAAATCTCGAGCTGGCTGGAGGGCGCTGTCCACAACGCCGCTGATGTTCTCGATTGGAGAGAGATCCGGCGATCTTGCTGGCCAAGGCTGGGTTTGGCAAGAACAAAGACAAGCAGTAGAAATTCTCGTCGGGCACGGGTGGGGAATATCTTGTTGAAATATAAGCCGAAGGTGGCTTACCGTGGAGGGCAATAAAACGGAGCGTAAAATATCGTCGACGTACCGCTAATCTACAAGGTTGACGCGGATGACGACCAAAGAAGTCGTCCGATGAAAAGAAATGGTACCTCAGACCATCAGTGCTGGTTGTCGGGCCGTCTAGCAGGCGACAGTCGAGTTGGAATCCCACTCTTGTTCGGGGCGTCTCGATACATGTCTTCACAGGTCATCGGGGCTAAGTTCGAAGCGGGCCTCAGCACTGGAGGCAGTTTTACTTTATTTAGTGAGAGTCTCCAGTTGAGAACTTTTTAGAGCATTACGGTTAGGACCCACAAACTAGCTCTGGATCTTGACTAGCTAACGTGCCAAATGGACAGAATTTAGCACGATATCCTTCAGGGGAACATCGAACGATTCTATCAATCAATGCAAATCCTCCTGACTGCTTGCACATAAGGGACCAGCATGTTATTGACTTGCTCAGTTTGTGAAGCTCCTTCTCTTGATTAAATCATCCGATTTTCAAATGGTTCAAATGGCTCTGAGCACTATGGGACAACATCTGAGGTCATCAGTATCCCAAGAACTTAGAACTACTTAAACCTAACTAACCTAAGGACATCACACACATCCATTCCCCAGGCAGGAGTCGAACATGCAACCGTATCGGTCGCGAGGTTCCAGACTGTAGCGCCTAGACCCGTCGGCCACCCCGGCCGGCCTATTCGGATTATTCCTTCGTGGTGAGTTATTTTTTCTCTTAGAGTGTATTATTTCATTCAGAATAATCAAGACCACGCGTTTTATAGTTATAAGGTGACCTGCACCACGGTATTAAAACAACGACAATTTTAATTTCACATGTATGTGGTGTCAGCCCCCCCAGACGGTGGCTCTGCATAGACTGTTACACAATTCCGGCTACAAGTGCCCAACGACTCGCAATTCACGAAGGGATGGTGATACAGGTCCCCACCAAGGGCACAGACACAGATGTGGCACAAAAACTGACCGAAAAAATGCAAGAGAGAAAGACTTTTAAGAATTAAAGGGGAGAAGTACGTTAGTTCTCCTACACGTATCATTCCTGTCTGCTGCCTACGAGCAGAAACCCACATCTGCGTAAGCACGTTGTTGCCACAGAGCCGCTTCTGCAGTACCATTTAGTTTATGTAGCATCTTACAGAAACGGCCACTATCGAACAGACGCCTGTCGCTAACATGGTTTGTGTGGTAATAGCGCGCTTGGTTCACACAGCTGCTGCCTAATCAGCCCGCTCATATTCAACAGTGGAATTCTTGCTGCTTTTTCACTAAAGTATTATGTGACCCCAAAGATAAGCAATAGGGTGCTGAAGCAAATATGCTATTTGTCCATAGGCTTCCAGTTTTTGCCGTTATTGCCTAAGGGCACCCATACCTATGGGTAAGGAGAGGGTTCCACTCCCCCCCATCCCCCACCCCCTTAGCTCTCTGGAAAGGGAAAAAATGTGCGAATTCACATGTTTTTTTTTCAAGAATCACCGCGAGGGATTAGCCGAGCGGTCTAAGGCGCTGTAGTCATGGACTGTGCGGCTCGTCCCGGCGGAGGTTCGATTCCTCCCTCGGGCATGGGTGTGTGTGTTTGTCCTTAGGATAATTTAGGTTAAGTAGTGTGTAAGCTTAGGGACTGATGACCTTAGCAGTTAAGTCCCATAAGATTTCACACACATTTCTTTCAAGAATACGATTTAAAAGTCAGTGTTACACAGGTCTTATCTGAAAAATTTTCATCGCTCCTTACAAGTCGCCATTAGTTTTCGAAAATATTAATAAGACAGGGTGTTCCAAAAATAATGACCCAATTTTAAATAGAATATTTATTAGGAAGATGGGCTTAACACCAATAAATTGCATACTAAATTACTCAAAAAAGATATAAGTTTATAAAAATCCATCATCAATGTTCAATATACCCTCCATTGGCTGCACGGACGACATCTAGCCGATAGCCGAATTCATTCGGGAGGACGACGGTTCAATCCCGCGTCTGGCCATCCTGATTTAGGTTTTCCGTGATTTCCCTAAATCGCTCCAGGGAAATGCCGGTATGGTTCCTTTGAAAGATCACGTCCGATTTCCTTCCCCGTCCTTCCCTAATCCGATGAGACCGATGACCTTGCTGTTTGGTCTCTTCCTCCAAACAACCCAGCCAACCCGAATTCATTCCAAACTGAGCGTAAGGTGTCTTCTGCCACCGAAGCTACAGCAGCTGATATTCTGGTTTTTAGTTCATCAATGTCACAAGGTAAGGGAGGAATGTAAACACATTGTTAAACATATCCCCACATGAAGAAATCACATAGTGTTAAGTCAGGGGAGATAGGAGGCGAAGAGTGTAAAGCCTGGTCTCGCGGTCATGTACGCTCTATCCAACGTTGAGGAACGTTGGCATTGAGGAAACTGTGCACGTTGTTGTGCCAGTGTGGTGGTGCTCCATCTTGCTGATAGATGAAATTTTCAGAGTCAAGTTGTGAGAATAACCAGTTAGCATTGCAAGATATGATTGTCCTGTTACGGTTTCTTCCTCAAAACAGATGCTTTGCGCAACAGCACAAAAAACATTCACTTCTGGTGAACCACGTTCGCGTTCAATTGTTTCATGAGGATTTTCGAGCCCCCATATACGTACATTATGACGGTGAACGTTACTGCTGATGTGTCGACAGAAGTGCCGACACAGTGTGATTTGAGGGGACCGCAATGCACGCTATAAGCTCACGAAGGATGGCGTGAGGTCTGAAACAGGATACGTAATGAATGCTATAAAGAAAAGTACGTAGCTGCTGGAATACTTAACTTTAATCCATCATTGTTGTACATCGCTATTGACGATACAAGTGAGACTCTGTAGATTCAGGGAATAAACTACTAATGGCGCCTTGCTAGGTCGTAGCCATTGACTTAGCTGAAGGCTATTCTATCTGCTCTGCAAATGAGCGAGGCTTCGTCAGTGTGCATCGCTAGCTACGTCGTCCGTACAACTGGGGCGAGTGCTAGTCCGTCTCTCGAGACCTGCCGTGTGGTAGCGCTCGGTCTGCGATCACTAACAGTGGCGACACGCGGGTCCGACATGTACTAATGGACCGCGGCCGATTTAAAGCTACCACCTAGCAAGTGTGGTGTCTGGCGGTGACACCACAACTGCTAATATGGATAGTTGCTTCATCGATAAATATCAACTGTGACATAAAAGTGTCATCTTCCATGTCCTCTAGAATAGCATTGTTAAAGTCCACTCGCTTCACTTTGTCAGTATCTCTCAGAGCTTGTACCATTTGTAATCGGTATGGTGTGAGGGCTAAATGACGCCGTAACATACGCCACACTGTCATGCGCGGTAACACAAGTTCTCGGCTAGCACGACGCGTAGATTTGAGGGTGTCCCGCTCAAATGCTTGTCGGAATTGTTCCACTGTTTGTTCAGGAACGCGTGACCGGCCAGGATTCTTGCCTTTACTGAGGCCCCCTGTTTCTTCAAACTGTTTATATCACCGTTGAATGTTCTATGGTGATGGTGGTTTAGCACGAAATCGAATATGAAACGCCCACTGAACTGCGATCACTGATTGAGTACGACTAAATTCAATAACACAATACGCCTTCTGTTGTGCGAGACTGGCTGCACGCTCCGAGTCAGCGCTCGTAGCGGCATCTAGCGCATTTTTTTTTTCTGAAACTCTAGACCATGCCGATTACATCTAGAGCTGTTTCAGTTACCTAGTGACATTTGTCTCAATATTATTAAAAGTTAAAATCGGGTCATTCTTTTTGGGACACCCTGTGCACCACACCCTCAGGCATAGCTCTCCCCCCCCCCCCCCCCCCACTCCTCCCTTACGAACTGTCGTATGGGACGGCGATCTGTCTACTGAGGACTGGAGCGAGACATGGCGATGGAAGAAGGAAGCAAAGAAAGGTGGAGGGGATAATAGAGTAAAGGAATGGCGAGTTTTGTAAGATAGACTAGCGCAACTTAGAATAAGTCACTCTTCTATGTAAACAGGCTATAAAAATGAGATTTCGAGCCAATAATACATCTTGTTTGTAATTGAGAATAAGTTGCTGATGCGTGATCTAGTTACGCAATGTATAATACCTATTGACTACAACAAAAACCACGGACGTTAATACAGTTAATGCAGCGTGTGCGTATCGTGTAATAATATTTGCAGTTGCGGATCACCTTTATCTGACGACACTATTTTCACGTAAAATGATCAAAAATATGAAAAGGAAATTGCTCTATTCTATTCTTCACTTTATTTTCTTCTTTTTACTAATTAAGAAGCCCACTGGAACGGAATACGAGAGACTAGGGGCCATTACCAAATATTTTAAGCCAAAATAATGAGCGGCGAAAATGTTGAAAAACCTTTGGTAGCCATTCTAAGGAAGACACACATCCCCTGAAAATGAACACAGAACACTACAATAACTATTTTTCATAGGGGAAAGTACGAATATCCCTTAGAGATGGTACGGATAAAAATATCAAGATAATAGCATGGCAGCATGAAGCAGACGCTCCTCGCACACTTCATCCATGAATGGAACTGGAGATAAGCCTTGATATACGGTTCAGTAAGAATTACCCACTGCCAAACACTTCACCATGATTTCGCCAAACATGAAAAAGTGTCATTTGGAATATGACGCGTATTTTTTTCTTATATTTTCAACGTTATCGGCCAGTTCAGCGCTGTTACTGACTTCTAGACGTCGAAATTGACATCTCAGACTATGGTCCAAAGTTATTGGTGTAATCCATTATTACTACGCCCGTGGAGTTTTCTCTGAATCATTGCAACGTTTATTTGTGTTCGAATATTTTCGAACCACAAATAGTGTTTCATATTAGCAATAACAGGCCCGAGGTCGCGTTAGGCCAAATCAACAAGTAGTAAGTGGCACATCTTTTCTTGAAGTCCGTGATTACGAGGAAAACCCAAGGACCAGTGTCTTGACCCCGTCCTGTGGTACGACGGGTTCAGTTGCCAGGGCGTGTTAGAATGTGATATCCGGCAAAGATGTCTGCAATCTTAGTCGGTTACTGAAAGAGTTTGAACGGTTTTCGCGTAACTCAAAAAGTATCACGAAGAGGTTACATGCCAAACTTCATATTCTAGCGAGTAATATTCTAGCGAGTAATATTAAATTTGGTTTCTCAGTGCCGTTGCTGTCATTTCGCAATTTTTATGTTGTATTGTAGCTTTGACGTAAGCACAGCTTCTGCATGCGTACAAGTCACTATGAAAGCCATTCATTTTTCATGTTTTTTCCACTCATCAGATATCTGGTGAAGGGCTCGCAGTAAACGTAGATAAACGAAGGACATATATTTTAAACGTTGTGATAATTAAAAATTTGTTCCATGAAATGTCTGAGGTATTCCCCGGGTTTCGGTGTGTTGCCATCACGATATTTTGGAGCAGAGGCTTCTGGCCATCTTCAGGAGTTGTTACTGTAATCATTAATCCGAAGATTGGTTTAATGCAGCTCTCACGCAAATATATCCCGTACAAACCTCTTCGCCTGTGCTTGATTATTGCAACCTACGTGCACCTGAAACTGCTTATAGCACTTCAAACCTTGATCTTGCTCTACAGATTTACCCCACAGACCTCCGTCAGCTGCCAAACTGACTATTCTTTAATGCCTTCGTGTACGTCCTGTGAACCGATCCCTTGTTTTAGTGTACTAATGTCGTTAAGTTCCTTCCTTCCCAGTCCTATCTACCAATCTAATCTTCAGCACTCTTCTGTAGCACAACGTTTCAAAAGCTTCATTTCACTTCTTGTCTGAACTGCTTATCGTTCACGTTTCACTTTTGTGTAAGGATATACTCCAGACAAGGACGCGCTTACGATAATTTATAGGTGGGGGGAGGGGGGTAGACCTGGGGGTATGGAGTATTTTTAATATCTTGAAAGACGAGTGACGGCTTGTAAGCAGCCATATGAAAAGTTCCAATTCCGATCCTGTCAAAAACCTACATAATACCGACGTTTAAATCATAATCTTGAAAGAAAAATTCTAACTTCACTATATTTTTTCCTTTCCCTGAACAATAGCAGGGGAGAAGGACGCGGCCGCCTCTTGCCACCTAGTGTAGGCGCCCTTGACTCTAGACAAATGCCTTCAGCGAAGTCGTCCTAACGCTTAAACCCTTAAATTAGTTGCAGACAAATTTCATTGAGTACAAGGAACCTACTTTCATTGCGTTTGCTAGATGTATCTGATGAAGTGATTTGAAAAAGTTATTGACTTTCGGAATTTGTCGATACAACCGTTTTACAGTTAATTTTGTTGTTCATTTGTTATTAACGCTTCAAAATTATGAAATATTCCAATGGACACTAAAGACGGAGGTTCTATAAATTTATCGAAGAAGAAATTTTCACATACAGCATTTAAGATAAGGGGTGGTTCAAATGGTTCAAATGGTTCAAATGATTCTGAGCACTATGGGACTTAACATCTGAGGTCATCAGTCCCCTAGAACTCAGAACTACTTAAACCTAACTAACCTAAGCACATCACACACATCCATGGCCGAGGAAGGATTCGAACCTGCGACCGTAGCGGTCGCTCGGTTCCAGACTGAAGCGCCTAGAACCGCTCGGCCACATCGGCCGGCGATAAGGGGTGGATAAGATGGAGTATATAGGATGCGTGGAGTTCTGATAAACTCTCTTTTTGTACTGCATATAATTTTTCCATCTCGTTGTACGTTAAACTTATACTAAGCCTACTTCTAATTACAGTTTCAAATATTTTGATTCTCTACCTAAAAGTATTACAAATGTTAATGAGGTAGCATAAGTTTTAGCTCACTTTTCTTTAGTGGTACGTCTATATTGGTTACAAACTAACTCAGTGTTTAAGGCACTAGATTAGTGTTGGAGGGAGTCCTGGAAGCGTGGAAACCACTCAAATTTATGAACGATTCAGGACACCGAAACAAGGTTTTCGACAAGTGATAATGAGGAAACGGACGTTTACTTTACTACAAGGTCAATCTGTAACTCTGTTATGTATCGTGACATTGATACGTCTTTCTTTTCAGTATGCCGATATGTATTTCAACAGTATTCGATAGCTCTTGAAAACAAGGAACTAGGTCTTAACGCTTATTGAGTGTTGGAATGAAAGCTTTTTGGCAAAAAAAAAAGAAAAGTTGAATGAAAGCTTTTTGGCAAAAAAAGAAAAATTTGAAAATCTACTAGGAAAAGTATCCAGTACTTGAGATCCCAGTCCGGGCATTCCCGTTTAGGTTTTTACTGTTTACGCCAAATGACTTCAGGGGAAGTCTGGAACAGTTCTTCAACAACGCTACTGACCATATTTTGCCCCTTCTCCGCTTAACTGAGCTAGTAAGTGTTCCTACGCTATGGGCCTCGATATTGACGAGAAGTTTGCTCTTACACGCTATCGAAGTGAATCTGATCAAAAATATTTGAAAAAGTGCATCAGAATGAGCCGATTAGTCTGATTTGTAGCTATTTAAAGTCGTCCATTGTCTTCGCGCTTGGCCAGCTCATACAACAGTAAACATCGGATCGTTTGAAATGGCTCTGAGCACTATGGGACTTAACATCTATGGTCATCAGTCCCCTATAACTTAGAACTATTTAAACCTAACTAACCTAAGGACATCACACAACACCCAGTCATCACGAGGCAGAGAAAATCCCTTACCCCGCCGGGAATCAAACCCGGGAACCCGGGCGTGGGAAGCGAGAACGCTACCGCACGACCACGAGCGGACATCATCGGCTCGTTACGCTATATTTAGACAGACGAGACACACGCGATTAACGCCTGTCTAAACATGTCATGTTATGCTTCGAGGTACCTACAAAATTCAGTTTAGAGTAAATTTATTATTGTTTTCAGTGTACACAGACCCCATTGTGATTCATCCTGTCGTCTGTTTCGAATATATTTTTACTAGTACTATCAATAAATAACGATGTATTCAAACTACCTTATGAGTCTCTGCGGCCGTGCGAGCAAAACAGGCAAGCTGGAATTAACTGAGCTTCGTCTGTGAAACCCGAGAAATGAAACAGCGCCCTATTGATCAATTACGACGTTCTTTCAATAAGTAAAGCAACACTTTTTTCTGAAAGCACGTTGGTTTTTATTCAGGATTTCAATACACAATATTATTCCCCACTATTTTTGCTACAAAACCCTATTTTTCAAAAAATGTGTGAAATCTTATGGGACTTAACTGCTACGGTCATCAGTCCCTAAGCTTACACGCTACTTAACCGAAATTATCCTAAGGACAAACACACACACCCATGCCCGAGGGAGAAATCGAACCTCCGCCGTGACCAGCCGCACAGGCCACGACTGCAGCGCCTCAGTCCGCTCGGCTGATGCTGCGCGTCCCCTTTTCTCAAAGTACGAGGGCAGTTCAATAAGTAATGCAACACATTTTTTTTCTGAAACAGTGGTTGTTTTATTCAGCATTGAAATACACCAGGTTATTCCCCAATCTTTTAGCTACACAACACTATTTTTCAACGTAATCTCCATTCAATGCTACGGCCTTACGCCACCTTGAAATGAGGGCATGTATGCCTGCACGGTACCATTCCACTGGTCGATGTCGGAGCCAACGTCGTACTGCATCAATAACTTCTTCATCATCCGCGTAGTGCCTCCCACGGATTGCGTCCTTCATTGTGCCAAACATATGGAAATCCGACGGTGCGAGATCGGGGCTGTAGGGTGCATGAGGAAGAACAGTCCACTGAAGTTTTGTGAGCTCCTCTCGGGTGCGAAGACTTGTGTGAGGTCTTGCGTTGTCGTGAAGAAGGAGAAATTCGTTCAGATTTTTGTGCCTACGAACACGCTGAAGTCGTTTCTTCAATTTCTGAAGAGTAGCTCAATACACTTCAGAGTTGATCGTTTGACCATGGGGAAGGACATCGAACAGAATAACCCCTTCAGCGTCCCAGAAGACTGTAACCATGACTTTACTGGCTGAGGGTATGGCTTTAAACTTTTTCTTGGTAGGGGAGTGGGTGTGGCGCCACTCCATTGATTGCCGTTTTGTTTCAGGTTCGAAGTGATGAACCCGTGTTTCATCGCCTGTAACAATCTTTGACAAGAAATTGTCACCCTCAGCCACATGACGAGCAAGCAATTCCGCACAGATGGTTCTCCTTTGCTCTTTATGGTGTTCGGTTAGACAACGAGGGACCCAGCGGGAACAAACCTTTGAATAACCCAACTGGTGAACAATTGTGAAAGCACTACCAACAGAGATGTCAAGTTGAGCACTGAGTTGTTTGATGGTGATCCGTCGATCATCTCGAACGAGTGTGTTCGCACGCTCCGCCATTGCAGGAGTCACAGCTGTGCACGGCCGGCCCGCACGCGGGATATCAGACAGTCTTGCTTGACCTTGCGGCGATGATGACACACGCTTTGCCCAACGACTCACCGTGCTTTTGTCCACTGCCAGATCACCGTAGACATTCTGCAAGCGCCTATGAATATCTGAGATGCCCTGGTTTTCCGCCAAAAGAAACTCGATCACTGCCCGTTGTTTGCAACGCACATCCATTACAGACGCCATTTTAACAGCTCCGTACAGCGCTGCCACCTGTCGGAAGTCAATGAAACTATACGGGACGAAGCGGGAATGTTTGAAAATATTCCACAAGAAATTTCCGGTTTTTTTAACCAAAATTGGCCGAGAAAAAAAATGTGTTGCATTACTTATTGAACTGCCCTTGTATCTCCGTTCAATGCGACGGCCTTACGCCACCCTACTGGGACGGCCTGAGTGCCCACATGGTACCACTCTACTGGTTGACGTCGGAGCCAACGTGTAGCTGCATCAGTAACCTCTCCGACATCCACCTACTGCTTCCCCAGGCAGTGCACCCAATGGACGTTTGAAGGTGCGAGATTCGGGCTGAAGGGTCGATGACGAAGAGCAGTCCAATGAAGTTTCGTGACCTCCCCTCGGGTGGGTAGAGTTGTGTGTGCCCTTGCGTTGTCATGGTGAAGAAGTTCGTTTGCATTTTGTGGTGACGATCACGCTGAAGTCGTTTCCTGAGGCTAGAACAATACACTTCAAAGTTGAACGTTGCACCATCAGGGCGGACATCAAACAGAATGACCCCTTCAGGGTCCCAGAGCCGGCCGGAGTGGTCGTGCGGTTCTAGGCACTACAGTCTGGAGCCGAGCGACCGCTACCGTCGCAAGTTCGAATCCTGCCTCGGGCATGGATGCGTGTGATGTCCTTAGGTTAGTTAGGTATAATTAGTTCTATGTTCTAGGCGACTGATGACCTCAGAAGTTAAGTCGCATAATGCTCAGAGCCATTTGAACCAGGGTCCCAGAAGACTGACGCCATGGCCTTATTGGCTGAGGGCACGGCTTTGCACTTTTTCCTTGGAGAAGAAATTATGTTGTGCACAGTCCATTGATGACAGATAGCGATAAATCCGCAAACTATATATATGTTTTTGTTATGGTCTTCAGTCCAGAGACTGGTTTGATGTAGTTCTCCATGCTACCCTATCCTGTGCAAGGTTCCTCATCTCTGAGTAACTACTTCAACATAGATCCTTTTGAATCTGCTTAGTGTACTCATCCCTTGGTCTCCCTCTACGAGTTTTACACTCCACGCTTCCCTCCAATACTAAATTGGTGATCCCTTGATGCCTCAGAACGTGTTCTACCAACCGATCCCTTCTTCTAGTTAAGTTGTGCCACAAATTGGTATTTGGAAACTCCGCAAAACACGATTGCTCTTTCATGTTCTTTCGATTCGCGACAAAATCGCAATTCTTGTCACGTACACAGTTCACTACATTTAGAAATTCCACATCCAAAATGTTGTGGATTGGCAAGAGCGCCAACCCACTATGAGAGGAAGCCGAAAGGCACGCGTTTTAGTTTACGCAGGCTGGCGTGAGGTCTGGAACAGGTTAAGGAAATGAGACTAGCAAAAAACGTACGTAGCTGCTGGAATACTTAACTTTAATCCATAATTGGTGAACATCGCTCTTGACTGTACATTATTCATAATCTCAACAGTAACTAGTAATGGCGCCTTGCTAGGTCGTAGCAAATGACGTAGCTGAAGGCTATGCTGACTATCGTCTCGGCAAATGAGAGCGTATTTTGTCAGTGAACCATCGCTAGCAAAGTCGGTTGTACAACTGGGGCGAGTGCTAGGAAGACTCTCTAGACCTGCCGTGTGGCGGCGCTCGGTCTGCAATCACTGATAGTGGCGACACGCGGGTCCAACGTATACTAACGGACCGCGGCCGATTTAAAGGCTACCACCTAGCAAGTTTGGTGTCTGGCGGTGACACCACACAAAACTTGCTGAAAATGTCGTTTCTTGTGAGTATTTCACAAATAACAAATCTATGTTCCTTGTTCTATCTTTCTTCTGTTGAGGGTGATTCGGAAAGTAAGTTCCGATGGGTCACGAACTGGAAACCACTGCGAAAATGAAGCTTTGCACATTAGGTGTTGGGCAGTGTCTGTAGTACGCCCGTCGATCACGTCATGTCGCTCTTTCCGGTTCTGGGCGTATGGTGAGCACGCAATGATGCATCGAAAATACTGTCTCCCGCCTGGTGAGAGATTTCGCCTGATGCCATGCAGTCCACATAATATAACTGTCATACGGTTTCCTCTTCGGGATTCTTCTCGGCCACACTCTGCAGGGGCAATGAAGATGCTATTTCAGCGGTTTCGATGCGAAGTGTTTGATTACCCACAATACAGCCTGTAACCGGCTCCCACTGAGTTCCATCTCTGCTCACATAAACTGCTGGGTATGAAGACAACGTTTTGGCACAGACAACGAGCTGTATATCAGCGTAGAGAATTGGCAGAAAGCACAGGCAGCTGCATTCTATGACGAGGGCATTGGGAAGTCGGTAAGACGCTACGACAAATGTCTAATTCGGAGCAGACACTTTGTAGAGAAATGGATGGAGGATGCAGCTAACTGTCGCAAATAAACATTTTTGATTTTCACAGTGTTTTCATTTTCGCGACCGACCGGAACTTACTTTCCGAATTGCCCTCAACAGAAGAAAGATAGAACAAGGAACATAGATTTGTTATTTGCGAAATACAAGAAACATTTTCAGCTAGCTTTGGATGTGGAATTGCTAAATGTAGTGAACTGTGTACGTGACAAGAATTGTGATTTTGTCGGGAATCGAAAGAACATGAAAGAGCAATCGTGTTTTGCGGAGTTTCCAAATACCGCCTTTATTCAAGAAACAACATGATGACGTCGGATAAAGTACGCGCTTAAAGAACGAGCACGACTCCTCCCATTCGCTACAGCCTGCTTCAGCTCCCTGCCCCCCTCCGCGCCCCCTTTCACTGCGAAAGCCGTGGGTAATTGCGTAAGGGCTGCAGTACTTCAGCAATCTCTTGTGTGTTCAATCAAATCTGAGTCTAGTGAGCGAGGTGGCTATGTCAACTCATGTTTGTTGCTTGTTCTGCTCCATCAGGCTAATCCTCTGTGGTCGGACATTGTTATGTAACCGATGGAACGCTGTTTATATGCACCGTGAAGGAGATACATTTACTGTTGCAGGATATCTCCATACACAGCAGTTGTCAGAATAGGTGTACGACACAAATGCTGTGCCGTTCGCAGATTAAACCTAGGCGAAATATTGTCATTGAAGCTACTGATCCTCATAGATCCAGCAGCAGGACGGGTCTCTTCTCACACTACATACCAGTGATCTCAATCGATTTATCCACTCGTTATAAGGGACTTCAGTTCTCAATCAAGGTATCGTTGGCAACAACAATAAACAAGGTTAAAGGTCAGAGAGACGGCGGGAGATGAACAGAGAGCAGGGAGAGGGAGGAGGAAATGGACAGAGAGAGGGGGAGGAGGAGGTGGATAGAGAGCGGGAGGAGAATGAAATTAGCACGTACACTATGTGATGAAATGTATCCGGACACCCCAAAGACATATGTTTTTCATATTAGGTGCATTGTGTTGCCACCTACTGCCAGGTACCCCATATCACCGACCTCAGAAGTCAGTGGACATCGTGAGAGAGAAGAATGGGGCGCTCCGCGGAACTCACGGACTTCGAGCGTGGTCAAGTGACTGGGTGTCACTTGTGTCATACGTCTGTACGCGAGATTTCCACACTTCTAAACATCATTGGGTCCACTGTTTCCAATGTGATAGTGAAGTGGAAACGTGAAGGGACATGCGCAGCACAAAAGCGTACAGACTGACCTCGTCTGCTGACTGCCACAGATTGCCCACAGTTGAAGAGGGTCGTTATGTGTAATAGGCAGACATGTATACAGACCATCGCACAGGAATTCCAAACTGCATCAGGATCCACTGCCAGTACTATGACAGTTACGCGGGAGGTGAGAAAACTTGGATTTCATGGTGGAGCGGTTGCTCATAAGCCATACATCACGCCGGTAAATGCCAAACGATGCGTCCCTTGGTGTAAGGAGTGTAAACATTGGATGATTGAACAGCGGAAAAACGTTGTGTGGAGTGACGAATCATGGTACACAATGTGGCGATCCGATGGCAGGGTGTGGGTATGGCGAATGCCCTTTGAACGTCATCTGTCAGCGTGTGTAGTGCCAACAGTAAAATTCGGAGGCGGTGATGTTATGGTGTGGTTGTGTATTTCATAGTGGGGGCACTATCACAGGAGAAGCCTACATTGATGTTTTAAGCACCTTCTTGCTTCCCACTGTTCAAGCGCAATTTGGGGATGGCGATTGCATCTTTCAACACGATCGAGCACCTGTTCATAAAGCACGGCCTGTGCCGGAGTGGTTTCACGACAATAACATCCCTGTAATGAACTGGCCTGCAAAAAGTCCCGACCTGAATCCTATAGAAGACATTTGGGATGTTTTGGAATGCCGACTTCATGCCAGGCCTCACCGACCGACATCGGCACCTCTCCTTAGTGCAACACTCCGCGAAGAATGATCTGTCATTCCCCAGCACCTAATTGAACGTATGTCTCAGAGAGTGGAAGCTGTCATCAAGGCTAAGGAGCCGGCCGCGGTGGCCGAACGGTTCTGGGCGCTTCAGTCCGGAACCGCGCGACTGCTCGGTCGCAGGTTCGAATCCTGCCTCGGGCATGGATGTGTGTGGTGTCCTTAGGTTAGTTAGGTTTAAGTAGTTCTAAGTTCTATGGGACTGATGACCAAACATAAGCGGAAATTTTTGAGAGACTCCCAATGTCATTTGGATGGACTGAATTATCTGTATAACTGGCCATGAGCATAGCTTGAAATTGCAATAAATTTGAGTTTCAATTCTGACGTACTGCTTGCCGCACTATGGGACTAACTTCTGAGGTCATCAGTCCCATAGAACTTAGAACTACTTAAACCTAACTAACCTAAGGACACCACACACATCCATGCCCGAGGCAGGATTCGAACCTGCGACCGCAGCGGTCGCGCGGTTCCAGACTGTAGCGCCTAGAACCGCTCGGTCACTCCTGCCGGCCGGGGTGTAGCAAACAGGCGCTTTGACAGCTATAGATGTGCGTACTTTTAAAGATTGCACTGTATTGCTTTGCCTAGCGTGAACGTGGCATCTCCGTTGCAGTGACATTTTCCAGTGCAGTGCAATTCTGTTTTTGTTTCTGCACTTGACAACACTAAGCATACATTACTGAAAGTTTTTGCTTTTGTTACTTATAATGTTAAGATCACTTCAAAAGATGGTAGTACCGTGGACCTGTAATCCTGCACAAGCAACGACTACAAGGTAAAAAGAAAGTACAGGAATTGTGGAACTGAGGTTTTACGGTATTAGAGCGGTCTCGTTTAAATGCTATTTCTAGCAAACTATAGGTATATATCAGTAGGATGCGAATTCGGGCTGTGAAGAGCGTTTTATTTTCTAGTGGCGGTTATCTGGCTAATGATGTGTGCTAACTGCACATATTCTAAATATTGGTGACAAGTATTGCACAGGGAAATCTGCGACTCCCACGTAAACGGTACCACTGCCCCACTCCCTTAGTCACGCTCACAGTGGGTAAGACACCGCATTCTCCGAACCCCCAGGTGTCGTGGTGTGAGGGGAATGCATCTGGCGAGTTGCCGAGTGGACACAGTAGCGTCTTGAAGCTGACGACGCAGCGTCTGACCGGAGGCGTGTGACTCAGAAGCTAGCGCGAGGTCCCTTGCCAAGCACGGGCTGTATCGTGCCGGTAGGCAATACGTGGACTCTTACGGGAAAGTAACTGGCCTGGGGTTCGGTTTCCCGCTCTGCCGTTGAACCTTCCCTCCCTCACGCAGTCTTATGCAAGACGTTCAACGACTACTATCTGAACACGAAACAATACTCTTTGTGAATGACAACTAGATTGCTATCTATATGTACACCCAATATCAAAAAATCAATAAACTTATATATAATTTCACATCTCTCCTAAATCACTAGATCGATTTCAGACAAATTTGGTACACACGTCACTCACTATGTGGAAAGAAGTACTAAGGGGATAAGAACCACATACCTCCCTTATGGGTGGGCGTAGATGGAAAGCGGGTGACAAAGAACTTAGGTACGTCTAGAGTAATTTCAAACAAATTTTGTACATACGGGATGTGGCTATAAAGTAAAGTAACGGGACTGATGCCACAGAGCAAGTACGCATGATGAACGACCAATAGCTGTGAATCCTTTTCGGTCGAATGTGGCATCTCTGGTGTCTGAACACTCAGTGTGCTCGTAGCCTTCGTTTGTATGAGATCTGTAATTTTTTTTTTTTTGCCGAAAAATGAAAAGTGTAATACTAGAGTAACGAATTATTGTGAAGTTTTACATAAAACTTGGAAAAACTGCTACTGAGACCTATATATTACTAAAAAAAGTGTATGGTGAAGTCTATTTATCACATACGCTAGTTTCTGAGTGATTCAAGTGTTTTCAAGATGGCCGAGAAGACATTGAAGATGACTCACACCCGGGACGTCCTTCAACATCAACAAAGGATGAAAATATCGAAAAAGTAGTTAATCTGATTCAATTTGACCGTCGGTTGAGTATTCGATCGATTGCTGAAACTGTGGGAATTGACTAAGAATGCAAAGGGAAAATTTAAAACAACCAATTTCAAATTCAAAAGTGTGTCTGAATCTGGTGCCGAAATTTCTCACGATCGAACGAAAAGTATCTCGTGAAAATGTTTGATACTTTGAATACCATTGAAAATGACCATAATATCTTGGAAATGGTGATAGCATGTGACGAATCTTATTTTTTCATTTATGGTCCAGAAACCAAGCGCCAACCATGTGCTGGAAGGGCACAAAAAGAGAGCGAAAAAAGCTCGAATTAGCAAATCAAGATCCAAAGCGATGATGATTGTTTTTCCATATTCATGGAACTGCATATCTTCACTGGGTTCCTGCGGGTCAAACTATTAATCAACATTACTACCTTGAAGTTCTTGTTCGACTCCATGAGAAAATAAAAGAAAGCCGATCCGAATTGTAGGAGAACAAGTCCTGGGTTCTGCAACAAGACAAAGCACCGGCTCATACATTACTGTCTCAAGAGCTTTCTAACAAAGTACAGCGTCCCAGTATTAGAGGAGCAGACTTCTTCGCCTGGCCTAGCACCATGTGACATTTACCTGTTGCCCAATGTCAAATCTGCATTAAAAGGAACAAGACTTCATTTCGCTGAAGCAGAAAAATTGGCACGCGTTATCAAGGAGCTCGCAGAGGAAGACTTCCAGCATTGTTTCCAATAAAAATTAGCATTAAGCGTTGTAGGGATAGAGGAGGGGAGTATACTGAGGTTGACAATAACTGAATATGTATATTTTTGAAGTAAAATATTTTACAGCAATACTCTCGTTATTTTATATCCACACTTCGTACATCACTCATTATTTGATTCATTTATATAAATATACTGTGCGGGTAAGGTCCAGGAATAACGGGCAATATTTAGGGATATGACACAATGATCATTTAAAAGAAAAAAGTTCATATGGAGAAATGGCCTCTTCCGAATGATTTCCTATACAGAATGCATTTAATTTAGATTGTTATTTATTTTCCGTATCACTCATTCAATTTCATGCTTACACATGTAGATTTACAAACGTACATCAGTTAGTAAACGTTACAACATGCATTTTACAAAGTACCAGTTGCAAAATGACAGCTGTATGCTGGTAGTAGGACTAGACCGCACCATTTTAACTGGACAGTTTGTTGAACTACACATTCAGAAGAAAAATGGGAACTTGGAAGAATACCTGTTTCATGCAAAGTGCTTAAAACTATGTTAACATTCTACAATCAGGAATTCGACGCGTCGGAAAGTGCCGACAGTATTCTTGTACAGCAACGGGAGCCCTACCAATAAAAGTTCAAATAAAACAATGTATCTGTGTCAGTCACTTTTTATTTTCTCCCATGACGCGTTTGGAGAGTTTATACTCTTATCTTCAGGTGGAAAACAGCAATATCTTGTTACACGTGTATCAGTTGGAGGCAGCTAGTTGTTTGTTTTGGTTTCATTTTGCTACAAAACGCGTAACAGGCAATTAGTATCGTCATATGACACTAAGATTACACATTTGAAATGGTAATGGAGTTATTAACAATCTATTCCAAAGTACAGAACCCTGCTTTTTTACACAGAAACACGAAACAGTAATATAAACACACCAACGATTGTAGCGATGTGAAGATACGGTACTTTGCCTCAGAGATCATTCATAGCTAGTTTACATTGTGGATCAGAGATACATGTAGCATCTATAAAATTTCTTCCTTTACAAAAAACTTGTTAAAAGTATTACATGACAGGAGCATAAAATAATATAAGTAAACTAAGTATATGCACACACATACACACACACACACACACACACACACACACATTATGTATATAATTGTTTGTTTCGATCTTGTGTTTTGCTTGGTGGCGGTGTCACCACGATTACTGCTGGCCCTCCTACTTATTTCTCTCTCTCTCTCTCTCTCTCTCTCTCTCTCTCTCTCTCTGTGTGTGTGTGTGTGTGTGTGTGTGTGTGTGTGTGTGTGTGTGTGTGTGCGCGAGTTTGGCAAGGGGGTGAATATGTATTAACTAGAGCGGTTGGTGTGTAATAACGTACCTGAGTGAGTCAGGTATGTGAATTAGTTACTGCTGCTCATTAAGGGCCTGAAGAGACCAAACACCTAAGGTCGTTTCCTATTTACTCCGCAGGACGGAATCGATGTAGCCACACGCAAGTGTGAGGAAACTTTTCTAAATGTTTGCCTAGCTTGTAACTGAGACGGGACTAGGGAACCAGCACGTTATTTACACAGTGGTCGCTGTGAAGGATACGGAGATGCCGCGTGCTCGCGTGAGAAAGCGTTATCAGTATCTGATAGAGATTTAAAGGTGCCTCACTGTGGGTCTCCATTTGGCCCGTTCTTCGAATCGTCCAATATCCAGACTTGTGGGGCATTCGGATCTGACAGTGGTCAAATGCTAGACTTGATGAAAACGTGAAAGCAGGAACACTCATGTTCTGTCGACAACGTCTGACCTCAACAATGGAGAATCACCGTATTGTTCACCAGACACATCGTAACGCCTTAGCTGCAGCTGCCATCTAAATGGACCCCCTGCCAAATCCTGTGTCATACGGCACCATTGGTGGGCGACTACCAAGAGCTGGACTGGGAATTAGCGTCCTATGCGTAAGCTGCTATTAACACCACAATACAAACGGCTACGGCTACGGCTGACGAATGGTGAAGCATTGTGTTCAGCGATGAATCGCGGTGATGCGCTACTGCGGATGACCATTGTCGGCGAGTATAGTGGAGACGTGGGGAGAGGTCCAGTTCTTCCAATGTTTTGGAGAGGCACAGCGGTGTTACTCTTGACGTCATGCTCCAAGGGGCCATCGGGTATGACTTCACGTCACGCCTGGTGGTGACTGAGGAACCTCTGACAGCGAAACAGTACGTCACGGACACCCTTCGTTGTCATAACCACTTTTGACACGGCAGTATCGCAGTGTCAATTTTCGTGTTCGTCCTCAATTGGCACATGTCTCTATGCCTGCGCGATGTTCCCCAGATTTGCCCCGATAGGACACGTCTGGAACTAGCTCGACTGTCAAGCCCTTCTCAGTGCCATTATCGAGGTTATCAAGGATCAGTTACAACAGCATGGGCCGTCTTGCCAAAGGAGACGATACAGTGGCCTTGTGTGCCCTCCTCAACTGAACCAGAGCATGCATCCAGGGAAGAGTGGGCTCAACATTGTACTTTTAACTGGGCTCATACCGTCAAGTTCTTTATAAATGTGTCTCGAATTTGTCAGGCAGTGTACAGTGTATCATGATTTGCAGTTGCATTATACCTCACCTCCCCCCCCCCCCCCCCCCCCCCCCTCGGCGGGGTCAGGGATTTTCTCTGCCTCGTGATGACTGGGTGTTGTGTGATGTCCTTAGGTTAGTTAGGTTTAAGTGGTTCTAAGTTCTAGGGGACTGATGACCATAGATGTTAAGTCTCAAAGTGCTCAGAGCCATTTGAACCATTTTGAACCCCCCACCCCCACCCCACCCCCCTTCACCGCCGCCACTTGTCAGTTCCTGGATGCTCTGGTACGCTGAATTTACCTGTTTATGACAGCATGAATGTGACAGGGAAGCCCTCAGCGGTTTCAGGTACTGTGAGCAGAGAGTAAGGCCTTTTGTTCAGCAGGCAGAGCGCCGTTCCAGCATTCCAGCAGGTCAGTGCCGCCGGCATGTCGCAATAGGCTCGGACCTCGCGCCCGGCAACCGCTGCCCGGACAGTTGTTTGCCTGACCCCAGGGCGGCCACCTTCTAAGCAGGTCGCTTATCACACGCTCAGTCCCGTCGGGCGAGTGCCACTTTCCTGTTGACGACTATAAATTCTCCATCTCTCCGTCGAGCAACATTCGCATAAATTCATTCCTTTCAAAGATTTGTGCACACACACTGCGCCTGTCAAGAGATACTCAAGCACGCACGAAGTCCTCATCCTTTAGTCTAGGATATCTTGTCCTACGAGTAACTTAAGATTATTGCTAATCCTCGGTACTGGCCAAGGCTTTTGGGAGGCTCCCTTCGGCGATATAAATAGACCGAAAGACTCGTAATTGATTGAGCCACGATTTCTGAACAATCATTAGAAACAGTGGCATCCATTAAATAGCTGGGGATATAAGTACGGGGCGATGTAATGTAGAACGCCCGCATAAAATTAAACGCAGGAAAGGTATACGCCAGACTGAGATTTATTGGAAGAACCTCAGATCCTGAAGTCGACTCACGAAGGAGGTTAGGTTACAAAACCTTCGTCCGATCTGTAATTGAGTACTACTCCTCAGTCTGGAATCCTTTACATGTCTGAGTCAGAGAAAATAGACAGGTTCAAAGAACACCAGTGCGGAGCTGGCGCCCGACTGCGTCCCATTTGTATTTCTTTGGTGTCAGATCAGGCGAATCTGGTGGTCTGGAAATGAATGCGAGTTCACTATCATACGCTCCAAACCACTGTAGCACGATTCTGGCATTCTGACACGGACTGTTATCCCCGTATCGGCCATGGTGGCCGAGCGGTTCTAGGCGCTTCAGTCCGGAACCGCGCGACTCCTACGGTCGCAGGTTAGAATCCTGCCTCGGGCATGGGTGTGTGTGATGTCCTTAGGTTAGTTAGGTTTAAGTAGTTCTAAGTTCTAGGGGACTGATCACCTCAGATGTTAAGTCCCGTAGTGCTCAGAGCCATTTTGTTATCCCCGTGGAAGATGCTATTGCCGTCAGGGATGCCATCAAGGATGAAGGGATGCAGATGGCCTGTAATAATGTTCACGTTGTCCCCAGTTGCCTTGATGCCATCGATTACTACCGCAGGTCCCACGGAAGCCCAGTTGAATGTCCTCCATAGCATAATACTGTCTCTGTGGCGCAGTGCATTTCGACTGGCTGGATGGCGGCGTACTCGGAGTCGACCATCTCCCTGGTGTAACAAGAAATGTAATTAATTCGGACAGCCAACATATCAACCTATGGTCCAATTTCTGTGATCCAGGGCCCACTGAAGTCGTAACTGAAAATGTTGTTGGGTCAACAGGGGAACATGTGTGGGTCATTACTGTGGAGCACCATTTTCAGTAACGAGCGCTGGATGTATGCTTAGAAACAGCTGTGCCTACACCATCATTCGACTCCGTCATCAAATCTACCACAGATCGCCGCCTATCCGGTTTTACGGAGATGGCGATCCTGTTTTACAGAGATTGCATTCCTTCGACCTCTACGTTCTCTGATGAGGTGTGGGTGACCAAAATTTTGTTGCTTACTCATGTCTTCACCGCTCTTCAACTACTTTCCATAAATGCTCACGACAGTAGCAATCGATAGACGACCAGCTTCTCTATTTACAAGATGCTCTTTCCCCAGTGTCTGGCCACACCAATCTGCCTTTTGTCAAGTTTATGTCACTGGATTTCCCCCTTTGCGGCCCATAAGATTCCCCATTCGTCTCTCTTCCGCTTATATACTTCCCTTATCGCGCTTCAAACCCGCAACGTTACCAGTCTCGCGGTGGTTATAATATTTGACTCATTTGTGTATGCCGAATAGGTAGTAGACTTCACTCTGTAGCACACAGTAACAGACAAACACGATAAACGTACAGAAATCGTTCCAGAAACTAGTTAAAATATCTCAAATCACACGATTCGGCCAAGGCCCCTGCCGAGGCTACTCTTGGTTGTACAGAAAATGCCTCGGCTGTTATTCTTCACTTGCAGCTCGTGGGCTAGTGGGTAGCGTTACTACCTGTGGATCAATGGGTCTCTGGTTCGATTCCCGGCCGGGTCGGGGATTTTCTCCGCTCGGGGGCTGGGTGTTTGTGTCGTCCTCAACATTTCATCATCATTCGGGAAAACTGCAGCATTGGAAAGCGAAAAGATTGGGAATTCGTACGGGTACTGATAACCACGCTGTTGAGGGCCCCACAAACCAATAATCATCATCATTTTACTCTCCTCCCAAATATTTACAGCTCGAGAACACCCGCCTCCCTACTCCGTCCCTCTTCCTCACTCAGTAACCAGCTTGAATTTATCGGAAAATAACAGAGTTCTGCAGGGTGTTTCAAAATACTTTTACAAACTTTGGGAACAGCTTTGTTACACCAAATGAAGTAAAATAGTACATACAAACATTTGTGCGGAAATCCTTCATTTTCAAAATGGTTCAAATGGCTCTGAGCACTATGGGACTCAACTGCTGAGGTCATTAGTCCCCTAGAACTTAGAACTAGTTAAACCTAACTAACCTAAGGACATCACAAACATCCATGCCCAAGGCAGGATTCGAACCTGCGACCGTAGCGGTCTTGCGGTTCCAGATTGCAGCGCCTTTAACCGCACGGCCACTTCGGCCGGCCCTTCATTTTCGGATGTTTATTAACGAAGGCTTACAAGTTATGTTATTAGAGCTCATCAGGACATAAACTTCTAATAAATGTACTCCTCATGGTTCTAAACACGCAAGTACTCGTCGAATCACGAACTCTTGCACCCTTTCAAACATTCCCTAACGCTTTAGAATGGTTTTGGTGGCTACCATGACACGTCGATGAAGGGTTTCTGCATCCGGGCGGTCTACTGCATTGATCAGTTGCTTAAGATGTCCCCAGAGATAGTGATCGAAACAATTCAGGTCGGGGGAAAATAAAGGCCATGGAACTGATCTTCCTCTGTCAATCAATCCCTCGTGGTAGATACTAGACAGTGCAGCTCAAACACTGAGACTGAAATATTCTGGAGTTCCATCATCCATAAACCACATGTTTCTTGTTACTTGCACGGGTACATCTTCTAATAGATCTTGGAAGGTGTTCTGAATAATGTTCCTGTAGACAAAACCTGCAAGAAGTGTTGGGAGAACCTATGGCCCTACCAGACAGTCATCTACAATTCCAGCCCACCCATTAATTTTAATTGATGATGATGTTTAGCCTGTACTGCAGCACCTGAATTTTACGATCGGCCATCATGTGTTGGTTGTGGAAATTTATTATGACATCTCTTCCAAATGTTGCATCATCTGTAAACGAAGCTGATGAGACAAACAACGGATTGGCAGTTTGTGCAACTAACTATCAGTGAAAGTTCTCCCGTTGTGGGTGATCGGCGGGTGTAAGACCCTGCAATACTTGAGTTGCTCCTGAAGTATCCCCCGAGCTGAACTTGGCGATGTACCACACGCCGGGACCATATCTCCTGCGCTGATATCTAGCTCTTCTTTGACAGCTCTTGGAACATGCTCTTCCTGGTCAGATGTACGACCAGCACGTGGCCTTCCTCGCTCAATAGTCTGGGATGCACCGGATCCTACCCCAGCAATGTGACGATACACAGCACAAAACATTCGATGACTCAGCTGCCTTTGGTCTGGAAACGGGCCATGAAAGCAGTGCAGCCTCGTGACCATTACCATTTGCGCGGCCGTACATAAAAATTCTGTCTGCCTGCTCACGAAATGAATATCTTGCTCGTTTGAACGAAGCACTTCCAGTTAAGGCACTACCAGCAGTAGAAATGCACAATGGGTAGGTTGAAGATAAACGAATGAGGAACATAAACAAGCCTCCCTGGCAATCCAAGACCATCCAGTATACAATAAATCAAACGGGGTGGATAGATAATTGAGGGTTGTACCTGGATACCCGTTGAACGTCATATTTCATTAATAATTCGAAAACAAAAGATTTTAGGAGATACGAGGCCGTTCGACAAATAATACACCACTTTTTTGTCGGTCAATTTCAATTGTAAAAATGCAGTATTTGGCGTGGGGCGTCGTGTAATACTCCCGCTTCAGCCCCTACATGAAGATTCGATAGGTGGCCGCGCCATACATAGCCTTCAAATGGCTCGAAGCACTATGGGACGTAACATCTGAGGTCATCAGTCCCATAGACTTAGAACTACTTAAACCCATTGTTGTGGGTTGGCGGGAGAGCCAACCCCGTGTTATTAGAGGAAGCCGAAAGGCACGTGTTTTAGTTTACGCAGGCTGGCGTGAGGTCTGGAACAGGACAAGGAAATTAGAATTTAGAAAAACGGACGTAGCTGGTGGAATACTTAACTTTAATCCATAATTGGTGAACATCGCTCTTGACTGTACATTATTCATAATCTCAACAGTAACTGGTAATGGCGCCTTGCTAGGTCGTAGCAAATGACGTAGCTGAAGGCTATGCTAACTATCGTCTCGGCAAATGAGAGCGTATTTTGTCAGTGCACCATCGCTAGCAAAGTCGGTTGTACAACTGGGCGAGTGCTAGGAAGTCTCTCTAGACCTGCCGTGTGGCGGCGCTCGGTCTGCAATCACTGATAGTGGCGACACGCGGGTCCGACGTATACTAACGGACCGCGGCCGATTTAAAGGCTACCACCTAGCAAGTGTGGTGTCTGGCGGTGACACCACACCTATCACACACACCCATGCCCGTGGCAGAATTCGAACCTGCGAGCGTAGCAGCAGCGCGGTTCTGGACTGAAGTGCCTAGAACCGCTCGGCCACAGCGGCCGGCTACGTAGACTTCACAATAGCTTTTTCAACGGAGGTACGTTCCAAGCGGAAAGCTGTCACTGAGTTTCTTTTAGCACAAAACGAGAGCATTGTAGATACTTGCAAGCACTTTTAGAATGTGTACAGAGAGCCGGCAGTGAACAAAAGCACGGCGAGCCGTTGGGCGAGGCGTTTGCTATCATCGCAACAAACCTGTCCGATCTCCAGCGTTCCGGCCGGCCGCACGCAGCTATGACTGCTGCAATGTTGGAATATGAGGACGCTCTCTTTCGTGTGATAGATGGATCGCAGTCAACACTTCGCTGCACAACTGGACGTCTCCGTTCTGACACATACGTCCACTAGTTGGGGTATTCAAAGGTGGGTACCCGCTGAGTTCCTCGCCGTCTAACAGCAGACCATAAAGGACAATGGAAGACCATCTATGCGGAATTGCTTGCGCATTACGAGGCTGATAGTGAGAATTTTTTATCTAATATTGTCACAGGCGATGAAACATGCGTTCATCACTCCGAACCGGAAGCAAAATGGTAATTCCTGGAGTAGCGCTACACTAACTCTCCTCCGAAGAAAATGTTCAAAGCCACACCGTCACACGGTAGCCATGGTGACGGTCTTCTGGGACTCTGCTGTTTGATATTCTCACCGGCCGATGTGGCTGAGCGGTTCTAGGCGCTTCAGTCCGGAACCGCGCTGCTGCTACGGTCGCAGGTTCGAATCCTGCCTCGAGCATGGATGTGTGTGATGTCCTTAGGTTAAGTTGGGTTTAGGTAGTTCTAAGTCTAGGGGAATGATGACCTCGTCCCATAGTGCTTAGAGCCATTTGAACCATTTTTGTTATCCTCCCTCAAGGTGCAACGATCAGCTGTGAAGTGTATTGTGCTTCCCTCACGAAACTGAAGAAACTACTTCAGCGTGTTCGTGGCCACAAAAATGCAAACGAAGTTCTCCTTCTCCATGACAACGCGAGTCTATGAACCTGAGAGGAACTCACAAAACATCAATGAACTGTTCCTCATGCGCCCTAAATCCTGGATCTCGTACCTTGTGACTTCCATCTGTTGTACCCAGTATAGGACGCACTCCGCGGGATGATGGGAAGGTTATTTATTCAGCAAGACGTTGGTTCCGACTTCGACCATTAGAGTGGCAACATGTGGAGATACAACCCCGCCCAGTAAAATGACGTACGGCCACCGCATTGAACGGAGATTATGTTGAAAATAGAATTTTGTAGCCAAAAGAGTGGAGAATAATGTGGTGTACTGGAATCCTGAATAAAACTGACCTGCTTTTAGAAAAAAATCTGTTGCCCTAGTAGTATCCTTAACATCTACTTTAGGCCGTGTGAACAGCTCTTATCGCTCATTATTTTATTCAAGAACGCTAAATGCAAAGCTGTTAAGTGTTCATGTCCACATAAATTCAAATATGGATTCATCCAATCATACATTTAACGGACAAAGAAATTGGCAAAAATTAGCACTGATTTATTTGAAGGAATCACATCAGCATTCTCATGGGGCATTGGAGATCCAGATTTTTACGATTTCACAACTGATTTTGGGAGATAAAATGTTTGGCTCGAAAAATCACAGAATCTAGAAAGAACGGATAACCACGAGGTATCCAATTCCAGATAGTCAAATAGAGACTTGAATCTCAAATTTCTCAGCAATTTCACCATTTCGCATAGTCGCATTGGTACTAACTCGCAGTTTACGATCCGTATCACCGCTTCTAGAACGAGGCAGCTAAGGGACGACCTCAAACATCGGGTGAAAGCACCCAATTAACAATGCCAAGAGCATTACATTCAGAGCGTATCACCTTGTTTACGAGTCCAAACCACAGCAATATTTACTCCATTCTGAGGACACAGATAACAGGGTTTTAACCTGAATTCTGTCCTGTGTTTGTCGGAAATGCCACGGACGCCGTGCAGTGAATGTTCCAATACTTTCAATGACAGTCTACTGCACGCGATGGTGTGGTGAGCAGTGAAATGGACTCACATTCGCGAGGACTGGGTTTCGAATCCCGTTTACATTTCCTGATCTACGTTTTCCTTGTTTTCCGTAAACCGCTTCAGGTGATTGCCGGGATGTTGTCTTAAAAAAAAGACTGCTAATTTCCTTAGCCATCCCTTTTGCAGTCTGAGCCACCGCTCTGTCTCTAATGACGTCGATGTCGACGGCACGTTATTGTTTGCCTTCCTCCTTCAGCCCGTCTTCAGGTTTAAATAATTAATTCGCCTGACGCAAATAGTCCTAAGGCTTATGACATATCTGGCTGGGAGACCGAATGGGTGAGTTCTTCCTCTAGTCGGTGAAAGCATATCAAAGTGCTAACAACGTATATCCAAATCAAACAAAGGTCATAGGCATCCCAAGAGCTACAAACCAGTCAGTCCCTTGTCGTCTATTTGGATTACACTTCTTCTAAATCTGTAGGTGCATCTGTACCTGCATCAGGAAGACTTTTTGCAGTTGACATATTCAATAATTCTCTTGCATATCCTGTTTTCACTCATCTGAACCACATGACGGTGAAACATCATTCTATTACGTTTTCTCATCATTAGATTTAGTTGTCCAATTTCCTTGTACGGATCTCCATTTCCTATTCCTGTATTCACCATTGTGTTTTATTGGTCCCCATGTACCTCTTGGGATTTTCCTCTCTTTGTTTTCTATGATTTCTATCTCTCCTAGCTTAGTTAAATCCACGCATTCGGCTGAGTATAAAAATTCTGCTTTTATTATGTATGTGTTGTGACTTTGCTTGAGAGGAGATAGATCTCTTTTTGTTCACATTTTTATTCAAGTGAAAGGCCATTTCCATCTCCCTTGCCGTTAGTTAACCTCCCTGTCACGATGTTCTTCTGTATTACCTGACAGAGGTATTAAAATTTACTGGCTCTCTTAATTTTTCTGAAAGCTGTGTTTATGAAATTTAGAGAAGATTTTATACTTGTTGGTTGCAGAAATACAGATGGTTAAGGAGATAAGTTTTCATTTGACGTGTTAGTACACTGCTTTTTATGGTTTTATTTATAGGCTATAATTTTTGTTTTTAAGTTGAACTTAAGAGGGTGCGCTTAAGTTCAGGTAATTCAAATTTTCCACTATAATTGTAATCGTGACGTGCTGATCACTTCTGTTGTATTGTTTAAGCATGCCACACGTATTTACAAATGCTGAGAATACCGATATGGTATCAGAGCACGAGTTTTGTAGCGGATAAGTTGCTAACGATTTTAGACTATGAGATTCAAGTTTATTCGTAGTCCGCCTCGGTAGCTGAGCGGTTAGCCCGGCGGATTGCTAAACGAAGGGTGCGCGGGTTCGATTCCCGGCCGGCTAGGAGATTTTTTTTCCGCTCGGAGAGTGTGTGTTGCGCTTTACTTATATTCGTATCGTAATAACTGATAGTACGTTTTAGATGGACGAATTGGCGTGTCCTCAAAGCCATTAAATTGAAAAAAAAATATTTGCACAAAACTGTGTGAGATTGCTGCGGGGCCCAGGCGTTATCTCACCCGAAAACTCAAATAAACAAAGTACTTTGTATGGATCACAGTATTCAGCTGGTGAAAAGGAGCCCTTCAACAATCACACACACTTTTCTACACGTATTTTCTATACCTATCAATAACACACACACACAAAACATGGCGTGCACCACGTATACACAGACTCTATCCTTATCATTTACAACGGATTCTACATTTTGGTGAAGAAGGTGAAGGTAGACGCTTGGACTACTGTCATTGGTTAATCGACAACCGGCGAGTATTCCCGTTAATATTGTTTACTGATGAAGTCACTTTCAGCAATGACGGTTTCAATAACAGTCGTTACGCCAAGCCGCGCGAATTAGCCGTGCGGCCTTAGGCATATTGTCACGGTTCGCGCGGCTCCCCCTTTCGGAGTTTCGAGACTTCCCTCGGGCATGGGTGTGTGTGTTGTCTTCAGCGTAAGTCAGTTGATGTTAGATTAAGTAGTGTGTAAGCTTAGGGATCGATGCCCTCAGCAGTTTGGTCCCATAAGATCTTATCACAAATTTCCATTTTCGTTACATCAGTGGTGAGACAAAAACCGAAATGGGTTTTTGGACACACATTTTTGAGAACGCTTCTCTGTAAGTGTGCTGCCTTGACCTTTGTGTTGTTGACTCGTCTTACAGGGCACCGTTATGTAGACTTTCTTGAAAACGAGGTTCCGGCATTATTGGTAGACGTTCCTTTGACTGCAAGGACGGCTGTGTTTTTCCACCATGACGGGATTCGTGCACATTCTAGTCGTCAGGTGACAACGTAACATAAATATAGCGTGCCCCAGAAGATGGATCGGCAGAAATGGTCGGGGTGGTTGAAAGGCGAAGTCTACTATAAGAATGTAAACACAAAAGACGAATTGTTCGTATTATAAACAGTGCTGCTCTGATCAAAAAAATAAAACTAAAAAGTAACAAAAAACCAGAAGACTTCAGAAGAGCTACGTGCTGTTTTGAAGAGAACTCGAAAAGTGCATTGAAGTCGGAGGGCCGGCCGGGTGGCTGAGCGGTTCTAGGCGCTGCAGTCTGGAACCGTGCGACCGCTACGGTCGCAGGTTCGAATCCTGCCTCGGGCATGGATGTCTGTGATGTCCTTAGGTTGGTTAGGTTTAAGTATGTCTAAGTTCTAGGGGACTGATGACCTCAGATGTTAAGTCCCATAGTGCTCAGAGCCATTTGAACCATTTGAAGTCGGAGGAGGAATTTATGAAAATCAACCGTTGCTTAAAACCTTCTGTGAGTATTTATTTGGATTACGTTCTGACAGGTATATCTCTTCAGTTAAATTTCAGTTACAACGTCGGGTGCTCAGGGGCCGTGGCCGATATACATGGTGGTCAGAAACAGTCTCAGAAGCTTGTAAGGGCATTGCAGGACGGGTTGTGCTGATAAATAACTGTTAAGAAAAAAAATTCGATACATTTCGCCGTTTCCGAGTTATTTAACACTGAAGTTAGCCAGTCAGGCCGCTGCACGAGCAAATTCTGGGAGACCGCAAGGCACAATTAGTGTCAGTTGTTTCATAGAGTAGATGATACCGCACGAGATTCCTCAGCCTTCCGCCCTTGTTAGATTCTTAGCGCCGTCCCATGTTCCATGTCCGGTGTTTGTATCGCCCTCTTGTTCGGTTTTAGAAAATCAAACGCAGAACACTACTGACTACACCCTCTCTGGCGGGGCGCTCGAATTTTCACGTGCAATGGCCCAATTGGTTAACTTCAATTCCAATTGAGTCGGAAGCGGCGCAACCTATCGAATTTTTTTTCTTAACAATTATTTCTCAGCACAGCGTACCCTGAAACATCCTAACAAGCTTTACAGACTGTTTCTGACCATCCCGAATAAACCTATTCCCTGACGTTTCGTATGCCATAGCGGGTGGTACGGTCAGAATAAAACTACAGTTGCATCAAGGGCTCGAGGAGCCACAAATTTATAGAGCTGTATAGAGGGGACCATTATTTGTCACCTCTTCCCGACTGTGTGATTCTCTCTGGCTGAAGCCACTGTTCTCGATTAAAATCAATCGACTGTCATTCTGTACTAAGTCGACATCCTGATGTTATTCAACTTAACATTTTTTCTTTTCTTGGAAAATTATTATGACAGTTGTGAATTTCTATGGCCTCTCCATACGTGCGTAAATGATAATACTTTTGGTAAAACACTCCTCTCACTGAATTTTATTTCGTGGCTTCCGTCTTGCAAACTGTGTTCAGCTACGGCCGGCACACGGATGGCAGTTCCTCTGATGTTTGGCTAAGCAAATGTTAACATAGCTTTTTGTGATTCGAATGTACACTTGTCGACAACTACACGGAATTTTACACGCCCCAAGTGTCACTAATGGGTGCTGTACATGTTTTGAAGTTCTTAAACATTATTTCATCTTCTTGCTGGGTCTAAAAATCGTTTTAATCCTATGCTTAGCCAACTCTTTCGCTATTTGATCCGTAATTCTGTTAATAAACGGTAGCAGAACTTTCCCAGTTGGTGTCCTCCTTTTTTGTACTGGGTGGTCGATCCATCTTCTGGAGTAACCATTTATCAGTTGAAACTATGTAATATGAAACATCTACAGGGTGTTTCAAAAATGACCGGTATATTTGAAACGGCAATAAAAACTAAACGAGCAGCGATAGAAATACACCGTTTGTTGCAATATGCTTGGGACAACAGTACATTTTCAGGCAGACAAACTTTCGAAATTACAGTAGTTACAATTTTCAACAAAAGATGGCGCTGCGGTCTGGGAAACTCTATAGTACGACATTTCCCACATATCCACCATGCGTAGCAATAATATGGCGTAGTCTCTGAATGAAATTACCCGGAACCTTTGACAACGTGTCTGGCGGAATGGCTTCACATGCAGATGAGATGTACTGCTTCAGCTGTTCAATTGTTTCTGTATTCTGGCGGTACACCTGGTGTTTCAAGTGTCCCCACAGAAAGAAGTCACAGGGGTTCATGTCTGGCGAATAGGGAGGCCAATCCACGCCACCTCCTGTATGTTTCGGATAGCCCAAAGCAATCACACGATCATCGAAATATTCATTCAGGAAATTAAAGACGTCGGCCGTGCGATGTGGCCGGGCACCATCTTGCATAAACCACAAGGTGTTCGCAGTGTCGTCTAAGGCAGTTTGCACCGCCACAAATTCACGAAGAATGTCCAGATAGCGTGATGCAGTAATCGTTTCGGATCTGAAAAATGGGCCAATGATTCCTTTGGAAGAAATGCCGGCCCAGACCAGTACTTTTTGAGGATGCAGGGACGATGGGACTGCAACATGGGGCTTTTCGGTTCCCCATATGCGCCAGTTCTGTTTATTGACGAAGCCGTCCAGGTAAAAATAAGCTTCGTCAGTAAACCAAATGCTGCCCACATGCATATCGCCGTCATCAATCCTGTGCACTATATCGTTAGCGAATGTCTCTCGTGCAGCAATGGTAGCGGCGCTGAGGGGTTGCCGCGTTTGAATTTTGCATGGATAGAGGTGTAAACTCTGACGCATGAGACGATACGTGGATGTTGGCGTCATTTGGACTGCAGCTGCAACACGGCGAACGGAAACCCGAGGCCGCTGTTGGACCACCAGCTGCACTAGCTGCGCGTTGCCCTCTGTGGTTGCCGTACGCGGTCGCCCTACCTTTCCAGCACGTTCATCCGTCACGTTCCCAGTCCGTTGAAATTTTTCAAACAGATCCTTTATTGTATCGCTTTTCGGTCCTTTGGTTACATTAAACCTCCGTTGAAAACGTCGTCTTGTTGCAACAACACTGTGTTCTAGGCGGTGGAATTCCAACACCAGAAAAATCCTCTGTTCTAAGGAATAAACCATGTTGTCTACAGCACACTTGCACGTTGTGAACAGCACACGCTTACAGCAGAAAGACGACGTACAGAATGGCGCACCCACAGACTGCGTTGTCTTCTATATCTTTCACATCACTTGCAGCGCCATCTGTTGTTGAAAATTGTAACTACTGTAATTTAGAAAGTTTGTCCGCCTGAAAATGTACTGTTGTCCCAAGCATATTGCAACAAACGGTGTATTTCTATCGCTGCTCGTTTAGTTTTTATTGCCGTTTCAAATATACCGGTAATTTTTGAAACAACCTGTATGATGCAGATATACAAACTGAAGTGACAAATGAAAATTTGTACCAAGGCTGGGATTCGACATCGGGTCCCCTGCTCACTGAGCAGATGTCTTAAATCACTACACCACCCTATCACAGTGGCTTTTCACAATTGCGCCGACTATTCTAGCACGCCTCCCTCCTAAATCCAAATTCCCATTCACATTTCAACTCACAACGTATTCCCCTAAACTCAAACAGTATTGCCGAGGTTCTCCAGCTGTATTGGAATAGTACCTCAGCATCGAATAAAGCATGAGAACCTGTCTGAAAACCAGTCCAGGAAGCTTTTCATCAATTGAAACTATGATTCCAGAGACCTTTTCAAGTCTTAAACATCTATTATGTATATATGCAGACTGAATCGAAGAATGAAAATTTGTACAAAGACCAGGATTAGAAACAGGGTCTCCTATTCACTAGACAGATGTACTAACCACTACACCATCCTGACACCGTGTCTATGCACAACTGCACGGACCACCTTAGCACGCCTCCCTCCTCTATCCCCCCCCCCCCCCCCATTTGTCCTATTTGTCTTGAAATCCAACCATAAGTGATTGACTCATCTTCTAACCAAACCAGCTCAGAAAGCTATATCACTGTTAGCAACAGAAATTGGACGCATGTTTTATGGAAGGTTTTATTCGCATTAGTCTCGACTACCACCTCCTAAAATATGTACTACTGTACTTGAAAAGCGCTGTTTATGCAGGAGTGCTTCAGCTATTACAGGCAGTCGAGCGCGGACTACATTGTTGATTGGCACAGGTTTTCCTGGTGTCGTAGCTTCGGCCCGTGTAAACGGGGTTGGTAAGCGGAAGCAGGCAGCTGACTTGTCGCGTGAGCTCGCGGGCCGAGGCGGACGTGAGACGGGCGCCGCACGTGTCCAGGTCGCTGGCACGGCCGGTCTAAATGCGCCTGCATGGCGCGTGGCCGTGATTTGGGGGCGGCATGGCAAGCGATGCGGGCGCGATGGTGAGCCAGTTCCCAACCCAGGCACGGTCAGCAGCTGTCTAGCCGCCGCTCAGGGGCTACACCAGCACCGTGGCATCCCAGCGCCGTCGACATCTACACCTGTACACAGCTCACACGTGGCGACCGTGGCAGTACCGTACAAACTCTCTACAAGTTTAATTTATTTACGGCAAACGGAATGTTTCACTGCTAGCAGAGCTCACATATGTTGGTCGCATTCGCTTCTTACAATGACGACAGTGCGGTATCCAACAGGACTATTGTTGAATTTATTACTATGAATATGTACTAGTGCTGACAGAAAATAAAAATGAAAATGACAGTTCATTAAAACATTTAAACCAATATTACTGAATCTACATTTCTAGACTGATAACCTGGTTCATGGTTCATGATTCATGGTGCAAATTCTAGTTGCAGGTTGCCTATCAAATGACTTACAGAGGCAACAACAATTTTGGTTTCAAATATTTCATGTAATTATTGATGGAATTTAAAAATTTGAAATTCTGTCATAATACACACAACAAGCGAAATAAAGTTAGACAATGTGTACATATATCCTGAGGCAAGTAACTTACTATGTGCAAATACCTAGGCTACATTATCCAGTATGGGGGGGCACTTAGTGACTTCCCACAAACTTTACACGTTTGCTTACCGACGCCCCTACAAAATAAGAAAAGCTCACTATATTTTCATATTTTCGCTGTTCATGCTATAAAACTTCACCATCAGGCGTGAGATCTTAGTTTAATGCTCCCTACTACTACCACCTCTATTCCCAATATATTCTGCGGACAACATCCAAATGTACCACAGAATGTACCTGCAAAATCATATCGTTGTACGACACATAGTTCGGGGGAGATATGGCGTTTTATACATGGGAGTTCGATTCCTTAAAGCCGGCCGAAGTGGCCGTGCGGTTAAAGGCGCTGCAGTCTGGAACCGCAAGACCGCTACGGTCGCAGGTTCGAATCCTGCCTCGGGCATGGATGTTTGTGATGTCCTTAGGTTAGTTCGGTTTAACTAGTTCTAAGTTCTAGTGGACTAATGACCTCAGCAGTTGAGTCCCATAGTGCTCAGAGCCATTTGAACCATTTGATTCCTTAAAGAATCTGTGGGCTTAGGTGAAAGTGGGGGGGGGGGGGGGACGGAAGGAGTTTACCTGTATGTGGTTGACTGGAATTGAGCATTAATTATTTCTTAACACGAGTACGGAGATACAATCGATGCCATAACTACAGAGGAATAACACTGTCACCAATTACATACAAGATCATTTGAAAACGCCACATAATAGGCGTGCGAAGCAGGTACATGACAAAATCGTAGAATGTCGTGGTGGATTTCTGAAGAGAAGTCATGCATCAAGCAGTTCCTGAGTCTTACGTTCAAAATCCAGGACAGAAAGTAGAGTGTATGCTATAGGTATCTGTGTTCGTGGATTTCGAACGAGTCTGTTGGCAGAACATCACTGTTTCGTATACTGGGAGACTTTGGTGTACACGATGAAACAAGAAACATAACTCGGCAAACACTAATAAAAACAAATACCCGCCTGTAAAGAATTAGTACACTTGGAAAGACGACGTCGATTTTGATCCGATGATGGCATGTGCCACATGGGGGATAGCAAATGCCCTGATAACAGTTTCAATGTCGTCCGCCAGCAGATAGTGTAGTGCCATACCTACCAGAGCGCCATCTGTGTCTACCCTTTAATAGGGAATGCTCACAACCAGAAGGCTCAGCCTGGTGCAAAAGTGTGATGCGAGCAGGCAACCACGCCGAGGAGACGCAGTCGTGCTTCCTACAGCCAACTGAGCGACTTTGGAAGGGGTCAAAAGCGTGGCCTTCCGAGTGGAAAGATCATTCTTTCGTAGAATTGCCACACAAGTTGGACGTGGTGCGTCAGTTGCGCAACGATTCTGGTATCAGTGGTCACGTGACCGTTTCACACTTGTAGACGAGGTTCTGGACGTCCACTCAGCACAGGCGATCGCCAGGGTCGTCAAACTGTATGCCCTGCAGTGGTACATCGTACAGTTACCACAGCACAGGTAATACCGCTTCTGAACTCAGACGTGTCAACACCGACTGTTGCGAACTGGTTATTATCAGTGAGACTAAGGGCACGCATACCTCCAGCCCGTTTTCCACTCACGCCATAGCATCGACGTGCACAGCTTGACTAGTGTCTTCAGAGGATCACTTGGAATGGTACGCCGTGGTCTTCACGATGAAAACAGATTCTGCCTGCACGCAAGTGATGGTCGGTTGCTCGTACAGCTTAGACCCGGTGAGCACTGTCTTGTACAGTGTATTCGTCCAAGACACACTGTCCCCATCCTAGTCCTTACGATCTGAGGTGCGGTAAGCTACAACTCTCGTTTACTTCTGGTGATTCTGGAGGGGACACTAACCAGCACTCGGTACGTGCAAAATGTTGTTAGACGCTTTCTTGTGCCTTTCTTGCAACAGGAAGGTGTTGTGTTCTTCCAACAGGATAATGAACGTCCACGCACTGCCCGTGAAACTCAACGTGCTCTGCTAGACGTGCAGCAACTTTCCTGGCAGCGAGATATCCGGACTTGTCTCCAGTCGAGCACGTATGGAATATGATGGGACGAGAAGTGAATCGTGCTTCTCGTCAGCCAACAACTCTTACAGAACTACGTGAACAGACCGGGCAGGAGTCGCCTAATATATCTCAGGAGAGTGTGCGTCATCTGTACAATCGACTGAATGCCAGAGTTAGCGTCTGCTCTGCCGCCTGTGGGGACTACACCATGTACTAATATGGGTGTTTCAGCATGGGGCGATACCTGATATCTCAGAACCGGTTGTGCCATTGATCTGTAAATATAATAATTTCATGTACTCCATATGCACTGTTGCAACAATAAATCTTGAGTGAAATGGAAATCTCTAAAAGGGTGTACTATTTTTTTCCGGCAGTGTGTCTACAGCTAATTTTTTAGAGGAGATTTCTGAAGGTTTCGAAGTGCGAACAGATGTTAGACAAGGAAATGATGAATTTCCTTTTTTTTTGTTAGATTTTGTTCTTGAAGAAGTTATCCGAGAATGGAAAGAACTCAGAACAAGTAGAGAAATACCTAAACGAACTAAACTCCGTCCGAACAGGCCTTGGAAAGCCCAACGTTACCGACCGGCCGCCGTGTCATCCACAGCCCACAGGCGTCACTGGAATCGGATATGGAGGGGCACGTGGTCTGCACACCGCTCTTCCGGCCGTATGTCAGTTTACGAGACCGGAGACGCCACTTCTCAATCAAGTAGCTCTCAGTTTGCCTCACAAGGGCTGAGTGCACCACTCTTGCCAACAGCGCTCGACAGACCGGATGGTCACCCATCCAAGTGCTAGCCCAGCACGACAGCGCTTAACTTCGCTGATCTGACGGGAACCGGTGTTACCACTGCGGCAAGGCCGTTGGAAAAGTAGAGGTATGACCAGATGAAATTGGGATGTGAAAACAAGAATCTTAGAATTCAGTGTGAAGAATTGGCCACGTTCTTACAGCACTGCCCGAAGACACAGAAGTGGCAACAAGGAAATCAACAATATGAGAAGAATTGCGGCAGAAACAGTTATTCACATATCTTACACAACTACAGAACGTATGACAAGTATAAAATATCCTCTAAATTTCATAAACACAGCTTATTGAAAAATTAGGAGAGTCCATAAATTTAAATACCTCTTGAGGACTAAATTGGACACATGTTGTACGCAGTGTTTTCTTCGAATCCCGACTGTTCTAACAACTCCTAAAATATTTACCGTTCCTCGTGAAACAGCCTCTACAGTGAGAACGTGACTGTACTGGCAGCAAAACGGAGGACACATATACGACGGAAACCTTAATTTTGTCTTACAGAATTGTATCACTGTTAAAGGCCTTACTATGATTTCCCCTCTCAGTCGTTGCGCACACCAGTCTCGTTTTCAGGATGGGTTGTCGAACAGATACACACAACTGTATGCCAGTATCGCTGATCTTAGTCTTTTGTAGAATATTAGCAGATGCATTGTACGATCTAACAGACCATGACTTCAAATCGCACATCAAAGTAGTTTGTAGCCTCGTAGCGCTGGCAACTTTATATATCGTCCGGAGATAATTCAGCAGTATTAAGTTGTGCATTCGGAAAAATGGGCACTCACTCAGAAGAACGTCCCGACTCGAGAATATCCATCTGAAAAAAAAAAAGCCGATTACGTAAAGCATGTTGCATCCAGCCTTAGAACCCTGAACGTTTCTGATTCAGTAACCAAAATTGATAGAAATTTGAAATAATTTGATTTGTACACAGCTGGTGTAAATGCATCAGGTAGATGATGGAAAAATAATACTGTAGATAAAAACTATAATACGCTGCTGCAATTATCTGGAAAATAACTGAATTAAATATGCTTATAACTCCACAGAAATAGTGACGTTTCTTACATTTACCTGTCAAAGTAAGTATTCCTTTTACTTATTACTTTGTAAATTCAGGAAAAAACGCCTTAACAAAAAAAATCTGTACAAGGAATTTAGTTTGGACATTGCACAACTTACGAGATAAAAATACAGATCTGCATTTTGTGCCATCTTTGCTCCTGTCATCAGATTTTTTTTTTTTTTTTTTTTTTTGCCTTTCGTTTCGTGCCCATGCAGCAATCTCAGTAGTGGAAAGACGATACGACAGTGTGTCTGAGGCGACTTTCATGATAGTTATGACTATGCGAACGCAAAGACAACACAACACCCAATCTCCGAGCGGAGAAAATATCCTATCTAGGCGAGAATCGAACCCGGGCCCTTTCTGGTAGCTGTCTGCTGCGGTTGCCCCGCAGCTAGCGAGGCGGAATAATCAGTTTTTTCCAAACCCGCGCTGTTAACAGCATGCATTAACTCCTGGAATTCTGGGAGTTGTGCCGGCCCCGGATCGAGTCTTCCCTGTGGATAAACAAACGATGAGGGTCAGTGCGCCTACCAGCCAGGATATGGGTTTTAGGCGGTTTCCCACACCCGACTAGGTGAATACCGTGCTGGTACCCAGTGCCACCTCATTTACACGATTCGCCAACTTTCACACACTGTCATATAGGATAACAATGGTTGCAAATAGGTGGGGTATACAAAGTCAGGAGAGGGGTGAGATGGAGTGTTGACAAGAAGGGCATCCATCGGCCGTCTACCACTAATACAACAAAATCCAGATTAACATCCCAAACATGTGCAGATACAGCATAAGGCCATCAAAAAGAACATTGTCAGTCCTTTGCTACCCAAACAGCAAAACTTGTCTCCTGCTTTTAGTGTTTCATTTCCTAATGTAATTCCCTCAGTGTAGCCCAACTAAATTCGACTACACTCCATAACTCTTGTTACCGTAGGTTCATTGTAATCTCTTTTTAAGAGACTGTTTTTCTGTTCAGTCGATCTTCGAAGTCTCTGACAGAATTACAATGTCATCATCAAAACTTAAAATTTTTGTTTCTCACTAGGCACTAATTCTTTTTCCAAATTTCTCCTTGGTTTTACTATTTTCTCCTACTTGTGTTAGGAATATTCAGTGATACATAAAGGAAATAAAACAAATAATTGTTTCCTTCATTACCAATATTTTGTTTTGAACTGGCCACAAAATTGGAGGGCGCGAAAAAGGAGAGATGAAAATGCATATGTATCCTTTCCTGCCACGGATTACATTCAGATATCGTCGAATGGTTTTAAACCATCATTAGGCGTTGCAACCTGTACACAAGAGCAAAAACTGTGGTCGCGCTGACCTCCGAAGGGTGTCAGGTCATGTTTAAATGTTTAATGGAAATCCAGCCCCACAATATCCTTGGAGAACGGTAGCAGAGTCAAACTTTGTCAAAAGTGCTCATTGCACTGTGAACTGTTGTTTTTGACAGTGAAATGTGTTGTAATCAGTGCCCCACGGAAAGTGGAGTTTTCATTGACGGCCTTTATGACAACCTCTGAAACCTCTTCGTGTCTGTTCTGAGCGGCGGTGTGTCTGGAATGTTTTCTTCGGCCACCCATTAGAAAACCATGTCATTTGAACTTTGAGCTTTGTGGTTCTGAACTTTATCACAGCCGCGTCAAAAGAGGCCATGAAATTTAGGTGGGCCGGCCGCTGGTGGCCGAGCGGTTCTAGGCGCTTCAGTCTGGAACCGCGCGACCGCTACGAACGCAGGTTCGAATCCTGCCTCGGGCATGGATATGTGTGATGTCCTTAGGTTAGTTAGGTTTAAGTATTCTAAGTTCTAGGGGACTGATGACCTCAGATATTGTCCCACAGTGCTCAGAGCCATTTGAAATGTGGGTGGGGGTGTGTGTGTGTGTGTGGGGGGGGGGGGGGGGGTAGGGGCGTGGCAACCTTCCCATAGGGTGACAGGTCTACGGTGACGCCGGTTCCAATGTGACACCAGTAACTCACAAGTGACCTGTTTTTTGCATGTGTCGACATCTTGTTGTTTGAAGTGCCATTGAGCCAGAAGGTGACGTCACAGCAAGCCACTTTTTTGCACCATTAGGGAGGAACGTTGTACGTACCATTGACGCAAATTTCAAACTTAGGCGTTGCAATGGATGGGAACTACAGGGTTTCGAAAAAGTGATTCTTTAATTAATTTGTTGCAGAGTATGGATTGACTATTTACATTTGTGTCTGATATGTTTCATGAATGTCCATTTGTTGTTCTGTTTTTATGTACGCACACTGCTATGTCTGTAACTTCCTCTTTGAGATATAATTTCCTTAAATTGTTTTCTACAGCTCCTAAGAATTTGTTAAAAGTCAAAATTCATGGCTTCACCAGGATAAAATTTTTACGTCGAAATTAAAAATTAATTTTCTATTTCAAGCTGTCGGAGTAGATTGCGGGCACGCTAATAAAGATATCTTTCTGAAATTTGGCTGAGTTACTCCTCGGTCACGTCCACAAGGAGTTTATGCGCAAGTTTCCTTATTTTAATTTAGTCATTAGTTACTGCAGTTAATGTGATCAGAAACACAAGACAAAATTACTATACATCATTGTTTCAAACGTCCTTCAGTTTATTATTTTTTCAAATTTAAAATAAGCCTCTGGTTCACTCCGTGCACAATATCCCGTAGATTAAAAAATTGTTTTATGTTTTGATTTCAAATGAGTTTTGCATATTGTAGGACTTCCGTCATTCTGGATAGAGCAACTTTATCTCCTCGGATGGGGAGCGTAATAATGACTAAATCTCTTTTAAAAACTCAGAAAATGTTGTCCACGAATAAACAAATAATATACAAAAGGTTTCCATTAATTGTTCTCTAAGGTTAAAAACACCAGAAATCGCTTATTTTATAGGCCGGTTGAGGGGAATAGACCCTTAATAGAAGAGTTAGAGGATATCCAAAGAAGATCGGCACGTTTCGTCACTGATTCATTTAATTGGCACAAGAGGTTTACGAAGAAACTCAACAAATTCCAATGGCAGACACTACAAGAGAGGCTTAGTGCAACAGGGAGACGTTTACAGTTGAATATCCGAGTGCACCCGTTCCTAGAACAGTCGGACATCAATTACTGCCTCCCACATACGTATCGCGCAATGACCGCGACGAGAATATCAAAGAAATGAGAGCTCATACGGACGTTTAAGGACAAACATTCTTGCCACACACCACACCCGAACAGGGATGTTCGGATACCATCAAAGTAGCAAGCATTACCGTCCCATATGTGTTCCTGCGAAACTCTTATATTAGCACTCCAAAATATCTATACCTACTCATATCTACACGCTTTTAAATCTTTTATGCAAATGAAATAATGCTTAGAATATGTAATATTTTACTTATATATTTTATGTAGTGCAATAAAAGGCATTAAAACCTCATATTTATTATATTATTATTATTATTAAAAACTCATATTTATTAACGAATATACTTAATCAAAAATGCGTCTTTCGACATGTTTCACAAAAAGAGCAATTGCTGCGAGTATTTAAAAGACAACTTATTTCGCAAATAAACACACACTAGATGTTGCAACGGCGGTAAGAGGGAATCAGTAGCTCTCCATGTCCTAAAAAATATAAAAAGCTCTTCCCTCCTGACCTGAAAAATAAACTTATACAAATACTTATACTTCTAATTATTGACTTCAGCGATGTTACCCTCCAAGGCGTTTCTCAGGACAGCTCACGGAGCCTGGAACTGGATATGAATGTCTGTGTTCGTTATAACTGTCATGTTCGACTCTTTGATAGTATTTCACAATCATATGCACAGCTATACTTGCTGCGTCCAGACAAGCGCAGAGATTTCCATAGTCTCTGTCTTCTCTGCTGTCTTATCGACTTATAACGTCCCCCATATCTCTCCTCGAAGTTAAATCTCTTGTCTGAACAACATGGCAGAAACACTTGTTCCCATGGGAGCAAAATTCTTTCTGTCCTACTCCATCGTTCAACCGCTTTCTTGAAGTATTTTTAGGTAGCAGGAACTCGACTTTAGAATAACCTCCTGCATTATATCAGAAAACTGAATAACATCTCCAGCTTCAGAAGACAGTGACTTATCTATTAAAGCAACAATCATGGGCCCTATACACACCTGTTACCCTTGTTCATCCTTCTTTCCAACCGATATTACTCATTTTCCAGTATTTTTACCTGGTGTAGTCTTCTTAAATTTCCTTTCCCCAGAACTCGCTATATAAGAAAACATCTATTTTGTACATCTATAATTCTTTTTATATCTGCCACTATCATTATTGTTTTTATTGTCATTATTATTATTTTTATTATTATCACTATTAGTAGCAGCTGCAGTGATAAAAGTACTGCCAATATTAACTTTATTAGTTCATAGTATTACTTACACTGTCACTATAGACACTGAAATCTTTTTTTAGGTAACTACTGTTAAAAAAAATACTGCATGTGTGAAAGCCTGGTCCAATGTAAGAGATGGTCTGATGGCCCTAAGCAGATCAGGTTACATAAACAAATAAATAAATAATTATTGGCGAGCATATTTGAACAGACACGTAAAAATGACTTTCGCGTCCTCTCATTCTGTAAATGGGTTGCTTTTTAAAGATATTACAGGGTTTCACATATAGAGATGATATTTTGTTTCCTTTTTCTATTTGCAACCGTGCGATAAGTTTTTATGACGTTTCCAAACATCATTTTAGTATGTTACAATACACGAAATAGCACCTGCCTCGGATTCACTAGGGCTGCTTTGTTGCTCATAAACCAAATTATTAGATTTTGTGTGGCTCTCCCGCATGCGGCTGGATCCAGAAAACGCAGGTTTTTGAACCTTGGATCCAGCAGAGTAGCAATGGCTTCATGGCCATGGTCATTTAATCCAATTAATCCAAACCCATTCTTAGTTCTGTCAATAAAATGTCGTTGCACTTTGCCGTGGTGTCATGTATTTTAGTAAAATATGTCCATACTTTAGAATTTAGCGGCGCTTCGACACAATAAAAGCTAAAAAACCTTTGACAAAAAGCATGCACTGCACAGTTACAAACCACAACAAACAATATGGCCGACTAACGAATGAACGGGAACAGCAGACGACGGCCAGTGCGGGGGCGGAACTGTGTGTGTGTGTGGGGGGGGGGGGGGGGGGGGCGGCGAAGGCAGTACCACAGACACAAAATGGTTCAAATGGCTCTAAACACTATGGGACTTAACATCTGAGGTCATCAGTCCCCTAGACTTAGAACTACTTAAACCTAACTAACCTAAGGACATCACACATCCATGCCCGAGGCAGTATTCGAGCCTGCGACTGTAGCAGCAGTGCGGTTCCGGACTGAAGTGCCTAGAACCGCTCGTCCACAACGGCCCGCGTATAGACACAAGCAGACAGCCACTCACTCACCACTCGGATACCAGCTTTTTCTCCGATACCGAGTAAGTAGTGATAGAATGGATGGTTTCTAAAAGTACTCGGGATCGAAACAAAAGTATCGAATACTTATTTATTTAGCGGAGAACCGGGCAAAGTGGCCACGGCGAGCAAAATGACCATTGGGGTCCTGGGTGCTATGAGGTTCTGGTATGGCGCGAAGACTGCTTTAACTTAATCTTCCTGGAGGGCCCAGTCATCCGACGAAGTCTAACCTATTTGTTGTGCTGATCCTCAGAGTAATAATAATAATTGTTATGGATTTTAGCTATCCTGATGTAAGGTAAGCGGTCAGTTTGTATATTTATTGCGGAGAGGGAATGTGAATTGCGTCTTTTTAATGAAATTTTGTTGAAAGTGATCCATCTAGACTCCATAAACCTACTTTATTTACAGGAAGTTCGGTCGTGCTATTAAAAGGTATGCAGCTTTTGTGTAAAGGCGTCACTGCGTGCAAAAGTGACTATCTTGGCGGTGGATTCTGGCCTCTTTGTGTAGGGGAAAACGTAACGGCAGGGCTCCGTGGAAATACTTTCAAGCAAATCCTGATAACACTGACCTAGAAGCGGCAAGTACAGAAAGAGAAGAAGAAGAAGATAAGGGGGAAAAACGTGAAGCAGCCAAATAGAAGAAATAAAGCTTATTTCAAGTGGTTATCTATAGCCGATAAATATTTGAAAAAAAAAAACACTTTTTGTGCCAACAGCTGTACAGTTTTATACATTCTTATCACACATATGAAATGGAACAGCTATTGGCACAAAGATGTTTTTTCCCAAAGAGAAGAAAGGTAGTAAAAAAAGAGTGTGAAGAGCAGCAATCCCAATCGTAGAAGACCTCTTTTCAACGACAACGGTGAAGACATATTGTGCATGTACTGGGGAAAAAATTTCCAAATCAAGGGCAGTAGAGCAGTGGATTTAGTGCCGTTGTACTCCCTCTGGCACCACGAACTTTGTGCAGAAGTTAACGAACACAGTTTGACGTGTATTTGAGAAAAATATAGATCGAATAACGTTACATAATAAAATATATTTAGTTCTTTGTTGAATCAGTTTTTTTGGTCCTTATTTTTGTGTTTAAAGATAAGTTGGTCATGTCGGGCACAGTGCTCATTTTTCCTCTTTGTGAAGATTGAATTGTTTAAAGTACTTAATTTGATCCTGAGGTAGTTAAACTATTTCATATTATACTGCAATAGTTGTAAATTATAATTTCCCGCTTCTATGCACTTCCGTCTATTGCTACTCAGCTTAGAAAATATGAATACGTTAGCCCGGCCACTTTTCCCGCCTCTCCCCCATTTGTATCGAAACATCCATATTACCGAATGGCAGAAAGGTACTGTAATCGGAAGTACCCTTCGCCTCTCACCGCATGATAGCTTGTAGAGTTCGAGTGTAGTTATAGAATAACAGTCGTGACAGGAAACGGCAGAGGGGAATGGTCGGTGGCGTCGTTACGGCTGATTACGGCAAGGTATCGTTATGCTATCATCTGGAGAGACCACTCATTGAAGCCCGTTGCCACACACAGCAGCGACCACCTTCGGCACAAGCAACATCTCCAGGAAGTGCGATAACGTGTCGACTCGCATCCTCTCCGCCGCGCGTTCTTGCAGCCTGGCCGTGGCGTTTATCGCTTGTTTTGTTTAGTACTCCATCTCAAATTATCCGTCGTCTTGTTTTGAATAAATATACAAACGTCCAGCGCAATTTGAGGAAGTCAACAACTGTTGGAATTTATTTTCTCGTTCTAGGTGCAGTGTCTGCTGCGCTGGATGTATTTTCGCGACTTTTAAATCAGTGATGCACTTTGGTTTTGACGCGCGTTTATGAAGAATGCAGTAATAAGCTCTTTAGCCGACTATGACCCGCTGATAAACTCATAACGTTCCCGGAAAACGTGATCCATACTCACGGAATCTTTTCATAATTCTGGGAAGAGTGAACAGTAATACGAGATATGTGACTACCTGGTGCATCTTATCTGGAGTAGTGTATGAAGGCGTTACAATTCTGGCAACAGTAAATGCTACTGTGGATAAATACGCCATGTTTTGCTCCTGTTGTTATATTTCAAGGAGCTTATATCAATAGCTTATCCAACTATCGGCCTTTAATAGGATTCATAATATTCCAAATTTTAACACTTATTTCAGTTTTACTGTATTTAACGCCTAGAAAAAATATGGACTGTAAAGAGAAATTTCAACGTGAAATATTTTTTCAACAACATTCTCAATTTCACTATGAAAAACGAACCTCTGTTTGATTACAGTTAATGACATAACGTAACGCCTTCCCTTTGGCGAGTAGAAACTCCTCGCGCAGATGTGAGTGTCAGTTTCTTAGATTTCAACAGTAAGCAGAATCTCTGACAATGAAGCTGTATTTTGATATGTATATTGATAGTGAATAAACGTGTCCTTTTTCTTAGACAGTCGTAGAAATTTTTTATTTGACATTTCATAGCATTAAAAACCCCAAAGTACGTTTATCTCATCTTGTAATACGCTATTCACAATGCCACAACTGGAAACAACAATAGATGTCATAAATACAGCACTAGGATTCAAAATGAGCCTACATTACGTACGAGGTGGCTTTTCTCCTGTACAGAAAAGAGAACATTATGTTACCATAAAAACAGCTGGCTATTTCCCCTATTGACTATGGTTGCTGAGAGACTATTAAAATTATTATTAAACTAAAATAATTTTCCCTGACAAAGTCATCAACTCTGCAGAAATTTTTAAACGGGTAATATGTTCATGTTTTATTAGTTAAGGTGAATTAACTCGCATGCAATTTAAATATAAAGAAAAGTCATTAAAGTTGTCAGTATGTAATCGCATACTCAATGATATATTTAAGTTTATAAACGAACTGATATCGAGAACATGATCCATGGAATGTAAAAATAACTGAGTAGCTAATGAATGATGTTCTGTGCCAAAAGGCATTCACTATTCAGTATAGATTTCGCGCTTGGGGTAACTAATGAATTCCAGGACGATTTTGTGTTTCTCAATGGCTTCCTAAAACTGCAAGTGCTATAACAGTTAGGTGGGAGGTGAGAAAACTTGGATTTCATGGTCGAGCAGCTGCTCATAAACCACACATCACGCCGGTAAATGCCAAACGCTTGGTGTAAGGAGCGTGGACATTGGACGATTGAACAGTGGAAAAACGTTGTGTGGAGTGACAAATCACGGTACAAAATGTGGCGATCCGATGACAGGGTTTGGGTTTGGCAAATGCCGTGTGAAAGTCATCTGCCAGCGTGTGTAGTGCCAACGGTAAAATTCGGAGGCGGTGGTGTTATGGTGTGGTCGTGTTTTTCATGTGTTCACAGCACACGCCTACATTGATGTTTTAAGCTCATTCTTGCTTCCTACTGTTGAAGAGCAATTTGGGGGTGGCGATTGCATCTTTCAACACGATCAAGCACCTGTTCATAATGCACGGCCTGTGGCGGAGTGGTTATGCGACAGTAAAATCCCTGCAGCGGACTGGCCTGCGCAGAGTCCTGACCTGAATCCTATAGAATACCTTCGGGATGTTTTGAAACGCCGACTTCGTAATAGGCCTCACCGACCGACATCGATGTCTCCTAAGTGTAGCACTCCTTGAGTAATGAGCTGCCGTTCCCCAAGAAACCTTCCAGCGCCTGATTGAACGTATTCCTGCGAGGGTGGAAGTTGTCATCAAGGCTAAGGGTGGGCCAACACCATATTGAATTCCAACATTACCGATGGAGCGCACCACGAACTTGTAAGTCATTTTCAGCCAGGTGTCTGGTTACTTTTGATCGCATAGTGTATGACTTGTATCTGCCAGCCATCAAAGTTACTAAGCTGCAAAGTAGCTGTGTCTTCCGGCTTGCTAGTAGGTGGTTGGTACACTGGGGGCAGAAGAACATTTCGCCTGAGAAGAAAGCACAGAGATTGCTTTAAACTTTAGACGATGTTCCATAGATTTAGGACATGGAACACAGTGAACGGTGCGTCTTATGAGTGTGTTGCAATCATTAGGCCCCATAGCCCTTTCGAAGAAGGTTAGACAAATTACCAGCACCCTCATTCCTATTTCATTTCTCTTTTTACCCATGAAAGAACTGGCAAAGATTTAATGTGACATACATCTCGTCACATGGTTCTAACCATGCAGTTGTTTATCTAAAACATCATATACTGCTTGTAAGTGTGAAATGCCAAACTACTTCCAGTGGTGATCGTTGTGAAGGGAGAGATGATGCGTTAGTGCTGCATCCAGTCAGTCGAGATAGGCCTTCACTTTTCTTCCGTAAAGTCATCTTCTTGTTGGTCACATGCATGAAAGAATAAAGGGACTCGAGACTGCACTGAATATGCAGGTTTCATATTTGACATCCGTTTACGATGAAGTAGGTTAAGTACTGATCAGGATCATTGTGACAGGAAGGGTATAAGAGGGGAAAGCCGTGAACGACCTAGACGTGGCATCGGAGCTGGTGAGGGGAATTTAGATAATTGATCATTTTTGGAGACAGGATAGCATAAGAAAACTAAAGAAAGATCGGAAGAGCTATGGAAATCGTCATTAACGTCAGTAGTATATGATACAGATAAATTTTAGTTTGGTTATACCTATGTGTGTTATCTATCTTATTTACACTCAAACTTATTGCTCGGTAATATTCAAAACTAGATGATTTAAAAAAGAACGAGCATGTAACAAGTTAGATATATTTTAACAACAGTTTCATAATGTATATATTTCTCACGAAATTTTCTGACATAAAAAGTATTAAAAACGTAGTATTTTTTGCTATATCTAATGCTTTGTGTAAATATAAATCATGCCATGAGGAAATCAGCTATTAACAAGAAGTAAAAATAAACAGTGTTAATTCAGTATTGCAGGTTTACTTCGAAATATCATGGTATTTGTATAAACCTGACCTTGTTAAATTTAAATAATCGTATCCAGAAGCACTCTTCGCAGCTAATTAATGCATATAATCACAAGCGTGAGAGCTCGTAAGAAGGTGGAAACACGGCTGAAATACTAACTAGAAACCTTACTTTTAATTCAAAATAATGATAACATGTGGAGCAGCATCCATTTGAGAGAAAAGTAGCAAATGATAAAGATAACCTGACTGGTAAAAAGTTACTCTGACTGCAGTAAATCTATGATATACGCACAAGGTACACTACCATTTCCCGTGCAGTAGCTTGTTGAGTATAGATGCAGATGTAGAATAAACTGGATGATGAAGCCTGTAGCATTCTAATGATTTTGTGACTGCTACTTCCCAGTGCGAATAAATGTATCATCTTCTTTATTACTGCCACGTGAAATCATTTTAGATTACCTCTCTGTTGCAGCCTGATGTTGAGACTGATCCCAGGTGATTAAGTATCACTATAATTACTTAGACACACGTTCCGAAGAACATTTGAACGATTTTTTCATCGAAACGATGTGGCACGAATCAGTTTACAGGATATGTATATATAATTAGTTTAAACATTTACGAAAACATTATTTTTCAGTCCTACTTTTGCAAAAACAATTAAACTAGGGTTTTCTTATCAGGCTACCAGTTTAAATTAAAATTCGTCTGTGGTATGGAAGGAGTTATCTAGAAGAAGTAATATTAGGTTGCACTTAAAATTTGGTTTGTTACCTGCCGGAAATTTTATGTTACTGAGCAAATGATGAAAACATATTTTTTGATGATTACTGAATTCTTTGCCGACCCACTCACAGCTTTAATAATGACAATAAATGTCAATGTTTCTCCTAGTGTTGCAGGCACCGATATCGCTATTCTTCTGAAGTTATTATGGATTGTTAACGGCGTGTTTCATTACCGAATATATGAAGTACTGTTAAAATGCATCGTTCAAATGGCTCTGAGCACTATGGGATTTAACATCTGAGGTCATCAGTCCCCTAGAACTTAGAACTACTTAAACCTAACTAACCTAAGTACATCACACACATCCATGCCCGAGGCGGGATTCGAACCTGGGACCGTAACGGTCGCGCGGTTCCAGACTGTAGCGCCTACAACCGCTCGGCCACGACATTAGTGGTGGAAATGCACTAAATATGTTAGGAGGTTTATTCATCAGTTTACAAGACTAGCAATTATACAAAGAGATATAGTAGCTGAACGTGTTACATCTATTATTGGTATTACTCTACTTGTTGCACAAAACCAAATACAGCGTGTTTGTTCAAAATTAGGGGAGAGCCAATTTTCGGAGAACCACTTAATATTTGAAAACATGTATGACGAATTAGTCTGTTGCTTTGTCACAAATGGGATGATGTGTTGTAACGCTAGAGTCGCCTGCAAAAAGTACCAGATCTGCCTGATAAATGTTAAGTCGAAGGCCATTCACATATATAAGGAATATTCTTGGATCGAATACTGAACCCTGTGGATTCAACAACAATGAAGCACTAGACGTTTATAAAATATGTAGGGTGAGACTTCCTCAAACACATGGATGGCATCACCCATCATTTGCTTCTGTAAATGAACGCTCTGGCGACTGAATCGGTGTCCCCACCTGCTGTCCTTGGAAATGCCCATTTAAGGGAGACCACGTAGCAACAGGACCGGCAGATGGCGTTGGGCCGTGCGCCCAGCTGAACTACGGACCCTGACCCGCTATTATAAATAGTGAAACGCAGGGCGACCTAGCTTCCAGTTGTCAGCAGGACAGGCCATAAGCGACTTCGTGCCACCAATCTCTGTAAGTCTTCTGTGACACTTCCACCTCACCCACTCGCAAAGCAGCTCATCTGTGTTACCAAACGCGTAGATTAGCGAATCGAGGTAGCAACTAGAGGATTTGTCTCGTTTCCGAAGCTGCGGATAGTACATCGAATGTGATCGTCCGTATTGTAAAACCGGAAGTCTGTTTGACATTACACGAAACTCGTCACATCTCTGTATGCAGCTCATGTCCGGTGCTTCGATGAAGGGATTACAGCTACGTTCTTTGTACGGCCGCACCAGGTTTGCCAGCCACCGTTGAGTGCCATTCTGTGGACTGCCCGTGACACTGAGAAGTTTAAATTAAAAGGCAGACTTGTGTTTCAGACAAAAACAGGTGATGAGTCCTAACATTTACATACTATTCAGGAATCTCATTTGTTTCCACTTCGATGCATTAATAACTCAGCATATTACTATCATGAATATTTATTTACTTACTGTTTGCCATTATTTCTCATAGAGGTCGGTCCTTAAACGAAACTGTATTTCCAAAGTCATCACCTTACGCCTATGTGTTTATTATTTATTTATTCCTTCATTGAATGGCCTAACGACCTAATATCACTACTCATCAGCATCACAGATATAATAGAGCTAGACACATTCACAGAGACAATTGATTAGAACAGTGCATTACAGTTGTCACATGTGAAAGATTTCAAGGGCGGTCCCGTTTTGGTGAGACTCGAGTGTTGTTGTAGTACTCCGATATTTAACGAATTTTCACGAGGTGCACCAGTTATGCATTTTACTTCTTATTACACTGCCGATATTTGTGCCACGGATTTACAATCGTTTGAATACGAGTTACCACACTCTCATAAATGTGCTGCAGAAATGAAGTTAATATTCGGTGTTTACATTCATAGATTCACGTGTGCAAGGAAGGCTGTAGTTTAAGTAGCGTTATCTTGTCATCGTGTTAAAAATAAAGAATAGAATATATGTTTACATTGCGTTTAGGCGGGCTTAAGTGACCTTGACTGACAAAATAAATCAGAATAAATTAAGATAAGCCACCAGTGAACTAAGCAGAAGTGTGAAAAACGTAAAATAAGTTCATAATGCTGCAATTTTTTTAGCTAGGTATTCTTTACGTTAGAAATTACATTCTTGTTAAATCATGACTATCATTTGGATTCTATTACAGATTTGTGTTGACATACAACTAAAGTTCGTAATTTGTGTCGTTTTTCGGTTTTTTGGTGTATTTTTAACCGTTCGTGCACAGCATTTTCTAAATAAATTTTATCATGTATCAACAAAATTTATTACTAAAGATTTGCGTAACAATGCGGTTGATAAATAAAGTAGAAAAAAAATTTAAAGAGTTGCATTAGAAAAGACGGTTTTTTTTCTGCAGGTGTGTAGTCTTTAATCTCTGGGCCAAACTTGGTTTCATTATAGTCAATAAATTTTCAGTAAATCGCTGATAACTTTTTTTTTCTTAACCTACAACATAAAGGCTACACACAGACTAAGGCTTGTGATCCCGTTATAATCAGCAATAGTACAGATTTTTTACTATACCTTGGTAACTGCCTCACAAGCATTCATAGTGATTTCAAAATTTGTCTCGTAGAAAAATTCGGCATAACGTAAGCAAATGACTGGCGAGTTTCTCATACTACGACTTAGCGAAAAGACCAAGATTTCATAATCAAGCTACCTGCTCTTAGCTTGGTCAGAAAGATAAAGCGATCTGGAATTAATATGGATGGCAATTCGCAGCTGTTATACTGTTTCATTTTCCTGATCATCAAGCGATCATTTTCAACCAAACACTGTTCTAGTCCCCATTACTCACTGAAGAGAGGTACCTTTATTGCAATGATGTTTGTATGAGTATGTATGGTCGTCAAGGCTGATTAGAGTACTTTCAATTGATGTCTATATTGACAGTAGCACACTTAGATAAATTATAACATGGTGAAGTCTTATACAGGCAAAAATGTGCATTTTTGTATATGTGCTTATAACAATACACAATGTAAAACAATATCAGAGTTTCTCGTCGCATTCAGAGCAGTATTACGGATTCTACACGCTGTAGATCAATAACAGACCATGACTTGCACGTGATAATGAAGTGTTTTCTGTGGTATAATGATTTCGAGCTACTATGAATGAATATTTTGGAAATAAGCAGTATACTCATACCCTTCTCGGGCGGCTACCTCCCATTGTATTAGATGGTTCTCTTAGATAATTTTCAATGTATATTAAATTAATTTTAAATCTACATATAACTGAGTACACTTTATTACATGACCAAGTCATCAACCGACAATTTACATCTCACATATACACATATACACATATGCACTAGATTACACCTGTAATCTTTATTTCTGCTTAATTATTTAGTCTCACTGTTTTGACCAAGATATGAAAATAAAAACAGCAAAAACCTGTGCCGTCCACTTACAACAACCCGCGCCCCTCCTCCCACCTCCTAGGGACAAAAGTTTGTGCGAGTTTTTCCTGAATTGGGTGGTACATTACCCAACAGAAAATCCCCTAACACGAATTTTTTTGTTTTGTTTCAACGGCCTTCTTTCGAGCCAAAAGAGCTATGATCTGGATACAAAGAACTGCAGTTCTCTAACAGCACATCTTGTCCCGTTTAGAAGAGAATGAAAATAAAAATGAAAAAGAAAATAAAAGCTTCAACCACCCACTTGGTCTATCAGCCGCACCCCCTCAACCAGTTTTGCACTTTCCCTTTCCACATGTCTCCAACAACGAGCATACGAAAAGGCTCTACGCACGTTCCTGTCGAATCTAATCCTCCGACATAAACAAATTCCTTGAGCTCTTCATAATTATTTACTTTTATTTCATGCGTACATCTTTCAGGACCTTGTCTTGTACCTCTTGTACCTTACTGGTTATATTGCCTTACACAAAAATAGCTTCCGTGTTCTGCAATGCCCACAGTTAACCACTGTCCGTTTAACCAGTTATGTAATGCGCGAGTGTTATGAGAAAACAGGAGGAGACGCTGGAAATTCATGACGAACCGTAAAGCATTAAGTCAGAAGTGACATATCTTTTAGTTCGTGGAACGGTTCATGATATCGAAATGAGGTTTTCGGCGAATTATGGGTAGCCAGAGGGACAGATACTTTTGTTGTATATGTTAAATCTCTTAATTTTTGTATCAACCGAGATATTAGTGTAGATATGCCTTTTTTTTTGATGGAACGCTATACTCTTTAACACCATTCAAAATCTCTAAAAAATCCGACTATAGAGACATAACGCTTGTTAATGCTAGTGTTGAAATGTGCACAAACTGAACGGCGAGATGGCTGGAATCGGTTATTGCAGTGTAAACTCCGCTAAATGGAATATCATGCCATGATTCGTGGTTATATGCAGCAAGAAGATGGGCTTGCGCTGCAAAGATAAAACTAGTTTTCTCTTGGCTCTACTTTATATGGCATACAGTATATAATAAGTTTCAAAGTCTTTGCATCAAACGTCTAGAGGTGATAGATCACGTCAAGAAGAACAACTTTTGTTAGAAACAAAATGTAAGCTGGCACTTGCAGGCGATCCTAGGCGTCCTTTTATTGAACTTTCCGACCCTGGGACGACGACATTTCATTGAACTAGCAGAGCATACTAACCAGATGTGTTTCATCTGCGTACTAACCAGCCCAGTGAAATAATAGGTTTCAAGAAGAAAATCTTAATGGAGAAAGATAGTTTAGAAGTTGGGCCTATCTAATTTCAAAGGGAGCAGATGACTGCATTATAGGCAACACACATTGCATACAAATGCAGCAGGCTGCCTACGGCCTGCTGCCTCTCCTGGACATAACCAATTACATATTATATATTATTATATATTATATATTATCGCCGGGGGGTGTCAGCGAATACTCCATCTCTAACAGAAGCTGTTCGCCATGGGTTGATTTGTCACACCTAGACGTCTGATGCAAAGACTTTGAAGCACCCTGTAGTAAGAGTCAGCTATGATTTTCAGAAATGGAAGAATATGAGAACTTCTAGCCTATCAGAAGGCTCTCATGAAAAATATTTCAAATGTGTGTACATACGTGTAAGTGAACATCTTTCGTAAAAATAAGCAAACAATCATTAAGCTTGGTACGACGACGGGACCATTCACGAAACAAAAGTGGTGTTGAGCGACTCTCCCCGTATACTCTGTGACACTGTGAGCATAATATAGGGTGTTTCATAAGTGATGGTCAATATTCAGGGAGGTGACAGGTATGATCATTCAAAATAAAAAAGTCAAGTAAACATGGGGTTTAGAACACATGCCTTAAGAGCTACGACTAATTCTTGATCTTCGATACTGCGAAACAAATCTCTTCTATTGCAAGCTCTTTGCTTTCCTTATTTTGGAAAGCGGTAGTATAGACTAAAACAAGAAAAAAATGTCCAGTAAACATGTGCTCTAAAATGCATACCTTAAACTTTATGAGCACTTATTCATTAGAGGAGTTGTGTTACAATGTAGCGAAAATGTTTCAAAGTAGCGAAGATGAACAAGTGCTCATAGTTCTTAAGGTATGCATTTTAGAGAACCATGTTTACTGGATTTTTTTTCCCTTTTTGGTCCATACTACCACTTTCCAAAACATGGAAAGCAAAGGGCTTGCAGTAGAAGAGATTTGTTTCACACTGTCGAAGATCGAGAATTGATCATAGCTCTTAAGATATGCGTTTTAAACCCCATGTTTACTTGACTTTTTTGTTTCGAATGGTCATTCCTGTCACATCCCTGAATATTGACCATCACTTCTGAAACACCCTGTATTATTGCAAATTGTATACAGAGCGACCACGAACTCCACCAAAAAATTTTTGATTCTTCAGGGATATTTCTTAGAATTTTCGCTATAAAATGCCCGTCATCTCCGGTGCCTTGTTACAGAATAATTACATCCGTTTTTATTCTTACCAGTTTGCCTTCGCATCGGTCCTGCACTGAAAATACCTGCACAACGGTACAAATGTAGACAATACGTGCTGTGTGCACTTGCTCTTGACAGCAGTGAAGACCTGTTTACTCTTCGCTCTCAAGTGTGTATTCAATGCTGCTCGTTTCTGTCTCGAGTTTGTTCTTCCAGCGGTGTTGTTCTACGTTCACAGTGATGCACAGCAGTGTGATAGGTTTGCCGATGAAGTTTTGGTCGATATGCACCTCGCGTGTGGGTTGGCTAAATGCATTGGAAGAGTGACACAGGGACATTACACTGGGCTATTCTCGTAGCGGCGACAATCACATCACAGAACTTGGTCATCTGCCTGATAGCTGTTTCATTATTCCGTGTTTTTTACGATAAGTTTTTGACTGTTGTGAAGATATTTTTATAGAAACGAAATTAGTTGGTGTGACTAAGTAAATTGTGTTTACATTATTACTCCACAACAATCTACCGGAAACGACGGATACCAAAATAACTCAGCAAATATTCCTGACGAATCTCAGAAATTTTGTGGGTGGAGCTGGGGCTCACCCCGTATGAGGCGGCACTGTTGCTGTTGAGGCAATTGGGGACAAAAACAAATTACTACACTACATGAGTAATTCAGCAGTTATAACACATACTTTGATTAGGAGAAACGGAAACCTAAAGAGGAACAAAATCCAGTGAATGACTGTTTCATTTCCAGACACTGAATGAAATTTACAGTCACATTTATTTGCATGAGCCAGTGAATGGCGTAACATTTGTTATTATCATCGTATAGTAGTTTTGTGCATTCCTCATATGATGTTATTGCTTGTTAACAACAAATTAAGAATGTCAAGCATGTCATTTAAGTCCAAATGGTAACTAAAACAGTGCTCCTACCTCTACGACCTGCCTCACTCGCTATTCTCCACGCCATAAGCAACATATTTCAGAAAAAAATAATTGCCTGTTTTTCGGTGTCCTTTCCTCCGTCGGGCACTAGATGTGTCGCACATCAGCAACTCCTTCTACAATCAGGAAAGATAATCTGAATGTGTCATTTTCTGTTGGCAGCAGATTCACATATGCATACATTCCCGTTTCTCTTCTGCCCTTTTTCTCCTTTTACTTACCGTTAATCCTGTCTAGTTCGGTTGTACTCAGGGATTGGAAAATTTATTTCATACAACTTTTCGGCCGGATGCCTTCCTGTCGTTGCAGTCGTCATTTCCCTAAGGGATGGAAGCCGTGTGCGACAGAGAAAAAAAATCTAGCCCAAAAGTGATGACAAAGGATCCGTTTCGGACGGCATGTAACCTTTAAAACTCCCGAAAATAGGGAAAATTCATTTGTACGTCTCATGTCTGCAGCTTAATAGTTTCCGGCAAATCGAAGAATTAGTGATTTCGAACCGTTACTCTCTTGAGGAGTAAAGCTCTTTGTGACTGGTGCGCTATCGAATAGTACAGGCCTGCGTTCAGTTCAGTCAGCTCCCGTGAATGAGCATTGTTTCACACACATACTTCATTAACAATATGTGGTGCAAAGTCAACATGGTTTACAGTTACACACTTTATAAGAAGAAGAACAGGTGATCAAACACATGTCGTAAAGTTCGTAGGCTGATCACTTTTCTCGTTATTCACAAAAAAATTTAGAACTATACGAAACGTGAGCGACAGCTTTCTTTCTCTTGCCGAAGGGTGAAAAAATCGGTTAAAGAAGTAAGATCCAAACCCATGAGCGTGAAAGTTGGCTGATATGAAGACAAACTTTATGGCATTATTGCTTCAACATGGACATGTCACCTATTAAATATTTTATTACGAAAAATATTGGCTATTCTCATACTATTTTGTCTCCTTTTCGTGGTATGTTATCGGCTATTTGTTTAACTGCTATCAATTTCCAAGTGACTTCGGATTCATATTCAGGCACTAATGCTCTGTGATCAATATAATACACCACCACAAGAATGTCGGGAGAATATACTCAATCAACTTTTCGTGTAGACTGTAACTCAGTCTTATCGTTACCACATCAGAAGATGCTGGCGTACATTATTCAAATGTACCTGAGCTGGTATATCATTTCGGTCATAGAGCTCTGTTGACTGAACATGAAACCTTGTTTGTCTTAAAAAATTATGAAAAACAAATAATGCAGATGAGAGGAGAAGAAATACTTTGAAAATATCTTTATTCTCGATAGTAAAATTATAAATTTGGTCATGGCCTCATTTTTCACCGCTTTTCCTTCTTTAACATGTCTACAATGCATTAAAATCAACAAATTTATAAAAAATTTTAAAGGACATCATTGTCGCCTATGACTGTAAAGCTATTTGTTCGCTTAATCCACTGTAGCAGTTTCGATCGCATAGCCATTTCAGATTGCAGCACATGGCTAAACGACAAAAACCGTTGTAGCGCATTTTATTAATAAATTGTTTTAGTAGACTTAGGCGACGATGAACTGTCTCAAAAATCTAATACTTCAGCTTCTCAAAAAGCGTTAGACTTGGTACATGATACCGATCAATTACATTTCCTTATTTTCAGGTGTTCTAGAGAAAACATCTAGTTCGAAAGGGGTCTTGTGGGCATGACCTGTATGGCGAAGCTTACCGAAGTTAATGAGCCCCAGGGTCTGGCTCGTCCCTGTTAGATAAGTTCGATGAACTATTGTCAGCCGAAAGCGTAGGACACGAAAGCAGCGGTAGCCTACCCGTCGTTCTCCGAAGAAGGAATACACATAAATCACCACCTGTGGCCGCGCAGTGTCCTACTGAAATATGGCAAGTGGAGTTGTTGCCTCGCATCCGAAAAATTCTACAATGTTGTAGCAGCTGCTGTTCAGATGGCCTCCATTGCGTTGGAGCACACATGGCTTGTTGTACCTATTAACACCCCAAATTATCACACCTCGTTTTTCTCTCCTTCACCGCTCCCTAATTCAGGGTGCCGTGCTGCGATCACTGCAGTAGCGTCTAATACGTACACTGTACGATCAAAAGTATCCGAACATTAATAAGGGATGTCAAGATGACGGTTTGAGATCTGCTGGGGTTGAGGTTTGGACCTCTGTGGAGGAATGGCAGGCAGTTCTTCCTCAAGAGCCGAAACCAGAGAAGGAAGTGACGCTGGACGCTGGGGTCTGATGCTAAATAGAATTTCCAACTCATCACAAAGCTGTTCCAATGGGTTCAGATCTGGACTCTGGGCAGGCCAGCGCGTTTCAGAATTGTTGTTGTTCAAAAACCACTGTCAAACAGATCGTGCTTTATGATGGGGTGCTGTACAAAACGCAGTGAACTGTGTTCATATCTTTCGGCATTCAGCGTTTTCTTAAGTGCAATAAGGGGACCGCACCATAGCACCGAAAAACCCCCCCTTACCTTAACATCATCTCCTCTGTACTAACTATTGGCGCTATACATGATGGCAGGTAACATTCCCTAGGCATTCGCCAAACCCCAAACTCTGTCAGATTACCGCAGAGTACAGCGTGATTCGTCGTTGCAAATCACTACTTCCCAGTCATTCACATTCTGGTGGCGTTGCTCTTCTGGCCACCCCATGGGTTGCTTAGCAATGACTACAGAAATGTGTGGCTTTTAAGGAGCTGTTCGATCGTTATACCCAAGCTTCTTAACTCGCTACGCGCAGTCGTTCTGCTAGCTGGGCTTTGGAATTGTCGAGTAATTCCATACACTGGTTTCATACCATTTCTTACAACCACCCAGAAATGCTCGACTGTAGGTGACCCTCAGCACATGGGGACTGCCTGGTCTTGGTTTGGCTGTTATTGTTTCTTCACTTTTCCACTTCACATTTCCATACCCTATAGTCGACTTGAACGGCTTTAGAAAGGTTGAAATGTCCTTGATGAGTTTGTTACTCCCATGACATGCAATGGCTAGTCCACATTCGAAGACACTGAGCGTTTCCGACCGACCCATTCGGATGTTACCGTTACTCTACTGACAACTGCTGCGTCTGGATCACGGGGTCCCAGGTTCGATTCCCGGCCGGGTTGGGGATTTTCTCTGCCCGGGGTCTCGGTGTTTGTGTTGTCCTCATCATTTCATCATCATCATCATTATTCATGACAGTGGATAGATAGGACTGTGCAAAAAATTGGACTGTGAAAAAATTGGGACTTTGTACGAGCGCTGATGACCGCGCAGTTTGAGCGCCCCACAAACTAAACATCATCATCATCATCTACTGACAACATAATCCTCCACGCCTCCTTTTATACTGGCGGGTCCGTCTCTCCTGACATCTAGCGGTCAATTATGAATTATAGAGTGGTTCCCGGATTCTTTTGGTTGGGTAGTGTATGTAGCCAACACTATAAGACACATTTAAGCGGAATTATTCCGAGCACAGAAACGCCAGAAACGAAGTGCGTTTGCTCACTGCTGAGTGTGGGTTTTAGGTTTAAAACAATGTGAGACGACGCAGTGGCTTGTGTGCCCCCAGGCCATGCAGCAAAGAACTGTGTCGAACCCTTCGCGCAGGAAAGATCACATTCAGTGCAATATTTCACCGCTGATCCAACATTCTAGACGATTTGTACGGAAGTTAACATAAAGTAGACGAGATCGGAATTACACTACTGGCCATTAAAATTGCTACACCACGAAGATGGCCGGCCGCGGTGGTCTAGCGGTTCTAGGCGCGCAGTCCGGAACCGCGCGACTGCTACGGTCGCAGGTTCGAATCCTGTCTCGGGCATGGATGTGTGTGATGTCCTTAGGTTAATTGACACTGGACTCGCATTCGGGAGGTCGACGGTTCAATCCCGCGTCCGGCCATCCTGATTTAGGTTTTCCGTGATTTCCCTAAATCGCTCTAGGCAAATGCCGGGATGATTCCTTTCAAAGGGCACGGCCGACTTCCTTCCCCGTCCTTCCCAAATCCGATGAGACCTATGACCTCGCTGTTTGGTCTCCTTCCCCAAAACCAACCAACCAACTTAGGTTAATTAGGTTGAAGTAGTTCTAAGTTCTAGGGGACTGATGACCACAGATGTTAAGTGCCATAGTGCTCAGAGCCGAGCCACGAAGATGACGTGCCACAGACGCGAAATTTAACCGACAGGAAGAAGATGCTGTGATACGCAAATGATTAGCTTTTCAGAGCATTCACACAAGGCTGGCGCCGGTGGCGACACCAACAACGTGCTGACGTGAGGAAAGTTTCCAACCGCATTCCCACACACAAACAGCAGTTGATCGGCGTTGCCTGGTGAAACGTAGTTGTGATGCCTGGTGTAAGGAGGAGAAATGCGTACCATCACGTTTCCGACTTTGATAAAGGTCGGATTGTAGCCTATCGCGTTTGCGGTTTATCGTATCGCGACATTGCTGCTCGCATTGGTCGAGATCCAATGACTGTTAGCAGAATATGGAATCGGTGGGTTCAGGAGGGTAATACGGAACACCGTGCTGGATCCCAACGGCCTCGTATCACTAGCAGTCGAGATGACGGGCATCTTATCCGCAAGGCTGTAACGGATCGTGCAGCCACGTCTCGATCCCTGAGTCAACAGATGGGGACCTTTTCAAGACAACAACCATCTGCACGAACAGTTCGACGACGTTTGCAGCAGCATGGACTATCAGCTCGGGGGCCATGGCTGCGGTTACCCTTGACGCTGCATCACAGACAGGAGCGCCTGCGATGGTGTACTCAACGACGAACCTGGGTGCACGAATGGCAAAACGTCATTTTTTCGGATGAATCCAGGTTCTGTTTACAGCATCATGATGGTCGCATCCGTGTTTGGCGACATCTCGGTGAACGCAAATTGGAAGCGTGTATTCGTCATCGCCATACTGGCGTATCACCCGGCGTGATGGTATGGGGTGCCATTGGTTACACGTCTCGGTCACCTGTTGTTCGCATTGACGGCACTTTGATCAGTGCACGTTACATTTCAGATGTGTTACGACCCGTGTGTCTACCCTTCATTCGATCTCTGCGAGACCTTACATTTCAGCAGGATAACGCACGACCGCATGTTGCAGGTCCTGTACGGGCCTTTCTGGATACAGAAAATGTTCGACTGCTGCCCTGGCCAGCACATTCTGCAGATCTCTCACCAATTGAGAACGTCCGGTCCATAGTGGCCGAGCAACTGGCTCGTCACAATACGCCAGTCACTGGTGGTCGCGTGTTGAAGCTGCATGGGCAGCTGTACCTGTACACGCCATCCAAGCTCTGTTTGACTCAATGCCCAGGCGTATCAAGGCCGTTATTACGGCCAGATATGGTTGTTCTGGGTACTGATTTCTCAGTATTTATGCGCCCAAATTGCGTGAAAATGTAACCACATGTCAGTTCTAGTATAATATATTTGTCCAATGAGTACCCGTTTATCATCTGCATTTCTTCTTGGTGTAGCAATTTTAATGACCAGAAGTGTACGTCGATGCATGGTCTAGTGGTGTGAAAGCCTCTTCTATCCACTAATACCCATACTTCTCGTTGTCTCATCCATACCACAAGATGTACCAACCGAAATGTCACGATATGATGTACTCGTTCTCATTTCTCCAGAACTGATCATTACTCTTCGGTCGAACTTTCTCATCCGCTGACATTGCGTGCTCTTACGTCGACGTGTCATATTTTTTACTTGATTTCACTTGATGGGGGTCTTCGCGGACTGAACTTTGTGTGGCAAACAACTCAGAACACTCCCGGCCATTCTTAATTCCTATCCCTAACACCCGAACCTCCAGATGTCAGTCTCTCAGATCGGTGTCAAACGATGTATGTAAGTAGAGTATCAAACGAGACACCGGTTTAGTTCGTGCTGTGTGCTGTCATCCAGTAGAACATGCGTAAACGGTAATTAAAAGTGACACCAGAACTACGGATCACAGGAAAGGCGTATCTGTGAGTGATAGTTTAGTAGATCTCGCGTGGGTGAGTTGGTAAAGCGAGTCGTCGTGCCAAAGGTTCCGCTTTCAAACCCTACTGATGACAATTTGTTCTAACTGTTTACGCGTGAAACTGTTATACAGGAGAATATTTTCCAGAGATTTAGAAGGATGTTTTGGTGATTGTAGCAGGGTTATTTTGGCAGTCTGCTTTCAATTCGTTAGTAGCAAACCTATAGAGCACATGTGTATAGACATGTGTGGTGTTCTGTCGGACATGTGCAACAGGACACCACTTTTATGAAGCAGCTAACGGATTTGTAGTGTCACCGAATAAACATAAACAATCGGAACAGGAGAATGAAGAAACAATTGCATCACACGTGCGGAAGTTTTAATAGTCCTATATAACACTTTCACTCATAACATAGTGAAAAAAATTGTCATCTTTGGGATATGAATCCAGGAACCTGGTACGACGCTCTAACGCTCTACCAACTTTCAAACGGAAGTTATACAGGGTGTTACAAAAAGGTACGGCCAAACTTTCAGGAAACATTCTTCACGCACAAATAAAGAAAAGATGTTACGCGGACATGTGTCCGGAAACGCTTAATTTACACGTTAGAGCTCATTTTAGTTTCGTCAGTATGTACTGTACTTCCTCGATTCACCGCCAGTTGGCCCAATTGAAGGAAGGTAATGTTGACTTCGGTGCTTGCGTTGACATGCGACTCATTGCTCTACAGTACCAGCATCAAGCACATCAGTACGTAGCATCAACAGGTTAGTATTCATCACGAACGTGGTTTTGCAGTCAGTGCAATGTTTACAAATGCGGAGTTGGCAGATGCCCATTTGATGTATGGATTAGCACGGGGCAATAGCCGTGGTGCGGTATGTTTGTATCGAGACAGATTTCCAGAACGAATGTGTCCCGACAGGAAGACGTTCGAAGCAATCGATCGGCGTCTTAGGGAGCACGGAACATTCCAGCCTATGACTCGCGACTGGGGAAGACCTAGAACGACGAGGACACCTGCAATGGACGAGACAATTCTTCGTGCGGTTGACGATAACCCTAATGTCAGCGTCAGAGAAGTTGCTGCTGTACAAGGTAACGTTGACCTCGTCACTGTATGGAGAGTGCTACGGGAGAACCAGTTGTTTCCGTACCATGTACAGCGTGTGCAGGCACTATCAGCAGCTGATTGGCGTCCACGGGTACACTTCTGCGAATGGTTCATCCAACAATGTATCAGTCCTAATTTCAGTGCAAATGTTCTCTTTACGGATGAGGCTTCATTCCAACGTGATCAAATTGTAAATTTTCACAATCAACATGTGTGGGCTGACGAGAATCCGCACGCAATTGTGTAATCACGTCATCAACACAGATTTTCTGTGAACGTTTGGACAGGGATTGTTGGTGATGTCTTGACTGAGCGCCATGTTCTTCCACCTACGCTCAATGGAGCACATTATCATGATTTCATACGGGATACTCTATCTGTGCTGCTAGAACATGCGCCTTTACAAGTACGACACAAGATGTGGTTCATGCACGATGGAGCTCCTACACATTTCAGTCGAAGTGTTCGTACGATTCTCAACAACAGATTCGGTGACCGATGGATTGGTAGAGGTGGACCAATTCCATGGCCTCCACGCTCTCCTGACCTCAACCCTCTTGACTTTCATTTATGGGGGCATTTGAAAGCTCTTGTCTACGCAACCACGGTACCAAATGTACAGACTCTTCGTGCTCGTATTGTGGACGGCTGTGATACAATACGCCATTCTCCAGGGCTGCATCAGCGCATCAGGGATTCCATGCGACGGAGGGTGGATGCATGTATCCTCGCTAACGGGGGACATTTTGAACATTTCCTGTAACAAAGTGATTGAAGTCACGCTGGTACGTTCTGTTGCTGTGTGTTTCCATTCCATGATGAATGTGGTTTGAAGAGAAGTAATAAAATGAGCTCTAACATGGAAAGTAAGCGTTTCTGGACACATGTCCACATAACATATTTTCTTTCTTTGTGTGTGAGGAATGTTTCCTGAAAGTTTGGCAGTACCTTTTTGTAACACCCTGTATATCTTATTTACTCATACTTATGATTTTCCTGTGATCCGTTGATGTGGTGTTTATTTTAATTAACTTTTACACCCGTTCTGCTTGACGACAGCATATAGTACGAAGTTTTGGTTGATACTCTGCCTACTTACAACGTTTGGTACCGATCTGAGTGTCTGACATCTGGAGGTTTGGGTGTAATCAGTACTGGTCACGTTAACTAATCCTGTCGCCTCTTGGTGGAATAACTTCATAACTATCAATGAAAAGCTCGAAAATAGGATGTTTTGCAGTATTAATTCACTTCTATAACTGGTTATCGGCTTACAGGGTTATCAGCAGAGTTTAACTATCGTCGTCAAACAGGATAAAATAGTGCTGAACAACGTTGCGAAAGATATTACACATGGAGTGCAAATCACTGACATACGTTCCTAGACTGGCAAAGGCGGATCTGTTACTAACGCCTGACGTTTGGTGAGGTACGATGGCGGCATCATGAAGTTCGTGTATGCTACTACCATTTTTTGAAACGAAATGATGTTGTAAGCTTTACGAGATGGTCTAAAAAAATTCTGCAGTTGAGCACTTATTTACGCACTAGTTGATTTTAAGACGTACATTGTAGAATGGTGTTGTGAGAAGAACACCAAGTAACATTTACACACGATTAAAGCATACTTCAGTTATCGGAATAATACTAAAATGAATAAAGACTCTTGTTGTCAACGACAAATAGCACGTTCTACTTATAAGAGCACTTTCACCACGATCATACTACCCGAAGTTGATTAAAAGTAGTCAAAAACACAAAAGTAAGCTACATCTGTTAATACCAGAGTTATTGCAACCCTTAAAATAAACATATACTATTTAAATTCTGCCTGTATTTCAGGTAAGACAAACTGTAATGTAATTATTTAGGCTTACGTATAGTACAAAAGCAAAAATACGTGATATATTTCTTACGTTTGCATTGAGACATGTTCCTTTCCTTGTATTTTCTGTATGCTGTACGAAAAATTGCAATCAAAAACGTCGCTTGTATTGACCATTATGTCAAAACTCTAAAGGTAACGTAGTTATATTAGTTTATCGCCATTTTTTACAACTGTTTTATCAGAAAATAAACAGCTGTTAACATGTCCTTTCGCAAGCCGCCATATTGCGACTGACACCAGTGATACTGTATACGTTATTGCCGATCTAATAATGTATGTCTGTGGTGCAAATACAGAGTAATTGTTATCTTTGACAGACACAGAGTGAAATACATCTTTGACAGTATAATGGTAACGTAATTGAAAAAGTTTTTTGTTTTTAAATTCAGTTAACGATCAGAATAAAATAAGATACTGGGTCTGATGATGACTTATAAGATTTTAAATTGTCAAATCACAAACATAAAATTTTATTTTATTGTGATTATTACTTTAATTCAAGTGGTTATATTAGTTAGGTTGTTTTTGCGAGTTCACTGTTTTTTCGATGTTTAGTGTTAGTTTTTTCTGGTTTGATCGTATTTTATTTATTTACTGTTTAACATTATGAATTGCGATACCATTACGCTGTCAAAGATGACATTTGCTTTGTGTTTGCATCTCTCCATGTATAATATCCTTTGTAATATTGTTCATAAGTATGGTATCCTCTCTGTCGACGACAATCAGTTAAATTTGACGATGGCGTTGTAAGCCAAAATCGGATTGACGAATTGAATTAATGCTGTAGAATATCCGCAATTTTGTGCTTTTCATTTACAGCACTAGTTATTTAATAGTGGTAAGGCAGTCAGTTTACAGTGACCATGATGAGCGCTAGATGACCACTTAATGTCTGACTTTCGTAACAAGATACTGGTTCTGATGATGACTCATGAGATTTGAAACTGTCAAAATTTCACCAAATACGATCACATAAATTGTGAATAAAAAAATATTTCCCTAAATAGATGTTTCATAATGAATAAATCCGCTCCAGTTAGTCTTGACAAATCCTTTATTTGAAGAAAATCGTACACTCGATCTCGGTTTCAGGATGTAAATTCTACCTTCAGGTGCTACAAGAAACAAGGAAAACTAAGAGGCATTGTTCATAAAAATAATTAACGTTAAAAGGACCCATAGGAATGTGAACTTCAGGTTAGATCTTGATTGCGTACTAGGAAGTCGAACAAGTCATGTAAAAGATCCAGCAAATTTATCACGTAGCATGTGGGATCTCGTGCGGGTGTGGCATGAAAAGGTATTCTCGGCAACAATTACTGCATCTCGTAAACGGGGCCTAACCGAAAAAAAATCATGAATGCAACAGCAAATAAACACACATTGCCAGCCTAATGTGCTGGACCAACTGCGAACGACTATATATGTGGCATGGGCTTAAGAAATACAAATGAAGACATAAAAGCCGTAGAACGGCTGGGCACTTAAATGCTAAGCTTTTGAGGTCCATAAATTGGCATTTTACTGCATTTATGCCTTGATTTCACATTCTTAAGCCCATGCCACATGTCTAGTCTTTCACAGTTGGTTCGTAGGTTACATTAGGCTGGCAACGAGTGTTTATTTGCTGTTACATTCATAGTTTTTTTCGGATATGCACCGTTTACCAAGTGTGGTACTTTGGTGCCATACCAGCAGGGGATCTCGCATGCTATTTGACACTTTTCTGGATCTTTTACATGATTGGTACGAGTTTCTCGTACGCACCCAAGGATAACTTGATGTTCACATTCGTATGGGCCCTTTTAACGTTAATTAATGTTACGAAGGATCCCTCTTGTTTTTCTTTGATTTTCATAGCGACTGAAGGGGGGATTTACATCCTGAAAGCCGAGTATTTTGTTAGATTTTACGCAAATAAAACATCTGTCGAGTACAACTGGAGGGAATTTATTAATCATGGATATGTTTATCAACAGTTGTGGATGTCCCACGAAATGTATTATTATGTCAAAATAGATCGCTCGCTCCAGTGTGAAAATGGAAAATTTCGGTTTGGCTTAAGTTATTGTATTGTTGTTTGTGAAAAGTTGTAGCACATGAGCAGATGATGTTCATCCCTTCACCTCACCAGAATTCCTCGAAGGTCGGCAGCACCCTTCCGACCCAGCCGCCCACACGACAGCGTCTCTTCCAGACGCTGGTCGCGGAAGCTGAAGCGACGTGTTGATGGATAATTTTTTTGCATCAGGTCGCGTGATGAGCGTCCGCCAGTAATTACGAGGAGCGTTGTTTACCGCGGCTCCGTCATGGGCGCGCACGGGCTCAGCGCCTGACGGGCACCGCTCGGGGGTTGACAGCAGCCGGCCGTGACGCAACGCCGCCGCCGGCCGCGTATATATTGGCGCCGGGACGCGACACCGCCGCCGCAGACCTCCGCCGCCAGCCGTTACCACCACATCGGCCACCAACAGGTGAGTGGCTGGCCTCCAGTAGCCTGAGCGCGGCGCCGTCACTAGCGTCCTGCCGCCCTCCGGCATCGAGCTCGCACAATAAAGTCACAGTACTCCCCACGGAACGCGTAACGCGTCCAACCGAAAGCTTCACATATTGGCGTACTTGCTAAGACAAGGCCCGTAGCTAGCCACTGGACGGCTTTCGGAAGGCCCACACAGTTGGCGTAGCCTATGCACTGCTGCTTACATTCTAGACATTGCTGCTCATTCTTCGGCACCACAGATTGCCACACAAAGTTGTTATTGTACTGGGACGGACTTAAAAACTCTCCACAGCGACATGGCTAGCCTACGTCAGGTGCACATGACTCCTCCAGTCTTCTTATTGGACATGAAACGAAAGCTCTGAGGTTAACGATTTGAATATGACGTGGTACCCAAGGCTGTCGTTGTCAGCTGGTTCAGTCCCCAAGCGGAGCACTTACACGCAGAAGAGTTGAAGAAGCTGGTTCACTATTACGAAAAGTGCATAAAATGAGTAAAGATAAGAAAATCCTCGTGGAATTTCCGACCTTAACCACTAGTCCCTTTATTATGCAATGAAGGCTTTCACGTAGTTGCTAATGAGTCTTCCCGCCTGCATGGCCATTTCCGAAGAAAATTTTTGGTTCCTGACGTTTCATCCAGAGCTGTGCTGGCCAGCTTCAGAGGTGCTCCTAGCGCCGCTGAGTCTTGCCGACTATTCAGTCAAACAGCTCTTCAATTGGCATCACGAGGCTGAGTGCACCCCCTACCAATCCTCCCACTAAGGAAAAACCCTTGGCAGTGCCAAGAATCGAACCCGTGTCTTACGCCTATACCGTATAGCCTACTGATTCTGCTTTGGACAGCTGTACTGACAGATTTTATCAGGATCAAGCAGGAAAGTTACTACGTTGAAAAACACGATAGCAAAGATCACTTGTTCAGAATTACAACCTTCATCCAGTCCAATAATGAGCTCAAAGTGCTTACTTCTCAGTTAGTTGTATCCGAGAACCTTGATTGCAAAATATGTAATTTAGTGAAAGTACAGGATGAAACATTCCCTTAGAAAAATTTATTAATGACAGTGCTGGAAAACCTCTACGTAATTTGATTTTCAAACAGCTGAGCAAAACTGATGGTACTCAGACATTGTTCTCTTTGCTTATTCTGATCAACACTAAACTGACACTATATATATATATATATATATATATATATATATATATATATATATATATATGTATAGCGCAACGAAATGTGACTTTCAATAATCCCTACAAAATAATGGCCCTGACTAACAATAACCTATACCTTTCATGAATCACTTACCTCACAAAAATCTTTGTTACTCGAACTACTGCAATTCAGCGAGCGCCAATACTGCCAGCTAAATGAAAGATTCGAACTACTGAAGGCACTAACTACTGATAGGCATAGTTAGCAAATGAAAGAGTTTGATGCAGAAAAAACAATGTATTTACCTCAATAGCGTTCAAAAGTCATAATATACGAGTATATATCAGTTCATGACATCCAGTCTCACAAATTTCCTTTTTCTGACGCACACACATCCAGATCGTCCGCTCTCAAAACTGTGCCATCTCTCTCCCCACATCCACCACTGTTGGCGGCTCAGATCCAACTGCTCAACGCTACGCGCTGTTCACATCCAACTGTCCAACACTACACTAGCGAATATTCCAACAATGCCAACCAGCCACAGACTGCGCACAGCACAGTCAGTGATTTTCATACAGAGCGCTACGTGGCGTTACCAACATAAAAACCTAAACAGCCTACTTACAAGGAAAATTATGAACTCTAAAGGTAACGTACGACACACACACACACACACACACACACACACACACACACACACACACACACACAAAGCTTTCGTCGTTGTTTACCGTATAGCTTGGTACTTTTCATTGGCCAGCCGTGCGGAAAGATTTTGGCAGCATCAAGTAGGAAAGTTAACTTCACTACGTCGAAAAATACGATAGTAATGGTTCGGAGCACCTAACCCCGCACGAACTTCTATCTATAAAAAACTACCACAGCTCGGACTCGCACGCTACTATCGCGGTTTGCTAACTGGAGCCCGACTTTGCTCCGTCACCCGGCTGACTAAACACACCCAGGGAGATAACCAGCTGCTCGCGTTCTTTTTGTGAGATCGTCTGGCTATGTCCGTCTGCTACATTTAACAAACAAATAGCGATAAGTAAATCTTGTTTACATAATATTCACGACCTTGATGCCCGTCCCGCTAATCTCAATAAAATTACAAGAACAGCAATGTGGGACACAGTAATGGGGCGAGCACTGCTCTTACGATGTAATTTTCACGTCAACTGCATGTCACAACAGGATTGCAGTATAAGTTCATATAGCTACATGATTTTTGGCGATCTGAAGAAAAATCTGGAGAATGTCTAGAGTACGGGATTGACAAACGGTGCGGTACACATACGCCAAATCTCTGGTTTTCTGTCTTTCATTCATTCAGATGTAGCAGTCAGGGCGAACAGGCTTAGATGGTGGGGTCATGTTACACGCATGGGAGAAGCAAGGTTACCCAAGAGACTCATGGGTTCAGCATTAGAGGGTAGGAGGAGTCGGGGTAGACCAAGGAGAAGGTACCTGGATTCGGTTAAGAATGATTTTGAAGTAATAGGTATAACATCAGAAGAGGCACCAATGTTAGCACTGAATAGGGGATCATGGAGGAATTTTATAAGGGGGCTATGCTCCAGACTGAACGCTGAAAGGCATAATCAGTCTTAAATGATGATGATGATGATGATGATTCGTTCATATAATTTCTTAAATCAGTGTCAGCTGTTTAATTTCCACACGATGCAATAATTACTATTCACATGACATTCGCATCTTTAAATCATCAGTTTCTACAGACACTGTTTTCCATAATAAAAATTATTTGTATATAGTAACGTAGTCTGTCCCTAATTAAGGATTATCATGCACAATAAAAGAGTAGCTCCAAGGCTTAAGGCTGCCGGTTGGAATCCGGATAGTGCAAGTAAAGGTCAACACCAGTATTTGGATAGTAATGGAAGGACAGGGCTATTCCTGGAAGTAGACAGCACACTAAAGTCCTGGATTCGATCTCCGGTCATATCGCAATGTCTCGTGGAGTGAGTGCATGAGGACTACTGATGATCATCAATCCGTCGAATAGAGGCATTAAAATTGGCTAACACCTAAGATGCTGTTCAAGAGAAAAAAATCTGTTTCCAGAATGAATTATTCACTCTTCAATGCACTGTGCGCTGATATGAAACTTCCTGGCAGATCAAAACTGTGTGCCGGAATGATACTCGAAGACGGAACTTTGCCTTTCGCGGGCAAGTGCTCTACTGTCTGAGCTACCCAAACACGACTCAGGACCCGTCCTCACGGCTTTACTTCCTTCAGTACTTCTCCTACCTTCCAAACGTCGCAAAAGCTCTTCTGCTAAACTTACCAGACTAGCACTCCTGGAAGAAAGCATATCGCGGAGACATCACTTAGCCACAGTCTGAGAGATATTTCCAGAATGAATTATTCACTCTGCAGCGTAGTGTGCACTGCTACGTAACATCCTGGCAGATTACAACTGTGTGCCGGATCGAGACTCGAACTCGGGACATTCGCCTTTCGTGGGCAAGTGCTCTGCCAACTAAGATACCCAAGCACGACTCATGAGCCGACCTCGCAGTTTTACCTCCACCAGAAGAGCACTTTCCCGCGAAAGACAAAGATCTCGACTTCGAGTCTCGCTGAGACCAGCAGTTTCGATCTGACAAGAATTTTATTGATCTATTTGCTTGTATATATATGCTTACTCTTTCTTCGTTTAACATTCAGTATCAACAGAATATTATCCAAGACTGTGCAAGCACTCATCAATGTCATCCAAAACATACAGTTACACACACGACTCTTCAAAGTAGGCTGGATGATGGAAATGGCAAAACTAATCTATTAATACACTCTCAAGAAAACAATGAGGAATGTTCCACGCTGCATTCATTCTCAGTAATCAACACAAAAAAAAAAAATCGTGTGGAATGATTGGCTGGAGTCCATCAAGAGTGATTTTTGGCCGGTTGGTGCAAGTCTTTCAACTGGACTCTACTTCGGCGACTTTTGTGCCCCTAACCTATTTCAGTTACCCAACCGGGGAAAGAGGATGTATCGTTTAACATAGAATCTGAACCACGTGTCTTTCCTGACATACCTGTAGGCTAGGGTAAAGGCAGACGAACACATTGAGTTACGAGTGGGACTCGATCCAACGACCTTTCTATTTCCGGCCATGCACTTTGCCTCTCCAAGCACGACAGTAATCAGCGCAACAATTTAGTCAGTGCCCTTCATCTCTTCTACTGATAACACGTCAGGCGATTGGAATGTCGTCAGAACTGGTACTGGCTGACAGCAGTTAACAGACGCACGATAGCGGATACGCTGTCTGATGAAAGATATACTGACGGCCCGCTGTAATGCGGAATTAACCACCCGATGTGACGAGAGGCCAGTATAATAGCAAGCGGGGAGTATTGCGTTGTCAGTAGAGGAGTAGAAGCAGCAAGCTCTGGCTCTGAACACTATGGAACTTAACTTCTGTGGTCATCAGTCCCCTAGAACTTAGAACTACTTAAACCCAACTAACCTAAGGACATCACACACATCCATGCCCGAGGCGGGATTCGTCGGTTCCAGACTGTAGCGCCTAGAACCGCTCGGCCACAGAAGCAGCAGAATGGGTCGGTCAGGTAGACTCAGTGACTTCGAGTGTGGTCTTTGGATGTCACCTGAGTAACAAATCCATTTCAGCTCTTCTTAACCTGCCCAAGACGTTTGTTGGTGACCTGTCTGTGAAATGGAAACGCGAAGGAACAACCATAGCTAAACCAAGACCATGCAGACCTCATGTATTCACGGAAAGGAACCGTCTAGCATTGAGGAGGGTGGCTGTAAAAAGCCGCATGTAATCAGTGGAAGTAATCACTCGTGAGTTTCAAATATCCACCAGCAGTCTTGTTAACACAATGACTGTGCATAGGGAGCTAAAAGGAATGTAATACATTGGTCGATCATCTTCACATAAGCTATACATTCATGTATTCATTGCCAAGCGATGCTTGAGGAGTAAGGAGAAACGTCACTGGACAGTGGAACACTGGAAAATGATTTAGAGTAATCTCTATGTGCATAAATGATTTGGAGGACAGGGTGGGGAGCAGCCTGCGGTTGCTTGCTGATGACGCCGTGGAGTCCGGTAAGATGTCGAAGTTGAGTGACTGTAGGAAGATACAAGACGACTTAGACAAGATCTCCAGTTGATGTGATGATTGGCAGCTATCATGTTCGGGTACTGTGTTACTAGTATCCATCTTGACACAGTCAAGTCGTTTAAATATCTGGGCGTAACGTTGGAAAGCAATATGAGGTGGAACGAGCATGTAACAACTGTGGCCGGGAAGGCGACTGGTCGACTTCGGGTTACTGGGAGAATTTTGGGATAGAGTGTAAAGGGGACTGCATTTAGGACGCTGGTGCGACCTATTCTTGAGCACTGCTCGAGTGTTCGAAATCCGTACGAGGTCGGATTGAAAGAATACATTGAAGAAAGTTAGAGGAGAGCTGCTAGATTTGTTACCGGTAGGTTCGATCAAAACTTATGTGTTACGGAGATGCTTCGGGAACCCAAATGGACATCCCTGAAGGGAAGGCGGCGTTCTTTTCGCGGCACATTATTGAGAAAATTTAGTCAACCGGCATTTGAAGCTGACTGCCAAGTGATTCTGTTCCCGCCAACATACATCCCGCGTAAGTACCAAGTAGATAAGATACAAGAAATTAGGGCTCATGCGGAGGCGTACAGACAGTCATTTTTTCCTCGCTCTATTTGCGAGTGGAACAGGAGGGAAAATGACAAGTAATGGTACAGTGTACCCTCCACCACGCACCATACCGTGGCTTGCGGAGTATCTACGTAGACGTAAATGTAGATGTAGATGAGTGAATCACATTGTATCGTATGGTAATCCTATGGAAGGGTTTGGGTTTGGCGAATGCCTGTAGAACGGTACACCTCATGTATAGTGCCAACAATGGAGTACTGAGGAGGTGGTGCTACGAGAAGTGCGTGTTTTTCGTGGTTAGGCTGTGGTTCCCTTAATCATCCTTACGGAAACGCTAAATGTAGAAGGGTACGAACTCGGAGACGTTGATTGTATCAGCACGATAATCCACCCTGTCATAAAGCAGCATCTGTGAGGCCGGGCGGTGTGGCCGTGCGGTTCTAGGCGCTTCAGTCTGGAACCGCGTGACCGCTACGGTCGCAGGTTCGAATCCTGCCCCGGGCATGGATGTGTGTGATGTCCTTAGGTTAGTTAGGTTTAAATGGTTCTAAGTTCTAGGGGACTGATGACCACAGATGTTAAGTCCCATAGTGCTCAGAGCCGGTTTTGAAGCATCTGTGAGGCAATGATTTGTGGACAGTAACATTCCCGTAAAGGAAAATGGCTCTAAGCTCTATGGGACTTAACATCTGAGGTCATCACTCCCCTAGAAATTAGAACTACTTAAATCTAAGTAACCTAAGGACATCAACACATCCATGCCCGAGGCAGGATTCGAACCTGCGACCGTAGCAGCAGCGCACCCGTAAAGGAATCGTCTGCCCAAAGTACAGACTTCAGCCCAGTGGTACATCATTGGGATCAGTTAGAACTTCGTTCCAGACAACAGCTTCCATCATCATTACCTTCTTTGGTTCCGGCTCTTTAAGAAGAATGGGCTGCCATTCCTCCGCAGACATTCAGAAACCTCACTGAAAGCGGTTCTCAGTAGAGTTCAAGCCGCCATGGAGACAAAGGGTGGACACACTCTGCATTAATGTCCACTAATTGATGTTCGGAAACTTTTGGTCAGATAGTGTATTTTCTTCGGGTTATGTCCTGGGTACCTAATGCATAGGACATTGTAGTTATATGATCAAGTATATACTGTGCTTTCTACGTACTGCCCCTCAAGCGATGGAGCTGAATACCTCGAATCGGTTAATATCGCCGCTGTCAAGCGAAGTGCTGAGGGCAACAAAGCGTTAATGATAAGCGTCTCCGTTAACCATTGAGCATTGTAGCAACGGATAGGCGTGTCACAGTGCAGAAAATCACTTGCTAATTCAATCCTAAACAAGAACGACCATTGAACAACCATATCGTCAATAATCATCTAACTGATGTTGGATACCAGTCCCACCTCATCACATGTGGTCCCCCAGCTCAAAGCTCATATCACAGGACTCATAGTTCGTGATCAAAAACACTGCTACTGAACGATTCCGTAATGTAATAACGCGTCCTTAACTGATGAGTCACGAAAAATGCGGTTCACGCCGATGGCAGACAACTATTACGTCAAAACGACATGAGGGGCTGTATCCACTTGCCAACACGTCGCCGTTCAGGCAAATGTAGGTATTGTTTCCGTGGGATTAAATAATCCCTTTGATACGTCTCTCACTGGCAGTGGGTGCGTGAAGACACTGTACGACCCTTTGGCTTGTTGATCAGAGAGGCCCTGTTGTTCTCAAATTGTGTAAAATGTTTTGAGGAAGACGCCACAGACGAGAGAGTGTTTGAGGTCAGCCAAATCTTCCGACTTCTGATCTATTGAAACCTTGTGGGACAGTAATTCACACTTTAGAACCAGCTCCAAGCGATCCCTGTGAATTCTGGGCAGAGGCTGAGCTACCATTAACCAGGCTGCCATCCAAACGGTTTCGGTGGCTTGTACAGACCTTACCGCATCACTGCTGTTATCATGGCCAAAGGGCTTCTACAAGCTGCAGCACATGTGATTCTTATTGCGTTGCTCCTAAATGTATTTAAGTGTAGGTTCTTATCCAGAGGAAGCTAGAGCAACTAAACGAACGTTTGTGAGAGGCACAGTTCCACTCCTTGTAAGCAAATTTGTATTTTTTCACAAGACAATCTCTGATACCAACAGTATGACGCCTATATCGAGTTAGTACTTGCTTGTTTCCATAAAGTCAGTAAGTTATCCACTCTGTCTTCTTTACTGAAGATACAGCTACTGACTCAAGATATGGATACCCTCTACAAGCAAGAGATGGCCATGGTCTCTTTTTCTAGGGTTCAGTAGCCCACTGGAAACGATGTTACTGTTATCTTGCAGAACAAGAGAGATGTGTTTGTAATAAAAAGGGTATAAGGCCAGGATGCAGTCCTTCTCCTCAACTATTTTTTTCCCTGACAGAATGGAAAGGAATGTTGAGAAGTAGGATTAAAATTCAGTTTGAGAGGATGTCAGTGATAAGATTCCCTGATATTGCTATCGTCTATGAAAGTGAGGAATATTTACTGAACCTGTTGAGAAGGATGAATGGTCTATGGAGCGGAGAATCTGTACTGACAAGGAGAAGGCCGCAGTTCCAGCCATCTGATTTGGCTAATATTTGGTAAGCAGCTTCTGTAAAATCTAAAATGAATGACGAAAATATTTTGGGTCAACACCTTCCCCCTCCCCCGATCTTGAGAAAACCACCCCTAAAGTTCATGACGCACATTAGATTAAAAATTGACACGATCGATACATAACCGAAAACTGCGCATTTTTCGTCGTTGTATGTGAGGCCCACAAACGCGTATTTTCGTAGAAATTAAAGAAAGAAACTGATACAACTGCTGCTTATGTACCCATAAGGTAAACGTTGTTCAAGGGAAGTACCGCTGGTGTAGCGACCAAGGCAACTGGCTGTGGAGTAGAGGACCTATGTTCGATTCCGAGATGCATTCTGAAGATTCTTTATTTGTATTCTGAATTGGTAGGAATAGGAAGTTTAATAATAACAAGGTATGCAAATAAATTTTTCAAACGACGAGGATTAGGACAGAATTAAAATTTTGATCCTGGTTGCTTTACGATTGCTCTTTTATTAACTCTGTTGTATGCCCTCACTTTCTTTCGAAAATCAACCTGGACGTTACTTGTCATATGAACATTCGAGGTAAATATACTCGCGGCACCAAAAACATCTAATAAATGCAATCTTCGCGCGCAAATACACCGTTTCTTCCGAAGATTTGGCGGAAAATAGACTTGATTTATGTTTAAAAATATTTCTCTTCTGGAATTAATTTTGATGCTTTCCATGCGTATGATAACACCACCTGAAAAATCGGCGCTGAAAGCTGATCACGAATTGTGCTATGAAAATTTGTTGCATCGATGCCGTTGTGCAATTCCCGCTGGGTTTCCAAAAGCACATGCAGTTTTGAAACCTCTCAATAAGGCTGTGTACCGCGCCTCGCTGTCTGTAGTCGCTCAGAATTGTTTTCATACAAAGAGGCTTAAAATTTTAACTCTTTACTAATCGAAATCGATTGAGAAATTTATTTACCTACCATGTTACTATTTCTTATTTATTACGTTATTAAACCTCTTATTCCTACCAACTCCGATAGTGAAAAAACTGCAAAACGCATCTGAGAAGCAAACACAGTTCCTTTGCTCCCAAGCCAGATACCTTTGTCACTATACTAGTGGTGCTTTTCTTAAATAGCGTTCACCTTATGGCGACGCAGGTATCAGTCGTAACAGTTCTTTCCTCGGTTTCTAGGAAAATACCCGTTTGCGTTCCTTACATATGATAATGAAAACTGCTCAACTATCAGTTATCTATCAATCCTATCAATTTTGAGTCTACTACCCGTCATGAAATTTAGATGTGGTTTATTCAAAACAGAAGGGCGTTGACCCACAATACCTCAGCTTTTCATTTCAGAGTGTTCGTAAGCGACCTGCCAAATATGACGCGAATGGGTTGTCCCGGTATGAAGCCTTCCCCTTGTGAGAATAAATGAAAGAAAGATGGAAGTAATCAGGAGAAGCAGAAATGAAATGAACAATAAACTTGAAATCAAAATTGGGGACACCGTAACAGACGAAGTGTAGCGGTTCTGCTACGCTGTAATGAAAGTAATGCATGCCGAACGAAGCAAGGAGGATATAGGAAGCATTAAGCATTCCTCGCTAAAAGAAGTCAACCAGTATCAAACGTAGACCTCGATTTGAGGAACAAATTTCTGAGAATTTGCGTCTAGAGTGTAACATTGCGTGTAAGTGGACAATGGGATGTGGGAAATAGCAGAAAAAGAGAAGTGGTTGAATTGTGATAAAAGAGGAAGATTAAGTGAACTGATAAAATAAAATATGAGAAAGTTCTCTGCGAAGTCGGCGAGGAAAGGAATATGTGAAAACACTATTTAGCAGAAGGCAAAGGATGATAGGAAATGTGTTTAGACACCAGGAAATAACTTACATAATGCTAGACGGAGTCGTAGACGGCAAAAACTGTAGGAGAAGACAAATAATGGAATATACCTAACAAATAAAGGAAGAAATTCTGTGTAATTTCCACCTTTAGATGAAGAGATTAGTAAAACATAGAAAGCATCAAAAATGTCTGGAAACTAACGAAAAAAGTATTTACACCCCTTACCATCCAGTTGTTCACAGGGTACGAAATGGAGATTTTGTTTTACCTTCTCTTGATGCTACAACAGCATACATATAATATGCTTGCATTCACATGATATGTGTCACTACTGCATTCCCTCAGCTAGCTCTATTTCATTTCCAGATATGCAACTGTTGCTGAGTTGACTGATTCAGCGAAACGACATACGTGTCGAAATTCTAAGCAGATTCAGAAGGATGTAGGTTGCAGTAGGTACTGGGAGATGAAGAAGCTTGTACAGGATAGAGTAGTATGGAGAGCTTCAGCAAACCAGTCTCTAGATTGAAGACCACAACAACAACAACAACATTCTTCGTATTTAATGATGTTAACATTAAGGAAAAATAGTGTTTTTCAAAGTTTAACAATTAAAGTCCAATCCGAGATCGCCCGGCGATTGAGGCAAATTACTCATTTTCTGGCGGAAAGAAGTTAAAATCTCCGCTCTAGCGCCACAATTCAGATTTCCTGTCAGTCTGCTAACCACTTTAAGGCAAGCGCAGTGGAGCTCTTTCTATCCGGACTAGGTGGGACTGTTGGTTACTCGCATAACTGGAAATCCGGAAAATCTGGAACTTTAAAGAAAATTGGTTGACATGGATCCAGTGCTATAAACACACATATTTCTTCACATAAAGATAAAAATTTACATTATTTTCACACAAATGTAAATCAGATATAGAGAAAAAAGTTATTTGTATACATTGAAATACTCAGTAGGTTTCCCTTGAGACAGATTCGTAGATAGTTTATGTACAGCATGAACACCTGGGTTTTTCACCAGCCATAATTCGGCTGAAGCAGTTCCCTCCTGACGTTCCAAATAAATCCACTTTGTTGCCCCTGTGAGTATCATAACGTCGTTGGATTGACCACCAATTTCGTCAGATAATCAATCCATCATCACTACCGCCACTGTCTGTAGACGAACAAACAGCGTTAATTTCATCATCGGAAATACTACTACCAGCGTCACTGTCTTTTCGCAGTCAGTCATTTACGCCATTAACACAATGTCTGAGCGTCCTGGCATGTTGTTGTTCCAGCCTGACACTGCTGGAGTGCCAACACCGGATTCAACAGCAATTTTAGCCAAAAAAATTATTTTTATCAATTCTGTACACCGCATTTAACCTTTTGACGAAGGCCATTAAAAGCTTCTTTCTCCGTGATGTCAGTCTACACTCTTAACAAACGGAGCAGTACAGTACAGTGCACCTCAGTGTCAGTTTGGTCACTGACATCTGGCGAAGATCTGTGTAGAGCGGTTGATCGAATTTAAATTTAATGATTCTCGCCGTAGACTGTTGCAGCTATTACGTGCAGAGTACAAAATACTGCACTAACTGTACTAAAAGGGAGAAAGAAAACCCGACCTGGATAAGGCCGGATAAACGAGATTCGACTGCACCGGAATTTCGGCTTTGAAAAGAATAAGGCCGACTTCCCTCTATATCCTTGAGCTTTCCGAACCCTTGCTCTGTATCTAATGAAATCATCATCGGGGCATTAATATTTTTCTTTCTAATTCCCGATCATGAACCTTTAGACGCTTATTGGGATTCGATACTGCGATCTTACGGTCTCCGGGCACGTACATTACCACTTTTTCAATCTCATTTTGTTCGTTATTGGTCGTTGTATTTGTTCGTGGCGGATGTGCCATGACGCTTGTTCAAGTTAATCGTTGATCCATTAACTCAGTTTTTTTTTTTTAATTCAGAGGGCCCCTATTCCTCTGACCGAACACGCTGAGCTACAGTGCCGGCTACCACTAGACCACCAGACCCGACGGCAAAATAAATACAACTCAGTTTACAGCTTTTCCTCAACACTTACACAACTCTTAAAATTTTTCTCACATTATTTCAATTATAGGTCTCCTAAAACCAATTTGTAATGCTGATTCTGAAAAGTTCTTTCATTTTATTGTATCACGTCAGCGTTTTTCACAATATAGACCACGTATTTCAAAAACATAAGTAATTGAATCACAAATATTAAAATAAAATTTCAGTCAAGATCTATATTTTTATAATAATTGTTTTTTCAGTCACACTAAAAACATTATAAACAATTGTCTTTGCAACATTACAAACACTACGTAACAGGTTTTCTTCCCAACTTTTGAGGCTTTAATGAAACAAATTAGTTACACATGTATCATTCAAAGTATTTTCCATCCCTGGCCACTACTTTCTCCCATCTTTCGGGCAGTGTACGAATCCCGCGTCGAAAAAGTTGTTCATCTTTTGAAGCGACCCAGGAATCGATCTAATTTGTGACTTCTTAAGGAGATCGGAAGTGTTGGTCAGCCAGGCCATGTGCCATTGATCTAAGCAGGTGATAGTAAAAAAAAAAAAAAAAATGGCTCTGAGCACTATGGGACTTAACTTCTGAGGTCATCAGTCCCCTAGAACTTAGAACTACTTAAACCTAACTAACTTAAGGACATCACACACATCCATGCCCGAGGCAGGATTCGAACCTGCGACCGTAGCGGTCACGCGGTTCCAAACTGTAGCGCCTAGAACCGCTCGGCCACCCCGGCAGGCTGATAGTCAGAGGGAGCAATGTCTGGAGAATATAGGACTTCCCATTTTAACGTTTCTAAGTACGTTTCAACCTCTTTTGCAACGTGGGGTCGAGAGGTGTCGTGCTGCAAAAACACTTTATCGTGCCTCTCGCTGTAATGCTGCCGTTTGTCTTTAAATGCTCTGCTCAAACATATTAATTGTTTCACTTGGTTTTAACACGTCATAGTACACGACGCCGAGCTGGTCCCACCAAATGCAGAGCATGATCTTGGAACCGTGAATATTCCGTTTAGTCGTCGACATGGAATCATGGCCAGGATATCCCCATGATTTTTTGCGTTTAGGGTTATCGTAATGAACCCATTTTTCGTCCCCGGTCACCATGCGATGCACAAATCCATGCCATTTTTGTCTCTGAAGCAACTGTTCACAAACACACAAACGCCGTTCAGCGTCTCATGGTTTCTGCTCACACGAGACCCAAGTTCCTCCTTTCTGAATCATGCCCACAGCCTTGAGACCTTTTGAAATGGCTTTCTGTGTCACTCACACTAATCGTGCCAATTTTTCGTGAGTTACACGTCTTCACTCAGCAATGTCTCCAATTCCGCATCTTCGAAAAGATGCACCACTATGCAGGTCTACGACGTTAAAATCAGCGTTGAAACCACTCACGACACGTTCTTTCACTAACAGCATCCTTACCATTCGTACTTGAGAGCATTCGATGACACTCAGCCGCTGCTTTCTTCATATTGAAACAAAACAGTAACACCTCTCGGAAATCACGGGAATTAGGCTCGTAAACTGACATTTTCAATCAATAACAACTGATGCAGACACAAATAGACTAGTGTCTGAATGAGGTTATGTTGACCGAGGTCCAAGCTAACTGCGTGACGTTTGCGATCTGTTTCTTTCAACCGCTACTTACCGTTAGTACGAAGTTACACGAAGTGAGCTGTTGCATCGAGAGGTGGTGGACAGAAGTCAGGATATGCTACTGGGGAGGCACAGCGGAAGAATCTGAAGCAGATGTCTGCCGCGGCGCTGCTGGTTCATGGCCACGCCCCCCCTCCCCCCCCCCCCCCCCCCCCCCGCGCTGTCAAAGAGACATGTCGCTGCTGCATTCCAGCAGATCGTGGTGTGCTGTTGACCTTTGGTCATCAGTCCACGCCTCAAGTAACTCCCCTAGGTACCTGCCGCTCACTTCTTAAGCGAAACTACATCTATATACGCCTAATAACAGTGGTATAAGTCCAGCTCTGTAGTTAAGCAGTCAGCATTTCTGTCATGTGGAGGCTGCGGGTTCGATTCTCGGTGCTGTCAGAGGGTATTTTGTTATGGGAGACCGGTACACAGAGCACTAAGACATGTAGGGCCGTTTAAAGAGCTACTTGAACGAGACATAACGTTTCCAGAGTCTGTAAAAAACGGTGAAAGTTCCAAATTTGCGGGTGTACATGCGGAAACTTGACCTGGCGTGGCGTGAACTGCTCAAACAATTTAGTTCAGCTATTTTTAGTCTTCGTATAAAAGCTGGTTTAGGAAACAAGCGAATCAATCGCCTAACGTATTTTGCATTTTTACATTCAATAATGTCAGTGGTTCAGAAAGCAATTCAACAGAGTTTTTTTGTCATTTCCGCAATAACGTGAAAGTCTCACAGATAGTAAAGCAAGTTTTAAATCTAACCTAAAATAAAAAAAATGATTCAAATGGCTCTGAGCACTATGGGACTTAACATCTGTTGTCATCAGTCCCCTAGAACTTAGAACTACTTAAACCTAACTAACCCAAGGACATCACACACATCCATGCCTGAGGCAGGATTCGAACCTGCGTCCGTAGCGGTCACGCGGCTCCAGACTGAAGCGCCTTCAACCGCACGGCCACACCGGCCGGCTAACCTAAAATCATTTCGCCTGATTAACTACTTCTAGTCCACAATCGAATTTTTATTTAAAAAGTGGTAACCTGTACAAAACTAGTAGTTGCATGCTTGGAACTGAAAAATAATATGTTCAATAATGTTAAATTTAGGTCACTGTGCCATTTAGAAACTTTTAGATGGCCCTAAACTAATCATGTATATATATCCTGTAAAATGACTCGTTCCACATCGTTTCGATAAAATATCGTTCAAATTATCTATGAAACCTCTAACTGACTATGCCTCGAGATGACTGGGTGTTTGTGTTGTCCTCATCATTTCATCATCATCCAGGAAAGTGGCGAAATTGGACTGAGCAAAGATTGGATAATTGTACGGGCGCTGATAACCACGCCGTTGAGCGCCCCACAACCCCAACATCATCATCATCATCTAACTGACTAAGTAACTATCATATTTTGAGAGAGCCAAGTGTCGACCACTTGCCCCTTCATCACACATTCAGTGTCACCACTGGCAGAGGATGGCACGGCAGGAGCTCAGCATCGCGCCAGGAGTAGCTGATCACACAGTTTCGATCGTTCAGTGGATGGATCGCAACGTCGATCATTGAAGACGTTTAAGGAGAGATATGACGCACGGTAACGATTCAGAAGATTTTACCATCAAATTAAAAACAGTTACAATAACCCATTTCGGGACAAGTTTTTCGGGACGCTTTCCTTGGTTGTAAGGCATTGGCAATAGCCGGCTCCGATCCATTGCCAATTGGGAACTCCTCTGTCGCATTACTAGCTGGTCTGGTATTTGGCAGTAACGAGCCGAGACACTATAACGTGCCGGATCTCGAACAATAACATTCTATCTCTCGTATCGTGCTCATATTATTGAAATAGATATGTCACTCACTAGCTATTTTCGAGCATATTGTAGCCGAATGCACTAATTGTATCGATGTCATATACTCTCACATTCAGATGTAATTTCAGCACAATGTACACTCCAACAAATCTCCCTCCCGCTTCCCCCACCTCAGGTCGTTATGACTAATAAATTATTTAGGAAACAAGGCTTATATGAGTTTCCGTATCTGTGTGGAATATCATATAACGGCCAGAAACTTGCCACGGTGCAATTCTGTTGCGGTAAACACCATTGATAAACACGCCTGGGCCAAGTGGTAAAATCTGCTGTAGCAGATTATTGTCTTAATACAGGACATAGCATGCTCTACGAGAAAACCAAGATTATGAACACAGTTTAATCCTTTTTACCATATATCTGTCATTTACATTTCCCTTAATACACTGCCCTACATCTGTTCATTAAAATAATTAAAAATACTTTGAGGAAGAATGAAAACGGTTAAGAGTAATGACATGGTGATACGTGTGGTCTTGCTACTGTAAGGCGTTTGTAGGCTCCTAGTAATATTTCCTAGATAAAGGATTTGGATCCAGAAGTTGAATACTGGAAGGGTTGGTTGCAATTGGAGGGAGGGTTGGTTGCAATTATGCTGGGAAAAAGTGAATTCATTTGAAAGTTGTTTCTTTCTTTCTTTTGGGATTGTATCTTAAAGGGCGCAATACCTATTCGGAAGCCAGGTAATCGTACTTACAGAGATCCAACATTCCGACGTTTTACGGTCTAGAACACTGCGATTACTGCTAATAAGACGCAACGAGGAAGGCAACAATTTTCCCGTGACAGATCCATTGTGGCGCGCTGCACGATTCACGGAACTGTTAATTTTAGTTCATCTCGCGGTTATGCTGCGACCATGCTGGGATACTGGTGACCCTGCGGTAGCCGTGTTTCCCGTAGGGCTTTCTGGACAGATTACGGTCATTCGCCTGAAAGAAACTCCGTCACGCATGAGCGCTACTTGCTAGCAGCAAGAAGTTATTTGGACCGTTGACACCAGAAGTCACGACTTTCTGACTGACCTTTTTCATGTGAGCAAATCTGATGTTTGAGGTCACCATATTGGTTACGGGAACAATACGAAGAAAAATATCTGGTACTGTGTCGTCTGACCAACCGCGGCCATTTACGGGTGTGTCAACGTCCATCTGGGATGAAAGAAACGACAAAAATTTTACAATATACTGTTTTTATTAAAATATTATACCAATTAATTACATAGTGTAAATTAAAAAAATTAAAGATAATTTTGACTAATTTACGGTTTTGTATCACTAATACAGGACGGTGACACGAAAAATATGACATACGTCTAAAAGTTGATATGATGATGTAACTAGTTAGTATAAGATCGAGACAAGTTCCCCCGAGCATTGTTTATACACGGTTGTTAAACATGCAGTCCCAGTCAATGTTTATTGGCGTATTCTCACCTTCGTTCAAAAGTGTGCGTGTTTAATTTGTCTATGCCATTTCCTTTGAAATCGTTTTAGCTTCGTTCCAAGTTAGCGGAACAAACTTAATGTTTTGCATTCTTTCACGATAAGCTTTCTACTATTCAGTAGATGGCAAAACAATCTTACTAAGTGTAATTGTGATTAGGGTGAATAGCATTTGATATCCTTAGTATTCTTCACATTATGTAACAAATATTGATAAAACTGTATACTTTCAAATTATGAAATAACGAAATGTACGTAACACAGCTCGTTACATCGTCTACTTTGAAATTATAAAATACTTATGTCTAACCTACACGTTAGCGCCTTCATTTGTTTTGGCGTGTCAGTGTGGAATAACCAAATGTTGGTGTGTTAATTCTCAGACGTATAGTTCATCTCCTTTCGTAGTAAAATGATATAGAAACATTGTACGTCTCACTTGTAGTTTGCCAGAAATAACCAAGGATAGGCAAAGTAATTTTCGTAATGCAAATTTTTCAGACTTGCATGCTCTGGTGTGAGCAAAGAGTAACAAATAGTAGGGATCAGAATGGAATGATTGCATTTACTCAGCCGTAAGTAAGGCAGTTGGCAGTTTATTGGTATGATGCTAGACATATGCAGAAAGTCTACAAGGGAAATTGTTTCAAAAACACATGCGACCCATCGTACAATATTGCTCTAGTCTGTTAGACCCATACCAAATAAGACTAACAGCGGATATTGAACGCACGTAAAAAATGGGCAGCACGAATGATCAGAGGTTTATTTGACTCAGTGGAGAGCATCACGGAAATGCTTATAGGTCGGAACTGACAGAAAACAGATGCCAATTATCTTGCCAATTCCTGCACATAAACTTTCGAGAACCATTATTAAGTTACGTCCAGGATGATACTATATCAGTCGCGTACGAATCCCGAAGTCAAGATTAAACCAATTACACCGTTCATGCATTTAAACTGTCTTCGTCCCTGGTCTCCATACACGGACGGAGTGAGAAGCCCTAGTTGTGCCATGGAGTTCACACTCGTTTGTGAAGTGTGGATGCAGCTGTGAAAGTGCTTAAAAATGCTGAAATGAAGGATTTTGCAGTAACACTGTTATTGGCCTCACTTTATGTTTATCATGTTTAAAACACACCATGAAACCAGATGTAGACGTTTGGACATGAAGGTACATTAACTCATTGCAAGAAAATCGTTCTTTCAAGTAGAGAATGGTTGGCCGCTTTTTGTTTTTCATTGTACGGTGGTAACTGATATGCATTATTTTAAGAAATACAACAGCCAGCTACTGATTTATGTATTTTCATTGATTTCAATACGTTTTCGGGCATTCATCCGTCTTCAGTTGGCATATGCGTATTGGCAGAAACAACAATATATGAAAAAGGGGGGGCTGGTTGCTGTATTTCTTAAAATAATCCACAGCCACGGACCTCAACAGCCAATAGAATGGATGAACTATTCAGAGTACACTGTTTTTACTCCCTGTTACTGAGAAGTGACAAGGAAATGGCCTGTCTCATCCCAGAGAAGTGAGTAAAACGAGTCATCTTGCAACGTGTGACTTGGTATTGCATCTACAAGTGAAATAGGCTAATTTCTATGGGCAAAGGCGTCCTGTAGGCCTAGGACAACGAAAATGTTCAGATGCCAGAAGGGAGAACTGGCATATTTAATCGAGAATAACTTTATGAGGCAATCACAAATCGACTAATATTTTTATGTTGTTATGTTTATAAGTACCTAAGCTTACTGTATGACACGATTTACCACCTTCCCCGCCATTTGCCGCAACTGCCATCTATTGCAAAAATGGTTCAAATGGCTCTGAGCACTATGGAACTTAACATCTGAGGTCATCAGTCCCCTAGAACTTAGAACTACTTAAACCTAACTAACCTAAGGACATCACACACATCCATGCCCGAGGCAGGATTCGAACCTGCAACTGTATCAGTTGCGTGGTTCCAGACTAAGCGCCTAGAACCGCTCGTCCACGCCGGGCGGCCATCTATTGCAAAACGATGGTTGGTTGATTTGGAGGAGGGGACCAAACAGCGACGTAATCGGTCCCATCTGGTTATAGAAGGATGGGGGAGAAAATCGGCAGTGCCCTTCGAAAGGAACCATCTCGGCACTTGCTTGAAGCGATTTAGGGAAATTACGGAATACGTAAACCAGAATGGCCGACGCGAGTCTGAACCGTCGTCCTTCCGAATGCGAGTCCAGTGTGCTCACTCGGTGAAAACGACGGAAGCTAAATTAGAGACCTAAAAAATAAGTTGATAAGAGGTTGAAATCAGCTGACCGAGCTAAATCAATAAAGTAATTTAATAATTTCGTACAGTCTCTGGACGCCAGTTGTAAGAATGCTATTGGTGGTTTCGAAAGATGAGGAGCTGCACTGGAAGTAATAGAAATTGTTTTGAAAACGAACAATATGTCGAACTATATAGCGAAATAAAACGTACCTTTTGCATGCAGTCCTCCTTCCCAAGATATATCCATGAATAGACCTCGAAAACTCTTACTTGGATGGTACTGCAATAACTGCCAGTTTGCAGAACACAGTTGACAACTTTGTATGCAGCAATGTTGACCCCGGTTGACAGATGCGTCGTCATGTTAGACTTCTCGGCGTCACTGACTGCTGTTTGTACGTTGCTGCTGCTGCATCAGAACAGATAAGACAACAGAGGCATGTTAGCTCGTTAGCTGATTGCTGTGCCGCCTTGGGCAGCTACATTCTTGAGAACCACTTCTCCGTGGCGGATCTACTCCGACTCTTGTTGTCCTAAATTCCGAATCACAACAGACTTTAGGAGTTATCGAAGAGACTTAGTTTCGATCTCTAATTCTTCACTTAGAAGCAGTACCAAGTGGTGCTCGACTCCTCTGCAAGTGCAAGACAAGAGTCTGGACGGCATTTTGGGCAGTTCCTCCGATACATTACAGCCATATACTTCGATGATGTCAGAATGGTGACACAACCCTTTGGTCTCTGGCATAGTAGGATTGCAGGCCGTTGCCTTCCTTACGTCAATCCGAGCGTGATTTGCGTGTTGGTCTCTTATAAAGGATTGTGAGGTACGCTTTCTCATAGTTGTGAGGAAGTGACCCGCTTTAGCGATCAGGGGATCAATAAGATAATCCAAGCTCGTCACTGTTTACGTTTCCTGTGCTTTTGCTATACAGCTATACGCGAATGCTGCAAAGTTATCTTCAACAGATAAAAGACTACCATCTCTCCAATACTTCTCTAATAGTGTGCTCAGAGTCCAATGGAGACGTTGGAAAGAGACGTTAACACCTAATCTTACTTAAGCTCATCAATTGCCTAATTTTTCTTTCTTTCTTTGTTGTAATTTTGAAAAACTTAAAATGAGTTCTTTTTCGTTTTTCAGTCGAGCATCGGTTAGGAATAGTTTATGGAGGGCATAACTTTGTTTAGCATTTTATGAAATCCTCTTTTGTTAGTTCACAGTTTTAATCACTTTTTCTCTTCTATTAGTACCTTTGGTGTGAAGTTAATTTACGGTAGGTTTTTGCACTTGCCATTCGAATCCATCCCATTTTTAGATTATGATGATGTTTTACCGAATTCTTCCTTCATATTTTTATTTCATATTTACTGCATTGTACGTATGTTCACTACGTTCTATTTAACATCTTCATTTAACGTAGAACTCAGACATAATGGAATAATAATGTTTGAAAGAAGCTTCTGACGATGATTTTTGGGAGAAATATCCGAAAATATTTTATTGCGGTTGGTGCAAGCAGTTATCCAGATTACACATTGGCGTTGTTAGTTGACAAGAATGAACCCAAATAGAAAGTAATAGAATTAAATTCTGTTCCGAGATTAGACTGTAATTTTCTTGCAGTTTCCACAGTAGTGGAAGACGTGGAGATGTCAACTGCTAAAATTTTCGTGGTGAAATATTAATACTATTTACTTCCGTTTTATTTCTGTATCTGAACAGCGATATTTTTTGCACTCAACTTTACCTGCAAAACTAAAAATACGTAGTCTCGCGATCAATAAAAATTAAAGTGGAAAGCAATAAACACATCTGTTTGGATATGTAAAAGAGAAGAGTAAAATAGCATTTTCTTTTCGTCGTGAAAATACGATATTATAACTAGTCTCATAGATGAATTATGAATGTGGGAGCTGTAAAGTGTCATAATGCTCGTTCACAGACGTGCTACGCGTCTCGATCACGTAGTCGACTACAGTCTCTCACATGCACTAACGGATAAACACGAATTGAAAGACACGTTATATCACTGTGTAGGACGCTATGTTCGGGATACAAATGCTGGAGATAGAAATCCTGTCCCAAATATTTCCAGTGGGGAACACAGGCAGGTCTATTCTATGGGATTTGATGGAAAATTTGTAAGGGCTTTAATCGGCCGACTGTCAGATACACAGTATATCTTAGCTATTCAGCCAGGGAATGGAAAAAAAGAAACCTATCAGACGGACTAACTGGCAACCATATACACTGAATACATACCGAGTGTTTCGTTGGCATGAAATAGTAAACCAGCCAACAACATGCGTCTAAATTTATCCTTGACGTCATCAGTGTGACGTACATAAGCCATTCATGAAAACCCAGTGTGCGTAAAATATACGCCATAACAAGAATTAAAGTCATTCGCATGACATTAGCTTCGACAACTCACAACCTGTCATCCTTCAAACACACTCAGACCTCATCGTACGCCACAGATCATTCTATCGCCACAACTTGCAGTAAAAAAAAAAATTAATATTGTCAGTGCTTTGTTCTACGTCTGTTGGCAAATGAATGGCACGACACGCCACAGCATCATTACGTCACGGGTCAAAGCCAATGCTCATCCCCATCGACCTTATTATTTGATTCATACGAACAATTACATGCACAAAACCCTACGTTCTGATGTTTTTGACTGGTACATTTTTATTTCACTAACAGGTTAAACTAGTTCCAATTTTTCAGTTCACACGAAAGTTTTGGTGACTGTTCTCTTGTTTGTAAAGTAAAATAAGTAGTTGCCAGTATTTTGTCACGAATTTCCAATTGGGATATTTACCGAGCTCGCTGAGATCCGGCTGAAATTATCTGAGGTAAACAGTGGGCCGAGATCCAAGACACCCATCCTGTCCAGTTGGGCAGGAAATGCAACCAGTAAAATGATAGAAATAAATAAATAAATAAATAAAATTCAGAAACATGTTGCAGATAGGTTCTGCATCACACGACAACTGCGATGACACTAATGCAATCGCGTTTAAAATCGTAGGGCTATTACACACTGACAGAACAAAGTGGTGCCACAACACCCCTTTTGATTTAGAATTTTCAGTTTACAAGTCAACTGCGTATACGTAACTTACCGTATTGGATGTCTGTTAACGCTGCAGAACTAACTGCACTGTTTTGTCTTGACTGTGGATGCACTGAGAACGTACTGTATGGTGAGTAACATCGGTGTATTCGTATCCAGTGCTGCAGTACCTTACTCGGTTACAGTGGCTACGCGGAGTAATAAAGCAATTGTCTTAGAACTGTGCCAAAAATATCGACGATGTCATTCCTGTGGTTTATCTGCTTGCTGGTCATGCGGATAATCAAACGTTGGACCATTAACATACAGAGAGTTAGGATAATCTTCTTTTTTTCGGTCAAGCTCACTTCTCTCAACACGTTTTCGTGACTGCTCCTTTTACGTTCCTTGACCAGTTTTTTATCCACCTTTCTTTCTATTTGCAACAAAGTAGAGCAATTATTACAACAGCAGCATCTTTATCGCCATAATTCCCAACCACAATATTATTATGCATTACAGTGAGGTGATAAAAGCCATGGGATAGCAATCTGCACATATACCGATTGCGGTAGTACCGCGTACTTGAGGTAGAAAAGGGGAGTGCATTGGCAAAGCTGTCATTTGTACTCGGATGATTCATGTGAAAAGATTTCCGGAATGATTATGGCTGCACAAAGGGAATTATCAGATATTGAACGTGAAATGGTAGTTGCAGCTAGACGTATGGGACACTGCATTCCAGAAATCGTTAGAGAATTCAGTATTCAGAGATCCACAGTGCCAAGAGAGTGCCTAGAAGACCAAATTTCAGGCATTGCCTCGCACCACGGACAACACAGAGGCCGGCGACCATCACTTAACGACCGAGAGCAGCAGCGTCTTCGAAGAGGTGTCACTGTTAAAAGAGAAGCAACAATACGTGAAATAAATGCAGAAATCAGTATGGGACGTAGGACGAACGTGTCTGTTAGGACAGTGCAGCGAAAATTGGCGTTAACGGGCTATGGCAGCCGATGACCGACACAAGTGGTCTTTCCTAGCGTAGGGCGACATCATTTACAGCGCCTCTCCAGGGCTCGTGGCCATGTTGGTTGGACAGCAGACGACTGGAAAACCGTGGTCCGGTCAGATGAGTCCCAATTTCTGTTGGTAAAAGCTGATGGTAGGGTTAGAGTGTGGCAGAGACCCCACGAAGCCATGGGACCGAATCGTCAACAAGGCAATATGCAAGCTAGTGGGGACTCCATAATGGTGTGGGTTGCGTTTACATGGAATGGACTGGCTGCTCTGGTCAAAAGGAACCGTTTATTGACTGGAAATGACTATGTTCGGCTACTTGGAGACCATTTGCAGCCGTTCATCGACCTCATGTTCTCAAACAAGGGTGGAATTTTTGTGGAGGACAATGCGCCATGTTACTGGACCTCAATTATTCGTAATTGGTTTGAAAAACATTTTGGACGAGCGAATGATTTGGCCACCCAGATCACTCTACATAAATCATATCGAATGTGTATGGGACATAAATAAGAGGTCAATTCATGCACAAAATGCTGCACTGTTAACACTCTTGCAATTACGGACCGTTATAGAGACAGCGTGCAACGGCCTTGCCGCAGTGGATACACTGGTTCTCGTCAGATAACCGAATTTAAGCGCTGTCGGATAGGGCCCGCAATTGGATGGGTGACCATCCGGGCCGCAATGCGCTGTTGCCATTTTTCGGGGTGCACTAAGCCTTGTGATGCCAAGTGAAGAGCTACTCGACCGAAGAGTAGCGGCTCCGGTCACAGAAAACCATCATAACAAGCGGGAGAGCGGTGTGCTGATCACACGCTCCTCCTATCCGCATCCACAGCTGAGGATGACACGGCGGTCGGATGGTGCCGATGGGCCACTTGTGGCCTGAAGGCGGAGTCATTTAGTCATTTGATAGAGACAGCGTGGCTCAATATTTCTGTAGGGGACTTCCAACGACTTGTTGAGTCCATGACACGTCGCGTTGCTGCACTACAACTGGCAAAAAGAGGTCCAACACGATATTAGGAGGTATCCCACGACTTTTGTCACATCAGTGTATTATTGACTACCTAGGGAGCACCGTAGGTGTTCTCGCACACGTCGTTAGTTGTGGGGAACGTCTGCGCATGCGTAGTGATTGGTCAGTACTCACCATAGAGCGCGGAGAGCAGCGGCCTGACGGGGTACTTGTAGCTGGCCGAGATGACCATGGGCAGCACCAGGCACGAGTAGGCCAACCCCACGCCGCCGAACAGCAGCGACGCGTGGCTGGCGCGGGCCAGGTACGGCAGCAGCAGCACCGCCGACAGCAACCACACTGGAACACACCACCACATCTCTCCTGTGTACCAGAGAGTCGGACCAGATCTGTGACGGGGTTCAATACTGTCTAACACATAGAGCTCAGTACATTACTCTTAATGGGGCGAAATTTACAGATGTAACGGGAAGTTCTAGAGTACCCCAAGAGTGTCTTATAGGCTCATTACCGTTTACAATACAGAGTGTAACAGGTATAAGCGCAGATATTTTTACATACCTTAATATGTACAAACATAAGTTTTTTTTTCACTGTACCGAACAGTTTTCCTGCAAACAAGTCACGTAATTTACCGCCTGATGTTTTCTGTGCAGTCGTGGCAGCATCAATAAGTGAACTACCCCTGTCAGTATAGACCGGCTATTTTGCGTCCATGCGCCCACATTTCAACACCTCACCTGCTATCCAGGGGAAAAATAAGCATTAATGGGTTCCTCTTGCCACATTTACTTGGAGGTACTACACAGACCAAAAACATATTGTGGTGTCACCGCCAGACACCACACTTGCTAGGTGGTAGCCTTTAAATCGGCCGCGGTCCGTTAGTATACGTCGAACCCGCGTGTCGCCACTATCAGTGATTGCAGACCGAGCGCCGCAGGTCTAGAGAGACTCCCTAGCACTCGCCCCAGTTGTACAGCCGACTTTGCTAGCGATGGTTCACTGACTACATACGCTCTCATTTGCAGAGACGACAGTTTGGCATAGCCTTCAGCTACGTCATTTGCTACGACCTAGCAAGGCGCCTCAGTTACTATGTCTTCTGAACAGATAATATTGTGAATCGTGTACCGTCAAGAGCGACGTTTATCATTAATGGATTGAAGTTCAGTATCAAACTAATTACGTGCGTTTTCTGAATTCTAATTCCTTGTCATGTTCCAGACCTCACGTCAGTAGAGTCCTTCCCTCCTCACGCCAGCCTGCGTGAGCTAAAACGCGTGCATTTCGGCCTCCACTAGTAACACGGTGTTGGCTCTTCTGCCAACACTACACATATGACTTGTAATAGTTATAATAAATAGTACCCAAATGACGTAAATACTGATGTACTGATGTCAGTACACTGTACTCATTCAGCAATAGAAATATCTGCCATTATACCCGTTATACCCTGTATATGTGATGCGTCAGGCGCATTTTCTCTGCTGTTTCAACAGATAATAGTAATTTCCACTTTTCAGTGTGTAGGTTGAGTCTATCTAAACAAATACTGCTCATCAGGTCTTTCATGCCATGGCCATTGTCGACGGAAAGCATCGGTTTGTTTCCATTAACGAATAAAATCATTTTTAAACCGGAATTTTACATGCCCTTTTAGTAGAGTGGCCCGAAATTAGTGCGATATTCTTTTTATCGATACCAGAACTCCAGGAGCGACTGAACAGGGCTGCTGCAAGGCGGTAGCGGTCATCGCAGGCTAGTACTCCTGCAGTACTGGTTAGTCTTCGTGTGTTTCATTGTGTCTGTTAATACTTATCAATGAAACAAATATCACATTAGACTAATTTCTGACTACTTTGTCGCACAGGACGTAAAATTCCTGTTTCAAAAAAATGCTTCAAATGGCTCTGAGCACTATGGGACTTAACTTCTGAGGTCATCAGTCCCCTAGAACGTAGAACTACTTAAACCGAACTAATCTAAGGACATCACACACATACATGCCCGAGGCAGGATTCGAACCTGCGACCGTCCTGTTTCAAAATAATTTTGTTTATAACGGGAAACAAACTGATGCTTTCAGTCGACAATAAGCGTCGCATGAAAGACATGATGAACACTATTTGTTTGGGCTGATTCTATCTACAAAACTAATTTGCAAATATCTGCTCAAACACAATTGTAAATGTGGGAGGGTCAGCCCGTACATATGATCTAACGGGTAATGTAGGAAATTTCCAGAATGAAATTTTCACTCTACAGCGGAGTCTGCGCTGATATGAAACTTCCTGGCAGATTAAAACTGCGTGCCGGACCGAGACGAGAAATCGGAACCTTTGCCTTTCGCGGGCAAGTGCTCTACCGACTGAGCTACCCAAGCACGACTCATTCCCAGTCCTCACAGCTTTAATACCGCCAGTACCTCGTCTCCTACCTTCCAAATTCCGCAGAAGCTCTCCTGCATACCTTGCAGAACTAGCACTCCTGGAAGAAAGGATAATGCGAGACATGGCTTAGCCACAGCCTGGAGGATGTTTCCAGAATGAAATTTTCACTCTTCAGCGGAGACAGATGAGAACTGTTTGCAAGAGAGCTTCTGCGAAGTTTGGAAGGTAGGAAACGAGGTACTGGCGAAATTAAATCTGTGAGGACGGGTCGTGAGTCGTGCTTGGGTAGCTCAATTGGTAGAGAACTTGCCCGCGAATGGCAAAGGACCCGAGTTCGAGTCTCGGTCCGGCACACAGTTTTAATCTGCTAGGAAGTTTAATGTAGGAAGTTCTTTGAGGCTTTTAGCAGACGACACTGTTGTCTGAAGGAAATTTCCAAAGCCAGGAGACAGTAAAGAAATGAAGAAACACCTGAAGAGGATGTATAATTGGTACAAGCACTGGCAGTTGACCGTGAACCTAAATAAATGGCACATATTGCTCATAAATAGGACTGTTCGGTTACGCTAAGTTGAAAAATCTGTGGAAACAGTAAAAACCGTAAATACGCGGAGCGACCGGCAGTTGAATGACCATAATGAAACAAATTACAGGCTTAGCAGATGTCAGGCAGAGATTCATTCGAAGCATGAAGTGGCTTACAAGGCACTTATTCGACCGTTTCTTCAGTATTGTTGATCAGTGTAGGAACCTTATCTTTTATGTTTAACTGAAGAGAGAGAGAAGATACACCAAAGAGCGGCACTTTTTGTCACGGTATCGTTTAGTAGGCGACAGAACGTTACAACGATACTGAACAGACGCCGTGGTCGGTGCTACAAGAGTTGCGTTGAGTATCTCGAAGAAGTTTAATGTCGGAATTCTGAGAGTGTACATTCGAAGAAGAGTCGAGCAACATATTACTTCCTCCTGCGTACGTTTCGCAAAATGACCACGACGAAAAAATCAGAGACGCTAGAGTTTATACGGAAGTCATTCTTCCAACGCACCATTCGTGAATGGAACACAGAATGAGGAATACGATACTGATGCCAAAGGTGTCCTCAGCCACACACCGTAAGATGGCTTGTGGAGTGTAAATGGAGGTAGATGTAAAAGGTCAGCAGCGTCCACTGAAAAAGAACCGAGTAAAGGGAAAAATTTGCTCCCATTCGTAAAAACAGTCATACGTTGCAACAGCATAGTGCTAAGAACACACACCATTGACACTGCGTTTCGAACAACAAGGAATGTGCGTCAATACTTGTACACCACAAAGGTCCTACATCACACGCAGCGCGGTAAAGTGTACATTGGAACTACGAATAGACGCATTAACACACGGCTTAAGAAGCACAGGAGCAATTGTCTCCTGGGAAAGACGGTTAAAATGGCAGTAGCATATCATGCACTGGGACCACGGAACCACCAAATTTGTTTCTCCAATGCTGTGGTTTTATCAAGCTCCAGTCGTTACTACACTACAGAAAAGTCATACAAATTCACATGCTGAAAAACAAACTTTTACAGAAAAGAATTTTCCCGCTTACTAAATGACCCTGTAACGAAATACGCTGCTCTTCTTCGCATCTACTGTGTTTCCTATACGACAGGGATTACCGGCTGACGAGCAACATTCAGGTATTTGTGTAACCTCCTTGGGTGTACAACACTTTCTGAGGATCTTTCGAGTGAATCTGCCTTATCGATGGTTAGTTTTATTTGGTAGTTCTACTTTAAATATCGCAGATATTTAACAGACGTGACTGCTTCCAGTGTTTGTCCTACAATCACGCGATCATACAATAATCTATTTATACGCAATGCGTTTCACTTGTTTGTGTTGAGGATCAACTGACTATCCCTACAGTAAGCGTCGAGCCTTTACAGGTACTCCCGGAATTCGCTGCAATGTTTCCATGAAAGTGATTTTTCAGACAGCTTCTGGATTACGTTAGCACGTTGCAGCTCAGGATACCTAGCTGTTATATTAGATTGTTGTCCTTTTTCATCTTACGTTTTCATCAACTGCTTGTTCTGTATGTGTGCGTTACAAAAACATCTCTCAAAAGAACTCTTCTTTCTCTAACGACATTTCACAATTCTTGTGTTCTCTTGATTTTTGTATTATTAATGGATTTTTGTGTCGATACGATTCATGATGATTTGATGTAGCACCACATATCGAGACGCTACACTAATTTTTCTTCAATCAATCTCAAGTTTACATGCAGAAGCACTCGCTTCCTGCTTTATCAGTGTCAACCTCGTCTTTTGTAAATTGCTGATTGTGACTGATATATCTGTCGTATATTATACGTCCCATTTTGCCCACTACATGCAATATCCCTTCTCACCTGGTATGTTCATTCAACAACATGTCACACCTGATATTTTATTTGCTTCAGATCCGAAACTTGATTTGTATATCATTTAATTTAATATAGCTGTCTCCGAAAGTAACTGCTAAGATTTCTGAAATGCGTTTCAGTCTTTCTTCACTTTCATCCGTGAACACCATCTCTGCTGCAGTTCATGGGATTAGGCAGAGCCAAACTAGTTAATTATATGAAAAATCAGTTACGTAAATGGGCTTTGATTTTAAAGAGCTCCTTCCTAGAAACAGGGCTGTCAGCACAGTCGACGGTGCCATGCTAAGAAAACAATAGCATATGGTGACTTTAAGAACAAATTCGCGGTTTGTAGTTTCAGCAGCAGCGCAAAAAAGCGTCATCTTATTGATTCATCCTATTGGAAACTAGGCAAATAAACGATCTTCCACGTCGTTCTAGTATCTGAAGATTTTGCTTCGATATCGCAATGAAAACACCAGCTACTACACCCAGTGGTAACTGTTCATGATATATGATGAACCTGAACAATTTCGGATAAGATTCTCTAACGCACTAACATGCAGCTTGATGTCTTGTCTGGTCTTGCAAGCAGTATAGCGCTGTAGTGCAGCCAACTATGTATCCGCTTGCGTTACAACCGCCAGGTGAAGTACAGGGTGATTCAAAAAGAATACCACAACTTTAGGAATTTAAAACTCTGCAACGACAAAAGGCAGAGCTAAGCACTATCTGTCGGCGAATTAAGGGAGCTATAAAGTTTCATTTAGTTGTACATTTGTTCGCTTGAGGCGCTGTTGACTAGGCGTCAGCGTCAGTTGATGCTAAGATGGCGACCGCTCAACAGAAAGCTTTTTGTGTTATTGAGTACAGCAGAAGTGAATCGACGACAGTTGTTCAGCGTGCATTTCGAACGAATTATGGTGTTAAACCTCCTGATAGGTGGTGTATTAAACGTTGGTATAAACAGTTTACAGAGAATGGGTGTTTGTGCAAAGGGAAAAGTTCTGGACGGCCGAGAACGAGTGATGAAAATGTAGCACGCATCCAGCAAGCATTTGTTCGCAGCCCAGGAAAATCGACTCGCAGAGCTAGCAGAGAGCTGCAAATTCCACAATCAACTGTATGGAGAGTCCTACGAAAAAGGTTAGTTATGAAACCTGAACGTCAACTACCCGAGGCGATGGATCGGCCGCCAGGCAACCCGTGACAGAGCACTTCATCACTGGCCTCCAAGAAGCCCTAATCTTACCCCCTGCGATTTTTTCTTATGGGGGTATGTTAAGGATATGGTGTTTCGGCCACCTCTCCCAGCCACCATTGATGATTTGAAACGAGAAATAACAGCAGCTATCCAAACTGTTACGCCTGATATGCTACAGAGAGTGTGGAACGAGTTGGAGTATCGGGTTGATATTGCTCGTGTGTCTGGAGGGGGCCATATTGAACATCTCTGAACTTGTTTTTGAGTGAAAAAAAAAACCTTTTTAAATACTCTTTGTGATGATGTATAACAGAAGGTTATATTATGTTTCTTTCATTAAATAAACATTTTTAAAGTTGTGGTATTCTTTTTGAATCACCCTGTATAATTACTCCATTAGGCCATGGGGATTTTTGTTGAGTGGTACAGGCCATGGTGAGGACACGGGAGTTACTTATTTAATGGCACATCCTCGTTCCAACCCTGACCGATTGTCATCCTCTGACAATGGCGCCATTTGGATACGGTATGGAGGGCAAGGTGTGAGCACACCCCTCTACCTGCCGTTTTTAGTTTCCCAGGTCTTGAAGCATCTGCTTCCCACAATCAGTCAAGTAGCTTTCCGCTGGCATCACGAGGCTGAGTGCAGCCCGTTCGTGTGGCAATGCCTAGACCAGTGGAATTCTCATTTGTGAAGTTAGAGTGAATGTAATACACTATTTGAGACAGCCAGTCACCAAATAATGTCGGTTTCTGCAGCCGATATTTCCAACTCTCGAATAAGACGACTGTTAAATAAGTTAGCTAAAGCAGTGATTTTTACGAAGGAAGACATTTATTTACTTCTTTATAATTATCGTTTTGAAGACCACCAGCCGGAAAGACTGTGGTCATTCAACGAATCATTGGAGTCTGTTCATAGAAACCATTGTAGCTATGGTCCCATGTAGCGTATATATTTTGCTTTTCTTTCCAGAGTGTTATTTCACTTACAAGGAAACCTCACCAGTTTCAACTCATATCCTTTTTTAAAAAAGAAAGAAAAAAAGCACAGTCGTTCCCGCGCGAAAATTTGGGCCATAATTCTGATAGTACGCAGTTATGAACTCCTGAAATAGAGCATTTTAAACTTCCTCGCACACCAGTTGTTTGTTACTCGCTCCGCCTCATTGCAGCCGCTTAATTCCCGAGCTGGAAGTACTACACAGTGGATTGGCAACCAGAGCCCTCCTGCTTGCGGTATGTTGAAAGTGAGGGAAAAGAAGATGAGTGGTGGAGACAACTGCCAAATGCGTTTAGAAAACATGCTCGAAGACACGTTATTCTACGCGAAAAACACAATACATAATATGACAGCCTCAAGCACTCACACATTCAATACTATTATAACAGTATTCTAGTATTACTATTCTGTAGTTATATATACGCCTCAAATTGCAAGTGATTAAACCTATGTAACTGAAGAGCTGTTATGAAGCGAAGCAAAATGACTTCCGTTTTTCAATTTAATCGTGACATTCGCGGTGAAGGACCTGCAAAAATGCTTCTCATTAACAGTTTCAAAATCAAAGAAAATAAAACGTAACAGCAATTTTAATAATTAAATAGCGCCATGCTAGTTCTTTAATCACACGCTAATTCGTATCATTATTTTTCACTGCAGTTGTGGATCAGAACATAAAAATGTTCAAAGCAAACAGGTATCTGGCACCGTCTACCGAGAGCTCACTTTGATACAATCAATAAAGCATGTTACCAATGCGAGATAGTAATTCACAAATCTCTTACTCCACTGTACAGTACTTTGCGTTCGGGGATTATGCGAGTGCAGTGGTACGGAGCGAGTGTCAAACTACCTTTCCGCACGAAAGTTTAAAAAACTCTCCTTCCCGAAGCTCATCAGTCCATACTATCAGAATTATTATTCAAATTTTCGGATGCGATCGATTTCTGGGAGTAAAATCTTGCAAGTGTACTTTTTTCTTCTTAAAATACGAGGTCAAGCTGGTGATGTTTCCTAGTTAGTCTTGCATTGTGCAGAAGTCTCGCACGTTAAATTTGATTATTTCTAAAACACCAGTGAATCTAACTTACATAGGTGAGAGGTTGTGACTATTAATAGAAGCATTCACATCGGAACTTACGACACCAATCTTTAATGCTTAAAACACGTACCCTGTGTGCGTGTACGTATTTGTGTGTGTGTGTGTGTGTGTGTGTGTGTGTGTGTGTGTGTGTGTGTGTGTGTGTGTGTGTCAGCATGTAAAGCTACACATCATATTTCGCTATGAAGGCTTATGTGTATAGCAGAGTTCGATACATTTTGGATTACGTTTACATTGTGATTGAACTATTTTCCCCCGGTTCTGAGCTTGCTCCACCGCCGGAGAACACTACTATAGACATTTGGACTGCAAATTGAGGAGCTACTTCGCCGAGCAGTAGCGGTTCCAGGTATCAAAAATTGACGACGGCCTGGAGAGCGGTGTGCCGAACCTACACACCTCCATACCGCATCCAATGACACCTTCGGCAAAGGACGACACGGCGGTCGGTCGGTCCCGGTGATCCCGCCAGGACCTGTGGACGGCGTCCCGTTATTCGTAACAGTTTTGTGTCAATTTGCGTTTGGATTTTTTTAGAAATATACGAAGACTTTGGTACAGGTGCTTTATAAGTACCTTTCCGAACTATGTCTTAGGATAATACGACAGCGACGCTGATTTCGTAGCGAACAATCTCCACCGTACAAATAATAAGTTATTTTAGCTGTTTCTGGTTATCGGTGACGCACTGCTTGTTTTGCCACGCGCGTCTACCGGGAAGACCGTTGGCCGTCTGCGCGACGCGTGGCGACGCAACATATATCCGGGTGGGCAGCGGGCATATTCTGTGTCGCGGCTATTTCGGTAAGCAGGTCGTCGGCCGCCCCGCCTTATTTCGGTCTCGCTTCTTTTGTTTACCGCCCTACGTCACGGTCGCCGCTAACGCCAAGTGACGTCACGTGGCGCAGGGCACATCCGTTGCAAGTCGTCTGCATATTTGTGATTAGTGCCACACAAAATCAAAGTAGTTCCATACCCAGGGAATAAGCGCAGCAGAGTAGATGCAGGATTCATGCATCGCTGTTCCACGCAAGATCATAGTGGAGGCGGCTTGCCGTTGCCTACTTCCGATCTCTTACGTGTGTACCTGTGTCGTCTGAATGACTGTGACGAGTGCTTCCGCAGCGTAGCGTTGGTCAGTGTTGTTGTGAATGAAGAGAAGGTAGAGGTTGAAACCCTAAGCCGGTATGTAGTCCATTCCTCTCGAACAGCACTGAATGGGCCGCCTAGCTGAAGATCCCTATCCGACAGACGGATCGCCATCAGTGGTTTCACATGACCTCATTTCATGAGTGTGCACGGGTCTGGAGTTTAATCCAGTACATTGGGGTAAAGACTGGTGACCAGGAACTTTACGTGATCAACTCTCCTCCTCTGGCCGGCCAAATATAGGCCAAGATTCGAACCGTTTCAGCCTAAGAATCGAGCGCCACCACACCATCGTGCGGTAGCGACTTCGGCTACGGTGACGGGAAACTGCTATGCAAGGAGATCAGTGGCTCAGATTCATTAGAGAAGGGACACTGGGTAAGACGGAGAAGGATTAAGGAACGGAGTGACCAAAGGCTATTTGAGGAGCCATTCTAGCATTGGTCGAAAGTGATGAGAACCCTGAATCATCAGTTGTTTTCCCTGACTGTGTTCCAGAATTCGCCTATCAACCGAATTTGACGGTCTGCAGTGCAGAGCTGTATACGAGCCTTTAGGCACTGGAGTTACTGAGGCGTGAAGAATTTCCTCATTTTATCCGATTCCCACAGTGCCCTACAGGCAATTTCACAGATGTACCCCGCGGAGAAAACGCTCCAGTTGATTCATAACTCCAAGTGCATCTTCATGACCGGAGAAAGTAAGTTCTCTACGATGCGAAGGCTTCCATTAATTTTCACAAAAACAAATGTCCCTACAATCTCTCATTTCCGCATGTTGACGTTTTTAATGATAAATGAAATTTAACGTACTAGATTTCTGGACACTGTAAGACTAAGTCAAGTAACACTCGGGAAAGAACTGCAATGGGACCAGAGCTACAATGGTCTCTATGAATACACATCAGACTCGACCAGTCACCACAGATTTTGAGGCTGATGGTTTTACAACAAATACCTGTAAAAAAGTAAATAAAGTTTTCCTTCATACAAAATCTCTATTTCAGTCAATTTATTTCAGACGGCTTATTCGAGAATTGGAAATATCATCTGCAGACGCTGCAAAAACTATTGGGTTTATGGCGACGATGTCGCCCATAAAATATACATTACTGTTGACATAAGCCGTTGCCTCGTACATGCCATTTTTAAATGCATTAAAACAAAAATGGGCTAATAGTGCGTAAATTAACTCAATTTACATAACATTTACGTCCTCTTCCTCGATATTCTGTACGGATAAATGTGAAGTGTGTGGATCGGGGTATATGTTAAAGTTTATTCACGTTCCACGTTAGCGGAAGGAGTGTGGGCAGATTGACTGATTCTATGCTTCCGTGCGAGTCGTTAAATTTTATCTGAACCATTTCTACGGATACGTACGTAGCCTTTTATGCAAATCGGCTTTCTTCAAGTGTCAGTGAGTAAAGATTTTAAACATTTCAGTTCCACATTTCGCCAGCCAAACAAATATGACCTGACGAAGATCCTGTACCTCCTTTTGGGTAAATGATTTGTGTCAGCGAATAACTTGTGCTCTCAATAGGGAACGTTCCCGATAAGTGTGTTTCAACTTTTCAAAGGTTACACTCCCGGATTCCCCAAGCTTAACACAAAACTTGATTGCATAATGTTGCTCTAAATTCCGCTGTTCCATTTTCGTAACACACAACAAAAACACAACTTCACTGATAACCTTCTTAAAGATCACCTGGTAGCTGCACTGAGCTGAAACTCGGACTGAACATCTGTCAGGGATGAATACACCGGTCTACACCGGTACAACTACACAGCGTTGCCAGTTTGCTCAGTGTTGTCAGTCTCATTACTTTTCTGACACACCTCGTGGTTTAATTACTTGACGTATCATCCTTCCTTAGTGTCACATGTGAAGTGGTTCAAATTTCCCCAAGCGTTTATCATCAGTTGTCTTCCATACTGTACCATACATTAAAAGTGGGATTGAGAGGCTTCCTTTTTAATCTTAACTTAGTATTTATCAGCTGATTTCTTTTTTACGAGGAGTAGCAAACAAATAGATTGATATACGTGTATAATAAGAAAAAGCTTCTAATAAAATAGAGTGGAATACACCTGTTCAATTCTGCAGGTATCACAGATAAAACGCAGGGAGTGAAAGGTTATCTACAACTTGTACAAAAACTACAGCTGTAAGAGGCGAATGTCATAAAAGAGAGGCAATAGTGAAGAAGGGAGTGAGATGGAGTTGTAGCTTATCCCCTATGTTATTCAATAAGTACATCAAGCAGTGGAGGAACTCAAGGGAAAATCTGGTGAATGAGTTGAAATTCAGAAAGAATAAGTAAAAGCTTAAATTTCTGATGATATTGTAATTGTGCAAGAGACCGCAAAGGTCTAATGAGATCAGTTGAATGGAATTGATAGCGTCTTAAAAAAAGAGGAAATAAGGTGAACACCAACAAAAGTTAAACAAGGGTCATGAAGTGAATTCGAATTAAAGCAGGCAATGCTGAGAGAATTAGTTTAGGAAGTAAGATGATAAAGGTAATGGACTAGTGTCGCTATATAGGCAGCAACATATCTGGAGATGACAGAAATAAAGAAGATGCGAGCTGATTTTCAAATAAAACATCGGGTTTTTAAGGCTTTGCAGCAAATATTACATTCAACTTATAATTATAAATAATTAATCAAATGAAAGAACAATCGAACAGTTATATTTGTATACCTGTGCGCAGTTGTTACAGACTCTAAAGTCTACAGGCTACGGTTTGCGTGTCAACTCTGCGAACGAAATGTTACTCCATAACAAAGACTTTCTGTCTTCGTACATCCATATTTAAATTGGATTATGGTGGGACACAGCTGGTATAATTTTTATTAAAAATGAAACTCCTCCAGCTGTACTTAAGATTTTATATTTATTTGACCAAATGAATATAAAATCTTAAGTACAGCTGGAGGAGTTTCAATTTTAATAAAAAGATTTTCTGGGTCGTGTCATCCTCAGTTATGAATGGACATTCCACCCAAGAGTAATTGTGAACACAAACAATGTGCGCATGTGGCGGCCGGCATATTCTCATTGAATGATGCAGCTGCAACGACTCTCCTCTAAACTGAATGTTTTTTGTACCACATCCCGATGGAAAGTTTATGGGCCTTTCCTTTTAGGTCGAGGAACTGTAACTGATGTTTCTTGTCTTGATGCGCTAGAACTATGGCTCTTTCCTCTGTTGGAAGAAACTGGATCAGAGTACTTTATTTGGCAGTAAGATGGTGCATCACCTCAGTGGCATAACTCAATATGCGATTGGTTAAACGACGTTGTAATCCACCGTTGTATTGTCTACGAGGGTTCGGACGACAGAGCTTGTCTCGGTGGGCCCCCACGTTCAGCCGAGCTGGCACCATGTGATTTTTACCATTGGCTACAGGATCATGTGTATGTGTCTCCGCTACCAGCTGATCTACCCGATTTAAAAAACAGGACTGAAGCTGTTGTTTCAACAATTACACCAGACACACTGATCAAGGTTTGGAAACGAATCGCCAACTCCCCTATCGGTTCGATGTGTGCCGTTTGACGAATAGTACTCACCCTGAACACTTGTAAGAAAAACTGTTTGAACTGGTCTTTCATTTGACGTGTTATTTATAATAACGGTAACCATAGTGTAATAGGTCACACAATCTCGAAATGTTTACAAAATTTCTCTTAATTGGAATAGCCAAGGTAATGGACCTCTTTTATCAAATCAAATGGCTCTGACCACTATGGGACTTAACAGCTTAGGTCATCAGTCCCCTAGACTTAGAACTACTTAAACCTAACTAACCTAAGGATATCACACACATCTATGACCGAGGCAGGATTCGAATCTGCGACCGTAGCCGTCGCGCGGTTCCAGCCTGAGGCGCCTAGAACCGCTCGGCCACATCAGCCGGCCTCTTTTATCATATAAATCTTCCCTTTAGTGGGTTAATTTCTTCTTAATAATATAGCAAAATTTGTTTGCCTTTTCCTAAATGTACTTTCTGTATCACATGTACTTTTTAAAATTAACAATGTAATTCTGCAAAAGACAAAATAACAGTACTCAGAGAAGCTGTAGAAAACGACGAAGAAACTGTCTCTGCAGCTTTCTACTACTTTGTAGTAGCAAATGATCCACCATAGTTACCAAGGCGATGGGTCAGTCTGCAATGTTAATAAATAATATAAATCAATTTATATTTGTAAGTCGAATTTAATAAATGGTACAAAGGTTTAAAACCCTTGTATTCATTTTGAAACACCCGTTGTAACACAAAGATTGGGAATATGATGAAAAGCGATTCTGAAGAAGAAAAATACGTAAACACCAAACGCTCATTTAATTACATATGGCTCCTAAGACATTGAGTTTCGTATTTACCGACGATAATCATGTAGGCTGAAGCAATGAATTAAAATTAGTACCAATGCCGGGATTCAAACCCAGGTGTCCTACTTACTAGGCAGATGCGCTGGCCATTACACCACACTGACACTCTAACTATAAGCGTGGTATCAGTGTGGCGTAACTGCTAGCGCATCTGCCTAGTAAGCAGCACAGCGTGATTTGAATCCCAGCATTGGTATCAATTTTAATTAATTTCTTAGGCCGACATTATTATCGTTGGTAAATTTAATTGTTAGAAATTATTCTTTGAAAGTCTTTGTCTGATTTATCCTTATATGAAAGTGATTTATGGATGATAATGCGTAAAGACAAGGATGAAAAGCGCTTTTGAGATCTTGTGTTTGAGTTGAACGCTGAAGAAGAGATGGGTGTGTTGCGTAACTAGTGAAAATGTACGGATTCCGATCTTGGCTGAAAGAAGGGATTGGTTGATAGGACACATTCTGAGCTACCGAGAAATTGTCAGTTAAGCAATGGAGGCATGTGTGGGATGATAACAATTGTAGAGGGAGACCAAGGCTTGACTACAGCAAACAGGTTCAAATGTTTATGGGTGGCAGTGGTTATGCAGTTATGGAGGGGAGTAGTTTAGTGTGGAGAGCTGCATAAAAAGTCTTCAGACTGAAGAACATAACAGAAAACTGGCAGTTAATCTAGTGCTCGCGGCACGCTCTGCGCCACGTCTGCTAGTTAGCGTGTAGAAACGGCATTTAAACGTTCCCTTTCTTCAGAAGGTACGCAATATGCACAGTGTACACGTCACGATACTGCAGGTAGCGATACGTGGGAGCCACAGAGGTTGTCGGGTCAGTCGGTGCAGGCGCCGACGCCGGCGGACCTATTTTTAATCGGTTGACGCAGGTGCAGTGTTGACACTGTGCAGCGGATATGGGGCAGCGCCAGTGGCGCACACACGGCTCTTGTTGCTATCAGCCAGGTGAACCGTGCTGGAGTGCAAGGGTGCTTCCCTACTGGCATCTTGGGACCGGACTCTCGGACCTCCATACTGCTGCAATGTGCGTAGCAGAGAAGACTAGGGCTCAGCTTACTGTCAACTATGACGTATTAGAGAGTACAAGCTCGGCTTGGGGAAGGATAGGGAGGAAATGTGTGTGTGTGTGTGTGTGTGTGTGTGTGTGTGTGTGTGTGTGTGTGAATTCATAAGGCACCAAACTGCTGAGGTCAAAGGTCCCCAGACTTACACACTACTTAAGAACAACACACACACCCATACCCGAAGGAGGACTCGAACCTCCGGCGGGAGTGGCCGCCCAATCCGTGTCATTGTGCCTCTAAGGCCGGTATTACACTATCAAATTTCTTTGTCAAATATCTTTGCCCAACATCTTTGTCAAAGATATTTGATGGTGCAATATGGAACTTTGTCAAATGTGGTCCAATATTTGATCAAATCTAGGGCCTCGCTGTAAATTTGATCAAAGAAGTTGCTTGTCTTCTGTTCACTGCAATGTGACATGTTACCACATGGAGCGCTAGCATCGCTGCGTTCTGTCATCTGTAGAGTTTTTATAAGCACTGCCGGTAAATACAATTAGTATGTGCTGACAACTACAAAATTAATAGAGATGTATGAAGCTGATGAGGCGCTTTACAACGTGAGGCACGCTGATTACAAAAATAGATTACGAAGATTGGAGACCTGACCTGACCTAACCTAACCCAACCCTCTCCTGTAGCAAGGAATCGTTGTGTTACAGTGAGCCTGTCTTCGGCAGATGTAACAGTTCTTCAGTGAATATTGTGCTTTGTTATACAAGGATACACTTTATTTAACACATACAGAAATGTATGCTCATCCATTCTTAAATAATTGATGTACGACTTGACGTCCTCCACTATAAGCTCACGTAGCAAGTTTTGTTGAATGCTTTTATCGCGTCGTTGTAAAACCCACGGCTTCGCCCAGGTATGTCTCCTTTTTTTCCCCTGCTTCTCTTCCGCATGTGCACACAGTGCAATTGTGGTACATGCAACTGCTGCAGATAATAATAAGTTGTTGTTGTCAGCCATCTTGAACTTTGACGAAAAATATGATGACAGTGTAATACCCCTTCTAGCGTACGTCAAAGATCTTTGTCAAATATATTTGACGGAATATTTGATCACATCTTTGATAAAATCTTTGACAAAGAAATTTGATAGTGTAATACCGGCCTAACCGAGCGGCCACTCCGCGCGGCTAGGGAGGAAATCAGCCATGTTCTTCCCAAAGCAACAGCCCCGGCGTTCGCCTCAAATCATTAAGGAAAATCAGGGAAAACCTAAATGAAGATGGCAGGACGAAGATCTGAACAGCCATCCGTCCGAGTGCGAGTACATCGTCTTACCAATGAGAAGTCGGCTCTGCAATGTCTGCAGTTACTGGAACCAGCCTGAACGAATTCTTTCTGCAGGAGCCGTGAGATTCGCGCAGAAATGCCCTCATCCAAATACATTCTCCAACTTGCGTACTCTTCATCGAAATTTCCCAGCACATTTAATGTTCTTCTTCTAAATCTACATTCACATACATACTCCGCAAGCCGCTGTACAATGCATGGCGGAGGGTAACCTGTATCACTACTTGTCATTTCCTCTCATATTCCATTCACAAACAGAGCGACGAGAAGCGGCTGTCTCCGTATCTTATCTTTATGGTCCTTACTCGAAATGTATGTTGACGGCAATAGAATCGTTCTGCAGTCAGCTTCAAATGCTGGTTCTCTAAATTTCTCAATAACGTTTCTCGGAAAGGACGTCGCTTTAACTCGCATTTGAGTTCCCGAAGCATCTAAACAAATCTAGCCACGCGCCTCTGAACTGCTTCGTTGTCTTCCTTCAATCCGGCCTGGTAAGGATCCCAAACACTCGAGCAGTACTCGAGAATAGGGTGCACTTGCGTCCTATGTGTGGTCTCCCTTGCAGAAGAACCACGCTTTACCAATATTCTCTCAATAAACCGAAGTCGGCCATTCGCCTTCCGTTCCACAATCCTCACATCCTCGTCCCATTTCCTATCACTCTGCAACGTTACGCCCGGATATTTAAACGACGTGACTGTGTCAAGCAGGACACTACTACTGCTCTATCCGAACATTACGGGTTTGTTTTTCCTATTCAGCCTCATTACCTTACATTTTTCTACATTTAGAGCTAGCCGCCATTTATCACACCAACTAGAGATTTAATCTTTGTTGATCCATTATGGACTGTGGAACAACGGCTGGCATGTATTTCTTGATGCAATAATTTACCAACAGCCGTATGTACTGTAGAAATTTATTTTATGAACTTCTTATGTGCTAACAGTTTCGGCATTACATTGATGCCACCTTCAGGCCCCACACGTCATAGTCGTAAAGCCGATATACACGGAAGGAGCTATGTAACTGGATCCGTGAATCAAATCGCTATGCAACAGCTCTTGGTGGCCAGGCGACACAGACTGGGGCGGTTTGCCAGAAACTAGAGATTTTGTCTAAGTCATCTTGTCATATCGTCCTTCAGTCACTCAACGTCGACATTTTTCCGTACGCCGCAGCATCATCAGCAAACAACCGCAGATTGCTGCCTACCCTCTCCGCCAGATGTATATAAAAAATAATAATGGTCCTACCACACTTCCCTGGGGCACACCTGACGATACCCTTGTCTCTGATGAACATTCGCCGTCGAGGACAGCGTAGTGGGATCTATTACTTAAGAAGTGTTCGAGTCACTCACATATCTGGGAAACTATTCCCTACGCTCGTACGTTCGTTAACGGTCTGCTCTGGAGGAACCGCGTCTAATGCTTTCCAGTACTCCAGAATTATGAAGTCTGCCTGTTTCCCTTCATACATACTTCACAGTATATTACGTGACAAAAGAGCTAGTTGAGTTTCGTACAAGCGATGCTTTCTAAAACCGTGTTGATTTGTGGACGTAAGCTTCTCGGTCTCAAGAAAATTTGCTGTATTTGAACTGAGAATATGTTCAAGGATTCTGTAGAAAAAGGATGTTAGAGATATTGGTCTGTAATTTTGCGGGCTCATTATTCACGATAAGGGGCCAGTGCCGTGCAACACTCTTTGTAAAACTAAACTGGGATTCCGTTCTAACCTGGCAACTTATTTGTTTTCTCCTTCTTCTTCCTCTTCTTCTTCTTCCGCCATTATCTGTCCACTGATGATTTAAAGCCTCTTGCATATTCTTCGACTTCACTCGAGGCAGTGGCAGCAAGCAGCACGGGCTTCTAGTAGTCCTCATCCAGCCTTCCCTACTCGGACATTGCATTGCCTCTTTTGAGTCTCCAAGATCTCCAACGAACGAATTATTTTATTGTTTCATCTCTGGGAGCTTTGACTCGCCACATTGTCAGCACATTGCCATTTCAAACAGAGAGAGTTGTTATTTGCCACACCAAACAACGGCTACTATACAAGAAGCACGAAGAAGCGGTACAGAAATATTATTTCCAATAAGCATGCCGGAATATAGCAAACGAGAAGGTCAAACAACTGGCAAAAACCGCAGCAAAGCACTCCGTCAGGCGATCTAATTGCTGTAGTCTGATTCATGGTCAGAACGAACGGACCATTGTGTGGGAGACCGAAGATCTGCACAAGAGAACACAGTACAGACAAATACACCTGTGTATATGGAAGACACAATGCTACGCTGAAATATGTGATATAAAATGTAGATTCACTGGAAAAGGAGCCAAAGAGTGTTATTTAGTTACCATTATCAGAATGAATTTCAGCTATAGCTGCTACCGACACTGTCTCCATATACCTAGTTCACGTCGTACGAATAGCACATTACGACAGGTGAAATCCAGGACATCAACCATATACTCGTATACTCTGCCTACCATACACACAGAAATTTATTCAACTGAGTGCTTACAGCGATGGTTAAAATGAAACAAGAGATTCCCTCCATTGTGTCGATAGTCTTGGAAACAGTGAAACACATGTATAAATTGCTCTTGGAATTTCTGTTAAAAGTTGGATTTACATTGTAGCCGGAGTGTGCGTGCATGAGTGCGCGTGTGGGTGTGGGTGTATATTGTGCTTTGCTTGTTTAGAAACTTGTTTGTTAATCTAGGAGTCAGAGACATCTTGGCCACTGTACTCTTGGAAGTGGTATCAGGCAAATTTGCGTTTGAAATCACTCATTAATATGTGGAAAACGAGAACTGATACCTTCAACGAAAAGACAGACTTATAAAACTGAACGGTCTGTACTCGCATACGGCGATACTAACAGCGAGAAAGCTATCTCTAGAGCATTTGTTACCGACGTTCCGCTTCTGATGATTTCGTTACAGATCTTTCCCACCATCAGCCTCTCCAATACTTTTTCTGCTCACTATAATCTGTGGGCACTTGTCCTTGTCAGAGCCAATATTTCCAGACCGTGTTTTAATTCTGGGAGCATACAGGTCTCGCAGACTTGTTTTTAGGTCCATTGGAACATCGCTGTCGGTCAGGATGAACTGAAATTTTCCGAATGCTGCTCAACCAATCTTATTCTTGGTATGAGTTTTGCCTTTTAGTTGGCTTAACCTAACTGAATTTTATAGCTTAACTAGACGTATCTGGAGACTACTACCATAGCTTCATACTTAGTCACTAACGTGTTTGAGCACACGGAGAGCAAACTCTTAAATTTGAAACACTTGCATAAATTGGAGTAGTTTACTGATTTAACTCTATGTTTCTACAGCTTGTGTCGAATCTTGATCAGGCGACCGCTCAGTTCTCTTTGCCCCTCGTAAGGCAGTACTGCAATGGAAAGTACTTGGAGACACCTAACTTCTGGCCGTTAACGATTTATTACGTAACTAGTGCAATTAGTTTCCTTCAAAAAGGCCCACAGTTGTCTTCAAGAGTATGGATGAACGCCGTCCGCGCTTTTCCTTCGAGTGCCACGAATCGACAACCTTCCTTGATGTGGTATTTGGAGGCATGCTTGGTTAGATGGTGGGATATATCCTTAGAATGACATACACTACCCAACCACGATATTTTGCTCTTGGTTGTTCCCGGAAACACGTTGTGACGTAACGATAAACAAGTCTAGCGATTGTTAAGTAATAATCATCGCACTGTCAACGCCCTCGGGGCAGTTAGGCATGTACTATCATCCCTGATTACGCTTTGAGTCATCATGAGTCGACAGAATCGCCCTCATACGTAGGTACAACAACATTCTGTTCTACCAATACGAGGCAACTCGGAGTACACAAACAAATGAGGTTGGTGTTTATGTCACCGAATCCACATACCCCGTGACTTCAAACATCACATCGAGGAAGCTTGTCTCTCCGTGACAACAACAAACTTTATATCTCGTCTGCAGGTCGCCTAGAAGGGGCATCGGGTTGAGCATCCAGGAAAATGGACACTCGTCTGAACACCTCACTTAAATGAACGTTCCGTTACCAGAACACTCAGCCGAAGACAACTAGTTATGTAGAGCATTTAGTATCTCTCCCTAAAGCTTCGAACGTTTCTAGCTCCCTAACTAAAATTTGTTGAATTTTAAACAAAATAGGTTTACACCCAGATGGCTTAACAACATCAGCTACTTGATAGAAAAATTTAAAATTTTATTTAAAAAATATGTAATTCGTTGTTGTAAATGTCTGGACAATAACTATATAATTCTGTTCGTAATCACGCAGAGAGAGTACCATTTCTTACGTTTAGCGATCTAAACAAGTATTCCTTTCACTTATTATTTTGAGTACTATATGATCAAAACTATCTGGACACCTATTTTAGTGGACATTAATATGGGTTGAACTCTGCTCGGGACACTCGTAGTGAGCTGTACGAATGTCTGTCGAGGAATGGCTGTTCATTAGTCCTCAAGAGGCGACGCAAGAAGACTTGTACGCTGGTGTCTGGAGCGAAGCCGACATTATGACGCATCCCAGTGCCGTTCCACTGGATTCAGGTCGGGACTCTGGGCAAGCCTATCCATTTCAGAAATGTAATTGTCCACAAAGCATTGCCACACAGACGCTGCTTTATCACAGGGTGCGTTGTGCTACTACAAATCATTATTGTATCCGAAATATTGTTCTACCGCGTACAGTTTAGAATCATGTAAAATGTGTCCATAGCCTCCGCATTTAGGGTTTTCTTAAGCGCTTTGAGGTGACCGCAGCCTTACCATGAGAAACACTTCCATAATGAAACACCACTTACTCAGTACTTCACTGTTGATACTACACATGATGGCAGCTAACGCTCTCCAGACATTCGTCAAACCCATATCATTTCATCGGACTGCCACAGCGTACAGCGTGATTCATTACTCCAAATCACTTGTTTCCAGTTATCTTCTGTCCAGTTGTATCGCTCTATGCACCACCTCAACTGTCACTTAGCACTGGCTACAGAAATGAGTCGCTTATAAGGAACTGTTCGACCATTGTTCCCATTCGTTTTGACTGCTTACACAAACTCATTGTGCAAGCTGGACTGCTGGTACAACTTTGGAACTGGTGAGTGAGTCCTTCCGCCGATTTCATGCGACTTTTTACAGCCACCTTCAGCAAACCTCGATGGTCTGGTCTTAGTTTGACTGTGGTTGTTCTTCCTTGCTTCCACTTTACAATCATATGTCCAAGAGACGACTGGGGCAGCTTTAGAAGGGTTGAAATATCCCTTGTGGGTATGTTACTCTGGTGACATCCAGTGAATAGTCCACGTTCGAAGCCACTGGCTATCCTGACCGACCCACTCTGCCATTATTGCTAGTCTTCAATTCCGCAACGGATAGGGGTGTCCCTATACTTTTGGTCCGCAGCTCGTGGTCTAGTGGCTAGCGTCGCTGCCTCTGGATCACGGGGTCCCGGGTTCGATTCTCGGCCGGGTTGGGGATTTTCTCTGCCCAGGGACTGGGTGTTTGTGTTGTCTTCATCATTTCACTATCATCATAATTTGTCAAAGTGGCTAAAATTGGACTGTGTGAAGATTAGGACTTTGAACAGGCGCTGACGACCGCGCAGTTGAGCGCCCCAAGAACCAACCATCATCACAAACCAACCGATACTTTTGATCAGCTAGTCTAAGTAAGAGAGGAAAACTTATTGTCTGAAACTCCCTGTACACGGAAAAGTTCAATGTACACTGATGAGCGAAAACATTTTGATCATCTGCTTAATAGCTTCCTTGCCTGTCTTTGGAACGAAGTATATCACTGATTCTTGGTATCGGAGATCTACAGTTTGTTGGTAGGTTTGTGGAGGTATGTGGCATTAGATGTCTACGCACAGGTGATGTAATTCGCGTAAATAATAGGCCGCTGATTTGCGTAGGCGGTGATGGCATCCGATTGCGACGCAGATGAGTTCCATAGGATTTACATCAAGTGAATTTGGTCGCCCACTGACCAAGGTGGGGTAGCTATAATGCTCCTCAAACCACTGTAGCATGTTTCTAGCCCCGAGACACGGACAATTGTACTGCTGAAAGATGACATCGCTATCGGGAAAGACATCACGCATGAATGGATGCAGGTGGTTCGAGCTGTCAACGTGTCTTCCATTACTACCACAAACGTAGGAGAATGTTTCCCATAGCATAACACTGCTCCCAACAGCTTGCGTCCTGGTGCGCTGCACGTTTAGAACCGCTTTTCACCTCGATCATGGTGTTTGTGGAGTCGACCATCAACCCAGTGTGGCAAAAATGTCTCACCCGAACAGCCGACACATCTCCATAGATCGACTATCGAATCCCAATAGTTCCGTGCCCACTGCAATCGTAACTGACGATGTCGTTGGATCAACACGTGTACACGAAGGTATGGTCTGCTGCAGATCTCCATGTTCAACAGTGTACGATGAACGGCGTGGCCCGAAACACTTGTGCGGGCAACATCATTGTGCTCTTTCAGCAGAGATGCCACAGATCTATCCTACTTTACAAATCGGGCAAGCCTCCAAGCTCTACGTTCTGTGAAGGGTATTTAACGTCCAATCATTTAACGCCTGGTGGTAGTTTCACTGTCCTTCTACGTCTTTTCGTAAATGCTCACGACAGTAGCATGTGAACATTCGACCAGTTTCTCGGGATACTCGTTCACAGGCTGTACGTAATACACTACTGGTCATTAAAATTGCTACACCAAGAATAAATGTAGATGATAAACGGGTATTCATTGGATAAATATATTACATTGGAACTGACAGTTGATTACATTTTCACACAATTTGGGTGCATAGGTTCTGAGAAATCAGAACCCATAACAACCACCTCTGCCCGTAATAGCGGCTTTGATACGCCTGGGCATTGAGTCAAACATAGCTTGGATGGCGTGTACAGGTACAGCTGCCCATGCACATTCAACACGATACCACAGTTCATCAAGAGTAGTGACTGGCGTATTGTGACGAGCCAGTTGCTCCGTCACCATTGACCAGACGTTTTCAGTTGGTGAGAGATCTGGAGAATGTGCTGGACAGGGCAGCAGTCGAACATTTTCTGTATCCAGAAAGGCCCGTACAGGACCTGCAACATGCGGTCGTGCATTATCCTGCTGAAATGTAGGGTTTCGCAGGGATCGAATGAAGGGTAGAGCCACGGGTCGTAACACATCTGAAATGTAACTTCCACTGTTCAAAGTGCCGTCAATGCGAACAAGATGTGACAGAAGTGTGTAATCAATGGCACCCCATACCAACATGCCGGGTGATACGCCAGTATAGCGATGACGAATACACGTTTCCAATATGCGTTCACAGTGATGTCGCCAAACACGGATGCGACCATTATGATGCTATAAACAGAACCTGGATTCATCCGAAAAGATGGCGTTTTGCCCTTTGTGCACCCAGGTTGTTCGTTGAGTACACCATCGCAGGCGCTCCTGTCTGTGATGCAGCGTCAAGGGTAACTGCAGCCATGGTCTCCGACCTGATACTCCATGCTGCTGCAAACGTCGTCGAGCTGTTCGTGCAGATGGTTCTTGTCTTGCAAACGTCCCCATCTGTTGACTCAGGGATCGAGACGTGGCTGCACGATCCGTTACAGCCATGCGGATAAGATGCCTGTCATCTCGACTGCTAGTGATACGAGGCCGTCGGGATCCAGCACGGCGTTCCTGAACGCATCGATTCCATATTCTGTTAACAGTCATTGGATCTCGACCAACGCGAGCAGCAATGTCACGATACGATAAACCGCAATCGCGATAGGCTACAATCCGAAATTTATCAAAGACGGAAACGTGATGGTACGCATTTCTCCTCCTTACACGAGGCATCACAACAACGTTTCTCCAGGCAATTGCTGTTTGTGTATGAGAAATCGTTTGGAAACTTTCCTCATGTCAGCACGTTGTAGGTGTCGCCACCGGCGCCAACCTTGTTTGAATGCTCTGGAAAGCTAATCATTTGCATATCACAGTATCTTCTTCCTGTCGGTTCAATTTGGCGTTTGTAGCACGTCATCTTCATGGTGTAGCAATTTTAATGGCCAGTAGTGTAATAACCTGCCTTTGTCCATATGGGTTATCTCAATGAATTTCCCCATCTGCAGTCCGTATCTTCGCTAGTGTGTTGCACTGCCTGTGTCTGCTCCGCTTACATCCGTTACCTACCGCGTCACGCCACCAGGCAGCATCCAACGTCGCGGTGGGCAGTGGTCATAGTGCTTTGGCTGGTCAGTGTACATGAGGAGTGCGAAAAGAATGAATAACTTTCTGCTGGCCTGAAGTTGGACATTTTTACTCTCCTCGACTCGAGGCCATTGCGCAGTGGTTAGCACACTGGCCTCGCATTCGGGAGGGCGACGGTTCAATCCGGCGTCCGGCCATCCTGATTTAGGTTTTCCGTGATTCCCCTAAATCGCTTCAGGCAAATGCCAGGATGGTTCCTTTGACATGGCACGGCCGACTTCCTTGCCCATCCTTCCCTAATCCAATGAGACCGATGACCTCGCAGTTTGGTCTCTTCCCCCAAACAACCCAACCCACCCCAACCCTCGAGGCCGTTGCTGCTGGCGCCACCTGTCTTCTACGCGACTTTCTGGTATAGCACCGCGACTGAGGGGCAGCCTCAGTGATCAGGTGATGTCAAGGAGACGGCGGCTGGCACTCGTCGGCCGTCTGAAGGCGCCGTGCAAGGACGGGGTGGGCAGCACCGGTATTTCTGAGCGCCTCCTGGCCGCCGGCCAGCTGCGGCGCGGCATCGCTTCCCGTGACGCACGCCACGCCGCGGCTAGCTCGGGTAGCCATCCTCGCAGTAAACAAGCGGGCTAAACTATACGAGAGATGCTACTACCAACTCACGCAACTCGTCCGTAAGGGCGGTTTCGCGCTATCTGCAAATCATCGGCCACCCGTCTGTGCGTATATCACACTTTTTCGACCTGGGCCAAGCTTCGGTTTATTTATCATCCTTCGTCCCTCTCCGTCGCGTGCTGCGGCGTCGCCGGATGGCGCAGTAAATATTTTCGATGTGCAGGCGACGGGATAATATTGGAACTGTGGCGATCTAGGCCCACGACCCGGATTTCGCGCGGAGGTGCTCGTTGCGCCACCGAGCGAGTTCTTCTGGCTGCTTCACTCTCTATTTGTAACCATGTGTTCCGTCTTCTTGTCGGGTGGACAGCGTTCTGTTACGACCTTCTTTCTCTTTTTTCTTTTTTCTCTCGGGTCTGGATTGTGGCGGGATTACGGCCAGCTGTCTTCTCCACTCGACCTAATTTCGCACGATTTATCGCAGGATTCGCCCGTGCTAAGTGTGCCAAAAAGTGAGTGCTCTACTTTCTAAGAAAGGCCATAGTAAAGATAATTCAAAATTCTCTCTTCCCACCACTCATTCTTCGATTCGAATTTCACCTAGTGTTCAATAAATTACGCAACACATTTTTTCTCGGCCAGTTTCGCTTGAAAAAAATACGGAGTTTGTTATAGGGCAATGTGTAATAATCCCGCTTCAGCCTCTATATATTCATGAGGGTCCGATAAGTACCGGCGCTATGCATAGCCTGTAAACTGGCGTCTGTAACGGAGGCCGCTCCAAGTTATCACTAAATTTGTTTGGTCACAAAACCAGAGTATCGTAGATATTCACAGGAATGTCTATAAAGAGCTGGCAGTGAACAAAAGCACATTGAGTTTTGGGGCGAGGCGTCTGTCATCATCGCAACAAGGTCGTGCAGACCTATCCTATCTCTCGCATTCCATTCGGTCGTATACAGCGGTGATTCCTGCAATGTTGGGACGTGCGGACAATATCATTCGAGGTAATCTATGGATTACAATCAAATACTATGCTCTCATCTGGACGTCTATGTTGGTAGATCTGACGTCTATCAGTTGGTTCTCAAAGCTGTATGCCCGCTGAGTTTCTCGGCGTCAAACAGAATCCCATAAAAAGCAACGAATGACCATCTGTGCGGAACGCACTCCACGGGAAGCACCACGTGGATGATAGTAAGACTGCTGATGCTGCAAGACGTTGCCTCCGACGTCGACCATTAGAGTCGTACCATGCTGGCACAAAGGTCCTCCTAATAAGGTAATGCTATCGCTTTCAATGGAGATTAGAAAAATAGGCTTTTTTAGCCAAAAGAGTGGGGAATAACATCATTCCTTGGAATCCTGAATACAACCAACCTGCTTTCAGAAAAAAGTTGTTGCATTACTTATTTAACGCTCCTCATATTATCTGTAATGGCTACTTCTGCAATTATTAGCTGCATAATTATTCCTTTTTTAAAAATTTCCATATTATCAATTGGAAGTATGTGATCTCTGTAAATATTTGTATTATAATTTATTACTTCATGGTCACTTAAATATATACAAAATATTCACATTACAAGTTTCAGCAAATAGCTGCCGCTATGAGACGTGATAACATCCACTATAAAGCCGTGTATAACAAGAATAGTTAGGTACGTGGAACATCATGAAATAAACTAAAATATTTCAATGAATGTACAGCGCAACGCCATTTGGTAAAAGATACTGAAATTAAAATATCGCCCTTTGCATTATATACACTGTATAGGGAAGACGTAAAATATGGAAGGGAAAACAGGCGAAATGGAGCAGATACAGCGTACAATCTGAACTATTTAAAATTTATATTTTAAAAGCATAAACAGCAGCACAGATAATTATACGCACGTAATTAATCTTCTTTTCTCCGTATTGCTTTTATGTGTCTTTCTGTCAAACAGAAATTTGGCTCCTTGCGTTAGTTTTTAAGCCTTTTAAAATATATTTCATAATATATCATGTTGGCCGTGTTTTATTGACTATCTAGAATAATTAAATAAGCTGATTCCTGCGAAGGGAAATTTCGATACCGCACTCCGATGCCAACTCATGTCTAAATTAAAATTTTTTTTGTAAATGTTGGAAAGACTAAAACTCAGAATCTTATTTCTTCGCCTGCCTATCTCTTCCGTTTATTTTCGATTTAATCTCCTATCCACAGAAAGTAGAATGGTGATTTTTGCTTTGACGAATCTACAGCCTTAATTTCGGTGGTTTTCAGCTCGGTTTAGGCTTCTCGTCATATCGCTACATTCCAATAGCGGAAGGCTGTAATATCATTCGTATGAAGCTATGGAGTGATAAGAGATTACTATGAATATATCTATTACGAGAAAAAAAGGAACAGCTCACTTGATGGTCTGTTCAAAGTAACTCGTAACTCTGCGATGGCAAGAGGTGGACTGCACTCTGTTGGCAGATCTTTATGCTCTCCTCTACCAAAGGCGTCATTAGACTTAAGTAAAGAAACGGATGTAGATGACACAGCAATTTGATGTCGGTTAATTTTATCTTCCTCAAATCAAAGCAGTTATTTTATCTTCAAGTAACTCCTTAATTTATTGTCTTCATGAAGCTTAGTGCAGTCATTTCGAGTACTGTCAAGTGCAAGGCGGAGACTGTAACTCGATTCTCTTGCGCGACAGTCATTCCCTACCCAGATACGTGGTGGGAGATCTACGTTGTACATTCTACTGAACATAATGTTTTGCCATGACTTTTGTATGAGGTATTGAACGATATGAATAGCACAATGCCTCGTTTTGGAAACGAGAGTTCTGTTTCAGTAAATATTCTCACTGTAAACTGTAAATATATTTTTGTCGTGCAAGTTTGGTAAGGCTCGTAGATATGGACACTAATTTGTGAGTTCCACATAATGGGACTTTCTGGTCTGTTAATGGCTATGACTCCCATGACAGAGTGTACGTTTCTTAAACATATCATAATCTTAATCTATAACTAGGGAGAAGAATTTGGGATGTAAAGAAAGTTTAGTTGCAAGTCAACTGAGAAGTCAATAAAGAAAGTAACCAATAGCAAATGTCTAAAGGGAAGATATCCAACGATTTTGCAGGGCACTGTCTTTTTTCTCCTCTGCTACCTTCACTACTTGATCTCTCAGCGCAGTTATTCAGTCAACCGACATTCCCCATAGCTGAGTAACATTTCTCTTCGTTGCTGTAGATTGTACTCATACAAGCCTTCAGCTGAAGACTGTTGATTGAATGACCGGTGTCCACTTTCCTCCTATTTCAATTTGTTTAGTGTCAGCTTTAGGAAGCGGACACTGTACAGGACAGTCAAAGTCATGTGCGCCTTAAGGTTTTAAGAACGTCATTTTCATACACTGCCATACATTTTTGAATAGGCCTTGTGGAGAAAAAAATAAAGGTACTATTTAAAAAGACCTGCTGTTCATATTTTCTTAACGAACGAAATTACAAAACGGCAATCATGGTTGGTAAGCAACATTTGGTTGATATATTTTTTTTGTATTCCTTCTGGAGTAAAAGTTCTTTTAAGGTGGTCAAGGTAAATGAGATACCATGTAAATGAGATACAATGAGATGCAACTCGATACAGCGGGAATCTTACAGCCAACCAGTTGCACGTTAAAAGTTTATCACTCGTCCGAGCTATATACTGGAGAAAAGTTAACATTCATGTTGTAGGCAGCATTACTCCTTGCTGTGTTTTGGATCAATTACCGTCACTTCCGTCTCTAACGGCCCTGCCATTGACGGGACGCTAATGCCTAAACTAGCTGTATTACAGCCATTATGAGAGTGGTACTCACCTGACTGTGCAGTTTTCTCTTCCTGTAGACGCGAATCCATCTTGGCCAACAAGTGCAGCGTCTGCAGACGCTTTCTGACGCGAGTTATCATGCCCATCTGGAACATAAGTGTCCTAGTTCACAGAAAATGGCACAGAATCTGAGGCAGTATTCATTCAATAGCTAATGCAGCACCTTAGTCATAGTTGCTTACGCATTATAAAACAGAGACCCATACGAAGTATTTGTAAGAGAATTTGTTTAAACATACAAGAAAAAAAACCTACGGAAAGCGAAATGGTCGACTGGCCGTTCTGCGGCAGTGAGCGAGCGCTGAAATCACATAACCTTGATGCGATTCACAATAGACCATCTACAAACAGCTGACCGCACATTAGGTGGCTATGTGCTGTTACCACCGCTTTGTGGCCGTAGGGGGGAATTCGGATAGAGCACAACTCCATGTCGAGAGGTCACCGGCAATTTTTGCGATTTATCGTGAATTTCAATATAAAATTCGGATCCGCAAAGCTCTTTTAACTCATTTGTTTCATTGGCGATATTTTTCGACGTGACTGACACAATCATCACGATTTTACGTTCTTAGTAAGAAAGAAAATCCGCTTCCGCTCGTTGCATCATAGTGTGAAAATGTCTTACCGTTCCCAGCTGTCTTCGCACTGTGACAGTCTGTCACAACTCCAGCGGGTTTGTCACGCCACTATGTTCTGAAGCTGTCCAAAGTCTTTCACAAGTCCTGCTATCTCAGTGCAATTTTCTAAAGGATACTGTAACATAGTTGCTGAAAGTAACAGCATGTTACTGCCTTCATTAATATTTAAAGATTTTCAAAGACAACCTAAATTTGTAAATTTGTATTAGCTGTGCTAAAATTATTTTATAGTCTTTAAGAACGTTACTTCAATTTCGTATCACAATTGAAACAAAAATTGGTGACACAAGGATTAGAAGGACACATTCCCCTAGACGCGGCTCAGTACTACAAGGTACGTTGTGGAGCTACATGTTACTGAAAGGGAGAACGTCCCATTGTAGTAAGTTCCCGGTCACTATGACTGAATGGATGACGTGGGACTCCCGACACCTCACGGCCGGCTCTTGATTGGCTGTGGCGGCCAACACGAAGCATGTCTTTGTGAGTCTGCTGCTAATTGCTGGGGGAAAAGAGCTGCAATCTTACGCTCTGTCAGAAATGTGAAACACGTGTAATTCGGTCAGAGTGAGAACATCAAACTGCTTTTGAGACGGGTGAGCTAAATAACCAGTCCACAAAAAAGAGTTGCCTAGAAACTGTATCATGAAGTCCGTGGCGTATCAAGAGTAAGCGACTGTTGTTTTGCATTTACTTGTATCTCCGTATCCTTTCAAACAACGTAGTAACACTGGAGTGCTCGCAGACGAACAATTTAGCATGAAAAGCTCTAAAAATTAATTTTCAAGAACGAAAGTCCGTGATGCCAGTAGGATCAAAAATCGTTCACACTGCAGCATTTCGTTACAATGTGTTTAAATTAGATCATCTACCCATAAGCATCTCACGACTACCATTGTGGTTATTTAATGACATATGTTATATATTTCTGAAAAATCTAGAATACATTTATATGTTGCTGAAAAATTGAAACACGCTGTCACCTGGAGGTGCAAATCTTATTTATCCTGGCGATGATGGACTGTATATTACGACACTCTACGGCTTCTAAATCACCACAACTTTTATTAGTCCTCCGTACAAACAGTTGTATCGCTAAAATATTCAGATTTGAAATATTAAGGAGCGGGTTATGTGGAGTATTTCCTTCTTTCACTGGCATGCAAAGGCGTGCAACAAGAGGATTCCTTACCTGAAATCCATTGACTCCATTCACATTAAGAGTGACATTTCCGAGCGTAGTCGACTTTACGTGTCGAGCAATAGGCTGAAGGCGGTCAGAAAGAGTGGACAATATCCAGACGCGTTTAACGAAATGCTGTCTCTCAGTTCTTTGCTGAAAATAAAGCAGATCGCGCGACGACCGTTCACGCGCAATAGATGTGTTTGCTCGTATTGCTACAGCGACGGCCCCCACATCGGAGCAAACACTGGCAGGTTCGGCCCGTGTTGTAAACAACCCAGTCATTGCCGAGAATTGCACCATGGGAGCCTTCAACAAGTAGTGCCGCCACTCCACATTGGGCAACTCACGGCGCACTCGGGGAAGACATTGTCGCAACCCGCAGACGTGCGCACTTCGCCAAGAGCTGCACAAGTACTTGTGATTGTGACTGCTTTGCTACTTCGACATTCCGCTGTTCTGAAATCACTAAAACATTAGGAATTTCATTTAGCGTAGTGCAGCAATATAATAATTACATAATTCCTCAAACACAGAAATATCTTTCACCGTTCAATAACTGTAAATTGATTTGTCGAATCGATGTAAAGTTCATTTTAGTTCACATAAGCGAACGCCAACAGTAGTAAAAATGCGCATAACAAAGGGCTGTGCAACTTCATGACGCAGTGGAGATGAGAAGGTCGGCAATAAATTAGAACGTGGTTAAGAGAACTATTGAACAGCGAACTATTACGTAATATTCTACATTCGAGTTGTTAAACATAAACATAGGATATAGAACTTTCTGTGTTATAAGAAGTATCTACTTTCACACTGCTGTAACAAAACACATTTCACAGCTCACTTTGTTTTTAGCGCCCACTTATCGTCGTTGATATCCCACTCACTTTTTATAAACCTCTTTGCTGCGGTCTTTTTACATGCAAGTTCTACTTCTGGACAAGAAGTCACAGACGGCTTACCAACGTGCACAGTGCAGTAATGAGTACCAAAACGAAAATTTTAAGGTATCCTGATGCATGTATAGTACAAAGTGATACTAATGGTACCAGCCAGAAAATTTTCAGGTAAATAAGTTACTGAAGAAAAATATTATGTAACGTGATAAAAAATATTTCTGACCCTTTAACGTTCGTGAGTAAAGTATGCCAGTAATTACATTAACTATACACAGCATTTCGTCTGATGAAAGAAAGGAAAACAAAACGTTTCGTAGAATTCTTGCCCTTTGTCATCATCAAAATTTATTTCACTGAAGAAAAGAAAATTCTAATTTCAAACAGATGTCGACCCTTCAGTTTGAGTCCTCCGCTATAGTAAACAAGATACGACTGAATTTTAAAATTTAAAATAACACATCACCTTTCCTATATGGTAAGAGCGAGAGATCCAGTCGTTATATTTCTATATCTGTCACGGAAAATAATCTAGAGCATAGAATAGGGAGAAGAGCGTGATCTTTTTCATTTAACAAGTGGTTATCGACCTAGCCGGTACACAACGTTAAGTATGCAATTCCGCAAAGTGTGCCATGATTGATCCCGAAATCGCTATGGAATGGCGACACTAACGTTCATTATGCCGGACACAACACCACAGTTAGTACTCACCTGTAATCTGTGAAAGACTCGATCTATTAATTCCAGCAGTAAGAATGCGAGCAGTTTTTGCTAGCGTAGGCAACGACGGTCATTCAGAGACTGGCGGCGCGCGGAGTTGGCGTCGGATGTGCCACGTCGACAGCGGCGCCCGACGGGGGAAGAGGAGTCGGGAAGGACTCGGGCGCCGCGACGCCGCGCGGGCCTCTGCGTCCATTCCCCTCCCAGCTGCCAACTCAGCTTCCGGCGTGGACGCAGCAGCACGCGTGGTCGGCGATGTTGCGTCGTCCCCAGACCTGAATACCGCGCACACCTGGCCAGCGGGGGAGGCCGGCGGGGGGCGTGTCCACCGTGCTAAGCCTTATCCGGCCTCTTTGAGTGCACGAGCCACATAAGCACACGGGACGAAAAGAGAGTCACCCGCACGAGACATCGCGCTCTTACCGTCTAACAATGCCTCTTGCCCTGAAAACGGCCTCAATTCGACGTAGAAGACAGTCCACAAGATTAAGCTACGCAGTGGTTATTATTAGATCCTGTAGAGCTTCAAAAGTTCGGGTATGTGGATTGCTAGGTTCCATCCGGTGTCCAAATACATTGCCCGACAAAGAAAGTGAAACACCCCGAAGAGGGAGGAGGAAAAGAAACGAAACTTCCGTTTGTGAGGGTGTGTAGTGTTCAGCTATGACGAAAGTCGAGTCACTTTTACAAATAACTTGGCAGCATGAGTTCACTTGCCAGAATGATGTTGCACTCCATCTGGCCTGGATGCAGGCACTGATTCGGCTGGGAAAGGTGTTATAAAGTCGTCGTTTCCTCTCCTAAGGCTAGCTGACCACTGCTGTTGTAACTGATTTTTGCCGCACGGGATTAGCCGAGCGGTCGCGGGCGCTGCAGTCACGGACCGTGCGGCTGGTCCCGGCGGAGGTTCGAGTCCTTCCTCGGGCATGGGTGTGTGTGTTTGTCCTTAGGGTAATTTAGGTTAAGTAGTGTGTAAGCTTAGGGACTGATGACCTCAGCAGTTAAGTCCCATAAGATTTCACACACATTTGAACATTTTGAACTGATTTTTGATATCCTGGATACTGGGTTTGGAACCGAGTTGACATCCAAGCTCTGGGTATCTTACTGGCCATAGGTGTAACTCAACATCATGCAGACACGTGCTGCGTGCGGACGAACATTGTCTTGTAGAAAACTGGCAGCACGATTCTATTGGATTGAAGGTAACACATATGGATGTATACCATTGTGCCGTCAGAGTCCCTACAATAAATACCACCTGGGACCGAAAGTCATACCCGGTTATTCCCCACATGACGACATAAGGAGTAACACCACTGCGTCTCTCCGAACTATTGGAAGAATGGAACCTCTGCGCACTTCACCGCCAGACTCGCCGAAGACGGTCATCCAAGATATTACAGAACTACGAGTTATCACTGAACACAATTCGACGCCATTCATCACCACTCTGTTATGACCAGACGAAATTACAATCGTCTGGCAATTACTGTGGGTGTTTTTACTGCTGTGGGAAACAGCTCACTGGATCTACAATATATAAAATATTAGTTCAATTTATGACATGAATGAATAAAAAGGTTTAATTAACTTGATTTAATTAACTTGATAGAATCCTTTGCCACAGGAGTGCGCGAATATTTACAACTGGCATTGACTATTAAAGCATCCCTTGATGCAAAGAATCACAAACAATTCTCTTGAAGTACACTGTGCATCATTTACACAAGTACATTTCCACCTGTTACTTGAATAATTCTTTTGCCCAACTCGATGATGTTGACTGCTTCATCTGAGGTCACAAGCTGAGTAGAACTCTTCTGTGCTCGGCTCTATGTTGACCTCGGTACGAGGGCGCTGCTGTGCTGAAAGAGGAAGTGTCTTCTTCGGCCTCTCCTTCTCGCCACTGCAGATTGCAGCGAGAACACGCTAATGTCTCTGGAATCGATGTGTGTTGCCAACTTCGGTACGGCGCCGCTACCGTTGGAGCATGCCCCATACGCATACGACAGTAATTCCCTAGTTTGGCTGCTGCTAGTCTCCGATTAATGCTGGGGGATCGCAGAGAAATTAGGAGTCCATTTGTTGGTCTCAGACGGCAGACGCAGATGTGATCGTGAGACGATGTGCTTTGTTCACGGTATGGCGATCCTCCCTTATGGTGGTCAGACACAGTGTACTGGAATCTTGACGAATAGCGTGCAGCCCAACATCGGACCACTGGCACGTTTGAATGCCCCGCAAATTTGGATATTGCCCGATACGCCCATCGGATCAAATGGAGACCCTCAAGGAGACACCTTTCAAACCCTGTCAGGTGTTGACGATCCCCTCTCACACGAGCACACGGCATCTCCGTGTCCTTCAGAGTGATAACATCTGACGCTGTTGAGGCTCCTTGTACATCCTACCAAGTATAGTAGCACTTAACACGAACAGTGCACTCTGGTGGCCCTTCTATCAGTTACAAAGTATTTACATAACCGCCGATGGCCTGTACGTGTACGAAGTTACAGTGACATTCTACTGTGCATTCTGGGCACTGCACTCTTTTCATCAGACAGTTTAGTCCCAGACATTTGCCGTGGGATGCAGATATAGCGATTTAGCGGGCCTGTTGACAGAGTGTTCGTCAAACCAAAACTACACGCCTGGATCCTGTGAACAAGACTGTTGTCATAATCGAGGGCGTGTAATGTTCTCCAAGTGTTAGCGGATTTCGTGAATGGGTGTTTTCGCGCAGTAGCGCTGGGACGATTTTATCGCTGCTTGATAGACACTGCGATTACAATAAAACATCTCTATAACAAGATGATCTGTGCAATTTGAAATGAACCGGACCGGAAACCTTTTTGTTCTCTCTTCTTGATCAGCCATTGCCCGGTACGGTCGCAGTTAAGTAGAGATTCCGTTATTTGTACTCATTTTGCGTAATAGTAATTATTATTATTTAATTTAATTGTGTTTGTAATTAAGAATAACCATACCTTACTTTCCTCAGCTTTTTTTCATGAATTTGAAAAGTAAATGTGGCTTACTTTGTGTGGGAGTGTCTGTTGGCGAATGATCGCGTATTAACGGCACCAATCAGTGTAACACGTCTGGTTTGCTTTCAAAACAGAACCTGCATCTAAAGTTTCACCTTTTGCAAAACGAAGTCCGATAGCTTTCAGGTGTAAATCACGTCCCAAAATTTTGCTCGCCAACAGACAGTCCCGGTAGAGAAGCCTAGCTAAAAAATATGATGGTAATTAAATTCCAAAATTTCAATATTTAAAAAATAAATAAAAATTTCAAAACAAAATAATAATAAGAAAACGCCACCATAGACGGGTGTGTGTGCACCATACTCACCGTCAAGGTGTAGAGGAAATGGCAACTCGTGGTCTCCAACAAAGTTGAAATAAACATCCTGATTCGTGTTCACAGTAATCTTAATGAGCATTCCCAAGTTACATTGAAAAAAGAAAAGAAAATAGTAGAACCAACTCTGCCCTGAATTACAGCCTTCACAGGATCTGGATTAAACGATTCACTGAGCCGTCTGTGCTCTCGATGCCTCATTTCATTCGATAAGAGGCAAAATCACAACTAGACGGACCACAAACACGTCTACATAGGTGTGGACGCTATCTCCAATAAAATACTAAAAAGTTGCCCTGTAATATTTGATGTTCTTACAGAGCGGCTGTGCCTACTCGCCGGTTTTCGTCCAAATTTACAGGTATGGTTTATGCAGTTCTTGGCCGAAATGAAACACAGAAGCGGGAGCTCCAGATGCCCAAGCGTTTAGAGAAAAAAAATAGCGTTTCTTGCCTTGGGCCGGGCAAGGCATGAGCCTTTTATGTCAGTCTACATGCCAGGCAGCGGTTGGCGCAGTGGAAGTAGTGCACAACGGCAATCCGAGGATAGCAGGGTCGAGTTCCTAAAAGTGGCAACTTCTTTTATTTTCATTTTCTACGTTACTTTCACTGCAAATAAACCGAAATAATGCCCAGTATATTGTATTTATAAATATTCTCATAAAAGAAATGAGAAGGAAAGGCAAAGGAAAATTCGCAATTGCAAATAAATTTCCAGGAGGGGATGGTAAGACTTGCGCGAGAATTTCTGTATAAAATTAGATACCATTATTATTTTGCAGTTGATGAGTCACACCTTCTGGAGTGATATTCTTCCTAAAAACACGAGAAGTAGTAATTTTCTCGGTAACTTGCACATTTTATAAACACTGCAATTTACATCCTTATTTTAAAGTTTGTACAGAAAAACAACATTCTCACGGTATTCTCACAATAATTTAGAATAATTCGAGTTACTCGATCGAGAGCTAGCAAGCATGGTTGGAATTATCGGTGTCCCCAACGGCCGATGTTACCTGTTCAGGGAACCTATTGTTCGAGTGCTGATGACTGATTGCAGGTTAAAATGAAACAAATTCTTATGCGTATTAATTAAATCTCTTCCTCGTTGAGGCCATGAAGACAATCCAGTTTTGGAAATTTATTTGCAATCTCAAAATTTCCTTTGCCTTACTTTTCATGCCTTTTATGAATATATTAATAAAACCAATGAACTGAGCATTATTTTCATTTATTTGCAGTAACTTAAAAATTGAAAATGAAAAATAAAAAGTTTCCGCATAGACATCGACTGAACTCTTTCCTCTGCGCAAACCGCCTCCTGGGAACTACTTTGACATAAATGTATCGTGAGTCCTCCGACCCGCGCAAAACAAGCTATTTTTTGAAAACTCTTTCCCATCTGGAGCTTCCACTTATGACACTCGTTTCTGGCAAAGCCCTGAATATATCATAAAGTTGGACGAGATCGTCGAGGACGAGCATTTGCGATCCGCTTGTTAGTCACTTTTCTAATGTATCATTAACTCAGTGCGTTTTCCCTCAAAATATGCCATTGTTATCCCCCTCTATAAAAAGAGTGACTCCACAGATGTCAATAACCACTACCCAGTTTCACTCCTTATTTCATTTTCTAAAATTATTGTGAAGCTAATGCACTCCACGGTTGTCACATCCTTGTGTAGTAAGGGGATACTTAGCCATTCATATTCTGGATTTCAAAAGTACCAAACTGCTGCGTCAGCTATTTACACATTTACTGAACACGTAGCAAAGTCTTCGAATGATAAAACATCACCAATTGGGATCTTCTCAGACTTATCGAAGGCGTTTAATTGTGTCAATTGCAATTTTCTTTAAGAGAAGTTAAGGTTTTATCGCATACGCAGTTCAGTTCTTATTTGGTTCTTTAAGCAACATAATGCAGAAAGTTGCCTTAGGCTGCTAGATTAATATAAAGAAGGACGTCATATTATCTGAATGGAGCTAAATTACAATGGTCAACTCACCGGGATCGGTTCTTGCTTTATGTTAATGAACTGCCATTTTATCTGAATCAAGGGGCAGAATTAGTCATGTTTTACGTGATACTAACAGTGTTGCGAAGCCGAGCAAAGAAGCATCGACAGGGGAAATAGTAAATGATATTTTAGTGAAAGTTACTGGATGCCTTTTTTAAAACTCTTTCCCATCTGGAGCTTCCACTTATGACAAATGAGCTAGCTTTAAACTTTTTTAAAAAAGTTCACCTAGATTTTTAATCTATTCTCCCAACAAGACATAATAAACAGGGTAGAAAATTGTAAGTTCTTAGGTGTGCATGTTCTTGAAAACTTCAACTGGAAAAACCATGTAGGAGACATGCTAAAAGTATTAGGTTCGGCTACTTTTGCCATAAGAATAACGGGCAGCTATAGGGATACAGTAGTCAGTAAGTAAGGTTGGCAGCCCTGCAGCCAGGCGACTAGCGCGAGTTTTGAAGTCATTTTAGATTATAAAACATATAGATTAGTACTGATTACGTGGTAAATAGGTGTATTAGTGTGCCGTTTAAGTGTACCATTAAAGGTTTCATTTTTCTTTACGTAATATAGCAGAAAACGCGAAAAGACGGTACAGTCGTATTTTCTGTTTACGTTCTGCTGCAGCAAATCTATAGAATTTCGTTTAGTTGTTCCTTGCTCTCTCCAGCAATTTAACTTAGCGTACCTCTTCATTATTTAACTAGCATTTCCGGAAAGTAACGTAAAGTTTAAGTTGTTGTTTCAGAAACTTTGCACTTTTGTTATTGTTTACACACAGTTGCGTATAGGCCAAATTTGTGTAACCATATTTTCGTGTTTATCTGTAATTTAACTGACTTATTCTTAATAAACTATTACGTTTATCATGAGTGAAAAGTGCTTGACTTGCCGTAGAATTGTTAGGTCGGGGCTTTGGCGTGATGGGTGCTGTAGTTTTTTCCATGTGGGTGACTGTAGTGACGTGGGAATAGGGGAAGGAAATGAGACTCATCAGTGGTTTTGTAGGATTTGTAGTAGAGATAGGAAGATACTAGAACAGGAGGGGAAAATTGCCGCCCTTCAGGCTGAGTTAGACAAGGCCAGGGGAGATCTTGACAGGTTAAGGAGGGAGAAGGGTAAAGAGAGGTAGGAAGTGGCAACAGGCAACAGGAGGAACAGGCCTAGAACTTTGTCTGACAGCTTTATGGTGAATGTGGAAAACAGATTTGACCTGTTACTTCAGTTAGAAGCTGGTGAGCCTCAAGCAGTTGCAGGTGTAGACAGGGCACAACAAACTTTCAGCAGCAAATTGAAAAGTAAGAATGTAGGGAAATCAGTAAAGAGAAAGAAAGTGTTGTTGTTAGGTAGTTCCCATGGAAGAGGTGTTGGCCAACTTTTACAGGATGAACTAGAATCAGAATACCAGGTCACCAATTTTTTTAAACCTAGTGCTGTTCTGGAGCAGGTGACAGAGGATTTAGGATCACTTTGCAAAGATTTCACTAAGGAAGACACCGTGGTTATAGTGGGTGGGGCAGGTAACAGTATTGACAGAGATCCTGGGTACAGTATAGAGTGTGACCTGGCGAAGATTGCATCAGCATCGAAGCATACTAGTGTTGAGTTTGTATCTGTTCTTGGGCGCTATGACCGACCTCATTTGAACTCTTCTCTCAAGAGAGTTAATTTGGAGCTGGAACGGCTGCTCATGTCGGGTGCGGGGTCACACATTGGTGTGGTTCATGTTGATTCTCTCAGTAGGTGGGATTATACTAGGCATGGCCTTCACCTCAACAGGAAGGGGAAGGGTAAATTGGCTGGGGAAATAGCAGGAGAGTTAAAGGGGGGAGCACTGTCATGAGTGGTAAAATACCAGTGGTTATAGGGTTCAGAAAAGACCATTTTTTAGGGTAGGCAGGACAGAAAGAAAGCAAATTTTAAGAGAGGTTAGAACTGAAACAAACCTTCAGTTTGAGAAAGAAATCAAAAAACATAATTCCAGCTTATTACATCAGCATAAACAGCCATTGGTTAAGAATTTTCAACTGGCAGCAGATATTTTAACTCCACCCAATTTTAACTCAGTCAATGTGAAATGTCAGCTATCTTTATTGCATCAAAATATTCGAGGACTGAGAAATAAAATTAATGAATTAACTATCTGCATAGATGAATTAGAGTCTTCAAACCCAGCTGACATAATCTGCCTCTCTGAACATCATGTGACCACTGGTATAGAACTTTTAAGTGTTACAGGGTTTAGGTTAGCGTCACACTTTTGTAGGTCAGAAATGGAGAAAGGAGGAGTTGCCACATTCATCAGGAACTGTCATAAATTTAAGAACATAGGCATTCATAAATTTTGCCTAGAACAGCATATGGAAGCATGTGCAACAGAATTAGAATTTCACAAAAAATCCTTCATAATATTAAGTGTATATCGAGCACCTACAGGTAACATTAATCTGTTTGTAAACCACCTTGAAGCTGTACTGGCCCATTTAACAACCAAAAACAAAGAAATAGTGGTTGCTGGTGATTTCAATGTAGATTTCCTTAAAGACTCTCCCAATAAGAACTTATTTGAGTTAGTAACACTATCATTCAACTTAATTCCCACTGTAAAGTTCCCCACTAGGATAGCCACTTGCTCACAAACAGCCATTGATAATATCTTTATAGAAAAGTCCAATGAACAAAATTATATTGCAAAACCAATAGTCAATGGCCTCTCAGACCATGACATGCAGTTCCTTCTGTAAAATGTTAATACTGAACAGGATATAAAATCTGTTAAACCTGAGCTCAAGAGGGTAATCGGTAAGCCAAAAATTGATTGTTTTAGGACACTCCTCAGAGACATTCACTGGACTGATGTTTACAGTACTCATGGCATGAATGAAAAATATAACATTTTTGCTAATAAAGTGCTTACCTTATTCGAACACTGCTTTCCCCCAAAACGTACCAAGGTTAGAGCAAAGTCTACAAAGAAGCCATGGATTACTCGATGAATAGGGGTATCTTGTAAAACAAAAAGAAAACTGTATCTGTCAATCCGAAACATTTCCAATGTTGATGCTATAGCACATTCTAAGAAATACTGCAAAATATTGAAGACTGTAATACAGATGTCAAAGCAAATATATTACAAGGAAAAGATAGTCATATCAGATAACAAAATAAAGACAATATGGGATATAGTGAAGGAGGAGACTGGTAGAACCAGACATGAAGAGGAACAAATAGCATTAAGAGTAAATGATACATTGGTGACAGATGTGTATAGTGTTGCAGAACTTTTTAACAAACATTTTATAACTGTTACTGAAAAGATGGAGTTGTCAGGTTCGGTAGATGCTGCTGTGGATTACCTTAGACCAGACATTTCAAGTAACTTCCATAATATGAATTTGACCCTCACTACCCCAACAGAAATAATGTCCATCATAAAACCTTTAAAATCAAAAACATCAAGTGGGTATGATGAAATATCAACAAAGTTAATTAAAGAATGTGATTATGAGCTAAGTAACATATTAGGCTATCCGTGTAACCAGTCGTTTATCAGTGGAATATTTCCTGAGTGGCTGAAATATGCTGAAGTTAAGCCACTGTTTAAGAAGGGAGATAAAGAAATAGCATCAAATTTCCGTCCAATTTCACTGTTGCCAGCATTCTCAAAAATTTTCGAAAAAGTAATGTACAGTCGTCTTTATAACCATCTTATCTCAAATAACACACTGTCAAAGTCACAGTTTGGATTTCTAAAAGGTTCTGATATTGAGAAGGCTATCTACACTTACAGTAAAAATGTGCTTAATCCATTAGACAAAAAATTGCAGGCAACTGGTATATTTTGTCATCTGTCAAAGGCATTTGACTGTGTAAATCACAATATCCTTTTAAGTAAACTAGAATATTATAGTGTAACGGGAAATGCTGCAAAATGGTTCAAATCTTATATCTCTGGCAGGAAACAAAGGGTGTTATTAGGAAAGAGACCTGTATCAAGCTATAAGGCATCATCCAACTGGGAACTAACTACATGTGGGGTCCCACAAGGTTCCATTTTGGGGTCCTTACTTTTTCTTGTGTATATCAATGACCTTTCATCAGTAACATTACCAGATGCCAAATTTGTTTTGTTTGCCGATGATACAAACATTGCAATAAATAGCAAATCAAGTGTAGTCTTCGAAAGATCAGCCAATAAAATATTTGTGAACATTAATCACTGGTTCCTAGCCAATTCTTTGTCACTAAACTTTGAAAAAACACACTACATGCAGTTCAGAACTTGCAAGGGGTGTCCCAAGAGTATATGTCTAACATATGATGGCAAGAAGATAGAAGAAGTGGACAGTGTTAAATTCTTGGGATTACAGCTTGATAATAAATTCAACTGGGAGGAGCACACCACAGAACTGCTGAAGCGTCTTAACAGATCTCTGTTTGCAATGCAAACTTTGTCAGACATAGGGGATGTAAAAATGAAAAAGCTGACATACTATGCTTACTTTCATTCCATAATGTCATATGGGATTATTTTTTGGGGTAATTCATCAAGCCAAGCTAAAGTTTTCTGGGCACAAAAACGTGCAGTAAGAGTTATATGTGGTGTGAACTCAAGAACATCCTGCAGAAGCCTGTTTAGGGAACTAGGGATACTAACTACTGCTTCCCAATATATTTATTCCTTAATGAAATTTGTCATTAAAAATATATCACTTTTTCAAACCAACAGCTCAAGTCATGGAATCAATACTAGAAATAAGAATAATCTTCACAAGGATTTAAAGTCACTTAGTCTTGTTCAAAAAGGTGTGCATTTTTCAGGTACACACATTTTCAATAACTTGCCAGCAGCCATAAAAAGCTTAACAACCAATGAAATTCAGTTTAAGAGAAGCCTAAAGGATTTCTTGGTGGCCAACTCCTTCTACTCCATTGATGAATTTCTTAGTAAAACCAACTGATTTGTATATAAGTACAACATAACTTCTGCACAATTTCAGTGCAGTAATGTGTTCATAGAAAATTTGTATGTGTGTGTGTGTGTGTGTGTGTGTGTGTGTGTGTGTGTAAGTATAATCTAACTTCTGCACCATTTCAGTGCAGTAATGTGTTCATTGTAAATAAGTATTACAGTAGTTGTATTATATGTTTATTACCTTATAAATAAATAAAAAACTTTTTTATTTTAAATTCAGTGCATTAGTATTTGTAAAATGACTCTTAGTGTTCATTAAAAAATGATGATCATTCCACTTGGGACCTGTGGAATGGTACATTAGCTTACTTGTTTTAGTTGCAAATATTTGTCATGTATTGTTGTTTTTCTGACATGTTCCACATCCTGGAGGACCTCCTCACTACGGATCAATTGGAATGAAAGTAAATCTAATCTAATCTCATCTAAACACATTCTGCATATTTTCATTCATTTGTGTCTTGTGTGATAATATCTGTGGTAACTCCTCGTTTAGGTGAAAAGTACTCATAGTACAAAAGAAAGTAATTAGAATTACGTATGTTATTCACACACACACACATCTTACAGATGCCTCTTTAAGCAGCTGGGAATTTTATTAACAACTTCAACATACATTTATTCAGTTATGAAATTTGTTATCAGTAATCCATCTAAGTTTGAGAGTGAGAATGATATTCACAAGTACATCACTAAAAGGAAAAATGATTTGCATTACCCTATAACTTTGCCAGATGAAGGGGTGAAATATGTGGCCATAAAACTCTATGACAAGCTACCTATACATATAAAATGTCTGACAAACAGCAGAAATGTTTTCAAAAACTGATTAAAGAGCTTTCTACGTAACAATTCCTTGTAGAAGAATGAATAATTCTTGTGTGGAGATAATTAATCACTAAAAATTACATGTAAATGGCCAGCATCCAGCCATAAGCTTTCTACGTTTGGCCTGTTGACACGTCTCACATCATTACGTTTATGTTGAATTTGATCCGTAAAACAAGTAACTAACTAACACCTTTTCGCCCTTACTCAGTAGAAATAAATAATTAACATCTCCATTCTGTAGGTGAATAATTATAGGTTTAAGAAACGTTCATGAGTAGGCGGAAAAGAGCAAAATTGTTTGACTATACCAACGACCGTCAATTATTATCCAGTAGTAATCAACCAGAGTACCTTAATGTGGAAAAATCATATAAATCTTGTTGCAGGAGGCAAATTCTGGAGTGAATTCGCTGTTAATGCGTAATACATAAACAAAGATTGCAACTTACAAAATCATGGTCCGACTATTTCCTGAACATTGTTGATCAGACAGTGATAATTAAAAAGTGTGAGTAAATGAAGAGAGAACAGGCAAAGAAGAATTTTGCATTTCGTTGTGGATTTACTTAGTCAGCACGATAGTTTCACTGTCAGTGAATTGGATTGGATTGTTTGGGGGAGGAGACCAGACAGCTAGGTCATCGGTCTCATGAAATTAGGGAAGGACGGGGAAGGAACTCGACCGGGCCCTTTCAAAGGAACCATCCCGGCATTCACTGTCAGTGGGAGTCTAGGAGAAATGCGTTGCAGATCACAGAAGTTTGAAACCACGAGCGCAAATTCTAATAGGGTTCAAGCACTCCAGCCTATAGACAGATGTTATGAAAAAGCAATGGCCGTAAAGTTAGATTAAATCTAATAAGGAGACGTACTGATTGTGAGTCTTCTCGTGCACGATTCGTGAATGGAACGGACAGTGGATAAAAAGGTACCATTTTGCTCAGACATGCAGCCTATGGTACGTGTTGACTGAGACACCAATTAAGATTTTGTAGCAGTGCATTCTCTTACAGTGAATATGATCTGTGAATTCGCCCTTCTCGTTTTGTCTCAACAAAGAAAGTGTGTAAACTTTTGCAACATAAATGTAACACGTTTATATTCCATTGTTGTAATATATGTGTTGTTGTTATGGTCCAGTCCGAGCTTTAGTTTGATCCAGCTCTCTATGTTAGTCTATCTTCTAAGGCCTTTGTACCTTGCACAACTACTGTAACCTACATCCATCTGAATTTCGCTACTGTGATGAAGCCTCGGTCTCTCTATGCTATTTTTACCCTCGCTACCGAACTGACGATTCCTTAATGGCTCAGGAGGTGTCCCATCAATTGATTCCTTCTTTTAGGTAAATCGTGCCACGCATATCTTTTCTTTTTGTTATGACCAGACGAAACTACGCTGGTGAGCCGAGACATTATGAACACCTGCTTAATAGCTTGATTGTCATTACTGATTCTGCGTATCAGAGATCCACAAGTTTGTTGGTAGGCTTGTCGAGATATGTGGCATTAGATGTATACGCACAGGTCATGTAATTGGCGTAAATGACGTGCCGTTGATTTGTATACGTGCGTCGCGTGCCCTTAGCGCCAGCAGCTGATATCCAACGTCGAGGTGGGGCAGTGGTCATAATGTTTTGGCTTATCAGTGTACAATTGTACGCATTAACTGTGTGTTCTTTGATCACTCTAAGAGATGGCTCATTGGAACTACAACAGATGAAATATTCGTTAACTTTGTTACATGAATGATAACAGGAATTACTTAATTCGATACAGTCCTTTGCCTTAGTAATGCTTAATAACATACAACTATCATTGACTATTAAAGCTTCCCTTGATGCATACAATCACAAACTCTTCCTCTAAAGTAGAATGTTCAACATTTACCATAGTGTATATCCGTCTGAGACTTGAATAATTCTTTAGTCCTACTCCATGATGTTGACTGCTCCAGCTGATGTCAAGAAATGCTTTCAACCTCGGCTTTATATTGACCTCCATGTGAGGGCACTGCTGTTTGAGAGAGAGGGCGTGTCTTCTTCGGTCTCTCCCATTCGTCGTTACTGATTGCAGCGAGACATTGCTAGTATCTGTGGTATCAACGTGTGTTGCCGACTTTGGTGTGGCGCCGTGATCTTTGGACGATACCACATTTACCAGTTCGATTCAGTACCTCTGCATTAGTGGTTCGATGTAATCTGCATCTTCTTCTGCAGCTCCACATTGCAAAATTTTTGATTCTCTTCCTGTATGAACTGTTTATCGTTCACGTTTCACTTCCATTGAAGGTTGCACTGCAGACACATTCTAGTATATAATCATTTGTTTGTGTTGTTATTCGCAGTCCGTAAACACCACAAATAAAGCACTCAGCAATTACAAACATTGTTTTAAAACCACATTGTTCTTGTAGGCATTGCCTTAGTGGTACAGTATGTTCTTCCCTTTCTGCAAGTCGTGACTCAACCTCCTCTGCCAGTAACTGAATAACCTTGAGTTCGGCGAAGACTCTGATTTACGACTTGTCATTTCTGTACACTGACGGGTTCCCGGGGGGTAATCCACGTTACATTTCGGACATGGTTCAACAGAAACTAGGTTAAAGATGGGGAGACTCGGTTGCTGTATAACATGTAGGTTACCGAACTAGTAAGGTAACAACATAAATATGTCACTTTGTATATATATATATATATATATATATATATATATATATATATATATATATATATATACTCAGGTCAAAGTATATATATATATATATACTTTGACCTGAGTACCTTTTACATACACTGTATATATATATATATATATATATATATATATATATATATATATACTTTGACCTGAGTACCTTTTACATACACTGTACTGAAAATGTCCTGTGTGTTAGGTTGAAGCCCCCAGGTATGTGCAGAAAAAATTATAACATAGAACTAGATATTTCTGAGACATTGGCGTCTCTGGCGGCGCATGTGTGACGATGTGTTTTTGAGATGCTGCCAAAGCACCGCCAGGCGAGTCACGGAAAGAGAGATGGCTTTGTTGCCCGGTCGCCATTGAGTGCGCACACAGTGCCAAAGAAACTGCTCACAGTCAGATGAAGATGACGTATCCTCAACGATTGCGCATGTATCCATAAACTACGCGGCTATCTACAGATCAGTCGCATTTTTTTGTCAGTGCTGTTATTTGCTACATGTTTCAATGGTTTTACAATTTTCACTAATATTTGAGAATGGGGACGTAGCTACTGCGAAGTAAGGGCTTTTAGACTGCTTTTCTTTATTGTGCTCACAGCATTCATTACTTGCTCAAAACCGTCAGAGACATGCACTGTAGTTTAAATGGGAATTATGCAACTTTCGTGGTGCATTTAACACGAATTGTGCAACTTCCGCGGATGTGTGTCAAGAATCATGCCTGAGAAGTGGAGGATAATACCGAAGCAGCTGTTATTTGAGAAAATAGTAGTTAACTGTAGCTGACCTCATTAACAAGCTAAATATGTTGCTGTTCCGAGTGTGGCATGAATTCATGTTGTTATGAATTTATAAATCGTCACAATTCTTTTCTACTACAGTCACAGTATAAGTGTTCTCTTCTTCCACAAATGACGTAAATGAGAGGCCAGGCTTAATTGTTTTTATTTTTATAGAAGATATAGTTAGTGTTTTAGCTTTGTTTGACTTTTCTTGGCCTGTGAAAATGTAGTCGTATTATACGTTACTTGGAATTCAGTTCATAAGATTTCACGTTCCGTTAGTCTTTCTGGGAGTTGTGGGTGCCGTGCCTGGCAATGATAACCATGCCTTGGGTAATGCCTTCTACCGAACTTGGGTTCATTACTAATCAGTTTCCTCGCACACTGTAAGAAATAGTTTTCGCAGAACTAACAAGAGGCAACAGATTGTAAAACTGAATGAATATCATAGCAAAGCCTAATAAAACAATGAGCTTTACCCAGTTCACCGCAGAAATTCAGGAACATATACACACTTTTGTATAAATCAGTGACTGTTTCTGCAAACGCCAACACGAAGGTCTCCCGAACACTAAGCCGACAACAAGAGACGTAAATAGTCACTATGCCCACAAGAGGTATGCGAGAAGAGTAATTTTTATCATGACAAACAAAGGCATTAATCGTAGACAAAAAGAATCTGCGCTTCTTATATATGATTTATCCATAAGTTTACCTGCACTACTTGTTCCTCGTTAAATCAAAAGAAGTCTGCTTTTTTTTGTAATCGAGTTCTGATCTAGCATACCGACTTAGCAGTCTTTAAAAACTACGTTCTTTTCTGTCATAAGCCAGCAAACTGCTTCTGGGTTAAGTGAGTCTCAAATGAGAATGTGAAGAAAGTGAGTTCCAAGTACCTAGTTCGTCTTAACCAAGACAGATATCCCAAATAAACCCGGTAAAAAACCCCAGAATGAGGTTTTTTTAGTTGCGACGGCAATACTGTCTCAGTGAAAGATGTATAGGTTAGTGCATCTACGATGAGTTAATGTATGTAATCAATTTTCAGTCTGCAGCAAACTGTGCGTTGATTTGAAACGTTCTAGGAGATTAAACCAGCGTGCCGGACGGTGACGCGAAGCAGGAACCTGTGGCTTTCGCGGGCAGTGAACTATCCAGGCACGACTGACGATTCGCCCTCACTTCTACCAGGAATGTTTGCCCTGGGGAAGTGCCTCGTAACCTGAAGATCATTCTGTTTAGAATCTCAGGATATAGTAATAACAGTGAAATAAGCGATATAGTAATTTTTCAAACATACCGTATTTTGTGTTAAGTGTTGTAAAATTGCTAAAGGCGCCAGGCCTACTAGTGAGGAATTTGCAAGTGATCTGGAGTATACTTGAGTCCAACAATGTCATTTCTGTTGTAAGAAAGAGAGATAACAGTAATAATGGACAAAAGCGACCTGGAAGATATAAGAAGGAAAACACGGGAAATTATCATGAGAAATGGCATCCATCATCCTGAATCAGCTATTGAAAAGCTCACTATACCACGTCAGAAAGTAGTTAGGCGTCTAACAGATATTTGTGCAGCTGCACGAAAAGCAACTTTGGGACCTGAAACGTGTTTTTAGAGCAGCAGGTCTTCAATCCAAGAAGCATAGCATCCGCAGACGTTCATCTACATCTACATCTACATTTATACTCCGCAAGCCACCCAACGGTGTGGGACTCCACCTAACAGAAAATTCTGAGACTGCCCCAAAATCTAAGACTGAAATAAATGATACCAAGATGCTTACAAAAGAACTACACTAAGAAACACATGAACGACACCAATCACGGCAATGTCGATTTTCAAATATTGAACCACTGATTCACGTACGCAAGTGTGATTGTATAAACTAAGAAATCAATGACAGCGGTACAAAATCAGGTTATATCGACTAGTAACTGACGGAAGTGTATCCTGAAAGAGTAAGGAATAGATGATGCATATATGAAGTGTAGGTATCAGAAGGAGAGTATATCACACACCAGATATGGATGTAAGACCTTGGCGTCAACGAATTTGAACAGGCCAAGCCAAAATAATCCACGAGAAGATGGGCCAGCACTATCAGTTAGTGAAAGACTTTTCTCCATACTACAGATACTACGATCCCCTCTCTATTGCAGAAAATTAAAATTTCCCAAATTTACTGTGACTGCAGCATAATATCCGATAAAACAATCCGTTGTAATCGACCTGACATAACAGTGGTCAATAACACTGGGCAAGTCACCTTTCTCAACGCCGTATGAAACGTCCATGATTTGAAAACCGTCAACAGCGACAGGATGACCAAAAGCAAGTATCTGGCAGACGATGTGGAAGCTATGCACGAACAGCTATAGAAACATGTACGAGAAAGGGAAAGATAGATACTGCGTATAAGAAAATTAAAGAGGTTTTTGGGGAAGAGAGAAGCGGTTCCGTGCATATCAAGAGCTCAGATGGCAAGCGAGTACTAAGCAACGAAGGGAAGCTGAAAGGTGGAAGGAATACTCGTATATAGTAGGGCTACACAAGAGGAAATGAGTTTAGTAGCCAGTTATGGAAACGGAAGAGAAAGTAAATGAAGATGAGATGGGAGAAATAATACTGCGAAAAGAAACACTGAAAGATCTTGGACTAAACATGTTCCTTGAAGTAGACGACATTGCCTCTGATTTTTGAAATCCTTTGGAGAGCCAGTTCACACAGAATGGAATATATAAGTTTTTGAAATTTGGTGCAACAGAAGAACTAGTAGATCGAATATCTCATGATGAGGTACTGAATCGAATCGGAGAAAAAAATATATTGCCTGACGAAAACGAGAAGGACCTAGCAGGAAAGACAGAGTGAAGTATCGCAGTGGTTAGCACAGTGGACTCCCATTCTGGAGGACGACGGCTGAAACCAGCGTCCGGCCATCCTGATTTAGATTTTCCGTCGTTTCCCTAAATCGCTTAAGCAAAATGCCTGGATAGTTCCTTCGAAATGGCACGGCCACTTTCCTTCTCCATCCTTCCGTAATCCGAGCTTGTGCTCTGTCTCGTTGGTTCAAATGGCTCCAAGCACTATGGGACTTAAACATCTGAGGTCATCAGTCCCCAAGACTTAGAACTACTTTAAGCTAACTAACCCTAGGATATCACACACATCCATGTCCGAGGCAGGATTCGAAGCTGCGACCGTAGCTGCAGCGCGGTTCTGGACTGAAGCGCCTAGAACCGCTCGGTCACAGCGGCCGGCTGACCTCGTTGTCGACGGAACCCTAAACAATAATCTTCTCTTACTTCTCCTCCTCCTCCTCCTCCAGAAAAAAAAGAGGAAGCGAAATAAAACTTCATGGGTTGAGAGGGTATGTGATGTTATTTCAGCGATTACAAAGTAGAATCCAGTACCCAAAAAACCGTCAAAACCGTCAACAACGACAGGATGACCAAAAGAAAGTATCTGGCAGACGATGTGGAAGCCATGCACGAACAGACATCAGTACGCTTCCTTCCTGCGGTAGGATGGAACACTGGAGTTGTCTCAATTAAAACTGCATTCTTCGCTCTGTTGGTAGGGTTTACAGCTTGAACTTATAAGAATGTTGTTGCACCTCCTCTGGCCTGGATGCACGCACTGATTCGCTTATAAAGGGTGCCATAAAGCCGTTACATCTTCTCCTGACGCGAGCTGGCGCACTACTGTTGTAACTGGTTCTTGATATTCTGAGTACTACCGCTGGGATGGAGCCCATGTCCTAGCTGCCCCTAGGTGTTCTGTTGGGGTCAGATCTGGGGAACCTGCTAGCCACTTGTGTACATCAATGTCGCGAACGTAGTTTATACGGACATGCGACACGAGTGGAAAAGCGTTATCCTGTTGGAAAATGGTACCACGGTACTATTGCATGAGAGGTAACACACAATGTGATGTACACTTGGGCCGTATTACTTCAAGTCATACACGATGGCTCCCCACCCCATGACGCCAGGAATAACAGCGCTGTTCGTATCAAAAAATTGGAAAACTGGGACCTCTCCCCAAGCTGTATCCATACCCATTGGCAATGGTCTCCATCGCTGAACACATCGCAATGCTTTTCAACAGCAATCCGTGCCCCCTGGTCATGGTAGCGCTGCAATCACAGCCGACTGTGTTGTGATGTTAATGGGAGACAATGCATGGGACAGTAATTCCCTTGTCTGGCTGCTGCTGGTCTTGGATCTATGTTGCGGAATAACACACTGTTGCATGAAGTCAACGGCTTGTTCTCGGATGGCAGGCATAGCTGTGAAGGAATTACAATGTACTTCTGGCATAATATGGAGATCCTCTCCTGTGGTGGTCCGACATGGTCGACCAGAACCTTGATGACGAGTGTGCCTGCACTTCTCTACAGTCCAAAATTGGGCCATAGTCACTTCCAAAAGCTTCACAAACCTCGATATTGCGCGATTCGACCACCTGGTCAAATGGAGACCCACAATGAAGTGCCTCTCCAGATCTGTCTGATGCTGATAACACTGTCTCGCACGGATACATGGCATCTCCATGTACGTCACACAGACCACTCAACATCTGACAATTCTCACACCCCTTAAATACCCTACCACACGTGGAATAACATTAAACACAAACAAAGCTAATGTATCTGATGCTCGTTCTGTTGGTCGCAGGGAGCTGCAACTCGATTCATTTACATACCCGCCGATGGTGAGTGCGAAGTTACACTGCCTTCCGACCATGACTTCCGGGTTTTTCACTTTTCCTGTCAGGCAGCGTAAGTTTATGACTAAACTCGATAAAAAAGGAATCAGTTGCTAGGATATATCCTGAGGCACCAAGACTAGTGACTTTCATAATGGAGGGAAGTGTAGGCCTTAAAGTTCTAGAGAGAGATCACAGCTTGAATCAAGTAAACAGGTTCAGAGGAATGTGGTTCAAATGGCTCTGAGCACTATGGGACTTAACTTCTGAGGTCATTAGTCCCCTAGAACTTAGAACTACTTAAACCTAACTAATCTAAGGACATCACACACATCCATGCCCGAGGCAGGATTCGAACCTGCGACCGTAGCGGTCGCGCGGCTCCAGACTGTAGCACCTAGAGGAATGTGTCTTGCAATGGCTATGCAGAGATGAAGAGGCTTCCCCAGGATAGACTAGAGTTGGGATGTGCTTCAAACCTGTCTTTGGACTGAAGAGCACAAGTAGTGCGCGGAGCGAAAACAAAGAATAAGAGGAATTCTGTGTACGAGGCGTGTTTTTTAACTAAGTATCGTTTTGAAATTAAAAAAAGACGTGCTAAGATATCTCAATAATTTTATTTTTACATGAAGCCCTGTAACCTTAATCTACGCACTGACACCATTACAGTCTGATTATTCCTTGTTTACGTTGTGTACTGAATGTTTAAGATGCCTCCGATAATCGAGAGCCGCCGACTGTGAAGTACGGGCTGTTATAAGATTTCTTAGTGCTAAAGGCCTAAAAGCGATCGTTATTCATCCTGAGATCTGTGCAGTTTACGGAGAAAACATTGAGTGATGGAATGGTAAGAAAGGGGGTGAGATCATTTAAAGATGGCCGGACAAATGTGCACGATGAACAACGGAGTGGGCGTCCTTCGGTCGTTAATGAAAGTTTGGTGCAGGAAGTTGACAATAAGGTGCGAGAAAACAGACGCTTTACGGCTTCCTCCTTGCGGGATGACTTTCCTAAAGTTTCTCGTAGTGTTTTGTGCGGCATTGTGACCGAGAACTTGAATTACCGAAAATTGTGCGCACGATGGGTACCGAAAATGTTGACGGATGTGCACAAAACCAAACGTTTAGACAGTGCATTGACTTTCCTTGAGCGGTACCACAACGACGGTGATGATTTCTTAAGCCAAATTGTTACGGGCGATGAAACGTGGGTGGTCTACGTCACACCAGAATCAAAGCAACAGTCCATGGAAGTTGAGCAACGGCATCGTTTTGCTCCAAGATAATGCCCGTCCGCATGTGGCGAATTAGACCAAAGATCCCATCACATCTTTTCGATGGGAAACTTTAGATCATCCTCCGTACAGCCCCCATCTTGCTCCCAGTGACTACCGTCTGTTCCTGCACTTGAAGAAACACCTGGGCGGTCAGCGTCTTCAAGACGATGACGAAGTCAAAACAGTGGCGATGCAGTGTTTAACAAGTCAGGCGGCAGACTTCTATGAGGAGGGTATTTAAAAATTGGTACAACGTTATGACAGGTGCCTCAATATTAACGGAAATTATGTAGAAAAGTAGATTAAGGTACAGGCTTCATGTAAAAATAAAATTATTGAGATATCTTAGTACGTCTTTTTTTAATTTCAAAATCGTACTTACTTAAAAAACACGCCTGGTAGAAAGAAATGCCACTGTCCCGTTCTGTAAGTGTTACTGGCTCAGAAGTACGCCTCGGGTCTCCTCGTTGCTGGTACCGAGCTACACACATGATGTGAGTAGGATGTGGTGCTAAGCCCCTGGGACGCGGCGCTATCCGCCTCCGCACGGCTGTGGGCGCGCGCATCACGCGACTCTTCGTCCCGTTTTACTCTCGAGCGCCACCGCGGCGCACTTCTGGACCACAAATAGGCACCTGACTCTACGCACCTCGTGACGTCACGCCGCCACGCCGGGAGGTGTGGTTCGCCCTCTCCTCCTCCCCACTGCTCAGGGGAAGGTCCTTCCGGTACGTTGTCAACGTGTGCCAAAATATACAATCTTCTACGCATGTGGTTACAGCTCTTCAAAACTGCTATATTTGAAACGAGAAATTAGTTGGAGAGGATACCACACCGTTTTATACATCTCTGTGTAGCTATATATGGGGATTCAGCTGCCCCTAGCTCTAGGTTTTACGCAACTTCCCTTCAAATACCACGTGAAAATTTTTTATATTCTCCCGCTCGCTACGCGAAAAGTTTTATTCCTACAGAAAAAATGTACAGGACCTTTTTGTAGGATATTTAGTATAATTAAATTTTGTACTGGGATGCGTTTTCGCTAGAGGCCGTAGTTTTCGAATTATTTAAGATAAATTTACAAAAGTGACTTTCAAATGCGTTTTTCTTGAATATCTCCAAGCCCTTACCTCCAGCTCATACACATCGAAAAAAAAAGGGTAGGACTAATACACTACTGGCCATTAAAATTGCTACACCAAGAAGAAATGCAGATGATAAACGGGTATCCATTGGACAAATATATTATACCACAACTGACATTTGATTAAATTTTCACGCAATTTGGGTGCATAGATCTTGAGAAATCAGTACCCCGAATAACCACCTCTGGCCGTAATAACGGCCTTGATACGCCTGGGCATTGAGTCAAACAAAGCTTGGATGGCGTGTACAGGTACAGCTGCCCATGCAGCTTCAACACGATACCACAGTTTATCAAGGGTAGTGACTGGCGTATTGTGACGAGCCAGTTGCTCGGCCACCATTGACCAGACGTTTCCAATTGGTGAGAGATCTGGAGAATGTGCTGGCTAGGGCAGCAGTCAAACATTTTCTGTATCCAGAAAGGCCCGTACAGGACCTGCAATATGCAGTCGTGCAGTATCCTGCTGAATTGTAGGGTTTCGCAGGGATCGAATGAAGGATAGAGCCACGAGTAGTAGCACATCTGAAATGTAACGTCCACTGTTCAAAGTGCCGTCAATGAGAACAAGAGGTGACCGAGACGTGTAACCAATGGCACCCCATACCATCACGCCGGGTGATCCGCCTGTATGGCGATGACGAATACACGCTTCCAATGTGCGTTCACCGCGATGTCGCCAAACACGGATGCGACCATCATGATGCTGTAAACAGAACCTGGATTAATACGAAAAAAAAATGACGTTTTGCCATTCGTGCATCCAGGTTCGTCGTTGAGTACACCATCGCAGGCGCTCCTGTCTGTGGCGCAGCGTCAAGGGTAACCGCAGCCACGGTCTCCGAGCTGATAGTCCATGCTGCTGAAAACGTCGTCGAACTGTTTGTGCAGATGGTTGTTGTCTTGCAAACGTCCTCATCTGTCGACTCAGGGATCGAGGCGTGGCTGCACGATCCGTTACAGCCATGCGGATAAGATGCCTGTCACCTCGACTGCTAGTGATACGAGGCCGTCGGGATCCAGCACGGCGTTCCTGAACGCATCGATTCCATATTCTGCTAACAGTCATTGGATCTCGACCAACGCGAGCAGCAATGTCGCGATACGATAAACCGCAATCGCCATAGGCTATAATCCGACCATTATAAAAGTTGGAAATGTGATTTTACGCATTTCTCCTCCTTACACGAGGCACACAACAACGTTTCACCAGGCAACGCCCGTCAACTGCTGTTTGTGTATGAGAAATCGGTTGAAAACGTTCCTCATGTCAGCACGTTGTAGGTGTCGCATCTTCTTCCTGTCGATTAAATTTCGCGTCTGTAGCATCTCATCTCCGTCGTGTAGCAATTTTAATGTCCAGTAGTGTAGTTCTCTTTCAGAGACGCTTTATTGCGATTGCCATTCTGTATTCTATGTTCTCTCTGTCTCAACGATCGTCAGTTATTCCGCTGCCTAAATAACTAAACTCATGTGCAACTATTAGTGTTTAATTTCGTAGCCCTTAGCATCGACTGATTTAATTCGCCTACTTTCCATTATCCTAGTATCTTTCTTGTTGATATTCATCTTTAAACCTTTGTTCAATTTATTTTCCAAGTCTTTTACCGCCCCTGACAGAGCTACAATGTCATCAGGAACCTTCAAAGTTTTTATGTCTCCACCTGAGCAATAATTCCCTTTCAAAATGTCTCCTTGGTTTTCATCACAGCGTGCCCAATGTGCAGGTTGAATAACATCGTGGTTAGGCAACAGCCAAGCCTTGTTCCCTTCGCAAATACTGTTTCTATGTCATTCGACTGTTGTAGCTGCAGTATGGTTTCAGCACAAATTGTGGAAAACCCATCGTTCCTTGTATTTTATTCATAATGCCTTCATAATTTCGCAGAGTATAGCCCAGTTGACAGTGAAAAACGCTTTCTTCAAACGTACAGTTGTTATTAATATAGTTTGCCTTTCTTCAACCCATTTTCTAAGATAAAACGTTGGGTCAGTATTGCCTTACGTGTACCTACATTTCTCCGGAATCCGAACTGATATTCCCTGATATTGGCTGCTAGAAGATTTTTCATTCTTCTATAAATAATTTGCGTTAGTAGTTTGCTACCTTTGCCTTTTATCGGAAATCATGTAAAAAACATATAGAAGTAAGAAGATATCATTAGTAAACCAGGAAAAACTATAGCATAAATCGGCAACAAAATAATTGCAGACGTCAGACTAGATTAAGCTCCTTTTAAAGGAAATAGTGTAAACAAACGTGAAGAAGTAAGAAAACATTATTAGTAAACGAGGAAAATCTACAGCGGAAATCGGTAGTAAAATAATTGCATATGTCAGACAAGATTAGGTGCTTCAGGAATAGGAATGATAACGTTTGTGTAGTTTTCTAATCTTAAAGAGAGGCAGCAGAGAATACCTAACAAGGTGTTCGTCTACATTTGGATTGGACGTAGGCCACATCAGTGTCTGTGGGAATGTAAACTAGGTACGAATACTGAAAAAAATGTTGAGGAGATCTCGTGAATAGGGAGGCCTATGATTAGTATTAGAGAATATTTGTTTACTTAGCATTTTCTTCACCGTCCTGTTTCAAGTAAGACCATCGGATAAAACATGTATAGAGTGGTTGAGTCCTACAGCCTATCAGAGTCAGCACCTGGAAACGCAGTAATGTGGCTAAGGAGGTATTGCTTGAAGCAATGGCAGTACAATCATTTCGGTATTACTTCCGCGATTAGCTTCTAAGCCTTTATGAACGATACCACACAGCGTTCGAAACATAGTTTTGCAATCTTTCCGTTGAAGGCAGTAAAATATGATTGTGCTAGAAAAGCTTTACCTAATATTCATTCACAAACCATCATTACGTTACTTCTAATTTATCAACATACCTGAAATGATGTCGGTACCTAGTGCTACCGTGCACATATATCTGTTCTCTGCAGAACTAGTTCTGCAAATTGAGACCGGTATTGGGATCCACACAAGTCCTCTCTACTTTGGTAGTACTGTACAAGTAATAACTTAAATTGCGATGTACACGAAGAGACAGAACGGACAGTATGCCCAAGAAAACATGCACAATGAAGAACTCTCTTAATTACATTCCACAAATTTTCGTCCAACTCTAGTTCACATTATGCAAACCGTAGAGCGCCGTAAGATGCTATGCTCACTTCCATCACTTCTAGTTTCATCAAAGTATGGGGAGTATTTAGCACTACGTATTACTCTACTCGCTACGGTCGCAGGTTCGAATCCTGCCTCGGGCATGGATGTGTGTGATGTTCTTAGGTTGGTTAGGTTTAAGTAGTTCTAAGTTCTAGGGGACTGATGACCACAGCAGTTAAGTCCCATAGTGCTCAGAGCCATTTGAACCATTTATCTACTTCAAGATCCCTAAGTGATTCACTGAAATTTTTTTATCTCGAAGTCAAATATCTTACCAGAAATATCTCTCATGCAAGTTCTTTATGTAGTCGTGAATAACTTTCCTGCAAGAAGCTTATATTAACTTCCAATGAAAACAGAGATTAAAAAAATATTTTAGTTAGTCTTCTATCATTTGTAACAAAAACGCTTTTTCGCCAGAAATGTAAGGTCTTTCCAACTGCATTTGATTTTCCACGTCCAGTGTGCAAACATGGAGCTGAAAAGCATACAGTTTTATTGTTAGATGTCAGTTGCTACCGCAAATAGTTCCAATTTCGTGAAACTATTTAGGTACCCTCTTTAAACGGCACACAGTCTGCTTACGGAATAATGCCTAATATTTCTAATTTATTTCCACGTAATCATTGAGGTATAACTTTCTGATCCTGGAACCAAAACGAACTCAATACCAATCTGATTTTCGAGAAAGTTTGACTTACCCAATTAATTCACTAAGAATTAGGGATTTCGTTTACTGATAATGAGTTACGCAGGCACTTTGTCAGGTTTCTGAAACACCTTACTCCGCAACACTCAAGGAATTTAGTGTCATGAAATGACATCACAAGATATGTCTTTCATTTTTCGTTAAGTACAGGTCAACAACGAAATAGCCTGATATTAAATCACATTTTTTTCCTGTAGTTAATGATATATGTCATTTCTGAACAGAAATGAAAATTAGAGAGCAGAAAATTAGGACAATAATAAACTAACGGCTTTGGCAACATGTCGTTGTGGAGAAACGTTGAACACAAAGGGACAGGCAAGATATAGCAGAAGTGAGAGTAGGTTGCTAGGCTTTAGTGTCAGTTTACTTAATGTGAAATGAATGAGTCAGTGGACAGCAAAAACTGCAGGAACTGACGAGGACTGGAATGCACAAAACAGAGTATTGAGGGTTTTTGATGTAGCAAGGACATAGAAATAATCACAGAGTACAGAAAAAAAAGAAAAAAACGCATGACAGCACAAAAAGTGTTGAAACACTAAGAAAAAATCGGCTATTAGCCACTCACCTTAGTTTAGAAATCAGTATATATTTCATGGATGATATTCGAAATGAACTGCAGATTGTCTCCAATGCAATGCGAGATCAAAAATGCACAAAAAAGGAAAAATTATACGCAACAAGCAGATACGAACGATACGACACGAGATTTATATATAGTAAGAGAAGAAGTTATGTGAAAATACATTTTTATGGCGAGGGTTGCGTACTGATCCCAAAACAGCTGTCCATCGTCAGTAAACAAACTTTCTGGTTGATGTAAACGTAAAATAATGCAGAATGCGTGTTAAGCCGCCTGTGACCTGCTAGGGTGAACGTTTTACTAATGAAAGTGCAAATGGCTCTGAGCACTATGGGACTTAACTTCTGAGCTCATCGGTCCCCTAGAACTTAGAACTACTTAAACCTAACTAGCCTAAGGACATCACACACATCCATGCCCGAGGCAGGATTCGAACTTGAAAGTGTAAATGCACATGCTTAAGATAAAGTTATAAGTTAACTGAAACACCAATTGACAGTGAAAAATTAGCTATTTTCGGGGCTATGTAAATTCCTCATATCTGTTTCTAAATTTTTGTGAATACCACAACGTGCTGCAGAGAACAATTTTAGATTTATTGCTTTCTCACTAGATATATGAATTCGGTATGTCGTTGACTGCTGCTTTAACTACGTCTTTTTCGGTTTTCAGCGATATCAATATCTGTAGTGGTCTAAAAACAAAAATCAGTATTAGAGTAGCCTAGATTCTCTTGTTTTCCTGGGGTCATGTTTTGCTTCGCCTAGTATTTGTAAAGTCCCAAACCACGTCTTCACTGAACCAATAGATTGCATCAGCTCCGTAATAAGATGTTTGCTAGCCGCACGGTGTACCTGTAAACAAGATATTTACGGTCTCCTCCGCTACACGCGTGTCTGGGGGAGAGAGAGTTCAAAGACCTTAGGGATTCATAACATTTCCTCTGTCAGTATAGTTTTTTTACACGAGGACACGCACATGGTTAAGACGTTGGGAACATCTTTGTTAGAAACAGAATCCTATGTTTCTTTGTAAAAATGCAAGAAGAAATACAGCCGCTGGTGTTCGTGGGAGGATAATGTGTAGATGTTATCGGTGTACCTCTTTTCCAAGTATGATGTAGCTTGAGGGTAGTTCACTGGAGCTACATACTTGATTTCCCACAATACTGGTAGTGGGAACCGTGCCAAACGCTGTCGGCAAACCTTGCCCCTGAGATGTAGATAGCCTGGTGGTACATGTGCAAGCCTGTGGAAGCGGTCTACCGCAAAACAAGAGACTGCAGGGTAGGATCTTTAGTTGTATATGTGAAATGAGCTTTTTGTTCTGTGTCTTTGCCGTCGATTTCAGGTTGTGAGACCGGTTATCGCCGGCTGCTTATTTACAGAACAGAGGGACAAACAACCTCGTGCCGACGACATCCTAGACAAACACTCGGTCTGTTAGTCTTCTACGTTTACACGTCGTAAGGCACCGAGAATGTGATGGCCGCTGATTTGGTGACCTCTCGTCTGATAAGAATGTATCATTTTGAAAGCTATGATTTCGATTAGCGTCAGTCTTCACTATCTCCGTTTGCTGCATGCTTGATGTAATCAATAAATTACAGCACATGTGCTCTGTCAGGGAATGGAAACAGCATGAAAAGGCAACAACTGCGATCGAGGCGGCACAGTGATAACACACTGGGCTCGCATTCTGGAGAAAGGCGGTTCAGACTCCATTTCGACCATTTCAGATTTAGATTTTCCGTGCTTTTCTTAAAATTCTTAAGCCAACTCCCAGGATATCTCTTTTGAAAGGGAGCAGCTGATTTCCTTCCTCATCATTACCCTTGCGGGGCTTGTGTACTGTCTCTATTAATCTCGTCATCGATGGGGTGTTTGACTCTACTCTTGCTTTCTGCCATTTGTCTCCCATGTTGAAACACTACTACCACCCTTACTCTTTAGGTGTACCATTTCTGTCAACTGCTAAGGAACGACACGATAGGTCTAATTCACTTTTTGCTGTGAAGTTAGTGTATTCATTATGTCGTATAAGGAATAAGGGCCGGCCGCGGTGGTCTCGCGGTTCTAGGCGCGCAGTCCGGAACCGTGCGACTGCTACGGTTGCAGGTTCGAATCCTGCCTCGGGCATGGATGTGTGTGATGTCCTTAGGTTAGTTAGGTTTAAGTAGTTCTAAGTTCTAGGGGACTGATAACCACAGCAGTTGAGTCCCATAGTGCTCAGAGCCATTTGAAAGAATAAGGTGTAAATAAGCTTTAATATAAAAACACTGTCTTCGTCACCTCCAACTTCAATAGAAGGAATTATTTGTTTCCGAGTTTAGCACACATTATTTCTATTGAATTACTTGTACCTGCATTCCATGAAAGCAACACCATTTGCAAGAACCAACGCTTACACTAAGAAGGTTATTTGATATGGGGAACAAGCTAGAATTGAAGTAGTATGGGCAAGGAAAATGAGGGTGTCGTTTTAAAAATAAATCTATCGCTATTCCTCTTAAACGAATTAGGAGAAGTATGAAAAATATACAATTGGATGGAATTCTACTCCTTTCCAAAGTCGTATCCACTGCACCACTTCAGTGGGTAGCATTACATAATTTTATCGAATTTATGTAACTTCTCACCCTTATGTTGAGGAACTTAACTGCATTGTTCTATGGAAAAGAATAAGGAACAGCTTGGAATGTTTTTGAATGTGTAAAGTCAGAGGTACGTTAAAATCTAGATGCTACGCATATTCTCCAACAACTGCATTACCTTTCACTCACTTCTCCATTGAAATATAAATGTTGTTAAAACTGCTCTCCATCCAGAAACACACCCTTCAAAATTTTGTTTTCAGTGTAGTGAAGCTTTCAAACGACTTTATGTGAGATGCATAGACTTTATGTGAGATGCATAGTCTCTCATTTTTGTATATGTAACTACCCACTAAAACGCACAATACCGCAAAAAACACGCACATGCAAGCAAATAAAAATTTCTCATTGCTGCATCCATTTAAGTAAATGAGTAAGAAAGAAACTGAATTTCTGTGTTTAAAAAATTGACCAATGCAAACATTATACGGGTATCAAATGAAACAACAGGTTTACTGTAACCAATCATTGTTTATTTTATTGCACGACGTGTTTCAACATTGGGTGGAGTGGCACTGTCTAGTTACTCTAATGTCATAATATAACGGATATATACAGTGTTAATCCGCAAACATAATTCCACCTGAAGTTTAAACTTTCTAAACGCAGTGTGGAAATAAATATGCAGTGACTGGTAACAGTAAAACTTGTAGTTTCATTCGATACCAATAACAGTCACGGTAAAGCCTAACCAAAAATGTTCGTATCTCAAAGTAACAGGGGTGTATCATACTATTTGACTCATTTTCGTGTGAGAGTTTAAATTCACTGAGTATTCAGTGGTACATGCAGTACTGAACAGTACTAGCGTCTCTTAGATGCAGTTAATTCTCTAGTTTTAAGGGTCTGAAATGGAGCACCATTCTGTATCACAATGAAAATTATGTATATTACTTATTAGCACAATAAGAACAACAAAACAAAACACAAGGCCCAAAGTGCAAGCACTTCACACTTTAATGGCAAATTCAGAACAATGCACTGGACACCAAATTAAAAGACATAATATCAGGAATCATATTTCTACGCAGGTTTTTTCAAAGTTCTACCCTAACGTCAGTTTCAAGTCATTGTTTCTCTCAGTTCCATGCTAACTGGGCAAGGTGCCGTTTATTAATGCATTAGCAATATCATAATGTAGGGGCCGGATTTATATCTCTGTCCAGCCATAGAGATTTAGTCTCCTCTAAGTCGATTAACGTAAATTATGCGACGGTTCCTTTGAAAAGGACGCGGTCTCTACCAGCAGACCCAGTGACATCGTCGTCGAGGGAACGTTAAACGTTAATCATCCTTCCTTCCAGTCCTTACAGGCCACAAGTAATATTTACAGTACAAATCTAGCGAGCTTCGTCCTCTGCTCGAGACGCAAAGAAAATACCACCTCTCAGTTCACGTGGAACAAAAATTCTATCTGGAAACCACAGTCAAGGAGAACATAAACGTTCTGAATCTATTGTTTCCAGCTTGAACGCCATTGTACCGAGTTTAATTTCGAAATTAACCACAATGTACATGACGGAAAACAGATGTAAGTTACTGTTGTTACAGGTTTGTGCATCGCGTAGGAGCATTTTAACGTCGGTGGCACATTTGGTCTTCTCAAACTGGAGTAGTTATATTTGTACTAAATAAAAATGTGTGACTAGCGCCTCCCGTCGGGTAGACCGTTCGCCGTGTGCAAGTCTTTCAATTTGACGCCACTTTGGCGACTTGCGAGTCGATGGGGGATGAAATGATGATAATGAGGACAACACATCACCCAGCCCCTGAGCGGAGAAAATCTCCGACCCGGGCCCGTAGGATTGACATTCTGCCACGCTAACCACTCAGCTATCGTGGGTGGACGTATTTGTGCTGACGATATTAGAAAAGGAACTAAGAAGTAAGGTAGGTTGATGGATGACCCATCGACTTCGGGATAATTACAGTCGAAGAGCGAGATCGAATTACACAAGGATGGACGAAAGAATTTTGCGTCATTATACGAGAGGAAGATGTCGAATCCAACTCAAGTGTTGTATAGAACTCGTGGCAACTCTAAATCAAGACTGTCGCTCTGCGATTTTAATCTCGGTCCTAAAAAAGGCCGAATTAGAGAGGAGTAGATTATGTACCGGAATCGACTTTCATTCTGTCCCTCACTATTAAGTTCCCCTTAACAAAATGAGCACAATACAACACTGCATGCAAATTCATCAGTCACACGAAAGTTACTATTATATTCGCATCAAACTATTCTCCGTCGCTGGAAGGTGAAAGTAAATGACTGCTGGCCTTACAAGGACAGCATTATTACATCACAAAAAGCGAGATTCGAGAAGTGAGTAGCAATGTTCGTATTATTTCTAGACCGGTGAGGCAGTTACACTCCTGGAAATTGAAATAAGAACACCGTGAATTCATTGTCCCAGGAAGGGGAAACTTTATTGACACATTCCTGGGGTCAGATACATCACATGATCACACTGACAGAACCACAGGCACATAGACACAGGCAACAGAGCATGCACAATGTCGGCACTAGTACAGTGTATATCCACCTTTCGCAGCAATGCAGGCTGCTATTCTCCCATGGAGACGATCGTAGAGATGCTGGATGTAGTCCTGTGGAACGGCTTGCCATGCCATTTCCACCTGGCGCCTCAGTTGGACCAGCGTTCGTGCTGGACGTGCAGACCGCGTGAGACGACGCTTCATCCAGTCCCAAACATGCTCAATGGGGGACAGATCCGGATATCTTGCTGGCCAGGGTAGTTGACTTACACCTTCTAGAGCACGTTGGGTGGCACGGGATACATGCAGACGTGCATTGTCCTGTTGGAACAGCAAGTTCCCTTGCCGGTCTAGGAATGGTAGAACGTTGGGTTCGATGACGGTTTGGATGTACCGTGCACTATTCAGTGCCCCTCGACGATCACCAGTGGTGTACGGCCAGTGTAGGAGATCGCTCCCCACACCATGATGCCGGGTGTTGGCCCTGTGTGCCTCGGTCGTATGCAGTCCTGATTGTGGCGCTCACCTGCACGGCGCTAAACACGCATACGACCATCATTGGCACCAAGGCAGAAGCGACTCTCATCGCTGAAGACGACACGTCTCCATTCGTCCCTCCATTCACGCCTGTCGCGACACCACTGGAGGCGGGCTGCACGATGTTTGGGCGTGAGCGGAAGACGGCCTAACGGTGTGCGGGACCGTAGCCCAGCTTCATGGAGACGGTTGCGAATGGTCCTCGCCGATACCCCAGGAGCAATAGTGTCCCTAATTTGCTGGGAAGTGGCGGTGCGGTCCCCTACGGCACTGCGTAGGATCCTACGGTCTTGGCGTGCATCCGTGCGTCGCTGCGGTCCGGTCCCAGGTCGACGGGCACGTGCACCTTCCGCCGACCATTGGCGACAACATCGATGTACTGTGGAGACCTCACGCCCCACGTGTTGAGCAATTCGGCGGTACGTCCACCCGGCCTCCCGCATGCCCACTATACGCCCTCGCTCAAAGTCCGTCAACTGCACATACGGTTCACGTCCACGCTGTTGCGGCATGCTACCAGTGTTAAAGACTGCGATGGAGCTCCGTATGCCACGGCAAACTGGCTGACACTGACGGCGGCGATGCACAAATGCTGCGCAGCTAGCGCCATTCGACGGCCAACACCGCGGTTCCTGGTGTGTCCGCTGTGCCGTGCGTGTGATCATTGCTTGTACAGCCCTCTCGCAGTGTCCGGAGCAAGTATGGTGGATCTGACACACCGGTGTCAATGTGTTCTTTTTTCCATTTCCAGGAGTGTATATATGTAACCTGTTGATCTATTAAAGAGACTGCCTACATTATGGTTGCTCGTCCTCTTCTGCGATCCTTACCAGATATGTCTAACAGTGGACATCAGAAAGGTTCCGAAAAGGGCAGCTCGTCTTTCATTATCGCAAAATAGCGAAAAGAGTATCGCGGAAATGATAAGAGAGTTGGGGTGGTAGTCATTAAAACAATGGCGTTTGTTTCGTTGCGACGAGATCTTTTCAGGAAATTTCAATCACTAAGTTTCTCATCATAATGCGAACAAATTTTGTTGACTCCTATCTACGTAGGGAGAAATGACCATCTTAATAAAAAAAAACAGCGTAAATCGCACGGAAATATTTAGGTTTTCATTTTTCTCACTTACCCCATATTACCGGAACCGCCGATAAATAGTCTGAAAGTGGTTGTATGATCTGTCTGCCAAATGACTAAGTGTGAATTGCGGCGTAATGATGTAGATGCAGGTAGACGTGGTTCCCTGAGAAGTGGCTCTGATGGCGCGTTACAGCCCCTATCCATTATCCTTCCAACTGAAACTTCGAGTTTTCACGAAAGTATTATGAATCAACTTACATGGCAGTATCAGTCTGAACTACAAAAATCTTGTAACACAGATTTAAAACTTTATTTACCTTGATTATGTAGCGTATCGACCCTCAGAAACCAACTAAGTAATTGGGAGCATCTCTGATCAAAGTCAATTTATTAAACTGGACGAGGCAGGAACGACAACGTTGTGATCGTCGTGATGAGATTCCAGGATAATCACAACGTCTAAGTGATTGGACAATCGATTAAGAAATAAACTCAAAATTAGATATTCCACTTTTAAATTTCAGTTGTCGAAAGCTTCATCAGATCTTTAAAGAGCGTATTGTTCATAATGTTCACACCGTAAGCATCTTTCAGACATTTGATTTGAGACAAGATGTGATGGGTCAGAACAAAAAATCTCAGAACAATTATAATGCAGCCGGGTACCTTGAAAGCTTCATATTGCTGTAGTCATGATCCAGAAGACTGGTTTGATGCAGTTATTCACTCTAGTCTGTCCTGTGCAATTGACTTCATCTCCGCCAAACTATAGCAACTTCAATCAGTTACAATCTGATTACTATAGTCAACCACTGGTCTCCCTTTATAGTTTTCTCCCTCATCATCAGATTTATTCCTTAAAGCCTTAGGATGTACCCTATCAGACGATCCCGTCTTTTAGTCATGTTGTGTCTTTCTTTTCTCTGTGTTTCGACTCAATGTATCTTCATCCGAGTCAGTATTCAAACTTCAGTATTTGTCTGTAGAACCTCACATAATCCTACCTCTGAGAGCCAGCTACATGCGGCACGGTTGCGTATATTGCTGAGTCACGCACTCTACCCTACCATGACAAGGTCCACAGCTCATGAGGGGACCGGGTGGAATAACGAGGGAATGAAGTATCAAAAAGTACTATTTACATTTAGGCGACAAAAGACACGGGATACCTCTTAATATCGGTCAGACTTCCTTTTTTCCGGGGGTAGTTCAAAAATGGTTCAAATGGCTCCAAGCACTATGGGACTTAACATCTGAGGTCATCAGTCCCCTAGACTTTGAATTACTTACACCTAACTAACCTAAGAACATCTCACACATCCATGCCCGAGGCAGGATTCGAACCTGCGACCGTAGAGCCATTTGAACCTTTTTTTTTTTCATCTGAGTAATAATGACAGCTCCGGCAATACGCTGCCCTTTTATACGTTGTGTACGTCATACCATATATGTGCACATCGGTATCCCGTGACTTTTGTCACCTCAGTGAATAAGGTGCGGCTAACTGTGTCGTTGAGTGAAACACACAATCCTACCATGGCAAGCTCCAGAGTTCCTGAAAGGTAGGGATGTAGCAACATACTACTATTTACAACGTATGTCTAAATTCGGAATTCGTAATTTTGATAGAAATAACATTATATTTCTCTCTTCTTTCTTCTTTCTAATTGATAGCCTCGCATCTTCGTGACTTTTAAGATACACAACTGGATCCCAGATTCAATTGAACGAGCACCCTCTTGAAGGCCACGCTTGGATCATTCCCATAAAGTAATTAGTCTCCGGGAAGTGATCCCATATAGGAAACGTGTGGAAGCCGTAAAGTTAAAAATATTGAATTCACGACATCCGACAACCACAAATTTCAGAGTGATGCCAGCTTTAATACTCATCCTTTCTTTTTGCTAAAATACCTAGGTGTCGTAGTCCAGATACAGTCATTCGTAATTACGTCGTAAATTTGCGCGCGATTGTTTTTCCGGCTCAATTTTTAAGTAATCCCCACTTATAAAATGTAAAAAAATATTAGTGCTGTCACTGTTGCTCTCATTCCTAACTTATGTAGAGTTTCAAATAAACTTGAGGAAGAATGTCCTATATATATATATATATATATATATATATATATATATATATATATATATATATATATATGACTGTTGCATTGTCAGTCATGTGCTTCCTGGGGCCGCTTGAGAAGGTAGCATGGGAAAAAGATGTCCAATACGTTTATGTGCGACCACTAGTCTTCGTTACTTGCCCTCAGACTTCTTCTACGAAATATACTTTGGAATCGTTAGAACCTTTCTCCAGGCTGTCGCTGGAGTTCTAAACTTCCTAAATAGTATTTTGCGAAAAGATTGCCTTCCTTCTTCTAAGACCTCCTGTCTAAGCTCCCCGAGCATTTCTGTATTGCTCTTCTACTGATCATATCGACTAGTGATAAACTCACGCTTCTGAATTCCGTCGATATTCTTCTTTAAATGGCTCTGAGCACTATGGGACTTAACATCTGAGCTCATCAGTCCCCTAGAACTTAGAACTACGTAAACCTAACTAACCTAAGGACATCACACACATCCATGCCCGAGGCAGGATTCGAACCTGCGTCGTAGCGGTCGCTTGGTTCCAGACTATAGCGCCTAGAACCGCTATTCTCCTAGAATCCTACCTGACGATGATTCTGAACTCACTAAAATTCTTAGGAACGGATTTCACAGGCGTTCTGTACATGGTCTCCTTTACACACTACCTGATAAAAATTGTCCGGACACTCGTATGTAATGCGGAGTCGACTACTGGATGTCACGAGAGGTGGACTCGCAAGTACAAAAGCAGGTGGAGAGTATCGTGTTGTCAGTAGAGAAGCAGTAAGAGTAGAATGGGTCGATCAGCAGAGTACTGTGACTTCGAACGTGGAATAGTCACTGGATGTCACTTTTGTAATAAATCCACCAGCGAAATTTCAGTCCTTCTAAAGCTGCCTAATTCGGATGTTGGCGATGTGAATGTGAAGCAGAAACGCGAAGGGGCAATCATATCTAAACTAAGATCAGCCAGGTCACAGTCGAACATTTCTGAGTGATTGTAAAAAATCTCACAAAGGCGGAAAGAATCGCTCGTGAGTTCCGAAGTGCGACCAGCAGTCCAGCCAGCACAATGACCGTGAGTAGGGAATTTAAAAGACTTGGCTACGACGGTCAAGTCACACAGTTATGTGAGCTAAGTGACGCTTGAGGCAGTGCAAATAGCGATGCTACTGTGGCCAGTGGATTCCTGTAAATGACTGATTTGGAGTGATAAATTACTCTACACCCTGTACCAATCCGTTGGAAGGATTTAGATTTGGTGAATTCCTGGAGAACATTATCTGCCATCATGTATGATAGTGATAGTGAAGTGCAGAGGGAGTGGGGGTGTTATGGCATGGGTGTGTTTTTAGCGATGAGGAATTTGCTCCATTATTACGTCTCAGAAAAAGCTAAATGCCGAAGGAGATCAACACGTTTTACAGGCTTGTGTACTATCTACAGCATCGGTAGAGGATTCGTCCGGAGACGACGGCTGACTGAGCAAGACGATACAGACTGCCATAAAATAGCACCTGAGAGGCAATGGTTCGTGGACAGTAACATTCCCGACCTGAAAACAACGGAACACCTTGGGAATGGGTCAGTTCACGATTTTGCTCCAGACCCCAGCAACCAACATCACTATCTTCTCTGGTTTCAGCTCTTGAGGAAAAAGAATACACCGCTATTAGTCTACAGATTAACAGACACCTCATTGAAAGCGTCCCGAACAAAGTTCAAGCCATCACAATGACGAAGGGTGGACCGCTTCACGCTAATATCCGCTAAGGGGTGTCCGAATACTTTTTATCAGGCGCTGCAGATGCGACAGTCTTTCCCTTGACTCGCCTAGTAAAACGCAGTAAGCCATTCAGCTTCCTTGCAACAGAACTTGTGTGTTCGTTCCGCTGCACGCAGCTGCGCAATGTTATGTCTAGACAGATTATCCTATCACGTGATGAAAGATGCGACACAGATATACAGCAAGGGATCAGGCAGGGAAGGACGGCTGTCCAAAAATTAAACGCTGTTCTTTAGTTCACAAAAATTAGTTTAAAGGTTAAAATTCATTTATACAAATTAATCGTTGAACCAGTAACAAGCTATGGCAGTGCCTTTATCTCACAGAAGGAAATAAAAAGAGACTTAGAGTTTTAGAAATGTATCACTTGAAAAGGGCCTGTAGAATTTCCCGACTTCACCAAGTAAGAAATGAGGAAATAAGAGAAAGGACAAAGACTCATTATAGTATTACTGATAAAATATAAGAAAGACAGCTATAATGGTTTGAGCATGTCAAATGAATGGATGAAGTCAGATGACCCAAGAAAGTACCTTCATGGCAACCAACTGGAAGGAGAAGAGGAAGACGACGAAAAGTGTGGCCAAGTGATATCCAAGAAGCGATGGAGAGTAGAGGAATGGAAGAGGATGAGGAAGAATGACGAGATCGTGACGTACGCCGACAGAGATGCTACAGTTGTAGCACCCCCACAATGAGAATACACTCCTGGAAATGGAAAAAAGAACACATTGACACCGGTGTGTCAGACCCACCATACTTGCTCCGGACACTGCGAGAGGGCTGTACAAGCAATGATCACACGCACGGCACAGCGGACACACCAGGAATCGCGGTGTTGGCCGTCGAATGGCGCTAGCTGCGCAGCATTTGTGCACCGCCGCCGTCAGTGTCAGCCAGTTTGCCGTGGCATACGGCGCTCCATCGCAGTCTTTAACACTGGTAGCATGCCGCGACAGCGTGGACGTGAACCGTATGTGCAGTTGACGGACTTTGAGCGAGGGCGTATAGTGGGCATGCGGGAGGCCGGGTGGACGTACCGCCGAATTGCTCAACACGTGGGGCGTGAGGTCTCCACAGTACATCGATGTTGTCGCCAGTGGTCGGCGGAAGGTGCACGTGCCCGTCGACCTGGGACCGGACCGCAGCGACGCACGGATGCACGCCAAGACCGTAGGATCCTACGCAGTGCCGTAGGGGACTGCACCGCCACTTCCCAGCAAATTAGGGACACTGTTGCTCCTGGGGTATCGGCGAGGACCATTCGCAACCGTCTCCATGAAGCTGGGCTACGGTCCCGCACACCGTTAGGCCGTCTTCCGCTCACGCCCCAACATCGTGCAGCCCGCCTCCAGTGGTGTAGCGACAGGCGTGAATGGAGGGACGAATGGAGACGTCTCGTCTTCAGCGATGAGAGTCGCTTCTGCCTTGGTGCCAATGATGGTCGTATGCGTGTTTGGCGCCGTGCAGGTGAGCGCCACAATCAGGACTGCATACGACTGAGGCACACAGGGCCAACACCCGGCATCATAGTGTGGGGAGCGATCTCCTACACTGGCCGTACACCACTGGTGATCGTCGAGGGGACACTGAATAGTGCACGGTACATCCAAACCGTCATCGAACCCATCGTTCTAACATTCCTAGACCGGCAAGGGAACTTGCTGTTCCAACAGGACAATGCACGTCCGCATGTATCCCGTGCCACCCAACGTGCTCTAGAAGGTGTAAGTCAACTACCCTGGCCAGTAAGATCTCCGGATCTGTCCCCCATTGAGCATGTTTGGGACTGGATGAAGCGTCGTCTCACGCGGTCTGCACGTCCAGCACGAACACTGGTCCAACTGAGGCGCCAGGTGGAAATGGTATGGCAAGCCGTTCCACAGGACTACATCCAGCATCTCTACGATCGCCTCCATGGGAGAATAGCAGCCTGCATTGCTGCGAAAGGTGGATATACACTGTACTAGTGCCGACATTGTGCATGCTCTGTTGCCTGTGTCTATGTGCCTGTGGTTCTGTCAGTGTGATCATGTGATGTATCTGACCCCAGGAATGTGTCAATAAAGTTTCCCCTTCCTGGGACAATGAATTCACGGTGTTCTTATTTCAATTTCCAGGAGTGTAGTAGACTAAATTCTTGTTTCTGAATCAATCTGCATAGCATAAAATAATATATATTCGCACATTACAGGCATATTCCTCTTTCCCATCCGCATTCACTTACAGCTATCCACGTTTAAAATAAGCTGCCATTCATTGCACCATATGCGTGCACGTCATCCTGGTCTCCCGCCCCCCTCCCCCTCCCCCATAGTCACTTAACCAAGACACTTTCCTGTACACGGTAACGTTGCCAGCAAACAACCTCAGATTGCCGTCGACAGATTGCTGCCTACCGGGTGATTATAATTAAAGTGCAACTACTTACAGAAGTCTATTGTGGGTTGTAATTATCGTATGGCAGCGAAACTTGGCAGATACGCTAATGTGTTAATATTGTATCAATTTACGATAAAAAAATAGTTCCAATTTTGGCCACCAATTGCAAATCTGGCTCTGTGAATGAAAGAAAGACGTATAGAAACGTTTCCATATGTAATGTTTAGGAACGGGACGTGGTCGGAAAGATCAAACAAGTGAGAAAGAGATAATGACGATTTTGTTATTAACTGGCGTTTTCACAATTCGTTCAGAAACGTCGATGAGATGCTGCATCCGTAAAATACGTGATCAACAATTGCTCGCAGCAGTTCCGGCGCATTCTGAACAATGTGTTCCTGTATATTGGCCTTCAGATCAGGTAGAGATCGAACGTGTCCTTGGTAAACGAGTTCTTTTAGATATTCCCAGGGCAAAATGTCACATGGATTCATATCAGGGTATCTTGTAGGCCATGCGTCTGGAAAACCTCTGGAGATAACACGTTCGTGGAATGTTGCATTAAGCAGATCTTTCAATGGGCGGGCATCATCAGGTGTTGCCCCATCTTGGATTAAAACCATGGTTTCCACATAGTTGCGCTCCTATAAAGCAGGAATCACATGCTGGAAAAGGAGGAATCGATAAAGATCAGGCACCACGGTTCACGTGACAGGCCCTCTAGGTGTATTCTCTCCAAAGAAGAACGGGGCGAGAGTAAAGGTGCTTGTGAATCCACACCACACAGTCACATACGGCGAGTACAGTGGATCTTCGTGTACAGCATACGGTTTAACAGTACCCCTAATTCTACATTTCTGTATATTCACTGCAACCTGAAGTACAAAATGTACCTCGTCACTCAATAGAATATCGCCCAGCCACATGTCATTAACTTCGATCCGTGCGAGGCAAATTCAGAACGTTGCTTTGGATGATGAGGTTCGGTTGCTGCACCGTTTGTATCTTGTACTGGTACCAGTCCAAAATAGATAGCAAAATGTTCAGCACCGTTTACCATGGGACGGACAGTTCTCGTGTCACTGCACGAACACTAACACTACCCGTGCTTCACTGTCAATTACAGCAACAGTAACCTCATCAATAACTTCCACTGGAATAATACGCTTTCCTCTTCCAGGTGCCACACAAGCTCGCCCGTGTATTCAAATCTTTAAACCATTTAATGACATCGGTCGTCTCCTCATACCCTTCAGGCGACGATACGCTCTCAATGCAGCACTGTAATTGTTTCGGCTCATATGAAACAGTTTCACAGACAGTGCACGGTCTCTCTTCTCGACAGCAATACTGTCCACTCACATTAAGGCTCGTCAGATGGCAGTGAGGATGTTACACCATCATGCAAACGGCGTAAAGCGTCAGATTGCCACCTGGCGGCCAAATTTGGAACTCATCTATTTCCAGCATAAATCGGTTCCGCGTTAGCATTAGTATATCTACCAAGTTCCGCTGTCATACAATAATTACGGCCCACACTGGATCTCCTCGAGTAACTGCACTTTAATTATAACCACTCTGACATGGAGAGCAGGAATATCGTCACTCTTTCCTAGAGCATTCCTAAAGTTACCTTTCTCTCTGATGCGCGCTCGCCATCCAGGACAACGTACTGGGTTCCTATTAGTCAAAAAGAATTCGAGCCAGTCGCTTATTTGAGAGCCGTTCTGCTTCTTAACATGCATCCATGGTCCACAGGACATTGTACGTCAAAGGGGCGAGTTACGGAGAGCACGAGCGTTGCTTTCTAAATCACTCACTTTTAGACAGTATCTTTCTCTCTCTAGGGCATTAGTCATAATTGTTCTTGTAATATGATTGTCTTGTGTCGAATAGCTGTAATATGTAAAAAGAATTTTTTTACATTTATTTGTCTTTATTAATATTCATCACTTAATTAATTAAATGAATCGTTTTTTTACAAATTACAAGTGAAAAAAACGCATACATTTTGTTAGCATTTTAATGAACCTAATATACACTGGTGTGTAATTAATATACATTGGTATGTAAAAATTAAGGACGAAATTAACTTTCGCCTCCCCACACTATAGCTCTTGGCTCACCAAAACGATCATGTTTGACTATGTTCCTGGGTGGATTACGTGTCCCCATCTCTCACCACATGTGGGTCCGTCCATCATTGTTCGATATGATACTTTTAGTGGACTTGGTGTTATAATGTGGGGAGGCATAATGTTGCATGGGCGTACTGACATCCAAATCTTTGAACACGGTGCAGTCGCCAAACAACGTTACTGTGACGCTGTTCTCCTTCCCCATGTGAGTCTTTTCAGAGCTGCATTCTGCCGTGATTTCATTTATATGGATGCGACCGCATCGTGTGGAGTAGGTGGAGGTGCTCTTGGTACATCTACATACAGATACATTCTCCGGAAGCCACCATACGGTGCGCGGCGGAGAGTACCTTGCACCACTACTAGTCATTTCCTTTCCTGTTCCACTCGCAAATAGAGTGAGTGAAAAACAACTGTCTGTATGCCTGGGTATGAGCTCTAATTTCTCTAACCTTATCTTCTTGGTTCTTACGCTAAATGTACGTTGGCGGTAGTAGAATCGTTCCGAAGTCAGACTTGAATGTCGGTCTTTTCAATTTTTCTCAGTAGTGCTCTTTGAAAAGAAAGTCGTCTTCACTCCAGTGATTCCCCTTTGAGTTCCCAAAGCGTCTTCTTAGCTCTTGCGTGTTGTGCGAACCTACTGGTAATAGATCTAGCAGCCCGACCCTGAATAGCTCCTATGTCTCCCTTTAATAGGACCTGGTTGGATTCCAAAACAAAAGGAGCACTCAAGAATAGTTCGCACTAATGTCCAATATGCGGCCTACTTTGCAGATGAGCCATACTTTCCTAAAACTCTCCCAATAAAGCGAAGCCGACCTTTCGCCTACCCTTCTACAATCCTTACAGGCTCGTTCCATTTCATATCGCTTTGCAGCGTTACGCTTATATACTTAAACGAGAGGATACTCAGTGAATGGACTGGCCTGCTCGTCCCCCGACTTAAATCCCATGGAGCACATTTGGGATGCTTTGGGGAACTGTATTACAGAACGTCCAAGTGCACCAACAATCATCGAAAGTTGTCAGTCATGCTGGTGGAGGAATGGGGCGCCCTGCCCTACCACAATAACTCTTTAGCAACCTTACGGCCAGCATGGCAGCACGTTGCAGAACATACACTGCCGTCTGTGATGATAAAACACCCCATTAAGAACTGCCTCCCGTCTTTTGTAATGTCCAGGGCACCATCATAAATCGCGGTGCCTTCAGTACAGTAGTTATCTTTGAGTAGAAGTGTCATTTCAGTTCGTCTTATTGCGTTTTTCTTTTAGTTAGCGTATGTTCAAAATCGTTCAAATGGCTCTGAGCACTATGGGACTTAACATCTGAGGTCATCAGTCCCCTAGAACTTAGAACTACTTAAACCTAACTAACCTAAGGACATCACACACATCCATGCCCGAGGCAGGATTCGAACCTGCGACCGTAGCAGTGGCGCTGTTCCAGACTGAAGCGCCTAGAACCGCTCGGCCACCCCAGCCGGCAGTTGGCATATGTACTGCACTGTAGCAGTTCTTTCTAAGTATGGTGCGAGTTTCATCGAGCAATGATACTTGACAGTGACACATCATGCGGAAGTTACTTTCGTCCTTGACTTTGGCTCACAAGTATTTGGTAATGACATCTTTATCTACTGGAAGCACAAAGAAATCGAAATACAGAGCCGAACTTAACAAGACGTCCGTATTGTGTTTTCAGACGCCGCCGCCATGAAGCCCGCAGCAGCACTTGTCGCCGCCACCCTTCTCATCGCCGTCATCCTGTTCCACAGGTAAGGACTTCACTTCTGCGTAGAATATGCCTTACGGGTTGTTATAGTATCTCTCTTCCGAATATTTTGCTTCATCGTTCTCTATCGTGGGCGATTCCCGAGATTATTACATTTAGAATTGGTAAGGGCATAAATAAACTATAATCTCGAGGCCTTCCAGAAGTGCTAGACACATGATATTCGATCTGTTTTGCAAGTCACACGTAGAAGTAATCGCGAATTTCTCCTTTATTTGACCAGTTGGTTCTGTCAGGTTTTACTGGGAGACAACTGACATACCTCGGCTTCTCCCACTGCTTGTTTAAGAGTGAAAGAAAGAAAAACGTTGTAGTCTCTTTTATGGCGTATCCAGTCTGGTATGAACTGCTATCATGTTTTACAAACTAAAAGTAAAATACTCCGTAACCGTGTAAGCTGGGGGTGTCCAGTACCGTTTCTGTCTGTCGCAGCTTGAGGTGACATATTCCTCCTGTCGAAAATTTCTCCTGAATAGTTTTCGAAAGATTTTTCTTCTATTGTTTACATGCGAGAGAACGTGATAAGGTATATCGAAGTTTTAAGTCTTTAAGACGTGTTTCATTCTAACAGAATACAGCGGCGTGAGAAGTCAGCGTAAGCCTTTGGAGTAGTTTTTGATTACCACGCTGTGTTCGGAACTCGGCATCAGTCTATGATATGCTACTCGGTGGCAAGAATAAAAGACACGATTTGCGAAAAGCTAGTTTCTGATTATACGACTCTGATCTTGGAAACAGTTGATAAACACGACGAATACTCCTGCAAGGGGCTCTGCGGACAGCGTGTGTTGCTAATAGCGTAATATCTCTAGTGTGTGACACGAGAAATAGGACCGCATACTTGCCAACGAGAATGATGCATGCAAGTAAAGCATATAGGCGCTCGCAACGCGTCTCGAAATTCAGATGCACTCACATTTTTTGAGTCTTTAGTTCCTGGGAAACTTTATTCCTCTTTGAGAGGACGGGTATTCCCACTAAGTTGGTCACTACACTCCTCAGGCAAACTTGAAGTACTAACACTTCATTATGTTTTGGTGTCACTCTTGTATGAGGATACAGGAACTCAGAATTCAGTGTTGCGTAAATACATTGACGGAAGTACTCATTCTTCCATGCTGACTTATAGCCGTAGCAAATATCCAAAGACGAATTCCAGACTGCAGTATCTTGCAACGAGCGATCATTTCAAGAGCTTCGTAAATTTGCGGCTAAAACTTCAGAAATAAGGTATTCAGTTTCTGCTACCTACGAATACTATCCGTATGACAAATTCTTGTAAATGAAAGCTCGATACATATGGATCATGTGAGCTTTCAGGGATCAGTTTTCTACAAAGATCAGGCGCTTATCATGGCGTTATGGTTCCGCTAGAGATCACAGAAAAGTAAGATAATCTCGAGAAATAGCCGTTAGTCGTTATAAAGGAGTTTTACAATAATATGCTACCATCAGGAGATTTCCAGGAACAGTCTTATACTACTCATGTCTTTAGAGTGGAAAATTATAGACTCTTGGGTACTTTGAGATCAGGAAAAAGTGACTGGAAGCAAATACTTCAGCGGTATGAGGTATCAAATGAGAAATGTGCATGAGACACCCTTCTGCAAACTCCTTACGTTTCATTAAAAAAGAAATTCTTGCCGCATCGATATTGGTGGCAATACTTTGAAAAGTAATAGACAATGGTCTACGATGTGACCACTACCGGTATTTACAGTTGATGACTGCATTTTTTAGACACGGCTTACTCGTTACAAGAAGTTAGAGACGTATTTGATGACGCTGTATTTGATTCCCAGAAGCCTGATTTAAGTACAGGGCAGCGTTTTCCAGTAGGCGTCATACTAGTTGAAAGGAAGAATAATTGTTTCATATGAGTCACCGAGGGCCGGCCAAAGACCTCAAGAAGGAATTGTTCGTAAAGTGAATTGAAGCAGGTGGGGTCGGATCGCGTGCGACAAGATTCATTCATATCATTCGTCAATTTGTCGTAGAAGGCGATACAGCCACCTCTCAGCGTTTTAGGAATTTTTTAGGATTTTACAGCGTATGGTTGCATTTACTTAATAGTTTCATAATTACTTTTAAAATTAATGTATTAAGAAGAACTGCTATTTTAGTAATACTTGATGAGATCTGATTGACTGTCGTATGAAATCAATTTGCTGGTTTGCACGCAGTTTAAATAATATATGACTGATATCACTTATTGTTAGGAATTTTCGTTGAAGGTGGCTTGAGAATGAATTATGATTAAATCACATACTAATTATGGAAGTTACAAACTTTTTATTTACCTTAATTATGTGGAACGAGAACTTCGAGGGCATGTGTGGCAATATTTGCACATAACATTACTCTTTACTGTGCCGATGGTGATAATAAGATATTTTTAAATGCGTCGTTTTCAGCAGTATTCTTCACTAAGTCATCGACTGATCGATTGTGTCATTATATTTAACATTAGCGTGTCCCTTAATCTACATAAATTGTACCTTCTTCCTTTGTGGCTTTCATAAAGTCCGCTAGCAGTGCAATAATTTCCTTGCGAAGCCAACACTGCCACCCCCCACACACGCTTCCTTTCATTTCCAAAGTGACGATTCCTTGCTGTCTGACAATGTGTCCTGTCAACCGATCTCTTAGCTCGAGTCAAGATGTGCGACAACTTTATTTTTTCTCCAATTCGATTCAGTACCTCACTCATTAGTTATTCGATCTAGCTACCTAACATTCAACTTTCTTCTGTAGCGCTGCATTTTGAAAGCGTCCATGATCCGCTTTTGTTCAAAATGGTTCAAATGGCTCTGAGCACTATGGGACACAACTGCTGAGGTCATTAGTCCCCTAGAACTTAGAACTACTTAAACCTAACTAACCTAAGGACATCACAAACATCCATGCCCGAGGCAGGATTCGAACCTGCGACCGTAGCGGTCTCGCGGTTCCAGACTGCAGCGCCAGAACCGCGCGGCCACTTCGGCCGGCCCGCTTTTGTAAATTGATTATTGTCCACTTTTCACTCCCGTACTAGGCTACCTTCATAAAAGATTTCCTAACATGCTATTGCTAGTCTGCATTTTATATCCTCTGTATTTTGGCCATCAACGTTATTTTCTGCACAAAATGCAGAACTGATCGACTACTTTTAATGTTCCATTTTTTTAAAAATCTAATTCGCTCAGTATCACCTGATTTAAGTCGACTACATTCCATTACTCTTGTTTTGTCGGTATTCATGTTATAACGCGGATGTTTCACAAATTTTTCTTTCTGTCAGAGCGGAAGCCAACCCAATATCCCGGTCTTGCGAAGGGGCTAACTGTGTCGTCGATCTGACACGTTGCGAATACGGTGAAGTGACGGACTTCTTCGGACGCAAAGTCTGCGCCAAGGTATGTATGGCTTGATAGTCTAGTTGTTATTTCAAGAGTCAAATTCACTGTGCTGAGTTTTCATGTAGATCGTGGTTCATGCAGGTAATGGAAATAGCCCTACATGGCTGGCACATTTTTTATTTACATCTACAAAATTGTTCACCATGGCAGTGCTTAAAATGCCTCTTTTTGCTTTCAAGATATCGTCACAGTAGTCATTAGACATATATTTCAGATGTTTTTTTTTATTTCAGGGTCAGCTGAGGTTACGCGGATTCCATAACTATAATTTTAATTATTGTCACATTAATCATCTGCCTTTCTACTTATTTTTCAGAGCTGGTGCTACTAGGTGTGCGAAGACTAAGCAGTATCATTTATTTTCTTTTCCTTTGCAGTTAGTAAGGCGTACGTGCTATTAGGTCCTTGGAAAAAATTTTCGTAAATAACACTGTATGTCACTTTCGCTCTCTCTTTGTGTTTCCGCAGGCGACTTGCATGCAGTTTAAGATGAACTTCTGAACAAGAAGGAAGGTACACATCAGCTAGCATAAGTTCACTAATAAAAATTTATTATTTTTTATTGGGCATGATTTAATTCAGCAACAGCCTAAATGATAGATTCCAAAATCTTGCCATTCCTTGCAGAAAAATAGTCACAGTTCATTAAGAGATTCCGGTGGGGCGGGTGGGGGTGGCGGTGTGGTAGGGGGTGGTGTGGGAGGACATCATTGTATCCTTAATTTTATTTTACCACGCCGGTGACTACTGTGTCTCGACAGTATCCAAAGCTTGAAATTTAGGAGGGCTCGAAAGACAATTTATTTCACTTCTGTTCTCACCAAAGTAACGTTTGTCAGTCGTTCATATGGGCAAATTTTCGTCGTGGAAGATACAGGGTACGATACCTATGTTATAGATAGACATAATAGTCTAAAATGATTCTTTGCACCACACTATGACTTGAGAATGACCGTAGAACCCCCTGTAGACTACAGTATGTCAGCCTGAATCATTAAACAGCATCCCATATTTTAGACTTAGTGAAGCTCCGGACTTTTCTTTACCATAATCTTGACGCAGTCCAAGTAGCTTTCCCTGTTACCGCCTTCGCCTATACTGTCTTCAAACCAGACGATGCCGAGCTTGGTGTCTGATCAACAGTCTCTGAAGTTATACGGATGCTATCTCTCTAAAATTATTCCTCTTGTTATATTGACATGGGTTACTAGAGGTTTTACAGTAACAGCTCTGCTACGAGTAATTCATGCTTGCAGCTACCGTCACACTTTATTCGTTGAAACTATGCGCTCTAGACAAAAACGGAATTCAGCAGTAACTTTACTTTTACTTACATTATCACACTAATTTTTACATGAAATCGGTAGCGCTCCGGGAGGGTATATGAACTTTAGATATTCGTAACAGGTTTGTAACATTTGTCAGGGGTACGCCAACTATGCAGTAGGTGACAATTTTCCTTCGTTGTGATTCAAGTAACCCCTACATGATAGTAATTTGCAGTCATATTGGTAGGTTAGAATGCTAGCGAAGGGGCTGTAGTAGAAGAATTAAGTGCATGAGGAAGTAACTGCGGTGCAGAACAGTCAGAAAACATTACTTTGTTCCTTTTGCATTATGAAAACTGTGTTATGTTCAACTGAAGTTTGAATTACGTATTTCATTTTTAGTTGCGGATGACCAGTGAACCATTGAGCCTGAGCGGATGGCAGTTACATTGCACAGCAGCGGATAAATGTTCTAATGGTGTTGCAGGGGCCCGGAGACTACTGCAATGATTTTGTATCGTGCGGAATCGGCATGGACTGCCGGGGCGGAAAATGTTCCGGTTGCTCTTTGAAGACTCTAGAATGCTATTTCGAGAGTGTTCCCTTGCCAGAAGAGGAATGATGCTGGCATAATAAGGGGACGTCTGAATATTTGCTCAGACGTCCCTACTTTCAACTGACACATACTCGTCTAGTTCTTTTGAAGAAACTTGCATCGTCTTTATATTGTTATCATAATACTATGTAGGGCCTTACGTGCGTTAATATAGACACAAATGAATAATTTTCTCTCTTCTTGTTCTGTCTCTCTATTTTTAGTTTCTTTCACAATAAACTTAATGGCAGCAATCTTGTTATTTTCTATTGTTTTATTTTTCTCCTATTCCTTTTTCCGTCTTCTTTCGACACTTCCTTTCGACTGCCAGCAGTCTACATCTTGTAGCAGCTGTCTCCTCTTGTACTGTTGTTTACTGAACTAACTCACTCTATGCGGCTTCCATGACGGTGCACCTCCTTCTGGTGTCTTGAATTTTCGAGCAAATATATTTTAATGGTCTCACGTCTCTCCTAGTAAGTTTAGTTTTTCTTACATTTTGTGCTTAGGTACTGCGTGAATTCTCAACTATCCTTGTCGCCGCAAGTAGCGCAACAAAAATTCGATTATCACTCGGCAGACAGTGACGCGATGAACGTTGGAGCAAATAAAAGTTCCGAGGCGTCGGTAGTTGCTCTATTACAGTCGTGAACAGCTGGTTAAAAACAGGATTCTAATTACAGAAATACCAAAAGAGAGAAAACTGTAAGACAAGCAACAGTCAAACATTGTGTTTAATGACTCGGTCTGAAGGCTTCAAGCGATGAGAGCCAAGTGGCTGTCCGCGTTGGCTTCTTCTGAATAGTTTTTGTGTGTCCATCCTTCTGACTGGAGATTTGAGGCTCTTCGCCTGCTCACTTATGTAGTAAAATGGAACACCTACAGCTGTCCATACGAAGTTATTTATTATATGGATGTCAGTTTCGGTGCTTCAGTATACCATCTTCAGGCCTTAACTGACACTGAGAGGGTTATCTCCAATCGTATACACGACTCCATCTGTGGCCAACATGTATGAACTGGTTTTCGCTGACTACCTGTAACAACGATGTTGTGTCTCCGACCATCACCCACCAACTCCAACTTCGTAGCTGATGGTTGGTGACACAACATCGTTCCTACAGGTAGTGTGCGAAAGCCAGTTCGTAGATGTTGGCCACAGATGGAATTGTGTATACGATTGGAGTTAGCCCCCTCAGCGTCAATTAAGGCCTGAAGATGGTATACTGAAGCACCGAAACTGGCAGCCATATAATAAATAATATCGTAAGGACGCCTGTAGGTGTTCCATTTTATTACGTCTTCTGAATAGGTTCAACCTATATGGCCTTAGGGTGCAGTATTTCACCCGAAGGTATTGCCTGCTATTTCAGGTGATGGTCCCATCTCCAAATGGCAGTGCGTGACTGAGAGCGCTATTTACGCGCAGAACTCCTTCAGAGGGCGCCCATTGTACCCTCTGTTTGTGGCCCGATGCATTCAGCTCGCAAAAAGGAATATATTCCTGTTGATCGTCTTTGCTGTACTAAACCCGCCAGGATAGCCGAGAGCGCTAACGCGCTGCTTCCTGGACTTGGGTAGGCGCGCCGGCCCCGGATCGATCCGCCCGGCGGATTAATGACGGGGGCCGGTGTGCCAGCCAGCCTGGATGTGGATTTTAGGCGGTTTTCCACATCCTGCTAGGTGAATACCGGGCTGGTCCCCACCTTCCGCCTCAGTTACACGACTCGCCGATATCTGAACACGTTCGCACTATTCCACGAATTACATTAGGTGCAGACAGCTGGGGTATACTAATTCCGTCCCGGGGGGGACGGGGTGGCGGCAGGAAGGGTATCTGGCCACCCCTTCATACTAACCTTGCCAATTCCGTTCCTAACAATGCCGACCCTGCGTCAGTGCGGGACATGGCACCAGTGAAAGAAAGAAAGACCATCTTTGCTGTACTCGTACCTTCGACAACTTTGGAGACGCCATGAATTTTATTTCTGCTCCTTTCACTTGCAGCAATTTAAACTGTCCTTTTATGTTCCTGCAGGAGCATACACATGGAAAGCGCCACATATTTGGAAGCAAAGAGCCAAATATTTATTTCGTCTTTCTTTCTCTAATCAAACGGAAATATAAATAACATCTAATATTTAAGAATAGGTCATACTTGTATTCGTAAGAAAGACCAAGAATGTGTTGAAAAGGCTAAGACGAAAGAAATAGCATTTAGCTCGACGTGAAGCTAGTTTCTTTGAGTATATAATCCACGTCTGCATCCACTACGCTACAGCGAAGACTTGTGATTTTCGTTTTTTGTATTGGCTATCACAGTAGCTCTTGAGTGCTTATACCGTTGATGCGTCATTAACTGACATTTAATTTTTGTGATAAATCTTCAACGTGCCGTTGCCTTCAGAGTGCATAACACCAGACGCTGGATCCTTTGAAGCAGCACACTGCTATGACACGCAAGTCAATATGGCATCTCCAAAGTTGTTGAAGATAGTAGTACATCAAGGACCAACAGCAAAAATATACCCTTCTGTGTGAGAGGAATGCATCAGACAACAATGTGCACCAATTGTGTCTACTTGTCAGCCGCAGTATCTCAGACTGCAGCCTGGCGGGGAATCCAAATCACTGTGTGATGTAAAAACATCTGCCTACTGCTCTGGGATGGAATACGGTATCCCTAACAGGTTTGTGATCTTTATTGTGTGTACCACAACTATACAGGTACTGACAATATGCCTTCATTGTTGAGACCGAGATGATATTAGACATGCTGATGAATCAGAACAAGAGAGGCTGTAGTACAAGAAGAATATAAACAAACACCACTGAAGTATAGGTATATCAGGCAACACTACTTGGTCCCTTTTCCCTCATACAGGAAGTGAGCTGTGTAGCTGAAGTAACATCTAAATATTTTTGTATTTACTTAGGAACGACCAGGAAACCTGCGAACCTGAGAAAATGGCGCCACCTTGAAGAACAGAGGTTAAATATTCTACTGGTGTTTCAGGGACCAGGAGAGAGATGCAGCGATTATGAGAGCTGCGGGGACGGTTTGAGTTGTGCACAAAAGTTATGCGTCGGCTGCTCCCTGGCGACTCTCCAGTGCTTCAGTATCGTTAGTCTTCCCCTGTCAGAAGAGGAATGAATGTGTCACTTAGTAACGAGACGAATACATATTTATCTAAGATATATCTCCATTTAAGTGAGACAGCTTCCACACTCGACATACGGCTCTGAACTCGACCAGTTTGTTGAAGAAACACGACTCACTTTTATGTTGTCATCACAATACTTACATGTATTGATATAGACACAAGTGAGTAAATTTCTCTCTTCTTATTCTGTCTCTTTGTTCTTTTCTTTCACAATAAATACATTATCAGTATTCCTGTTATTTTCTATTGTTTTTATTTTTTTCTCCTATTCCTTTTACCTTATTCTTGTTACACTGTCTTTCAGTTAACAGCATTCTACATTTTGCTGCAAGCTTTTCCTTTACGTTACTGAACTAATTCGCTCTCTGCTCTTTACAAGGCTGCGGAAACACTCTCAAGAATTTCTTGTCACTTCTCTTTCATGAATTAATACTAATAAACGGCTTTTATAGCACATCTGCCTCTTTCCAGGAGAAGCAGACTGATGATAGAGACTTACAGATCTGTAATGGAACTTTCTGTGAACTAAACTTTCCGCCAATTCAGTTGCCTCCTTACTGAAAAAAAAATAAGCGAAGTAATCAAACCGGTTTTGCAATAGAGCACTGAACAGCAGGCAGTGAGTTCCTGTTGCTAACATTTGGACAAGGTTTCTTAAAGAGTTAACTCTGGATCTAAATAATGTACAATTGAAAGAAAACAGCCCTCGGTCATTATTTTTAACGAATTAACCGGGTTTCAACACTGCTAGGAGTGTCTTCCTCAGAATTTATATCAAAGCATGGTCTATAACATGGCCACAGAATTATGACTAAAAACGTATGATACAGAGTGTAAGTACAGAATCGTCGTGAAAGACTGACAGTACTTATATGTCATGTATAAAACAATAAATATGCTAAAAGGGCATTAGTCACAAAGATATATAAGATAAAAAATTGTGATGGCGAGCCACTAAGGGCTGCTCGTTACTTACGCGGTTGCAGTCCGTTTGCGACCTTTGATTTAAATTCCGAGGAAGACACTCCTAGCAGTGTTGAAACCCGAATAATTCATTAGAAATAGTGACCGAGTGCTATTTTCTTTCAATTTTAACTATTCACGGTCTATGAACGTGCAGCCATGTCTTTATATTTGCTTACAGATAACATAGGGCCAAAGGCGTTACGAAACACAAGAATAAATTTTGACTATAAACGGAACAAAATAAATCTGTAACTTCTGTAAACACGTAGACTCACTCGGGAGATTGAAAAAACAACGAAGGTCTCAGTGAATTCTGTAATGGTTTTTCACTGGTAACACAGAGAAAATTACCGTTGAAGAACATGCTGCTCACAGCTGGTCACTGTATTCGGTAAAATGGCTGACGACGATGGGCAAACAATCAGCGGTGCTCTTGCTCAAACGAACACCGCGATATTTGGCTGGTGTTCTTTTGGGAAAGCTGGAGAGTTGGATTCTCGCTCCTTTTGAATTTGAGACATGTGTCGTAATCGTCTCGACCAGTGGTAAGTACAGACGCCAGACTCATGATAGATATCGATGCATTTCGAAGAAAAGAACAGATATAGGACTCACACTTTGCGAAAAGAGGTTCAGTTTCCACTCCGGATGTCAGGAGAATATACAGTGCGCTAAAATTAAAACGGGAAACATTCCGTGGGTGGACGGGGTGGAAGCGACGATTCATCCTCGTACTCACAGAACTCATGGAGGATGCGAGCTGTGTGGTCTGATGCCGTGTTCGCTTGCAACACAGCGTCACCATTGGATAACAAACATTGTACCGTGGGCTGGACCTGATCGTCCAAATTGATACATAATTCTTGGCAGTAATGCGAGCTTTCAGGGTAGTCATGTGACCAATGGAAAATCACCATATTATCGGCCAAATCATCACCGAATCCCAGACACGTTTCACTCTTGGGACGTAAACCCGTCCAGAAGTTAGAAATTGTGTGCAACAAGACCCACCGGACTAAATGACATTCTCCCACTGCTCCTTAGTCGAGGTTTCGGCACAACGTTTTCCTGTTACGTCACTGCTGCGTGGTTTTGGTATTCCAACTCGCCTAGCAATTTCCTGCTTCGCGTTGTCTCGGTGCTGTCAGTGTTCTAGAGTGCGGCATTTAGTTCGGTTGGTTGGTTGGGGGGAGGGAATGAAACAGCGAGATCATTGGTCCCATTGACTTGGGAAACTATGGGGAAGGAAATCGGCCGTGACCTTTCAAAGGAACCATCTTGGCATTTGCCTGAAGCGATTTAGGGAAATCGTGGGAAACCTAAATCAGGATGGCTGGACGCGGGTTTCAACCGTCGTTCTCCCGAAAGCGAGTCCAGTGTGCTGATCACTGCGCTACCTCGCTCGGTATTTAGTTCGGCAGTGACCTTTACAGCTGTCCTCTCCTCGCTTTTGGTCACGATCGGTCAACACATACTTCCGTCGGCGTTGTGACTTACCGGACGATGTTTCTTCGCTTTTCCTGTATGCAGTACAAGTCTTGCATATGATACCACTTGCAATGCCAGACACTTCTGCTCTCTTGGTTACGGAAGCACCCGCCATACGTTCAACAATTCAGAGTGTTTCAAAAGGGACTTCACAACTTTAAAAATTCATATAAATTTATTGAAAGAAGGCGCTGAGCTGGGCTTACTGTTATTTTGTAGGAAAACACATCAAGTTTTGAAACTACCTGGCAGATTAAAACTGTGTGCCGGACCGAGACTCGAACTCGGGACCTTTGCCTTTCGCGGGCAAGTGCTCTACCAACTTTTTTTTTTCTTCAGTTTTGTTTGTTGTGTTTGGTCATCGCGGACGTCACGTGACATCCGTTGAAGTTCGTTTGTTGATCCTTCCACTCAGTTTTTTATCACAGTGTCCAACCAGCTCTCTGACCGAGCACGCTGAGCTACCATGCCGGCACCCCCTGAGTTACCCAAGCACGACTCACGCCCCGTCTTCACAGCTTTACTTCTGCCAGTACCTCGTCTCCTACCTTCCAAACTTTACAGAAGCTCTCCTGCGAACCTTGCAGAACTAGCACTCCTGAAAGAGAGGATATTGCGGAGACATGGCTTAGACGCAGCATATGGGATGTTTCCAGAATGAGATTTTCACTCAGCAGCGGAGTGTGCGCTGATATGAACCTTCGTGGCAGATTAAAACTGCGTGCCGGACCGAGACTCGAACTCGGGACCTTTGCCTTTCGCGGGCAAGTGCTCTCTAACTGAGCTACCCAAGCACGACCCACTGGCAGAAGTAAAGCTGTAAAGACGGGGCGTGAGCTCAGGGCGTGAGCTCAGGGCGTGAGCTCAGTTGGACGCCGCCACGGTAGCTCAGCGTGTTCGGTCAGAGGGTTAGCTACCCTCTGTAATAAAAAAACTGAGTGAACGGATCAACGAACAACCTGAACTGGTGTCATGAGACGTCCGCCCCGAGCATATACAACGAACAAAATGAGATCAACAAAGAATTTTAAAAAAAGTTGGTAGAGCACTTGCCCGCGAAAGGCAAAGGTCGCGAGGTCGAGTCTCGGTCCGGCACACAGTTTTAATCTGCCAGGAAGTTTCATATCAGCACACACTCCGCTGCAGCGTGAAAATCTCATTCTGGAAACATCAAGTTTCTTGTTACTTTAAACTAAATGTTGTATCTGGCTTCCATTCGTTATCCTGCACACATCTCATCGGAAGTCAATTTCTTCCCAAACTCGCTACAGCACTGCAGGTGTAGCTTGCTCAGTGGCGGCATAAATTCTTGCTCTAAGTTCAGACAGGGAAGCCGGCACAAGAGGTACAAACACGATATCCTTTATGAATCCACATAAAAAAAAATCGAGTGGTGCCAGATCTGCGGAATGTGGGGGCATGCACTTGGCGTATCACGGGCATTCCATTGGCCTGGAAAGCAGTCACTGAGAAAATCCTGGTAGTGGGGTGGTGCATCATCTTGCATGAAGTAAACATTTCGTTCCTGGTCATCCTCATTTATGGTTCTATCACGGAAAAAGGGGCCGTACACTTTGTACTTGCTCAATGGGCAAAAAACGTTCAGTTTAGGCTACCATGAACATTTTGCAATGTTTGATGTGGATTTTCACTACTCCAAATCCTACAGTTATGTGTGTTCTTCAAACCATTCTTCAAACCGAAACACACAGCTAGCACGCTCGGGTCCAGTGACCACAATTGACACTTGCAACATATTGAACATTGCACAGCTGCCATTCGCGGTCAAATGCAACAGCGAATCCTGTTGGCTTTGTTAGCATCTGCACTCATGTTCGAGCATGTATTTCTCAAAGTGTTTCCATATTTTTGCCCAACAGCTGTAGATGTTTAGATATAACGTTTGCAATAGTGCGGCTAAAACGTTTTACGAAGAAGTGCGTGCTAATGGCCCCAAGGAATCTGAAGCTGATGCAGAACGATTTTACTGCTGTCAACATATATTTAGCTTAAGGGCCACGATGATAATATACGAGAAATTAAAGGTCATATGGAGGTATGTAGGCAGTCGCTGTATTTTTGAGTGGAACAGGAAAGGAAGTGACTAGCGCAACCTCCACTACGCACCGTTCGGTCGTTTCAGGAGTATGTATGTAGATGAAGAAGTAGGAAAGATATAGACCTATAGCAAGAATGACAGTGGGTGAGGAGAATCTGAAAACTGTAGAAAGTTTCAAGTGCCTGGGATACAGGAAAACGGCAGCAATCACCATGAGATAAGTAAATGGACAAGGCAAGGCGACTGCTTTGAGGGAACTGGGAGAAAATGATACGGAACAAAGAAATCCTTCAGAGAAAGAAGGTGATACACCGAACATATTATATACGAGTTCTTTTGTACGCTGCAGAAACATGGGTTATGAATGACAGGACAAAAGATAAAGAATGAAAAGCAGATTTTGAGGAGTCAGATGGACATAACAAAACTGAAAAAAAAATGAGAAATTGGAAGGGTTGGAGTGATAACATTTGAGTATTCTCTACAAGAGAAGATTGAAGGTTAAAGGTAAAATGATATCAGCATTTGCAGATTAACTCAGTGAAGATGGGTGGCAAGGACAAGTGGCTGGAAGGAGTTGAAGAAAACAACTGGAAAAAGGAGAAGATTTAACCAGAGTAGCAACTGAGAGATGCTGTGAATACCGGAGGAAATGGAGAGATTTCTCTTCAAAGCAGACCCTGCTAGTGAAGGGAGCCGTGCAAGATGATGATGACGATGATGAATGGTGTGTTGTCATATTAGTTTAGGATTTTATACAAAGCACACAGTGTATAGAAGTCTTACCTCGCTACACTCTTGATGAGAGTATCCGTGTTCACCGTAGGAGGCATGACCCATTATTAAGGAATACAAGGAACCAATCAGCGATTGCATGAAGTAGAAAATCGAAAGCATACTTGTATGAAGAAGTTCGTTTCTTTAAGATACAGTTCATTGTTTCGTTTCGCCGACCGAAATGCCCAACTCATTGCCACATTATAGTCGTATTCGGGAGTCGCGAAAGTAAATTTCCATACGTCCATCAAGAGTTAAGTTTCCTGTGGTAACTGTAAACAAATTCAGATAAATCCCATGGTAGTTCGATTGATGAGTCGATTTTCCCCATCCACGTGCAACTGAGCAATAGCTTCTTCTCCGATCAGAATGCCATGGAAGGTAACTTAAACCGTAACCTACCGTATTTTTCTTTCATGTCAACACTTTTTCCCCTTTTTTTAACATAATGAGTGGATCTATTAATTCAGATATGTTGATCTCTGCAAGTTGTAACATCCCTATTTGTCTGCCGCTAAATATGGTGTGGATTACATACTGTTCAAAGTATAAACAGTACATTCTAAAGCTTCTAAAGTAGATCAAATGCACTTTGGACAGCTGGTTAACCATTTCTGCTCTTCAAAATACTATTATTAATATTTGACTTCCACAATTTTACCCTTGTACAGAGACTTTGATCCATGGCTTATCAGATATTGAAATACGTGGCAAAAATATCGTTAGAGGTACCACTACCACTTCATAGCGAAGGCGATACCATAACACTTACTACCAAGTAAGTATGTAGGATCAAAATTTATAGGGTGAAGGCAAGCAAGTGAACACGAAAACTAAATGTATGCCAGGCCTCAAATTACCAGAAATGATCACTCCACGAAGAGATGAGCAGTTGGCCTATATGTTCGCTCTATCGCTCTAGAGAAATCCTTTTGATTTTTATCAGTAGAGTCAATTAAAAGAATTAGTCTGTGAAAATGACACGGAGATATTTCCAACGTTACCTGTAACTTGTGGGCAGTTTGGAGATATTTAAAAGCGTAACGCAATTTATGTCCTCATGAGTTAATGTGTGACTCTGTGCAGAGGCAAGAGGCTAACTTGGTCATTTGAGTTTGGGTTCACGACTTGTGGAAGAGTCCCATTAGGTGACGACTGCAAACAGAAAATATGCAACCTTACAGTATTGTATCAGTAACAACTCCAGATGAAACGTTTCCCGACATTTGTTCCTTTATTTTCGTCTAAGGAAACAGATCCTGAAATTTGTCCAATTTTGTAAAATTTTTGTTTAACTACAATGCTATAAATTCCTCGGAGAAACTTATATGATCATGTTGTATGTATGCGTCGTGTTTCGCCTCTGTGTCTGCCGTATAATTATCAGAGTTTATTTTGTGATAACGCAGTAGGTTCATGACTACCTACGAAGCTGCTGTTAATTCACGGAAAATTAGTGGCACAAACTTCGTGTCTGTAGCTCTTAGCGCGAAATCCTACTTCACTCTTTCGATAGCACAAGAAGTGTACATCTCTCGACAAAGTCGCTAGGAATTTGTCCCGTCTGTCTTGAGACTAATTAAGCCTGCAGCATTTGCACAATGAGGGGTAGCGTGCTGGGGTGGAATAGAACAAGCAACAGGAAAAAATTGGGAATATAGCACAGCAGCGAAACTCACTGTCACAATAAAAGACTTAGTCACCCTTGCGTGGAATGTTTGTGAGCAAAATTATTGATCACTGTTCTTTCTCTATGTAGAAACTTAGATGCTCTTTGTTGATGAGTCTCTCTTAGGTAATTAATAAGTGACTCGCATATTACATAACAGTGCAGTACGTTTTTCAATTAGTGCTCCTACAACACTAGTGTTCCTACAACACTAAACTACCAGTATGAAGTTGTTTGGCATTATCAGCATCAGTTTTTTCTTCGTGGCATACAGATTTCGTATCTGATTTTATTATTTTCAGTTTCTGAAGAAAATTAAGGATACCCTCAATCTGAAGGTTGGTTTTAACACCGTAGTGCTTCACTAAGGTCAGGTGAATTGGAGATGATAGGTCCTTTCAGTCTTCTGGAATTTGTATTGACTTACTCAGCGAGTTATAGAGAGACGTACTGCTTCACGTCGTCTCCGAAACAGGGCACAACGTAACATTTTCAACATTAATAAAACATTTCCGCATGTGAAATAAGTGATAAGTGATGCGAAAAATATTTTGAGCATATTATACACTTTTTAAAGGGTTGGTATTTACTTTCCTATTCTTACACGTCTACTCGTAAGCCACTTCTCAGGTCTTGATTTTAGAAACATGTGAAACAGCTCTTATTTGAACAAGTGAATTTAGTTACAGGAATACATATAAATGCGAGCTGTAAGGAATGAATAGTAATGAATGTTAACGTTACTTCATACTTAATTATCAATTGTCCATTTATGTCTGCAATGAAGCATCTGGTAGAAGAGGCTTTCCAGGATATTGAAGAATCTGAACACCGTAGTTCGGAGTGTACCGAATAACAGGAGAGGTAACAGTGTAGCAGAGGTTTCAAGAGGTCTATGATATAGATCCTCCTTTGATACCAGCTATATGGAAGCTCTATGCCTGAATATCGGGACATTGCTTGGAGAAAACGAGTCGTGCTTGTGAGGTTTGTCAACGGAGACTACACTATTAGAACACCCTGCTTGAAAGCAACGAAAGAGAATTCTACTTTCCATCCTGGATGTTATAAAATCACTGTTATGTAACCAGGTGAACATTTCCCGTACATACTCCTATATTCGTCAGTTCGTACCGTCACCCTTTACTGATGTATACATATCTTCGTCTGTCTTTTTAATACGTAACTGTCGTAGTAAACACGAGCGAGAACAACGTGCCATACTTGTCAAAGCTTCAAAGTAACATTTCTGTTGCAGTGGCAGACGTACACAAACTTAAAACACGTAATACATTGAACAGAACATTGTTCTAACCGGGTTCATTTGACACCGTCCAGTTTACAGTAAGCTGTTCAGAGATATACTGACAAACTGTCTCCAGTGTTCAGCTGCTCGCAACTATCGGTATGTGCTGGAATCACGGTGCTTTACTGTGTCTTTTGTCGATATTAAAATTATCATCGTACATGTATTCCACCTCGTACTCTCTAAAACGGTCATGCTTACGTCAAGTCAAAACTAAAAAATAAAAATTTTCACTTAATGAGATGTAAAATTTCTACAAACTTGACGCGGTTGTAACTGTCATGTGATAAAACACATGTAATTTAAGACTGTCTGGGAGCTTATTTGCACCCTATAAACCACTTTATTTCATCGAATACTCGGCCAAATTTCCGTAAAAATTTCATGTTACTTAATACCGTTTTTAGGGTTCTGTACCTCAATCGATACTAGCAGATCCCTTACAGGATCACTTTTTTTCTCCTTTCGTCTGTCTGTCCGTCCGACTGTTAATAACCCTTTTCCTCAGGAACAAGCAGTCGTATCAAGTCCAAGTTAACGTCACACAATAAAGTCTACAGTCCTTTGATGATGTAAGGAACGGAAGCTTCTAAGTCAAAGCTATAAAAAGATACGGCCATTTATTGAGACTCGGAAACTCATCAAAACCTATAGGGTACTTTCGGTTGACCTGGAATCCAAAAATTGTAAATTTTTATTGTAATACAAAAATTGTTGTTATCTGTCTGTCCGTCCGTTTATCTGTTAAGACCCTATTTTTTCATGAACGGGTTGAGGTATCACATAGAAATTCAGGTCACATATTAAGGTCTATATTCCCCTGACGATGTAACAAATATAAGCTTCTACGTGAATGTAAACAAAAGATACTTTCATTTCTGTCACGTATTTTGATACTCGGAGACTCACTCATCAAAAATTGCAGGGGAGTCGTTCACCTATAATAATGAAATTTGGCAACAAGCGCAGTGAAAGTAAAGGAAATAACACGTAAATTTCAAATTTTAATTATATAACACAAAAAAAAATTTGTTTTGTATTTTGTTGTCTGACTCTGTCCGTCTGTTAAAACCCGTTTTCCTCAGGAACGGGTAAGTGAATCAAGTTTAAATATATATCACGTACTAAGTTCTACGGACCCTTGGCGGTTCAAACAATTTAACCCTCAAAAACTATAGGGACGCCGGCCGGAGTAGCTGAGCCGTTCTAGGCGCTACAGTCTGGAACCGCGCGACCGCTACGGTCGCGGGTTCGAATCCTGCCTCGGGCATGGATGTGTGTGATGTCCTTAGGTTAGTCAGGTTTAAGTAGTTCTAAGTTCTAGGGGACTGATGACCTTAGCAGTTAAGTCCCATAGTGCTCAGAGCCGTTTGAACCTATAGGGAACTTTCCGTTGACGTAGGATCATAAAATTTGGCAAGAAGTGAGGTTTCGCAGTACAAATAAAGGAAAAATCCGAAAATTGTTAATTTGTAATTATATCGCACGGAAATGAGATTTTTTGTCATTTGTTATTCGACTGCCTGCTAAGACCCCATTGTCTCAGGAATGGGTAGATGTACATCTTGCCCGTATTGATATCGATAAAGGGCAGAAATCGAGATACTCTGGACACATGAACTATTTCATTTTTTTTTTTTTGTGTGTGTGTGTGTGTGTAACTACTCTGCTCTCTTTTAGCATGCGTTAAATTTCCATTTGCTCGCATGCACTCATAACTCTTCTTTTCTTGGTTGTATGCGATATTTGTAGGGCTTTGGTAACCTCTTCTTCTTTTACATATTTGAGAGCTGAATACCGTAAACTTTTCTACAGTGTAAACAAACACCAATAAAAATGTTGACTCAGTTAACTACCATGAGAATGCACTAGAGAAATTACATAAGAGTAGTAAAAAAAGATAAAAAAGAAACACTGAGCTTTGTAGGGACGCGCTGTCCAGTTGTGAAAATTTTACACTTTCCATGGCTTTACAAAATCTTGTTGAATGGAAAGAAAAGACGATTATTTTAGTCCTCTCACTGGCATCCGAGTCGTAGAAATATCTTGTTGACACAGACATAATGTTTCAGTCTGCCATAAAAAATCCATAATTACCGTATTGTTAATGCTCGTAGACTGAATAATTTTTTAGTCTTTGGTATGAGACAATTACGCTTTCGCTCATGTTTGATACTTATCCTGCCCATTCCTATAGGACACTATGTATCAAGAGCGATGAAAACCAGGCGATTTTGATGAGCCCATGTACAATGCTACGTTATTGTATTCGATGAGGCGAGGAGGTTGGTTGAAATTCCATGCGGGCACATAGACTGTTTTCCTCGATTTCAATAAATAAGCTCGTCGTTGATTCTATTTGATCAAATTCTCATGAGTTTTTACTGTTCTTTCGAAGGGTATATATAAACTGCATGATGGCTTTCCTTTCTTCGCACTAGAGTTCCCTAAGCGAAATTTTTCATTCATAGGATTCGAACCGGAAGCTGCTTCACCGCGACAGATGGAGCTCAGTCACAGAGTCGGATAGCTACTGGACTCATAAATTTATATATTCCTTCGTGTTAGTCTGATGTTGATATTTGGGGAGGTACAAGTTAAAATGATATAATCTGTAACAGAAAAACAGGTTGTACAGAAATGGCACGAATCATTTCCTTTGTGGGGAAAAAATATTGTGATAGGCTATGGACATTATGCTCACAGTGAGGTGTACTGAGGTGACAGAAGCCACGGGATACCTCTTAATATCGTGTCGGATCTCCTTTTGCCCGGCTTACTGCAGCAAATCGACGTTGCATGGACTCAACAGGTCATTGGAACTCCCCTGCAGAAATATTGAGCCATCCTACCTTTATAGCCGTTCACAATTGCGAAAGTGTTGCCAGCGCACAATTTTGTACACGAACTGACCTATCGATTATGTCCCATAAATGTTCGATGGGATTTATATCGGGAGGTATGGGTCGCCAAATTATTCGCTCGAACTGTCCAGAATGTTCTTCAAACCAGTAGCGAATAATTGTGAGCCGGTGACATGGCACATTGTTAAAAAAGAATTGAACTGTTGTTTGGAAACATGAAGTGCATGCATGGCTGGAAATGGTCTCCAAGTAGCCAAACGTAACCATTTCTAATTGATGATTTATGCAGTGTGGCCAGAGGATCCGTTCCATTCCATGTAAACGCAGCCCACACCATTATGGAGACAGAGTGCCTTGTTGACAACTTGGGTCCACGGCTTCGGGGGGCCTGCGCCACATTCGAACCCTACCACCATCTCTTACCAATTGGAATCTGGGGTCATCCGACCAGACCAACGAGAGGCACTGCAGGGGATGTCGTGCTGTTGGTAAAGACACTCATGTCGGTCGTCTGACTTTGAAAAGCCAGATTTCGCCACACTGTCCTAACGGATACGTCCCACATTGATTTCTGTGGTTATTTCACACAGTAGTTATTGTCTGTTAGCACTCACAACTCTACGGAAACGCCGCTGCCATTGGTCGTTAAGTGAAGGACGTCGGCCACTGTGTTGTCCGTGGTGAGAGGTAATGCCTGAAATTTGGTGTTTTCGGTACACTCTTGACAATGCAGATGGAATGTCCCATGCGCCTAGTTCAAACCACCAACCCGCGTTCAAAGTCTATTAATTCCCGTCGTGCGGCCGTAACCAAGTCGGACACCTTTTCACATGAATCACCTGGGTACGAATGACAACTCTTCCAAAGCACTTTTATACCTTGTGTACGCAACACCACCGCCATCTGTATATGTGCATATCGCTATACCATGACTGTATCACCTCAGTGTAGTTGCTGACGTGTTTCTAAAGCGAATTCATAATTGCAGTGTCGCCATCACTACAATTACTTAGCAGAATACGATGATGATTTAGTATTTGTACACAACCATTTACAGTCGAAGAAAAAAGCAATAATACAATGACAATAGCAGAATGCCAAATAAGTGGAAACCACAGCACAGTGTAGTTCGCATATATTACTATTTTATCGAAACCTATTTACTCTTGTTGGCAACGGAGCTTTAGTAACAACACCGTTCAAGTAACTGTTAAAGTCCGAATACGGTAAACGTTTACAGTTTGACGTTTAAATGTTTTGTAGTGATTATCACTCTGTCGTTGCTCCTAAGACGAATGTGTTGAGAGGTTCTCGAAAGCTGACAGAATGTTAGCAGTCCCCTGTAGCGATGACGAGACCCCTCAACTTGAATCGAGAACAAATGCACCTAATACGAAATTTGAACTTGTTATCTTACGACAGATGTGTCCTATTTTCCCAACGATGGCCTTTGGAGCTTTGCAACATGGATTCCGAAGTCGTAGCTACTCTGTTTTCTACTTTCACCCGTGTTTTCGTACTTTTCAGTGCTAGATTGTAATGTAATACTCAAGGGTGCTTTATCTAAACACAGAGACAATTAACTTCTGCAGTTGTGGTGTTCACTAGATCGAGACTGTTTCTTTTCTGTTCTGATATTTTTTACTGAAGTCTTCTGTCACATTTGCATTGTAAAGATTACCGTTTCATTCAAATATTGACCATCTTGAAATCAATTAAAACGAATAAGAACATGTTAAGTTTGATCTTACAGAACTGACCTAGAACACACGATACACGCAACAGTTTATACGATACCCACTGTACTTCCGGAGCAACTCAGCTGTTTTAAGTGTAGTCCACAGCCTCCACGAGTCACTAGTGCGCAGGGGCTGGATAAAAATTTGAGCACACGGCGATACATACATGCTTGAACTTACATGCACGCCTGCAGCTTGCGTTGTTGTTTTTGACCGCGAACGACGCCCGTGCAGTGCCCTCAAAATGTTGCAAGTGTCAGCCGGGGCCAGAATTGTATTCTGTGTAGTTGTGAGTGCATTATGTCGGAGTTAAGCGAATTCGAATGTATGCAGATTGTGCCTGTATAGTAGGTGCTTCGGCAATCAAGGTAGCCGAAGTGTTCCCTGTTTCAACAGGCACCCTATCGGAGATTTATGCCGCATACAGGTAAAGCGGAAAAACATCATGCGGATGAAGGGTTGTGTTGGGTGATCGTGACAAACGATCATTGACGACGTCTGTGACGAAAAATTTACACTGTTCTGTTTAGGAACTACAACGGTATTACCGTCTCTTACTTCCCATACTCAATACATTTATGCGGTCTCACATCTATTCATTTAACTGTTTAATACTCTCTAACGTAACATTGTCCCCTACTTCGCGGAACTGACGAGTGAGATGTTTCAGGGGTATTAGAGTAGATAATATCCCTGTTTCGTTTGCCAGCGAAAGTGAGGGCTAAGTGGTAGAGGAGGAGAAAATTTGTTAGGTACATCTGCTTCATCACTGTCATCAGTGATGTGATGATTTCACTCATCAACTTTCTTAGTAAACTTCTCTCTTGTCTCATATTCTAGAACACTTTGCAAAAGACAGTAAACTGAGGAGATTCAGTTATGAATCATTATCATGGAAGCTATCAGAAAATCTGAGCTTAATTTACAACTTGATTCGAACACAATAATGTGACTAAAATTTACAAATAGTGTGTTTATATTTGGGTCTTTCTTACTCCTCGATATATGTCGTCGTTACTTGAGATATGATGTTTTTCTGACGCTCATTATAATGTGTCATGAAGTAACAGAAGTATCAAAATTGTGCCTCTAATTGGTATTGGAAATGAAAGAATCGCGACAGATCTGAGAAAGTAAATAGATCACTAAAGTCAATACTTCGGCTTGATTCAGCTGTAGCTCCATTACTTTGTCCTGTCTGTTAAGCATCACGTGGAACCTGAATTAAAAAGAATAGGCACCTTGTCCATGGATTTTGATAGCCCTCTGTTATTCTATGATACAGGCGTGACTTTATACAAAAGCCCTTTCCGGAGGCCCGTGTGTTCCTAGAAGAGGTATAGCGAGTTTCCATTGTAGTTGTCTGGATATGCATGTACTCTCAATATTTTTCTCCGTTTATTTCAAAAGATTCTTTCGTGTCTAAATTAAATTCAGGATACAACCAAAGCAAAATCTGTAACTCTTCACACAAATAGGCTACTCTACAACTTTATGTATCTGTTTAAGAACTAGCAGATTACAAACAGTTTTCTATTAACAGGGATCCATTAGAAACTAACGAGGGCATACCAAGACAAAAGTTCATGTAGGGACGAAGTTTCAGTATTTACAGATATTTATGTATGTCACTGGACACAAAGGAAAACACAGTGGTCATTTTCCTGTGTGCTTTAGTTAACAGTTAGTCGCCATCATAGGTAGCACGGAATCACAAACTCTCAGTGATAAATCAAAAATAATCTTTCTGCGAACAACCGTTCAATTTCGTATGCACTTATCAGAGTGCACTGATAAAATGAAATTTCTGAAACTCTTCAGGAACTAACACACTAACCGGGGTCAGGGATTTTCTCTGCCACGTGATAACTGGGTGTTGTGTGATGTCCTTAGGTTAGTAAGGTTTAAGTAGTTCTACGTTCTAGGTGACTGATGACCATAGATGTTAAGTCCCATAGTGCTCAGAGCCATTTGAACCACTTTTTTTAACACACTAACGGCGAGACGCTTTTGATGATACTTCCGACAGTTTAGAGACATGTCTGTCATTGGCAGAACAATTGTGTACGTCTGAGGAATAAAATTATTTGATATCTCGCAGAAGCACATAAAAATATCACTCTTACATTAGACCTACTATTAAGGACATATTCTTTCTGACAAAACTTACTTCCAAAGGATTCGATATTAGGAAGTCTCAATAAAAATTTAAGTTTTGCATAGTTGCTGTATGTCACTTAAGGCGAATTCGGAATGGTTATTCTGATTTTTTCGAATGTACAGGGTGGTCAAAACAGTCTGAAAAGCTTTTAAGGGTGTTGCAGTGTATTGTGTTGAGGAATAAATGTTAAGGAAAAATTTGATACGTTGCACCGCTTCCGAGCTAATTAGCATTGAAGGTAGCCAATCAGGCCGTGGCGCGAGCACATTCAAGCAGCCCACCAGATACAGTCAGTTGTTCTCATAGCGTAGATGACAGAGCACGAGACCACTCCGTCTTTGGCTCGGGTTCGATCCTTATTACTGTCCCAGGTCCAGTTTTTGTCTCGCTCTCTTGTTCAGCTTTAGGAAACCAAACGATAAGCATGTTTGGCGACACCGTCTCCAGGGAGCAGCTTGAATTTGCGCGCGAGGCGGTCTGGTTGGCAAACCTCAAGGCTAATTAACTCGGAAACGGGGCAGTGTTTCGAATTTTATCCCCAGTAATTATTTCTTAGCACAACCTACCGAGAAACACCCTTACAACGTTCTCACACTGTTTCCGACCATCCTGTTCCAGCTGAGCTATTGTTTGTGAGGTAACTGTTGTCATTCTTGTGTGTGTGTGTGTGTGCGTGTGCGTGTGCGTGTGTGTGTGTGTGTGTGTGTGTGTGTGTGTGTGTGTTGGATGGTCGAGAGGAGGAAATAAGTTCTTTCTTCTTAGTACCAGCACCTGTTTGGGTGAGCACCTTCATTTGCCTCGCACACTGCCCCACAGGTTGCCAAGAGTGCGAGGCCATGTGCCAAATCAATTTGTAGTTGTGAAATACTAAGAAAAGAATGAAAGAAAATTCAGCTGATCTTCATATCGAAGTCCATCCAGTGAAGTTACACAATGAGGCTCGATACGTTTTGTTTACCACTGAACAACAAAATATATTTTTATTACTTTGAGATCACAGAATACCAAATAAAGTTTTCTCCTGCGATTATCCTAATACATTCATAGTTACTCACATGCTACTCCTATATCTAAACATCTGTAGTGGCAAATACTTCCTATAAGTAACTCAATTGCTAATAAACGTCAACACGGTGCTTATCTATATGATGGGTAATGCTTTGAGCTTGATTTAGGAATAATCCCTCTTGCTCTTATACAGCATCCATCTCGCAAACGCTATAGACTTGTGTTCCTGCCCATTTCATCTTCCATAGCACTGTCCCATTTCATCTTCCAGAGCATTTCACTGAGTCCGCAACAGAAACTGTCCGTCGTAAGATTAAACGGCTGCGCAAGATCACGATGAGCTAAAACTCATGCATTGCCTAAGTCCTCCTTGATCCTACGAAACTCCTGTTCAATAGCTCTATCCACTTACAAGAAACGTTCTTCCTGGAGAGGGCTGATGGCTCAAATGGCTCTTAGCACTATGGGACTTAACTTCTGAGGTCATCAGTCCCCTAGAACTTAGAACTACTTAAACCTAACTAACCTAAGTACATCACACACGTCCATGCGCGAGGCAGGATTCGAACCTGCGACCGCAGCGGTCGCGCGGTTCCAGACTGTAGCGCCTAGAACCGCTCGGCCACCCCGGCTGGCGCGAGGGCTGATAATCTGCCTGTAGGATCCCACTATTCCCGTAAAATAACATACCTGAAGTACAGTGAAGGTTACTTAAATGTAGCATACTGCACTGAATTTGTTGGGATCGGACATTATTCCCTCTCAACAGATTATGTCACCGAAAACTTTCGTACGCCTTCGCCCAGATACAAACTGTTGTTAGTCCACAATCACTGCTCTATCTTCCATTTCTTGTGATACCTGTCCTAGTAGTGTTCCATACAGTGAAGTTACACAATGAGGCTCGATACGTTTTGTTTACCACACATTTTGTGTGGAGTTAGTTATGTCCTATATTCAGGTGATGACCTTACTTTCTAGGCTGAGACCCAACACATCTTCCATAACTCTTACAAGTGGCGCAAGTGGTAACCTCGTAAACTGGTAAGACCTTTCTCCTCCAGAAAAGCTGTGCGTTGTCAGAAAGCCTATGTTAACTTATTCTTCCAATACCCAGATGTAATATCGAGACTAATTAGCATTTGTCCCCTGTGAAATCTCTTAAGACTTCATCTATTAATTCTGGCCGGTTTCTGTCCTCCCCCACGATTTGATTCAGCTTCCGAAATTCGAGAGCTAACCGCATTGTTTCATCGTTCTTGAAAGTAGTCACCATGAGGTTACTGTAGCGGCTTATTGTTGGCTCTGTGACGTATCCATACAGCATGCATTGGACTTCCTTAGCCACCGCCTCCCTCTTTTCTGGTGGGATTGGGTATCGTTTAATGGAGAAAGTCAAGTTAAGTTTCACTTTAAATTCAAAATAAAATTGTCTTATTTCATCCAGATGTGGTGAAAACACATGTCGGTAACGGTACAGCAATTTGCTTAACCGGTATTTCTCCTCGGGTAATATCTTCATTAGTTCTGCCACATTTGCTTGAATTACATACATTGCCCGTTTGCTTGGAAGACACTCCTATCCCAAGCACCTTCGTTGTTACGCAAATGGTGCAGAAGTCTGAGGGAGAAACTTGCTCTCCATGCAGATTCCCAGGCATTCTGCATGACCATTCGTGTAGGGTACTGATACAGAGTGACATGCAATGGAACGGAATCAGGGTGAGGATGGAGGGAGAAGTGTGGAGGCACTTCCCCACTGAACGTGGAATATTCAAGGGACCTGCAAACGTTGCCCTCAGATTGCTTTTATCGGCTATCTGTATCAACTTAAAACTACCAATGGGCTACAAGAGCTTAGAATTTATGTCCAAAAGAAGCCTCAATCAATCGCCTTGGTAGACTGGTCCTGGTATCCTTAAATCGAACAGGGAATTGTGCTTCTATGCATTCAATGGCTGAGCCTACAAGACAATGCGAAGTGGGAATGCGTATTACTGAGCTGCCCACGAGTCTGAGAGACTCAAGGAGCAAGGTTCTCTTTAGAAAGAAGCTACAACAAAGGGCTGATTTGTCCAGTGGAGTATAAAACGTTGTCCGAGTGCGAAGAAGACCGAATCAGCAGGCTGCAGATGGGACACGTTCGTGACCACCTGTCGTTCTTCTGCATGATTTTAAGTTGCACTAGAAGTGCCTATAAATATTACTGAGGTGACAAATGTCATGGATACCCCCTAATAGCGTGTTGGACCTCCTTTTGCCCCGCAAAGTGCAGCAACTCGACGTGGCATGGACTCATTAAGTTGGAAGTCCACTGCAGAAATATTGAGCCATGCTGCCTCTGTCTGTATATACGTCCATAATTGCGAAAGTGTTGCAGTACATGAATTTGTGAACAACTGACTTCTCTGTCTCACGTCGGGCGATCTAGGTGGGCAAATCATTCGGTCAAACTGTTCAGAATGTTCTTCAAACCAAAGAATTGTAGCCCGGTGACATGGCGCACTACCATCCATAGAAATCCCATCATCTAGCCGAACATAATGATTTACAGTAATGATCGGTTCACTTGGACCAAAGGACCGAGTTCATTCCATGTAAACACAGCCCAAATTATTATGGAGCCACCACTGGCTTGAACAGTGCCTTGTTGGCAACTTGGGTCCACGGCTTTGTGGGGTATGCGCCACTCACGATCCGCACTATCAGTTCTCACCAACTGAAATCGGTGCTCATCTGACCAGGTCACGGTTTTCCAGTCGTCCAGGATCCAGGCGGTATGGTCACGAGCCCAAGAGAGGCGCGTCGATCGACTGCTGCCATAGACAGTTGTTGACATATTTCGCCCCACTATCCTAACGGATACGTTCTTCGTACGTCCTACATTGATTCTGCAGTTATTTCGTGCAGTGTTGCTTGTCTGTTGGCACTGACAACTCTCGGTCGTTAAGTAAGCCAAAAAAAATCGCTGTGCTGCCCATGATGAGAGGTAATACTTCAAATTTGGTATTCTCGGCACGCTCTTGATCTCGGAATATTGACTTTCCTAACAATTTCAGAAATGAAATGCCCCATGCATCTACCGCCAACTACCGTTGTGTGTTCAGAGTCTGTTAATTCCCGAAGTGCGGATGTAACGCCGTCAGAAACGTTTTCACATGAATCACCTGAGTACAAATGACAGCTCCACAATGCATTATCCTTTTATACCTTGTGTACATGACGGTGCCATCATCTGTATAAGTGCATATCGCTATCCCATTACTCGGTGTACAATGCGGCTTAATCACCCAATAATGTTATTTGTTGTTGTGGTCTTCAGTCCTGAAACTGGTTTAATGCAGCTCTCCATGCTACTCTATCCTGTGCAAGCTTCTTCATCTCCCAGTACTTATTGCAACCTACATCCTACTGAATCTGCTTAGTGTACTCATCTCTTGGTCTCCCTCTACGATTTTTCCCTCCACGCTGCCCTCCAATGCTAAATATGTGATCCATTGATGCCTCAGAACATGTCCTACTAAGCGGTCCCTTCTTCTTGTCAAGTTATGCCACAAACTTCTCTTCTCCCCAATTCTATTCAATAACTCCTCATTAGTTATGTGATCCACCCATCTAACCTTCAGCATTCTTCTGTAGCACCACATTTCGAAAGCTTCTATTCTCTTCTTGTCTAAACTATTTATCGCCCGCACTTCACTTCCATACATGGCAACACTCCATACAAATACTTTCGGAAACGAGTTCCTGACATTTAAATCTAAACTCGATGTTAACAAATTTCCCTTCTTCAGAAACGCTTTCCTTGCCATTGCCAGTCTGCATTTTATATCCTCTCTACTTCGACCATCATCAGTTATTTTGCTCCCCAAATAGCAAAACTCCTTTACTACTTTAAGTGTCTCATTTCCTAATCTAATTCCCTCAGCATCACCTGAGTTAATTCGACTACAGTCCATTATCCTCGTTTTGCTTTTGTTGGTGTTCATCTTATATCCTCCTTTCAAGACACTGTCCATTCCGTTCAACTGCTCTTCCAAGTTCTTTGCTGTCTCTGACAGAATTACAATGTCATCGGCGAACCTTAAAGTTTTTATTTCTTATCCATGGATTTTAATACCTACTCCGAATTTTTCTTTTGTTTCCTTTACTGCTTGCTCAATATACAGATTGATTGACATCGGGGAGAGGCCTGTCTCACTCCCTTCCCAACCACTGCTTCCCTTTCATGTCCTTCGACTCTTATAATTGCCATTTGGTTTCTGTACAAATTGTAAATAGCCTTTCTCTCCCTGTATTTTACCCCTGCCACCTTTAGAATTTGAAAGAGAGTATTCCAGTCAACATTATCAAAAGCTTTCTCTAAGTCTACAAATGCTAGAAATGTAGGTTTGCCTTTCCTTAATCTTTCTTCTAAGATAAGTCGTAAAGTCAGTATTGCCTCACGTGTTGCAACAGTTATTTATGTTATTTAGGTCTGAGAACTTGTATTCTGTGTTAACACCAAGCTTCTTGTATGCTTAAACTCCTCACGCTGGCCTTAGCTAATTTGCAGGTGGGGTAGCGTGTTCGCAAGGTGCTGGTAACCAGGCGAGTGTGTTCCACTGAGCAGGTGCATACGTCACCAGCCTACACCTCACGTGACCGACGGCGTTGGGTTTCAGGGTCCTAGCGAGCATTGCAACGACTTCGTCAAGTGCGGGGACGGCCTGCGGTGCAACTGCGGCCGCTGCACCGGCTGCTCGATGCACACGCTCCAGTGCTACTCCGACTTCAGCACCCCGACCACCTGTCCATAGGCGGCGCGGCGTGGCGCGGCGCGGCGTCTTCTCCGGCTGGCATCAGTATTACAGGGGGCGCCGGCGGTGACACAGCCCACCCCTCGCCGACGCCCCTGCTTCGTTCCTGTTTTGTCACGCGATCTCAATCTAGTCTATTTATTTTGTACAGTGCCGTTTGTGTTCTACGAAGTAGACTTGCGTTTTGTCTTTCCCATTTGTTTAAGTTCCAGTAAAAGTGCTGTTTATTTGGTTGCGTCATGTAACTGTCCTGCTGTGTGTATCACATTGATACCCGACTGCCTCTGAATCACTGACTGAATAAAAAATTATATTTTGAAGCAACGAAATCTCCTGCCTTTTTCTTTGCTTCTGGCCTTCTGTTTCTTGTCTTAAAATTCCCCACATCCAGTTTCCTCTATAGATGTTTCCCACTTCTATCATACTGTATCTTATTCTCCCCATGTGGGTACGCTTTCACCCAAAAGTCAAGTACGACAGCCTACAGATTCACAATTCGTAAAATTTTCCAGTCTATTATACCATGACCGAATGGATTTCACATTTAAACCCAATGTTTCGTCCTCATCTGTGGAGGACATTTTCAAGGGGGCTCGTAGCTTCTTTGAGTGCCCGATACACACCCTGGCTCACTACTGACTGCAACAATATTCCGTTTACACGTGCTTCCACACTGTGACATGGCGTCACAGGTTTTGAATATCCGAGCACAATTGGCCACTGCCGATTGCCGTCGTTTGCTGTTGCTATCACCCCATGGTAGATGTAGAAGAAGAAGAAGAAGAAGAAGAAGAAGACGTGTACCAGCCTTCCACCACAGATGATAGCAACAAAAAATGGTTCAAATGGCTCTGAACACTATGGAACTTAACTTCTGAGGTCATCAGTCCCCTAGAACTTAGAACTACTTAAACCTAAGTAACCTAAGGACATCACACACATCCATGCCCGAGGCAGGATTCGAACCTGCGACCGTAGCGGTCTCGCGGTTCCAGACTGTAGCGCCTAGAACCGCTCGGCTACCCCGGCCGGCTGATAGCAACAGCAAAAATGGAAATGCCGTGTGGCTAGGGCCTCCCGTCGGGTAGGCCAGTCGCCTGGTGCAAGTCGTTCGAGTTGACGCCACTTCGGCGACTGGCGTGTCGATGGGGATGAAGTGATGATGACAAGGACAACACAACACCCAGTCCCTGAGCGGAAAAAATCTCCGACCCAGCCGGGAATCGAGCCCGGGCCGCTAGGTATGACATTCCGTCGCGCTGACCACTTTTATTTTCCATTTTGTTCGGTATTGTTCGTTGCGTTTGGTGTGGGCGGACGTCACAAGACAACCGTTCAAGTTGATCGTTGATCACTTTACTCAGTTTTTTTTTATTACAGAGGGTTAGCAGCCCTCTGACTGAACACGCTGAGCTACCGTGTCGGTAAGACTCAGCTACCATAGCAACAGCGAATGACGGCAATCGACAACGTCCAATTACGCTGGGGTACTCACAACAAGTGACGTCATGCCACTGCGCGGAAACACGCATAAACGGAATTTTACTGCAGTCAGTAGCGAGCTAGACTGTGAGTCGAACACTCAAAGAAGCTACGATCCCCCTTGAAAATGTCCACAGATCGGGACGAAACCATGGGTTTAAATGTGAAATCCATTCGGCCACGCCATTATAGCCCGGAACATTAAATTAATTGTGACATTTCCTGCAGAGAAAATTTACATTTTACAGCCTACAGATTATTATCACAATCTAAAACAAATTTCTTCTGAGCAAACGCCTGGGAATAGCACACGCCCATGGTTAATACGCCAGATTATACCACCGTAATACACACGAGAGGCAGTCATAAAATTTAAATTATACCTCGAAAAATAAAGTTACATGATCAATTTTTTTGTTTTCCGTAGGTATACGTCCATATTTTGAATTTCCCCCGGTACAGTACCGTGGTGTGCCACTAGAGAAGCCATAGCAAAGTAATAGTAGAGTCAGAGTAGAGTATCGTGTCATAATTCGTTTTCCGCAACAGCGGAAATGTTGCAGCTATGTCAGGCCAGGCTAGACGATTCAGAAGTCTTTTTAATTGGCCGACAAAGATGAAAGAGTCCATTGCTGCCGAAAACGAATTATGGCAGGATACTCTAGTTTATCAATGAGCTGCACACTTCGTTTTGGCTCCTGAAGCGGCATGCTATGGTACTATAGGGGGGGGGGGGGGGATTTCAGTGCGCTCCAGAACTGCAGACATGCACCTGCAAACAACCACACAAATAACTGAATAACTACAAATTTCTAGACGATAAATAAAAGCTTATGATTAGCCCTGGTAAGTTCTAAGTAACTCATATCCGTAGACATAAAAACTTATACTATTCGTTTTTCCTTAGCTCTTGCCGAGGGCTGTGTCAACACCCGCAGTAAAGAAAGAATATTAAAACACTGTACTTGATAGTTCCTAAAGGATTTCTTCGCACACTCACAATTATATTTAAAATAAAACATGAGGTTTTGGCAGTAGAACTAGACTGCGTTTGCCACTTTGCTTTTACACGATAATCTTCTCGGATGAAGACAATCAAGCAGCAAAGTGTACAAGTTCAACGCATAAACTTCTACTTCCACATCGCCCGATATCCTTACATCATAATTTTGTGGTACACACTACCCATTTTCCCGACAATGCATCAGACTCCAACACTGATACTTGCCTGACCTGGTCACAGTTTTTTTAAACGCACCACTTAGAAATCTAATATCTCCATCAGTACTGTAGGAAGTGAGTTAAACAGCTCCCCCCAGTACAACAATTAACCAACAAGAACAATGGCAGAAGGAATATGATCCTACCTGATCAACAGTTTCTCCCTTCCACATTATATAGACTGCCTTCTCCATTACCTTTTGACGAACAATCAGCTGAGGCCACTTGCTCGCAATCTTTTCTGTCTCGAATCGAGCAAGGTGGCATAGTGATTAAGACACAGGTAGAGGGTTCCAATATAGATTTAGTTTTTCCATGATTTTCCTGAATCAGTTAAGGTGAATGTCAAGATGGTTTCTTTGCATATGACACAGTCGGTTGCCTCCCCCATTCCTTGTCCATTCAAAACCTGTCCTTCATACCTAATAAACTCCTCTTCGATGCGACGTTAAATCCTAATCCTCCTACTCCTCTGCCTTGATGATTCTTCGTCATCTGCCACGGTCACTAATAGATTCAGAAACATTTCTAATCCAGCTGACTTTCTTCAGCCAGAAGCTGCCACCTAAGTGCAGGCAGATCCAGACGATAACGGAAGAGAAATTTTTCGAAGTTTCCTGCTGTATGTGCACCATCAGCTGAGAACGCTGTTATATTTTTTTTTTAATTGCCATACTTTACAGGAGATACTCGAGGGGCGCGAAAGATGCTGGAGGAGAGATGTGTTACCATCAGATCATCTCAGGAACTCTCAGAAGGATGACTCAACACAGATAATTTGTCATCTAGGTTAACAGATCACTGATGGAACCAAGAGACTTTACAGCCAGCTTCCATTAACTTTCGCAATGTTACAGAGACTGGCTTCTACGTACTGGCATCCGACTGCAGGGTGTACTTATGCAAGAGATCAGCACGCCAGCTAAGAAGGTGCAGTGCTGTTGACTAATTTAGTCGTTGTCCTTCTAGATAAATCAGCAGCTGAGCAGTGACCTCTGGATGCCGACTGAAGATTCCGCCATTTTTGTAATTATGTGCTCATGAAATGACTAACGATGTGTGTCGCTCGAATGATCATGCCCATATTAATCGTGTATTAACTATAGTACACATAAATAATACAGGAACTTCAAATTTTTTCTAGGAAAAGAAACATTTTCATCCGCCAACATTGTAGTCACGTGAAACTATTATAAAACTTGTTGTGGAGTGTTGTTTAACCATAGGATCTCTAATATACAGACTCATACAGTCACGGCAATGTCTTCAGTAGCAGCCAACACCACAGTATTGACAAGTCTACCCGACAATGTAGACTAGGAGACTGCAGAAACTGAGCGTTACGTACGTAGCTGATCAATTACATACCACCTGCGTGATACTTTCAGAGCACGCGGTTACATTTCTTCTGAATGCAGATAGACTGTGTTGATGTTCTCATTCTTTGATTGCATAACAGCAAATGTCGGTAGTCTGAGTGCATAACAGACACTGGTCTTTCTAGAACGAGCTTCTTACGGAAAAAAATATTGCCGTAGTCTAGGAACAACATAAGAACAAAATTTTAATCGCCTTGCCACCACCGTCTGAGTTTATGAAGCAAGATTGTGTTACGCTAAAGACTTACAACTCTTATTCTGTAGGGGTAAGATTGGAATCTCCGTTCAGTCATCTAGATTAATGTTTTTAGTTATGCCTAATGAATCACTTAAAGCGAACGCTGGGATGATTCCTTAAAAATTGCTACGGTTGGTTTTCTGCCTCGTTCTTGCTCAAATCGAGCTTGCACTCTATCAGTAATGTAATGATCGTATGGCACTAATGGCCGGGAGTTCCCACCATGTTCGGCTGCCGAGTTGCAAGTCTTCAGACGACGCCACATTAGGTCACGTGCCGGTCGGTAATTATGAAATGATGATAAGGACAGCACAACAGTCCCCGAATGGAGAAAAACCGCAGTACGGCCGGGAATCGAACCCGGGCCCACTGCATGACAGTCAGATGCGCTGACCACTCAGCTAAGGAGGAATGTCCAAGGGAGAGAACTTGTTGGAGAGTTCGGTGCGAAACACCGAGGAGACTGGTGGAGCCATGAAGTATTCTCTTTGCCACTCTATAGAACGCAACACGTAGCTGCTTTCTATCTCTCTCTCCATCCAAATTTGTCTCCGAGACTTTTGGAATTTAGGTTCGTGAATCAGAGGATCAGTAGGTCCTTCTGGAGGAGTAGTTTGCTCAGGCCTCATACAGATTGATGGCGGAGTGATGAGAACATGAGGCCGGCCGATGGTGGCCGAGCGGTTCTAGGCGCTTCAGTCTGGAACCGCGCGACCGCTACGATCGCAGGTTCGAATCCTGCCTCGGGCATGGATGTGTGTGATGTCCTTAGGTTAGTTTTAAGTAGTTCTAAGTTCTAGGGGACTGATGACCTGAGATATTAAGTCCCATAGTGCTCAGAGCCATTTGAACCATTTTGAGAACATGAGGACACATCATGCAACCGCCGTCTTTCACAATATTCTTGTCCAGTCGAACTGTCTGTTCGAGACAATAGTACAGTATGCTCAATCTAGTCTTGCTAGTAGATAGTATGAGTGGCTAACGAGAATTTGAGGACGCATCATTCAGCCACCTTCTTTTAAACACTCTAGCACAATCCAGGTGCCTCTCCTGCATTGTGAGATCGCAGTCACATTGGTCAGAGAACAAATAGGTACTGCTGGAAGATTTTATAGTAGTACGGATTTATCAGTTCTTGTGGGTTGGGTTGTTTTTGGAGGAGGAGACCAGACACGAGGTCATCGGTCTCATCAGATTAGAGGACGAGGAAGGAAGTCGGCCGAGCCCTTTCAAAGGAACTATCCCACCATTTGCCTGGAGCGATTTAGGGAAATCACGGAAAACCTATATCAGGATGGCCGGACCCAGGATCAGTTCTTGTGTCTTCCGAGTGTACAGAATGACAACAGGCTAATGAGAACTTCAGGATGAGCCGCGCAGCCGCCTTCTAATGTCCAGTTACCTCCTCGAGATGTTTGCATCTCATACAATCTGGTTCGAAGAGACTTAGAGGCTCCTGAAGCGCTGTACGGTAGCACAGTATGCTCAGTCTTCTACTCTTCTAGTGTACAGGTTGATGATAGGATGTTGAGAACTTGAAGCAGCATTACACAGCCAACTTCTGACTTTGGCAACACTTAAGCCTCCTCCAACTGTCTCTCCTAGATTTTGGGACTTTGAACTCATGAGCCAGAGGAGAATTAGGCACTTTGGATGATTGTATGGTAGTAAAACAGTAATCTGTTTTGTATGTTCCAAAAATACATGTTGGGATGAGAACTCGGAGACGGAGCATGAAGCTGCCTTCTTCTCCAGCTCTGTTCAGCTACCTCTCTGAGATTTTGGGACCGCGTAGAAGTGAAATATGTGCTCCTGAAGGATTCTGCGGTACCACAGAATGCTCAGCCCTTGTATTTTCCAAGTGCACAGGTTTGAGGCCTGACGGGCGCCTGTTTGTGTGGTGCGCAGGGTCCTGGAGACAAGTGCGGCGGGCCCTACGAGCTGCACGGCAAGTGCGGCGACGGCATGGACTGCCGGTGCGGCGTGTGCAGCGGCTGCTCCATGCAGAGCCTCGAGTGCTTCTTCTTCGAGGGCGCAGCGCCCAACTCCTGCTAGTCGGCCGCCGTCCCGGACACCGCTCCCAGTATTACGCGTCGGACCTCACACGGACACGTCACCACGCTGCACGCCTCTATTTATTCGTTTCGCCTACGTGTCACTGATTGTACCTGTACTGAGCAAATATGTTTGTGTCGTATTATTTGACTACCTCCGTAAGAAAAATATTTAATTTTTCTTTGCTTTCCTGGCAATGCAATCTTATTTTACATTCATTCCGTCTTGTTTATATTTTGTTAAAAAGACTTGTGTATCACATTGATACTTTCGGTCTCTTCTGTGATATATTTGCACAATAAAAATTATTTGCTACACGTTCACTAATAAGTCTTTTTCGTTTAGATTAATACATCTCTTTCTGTCTACCTATTTCCCTTAATCACCGGAGGAAACACTTCCTGATGAACATAATACACATTGATGAGACAAGGCACACAAATCTGCTGTAATCTGACTACGAAACAGCCAGTGTTGTTACAATGCCCTGGTGTGTATGATGCACGATAGAGCCATGACCTGGTAACTTTGATCAATTAAGAGCGAAAATAGCACTTAAATTAAGGACAGTCTAATTATATACAAAAAGTCGGGCAAGTACGTGTACGACTCGCGCGCTCTGAGGTTTCTGCACAAACTTATTCTTTAATCTTTATACACTACACCAAGAAGAAATGCAGATGATAAACGGGTATTCATTGGACAATATTATACTAAAAACGACATGTGATTACATTTTCACGCAAACAAATGGTTCAAATGGTTCTGAGCACTATGGGACTTAACTTCTGTGGTCATCAGTCCCCTAGAACTTAGAACTACTTAAACCTAACTAACCTAAAGACATCACACACATCCATGCCCGAGGCAGGATTCGAACCTGCGACCGTAGCAGTCCCGCGGTTCCGGACTGTGCGCCTAGAACCACTAGACCACCGCGGCCGGCACATTTTCACGCAATTTGGGTGCATAGATCTTGAGAAATCAGTACCCAGAACAACCACCTCTGGCCGAAATAACGGCCTTGATACTCCTGGGCATTGAGTCAAACAGAGCTTGGATGGCGTGTACAGGTACAGCAGCCCATGCACATTCAACACGATACTACAGTTCATCAAGAGTAGTGACTGGCGTATTGTTACGAGACAGTTGCTCGGCCACCATTGACCAGGCGTTTTCAGTTGGTGAGAGATCTGGAGAATGTGCTGGACAGGGCAGCAGTCGAACATTTTCTGTGTCCAGAAAGGCCCGTACAGGACCTGCAACATGCGGTCGTGCGTTATCCTGCTGAAATGTAAGGTTTCGCAGGGATCGAATGAAGGGTAGACACACGGGTCGTAACACATCTGAAATGTAACGTGCACTGATCAAAGTGCCGTCAATGCGAACAAGAGGTGACCGAAACGTGTAACCAGTGGCACCCCATACCATCATGCTGGGTGATACGCCTGTATGGCGATGACGAATACACGCTTCCAATGTGCGCTCACCGCGATGTCGCGAAATACGGATGCGACGATCATGATGCTGTAAAGAGAACCTGGATTAATCCGAAAAAATGACGTTTTGCCATTCGTGCATCCAGGTTCGTCGTTGAGTACACCATCGCAAGCGCTCCTGTCTGTGGTGCAACGTCAAGGGTAACCGCAGCCATGGTCTCTGACCTGACACTCCATGCTGCTGCAAACGTCGTCGAACTGTTCGTGCAGATGGTTGTTGTCTTGCAAACGTCCCCCTCTGTTGACTCAGGGATCGAGACGTGGCTGCACGATCCGGTACAGCCATGCGGATAAGATGGCTGTCAACTCGACTGCTAGTGATACGAGGCTGTTGGGATCCAGCACGGCGTTCCGTATTACCCTGCTGAACCCACCGATTCCATATTCTGCTAACAGTCATGGGATCTCGACCAACGGGAGCAGAAATGTCGCGATGCGATAAACCGTAATCGCGATAGGCTACAATCCGACCTTTATCAAAGTTGGAAACGTGATGATACGCATTTCTCCTCGTTACACGAGGCATCACAACAACGTTTCACCAGGCAATGCCGGTCAACTGCTGTTTGTGTATGAGAAATCGGTAGGAAACTTTCCTCATGTCAGCACGTTGTAGGTGTCGCCACCGGCGCCAACCTTGTGTGAATGCTCTGAAAAGCTAATCATTTGCATATCACAGCATCTTCTTCTTGTCGGTTAAATTTCGCGTCTGTTGTACGTCATCTTCGTGGCGTAGCAATTTTAATGGCCAGTAGTGTATATAGAAGGTAATGTCCCGACTGAGCGACTCCCTCACTGACTCATCATGGCACATCCCAAACCACTAAGGATAGAAACTTGAAACTTGCGGAAGGTGTTCATTTCATACTGTGGGCGTCTTTAAGTAGAGATTTTTTGATTCAATCCCTAAGGGAGTGAACAGGGGATGAAAGGCTTTCTGAAGGTATGTTGCCACTAAGGCAGTTTTGAATCCAGAACTACGAAAATTGGTATTTGGCTTTTCGGTCAGAAATAAAAAAGTCTACGTACTTCAGCATTTTTGGAAATTCGGCCACTAAGGAAGTTCAATAGATGATGACAAGTTTTATGAAAATCTTTCATTAAGAAATTATTTTAAGGGTAAATCTATGAAAATGCGAATTTGGTTTCTCGATTAGAACTTTAGAAAATGCTGTTTCATTGTTTTTAGAAATTCAACTCTTATGGGCGTGAAATAGGGAATGAAAGTCTTCATGAAAATATTTAATTACGAAAAAAATTTTAAAGTTAAACTATGAAAACTGGTATTTAGCTTCTCAGTCACAAACGAAAAACCTTCATGGTTCCCTGTTTTTCGAAATTTAACCCTTAAGTGGGTGAAATAGGGCGAGGGTGTATCATCGCCCAGTCTAAACCGCTAAGGATAGAAACTTGAAATTTCGAAAGGGTGGGCAGTTTATAGTGTAGGCTTCGTTTACAGGGGGGGGGGGGGGGTGAATTGCTCGAAATTTAATTCAAAAGATGGTGAAACAAGAGATGAAACATATCTGGAAACATATCGCTACTACGGGAATTTTGAAGCTAGAACTACGGAAACCGGCGTTTGGTTGCTCAGTTGGAAATAATAAAAATACTTGTTAAAGCATTTTTGGAAATTCAACCACTAAGGGGATAAAATGGTGGCTGAAATTTTTAAAAAATAAACTATTATCAAAGAACTACTGAAGCATTTCTAAATTACATATATGAAAATTGGTATTTGTCTTCTCGATTATAAATAAAAAATATGTATTTCAGCGTTTTTGGCACTTCAACCCCAAAAGGAATGAAACAGGGGATGAAATGTTTTAAGAAATTATTTCATTATGAAGTCATTTTCTAAGATAAATCTATGAAAATTTGTATTCTGTTTCTCTGTTAGAAATACTTGTTTCACTCTTCCGGGAATTTCAACCCCTAAGATGTGAAGTAGAGGATGAAGATTTTTAAAGAAATATCTCGTTATATTAAAAAAAATTAAAGCTAACTCTACGAGAATTGGTGTTTCAGTCCTAGGTTAAATATAAACAAATATGTGTTAGGGGATGAAAGTTTCTTTGGAAATATCACCACAAGAACGAAAGCTGCATGCTTAACATAAGCCTTGGACTCCAACAATTGAAACCTCCCCTTAGAAAAATTTTTGAATGATTGTGCTGATAAACCCCTTACATTATTTGATTTTCAAACAGCTGAGCAAAACTGAACGTACTCAGACATTTCTCTCCTTACTTATTCCGATCATCACTAAACTGACACACAATATTTTTAGCGCAACGCAATCTGACTTTCAATAATCCCTACAAAAGAATGGCCCTGACTAACAATAACCTATACCTTTCATGAATCACTTACCTAACAAAATCTTCGTTACTCGAACTACTGCAATACAGCGAGCGCCAATACTGCCAGCTAAATAAAAGATTCTAACTACTGAAGGCACTAACCACTGCTAATAGGCAAAGTTAGACAATGTATTTACCTTAATAGTGTTCAAAAGTCATTATATATATATATATATATATATATATATATATATATATATATATATATATATATAAATTAATAGAGGGAAACATTCCACATGGGAAAAATATATCTAAAAACAAAGATGATGTGACTTACCAAACGAAAGCGCTGGCACTTCGATAGACACAAAAACAAACACAAACATACACACAAAATTCAAGCTTTCGCAACAAACTGTTGCCTCATCAGGAAAGAGGGAAGGAGAGGGAAGGACGAAAGGATGTGGGTTTTAAGGGAGAGGGTAAGGAGTCATTCCAATCCCGGGAGCGGAAAGACTTACCTTAGGGGGAAAGAAGGACAAAGTCTTTCCGCTCCCGGGATTGGAATGACTCCTTACCCTCTCCCTTAAAACCCACATCCTTTCGTCCTTCCCTCTCCTTCCCTCTTTCCTGATGAGGCAACAGTTTGTTGCGAAAGCTTGAATTTTGTGTGTATGTTTGTGTGTCTATCGAAGTGCCAGCGCTTTCTTTTGGTAAGTCACATCATCTTTGTTTATATATATATATATATGTATCAGTTCATGACATTCAGTCTTACAAATTTAGTCTCTGACGGACACACGTCCAGATCATCCGCTCTCAAAACTTTGCCATCTCGCTCCCCACATCCACCACCGCTGGCGGCTCACCTCCAACCGCGCAACGCTACGCGCTGTTTACATCCAACTGCCCAGCACTACAGTAGCGAATATTACAACAATGCCAGCCAGCCACAGTCTGCACACAGCAGTCAGTGATTTTCATAAAGAGCGCTACGTGGCGTTACCTACATAAAAACCTAAACAGCCTACTTACACAATCAAAATCGCTTTTTACTCACAAATACATTCGGGAAAGACCGTGCTTCTGTGACCTTAATTAGCATGAAAAGTTTATGTTGCAATTTGTGACTAACATAAAAAATCGATTAAAGAAAGACAAAAAGAAATCTGTGTAAACAATGCAGTCTACGAGATCGAAGTTACGGGCAATAAATTAGTTATATATGTACAGGATGAATCAGCTGCGTCTAGCGATGTCGTATTATGCAGCCTAGAATGTTATATCTGGCCTTCAAAAACTACGCACGCGATTTTCATATTCTCTCGCTCGCTACGGCAAACTATTATTCCTACAGAAAAAAATGAGCAAGACCTTTTCTTGGGAAATTTAATGTAGGTAAATTTTGTACTGGGTTACGTTTCTCTAGATTCCGTAGTTCTCGAGTTATTCAAGAAAAACGTACAAAAGTGACCTTCAAACGCACCCCTCACTCCCATAACCAGCCCCCAACTCTCAGCATTTCTAGTATGTTGTTTATGGCTTACCTTTCTACCACTGTACAAAAATTCGTGACTCCACGAATCATTCCCCCACATTTGACCTTTTGTTGTGTTCACTGACTGGCCTTATTGCGTCAGCGGCTTAGTCGAACACTTAAAAATTATAAAATTCTACTATATTGTTTATGGCATACCTTCCTACCACTATACAAAAATTCGTGACTGCACGAATTATTCCCCCACATTCGACCTTTTGTTTTCTTCACTGACTGGCCTTATTGCGGCAGCGGCTTAGTCGAGCACTTAAAAATTAAAAATTCACATCTGTGTAAATTTTAACTAACAATCAAAAATTTTAACAGCATGAAATAAACTGGTACATCGTTGTATAAATAAACAATTACATAGTTGTATTCATCAGGTCTTGTGACTACGAAACTACTACGCTTGTAAGGGTTTAAGTTTGGATCGAACTATCAGCCTAATTAGTTTTAGGAAAATCTTTAGAAAAGTCATTTTCTTTCGTTACCCTCATGGGCACTTCTAGATTAACACTTTAACAAAATAGGAGACTATGCTGGTGGCGTAATAGCCCTGGCAATAGATTCCCTGAAAGGTCGAATATCGGGAATAGTTCCTGTAGACGAAAATTATTGTGCAGTGGTCGGAGGGAGCGTGACGAATAACGTATTATAAATGCTGACTGGTGAAGCAGTTGATTCACCCCGTAGATACTGATGAGTGAGTTTCCAAGAGTGTGTAACGTAAATGGCCGTGTCTTTTGATTTCATGGACTTTGAAGCATAAACTTTTTACTCTGCGAAGGGATCATACACCTTAGTATTTGACACAAATTTCAACCCGATACTTCCACCCATTTCTGACAAAAAGGGGTCTTAAATGATGGACAGACAGACAGGGTGACAGACAGAAGAACAACGGGGACCCGTTTCCACCGACTGAGGCACGGAATCCTAAGAGCGAAGTGATGCCAAAGGAGCAAGTGCATATTGTGTCAATAGCTATGCAATGTAAGAAGTAACGTGTATCAACGAAGAGGAGTTTCATTATCACCACAAAACAGAAACAAGAGTAACTGCAGGTGTGCCCCAGGGCAGCCTAATAGGTCCTCTGCTTTTTACGATTTACATAAACGATCTGGTTGATGGTATTGACAGCGGCGTTAGACTGTTTGCCGATGATGCTGTAGTCTACAGGAATGTAGTATCACGCGAAAGTTGTGTACAAATCAATGAGGATTTGCAGAAAATAAATGTGTGGTGTAATGACTGGCAATTATCCCTCAATATTAGTAAGTGTAACCTACTGCGTATAACAAGGCGAAAATTCCCATTAATGTATGAGTACAAAATAAATGATCAGTCTTTGAAAGCGGCAACATCAGTCAAATAGCTGGGTGTGACTATTCGAAATGATCTCAAATGGAATGATCAGATTACACAAATAACGAGTAAGGCGAACTCTAGATTGCGGTTTATTGGTAGAATCCTGAAGAGATACAGTCCTTCAACAAAGGAAATAGCTTACAATACGTTAGTTCGTCCAATCTTAGAGTGGGTCTGATTCAAGAGATTGAGAAGGTCCAAGGAAGAGCGGCAAGATTCGTGACTGGTACTTTTAGCCATCGCGAGAGCGTTACAAATCTCATAGAAAGTATGAAGTGGGACACACTTGCAGATAGACGACGCGCTAAACAGAAGGAGCTGCTCACTAAATTCAGAAATCCAATCTTCGTCGAGGATGTAGATCATATATTATTGCCACCAACTTTCAAATCGCGTAATAATCATCATTCAAAGATAAGGGAAAAAGAGCTCGTACTGAGGCGTTCCGACAGTCGTTTTTCCCTCGTGCGATCCGCCAATGGAACAGAGGGGGGGAATATGACTAAGGCGCGAATTGTGCCCTCCGCCACAGACCGCTTAGTGGATAGCGGAGTATATATGTAGATGTAGATGTAGAAACATTGGAAATGTCATCGACACGATGTTTTTAGAGAAAGAAAATGATAGCTATAAATTTTACACAAGGTGGGTCAGGAGACTCAAGGTGGAGAGGCCCAATGACGACAGTAGTAGCAGGAAAATCCTAGCTTTTTCACAGACAGCCATGTGGAGGAGCAGTCATACGTACTAAAGAATAGATGTCATGTTATGTTATGTTATGTTACGTTAACCGGGGACCTAGAAACGACGGAGAGGCTCCGTCCCCGCTGCAGCCGCAGTGGTCCGCCACCCCACGACGACTACCGCAGTCCACTTCACCCCTCCGCCACCACACACCGAACCACGGGTTATTGTGCGATTAGGCCCCTCGTGGACCCCCCTGGGAACGTCTCACACCAGACGAGTGTAACCCCGTGGTAGAGTAATGGTGGTTTACACGTACCTGGAGAACTTGTTTGCGCAGCAATTGCCGACAGTGTAGCTGAGGCGGAATAAGGGGAACCAGCCCGCATTCGCCGAGGCAGATGGAAAACCGCCTAAAAACCATCCACAGACTGGCCGGCTCACCGGATCTCGACAGAAATCCGCCGAGCGGATTCGTGCCGGGGACCGGCGCTCCTTCCAGCCCGGAAAGCCGTGTAAGAATAGATAGTCACTTAAATAAGAGGAAAATCGAAGTCATGATTCACCAGAGAAACGTAGTCAACAAAATACACTCATGTAGAGGGTGAAAACAAAAATTCCTCACTTTCTGACTTCACTGCGTGATTGCCTGCATAGCAGTAATATAAACAATTGTGTCACGATATTTCGATCGGTGCGTATTTTCAGTATAAAAAGTCAATTTGGCAATGCTGTAACCACAACTACGACAAGCGTCTTCATTCAAGTATTATCAGAATCTGGGTTCCAAAACAATAGATTAAGTGGTGTGAAACAATGCACCTGAATGATTGTGTCTGTATGATGCTTATCGTTTAAGGCAACTTACCTACCAGAAGTATGAATTTAACAGCAGAGAATAAGCTAAGCAAAAGTACATCAAAATGAGCATGGGTGGAGTTGATGTATTCAGTTTGAGAGAAGGAGTAACTCAAAAATAGGGAAGCAATGTTGACAAATGACCGAAATGCATGGAGGAGTGTAGTTTGTGTCATAAAACAAGAGTGAATGGGAAAATACCTCTTTAAAATGCAGTATTAGAAACTGTCGTGTACGACTTCGTTCACAGCGGTAAAGAGAGATGGGCTTCAGAGTGCTGCGGCAACTGTCGTCATACGAAAACTGGACAGGAGCAGAAATGATAGCGAACAAGATAGCACAACAAACGGAAGATTTACATAACTTGTATTTCTTCAAGCGTACGAAGACCCACTACTAATAACGCAGCCGTCCGAAGTGTCCGTGCGGTTAAAGGCGCTGCAGTCTGGAACCGCAAGACCGCTACGGTCGCAGGTTCGAATCCTGCCTCTGGCATGGATGTTTGTGATGTCCTTAGGTTAGTTAGGTTTAATTAGTTCTAAGTTCTAGGGGACTAATGACCTCAAGAGTTGAGTCCCATAGTGCTCAGAGCCATTTGAACCATTTTTGAACTAATAACGCAGCAAGAAACAGAGTCCAGCTATCACAATGTCAACAAGGAAGAGGATCACTGTGTTAAAACATGAATGGTGGAGTCAGAGGTGCGACTAGGCGGCGTCTGTATAGTATCCCGTAGCGAAGATGCTCCAAGTGTAAGTGGGCTGCTTGGCTGACGCCTATCTTCCTTTACTGCAAGAGGCCGCTCCTGGTATGGAACTGCTGGAGGCGTGGCCCTGTGGGTGAACACCACTGAGTCTGTCAGATGCTACGCGGCTGCTATTGGTGTCTGACTAAACTTGCAATTCTGTTTCCAACTGCGCGACGCCCATGGGGTAGCAACACGTGATATCACAGAAACAACTATACTCTCGTCTCTTTCTCAGCGTTGAAAAATTGCACGTGTTGTCTACAAAATCTGCTAAAATTACTATACAACATTTAAGATGCCGTATACCACATCATACGGACTATCTTTGGCCAAAGAAAACAAATGTGCTGACCCCCCACAAGCGAACCCTCCATCTCGAGTGTTCTAACCGATTGCACCATCCACCCTGCTAACATGTAATCGTAGCTGATACTGTGATATTGATAATTGTAAGCTACATAAACTACCTATTATAAACAGATACAGTCAAGACAACAGAATCACACTTCAAGTTTACATGGTTGAAGCCTATTGCCGAATGAAGTGATATCCAAACCTCAGAAATAGTTTCGCAAACATGCCGACGATTGTAACTGAAAAAGTGGAAATGGATAAAATTTGTGTGTGTGCGTTTGTATGTGTGTTTTTCCCTCTAACGACAGGATTTTGGTTTTGGACATTCATTAAAAGATAGTTGACCAATGCATTAAGTACTATTGCCAGCCCAAAACTTGAATCCTGGAATTTGATTGAGTGGATAGCTGTCCATTGTGCAGTTTTGATTTTGACATCCTCCACCGGAGTAGAAATCATTGGACAGACATTTTGAATTTATATTAGGGTGTTCAAAATGTGATCAATATTTTCCTCCATCGTTTGGCATGCGATGAACGGAACGTTTACCAGTACTGTAATAATTGCTGAGTGTTGCATATTGTGTATGTAATGTACGTGAAACAATGTAGCAAAAAGTTTGTGGTCAGTTTAGGAGAAAAAAAGAAAAGTGGGCAACACGTCTGACTGCAATTCTGGGGATCCAGGTTCGACTTCCAGTCGGTTCGAAGATTTTATCGGCTCGCGGACTGGGTATTGTGTTGGCTTATTATCATTTCATCATCGACGCGCAAATCGCCGATGTGGCGATCGAACAATCCCAGAAGGCGTCGCCTGGCCGAAAATGACATAGGGTTTATCTGCTTTTGTGTATTTGATGAATTTTTTTGGAATTTGTGGTAAGATCCTATGGGACTAAACCGCTGAGGTCATCGCTCCATAGGCTTCCATACTATTACTTAATCAACACACACACACACCCATGTCCGAGGGAGGACTCGAACCTCCGACAAACATTGCTATCACGAGATAAGTAAATTATTTAGATATTTAAGCAAGACGAAAATTTAATTGTGATGGTGTGCTAATATTCGACTGCCCGAAAAGGAAAGAAAGAAAAATAGTAGCTGAAGATGGACTGCGAGAAAGGAAAAGAGGGCTGCTTAATTTCGACGCCAGATTTTGAACTAAAATATATTTACAAGGTCAGACGAGAACCCTGACCATTGGTTATTAACTAAAGATTAAAACAAGAAATTACAGTAAAGTAGAAAATTAATGAGAAGGATCTTGGATCATTCAAACAACTCTTATGTTGTTGTCATTTTCAAAGGCATTATTGCGCAACGATTGACTGCAATGGGTTAAAGGCATACAACAGAAGACGAATGTGCGGCTTTTCATATGAAATAAGGAAGACAGAGGAGCAAACAGGTGAAAAGAGTCAGCCCAGTACAAATCCTTGGTGAAACACAAGGTACTGAATTTAACTGAGGAAAAGAGAAATACAAAACTGCAGCAAATCCAGCAGGCAAAAAGAATATAGACGTTCAGATAATGAAACAGACAGTATGCGCAAAATGGCAAAGAAGGAATGTCTAGAGGGGAAATGAAGAACTGTAGAAGCGTTCTTGTCTGAAAGACAATTACTACCTACACGAAAAGTAAAGAGACTTTTAACGAAAAGAGAAGTACTTGTACGAAAACTAAGAGATCAAATTGCAAGCCATTACTAAACGAAAAAGGAAATACAAAAAGGTAGAAGATATGTACAGAAGGGCTATACAAAGGAAAAGGACTAGAAGACAATATTCTAGAAAGGAAAGATGAGGTAGCTAGAGATGAGAGGGGAGGCGTGATACTGCGAGACGAATGTGACAGAGCACATAAAAGACCTAATTCGAATAAAGACCTAATTCGATAAATTGAAATCCTTGGAACAGCCAGGCATGGCAGAACTGTTCCATTTGATATACAATATCTCTGAGACATGTAAGATACTCTTACACATCAAGAAGAATGTAATCACTCCAAGTCTAGAGAAAGTAGTTACTGACAGGTAGGAATATTACAGAACCCTCAATTTAACACATCATGGTTTCAAGACACTGACAGGAATTACTCGCAGAAGAATGGAAAAAACTAGTAGAAGCTGACTTCACGGAAGATCAGTCAGGGCCTCAGAGAACTGTAGGAACAGAAGAAACATAGACACTTGAATTAATACTGAAGCTACGACTTATCTGATCTTGCAGAAGCTACGACTTATCTGGTCTTGCAGTTTTTGTACATGGTACACAGTTCGGATTACAGTCTAAGTATTAGTCCTACAGATGAAATGAAGAGTACCTTTCTGTAGAAAACTTCATGTACTCAAGTTTTTACCGAGGTACGAGGGTCAGTCCAAAAGAAATACACATTTTTTTTAAAAAATCCATCTTTTATTCTACATGTTTGAACTACATGTTTGAAAGTTTTACAGTGTCTAGATACATCCTTTAGAAACAATATTTTCATTTCTCTGCATAATTTCCATCCCTCTCAACTGCCTTACGCCATCTTGGAACCAGCGCCTTGTAGGGAAGCAGCTTGCTCACGCCTTATAAAATTCACATCAGTCTTTCCATTCTGTGCCAGCCTAGTCCGCTGTAACTACCTCTGACGTCATAAATATTGCGCAATAGTTTAAAATGAAGTAAATAACCTGAAACGTTTCTAGCATGTCAGGAGTAATACAAAATCAGTATGTGTTGGATATCAATTCAATAACTTTAACTATTTTCGAAATTTGGACGTTTTTCTGTAAAAATCATTGGCGCAACAGAAAAGAGCTAGAAACTTAAAAATTTATATTTAGATTCCTTTTGCATAATAATTTAGTAGAAACAGTATTCTGGACCTCACAAATTAAAATTTTAGTTGATATTCACGATTTTCTGGTTTTATCTTAAAAATTAAGGAAACAAGATAGATTAAGTAGGCGAATAAATAAAGCTAGGATGTTTAAATTTAAGTAGAAGGGAGATCCGCTATAATCATAAAAATGTGAGAAGTTTCAACTGAATAACAATAAAACTATAGTGACAGCGTATCTCCAAAGGGCAAGTTCAGAGCTCGTCTACTGCATGTAGTGTAATTAAATTAATTCTCTCGCCCAAAATATTTGACTTAGCCACGTCAGACTTTTATTATGATTACTTACTTGTGTGCTGATTGCACAGTTAAACTGAAAGCTTCATCGGTCATCAGCAAAAGAAGCAATGATTTATTCGACAATTTAAATTGGTGCATAACTAGCCCAGCGGCTAGTCGGGAGAGCAGATGTGATCAGGCGTTCCCTTAGCCGTCCGCACCGCGGCTTTATATTTAACAACGCTGCGCAAGAAAAGGAAGGCCCCAGTTCTCTCCAGACGCTGATTAGCGCACCACCTGTGCCGGGAGTCGTGTCGCGACGGTATCGTTGATATAAACAGCCTCGGATGCAGTAATAAGTTACTCGGGATACGTGTAACCATGAAATCGTTTTCGAGTGAAAATTTTGGGATGACTTTAATGATCTATCTTCAGTTTGTGTATGCCGTATTTTCACGTGCCGCCGCAGGACAGACATTCTACCATTATTTAGCGTGGCGTTTGATGAACATTATCATCAAATTATGGCGAGCATTCACTTAAACATTTAATTTGAACAGTTATAGTTGCATCAGCGCATTAGACTCTGAACTGCTCTGGTAGTTTGATTGTGTGGATTCTTTTTGGTCTGTGACTTTCAGAATATAGTGAACATTTTAGAGAGAATGGTTTTTGATTATGAATCCCAGACAATCTCCTAATTCCTCAGAGCTATAAGCTGTAGCTATAAATGTATTTCTCAGATGAAGTGGGCGCTAGGAATTCTAATTACAGGCTTCACGTTTTGCTAATCACTTTCTGGTTGCCAATATTGTAGTTAGAGAGCCAGTGTTGAGAACGGCGAACAACAGCATTAAATAAATAATAGGAACATTAACAATTATTCCACCCGCCACCCCACAGCCTGTACACCCGCACAGTAAAATTCTGGACCAACCTGTTGGAGCCACTGTTTGGCAGCGTGCACAAGGGAGTCATCATCTTCAAATCTTGTTCCACAAAGAGAGTCTTTCAGTTTCCCAAAGAGATGATAGTCACATGGAGCCAGGTCAGGACTGTAAGGCGGGTGTTTCAGTGTTGTCCACCCGAGTTTTGTGATCGCTTCCATGGTTTTTTGACTGACATGTGGCCATGCCTTGTCGTGCAACAGCAAAACATCCTGCTTTTGCCGATGTGGTCGAACACGACTCAGTCGAGCATAAGAATTTATGGTGGCTCCACTTGACATGATGGCCACAAGCAAGAGTCCTTCACCGTAGCCATAACTCTTCCAGCAGAAGATGTCACAATTCCTCCAAGAAATTCATCTCCACCATTCTCGTACTGGTCCAAATGTTCGCTGCATACCGTTTTTCTTTTTTCTTTGTGAGTCACTGTCAACATCCTGGGAACCCAACTGGCACAAACCTTTTTTAACGCCAACACTTTCAGTATTCTGGAAACACTTCCTTCCCCTATCCCAACATAGAGTGACAATTCGTTCACTGTGATGCGTCTATCAGCAGTCAACAATTCGTTAACTCTCTGCACATTGTGTGCAGTACAAGGCCTGCCGCTGCGAGGAAAATCCTCAATATTGCTGTGCCCGCTTTCATCACGTAACCTGCCTGCCCACCGTCTAACTGTACTGCGATCGACAGCAGCATCTCCATACACCTTCTTCAACCTCTTGTGGATGTTTCTCGTTTTCACAGCACAATAATTCTACGACAGCACGTTGCTTCTGACGAACGTCAAGTGTAGCGGCCACCTTGCAGACATGCTGTGACGGCGCCACTCACGGGTACAGGTTAAACTAAGTTTGAAAACAAGCGGGAAGGATGTATCTACTCACTGTAAGACTATCACACATGCAGAATGAAAACTCTATTTTTACAAAAATAGTGTGCATTTCTTTTGGAATGACCCTCGTATGTTTTCGCTGAAAGCCACGGTTTTAGCTTTATTCAAGAAAAATGCATTTCGAGATCACTTTTGCCAGCTGCTCTTGAATAATTCGAAAACTATGGCCTCTAGCGAAACGTATCCCAGTACAAAATTTAACTACATTAAATTTCCTAGAGAAAGGTCATGTTCCTTTTTCTGTGGGGCTAATGATCGCAGGTAACGAGCGAGAGATATGAAAATCTTGTGTGGGGTATTTGAAGGGTTTATATGGAGAAAACTCTTTACAGCATAGACTTGAATGTATTCTCTGAAATTATGATGAGAACAAGGAAAAAATGCAGCGAGTGAATGAATATCTACAACTTGTCCAGAAACAAGGCTTCAGTTATAACAGTCGACGAACGTGCCTGCCCACATGTTGCCAAGGTTGTTTCGACTGCGCTGCAGAAGTTTCGTTGGTTGGTCCTTACACATTCTCCATACCTCCCCATACGATATCCATATTTTTGGTGCCCTGAAGAAAGACAATCGCGACTGCCGATTTGCTTCATACGAAGAAGTGGACGCCTGGGTACAATCATAGTACTGCAAGCAGTCGCAAAAGTTTTCCGATGAAGGCACTGACCATCTTGTTTCACAGTGGGATGAATGTGTTAATAGTTATGGAAATTGAAGTGGACTGACAAGGCAGCCAGTCCACAGTGACGGGTAGCCGATAGAAAGGCACGCGTACACACTCACGCCGACGGGCGTCAATTCTGGAACAGGATAACTATTGAATGGTAGCAAGAAAAGTACGTAGCTGCTTTATACTTAACTTTATTATTTGATGACTACAGCATTCTTCTTGAGACATTTATACTATAACTCTCAAAGTAGGTAAGGCTAATGGCGCCTTGCTAGGTCGTAGCCATGGACTTAGCAGAAGGCTATTCTAACTGGCTCTCGGCAAATGAGAGGAAGGCTTCGTCCGTATGGTCGCTAGCAATCTCCTCGTACAACTGGGGCGAGTGCTATATCGTCTCTCGAGACCTGCCTTGTGGTGGCGCTAGGTCTGCGATCACACAGTGGCGACACGCGGGTCCGACATGTACTAAATGGACCGCGGCCGATTTAAGCTACCACCTAGCAAGTGTGGTGTCTGGCGGTGACACCACATTCCTCCCCCGCAAATCGGCGAACGGTCGTGAGATAAGGCTTCCGCCCGCCGTGGGGAGGACCCCATGTTGACGTATGCGACGAGGTGGGGAGCCTAACAACAGGCGAGGCTGTGCCACCCGCACCCGGCCATTCGGTCCGAGGGGAGCTAGGAAACGCCTGAAAAGCTAGTCCAGGGTGCACGTCAACATGCGGTGTATGCGCCCGTAAAGAAACATAAGGGGCCGAAGTGTCGACCTCCATTGCGTCGGGGTAGCCGACGCGCGATGACGTCACGTGGTCCGGAGCGGTCGGGAGTTCCATGGCGGAGGACAGCTGGTCACGGGAAGCGATCGGCGGCGCGTGACCCTGGGAGGCGCTTGGCGGCTGCAGCGAAGCGTCGAATGCGGGCGGCGCCGGCGGAAGAACAGGCGGCGGCGGCGGCTGCGGCGGCGCGTCGCCATGGGGCAAAATGGAAGGCATCGTCGGTAACACCTGGGGATGAGGCGAGCCAGTAGATGGGTCCCCAGGGCGCTGACCGGACGGCACCGTCGCTGAAAGCAGACGGGGAGCGGCAGAACCCGTGCGGCGACAGAGGCGCAGCTGATTGAGATGCCGACCCACCTCACCAGAGGCCCCCAAAACCAAATACATCGCGCGGCCGAGGCAGCGAAGAATGCGCCCTGCGAGCCAACGCCGTGAACCGCGATAGTTGCGATAAAATACAACGTCGCCTGGAGCAAAAGCAGGAGTCTGCCGCTGCACAGGAACCTGATGCGGCGGATGCAGCAAAGACATCAAGGTGCGATGAGGACGACCGTGGAGCAACTCAGCCGGCGAGCGACCATCTCGGGGCTGAGAGCGATACGAAGACAAAAAGAGCAACAATGCGTCCTCCCGAGAATGCGACTCTTTCAATTTCAACATCTGTGACTTGAAAGTCCGGACCAATCGTTCAGCGGCACCGTTCGACTGAGGCGAAAACGGCGCGGATGTCAGATGTTGAATACCATTGGCCTGGCAGAATGACTGAAATTCTGCGGACATGAATTGTGGGCCATTGTCGGAAACAATAGTCTGCGGAAGACCTTCTATGCAAAAGATAGCAGACAACGCTTGGATGGTGGCGGAGGACGTCGTGGAAGACATCCGGACAACAAAAGGAAAATTACTGAAGGCATCGACCAGAACCAACCATCGAGCATTCCAGAATGGACCAGCAAAATCAATGTGCAAGCGTTGCCAAGGGGAAGTGGCTTTTGGCCATGCAAAGACTTTCCGCGGCGGTGCGGATTGTTGTTCGGCACACGCCATGCAAGAAGAACACATATTCGTAATCGCAGCATCGATTCCGAACCAAGTACAGTGCTGACGAGCAAGTTGTTTCGTTCGCACTATACCCCAATGTCCGTGGTGAAGAAGCCGTAAAACAGAGGACTGTAACGAACCTGGGACCACGACCCTGGACTGATCATTATCAGAACGCAACAACAAAACACCACGTCGAACAAAAAGTCTCCTTGTGAGCAAAAAATCGGCGAACCAACGGATCCTCGATCCGAGACTTTGACAACGGCCATTGCGTAGCAACAAAACGCAAAACAGTAGCAAGGACAGGGTCAGCAGCTGTGGCTGTAGCTACACGACGAAAATCAATCGGAAACGATTCGACCACTTCATCGGTTTCCGAATCAATGAACATGCAAGCAAGTTCGGAAGAATCGAATGCTTTATCCTCAGCAACAGGCAAACGGGACAACGCATCGGCGTTTCCGTGCTTAGCAGTGGACCGATACAAGATATCGTAGCGGTACTGCGAGAGGAAAATAGACCAGCGAATGAATTTCTGCGCTGTACGTGGAGGTACAGGCTTGGTCGGATGAAAAAGCGATGTCAAAGGTTTGTGGTCTGTGATGATGGTGAAGTGACGACCATACAAGAAATCATGGAACTTAGTATCACCAAACACGAGAGCCAAAGCTTCTTTCTCTATCTGTGAATAATTTCTTTGCGCAGACGAGAGCAATTTGGACGCAAAGGCAATAGGGCGATCATGGGAGCCAACTTTGTGCGCAAGCACAGCACCGATCCCGAAATCCGATGCATCTACCATCAACAAAAGGGGTTTCTGGGGATCGAATGGCGTAAGGCACGTATTAGAAAGCAACGCCGATTTCAACTGGCGAAAGGCGCGTTCGCATTCTGTCGTCCAGGCGAACGGAACACCTTTACGGCGTAAGCGATGAAGCGGAGCTGAAATGGAAGAGGCATTGCGCACCTATTTATTGTAATAGTTAATTTTACCCAACACACTCTGTAGCTGTTTCACATTGCAAGGGGAAGGTAAATCTTGTATGGCACGGAGGTGCTCTGGACTCGGATGTATGCCTTGGGCATTGATGACATGGCCCAGGTATGGTAAGTCACGAGCAAAAAACACACATTTGTCCTTCCTCAAGCGAAGACCATTTTGTCGCAAGACCTGAAATAACGTTCGGAGGTTCGCAAGATGATCTTCTTCTGTCTGTCCAGAGATCACTATATCGTCCAGATAGTTTGCGGCAGTAGGGACCGACGCACAAATAGTTTGTAAATATTGCTGAAACAAGGCAGGGGCTGATGCACACCCGAACGGCAGTCTTTTGAACCTGTACAATCCAAGATGCGTGTTAACCACCAATACGCGCTGGGATTCGTCGTCCACCGGTATTTGCAAGTACGCATCGGCTAGGTCCAACTTTGAAAAATATTTTCCCGGGCACAGTTTAGCAAAAAGATCTTCCGGGCGGGGCAAAGGAAAAGTAGCAGTCACTAGTTGTGGATTGACTGTGGCCTTGAAGTCCACGCAAAGTCTCAATGTGCCGGAAGGTTTTGGCAAAATTACTAAGGGTGAGGCCCAGAGAGAAGCTTGCACATGTTCAATTACACCCTGTGATTCAAGATCGTTTAATGTTCTTGCGACCTCATCACGCAAGGCGTGGGGAACATTGCGCGCTCTGAAAAATTTCGGTTGCGCGTTTACTTTCAGTTCCAAGTGTGCTGCATAGTTTTTAGCGCAACCTAAGCCCGGTGCAAAAATGTCTGCAAATTCGTCACATAAGCGAGAAACACTGTCTGAAGGTACAGTCTGATTCACTGAGAGGACCTGATTTACAATAGACATGTTAAACAACTGAAATAAATCTAAGCCAAACAAGTTCACTGCCATAGAAGAACGAAGAACGTAAAATGACACCAGTTTTGTTTGTCCCTTGTATGTGGCAAGAAGGCGGCACTGTCCTAACACAGGTATTGTCTGTCCTGAATATGTGGTTAGCTTAACATTTGCGGAACGCAACGGAGGTTTGCCCAGTTGTTTGTACGTGTCGTGATTGAGCAATGACACTGCAGCTCCGGTATCGAGCTGGAATGGTATCACTTTGCCTTCAAAGTCTAAGTCCACAAAAAGTTTATTGTTCCGCTGACGACAAGAGCGACTGTTTTGTGCAATTTGAACAGACACTGGTACAGAATCACTTGCTAACTGAAGTGATTTCCGGCGACGTCGACGCACAGTTGTTGTGGGACGAACACAGGCACTGTTAGAGAAAGTGTCACTGGACGAAGTGGAATTAACGACATGAATGTCCATGGGCGAAGGTCCACGAGCCTGAGTGTCCTTGGTTCGATTCTGGCGCGAAGCAAAGGGCCTGGAATGGTTGTGATTGTCTGAACGGAGCTTTTTCTGGCAAACACTTTGAACATGTCCTTTGTTATTGCAGAAAAAGCAAATAGCTTGGCGTGACGGGCAATGTTCACGCGAATGTCTAGTAGCACACAGCGGGCATGATTTCACTGCATTTGTGTGCTGGCGCGGCACACCTGGCTTAGCGCGCGGCGGCAGCTGTGCGGACGTATGCGAGGGCAGTTGACCGGGCCGCGCAGCTCGAGAGCACCCGGCGGGCCGGTTAATGTTACACACAGCTGGCGAAGTTTCAAAAGATTCCCGAGCACAGTCAAGTGTGTCTTGTCTATCCAATATGTCTATCACTTGTTGAAGGGAGGGATTAACTAGTTTCAAAATTTGCTCCCGTATGCGAACATCAGAAACGTTCTGTGCAATTGCATCACGCACCATTGTATCTGAATAAGAAAGACCACAGTCACATTCAAAGGCACAGTCCCTAGTAAGTCCTTGCAATGTTGCTACCCACTCCCTATTAGTTTGACCGGTCGTACATTTTGTACGAAAAAACGTATACCGTTTGGCAACCACATTAACTGTTTCTTTGAAATAGGCATCTAAAGCAGACAAAATTTCCTCTTAGGACAGAGTTGCTACGTCGCGTCGGGGAAACAATTTCACTATCACACGGTATGTGGACACACCGACACAAGAAAGCAAAAACGGCTGCCGCTCATTACCTTGAATTCTGTAGGCGGCGAGGTGGAAGGCAAACTGGCGGGACCACTCTTGCCAGGTCTCTTGGTTCGGGTCGTAGTGCCTAAAAGGCGGTGCAACGGCAGGTTGTGGCTGCGGTACCGGTGAAGCGGCGGCGGCCGCATCGGTGTGCAGCGCACGTTGACCCTGGACGAGCTGTCCAAGGGCATCCAATAACGCCTGCGTCTGCTGATTCTGCAAGCGATAAAATTCGGACAGTACATCTGGCGAAGCCATGACACAAATAAATTAGGGCAAAGCAAAACACAAGATCCTTTGTAGACTCGTCGCCAATGAAGTGGACTGACAAGGCAGCCAGTCCACAGTGACGGGTAGCCGATAGAAAGGCACGCGTACACACTCACGCCGACGGGCGTCAATTCTGGAACAGGATAACTATTGAATGGTAGCAAGAAAAGTACGTAGCTGCTTTATACTTAACTTTATTATTTGATGACTACAGCATTCTTCTTGAGACATTTATACTATAACTCTCAAAGTAGGTAAGGCTAATGGCGCCTTGCTAGGTCGTAGCCATGGACTTAGCAGAAGGCTATTCTAACTGGCTCTCGGCAAATGAGAGGAAGGCTTCGTCCGTATGGTCGCTAGCAATCTCCTCGTACAACTGGGGCGAGTGCTATATCGTCTCTCGAGACCTGCCTTGTGGTGGCGCTAGGTCTGCGATCACACAGTGGCGACACGCGGGTCCGACATGTACTAAATGGACCGCAGCCGATTTAAGCTACCACCTAGCAAGTGTGGTGTCTGGCGGTGACACCACAGAAATCATTACTGAAACTTTAAACGGTTTTCTTACTTTTTTTCCATCTGACTCGTTTTCATTTGACGCCCCTTATATCTAAACGATTCCGTCTGATAGTTTCAACGAAAGAACCTTATCTGTGAGAAACAGCGCAGGTCGTAGTCCAACAATGGCGGCACAGAAACCTATCATAGTAATTATAATTCTTGTTAAATAATGCCATTGTAGGTTTCCTCTTGAAAGTAAGAAGGTACGGTAATGATCCTTGTTTGTTAAAGCATTAGTGGTCGACGACGGAGAACAAAAGTTATCCGTACGGAACGCCGTGGTGTTTACTAAGGCGACTGTGTGTAATGACCACTTGGAACCCCTGTCTGGACTTTGCAGTTTTTGTACATGGTACACAGTTCGGATTATGTGCTCAATGTTGAAAGCAGTTGACTCGTTAAACTTGTCCTTTCACAGTCACTGCTCTCGTATTTCTGCACGATACATTAGTTATTGATATGAGGCACATTGTCACTGGAACACAGTTCCTTCGCTAAACCTGTCTGTGTACAGTCACTTCTTTCCTATCACTCCATGGAACACAAATTTGCGATAAGAGGCACCTCGACACCTTAGAATATTAGCCTGGCAGTCACTGTTGTGCTCCGTAAACAGTCCCATTAATAGATGTGTCTCGTCTCAATACCCCTGTTGCACGTTTTATATCGTTTCATGGAAGACTGATCAACAACGCATAATATGTCAATACACTTTATCCGTTATTTTTACAGTTTACATTAAAAATTTTACTGTTTATTTGGAAACGATTATAAGTCGTGATCCATGTCCGCGCACCGGCCAACAACAATTTTTGCAGAGCTGCCATTCATTGTGGTGTATTTGGCACCAGACGTTCGAGAAATGTATATTTTTTTCGGAGTTCTTGAGAGACATGCTATAGATCTAGAGCTCTCTGTAAAAAAATCTGAATACTTCATCAGAATTTCGCGAAGAAAACAGCACTACTAGGTAAAATTTTAACCCTGTAAAATAATTATTTCCCAATTTGCGAAAAAAGTTGTGATCACAATTCTGAATAGCTCCCCGAGAGTTTGGCAGAAAACTTTAATGAAATTGTTTCGCAGATAATATTTTATGAGAAAATTGCAAGAATGAGGGACACGCTTTTACTACATAAAAAAATTAATTCGTACAACAGTTCTGATCGAAGTTGTGGATAGCACCCCAAGACCTCTATCGAAACGTGTCAGTTAAACCCTTACTCAGACTCGTAGAGCTTTGCCTTTACATTGCAGGGCGGTCCGACCACCAACTGGTTAGCCATCTCCACAAGATTGCATAATATTTCCTTGTTTAATTTAAGTAAGCCACTTAGAGTAAAAGTGTGGTAGGAGTAGATTTTGCAGCGTTTTTAATGATAATGGTAACGGAAATTTAATTTGCAACGCGAAGCGTTGTGAAAACTGAAGTACTGTGGAGATGGTACGGTAAGAATTCACGGTGTTCGTTGAATTTATTTATTGGAGGCAGCGAAAACTTATTTTCACTTTCGGAAGATGATCATGATCACACACCACCTCCAGAATATTTATTAAAAGAAGAATATCATGGAATTCTGTTAAAACAAAAGGCGAAGGTGCAGATGACATATTTTCAAAGCTTATTCGTAAAGAAGTAGGTATCGATCACAGAACGTGTTTTTAGTTAAGTAAGAAGGATGTAAGGAGTATAAGCAACAATACTACTCAAGCTCGTTTACTTTTTGCGAAATTCTGCTGTACTATCTATATTTTGTACAGAGAACACTATTACTACAGCAAATCTATGAAGAACACTGAAAGAAATGTGTATTATTCGAAATTCGGGTGCCAACTTTACCAGTAGTGAAAATGGGTCCCACACTATTGAGATTATCTCCGAAATGACACTGAGGGGAAAAAATTGCAACACCATAAAAATAATTAATGTAGAATACTGAACTTTCGGAATGTATTTGTCTAGGTAACATATTTAAGTGACTAACGTATCAAGATCACAGGTTAATGCAAGAGCGAGATAAGCGAATATAAATGTGATATTCTGGGACATCAATAACCGGTGTAGCCGCCAGAATGATGAATGCAAGCACGGAAGCGTGCATGCATTGTGTTGTACAGGTATCAGATGTCAGTTTGTGCGATGGAGTTCCATACCTGTTTAATCGGTCAGTCAGTAGAGGGACGGTTAATGCTGGTTGCGGATGACGCTTGGAGCTGTCGTAAGATGATGTTCCATATGTGCTCGATTGGAGACATATTTGGTGATAGAGGAGACGAAGGCAACATGTCGACACTCTGCAAAGCACTTTAGGTTACAACAGCGGTATGTGGGTGCGCGTTATCCTGTTGGAAACCCCCCCCCCCCTGAAATGCTGTTCATGAATGGCAGCGCAAATAAATGAATCACCAGATTGAGGTACGAATTTGCAATCAGGGTGCGCGGGATGGCTGCGAGAGTGCTCCTACTGTCCTGGGAAGTCGCACCTTAGACCAACGTCCAGCTGTACGTCCAGTGTGTCTAGCACGCAGCCAGGTTGGTTGTTCTCAACTGACCTCCCCCTAGCCAACACAGCCAGCACAGGCACAGAGGCAGGACCAGCTTTCGTCAGAAAGCACAACACACCTCCACCCTGCCCTCCAGTGAGCTCTCGCTTGACAACACTGAAGTCGCAAGTGGCGGCAGTTTGTGGTCAATTGAATGCATGCTCCAGGGTGCCTGACTCGGAGTTGTCCTTGAAGTAACCGATTTGTAACTGTTTGTTGTGTCACTGTGGTGAGAAGCGCTGCTCAGACTGCTGCTGCGGTTGCAGTACCATGCGCCGGAACCATACGCCGAACACGATGGTCTTCCCTCTCCGTAATACCACGTGGTCGAGCCGGCCGCTGTGGCCGAGCGGTTCTAGGCGCTTCAGTCCGGAAGAACCGCGCTGCTGCTACGGTTGCAGGTTCGAATCCTGCCTCGGGCATGGATGTGTTTGATGTTCTTAGGTTAGTTCGTTTTAAGTAGTTCTAAGTCTAGGAGACTGATGACCTCAGATGTTAAGTCCCATAGTAGCTTAGACCCATTTGAACAATTTGAGCCACGTGGTCGTCAGGAGCCCGACCTGCTTGCGACCGTACATTCTCTGGACCACCGCTGCCAGCAGTCATGTATAGTGGATACATTCCTGCCAAATCTTTCTGCAATATAGCAGAAGGAACATTCAGCTTCTCATAGTCCTATTACACGATCTCGTTGAAACTCAGTGTGGTGTTCATAATGACGTCTTTGTCGCTCTAAAGGTTTTCTTGACTAACATCAACTCACAAGGTACAATTTCAAGGGTAACTGATGCTCACGACCGTTACAATGTGTATTTAAAGTAAACTTGATTTGCATCCGTATACTGGCTCTGCTAGGGCCACTCGTATACGACTGATGCGTAATTGTAGTAGACATCATCTTTCAGAGGTAGAAGTACACCTAAAAACTTAAGTTTGTCTTGCAACTCCTTGATGTTTCGATTTTTTTAGGTCAGTGTATTTTCTGCACAAAAAATTTCATTAGGGTTTTTCTGTACTACTCCTGGGCAGCTATTTATAATTATCATAATAATTCTTTTCGTAAACTGACAGATAATGTGTATCACAAGCTTAAAATTTTCCCGAGTACTGCTATTTCCTTCGCGAAAATCTGCAGAACTATTCAAGTTTTGTTCAGAGAACTCTAGAACTACAACATATTTATCAAGAACTCTAAAAATGTATATTCCTCGAAAGTTGGGTGCTATCTTCACATGACCCTGCTTTCCTCCCATTGTTATACCAAAACATGCTACTGTCAGTACATATCGAAACTCTCACTCTCGCAGAATAGTACTACAATTAAATCTTATTAAACGATTTCAACTTGAACGTATACAAATGATTTTAAGGTTAAATATAAATATTAGAGAAACAGTAAGTAAAACAAAATGTAACACATTCAGTATCTGGCAGTTAGAGGATACACAAGCTGTGATGCATTATACTTTACACAAATATTAGTATACGAGTTAAATATATGGGGTGAAGAAAAAACGCTGCACTTGGAAATCGGCATGAGAATTCTCATGCGGAATGAAGATAGAGGTTTATCTAGCAAAATCAGATAGGATGCATTTTAAAAACACATCTATGAAAACGAGGAGTTGGCGATACTGCCATATCGTGCAGTGCATCGGCACAACCGTGCCAGCACTCGTAACTCACCGAGTAGATTGGTGGGATGTCAAACCCACATCCACAATGGAGCTTTGGTTCGAATCGTCATGGGGTTTCCTTTTTATTTTTTTTGACGTCGTTCCCTAGTTCTCGTCGTTTATAACCTCACCATTTTGTCAAATGGAAACAGCCTATCATATGACAATGGGATTACTTAAGCTGTATGCACGTGTCTATTAACTGCGCACAGCACAATGCATGGGGGCTTAATTAAAATGCAATAATTTTAGTAGTTATGTATCCGGTTACGAAGTCTCGTAACCGGTTGGCCCTGAGTAGTATTAGTATGCAATCTGACTGCATAAAATAACAATAAAGAATGGAAGGAAATTTCCGTTAAATCAATTGATTGATTAACTCCCCTGCAACTATAAAAGCTACGAAACAACAAAGCACAAGTGTAACTCTTCTGCGTGTGGTAGTGTGATTCAACGTACATGTATCTGGCACGGTTCTTCCTCAATACGACAAGATCTTTTAAACACCATTTACAATGAACTAATTGAAAAACCAGAAATACTATAATTGCACATAGAAACCAGAATTACAAGTCTAATACATGAACACGAGCCAGATGCTTTGTTGACTGAACCTGTGACAAAGAGGCATTGTCTTAAGGAAATGTGAAATAATTTTTTTTTTGTTACCTCCACATACACTCCTGGAAATTGAAATAAGAACACCGTGAATTCATTGTCCCAGGAAGGGGAAACTTTATTGACACATTCCTGGGGTCAGATACATCACATGATCACACTGACAGAACCACAGGCACATAGACACAGGCAACAGAGCATGCACAATGTCGGCACTAGTACAGTGTATATCCACCTTTCGCAGCAATGCAGGCTGCTATTCTCCCATGGAGACGATCGTAGAGATGCTGGATGTAGTCCTGTGGAACGGCTTGCCATGCCATTTCCACCTGGCGCCTCAGTTGGACCAGCGTTCGTGCTGGACGTGCAGACCGCGTGAGACGACGCTTCATCCAGTCCCAAACATGCTCAATGGGGGACAGATCCGGATATCTTGCTGGCCAGGGTAGTTGACTTACACCTTCTAGAGCACGTTGGGTGGCACGGGATACATGCGGACGTGCATTGTCCTGTTGGAACAGCAAGTTCCCTTGCCGGTCTAGGAATGGTAGAACGATGGGTTTGATGACGGTTTGGATGTACCGTGCACTATTCAGAGTCCCCTCGACGATCACCAGTAGTGTACGGCCAGTGTAGGAGATCGCTCCCCAAACCATGATGCCGGGTGTTGGCCCTGTGTGCCTCGGTCGTATGCAGTCCTGATTGTGGCGCTCACCTGCACGGCGCCAAACACGCATACGACCATCATTGGCACCAAGGCAGAAGCGACTCTCATCGCTGAAGACGACACGTCTCCATTCGTCCCTCCATTCACGCCTGTCGCGACACCACTGGAGGCGGGCTGCACGATGTTGGGGCGTGAGCGGAAGACGGCCTAACGGTGTGCGGGACCGTAGCCCAGCTTCATGGAGACGGTTGCGAATGGTCCTCGCCGATACCCCAGGAGCAACAGTGTCCCTAATTTGCTGGGAAGTGGCGGTGCGGTCCCCTACGGCACTGCGTAGGATCCTACGGTCTTGGCGTGCATCCGTGCGTCGCTGCGGTCCGGTCCCAGGTCGACGGGCACGTGCACCTTCCGCCGACCACTGGCGACAACATCTATGTACTGTGGAGACCTCACGCCCCACGTGTTGAGCAATTCTGCGGTACGTCCACCCGGCCTCCCGCATGCCCACTATACGCCCTCGCTCAAAGTCCGTCAACTGCACATACGGTTCACGTCCACGCTGTCGCGGCATGCTACCAGTGTTAAAGACTGCGATGGAGCTCCGTATGCCATGGCAAACTGGCTGACACTGACGGCGGCGGTGCACAAATGCTGCGCAGCTAGCGCCATTCGACGGCCAACACCGCGGTTCCTGGTGTGTCCGCTGTGCCGTGCGTGTGATCATTGCTTGTACAGCCCTCTCGCAGTGTCCGGAGCAAGTATGGTGGGTCTGACACACCGGTGTCAATGTGTTCTTTTTTCCATTTCCAGGAGTGTATATTGACGAATATACACTGTGATGATTGCAACATCTTCCATCTATACAATACACCAACCGAACAGCATCTACTCTTTCGCCCATCAGAACAACAACTGCACACGACATCCTCTGAACCAGTACTGCTCTCGACATCCACTCAACAAGTACTGCTCACGACAACCTCTGAACTACTACTGCCCACGGCAACCTCTGAACTACTACTGCCCACGGCAACCTCTGAACTACTACTGCCCACGGCAACCTCTGAACTACTACTGCCCACGGCAACCTCTGAACTACTACTGCACCAGTGGAGGCGGCGGAATAATAATCTTTGGCGCAATCTCTGGCGCTGTGACTCAGTATAGCCACCTTTCATATGCCCCTCCTCCACGGGCTAGAATTTGATGGTATTTTTGCCGGCATTGGTGGTGAAAATACCACCAAATTCGTCCAAAAAAATACAGACAAAAATAAAAATGATACTGATAAGTTAATATCACATAACGAAATAAATTTTGGCTTTGCACTGACCCTTCAATAACCTAATATTTAAAATACAGTAAGGAATACAAATGCTTGCGTACATGTGATTTTACGTAATAGTTTACACAAATATCATTTGTCAGAGTGGTTTAACAATTTAATCAATGGCACCAGCAATGACGAATAGCTGCAGGTAAGAGTCTCATAACATTTCATAAACAGTAAATACACAAAAAATCAGTTTATACAAATATTCACATAAAATCTTATCAATAGTTCAATAAACAAGTAGCACTCCTCAGAGTAGTTGACAGTTCCAACAGTAGTACCCAGCAATGGACAACAGGTGCAAATAGCAGTCCCATAACATTTCATCAGCAGTATTTAAACAGCTCCAAGAGTGGCACCCAGCAATGGCGAGCAGGCGCAGACAGCAACAAGTGACATCATCTCAGTAGAAGCAGTTCCATCAGTGGCACCCAGTAATGTTGAGCAGTTGCAGACAGCAACAAGTGACATCATTTCAGTAGAAGCAGTTCCATCAGTGGCACCCTGCAATGTTGAATAGGTGCAGACAGCAGCAAGTGACATCATTTCAGTAGAAGAAGTTCCAGCAGTAGCACCCAGTAATGTTGAACAGGTGCAAACAGCAACAAGTGGCATTATCTCAGTAGAAGCAGTTCCATCAGTGGCACCCAGCAATGTTGAACAAGTGCAGGTAATAGTCCATAATATTCACTATCAATAATTAAACAGATCATCAGAGCTCATCAGCAGAAATTAAACATTTCCAAGTGGCACCCATCAATGTTGAACAAGCGCAGTTAACAGTCCATAATATTCACTATCAATAATTAAACAGTTCATCAGAGTTCATCAGCAGAAATTAAACATTTCCAAGTGGCACCCATCAGTGTTGAACAAATGCAGGTAACAGTCCATAATATTCACTGTCAATAATTAAACAGTTCATCAGAGTTCATCAGCAGAAATTAAACATTTCCAAGAGACACCCATCAATGATAATAGGTGCAGGCACGAACAACAGTTTGAATGCACACACAATTGCTTTTACAAAATTATTATCAATGCTCTTACACTAAACATACAAATTATAATAAACACTAATTGATACCAGATAATTGTCGTATTAACTATTAAAAATACACAAATATCAGTAAACCTATAATATTTATGGGTGTCAGTGCAAGCCACAACAAACAAGTAAAATAATTTTTACGAGGTGGGTCGGTACCAATTATTTGCGATTAGGAAAGGAAAACACACAAAACACACTCACTCATCTTTGTAATTGAATAGTGTTAACTGTGTAAATGCAATTCTGTCAAAATTTGATGGTCAACATGTGTATCAAGTAGTAGTGGCAACTATGTATAACAGACAATAATAGTTAGTCAACGACATAGTCATCATGTCAAAACCAATGTTTGCCAAGTCAAATCAAAATGTACAGTTGCTGAACAACTGTTAGTGTGCCAAGATATGCAAATACTTCCTCTCTCCAAAAAAGAGTATATACTGCTTACTGATTTAACAAAGTGTGTGTGTAGACAATCTTCCTTCCACTTGAGTGTTCTAGTCTGCCATCTTCATCCTCCTTGTTCCATATAAACCAACAAAAAAAAAAAATGCTCCTCACTTACTTTACCCCTTATCCACCAAAACTCCAATAATCATCAGCATCACATAATCTTAATACTTCAATAATACCTCTTACTTCGATACACATAAACCTTATCATCAATATCATTTACCTTACCTCTTGTCCACCAAAACTCCAATAATCATCAACTTCACACAATCTCAGTACCTCAATAATACCTCTTCAATACGTCGATACATATAAACTTTGTCACCAATATCATTTCACTTCCATAACAACTCTTTCCTCTAGTCAGTCTCCTCGAACAAGTACAGATAAAATCCTAGTGCAAATTTCATCATTAAATAAAAGAAATGCACACATGACCTCTAACAGCCTTTAGTTTGAATAACTTTCAGTAAGTAAGTACGAATAGGGAGTATGAATGAATACATAAGGCTTTGGACGAATAAATCGTAATATTTCACAGTGTGTACACCACTTCAAGAATCATGGCAAAACAGAAGCAAACATGTGGAGTATTTGTTTTTTGTGTCAAGTGTCACTTGCTATTTCAATTGCTCACGAAGAATGCAGTGTAATAACTTTCAATGGTCTAAACCTAGTGTTGATATTTCATGTCGTTAGCTTCCTTTCTATTAGCATAAATTTATACAGCTTCCATAAAACCTCCAGCTCATGTGACTTCAATGAAGTTTCTTGTACCAATGTCGTTCGTAGAATTATAGCAGTTGATTTCTTATCTTGAAATAGAAAGCACTGAGCGTAAGCAAAACATGCAATAGTGAGTAAAATACCAGTAGAGAACAGAATGTCAACAAGTGTATGTAGCACAATCCCTACAACGAGGCTCTACCAAGCGAACAATCTATAATTAATGCCATAGTGTGACTTAAACTCCATGTTCGTACACAGTATATCAACATTTCTATACACCAAATTAAAGAGTAGTTATGACAACAAAACAGAAATGTGTAAATATGCAATCCATACGCAAAGCAGCAAGTATGTATCTTACATAATAAACAGGTCATTAGCATCATATCAGCATAAGCAAATAAATCTTCATATGCAATCGTAATAAGTAAACATGAAGGCGCAAGCAGATAAATCACAAAGTATGACTTACATACATAACCATATCAGCACAACTAATCAGGTGACAATTATAATTTAAATAAATAAGCACAGCAGGCACATAATAAAAAAATATGACATCAGTGAAAAAGCAGAGCAGCCAAGCGATGCATAATATACGTAAGTAACAACCCTGTTCATTAATCAATCATTGTCAAAATCAATTAACACAAAGTATAAATCACGTAATCGCAAGCAGCAAATTACGTATAAAGTACATACCTAAGTAGAAATATGTTACCTGAAAAATAAACTCAATTAATAGTCACCTTTTTAGTTTATTACTTTCTTCTTCGAAATTACATTCTTCCTGAAATTTTCTCGATAGCAAGTTCTCTTAACGTCAGATACACACAGAATTTACCTGAAGTTCTTAATTATTTTATACAACTGTATCCTGAAAAAACTGAACGTTAATAACATAATTTATCAAATCACTATAGCTTTATACTGAATTTAATCGGAGAAAGTAGACTGTGTATTTGTTTACGGCTGTCAGTGCATTCACACTGAGTGCTCGATCAGCTGTAGGTACGCGTGACGTAGGAAGTAATTGTTTGCGGTCAACGACTGCCTTGTGCGGCGGGCAGACTTGACTGTCGCTTTGAGTATGTGCCACCGCCAGAACACGGAGCGGTATCCTTGAATTCTCTGCGTGTTTACATGTAACTGTTAGTTTCTCAAAAGTACGTCATTCCACAAAAATTTTGACGTTCGATATATGATGTATTCCCTTAGAGCGCCGAGATTTAAGAGTTTCTACTTCGACAGTGTTATCACGAATAATTTTGCGAACTCTATATGGACCGTTATAAAGCAGAAAAAATTTGCGACACAAGCCTTTTCCTTTGTGAGACAAACGATGAGAATTAACACCCTTTGACCAACTGACAACGTTTCTAAACGACCCGGACGTTTAGCTGATTTCTCTCTTCTAGCAGCCGCAGATGCAATATTTTGTAGAGCCAGGTTGACAACTTCAGAATGCCGCAGTTTCCGTGTAGGCGGAGAAGGAACGATTTCAGAAATGCGATTTGTCCGTGCTTTATTTTTTAATATCAATATAGGCGGTAAAGAAGTTGAATCATTAGGGAGTTCATTCAGAATGTTTTGAAAAATGTGAAGATACTGATCCCACGTTCTGTGATTCTGATGACAATAAAGACTACACAATTTATTGATTTCCTTCATCCATTTTTCTGAAGCATTAGATTGAGGGTGAAAAAGTGAAATGAAAATTGGTTTAATCTTACGACGCCGTAGAGTACGAAGCCAAATTTTAGGGCGAAACTGTGATCCATTATCTGAAATAACTTTAGCAACATGACCCACTTCTTTAATAAAATGTTTGATGAAAGCATTAGATACTGAACGAGCTGTTGCTTTGCGTAAAAGTGTAAAACACACATATTTTGATGTCAATTCCACTGCTACCAAAATGTACGCAAAACCATAAGTAGAACGAACCACTGGACCGAACAAATCGACTGCAGCCATCTCCTTTAATTTCGCTGGAATGATAGGAAACAACAGTGCTCTGTGAGAAATAGTTGGCGGCTTAGCCTTTTGACATAATTTGCATTTGGCAAGAACAAATCGAATACGTTTTTCCATATTACTGAAGTAGCAATTTTCTCGTAATTTATGAAAGCATTTCATGGGACCCCAAAGTGTGCATAACTGAAATGTGTATACCAAATCAATTTATTAACGCACCCATCAGGAATGCAAACTAACCAAACAGAGTTGTCAACCGATTTTCGATTAAAAAGAATATCATTGCGAACTAAATAATACTGTCTAATCGCTACGCTTTCCTTTCTCCTCCACTTCTCCTTAATGTCCTTCCAGATTGGATCCTTGTTTTGCTCCTTAGCGATGTCCTGGAGCGAAGACGAAATAAAATTTTCAAGCGGAACACCTTGAATATACATCAAACAATAATTGTTTTCTTTGCAGTCCTCCTCAGCACTTTGTTTCAAACCCATAGGAACATGTGATAAAGCATCAGCAATAGTATTTGAAGAACCCTGTATGTAAACAATACTAAAATCAAATTCCTGTAGATACAGCGCCCATCGTGACAATCTCCCATGTGTTAATTTTGTTGACATAAGAAATTCCAGAGCTCGATGATCGGAGTAAACCGTGGTATGTTTGCCATACAAAAAGATGCGAAATTTTGTGAAAGCCCAAACAACAGCCATGGCTTCAAGTTCCGTAATCGAATAATTCTTTTCTGATTTAGAGAGAACACGACTTCCAAATGCAATAGTTTTCTGTACTACAACGCCGTTTTCTTCTATCTCTTGAAATAAGTGTGCACCTAGGCCTTTGTATGATGAGTCCGTCGCCAAACAAAAATCTTTAGATAAATCCGGATGTGAAAGAAGTGGAGCGTGGAGCAGCAACTAAAGAATCACGAAGTTGTTCAAATTCTGATTGAGCTTTCTCATCCCAACACCAATTAGAATTCTTTCCAAATAGTTCACATAAACGAGGTGTGGCCAAATTGTCCAATCTAACAAAGCGTCTAAGAAAGTTACAAACACCAAGGAAACTACGAACATCACGTTTTGTGGTAGGAACAGCATAAATACGAATAGCGTCTAGTTTCTCTGGATCAGCAAGAATAACTTCTGTAGAAATAATATGACCAAGATATTTCACCTCAGAACGACCAAATTCAGATTTTTCCAAGTTCACTGTAATGCCAACTCTTGCAAAAATACGTAGTAATGAATCCCAATTTTTTTTATGCTCACACCAAGAACGTTTAGCAATAAGAATATCGTCAACATATGAAGTAATATTGTTACGAAGGTAAACAGGTAAAATTTCGTTTAAACTACGAATGAATTCTGCTGAAGATACAGTAAGTCCAAACGGTAATTTTCGAAATTGATAACAGTTACCAAAGGCTAAAAAGGCAGTGTATTTTCTACAATCAGGGTGGAGTTCTATTTGCCAAAAACTTGCGCGCATTTCAATTGTGGATAAAACTTTAATTCCATGGAAATGTTGAAGGAGTTCATCTAAATTTTGTGGACGGTCAGTTTCAGGAATGATGATATTATTTATCTGTCTGAAACCCAGAACCAAACGAATTGACCCATCCTTTTTAAGAACGACATGTAATGGGCTGGTATAAGGACTGACTGCTGGCTCAATAATGCCTTGATCTAACATGCATTGAAGTTCACTCTTAACCTTGTCTCTATAAGCCAAAGGAATAGCGTACGTTTTTCCTCGAAATGGTGTGTGTTCTTTTACTTTAAATAAATATTGTAAGCCTTGTATAGTTCCTGTGTGATGACTAAATACTGTAGCATGTGAAGTCAAAATTTGGTGCAATTCTTTTGCAACGTCATCTGTCACTTCAGCTTTGTTAGCCTTTTCATTAATTAATTCTTCACAATTAATTATATCATCCATTCCGTCTCTGTATCTATTGTCGTTGTCATGAATGAACACATTGTCGTCATAATACTCAGCGAAAACATCAGAAGTAAGAAACCTTAAACAATTTGTGTCAGATTCAGATTTCGTTACACACGAAAAATTTCAAACATCTCGGCATTCCGGTAACAGTAAAGTTCACACTTCTTTCCTTAAAGTTTAAAATTGCCTTATATGTGTTAAGAAACCCCATAGCTAATATAATTTGTGTACTGAGTAATGGAACAATAATAAAATTAGCAGAAAATTCATATCCTTGACAAGTGAAATTTAAGGTGGTCTGTTGTTTGACTTCCACACTTTTTCCAGAAATAGTTCCTAGAATTGTAGTTTTAGAAACAGGTATCACAGGACAAGCAATAGTTCTAAACCCATATACGAAAAACTGATTCACTAATAACATTCAATGGGCTCCCAGAATCTAAAACCGCAGTGAACTTATTCTTACTCACACATACTTGAATGTAAAAATGCGTCTACATTATTTTCCTTTTCGTCTAGTAAAATGTCTCATGGCTTCCATGCGTACGTAGTGTAAAGTGGTAGCGTCATTACTTTCTGAACCGTCTATATTGCTGCCAGAAGCCGAAGCTACAAGTCATTGTCGATTGTTTGCGTCACGTCTTTGATTACTCGCGTCATTTCGCGGATCAATTTCTACGATTTGCACTTGTCTCTCTGAATTTCTGTCACGTGGAGGATGCCCATTAGATCCCTCCTGTCTGTTACATGTAAATTGTCGGTTGTGTCGGTAGCGTTCTCGCTTCCCACGCCCGGGTTCCCGGGTTCGATTCCTGGCGGGGTCAGGGATTTTCCCTGCTTCGTGATGGCTGGGTGTTGTGTGATGTCCTTAGGTTAGTTAGGTTTAAGTAGTTCTAAGCTCTAGGGGACTGATGACCATAGATGTTAAGTCCCAAAGTGCTCAGAGCCATTTTTTTGTTAGTTGTGTCTGTTATTAAAATTTCTATATTTCTGGCTGTCTGCATGACTACTTCTTGTGTAATTTTGACTGTCACTTCTGAAATTATTGTTAGATCTACTACCCTGGTTATTTCTGTAGTAATAATTTCTATTATTGTATGAATAATTTCTGTCTTGATGATAACCGATTACTGTATCCGTATGACTGATCATTCCGGTAGGAATTTCCGTTATTATAACTGTCTGTGTAATTTCTGTTAGAACGTCTGTTATTGTCCTAAGGCTGGTATCTATTGTCCTGTCTGTTTCGTCTGTCATTTTCTTAATTACCGCTATAACGTCCGTTCCGATCATTATCCCTTTTCTCTGAAAATCTATTGTGATTAGTGTTACTGAAAAAAAATTACAAGAAGTTCCGTCGTCGTTGTCATACTCAAGTTCTTGTAGCAAAGTCTTAAAAGTTTCAATGTCGTCTTTACATCTTCCGGCTAAAGCAATATGTCTTATCGATTGTGACAGCTTAGTTAAAAAACATGGTTCAAATGGCTCTGAGCACTATGGGACTTAACGTCTATGGTCATCAGTCCCCTAGAACTTAGAACTACTTAAACCTAACTAACCTAAGGACATCACACAACACCCAGTCATCACGAGGCAGAGAAAATCCCTGACCCCGCCGGGAATCGAACCCGGGAACCCGGGCGCGGGAAGCGAGAACGCTACCGCACGACCACGAGCTGCGGACGCTTAGTTAAACAAATGCGAATTAATTCAGTCGGGCTATAAGGTTTGGAAAGGAATTGATTCTTTCGAATCATGTCTTCAAAGTATTCTGCCGGCGTGCGGAACTCAGACTGTTTAAAATTACGCTGCATAATAAGACTAGGTTTGACTGTCTTGCGTGTTTTCGGACCAATATGCCTATAGAAATGCATGATAAAAATCATTTAAATTATTACAATCTCTAATAAGTGCGCGCATGCGCGTCGCCAGTTCGTTTTCTAAATATCCACACATAAATTCCAGTTTGTGACATAGTGGCCAATTTGGTGGAAACGCGTACATAAATTGATCTAACCATGAACATGGATATATGTCATTATTAGAATTACGAAAGATCTTAAATTTCCGCACAGTTAAAAAGTGTTTATAGTCAAAGTTTTCGCCTCGTGGCGACAAAGACCTACCGCGACTATCCCAGTCCGAATGTCGATTATTGTCAAGTTCGCGCGCCTGGCGCTCTCTTGTTGCATCTCGTAAATGAAATTATTTTCTTCAAAACCCGCTGCTATCGGTGATTCCAAATTTCTTCTACTGTCTTTTCCTACTATTTCGCTTTCAATTTGTTTAACTTGCTTTCGTAACGCCTCAAATTCCCTTTTAACGCGTTCATTAAATTTTCCCTGATTTTCAACATGTTTATTTATATTCTGGTACTCTTCTGTTTCTGCAAATGGCAATGGAGCTGTATCATCTGAATCTCTGTCCCCATTTAAACTAAGATTTGTCAATTTATCTGAAATCTCCTCAACTCTTTCCGATAAGTCACCTATTTGTTCTTTCTGTTTACTTACGTCTTCCGTAAGTGTCGCGACTCGGATTTCAGTATTGACACATTTAGTAGTTAACTGTTCATATTGTTGTGTTAGGTTATTTATTCTGTCATTTGGTACGGATTCCTCGATTCTTTCAAATATTTCTTCCTTATCGTGTGCACGTTAAAGATTTAACTCTGAAAATTTTTGTACTATCACGCGAACTCTTTCTTCCTGTTCCCTATCCTGTTCCTTTTGTCTAATTTCTATTGAAATTAATCTATTACTGTGAGCATTCAAAATCGGTTGTACTCCTCTAATTTCTTTCTTTAATTCATCTTTCATGTTTTTAAAACATGTCCCTATTCGTGAGTCTAACCGTGTTTCCATTGTTCCAATCTGTTTTTAATTGAGATCCTAACTGTGATCACAAATTTAATATTGCTCACATCAGTTGCTCCATATTAACTGGTTCGAAATTATTTTCGCCCCTAACATTTCCCGTAAAACTAACTTCCTTCGTCGTAGCTGTAAAGCTATCTGTGTTCGATACTATTCCAGAATCTTTTGTCGTTAATCTCGTATTCTGTGAATTTTTTGATTGTGAAAAATTTTGAACTGGTTCCGGACTATTTTCCCGGTTTATTAAATTGTTTTCTACTTCATAATTCATCATACTGTTCTCCTGTGTTGGCGAATTCGCCATATTAACAATTTCGTTATTCTGACTATCCATCATATTTGCCTTTTTCATCGATCGCGTAATCATTTACAAAACATACAAAACTCGTTACTATACCAAAATTACACACAATATAACACTATCACCAACAATACCATTCACACGATTAACGAACAATTAAAATCTTCATAATTGCACAAAATTGTCAAACCCGTATACGAGATATCAAAAATTAAATTCTGCAAAAATACCATTAGAAGAATGACATGACAACTACAAATGTTCAACTACCAAATCTACACATGTAATATAGTCTATAATTACTAAGCTACAAATTACTACAACAATACTACGGTCGCCACTTGCATGGGGGTTAATTAAAATGCAATAATTTTAGTAGCTATGTCTCGTAACCGGTTGGCCCTCAGTAGTAGTAGTACGCAATCTGACTGCATAAAATAACAATAAAGAATGGAAGGAAATTTTCGTTAACACAATTGATTAACTCCCCTGCAACTATAAAAGCTACGAAACAACAAAGCACAAGTGTAACTCTTCTGTGTGTGGTAGTGTGATTCAACGTACATGTATCTGGCACGGTTCTTCCTCAATACGACAAGATCTTTTAAACACCATTTACAATGAACTAATTGAAAAATCAGAAATACTATAATTGCACATAGAAACCAGAATTACAAGTCTAATACATGAACACGAGCCAGATGCTTTGTTGACTGAACCTGTAACAAAGAGGCATTGTCTTAAGGAAATGTGAAATAATTTTTTTTTGTTACCTCCATATGTATTGACGAAAAATACACTGTGATGATTGCAACATCTTCCATCTATACATTACACCAACCGAACAGCATCTACTCTCTCGCCCAACGGAACAACAACTGCACACGACATCCTCTGAACCAGTACTGCTCTCGACATCCTCTCAACAAGTACTGCTCACGACAACCTCTGAACTACTACTGCAGCAGTGGAATAATAATCTTTGGCGCAATCTCTGGCGCTGTGACTCAGTGTAGCCACCTTTCAACAACCATAACTGGTCGTGTCAAATTCATGTAGAGACGCTTCCTGATGGAGTACACATACGATGAATACGTCGATATGCTTTTGGTGCTGGGTGCATCCGGTAACCAAGCTGCTGCTGCTGTTCGTAGTGTATGCTGCACGGTACCCTCAAAGCCGCGTTGCTGATAATGTTTTTTGTCACCTGGTGCAAGGCCTTCGGGAAACCGATAATCTTCGTCCAGAAGTAATAGATAGAGGTCGTCCAAGGACTAGCTGTTCTCCACAAACAGAGGACGCAATTTTTGAAACCATTCCCCACACACCTCTGCAAATACCCGTGACACTGCAAAACATTCCAGATATCTCAAAGACTGGTTGTTGAAGTGTTGCACGATGAGAAACTCCATCCGTATTATTATTATTACACGTTAACACAACACCAGCGATCAGAACGTCGCATTCGACGAGTACAGTTTTCTGAATGGCTTTCGCACCAAGTGGAAGATAAGGAACATTTTATAAATAACGTAATATGGACTGACGAATATAGCTTCAGTCGTGAAGGTATCTTCAGCCTCTAAAACAGCCACTATTGGTCAGAAAACAACCCACATGTCACCCATAAACGTCGCTTTAAGGCACACTTTGGCATAAACCTGTGGGCTCGAATCGTGAGATGAGTGCTTTTGGACCCTTACCTATTGCTGAAAAAGTTGAATGCGACACTATATCGTACGTTTGGTAGCAATATTTTACCTGTCGCATTTTACCTTTACGTGGTCTTCGGCGATATCTACAGTTTCGCCATCATGGTGAAACTGGTAGCTGCGTGGTCAGCATGACAGATTGCCGTCCTACGGGCCCTGGTTCGAATCCCGGCGGCGTCGGAGATTTTATTCGCTCAGGGACTGGGTGTTGTGCTGTCATTATTTCATCCCCATCCGGCGCGCAGGTCGCCCAGCGTGGCGTCGAATGTAATAAGACCTGCACCACAGCGGCCGTACCTGCCCCGCAAGGGGCCTCCCGGCCAATGACACCAAACGCTCATTTCCAATTCATATCATGATGGTGCACCGCCACGCTTTGAACTGAATTTGCGTAATTATTTAAATGAGGCATTTCCAAGGAAATGAATTGGTCGTGGTGATCCCATTTTCTGACCTCCACATTCCCGGAATTTAATCCACAAAACTTTTATTTGTAGGAACACTTTAAGGAACAAGCATTCCACTCATGGAAGTATACAACTTAATAGGACGCGTGAATGCCTCTTCGACAATGGTGGATGCAGGCGTGTTGCGTGGAGTGCAGTGAATATCGAGTCAGCGAATGGTCAAATGTTTACAAATGCAAGGCGGTCGCTTTGAATATCTCCTCTAAAGTGAACATTTCTCTTACGTGTATGTACCGGCTGCTGAGGAATCGCATGCTGATCGCCAAGGGCGGCATTTTTTCTTCACCCGTAAAGTAAAGACGAGTGGGGAATCACTGAAGTGACGATAAAGACCACAATTGGAGAAATTTACTGACATTAACCACTTTGACACAGAGCAGCTTATTATGACCTCGAAACTGAGAACGAATGTCTCGGAAATGGCGAAGCTGGTCGGCTATTCGCCTATTACTGTTCTAAGAATCTATGGCAGGCTGTTGAAGGACGATGGAACTACAAGTAGGTGACAAGGTGTTGGATGTCCACGCCTCATCACAGAACGGGGAAGTCGGTGGCTTGTCCTCTCTGTAAAGTAGGGTAGGCAGCCATCTCTGGCGGATGGACGACAGAGAACAATGCTGGTTCAGGCTCAAGTGTTTCGGTGCACACCATTCAGCGCACGTTTACGAACACGAGCCTTCACAGCAGACGATCGCTCTCTGTTCCCAAATTGACCAAATGACATCGACAACTACGGCTGCAAATGGGCACGGGAACTTCGAACAACGTATCGCCTGATCGGATGAATCACAGATCTTCTTACACCAGGTCAATGCTCGTGTCATCGAGACGAATGGCTGCTCGTAACATACCCCGCACCACAGACGCAGGTCGGAGGGGTTACCATGATGTGCGATGACGTTCAACAGGACAACCGTAGCCTCTGTGGTGCTATTTGGAGGCACTATGACCGCTGTGGAGTACCTAAACTTTACCGCAGACAAGCTGCATCCTTTCATGCTTGATGTCTTCCCTGACAGGCATGGAATCTTCTAGCGGGATAACTGTCCGCATCACAAGACTGGAGTGGTTTGAGGAGCATGGCCGTGAACTCACATTGATTGCTTGTCCGCAGAATTCGAGAAGTGTGATCTGAAACCGACGGAACACATGTGGGAAGCTATCGGGCTCCAGCACCGCATCTACAAACCACTGCTCGTAATTTACACTAAAAAAAATGGCTCTGAGCACTATGGGACTTAACATCTATGGTCATCAGTCCCCTAGAACTTAGAACTACTTAAACCTAACTAACCTAAGGACATCACACAACACCCAGACATCACGAGCCAGAGAAAATCCCTAACCCCGCCGGGAATCGAACCCGGGAACCCGGGCGTGGGAAGCGAGAATGCTACCGCACGACCATGAGCTGCGGACTTAATTTATACTGATTTTGTCACAGAAATCTGTGCGTAGAAATATGGTGCCACACATCTCCGAAAACCTACGAAGCTATCCTCGAATCGATGCCATGGAGAATAGCAGATAATATTTTGGCTCACCAGTGCATACCAAACAGTACCACGCCTATGGGGAACTCCTGAAGTCACTTTTACACTTGACGATTTCACCGAGTTAAGAAGCACCGAGTTCTATTTGCCAGGAAGTCTTGCATCCAGTCACATGTCCGCCGCCACTCCGTACGCTTGTACTTCGTCTGCTGAACTACAGAGTAGTGACACTGTAAGCACGTGGCGTTAAGCCATACTGCGAAAGTAACGAAAAGCGCGTCATTCTCTCACGCTTTCGCGCTCCCTGAAACACATCACGGAATGTATTTCCCTTGCGTTACTCTCTGGCAATATTTACCCAGCCGTCGCTACGTCGCCTCTCTCAGGAAAGCCATTTCGCTGTGCCGGTGCTCACGGGCGGCTGGAGTGCTCGTCTACTACAAAAGTGCCGACGGCGTCTCCTCAAATCAGATCGCAGGCTACGAAAATATCGACACTACGGCTTTCACAGGGATCAGCCCAGACACACGTCTGCCTGTTGCCTGCTGGCTTTCTTTTATTGTTATTTCTATTCCCCACGAAATGGCGCGCTGGCAGTGGATAAAACGCTCTTCTGCCAAAGGTTACATATACACAGCCTGGCAAAAACAGTGAAGCAGCCGAAAGGCGAGAGGGAAACGAAGCGACACTTCGCGGATTGAGAGGATATGTGATACAACTTCAGTGATTAAAAAATCTCGTGAAATTTACTAAGAATTTGCCAGTGTGAGTGAAACGTGATTCCTTAAACGTACCACACTTACACACCATATCTTAAACACCATAAAAGAGGAAGTGGCATGGAATCATGGTTGGTAGTCACAATTTATAATTAAGACAGTTTATTGACATTACCCGTTAAAAAAAAATTGACACAAATTGTGGACGAGCCACTAGATAAAGCTTTGCAAATACAGTTAGAAACCCAACGTATTCAGTACTCTAACAAACAATTCCAAATTACGAAAACAGGGTTACTAACAAACTTGATAACTCCAAACTCCCTTATAGGTCTTCCTCAAAATAGATATAATGAAAACAATTACAGGCAAAGGGTGACTTAATAACACTTGAACACTAGTGACAAGTTAAGATGCCATTACATAACATGATAGAACCACTTAAATAAAAACTACAACAGAAACACTGATCTTTAAAAAATAAATGTTCACATGCTCAGACGTGTTAATAAAAAAATTCCTAGAAAAATCTGCGCAAGGACCTCAGCAGCTGCTATGCAGTTTAAGGTCTAGACAGTTGCCAGTCCCTAATATTTAAGAAAACAAGTTCATATACAAACAGGTTACATACAAAATATATACTACCAGCTTAACCCGCCTTTACGGAAAGGAAGATAAATACTAAACTTTGGAAGGCGATATGTGAAAAACTCCGGTAGTGGTCAGGTTCTTAAACACTGCCAGGCCTAGACCTCGGATGACATTTCACTCCCCGCTAGGACGCTGGCACAATCAAAAGTTTCTGCCCGAATCACAGAAACACTCGGCAGAACCTTTGACTCACACATGGACAACTGCATTAATAGAGTGCAGGCTTTAAAAACGGCAACATAAAATCATTTTATTGCAAGAGACACAAAGCACTCGTAAAACAGAAAATTTTCAAATAACTGCCATCATTTAACTAGGCCAACTGAACTCTTCCACATCGTCACTATGAAAGTCTCACCATAATAATAAATTTTAAAATCTCTGAGTGCGTCGGTGAAAAATCAATTACGACGACTTCCCCATGTCAGGTACACAATACGAGGCAGCGGGTTCCACAGCTTCACCGCTTCCGAGGCAAGCTAACCCACAACTGTTTTAAATTGTCCTTGATATCTCGCATACTAGCACTGGGATGGTATTGACGTTCAGATGTATCTCACAAATGTTCTATCAGGGAGAGATCTGGGGATCTTGCTGGTCAAGGGAGAACCTCAACAGCACTCATACTGAGACATGTCCCATGTGTGAACAAACATTTTGCTGTTGAAAAATGGAGCACAATACTATCGCATAAGAGCTAGCACATGATGCAGCGTGTCGGTGATGTACTGTTCTTCCATCAGAGTTTCCTCTGTTACCACCAGCTATGACCTTGGGTCACACCCAATGGCTTCCCACACCATGATGATAAGAGTAACACCATTGTCCCTCTCCAAAGCGTTGCAAGAAAGGAACCTCTCCCACGTCACCACTATATTCGCCATCGATGGTTATCTGGGGTAGTGCAGAACTGTGGTTCATCACTGAGTACATGCGACGCCAGTCATCAGCAATCGATTCTTTTCACTCATGGCACCACTGCAGTTCCCGTTATTTGTGCTGTGGTGCTAATGGCTGCCTACGTGTGTGACGGTAGTTCTCTAGTCTAGCTACTGATAATCATCAACCAGTGGTCAGGGATGGCACAATATGACACACGGACTCCATTATTTGTTCTCGGATAGCAGGTCCGGATGTGAAGGGATTCTAATGTGCTTGGAGTACAATAGGGAGGACTTAGAGACAAGAACGCCTGTCCTCACATCCCACGCCGTCCAACATCGGGCCACTGTTACATCTGAATGCCCACAAATCTGGATAGAGCACTATTCGACCAACTGGCCAAATGGAGACCCGCTGTGAGGCCCACATAAAACTTTGTCAGGTGTACGTATCATCTCTGTTCCGTCCTCAGTGATCACTCAACATCTCATGCTGTTCATGTCCATTGTAAAACCCTACCAAATCTGGTAATAACACTAAATGCAGACAACACTAATGCATTTTGCTAGCCATTCTACCTGTCACAGAGAACTGCAACTTTAATTATTTGCATACCTGCTGATATACGAAGTTACATTGACTTCCAATAATGTCTTTTGGCTGCTGCATTGTTTTTTTCACACACTGTATTTCGAGGAAGTTTTAAAATACACAAAAAATTGCATTACATGATAATTAAAAGAAACACATAGGTTGAAAATTATAATAATAAATGAAAATCAGCAGTTTACTTTTGTTCTACAATATTATTTTTATTGCTAACCGGATTTCGGCTTACAAGGCCATCTTCAGGCATTTACCGAGTATTATCACCAAAGAAGTTAAATGTTAGCAGACCACATTGGAAGAGAAGTAACACATCTAGAGCGAAGTAGAAACATACAGTGAGTAACATCTTTGTAATGAAATAGTAAAAACTGAACAGTACATTACAAAGGTGTTACTCACTGTATCTTTCTACTTCACTCTAGATGTGGTACTTCTCTTCCAATGTGGTCTGCTAACATTTAACTTCTTTGGTGATAATACTCAGTAAATGCCTGAAGATGGCCTTGTAAGCCGAAAACCGGTTAGCAATAAAAATAATATTGTTGATCAAAAGTAAACTGGTGCTTTTCATTTATTATTATAATGTTGTTCCACCAAGAACCGACGGAAGATTCTGTTAATAGGTTGAAAATTGTTTATTTTTAACGCTTTTTGATGACTTTGTACTAAACATAAATGTGGTCCTTATTCTGGGTGTTTCTTTACAGGTTTCTAGGGGTTGTACAAGGAAATTAGTAGACAAAGTTTTGATAAGGAACCCATGTCTAGAAATGTACCGTTTGGATGTAAAATAAGTTTGAAGAACGGAACACTTTCCTATTTTCTGTAGTATTGAACATACCAGTACCTCAAATGCATTGTTGTAGTTAGAAGAAACTGTTAATTAATGTGACAACTACAGCAGAGACTGATGACCCTGCTGTCTTCTCCGTTTATGTGCGTACAATGAAGCAGCAGATTTGAAAGTGACCCGACATTTAAACTTATTTTATACCCAAATGACACTTATCTGTACATGAGTTCCTTACGAAAACTAAGTCCACTCTACAAGACCTAGAAGCTTGCTGTACATCAACAACTTCTCTCTTTCATCACCTATGGTTCTGAAGGCAGTCACAGTTTGGTACTGGTCCCTCCTCCATTATAACATGCCACCATTCCCAATCTTAGCATACTAGAGATGCCTAGGATTAAATAATAATAAGAATAAAATAAATGAAATGTTTAAATATAAATATTAGTAACTTTTTCATTGCAATAAAACATATAGAATGTTACAATATGAAACAATTTGTTTACATTAATTCATAACGACTTACTTTGTCATAACTATCAAGAATTTGCAATTCCGATTAATACAGCATTTGAAAAGCATTCATCCAGAAAGTTGAAAAGCACATGTATCGAACAACTGATTTAAGGACTACAATGACAACAAAGCCTCAGACCTTTGGCAATGGTTAAATTTCCACAACGTAAGTTCCAAGCGTATACTCATCATTATTGGTGTTTCACTGAGAATTGCGATTGTGAACATAGGTCTACAGTCTATGGCTATTAGGGGTGCGTAAATAGTAGGAATGCTGATACTTTCGGTCGTTTCCGTCTATATCAACAAACAGTATTTACTATTTGTTAATTTTTTTCGTATTATAAGTTCTGTCAGTGTTAAACATAACTTGTAATTTCCAAAATTACTGGCCATTTCTGTGACTCCTACTTTTCGTGCTACTTTATTCTCCAAAAGTTACTAATATTGCGGATGCCATAGTGGGCACTGATGTTCAGTTGACTAATGGTAACTACCGTTGCCCCAGATACTGTTGTGGGGCAATGATGGTCACTTGATATATGGTGACTACAATTACACCAGATACGACCGTGGTGGCAATTATGGCCAGTTTATAGAGTGACCCAGCACTATTTGGTGGCGATGGCGATCAGTTAACAAATGTATGAGAATTTGTAAGAGACCGAACTGCTGAGGTCATCGGTCCCTAGACTTACATGCTACCTAAACTAACTTAACGCTAAGGACAACACCCACACCCATGCCCGAGGGAGGACTCGAACCACCGGCGGGAGGGGCCTCACGATTAGTGACATGGCGCCTCTAACCGCGTGGCCACTCTGCGCGGCGGTCAGTTAACAGGCTGGCTGTCATTACTCTACATTCCAGTAAGTGGGGCACTGACGTTCAACTTACTGGGTGACTGCCATTAGCGAAGATACCATTAGTCGGGGCAATAAGCGACAGTAGGCGTCAGGTATTGGATCTCAAGTAGTATTCCAAGGATCAAACTAAGCTGTAACAAATTCTCTCATATATCACCACTGTCATGCAGAACTGTAAAACATACCAAATACATCGCCATTGTAACACATAATTCTAACAAAATCCCTGATAATTCTCTGTCAAAACAAGATGAGACTTGTTCAGACAAGCTGTATCTGTTCGAAGGGGCGAAAACAATTACTCAGCTAGTTCAGACTTGTCTATATCAGAAACACAAGACTTGTTCCGAAAAGCAAAAAGCTTAGTCAAGAAGCTGAGACTTCTAGCTGAGAATATAATTATACACATCACAGCACAGCCTCTCTGACTCATGAGGCCTCTCCTTCCTTGCTATGTAAGGGAAGCTATGCCGAAATGTAATTGTATGCTTGGTCGTCAGTCTCAGCCTGAGTGTTTTGCTTATTGGAACAGCTCACAGTTTGTCAGAACAAGTCCCAGCTTGTTTATTCAGGGATGTATGGCGCAATATGTTACAATTTTGTGTAAAAATAATTATGTATGGGGCAATGTGTTACAGTTCTGTTTGATGCTTGGGACACCATTTCATTTCAAGTAGCACTGACTGTCAGCACATAATATATTTTAGTTGTTAAACAAATGTATATATTCGGATAACGGCAGTCAATATGACTTTAGTGTAATGGCAATCATGTCAACTGAACATCATTATCCCACCCAAAAGTGTTTGGGTGTGCATCTAAATGTGGTGGTTTCGACATTTTGTATCTAGGAACAGGAAAGTCGTTTGCAAAGTTTAAACTAGTAGAATAATTACACTTAACGGCCGTTCGCTAGCTAAAGTGGTAAATTTAACTGCGTATACTATACACAAATTCCAGAGTAATATAGGGAAAAGTCTGTGGCATTTATGAGTTTACATGACGAAACAGCAGGTCCTGTTCTGTGGCTGGTTGACAGCAGCTAACTGAGCAGCTGCCTCTTTGCTCTAAACGTTTACAACACTAACAAACGTTTGACGCTTTTCATAGTTACATTTGTGTATTACAAAAATATGCACTTTAAATGATACACCACATTAAAGTCGTAGCGTTTGTTCTGCTAAAGAGTTGGGAAACGTGACGTTGGAACTACACATTTCATAGATCTTATCTCGTAGTTAGTTATTGATATTATGGAGTATCTGTTTAAAAGGAAAGGAGACAAAACCGGTACACTTTTTAGAGAACACTGGTATCATAATTTCGATTGTTAAATGTTGCAGCCTTCCTCAGTACGGTAACTATGAACCATGTCTGTTCGAACATAAAGCTATCCCAGAACTTTGACGAGCTACAGCAAATATGAAACCAGTCACAAGCATCGATTATCTTTCTGCGCTATAGAATGTAATGCGTACTCTTCTTTCTCCTAAACTAGTGCTTGGTGGGGCGTTGCATTACTCAAAAACTTCTAAAAATGTCAGATGTTGAAAATTCCGTTATCGAACCATCAGTGGAAAACAACCTCAAGGAGGCCTAAAATCGAAAACAATAAGGAGCTAAATTAGCCAGTCAAGAACGTCCATTACATCTTTCTAGGGTAGACCATGACGCATTATCTTCACCCTCTCCCCCCCCCCCCCTCACTAATATGGTGTTTGGTGCGGTGAAGCATTGCTGAAAAACTTCTAAAAATTGTAGATGATGATAGCTTGTTCTATATATCCACTGTTCGTTGAACATTATTTGCAGTAACAAATGCTGTCCTAACCTCACATACAACACTGTCATCAAAATTTGCACGTTTATTTGGAATATTATGACTTAACAGCGTTAAACTGTAGTAAGTGAAAGAAGAAATTCACATTTTACTCATAAATACTTCCAAATAGGTTAAAACAAAAATAGATTACTGGTTTAGCTATGGAAATGGCTGTAACATCAAATCTTTTTCTCGCAAAACTGAGCAAATTTAGCAGTGAAGTAGGCTCCAGTCACATAAATTGTACCCTGACCATCAGACTCTTGACGTGAATATCGTACAGAGTTTCAGGTGCGACAGAAACACAGTGTCTTGCGTTGTGTCCGTTCCAGTACCAGGGAGGCAGTCTCCGATCACTGCATATGCTCGGTTCTGATCATTGACAGGTCTTTAGCTGCACTATGATGAGTTAGGAGCGATCTAGAAAAGAAGCCCGAGAAAATACAAACACCTTTCTGACTAGATGTTAAATGATGTCAATAAATCGGTTGTTCACGTCTGCTGTGCAGCGAGCTACCTTAATTTAAGTATTAACTGTATTTTTCTTACTTGTCACTTCTTCTTCCGTGTGTATTTGCTTTTAGGAAGCTTTAATTGTCGGGTGCTATTAATAGTGTTCCATAGATTTCGTGTTTGTTTTGAATACAGTCAGAGAGAGTCCCTTTAGTCAGCCATAGTGCCAGTAGAGTCAGTGTCGTCGTAACTGCCGTCTGCGTCACGTCTGCTGTGCAGCGAGCTACCTTAATTTAAGTATTAACTGTATTTTTCTTACTTGTCACTTCTTCTTCCGTGTGTATTTGCTTTTAGGAAGCTTTAATTGTCGGGTGCTATTAATAGTGTTCCATAGATTTCGTGTTTGTTTTGAATACAGTCAGAGAGAGTCCCTTTAGTCAGCCATAGTGCCAGTAGAGTCAGTGTCGTCGTAACTGCCGTCTGCCTCACGTCTGCTGTGCAGCGAGCTACCTTAATTTAAGTATTAACTGTATTTTTCTTACTTGTCACTTCTTCTTCCGTGTGTATTTGCTTTTAGGAAGCTTTAATTGTCGGGTGCTATTAATAGTGTTCCATAGATTTCGTGTTTGTTTTGAATACAGTCAGAGAGAGTCCCTTTAGTCAGCCATAGTGCCAGTAGAGTCAGTGTCGTCGTAACTGCCGTCTGCCTCACGTCTGCTGTGCAGCGAGCTACCTTAATTTAAGTATTAACTGTATTTTTCTTACTTGTCACTTCTTCTTCCGTGTGTATTTGCTTTTAGGAAGCTTTAATTGTCGAGTGCTATTAATAGTTCCATAGATTTCGTGTTTGTTTTGAACACAGTCAGAGAGTCCCTTTAGTAAACCATAGTGCCAGTAGTGCTAGTGTTTGTTTTCAATACAGTCCAGAGACAGGTAGTGCTATTTTCATTGTTTTCTACAAGAAGTGCCTAGCAACCACAGTTTAGTGAATAAACAGCCGCCTTTAGTGAATTAGCAGTCTAGTTAAAGGTTGATTAACTCTCTTCAGTAAATTGATTCCTTAGGATGGACAGGATGTGTGACTGCTGTGTACGGACGCAGGAGGAGCTGGCCACTGTTCGCGAACAGCTGAGCGTGTTGATGGCCGCGGTCAGCCGTCTTCAGGCTGCTGCCTCGGAGTGTAGCGGCAGTGGGGAGTCTGGTGCGTCGCAAGGTACATGCTTCACCCACTGACCCTGCTGTCGAGACATCTTCGCGTGTACTGGGCGCGGTTGGGCCACCGCGGGTTCAGCGGCGTTCGCGGCGCACGAGGCGGAGGGTCAATGTGGAGGCTGGCCGTGTGGCATCGCCCGCTCTGCCTGTGAGTGGACATGAAAGCCTCGCTCGCGGGGTGAAATCAGAGCTAACTATTTGTAGTATCGTTCCCAGAACCGATCGCGGTCCTCTGGTTTGGAGCCGAGTGGAAGGCTTAAACCTGAGGCTCAGACGATTCTGCGGAGATCTGGGGTGCAAATTTCTCGACCTCCGCTATCGGGTGGAGAAATGTAGGGTCCCCCTGAATAGGTCAGGCGTGCACTACACACCGGAAGCGGCTACAAGGGTAGCGGAGTACGTGTGGAATGCACATGGGGTTTTTTTAGGTTAGGTACTTCCCTCCCTAGGCCCGACAAGACGCCTCCTGAGACGCGGCAAGGTAAGAGTAGGCAAAATGCAACAGGGAATAACAATATTAATGTGCTAATAGTAAACTGCAGGAGCGTCTACAGAAAGGTCCCAGAACTGCTCTCATTAATAAACGGTCACAACGCCCATATAGTACTAGGGACAGAAAGTTGGCTGAAACCAGATGTAAACAGTAATGAAATCCTAAACTCAGGTTGGAATGTATACCGCAGAGACAGGCTGGACAGTGAAGGGGGAGGCGTGTTTATAGCGATAAGAAATGCAATAGTATCGAAGGAAATTGACGGAGATCCGAAATGTGAAATGATTTGGGTGAAGGTTACGGTTAAAGCAGGCTCAGACATGGTAATTGGATGTCTCTATAGGCCCCCTGGCTCAGCAGCTGTTGTGGCTGAGCACCTGAAGGATAATTTGGAAAATATTTCGAGTAGATTTCCCCACCATGTTATAGTTCTGGGTGGAGATTTTAATTTGCCGGATATAGACTGGGAGACTCAGACGTTCATAACGGGTGGCAGGGACAAAGAATCCAGTGAAATTTTTTTAAGTGCTTTATCTGAAAACTACCTTGAGCAGTTAAACAGGGAACCGACTCGTGGCGATAACATATTAGACCTTCTGGTGACAAACAGACCCGAACTATTTGAAAAAGTTAACGCAGAACAGGGAATCAGTGATCATAAAGCGGTTACGGCATCGATGATTTCAGCCGTAAATAGGAATATTAAAAAGGGTAGGAAGATTTTTCTGTTTAGAAAAAGTGACAAAAAGCAGATTTCAGAGTACCTGTTGGCTCAACACAAAAGTTTTGTCTCAAGTACAGATAGTGTTGAGGATCAGTGGACAAAGTTCAAAACCGTCGTACATAATGCGTTAGATGAGTATGTGCCAAGCAAGATCGTAAGAGATGGAAAAGAGCCACCGTGGTACAACAACCGAGTTAGAAAACTGCTGCGGAAGCAAAGGGAACTTCACAGCAAACATAAACATAGCCAAAGCCTTGCAGACAAACAAAAATTACGCGAAGCGAAATGTTGTGTGAGGAGGGCTATGTGAGAGGCGTTCAATGAATTCGAAAGTAAAGTTCTATGTACCGACTTGGCAGAAAATCCTAAGAAATTTTGGTCTTATGTCAAAGCGGTAGGTGGGTCAAAACAAAATGTCCAGACACTCTGTGACCAAAATGCTACTGAAACAGAGGATGACAGACTAAAGGCCGAAATACTAAATGTCTTTTTCCAAAGTTGTTTCACAGAGGAAGATTGCACTGTAGTTCCTTCTCTAGATTGTCGCACAGATGACAAAATGGTAGATATCGAAATAGACGACAGAGGGATAGAGAAACAATTAAAATCGCTCAAAAGAGGAAAGGCCTCTGGACCTGATGGGATACCAGTTCAATTTTACACAGAGTACGCGAAGGAACTTGCCCCCCTTCTTGCAGCGGTGTACCGTAGGTCTCTAGAAGAGCGTAGCGTTCCAAAGGATTGGAAAAGGGCACAAGTCATCCCCGTTTTCAAGAAGGGACGTCGAGCAGATGTGCAGAACTATAGACCTACATCTCTAACGTCGATCAGTTGTAGAATTTTGGAACACGTATTGTGTTCGAGTATAATGACTTTTCTGGAGACAAGAAATCTACTCTGTAGGAATCAGCATGGGTTTCGAAAAAGATGATTGTGTGAAACCCAGCTCGCGCTATTCGTCCACGAGACTCAGAGGGCCATAGGCACGGGTTCACAGGTAGATGCCGTGTTTCTTGACTTCCGCAAGGCGTTCGATACAGTTCCCCACAGTCGTTTAATGAACAAAGTAAGAGCATATGGACTATCAGACCAATTGTGTGATTGGATTGAGGAGTTCCTAGATAACAGGACGCAGCATGTCATTCTCAATGGGGAGAAGTCTTCCGAAGTAAGAGTGATTTCAGGTGTGCCGCAGGGGAGTGTCATAGGACCGTTGCTATTCACAATATACATAAATGACCTTGTGGATGACATCGGAAGTTCACTGAGGCTTTTTGCGGATGATGCTGTGGTGTATCGAGAGGTTGTAACAATGGAAAATTGTACTGAAATGCAGGAGGATCTGCAGCGAATTGACGCATGGTGCAGGGAATGGCAATTGAATCTCAATGTAGACAAGTGTAATGTGCTGCGAATACACAGAAAGATAGATCCTTTATCATTTAGCTACAAAATAGCAGGTCAGCAACTGGAAGCAGTTAATACCATAAATTATCTGGGAGTACGCATTAGGAGTGATTTAAAATGGAATGATCATATAATGTTGATCGTCGGTAAAGCAGATGCCAGACCGAGATTCATTTGAAGAATCCTAAGGAAATGCAATCCGAAAACAAAGGAAGTAGGTTACAGTACGCTTGTTCGCCCACTGCTTGAATATTGCTCAGCAGTGTGGGATCCGTACCAGATAGGGTTGATAGAAGAGATAGAGAAGATCCAACGGAGAGCAGCGCGCTTCGTTACAGGATCATTTAGTAATCGCGAAAGCGTTACGGAGATGATAGATAAACTCCAATGGAAGACTCTGCAGGAGAGACGCTCAGTAGCTCGGTACGGGCTTTTGTCAAAGTTTCGAGAACATACCTTCACCGAAGAGTCAAGCAGTATATTGCTCCCTCCTACGTATATCTCGCGAAGAGACCATGAGGATAAAATCAGAGAGATTAGAGCCCACACAGAGGCATACCGACAATCCTTCTTTCCACGAATAATACGAGACTGGAATAGAAGGGAGAACCGATAGAGGTACTCAAGGTATCCTCCGCCACACACCGTCAGGTGGCTTGCGGAGTATGGATGTAGATGTAGGTGTAGAATTCGATTCAGACTACAAACAGTTTGCGCTGCAAAGCAATGTAAATAGGTGTTATCGACAAAAGAACAAAAATGCTTAATGCTTGACGATAAAGAAAGCACCGTTGCGTGAGAAGGGCAGGCAGTCTGAGCCTCGAAGGAAGGAACGAAGGAAGATTAGGTTTAACGTCCCGCTGTTGAGCCTCGAATACCAGACGATAGCCGTTCACAAATTCATACAGTCTACATTCGTTGAGTATGTACAACGAACTACAAGAACAAAAACGTGGCGTGGGGTGTTAGAAATCGAACTATGAGAACTAAGATGGCGGGTCTGGGGTACATTCTGACATACTGACTGGTTGTTTCATTTTTCGTGGCAATAAAGTACTGGACTATGTTTGGGAGAGCAAAGTACTTGTTCGTTCGTTTGTGTGTGTGTGTGTGTGTGTGTGTGTGTGTGTGTGTGTGTGTGTGTGTGTGTGTGTGTATGTGTGTGTGCTAACGAAGTTGTGTGGTTTCTGCGAATGTTGAGCAATGAGTTAGTGACGCGAAGCGTTATGATAAGCTTCTAAGAAAGTAGGATGATGGAAGTTCTTTGATCGAACCGTAACTAGGCAAAAAATCGAAAATAACGAAAATCTGTAGCTGTATAGCTGTATTAATCAGTCTACGACATCATTTTTATTATCTAGTCTGGTACATGAAGTGTTATCTTCACCCCGACCACAAATGGTGCTTGATGAGGTGATGCATTTCTGAAAAACTTCTATAAAAGTCAGGTGATGAAAGTTAGTTTTATGTACCCGCCGTTCCTTGGACATCATTTACAATCACGGATGTTCTACTAACCACAGCTCCGCCCCTTTATGTGACGAAACCCAAAGACCTGATATCATATCTTGTCCAAGTCGCTACTGCAATCCTACTAACATCTCCGCAATTTCGCGGCCCTACGGAATCTAGTCACCAATAGAATCTATAAGGAAGTAGCACAAATTTTTTTCATCAAATGTGTGTTAGCGTACAGATACACATTGCGAGCTATAAAAAGGGAACAAAAACACTCATATGAGGGCTAAATCGGAAATAGAAATATTTGTTAGTTTGAAGAAGGGAACATATCCCAGTTTCGAGATCGTTCACCCTCAATGATGGTGGTCGTATTTGCTGACCAGTTGTTTAAAGTCTCACTTTTGCAATGCATCAGAGTCCTGTTGTGTGTTTAATGTCGGTCGTCTGGATTTAGATAGTCTTCATTGAAGGTAAACGAATAATAGTTGTTCTAGATGTTTTAAAAGTATGTTAGCTTGCCCTTTCTAATGTGATGTCATCTTCTTTGTTGTAGGCCTATGTTCCTTGACGACGTATGTCGAATGCTGGTGTTGAAAATATACAATATGGACCCTAATATTAAAGAACTTTACCTTTTCAGTGAAGCCTTCAGAGGTCAAAACCGGAACAATGTTATGTTATGTTAACCAGGGACCTAGAAACGACGGAGAGGCTCCGTCCCCGCCGCAGCCGCAGTGGTCCGCAACCCCACGACGACTGCCGCAGTCCACTTCACCCCTCCGCCGCCCCACAGCGAACCCAGGGTTATTGTGCGGTTCGGCCCCCGGTGGACCCTCCCAGGGAACGTCTCACACCAGACGAGTGTAACCCCTGTTTCCGTGGTAGAGTAATGGTGGTGTACGCGTACGTGGAAAACTTGTTTGCGCAGCAATCGCCGACATAGTGTAGCTGAGGCGGAATAAGGGGAACCAGCCGAGGCAGGTGGAAAACCACCTAAAAACCATCCACAGACTGGCCGGCTCACCGGATCTCGACACAAATACGCCGGGCGGGTTCGTGCCGGGGACTGGCGCTCCTTCCCGCCCGGAAACCGGAACAATACTTTAGTGCGCTTTCTCCTTCCTATAGTTGGTACTGGGCGATTTACAACTCTATATTAATAGTCTTCACTGCATGGAATGCCCTGTCTTCAACGTGATCGCAATTTTGGGACTGCGACGGATTAGACAGCATTTAAACAACACAACTCTTCACTGAACTGATTGATTCACAGGGAAGATAAGATTCAATGTTACTCAGATCTAGATTTCAAAGAGTGGTCTCCTAAGCTCTGGAATAGACCTGATTTTCTGTAACCAGGTACAGACAGTTGAAATACTTCTTGCCTAAAGATTACTTAACCGTATCTGACTTCACTGATTTTGGGGTGAAAAATACATTCTTTCTGTAGAATAACGTAAAAATGCCCCACATCCAACAGTAATGGCGTACAATGGAAAAATTCCATAAAAGACAAGACGATCTAGGTTGTACGCAAGATAGTTGCATACATTCCATATGAGAACGGATCACTTTAATGAAGAGGTGTTGATGTGACCAACAACAACTACCACAGAGGACACAGGAAGTGGAGAACAGTGATGATATTGAGAGTAAATTTCATGGAAACTGCTTTCAAAATATGTGAGAAGTACAGCGTCCTGCATACGTCGTATTAAGAATGTTTTGTGAAATATAACCATTTCTGACGTAACAAGAAGTTGTAATGCCTAATTCACAATCAGTTTGAAGAAGGGAACAAATCTTCAGTTTTTAATATCGCGATGCCTCCCTCAGGACAACCCAATTCATCTTTCCATGAAACTGTGACAGGAGGTTAATGTAAAGAATCTCATATGACTATTTGATTAAGACAAAATTAAAAATAACAACAGGAGAAAGTTGCTTGTATTTCCCCCCTAAAGGAGGCTTTGGATTCGTTCCCTTTTCCAAACTACCGTTTCAGTTATTTTTGCAGTTGTATATGACATACCTGAAGAGACTCATCTCGTGTTCGACGAAGTGAAATAATATAAAGGATAGAGGCGATGTTACACGGTATTATTGTGGTGTCTCTGGGGAGTAACTAATTTTCTGTCCGGTACATATCGATCCCTGAATCCTCTGATTTAAGTCGTAGGACATATCATTTCGTCTCGTTTACTCCCAGTATTTCTCACAGCTTCCGTTTCAAAAATACAGTTTGATGTTATCCCAGACCTGCTAGGCTTTCCAAGTTTATGACCAATCAAAGAACATAGCTATAATATCTACAGGAAACTGTTGTTGATACAAGAAAGCACAACTGATCCCACCAATTAAACAAAAAACAATATGACGCATTCAGGTTCATGATACACAGGGCGCACTCACTACCATTAAAACAGATGGCAAGCACACTAGACGTAACCATGTAAAAACTACTTTAATTAGCACTAAGTACTCAACAAAAGCAATTTACAGGCACTACGACATAATGAAACCAATATTTCTAACAGTTTCTACAGGACAGAGATCAAATACAGAACAAGTCTAACCTAGGTACCTCTTTCAGAAACTGCCAATTTTTTGAAGGGTATTTATGTAAAAATATTCGTTACAGTCAAAAATCTTGGTCTTCAGTTGTTTCACACAATAAATGCAAGAAGCCAAGAAGCTCCCCTCCTTGCCTTCCTCACCTGCTCCACCATCCACCTCCGCCTCAAGCCAAACGATCATGGCGGAGTACACCTATTACAGTGCAAAGCTTCTACATGTACTAGAACACACAGTAAACAACATCAAGGAGGAATGTAACTGTTCTTTACGCAGAAACTACAGGGACGAAATTAAATCTTTTTGAACACCTAAAAGAAAAATGTCCAAAAACATTATGAATGAGAAAAACGAGTTACACGGACACAGTTTACTTTTTAATTTGACAGACTTATTTGTTCAAAAAAGATGGTAAATTTAACAACAGGTTGACCTACATAAACTATACAGAAGCAAGAAATGGTATAATGACCCCAGATTTTAGAAAACTTAAAAGTCTTCTCAAAAAGTTTGTATGGTCAAGTGGTAAGTGTGGGACTGAAATATGCGGTCTGAATTTCGAACTGTCAAGCTGCACGCCAGCTTGTATAAAGTGGTGTTGGCCATGCTGTTCAACTCACTGTGGGACTATGCGTAGAGTAACAGATGAAGTTCTGAAGCGTTTTCATTCATTACGCTTATTCACTTCTTTAAGCCACCAACTTGGAGACTTCATATCTTCTCTTTCATCAGACATGCATTTCGCAGTGAATGTTTACACATTTTTATGTGGCAAATAAGACATTAAATGAGATTATTTAAGTAGCTGATGATGTTTTAGCTGTCGTACTTATGGTATATATAGTATCTATCTTACTGAGATTCTGGTGACTAGAATGCAATGGAAATTCAAAATGAGAAAAACAAACCAAGGGCTTAAAACATGTTAACACTTTAAGCAACTCAACTAGGACTGCATGTTATTGTGGAGAACACTCAGAAAGACGCAAATCGTTACCTACCTGCATTTCAAGAGATAATTCAGTAGTATATTTTTAAAACGGTCAATATATATAACAATTTTGTTGTTACGGGGAAGATTAGTGTACAGAGAGTAAAAAAACTAAATATGCAGGTTTACTGGACATAAACAAACTTTATTATGTGACAAAAATATCTCGGCTGTACCGTTTCCCCGCTATGGGTCTTTGAAAGTTTTCATGCTAATGACGCTCAGAGGCACAAACTCCCATGTGATTAATATTGTTTAAGAATTGAGCTGAAAATGACGTCTGTTTATATTAATGCCATCTGCCCGATTAGATGGTCGTGAACAATACCGCCCACACGTTTATGGTATACACTGAGGTCACAAAAGTCTAGGGATACATATATGCACACATGTAGATGGCGGTAGTATCTCGTACACAAGTTGTAAAAGGACAGTGCGTTGCCAAAGGCGAATTTCATCACCATCAGTCCTTCGCGGTACTCTCGTGAGTGCCCCCAACCAAGAAGCGCAGACAACATCTGTGCACAAAAACAGGGCTAGCGTTGCGTTCGGTACGAGAGGACAGTAAATTTAAGCACGGACTCTGACGACGACTAGCTGTACACGACCGAGACCGGAAATGAATCCGGAGAGGGGAAAAAGGCATATAAGGCAGAAGAATAGCAGGTGAGATCTAACCGCCGGCCGGAGTGGACGAGCGGTTCTAGGCGCTACAGTCTGGAACCGCGCGACCGCTACGGTCGCAGGTTCGAATCCTGCATGGATGTGTGTGATGTCCTTGGGTTAGTCAGGCTTAAGTAGTTCTGAGTTCTAGGGGACTGATGACCTCAGCAGTTAAGTCCCATAGTGCTCAGAGCAATTGAACCATTTGAGAGCTAACATGCCAGCTGCAAATCCATTTTCGTTTTGAAAGAAGCAGGTGCAGTAGGCCAAAAATCAAATGCAGACTATCAGGAGAAAAGGACCGGCTTCTGCCTATTACAGCTTATACACTGAAGTACCAAGGAAACAGGCGTATTGAAATACACTCCTGGAAATTGAAATAAGAACACCGTGAATTCATTGTCCCAGGAAGGGGAAACTTTATTGACACATTCCTGGGATCAGATACATCACATGATCACACTGACAGAACCACAGGCACATAGACACAGGCAACAGAGCATGCACAATGTCGGCACTAGTACAGTGTATATCCACCTTTCGCAGCAATGCAGGCTGCTATTCTCCCATGGAGACGATCGTAGAGATGCTGGATGTAGTCCTGTGGAACGGCTCCTGGAAATTGAAATAAGAACACCGTGAATTCATTGTCCCAGGAAGAAGAAACTTTATTGACACATTCCTGGGATCAGATACATCACATGATCACACTGACAGAACCACAGGCACATAGACACAGGCAACAGAGCATGCACAATGTCGGCACTAATACAGTGTATATCCACCTTTCGCAGCAATGCAGGCTGCTATTCTCCCATGGAGACGATCGTAGAGATGCTGGATGTAGTCCTGTGGAACGGCTCCTGGAAATTGAAATAAGAACACCGTGAATTCATTGTCCCAGGAAGAAGAAACTTTATTGACACATTCCTGGGATCAGATACATCACATGATCACACTGACAGAACCACAGGCACATAGACACAGGCAACAGAGCATGCACAATGTCGGCACTAGTACAGTGTATATCCACCTTTCGCAGCAATGCAGGCTGCTATTCTCCCATGGAGACGATCGTAGAGATGCTGGATGTAGTCCTGTGGAACGGCTTGCCATGCCATTTCCACCTGGCGCCTCAGTTGGACCAGCGTTCGTGCTGGACGTGCAGACCGTGTGAGACGACGCTTCATCCAGTCCCAAACATGCTCAATGGGGGACAGATCCGGAGATCTTGCTGGCCAGGGTAGTTGACTTACACCTTCTAGAGCACGTTGGGTGGCACGGGATACATGCGGACGTGCATTTTCCTGTTGGAACAGCAAGTTCCCTTGCCGGTCTAGGAATGGTAGAACGATGGGTTCGATGACGGTTTGGATGTACCGTGCACTATTCAGTGTCCCCTCGACGATCACCAGTGGTGTACGGCCAGTGTAGGAGATCGCTCCCCACACCATGATGCCGGGTGTTGGCCCTGTGTGCCTCGGTCGTATGCAGTCCTGATTGTGGCGCTCACCTGCACGGCGCCAAACACGCATACGACCATCATTGGCACCAAGGCAGAAGCGACTCTCATCGCTGAAGACGACACGTCTCCATTCGTCCCTCCACTCACGCCTGTCGCGACACCACTGGAGGCGGGCTGCACGATGTTGGGGCGTGAGCGGAAGACGGCCTAACGGTGTGCGGGACCGTAGCCCAGCTTCATGGAGACGATTGCGAATGGTCCTCGCCGATACCCCAGGAGCAACAGTGTCCCTAATTTGCTGGGAAGTGGCGGTGCGGTCCCCTACGGCACTGCGTAGGATCCTACGGTCTTGGCGTGCATCCGTGCGTCGCTGCGGTCCGGTCCCAGGTCGACGGGCACGTGCACCTTCCGCCGACCACTGGCGACAACATCGATGTACTGTGGAGACCTCACGCCCCACGTGTTGAGCAATTCGGCGGTACGTGCACCCGGTCTCCCGCATGCCCACTATACGCCCTCGCTCAAAGTCCGTCAACTGCACATACGGTTCACGTCCACGCTGTCGCGGCATGCTACCAGTATTAAAGACTGCGATGGAGCTCCGTATGCCACGGCAAACTGGCTGACACTGACGGCGGCGGTGCACAAACGCTGCGCAGCTAGCGCCATTCGACGGCCAACACCGCGGTTCCTGGTGTGTCCGCTGTGCCGTGCGTGTGATCATTGCTTGTACAGCCCTCTCGCAGTGTCCGGAGCAAGTATGGTGGGTCTGACACACCGGTGTCAATGTGTTCTTTTTTCCATTTCCAGGAGTGTACATACATACGTAAACAGGTAGAATACGGCGCTGCAGTCGGCAACGCCTCTATAAGACAAGTGTCTGGCGCAGTTGTGTAATGTTGCATTAATTTGCTCTGAAAGCGGTGTTGATAGACAATAAAAGCGGGTTAAAAGCTGTGAGCTATGTGGGGAAGTTAACATTGCATTACTGCGCAACGGTTTCACCAGGTATCCAGTCTAGCTTACCAAATTCCCAACCAGACTAACATTAATTATAATCTTTTAATCGTCATACGACAACCGGAGATATATATATATAAAGAGAATTTAAATAAAAATAAATAAATCAGTTTATATTTGGAAATTTATTTTAACATTGATCATTGAAATTTCAGCATATTAAACTTAATTGATAACTGAACTGGTGCTTTATTTAGGATTGTGAAAATGTGAATTTGTAATCTTACAGGACACATCAAATATGGAGCCAAGATTGGTAGACTGCATACAACACTGCATTCATAAAATAACACACGAAGAACGTTGAAACATATGCAAGAGGAAATTAACCACAACCAACCGATTCAATTCTCACCCAAAGAAGTTACGTTCGTAGCGCAATCCTGTCCGTCATGTAATTACCACTCACTGGTATACTAAATTCATACTAACTCTCTGTGAAATCTTCCCGAAAAGAATAGCTGAGGGCTACTTTGATGATTACACCACATGCTTCACGTGGTCAACTTGGTTTACACAAAGAGTGTAACTCCACAATAATTTTGATAATTGAAATAAATCAGATCGAAAAACACTTTACAAAAGAAAAACCTCGAACTGGTTACTATCGTCTTACTATTAACCTGATGGGTCAAACAATTGTATAAGCACGTGGTACTGGTCTCACAAAGTACACCCCACGTGGGTTGAACAAAGAAAAGTTGCTATATTGAAAAATATTGTCAAGACGAGACGTTATAATCTCACGCACATTCGCATTTAAGATTGATGATCTTAGAGTTACTGATCAACACGTGGTTTCACTTTACTCACAAAGTAGTGACAAAGCAACTACTGGAAGATATCCTGAACTTCACACTCGAAATACACTGCATTGCAATTTAAGATAACATTAGATATTTTAGACCTAAACCTGAAATAAAGGTGATTAAATTTTCAGTTAGGCTGAACTTAAGAAATCCATTGTCCTACGGACTTAGCAGACACGCGCTTAGCCGGAGATCTTACCACTTCAGACGCTCGCCGCGGACAGACTGCCCTGGGCTCCTACGGAGCGTGTTTCCCAAATACAAACGGAAGTGACCAGAGAAGCAGCTTCCTATACCAACATGACAAGGGACGGACAGGACCATACTAAGAATAGAAACCTCTTTGCTTCTAGAAAGCGTAGCTTCCTGTTCCAACGTTGGTCCTACTGTTCTCTAGCAGACAGGCTTGTCTGCTACCGTTAAGCATGCAACTAGAAATACATTTGCTCATTCATTCTCTCACATAGAAGAGAAGGGGGATGACAGTATCTTATCATATACAGTATATAAAAGAAAGCGGATGTCGGTTCCGTATGTGACTGTGTGACATAAATTACATATAAACTGTGTTTTAAAGTGTAGTAGTGTGACAGATCGTTCTTGTTTATGTGTAAAAGTAACACGTTTCACAGCTCAGTCTCCTCCCAGATAGTCAGAAACACCACAGTAAATTTAGAAGAGGAATTTATGCCATAAATGACAACAGATTTAAGAAATTAACATGAAAGGAATCCAACAAAGACCTTTCAGTTGTTACATGAGTTGCTGCTGCTACAATGACAGGTTATCAAGATTTAAGTGAGTTTGGACGTGGTATTATTGCCGGCACAAGTGCGATGGGATACAGCATCTCCGAGGTAGCGATGAAGTAGGGATTTTCCCGTACGACCATTTCACAAGTGTACCGTGAATATCAGAAAACAGGTAAAACAACAAATCTCCGACATCGCTGCAAGAACGGAGCCTACGACGACTGAAGAGAATCGTTCAACGTGACAGAAGTTCAATCTTCCCGCAAATTGCCTGAGTTAATAACGAGCATCAAAACGGATACTGGGCTTGGTGAACACAGGGTTGTCGTAGCGAGATTGAATATTGTAATCCCCGATTCCTCCAAAAATAAATGAAAAATATATCTATTCAAAAAAGCAGATAAAAATTCGCTTGACGCCTTCCTGACACCTTCCTGAGAGACAATCTCCACTCCTTCCAAATTAAAAATATAAGTGTAGATCAGATGTGGCTTGAATGCAAAGAAATAGTATCGGCAGCAATTGAGAGATTTATACCAAATAAATTAACAAATGACGGAGCTGACGCATCTTGGCACACAAAACGGGACAGAACACTGTTGCAGGAACAACGAAACAAACACACCAAATTTAAGCAGTCGCAAGATCCCCAAGATTGGCGATCTTTTGCGGAAGCTCGAAATTTAGCTTGAACTTCAATGCGAGATGCTTATAATAGTTTCCACAACGACACTTTGTGTCAAAAAATGGCAGAAAATCCAAAGAGATCCTGGTCGTACGAGAAGTATGTTAGCGGAAAGACACAATCAATTCCTTCTCTGAGCAATAACAATGGAGAAACTATCGAAGACAGTGCTCTCAAAGCAGAGTTTTTAAACACAGCCTTCCAAAATGCCTTCACAAAAAAGACGAAGTAAATATTCCAAAATTCGAATCAAGAACAGCTGCCAAGATGAGTAACGTAGAAGTAAATATCCTCGGAGTAGTGAAGCAACTTAAATCACTTAATAAAAACAAGTCTTCTGTTCCAGACTGTATACAAGCTAGATCCCTTTCAGAGTATGTTGATGCAATAGCTCCATACTTAACAACCATATACAACCGTTCGCTCGACGAAAGATCCGTACCCAAAGACTGGAAAGTTGCACAAGTCACACCAATATTCAAGAAAGGTAGTAGGAGTAATCCACTAAATTACAGGCCCATACCATTACCGTCGATATGCATCAGGATTTTGGAACGTATATTGTGTTCGAACATTACGATTTACCTCGAAGAAAACGGTCTATTGATACACAGTCAACATGGATTTAGAAAACATCGTTCTTGTGAAACACAACTAGCTCTTTACTCATATGAAGTGTTGAATGCTATTGACAAGGGGTTTCAGACTGGTTTCTGGATTTCCAGAAGGCTTTTGACACTGTACCACACAAGCGGCTTGTAGTGAAATTGCGTGCTTATGGAATATCGTCTAAGTTATGTGATTTCCTCTCAGATAGGTGACAGCTCGCAGTAATTACGGAAAGTCATCGAGTAAAACAGAAGTGATTCCTGGCGTTCCCCATGGTAGTGTTATGGGCCCATTGCTGTTCCTTATCAATATAAATGATTTGGGAGACAATCTGAACAGTCGTCTTAGGTTGTTTGCAGATGACGCTGTTGTTTATCGGCTAATAAAGTCATCAGAATATCAAAACAAATTTCAAAACGATTTAGAGAAGATATCTGTATGAAGCGAAAACGGCAATTGACCCTAAATAACGAGAAGTGTGAGGTCATCCATACGAGTGCTAAAAGGAATCCGTTAAACTTTGTTTACACGATAAATCAGTCAAATCTAAAGGGCGTAAACTCAAATAAATACCTAGGAATTACAATTACGAATAACTTAAATTGGAAGGAACACACAGAAAATGTTGTGGGGAAGGCTAATCAAAGACTGCGTTTTATTGGCAGGACTCTTAGAAAATGTAACAGACCTACTAAGGAGACTGCCTACACTACGCTTGTCCGTCCTCTTTTAGGATACTGCGGCGCTGTGTAGGATCCTTACCAGACAGGGTTGATGGAGTACATCGAAAAAGTTCAAAGAAGGGCAGCACGTTTTGTATTACCGTAAAATAGGGGAAATACTGTCACTGGAATGGTACAGGATTTGGGGTGGACATCATTAAAACAAAGGTGTTTTTCGTTGCGGCGGAATCTTCTCACGAAATTCCAATCACCAACTTTCTCCGTCGAATGCGAAAATATAATGTTGACACCCACCTAAATATGTAGAAACGAATAACACGATAACGTAAGGGAAATCAGAACTCGTACGGAAAGATATAGGTGTTTATTCTTTCCGCGTGATATACGAGATTGGAATAATAGAGAATTGTGAAGGTTGTTAGATGAACCCTCTGCTAGGCACTTAAATGCGATTTGCAGTCTATACACGTGGATGTAGATGCTGCAGATTTCAATGCTAGGCCATCAACAAGTGTCAGCGTGCGAACCATTCAACGAAACATCATCGATATGGGCTTTCGGAGCCGAAGGCCCACTAGTGTATCCTTGATGACTGCACGAGACACTGGATGACTGGATGATGGATGACTGGAGACATGTTGCCTGGTCGGACGAATCTCGTTCCAAACTGTATCGAGCGGATGGACGTGTACGGGTATGGAGACAACCTCATGGATTCATGGACCCTGTATGTCAGCAGCGGACTGTTCAAGCTGGTATTCCTGAGGTTGTCTCCATACCAGTACACGTCCATCCACTAGATACAATTTGAAATGAGACTCGTCCGACTAGGCAAAATGTTTCCAGTCATCAACAGTCCAATTTCGGTGTTGACGGACCAAGCGTAAAGCTTTGTGACGTGCAGTCATCAAGGGTACACGAGTGAGCTTTCGATTCCGAAAGCCCATATCGGTGATGTTTCGTTGAATGATTCGCACGCTGACGCTTGATGATAGCTTAGCACTGAACTCTGCAGCAATTTGTGAAAGGGTTGCCACGCTGAACGATTCTTTTCAGTCGTCGTTGGTTCCGTTCTTGCAGGATCTTTTTACGGCCGCAGCCATATCGAAGATCTGATATTTTACCGGATTCCTGATACTCACGGTACACTCGTGGAATGGTCGTACGGGAAAATCTCCACTTCATCGCTAACTTCAGGAATGCTGTGTCCCATCGCTCGTGCGACGACTATAACACCAAGTTCAAACTCACTTAAATCTTGATAACCTACCATTGTAGGAGCAGTAACCTACCTAACAACTGCGCCAGTCTCTTGTCTTATATAGGCGTTTTCGACCGCAGCGCCGAATTCTGCCTGTTTACATATCTCTGTATTTGAATACGCATGTCTACACCAGTTTCTTTGGTGCTTCAGCATATGTTATCTTTAAGATACTCCACCACCCAGAGAAAAAAATGAGTGGGTTTAGGGGATGGTGTCATGTGAAAGTTAGCTTGTTGAAATCATTAAGTGGATTCAGATGAAAGAAAGAGAAAGTGTTGATGATTTTCAGAGTACGTGTAATGATTTCCATGTGTGGTTTATGAGGAAATCTATGAAGAACAATATATCTTGTTGTAAAAGGATGGGTTGTAGTGTTGAAAAATGGACAGAAGATAATAAAGTGATGGTGTAAAGATTACTAGGATAAGTGAAATGATTAGTACTAGAAAATTAATGGTCAACGAGGTGACTTGTTATACAAGGGCTTATTGTTGCGATGAAAACGGATTAATAGGTTTAGGATTAGTGACACAAAATTTATCAGAAGTGACTAACCAAATACACTGAATAGTATGGAGATAGAGTTTTAGTGTTACTAAGGAATCGTTCTACTAATGTTGACCTGACTAACCACAAAGTATAAAAGAGAGAAAGAGTCGGAGAGAGAGATATGAAAACTCTGTAAATAATTTTTTTGATATTTTGATGTGATCTGTTCTGTGTTGGGTCAAAGGTTTTATTTTGAGGGGCAGCCTGGTCTACCTTCAGTACATGTGACTGTGTATCAACTGTGGAGAGAAACTGGTAAAAACTGTGCTAACTATGTTATATTGTGAAATTTGTAAGATGATGATTTGTGCTATTTTGGGGTTTTTGTGGTTTTTTGGAAAACCAGTATAAAGTAAATATGGTGAATTAGTTTGTAAAGTTTACTGAATTAGTTAAGTAAATCAAGAAAACGCTTTCATTAAGCAACCTTTTTTGCTAAAGTTATTGATTTGTATTTCCCTTGGGAAATAATATTTTTCAACTAGTTTCATTTTGTGCCACTTGAGAGCACCAATTACTTTCATTTGGGACAATGAATGAAATAGTTAAAGATATAATTTATTATGGAAACAAATTCTACTGAAAGGATATGAACAAATATTTCTCTTTCAGAAAGATATCGTATAAAATATTATTCTTAGACAGAACTATGTTTGCAGAAAAAATCGCCACGTAACTGCAGCCTGAACTGTATTTTAAGAGAAGTTTAAGTGCCGTGATGATGCAAGAAAAATGATTAGAAGTGTAGGGCACGAGTACAGTGATGACTATAAGGTAGGAGGAATCTACGGAGATACGTGGACGCACAATAAATTAAAAAGTGCTGGGAAATAGACTGATTAAGATTTAAACAAACCTGAAATTCAACGCTGGACTGCAAAAGCCTAAACAATTGGCATTGGTTTGAAAACTGAAGTAAATTTATTGTTTTGAAAAAGAATTTGTGTATTTTATAATTTTTCAGGGAATCTAAAGAAAGAGTTTTTGTAAACAGTAGGCTAGGTTAAATCAAACGTTGGAAAAACCACCTAGGAATATCAACAATGTAGGAAAAGAGAGATTGATATTTAGCGTAAAGGAGACACGTTACGTTGCAGTCAGGAACAATTAAAGACACTTACACAGATCTTTCGGCCACAGCCCTCATCGGCAAAAGTGGAACAGAGAAAGCACATTATTCACACACACAAGCAAGCACACCAAACGCATGACCGCCAGCCCCCCAACCCAAGTTTCTGAATGACACGTGTTTCTTTGTTTCTCTTTTTCTGATGAAGGCCGTGGCTGAAAGTTTAGTGTAAGTGTAAGTGCCTGTTTACAACTTAATGTACGGTTTTTTAAAGTTTTAAACATGACTGCGTGGTCAACGACCGTCTACAAATTAAAATTAAAGCAATCACAGCTCTCGATCGCAAAAATTAAGTCTTTTGGGCTGGTTTCGGCACTTCTATGAGTGTCTTCATCACAAATAAAATATTCAAACTGGCCAATAACCTAAGTACAAAAATTATAGGAAAATTCTTTTATGAAACTGTAAGTACTGACTAACAGTACTAGAAAGAAACAGTACTTACACGTCACGCACAAAATAAATATCAAGTGATAAAGGTTTAGCCACAAAATTTCTTCAAAACAGAGTATATGGAAGGCAAGCCACTATGGGCTGCTCACACAAGTCAAGGCACAGGTAGCAACAGACTGAGGCGCCCGCGATAACAACTGCGGGCAGGAGAACACTGCACCAAGAGTGCCATCTGGTAGCCGCAAATACAAACTGGCTACTTAACATTCAAAATATAGACAGACGAATATTATGATGAACATTATTTTGTATATGAAGTAAAAGGCAATATTTTGTTTGACAGCAGCAGATAAAGTAACATTTTGTTTACATCAGAGCTTAGAAGTACGGTTTAAAGTATGAAAACGTCGTTACAGAATTACAGAAAGGGCTGAATGACACAGCCTGTAGAAAAACAATATAACATGAAATGCAGCCAATATAAAACATTTAATAAACGAAAAGTTATGAGTAGACTTAGACAGAAAAAACATTTCAGTAACTGCACGAGGGAATCCAAAATCAGATATCAAGTAACGGCTTTATACCTTTGAAAATTTTTTTATTACGTAATTGCAGCTGCTCATTAGGAATGACGCTATCATTTCGAGAAAGACGTTTAAAAATTTCTAATTCTTCGAGAATATCTAATCCACGCCCTTTCTTCTCGGTGTACAAAATGTTGATACCGCGAATAGCTTTAGGCGCGTGTCCTGTAATCAAAAGGTAGTCGGCCAAAGACGAATTTTGGGTGCTAGTGCCTTTCTTCCTTAAAAGATGTTCGTTGTATCTGGTTGTAACGGCACGTCCTGTTTGTCCTATGTAGTAAGAAGAGCAGGTACCGCAGAAAATCTTATAGACGCCAAAGTTTTCTAAAGGGGAACGAGTCGACTTCAAATTATGAATAAAAATTTTTTTCAAATTATTATTGATTGGAAAGGCAACATTACAGCTATTGCTAAGGAGGCGTTGAATCCGATAGGAGATCGGCCCCAAGAAAGGAATAGAAAAAGACTTCTTTGTGTTACATTCAATGATAGAGACACCTTTTAACAGTTTTCTTTTTAAGGATGTAATCTACTAAGCCATGTTCATATTCGTTATTAACTGCTATCGTTTTGATTAAATTAATTTCTTCGTTGAATTTTTGTTTCGAGAGTGGAATAGAAGTAGCTCTATGAATAGCAGAGTGAAAGAAAGTGTTTTTATGAGATTGTGGGTGTATGGAAGACGCACGTTTCTTTACGAAAAACATTGAATGAGATTTTATTTTCTTCTGCTGTAAGCGTCAAGAAAGTTTAATTGACAGGCTACGTTTTCGAGTTCGCTGGTGAAGGATATTTTCTTGTGAAGTTCATTAAAGAGATTGAAAATACGGTCAATGCCATCGGCAGGTTCTTTGCAGATGAATAAGATATCATCAGCATATCTGAAATAGGAGAGAATGCCTAGTGCTGTAGCTGAGAAGCAGTTGAGAAACTTTTCTTCTAGAGAGTTAATGAAAATATCAGCAAGGATACCAGCTAACGGATTTCCATAGCGAGACTGTCGGGTTGCTGATACAATTGTTCATTAAATTCCAAATAGTTGTATTTAGTCAGTCTGTGATCAGATTCATTAAGTCAGTGATTTGTTCGTCTGAAAGTTCTTTTTTGAAATGACGTAAATTATTTCCTACGATGCTAAGCGTTTCTTGCACGGGTTTCGATGTCTACTGAAAACAACTCGGTATTTGGAATGCATTCTAAATCTTTTATTTTATGGACTAAGTCGTGACTATTGGGGATGGAATAATTGTTCGCGAATAAGAATGATTTTTTCATAGTTCTATGCGGAAATTTGGCTAAATCACGGTACGCGCTATTCGTACTATTATAAATCGGGCGTATCGGATAGTTAGTTTTGTGAATTTTGAATTGAGATCGAAATTTTGGGGGCTGGGGGTTCATATTGATAAGCATTTTCTTCTGAAAAGGTTTGATTACAAATTTTGCGTCATAATTAGCTGACCTAACTTCTTTTTGTAATTCCAGAGTTGGATCCTCACGCAGTTCCGAAATATTATTTTCGTTAAAAAACTCTAAGGTGTCAGAAATATATTCGGGATTGTAAGAAAATAACTAAAGAGCAACCTCTGTGAGACTTAGTTATTAAAGCATCAGCTTCTTTAAGTATATTATTAATGGAATTAGCTAACTTCCTATCGTTATGCATAACATTTTGAATAAAGGCTCTATTTTTACTAATACATTAGCTACGTCAAAAGCTATTCTAGTTTGACGTGAATTATCCATTTTTTTATAATCAAGACCAATTTTAAGTCGACAAGCATCTTTTCTATTACATTTTTGTCTGCCAAGTTGGGCATGACATTGTACTTTAGGCCTTTGTCAAGCAAGACAGATTCATTCTGTGTAAAAGTAATGTTAGTCCTATTTAAAATTATTTTATAAAATACATGACTGCTTTTCTTGAAAGTACTTTGAGGATTTTTTTCAGAAGGAATTATCCATTTTTTTATAATCAAGACCAATTTTTAGGTCGACAAGCATCTTTTCTATTACATTTTTGTCTGCCAAGTTGGGCATGACATTGTACTTTTGGCCTTTGTCAAGCAAGACAGATTCATTCTGTGTAAAAGTAATGTTAGTCCTATTTAAAATTATTTTATAAAATACATGACTGCTTTTCTTGAAAGTACTTTGAGGATTTTTTTCAGAAGGAAACAGACAAAAAAGTTTACTAAGCTTCTTTTCGAGCTTACGCAATATGCCTTGCTTACAAATTTCAATATGTTCGTTTATTGCATCCATAAACGCTCAACGTTTAAATTACACGCATCAAAAAAAGGTCTGCATCACCTCGGTTCCGAGAATTTCGGAACCTGTACAGAAAATTGGAATAGAGATCGACATAAACATCATTTCCGCCCTTTTTATTGCTCATGAAAACCACATATTGCATGTTGTACCACCATACAGCGAGACTTTTAGAAGTTGTGGTCCAGACTGCTGTACACATCGGTACCTCTAATACCCAGTGACACGTCCTCTCGCATTGATGCATGTCTGTATTCGTCGTGGCATACTATCCACAAGTTCATCAAGGCACTGTTGGTCCAGATTGTCCCACTCCTCAACAGCGAATCGGCGTAGATCCCTCAGAGTGGTTGGTGGGTAACGTTGTCCACAAACAGCCCTTTTCAATCTATCCCAGGCATGTTCAATAGGGTTCATGTCTGGAGAACATGGTGGCCACTCTAGTCGAGCGATGTCTTTATCCTGGAAGAAGTCATTCGCAAGATGTGAACGATGGGGGCGCGAATTGTCGTCCATGAAGACGAATGCCTCGCCAAAATGCTGCCAATATGGTTGCACTATCGTACGAAGGATGGAATTCACGTATCTTACAGCGGTTATGGCGCCTTCCATGACCATCAGTGGCGTACGTCGGCCCCCCATGATGTCACCCCAAAACAGCAGGGAACTTCCACCTTGTATCACTCGGTGGACAGTGTGTCTAAGGCGTTCAGCCTAACCGGGTTGCATCCAAACACGTCTCCGACAGTTGTCTGGTTGAAGGCACATGCGACACTCAACGGTGAAGAGAACGTGATGCCAATCATGAGCGGTCCATTCGGCACGTTGTTGAGCCCATCTGTACCACGCTGCATGGTGTCGTATTTGCAAAGATGGACATCGTCATGGACGTCGGGAGTGAAGTTGTGCATCATGCAGCCTATTGTGCACAGTTTGAGTTGTAACACGACGTCCTGTGGCTGCACGAAAAGCATTATTCAGCATGGTGGCATTGCTGTCAGGGATCATCCGAGCCATAATCCGGAGGTAGCAGTCATCCACTACAGTAGTAGTCCTTGGGTGGCATGAGCGAGGCATTTCATCGACAGTTCCTGTCTCTCTGTATATCCTCCATGTCCGAACAACATCGCTTTGATTCACTCCGAGACGTCTGGACACTTCCCTTGTTGAGCGCTCTTCCTGCAACAAAGTAACCATGAGGACGCGATCGAACCGCGGTACTGACCGTCTACACATGGTTGAACTACAGACAACACCTCCTTCCTGGTGGAACGACTGGAACTGGCTGTCGGACCCCCTCCGTCTAATAAGCGCTGCGCATGCGTGGTTGTTTACATCTCTGAACAGTCAGAGGGACTGTGTCTGTGATACAATATCCACAGTCAGCATCTATCTTCAGGAGTTCTGGGAGCCGGAGTGATGCAAAACTTTTTTCAATGTAATTATAATTAATATGGAAGATATTTGTGTGCTCTAAATATATATAATATTGAGAACATCCATTTTAGCATATAGCTTTTTAATATGATCAGAAATGAGATTTTTAACCACAGGTTTGAAAAACTTGGGATCTTTCTTACAATTTGCAAAATTAATATATGTTTTCACATAATTAGGGGCTAGCCCCCTTTTCCCACATTGCTTATTAAACTGAATGGCCATACCTGCATTTAACAATTTCTTCTTTGTATCCTTATATTTAGAGTCAGCCTTGGATGCATGGACAGGCAGATATCTTAATGTTTTGATCATGGCTGCGTGGACAGCGACCGTTTACAAATTAAAATTAAAGCAATTACAGCCCTCGGTCGCAAAAACGAAGTCTTTTAACCTGGTTTCGGCACTTTTATGAGTGCCTCCATCAGAAATAAAATATTCAGATTGGCCTATAACATAATTACAAAAATTATCGGAATTTATTTTTTATAAACGTGTAAGAACTTACCAACAGTACAATAAAGAAACGGTACTTAAATTTCACGCATACATCTACATCTACATCTATACTCCGCGAGCCACCTTACGGTGTGTGGCGGAGGGTACTTATTGTACCACTATCTGATCCCCCCTTCCCTGTTCCATTCACGAATTGTGCGTGGGAAGAACGACTGCTTGTAAGTCTCCGTATTTGCTCTAATTTCTCGGATCTTTTCGTTGTGATCATTACGCGAGATATATGTGGGCGGTAGTAATATGTTGCCCATCTCTTCCCGGAATGTGCTCTCTCGTAATTTCGATAATAAACCTCTCCGTATTGCGTAACGCCTTTCTTGAAGTGTCCGCCACTGGAGCTTGTTCAGCATCTCCGTAACGCTCTCGCGCTGACTAAATGTCCCCATGACGAATCGCGCTGCTTTTCGCTGGATCATGTCTATCTCTTCTATTAATCCAACCTGGTAAGGGTCCCATACTGATGAGCAATACTCAAGAATCGGACGAACAAACGTTTTGTAAGCTACTTCTTTCGTCGATGAGTCACATTTTCTTAGAATTCTTCCTATGAATCTCAACCTGGCGCCTGCTTTTCCCACTATTTGTTTTATGTGATCATTCCACTTCAGATCGCTCCGGATAGTAACTCCTAAGTATTTTACGGTCGTTACCGCTTCCAATGATTTACCACCTATGGCATAATCGTACTGGAATGGATTTCTGCCCCTATGTATGCGCATTATATTACATTTATCTACGTTTAGGGAAAGCTGCCAGCTGTCGCACCATGCATTAATCGTCTGCAGGTCCTCCTGGAGTACGTACGAGTCTTCTGATGTTGCTACTTTCTTGTAGACAACCGTGTCATCTGCAAATAGCCTCACGGAGCTACCGATGTTGTCAACTAAGTCATTTATGTATATTGTAAACAATAAAGGTCCTATCACGCTTCCCTGCGGTACTCCCGAAATTACCTCTACATCTGCAGATTTTGAACCGTTAAGAATGACATGTTGTGTTCCTTCTTCTAGGAAATCCTGAATCCAATCACAAACCTGGTCCGATATTCCGTAAGCTCGTATTTTTTTCACTAAACGTAAGTGCGGAACCGTATCAAATGCCTTCCTGAAGTCCAGGAATACGGCATCAATCTGCTCGCCAGTGTCTACGGCACTGTGAATTTCTTGGACAAATAGGGCGAGCTGAGTTTCACATGATCTCTGTTTGCGGAATCCATGTTGGTTATGATGAAGGAGATTTGTATTATCTAGGAACGTCATAATACGAGAACACAAAACATGTTCCATTATTCTACAACAGATTGACGTAAGCGAAATAGGCCTATAATTATTCGCATCTGATTTATGACCCTTCTTGAAAATGGGAACGACCTGCGCTTTCTTCCAGTCGCTAGGTACTTTACGTTCTTCCAGCGATCTACGATAAATTGCTGATAGAAAGCGGGCAAGTTCTTTAGCATAATTACTGTAGAATCTTAAGGGTATCTCGTCTGGTCCGGATGCTTTTCCGCTACTAAGTGATAGCAGTTGATTTTCAATTCCGATATCGTTTATTTCAATATTTTCCATTTTGGCGTCCGTGCGACGGCTGAAGTCAGGGACCGTGTTACGATTTTCCGCAGTGAAACAGTTTCGGAACACTGAATTCAGTATTTCTGCCTTTCTTCGGTCGTCCTCTGCTTCGGTGCCATCGTGGTCAACGAGTGACTGAATAGGGGATTTAGATCCGCTTACCGATTTTACATATGACCAAAACTTTTTAGGGTTCTTGTTTAGATTGTTTGCCAATGTTTTATGTTCGAATTCGTTGAATGCTTCTCTCATTGCTCTCTTTACGCTCTTTTTCGCTTCGTTCAGCTTTTCCTTATCAGCTATGATTCGACTACTCTTAAACCTATGATGAAGCTTTCTTTGTTTCCGTAGTACCTTTCGTACATGATTGTTATACCACGGTGGATCTTTCCCCTCACTTTGGACCTTAGTCGGTACGAACTTATCTAAGGCGTACTGGACGATGTTTCTGAATTTTTTCCATTTTTGTTCCACATCCTCTTCCTCAGAAATGAACGTTTGATGGTGGTCACTCAGATATTCTGCGATTTGTGCCCTATCACTCTTGTTAAGCAAATATATTTTCCTTCCTTTCTTGGCATTTCTTATTACACTTGTAGTCATTGATGCAACCACTGACTTATGATCACTGATACCCTCTTCTACATTCACGGAGTCGAAAAGTTCCGGTCTATTTGTTGCTATGAGGTCTAAATCGTTAGCTTCACGAGTTGGTTCTCTAACTATCTGCTCGAAGTAATTCTCGGACAAGGCAGTCAGGATAATGTCACAAGAGTCTCTGTCCCTGGCTCCAGTTCTGATTTTGTGACTATCCCATTCTATACCTGGTAGATTGAAGTCTCCCCCTATTACAATAGTATGATCACGAAACTTCTTCACGACGTTCTGCAGGTTCTCTCTGAGGCGCTCAACTACTACGGTTGCTGATGCAGGTGGTCTATAGAAGCATCCGACTATCATATCTGACCCACCTTTGATACTTAACTTAACCCAGATTATTTCACATTCGCATTCGCTAATAACTTCACTGGATATTATTGAATTCTTTACTGCTATAAATACTCCTCCACCATTGGCGTTTATCCTATCCTTGCGGTATATATTCCATTCTGTGTCTAGGATTTCGTTACTGTTCACTTCCGGTTTTAACCAACTTTCCGTTCCTAATACTATATGCGCACTATTTCCTTCAATAAGAGATACTAATTCAGGAACCTTGCCCTGGATACTCCTGCAGTTTACCAATATTACGTTGACTTTTCCTGTTTTTGGTCTCTGAGGACGGACGTTCTTTATCATCGATGATAATGTCCTCTCTGGTAAGCCGTCAGGTATTTTATCGTTTCGCCCAAGGGGGGGTCCCTCTAACCTAAAAAACCCCCGTGTGCACGCCACACGTACTCTGCTACCCTAGTAGCTGCTTCCGGTGTGTAGTGCACGCCTGACCTGTCTAGGGGGGCCCTACAGTTCTCCACCCAATAACGGAGGTCGATGAATTTGCAACCATTATAGTCGCAGAGTCGTCTGAGCCTCTGGTTTAGACCCTCCACACGGCTCCAAACCAGAGGACCGCGATCGACTCTGGGCACTATGCTGCAGATATTAAGCTCAGCTTGCACTCCGCGTGCGATGCTGGTTGTCTTCACCAAATCAGCCAGCCGCCGGAAGGAACCAAGGATGGCCTCAGAACCCAAGCGGCAGGCGTCATTCGTTCCGACATGTGCTACTATCTGCAGCCGGTCACACCCAGTGCGTTCAATAGCTGCCGGAAGGGCCTCCTCCACATTACGGACGAGACCCCCCGGCAAGCACACCGAGTGCACACTGGCATTCTTCCCCGACCTACCCGCTATTTTCCTAAGGGGCTCCATAACCCGCCTAACGTTGGAGCTCCCTATAACTAATAGGCCCGCCCTCTGTGACTGTCGGGACCTTGCCGGAGAATCGGCCACTGGCCCAACAGGCGAGGCATCCTGTGGTGGCTCGGAAACGATGTCATCACCACTAGGAAGCACCCCGTACCTGTTGGAAAGGGGTAAGGCAGCTGCCACGCGACCAGATCCCACCTTCGCCTTTCGGCCAGGCACGCGCGAGCCCACCACTGTCCGCCATTCACCCTGGAGTGATGGCTGACCGGTAAGATGCTCACTGCCGGAAGACGCAGCGACATCAGGGGTTCCATGCGATTCCAAGGCCACCGAAGTAGGCATAGGTCTCACCACAGTTGCCCCAACGCCACTACGAGCCGACGCCTGCGCCTCGAGCTCGATGAGCCTAACAGACAAAGCCTCCACCTGCCCGCGAAGAGTGGCCAATTCTCCTTGCGTCCGCTCACAACAACCACAGTCCCTACACATGACTATGTTTACCCTACAAGCGAACGGTGTACTCGCCTTATTAGCAGCAGGAAATCGAAGTGCTCTCTCACTGACGGTCTAACCGACACTGAGCTGTTCTAACCAAACAAACAAAAGCCTGTACGATACGAGGGTCAGTAGCAACGGCGATACTGTACACTACACTGTTATTAAAATAAACGGTTGTGTCTAGTAGGCACTCAAACACGCAAGAAATTACAAAAATAAAATAGTAACTACCCAGATAACTGAAAATAAGTTGTACCTGTTTGAAGCTCGCAAAAATGTGTAACAAGCGAACGGTGTACTCGCCTTATTAGCAGCAGGAAATCGAAGTGCTCTCTCACTGACGGTCTAACCGACACTGAGCTGTTCTAACCAAACAAACAAAAGCCTGTACGATACGAGAGTCGATAGCAACGGCGATACTGTACACTACACTGTTATTAAAATAAACGGTTGTGTCTAGTAGGCACTCAAACACGCAAGAAATTACAAAAATAAAATAGTAACTACCCAGATAACTGAAAATAAGTTGTACCTGTTTGAAGCTCGCAAAAATGTGTAACAAGCGAACGGTGTACTCGCCTTATTAGCAGCAGGAAATCGAAGTGCTCTCTCACTGACGGTCTAACCGACACTGAGCTGTTCTAACCAAACAAACAAAAGCCTGTACGATACGAGAGTCGATAGCAACGGCGATACTGTACACTACACTGTTATTAAAATAAACGGTTGTGTCTAGTAGGCACTCAAACACGCAAGAAATTACAAAAATAAAATAGTAACTACCCAGATAACTGAAAATAAGTTGTACCTGTTTGAAGCTCGCAAAAATGTGTAACAAGCGAACGGTGTACTCGCCTTATTAGCAGCAGGAAATCGAAGTGCTCTCTCACTGACGGTCTAACCGACACTGAGCTGTTCTAACCAAACAAACAAAAGCCTGTACGATACGAGAGTCGATAGCAACGGCGATACTGTACACTACACTGTTATTAAAATAAACGGTTGTGTCTAGTAGGCACTCAAACACGCAAGAAATTACAAAAATAAAATAGTAACTACCCAGATAACTGAAAATAAGTTGTACCTGTTTGAAGCTCGCAAAAATGTGTAACAAGCGAACGGTGTACTCGCCTTATTAGCAGCAGGAAATCGAAGTGCTCTCTCACTGACGGTCTAACCGATAAAGCTTTAGTCATAAAATTTTTGAAGTAAAACACGTGGAAAGTAAGCCGAAAGTAAGCCGCTAAGGGCTGCTCACATAAGTCGAGCTACAGGTAATATCAGACTCTGTAATTCTATAATGATGTTTTCATCCTTTAAACCGTACTTCTAAGCTCTTATGTAGCCAAAATGTTATCTTGTCTGCTGCTGTGAAACAAAATATTGCATTTTACTTCGTAAACTAAATAATGTTCATCACAATATTTGTCTGTCTATATTTTGAATGATAAATAGCCTGTTTGTATTTGCGGCTACTAGATTGCACTCTTGGTGCAATGTTCACTTGCCCGCAGTTGTTAACGCGGGCGCCTGTCTGCTGCTACCTGTGCCTTGGCTTTTGTGCGCAGCCCAAAGTGGCTTGCCTTCCATGTATTCTTTTTTAAAGAATATCGCTTGATGTTTATTTTGTATGTGACATATAAGTACTGTAAGTTGCAGTCTATATTTGTTATTAGGAGGCTAGTTGTACAGCTCCCAGACCCGAAATAAGAATTATGTATTTCAGATTATTAAGTTCGATTTGGAGCCCATTAAAATTTAAAAATAATTACAATGTAGCATAACCACATAACCATTAAAAACTAGTTCATAATTTTTTTTTAAATTCTCATAGTCAGTGAGAGGCGTAGCGACTTGTACCACGTCTATATGTAGGCAGGTAGCTAGCAGCTTCATACAGAGTATGAGTCACAGCTATCTAGTAACGGATGTGCTCTGGTGCTTAAGCTGGCTGCACGTAGTTATGGCTGTGACCGAAAGGTGTCAGCATCTTACAGACCATATTCCTAAACTGTCTACAGAAGTGCTTTGAAAACAAAACTGTATCTTCTGTGAATGTTATGGATTCTATTTATTATTGTCAATTTTATAGGTTTTGTTATTAGTGGGAATGATGCCGTGAATGATAAGTACTGAATAAATGAATATTATTATGTCTGTTACCTGGATTAGCCGAGCGGTCTTAGGCGCTGCAGTCATGGACTGTGCGGCTGGTCCCGGCGGAGGTTCGAGCCCTCCCTCGGGCATGGGTGTGTGTGCTTGTCCTTCGGCTAGTTTAGGTTAAGTAGTGTGTAAGCTTAGGGACTGATGACCTTTGCAGTTAAGTCCCATAAGATTTCACACACATTTGAACATTTGTCTTTTACCTGAGTATACGTTAGTATAACAACTGTGATTGTACACAGGGAGTGAATCATACTCTCAGGGGGTATTTGCGAAGGGCAACTAGCCAGTTTATGGCACCGAGAAACAAGACATATTTTACAATCATTCAGTTATTTAAAGAGGGAGTTATTCTGTTAACTGTGGATTTTCTAAATTTGTTCGTGTAATTAATTCTTCATAAAAGCTATTAGGTTGTGAGTGGACAAACGCAGAGGACGCGGGATTGTGTGGTTTAATACTAATATCGGATTGGCTATTCTGTGTATCAGCCAAAAAGAGAACAGTACATTCGGGCGTATTTTGTGGACTAAGAGAATTGCTTTCTAAAGTTTAGATAAGTTCAGAGCGCAGCCACCATCGTGTTCGGAAGCGTACATTAGAGGATCTAAATAGATGTAATAATTTGGCGGAACAGTGAGAAAAATTTGACTGCGGAGTGGGCGCAAAATAAACGTGAACATGTGAGAACAACACCCTTGATTCCGATTTTTGTGAGTAAACAATGAGTTTTGACCTAATCAAAATCGTGGCGTATTACGCAAGTTTTGACCTTTCCGGGTGAACAGACATCATGAACCCTGACATGCCCTGAGGTGCAGTTAATTCACACCCTACAGTTCCTTCGGCTAAATCTATTGCAGTATTGTCTGCCTGAAACGGTATTGATCGCTGCCAGTGTCCACTTTGACTTTTGGAAATCTGTGAAAACCGTCCAAGGTCTTTTGTCGTTTTGTTTTCTCGCCTTATTTTTTTCATCCTGTGGAAATTAATAAACCGGTAGTGCAGAATAAAACCGCCAATAAAACAGGATGAAGTAAGAAGCTTGAACGAGCAGTAACTGCTTCCATCATTGGAGGAGTAAAGTATAACGTTTGACCAATGGCACAAAAATTGACAAAACTAATGTCGCAGAATGCAGGAGGTCTAACTATTAAAGGAAACTAACTTCGCAAACAAGAACTTATCTTCATGCTACGATCGGCGTGATGTCGTCCATTACACACCTGCGCACTCTTCAGTCACCTACTCGTTTGAGGTGGCTGCATTAACCTTCTCCAATTCAAGGTCCTCGCCATCGCACTGGGATGGTCAATATTAATTTTCTCAGTGTCGAAGGGTGGCATCTACCGGATAACATCGCCTTTGCCTTACACATACGTAGGATCTATGTCTGGAGAACTATTGTGTTAGGTGAGATGAGAAGATTAAAGGGTCGACAGTACAGTACTGTAGACAGGTGCCTGATTGTGGGAAAGATAGATGCCATCTACACGAAAATTACAGACACCATTGGAAAAAATAGAGGCACGTATACGAATATTAAAGCTCTTTTGGCAAGTCACTATTAAGCAAACAAGAGCACGCTGAATGGGGGAAGGAATATACAGAACGATTATTAAATAGGAAATTAACATGATAACAATGTTATAGAAAAAGGAAGTAGGTGAAGATGGGGTGGGAGAAATGACACTGCGAGATGTGTAGACCACTGAAAGATCTTAGTCGAAACGAGGCCCCAAGTGCAGACAACATTTCCCAACAATTGCTGAGATCCTTGGTAGATAAACCCATGACTATTCCACCTCGTATGCAAGATACACTGAAGCGCCAAAGAAACTGGTATAGGTTGTGATGTAACAAAATAAAAGTGATGTTATTCAGTGGAAAAGTTGCAATTTGAGATTTCGCTTACTGTTTTATCAATCACAATTGGCGTAAGAATCATGGATTGACCATTGTCATAAAATATTGCATTATGAAATGTGAATAGTCTTTACTTGCAGTTCCGCGTGACTTGAAGCAGTCACAGCTAGCGTGCTATTGATTAAGAGATTGCATTATCGTCTTTCTAATTACTTCATGATCGTAGATACCATCATACCCGATGGTGAAGTTATTCTTATGACAAAACAATTTCCTAAGAGACCAGAAAGTTCTTAAGGGCGCAAAAACAACTGTAACATCACACAAAAGGGAAATTCAATATTAAAGCTGATGCAAGAAGATCATAAAACAGTTTTCTTTTTGTCAATGTAACACGCACATTGGGCTGCTGATCTTGGTGTCTGTAACATTAGCAAAATGCATAATTAAAATGAAAATAATACTGAGGAGATGATAGAAATGAGCACTGCTAAATGATTCAATATTTCCAGAACACATATTTATTATAACTAAAACATGTATCGTACCTTAAGCTTAGTACTACAATGACGGTAGATTTTTATGTCCGTTTCACGTCCATTGAGCGCTCTTTTATATAACCAATGTCCTCTTGAGTCGCTCGTGCGTAGTCACGATAAGTTATAACAGTTCTTCTTTTCACACTTCACTCAAACTTAGACGGAACACATTTTTATTTATTTAGTAAAAAAATTAGATCAGACCGCCACAATTCTTCGTCCGTCTTACTTAAGAAAAACAGTACAAGTCTTTTAGTGCTCAAGGCTTCATTTTTTCTCCAGCGAACAAAATAGTGAAGGATCGCGTATCTATCCGTATTCTTCTGTTTATGTTGCCTCCCAAAGACAACGAATTACATTTTTTACCAAATTCCACCGTCGCTATCCGACGCCTTATTATACATTAATCATTCTTTATAAACAAGTATTTGCCTTCTGGCTGAAAGTATTAACTATTTGCTGTTTTAATGAAGCCAAAAATAGCGAATATCACATCGCCTCCCATCAGGAGAGAGGGAGTGCCGAAGGATTACCTCGATCCTCATGTCCTCATGAGATATTCGTGATTTTTGGTTTGACACTTACATAGTCTTACTGGCGTACTAAGTACATAAATTGAAATTACATTTATAAACATATATCAGATATTTATCATTTTTCAAAATAAAGTTTTTCACTCTTTGCTCATCAGTCACTTCATTGCTTAATACCAAGATTCACATGTATGTGCATATTTTAGTTTGGTCCATATTTGCTTATAACAATAAGTGAGCGTTCATTTCTCACTTCAGGGGATAGAATTCAGAAATTACATCCTCGTGAGCTTAACAACTTATACATCACTACAGTAAGTGTTTATTTCCGCTAAACTAGAGTGGACAATGTTCGAGCCTCTTTTGACTGATTGTGGTTCAATTACAGTTCAATAGCGTAGCACTAAACTTGGTGATGCTTTCACTTTCTGTGTTAGCTGTCTACGGCGTTCATCATGCAGTACATCTGTCCTTTCCACTGTGGTGCCAGGAATCCAAGTGGCTTCCCGGGTTTTTATTAACAATATGAAACAGAATAAGTGGAAAATTATTAGCATAACTTACAACCTATTGGATACATTGGTTAAGGATCGGGACTGGTCTGGAGTTCAGAGTCTTCCTATAGTGCACATTCATTTTGTTTTGTCCATCAAGGGACATGATTATAATTCATTTTAGCAGTGTTCAGGAGTGCCGGTATTAATGGCTTTACCGGCCGAAGTGGCCGTGCGGTTAAAGGCGCTGCAGTCTGGAACCGCAGGACTGCTACGGTCGCAGGTTCGAATCCTGCCTCGGGCATGGATGTTTGTGATGTCCTTAGGTTAGTTAGGTTTAACTAGTTCTAAGTTCTAGGGGACTAATGACCTCAGCAGTTGAGTCCCATAGTGCTCAGAGCCATTTGAACCATTAATGGCTTTAAGGTCTGAGTAATCTGAAAATCTACTTCTCACTCATCTTAACTTCAACTCAAGAAAATTGCTTAATTTAAATATGAAAATGTAGTCACACAAGTGTGCAAATGTCTTTCCTAAAGAATGTACGATTGAAGTAATGGCGGTTAGCGGTTTAAAGTTTGGATTGTTTCGTCACCCACACGTCAGCCACTCAAAGCGGCTGCACAGTGTTACGTGAGCTCCAATATTCAGTATTTTGAACTTCGTATCACGCGAGTGCATCGATACACACACCTCGCGCACGTTTTCCATTGGAGGAGCCGGACACTGAAGCTGCCGCCATTGAATGGGGGAAGGAATATACAGAACGATTATACAAAGGAAATTAACATGATAACAATATTATAGAAAATGAAAGTAGGTGAAGATGTGGTGGGAGAAATGACACTGCGAGATGTGCAGACCACTGAAAGATCTTAGTCGAAACGAGGCCCCAAGTGCAGACAATATTTCCCAAAAATTGCTGAGATCCTTGGTAGATAAACCCATGGCTATTCCACCTCGTATGCAAGATACACTGAAGCGCCAAAGAAACTGGTATAGGTGTATTCAAATACAGAGATATGTAAACAGGCAGAATAGGACGCTGCGTTCGGCAACGCCTAAACAAGGCAACACGTGTGGCGCCGTGTTAGATCTGTTACTGCTGCTACAGTGGCAGGTTGTCAAGATTTAAGTGAGGTTGAATGAGGTGTCATAGTCGGCGCAGGAGCGATGGGGCACAGCATCTCCGGGGTAGCCATGAAGTGAGGATTATCCCGTACAACCATTTCAACAGTGTACCGTGAATATCAGGAATCCGGTAAAACGACTGCACCGGCTCTTTTATTGGCCAGTATGAGCACGATCTAATCAGTTGGCTTAACTCGTCATGAAATAAGGGTCTGTTAAGCATCAGCCCATACATATATTACAGAACTAATCCTCTATCCTTTGAAGTAAGAAGGCCAATTATCGTGATGTAGACTAAGTTCGTTATCCTAAATAACAATTACGAAAATATGCACCATGTCCATTATCGAAGTTAAAGCGCATATTATCATGCAAAATGAGTCACCGGAAACACAGACAAATAATTTCAGTCCAGTGAAAAGTTAAAGCACGTACCTCAAGTGGCTGCTCGCCCACGCTGTCTCCTCTATAGATTCGACAATGACAACCGACCAGAGCACAGTGACCACCGATCATCGAAGGACCGCATGCCTCCTACTGCACACACTTGAATACTTTTTGTGACTTCACACACTATTCGCAATTGCGATTACGTTTAATGCTTATCAAACAGTAAATTTCTCGTACTCTTCAACTAGGAAGATTTGGTAAGGATCTGGGAAACTCATGATACCTTCATACTTCATGTAATTTATGCTATTGGCACATTTGCGTATCATCTTTTAATGGACAACTTCTTGTGTATAGGATGGGAGTGTACTTTACCTTAATACGCTTTTCAGACATTTGCCTCTAGCCAGCCCTGAAATAGAAATTAAATCTATTTTTTCGTTCCATTTTGAAATGACAGCATTCACTTTTTGTGTGCTGCAGACTTTTCATGAAATTACAAAAATTTCTCCAGAAAACGGAGGTTTTCCAAATGTGAAATATTATTTCATTGTAGAACATGGGCATGTACCTGTGAACAAATATTCTATTGAAATTTCAGAGTGCTGTTATAGAGAAAATCTTATTAATACTGCACTTAACTGTGCGTCGACTACATTGTTACTCTACTGCACACCAATAACCACTGAGTGAAATGAGATTAATCAGAAGTATTATCAAAAATCAGTTGTAGGTTAAATACATTTCGAAATATAAGCTGCAAGAAAACTAATATCAGTTACCATTTCCAAGAAAGTTAAAATCGTTAGGATATTAATGAAACAGATAATTTGCAAATATCACATGTTCTATAGTAGAAGATGTTCTTATGTTGCAAGGAACAAGGTCGATGAAGTATGATTTACCTGTCCACACGTTACATAAAGGTTTTAAAAATATATAGAATTTGTCTGGCCGTAAAATCCTGTAGCTGAATAATTAACAGTAACCTTAAAATAGCTTTAATATATTACACAATACTTAAATGCGTAGATCTCAAAATGTTTGTAAAAGGAGCACATATCAAAACATTATGTCGCACAAAAACACCAACAACAGAAAAGCGAGAAATCGCTCATGGCAGGAGTTCATGTATTTCTAAAATCGGTCACTAGATTGAAACACAAACCAGGAAACATCATGTGTTCCTAGATATACCATCCTCTAAGCACAAGGCTCTCTCCTAGATGATTTGCAAAGTAGCTTCTTGTGGTGTTTATTGAAATCGGCAGAGTTTTTGACACTTTATATGATTATACTGCTCCAGTAGTTTAATAGCGATTAATTTCAAAAACAATTGTATCTTTGTTAATAGTTATCTTAGAATCAAGCTTGAAACTACAATGAGTTCATCCCATCGCAGCGGTTTTTCTGGAGTACTTGGCTTTATTTTCTCATGATTGTAGGGTCTGTAACACAGTTTGGTCTAAAATATAATATTCATCTTTCATTTCGTCAACCGTAAGTGACATTGATTCATCTCCACCCTTTACCCAAGTCTGCCTCGGGAAAATCCCCACATCCTATGTCTAGCCACCAGCCTGCTGCAATCCACGCCTGGAAGGCTGACTGCTGGGAGCTGTCATGGCACTCACTACTGTTCACGCCACGACCCGGCTTCTGGTATTGTCACAGCAACAGCGAGAAAAAAAAATTCTCAAGAAGAGAAATTTGTTAAAACGGAATATAAATTTAAATGTAAGAATTTCCTTTCGAAAATATATGTTTGTGAGTGTAGCGCTGCATGGAAGTGATAGATGAACGACAAACATTTCAACAGAGGGTAGTAGTAAGTTCCCTTTCTTGCGTTGATATTTGGATCCTTCTTGTAAATGACAAAAGTGCGGCTCTGAAATACAGTAAATCATTTATGGCTTCGTCCTACACCGATACGACCAACAGCTCTTTTAGCAGAAACAGCACAAGTTTTAATTCATGATCATCTAAAGGATGAAGTAATGAAGGCAGCAGGCGATCAAGTAGGTAAAAAGACGAGGGTTAATAGAAATCCTTGGGTAACAGAAGAAATACTGAATTTAATTGATGAAAGGAGAAAATATAAAAATGCAGTAAATGAAGCAGGTAAAAAGGAATACAAACGTCTCAAGAATGATATCGACAGGAAGTGCAAAATGGCTAAGCAGGGATGGCTAGAGGACAAATGTAAAGATGTAGAGGCTTGTCTCACTAGGGGTAAGATAGATACTGCCTACAGAAAAATTAAAGAGACCTTTGGAGAGAAGAGAACCACTTGTATGAATATCAAGAGCTCAGATGGCAGCCCAGTTATAAGCAAAGAAGGGAAGGCAGAAAGGTCGAAGGAGTATATAGAGGGTTTATACATGGGCGATGTACTTGAGGGCAATATTATGGAAATGGAAGAGGATGTAGATGAAGACGAAATGGGAGATACAATACTGCGTGAAGAGTTTGACAGAGCACTGAAAGACCTGAGTCGAAACAAGGCCCCCGGAGTAGACAACATACCATTGGAACTACTGACGGCCTTGGGAGATCCAGTCCTGACAAAACTGTACCATCTGGTGAGCAAGATGTATGAGACAGGCGAAATACCCTCAGACTTCAACAAGAATATAATAATTCCAATCCCAAAGAAAGCAGGTGTTGACAGATGTGAAAATTACCGAACTATCAGTTTAATAAGTCACAGCTGCAAAATACTAACGCGAATTCTTTACAGACGAATGGAAAAACTGGTAGATGCCGACCTCGGGGAAGATCAGTTTGGATTCCATAGAAATACTGGAACACGTGAGGCAATACTGACCTTACGACTTATCTTAGAAGAAAGATTAAGAAAAGGCAAACCTACGTTTCTAGCATTTGTAGACTTAGAGAAAGCTTTTGACAATGTTAACTGGAATACTCTCTTTCAAATTCTGAAGGTGGCAGGGGTAAAATACAGGGAGCGAAAGGCTATTTACAATTTGTACAGAAACCAGATGGCAGTTATAAGAGTCGAGGGGCATGAAAGGGTAGCAGTGGTTGGGAAAGGAGTGAGACAGGGTTGTAGCCTTTCCCCGATGTTATTCAATCTGTATATTGAGCAAGCAGTAAAGAAAACAAAAGAAAAATTCGGAGTAGGTATTAAAATTCATGGAGAAGAAGTAAAAACTTTGAGGTTCGCCGATGACATTGTAATTCTGTCAGAGACAGCAAAGGACTTGGAAGAGCAGTTGAACGGAATGGACAGTGTCTTGAAAGGAGGAATAAGGTGAACATCAACAAAAGCAAAACGAGGATAATGGAATGTAGTCAAATTAAGTCGGGTGATGCTGAGGGAATTAGATTAGGAAATGAGACACTTAAAGTAGTAAAGGAGTTTTGCTATTTAGGGAGTAAAATAACCGATGATGGTCGAAGTAGAGAGGATACAAAATGTAGACTGGCAATGGCAAGGAAAGCGTTTCTGAAGAAGAGAAATTTGTTAACATCGAGTATAGATTTAAGTGTCAGAAAGTCGTTTCTGAAAGTATTTGTATGGAGTGTAGCCATGTATGGAAGTGAAATATGGACGATAACTAGTTTGGACAAGAAGAGAATAGAAGCTTTCGAAATGTGGTGCTACAGAAGAATGCTGAAGATAAGGTGGGTAGATCACGTAACTAATGAGGAGGTATTGAATAGGATTGGGGAGAAGAGAAGTTTGTGGCGCAACTTGACTAGAAGAAGGGATCCGTTGGTAGGACATGTTTTGAGGCATCGAGGGATCACAAATTTAGCATTGGAGGGCAGCGTGGAGGGTAAAAATCGTAGAGGGAGACCAAGAGATGAATACACTAAGCAGATTCAGTAGTATCCTGCCGTAAGGGGTGGTGATAGTGCAGCACAAGAGGCTGAGCGTAAGTATGACTCCTGGCCACCAGGAATACGGCAAGGCGCGGGAGACACAGAACACGTCGTGGATTTTGTTGCAGCCAAGATACATCTCATCCGTGTACACGGAACGAGAACAGTGTCATGTTGAGAATGTTCACTGAAACATGGGTATATAAAAATCTTGGGCATACACTGACGGAAAAAAACGCAAATACAATAAATAATGTAGACTGTAGGGTAATGAAATTTCTGGAGCACATTTGTCTAGGTAACATATTTAAGTGATTAGCATTGAAAGATCATAGCGTAATGTAAGCACGATATGAGCCATCGCAATTGTGAAATGCTGGTGCATTAGTAATCGGTGTAACCGTCAGAATGTTGAATGAAAGCATGTAACCGTGCGTGCATTGTGTTGTAGAGGTGTCGGACGTCAGTTTGTGGGATGGAGTCCCATGTTTGTTGCAACTGGTCGGTCAATATAGAGACTGTTAATACTGTTGGAATTATCGTCCGATTAAGTCCCATATGTGCTCGATTGGATACAGATATGGTGATCGAGCATGCCAAGGCAACATATCGACAGTCTGTAAAGCATGTTGTGTTACAAAAGCGGTATGTGGGCGAGCTTTAACCTGATAGAAACCAACCCGTGGACCGTTGTCCACGAATGACAGCACAACAGGTCGAATCAGAAGACTGATGTACGGATTTGCAGTCAGGGGTCATGGGATAATGACGAGAGTGCCCCTGCTGTCACACGAAATTGCAACCGAGATGATAACTCCAAGTGTATGTCCAAAGCGTCTAGAACGCTGACAGGTTGGTTGCAGACCCTCAACTGGCTTCCTTCTAACCAGCACAAGGCCATCACTGGCAGCGAGGCAGAACCAGCGCTCATCAGAAAACACAACAGACCTCCACAGTGCCCACCAATGAGCTCTCGCTTGATACATCTGAAGCCGCAAATGGCGGTGACTTGGGGTCAGTGGAATGCTCGCTACACGCCGCCTGGCTCGGAGTTTTCTTTGAAGTAACCGATTTGTAACAGTTCGTTGTGTCACTGTGATGCCAAATGAAGCTCAAACTGCTGCTACAGATGCAGTATGATGCGCCAGAGCCATACTCCAAACATGGTCTTCCCTCTCGGTAATACCACGTGGCCGTCCGGAGCCCGGTCTTCTTGCGGCCGTACATGCTCGTGACCACCGCTGCCAGCGGTCATATATCGTAGCTACATTCCTGCCAAGTCTTTCTGCAATATCGGGGAAGTGAAATCCGGCTTCTGATAGCCCCATTTCATGGCCTCGTTCAAACTCAGTGAGGTGTTGACAATGGCGTCTCTGTCGCCGTAAAGGCATTCTTGGCTCACTGGTTTGGAAGGTAACGCGCTCACGACCGTTACAGCGTGTATTTACAACAAATCTGATCTGCATCCTCATAGTGGCGCTGCTAGCGACACTTATTCAACTGGAGTGATATTTGAATAGACATTAACTTTGAGATGTAGAAACACGTCTACAAAATTTAGTTCATGCCACATAACTCCTTCATAGAGATGCGATTTCTTCCATCAGTGTATAATGTCACGCAATCCAGTAACGCTATATTAATTACAAAGCTATCAAACCGAGTGCAGCGATGAAACGAGTATATCGCCATGTAGAATGTCTTTATATCTACGCAAGTTACATCAACTCTAAAAATCTTCATTTATGCTATTTTCCTTAACCAATGAATTGTATGAGAGGGTATTGTGCTAGGAGCTCAAACGACGTCGCAAATGAAATGTGCTTGTTTGTACGACCACCTGTGAGCGCCATGCTTAGATGCACTAGATAGCTGTAACGTTACAAGCAACAAACAATTTTGTTTCCAAGGCTCTCGGGTGTCCAGCCGGATGCGATCTTTGAAGTCGCACGATATTTCGGCGAATAACCTACCCGCCATCATCAGGTGGCTCTGATGGAATGGTCCGTCTGCTCTCTCTCTCACCTTTTACTTTCCCCTCCTTGGAGGCCTGTTGGCTTTTACTCCACAATGTATGATGTGTGTTTGTGTGTGTGATTATCTAGGATGATTTTGGCTGTGTATTGTGTCTGTGTATTGTGGTAGTGTTCTGGTGGTGTCTTGTGCTTGCCTGAGGTTGGCAAGATAGTGGGTATTTTAAGGGTTGGTATTAGGACTTGGAGATTTTGGGATATTTCACTTCGACTTTGTCGTCCAAGATCGTCATAAGGCGATTATGCTTATCACGAGACATGTCAAACCGACCTAGGGAGTCGATGAGGTTATTTACAGATATGGAAGAGTTCTCATAGTAAGCTCTTCCAGATCTTGGAATCTATCTTTGTGGAGGGGGAGTTCGGCAGCGGCGTGCAGATCGTCGGTGGGGAATCCCATGGGTACAGGCCACGTTTCTGCAGCCTCTGGAGTTTGTCCAGATGCTGCTTCGCAGCGTATCCCCAGACAGGGCAAGTATACTCCATTACTGGCTGTATAATAGCCAGATAGACATTTACTCCTACAGAGCAGGGAAGGGAGCTGGTTGTGTTGAGGACTGGGTATAAGGTAGACATTCTGGTACAGATCTTCCTGTGGACCTCGTCTATGTGGGGTCTCCACGTTAGTCTCGAGTCCAAAGTTACGCCGAGACACTTGGGAGATCTGCGCCAGGGGAGTCGAGATCCATTTAGGTGCAGGTAAAGGGGAAGCATTAAGGGGGTCCTCATCTCCCGAGCCTCTGGGTGATCAGCATAGCCTGTGTCTTTTCAGGGTTGGTGGTGATGCACTAGTGACTGGCCCAGGCTTCTGTGTTATATAAAACCCTCTGTAGCCCAAAAATGACCAAGTCCTCATTCGCATTGTGAGTGCTCCCGGGAAAACCCTGTGTGTATAACCAGTATACTAGCCTTTTATGCCACACTGAGTCGAAGGCTTTGGCTAGATCAAGTAGCACTATCCGGCAGTAGCCACTGTGGTTGAAACCCTCTGTGGCTGCTTCCACCAGTCTCATGATCAGTTGTGGGGCGGAGTGCTTCTGTTGATGTGATCTCATATTCAGGAGGCGCTCATAGATCTTGCTGAGAGTTGGCAAGAGGCTCATCGGCCTGTAGTGCTTGTAAGGTGTCAGGCAAATCCAACACCTTCCATGAAATCCCTGACATGATAAGCAAATCCAGTAGTATGTCATATAGCCCCGAATAAAGTGTGCCATTAAATTAACCAAAGTAATACGAGTAACGAGTGAGCAAATGGAATACCATAGACTAACACAAGAATGCCTAAATGCATGTAATACCTTCCCACCATGAGACAGACGAAGTTCCGAGGGGAGAAACGAGAACAGAAGCCGAGAGCAGAACCATGTTAAGCTGGAAGGCCCTACGATAAGGGACGGACTGGACACCCACGTCGCCAGCTAACCACTAGGACCACCCCAGCTGAGTTTTAGTGTGAGACTTTTTCGCGTCTCTGTTACGTTAGGATCATCCCCCAGCCAATGTTAAAAGCTAGAGCCCTCCAGAAGTACAGTATAGATCTTACGATAACACAAAAAGGGCTACACCACCCGCAAGTTTTAGCGTGAGACTTTTTCGCATCTCTGTTACATCAGGACCACCCCCAGCCCATGTTAAAAGATAGAGCCCTCCAGAAGAACAGTATACATCTTACGATAACGCTAAAAGGACCACACCAACTGCAAGTTTTAGCGTGAGACTTTCTCGTGTCTCTGTTATGTTGCAAACTTTAAAAACATTGCCCCACCACGAAAAGTATAACGTTTCTCATTGGATAGACAGAATTTTTGTAGGCAGAGCTTAAGGTTAACATTGAGACCCTGATTGGTCAGATAGTTTTTTTTTTTTAAACCAACTTGGGTAAACTGTAGTAAGGAGAAGTTAGGACAGAGTTGCTTCCGAGACAGCAAGGTGAGCGGAGCTGTGCTGCCCGCCGCCCCCTGATGAACACCGACAAGGTAATGAACGCACGCGATGCTGCATTTTTGAGCACATAAGGCTTCACTCAGAACTGCAGAACTCTCATCTGTTACATCCCCTTTTTGCGTAATACCAGTGTCGATCGTCAATTAAAGCTCATGGTGTTCACATTTGCTACTTGAAGTAAAAATCTGAAACGCAATGATTTTTCTGTTATATAGTTATTGAGAAGCCACATCAGCCACTGTAATTTATGACAAGTTAGATAAGTAATTAAAGATAATTGAGGGTCACTGTAGACCATTTTGATAGTTTTCTCTTTTGTGAAACTTAATTAAAACCTAGATTATAGATGTGATATGGCATAGGTCATCCTTCGATCCATTGTAGAACTTGGAAACCCATTCAGGGAATATTCGTTCACATTTTTGTTGAACGCAGTTGGTTTTTACCATCCTGTATTAAAACATTTCCTTTTATCAATAGTGCAATTTGTAAACAATGTTTTGTGAGTATAATAAAATTTCCAATGGTAAACTTAACTGCTTTTTCGACGTTATTTTACCAGGTAACTAAAAATAGGAAAGCCTTGTACCTGTCCACTAAATTTAGTTAGTATTAAGATTCTTTTACAGGGAGTGCAGTGGAGCTGACGCTGAAATCATTAAGTATTTGGTTATGTCATCGCTTGTCTCACTGAACTCTTCTGAATTCGACATGTCATGTGTGGTCTGGCGTCTCCTTACCAGCAACAGGTCCCAGGTTCAAACTAGTCAATTCCTTAAAAAACACGCTCAGAGCGTCGTTGCGCGAAAGTGGTAGGGAGACACGATATAGAACAAACAGACACCACGCAGAATGTTAGATGCTGCGGGAATAAAGGGTCTTTTTGATGTAAGAGAAATTTCTTTATTCTTCAATACATGATACATAAGCAACCCACCACCTAATACATTAGTGGGTCCTACTTGATACTAATACAATTACTACAGCAGCTTTTTATTCTAAGTATGTTAGTTCTATTACTCTTCCACTATGGGCACTACTGCTATGTCCTAAGGTTACCAATATTTAACTATGTCTACTACTTATGCTAGTCTACTCTGCCTGCAGCGTAACAGGTGTGCCAGCATATATAAACCTACATTAGTTGGCCGTGCTCACCGAGATAATGCCCGTGAGCATGCCCCTGGCACTGGGCTGGCCCAGAGTGGTTGATCGCTGCAATACTACTCTAATGTTGCCATCCTAGCAAGGGTCTTTCCCTGGTTTGCGTATCGCGACCACTTCAGCGTGTTTCCAGTAAGCTGGGAACTCGCAGGTACGAGTAATCTCTTTGACGACGTTCGCGAGGTGTTCAAAATCCGAGGGCAGGAGGGTATTGACTAGCTGGTTTGTGACACTGTCGTGTCCTGGGGCTTTTTTTTGTAGAGAGGAACCTAATTACTTTTGCCACGTCTTTGGGGGCAAAAAGTGTGTGTTCGTCCTCTGGGTCCTCCTCAGCATTGAGGAAGACAGCCAGTTGACTACGGACTACCTCTTCATGTGCATTATCCTGGAGTTCTGCCCCATGAAACTGCTTCTCGAAGGAGTCGGTGAGTGCTTTTTCCTTTTCAATATGGCTGTAGGCCAGACCCTGCTCGCCTTGCGGTGGCGGCATCCTAACGCATCTTTTGGTGAATTGTTTGGTTTCTTGACATAGTGTGTGATCGTCTGCTTTGAAGGCTGTGAGGCAGAATTTGTCATTGCTGGTTTCTGTGCTCATTGAGCGCTACCATCAGCTCTCTCTGTAGACGATTGAGCAGCCTCCTGGTGGCCTGATTTCTGGTGATCTTCCACTCTTTTGCCACTATTCTTGTGTCGGTTTTGGGCTAGCAAATGTTCAGGGAGTTGTACTTGCGGGGGCGGGCCGTCCCTTTGTGGGGGAGTGGCACCTTCCGCTGCCAGCAAGATGGTACCTATTAGATCATGTACCGCTTGTTCAACTGTTTCGGCAGAAGGTGACGGAGCGCGAGCGATATCAGAGGCGACAGTTTCTCGGTATCGCTCCGAGTCTGTACGTTTGTTAGACGTCTGGTACCGTGGGAGTGCTACCCATTCTCCCACATCGACCTCCAGAATCACTGGGTTGTGATCGGAGGACATTCTGTTGATTGTCCTTGCGGCCACAAATTTCGCGATCCTCCTAGTGAGGGCTATGTCTAACACGTCGAGCCTACCTCCATTTCTTGGAAAATGTGTGGGCTCGACCGGACCCCATGTTTCAAAGTGGTGGTTGTGCGCTAGTTGTTGCAGTTTGGCGCCTGCTCTGAAGGTTCAAATGGCTCTGAGCACTATGGGACTTAACTGCTGAGGTCATCAGTCCCCTAGAACTTAGAACTACTTAAACCTAAATAAGGATAACACACATATCCATGCCCGAGGCAGGATTCGAACCTGCGACCGTAGTGGTGGTGGGTGATCCCTTTTTTTATGTATATGGCCACTCCTCCGCCTTAGGTAGGCCTAATGTAGTTGGGAACTGTCACTTTTATTCCCAGTTTTAGGTGGGTTTCTCCCATCATGCAGGTGTCGATGCAGAACTCCTTCATGAGATCTCTGAACTCGACCTCTTGGTTTACAATGCTGTCTGCGTTAATGATGCACATCGTCAGGCCTTGGATATTTGGTCATCTATTCACGATGGTGTTTTGAAACTACTAAGGAAATCGCGGAGGGGAGCGACTGCTGGACTGCTGTCTGAAGGGCAACAAGGATCTGAGTGTTCTGCCTCTGGGCCTCCCTGAATTCCTTCATCATTTTCATGACGAGGTTCATGGTCCGGACCATAATGCCTAACAAATGATCTGAGGGCGTGGATTGAGTGTGGGGTTCACTAGAACTTCCTCTATCTTGATGGACCTGGTCATTGTTGTGTTTTTTCCGATGTTGTTCTTGTGCGTGTGTCTGATGTTGTGGAGATAGGGCTTGGGTCGATTTCTCGACGTTTCCGTGGATTTTTGGTGGAGGAACCACTTCCGCATAAGTTGCCCTTGGTGTGTCGGGCCTTGGTTTTACCCAAGCCTCTGTGTGTGGTCGTGTTTTGTCCCTCTATGTGGCTTGATGGGGTGGTGTTGTCTTGTTTTCGTCTGTGGGGGGCGGTCTTCGCACCCTTTACTTTATGTGTGTGTTTTTTTCTGGACCTCACAGCATTGGTACCCTGCCGTTTGGTTTTTGCTACACAGTGCGCATCTTATCTGCTTGTCAATGTGTTTCATGTTGCAAGTCCTGGTGTCATGTTGCAAGTACTGGTGTCATGGGGTTCGGCGCATTTTCTGTACCGACGGGCATCTGGCAATGGGCAGTCCCTGACACCTGAAGCATTGCACCACCTTGTTCTTGCGGCAGAGCGGCTCCTTGGTGACAGGGAGTGCCAGGACAACCTTGATCTCACGCCTGTCTGGCAGAGTGACCTGGAATAATGGCCACTTACTTTCTGCCCCATTTTTGCCCATCTGCTGAGTTCTTACGACAAGTCACTTGGCAGTCAGGTCTGTTTTGACTGCCTGGGGGGGGGGGGGGGGGGGGAAGCTGTCTTATAAGGTCCCTAATGATGCTGTTTTTGTTTCTTGTCTTGGTGGTAGGGAATGTGTACTGTGGTACATTTTTTTCAGGGCGTTTTTTATGGTGTTGTAGTCTTCTATGTTGTGTAGTGTGATCTTTATTTTGTCCCTCCCTGTAGGTTTTGCTGTGAAATTGCCCCCCCCCCCCCCACTTGATTTGTGTTTTGATCATGTCATGGAGTTCCTCGTAGTTACGTGGAAACCCCGCGACAATCGGTGGGAGGCGGTGTGATGTATGATTCTGTTTTGCTGTTTCGTGCGGTTCCTCTGGCGCTTCGACCACCGCCTGAAACCTGTTTGGGGTGGGTGCCACTCCACAAGTAGGTGGAAGCCTCGGCTGGCGTAAGGTTTTTCTCACCAGCACAAAGCTCTCCGAATTTTCTCCAGTTTCATGGTTCCCTTCCAGGACGACGACAGCTGCTGCTAGTGGCTCAGGAGCCTAGCGCTCCGCTGGGGTGGGGGTGGGGGTGGGAGGCTAATCGAGTTGGGGGGATGGGATTCCTGCTCTTCTTATGCCAGGTCCGCGCCCAGGTCTGCGTCGACAATGAGCAGACAGACCATTCTATCAGAACCACCTGATGATGGCGGAAAGGTTATTCGCCGAAATATAGTGGTACTTCAAAGATCGCATCTGGCTGAATACTCGAGAGCCCTGAAAACAACACATACGCTGGGAAAGCCTCCAATCACATAACAAACAATTTTGCAGTGAAACAAATTAAGCCAGACTACACAATTTTCCAGCGTAGCACATATTATGAAATAAGCACAGTGTAGGCACATGCGATATGTATTTTCTTAGTGATTTTATGATTTTATATTATTTAGCGCTTTTAATAGTAATATAATATTATCAAATTTATTTAAATCAGCTATTAATATATATTTTTCCGTGTGAGTGTGGTGTATGCATTGTAAATTCTGATGAGTCTAGCTGAAAGGTTGTCGAAAGATGAATTTCAACAAAGGGCCATTTAACTTGTATATTAATTTGTAAACATGTTTTCTTTGCGTAAAGCAATGTTGCTAAAAGGTTTCAACATGAATTTTCTAAATAAGAATGAAACCAATAGGCCTGTAATTTGTAGGCAGAAAATAACCACAATAAAGAGATCTATCTTTATGAATGTATTGTTTTAATATTTTATTTGCGAAATTTGAATGGTGCTCGTAAAAGTAATTTTCATTGTAAGAGACAGGCAATGTAGCGTGATCGATGCTTTGTGATCGATGCTTTGTGATCGATGCTTTGTGATCGAGTCGCACTCGCGCTGCGGGGTCTTTTGCGCTTCAGTCGCGGTCGGGATCTTTTCTCGGCGGTGAGTTCGACAGTGGGCAGTGTTGGAGAGAGGCTTTGTGCTGCATATCGGCTGCACCGAGTGTGAAACACTTTAAATTTTACGCCATTTGTTGAGCTATGCCTTAATTCGTCATTCGTGGTTGAAAGCTGTTCGCAAACTCCAAGAACTTCAATTTTCGATGGATGCCAATGGCCTTGCCACAGTGGTAACTCCGGTTCCCATCAGATCACCGTACTTAAGCGCTGTTGATCTTGGTTAGCCCTTGGATAGGTCACCGTCCGTGTCTGTCCAGTGCTGTTGGCAAGCGGGTTGCTCCCAGCCCTAGTGAGAACAGTTGAGGAACTACTTGACTGAAGAGTAGCAGCACCGGTCACGAAAACTCAAAACTGCAGGAGTGAGCGGTGTGCTGACCACGTGCTCCTCCGTCTTCGCATCCAGTGACGGCCGTGGATGACACGGCGGCCGGTCGGTACCGTTGAGCCTTCAAGGTATGTTCGAACGGTGTTTTCTTTCCTTCTTGTAGTGTAAGAAACTGATGCGAGTTCAAATGTTACGTTTTGCAGCGTATCACAATGAGCTGCAATATCTCGCAAACTTTGATACTAATAAGAAACTAAACAGATACGTGGCACAGTTTTATTACCGCTTTTCATTGAGTGCAGGCTCATTTAATGAACTTTAATTTTAGATTTTCACGAAGTTAAGGGGCTTGATGGTTGCATGTTGGGGGTAGTTCGATGTGCATGCATCTGTTGTAAGGCTAGCTGTATTGTACACACACATATGAACCTTCTTGAGGATCTGTTAATGCCAAAACTGTTTGTTATTTCTTTCACTGCGAGGCCACCAGTCGCAAATGAATTCAGTTTTGTCCAATAAAATGAACTTTGATCGGTTTCATGCATAAATACTTGTCTTCTCCAGTTACTTTACTTCACTGTCTTATTAGCAAACGTTGCCATATTTTGCAGTTATCATTAAATGCTAAGAAACTCAAAACAATTCTAAAGCCAAGTAAGCCAAACTGTGATAAATAGAGCGGTGTGCAACCAAACCTTAGACACGTGCTCCACCCAAACTTTCTGGTATGTCGCACGTTTCCCCGAGGATTTGCTATTTCAACTGCAAAGTTTAACACTAATTTTATTAGTCGACAGAGAGAGGGGAGCTTACAGTACCCACCAGGAAAATGTATGGATAAATCATTCTTATTCATATAACTGTCCATCTCAGTAGCTATGTGGTTAGATGCCAACCGAAGGGGTCGGAGTTCGATTCCCGGCAGGGTAGGGGATTTTCTCCGACCGGGGACTGGATGTTGGGCTATCGTCGTCATCATTTCATCAGCGCCGTAGGCAACTAAACGACCTGATCTCGTCCGTAGCAAGCCGCCACTCGACAGAGAGAGAGAGAGAGAGAGAGAGAGAGAGAGAGAGAGACTCCGAAATACAAGAACAATTACAGCAACATTTATATAGTCATCGTGTCATGTCGATAGTCTACACTCTTTACTGCATATACGATTGTACTAATCCCAGTATCTCTCCCCGTTCTTACATCATGAAATGGAAGGTGCTAAGCATGTCACCGCCAGTGCTGTTTGGTTATTTAACGTCTTCAGAAATAGCTTGAAAATTTTTCTCTCGCCTTCCCTGGTGTTTGGACCTGGCCAAGATTACAACACTCACTTTTCTTTCATATGAACTATTTTCGATTTTCGAGCTCTCCACTGTCATTCCATTCACATCTCTGTTCTTCGAATCCTTTGTGCTGCGCAACAGAAATAACTTCTTTGCTTCCACTGCTACAGTTCTCATAGTCGGCAAACACATTAATCCTGTCTCCTTCAGGGCAACACGTTCAGAACTCCCTGATGCCCTAACTGCGAGGCATACGTATTCTGTACGCTGCTGCTTTAACGGAAGTGTACAAACGGGTCAAAAGTGACATAGTGACAATTTTCACTATTCGTTACCTATGCACGTTTTCGTTATTTGTAGAACGAGATCAAAAGAAAGGGCCTGGTTATTTTCCACGACGAATTACTTGAGCAGCGTGGAACATAGGACAGTAGGCTACATCAGACTGTGACCCGTCTGGTAGCACACGTCTTTTTATTTAATGTTAAAGTAGAACAGATTTCATGCAGTGTCCCTCTTTCTTTACAACGCGTCTGCTACGTGCACGGACGGACGCTTATCTCGTTAACAGCCCTGCATTTAGCGAGTTCGAGATTGTAGAGCTCATTTATTTATTAAATACACGAAATTATAAGAACGAGCGCAACACTTAATACATTAACACAAAACATCTAATATATTATTGTATCTCATTATGGTATCAAAGGCAAATAAAAACAAGTCGGAAAAAGAGAAATCAAGAGAGAGAGAGAGGGAGAGAGAGAAGGAGAGAAAGGAAGTACAGTTACACGTTAAAGGGAAAGCAAAACTACACGCAGAACCCGGAAGGCACGTGCTGCTGCACTAATGCTCTGTAGCACATTGTTACATTACAGGTATTGTAATCCATATCTCTGCACTTTAATATCAGAACAATACACAGCACTACACTTCTGCAATGGAGAATAGGGCTGATTTTCACAGTTTATGGTTTTCAATTTCTGAAGAGGCAGTCTTTACAGTTTCTCTTTCTAGCATTAGTGTATCTCGTAAAATATCTCCTCGTCTACAATTTCCCACAAATTTGGTTTTACAGAAGAAAGTTCTGCTGGAGAAAATTTGTGTAACAACCTGCCACGACTTAAAAGCTGGTTGCCACAGATGTTGAGGTTGATTGTTATTTATGCAGTAGAAAATATTTTATTTGTACAAGAAAATGTAAGAAAACAAGAATCAGACAATGATATTAATAAAGCATTATCATATAATTAAGACAATTTTAAAACTAAAAGAGTAATTTAACTAAATGCTCTATATTAGCCTAGACACTTTCGAATGCACTCAATTTTCATGTGTGTAAAAGCTGTTTGTCCTTGGAGTATGTAATTTGTGAGCCCACTTCTTACATTCTGTATACTGGATTCATTTTGTTTTTGGTTTACTGTTAAAAAATGGGGAAAAGATAAACTAAATAAAAACAGCGATCATCGTCCTCTTTCATTAATTGAAACTCCTTCTTCAGTATACTACATTCCTTATTTTTTACATTCTTGTTATTTTCACTTTCTTTTCCAAACATACTTTTTATCGTCTTTTTCTCCAAGCTGTCTTTCAACTGGTGAAGCTGTTAAAACTGTTGTATCTCATTTTCGCGAGTTTTCTCTGTTTGTATTTTTCCTATCGCCGGACTTGGATAAAGGTCTTGCTACAAGAGGCGACTTGTGCACATTGTTTGGAATTAGGTCATTTAACAGAATTAGCCACGAAAATATCGTATGTCAAAGTCTTTTATATCTTCTCGTGCTAAAAACTAGCAAACCTTGACAGCTTGAATTCCTTCTCATCGTCATCATTAAAACTTAACTATTTGGAAAATAACCATTTTTAGTGGAAGGCCAAATTATCTTTTCATTCTCAACTTCATCTTTTCACACAATAGCTTACTTAAGTTCGGTAACTGGTATGATAATTAGCTGCAGATTTATGACGCTGGCAATTTTTTTTTTTTTTTTTTTTACATTTCCCATTTCTACAAGCATGATGTCCTGAACAACTTCTCTGCGCTTTGTCTTTTTGATTGCCTGAAATAAGCGAAAAATTATCTATCTTTGTGTAGGTTGAACACAATTTGCGATAGAACGCACTGGTGGTAATATAGAGACCGGCAGAACGAAACAGGCTGTTCCAGGGGTAAATGATGGGGAAATCACGAATTTTTAAACAAAACAAATCCAGAATGTAGCAACGTCATCTGAAGCATATACAAGAATCCAGGGAGCGTTCGAATTCACAAACGGAAAGCAGGCAAGATCAAAACTCAGCTGTTCAATGAACGCGTGAGTAAAGGCTTCAGTGACTAGCGAGAGACTGCTAGCAATAGCTGACAACCATCATGGAAACTTCTGTGACAACGAACCCCCGACAAACATTTCAGACAAAAGCCAAGCTAGAAAAACACACCTTGGACAGAACCTCAATATTTATACGGAGTAACATTGTGCAACTGTAATTAAATGATAGAAAATAGTTGTGCTACGGACTTCATTGAATAAAGAGTGAAGAATGAAAATTAATTACATCAATATTTAAAAGCTTACAGTTGCATAACCACAAAATGCCAATAAAATTTAAAAAAAAACTATTGCCTGGGACTTGAAACTGTGTCTATCCTGCTCGGAATATTGTGATCGTACTGTGGTTTGAGCTTAGACCGCTAGGAAGCGACAACGACTGAGAAGTGAGACTTCTAACAACCAACCCGTGTGACTACTTGCCTCGGTCTCCCCTATTTGATCTCAGATGAAAAAACTTGTTTTATTCGTTTTATCTGGATTGTCAAACCGCCGGCGCACCTGAGACCATAAACAGAACCACTGGGGCAAAAATCATATCGATGAAATCTATTTTGAAATGATGAACTTGTAATGTTTATGATTACGTCATGACAATTGTAAGTTTGCGCCAGACGGGGATCTGACTCTAGATCGCCATTGTTTGTGAAATGGTTCGAATATTTCATGACCACTTCCTTCATGGGCAGTACTTACGAAATCTACGGTTTTCGAACTGGAAAGATACACGTGTGTACCAGTAGTCTATATTCTTCTTCTTCTGCACGTCAGGTATCAGGCCTTTGCCTGTTACGTTGCCTATTCCTTCCTTGACCCTCCCAGATTTCTTCGGCATATCGAATTATAATTTCTAAATTATATATTTAAAATTTTTCGTAAACATTTTGCATTCAAGATTTTTTTCTGCTGCAATATTCTATTTTAATACATATGTCTTTACAAATGACTGCATATTTACGCCAGTGACCGTAACACTTTCTTTATTCCACGATTGCAATTTCGGCCTTAGGTCATTATCAAGTGCAGATTTTTGTGGATTTACGACATGTCAACTTAAAATGAGCTGACACATTTATATGTCGTTGTCATTACTATTAAATACATTCGTGACGCTGTTACATATTGCGAGCACACAAATACATATGTCATAAAACAACATAGCCTGTAGACACTCATGTTCGTTAGCTCATCACTAGTCACTTATGCCAAGTTGACATGGCGTAAAGCCTCAAAAATCTGCTCTTGATAATGGCCTAAGGCCGAAATTGCAATCGTGAAATAAAGAAAGCGTTACAGACACTATCGTGAATATGATGTCTTCATAAATTTCTGCATGACTGAATCCCAGTATAACACTTCTGTCTGCTACTACTATACCATAACCTTAAAGTTGCAGGCAGGTCGTGAAATAAAACTATCTTGTTAAAGCAATTATGGTATAAAGCAACAGAGCAGTGTTACCCTCTGAGAGGAATTTTGTTATGTTGACCGTGTTGTATCTATCGGAAATGAAAGCCAGAATTACGTAAATATTTGAACAGTACAAACAATATTTTACCTATCTACACTGTTCAAAGAACAAGGGAAACGGTCGCCAGCCTAATTAGGAAAGAGAATGATTGACATTCTTGTTCAAGAAATCAAGTAAGAGTAACCTTAACGGACAAACACAACCTATACTTTGCTACACGCGAGTGCAATGAACTATGACACCTACGTATGTTCACGGTAAGATTAGAGCTGGCAGAGCAGAACAAACTATTTGCATAAATATAACAGATAACAATACACACTATTACTTTCAGGTCTTATCAAACTGAACGGTCTTTATAACATTACTATTCATATTCATTGTAGACTCATCAACTGGACATAGGTTCTGTATTATTTTTCACATATTCTCCTAGCTGACATAAAATTGTAAATGTAGTTCACTGCAAAATTATGAACTGATCACAGGTTAAGTCTCTCTCAACTAAATACTTTTCTATTAAGAATGCAGGTTAAATGGAATTCATTAACAGGTTACTTCTCACAGTCTTTTGAATAAAGAAATTATTCTTTTCATAAATAGTGGTCTTTCTATTAATTCTTATTTATCATGAGCATAAAGGATAACCTGTGGATCCTATTACACTATTAATATGCACTTTCAATACACAAAAGAAACAAGTGCTTAGAAAGCATGAGTATATAACTTTCCACAATTGCAGTTTTCCATTTTACTACAGTGAGACACAAAATTACCATATTTGTAAGATACTGACTCACCTTTTGCGATTTACAACAGGCAGCAATGTGATCATTTGCTAAGCAAAACTTTATAAGCCTCAGTCTTAAGAACTTTTACTTTTGAAGTTGGCAGCAACATATTAATAAGCAGTTTTAATAGAAAAATTATTCTCTGCAAGCATCATTTACTTTAACTCACTCTCTTGCCACATTAACTTTAACTTTCTTTTTACTATGTTCAAGAGGCATTAATTAGCAAAACACTGGGCTTTAATGTTCTTTCAGTAAGGACACTCGGTAATCACTTTAGTTCAAACGGAGAGGAACCTGAGAGGTGTTATGATAAGGGGAAAAAATCAAGGTAGTACATAAATTAAGTTATAAATTACCTTATATTTGAGCACACTAACACATCCAATAAGCTGATCCTTCACTGTACATTATTATAGTGTTCCGTTACAGTGATTGCGCAATGTGGTGGCGATTGCATGTTGGTAGGTCAAATTACTGGACTCTGTCATTTCTTGGTGGCGATTGGAAAACGTCAGTAAAAGACTGTCTTGGAACCAGCACAATATACAACTTTTACATGGGCGGTTCACAGTTTGGTAGCTCGTCCCTGACTGACTCTTCGTTCCACAATTTGCGCTACTCAGTTCCGTTCCCTAGGGGAACCACACTACCTTTTACATACAGAATAACTAAGAATGCCAAGTGAAGGTCAGCAGTTTACGTAACAACAAACAATCATTTTAAACAAAACATATCATTTGCACATATAACTAGTTCTAAACAAAAATTATTTAAATAAATTTATTTAATTTTAAATATAACCAAAGAGATTATATGAGGAAGACAAAAGATCATTTGCTCATACTGTCCATATTACAGAGATTACACTTCATTACAGTATCGAATTAATCGTACACTACTTACGGAAGTTCAACGATGGGATGTTGAACAAACTAGAAAGCTAATCAACAAAAGGTATGTAGTGTCTAAGCTACGGTGTTCAAATGGTTCAAATGGCTCTGAGCACTATGGGACTTAACTGCTGAGGTCATCAGTCCCCTAGAACTTAGAACTACTTAAACCTAACTAACCTACGGACATCACACACATCCATGCCCAAGGCAGGATTCGAACCTGCGACCGTAGCAGCAGCGCGGTTCCAGACTGTAGCGCCTAGAACCGCTCGGCCACCCGGGCCGGCAGCTATGGTGTTTCACCAGGTATAAAAAGTTAATATGTCTTTAGTTCTTAAATATCTTTCAGATACATAATTCTATATAACATAACACGGGGATCAAAAAGTTTCAGTTTGAGAGCGTTGGTGCAGCGTATGTACGACGTAGCGCGACTCTGATGTGGGTATACAAGCACCGACATTAAGCAAGTGATTAGTGTGCCATCGTGTCTTTCCGACGTGCGTGCGGTAAATGCGGAACGTGAACTATTGCGACGTTATTACCAAATGGATCAAAACAGAACCAACGTGCTGTTATTGTTTTCCTGGCTGCCGAAGGACAAACAGCAGGAGACATCCATCGGCGAATGAAGAATGCGGATGGGGCAGTACGTCTGACGTAAACTGCCATTTTGGAGTGGTGCGCCAAGTTCCGTGCTTCACGATAACGCACTTACCCATATCGCAAATGTCATTACGCATACGTTACGCCAACTAAAGCGGGACACACCCCAGCACCTGTCCTATTGATCTGATGTTTCCCCATGCGGTTACCGCGCCATCGGTCCCTTAAAAAAGTCGCTGGAGGGCCGACGATTCACGTTGGACGAGGATGTGCAGCAGACACTTATGGACTTTTTCTGCCTAATTGGGATACCGAAACTTTTTGATCGCTCCTTCGAAACAAAAATATAAAATTACAATAAAATTTTAAATGTCTGAAAAAACAGAAACGACATAGATATGATTCCGGCCAGGAATCGGCGAAATGCCGCTAGTAATGACGATAATCGACGACGGCCACTACATTAGTAAAGTGTCGACAAGTAGAGAATTTGCATCTGACGGGAGGCGTGCTAGAATAGTCTGTGCCGTTGTTATGATCACTGTGTCCGAATGGCGCAGTGGTCAGCGCATTTGCCTAGTAAACAGGAGACGCGGGTTTGAACCCGGTTCGGCACAAATTTTCAGCTTCCTCCATTGATGTAAATTGAAGCCCACTCGCAGCCAGTGTCTGTAATCCAAAAATTTTCAAATGTGTGTGAATTTCTAAGGGACCAAACTGCTGAGGTCAGTCTTATTTGGAAGAACAACAAACAACACTCAAGGTCACTGAGAAGTGGCAAGAGGAGACAGAGAGAGAGAGGGAGGGAATGGACATAGAGAGGAGGAAGGATGAGATGGACAGAGAATGGGGAGGAGTAAATTGAGAGAGAGGGTGGGGAAGAGGAAATCAGGTGTTGGACAGATTCGGGATGGAGGACATAGACAAAGAGGGGAAGTAGGAAACTGATATGGGGTTCGCTATTTACTGCATAAAACTGGAACAGAGCCTCTCAGAGCAGCAACAACGAACTCACCTCTACCACCGTAATTTCATGCACAGTAAGAAACATACAGGAAACATTATTCCATTTCATTGTTGCAGGGTGTTTCAGCAACCAGTTTCGAATTATTTCAGAATAAGAATTGTCTTGATTGCGAAATTATTTAACATCAATGACGGGTTGCATCCTTTTGGGACATCATCAGATTGTGTAAAAGGAGCTGGACATGAAATAGAAAATTTAGTATTTGTGTGCATACCAAAGGGACATCATGCTGCGTGCGGCTCATGGCTCATACTGCATTGATTTAGTAAGCGTGGAACTACGTTGTAGTACTATGATGAAGTCAGCTGATGTGTTCAAGGTCCACTTTGCATTTTATGTGTTTTCATACCGGATGGATTACATATTCAGTTACTAATGTGTCCATTTTCATTTCATATGACTTTGTGACGGATGGGTTTCATATCTAGCTACTTTTATACAATTTTATGATGCCCTAAAAGGGCTAAACGTGTCATTGATGTTAAATAATTTCGCAACAAAAACTGTTTTTATTGTGAAATATATAATATGCAATAGCAAGGGAAGCCATTTGAGACGGGTAAAGTGAGCAAAATGTTAGCATTAGTATTAGTTACTGGGGACAAGTTGGCATCTTACAACAGGTGTTCATATAATGCTGATAGAATCAAAGTTATCTCAGAAATGTCAAATTAACGGTCAAGGTAATTTCAATGAAAGAAGGTACGAGAACTCCACTTAGCATAATTGCTTCAAAAACAGAGAGAAACACACATAGACTCGTGCTATTGCACAAACACATGTCACGTAATACAAAAATGGACAAAGTAATTTGACCAAGTCTGTATTCAGTAGAAAACATTTGAGAAATACGAGGGAGTGATTTAATTATTTGACCTCTACTTCCTATCGAATAACTGATTCTGTACCACACTTCACGAGAGACAGAATTAGTAATGACCGCACAAAGCATGTTCCAGCTCGGAAACAAAATGGTTGTTTAGTTACTTAAATCAGTGAAAATATGACAGTATAATATAAACGCCAGACGTATTGTTCGTCGAAGAAGCTTATGAATCGTGGAAGCCTAGAGATACCCCCACTGTCTCACTAGAAATGCCAGTCGGGCGGTAGCATTCAACGCTCGTTGTCATGATCAAAACAAGACACCCACCTCGCACCGCCAGGAGCCAGAGCACGTGTTGATGTAAATACAGAGAGCCTTTGAAACTACAGGCAGCATGGACAGAGATCGGCCTGTGCTCAGATTGGTGCATTCTACCGGAAGCTATGACCACATGACTTCCCGTAGACTGCAAAGGTCGTACCAGCTAACCAAAGTGTTTGGAATCGATCTGTAACACAGATTACTACAATGCACAACTTCAGCGATAGGTGACTTCTCGAAATAAAACGAAAATGTTACCGAAAAATGAAAGTGACAATTTAACACTCAACTTTCAAAGTATTACTGCATTCCGCAGTAAACAGTTTTTTGGTTGCTGATTCCTGTACGACTTTCGGTGGGCTGTTGCTTATGTCTAACCTGAACCACAATTTCTCACATGGGATGGAAGCCACTAGTCCTAGATACACTTAGCAATTACCACTCGACAGCACGGAAACTGTTGTCCTGAATACTGCTTCCTACGCTGCTATCATAAATAGGCTATAATTTTCCACCGGCTTCATGTACACTCCTGGAAATTGAAATAAGAACACCGTGAATTCATTGTCCCAGGAAGGGGAAACTTTATTGACACATTCCTGGGGTCAGATACATCACATGATCACACTGACAGAACCACAGGCACATAGACACAGGCAACAGAGCATGCACAATGTCGGCACTAGTACAGTGTATATTCACCTTTCGCAGCAATGCAGGCTGCTATTCTCCCATGGAGACGATCGTAGAGATGCTGGATGTAGTCCTGTGGAACGGCTTGCCATGCCATTTCCACCTGGCGCCTCAGTTGGACCAGCGTTCGTGCTGGACGTGCAGACCGCGTGAGACGACGCTTCATCCAGTCCCAAACATGCTCAATGGGGGACAGATCCGGAGATCTTGCTGGCCAGGGTAGTTGACTTACACCTTCTAGAGCACGTTGGGTGGCACGGGATACATGCGGACGTGCATTGTCCTGTTGGAACAGAAAGTTCCCTTGCCGGTCTAGGAATGGTAGAACGATGGGTTCGATGACGGTTTGGATGTACCGTGCACTATTCAGTGTCCCCTCGACGATCACCAGTGGTGTACGGCCAGTGTAGGAGATCGCTCCCCACACCATGATGCCGGGTGTTGGCCCTGTGTGCCTCGGTCGTATGCAGTCCTGATTGTGGCGCTCACCTGCACGGCGCCAAACACGCATACGACCATCATTGGCACCAAGGCAGAAGCGACTCTCATCGCTGAAGACGACACGTCTCCATTCGTCCCTCCATTCACGCCTGTCGCGACACCACTGGAGGCGGGCTGCACGATGTTGGGGCGTGAGCGGAAGACGGCCTAACGGTGTGCGGGACCGTAGCCCAGCTTCATGGAGACGGTTGCGAATGGTCCTCACCGATACCGCAGGAGCAACAGTGTCCCTAATTTGCTGGGAAGTGGCGGTGCGGTCCCCTACGGCACTGCGTAGGATCCTACGGTCTTGGCGTGCATCCGTGCGTCGCTGCGGTCCGGTCCCAGGTCGACGGGCACGTGCACCTTCCGCCGACCACTGGCGACAACATCGATGTACTGTGGAGACCTCACGCCCCACGTGTTGAGCAATTCGGCGGTACGTCCACCCGGCCTCCCGCATGCCCACTATACGCCCTCGCTCAAAGTCCGTCAACTGCACATACGGTTCACGTCCACGCTGTCGCGGCATGCCACCAGTGTTAAAGACTGCGATGGAGCTCCGTATGCCACGGCAAACTGGCTGACACTGACGGCGGCGGTGCACAAATGCTGCGCAGCTAGCGCCATTCGACGGCCAACACCGCGGTTCCTGGTGTGTCCGCTGTGCCGTGCGTGTGATCATTGCTTGTACAGCCCTCTCGCAGTGTCCGGAGCAAGTATGGTGGGTCTGACACACCGGTGTCAATGTGTTCTTTTTTCCATTTCCAGGGGTGTACATTAATTGCTCAGGCATTCAAAACACAGAAACATAACGAACAGAAAGAAACATTAATTAAACTTTTCAAATTAATAGTCTTGCTTTTGCTGCTGTATGGTGGCGAATGTTGAACCATAACATCTGATGAATTACGGCGAACCGAATCATTAGAGATTAAGTTCCTCCTCTCCACAGCACGATGGACCGATTTTAGACAAGAACTAAATGCTGAACCCTTTACGATTATAATTGAAAAATGGAGACTGAACTGGAAAGACCATGTCTAATGTACGTCGGAAAATAGGATAAGCAAAGCTGCAATACTTTATAACCAATGGGAATAAGAAACATTGGACGTCCCTTAAAGAGATGTCGTAAACAATTTGGAGGCGGAATAGCTTAAAATGTCTAATCCTTGATGATCATGACGATGAAATTTTAATCGTAGTATCATTTCCTATCCGTAAACACACTATTCTGGAAAGCTTCAGGACGAGATATGTAGAGTATCATATTAAGAACTCGGTGGCAATAAACGAAACTGCGGGAGCATATTGCCAGAAGTCTCTCAGTCGTGCAAGAAAACTTGACACCCGGTGTGAGGTTGGTTGGATGGTTGATTTGGGGGAGGGGACCAAACAGCTAGGTCATGGGTCCCATCGGATTAGGAAGGACGACGAAAGAAGTTGGCCGTGTCCTTTCAGAGGAACCATCCCAGCATTTGCTTGAAGCTATTTATGGAAATCAACAAAAGCCTAAATCAGGATGACCGTACCCAGGTTTAGGCCTTTGTCCTCCTAAATGCAAATCTAGTGTGCTAATCATTGCACCACTTCGATCGATGGCGTGAAGTCATCGTCACTGTAGTGCCAAACGGGGCTGGCCCCACTACACGGAAGCCGTGAAACGAAAAACTTCCGCACGAAAAATGGGCAAGAAAAGGGAGAGAGAAGATAAGGAAAGCCGGCCGAAGTGGCCGTGCGGTTAAAGGCGCTGCAGTCTGGAACCGCAAGACCGCTACGGTCGCAGGTTCGAATCCTGCCTCGGGCATGGATGTTTGTGGTGTCCTTAGGTTAGTTAGGTTTAACTAGTTCTAAGTTCTAGGGGACTAATGACCTCAGCAGTTGAGTCCCATAGTGCTCAGAGCCATTTGAACCATTTGAAGATAAGGAACACCAAACAGGGCTGGCCCCACAACACTACGCAGTTGAAGGAACAGGAAAAGACAGTGTGTGTCAATGAACGAGCAGTTACGGCGCACTGTGATGGTTTTATTAATTACAACATGGTCTAGAGACAACATTTGGATGATTTCTCATGGGGAACAATTACCAGGAAACTGAAGAGGGACGAACTGTAATTAGTGTAGCCTAGGAATTTGGAATGGTCGCAGCAACGTTTCAAATTCGTGAGGAGCACTCTGAGCCACATGCGTTGCTACCTGAGGGAGAGGAGGTGGTCGACCATGGTCCAACTACAGCAGCTGATGACCACCACATTGTGCAACAGGCAAGAAGGGATCAGCGTTAAACAGCGGGTGCAACTGCAACCGCACGTAATAGGACTACAAGGCACGCGATCTCACGCTACACGATGACATGATGACTGCATGGGGGTGGTCACTTTTCCGACGATCAGTGCGTTTTGTTCCGTTGATACGTGCCCGTCGGCGGCACCGTTTGCGATGGCGCATAGGGACTGGACCAAAGAGTAGTGGGGTTGCGTGCTTTTCTCAGATGAGAGCAGATTCAGTCTGAGTAGTGGATCTGGACGGACCCTCATATGCCGAAATGTGGGAACGCTCAGTACTTCAAAGGACATTCTCGAACTTTTTGCTGGGCTAGGTGTCAGGTGTCCCTCCCAGGGGACACCGCCTTATCGTAGGCACCTTCAGTGCCAAGCGGGAGGGTTTTTGCGCTCTAACGAAGTCGAGAGCTATGCCGGCGTAGCGTAGCTACTGGCACGGTCACACAAGCCGGATTGGTCTAATGGAGGAGTCCGACAAAGTGTGTCCCACAACGTAGGGCAGGGGGACCCTATAGGCGTAGGGAAACCAATCCTCCTAGGGGAGTAAATCCTAAAAAACCCAGGTCCTTCAAGTCGGGGTGAAACGTCCCACTTTGAACAATTTATACAAGACTGTGCTTAAACTGACACACAATATTTTGTTAGCGCAACGCAATCTGACTTTCAAAATTCCCTACAGAAGAATGGCCCTGACTAACAATAACCTATACCTTTCACAAATCACTTACCTCACAAAAATCTTCGCTGCTCAAGCTACTGCAATACAGCGAGCGCCACTACTGCCAGCTAAATAAAAGATTCAAACTATGGAAGGCTCTAACTACTGATAGGGATAGTTAGCAAATGAAAGGTATTAGTAGAGAACAAACAATGTATTTACCTTGATATCATCATATATAAATATAGCAGTTCATGACAAATTTCAAAACTTCGCCATCTCTCTCCCCACATCCACCACTGCTGGCGGCTCACCTCCAACTGCGCAATGCTACGCGCTGTTCACATCCAGCTGCCTAACACTACAATGGCGAGTATTACAACAATGCAAAGCAGCCACAGACTGCACACAGCACAGCCAGTGATTTTCATACAGAGGTGGCGTTACCAATAAAAAACCTAAACAGCCTACTTACAGGGGTTTGGGCGTGAGGCTAACAACACCACTCCGGAAAAAAGTGCTGCTGCAGATACTATACACATGCCTCGGGACGGAAAGGATTGCCTGTTGACGACCTGGTGAGAAAAAAGTGTTAGGTGTGAGGACGCACAATGATGCAGAACATCCAAATTTTTGAACACGGTACTCTCGCGGGCAACGTTGTTGTGATCGTGTACTCCTTCACCACGTGTTTCTCTTCAGGTGCCGCGCAGGGTAGCCTCGGGGTCTCGGGCGCCTTCCCATAGTTCACGGTTCGCGCCTCTCCCTCCCCCTCCCCTCCCCCCGTCGGAACTTTGAGTCCTCCTGGGGGCATAGGTGTATTAACCTTAGCGTAAGTTAGTGTAGGTTAGATTAAGTAGTGTGTAAGCCTAGGGACCGATGACCTCAGCAGTTTGGTCCCATAGGAACTTACCACAAGTTGCCAAATTTTCTCTTCATTTGTGCTGACGACCCTGACTTCATTTTTATGGAGTATATTGAGCGATCGCGTCGAAGAGCGCAGGTAAAGGAACTCTTGGAACGAGAGAATATTCGGCGAATGGACTGGCCTGCACGTTCCCTCAATTTAAATCCCATGGAATGCGTTGGGAAGACGTATTGCAGTACTCAGACCAGACGGGGTGTAACGTCATGCTGGTAGTGAGCTCATACTGATGAGTTCTTTGTGAATGAGACTCGATTTTGTAATCACTGCAATACTTTGGGGCTCTCTGCGTTCTGTGAAAAAGACCCCATTTCTCTCCTTAAGCAAACTAGACACTTGCCCTAGAGTTCTTAGATAAACAAACCGTTCACATGGCGCCGTCCGCAACTCGTGGTCTAGTGGCTAGCGTAGCTGCCCCTGGATCACAGGGTCCCGGGTTCGATTCTCGGCCGGTTTATGGATTTTCTCTGCCTGGTGACTGGGTGTTTGTGTTATTCTCACCATTTCATCATCATCATCATCATTCGTGATAGTGGCTAGATTGGACTGCGTAAAAAAATTGTAGCGTGAAAAAATTGGGACTTTGTAAGAGCGCTGATGACCGCGCAGTTGAGCGCCTCACGAACCAAACATCATCATCACTTTTGCGCTTGTTCTATTTAATTAAAATATAATTAATAAGCTGTAACTGTTATTGTAATTGCAATTACTTATCTGTAACTGTCATTATAATTACTATAATTTATGGGCAAGATGGAAGCCAGCAGTTACATTTGTGTTCATGTTTACACAGGTATTAGTTAATGGTCATAAGCTTTTGCTGTAAAGTGATAACTGTCATCGTAAAGGTTGGTAATGAATTACTCAGTAATGGCTTCTCCCCTTCCCCATTGGTGCAGTTACCCCTCTTAGTGTCCCCAGATTTCCAAGAGGTGAAATGGTGTTCCTAGTCTGTATCTCTCTCAAGTAACAGCACCACCATGAAGCGTCAGAGATCATCTGCCATCTCTGAGGAGAATAACGAGTAGAAGGCTGTTTCATCTGAGCGTAAGTGCTAATTTCTCCACCTCACTCTCTCTCTCTCATCCCTATTATTATTATTATTATTTTGTTGTTGTTGTTTAGTAATTCAGGTTGTCCCTCATGAAACTAATATGTCTCACACCCAGGATTCAAGGAACAATGAACTAATTTAAAAAATGCGGTGTAGTCAACTTTCGAGACAGTTTTGCCACTTCACAAGCATTTCGACTATAGATTGTTATCCGGTTTATGAGACGTACCAGTTTTATGTGAGACACTCTATTTTCTATCTCCCACAGTGCAGCGGACTGGCGGTGATAACACAGTCGACCTGCAGTCATATTTATGGAACACATTCGATTTTCCGCCACACTTACCAGATTTGTCTGATTTCAGGTCCTCACTGCCTATTTCGTCCAACTTTGAGTCTCCAGTGCACCAGCAATGGTCCACCAATGACATATTCCAGTACTATATAAAAATGAATTACCTCTATCACCGATGTCAGCACCACCATCCATGCAGACAGAATGAAATACCTCATGTATTAAAGTGTTTCTATTCACAGCTATGTAAGTCTAAACATGAATGGCAGTGAGCCTGCTCTTGTGCGTATGTCCTTTGGTCATTAGGCAGAACTCCAATAGTGCTTGAGAATCCTCAACATAGTGGTAAGAATGTTATGCTTTTATCATTTGAGTGTTGGTAATTACATGAGAATTTCCCAAAGATAGCTTCGCTGTTCAACGATCTAACTGTACCTCCTGTGTTACTTGGCTGCACATAGTTTGTGTCAGTGAGTATCCAAAACCAACTAAAATTAGCAATTGTGAGGACAGGTTAGATTATACCCATTTAAAGGAGGCGACATTCAGTAACTTGGTGTGTGCTAGTTTTGCCATCCAGTCTACAGTGAACGACCGCCTTGGATGGTGGGATCACATGTACAGGTTTTCTGGCTACGCTTGGTATGCTCTTTCAAAGCTGACTAATGAGAACATGCCTGAGAAAACTTTCTCAAAAACTTTCATATATGTTGTCACGTAGTGTGCAGCATGTATCGTACATCGCCGCTACCTCATGTGGACAAAGAAATGCGTGCATATTTACACATGTTACTCTTCGCCATAATCTTATCCGAAATGAAAAGGGAAAATAAATGACCCGTAAAAAATTTTTTTGTGCTTTATTTCAAGGAAAAAATGCAGTGGCACTGTAAGTCGGTCAGTAGTGTACTTGCGCTGGCGCTAAGGTTCATAGTGGCTATGCATTCTTACACGCAGTGGAATATTTGGTGATTTTTTGGTTTATTCACAATATATATAATAACTATTTTCTACAGATATACATAGCATTAACTACGAATTACAGATATATTTTTCTTAGGTGGATCTCTTTACGGCTAGATACCAATGACTTGCAAAAATTACTTAGGTACATGTCATACGCTTTCATGACTGGAACCTATTTTCACACTTGCTTTCTCTCTTGGTGGTCTAATATAAATGTCATTTTTATACAGTGTTAGAGAGAGTCATCTAATCTTTGAATGTCCTCGTAAGATAGCCACCGAGACTCTCCAACAGGCACATATTGTTGCATGGCCTATCTGTATAAGGCGTTAACATAAAGCTAAATCATGTAACTCTCATCCTCAGATGCTTTGAACCGTCCTTCATACGCAGGTATTCACCTTCGTGTGCCTATACACATACTGACGAAGTCACATTCAAATCCGGCATTCAAAAAAGGGAAACATATCAAACATCAGTCAATAATTCAATGTCGACATGTGGCCTTTTCAACACTACATTCTATGAAAGCCCCGGCATGGTGTAATAGAATGCTGTATCCAGTGTGTTTGTGGTCATGCATACACTCCAGAATTTCACGAAAATATCCGAAAGTGGTCGTCCATCTGTGTTTATACAGGGTGTTACAAAAAGGCACGGCCAAACTTTCAGGAAACATTCCTCACACATAAAGAAAGAAAATATGTTATGTAGACATGTGTCCGGAAACTCTTACTTTCCATGTTAGAGCTCATTTTATTACTTCTCTTCAAATCACATTAATCATGGAATGGAAACACACAGCTACAGACCGTACCAGCGTGACTTCAAACACTTTGTTAAAGGAAATGTTCAAAAATGTCCTCCGTTAGCGAGGATACATGCATCTACCCTCCGTCGCATGGAATCCTTGATGCGCTGATGCAGCCCTGGAGAAAGGCGTATTGTATCACAACCGTCCACAATACGAGCACGAAGAGTCTGTACATTTGGTACTGGGGTTGCGTAGACAAGAGCTTTCAAATGCCCCCATAAATGAAAGTCAAGAGGGTTGAGATCAGGAGAGCGTGGAGGCCACGGAATTGGTCCGCCTCTACCAATCCATCGGTCACCGAATCTGTTGTTGAAAAGCGTACGAACACTTCGACTGAAATGTGCAGGAGCTCCATCGTGCATGAACCACATGTTGTGTCGTACTTGTAAAGGCACATGTTCTAGCAGCACAGGTAGAGTATCCCATATGAAATCATGGTAACGTGCTCCATTGAGCGTAGGTGGATGAACATGGGGTCCAATCAAGACTCACCAACAATAGCTGCACAAACGTTCACATAAAATCTGTGTTGATGACGTGATTGCACAATTGCGTGCGGATTCTCGTCAGCCCACACATGTTGATTGTGAAAATTTACAATTTGATCACGTTGGAATGAAGCCTCATCCGTAAAGAGAGCATTTGCACTGAAATGAGGATTGACACATTGTTGGATGAACCATTCGCAGAAGTGTGCCCGTGGAGGCCAATCAGCTGCTGATAGTGCCTGCACACGCCGTACATGGTACGGAAACAACTGGTTCTCCCGTAGCACTCTCCATACATTGACGTGGTCAACGTTACCTTGTACAGCAGCAACTTCTCTGACGCTGACATTAGGGTTATCGTTAACTGCATGAAGAATTGCCTCGTCCATTGCAGGTGTCCTCGTCGTTCTAGGTCTTCCCCAGTCGTGAGTCATAGGCTGGAATATTCCGTGCTTCCTAAGATGCCGATCAATTGCTTCGAACGTCTTCCTGTCGGGACACCTTCGTTCTGGAAATCTGTCTCGATACAAACGTACCGCGCCACGGCTATTGCCCCGTGCTAATCCATACATCAAATGGGCATCTGTCAACTCCACATTTGTAAACATTGCACTGACTGCAAAACCACGTCCGTGATGAACACTAACCTGTTGATGCTACGTACTGATGTGCTTGATGCTAGTACTGTAGAGCAATGAGTCGCATGTCAACACAAGCACCGAAGTCAACATTACCTTCCTTCAATTGGGCCAACTGGTGGTGAATCGAGGAAGTACAGTACATACTGACGAAAGTAAAATGAGCTATAACATGGAAATTAAGCGTTTCCGGACACATGTCCACATAACATCTCGTCTCTATTTGTGTGTGAGGAATGTTTCCTGAAAGTTTGGCCGTACCTTTTTGTAACACCCTGTATATAGCTTTTTATAGCCCCTACATTAGAGGTACTGAATTTCTGCCAAATATTCACTGTATGCTCATACTCTGCATCCTTTATGGCATTGCAGCTCTAGTGCCATGCATATCCTCCTAACGCATTGTCTCAGCAAGTTTATGAAGCAGCGCTTGCATAAACTTATGTTAGTCCATGAACCATAAGGTAATGTTCAGCATCATCCAACTGGAGAACAAAACTCTCAGCGCTTTCAGGAAGGACACTAACCGGACTTTTTTCCAAGCCGAAATCACCCTAGTGCCCATTGATGAAATGGGTATTATGTCTGCTCATATTATGGAAGAAGACCTGCACTTCGCCAGCCGATGTGGCCGAGCGGTTCTAGGCGCTTCAGGCTGGAACCGCGCGACCGCTACGGTCGCAGGTTCGAGTCCTGCCTCGGGCATGGATGTGTGTGATGTCCTTAAGTTTGTTAGGTTTAAGTGGTTCTAGGTTCTAGGGGACTGATGAACCATTTCTGTAGACCTGCACTTCAAGTTGCGTGCATTGTGTGCTGTGCCACGGAACTTCCCCGTTATGATGGTGGTCCCTGTATGTCGTTCCCTTTCTATCTGATGGCATCTCACAAATACGATTTTGACAGATTTCTCGTATAAGGCATCATTCTCCCACGAGGTCATGGGAATGTTCGTGTCATAAATATGATCAACACACCACACAAGCTGTTTGAGCTCTATGACCAACAATCTCACAGGATTTTTGCCAGTGTATGATTTAGAAAGATCGCAACTTGAGTCATACAAGCATATAACTTGATAGTTTGCTGCGTGTGGTACTTGCCATTATGTGAGGATTGTATGGGAGGCAGTGGTGTCTTCCTCACAGCATGCCACAGGAGTGAATAGACATCTGAAGTCAAGGCAAACGCTTCTGTTGGTGGAAATTCTTAAACTTCAAAAACTTGTTTTTCTCAGTTGGCATTTCAACAAAGACTGTTTCGTACTGGAACAATCGATCAAATGGTTCAAATGGCTCTGAGCACTATGGGACTTAACATCTGAGGTCATCAGTCCCCTAGAACTTAGAGAACTACTTAAACCTAACTAACCTAAGGACATCACACACATCCATGCCCGAGGCAGGATTCGAACCTGCTACCGTAGTGGTCACGCGGTTCCAGACTGAAGCGCCTAGAACCGCTCGACCACTCCGGTCGGCGAACAATCGATCAGATGGTTACCCTCTCTCATAGTAAAGAAGTAGAGGCATCTAGAGAAATAATTTAGTGAACCATGATGTTTCCTCTTTTGTGAGAAAATTAAGTAGGGCATGTCCTTCACCCATATGTAGAGCTGTTTCTCACCTTCGGAGAATGGCAACAAATCTACATTTTCCACACAGTGATTGGTTAATTTGAAAATCTAGAGGGTTCAAAAACTTTACACTTCGCTTCTTTCTTTTACTGTACACCACGCTCCTCTGGCTTGCTTTCCTCCTTTCTCAGACTAAAAACATGAACTGAATAACGTGGATTCTGCTACTGAAATTCTGGTGTATCCTGAATTTTAAGAATTTAAAGAGTACACAAACTTTGTGTTGAATCAGAAATTGTATTTCATCATTACCATTAAACGTCGCCAAAGCAAAATGTATGTGAAAAATGTATGCGTGATGGAAGATTCGTTCATTACACTGAACTGGAGCCATTACATCGAACGAAATCATTTTGTGGCTTCAAGCCTACTGCTCCGTGGTTTCAGTAATTTTCTGATGTTGACACATTGTAGTTGCATTGCAAAGTGATATACTGAAGGTTCTGTGCTTTGTACTTCACGCTCATATTGCTTCAGGTGAAGATGTTTTCAACACAAAAATCAACTAAAATGCTTTCCTGATTTATAGTATTAATCTCGAGATGGTCTAGTGCTTGGACAGTCACTGGAAGACGTATGGGAGTGTGTGGCACCTTAGCAATCTTATATCTGGGTTTACTGTAAGGTGGAACCCATAGATAGAATGTATTTTCCAGCTGTCACGTATAAATTCATTGCATTATTAGACATGACGTGGATCATGCTTACCGGCAATGCATCCACAAGTTGTGCCGATTCTTAAAATTTCTTGAATTTCTTCTCTAAAACTTGCATCCTTCAGAAACCAAGTAGTGGTCCTATTGAACCTTTAAGGGGAAATCTATTGTCTTCTCCAGTGTTTTAATCTCAGTGTTAAACGTGGTAACGTCTGCATATAACTCAAACCCATTCACAAATCCTTTTATATATGCAGGTAGATGGTCAGTATCGCTCGAGTCAGAAGGTATTTCCAAAACTTCATCTCTTCCTAGATGTAGCTCAGTGTTCGCCTCAGTGACATTCGGAATGCTGTTGTACGTTTCAAGACAGATCAATGCATTAATCCGATTAATCCGATAGCCCCTTCCATGGTTCAGTCAGCGGGAAGTAATTCTTATTTAATACCAATGATGTTTCCTTCAAAGTTAAAGTAAGCAACATCAGATCTACTACACATCAGACGAAGGACTGCAGTACAAAGTAAGCAAAAGAAAAAATAACACGTCATGAAAGAATTATCAGAATGGGGCGGAAACTGGTAAAAGTGATGTACACGTACAGAAAAACAAATGATTATAATTTCAGAAAAAATGGATGAATTGTTCAAGAGAAACAGCTTCAGAAATTGAGCGGGACAGTGATGTCTTGACCTTTGGCCCTAATGCAAGCAGTGATCCAGCTTGGCACTGATTGATAGAGTTGTTGGATATCCTTCTAAGGGATATGATGCAAATTCTTCCCAATTGTTGCGTTAGAGAATCAAGATCCCAAGCTGGTTGGAGGGCCCTGCTCATAATGCTCCAAAAATTCTCAACTCAGAGTGATCTGAAGACCTTGCAGACCAAAGTAGTGTTTGGAAACAGGAAGACAAACGGTAGAAACTCTCGCTATGAGCGGGTGGGCATTATCTTGCTGAAATGTAAGCCAAAGGATCCTTCTACGAAATGAAATGGCAGCCTAGACCACCATTCCTTCTTGTTGGGCCACATGGCGAGCGACAGTCAGGTTGGTATCCAACTGCTGTGCAGAGTGTCTCCTGACAAGTCTTCACTGTCCATCAGGGCCCAGTTTCAAGTGGGACTCATCACTGCATACAGTTTTACTCTGGTCGGTGTAGTTCGGTGGCAGAAGCCTAAGACATGGAAATGAGTTACACCCAAAGTTTCATCACGGAAACCACTCGAGAAGCTTGCAAGTAAACAAAACCTGGGTTACAACGTTGGTACTGCTGGGCATTTGTAGATAGACAGTAGAATACTGCTAACATATATTTTTTTTAACTTTCCCTTGCATATACAATAGAAGTCTGATTATTTCCTCATGTTACTTAAGTTATTCCTTTTTCTTTTACAGGTTGGAGTTTGCGGTGAACTATAACATGTCTGAGTGCTATTTCAAAAGCACTCCAGTTTTTCCATATTAATCAGAATCAGAATCATTGGTTACTGCAAGCGCCAGGAGAATCCAGTCGATCGTTACTGGAAGTAAGACTGGAGGGGACACTGTGCCCACTAACCTCCACAAACAATTGCAAGTCGATTCCGATATGACAGTTCTTTGTCAAAAATTTTTGTACTAATGTGTGTGTCAAAGTGTCATATCAAAAATATTGCAAAAAAAAGTGGAAGAGGATCTGGAAGTGAAACACTGGAAAAAGTCGTTGTTACAAGCTTCTGGTTTTTGATTTTCTTCAGAATTGTATATTTTGCTACATACAGTCATTAATGGATATAAAAGGCAAACATCCGGACTAGTGAAGAGCAGTTAATCTGTGCAGTACAGCTGGTCGTGAGCAAAGTAAAAAAGCTTTCGAGCAGACTGTACTTGGTATATACAACGAAAAGGTTGATGGATGGTCGGTCACACATCAGCGGAAAGAGACTGCAGCTAGGAAGAAATCTGAACATTCTCTCTGGGAAAAAATACGTAAGGCCTTATCGCGGTGCACTGAGCCCCTAGATCCTCATCAACGTCCCACTGAAATAATAAACATTATGAGCGGCAGCAACAGTTAAATGGGACAAACGGTTTCCATCAGGTGGCAGCAGATGGAGATATTCAAAGAAACATGGCCGGGAGCGTTCTCCAACTCCATCCCAAAAAGAGGATGTAGCGCTATCTGTCACGAAGAAAAAAGTTAAGGTCGGCACAGAGTTTGTATTGGATACATGACTGATATACTCAAGGGTGAATGGCTTGATAATTTCTCTACCGGGTCACGTTGTAAACTTGCTGAAGCACAAATTGGCACTCTTCCCCATCTCCTTCTTCAAAGGTGACGGCCAGATGAGACTCACTTCCAAATCAAAGTTGTATAACAGGTCGCTATTGAAGTGTCCGAGAGACTTCAGTCGTATCCGAGTACAGTTATCATTGATGGTTGTATTCTGAACAATCACTTGCGCTACAAATAGAAGTCTTTGGCTTTGTTCAAAATATTACTCATTTTCTCGAAAGCGATCTCAGAGACCCAGATTTATTCCTGTTATCTGATCAAAACAACACACAGACTATCAAAAACCCAACTATATTCATGAGTGCACATTCACATGTTATGATAAGACTTCAGTTCACTCCGTCTACAGCTTTCCCACCACAGCAGGCAGTACTGAACGTGACTGAAAGCTAATTACAGGTGACTGACATGCTATGAAAACATCTGGTTGAATGATGTCTTTCTATCAAATATGCCCAAAAGCTCATTTTCACCAATAAAGCTTATGCGGCTATTCCAGTAACAAGTAGGAAATCAAAGCCAGAAAGGTACATGTACTTCAAATATGAGGAAGCAGATGTTCTAATCCTTCAACAGGCATAACGGCTACTAAGGGAGAATATAAGTGCTCACATTAAGGTGATATCAGACGCTTCACTGCTATGCTGAGAGTGGGATAGTAAGTAAGATAACCCTGGAACCAATCACTTCGAGGAGGATGTCTACTGATGTTGGAGCAACAGCGTCGAAACATGCTGATATTTCCACTAATTTCCTTGTATCACACACTCTATTGGGATACGACACTGTTGGGAACTTTCGTGGAATAGGAATTAAGAAAATTATTTCAAAAGTTGAGACAGGGTTACATCATTAACGTCAGACCCAATAGACATCATCAAAGAGGCGGCTGTTATTGCTGCAATGTACTACAGTCGCAAAGTAAAATGGAGTGTGTCCGGCATGCAATTTTTCGTTTGGAGTACAAAAATGGCAAAACCGAGAATTCCATCTGCTCCTAAATTAAAATCGTTTCCGCCGACGAATGGAGCCTCCCTTGTGCCTTGTCGGAAACGTCCAACCAGACAACATGCCTGTAGCTCCGGCAGATAATCTTCTAATAATTCGATGTGCATGCTCCCAGGAGCCTCTATGCACAACGCTGTGAGGCAGTTGTGCTGCGGAAAAGCCTAGCTGTTCAGTAATTTATAGTTTTCCTGAAGATAGCAACAGCGTAAATATCTTCTCAAAATTAAACAATTCGATTGATATGTCAGACGATGAAAATGTTTATGATGGTGATGAAAGTGATAAAACATTCACTAACCCACTACTGGCCCACAATATATCATGGAAATATGTTATCAGTAACAAACAGCAAAAAATAAATATCTTATGATAAAATTTCTGATAGTGCTTCTAATTTCATTACATTTCCTTGTGATTTTGGCATTTTTTGCTCCAACGTAATTTGAATCGCGCACCAAAAACAAGACAACCAATCAGAGACTGTGCTCGACATCTCTTGAGCAGCCCAGAGAGCATCCGAGAGTGCCCCAGAGAGCATCCCAGAGTGCCCCAGAGAACCAGAGTTGCAACAATTTTTACATAAATTTTTCACCAAGCAGCGTTCATAACATGTTGGGTCTAAACCATTTCAAACTCAACAGCAATTTTTTAACTCTGCCACCGGAGTAATGAGATTCCAGCCTGAATGTGACTGGAACCACTGCAGATGAGCATGTTGATGTACAGTGGTTAATGACAGTCGGTGCAAGGGGCGCATGAGCTCAGTCCCCTCTACTGTTGGTCGCTTATTAATGGTCCTCGTGGTCACTGAAGCACTAGTTGCATTTTCGATCTACAATAATGATACGTCAAGCACTCTGAGTGGTTCTCTGAAGATTACTCAAGTCTCACATTCTGTCGTCTCTCTAGGTCGACCTCTTCCTTCTTGGGACTGTGTTCAGCCATGTTTCACCCTTTTGCTGCCACATTGACGACTAGTGAAATTATTTCTGGCTTCTTTGAGCCCAACCACACTACTTCTCTGCCATCTGCGTATATTGCTTACGTCCCCGTCTGAAAGGCATAGTTACTGTCCAACCGAGTATACGGAATGAAATTCTCGAAGACTTCATGCCTTAGTATTGACATGTCTACTGTTTAAGATCATTTCCAGCTGCATCGTGAAATAGCTCTGCAGCATCACTCATTCGATCATCGGCCGCCAAAGTTTACAATTTTGCGTTTTCCGTCGCTACCTATATCAATTCAGTTTGTGACATTTGAACATCACCTTCAAGGTGGATCGCTTTTTTGTCTTAGAGTATACATGCAGTTTGTTTTTATGCAGTCGTCAGCAGAAACATTGGACAGAAATGCCCTCAGAAGTATGAATCAATGTCTTGGTCGCGTAGAAAATCGTAGAACTCACGGTTGTTGTTGGTAAAGTAACGGCGCAATTCTTCTGGCGGACGTAAATCACTGTTCGAGTAGAACATTATTCAATTCTTCTTAATATATGAAATCCAGTGAGTCTCTTATTCACCTGCAGCATATAAGTTCTTTGATTTATCGTGACTTTTCCTGTCTAATTTGAGTATATCGAAGGACAAGCAAATAATAAAAATAATTAACGATAATAGTATGTGATCAGTTCATACAAACTTTGCGCGCTTGCCAATGGCTTTTTACGTAAGGTCCGTTCACTGTAAATTGCACCGTGAGTGATTTTTCTTTACCGGACTTCGTTGTTTGAATAATACCAAATCTTTGGTTCGTGCTGGACCTTTGATATAATTTGTAACACGGAACCTTTAGCCTTCCCAAGACGCCGTTTAAATCGAACAATAGTTTGCAACGTAAATAAAACACAAGATTAAATAATATCACTGTATTCATAAAATATTATACGAAATTAAATAACATAGACACTTACATCAATTATGTTGCTGTGTACGTCTAGTGAAATTGCTTCTCAATATATATAATAATGGCGGTGTGCCAAACAATTATCTGCAGTGATGCCAGATATGCTTCCGATCAGGACGGCTTCCAGAACAAACTGCGTAATTAGTCTATAATCGATATAACCGTTTATGCAAATTAATATCTTATGTAAGTCTTTATTTGTATTCTGAACTTATGTCTAAGTTTTTGCTATGTATCCACGACCATTCTGCAAATGTGCCTTTAAAGTTCACATTCGACATGTCAAAAATGGTTCAAATGGCTCTAAGCACTATGGGACTTAACATTTGTCATCAGTCCCCTAGACTTAGAATTACTTAAACCTAACCAACCTAAGGACATCACACACATCCATCCCCGAGGCAGGATTCGAACCTGCAACCGTAGCAGCAGCGCGGTTCCGGACTGAAGCTCCTAGAACCGCTCGGTCAAAACGGTCGGCTTCAGCATGTCGCATTGTTTACATTTCCACATTGTTTTCAGGAGTTTATCCCTCACAAACAGTCCACTGAAAATTGGAATGTAGATTTTTTTTAAATTTTTTTTTTTTTTATAGAATTTAAGCAGATCTGTGTTTGTAAGTGGACTGTGAGGTAGTATGACTATGCGCTATCTTTCTCCTTTCTCATGAACGGTCCATGCTCTTTACTGTATGGCTTTAAATAGAGTCCTTTTCTGAGAACGACAAATTCCATGCGCTTGTTATGTCTTTTTGATGCCTAAAGTAACTGTTCCACGCTCAGCGCGTTCTTCACTGTCTGCACTATGGCTGCAGCACCTCCGCCGGCCGAAGAAGTCTGCTTTCGGCTGCGGTGGGGCGAGGACGTCCGCTGCGCCTCGCCGTGCGCGACCGTGAGCGCTTGCTTGTGTTTACCTTCTCGCGGCGCGAGTTGTATTTGTTCCAAGTTCAGTCCGATTATGGCACACACATGGCGCCACGATACGATCAAAATTACTTTCCAACCAGATCACGCGCGTCCTCGAGCCTATGAAATAGAACAGTTCATACGCGACGATCTACGTTTAGATCCGGCGACTGTCGTCGGAATACATTTTTCTATAACGGCGAGCGTAGTTTATGTTAAAATGATCAGTGCAGAGGTCTGCGCGACAGTGGTTTCTAAATACTCGAACTCTCTCCGATTCAAACATTCTGAGGGGCATATCGGTGCAGTGACGGTGGATCATGCAGGCATGGGCCTAAGGACTGTAAGAGTTTTTGAGCTCCCCTTCGAGGTCCCAGAGGAAGTTGTCAAGGACGCCTTCCGACCATATGGCAATGTTATCAGCCACGTTGCAGAAAAGTGGCAAACTTTCTCGACGTATAAGGTCTACAATGGTGTGCGCCAAATTAAACTTGAGCTCAAGAAACATGTGCCGTCCTATTTGAACATCGGTGGCTGTCGTGCAATCATCATGTACGACGGTCAACCGCGTACCTGTTCCGGATGTGGGCAGGAAGGCCATGTTCGATCGAGCTGCTTACAACGTAGAATTACGCAGATACCAGTGGGAGACTCCGTTTCCCCGACGGGGACGACAATCCTGCCCCTCACGTACGCTCAGACGACGATGCGCACCATAGTTGAGAACGAAACGGGCGATCAGACACATCCATCGACGCCAGAAGTACCACGGGAGGAAGAGGAAGGACCCTCGGTGCCAACCCATATGTCGCCCCCTCCACAGCAACAACAGCAGCAACAGTCCCACGGACTCCAGACGCAACATAACATTCAGAACGCGATGGACGTGGACGCGAACATTGTCCCGACCGCGGCTTTCCTAGCGGAAGGTGATACGACGCTGGATTGCCTCCCACATTCGGATACGGATGTCCACGTTCGAAAGCAACGTTCGCCCCGACGACGCAAGCGACGTCGGCGGACCCCTTCTGACGATTGCCTCCTAGACACGGCCGGTCAAGAAGGTGACATCTCATCAGACAGCATGGATGCTGCGCCTGCTGAGGATATAAGTGGTGTACCCGGTTCACTTGCCCATACTACGAGTGCCCAGTTACTTCTTGCACCACAAACGCGGCAGGTCGCGTTGATGGATGGCGATCCGTCTACCTCTACCAAAGACGACGTACGTGAGAGAGATTTAGGTGCCGATCAGCCACACAGCATTGTGTTGCACCCACTGTGGTCGGACGATGTTGAGGAACTTCCTGAAGAGGGCACGGGTGACAGGGGAGGGGGCGGCATTGGGGATGCCACTACTAGCGTGAACGACTCATAATTTGTAACGGGTTTGGTGGGTCCGGCATCTCTTGCGGTTAGCTTTTATTGCCATGGCGTCTACCCTAGGTGAAGAGGCTAGGCAGCACACCTTTCGCCTTGCCACAATCAATATCAACGCGATAAGGGCACCACACAAACTGACAATGCTACAACGCATGCTTGATGCGGCGGACATCGACGTGGCCCTCTTACAGGAAGTATGTGTCGCTAGTTTCCCTGACTTCTACGGATATACCGCCCACATCTCCCACGCCTCTTCTACCGACTGTGGTGTGGCTGTTCTGTTAGGGGACGGTTTGGCGGCTACGGACGTACTGTACTTACCGAGTGCAAGAGCCATGGCAGTAACTGTCAACGGTGTACGACTCATCAATGTATATGCCCCTTCAGGATCAGGGAGACGGAGAGATCGGGCCTGCTTTTTTTCGGAAGATATTACGCGTCTATTTATGGGCCACATAGACGATATGGTGATCGGAGGAGATTTTAACTGTACATTATCTCCATCTGATCAGCAGCCACATCACGTCCCGTGTGCGGAATTGGAAATGCTAGTGCGTGACCTCCACCTGATTGACACGTGGCGCCACATCCATGGCCCAGCTCCTGGTTACACCCATTATACAAGCCATTCATCAAGTCGGTTGGACAGGATTTACGTCACAAGCACCCTTTCGACGGCGACGAGAGGAGCAGAGCTCTGGCCCACTGCATTCACCGACCACACAGCCTATATTCGCACCATTGCCCTCAAACCTGCACGTGTGTGGCGCAGTAGGCCCCCCTGGAAACTGAACGTCGCCCATCTGGACCAGCCGGCATGTAAAGGTGCTGTCGAAGAGTCGTGGACCGCGTCCTTACGGCGTCGTGGTCGGTACCGATCGACCCTCAGTTGGTGGATTGAATGTGCGAAGCCTGCTCTTAGACGCACCTTCATGGCTTACGGCCGGGAAGCAGCGGCATGGAGGAGGAGCACGGAAAACTTTCACTACACCGTCCTACGGGAATGTCTTGCTATGGAGCCCTCACCTGACCGGCAGATCACAGTCAATCGCGCGAAAGCGCAGCTCGTCTCCTTGGCACGCCATCATTTACAAGGCGCTGTTATACGGTCGCGTGCTCCAGACATGATACAATCAGAAAGGCCATCTATGCACCACGTTCTCATAGAACGCAGGAGGCGCCGCAGGGCACTGGTAACCGACATGATAACCGACGACGGTCGACATGTGGTAGAACAAGCAGATATAGCAGAAGCCTTCTATGGGCATTACGCTCAACTTTATTCAGCAGTGCTCCCTGATATGGCGACGGTAGACACCGTTTCCGCACATGTCCAGGTACAGTTCCACCAGACATGGTACCGAATTTACTGGGAGAAGTGACAGAAGAGGAAGTGCTCGACGCCATTGGTAAAGGTGCTCCCCATAAATCACCAGGAATCGATGGGTTACCATTAGAGTTCTATCGAGCCTTTACACAACTGTTGCTACCGTGTTTGATTGAAATTTGCCAGGAATTGATGTCCCCGGATATAACATTGCCTGCACCATTCTTGGAAGGTCTGATTGTCCCCATCCATAAGCCGAAGGGACGGAATCATGTCCGCGACTATCGTCCCTTAACGTTATTGCACAGCGACTTCAAGATCTTTTCGAGGCTGCTATCTGAACGTATTCGCGGCACACTATTGCACGTCTTGTCCGGCGATCAGACGTCCTTGGGGGGACCCAACAACATCAGAACTGCGTTATGTCGTTACAGAGATCTCATCTCCCTTGCACGGGTGAGACGTTTGCCGGCAGCCCTCGCGTCTATCGACTTTAGCCAGGCTTTTGACCGTGTGGGCCACACTTTCCTCACGGCCGTTCTACGGCGCATGGAATACCCCGACCCCTTTATCACAGTGCTGACACGCCTACTACATGGTGCAACTTCTCGAGTTCTTGTCAATGGAAGACTGACGGCACCCATGCCGATCCGCCGATCAGTACGACAGGGATGTCCATTATCGACATTGTTATTTGCATTGGCCTTAGAACCCTTGTTGTGTGGTCTCCGAGACAGGCTCACTGGGATACAGTTCGGCGGCTCCATCTACCGCTGCACCGCATATGCGGATGATTTGATGATCGTCATACGAGGAGCTGACGATATGGCCGCGGCTTTGGACTGGATTGCAACCTACGGTACAGCTTCTGGTAGCCAAATCAACGTTGACAAGTCCGTCGCCTTGAGCATCGGGATTGGGCTACCGCAGGAACACATTGCCCCCTTACGCTTCAGTGATACTGTACGCTGCTTGGGCTTAGATTTCATGAACGACATGCGACGCGCGACGACGCTCAATTATCGACGCCTTCTTAACCAAATTAGGGCCGGAATTGCAAATCAGCGCTTGCGATCCCTCAACATCGTTCAGCGGGCGTATTATGCCAATGTATACCTTGCGCCCCGCATACCGCATGTCGCCCAAACGCTACCCATTCCGAAGCCCTTGGCTCGTAGCATTATGGCAGCGCTGGGATACTTCGTCACCACTGGTATGTTACTGAAGATCAGATACGTATCTCTTACCCTCCCCAAGGAAAAAGGTGGTCTCGGCCTAGTTAACGTCCATGATAGGGTCATTGCCCTCTATGTTAGCTCACATTTAAGTCTGCTGCGCCGTTGTCCTACGAGCCTCACGAGTCTGCTTCTGACGGCGCTACGTCCTGCTTCACTAAGAGCGCCGGTGCCACTACAGGACATCCCAGCGCCCCTCTTTTATATAGGACGTTTCTATTTAGAACAAAGTTATTGCAGTGTCGCGCTCACGACGCCACAAATGGCCACAACTCGACGCCTCTATCATGACATGCTACAACGCCACCCCCTAAATGTGGTCGAACTAAAATATCCTGACGTACGGTGGCGCGTGGTGTGGAAGACTGTACACGATGCCATGCTTGATTCCGATGTTGTTTCTCAATGGTACGTCGTCGTTAATGGGAAGCTCGTGACGCAAGAACGTCTCTACAATATCCACATGACAGAATCTCCCAATTGTGTGGGTTGTAATACAGTAGATTCTGACGAGTACCGCCTCAGCTGTGGAGAGGCGGAACCGGTTTGGCACCTAGTGCGGCAGATGCTGGCTTATCTCTTGCGAGTTAGGCCGGAGCATATATGTGCACGCACGTTATTGTTTCCGGATGAGACATTTTACCCCAAGACTCGAACCAACTCTGTCACCTGGATACGTGGACATGCCGTCCATTACCTCTGTCGTGACGGACACAAGGATTTCCTTGACTTCTGGCTCTATTTGCAAGAAAGACATCATGCTATTTCCGGGCATACCAGATATCGACAGTGCTTCGCAAACTACCTATGGAGTGCCTTTCACAGCCCGCCGTGTAGCTGGAATGTTCCAGGCAGTGGCAGATGAGGTCAGAACGAACTGCAAACGACCATATATTGAACAATCTTATCAGTGGGCGCAGTCACTGGGAAGCCTCACTACGACGTGGTAGCTTTCTTTTCATGCTATTTATGTCTCATATCTTCGATGGCGTCTTCATTCTGTTTTAGTTTTCCAGGCTTGGTTAACTGTGACTGTTCGCACATTGAAAAAAAAAAAAAAAAAATCGTGGGCAGGAGACCTGCTTTCAAATCCAAATAAATACACAAGAACAAAATAAGAACAAAATGAACAACACATAAAATTTAATAAAGTATTATACCCTTTCCTTTCTTCTTTTAATTTATTTTTTTTATACAAAGTTCAGAGGCATATTTAATTTTTGTTCGTTGGCGGAACCTGAAGTGGCGGCGAACGGCCGTCCTAGTTAGCTTCAGGATGAAAGTGGCGGTGGCACTAGCTTTGTTTTTGTTTTTAGGCTAGATAGGTTTTTGGGGGTAGTATGGGTGATAGGGGCCAACGCCTGAAGTGGAAGACGTAAAAAAAAAAAAAAAAAAAAAAAAAAAAGTTTCGGGTTCGATTCCTCCTCTGGCACCTTTTTTTTTCTTCCGTTGCTTGCAAAATGGCAGCGCAAAAAAAAAAAAAAAAAAAAGTGGCCGTGCGGTTCTAGGGGCTGCAGTCTGGAACCGCGAGACCGCTACGGTCGCAGGTTCGAATCCTGCCTCGGGCATGGATGTGTGTGATGTCCTTAGGTTAGTTAGGTTTAACTAGTTCTAAGTTCTAGGGGACTAATGACCCGTAGTGCTCAGAGCCATTTGAACCATTTGCAGTACCTCCAGTCAACAACCCAGGCAGGACCGGAATTAAAAATGGTGTCATTCCACCCGATGCCTTACGTGTTCGAAGACCCCTAGGTGTTTCAACCTATCTCCATTCTTCTTAGTACTTTCTGCTTCAGAACACATTTGTCCACCAACAATAATGGCTGGAGGCAATTTTTTAAACATCCTACAGGTTTCTTTTTCCCTTTCACAAGTGGGCGATGACGGCATTAATAACCTGTCTGAATTTTATCCCACCACCCAGTTTATGTCTGGCATACATTTCACTATCAACTGCAAATGCCACTATATGTTGGCCTATGCCTACATCCCTTCTTCCACCTATTTGCTTAGTTTCAGTGGCTAAAAATCAATCTGTGGCACGATGTTACGCTAAATGTTTATTTATGGAGCACTCTAAATCATGTTCCTTACCCACTCTGTCTAGCAGATTAATCCCCTTACCACTATATGCCAATCACTTTTGCAGCTTTGTTCCAGGTACACAATAATTATATCCATGTGTGTGTAATTCAGTTGGAAAACTGTAGAGTGTACCTTTACCACACGTGGCACACAGACTGTGATACGCTTTGTGACACTGCATTCTTGGAGGACTTGCGTGCTTCATTATATACATCATACTTAGCATCCACCCAAATGTTGTGCGAGTCATTTAACTAAAGCCTTGCTCCCTCAATGTCTCATAATGTGCTTTATGAGACACACATCGTATTTAAAGATTCTTTGTAATTCCTCTGCGTAGAAACTATCAGGAGTTTCTCCACCTTCACGATCCTTAAAAATGTAAGTTCTTTGGTTTGTCCATTCCATTTTGGAATCTGTAAATCTCTCTGTAGATCAATATGGCAGGTATGATTTTTCAAAGACTGCCTTGTATTTTGAAATACGCTCTGAATTACATACACGAAATTTTGTTTGGGTGGATCCAGCAGTTTAGTGCAAGTGGATACTATATTTAGAAGCTTAGTATCATATACATCAATATGTTTCATTTTTGTAGTACTATGATGACAGCATTTTTACACTGTGCAGCTATTTCTGGGAGAATATTGACGCATTGGTATTATGCTCAAAGATCCACTTATAGTTTTTTACTATTCTATTCAAACATTCCACAATACTCACTTTCACGTAGCCGATCCGTTATTGTCCTGAAATACTGACTATAGAATTCGCCCCCATCATCAAATTGAAGTTTGTGAGGACAACTATTTATGTCTGTCTGCAGCAATTGTTCAAACACATCTGCAACTTCCTTACCAGTCTTCACCTTCACCGGTAGGGCCCAAGCAAATTTGGAACATGTGTCTATAACCATTAAAACATATCTGAGTCCTTTATTCACTTGTGAATATTGCTTCATATCTATGAGATCTACCTGCCATGAATCATCCAAACCACATAATATTATGCCTGCATGTGAATGTTTTTCATATTGGTTTATGGAGATCACGAACAGATGTCTTCGTAATTATTCAGTAATCTCTCTTTCACGATGCTCTGAAATGCTTGGTATGATATTGTTCATGTGGGCAGTATTGTCTGTACTGGACGATGCTATGAGCAGCCATAACTGTTCTGTAATTTCTCAAGTTCATCGTAGTGTACGTGCTGCAGATGTTGAGTGTTCATTCTCTTATGCTGGATGTCGATGCCTTCGTCCACATTATGTACAGTTCCCAATGCAGATTTAATAATATACACAAATTTCTTGCTGTTCAGCGTTTTTATTCGTCCATCTCGGGCATTATTTAGCCTGTGTGCATTAGTCATATGTAATATTTTGGCGTACACTTGAATCTCTTTTGGGGAAGGTCATCGTAGTGTATGCACTCCAGAGGTCGAGTGTTCATTCTCTTTTGCTGGATGTTGATGCCCTCACCTACACTATGTACAGCTCCTAACGCAGATCCAGTGACTCAGGTATTCGTTCAAACTCCTACTTTCCAATGTGTTTTAGATGCCTCGTTAAGTATATAGGATGCTTACCAACATACGCGGTTTATCCCTGGTGACTCTGTATGTCTTACCTACAAGCGTATACTGTAAAGTAATTTTCCGAATTTTTTATTCTGTTCTCAAAATCAGTTGAGGTATTCTATGTCATGCATATTACTCGGTCGACTTTCCCACTTTGCTGATGCAAGCTGCTAAAATCTGCCACTAGACGGCTCTGAACTGCAGTATGTAACATGGCGGTGTGTAACGTAAGTATATTGGTGCATGAGAAACACCTCAGAGAGTTTTCCAAGAACGGAGCACCCTCTTCGTCAGCATGACAAAGCACACACAAGCACTGAGACCTCCGCAACAATCCAATGCATTGGGATTGGGTTCACTGTCAGCAGTCATCCTCCATAGAGTCAAAATTTGTCGTCCCCCCCCCCCCCCCCCGATGTTCACCTGTTTCAACAATTTAAAGAACGCCTAACGCCTAAATAAGATCAAACATTCTATAGTGACAGTATCAACAAACTCATCTCGTGTTGGGAGAAACGTGTTCTTCAGCAAGAAGACTATGCCGAGAAATAACTACTTACAAATGAAGAATAAGGATATAAAGCATTAAAATAAATCGTTTTATTTAAGAAGTCTTAAGAGCTTTCACATAAAAATTTCAGTATGCCCTTGTATTTTCCTAGCACTGTGATGATTAATAAAACCGGTAATGGTATATCCCTCTGCTTCTTCTTCTTCTTCTTCTTCTTCTTCTTCTTCTTCATCTCCTCTTCTCCCTCCATCCCACGTGTGAGAGAGCCATTTAAGACTTTCAGTTACTGGCAACTCATCTCTGAGGGACTGATCTCGTTACAACTACCCTAATTTTAGGAATAATAATTTACACCAAATAGCCTTATGCAACTTGAAGACTTTGGACTTTGTTGACGTGCTGCTACATACTAAACTGACTTCGAGATAGTGCACAACGTATCTGTATGTTAATGCATGAGGTTTTGTTTTCATATACCTAGAACTTGTTCAGTTTCGTCAACCTTTGCATTTATTATATCTATTAACGCCAGAATGCTTCTAATGCTCTTTCCACATGCATTTCTTTCCTCAGTATTTACAGAGGGAGCTATTTTGTATCTTATAATTTTTTTTTTTCAATTTCATGGTCCTTTGCAATTACTGTTGTGAGGACATCTCTCAATGCTTGCATTTCCATGGTATGATATTTAAGAGTTTCTTTGATGTTTTGAATAGAGCTTCATCAGAACTTCCATTTACTGCTTCAAGTTTCGTATCGACAAACAGATGGATGTTTGACCTGCACGTCACGTCTTTGGAAAGAGTGAATAACATCCTTGTAAACTTGTGCATAGCGAACACTAGATTGATGCAGCTACGTGCTGGTACATTATGTCTGATAAGGACACTAGTGGTTGTTTTGTCTGTATTGGCCATCATGCATTTATCTTGTTTCCTCAATTACTAAAAACGCGTACATTGAGTGGTTCCAGCAGTCCCTACGTGTTTCTGTAAAGTCATTGAATGTCGTGTCAGTTTCTAAATGCACTTGATAAATGTATTTCAAATTTAAATTGTCCTGTCTGAAAGCGATAATGAGGTTTGCATTATCCCTGAGCAGCTGCTTTGGGATCCTTGAGTATGTGTAGCTCAAATAAAAGACATTGACCTTCATATGGCGGCCAGAGCTGATTTTCCTCTGGAACATCGGTATATACACTCCTGGAAATTGAAATAAGAACACCGTGAATTCATTGTCCCAGGAAGGGTAAACTTTATTGACACATTCCTGGGGTCAGATACATCACATGATCACACTGACAAACCACAGGCACATAGACACAGGTAACAGAGCATGCACAATGTCGGCACTAGTACAGTGTATATCCACCTTTCGCAGCAATGCAGGCTGCTATTCTCCCATGGAGACGATCGTAGAGATGCTGGATGTAGTCCTGTGGAACGGCTTGCCATGCCATTTCCACCTGGCGCCTCAGTTGGCCCAGCGTTCGTGCTGGACGTGCAGACCGCGTGAGACGACGCTTCATCCAGTCCCAAACATGCTCAATGGGGGACAGATCCGGAGATCTTGCTGGCCAGGGTAGTTGACTTACACCTTCTAGAGCACGTTGGGTGGCACGGGATACATGCGGACGTGCATTGTCCTGTTGGAACAGCAAGTTCCCTTGCCGGTCTAGGAATGGTAGAACGATGGGTTCGATGACGGTTTGGATGTACCGTGCACTATTCAGTGTCCCCTCGACGATCACCAGTGGTGTACGGCCAGTGTAGGAGATCGCTCCCCACACCATGATGCCGGGTGTTGGCCCTGTGTGCCTTGGTCGTATGCAGTCCTGATTGTGGCGCTCACCTGCACGGCGCCAAACACGCATACGACCATCATTGGCACCAAGGCAGAAGCGACTCTCATCGCTGAAGACGACACGTCTCCATTCGTCCCTCCATTCACGCCTGTCGCGACACCACTGGAGGCGGGCTGCACGATGTTGGGGCGTGAGCGGAAGACGGCCTAACGGTGTGCGGTACCGTAGCCCAGCTTCATGGAGACGGTTGCGAATGGTCCTCGCCGATACCCCAGGAGCAACAGTGTCCATAATTTGCTGGGAAGTGGCGGTGCGGTCCCCTACGGCACTGCGTAGGATCCTACGGTCTTGGCGTGCATCCGTGCGTCGCTGCGGTCCGGTCCCAGGTCGACGGGCACGTGCACCTTCCGCCGACCACTGACGACAACATCGATGTACTGTGGAGACCTCACGCCCCACGTGTTGAGCAATTCGGCGGTACGTCCACCCGGCCTCCCGCATGCCCACTATACGCCCTCGCTCAAAGTCCGTCAACTGCACATACGGTTCACGTCCACGCTGTCGCGGCATGCTACCAGTGTTAAAGACTGCGATGGAGCTCCGTATGCCACGGCAAACTGGCTGACACTGACGGCGGCGGTGCACAAATGCTGCGCAGCTAGCGCCATTCGACGGCCAACACCGCGGTTCCTGGTGTGTCCGCTGTGCCGTGCGTGAGATCATTGCTTGTACAGCCCTCTCGCAGTGTCCGGAGCAAGTATGGTGGGTCTGACACACCGGTGTCAATGTGTTCTTTTTTCCATTTCCAGGAGTGTATGAATACGCTGTTTGGTTTTACTGTTTTCGCTGAACATCTGGTACGTCACTCTGTCGATGCCATGCCGAATCTCCTGCAATAGCTGACACTTAGACTAAAATAACGTTTCTGAAAATATATATACAAGCTCAAAACTAATGCCCTTGTGTTAACACCAATAGAATAACATTCGAATGCTCACAGCCGGAAGGGTCCAATAATATAATATGTTATCAAGAAGGAGTGATCCATTTTCTTTTCTTATTCTTGGTATTAGCATCGTAGCAAGTCCAGCTGGTTAGTGTGATGTCCCTGTGAAGCGAATGTTTCTCCCACTCAACCATGCTGATGACTGCCTGTTTATGTTAGCACACTCCTTCGGTTACACGATAAATCAGTCTAATCTAAAACCCGTAAATTCAACTAAATACCTAGGTATTACAATTACGAACAACTTAAATTGGAATGAACACATAGAAAATGCTGTGGGAAAATCTAACCGAAGATTGCGTTTTATTGGCAGGATACTTAGAAAATGTAACAGACCTACTAAGGAGACTGCCTACACTACGCTTGTCCGTCCTCTTTTAGAATACTGCTGCGCGGTTTGGGATCCTTAACAAATAGAGCTGACGGAGTACATCGAAAAAGTTCAAAGAAAGGCAGCACGTTTTGTACTATCGCGAAATATGGGAGAGAGTGTCAGAGAAATGACACAGGATGTGGGCTGGAAAACATTAAAAGAAAGGCGTTTTTCGTTGCGACGGAATCTTCTCACGAAATTCCAATCACCAACGTTGTCCTCCGAATGCGAAAATATTTTGTTGACACCGGCCTATACATGGAGGAACAATCAGCACGATAAAATAAGGGAAATCAGAGCTCGTACGGAAAGATATAGGTGTTCATTCTTTCCGCGAGCTCTACGATATTGGAATAATAGAGAACTGTGAAGGTGGTTCGATGAACCCTCTGCCAGGCACTTAAATGTGATTTGCAGAGTATCCATGTAGCTGTAGATGTAGATATAAATTCTTACACGTGCGAGGATAGGTATAAATGTTGAAATGTGCTCATAGCTTGAATCGACATAAGGAATGGCTGGTTCGTACCTATTCCCATGTATTTATGCACAGGATATGCCTTACAGTTTCTTCTAACGGATTAGGACTTCGGAACGACAATTCCGCAGATTTGACCACATTTTCTTGTAGAATATGTACATGTATCTTTGCAAGCTTGGCCACCTGTCTAGAGCATGCTGAATCGTATATCTAACTGACATTAAGTTTTTAGGCGCCTGCTCTTGTAGATGAGTGCACTCCATTTCGTTATACATTTTATCATGCCTGGGAAGCTCCCTGAGACAACTGTATTGTCAGCTAGTATCACTGAGGAAGGTGGACCAGTTCCACTGAACATGGTAGTAATCTGCATCGAAGTTGCACATAGGCAAATCCACTCATCCAGGGATATTATGACTTTGGTATCACTATATTGAGGATTTTCGAAAACAAGCAACGGGCAGAACTCGTGATATCACATCATCTCCACACTAACATGGTTGTTGTTGCTGATGTTTAAACTGTAGGTAGTGTTATGTAACATAATTCTAACATCTGGCAGCTACTGTGATGGCTTCCCCTCACCTGCAGGAAGGTGAAGAAATGTGTTAGATACACATACATGGTCACATTCTAATAATTTCACCTTCAGTAATACTTGCTCGCCATCTGCATTGAGGAAGTGGCGAGCTGATGTGCATGGTTCGACGTCTTCATCCATTGAGAGTTCTTACTCGACTAATATAACGCTATTTTAAACTGCTGTTAATATAAAAAAAAGAAAAGACTACATGTGTATCATCTTTGGTTTCAGGCACATGTAAAAGAAGAAGCATGCAGAGAGCTCCACAAGCAGTTCATCACATAACACAATGAATAACATCGTGATACTAGACAGTATACGTGATAAAAAGGGAGTATGGTATGACTCGTTAATTTACATACAGGCAATTAGTGTACACTGCAAATTCTCACCACTGAAGCATCTTTCAGCACTCTGAAATCATCCGTTAAGATGCTGTGAATGTACAATGACGATTATGGGAAATCGATATTTTCAGGGAATCTGCTAAGCACAGCCATTATAAATTTTCTGAAAAAAACTACACCGTATACATAGCGATGGTGTAACTAGAAGGCTATGGCTTCGACGTGATGATGAGTGTTGATGCATATTACAAATTCAAATGACCTGAATCTAAAAATATGTATTAGGTGCTTCTTGAAATTTATAAAAAATTTGTGGATGAGTGCTATAGTTTGAATGCAACTGATTACTATTTGTTTCTTAAAGAACTAATGCCTACTTTGGGTAATATAACACACAAATTTCAAAAGCTACCACCGGTATGTAAGGTTGATTAATTTATTTCCAAGTATGACTACTATGATGTCAACGGTCTTGCACAGTGGTAAGACTGGTACCCTTTATGATCACCGAAGTTAAGCGTTGTCAGGGTTGGCTAGCACTTTGATGGGTCATCGTCCAGGTCTGCAGAGAGCTGTTGGTAATCGGGCTGCACTCAGCCCTTGTGAGGCCATTTGAGGAGCTACTTTATTGTGAAATAGTGGAACTGATCACAAAAACTGACAACGGCCGTGAGAGCGGAGCGCTGACAATATGTCTCTCCGTATATGCATCCAGTTACGCTTAAGGGATAAGGATGACACAGTGGTCGGTCGACACCGTTGTGCTTTCAAGGCCTGATCGGACGATGTTTATTTTCATCACAATTATGATACGCATCTTCAGTCGGATGGAGATTGTAAGGTTGATGGCCCACCTCCGATTTAACTGCACCACGAATGATTAAAAGTTTCATGATCAGACAGATGTTTTATAGTGTATAAACCATGTACTAACGGTAAAGTAAACATGGCTATTAGATTTGCTTTTCATATTTTGTTACAGTGGACACCGTTTTACTCTTTGTTGTATTATGTAGTTCCTTAAATGTCATATTTTATGATAACTTCATTTTTAGCTATCTTTTACATTGCGACTCCTTTTTAACAAATAAAATTAAAAACTCTGTACACAAGGACACTCTTATCACTCTGGATGCATTTTACATCTATTTAAAGTTCAGCATTGACGTTTACTTTCAGCATTTGGAACTCCACTGTGGGAAGCGAGCCGGCCGAAGTGGCCGTGCGGTTAAAGGCGCTGCAGTCTGGAACCGCAAGACCGCTACGGTCGCAGGTTCGAATCCTGCCTCGGGCATGGATGTTTGTGATGTCCTTAGGTTAGTTAGGTTTAACTAGTTCTAAGTTCTAGGGGACTAATGACCTCAGCAGTTGAGTCCCATAGTGCTCAGAGCCATTTGAACCATTTGTGGGAAGCGCGCGTGACGGCTGGAACCACGGATAAGGAGCTACCTATACATTTTAAAGTTGCATTCTATACTATACGTTTGCTATCACATTGAAAATTCCTTTGTGAATTTCTGGTATGTCATTATTCTGTGCCCTGGGACTTTTTGATCCTATGATGACCTGAGCATGGTACTGTGCACCGAAACCGGCAGCCAGTGAGCAAAATAAAAATTTGGGCTATGGACTAAAACATATACAAATATATTATGATTGTGTTGTCACTGTTACAACCGACAGGATGTTGAGAATATGCACCATGTTAAAGATGAAGACTAAAATAATGAGAAACAGTAGAAATGAGTGTAACGAGAAACTTAACATCAAAATTGATACTAACGAAGTTATGGAATTCTGCTACCTCTGAAGCAAAATAACCCACGATGGGCGAAGCAAGGAGAACATAAAAATCAGACTAGCGAGGCAAAGAAGGCATCCATGGGTGTGAGAAAGACTTCTATAATCGCCTAATTTTTGTTCCCTAGCATAAACTGTACTCATGAACGTTAATTCAAAAACTATAAATAATGCGCGGGTGTGGAACAGTGTACTAATGCACCAAGTGTAAAAATCATCCCCTGAGACTTACGTGAGAGCCAAAATTCGCACCAACATTTTTAACGAACATTTGTAAATGCACATTCGTGTTAACTCTTCAACCGCACATTATTTACCGCCCCGTCGCAAGGTTTTCCTTGAAATTTATCAAAAATTTGTGGATGAGTGCTATAGTTTGAATGCAACTGATTACTATTTGTTTCTTAGAGAACTGATGCCTACTTTGTGTAATATTACACACAAATTTCGCAAGCTACCACCGGTATAAAGCATAGGCCTTAATTTGAGTAATAAATTTCTGAGAATGTACGTTTGGAGCACAGCGTTGTGAGGCAATGAAGCGTGGACTTTGGGGAAACTGGAACAGAAGAGAGTCGAAGCAGCTAAGATGTGCTGCTACAGACGAACGTTGAAAATTAGTTGGATTGGTAAGGCAGAAAATGAGGACACTCTCTGCAGAGCAGGTGAGGAAATGCACTTATTGAAAACACTGACAAAGGGACAGGTTAATAGAACATATGTTAAATATGTTAACACATAAGGGAATAACTTCCATGGTACTAGAGGGAACAATAGAGGGCAAGAACCTTAGGGGAAGACAGAGATTGAAAACAAAACTAAAGTTATGGCCAGTGCACTCCAAAATAGTACTAGATGAACAGTCAAAAGAACACGTGTCAAATTTTCAGCAGTTAGGCTGAAATATTTGCTGTGAATATGAAAATGAGATTACTGGTAAATGAAGCAAGAGTCAAACGATATGTGGCACAATACCAAGAAAAGCAGGTAACGAAACAAGAATGGATACAAATTAAAAAATTTACGAGCTAACTACTCCTACTCTAAGAAATGGAAGAGGATCACTAACATTAAATACGAAAGGCAGAACTAGAATGCAGTCGAATTAAATGAAATTTTTAAGGAAAGAGTAAGGATTTACCCTCATAGATCAAATATATAAATATAAAATCAGAGAAGAACTTAATACATATCCCATACACGAAAATATATAGCAACGATGCATAAAATGGAAACATCACAGCAACATAAAGCGGGAAAACAGGTTAGTTAAACATGTAATCAACTATATTAATAGGAAAGAGAGATGTAGGACGGTAGAGGAGCAGATGGCTTCAGTGAACACGAAACAGGCTGAAGCCTACTTCATGAGACGAAATGAAGAAGAATTACCATCAATGTTATTATCTTTACACTAGCAGCTGAGCACATAAAACTTTTTTGGATACCTGGGGTGTGCTGTTTCTTTCACAATACTGTAGGAACCAGAGAAATAGTGTGGAATGAACGGCAAGAACTTTTTCATTATTTTCAGAGAGTGATATGATTACACAACATGAGATTTCACAGGGAAAAAAAGTCTCTACAGCAGCATTATGTAAGATAACGTGTAATGAAGCAATATTTAAGGTACGGATATCTGGACCATTAAATAAGCTGTTCACAGAACAAGCTACAAAGTATTGCGCTTTGAGAAGTGCACAGGACTGTTCGGCAGTAATACACAATCTGCTCGGCGCCGGCCTTGTATGCCGCCTGAGAGCCTAGGCTACCCACCGTACGGCTCGCATATGCGTTAAACAGCGCACAGGCGCAACGTCGACATCAGTCCCAAGACGTAGCTTCGAGGTTCACGTCGTCTGCAGTCAGTTTTACAAAATAAATAAGATGAAAGGAAATATTGCTTTAAATGCACATACGTAATACTCGGTGTCGTGTTCAGTCCGAAGTGTGGTTAGACAGAACTCTTCGCGTTAGTCTATCTTCTGCATTGTCTTCATCCCTGCATAAAACTTCTGTGATTATGTCCCACTGAGTAATACGCAGTTTTGAGCGACGGAATGTTCATGTTCCAACCCTGTCTTATGCTGTCATTAGCAATAAAAATGCTAGGGACCGTGGGCTGGCCATATAGAGGGCTGAGAGCGAGTACTTGAGTTGGGGAGTGGCTCTCAAATCAAATTAAATTACAGTGTTCTCTGGTCTGAAGTGAGTGGGTTCCCTTACACAAAATATCAGACACATTGTTTTGGGATATTATTACAATCGTTATTAAGCTAGTTTGTACATTATTTGTAGTCATTAGGACTCATATGTCTCAGGAAATTTCATAGAGCGTAAGTAACATTGAACTGTGATACGTCAAAACTCTCTTCATACTTTTTGTTGAAAAATTGTATGTTATTGCCGCGATTTTCTATGTCATCAGTGTAGATGTGTTTTAGTATTGATTTGTTATACCTTTTTCCATTTGACATACAGACAAATCACCTCTGCAAATAAATTTGGCCTTTGAAATCCTAGAGGATTCTGTTGCTAAGTAGCAGTAATGGACGTGGTGTAGGTCAACAGCTCCACGACACGCTAGGTAAGTAGTACAAAGTCACCGGTATTTTTAAACTAGAGAGTGCTGGTCTCAGTAAGGTAACAGAAGACTTACACGCTTTGTATAAATATTTTTCTATAGAGGATCATATAGTGATAGTGGATTGGGTTGGGAAAAGCCTTTGTAGGGACAGGGATTATGATATAGTCCGTTACTTGGACTGGGTTGCTACTGAAACTCAGATCGCTAATGTTCACTTTGTGCAGTTGTTCCAGCTTTGCGACTATTTCCATCTTGACAGTGTTACGAGGGGAGTTAAAAGGGGACTTGAAATGGCGCTGATGACTGCTGATAAGGCACGCATTTCTGTGGTACCAGTTGACATAATCCATAGTTCCGGCAATTATAGACACAGCCTACAATTAAATACGACTGGGGACGAATGATTGATTGATGAAGCGTAAAAGTGGCAATATGGTAGATTGAGCTACGCTCATTCAAGGGAAATTTGCGGTGGTAACATGTAAGAGGACTAGACCTTTTTAAGGATGAAGACAGACAGGAAGTATCTGAGATAGAGGAAGATCTCTTTAACGCTGGGCAACAGTTCAGTAAACAGAATACGGAGATCATAAGGTGCAGTAATATTATTTCATTGAACTTTTAGGAGAATTAAAGGCAAAGTAGATGAATTACTAATAGAACTTAGTACTGATAACATTTGTGGCTCAGAGTATCATTTGTGTAGTAAAGAAATGCTAAGGCTTTCTTTGGAGGAGTACATCTTATCTGATTTCTATTTCTACGCAAGGAATTCGTTGCGGAAGGGAGAAATGACTATTTATGTCAAATGTAATGTCTCATTAGAAACCATTAGTATATTAAAACGATGTAAAGACAAACATTTAAAATGAGCGTAGAAGAGTTTGAATTCCGAAGGAAAAAACTGTTCCTTATAGGCCTCTACAGATATTCCAGTTCAGACTACAATCTTTTCGTTTGCAGACCTGGCACTAAGTTAGGCTCTATTCTTAAGATACACTAGAGCGGGATTTTGTCTGGCCTTTTCAATATAAACTTACTGACAGTTACACCATGGATAAAAATTCTTAAGAAATACGAGAGGCTGATTTTGTTTGGCTTTTTCAATATAAACCTACAGACTGTTACTCCAGGAATAAGACTGTTAATGGATTTACTTGTATCTTAAAATCTAGTTTAGAGGGTGTACTTTCCGGCTAAAGTTCATGGAAACAGCAGCACATTCATAGACAGTATCTTCGTAGATTGTTCTGTAGGTGATGGGTACGTTGTGAGAAGAATTAGTAATGGTCTGTCAGACCATATGAAGAGATAGTAATTTGGGAGTGAATCAATGCAACATCCTACCACAAAGTAGTAAACAAAGGATTAGAGGTATGAGTCTACTTGCAATGCAGATATTTCAAGCCATCCTCGAAGGGCTATCTTGGCAATTCTTCAAACCTTTATCACTTTGTTTTTAACTGTTTTCTCATTACGAATTGCAGGCTCATATCAGTACTAATAAGCCGCTGATTTCGATAACTAATGATATTAGGCTGTCATGTGGGGGAAACGTGAGTTAAATCATAACTTGAAGGATAATCAGAGACCAGTAACAGAATTTTTACTACAGACAATACTGTAGCGTGCTGAGAATGTCATCGAACAGGCTAAAACAACGCATTACAACAATAGAATAGAAAGTTCTCGGAACAAAGTGGAAACTATACTGTCAGTTGTAAGAGACGTATTAGAACAGAATGTGGATGTTCAACATATTGTTCATCTCTTGTGTGAGAATGAAATTTTTTGTGATCCACCAGATTAGTGCAAAATGATTAACGATCACTTCTTTCCAATAATTGGCTACTTAAATTAAAATATTACTGGTACAGGTAAGTTTGTAGAACTCTTGAAAGCTGGTGTTTTCGAGACAGCTACAGCACATGGAACTGCAGGAAACAAGCAAAGATGAAACTGCAACATTAAAGAGTAACGACTCCCATGGTTATGTTGAAATTTCAGGTGGGATTATGAAGATCGGTGCACTACGTATTAGTTCTGTATTCAGTCGTCTATGGACTGTGTTGCGATCTAACACATAATAAACGTTTCCTTTCAGCACCAAGGGTGCTGGAACGATATGTGACCGCTAAATTGTTTGGCTCTTGGTTATCTATAGAGCGAGCACACTCTGTCGCACTATTTTCAACTGCTTCCAATATCAATGAGAATTGAAACATAGCAACCAGGCAATCAATATTTCTTGGTCACGAACGAAATTTATTTGAAGTTCCGTGCACTGAGTGGGTGCGTGAGTATCTAGTCCAGTATTACACGGCGCGAGAGTGAGCCTACGTTTCAGATTTTAAGCCGCAGATTTTTGCTAAATAATTCCACAGATTTCTGCACAGTAGGGCTGGAGACAGTCACCAACTATCCACTAAAATTCAGAGTTCCGTCTGCTCATTGCGAATCGCTAAAGTTTGGTGCCACTGCACGAAAATTCTCCCAACTTCTAAACTTGCGCTTCTGGACCGAATTGTGGAAAGTTCAACTCTGCGGCATTCCAGCCGCGCAGAATCTGTCTCCGTAACTTCCATTAAACTTTTCAACTCTAACAACAGGCGAATCCGACTCAGGTAGCCCCCTGTCTTACACTGTCCCTCCAGTTCGTGTATATCCGCGCTCCTACACTGCAAACAAATTCCTTACTAACAGTGCCTAAATACAGAAGAATGTAGATACAAACTCTACCTCATGAAGGACATTAAAAGTATTAACATCACAATCCGCCTCTTTCAAGGCCACATCCACCAACACCAAACGTGGCTGTATTTGAATTTATTATCCGGCTTCAGCAATCATTTATTAAATTTCTCCTGTCATATATTATTATACTTCGATTTATTTGAAGAAATTATAAGTAACAATGAGCCCATTCATTTCCAACGGATTTTTCTGCTTTTTCCGCTGGCGATTACCATTCGTCACTAACTTTAACAGAACTTAACTGGTATTAATGTTTAATTGTATTAAGACTTCAAATCAGTTAATAGTAGGAAATAGCTACAGAATGTTTAACATTACTATGCTTGGTTGATTGATTGGTTGGGGGAGGGGACCAAACAGCGAGGTCATCGGTCCCATTGGATTAGGGAAGGATGGGGAAGGAAGCCGGCCGTGCGCTTTAGAAGGAACCATCCAGGCGTTTGCTAACACTACTGTACTCTACAATATTCTATAATTTCCCATGGTGATTTGTTGTTAGTTTACTCTAAAATCAGTTACTTAATTATAATTACAATTGGGTAAATAAACGTTAGAATTTTGTTTTCTGCTCAAACTTTTTACATCTCATCCCCTGCTGCACTATGCATATCATCGAACGCCATCTTGATTTCAACAGTGACATTTTTCTGCAAAATTTAATAACCTTCAAAGTAGATGTTAAAAACGCTCTCTACTTTTGCTGAGATTTGGTCGTTTGTTAGCCAATGAAAAGTGCTTCTGTTTTAATCTATTTGTTAATTTTCCTGAGTCGAACAATGTTTTCAGCTACTAAAAACTGGCTGCAGTGGTGGATGTATCGTGACATTATTGAAATGGCGGCTGTCTTTGGCAGCACCTAGAGGCAACTATCGGATTTGGAAGTAGTTAGCGCCGCGCAACGTTCGGAAGCAGCAGTTGTTAAAAAAGTGGTAAAAAGTGAGGAAAAAGGTGCCGTGCAAAGTAAGCAAACTACCAATAACATTGAAGTTAATAGTAGTGAAAGATATACGTTCGCAATGAGGAGAAGAAAGGAGGAAGGCGAAATCCTCAGCGTTGCTGTCAAGGCATGTCTGACTAACGAATCGCCGTTAGGACTAACTGTTATCAATAGGTTGAGAAGAGGCAGATTCAGACGATTGCTGAAGAATTATTGAAGTTCGCATTGACTACACAGAGTGCGAAGTAAAGGTAGACGTCATTAGAACAGATGAAGACGATAGCTCAGATGAAACGCTTGCTGTGGTACAAAAAAGAATTACTAGCATTTAGGGTAAAACTTGAACCGGACCTTTCAAGATATGACAGAAGATCGGATAAAGAACTTATTACCTGTCTAAGGAAATTCTTTCTGTTAGAACCGAACAGTAACCCAAAATGGTCAGATGTAGGTGATAGTTCGCGATGCAGAATATGTTGAAGTAACTGAAATATAGGAATGCCTGAGGAAATATTGTTTTGTTCCACAACATGACGCAATTTCAAAACAAGGACTGAGGTAATCATGGAACCAATGAAGAAAGATGCACTGAATGATACAATACACTGCCAACATAGGATTCAGATCGTGGCAGACTTTGAAATACCAAAACCAAAGCAGCATCTCGAAATAAATGAAGGACATGTAGACAACATCCCTTGGAATGAATTAAGAACTTTTTAAGACGTGTTACGCTAAGGTCAGGAAAATGAAATTATATTGTGTACAATAGCTCATACTTTCAGCATAATTAGAGGGTGCGGGGCAGCATTATTTCTAAATTTACAGTGGGCCGTTTGAAAAGCAAGGGACTGCTCACACCCAAATAAAAGAAGCCGTTAGGTGTCCGTAATATAGTATACCTGAATCCGTATGTCCACAGAACAAAATAATAAGGAGCACAATGTTTGAAAATATGATCTATAAAACTTTGTAAACTATATATTCGTACAAAATGTGTCGCTAACCAAATGTTATACGGTTGTGAAATCTTACATTTATTATTTTTCTAATAAATGTCTGTAATTTTCAGATTCTTAAAAAGGTCACTCTGTGTAGAGCGACAAGGGCATTCGAAAAAAATGGAATTACAAGCTAGAAGACTACAATGTATAATGAGCTGCAGCTTAGTAAAATGGGCTGCCAACGTGTGAAATGGGCAGCATAATTTCCTGCCAAAGAAGCAGAGCGGGAGATGTATTTCAAATGGACAGCGTGAAATAATAACGGAGCAGTGAAAAAGTATATGCTTATTGTAAATTTTGTGGAACTGCATAAAAATTCACGCAGCCAAAAGCACCTATCCAGTGAAAGTAATAATTTTTCCTAATTGTTTTTCGTGTACTCAAACTGAACGTAGAATCTTCAGTAACATCTTGAAAATTGTAAAACGTTGAAAAGTTAAATGTTTCCTTTAAAGCAAATTAATATTCTAGTATATACTGAAAAATGTTTAAATAATGTTTATGCAGAGGTCTGTACCATATTTTCGCTTGCATTTATGCGTTGTGTATTCTCTTTTATATGTCATTCTCATATGGGTGTACCCCTTGTTACCCATTGCTCTACGTTACAGAATGTTTCTTTTTTGCAATGATATGTCATGTAAAATGTAGCTAAAGCCATTGTTAGGTGAATAAGATGAAATTATATTCTCTGATTGCTGTTTATGCTGTGATGTATTTGCGGTTTTTCTTCTTTCGCCCAGCACTGATTGAGGTTTATGGATTTATCTATGTATCTCTAACAGGAAACATCACTGAAACATGGAACTTGTTTAACACGACTATCGATATTACCTATACTTATTTTATCGAACTTCTTTGTCTGCTTTTACTTAATGTGACTTCTGTATCACCAGGATCTTTGATGTAACATCTATTTAAATGTTTCATTTATTGTTTATGCCACTGCAATTAAACTATGCGTGTAACGACCATTGGTCTTCCTACTTTATGTATAGATACTAAGTCGTACAGTGAGCCCGTTTATTGCCAAAACGTTTAAAATTCCTTCTGTGTTGTTCATACCAAACCAGTATTGTAGTACTTGCAAAATTGTGCTGTTTCCTGTTTCCAAAAGAAAATGTCAATATCGAGTAAAATCAATTCCAACAGTTAACTTCCTTTATGAACAGTGCTAGTATTTGGTACAAATTTGCCTTCTTAGGCTATCGATCGTTTGCTTTTGCGTAGTTGTAGTTTATTTTACCACAAATAGAACCTTGTACTGATACTGCTTCTGTTCAACATCAATCTTTCGAGACACGAAATTTAGTCCGATACCTTATCCATTACATACAGTCATGGTCACATTAAAATCCTGTCACAGGTTCAAATGGCTCTGAGCACTATGGGACTTAACATCTGTGGTCATCAGTCCCCTAGAACTTAGATCTACTTAAACCTAACTAACCTAAGGACATCACACACATCCATGCCCGAGGCAGGATTCGAACCTGCGACCGTAGCGATCACGCGGTTCCAGACTGAAGCGCCTAGAACCGCACGGCCACACCGGCCGACCCTGTCACAGGAGTACCATTATCGGTGTATTGCTAATTTAATAGTAGCCGGTAGTGTTATACATAGGTTTTCCCCTGACTGGACTAACAGTACTGTTAGGGAAGAGTTTTATAGTCTGTACGGCTGGCTGTTTGTCTGACGGTTAAGACTCATTTTTCTCAGGACCCGGAAGAAGTATTAAGCTGAAATTTATGTCGCATACTTTGGCGGTGTAAAAAAAGTCAAGCTTGTAAGTTAACGTAATCAAAGGATACTCTCGAGCTCACTTATCAAAACCTACACAATGTTTCCGTTGACCTAAATCACGAAGTTTGACAGGCAGGAAGCAAGGTTTGACAGTATAAGCACAGGAAAAAATAGGAAAATCGTTAAACTGTAATTTTATCACATAAAAACTTATTTTTTAGCCACTAAAAACTTACATTGGATTTGTAATCCATCAAAAACTTAGAAATTACTACAGAGGTTTTCAGTAACAGGTAGAGTGATCTGTGAGGAAGTTCTATCTATACAGTTTACAAATATTTCCTGCTATTAGGTGATCTACGATGAAGTGAAGGCCCCTGATATTTTGAAAACAATGCCTTTAACACTTAGCGGTGAGAGGCGTAAGGCCGCTGAATACTGCGCCAAGTCGACGGTAGCATAAAAAAAATGGCTCTGAGCACTATGGGACTTAACTTCTGAGGTCATCACTCCCCTAGAACTTCGAACTACTTAAACATCACTAACCTAAGGACATCACACACACCCATACCCGTGGCAGGATTCGAACCTGCGACCGTAGCGGTAGCGCGGTTCCAGACTGTAGCGCCTAGAACCGCTCGGCCACTGCGGCCGGCTGACGGTAGCATAGCAGGCTCTTTCCAGACTGTTCATTCGACACACAAACATTCCCTGACAAACTGCCCCTACGACACTAAACCGCATCTGTAATGTTTCAGAGCAAAGTAAGGTTGACAACTGATGCAGAATAGCACTTCCATTGTTAGGGATGAGGTTCCGATATCATCCGTTGAAGCATTCCATGGAAAAAATCGACATTTACGCAACAACAATGGCCCTATGACCGGTTGTGCCGTTTTCTTCTCTGGTGACTTCCGTCAAACCATACCAGTAATCCCAGTAGCGACGACATCAGACGAAGTCAACGCATCTCGAATTTCCCTTTAGCGTAGCATGTTAATATAGCTCCAAAATTAATGAAATAAATGAAAAATTACAACAGCGAATGCGAAATTTCACAAAAACTAACATTTTAGAAAGTCTTGGAATTCCCAGGACCGACATCTTACCTGTATCGATATCGATAACAGGCAAAAATCGTTGAGATTCTTGATTCCCTTGCTGGATGAACTATGTATATACTTAATTAAGTTTGTACGGAACCCTCGGAGCGCGGGTCCTATTCGCGGTTCCCGAGCAGAATGGCCGCGGGGTCCAAGGCGCCATGTCACGGATTGCGCGGCCCCTCCCGTCGGAGGTTCGAGTCCTCCCTCGGGCATCGGTGTGTATGCTGTTCTTAGAATAAGTCAGTTTCAGTAGTGTGTAAGTCTAGGGACCGATAGCTTCGACAGTTTGGTCCCTTAGGCATTCATACGCATTTCCTACTCGCGCTTGTCCTGTTCTTTCCCACCTGTATCGTTTTCACTTGGCTCCATTCTATATACCAATGATCTTTCACTAAACATGACAGGTGACACAAAACTTGTTATCCAAAACTCGTTATCTTTGCAAATGACACAAATGTTACTGTGAAAGATGTGTACTGTAATGTAAACGACGTAGCTAATAGGTTAGCCAACAACGTCAGCATGTGGCTTTCAGATAACAGATTAAAGACTGACTGTAAAATTACGGAACTCATACAGTATCTGGCACCTGACCCACGTAAAAATGAAATTTTGTTGCTCCAATGTGGCCAAACGTCAGTGAAATCGACGTTCTGAATTCTTACGACTGGGGGTAGATGAAAGCGAAGTGTCAAGATAAAGATGATATGCAAAAACTGAATGCTGTTATCTGCAGTATAAAAATTCGAATAAGTGCGAGTACGACTCGCGCACTGCGGTCCTGTACAAACTTACACTACTGGCCATTAAAATTGCTACACCACGAAGATGACGTGCTACAGACGCGAAATTTAACCGACAAGAAGAAGATGCTCTGATATGCAAATGATTAGCTTTTCAGAGCATTCACACAAGGTTGGCGCCGGTGGCGACACCTACAACATGCTGACGTGAGGACAGTTTCCAAACGATTTCTCATACACAAACAGCAGTTGACCGGCGTTGCCTGGTGAAACGGTGTTGTGATGCCTCGTGTAAGGAGGAGAAAAGTGTACCATCACGCTTCCCGCTTTGATAAAGGTCGGATTGTGGTTTATCGTATCGCGACATTGCTTTTCGCGTTGGTCGATATCCAATGACTGTTAGCAGAATATGGAATCTGTAGGTTCAGGAGGGTAATACGGAACGCCGTGCTGGATCCCAACGGCCTCGTATCACTAGCAGTCGAGATGACAGGCATCTTATCCGCATGGCTGTAACGGATCGTGCAGCCACGTCTCGATCCCTGAGTCAACAGATGGGGACCTTTGCAAGACAACAACCATCTGCACGAACAGTTTGACGATGTTTGCAGCAGCATGGACTATCAACTCGGAGACCATGGCTGCGGTTACCCCTGACGCTGCGTCACAGACAGGAGCGCCTGTGATCGTGTACTCAACGACGAACCTGGCTTCACGAATAGCAAAACGTCATTTTTCCGGATGAATCCAGGTTCTGTTTACAGCATCATGATGGTCACATCCGTGTTTGGTGACATCGCGGTGGACGCAATTGGAAGCGTGTATTCGTCATCGCCATACTGGCGTATCACCCGGCGTGATGGTATGGGGTGCCATTGGTTACACGTCTCGGCCACTTCTTGTTCGCATTGACGGCACTCTGAACAGTGGACGTTACATTTTAGATGTGTTACGACCCGTGGCTCTACCCTTCATTCGATCCCTGCGAAACCCCATATTTCAGCAGGATAATGCACGACCGCATGTTGCAGGCCCTGTACGGGCCTTTCTGGATACAGAAAATGTTCGACTGTTGCCCTGGCCAACACTTTCTCCAGATCTCTCACCAATTGAAAACGTCTGGTCAATGATGGCCGAGCAACTGGCTCGTCACAATACGCCAGTCACTACTCTTGATGAACTGTGGTATCGTGTTGAAGCTGCATGGGCAGCTGTGCCTGTACACGCCATCCAAGCTCTGTTTGACTCAATGCCCAGGCGTATCAAGGCCGTTTTTAGGGCCAGAGGTGGTTGTTCTGGGTACTGATTTCTCAGTATCTATGCACCCAAATTGCGTGAATATGTAATCACATGTCAGTTCTAGTATAAGATATTTGTCCAATGAAACCCGTTTATCATCTGCATTTCTTCTTGGTGTAGCAGTTTTAATGGCCAGTAGTGTAATTAGTTACACAGACAGTTTAATCCATCCATGGAATCGGGATTTACGACGATTTTTGCCTGTTATCGATATCGATACGAGCGAGACATCAAAGTATGTGACATAAATGGTCATATCTTTTGACTGTGTTGACGTAGAAGCTTAATTTTTTTTACACCACCAAGGGACCGTAGACTTTAGTATGTGATACGAATTTCAGCTTGATACACCAACCACTTCCTGAGAAAAATGGTTTTTAATAGTCGGACAGACAGACAGGCGGGAGGACAACAAAGTAATTCTGTAAGTGTTCAGTTTTTACCGATTGAGGTACTGAACCCGAGAAGCGGCCTCGACTCTTTCTGACGATGAAACAAGAAGATTTATTTGCTTCGTTTACTTTCACTCTGTTATCTCGTATCATGATACATATTGGGGCAACCTGTTATCTCGTACGTTGACAAATATTGGTGCAACTGTGTGCACTCATCAGTGGAATTCACAGGCCACAAAAGGGAGTCAGGCTGACCTGCAGCGTCATTTTGCAAACGTATGTAGGTGGTTTTTCAGGTGTGTCCGAACTGTAACTCTGCCACTCCTGTACATATATTCCATCATGTCATTTGTTGTCTACAATACTGACTCGTTCAGAAGAAACGGTAACATCCTTTGAGTGAACAGGAGCCAGGAAAACGATATGCACTTGGATAACACCGACATAAGCACTATACAGAAACGTGTGCACTATTTAGCACGTTTTATTTTCTGTGCACTTCATATAGAACTGAAAAAAAGAGTGATAAGCTCCAAGTATTTAAATCAAATCTCAAAGTCTTCTTGTGGCTCACACTTTCTATTCTGTACAGATGTTCCTCGTACTAATTGAGAACTTTTCTCTGTAATGTGTTATTCATTCGTACACTCACTGTTGTTGCGAATTTTATAAGTTCTTTGTTTATAAATTTTTACCGGCATTCTGTAAACTACGTTCTGACTCGTTCTATGATCTACTACCTCGGATCCACGCGGATCCTCGGAAACTGATATCTATAAGTAAATAAATAAATAGGTTTCAACTAAACTTGTGCTTGCTTGGCTTCATAGGACCCACATGTCAACCTCAATTGGTGATGAAGTCATTTTTGAACTTTTATTTTTCCAATACGTGTATACTGTCGGCTAATTACAGCAACTTCGACTTACTGCCATTTGAATTTCCTCACTATATTCAAGACTTGGACCGCCTTCACGATTTCAGTCCGCCCCTCCTCCCTCGCATCACACACACACACACACACACACACACACACACACACACACACACACACATACAGATTCCTCCATTACCAAATAAACTAATCTTTGACACCTCAGGATGCGGTCCTACTAGGCTATTTCTTCATTTAATTGCCCCATAAAGATCTTTTCTTCTCATTCTGTTGATTGCCTCTTCATGGATTACCAGATCTAATCTTCAATAATATTATGTAGTAGCACATTCACGTAACTACATATCGTTTATACTAGACGAGTGAGGAAATTTTTACTAATAAGCGCCAATAATTTTTGTCATTCATGATTTGTGGATCTGTATTATTTGTTATTCACACATTTAAGGTCCCTCCAAGCGGAATTTCTTATAACTATGAGTATATCTGTAATGTGAAGTCGTTAATGACCTCCACTTGAGAATGTACGTGTAACGTTTCCATAAAGAGTAGCAAGTTCTAATGGAATATCTTTGACTGTGAACAACTATAGAGTTTATAAATAATAGATTTCAGCCATCAGACGTCCTTTTTAAATTTCATTGGCAGATCTAGATTTCAGCTAGAAACTAGCCATTCTCAATGCACTATCATTTTTGATCAATGTATGTAATGCCTGTTGGTTGGGCTTCATTCACAGTACTTTGAAAAAAAATGATAGTGCATTGAGAATGGCTAATTTCTAGCTGAAATCTAGATCTGCCAATAAAATTTAAAAAGGACGACTGATAGCTGAAATCTATTGTTACTAGTCAACATAAAAGTCGCTGAGTACAACAGCCTTCTGAATGGAAGGTAACCTGATGAACTATAGAATTTCCTGAAGAAACTATTTTATTGAATGATACTTTGACGAACTTACCTTGTCTTTCGACGTGAAAGAGTACGCATTTAATACGGTACAACTGCATGAAGCACGTTCTCAGTTATTATTAGTTATATCCCACTAACACAGAAAAACTTCTCCTAACGGACGAAAAAGACGGCTGCAGTCGGTTCAACAGTAATTAATGTTTCTCCCAAAATCGTCATGATTATTTACTCGGTATGAATTGAAATGAGGGAGTTCGGTTGTGGGGCAGGGCATATGTAAATGACTAATAGAGGATGATTTTCAAGTGAAGCGGTGGACCTATTACATAGTAGGGCCCCCTTCCAGAAGCGACGAGGCTCATGCGACTGTCCTGCAGTGTCCATTTTGGTTTCCTGAGACTTTCCTTAGTTGGTTTAGCAGCATAACATGATGATTTCTATAACAATGAAAAAAAGTATCCCTTATAGCATCCAATCTCAGTCTGAGCTTAGTTTATGATGTCCTTGAGGTCGAGCAGAGGTCTAAACCGTAACTCTGTCCTACAATTAAATTCTGCGATGAGTGTTGTGGGTGAATGGGTAGAGGCGCGGTGGGAAGGGGTGCGGGGGCAACCGTTTGCCCTGAATGGGCGGCTTTTTCTGTTGAAGGAATTTCCAATCTCACTAACTCAACTAAAAATGCACAATAACATGATGGTTTCTAGAACAAGGAAAAAAAAGCATCCTTTACTGCGTCCAATCTGCGACTGAGATGAATTTATGATGCTCTCGACGTCTCTGGGGTCTAATCCGTAATTATGTCCCACATTTAAATTCTACGATGAGTGTTGTGGGTGAATGGGTAGGCTAGTGGTAGGTTGGGGGGGGAGGGGGGGGGGGGAGCAACCGATCGCACCAAATGGGCAAAATTTTGTGTTAAATGAATGTCAAACTTCACTAATTCCATTAAAAATACGTATACTAACACTGTTCTTTCAGGTTGACAGGAAGATGAAATTTTGTATCGGTTCTGTTGGCTTATCGCGTACTTTACGGACGCCAATGAAACCCACGATTTTTAAGTTGGCCAGTTAACATCTTCATAAAAGACATGTCCCAGAAGGGCACCCTATTGATTGACATTCTTCGATATTTTTTCATACTTATAGGGCTTGAAGTTCATTACCCGGACACCAGTTTCCTAACGCATTTCTCAAACAAAAACAAAAAAAGGGCTCGGAGAATAAAGCCTTAGAAGACAGGAAGGGTTCTGAGTGATCTTAAGTATAAAATATATTTGCCTTATTAACTACCTAGCACGGGCGGTTGCCCTGTCTGAGGTTCGAGTCCTCCCTCGGGCATGGGTGTGTGTTGTCCTTAGAGTAAGTTAGTTTAAGTTAGATTAAGTAGTGTGTAAGCGTAGGGTCCGATGACCTTAGAAATTTGGTCCCATAAGATCTTATCACAAATTTCAAATTAACTAGCAGATATTTGAATTTTTGTAATGAAGGAAAATCGCAGAAAACCAGAACCAACATTGCAGGACAGTGGTGTGGACCACGCTGCTTCTGGAAGTGGACCCTATTACGTAATCGACGGACCACTTCTCTTGAAAACTCTCCATTGTCAGTCATTTACACATAGATTGTTTTGCGCTTCATGTAATACTGAAGCCGTCTTTCTCCCGGTACGACGGCGAGAGTTCATCAGAGACAAGGGTATCGTCAGAAGTGCTCAGTGCCCAAGGGAAGTGTGATAGAACCACTCTTAGTCTTTGCATACACAAATTATCTTGCGGACTGGGTGAACAGTAATTTACGGGTGTTTGTTGATGATACTGTGGTGTACAGGAAGGTGTCGTCTTCGAGTGGCTGTAGAGGGCTACAGGACGACAGACAGAATTTCTAGTTGGTGTTGTGATTGGTAGCTTCCTCTAAACGCAAATAAATTTAAGGTAATGTGGGGGAGTAGGAAAGACGTTCGAAGGAAGGAAGATTAATGTTTAACGTCCCGTCCACAGCTAGGTCTTTATAGACGAAGTACAAGCTAAGATTACGAAAGGATGGACAAGGAAATTGGCCGTGATTTTTGCGATGGAGTCATCCCGTCATCTGCCTGAAGCAGTTTTGGGGAATCCTGGCAAATCTAGATCTGAATGATTGAACTGGGTTCGTACAGTTGCCCTCCCGAAAGCGAGTTCAGTGTGCTAACTACTGTCCCACCTCACGCGTTATAAAGTTCGAATACAGCATTTGTAGGATATTGCTTGATGTAATTACATCGATTAAAGGTATAGGCGAAACGTTGCAAACCGAAATGAAGTGGAATTAGCAAGTTAGGTTGATAGTCAGGAAAGCGAAACCCACGACTTGAATTTGTGGAGAGAATTTTGGGAAGTTGTAGCTCGTCTATAAAGGAGGCGACTTTTAGAACATTAGTGCGACCCACTTCTGAGTACTGCTCGAGTGTTTGGGTTCCCAGCAGGTCGGATTAAAAGAAGAGTTCAAAGCAGTTCAGAGGCGGGCAGCTAGATTTGTTACCGGTAGTCTCGATCAGCAAGCAGGTACGACGGAGTAGCTTCGTGAACTGAAATGGGAATCGTTGGAGGCAAGGCAGTGCTCGTTCGCTAGACTGCGGAAATTAGAGAAATGGCATTTGAGGTCGACTGCAGATCAGTTCTACTACCACCAACGTACATTTCTCGTAAGGGTCACGAAGATAAGATGAGAGAAATTAGGGCTCACACAGAGGCTTATAGATGGTCGTTTTTCCTCTCTTTATTTGCGAGTTGAACAGGAGGGGAAATAACTAGTAGTGGTTGGGGGGTACCCTCCACCATGCACAGTACAGTGGCCTGCAGAGTATCTTTGTAGATGTCAATGTAGAATAGTGTTGTAATCGTAGTTCGAATCCCGCTAGTAGCTCTTTTCTAACTTTTGTATAAATTCCATATTTATTAACAAACGGTCCGCACCTCGTGGTCTCGCGGTAGCGTTCTCGCTTCGCGAGCACTATATCCCGGGTTCGATTCCCGGCGGGGTCAGGGATTTTCACCTGCCCCGAGATGACTGGGTGTTGTTTTGTCGTCTTCATCATCATCATTCATCCCCATTCCGGTCGGAGGAAGCCAACGGCACACCACATTCATTAGGACCTTGCCTACGGCGGTGAGGGTCTCCCGCATCGTTCCCCCTCCGCTCTGTCAAGAAGCATCGGACCTCATTTCCATTCCATTAACAAGCTGAAATTAGCAAACAGAAATTCTTCATTTCGGTTGATTTTGTCCAGTAGAAATTCGTCCAAAGTTGTGTGGAAGTTTTTAAGGTGACTGCTCTTTCATTTTCAGCTAACCAGTTGGTGACTGAATATAGGTGTGAGGGCTCTGTAGACAGAAAAAAGAGCAAACTGTGTTTTTCATGAAGAACGAAGTACGAGAAAGATTTGTGCACGATTGGTGTTACCCTTGGTGAATACCGACCAGAAGCTAAACATATAACGTTTTTCACAGCAATGTTTGAAACGTTTTGAAAACAGACCCCACATCATAAAGAAGATTACAAGCGTCATAAAATATTTGTAGAACCGCTGGAACAAGCGATCGAATCAGCGCTGGTCGACCTCATACCTCAGATGAAAATTTTAGCTAACTCAAGTATGCTCGCACACAGCCATGGGCATCGCAGTGCACGGCTCACTTCTGAATTTTAAACTGTTCAGTCATGTTCTAAAGAAATGCTCTGCACTCGTACATAAAGCTGTGTAAAAATCAATTAGACATTGCATACTTATGATTGAAGCAGTCATTGTTCGAATTTTGCGCTACAGCTCCACTCACCAACGAACAGGACAGCTTTAATGCACGCCAAATGAATCGCCAAAGCAGTTCAGCCACCTCAGAATTAGAATATAGGAAAAATCGTAGTATGTTTGGGGGCTAAACACGGAACCTGACACACAGTGAATGTTTTTTTTTTTTTTTTTGTCGAATTTTTCCTTATTTTTAATGTCTATATATGTCACGGAAGTGGCCGTAATTCTTACTCCAAGAGATTTCAGTTTCATATTATTTATTAATATTATACACTTCTGTTTAAAGAATATGGTAAATTCCATAAGTTTAATACGATTCATGTGACCAGTCAGCACAGGAATCTTTCTCTTCTTGATGTGCACTGTCTTACCCATGTTTAAGAACAGCCGTCATTCAAAATACTAAACTGAAATACATTTTAAGTAGACATTCCCTTATAGTCAACCAGGAACAATACTTCCCTCTACAGAGCGTGATAGTCAGCGAATTAACTAATAGCACAGCTGATCCTTGATAACATATCATTTACGTTAGCTGAAAACCTTAATAGTCTTAATGTGCCTGATAAGACACATCTGATGCTTTTCGTTTGAGTTAAACATATGTGTTCTGGTATAATTTACAGTATTCTGTGAATCACCCTTTCATCGAATCACTCACATTTCTTAGATGATAAACAATTATCAGTTAATAGTATTGCACAGTATCGTTAGAAAAATTAGAGAAACAGACCTATTGCACTACATCTTCTGTTTCTTACGATCTTGTGTCTAAGACAAGCAATCTTGTATCACTCTGATGCTATTTACTGAATTTTTGTTAATTCTTTGACGCAATATTTTTTGTTCGTAGAGAATAATATTACGTTATAGATCTGAACATCGTATGCACATTGAAGATCACACTGCACACACGTTGATTAGGCATACCACACAAATTCTACCCATGCGACGTTGCATGGTGATGTCTTAAGTGAATGTTACGAGGGTTGTCCAGAAAGTAAGTTCCGATCGGTCACTAAATGGAAACCACAGTGAAAATCATAAACATTTTATTTGCAAGAGTTAGCTACACTTTCCGGATACTTCTTCTCTAAGTACTCGCCGCTCCGACTTAGACATTTGTCGGAGGGTTATATCAAATTTCCAACACCATCGTCATAGAAGGTAGCCCCCTGTGCTTCCGATAATTCTCTACGCTGGTCTATAGCGCGTAGTCTGCCCCCGAGTATTGTCTTCGTATACAGTGTTTCATGTGAACGGAGATGATACCCAGGAGGGGCCAGTTACGGCTGTGTTGTGGGTGGTCGAACACTTCCCATCGAAAAGGCTGCAGGAGCGTCTTCACTGCCCCTGCAGAGTGCGGCTCAGAATTGCCGTGAAGAAGGAAGTGTGTGGCAGTTCTGTTAGGTGGGCTGCATTCATTAAGGCGAAGCCTCTCAGCGGGCCCTCCTACGTGGCGGAAGACGTCGTTGTTCTAGGCACTTTTACTCGCTCACAATGCGTCCACAACTGAAAAGAGCGTCTTGATGCGATCGACGGTCATACTAGAGACACTACCCAAGACATCCGTGCAAAGCTTCATCGGGTTTTCACTGTGGTGTCCATTTCGCGGCCGATCGGAACTTATTTTCTGGGCAACCCTCGTATATGGAAGGCAAAAAAAGGCCTAAATTATTTCAGGCAGTTGCAAGTACTTCAGTGCTCTTAAGTTTCATATTGTCTCTTTTTGGAGTTGAAATTGTTGCATTACTATTGGAACTCTGAGATACATTACAAATATACTAGTGCTACCTGGTAACTTGATTTCCAGGTGTGTGCAGAGCTAGTAGCCCCTGCACTGAAGAAGGCAAGCACATAGCTACAACTACGTACTTACTCCACAACCCACTACACGGTGCATGGCGTAGGTTAATCCACACCAGTGAGTCATTCCTCGTCCTGTCCCACTCGCAAATGGAGCGGGGAGGAAACGAATATCTATATCCTTCTGTACGACTCATGATTTCTCTCATCTCGTCTTCGCGGGGCTTACACGTTATTTGCGATGGTGGCAGTCATTTAACAGTAACTCTTGCAGTGAACGTTAGCTGCTTGGAAGCCATGTGCAACTATTAGGGAAACCAACATCTCAAAGTACTTACCTAGGACAGAATGCTGGTCCCAAGAATTTCTCGCGCCGGTGTGCGGACAGTGCTTTCGGCCGAAGAGGCAAAAAGACTGCCTACGTGGATCTACCTGTAAGGCGCCTCTAGTCACAACAGGGGCAGGAGTGCAAGAGAAATTTGGGTCAACTGGCCAAGGCTTTTCTACAGTGCTGTAAACACCCTTTGTGAAGATGGTTGGTGGCCTTAAAATACGTGAGTTTTAGTGTTCGTTGTGGACCGGACGCTATTGAGGGAGCCGTCAGGTGGTGTTGTCCATCTGTCTGCTGATTTTTTGGGAAGTCTCAGGCCTTCTAAACCATTTTAGAATGAAACGCAACATGTATGGTAGTTCTGAAATGGTCTATGTGGAGACACAAAAGCACTTCTCTTAGTTTAGCCAAGGCCAGTAGTCAGACATGCTGTAACGTTTGGGCTGCCCAGACAATGATCTCCATGACAAATGTATCTTTGGGCTAAATGGAAACTCAAAACACGCTGCCTAAAGTGGCCATAGGAAAAAACAAGATGGGAGCACAATGTCTTCTCCTCTCTGCTCGGAATTTTCGAGTCAAGGGATTGTCTACTTCTCCACAAAAGAGAGGAATATTGGTAACTTTGATTAGGATTGGTCGATGGGTAGAGCAGATGAGTTACAGGGGAGACATGGAGCTCGTGGAATCTTGGGATTGGCACAGAACCCTTGTGGAAACGCTTGTGTGAGTGCTTTTGGGGAGTTTACTGAGATTTGGTGGAAAGAGAGGAGACGGAGAACTTGGTCTTCTGATTCAGACTCCGGTCTGGAGAGGATTCTGATCTTGACTCTTGTTATGAGTGGGTTTCACTTGGGACACTTGTCCTGGGCGTAGCTTTGCACTAGCATTGCTCTTGACTAGGGGAGCCTATGGTGAGAACTTAGCTGCACTGACAGCTTAGAGCTCAATCATGTGGACAAATCGCGGTGCCGAGGACAATCTTATTAGTGTCAGATCTGCCACCTTGACGTCTGATCTCCTTGTGCAAACTGCCATGTAAGTGAGTCCAATTGGTACATGGTATGACTAGCGAATGGGAGTGTCACACGCTGGAATCTGCTGAGATTTCAGGGGTCGATTAGAGAGAAATTGCGATACGTCCAACAGATTGCCAGCCGCGAATTTGCATATTTCGAGACCGCGATAACGAATTACAGGCGCTGCACATCGCCCCTCTGCAAACACTCGAACCACAATCGTCACCTGAGACGGTGCTACGCATCGAGAAAGGGTTATAGTATTGCTGCTCCGGTGTGTTAGGGCAAACAGAATCACAGTCTCGCCACTTGTTCTCAGCTGCACCAACGTATTATACTTCTGGGTTGAATAAATCCATCAAAGTCTATTCACCATTAGATAATTTCATCTTTCGTTATCCATGTTTAGAGCTAGCGTAGATAGTCTAATCAGACAAACCTCAGTCTTTTACAAAAAATCGCCACCCGGTGGAGTTACAACTATTTGTCACGTCTATTCGTGTGGCCAACGGATCGCGATTTACGATAGCGCTAGTGTAAATACGACGAAGCGCATAACATATTTCCCACACGAGCTGCTTTGGGATGGTCGATGTTATATCCTACAGCCGTGGACTTCGTCACCGATGTCCATCTTTTCTTATATCTCTAGAATTCTGTATTTGCATATACATCCTGCGAGCTGTGGACTGTGCCCGATGGAGAGTCCCTCATACCAATATTGATGGTTTTTTGTTTTATTCCATTCAAGTTAGGAGCAAGGGAAAATTCCTGTCTGTACCTATTTGAACATGCTCTATTCTTTCTTCTGATGATCCCTATGCGAAAAATTCAATGATGCCAGCAGAACTGTCCGTCCACTTAGAATACGGTTTTTCCATCCGGGCATTCCCATTTCAGCTCACGGTGCATTTCCATAACCCTCGCGTGTTGACTGAACTTACCGGCAACAAATCTAGCAGAACGCCTCTGAATTGCTCTCTGCCTTAAAGTCGACAAGGTGGGGATCCCAAACACTCCAGCATTATTCAAGAATAGGTCGCACAAGTATTCTGTAGGTGGTCTCCTACGGCATAAAATTCTCTCAATAAACTGAAGCAGACAGCTAGCCTCTGCTATAACTGACCTTACGTGTTTGTTCCATTCAATGTTGGTTCCCGGCGTTACGCCTAGATATTTATTCGGAGTGTCTGCGTCAAGCAGCAGACCACTAACACTGTATTCGAACATTAACGTACTTTTTTGATTCGTCTGCGATTTTGGAAGTGATTTCTAATGATTTGGGCTAATTTCGAATCCTCCGTGGACTTTCTTTACCAGGTGTTTACGTGGATGGCATGGCGAAAAAAAGGCCAGAGCTCAGAAGTTGATGTGAGCTGAAATGTGTGTTAATGATGTCACACTGGCACCAAAGTTCACCACAATTTCGTCCGACGCTGCTGTGGACGTGTCGCACAATGGGAAGGGCGTCACAACTCCTCTTACCCAAATGTCACCCATTTGTTTGACGCCCCTGCAATCATAGAGTTTTTTTTTAACAGATGGGACTGATAAAGGAAGGAACAGTAGCTACTCCATCCAGTCAGTTCAATGTGTAATTCACCCACCCCACCCATGCAGTAGATGGAAAACAGTCATCCAGTTTCTGCAGAACCATCTTCACCAACTCTTCCCAAGACGTCCGCACCAGTTGGTTGTCAAATTATACTGTTATTTAAATTACTGTGCAGAACCTATGAAAATGCAAGGGTAGCAAGGGCAGGCAAACGCAAGAAATGTATCACAATCGATGTGACAGCTCATGTAACAAAGCGGCTAACCGTAATTGTCTAGAGAAAGGAAAACTGAGAATCTTTAGACGATTATCAGTTTGCCTTTAGGAAGGGTAAAGGCACCAGAGAGACAGCTGTGAAAAGTTACGCTTGATAATTAAAGCAAAACTTACTGAACAATTAAAACACTTTCAAAGGATTAGTAATCCTAGAAGAGGACCTATACAGGGTACCATGTAGCAATGCCATTGAATAAACTTATAAGAAAAACTCAAAAAAGAGCCAAATGGTTTGTGAAATTATTGGTTTAAAAATAAGAAATAAAATAGATTAGAGGAACATTTGACGCGCCATTGTACGATGTTCGAAATCTGTTACAGCAGATGAGATGCTCGTACGTTAGTGATGTATGAGACCACCGAGTGAAATTACACCAGAAAAAATCCTCTAGTAAAAGTTCTAAGTTGAAGGTTGAACCTCATTTGCTGAACATGATTTCGAGCATCATTCAAAGGCGTGTCAAATGTTTCTCTAATTTATTTTTTTTTTACTTTAAGACTACTCATTTCACAAAATATTTTACCTTTCTTCAAAATTTTCTTTTATTTTAAAGTTTTGTCCAGAAAGCATGAATTATAATCGATCTATATTACGTTATTATTACTATTATTGTTATTACTGTAACTGTAATTATTATTATTATTATTATTATTATTATTATAAAGCGTATATAGATAAAGAGAAAGCAGAGATGTTTTAGTTTACGCAGCAACTGTCCGTGAAATATTTCAAATTTCTCTCCAGTTTTCTATAATTTCCCTCATTACTTTCAAATATTTGAATCTTTTTCGTAAAGCTAGAACTCACGCTGATCAATTTGAGTTTCTGTTTGTACAGATCCCACTTTTCCTTTGGTTGTAAGAGTTTGGACAAAAGTCCATTGTGTAAGCTCTAGGGTGTCTCGTCTTCGCCCCGCTTAAATATTTGGGCCAAACAAGATAAGTGTTTCACAGAAAGATAGTAATATACAATATGTTCAAGTACCAAGACGGAACAATAAAGAATGGAAGACTAGGAAAGAAATGCTGAAATTAAAAGATGAGTAAGACAGGGATGCATTTTTTCTCGTCTACTATTCGACTTCTGCATTGAAGACGCAACGAAGAAAGTAAGAGGAAGATTCAGAAGCGGCATCAAAATACTTGGTTGAATGAATATCAATGATAAAATTTGCTGATGACATTACTGTCCTCAGTGGACAAGATGACGAATTGCAGGGCTTACATAAAGGAACGAACTTTCTATTGAACGTACGTTATGGATTGAGAGTAAACTAAAGAAACATGGAAGTAATGAGGAACAAAAGAAACCGACGACCACTCGGCAGAGGAAGAGAAGAAATTCTGTTACCACAAACACAATGTAACGCAGGAGGGACGAAGCTAGGTGGATATAAGAAGTAGACAGGCAAAAGAAAAAATCGCATTCCTAGTCGTCGCAAGACTATCACGATCAAACGGACTCGTAGATTTAAAAGGAACATTTTGAGAATGTACATCTGGAGCACAGCATTGTGCAGGAGTGAACCACAGCAAAACCGCAAAGAACAGAATCGAAGTGTTTGGTACGTGGTTTACAGAAGGTTGCTGAAAATTAAGTGGACCAATAAATATACGTGGTTTTCTGCAGAGTACGCAGGGAAAAGAGAATGCGTCAAACACTTACTAAAAAAGGAGGAAAGGTGATGGGACATGTGTTAATGCACTAGAGACATCTTCCACGTCCATACAGCAAAAAATTGTAAAGGAAAGCAGAGACGGCTAGGTATTGAACAAACCAATGAGACCGTTGGCTGTCGACATGTTTGTTGAAGGATCTATTGAAAAGACTGAGTGTCAACCTGGCCTTCCTAAGCTCTCATTGTTTCGAGTGTCTCTTCTGTGCTCGTGAATGATGCGGTATAGTACGGTCAACAAATGATAATTCAGGAACCCATATTCAAGGAAAAACAGCAGAGAAACCTTAAAAATAAATCTACTGAACCGTGGAATTACGATTTTCCGAGATCGATGTATTTAGGTCATCTCATTAACTGGACATTTCGGTTACCATAATCAAAAGGGATTAGAAGAATAGGCGGCCGGTGTGGCCGAGCGGTTCTAGGCGCTTCAGTCTGGAATCGCGCGACCGCTACCGTCGCAGGTTCGAATCCTGCCTCGGGCATGGATGTGTGTGATGTCCTTAGGTTAGTTAGGTTTAAGTAGTTCTAAGATCTATGGGACTGATGACCTCAGAAGTTAAGTCCCATAGTGCTCAGAGCCATTTGAACCATTAGGTGAACAACATTATCTTATAAATGTTGTCATAATAGTTTCAGAGGATGGGAGCAAGAGTTGTACTGTGGGGAGTGGGGACGAGGGAAAAGGGGAGAGGCGCAGAAATGAAGGTCGGGGTACGATAACAAATCCGCTGCATCATGAGGAAACATTATGTGACAGTAGGGACGGTGGGTGGTGGTTACAACTGAAACAACCGTTTTCGATTATACCAATTTATTTTCGTCTCCAGTTTTAACTTCACTGTTAAAACAGCTCAAAACAAGCGATTTCTGAAGTAACCGATTTTCGGTTTCTTTATAGATACTATTTCCAGCAATAAAAATAGACTTCGAACAAAGACTGACAAATTATAATGAAGGTCAAGGATAGGAGATCTAGATTGATTTGAGTCTGAAGCTATTTCAGAAATCGATGCAATTACTCCCAGTAAAATTGCCGAAGACGAAGGAGATGCGGGGTGACGATGGCAGGAGCAAAAGGTCACAAGTTGATGGCTTTCCTTCACTGTCACTTTAGGATGGTATCAATTTTTCACCCGGAAGCAACCACATGTCAGTCAAATTATAGGTATACGGATCAAATTTACCTTCTCACGGATCAAATTTACCTTCTCTTGCAAGGGACATTATGGATGTGTTCTCCTCACAAGGTGTCGCAATTCTTTTGTGCCTCTTCCCGTTTTTAATATTTTAGAGTAATTGGAGCACTGAATTTCATTGCACTTTGTATAACATTTCCAACATAGTCATGGTGCCATTATGCAATACAGTCGATGCCCGAGGACAGTAGTGAGAAAATATGGTACAGACCAGGTGGCGGCCGGGCTTGCACACTGCACGTACATGTGTGCCCTCTGATAGGTCACGCTACAAGGTACATTACTGTATCACCATTGCTGTACCAGTTCTTATGTCATGTGCTGGTTGCAGTTTTTAAGTGGTGGCATTGTCACTAAAATAGCACTGGTGGCTTTTCCCATTTTCTAAATACTGTATTTCAAAGAAAAGGAAATTTCACAATTGAACATTACTCGTTCGTAATAAATATTTAATTTATTAGGTCTACAACTTTACTTCCGCCGTTTTTGCAATAGATGGCAGTAGCGGCAAGTGGGTTTCGGGGGGTTGGTCATAGGTGTAATACAATAAGCTTAGGCATCTGTAAACATAATGCCATAAAAATATTAGTCGATTTGTGATTGCATCATAAGGTTATTCTCAATTAAGTACGTCAACTTACGTAACCATTTCTCGCCATTTGCGGAAAGTTATAATTTCCGGCTTTAACATGAAGAAATCTGCAGCTGTGGCTCTTAAAATGCTGGGTAAGACCAATGGTGAGGGAACTATTAGTGGAAGAACGTGCAGAGAATGTTTTCAACGCCTTAAGAACTGTGATTTTTATGTCGAAAACCGTCTTGGCGGTGGAATACAGAACGTTTTCGTAGCTACTGAAACAGACGAAGACACTCACAGGACATCATTATCGAAAGCAATTAATGCATTCCAGCCCAGCACTGAAACACAAACGGCCACAATACAGCGACAGACACGTAACGGTAATTTTGCAGCAGGTCAGTGCTCGACCCCATGTCGCAAAACCCGTCAAAATATACAAGGAAACGTTGAAATGAGAAGTCCTATCCCTCCCGCCGTATTCTCCGTACGTTGCTCTCTCTGACTACAACCTTTTTCGATCAGTGGCACACAGTCTGGCTCACCAGCCCTTCTGACCATATGAACAAGTCCCCACAAAAGACGCCCAGTTCTTCCGCCACGGCATCCGTATGCTATCCGAAAGATGGGAGAATGTAGTGGCCAGCGATGGGCAATACCATGAATCATAATTTTTTTGTAAGTTCTTCACAATAAAGCCCCGAACGTCGAGATAAAACGGCGGAAGCAAAGTTGTAGACCTAGTAGACGCCACAAATTTTAGCACTACTGCTATTGCAAATTGTTTTGCCGCTTTTCTTTCTACGTTATTAGTAAAAAATCGAAAATACCTGTTATGACTGTAACCAAAATGGCTCTGAGCACTAAGGGACTTAAGTGCTGTGGTCATCAGTCCCCTGGAACTCAGAACTACTTAAACCTAACTAACTTAAGGACATCACACACATCCATGCCCGAGACAGGATTCGAACCTGGTACCGTAGCGGTCACGCGGATCCAGATTGTAGCGCCTAGAACCGCACGGCCACTCCGGCCGGCTGTAACCAAATAAATACCGAAAAATGTCGGTTATTCAGAACTAAAATACCGGTATCAGTTTTAACCGATCGATTTTTCCTATCCCTACGTGATGCTGCCACAAATGACCGTTGTCATAGTCTGTCAGCTGCGTTGCTATTTATCAAAAGCGTGCTTGTTCATTAGACTCCAAAATATAGGGAAACTAATTATGGACGGAAATGACGTTCCCTCCAAAGAATACTAAACTAAACTCCATGGGAAGAGGCTCTGAAGGCCCAACGGTACCGACCGACCGCTGTGTCATACTCAGCCGGCTGGCGTTACTGGATGTGTATATGGAGGGCTTTGTTGTCAGCACACAGCCGTTGCGGCCGTCGTCACTTTTCGTGACCGGATCCGCTACTATCTAGTCAGGTAGGTCCTCAATTGGCCTGACAGGGGCTGAGTGCAACAGCGCTCGGCAGACGGAACGGTCACCCATCCATGTGTTTGCCAAGCCCTTACAGCGCTTAACATCGGTTCAAAGAATACTGCAAAGCATTTAATTTCAGTACTATCTATGTTGTTGTTGCTGCTGCTGCTGCTATTATTATTGTTACTGATAATTATTTAAACTGTCAACATCGTGATCATTAACGTCCGTACAAATACCATAAGAGATAAATGAAGTTAAGTACAGGTGAAGGGCTTATTTCAATAGTGGTACAAGTCCATTTTTGTTCATATTGAGATACAGAGTCCTAAAGTTAAATGTGCGCTGAAAAATCTGCAGTTGAGATACCAGAAATATTCAAGCATATGGCTTCTTGCTAGAGATGAACCTTTCTTTCTGTTTGTTTGGCTCATTAATTTCAGAAGCATTATAGACAGAAAAGTGGAGGTAATGGACTTGTACCGCTATTGAAATAAGCCCTTCAGATAATGCTGAGATACCAAAAGTTAATTAGGATATCATTTGTTCTCCATCTCATTTTTTCTCACATTAGCACACACATCCACTCTTGACGGTGCAAAACTGAAAATTATTAATACAGACTGTCTTAAGACGCACTTTTAAAAAGCGATTACAGACCGGAGAGTTATAGAACAGAGTCAAGAAATGATGACTGGCTTATCATTTACACAATAACTCGGTTAGCTACACTAAACACACTAAAATCTCCTGGCAAAAAGCTGATGTAGAAGATCAGACGACAAACAAGGTCTAAAATGCGCTATGTGGGCACCAAGCGCATTTCGTTTTATACAACGAAGACATCGTCAGCAGTCTGAGTATTACACATCTTTTACCATTTTTATGGAGAACTAAATATAGTACTTAATTAAACTATTGAATACATATTCTTTGACTTGCTGCGTTTTCCTAATCTACTTCACGTTTCCATCAGGGTATGTCTCCTGGATGACACTGCATCTAAATTTGTGTTTGAAACTTTATCTCCCAAACGTTGTTTTGTTACATACATTTAAACACTGCAAGTAGTAGTTACCCAGCGACGACCAGGGCAAACGAAATTTGCGATACTAGTGTCGGCTTTGACCAGTACGTAATGTTAATGGGTCCTATGATGTCACTTCTCGGTGCGTATTTTGAATTGCATTTCTTCATAGCGCTATTTGTTGCCATATTATCGTTAGTTCACATAGAAATTATTTTGCTAATTTCTGCTGTGCGTGAGAATACTATCTCTTCTGCATCGATGGGAATTCTCCCATTTCGTCATTTAATAGTCCTTTTAATTTCGGTATCTGGAGGAAAATGTTTACCATAGCACTGCGCCAGATTTCGAAAATATTTTTAAGGAGAGAGGGAGTATTGAAAATGAAATTTCTCGCGTGCGTTTCACTGTGCTAAAATTGGCTGAGGAGCTTAGAGATCCTACCATTACTATTTTCTGTTTTGTTCTGTAATGTTTGGGATTTTTTGTTCAAACAGCGTCATAATCAGTATTGATTTGTTATGTGGGGCGCCATGTGTTAGTACATAACTATCATTGGTATGTAGCTAAACATTCAATAATTGCAATACTGATTTGCATAGTAGTCGTTGAGTATAACGGGTTTGATCTATCCTGTTTAAATACATTTGTGTTCTTTTCGTTAGACACCTAACCCGCTAAGATAAGTTACCCGAGTCAACAGCCTTTGACTAGTTATATAATGGTAATGGCTTCTGCGACGTAATTTCTTGGTACTATTTTTTATTGCATTTCTTTGTAGCACTGTTTGTTGCCATATTTTCTTTGGCTATACCAGAAATTATATCTAATCTTTGCTGCGTATGACAATCGAAATATTCTGTATTCTGTTTCTGTGGGAATAGTAATATTTAGTCTTTTTATCAGTCTTTTTTATTTACCATAAATGTATTGTTTTAATTTGTACTTCTTATCGTGGTCCCCACTAGAGTTGTTGTGCTTCTTCTGCGATACTCGCTTCGTTTTAATTCCGCGTGAAAGTGTAATTAAAGTGTCTGCAGTTTTTGCCTAAGGTGTAAGTGTTAGTAACGGCGCGATCAGACGGCCAAACGTGAGTCAGATGGAGATAGCCAATAAGAATGCTGCTCTTCATTTCTTTCGTGTACATGAAGTCAGCTTCTGCCGATACCATAAGTGCGCTTTTACCAACGAGAATGTCGTATAAAATTTCGCATGTATCGCAAATGAAGTTAGTTGACGTTTTGTTCTCTATTAAGAATTTATAATATATATTGTGTGTAATTAGCACTGTGCAGTTAGGTTTCATATTAGCGATTTTTTTTAGTTATATATTCCACGATTTATTCGGATGTCGAGATTGTGTTATGTAGCAAATGATAATCGCTGAATATAATTTTTTTGGACGAAAGATGGTATCTAATACTTTCGTTTCGAGATGGAAGGTTTCAAGACTACGTACGCTAATTTAGTGAGTGTGGTCTTTAAGGTTGGTTAATTTATTTACGTATTTTTCGGTGTGTTCCTTATTTGTGGATATATTTTGAGATTTCTCGCGATTGTTCGTAACCCATAAGTATTCGATTTAATTTTCGATGTGGAATAGTGGAGTGGCATTTCAATCGGTGACAGCTTGAAACAAAAAGAACTTGTATTCTGCGGAAATCGTACTTGTTCCGAGAAAGAACCGTGCAGATGGACTCCAAAGATGCTGCAAGAAGAGTGTCTTACATGTGTCGTTTGAGCAATTAACAAAGGAGTTGGTTTGGTGTCAGTAGACTCCCTTTGCGAGACATTTTGAAGATGGCATGTCTGTGGGTCACCAAATGTTCTCATATTTTTATCTTACCAGTATAAAATATGTTGAGACACTCGTGGAAGGGCTGCTGTCGAGAAGTTTGCGTTTTCGATTGTGTCCGAAGTGGCAATATCTTGGGTGGCATAGGGAAAGTAGTTGAGGTCGATGGGTTAAATTTTGCAAGCGCAAGTTTAATACGGGGAGCGTGTAGTTGGCAGGTACGTTTTTGGTGGTGTAGAGAGCGGGACCAATAAGTGTCTTCTGGTGTGATACGTTGTACTTCTCAGAGTTCTGAAAAAAAAGTTCTTCCTGGAAGTACTGTTATGTCGGCATGCTGATGTTCGTACAATTTCCTTCAAAGATAAAGATTTTGTTCATGTACCTGCAAATCATAGTCGACATTTCGAGGGCACATTGTCCGCCATGTAACGGCCATTTCGGAGCCCCCATAAATGCAAGGACACTTTTGTTTCCTATTTCTTGAATGAATGTAGAGAAGAAGGTGGAGTCATGACAAAGACTTGTTTTTCAGTATTCTTGAAGCTGTCAAAAGGAGTTGTGTCGTTTTCTCATTTTCCTTTTATGTTATTGTTAGTTCACTTAGGAACAGACACGTTTCTCATTACATTTCAGGAAGTGACAAAGAATTATCAAGGTTTAATACGGTTCTGTTCTTTGTTCCATGTACTCTTTCCTCATTTTTTACTTGATTTACAGAACTGTTATGTCTAGAACTGCTCGCTTTTGTGTAATGTTTTTACTTCGAAGATATTCACTTACTATCTGTGGAAGGGGATACGGAATCACCTATCCCCGCAATGTTAATATATGCCTACTATAGGGAACATTTTCTCACAAACTACTGGAGACAGAGAGGTAAAAATTTTACTGTATGTGCATTCATATGTTACAACAATACTGAAACAACAGTTTATTGTCAAAGTATTTTCTTACAGAGATATTGTACATTTATTTTTAAGTAAATTTTTTCCATCGCTTTTTACTAGACTATCACCCCTAAGTCTTTTGTAAATCAAGTAATTAAAAAATCGTTGTTTCAGTATGTAATAGGGACCTATGTCACTACGTCATAAAAATTTCAGACTTCTAGGTTGACCAGTACCTGAGATAATGTTCCTAGATGAAGTAAAAAGTAAACTTACGGGAAACGGAGAAAGAAGATTAAAACATTCCTGATCCGTAGCTAATACCCCCTTCACAGTCTTCATAATCATCTTCAAGTCTTCTTTTGGCACCCCTCTGCACCTGTCTTGCTTTTTTCACTAATGTCTTGATTATATTATCAGCATGCCTTAGTCTGTGCTGATCTAAAAAGAACATAGCACGTACCGTACGGGAACCAACACACATACCCAACTTTTGAAGGACCTGGCATTTAGTTATATTTCCAAGATTGAAGGTTGCCACAGCATCATACACACCAAAATGTAGTGTATTAATTCCGACAAACACTGTTTTTGGGAGACGATGCCATATCACACTATTCAAGCACTCGTTGGGGTTCTGCGTTTTTCCGTGAAGACATTTCATCAGAAGACTTCTGTCAGCCAGATCTCTGAAAATGGGCTTTATTTCTGCCATGATGGCTGATGGTAGACTGTGGTGGTGAATGTATTTCTCTCCTATTGTTAGTCCCCTATTGTATTTACACCAGCTGTTTTCACCTTTGGGGCACAAACCATGTTGTGGATGCTCATCCGTGGATGCGGTGTGGAAATATAAAGCCCATATAGCTCTCCTCATTTCTTCAAGATTGCCTGTATTTTGCCTGATTGCAAGGCCATAGCAGTTCTGAATGTGGTCTATTATGGAATCAGTCAATCTTCCTCTGCCATCCAAGGTTTTCCCATTATCTAGTTTTTTCCCTTTCATAACTGATTTTAACCTTCTCAGCCTGGCACCCATTCTCTTCTGCACATGTCCTATACATTCAAGTTTGCTTATATTTACACTGTTCCCATATGGTTTGCTTTCCAAAACTTCTTTGAATGCTTTAGAGTCACCATCTCCCAGATATTTGACATAGCGAACATTATACCACTGTGAAGAGCGATGAAAAATTTTCTTCACCCCAGCAACCTCCATGCCACCACTACTACCATAATAATTAGCAATACAGTCATCACTGTGTTCATTTTTCAGCCTGCCTGTGCACCTACAGTATTTAGACATTATTGCAACATCAATAACCTTGCCAGTATCAACACTAGTTGCTGTTACAACACCATTGTTGGAGGTGTGGCCCCTTTTCTGCCACGTGCCATCAAACGCCACTGTGAGGTCACGACTGCCGTCATTTTCTTCCACTGCTTCTTCCACAGCAACCTGCATTGACTTCTGTGCTACATCTTCAACTGCAGATCCTAGTACATAATTGTAAGCTTCAAACTTTGAAGGTGCACTTGGAAGATTTAGAACACCACATAGCATTTCACCAGCTGCTTTGCCCTTACCAATTGCTCGCAATCCATAAACTAACCTAATATTTACACTATAAAGTTCAGTTTTCTTGTATCCATTATCTACAGTTACTGAAACCGAACTTGGAAACTTACAGCTGTATTTACAAACACTGCATATTAAATTAAACTGGGCAGCCAGACCAACATGGGATTCTACTTTCAGAGAAACGTTTCCATGACATTTTTTGCAGCACAAACTGTTTTCAAGAGCTTCACACAATATATTCGTATCAATGAGTTCAAAAACTTCATTCCCTCTATCAAGTAAATTATATTTCTCTTCCAAATCTCTTAGTTTTTTATGAGAAGCACTGTTTTCATTTGGTGTAAGTTCGTTCGGCAAATCAGTAATAAGTGGATTCACATTTTCCAACAGTGATGATGATGAACTGCTTTGCTTTGCTAATGAATCATTATTTCTTTTCTTTTGCCAGTTCACACGCTTTTCAAATACTTTTGCTTTAGCTCTAGGCATTTTCACTGCGAAAAATGAAGCACTAAATACGAAATAACTCAACAACAACTACTTTCTTATATCACACTGTTTACAAAACAGTCCCGCCACAAAGTCAAAGAGTAACTTGAGGAAACCAGAGAGAAACATTTTCGGGCAACTAGTGTATAAATAGTCGCTGGAAACCGGGATATTTGAATTCATGTCACTTTAAAGGTACTGCCAAAAAGTTCATGGTCAGCCACGAGAGACGTGTATAACTAAAGCGCAATACCCGATCTCACAAATATATAAAAATAAAATAGTTATAATTGTAGTAGAGCTATGTATGATACGTCATTTTAAAGAGGAAACATGGCAGAATATAATACGCCAATAAAAAAAATTCGATTTTTTAACCCAAAATCCGATTCCGTATCCCCAGCAGAAACTCAACGGCGCAGCTTCAAATTTTGCGAGTATACGAGCAGCAGTCATACTTACACTCTTCTTTTTCAAATATAATTCGCTCATCCCCAAGAAAATGTCACCATTTTCGCGTATCTACATCTACATCTATACTCCGCGAGCCACCTTACGGTGTGTGGCGAAGGGTACTTATTGTACCACTATCTGATCCCCCCTTCCCTGTTCCATTCACGAATTGTGCGTGGGAAGAACGACTGCTTGTAAGTCTCCGTATTTGCTCTAATTTCTCGGATCTTTTCGTTGTGATCATTACGCGAGATATATGTGGGCGGTAGTAATATGTTGCCCATCTCTTCCCGGAATGTGCTCTCTCGTAATTTCGATAATAAACCTCTCCGTATTGCGTAACGTCTTTCTTGAAGTGTCCGCCACTGGAGCTTGTTCAACATCTCCGTAACGCTCTCGCGCTGACTAAATGTCCCCATGACGAATCGCGCTGCTTTTCGCTGGATCATGTCTATCTCTTCTATTAATCCAACCTGGTAAGGGTCCCATACTGATGAGCAATACTCAAGAATCGGACGAACAAGAGTTTTGTAAGCTACTTCTTTCGTCGATGAGTCACATTTTCTTAGAATTCTTCCTATGAATCTCAACCTGGCGCCTGCTTTTCCCACTATTTGTTTTATGTGATCATTCCACTTCAGATCGTTCCGGATAGTAACTCCTAAGTATTTTACGGTCGTTACCGCTTCCAATGATTTACCACCTATGGCATAATCGTACTGGAATGGATTTCTGCCCCTATGTATGCGCATTATATTACATTTATCTACGTTTAGGGAAAGCTGCCAGCTGTCGCACCATGCATTAATCCTCTGCAGGTCCTCCTGGAGTACGTACGAGTCTTCTGATGTTGCTACTTTCTTGTAGACAACCGTGTCATCTGCAAATAGATAAATGTAATATAATGCGCATACATAGGGGCAGAAATCCATTCCAGTACGATTATGCCATAGGTGGTAAATCATTGGAAGCGGTAACGACCGTAAAATACTTAGGAGTTACTATCCGGAGCGATCTGAAGTGGAGCTACCGATGTTGTCAACTAAGTCATTTATGTATATTGTAAACAATAAAGGTCCTATCACGCTTCCCTGCGGTACTCCCGAAATTACCTCTACATCTGCAGATTTTGAACCGTTAAGAATGACATGTTGTGTTCTTTCTTCTAGGAAATCCTGAATCCAATCACAAACCTGGTCCGATATTCCATAAGCTCGTATTTTTTTCACTAAACGTAAGTGCGGAACCGTATCAAATGCCTTCCTGAAGTCCAGGAATACGGCATCAATCTGCTCGCCAGTGTCTACGGCACTGTGAATTTCTTGGGCAAATAGGGCGAGCTGAGTTTCACATGATCTCTGTTTGCGGAATCCATGTTGGTTATGATGAAGGAGATTTGTATTATCTAAGAACGTCATAATACGAGAACACAAAACATGTTCCATTATTCTACAACAGATTGACGTAAGCGAAATAGGCCTATAATTATTCGCATCTGATTTATGACCCTTCTTGAAAATGGGAACGACCTGCGCTTTCTTCCAGTCGCTAGGTACTTTACGTTCTTCCAGCGATCTGCGATAAATTGCTGATAGAAAGGGGGCAAGTTCTTTAGCATAATCACTGTAGAATCTTAAGGGTATCTCGTCTGGTCCGGATGCTTTTCCGCTACTAAGTGATAGCAGTTGTTTTTCAATTCCGATATCGTTTATTTCAATATTTTCCATTTTGGCGTCCGTGCGACGGCTGAAGTCAGGGACCGTGTTACGATTTTCCGCAGTGAAACAGTTTCGGAACACTGAATTCAGTATTTCTGCCTTTCTTCGGTCGTCCTCTGTTTCGGTTCCATCGTGGTCAACGAGTGACTGAATAGGGGATTTAGATCCGCTTACCGATTTTACATATGACCAAAACTTTTTAGGGTTCTTGTTTAGATTGTTTGCCAATGTTTTATGTTCGAATTCGTTGAATGCTTCTCTCATTGCTCTCTTTACGCTCTTTTTCGCTTCGTTCAGCTTTTCCTTATCAGCTATGATTCGACTACTCTTAAACCTATGATGAAGCTTTCTTTGTTTCCGTAGTACCTTTCGTACATGATTGTTATACCACGGTGGATCTTTCCCCTCGCTTTGGACCTTAGTCGGTACGAACTTATCTAAGGCGTACTGGACGATGTTTCTGAATTTTTTCCATTTTTGTTCCACATCCTCTTCCTCAGAAATGAACGTTTGATGGTGGTCACTCAGATATTCTACGATTTGTGCCCTATCACTCTTGTTAAGCAAATATATTTTCCTTCCTTTCTTGGCATTTCTTATTACACTTGTAGTCATTGATGCAACCACTGACTTATGATCACTGATACCCTCTTCTACATTCACGGAGTCGAAAAGTTCCGGTCTATTTGTTGCTATGAGGTCTAAAACGTTAGCTTCACGAGTTGGTTCTCTAACTATCTGCTCGAAGTAATTCTCGGACAAGGTAGTCAGGATAATGTCACAAGAGTCTCTGTCCCTGGCTCCAGTTCTGATTGTGTGACTATCCCATTCTATACCTGGTAGATTGAAGTCTCCCCCTATTACAATAGTATGATCACGAAACTTCTTCACGACGTTCTGCAGGTTCTCTCTGAGGCGCTCAACTACTACGGTTGCTGATGCAGGTGGTCTATAGAAGCATCCGACTATCATATCTGACCCACCTTTGATACTTAACTTAACCCAGATTATTTCACATTCGCATTCGCTAATAACTTCACTGGATATTATTGAATTCTTTACTGCTATAAATACTCCTCCACCATTGGCGTTTATCCTATCCTTGCGGTATATATTCCATTCTGTGTCTAGGATTTCGTTACTGTTCACTTCCGGTTTTAACCAACTTTCCGTTCCTAATACTATATGCGCACTATTTCCTTCAATAAGAGATACTAATTCAGGAACCTTGCCCTGGATACTCCTGCAGTTTACCAATATTACGTTAACTTTTCCTGTTTTTGGTCTCTGAGGACGGACGTTCTTTATCAACGATGATAATGTCCTCTCTGGTAAGCCGTCAGGTATTTTATCGTTTCGCCCAAGGCGGGGTCCCTCTAACCTAAAAAACCCCCGTGTGCACGCCACACGTACTCTGCTACCCTAGTAGCTGCTTCCGGTGTGTAGTGCACGCCTGACCTGTCTAGGGGGGCCCTACAGTTCTCCACCCAATAACGGAGGTCGATGAATTTGCAACCATTATAGTCGCAGAGTCGTCTGAGCCTCTGGTTTAGACCCTCCACACGGCTCCAAACCAGAGGACCGCGATCGACTCTGGGCACTATGCTGCAGATGTTAAGCTCAGCTTGCACTCCGCGTGCGATGCTGGTTGTCTTCACCAAATCAGCCAGCCGCCGGAAGGAACCAAGGATGGCCTCAGAACCCAAGCGTCAGGCGTCATTCGTTCCGACATGTGCTACTATCTGCAGCCGGTCACACCCAGTGCGTTCAATAGCTGCCGGAAGGGCCTCCTCCACATTACGGATGAGACCCCCCGGCAAGCACACCGAGTGCACACTGGCATTCTTCCCCGACCCACCCGCTATTTTCCTGAGGGGCTCCATAACCCGCCTAACGTTGGAGCTCCCTATAACTAATAGGCCCGCCCTCTGTGACTGTCGGGGCCTTGCCGGAGAATCGGCCACTGGCCCAACAGGCGAGGCATCCTGTGGTGGCTCGGAAACGATGTCATCACCACTAGGAAGCACCCTGTACCTGTTGGAAAAGGGTAAGGCAGCTGCCACGCGGCCAGATCCCACCTTCGCCTTTCGGCCAGGCACACGCGAGCCCACCACTGTCCGCCATTCACCCTGGGGTGATGGCTGACCGGTAAGATGCTCACTGCCGGAAGACGCAGCGACATCAGGGGTTCCATGTGATTCCAAGGCCACCGAAGTAGGCATAGGTCTCACCACAGTTGCCCCAACGCCACTACGAGCCGACGCCTGCGCCTCGAGCTCGATGAGCCTGACAGACAAAGCCTCCACCTGCCCCCGAAGAGTGGCCAATTCTCCTTGCGTCCGCTCACAACAACCACAGTCCCTACACATGACTATGTTTACCCTACTCTATATGGTGACAAATTCCCAAGATAATCTTCTGATGAGCTACTCTGATAATCAAGAAACACTCACTGAAATACGAGACGCGAAAACTACGCTAGGTTTTCCCAGAAAAACTATTTAAAAGCTAAGCGCAGCAAATAAGTACAAACAGTACTCGCTGCTGCTGGTGCTCTCGCTCTGGCTGTCACAAGACAACTGCTGATTCAAGTGACTAGTGGCTAACGGCCGCGAAACAAACAAAAGACGGTTTTAGGGCGCTTTCTGTTCTAAACGATCAAGAAAACACTAAGAAATCTAACACGAAAACTACGTAAAGTTTTATCAAGAACTGTTAGTTACTATGCAGAGCAGATAAACACAAATAGAATCCCTTCCTTAGTGGAAGGTCGTAAACCAAATGCAAAATAAACGCTTTATACAAACAGTACTCGCTGCTGCTGGTGCTCTCGCTCTGGCTGTCACAAGACATGTAGTTAGGCAGGATCCTAATAGCATAGCGTAAATTGTTGGGAGTCAAATGAGCAGCAAACACGTTCATGTCAATGTGCACTCACACTGAGGTGAAATAAGTCATTGAATACAAATGTGCACTCACGCTGAGGTGAAATAAGTCATAGGATAGCGATATGCACAAACGCAGATGGCGGCAATATCGCGCACACAAGGTATAAACGGGCAGTGGGGTTTCCAACGTGATTCACTCCGTCTCGCCTTACTTATACGCCTCCCGTCCTCCACACGGAACCTCTACGACCTGATTCCTTTCCCCTATCTGCTCCTTTTCCTTGAACATATCCGGATACTCTACACCTCCCGCCGACTTGGTCCCCCTCATCCCCTGGTTGCTTCTCTCCTCTCTAACCCCCTCCCTCTGCCCCGCCTTCACCGTTGTGTCCCCCCTACCCTCCATCTCTGCACCCTTCATCTCCTTTCCCAAGGTGGCTTCCATCAACTCCCCCTCCCGGATGATGCCCTCTCTCCCTCCATTTATCCCTCCTATCACCTCTGATCCTCATCTCCCCCTCCTTTCCTCTGTCCTTTCCCCAGGCTTCCTCTTCCTCCCCTTCCATCCTGTTTTCTCCCTGCCTAACCTCTCTCTGCCTCCCTTCTCCCTCCTCCTGAGTCCTTTTGCATTCCCCTCCTCTGCCCTTCCCCTCTCCCTGTCGCGTCTGCCCACCCCCTCCCCCTCTTATGGGTCCTCGTCCTCCATCAGCTCCTTCCACCCTGCCCCCCCCACTTCGCTTTTTCCTCTCCTTCCCCCCTTTTTCCTTCGCATCATCTGTCCACGTTCCCCCTTGGCTGTGGTATGTCGTATTTGTGCCAACTTTTTAGTGCAGTGTTCAAGTGAGTGTTCAGTGTTGTGTGTTCTTTCCAAAGTGTTGTGAACAGAAATCATGCTGTCGCTGGGTGTGAATTTAATATCTCTTGCGAACAGAAACCAGACTGCCGCTGTGTTTTTTAAATGTCTGTCTATTATTTTTCTGCTTCCTGTGTATTTTATTAGCATCATCAACCCTTTGTTTTATGTTTTAAGTTCCACAATTTTCCGCCATTTTACCATTTAAGTCACCGATTTTATCGCCAGTTTTTATTAATTATTATCTTCATCTTTTTAAAACAAATTCTGTAGGTTGAAGAGCGGCGTACTAAGCTGCTGCCAGCCCGCCCCCTTTGAGGGGAATCGAAACTCAATAAAGAAAAAAAAAAAAACCTTTGTGGTTAAGGCCACATGACGGAAATTAACAGGCGTCAAACAGGGAATGGTGGTTAGAGCTGGACGCATGGAATATTCGATTTCGGAAATCGTTAGAGAATTCAATATTCCGAGATCCAGTGACAAGAGTTTGCCGAGAATACCACATTTCCGGTAATACCTTTCGTCAAGGACAATGCAGTGGTCGGCGGCCTTCACTTAACCACGGAGAGCAGCAGCGTTTGCATAGAGTTGTCAGTGCTTAACAGACAAGCAACACTGTGTGATATAACTGCAGAAATCAGTGATGTGCGTACATCGATTGTATCCCTTAGAACAGTGAAGGGAACCTTGGTGTTAATAGGCTGTGACAGCAGACAATCGACGGGAATGCCTTAGTTAACAGCACGACATCGCTTGCAGCGCCTCTCCTGGGCTAGTGCCCTTATCGGTTGGACCCCAGACCACTGGAAAACTGTGACCTTATCAGATGAATTCCGATTTCAGTTGGTAAGAGCTGAGGGTATGGTTCGAGTGTGGCGCAGACCCCACGAAGCCATGGACCCGAGTTGTAAAACAAGCCACGATGAAAGCTGGTGCTGGCTGTATAATGGTGTGGGCTATGTTTACTTGGAATGGACTGCGTCCTCTGGACCATCTGAACCAATCGTAGACAAAATTATTATTTTCAGCCACTTATAAACCATTTGCAGCCATTTAACGACTGAATCTATATAGACGACAATGCGGCATGTCACCAGGTCACAATTGTTCGCGATTGATTTGAAGACCATTTTGGACAACTCGAGCGAATAGGTCGCCCGACATGAATCCCATCGAACATTTATCAGACATAATCGAGAGGCCAGACCGTGAACAAAATCCTGCACCAGCAACGCTTTTGCAGTTATGGACGGCTGTAGAGGCAGCATGGCTCACTGTTACTACAGGGGACTTCCAACGACCTGTGAAGTCCATTCCATGTCTAGTTGCTGCAGTACGCCGGTTGAAAGGAAGTCTGATACGCTACTAGGAGGCGTCCAATACCATTCGTCACCTCAGTGTACGGTGTTGGATATTACTTTATCGCGGAAAGCACGACGCCAACGCAGCTTTGTTTATAAAGCAAAATGAATGAGACACTAATACACAATGTCATTGGCTATCTGTATCTGAAGGATGGTCAACCGTTTACTTACAGTGTCGGTGGTTTTCGCTTGATGTGTAGATGTTCGTAACAGCACGATGATCCACAGAAGCCGGCCGGAGTGGCCGAGCGGTTCTAGGCGCTACAGTCTGGAACCGCGCGACCGCTACAGTCGCAGGTTCAAATCCTGCCTCGGGCATGGATGTGTGTGATGTCCTAAGGTTAGTTAGGTTTAAGTAGTTCTACGTTCTAGGGGACTGATGACCTCAGAAGTTAAGTCCCATAGTGCTCAGAGCCATTTGAACCATTTGAACAGTTTTGATCCACAGAAAGTCAATCATCGCGTCGTTACCAACGTCTACACATCACACTTAAACCACCGACATTGTAAGTATAATTTTACCCCCTTAAATATTTTAATTTCTTTTTGTGATAACCGTTTCAATTTACTATTTCTACGTATATTCGCAGCTGCTTATCGCAGTATTCACTTGAATTATACAACTAAAACGTATTTTTTGACACTGACGTGGATTCCTTTACGACATATATTTTATTTTTATATCGAGCTGTGTACCGCGGTCTCCCCTAAAACGGTAGAAATGTATTTACGATAGTCAATTTCTTTTCTTTCCAACAAATAGTTAAAGTGCTTCTTTCCAAACTCTTTTCCATTTATCATTGGAAAGTACATATATTCGAAACTGCGAATCGCAGTCTCGTCTTGAGATACATAGTCAAAGCGTATTTTTCGATACACCTACTATATATTTATGGTAAATACTTTTTTCAGTTCGCACAGTGACGTGAAATCCATTAAAGCTGTAGAGCTTGTCTTTAAGATGCACAAATCGTTTTTTTTTTTTGGAAATACGGAAGCGTCCGATCTAACACGTCGGCTTTGACCCATGACGTCACAAATATAGCGGAAACGACAATTCCAATATGGCGGATATAGAAACGTTGCATACGTATCACAAAGACGAAAACACATAGAAAAACAACACACACAAAGGTTTCACAAGAACAATCTGCTAACATTGATAGCAAACAAAGATAATAACAAACAAGTGGTACTCAAGGTCAGGCAGGGGGGGGCTGCGCCCCCCCCGACCGCCCCCCCGCCAAAAAAAAACTCCCAACCTAACCTCGTATTCAGGGCTACGCTACAGATCAATGTGTAGGTCAATCAAAAGATAAAAAAAAGAAACAAATAAAAAAAAAGAAAAAAACAATATTGATTCATTAGACATAACGAGTAGCGACAAAACATATAGACCATAAAGATTGAACAATCTAATGGCAAACTGATGAAAGCCTCATAGACGACGTTAAAACAAAAAGTACAGTAAAAAGGTAAACTATATATTACAAGCCCTAAAACTCCTACTAAGGTAACGTCAACGAGGCAACATCTACAAACACGCCACACTCACAAACCAAACTCCGCGCCGTAATGACGTCACACACCACAACACCCTTACGTCACGGGTCAATGCCGACGCGTGAGATCGGATGTTTCTGTTGACCCTTTTTTTTCGTAAATCTTTCTCTTATTGATATGTGATTGATCATAATACTAGTAATTCGAACTCCAGCTTGCATTTTGGAAAAATATTAATTGGTTATGTGTTATGTGAGAAATATTTTGCAATGTTAGCTTTGTAAATGGACTTACGTATCGCAGCATCCACTTGATCTATTATGAATAAAGAATAGTTTCCGAGACTAGTTTTGATTTCTTCATAATTACTATTTTTAGTTCATACTGTGTGCCGTGGTCTTTACGACAAATGTAGGATTAATTTTACGATATTCGATTAATTTTATTTTCGACAAATAGCTGAAGTTCTTTTCTCATAATTGTTTCGATTTACTGCAGATACACAAACATACATTTCTTACTGCTTGTCGCAAGCTCTACGTGAACTACATATCTAAAGCGCACTTCATTTTTGGTTTTAAAAAATTCCGTACCGTGTATCTCGCTGTCCATCACACCCGCCGCGCGGACTGGCCGCACGGTTAGAGACGCCATGCACGGATCGCGCGGCCTCTCCCGCCGGAGATTCGAATCCTCCCTCGGGCATGGGTGTGTGTGTTGCTATTAGCATAAGGAAGTTTAAGTAGTGTGTAAGTCTAGGGACCGATAATCTCAGCAGTTTGGTCCCTTAGGAATTCACACACATTTCAACATTTTCCATTACATCCGTAGAACTCCTTTTATGATAGTCAATTAGATTTCATTCCAATAAACGTTTCCTCCCGAATGTATGATTGATCATGACGGTTCTAAATCGATTTACTTCTTCTGGAAACCGAATCTGCCTGTGTTATTTATGTTTCGAAGCATTACTAATCATATAACGTAGTTACAATTTTTTTAGCTTATGTTGTCTGTCACATGTTCATTACACCAGTGATTAAATTGCAATTTCCTCTTTACCTCTAGATATAGTATTAAATTAAACAAATGCACAAATACGTTTTAAAACATGCTACGTTATCATAGTCTGACTATCGTTTCCTTCGTGACTTGTTGAGTGATTAGATTTCGCAGCTAATTCCAACCAAATTTTTGTTTGTTACGTTACACATTTCCCAGACGTTGCTCTGTTATACACATTTAAACAGAGCGAGTAACAGTTGCCTAGCGACGGCTGTTGTATAGAAGTTGGCAGCTCTGGTCGTCTTCAATTCTTTAGGTTAATACGTGAAGTACTGGCGTGTGAATCGTCCCCCCCCCCCCCCCCCCCCCGCCCAACAGTAATATCCGCTAGCCACCTCACTTCGAGAGCTGCAGATAGTGTTACTCGTACCCAAGTTTCAATGATACTGCGTCGTTGAGCAAACGTCGCCAACGCAAGAGCAACTCTCCATCTTTGGGGAGGTTGGAAATCTCAAGCTGGACTTTCAGCCCTCTCCGAACTGGGTTACAGAACTGCAAGTCATAAGGAGGAACTCTTCGTAATTCGCTAGCGGAAGAACGTACGCGAAACCTACCAGTTTGTCAGCCGGTGTGCGTCAGAGAAAACAATTTCACTCCACGGGCTGCCACGGCCTTCGCCATGGCTTACCGAACTCAAGATGACTAGCGCCGATATGGACAGAACGAGGATGCTGCGTACCAGCTAACTGCAAAAACAAGAAACTCGGAGGTAAGGCAGAACTCAACGCTTTGTTTCCAGCAGTACCCTGTGCAATAACAAGAACGTAATGGCGATCACTGCGCTGAGCCAAAAATGGTCCAAATGGCTGTGAGCACTATGGGACTCAACTTCTGAGGTCAGCAGTCCCCTAGAACTTAGAACTACTTAAACCTAACTAACCTAAGGACATCACACACGTCCATGCCCGAGGCAGGATTCGAATTTGCGACCGTAGCGGTCGCGCGGTTCCGGACTGTAGCGCCTAGAACCGCTCGGCCACTCCGGCCGGCTTCGCCGAGTCCAGCAGCAAGGGCTGATTCTGCAAAAGCGCACAGAGTTACACGAAAGAGACCATATCGTGGAAGGAAAGATTATGAAGTTCGGAAAACGTCATCCCACTATTGTCGGGAAGCCACTCGTTCAAGGGAATTTTGCGATAAGTTTTTAACCAGCTGCGTAATGTTAATGGCTGCTGTGACGTCATTTCTCGGTACGTTTTTTCAATTTCATTTCTATATAGCTTTATTAGTCGTCAAATTTTTGTTATTTCGAGGGAAACATTTTCTTCAAACTCTGCTGTGTTTGATACATAAAATAATTCTGTTTCGGCCAGGATTCTAATCGTCAATATGCACCACGACCTATTTTCATCACGACGTAGGCCTATATGTATTTCTTAATTTGTATTCTCCATCACAACTATAGAACATTTTTACGGTATTTGACACGTTTACTTTCCGATAAATAGTTATATTTCTTGTCATAACTGTTCAGTTTTACTACTGATACATACATACCCTCGTCAGTCTAAAAAGTTTAGAGATTGAATAAATCAATTATAAAGTTAAGATTGTGGTTTTAATTATTCAGATGTTCTAAATAGTCCCTCCCCACTTCGGTAGAACGAACATTCATGTAGCAATGGGAAACTGCCAGAAAAGTCCTTGTTCGGGAGGCTGTTCAAATGGCGCTTTAGTATGACTTGAATAACGATTATTCGTCAAAGCGCTGACCCACCATGTGAATTTGTGCACTTCGTAGGTTTGTATAGATCGCACTGAGTCTCGTCACGCTTGATCATTTTTTCCAGAAAATAATTGTCCATGATTTGAACTTCAAACAATTCACTGCAGGCTTCCACCTTTCGTCGCTCTTGTTGGGGAAGCAAGGTGTGCGGAACAAACTTTGCACACACTTTTCTCTTCTTCAGAATATTCTGAAGAATCTCTTGAACAATTGTTTTAGAGGTGGTGCTCCACTGCGATTTGCGGCACAGCAGCGATGACACACAATGGCCGCACGTCCACGCTTAAGACACGCTGCTCGCAACTGATTAGTAAAATGAACATCTGTTATTTACAGTTTTTATTTGAATCTGCCACCATACTACTGCACTGATGTCGCTTATGCACCAGGAATAGAATCAGGCTCGGAAATTTTTGGACGGATGGTGTATATTCGTAATTGTATATCACACTGTCCACATATATAATCATCATTTTCGTGGGCCTTTGTCCCACCTCAACGCGGGGACGGCCTTGTTGCTATGAATTTGGCGTTGTTGGTGTCAGGGGGTGGCTGGATTCCCTTCCTGTCGCCACTCCATATCCCCCCCCCCCTCCCGCATCCCCTGCCCTGGGACGGAATTAGTGTACTCCAGCTGTCAGCATCTAGTGTGAAACATGAGATAGTGCAAGCATTTACAAACGTCTGTGAGTCGTGTAACTGAGGTGGGACGTGGGGACCAGCCCAGTATTCACCTAGTAGGATGTGGAAAACCGCCTAAAAACCACATCCAGGTTGGCTGGCACACCAGCCATCGTCGTTAATCTGCCAGACGGATTCGATCCGAGCCTGGCGCACCTACCCGAGTCCAGGAAGCTGCGCATTAGCACACTCAGCTAACCTAGTGGGTACTCTCCACACACACACACACACACACACACACACACACACACACACACACACACATATATATATATATATATATATATATATATATATATATATATATATATGGTGTGTGTCGTGGTATCCATTATGGATGTAAAGCTTTGTTTACCATACAAAATAAGTTTCTTTCTGATTTCCCTTCTTATTAATGTATTACTGAGTATTGAACTTCTAATTTCTTATTTCTTTCCCTCGTGTAGTCAATTCACGCAATCAAAACAGCCGGTTCTGTTTCACTTTCAAAACGTTGTGGGGGTATGATATTTCGGTCGGCACGTTATTTACCCTGTGTGACACATTCACTACGTCACCGATTAAAACCAATGACTAGTATGGCTATTTCCACTCTCTCCAAACTACATTAGAGTTAAAAATCTCCATTCACAGGCAATATTATTAACTCGTTCACATTTGTCATATTGTTGGCATAGAGCATCAGTGAACACACTAAATTTGACTACAGAGATTAATAATCAATGCTCACCTATATTGTTTAGTCATTACACTCGTTTACACATTTGTGTCATTCTCAAACAATCATAATATTACCAGTACTGAGACGATAGTGCACCAGGTGTAGAACATTAGCGCTTTATTTAATATAACATGTTTCGAGATTACATTATCCCATTATCAGGTTCTATAAAACAAGGAAAAACATATTATTATTTCGCATTACTGCACTTACTAAAATGTATGAAATGAAAATCTACCTATACTGCCATGCAGTACTGTTGTTGTGGTCTTCAGTCCAGAGACTGGTTTGATGCAGCTCTCCATGTTACTCTATCCTGTGCAAGCTTCTTCATCTCCCAGTACCTACTGCCACCTACATCCTTCTGAATCTGCTTAGTGTCTTCATCTCTTGGTCTCCCTCTACTATTTTTACCTCCCACGCTGCCCTCCAATACTAAATTGGTGATCCCTTGATCCTCAGAACATGTCCTACCAACCGATCCCTTTTTCTAGTCAAGTTGGGCAATAAATTTCTCTTCTCCCAAATTCTATTGAGTACCACCTCATTACTTATGTGATCTACCCATCTGATCTTCAGCATTCTTCCGTAGCACCATATTTCGAAAGCTTCTATTCTCTTCGTGTTCAAACTATTGATCGTCCATGTTTCACTTCCATATATGGCTACACTCCATACAAATACTTTCAGAAACGACTTCCTGACACTTAAATCTACACTCGATGTTAACAAATTGCTTTTCTTCAGAAACGCTTTTCTTATCATTGCCAGACTACATTTTATATCCTCTCTATATCGACCATCATCGGTTATGTTGCTCCCCAAATAGTAAAACTCATTTACTACTGTAAGTGTCTCATTTCCTAATCTAATTCCCTTAGCATCACCCGATTTAAATCGCTACATTCCATTATCCTCGTTTTCCTTTTGTTGATGCTCATCTTATATCCTTTTTTGAAGACACTGTCCATTCCGTTCAGCTGCCCCTCCAAGTCCTTTGCTGCCTGTGACAGAATTACAATGTCATTGGCGAACCTCCAAGTTTTTATTTCTTCTCCATGGATTTTAATTCCTACTCAGAATTTTTCTTCTGTTTCCTTTACTTGTTGCTCAATATGCAGATCGAATAACATTGGGGATAGGCTACAACCCTGTCCTCACACCCTTCCCATCCACTGCTTCCCTTTCATGCCCCTCGACTCTTGTAACTGCCATCTGGTTTCTGTACAAATTGTAAATAGCCTTTCGCTCCCTATATTTGGCCCCTGATACCTTCAGAATTTGAAAGAGAGTATTCCAGTCAACATTGTCAAAAGCTTATTCTAAGTCTACAAATGCTAGAACGTAGGTTTACCTTTCCTTAATATATCCTCTAAGATAAGTCGTAGGGTCACTATTGCCTCAAGTGCTCCAACATTTCTACGGAATCCAAACTGATCCTCCCCGAGGTTGGCTTTACTAGTTTTTCCATTCGTCTGTAACGAATTCGTGTTAGTATTTTGTAGCCATGACCTATTAAACTGATCGTTCGGTAATTTTCACATCTGTCAACATCTGTTTTCTTTGAGATTTGAATTATTATATTCTTCTTGAAGTGTGACGGTATTTCGCCCGTCTCATACATCTTGCTCACCATATGGTAGTGTTTTGTCAGGGCTGGCTCTCCCAAGGCTATCAATAGTTCTAATGGAATGTTGTCTACTCCCGGGGCCTTGTTTCGACTTAGGTCTTTCAGTGCTCTGTCAAACTCTTCACACAGAATCATATTTCTCATTTCATCTTCATCTACGTCCTGTTCCATTTCCATAATAATGTCCTCAAGTACATCACCCTTGTATGGACCCTCTGTATACTCCTTCCACTATCTGCTTTCCCTTCTTTGCTTAGAACTGGGTTTCCATATGAGCTCTTGATATTCATACAAGTGGTTCTCTTTTCTCCAAAGGTCTCTTTAATTTTCCTGTCGGCAGCATCTATCTTACCCCTAGTGATATACGCCTCTACATCCTTACATTTGCCCTCTAGCCATCACTGCTTAGCCATTATGCACTTCCTGTGAATCTCATTTTTGAGACGTTTGTATTCCTTTTTGCCTGTTTCATTTACTGCGTTTTTATATTTTCTCCTTTTATCGTTTAAATTCAATATTTCTTCTGTTACCCGTGGGTTTCTACTAGCCCCCGTCTTTTTACCTACTTGATCCTCTGCTGCCTTCACTATTTAATCTCTCAAACCTACCCATTCTTCTTCTACTGCATTTCTTTCGCCTGTTCTTGTCAATCGTTCCCTAATGCTCTCTCTGAAACTCTCTACAACCTTTGATTCTTTCAGTTTATCCAGGTCCAGTCTCCTTAAATTACCACCTTTTTGCAGTTTCTTCAGTTTTAATCTACAGTTCATAACCACTAGATTGTGGTCAGAATTCACATCAGCCCCTGGAAATGTCTTTCAAGTTAAAACCTGGTTCCTTACTCTCTGTTTTACCATTATATAATCTATCTGAAACCTTCCAGTGTCTCCCATGTATACAACCTTCCTTCATGATTCTTGAACCAAGTGTTAGCTATGATTAAGTTATGCTCAGTTCAAAATTCTACCAGGCGGCTTCCTCTTTCGTTCCTTACTCCTATTCCATATTCACCTACTACTTTTCCTTCTCTTCCTTTTCCTACTATCGAATTCCAGTCACCCATGACAACTAAATTTTCGTATCCCTTCACTATCTGAATAATTTCTTTTACCTCATCATACATTGCATCAATCTCATCATCATCTGCAGAGCTAGTTGGCATATAAACTTATACTACTGTGGTAGGCGTGGGCTTCATGTCTATCTTTGCTACAACAATGCGTTCACTACGCTGTTTGTAGTAGCTTGCCCGTGCTCCTATTTTTTTTATTCATGTTAAACCTACTCCTGCAGTACCCCTATTTGATTTTGTATTTATAACCCTGTATTCACCTGTCCAGAAGTCTTGTTTCTCCGGCCACCGAACTTCACTAATTCCCACTATATCTAACTTTAACCTATCCATTTCCCTTTTTAAATTTTCTAACCTACCTCCCCAATTAAGGGATCTGACATTCCACGCTCATATGTAGAACGCCAGTTTTCTTTCTCCTGATAACGACGTCCTCTTGAGTAGTCCCCGCCCAGAGATCCGAATAGGGGATATTTTACCTCCGGAATGTTTTACCCAAGAGGACGTCATCACCATGTAACCATACAGTAAAGCTGCGTGCCCTCGGGAAAAATTACGGCTGTAGTTTCCCCTTGCTTTCAGCTGTTCGCAGTACCAGCACAGCAAGGCCGTTTTGGTTAGTGTTACAAGGCCAGATCAGTCGATCATCCAGACTGTTGTCCCTGCAACTACTGAAAAGGCTGCTGCCCCTCTTCAGGATCCATATGTTTGTCTGGCCTCTCAACAGATAGCCCTCCGTTGTGGTTGCACCTACGGTATGGCTATCTGTATCGCTAAGGCGCGCAAACATCCCTACCAACGGCAAGGTCCATGGTTCATGGAGGAGGCATGCAGCATTACATACCTTAAAATTAATATTCCATCACCCACAGTCAAAAAATAATAGGCAAGCAGTAAACATGGGTTGTCACACGTGTAAGAGGCTCTTCCATTCACATATTATGGTGACACATAACACTCTCACAAAGCTCTGTTTACAGTAGAAGAAAGAGTTTTATGTATGACAATGCATGATTGGTGCTTGCTAATAATTTTTGATTGTGCCAAATTTCATATTGGCTTTAAGATAAGTGATACTACAAGGCTATATAGACACATTTCCATTACATGCATTTTATTGTGTGTAGTAAGACAAAATAATCATCTGTATATTCCTTGTTTTATGGAACTTGATAATGCAATGATAAGGTCCAGAAACATTGTGTAATAAATAAATCTCTCATTTTCAATAGCTTGTGCTGATCTCTGAGAACAACAGGACATAAATGTGACATACCTTTTAATTGCATTGACTTAGAAGCTAACATCTATTATACCGCCATGGAACCATAGACATTAGTATGTGGCAAATTTCAACTTTGATACATCGAACCGTTCCTAAAAATACAGAAATAAAAAAAATTGGCTTTTAATAGACTTATGGACAGACAGTCTGAGAACAAATGAAAAAAAGTTTTTATCGTGTGATCTAATTACAAATTTACAGTTTTCATATTTTTCCTATGGTTGTACTGTGAAACCTTATTTCTCGAAAAATATCAAGATTATAGACCAATGGAAAGCACCTTATAGGTTTTCATGAATGAATTTTCTAGTATCAAAATATATTACCTAAATAGCCACAGCTTTTAGTTGCATTGACTTAGAAATATACATTTATTACACCACTAAGGTCCTATAGACCTTAGTATATAACATAAATTTCAACTTGATGTGTATACCCGTTCCTGAGGAAAAGGGTTTTTAATAGTCAGATGGAGAAACAGACAGACAACAGAGTGATCCTATAATGGTTCCATTTTTACCAATTGAGGGCCGGAACCGCAAAAGTAAATAACTGAGTGCAGAGGGTCAACATCAATTAGTTTTATAACGGCAGGATAAGTTGACAGTATTTTAATATAGGGATAATCTTAGATGTAACAAACTGGTCAACAATCTCGAGCAGTTCCAAGGTAGCCGATTACCATTGTAACGGAATGGGGTTAGAGGATTTGTGGCTGTGGGTTTTCCTTTTAATTTTACTTCTCTCTTCTTGATTTCTTTCAGTTCTACTTTTTACCATTAATATAGCTATAGAATTTAGCTACACAGTTTAATATTATATATTCAAAATGAAAGAAATGTGAAATGTATGGAGCATAACAACCTGCCTTAGAATCACAAGATGGGGGAATGACATCGACAGCAATAAATAAATAAAAGTTCCACTTGTTCTATAAGGATCCTTTTGGGAACTGAGATGCTAATATACAGAGACAATGAAAATACATAGACATAGAAAATACACTGATACAAGGAACAAATATCCAGATCATCTTCAATTCCACAGCTGTGTCTTAATACAACTGAAATGAAAGCTGTGACTTCAACCCCTTCTCATTTTGTAACCTCCAAAACTTTCAAACCCACCCCAGCCCAGTTCCCTGAGGCACACCAGAAGATGTATACAGGACCACAGGTGGATGGTTATGGAGATAAAGCTTTGATTAGGTGCATAAGGGTTTATTTTTAAAGTGGTAAAATACTGAATTGCAAACAGAAGTTGAAACTTTTTGAAAGTAATACTTAATGTGTACTTCTGATCAATGTTGTAAGACGTGAGCAGGACTTATCATAGTAAAGGAAGTGTTCATTTGATACCATTCCATTGCGCAATTAGGTTGGTTCAAAGTATTTCAGTGGCATTCCTCATTGTACCTTTTGACAAGAGGGTAAAAATTATCAGATTTCTTTTTACATTGTAGTTTCATTTGTGACACAAAGTCTTCTGCAAAACTATGGGAGTGATTGCATCTCAGTGGAATAAGTGTCTCACCAGTAGCAGATATGTACTCTGACTTAGCACCATTTGTCAGTTCATAATTTTACAACATAACATTTGTTGTGGTTGAAACTTAAAAGATCATACTATACTGTTGTAAGTATAAAGGCAATACAGTACACAAAAGCTACTTATGTGATAAATATTATCATTGCACTTGATTCACAAGACTTACTACATGGCCTTCTTAGATGAAACATCACAATCCAATATATAATCAATATTGCTCAAGAAATGCACAAATTTTTAAAAACAAAGCTATATTACACTTTAGAATTTAATGGGATAATTTAAGAATGCCAGTTAACTTACCACAAGATGCAGGTTCAGTTTCTACACAACAAATTCATAAAGCTTATAAAGAAAATGCACTGGCAGTTGTTTTTGAAATGGGGTGCTACATAAGATTAGATGAGTGGATCAGATAACTAATGAAGGGGTACCAAATTCAATTGACGATAAAAAAATTTATGAGACACCTTGACCAAAAGAAGGGATCAGTTGACAGAACACATCTTGAGGCTACAAGTAATCGTCAATCTGGCAACAAAAGGAAGTTTTGGGGGGTGAATATTATAGAAGGAGTCCCAGGATTGAATACAATAATCAGGCACAAATGGATGTTGTTTGTGACATTTATGTAGAGATTATGAGCCTTGCAGAGGATAGACTATCATGGAGAATTGCAACAAACCTGTCTTCAGAATGAAGATAAAACAACAGCAAAGAAAAATTATCAGTACACAGTTTCAAGGTGAAAAGATAATCTGTAAAAAAATAAAGTGTGTTTTGTGACTACAGCTAACCTGACACCACATAACCATCTTTACATTAATTTAGATTCAGTGAGAACAGTAAGTATCAAATATGGTGCACATCTCTCATGCCACATTTATAACTCACCTTAATAAGCTGAAAATAAAGGACACCAATTTCTTCAATTGCTACATTATATCATTAAGAAATTGAAACCGTATGTTATTATTTTGTGTACAGAATATATTATGTGTAATTATTTGTTAATCTCAAAACAGTGAAAGTATCTTTCCCTGCAGGTAAAAACTGCTTCTTTTGTAGAAACTAGCTACAGGGTACATGCTATTGTTTCCATTTTCTATTGTAAAAGTAACACGGTCTTTTAACAAGAAATCAATGCTTATTCCTATATTGTAACTGTTGGTAATTCGGTAGTCTAACAGCACTATGAAGTGTTGTAACAAAACTTTATTAGTATAAACTTCTTAAATCTTTTTGATAGGGTTTTTTCATTTTTGATATCCGTTTTCTTTGTAAAGAAGTATTATATTTGTTTATGGATCTGAGTGGACTGTTACTGCATGAGATTGTTTTACTTTAATTTAGAATTACAAAAATATTTGTGTTCCATGGACTTCTGAAACTGGTTTACTGTATTTGTAATACTGTCACACATGACAAACAAAGAACAAGTAAATAAGATCAAATGTTTGGATTCAAATTAATGATATCAATATAATGGAAGGAAACATTCCACGTGGGAAAAATTATATATAAAAACAAAGATGAGGTGACTTACCGAACAAAAGCGCTGGCAGGTCGATAGACACACAAACAAACACAAACATACACACAAAATTCAAGCTTTCGCAACAAACTGTTGCCTCATCAGGAAAGAGGGAAGGAGAGGGGAAGACGAAAGGAAGTGGGTTTTAAGGGAGAGGGTAAGGAGTCATTCCAATCCCGGGAGTGGAAAGACTTACCTTAGGGGGAAAAAAGGACAGGTATACACTTGCACACACGCACATATCCATCCACACATACAGACACAAGCTTGTGTCTGTATGTGTGGATGGATATGTGCGTGTGTGCAAGTGTATACCTGTCCTTTTTTCCCCCTAAGGTAAGTCTTTCCACTCCCGGGATTGGAATGACTCCTTACCCTCTCCCTTAAAACCCACTTCCTTTCGTCTTCCCCTCTCCTTCCCTCTTTCCTGATGAGGCAACAGTTTGTTGCGAAAGCTTGAATTTTGTGTGTATGTTTATGTTTGTTTGTGTGTCTATCAACCTGCCAACGCTTTTGTTCGGTAAGTCACCTCATCTTTGTTTTTATATATAAGATCAAATGTTTTATTACATAAGCATCCACTGCTATGTAAGGAACAAGTTTAATGACAAAGGATAAAAAGTGGAAACATTTACTGACTAGTCTTTATTTTCAATGCCCAATGTATACATAATATGTATTTCCAAATTTTAGATGTACACATAGACTTATTCATAAACAATAGAAATAAAACACAAATTTAATAAACATATGCACATTCAAGGACATGCAGTTAACATTTTCAAACATCTGATTTCACAAAAGGGAGAAACTGACAAGGAATATGTATAAAAGAGTGAAACATTACTAACAAGTCCTACACTTCTCTTCACAATCTTTCAGGTGTAGAGGTGAGAAATTACAAGACACTTCGGAGTGATAATATGATCTTTACTCTATCTACACACTATAAACGTACAAAACTCCTGTAAAATAGGATACTAGTCTACTTGTTGTTTAAGGCCCTGTGATCGACTAGATCCTCATTCTTCAGTCACTGCAAATCCAGTATTTGCATCCATTCATGCTTCCCATTCTGGCCAACGCCGGAGGCGAAGTCGACTTCCAAAATCCCAGACTCAGAAACAACTAGGCTACACCAACATCTTTGTCTACAGAATCAACCTTCTTTTTTTTTTTTTTTTTTTTTTTTTTAACGAGGCGGCTCACTCGATGTTACAAGTCTTGAGTAGGGCGTGAGTGTAGGAATACAAGATTCTGATACAGACCCATGTACTCTCGTGTGGTAGAAAATGCAAAAAAGAGTTCGACTTCCAAAATAAATGTATTTCTGACTATCTTGTTAACGACCGACACTCATACCAGGCTGAACTCGAGTTGAAAATGCCACATACCCGCTTCTTTTTTGCTTTCACTCACCTACAAGTAAGGCTTGTAATAAATACGTCGTATGACAGCTAACCAGCAAGTATGTACAGCAGGTCATAATTTTTCTGAAAAATATATATTATTCACAAAGAGACTGGGTAACGTTCTCGGCCGCGATTTTCGCTCGGAAAATGTTAAAATACTATATCTATGGCATTTGAAATTTAACAAACATCAATTAATTGCTCTAGATACATCACATCGATTTATTATAATAATAATAATTATTATCGTAGTGAACAATATAGGCAGTTTGGCCCGTTTCACAATAATAGATGAGCTAAGCTAGAGCACCAACACTGAAAAGGAGAATGTATTGTTCCCAGCACGACGGTGACTAAACGAATAACAGTATTTGCTTGAAACACCTACAGAGATTCCAGCTGGCCACTGCATCTTGTGCAGTGTTTGTCTCCTCCACTTGCTCTGGAGGAGAAATAGCGTCACTTGCTTGTTAGGGAACCAATGCAAGACTAATTGATACTCAGTCCCTGAGTTCCAGAGAGACTGCAGCAGAGTCCTGCGAAGAGATTCGTGCTGCAATCTTGTTGCTTGCTGCTACCGCAAAGATTCAAAGGGACTACTTCTCAACAAACTAGGGACTCGCCAGGTAACGTCAGTAATACGGCAAGGATCGTTGTCTAAGTTATTTCTTTGTATCGTTAAAAGCTGATTACTTGTTCCGCTTCAAAAAAAAGGACCTAGGTGTAAGATGAGTAAGGGAGGATTGTGTCAGTCTGACTTTCAGTTCGTAAAAAAGGAATTTGACGAGAGAAAAACTGTCTGAAAAGGAATACTTAATGCTGTTGTTTGCACTAAGCATTGCTGCGTTGTGTAGGGAGGGGATTTGGAGCTGATGATGAGTTGAATGGACTAGTAGAGGCACTGTTGAAGTTTTATACCATGTCCAAACAAACAGAAGCCGGAAAAATAACCTAATCAATCATTTGTGAACACAAACATGCAGTTTTCGACTACTTTATCCTGCAATTTTGAATGACGTACTTTCTAGAAAATCTAACCAGCCATTTTCTCGTAAATGCTACGCAATCGATGTCTCCGTCTGACGGGGCAAACGGCCGAAGTCATCTATGTTAGCTCAGGCTTAAATCAACGACAGAATGTAGCGTAATTCTACAGCAACAAACGCATCCTAACTATACACTTGCTTCTATTAATATTAACTGTACATTTCCTTCCAGCCATACGTAAAGAGACAGATGTCCACACCATCAGCTAAACTGTAGTTAGCCGAACAGTATAAACTGACTTCCTGCGAGAGTCATAGCAACGTGAATGGGGGACCTAGGCGACAGCAGCAGGTACAGACCAGTGACAGTAACACTTTCCTCTTCGTTTCGTAAGATTTCGTCAGTGCTAATCTGTGAAGTAAAGATGAAAACGATTCATAAATAGAGCACAGCGTTAGCAGACGATTTGTGAAATTGTAGCGTGACGCGTGTAGTTATCGACAGATGTTTCAGATGACAGCGGAGAGAAGCCAGCGTGCTCGTATCGGGAAAGAAAGTCTGAGTGTTGACGGTGGGTGCAGCAACATTATCCAGCGGGAGGCCGTCGCAGGACGCCTACTGCTTGTCCTGTTCCTGCGGCGGGGGCGGTGGGGGCGGCAGCACCAGCGAGTCGTGCAGCTCTCCGGAGCCGGGCCCGGGGCTCAGCGTGGGCTGGTCCAGCGAGCCGCCCCCGCTGCCGCTGCTGCCGCTGCTCGCCGCCCGCACCGCCTCGGCGCGCGTCAGCTTCTGGCGGGCCTGCAACACAGCAACGAGTAGCCTCAGTCACCCGCCCTGGAGTACAAGGGTGGAAACAAGGTGGTATTCCCATATCGACATAGGCAAAAATAAGAACGTTTCAGAGCGACGGCCAGTGAGACTAGAAATCTACTCTGTAGGAATCAGCACGGGTTTCGAAAAATACGATCGTGTGAAACCCAGCTCGCGTTATTCGTCCACGAGACTCAGAGGGCCATAGACACGGCTTCCCATTTTTTTTTTGTGGTTTTAGGGGGCACAACTACAGTGGTCATTAGCGCCCAGACTAAGTTATGAATGCACTGCGAGGCACAAGGTTAAAACAGCAACTAAAAAGGACAACACTCTAAAAAGCACATTAACAGGCAAGGTATTAAAAGAAAACAGCATAATCAAGTATCCTTAGACAGGTTTGTAAAGTGGATAAAACGAAGAGCGCGAGCAGCTGCTCCTGGGTCATCCGATAAAATGTCATCCAGAGTACATGGCAGGCCAAGATCAATGCGCAGTGTATTAAAATTCGGACAGGAGGTTAAAATGTGGCGTACCGTCAGCAATTGCCCACATGGGCAGAACGGCGCCGGCCCAGCCGTCAGCAGATGGCGGTGGCTGAACCGGCAGTGTCCAATCCGTAACCGGACCAAAACTACCTCCTCCCGCCGAGAAGAGCGTGAAGTCGTCCAAGCCGTGGAGAGAGGTTTCAAGACCCTTGTTGTCAGTAAGTGTAGACCAATCGGCATGCCACAGCGATAAAATGCTCTGACAAATGACCCTGCTAAAATCAGATGAAGGCACACAACAAGAAGCTGTCCGAGGCTGGAGGACCGCAGCCTTGGCCGCGGCATCTGCAGCTCCTTCCGAGGGATACCGAAATGACCAGGAACCCACATGAAGGTAACCGGAGAACCGTCGTCCGCCAGCTGCTGAAGAGAGCGCTGGATCCGGTGCACGAATGGGTGAACCGGATACGGATCACTGAGGCTCTGGATGGCGCTCAGGGAATCAGAGCAGATGACATAAGCAGGATGTCGGCGGCGGCGGATGTAAAGAACAGCCTGATAGAAGGCAAATAGCTCAGCTGTGAAGACCGAACAATGGCCATGCAACCGGTATTTGAGGTAGATGCCGTGTTTCTTGACTTCCGCAAGGAGTTCGATACAGTTCCCCACAGTCGTTTAATGAACAAAGTAAGAGCACATGGAGCATCAGACTACTTGTGTGATTGGATTGAAGAGTTCCTAGATAACGGAACGCAGCATGTCATTCTCAATGGAGAGAAGAAGTAAGAGTGATTTCAGGAGTGCCACAGGGGAGTGTCGTAGGACCGTTGCTTTTCAGAATATACCGAGTGATCAAAAAGTCAGTATAAATTTGAAAACTGAATAAATCACGGAATTATGTAGGTAGAGAGGTACAAATTGACACACATGCTTGGAATGACAGGGGTTATTATCAGAACCAAAAATATACAAAAGTTCAACAAATTTCCGACAGATGGCGCTTCATCTGATCAGAATAGCAATAATTAGCATAACAAAGTAAGACAAAGCAAAGATGGTGTTCTTTACAGGAAATGCTCAATATGTCCACCATCATTCCTCAACAATAGCTGTAGTCGAGGAATAATGTTGTGAACAGCACTGTGATCCATGTCCGGAGTTATGGTGAGGCATTGGCGTCGGATGTTGTCTTTCAGCATCCAAAGAGATGTCGGTCGATCACGATACACTTGCGACTTCAGGTAACCCCAAAGCCAATAATCGCACGGACCTGGGAGGCCAAGCATGACGAAAGCAGCGGCTGAGCACACGATCACCACCAAACGACGCGCGCAAGAGCTCTTTCACGCGTCTAGCAATATGGGGTTAAGCACCATCCTGCATAAACATCGTACGTTCCAGCAGGTGTTTTCAGCCAGGCTAGGGATGATGTGATTCTGTAACATTTCGGCGTACCTCTCACTCGTTACGGTAGCAGTTACAAAACCAGAATCACGCATTTCATCGAAGAAAAAAGGCCCGATAACGGTAGATGTGCAAAATCCAACCCATACCGTGACTTTCTCTTCGTGCAATGGAGTTTCCACGAAAGTTCTATGATTTTCGGTAGCCCAAATTCTGCAGTTGTGGGCGTTGATAGACCCTCGGGGCGTGAAATGAGCTTCGTCTGTCCACAACACGTTACTCAACCAATCGTCATCTTCCGCTATCTTTTGAAACGCCCACAGCGCAAATGCCCTCCGCTTCACTAAATCGCCAGGTAACAGTTCATGATGCCGGTGGATTTTGTACGGATAGCATCGGAGGGTACGCCTAAGTGCCAACCAAACAATAGTGTATGGAATGCCGGTGCGACGTGCGACTGCACGAGCGCTGACTTCCCCGTGCATGGATGAACCCGCTACAGTCTCCATTTATTTCTGAACTGTCTCAGCAGCATTACGCCTTGTGCTGGGTCGGCCACTATCGTCTAAACAACCCGTGGCTTAGAACTCCGAAATCATACTTGCCACAGCTGCTTTTGTCAACGGACCTTTACCCGTTCGAATCTCCATCCTATGGCGATAGGATCGTAACGCTGAACTAGCGCATTCCCCATTCTGGTAACAAAGCTTCAGTAAAAACGCCTTTTCAGGTAACGTCAACATGCTGCGACTGCTGGCGCATCTGATTCTCTCTCTCATTACAGTTCCTTTTATACACGATTGTCATGCGCAGTCACTGACTTTTTGCTGTCCAGCGCCTTCTGTCGGATATTTTGTGAACTTTGTTTTTCTTTTTGGTTCTAATTAAACCCCATGTCATTCCAAGCATGTCTATCAATTTTTACCTCTCTATCTACATTATTCCGTGGTTTATTAAGTTTTCAAATGTATACTGACTTTTTGATCACCCAGTACATAAATGACCTGGTGGATGACATCGGAAGTTCACTGAGGCTTTTTGCGGGTGATGCTGTGATACATCGAGAGGTTGTAACAATGGAAAATTGTACTGAAATGCAGGAGGATCTGCAACGAATTGACGCATGGTGCAGGGAATGGCAATTGAATCTCAATGTAGACAAGTGTAATGTGCTGCGAATACATAGAAAGAAAGATCCTTTATCATTTAGCTACAATATAGAGGTCAGCAACTGGAAGCAGTTAATTCCATAAATTATCTGGGAGTAGGCATTAAGAGTGATTTAAAATGAAATGATCATATAAAGTTGATCGTCGGTAAAGCAGATGCCAGACTGAGAGTCATTGGAAGAATCCTAAGGAAATGCAATCCGAAAACAAAGGAAGTAGGTTACAGTACGCTTGTTCGCCCACTGCTTGAATACTACTCAGCAGTGTGGGATCCGTACCAGATAGGGTTGATAGAAGAGATAGAGAAGATCCAACGGAGAACAGCGCGCTTCGTTACAGGATCATTTAGTAATCGCGAAAGCGTTACGGAGATGATAGATAAACTCCAGTGGAAGACTTTGCAGGACAGACGCTCAGTAGCTCGGTACGGGCTTTTGTTGAAGTTTCGAGAACATACCTTCACCGAGGAGTCAAGCAGTATATTGCTCCCTCCTACGTATATCTCGCGAAGAGACCATGAGGATGTAGATGTAGATTTCTGCCTAAAGTGGGTGTCGAAATGCAGCTCTCAGACCTTGCCGACTATAGATCCTCGTACTACGCTTCTTGCCCAACTTGGCTTGGAGCATAAGTTCGTAGTGTTTTCCTGTAAGATTAATAAACACAACAGAGACTTTAATCATCAATGATATACACTGAAGAGCCATAGAAACAGGTACACTTGCCTAACATCGTGTAGGGCCCCGCGAGCACGCAGAAGTACCACAACACGACGTGACATGTACTCGACTAATGTCTGAAATAGTGCTGGAGGGAACTGACACCATGAATCCTGCAGGGCTGTCCAGAAATCCGTAAGAGTACGAACGGTTGGAGATCTCTTCTGAACAGCACGTTCGTTGCAAGGCACCCCCGATAAGCTCAATAATGTTCATACCTGGGGAGTTTGGTAGCCAGCGGAAGTGTTTAGACTCAGAAGATTGTTCCTGGAGTCACTATGTAGCAATTCTGGAAGTGTGGGGTGTCGCATTGTCCTGCTGAAATTGCCCAAGTCCGATGGAGTACACAATGGACATGAATGGATGCAGGGGATCATACAGCATGCCTACGTACGTGTCACCTATCAGAGTCTTATCTAGACGTAACGGGAGTCCCATATGACTCCAACTGCACACGCCCACATCATTACAGAGCCTCTACCAGCTTGAACAGTCCCCCGCTGACATGCAGGGTCCATGGACTCATGAGGTTGTCTCCATACCCGATGCAATTTGAAACGAGACTCGTCCGACCAGGCAACATGTTTTCAGTCGTTAACACTTCAATGTCGGTGTTGAAGGGACAAGGCGAGGCGTAAATCTCTGTGTCGTGCAGTCAGGAAGTGTACACAAGTGGGCCTTCGGCTCCGAAAGCCCATATCGATGATGTATTGTTGAATGGTTCGCACGCTGACACTTGTTAATGGCCCAGAATTGAAATCTGCAGCAATTTGCAGAAGGGTTGCACTTCTGTCACATAGAAAAATTCTCTTCAGTTGTCGTTGGTCCCGTTCTTGCATCAGCGATGTCGGAGAGTTGATATTTTACTGAATTCCTGATATTCGCTGTGCATTCGTGAAATGGTCGAACGGGAAACTCCCCACTTCATCGCTACCTCGGAGATGCTGTGTCCCATAGTTCGTGCGTCGACTATAACATCACGTCCAAACTCACTTAAATCTTGATAACCCGCCACTGTAGTAGCAGTAACCGATCTAACAACTCCGCCAGACACTTGTTGTTTTTATATAGGCGTTGCCGACGGCAGCCCCGTATTCTGCCTGTTTACATATCTCTGTGTTTGAATACGCATGCTTATATCAATTTCTTTGCCGCTTCATAGCGTTATCTCCTCCACTACTTACAACTGTCTGGCAACGCCGGGTTAACAGTTCGATTCTGCGACTGTATAAATCTCGTGGCTTTGAGGCGAAGAACTCATAGAGTCACGTTCTCACCGAGCGAGGTGATGCAGTGTCTGGAACAGTGGACTCGCATTCGGGAGGACGACGGTTCAATCCCGGGTCCGGCCATCCTGATTTAGGTTTTCCGTGATTTCCTTAAATCGCTCCAGGCAAATGCCGGGATGGTTCCTTTGAAAGGGCACGGCCGACTTCCTTCTCTGTCCTTCCATAATCCGATGAGACAGATGACCACGCAGTCTGGTCTCCTCCCCCAAAAAAAACCTCAACATAGCCATCCGGATAGAAAGTTCCTTGAAGGCTGTTCGATAGAGAGCAGTTAAGGTGAAACGCTGATGGCGCAAGATCAGGTGAATAAGGTTGGAGCGGATTGGCTTCCCAACCCAACTCATGTATAGTGTTTTCTGTCGGTCTAGCAGAATGTGAGCGGGCGTTATTGAGGATGGCATCACTTCACGCAGTCTCCTGGCTTTGTTCTTGGACTGCGTCTGTAAGTCCTCTCAGTTGCTGACAATAAATGACAGCAGTGATGGTTACACCTCAGGGAAGCAATTCGTAGTACACCACACCGTCGCTGTTCCATCCACATTATCTTTTGTGGATGCGCACAGTTCTTTGTACGTGTATCTGCTGCTTTCTTCGGTCTCAACAGCATTCTAAACACGAAAAACACCCAATAGTGTAACACCACCTCCTTCGTACCTCACGGTTAGCACTACTTTGATGGCACGCAACATCCTCCAGACATTCGCCAAACTCAAACCCTTCCATCTAATAGTCACTCTAAATAACTGTTTTCCAGTAATCAGATGTCCAGTGGCGTCTATACACCGCCTCAAGTGTTGCTTAGCATTGGCTACAGAAATGTCAGCTTATGAGCAGCTTGAACATTGTACCCTATTATTTTTAAATCCCTGTGCACTGTCATTGAGCTTGCTGGTAGGACAATCATTGTGTTTGCTGGTAGGACTTCGTGTGGTATAGTCGGAGGAACGAGGTGTCAAAGCAAGGTTGGCAACTGGCAAGGAAAATGATAATCACTGCATGCCGCACCGACGAATGAGCTTCAATACGCCACCTTTGTCGATTGTCTACTTATGGCTGAGCAGAGGAACGCTCAGCTCAATTAGCAGTCACCGATCAAGACGACAGCATCGCCTTAGATTGGCCACCAGAGTATTAAATGTCTTTGGCAGAACTTAATTCGAATATTATGACTGTTATATTTGAAGTGAAGAGTCTTGCAAATCTGTCTGTATCAACTGATATTTTAATACTCAGTTACAGTTGTAAATAGTCGGAATGCTCCTGTGGAAACGGATTCTACAAATTTACGTAACTTTTGGTTCTATACTGTAGTAAAATGAACTAATACATTACGTGTTATAGTGCCACTCAGTCTCTCCCTAGGCAAACAAAAGAACCCATCGTTTTACTGGCGACGTTATTTTCGTTCATCACAACGCTTTGCATCTCATGAGTGATTCTTTCCACTGATTTCATGCGATTTTTTACAACCACCTTCTACAATATTCGATGTTCCCTGTACGTCAGTATTTGAGTGAGGTCTGTCTCGTCTTGGTTTATCTGAGGCTGTTCCTTCGTGTTTCCACTTCACAATCACCAATAGTCGACTAGGTGCACTTTATCAGGGTTGAAATGTCTCCGATGGATTTGACACTTAGGTGACATCCAGTGACTAGTCCACGTTCGAAGTCGATGAGCTCTCCTGGCCGAACCATTTTGACGTTTCTGCTTCCCTGCTGACAACACAGTACTCCCCGCCACCTTTTATAACGGCCGATACTCCTCTCGTGATGTGCGCTGGTCAATCCCATATTACGTAGGGTTTCCAGATACCTTTGATGAGATCGTGTATCTACACTACTGGCCATTAAAATTGCTACACCAAGAAGAAATGCAGATGATAAAAGCGTATTCATTGGACAAATATATTATACTATAACTGGCATGTGATTACATTTTCACGCAATTTGGGTGCATAGATCCTGAGAAATCAGTACCCAGAACAACCACCTCTGGCCGTAATAACGGCCTTGATACGCCTGGGCATTGAGCCAAACAGAGCTTGGATGGCGTGTACAGGTACAGCTGCCCATGCAGCTTCAACACGATACCACAGTTCATCAAGAGTAGTGAGTTGCGTATTGTGACGAGCCAGTTGCTCGGCCACCATTGACCAGACGTTTTCAATTGGTGAGAGATCTGGAGAATGTGCTGGCCAGGGCAACAGTCGAACATTTTCTGTATCCAGAAAGGCCCGTACAGGACCTGCACTATCCTGCTGAAATGTAGGGTTTCTCAGGGATCGAATGAAGAGTAGAACCACGGGTCGTAACACATCTGAAATGTAACGACCACTGTTCAAAGTGCCGTCAATGCGAACAAGAGGTGACCGAGACGTGAAACCAAAGGCACCCCATACTACCACGCCGGGTGATACGCCAGTATGGCGATGACGAATACACGCTTCCAATGTGCATTCACCGCGATGTCACCAAACACGGATGAGACCATCATGAGTCATCCGAAAAAATGAGGTTTTCCCGTTCGTGCACCGAGGTTCGTCTTTGTACACAATCGCTGGCGCTCCTGTCTGTGATGCAGCGTCAGGGGTAACCGCAGCCATGGTCTCCGAGATGACAGTCCATGCTGTTGCAAACGTCGTCGAACTGTTCGTGCAGATGGTTGTTGTCTTGCAAACGTCCCCATCTGTTGACTCAGGGATCGAGAAGTGTCTGCACGATCCGTTACAGCCATGCGGATAAGATGCCTGTCATCTCGACTGCTAGTGATACGCGGCCGTTGGGATCCAGCACGGCGTTCCGTATTACCCTCCTGAATATACCGATTCGATATTCTGCTAACAGTCATTGGATATCGACCAACGCGAGAAGAAATGTCGCGATACGATAAACTGCAATCGCGATAGGCTACAATCCGACCTTTATCAAAGTCGGAAACGTGATGGTACGCATTTCTCCTCCTTACACGAGGCTTCAGAACAACGTTTCACCAGGCAACGCCGGTCAACTGCTTGCTGTTTGTGTATGAGAAATCCCTTGGAAACTTTCCTCATGTCAGCACGTTGTAGGTGTCAGCACCGGCGCCAACCTTGTGTGAATGCTCTGAAAAGCTAATAAATCGCATATCACAGCATCTTCTTCCTGTCGGTTAAATTTCGCGTCTGTTGCACGTCATCTTCGTGGTGTAGCAATGTTAATGGCCAGTTGTGTAGTTTCCAACAGATATGCTGCCTCAGTTATTGGAACGCATCGCCCTGGACATATCAGTTCACTCACGTGTTACCAATGTAATGGATGCCCCAGCCCTTACTACACAGTAGAACATGCCTTAGAAAAAACTTATGGAAATTGCTGGATCGCTCACTTGGGAAACACAAAATGGCCTCCACACTCACAAGGCTTAAGACCATTGGAGTTTTATCTGTGGGGAAAACTTTAACAAGAGAATTAGAAGGAAAGGCTGACGACTTCCGAAGACAATAAATACTCTGTAACTCAGGCCTATGACGCAGGAAATGTACTATTGTCTATCTGGTATCGCTTAATAGCATGTATAAATACTAATTGTCGACAATTTTGAGCGCTCGATACGACAGTCATAATAATGAACATGTGAACCGTGCCTCAATTACATGTTTTCAATAGGTCAGACTTTTGTTGGAGACCTGCGGACAGCTGGACCGTGATTCGTGACGCTATTAGCTTGTTAATATTTGTTTCTATTGTTCTAAGGTGTCCGACCGGCTACCCTCGTCAACGTAACGCGATATTTCGACAGCCTACTGTGGCGTCATCTTCAGGTGATACCTGTCGAATGACCGTCTTCGCTACATTCCGCCTCCTTTATGCTATAATCTCTCCCCACCCCCTTCGCGCTACCCGGTCGCACGATGCGTCAGTTGGAATGGTCGGTGAACGGCATCGCGGCTGACGCTATGGTTTTAGTTGGCTGAGCACTGGGTCTCAAACTTTGCCTAGGGTGTAGCCACTGTCTCTGTTGATCAGCCCGTCAGCCACTAGAATTTCAGTGGCCTCCTTCAAGTTCCACAAAAGTCATTGAAGTTCTCTTCGACGTCTCTTTTTAATTCCACAGAAAAAAGTATGCAGCCCGAGTAATAAAAGCTCTTGTCATAATTCGGCAGTTATAAACGTGGCTATTACCTTCATATATCAGCAAAATTCGACACATTATGTATATATCGCGTAGCATAATACCACAATTGCTTTATTAATTATACCATAATCATCATTAATTTATAGATAACATTACATACTGTTTTTGTTGAAACCTAATACCTTACTACTTCTTCATTGAAGATGAATAATCTTTTCTCTTTATCCAAGCGAAAACCAAATAAAGTGAACTACACAAGATACCTGAAAAAAGATTAAACCTTGAAGAAAAGTTTCGCTAGTACCTACCTATAAAAATATAGATATGTGAACAAAATACACTATAAATGTAATTTCTCCACAAAAACGAAAATCTATAGTAATAGCACCAAAAAATGTGGTAAATTGCTGTTTTTCTACCATGTCTAGGGCTGTAGGGGCAAAAATAAAAGTTTTAAATTCTGAAAGAAAAATAAATAGAATTAAAGACAAGTATACAATCATAGCCTGATGCAAAGAAAAAAAACAGTTCCTTAAAATTGTTGGGAAAGATTTTATAACACAATATTAAAAATAAAGAAAGAGAAGTTTAAATATAGAAAATTAGTAGAATTTTTGTCATTTCATAAAAATTATAATGTAGAAGTAAAAAATTAAAAATACTATTCATGAACTATAAGAATAAATTGAGAGGTAAGTATGAGAGAAATATTTTACAATATATTAGAAAATGAGCATTGTACATTAAAAACTGGGATGAACTTGTATCATAACATAAGAAACAATATTCAGTGAAGACACTAATCACAGGATGAATATAAAAATCATCTCTATCAGATTGACTAAATTTAGTAGAATATAGGATTGTCATTGATGGAAAAGTAATTTCTCTAGAAGAATCAGGAACAACTATTAGAAAGTGAAATTAATCTTAAATTTTGGGTGAACTGAAGTCAGTAATGGAAACTCATCATAATTTGTCTTTAGAGCCTGAAATATCATGATATGTACATTTCACTTTCAAGTAATGTTATCCTACAGGTGTTTATGTATTTTCTTTAAAGTTGTTTCTTAATAATGTGCCAGTGCAAGACCTCTAGTACTGAGCGCCAAGTAATTTCAATCATACAGGCATTAAGAATTAAACTAAAGCTGTACAAGGTTACAAGTTATAAACAGATTCCATGTGCAATGCATTGTTACCCTTTTGTGACATTACTATCAGTGCAAAGGAGACATACTGTAGAAATAGAACAAGGAGTATGAGAGAGATAATTCTGTATGATGTGGTCATTCCTGGTCAGCAGTGCAATGTTAGAGTTAGTAGTCACTAACGCCAAAAATAAAATTGTAGATCCTAGAAATATTAATAACCTCATCTTGATAAACTGAATGAAGGATCCAATCTACAAATCAAAATAGAGCTAATGAGAAAACTCCCATCTACCAGAGAATAGGGGGCAAATAAAATTGTAAAACCATTGAAACTTGAGGCAGCTATAAGCAGATCTTAGAATTTTTCTGTTCAAATTGCATCAAACATCAGCAATCATTTGAAGGAGATCATTCCTCAGACTGTGTTAAACATTTAGTAATGAAACATAACTTACATGCAAGGAGATGTGGTACAGAATACACTAGCATCATACTATTAGTATCAACGATCTCAAAAATATGTGAGAAAGTAATGTACAAGGCATCAGCTATTAATCTTAGTGGTCAAAACAGATGAATCCGTTGTTTTCATTAAACTGCTATGGTATTTGAGTTTGATAAGTAAACGAAAAATAGCTTGCAAGTCATACAATTTCTTGAAGGATGAAACATCTGTTAATTTCATTCTTTAGCTGACAGTGTGTCATCAAATGTATTGCTTATTTCTAATTAGAGGAATGTTATGTCAAGGAGGTACTGAGATACTGTAATTGATGCATATCTGTTCTTCTTATAGCTTAGAACTTCCAGGTAAGTCCTACAAAAGCCACGAAAAGTATGTGATTTTCCGTGATGCAACTATAATCGTCTAAAGATTTGCAGGAAACGGACTTCTGCTTGGATACAGTAAAACACAACAAAATCCATACTTTGTGCACCATTCTATTAATACTACGTCTACAGTCATTAATTATACTGACTGACTCAGAATCTGACTACATTTGGCACACGAATGTCTACAAATAGTACCTGTGTTCTTATTGGTGTGCGTTACTTCGCATAAAATCATTTTTGATATACCGAAGTGTTTCATTCTACAGTGACTCCACTCAGAGAGGGAGCTTTTAGCACATAAGTGACCTAGAATACTTCATAGTATACTTATGGCATTGTGTAAATTCCTGTTCAAAGAGCATGGATCCTAAAAAGAAGGCACAGTACTTTGATTCATTTTCTTCTTAATATTTTTGAATGTTATTCAAAAACCTGCACTCTCTCTACAGAAACCACTTTTCCTTGAATATCGTTTTATTTGTAGTCATATTCGTAATTATAGTAGCAACATGTCATACACTGCACACCTATATTTTGTTTTACAGTATAACTTCTTAAATCTTCTTTTTGATCAGTAGAATTGTAATTCAGTAGCCCATGAACAATTATGAACTCAAATAAAACACGCAAAATTATGCAGACATGGGTTAGTTTCTTAGAAAGTTGCAATTATATAACGTATTGTGTTTCTAAATCATTTCAGGCAAACTATGTGGTATCTTTCATTAAACACCAAGGGTGTTCTGTTAGCTTTTTTGACAAATTAATAATATTGTAATACAGTAACTGATAATCAAAATTTGAGGTATTACAGAGAGTTCTGTCACAAATACTGTGTCACTTACGGTGTAAAAGCTCGAAAAATAATTAACCTATAACATCTCTAACAACAGAACTCTTTCAATCTCGTACAAATGCAGTATTGAACGTTTTAGTTAGTCCATGACTGAAGTGCTATGCAGTGATCCTTTTGAATAAAAAATGATAACATATTTTATTTATCAAATTTCCCTCATGTATGTCTTGTCTTTACAAATAGATTATTCACTTTTTAATCTCAACACGTGCCTTTTGCTTCCATTATACTCATATTAAGTTGCCGTTTTTCATGGCCATATTTCCTTTTTATTATTGGACTTCAGTGTTCATACCTTTTTTACTAAACTTTGCATCTAATGACTACAATTTTTGTAAACACATACAGAGTGGATAGCACCTAGTCACAGATCATAGTAAAACATCAAAGTACCTGGTAACAAATTCAGATCTTTAAGGCTATTGACAGAAAAATGTAAAGGATAGTAAAAAATCCTTACCCACTCTTAATTGAAATTGCTGTAAAATCTTATAACTAACTCCATGAAGGCGTCTGGAAGGTAGAGATAAAGCAACACGTTTATACAGATCTGTTCCTTATATACTACAAACGGCCTGTGCTTGATCTATTTCTGATTTGGTGTTCCACTCCAGACTGTTTCTGTAGCACCTGAACGATCATTTTACTGCTCTACTATTTCACAGGTCAATATACAAAGACTATCAATCTCTTTAATGAATTTTTCACACTCTAGTTAGCAGCAGATTGAGGCCAGTGTTATTATTTCAGCAAAGGCACACAGTTGTCTATCTAAATCCAGTAATTTTATAAAATATTCTAAATCTTTTCACGTGATATCAGAATTTACCGCAGATTCTTCTACTATAAAATTAATCCAGAATGATTATCGTTGATTTGCTGAGACATAAATGCGCTGCAAAGTTGTTGAATCGAACCAACACGCTGCTACAGTATTCTCACCATGACCTGGAGCACTAGAATATGATTTTGGCCTTGGTTCATGCTGGGTGAAGGGAATACCCAGTAGCCTTGTGGAGATTTATAGCAGTAATAAAGAATAAACAAATTTGCCTCGGCTTTGTATAATAAAGATTAGGGTAACCCCAAGGCAAATACGGCTCTGCATCTAATGGCTCGTGTGTGTTCACCGATGCTAGAACTGAAAGCTACAGTGTACCATCATGTAGGTACTAGCTAGCCAACAGCGACAAAGCGTGTTACAAAATGTGAGCGTTATGTAAATAATGTCTACCCAAGTTTGGATGGAATGAAGAGATTTGGTTGCAGAACGGTGAATGAAGAATAAGACCTAAACTTGAACTGAAAATGATTACGAAATTTTCGGAGACTTATCACTTGAAGATCCACAGTATACATTCCGAGGTTGAGTCTAAAAAAAATAAATAAATAAATAAAAGTAGAAAGAATCTTCATATTTATCGTTTTCGAGAAAGGGACGTTAATAACCTGTAACTGTGTGGAAGGTCGTTTTATCTTCCGTCATGTCTGAGCGACGTCACGTTACAGAAGCAACTTTTGCGCGATCCATGATTAATTCAAGCAATAATGAACATGCACCTACTCTAACTAGAGCCTGTCATTCGCTCTTCGGTTTTCATGGTACACAATGGTGCGATGACACACATGGGTTAATTATCGTTAATCTGTAGCGGATGCGAAGGACTACCGTTTTTATTCCCTATGGTGAAATGAAAATGAAACGATGGTATAACATTATTCATCGGGAAAACGCCATTTGGGGTTGCTGGACGTCTGTTGCAGAGCTTTCTGTTTGGCACCATTTCGGCGACCTACGCTTCTTTGCGAATAAGAGGAAATGAAATTATTAGGACAACACATACATGTAGTTCCCGAGAGAATAAAATCTCTGATTCCTTTGGGAACTGGTCCCCGCATCCCCCTGTCTAGAAACTGTGACGCTAACCACATTTGTTCTCCTAGATCTTCAGGTGTTTGTCTCTGACACCCATACTACCCCCAAAATCTATTTAATCTACAAACAAAAACAATATTTAATGCCAGAGCCACTTTCACCTTAAAGTTAACTAGCATGGAATTTTGCCACCACTTTACGCTCCGGCGTCGAACGAAAACGAAACACGCCTCCAATCGTCCTGTAAAAAAAGAGGGAGAAAGGACAGGGGACAATTTTTTTCCGGTGGTATCAGCAGTGAGCAGACGGTGTGGTGTCCAGACCGTCTTCTCGTTCATCGAGGGGTAAACACCCTCTGGGTACCGACGAAGTCTCACACCAGTCCACCCTATGCTGCGATAACTTCCTGAAATCATAACAAATGTTTCTCCTTATGTTTAGATCGAGGGAGATGGCACAGTGGTCAGCAAACTGCGCTCTCATTCGGAGTACGATGGTTCGAATCCCCATCCGGTCTTCTCTATTTAGGTCTTCTCACGATTTCCCTAAATTGCTTAGGGCAAATGCAGGGATGATCCATTGAAAAAGATCTGGCCGATTTCCTTTCCTAAACTTCGCTAATCCGAGCTTGTGCTCCGTCTCTTTTCACCTCGTTGTCGAGGAATCTTTAAATTCCAATGCCACTTTCTTCCTATGTTTAGGGTTTTCCATATATTCCTTCCCTTCTATATTCTGCAGAGAGTCTCTTCAGTTATTCGCTCATCAGTCCGCAAAATTTTCAGCATCCTTCTGTAATACTACACCTCAAACGCTTCGCCTCTTGTTTTCCAGTTTCGCTCAAGTCCATGCTTCCTTAATTTATAATGTCGTCTTCAACTGTTGCTACTAAGGATAAATTGCTCTTCTGTAAGTGCACACAGGATTATATTACTCTGGTTACAAATGAGCTTCTGTTAAGGCCACTTTTTAACGATGTATAGTGGTATAGTGATGTGGAATGTTAAGTGGGGTACCTGGTTCTTTAGTCCATGAAACCAGATGCAAAATAAAAAGCAAATCTCGTCACTAATCTACTGATTTAAGATACAGGAATATTAATCATCTATTTGACACACCCTTTCCAAATGATTGTAAAGATACCAGTCTTATTTCAACCATTACAGCGCTGATATGCAAAAGAAAATAATTTATAATCAGAGAATTTAATATGAGATGTTACACGCCATATAAAAGATTGATCCATGCACCAAGTTCGCTAATTCGTAAATATAATGTAGGATGGGCTTCAACTAACGAGCTGAAAGGACTACGAGCGGATTGGTTTTTGGCATGTCAGCTGTCGCTCAAGCTTAATATTAAGGTAATGGGTATGTGATGATTACACGAAAGAAAAGTGAAAAGGCGTTCTAGAATAATGTAAGTGTGACGTGTAAAATGACTGCTTGCGTTGTTTATCGGAAGAAGAGCCGATTACTGTTACGCACAAATGTGAATGTCGGCTGTTAGGAAAGTCGACAAACAGTATGAAACGTTTTTGAAATATTTGTAAAGAGACGTCCTTGGTGCAACTGGATACCACTAGAAACATTTTACATTTTTTTCCTCTGTTGAGTTGCGCGTTATTTAGCTAAAGCTCTAGAAGAATGTCAGGCAACAGAGTTAGCCGTATAGCAACAATCGCTAATTTGGAACTGCACACGAATAGAATTCAACTTCGAATGCAAAGGAATGATTGTGCTTGATGTCATCTAATATAATGCAAAACCTGAACTATTGTTAACTGCTTATTAATACTAGTGTGACGAGTGTTTACTCAGCATTTGTAAAAAAGACCAGCACTACGCTGACTTCTTCAAGTAGTCTTACTGTTTTATACAATTTCTCGTGTTTAATTATAACGTCCATTTTCATTGCTAAATTTTAGTGGACAAAAGAAAGAGACAGACATATTAAAAAGTAAAATCAATAAAAATATTAACTTTTGGTAAAGACAATGATTACTGAAACAGGTGTTACACACTTTAGGTACAGGGTGACAATTACTGAACTATATGAAATAAGAATTTCTAACTTCTGAACGGTATGCGTTAAGACGCACAAACTGCAAGGTTGGCCGTGGGGCATGATGGGAATTAGTATGCACATGCACACTGGTTTGGAGACGAAGGCCACTTTCATCTGGATGGTTTCGTCAATAAGCAAAACTGGCGCATTTGGGGGATTGACAATCCGCATTTCGCGATCGACAAGTCTCTTCGCCCTCGCCGGGTAACTGTGTGGTATGCAATGTCCAGTCACGGAGTAATCGGTGCGATATTGCTTGATGGCACGGTGATAACCGAACGTGAAAGTTTTGGAAGATGATTTCATCCCTATTATCAAAAGTGATCCTGATTTCGACAACATGTGGTTCACGCAAGACGGAGCTCGACCCCGTCGAAGCAGGAGAGTCATGTTCTGGAGGAGCACTTTGGGGACCGCATTCTGACTCTGGGGTATGTAGAGGCCAGTGGCATGGGCCTCGACAGACCTCTATATTCTCCGGATCTGAAAAAATGCAACTCCTTTCAGTGGGGCTCTATGAAAGACAAGGTGTACAGCAATAACCCCAAAACCATAGCTGAGCGAAAAACTGCCATTTAGGAGGTCATCGACAGCAACGTAGTTCCGACACTTCAGCGGGTCACGCAAAATTTCGCTATTCGTCACCGTCAATGATGGCAGGCATATCGAACATGTCATTACCTAAATCAGAATGTCTGTCTTGATGTTTAAATGTTGAATAAAGCGTGTGCACGTCGTAGTTTGTTACTAATTTTCGTTTTTTTCATATAGTCAATAATTGTTACCTTGTACCATATTGCGAAAGATTTTTGACAGAAAATGTAGAAAATATACTGTACTCGCTTTGACATTAATTTTGTATTGGGCGAATGAAAGTCAGAATTCTGTTTTTTCGCCACACTGATGTAATTTCAGTTTTGTTTACTGGATGAAAATGTGATATCTCTTTATATTCGATGAATTATTCAGATACAATTCTACCCTTGAATGACGTTTACTAATTTTCTATCTTCATACTCGCAGAATCCATGCGAAAAGTAGCTCATACAACAGCTATGCCATGAGCGCATAAGTATTCTTTGTAGTACTCTCTCTGGTGGTTGTTAGAAAAAAAAGAAAGAGAGCTTCCGAGTTTGTCTTCGTGCCGATTAGCCTGCGCTTGGTTTGGAAGAACTGTAATCTGATTATTGAGATTTGTGACAGAAGATAACTGAGACGAAACTGTACGATTAAAAAGGAAATATATATAGATTGCTCCTTCAAATAAAAGGTGTGTATTGGAAATTTGAGAATTAATGATATTTATCGATATATTGCGTAGTTGTTAATCAGAAGGGAACTTCCGAAAGACTGGATACGAACCTGCATTTAATAATCCAAGAGCTCCATTACTTCTTCGGAAGGTTAAACTTCATCAAAGCCAAATATCCGCTTGATTTGAGGTTTCCCGACTGATTATACAACGCGCCCAAAATTACGAGGCATTTAATTTGTACAGATTAGCAGACTGCTGCGAAGCATGAGCCTGCAGAGAAGAAGAATCATCGCCTGATTTCATTCTAACAAGTAAAATTTCAGAATCATTTTGAGTGACTGAGCTACGACTGTGTTTCCTATCGTGAATGATTGATTGCTCGAACGAATTGAGAGCTACAGAATTACGTAGAAAAGAAAAGATAGGAGAAAAAAAAATTACAGTGGCGCCAGTGTGACAGGACTCTCTTGGATTGTTATATAATATATGTATTTTTTGTTTCATGAAAACCAACGAGAACGAGAGGTAACTAATCTGAAGAGAGATTCGGTGCCTATAGTAAAAGATTGCTAATACCAAGAAACGATTTCAACTATTGGACAACACCGAGACTACAGAACAAGGCCAGAGAAATCTAATTTTTTTTATCCTGTAGTTAAAATAGTTTGAAATCAATTTAGAAAGAACTTTTTTCCAGATAGTAGTTAGATTGTAGAACTGTATATTGTGTGATTTTCGTATCTGGACATTGAACTTTATGCCATCTGTGAAGTAATTTGAAAGTTAAGTGTGTCTACGACAGTAAATTTGAAACCGTATTTAGTGATTAGAACCTGATATTGACAGTTATTTAAGTGTATTGACTAGAGCGGCATTTAAAATGTCATTGAATCAGCAACGAGACGTGCAACAGCCTTCAGCTGTTTGCGCAGGAGCAGAGGCCACGGATAACAATTCTGAGACTGTTGTGGCTAGCGGTAGCAATATAAATAATCCCGCTGGTTCAGAAAACATTCATACAGCAGCTGATCAGACTGTTGTTGACACATTAGTTGTTATTATGCAACAGTTGTCTCTATTAGCCGAAGGCCAAGCAGAGGTAAAACGAGACTTATCCGTTATACAAAATGAATTCAAAAATCAACTAGCCGAAAATCAAACAGAATTACAAAATCAGTTAAGAGCAACCTTTACCGAATTAGATCAGAGATTAAATACCCAGACACAGGAAATAAAGGAACAGGCAGAAAGGACCGAACAGAATCTTATTGCTCGAATTGAGCAGGTCCGCCAACAATGCCAAGAAAACAATAATAAATTAAAAGCGGAACTAACTGAATATGCATCCGTCAAAATTGACACGATACAAAAACAAGTAGAACTGGTTCCTCAAGTAATACAAGCTCAAAAGGACATACAGTGTTCCGTAGCTATGATACCAGAAATAACAGAATCCCAAGATAATCTAAAGAAGCAATTTGACGAAGTGAAGGAAAAACAGGAGATAGTGGAACATAGAATGACTGTACTTGCGGGAAAGTTTTCAGAAATGACATTAGAGCGGCAAAATTCTCCTTCGGAAACGATAGAAGAAACTGTGAACGTAGCTTTACAGTCAATTTCAGAGAGTTCCGAGGATAATTTTTTTAACAAAGGGTTAAAGGAAGTTCGAGAACAACTTGGCGAAGATTTCTCGCGTTGGAAAGAAAATATCGAAAGATCACTAAATCTCTCGCAGGAGGATTTAGAAACAGCGAGAAGTAGGAAACAACATTCTCAATCTGCGCGTGACATTCCGTCCACGTCAAGATCCGATGTAGATAGAACTGGAACGTCACAAGTTAGATTCGATATAACGGAGAGCCACAGGGAAAAGTACGAACAGGATGATTTTTGGAATCGTAGTACCGTTGAGGAGAAGATGATTAAACAGAGACAATTTCAAATCTTTAACCCTGACAAAAAGAATGTTCATCCTGTAGTCTTTATTCGAAGTTTCAGTGGTCTATTTCCACGATCTTGGACAGAATGGCAAAAGATTAGTTTTGTATCTGGATATATACAAGGAACAGGAGCATTGTGGGCATCCGAACAAACATCTTCTTGTAAATGTTACAAAGAATTTGAGCAGGTTTTTCTAGCAAAATATTGGTCTGCTGGAGTACAAGAAAGACTTAGGCAGGAAGTATTATATCCTGAGCCTTTCTCATTTTCTAGAGGATCTCTAAAGAGATATTTTGAGAAATACATTAATAAATCTTTGTATTGGGATGTACCGATTCCTTTGCCGGATATACTTAGAATACTCAAGTCCAGACTACCCACCAGTATAAGGAATCAGCTGTTATATATAAATGATAAGGATATAGACTCATTCATGACTACGCTTGATCGTATTGATATAATTGAGGAGGACAATAAAAGGGCAAGAGAAATGTCATATCAAAGAAGAGTAACAGAAGCGAATCCGAGCTGCAACTCGAATGGGAATGGCAGTAATGGTAGCAGTAACAATAATCATAACCAACTACACTCTCCGAGGAGACTTAGAAATGGACAAAATGCAAACAATAATTATTACCATAATGGAAACTTTAGTAATGGTGCAGCGAGGGGCTATTTTAGGAACAGTAGGAATTTTAATCGATATGATCCAATGTATGGCAACACAGGACAGTTCTACCAACACCAGCAGAACAACAACAATAATTACACAAATCAAGCAAGACAATGTAGACCGAATGCACCACAACAACCAATAATCACTGAAGTAGCTGAAGAGATAAATACCAATCGGACCAATAATCAGTCAAACTAAACATGACCGCATCGTGCCCCGGAGGAGCGGTCAGGGGATCTGTTAGGGGCGAAACAGTAAAATTACAAATGTTAAGATATAATGATGGTGAGCTGTTGACTGAAGAGTTAACAAAGGATTTAATAACGTGTCATAATGACAGATCGAGTGTTCCGGTATCGGAAGTATGTGTTGAAATAGAGGAAGTTCCAACGAATGTGATATTGGACACCGCCGCTTCCGCCAATGCCATCTCAGGCGCTCTTTTTCGGAGAATTATTAGGAAGAAGAAGGTACCAATTTTGCCAGTACAGAACTGCAAAATCATCGGAGCTGTTGGAGCACTCTCTCCTAATGTCAAAATACAAACACAATTAGAGATGAAAATGGGAAATGTAGCAATAAAATGCACGTTCCTTGTAGTGGAGAAGTTATTAGTGGACTGTATTCTTGGTATTGGGAGTATGCAGGAGTACGATTTTCAGATTGATTTTTTGGAAGAAATAGTTAAATTTAGATTAAATGGAGAAGAGATAGCACTGGATTTAAATAGAAAGGAAACGGTGCATGAGAAATATTGTCGCGGTGCCATAATTCAATTAATTGACACTACAAACGGTCGTTGGAAGGAGCTTTCAAAGGATTTGATGCAACAGGAGGACTTTAACCAAACAACAATGATAAAAGCTAGTGAATCAAATCAGCTTCCCGGAGAACAAAGGCAGCAGCTTCATTATTTGTTAGAGGCATATGAAGAGATTTTTGATGAGAAACCAGGAATTATTAAAGGGTATATTTGTCACCTACAAGTGAAGCCACATCAGACTTACTGTTACACGCACTATCCGATCCCCTGGCGTTTAAAACAATCCGTTCAAAGGGAGATAAATAGAATGTTAGGATGGAACTTGATTGAGCCATCAACTAGTCCATATTGTTCTCCGCTCTTAGTCGTTCCTAAACCTGGAGGCAACGGACGAAAAGTATGAAGACCAGAATTTAAAATGGGAAGAAAAGATTCGACTCGCACTTGTCAATTTAACTAAAAAGGCAATACAACGGAAATTGACATATGAAAAACGGATTCACCGGATTCAGACGTTTCATCTTGGAGAAAAGGTTTTATTGAGGCGACACATCCATTCCTCGAAACTGATGAAGAACATAAAGAAATGGAATCTTATTTATACCGGACCATATGTTATTGTAAATATACCAAATCCTGGATCATACTTGTTGGCATATCCCGAATCGAAAAGAATAAAGGGATTATTCCCGCATAATGATATTAAGAAATTTTTTGAAGGATCGTAGATTTGTGATACCAAATATGGAGAAGAATTTAGAGTGGAATTTGACTATGAGTCGAATGTGTATATAAATATCAAGAAGTTTATGTTGTCTAGAGGTTAAGAGACAGTGAGATTACTCCTGTGATAGGTTAAGAGACAGTGAGATTGCTCCTGTAATAGGTTAAGAGACAGTGAGATTACTCCTGTGATAGATTAAGAGACAGTGAGATTACTCCTGTGATAGTTTAGCACAAAATTTTAAGATAGGTAGAAGCAATTGTTAAATACTAGAGTTTTTAAGTGTGGACTATGAGCAGAAGCCATAGTGATATACAATGAAAGTGCATCTACATTTCATCAAGAGACGGCACTTATGTGAGAATTGCGTGTGAAACTCGAACAGTGCGGGATATGTAGGTAAATACGCTGTGTGTATGACGTGCGCTGTTCGCGCAAGAAAACAAATGAACTGTGAAATGAAGCAACAGTCGATAATGTCACTGTTGCAAACAATTGAAGAAACTCTCTGGTTGCGCGAGAGAAAATTATTATAATTTTTAGATTTTTCATTATGCCTTCTTTACCAGGAGAATTAATTTAAGAATTTTAACTAACATTTTAAGAATAGCAGTTTGTGTGTTTCATATTATGGACATAATTGTTGAAATATATTTCCATAAATGTTCATGAGAGGATGAAGAAGATTCTGCGAGTAGATGATTTGTTAAATGAACATACGTCATCATTAATGATATTTATTTGCAAGTGGATCTATAAATCAGTTAATTATAAGAATAATGAAAATTTTTCAAATTATTCCTTTTGTGGAGTCAGTGTCATATGCCTATGTTTAAAATTTTTCATCAGGTGTAAACTTAAATTTTATTCATAACTTCGTAATTGAAAGCAAACCTCGGACAGATTCAATGTTCTACTTCCACCTACACTATAACAAAACGAAGATTAGATTAAAATTTTTTTTGAGAGGAATACATTCGATATGAGCTACAACAAAATTTAAATGCCCACAGTCTATTTGGCAATATTTTGGACAATCAGCAGTTGTAATTGGTATTGAGGACTACAAAAAAAATTCGCGATTGTCAGGACTGATGGATGTTCCAGTCTAGTACAGATGGAAGAATATAAGAATCCACTCCGATTTTTAGTTCAACGATGAAATATGGACTTCGTTGCCTTAATCCACTCTCTTCCAGGGGTTTATTCAGTCAGAACCTTTTCTTATTCCATTTTAAACCTGTTTCATGTTCACGTCCCGGACCATCTGTTCCTGAGATCATCTTCCTGTTTCTACGGCACGTTAAAAGCTTCTATCCTGTACCATAAGCCATCGCCTGTCCTCCGTGCCGCCTCCACCAAACGCTGTACGTCGCCTACCCGGTGTCCGTATCCAGTGTTCCTGTTCCATCGACTTCACAACGAGATCGCCGGCTACATCGTCGAAAGAAGAATTTTGAAAATATTTTTTTTGAGCAATATTGTAAAATTTTTTTTGGCTATGAGGCACTTTTCCTTCGATCTAATCTATAGAGCTTCTATATATTTCAAAATTACTGGATTTAGGGTTTCCTATCATCTTTAATACCTGAGCTGGGGTCTATTCTTCCGGGTTTTCCAGGGTTTCCCTGTGAAGGCCAGTTCTCAAATGGGTAGACCTTTTTCGTAATTACACCAATCTACATCTTCCCTGGTTATGTACTCGGGATGCGGGTATACCCCGGTACATGTAAAAGCTACAGCTTAGGTATTCCCGTAACTTATTGTCTTAACATGTTACCCATACTCTCTACAGTAAAATTCTACTAATTCAAAATATTCCTCTTTTGAATAAACAACCCAACAAATTTTTTCTGTTAGCTCGCAAAGTGTATTATCATTAACTTTGCTCGCTGCGAGGGGCAATTGTAATATCTCTGTATATTCGATGAATTATTCAGTTACAATTCTACCCTTGAATGACGTTTACTAATTTTCTATCTTCATACTCGCAGAATCCATGCGAAAAGTAGCTCATACAACAGCTATGCCATGAGCGCATAAGTATTCTTTGTAGTACTCTCTCTGGTGGTTGTTAGAAAAAAAAGAAAGAGAGCTTCCGAGTTTGTCTTCGTGCCGATTAGCCTGCGCTTGGTTTGGAAGAACTGTAATCTGATTATTGAGATTTGTGACAGAAGATAACTGAGACGAAACTGTACGATTAAAAAGGAAATATATATAGATTGCTCCTTCAAATAAAAGGTGTGTATTGGAAATTTGAGAATTAATGATATTTATCGATATATTGCGTAGTTGTTAATCAGAAGGGAACTTCCGAAAGACTGGATACGAACCTGCATTTAATAATCCAAGAGCTCCATTACTTCTTCGGAAGGTTAAACTTCATCAAAGCCAAATATCCGCTTGATTTGAGGTTTCCCGACTGATTATACAACGCTCCCAAAATTACGAGGCATTTAATTTGTACAGATTAGCAGACTGCTGCGAAGCATGAGCCTGCAGAGAAGAAGAATCATCGCCTGATTTCATTCTAACAAGTAAAATTTCAGAATCATTTTGAGTGACTGAGCTATGACTGTGTTTCGTATCATGAATGATTGATTGCTCGAACGAATTGAGAGCTACAGCTCGAACCTACAAAAAAAACTGTAAGCATCTGTGATTAGCGGAAATATTGTGTGTTTCGATTTCATATCGACACTTCAGAGAACAATATTTTAGATATTTTGAACTCTAGAAATAGGGTCTAGAGTGACTGAATAATAGTGCGCCAGAGTCAATTTACTGGGCGCCAACATCCACTGATCTATGAAGAGAGACTGGTGCCAGCACGTTAGGCGGACACTTAAGCACGGTGACGGGAGGGAGCACTGGCTCACCTGGAAGCCGCGGAAGCCGCTCTGGATGGTGGAGGCGGCGTCGTCCATCTCCTTCTTGAGCGTGTCCCACACCTCGCCGTCCTCCTCCAGCACTTCTGCTGACCGCGTCGCGGCGCTGGCTGCAGCCGAGGCCGCCTTCGGCATTGCGCTGTCTAGTGACATGCCCATCGTGCCGGCCGAAATCGTACCTGAAAATACAAGGTGAATCAAAAAGAATCATCCGGTTTTTAAAAAACATCATAACTATTATGTCATTTGAGATATGTGCGTGAAGAACGTACTGTTGGAAAGAGCAAAGTCTTGAGTTTTAGATGGTTTCCGCTAGGTAGCAGCAGTGTGCAGCCATTTCAGTTCTAGTAAAAATAGTGTCGGGGCAACAGAAAGAGTATTGAGTTCTACTTTTTCGCATAGCAGGTCAGTAACAACTGTTCAGGGTGACTTTCGTACTAGGTATGGTGTTGATCCTCCTGCAGCATTAGACGGTGGCATGAACAATTCCACGAAACAGGTTGTTTGTGTAAAGGCAAATCGCTGGGCCGTCCCCGAACGTGTGACACAGATATCGAACGCATCTGCCATAGTTTCACAAGGTGTCCGCAGAAATCCGTCCACCGTGCAGCTCGACAGCTCAATATGCCCCTGATGTCCGTCTGGCGTGTGTTGCGTCGATACTTACGCATGAAACCATACGAAATTCAGCTAGAGCAAGCCCTTCGTGAAGCTGACAAACAACAACGTGTGGAGTTCTGAAATTTCGTTCTTGGCAAGATGGAGGGGGACAATTTCCTTCTACTTGACGTGAATCTTCAGGTTTTCGCGGCGCAAAGACTGCTCCTTTAAGTTTCTGGAATGCAGCCGTATAAATTCTGCTTCTTCTTCTAATATTTCGGCTGTATATCTTTCAGCCATCTTCAGAGAGAGCCGTACGACTGACGCTCCAGCGCTCGCTCCATCCTTTTAAATTTGCGGACCGCGCCACAGCGCATGCGGCCACAGATGAACAAGGCGCCAGTGATGTTGATCGGCGGCAAAGACGTAACATATGCATGAGTTACGTCTGTGGCTGCGCATTCGATCTGTGCTGGGAGATCGATGTATTACTGGGAGCTGGACTGTAGCGACGTCTTTGTAAGTTCAATATTGAAAGTGCCGGATTCCATGATTTATCTAACGTGAAACCGCTGTCTCTATTAATTAAATTCTTCGCCAAGCGGATTTTAATGGCCTCTTTTACTACGGAATCCCAGAAAGATGAAACAGAAGTCGGAATTTCGACATTTTCATATACCAGAGTGACCAGAATCAATACAATGCTCTGCCACAGCCGATTTACTGGGTTGTTTTTGATAAGGAGATTTTAGCTTTGTTTCACCATGTGATGACCTCCACATACTTTTTATTTAATAACGACTTTTTTGAACAGACTGATGGTGTTGCCATGGGTAGTCCTTTGTCACCCTTGGTGGCCAATTTATTTATGGAGGATTTCGAGGAGAAGGCCCTGGAGTCTGCTAGTTTGAAGCCTACAGTTTTTTGGAGGTACGTTGACGACACCTTTGTAGTGTGGCCCCATGGCGAGGACAAATTGCAGGACTTCTTGAACCATCTGAATTCCATCCATGGACAAATTCAGTTTACAATGGAAGTGGAAAAGGAGGGATGTCTTCCATTTTTGGATGTCTTGGTTCGGCGCAAAGAAGATGGCACTCTGGGTCATGCAGTATATCGGAATCCGACCAATACTGACTTATATTTACATGCAAATAGCTGTCACCATCCTTCGCAGACGAGTAGTGTTCTAAGAACTTTGGTACACCGAGCTCACGTCATATCTGATGAAAGTAGTTTAAAAGACGAACTTTTACATCTGAAGAGAGTTTTTGAGGACAACGGGTATTCTCCACAACAGATACGTAAGGCACTACAAATAAAACCTAAGGTGTCCGTAAGGAATGCAGAAGATGACAAGGAAACATTTAAATCCATGGCTGTCCTGCCGTATGTGGGAAGCCTTTCATCCAAAATAGGACGGATCCTCACTAAACATAAAGTAAAAGTGATTTTTCGTCCACCGGCGAAGACGGCTGCACTCCTGGGTTCCGTTAAAGATGACTTACTACTCCGCAAGCCTGGAGTTTACAAGATACCATGTGAATGTGGCCTTTCATATATCGGACAAACGAATCGTACAGTCCAAGAGAGGTGTACGGAACATCGCAGGTACACTCGGCTCTTACAACCCAGTAAATCGGCTGTGGCAGAGCATTGTATTGATTCTGGTCACTCTATGGTATATGAAAATGTCGAAATTCTGACTTCTGTTTCATCTTTCTGGGACTCCGTAGTAAAAGAGGTCATTCAAATCCGCTTGGCGAAGAATTTAATTAATAGAGACAGCGGTTTCACGTTAGATAAATCATGGAATCCGGCACTTTCAATATTGAACTTACAAAGACGTCGCTACAGTCCAGCTCCCAGTAATACATCGATCTCCCAGCACAGATCGAATGCGCAGCCACAGACGTAACTCATGCATATGTTACGTCTTTGCCGCCGATCAACATCACTGGCGCCTTGTTCATCTGTGGCCGCATGCGCAGTGGCGCGGTCCGCAAATTTAAAAGGATGGAGCGAGCGCTGGAGCGTCAGTCGTACGGCTCTCTCTGAAGATGGCTGAAAGATATACAGCCGAAATATTAGAAGAAGAAGCAGAATTTATGCGGCTGCATTCCCGAAACTTAATGGAGCAATTTCCTTCTACGCTTATTGTTTGGAGACGGGGCAACATTCCATTTAAATGGAAAGGTGAACCGTCACAACGTGAGAATGTGGGGTACGGAACAACAAAGTGAAGTTGTACAACATGAGTGGGACTCACCAAAATTTAATGTGTTTCGTGCAGTTTCGCTGGAAAAGGTGTGTGGTCCATTTCTCTTAGCCGAGAACACTGTTACAGGAAGCACATATCTCGAAACGCTTGAGAACTTTCTTTTCCCACAGTTGGAGACTGATTCGAAGGACTTCATTTACCAATAGGGTGGAGTACCGCCACACTGTCATCTGGAAGTGCGAGAATTTTTCAATCAAAAAATTACTGAGCGATGGATCGGTCGCACTGTACGAGATGAATCGTGGTCGTGCGGTAGCGTTCTCGCTTCCCACGCCCGGGTTCCCGGGTTCGATTCCCGGCGGGGTCAGGGATTTTCTCTGCCTCGTGATGGCTGGGTGTTGTGTGCTGTCCTTAGGTTATTTCGGTTTAAGTAGTTCTAAGTTCTAGGGGACTGATGACCATAGATGTTAAGTCCCATAGTGCTCAGAGCCATTTGAACCATTTTTTTACGAGATGAATCAGCCTTACATTACTGGCCTCCAATGTCACCGGACATGTCTGTGCGTGATTATTTCTTGTGGGGCTTTATAAGAGATTCTGTTTATGTACCTCTGTTACCAACAACAACGAATGAAGTGAGACATCGCACAACAGCATCTGTGGAAGCTTTAATTGAAGACATGCTCGCTGCAGTGTGGGAACAGTTTGAATACTGCATAGACATATGCCGTGCATTTCAAGGGGGGCATACTGAACACCTATGAAAAGGTACGAAAAAAAGCTTTTAGAGTTTCCCGATCATCAAAAAATTAAATTCACTGTATACGTTTATTATTAGTTTAAGAAATATATACGTGCCAAATCATATGATTCTTTTTGAAACAACCTGTACCATGAAGCAGTTGAAATACAGTACTCAAAAAAAAAACCTTTCAAGAAATCGGCAAAAGATTTTTGGAATCTGTTATCTTCTAACAACAATGGAAAGGAACGCACTTAGCAATCAGACCCGGTGTCTCATTCCTAAAATTTCAGTGGCCAGCCGTTAATCTGCAAATGAAAGCTACAATTTAAAGCAGAGTGACATTTCCAGTCTGCAGCGGATTGTGTAGTGTAACGAAATTTCAACTGGGATTGAAACTCCGTACCGCACAAAACTCGAATCTCACCCTTCGTCTTTCTCGGTAACGCTCTTCGGCGCCGCAAAAACCAACAACTGGCTGTAATACGTCGCCAGGTCACACGATCCGTCCGGAGATGCAAGTGTAAAAGCGCCGTATTAGACGGCTTAATTGCAATATGCATGGTTTATACAGTTTTATGACAGGTTTATTTGGTTACTTAGATCACGGCAACCCAGAAGACCGACGTGTCTTAGGGAGTAGCGAAACACCCCTAGATTTGGGACGCTAGCTAGGAGTAGGACAAGAGCTGAACAATGGCGTACTTGCTTACTTGTTGCACAAGTGTATAAATCCGCGGAAGTGTCTGTGGCCATCATAATCCAATGCGAGAACTACACCTGCTGGCTGATGTATCGCGGCTGCAAGAACGATATAGAGAAACTGAAAAGAAGTTATATCAACTGACTGCTAGTTCTGGCCGGCCACGGTGGCCGTGCGGTTCTAGGCGCTCCAGTTCGGAACCGCGCTGCTGCTACGGTCGCAGGTTCGAATCCTGCCTCGGGCATGGATGTGTGTGATGTCCTTAGGTTTAAGTAGTTCTAAGTCTAGGGGACTAATGACCTCAGATGTTGAGTCCCATAGTGCTCAGAGCCACTTGAACCATTTTTTGCTAGTTCTGTAAATATATGTATCATAAATATAAAAAATGGTTCAAATGGCTCTGAGCACTATGGGACTTAACATCTATGGTCATCAGTCCCCTAGAACTTAGAACTACTTAAACCTAACTAAGGACAGCACACAACACCCAGTCATCACGAGGCAGATAAATTCCCTGACCCCGCCGGGAATCGAACCCGGGAACCCGGGCGCGGGAAGTGAGAACGCTACCGCACGACCACGAGCTGCGGACTATCAGAAATATACATGAAGGCGAGTACCGGCTCGCTCTACGATGATCACACCACCTTTGGAACTAACACTGTGCGCTAATTTAAAAAAAAAATATAAAAAATTAAATATAACAAAACTGCTACTTATGAAGAGACGGTAGGTACCATTAAATTTGCTACTGCGAACGGCTGCAGAGCCAACGACCTTGCCCCAGTGGTAACACTGGCTCCCGTCCCAGTTAATCTCTATTGGACTCGGCTAGCACTTGGATGGGTCACCATCCGGTTTGCCGAGCGCTGCTGACAAGAGGGGTGCACTAAGCCCTTGTGATGTAAACTGAGGAGCTAATTGAATGAGAAGCAGCGGCTCCGGTGTTATAAATTGACATATGGCCAGGAGAGCGGTATTCTGACCACATGACCCTCCGTATCTGCATCCAGTAGCGCCCTGTGGCTTGAGGATGACACGGCAGCTGGTCAGTACCGTTGGGCCTTCATGGCCTGCTCGGACGGAGTTTAGTTTTAGTGATGGCTCTCATACGTAAGGACCAGACATGAAACCACGCAAGGAGATTGAAGGTAAAACATGAAGTTACAATAAAATGAACACCCCTAGCTGCATACAGGCGTTGATATACATCAACGGGGACAGGCGAAAATGTGTGCCCCGACCGGGACTCGAACCCGGGATCTCTTGTTTACATGTCAGACGCTCTATCCATCTTTCATTTTTTTTTCTCGGTATTGTACGTTTTGGTCACACGGACGTCACAAGACATCCGTTCGAGTCGATCGTTAATTCCTTTACTCAGTTTTTTTTTCCGTGCCGGCGTCCATCTGAGCCACCAAGGACACAGAGGATTGTGCGACTGCAAGGACTTTTATCTCTGGCACGCCTCCCGTGAGACCCACATTCCCAACTTATTGTCCCTCACTACAGGGTTATTACAAATGATTGAAGCGATTTCACAGCTCTACAATAACTTTATTATTTGAGATATTTTCACAATGCCTTGCACACATACAAAAACTCAAAAAGTTTTTTTAGGCATTCACAAATGTTCGATATGTGCCCCTTTAGTGATTCGGCAGACATCAAGCCGATAATCAAGTTCCTCCCACACTCGGCGCAGCATGTCCCCATCAATGAGTTCGAAAGCATTGTTGATGCGAGCTCGCAGTTCTGGCACGTTTCTTGGTAGAGGAGGTTTAAACACTGAATCTTTCACATCACTATGCGTGAAACTTGCCCGCACGCGTTCAACCGTTTCTTCGCTCACTGCAGGCCGACCCGTTGATTTCCCCTTACAGAGGCATCCAGAAGCTTTAAACTGCGCATACCATCGCCGAATGGAGTTAGCAGTTGGTGGATCTTTGTTGAACTTCGTCCTGAAGTGTCGTTGCACTGTTATGACTGACTGATGTGAGTGCATTTCAAGCACGACATACGCTTTCTCGGCTCCTGTCGCACTTTTGTCTCACTGCGCTCTCGAGCGCTCTGGCGGCAGGAACCTGAAGTGCGGCTACAGCCGAACAAAACTTTATGAGTTTTTCTACGTATCTGTAGTGTGTCGTGACCATATGTCAATGAATGGAGCTACAGTGAATTTATGAAATCGCTTCAATCATTTGTAATAGCCCTGTATATTCGTAGTGCCCCTGCCCATTATACCCATTACCAGTACTGATGCTCGCTTCGTCGTCTTGTGGTCATCTTAGTTATCAAGCCTTCTGCAGCGAGGCGGCCTTGTGGCAGTATATAGAATCAGTGTGAAACACGGACCATAGTTGGAGAAGCAGACGTCAAATGTAAATATTGCAACAAGCTCTGTCATCATTCACAGCTGCCGTGACTGCACCAGCACCTCAGTGAATGTCCGATATGTCCACAATATGTTAAACGCATGGTTTCCTCGCAACCTAACTCAAAAAAGGAAAAGAGGCAATATCAAACAGAAGTGTAAAGAAGTAACGTGGAGCCTGCGCCTTCTACACCAGCGAGCACGTCGTGATCTGCAGAGTAATCTAAGCTCACTGATATATCGTTGTCTAAACCATCGTCTGTCTTTCCATCTGTAAATGTCGTAGACGAAGAAGTTGACGAAAGTATTGCCTGAGCAACATAGGCAACAGTTGTGCCGCTTTCACTGATATAATACAAATACTGGCGACATTCCCACCGGAAGGAACAATCTAATTGTGAGATATCTTTGCTTGATGCACTTGAATGAGGCCTTTCAGACGTTGCCTACCGACACGTGCAGGCAGAAAATTTAGAAGTCACATTCGTTCCCATTAATTGGGGATGGCTAGACGGAGGTTGTTGGCCACAGTCCGGTGAATTATAACCACTTCAAATCCAGTATTGCACAGCTCTTGCACATGTCTCCATCGAACTAGTGGTGAGGACCGTGCACTATGCAACCTTTGTGAACTTCGGCCTCCCGGATTTTAGTTGTACCACCAACATCAGCTGCAGGAGGAAGCAAATGATACGGGCATGGTTGGATTTAAACAAAAGTCCGAAACAGGTTAGCTCCAATCTCTATTCATATTCTGACGAAATGCCAGTATATTTTGTTTGCTACTATTATGGCTTCTTGTCCGAGTGTAAAACTGTTGTCCGGATTAAAGTAAACAAACAATTTAAATAATACTTTTCTATTTACGACAACTACTTCACAAAACTAGAAAATCTGAGCCTAAAATATAGAACATAAACTCCAGGAATTATTTCTTGTTTACGATATTACATTTTCTCCAGTTTGTACAGATGTTCCATTTAAATCCTCTACTAAACTATCTTACTCATTTTGTTTGTTTGTTTTAAAACGATCTTACTGAATCGTTTTAAATCATCGGCGCATCTCTAGCGCGAGCAAATCGCAGTAACTGATCGCTGATCGCTCGTATTCCTAAACAGTCTCATGAAACTCATGCAAACAGTCGGTCATGTTCGCCGGTATGGTTAATGGCTGCGAGACTTTGGTCTAGTTATTAAGAGTGGTTGCACTGTTTTGGTTAATTTCACTATGCCCACGTGCAGTAAGGACATAAAAATTGAAGTTTAAGGCGGCGTTTTCACTTATATTAACAAGGGATACGAAGTTAAAAGCATTGATGCTTTTAGATTTTGCAGTGAGCAGGTTTTTGAAAGTGTTATTGTGGAAGTATAAATTCATGGGAAATTCATAGTAATACCAGCAGCTGATTTTGAGTTATTTCTGAAATAATTATTCGCGTTATTAAAATATCTCATTTCTAAAAGCATTGATCCTCTTAGATTTTGCAGTGAGCAGGTTTTTGAAACTGTTATTGTAGAAGTATAAATTCATGGGAAATTCATAGTAATACCAGCAGCTGATTTTGAGTTATTTCTGAAATAATTATTCGCGTTATTAAAATATCTCATTTCTAAACTGAATGATGTAATATTAAGTGGGCATTGTGATATAAAAGTTTAGGGCGTACCTATTCTATCGCTGTATTTAAGTCCGCTGTCATTTCATATAATACATCTCCCCCTCACACAATTTGCAGCAACAGTTATGAAAACCAACCGTGCTGCCACTGACAGTCACATCTAGATTGAGAAGCCATAGTCTAAGGCGTCAGCGATTTATCACCCGTGTGTGAGGATCTTTACAAAGAAAGCAACTCGAATAATCGTCATGATCCACCTTAAGACTTTAGCACGGGGATGAATGGAGCTGTAAGGTACGTGGGAAAAAAAAGAAAAAAAGAAATAGATGACCGATAAGCAATATTTCGTAGCGTTAACACCAGCACGTTATTAATTTTTTATTACGTGTAATTTTAAGCGCACAAACTCTATAGCCCACTTTCCACTCGTGTAATTCATACAAGTTACGGACATTACCTGGGATTCCCACGGTTTTGTATCTTTTAGAATTATTTAGTCACTTCGCGTCTTCGAACGCTAGAAAAGCGAAAATACCAAGTGAGAAACTGAACCAGGAAGACCAGGGCCTCCCTGGTACCTGACATTTGTGGGTGATCGCAGGATCTGGCTCATGGCAGTCGGCCTAAGCATTGTCTGCGGTGCCAGAGCATACCGCACTGCAGGCAGCCCACAGCGCACGCACGCCAGTGGAACGCGCTATTCTGGTTAATTAGACTGTCAGGTGTCGATCTAAAGGGTTGAATGAATCAGCAGCCAAAAAATACACACTAGTGCCACCATTCGAATCCAATCTTCTGCCGTGAAAATTACGCTAGTCCTGGTAGTAAATCAAATGGTTCAAATGTCTCTGAGCACTATGGGACTTACCACCTGAGGTCATCAGTCCCCTTGACTTAGAACTACGAAAACCTAACTAACCTAAGGACATCACACACATCCATGCTCGAGGCAGGATTCGAGCCTGGAAGCCGGCCGGTGTGGCCGAGCGGTTCTAGGCGCTTCAGTCTGGAACCGCGTGACCGCTACGGTCGCAGGTTCGAATCCTGCCTCGGGCATGGATGTGTGTGATGTCCTTAGGTTAGTTAGGTTTAAGTAGTTCTAAGTTCTAGGGGGCTGATGGCCATAGATGTTAAGTCCCATAGTGCTCAGAGCCATTTGAGCCATTTTTTCGAGCCTGCGATCGTAGCAGCCGCGTGATACCGGACTAAAGCGCCTAGAAGCTCTCGACCACAGCGGCCGGCAAGGTAGTAAATCAACGACTCTTTGTTCCACTGTACACTGTGCGAGAACGGTACTGTTGAGTATGACATTGGGACTACTAAAAGCAAATACAGCGCAGAAATACATCGTCTGTGAGGAAACAACATCTGGAAAACAAGCATTCTGAAATCATCTTCATTAGGAGTCCAAAGAGAAGACGGACTGGTTTTTCAGTAGAATAACAAATCAGTTTGGAGCAAGATACTCGTACTGCAAGGGTAAAAAATTGTTTATCTGCAATTAATATTATAAAAATAAACAAAATATGTGTGTTGGATGAAGCACGGTCAAAGATCATAGAAAAGGTATGAATGCATTTGAAAAGTGGCAGTGTGTTATAAATTAATCAAATCAGTACTAGGAAGGATCGCTCAGAATGATATTAGATGCGCCAATCCGTCCTGTTCAAAAGGAGTTATCTGTAACTGTTATGTCAAGGTGATAACTGCAGAAGATGTTTCTACCACTTTCTGAAAATTAAACACGCTAAAATGCGTGAGAAAAATAATCAATCAAACAGATCTTAAGAGTAGCAAATGGAAATACAAAATTCATTATAAAAATAAGATACACATCCAAATACAGAGTGAGATAATTCAACAGAAAAATATATAAAAATCAATAAACTGATCTGTATTAGAGAAACTACGTCTCTACACAAATGGATGCTCAAGAGTAAACTGCAAGATGAACAGATTATTGAAAGTGAAAAATCAAAAGTTATGTAATGTTGGTAACACTAATAAGAGGTTGGAAAGTGATAATCAATCAAGATATTTACAATTATATGGAGAGACTGTCAAGTACTGTGAAAAATTAGGCTACTCTTCATTATATATACTTCTATAGATATACTACAGATTAAATTTACGCAAAACTAATGAGATAGCTCTCAGAGAATAAATTACCAACATCGTGTGTCAGAGTGATAAAAAATAATATTGAAAAAATAGAATGCAAAAGAATCTCGAGTGTTTGGAATAATGACATTTAGGAAAACTTGACAGTAAGCAAAGACAAATAAAACTGTGTTAGTAATACAGAAGGAAGAAAGTAAAAATTAGAAGATAAAATGAATGAATGCTGTGAACAGTAAAGGGCTGAAGAGCTGATAATGAAGAAACCAAAACTGTGTTGGTAAAAACAATACTACGCACAATGGAAAAATATAAAAAATTACCTAGCGGAAGAAGTAATTTATCAATAGCGCTTTCTTACTGAGTAGGGAAAGTATCGTTTAAATATAGTAAAGTCAAATAAGACCATGCTTTAGAAAGTAAATGGTCTCTAAGGTGCAAAAATTGCTGAAGAAATGGTTCAAATGGCTCTGAGCACTATGGGACTTAACATCTGAGGTCATCAGTCCCCTAGAACTTAGAACTACTTAAACCTAACTAACGTAAGGACATCACACACATACATGCCCGAGGCAGGATTCGAACCTGCGACCGTAGCAGTCGCGCGGTTCCTGACTGCAGCGCCTAGAACCGCACGGCCACCGCTACCGGAAATTGTTGAAGAGACTAAACTCCAATACCAACAGAGAAATATGGGCACTTATGATAGAAAATTAATACCCAGTGAAGCAACACTGGTATTCTTTCTCATTTTACAACAACGAAATATTTTGGTCGCACCAAAATCAGAATAGGCCAAGGAAAAAGATATAGCATGTTGAAACAATGATGTGCTGCAGTGATTGGTCTCTAGGACTAACTCTGGTCTGAAAAATCTGTTACATTCAGCGAATTTAGTGTGAAGTAACGACAAACCCTTTCCAACTGAAGTTAACAACAACATGGGAAGAGATTCTGTTCAGGTAATGTAGTCAGAGATTCTAGATGCACGTATTACTGAGGATAAGCGAACTTACTTCCAAGCTTCAACTGAAATATAGAAGACAGCCACAAAAAGTTCACTCCTATTCAAGAAATTATGTCGAACGATGGTTTTTACCCTGGAAAGAAGCATTCAAATCAGTTAGCGAAGTTGGACGCATTTTGTCCTCCACAGAAGCTAATCTTCTTGAGAATATAATATTCATCTTGCATTGATTAGTGGAAAAGAGGGCAAAGCATCGGGTTTAACTTCAAGGTACCAAGTGAACCGCACAGGCGACTGATGAGATCATTTTGGTAAGGAATTTAGATGAACCATGCTCACTTGGCGTCAGTTATGTGTATACCAGGAATGGATACTGTGATAAAGGTCTATTTTGGATACTGTGGTATGGGTATATTTTGAGAATACGACAGAGAAAGATTGGTCACCAGTTATCTGCGTCGGACGACGTCTGTTCGTACTGACTCACCAGTTGTGGCGGCACCAGGTGACGGTGCCTGCGTGCTGCGCATGCGCTGGACGTGGCGGCGCGTCAGGAATCCGCGCACGCCCGCCTGGATCTTGGTGGCAGCACTGTCCACTGACGACGAGGACACCTGCAACACATGCCTCACATGACACACCCTCGAAAATAACAAGAAGTTCTAGAAATTACTAGCTATGTTTCACACAGGATATTTTTCAGTTACTGGCATGAAGGCCCGCCCATCTGAATAAGCTTGCGATAGTAACGCCTGCAGAAAACATTACAACCAGAAAAAGGTGTATTGTATTGTATGGAACTGTGGACCTATAAACATCGGAGAAGCTTCGTCCCCGCCGTAGCCCGCAGTGGTACAAAACTACACAAGAGGCTAAGCAGTCCACTCACCCCAGGGTTATTGTGCAGTTCGGCCCCCAGTGGAGCCCGCGGGAACGTCTCACACCAGATAGTATAACCCCAATGTTTGCGTGGTAGAGTAATTATGGTGTACGCGTACGTGAAGAAAGTGTTTGCGCAGCAATCGCCGACATAGTGTAACTGAGGCGGAATAAGGGGGACCAGCCCGCATTCATCGAGGCAGATGGAAAACCGCCTTAAAAACCATCTACAGGCTGGCTGGCACACCGGTTCTCGACATTAATCCGTCGGGAGGATTCGTGCCGGGGACCAGGCGCTCTTTCCCGCGCGGGAAGCAGTGCGTTAGACCGCACGCCTAACCGGGCGGAGAGGAAAAGTTGACTACTCGCAGTTTGAATGTACTTCCTGTCAATTGCAAATCCGACACTGTCCGTGAGTCCACAGGCAGGACCTGCAAACCACAGGAAGTTAACTAAGGCTACACACAAAGGGACGGACCCTACAAATAAGGAAAAAAAGACGGGAAACAGTAAGAGTTGACATCAACGTTCTCCTGATATCACATCACTGGATGTTTTTCTGTGGGGTGTTCACCAATGCAGTATGGGATCTTCAAGAGCTCCTACGTGGATTGTGGAAGCCATCGGTGTCGTCCCTCCGGACACATTGCAGCGGACCTGGATGGAAACTGAAAACAGACTAGACGTCCTTAGCGCCACCGCAAGGACGTATATGGTAGTGTTTTCATTTTATGTAATTTTCTTTGAAAACGTATCTAGACATACAATTTACAATTTATTTTTGGGAAGGAAATAAAATTATTTCATTTGATTTTGTATTGACAGCAAACTGAAAATGGGGATATTTCGACAGACATCCTGTACTTCTGAAATTTTAGGATAAATGATTAAGACGTGCTCTGTTTCTCTGAACTGCAGTGTCTCAGAAATTATGCTAGTGTAGTGTACAAAGGGATAGTGAAACAAGTTATTATCACATGAAAACGTTTTATTGTAATCAAACGGTTTATTATTAAAACTGCATGCTTCTGTAGCACGCTAAAAGTGTGGGAGAGAATGATTATGAAATGCTGCGTTTCTCTGAACTACTGCTTCTTACAGCCAAATCTCCAGATGTCAGACACTCAGATGGGGACCAAACGTTGTATGGTGATAATCAACCAAAACTCCGATTTAGTTCGTGCTAGGTGCTGTTGTCCAGCAAAACGGGCATAAACGTTCATTATAAGTAACGCAAGAACTACAGGGCACAGGAAATTCGTCTCTGTGAGCTATGCCATCTGTGGTTTCCGTGGGTGAGTTGCTAGAGCGCTAGCTCCTTGTACGAAGGTTCCGATGTTCAAATCCCAATTATGGTAATTTTTTCCATATTGTGTGTGAAAGTGGTATATGGGACAATATTTTCCTGACATGTAAAAGGACTGTTTGGAGTTTACAGCATTGTCTTCTTGGCAGTCTGCTTCCGCTTTGTTTCTTTGAAAGCAGTAAATCAGTAGAGTAGATATATAATTTCACAGAATATACAATCAGAACAGAAAAAGACAGAAATAATTGCATCACACGTACGGATGTAATAATAATAATACACATAATAAAACTTACGTTACTAAACACAAACAAAATAATACATCTAACGTACGGGGCACTGCCATCTGCAGTCACTGTTTGTTGGTATTATTATTATTATTATTATTATTATTACTATTAGTAGTTCCGCACTTGCGATGCAGTTATTTGTTTATTCTATTGTCCCACTGTTTATGTTTACTCTGTGAAACTACAGATGCACTAGCTGCTTCATCACGAGTGGTGTCTGTTCTGTCGCACATGTCCGACTTAACATCACACCTATCTATACAAATGTACTCTATAGATTTGCTACGGTAACGAAGCGAGAGCAGACTACCAAAAGAACATTTCTACAAAAATTCCGAAAAGTCTTCTTACATGTCAGGAATATGCTGTCCCACATAACACTTTAACACATAATGCGCAGTAAAAAAAATTTCGTTTATTGGATTTGAACACCGGACCCTTTCTATAGCGATCTATGGCTCTACCAACTCACCAACGGAAACCTCAAACAATATAAATCACAGATAAGCTTCTCCTGTGTTCTGGTATTGCTTTTAATTAACGTTTACGCCCGTTCTGCACGACAAAAGCACATAGTACGAACTAAATCGGAGTTTTGGTTGGTACTCTATCAGCATACAACGTTTGGTCCAGACCTGAGTATCTGGCATCTGTACGTGTGGGTGTCAGAAGCCATACTAATGCATTGGTCAAAGGGATAATCTAAACAAGTTATTATTATATGGAAACGTCTTCTATATTATGTTGTAACTAAACAGCTTCTTGTTGTTGTTGTGGTCTTCAGTCCTGACACTGGTTTGATGCAGCTCTCCATGCTACTCTATCCTGTGCAAGCTTCTTCATCTCCCAGTACCTACTGCAACCTACATCCTTCTGAATCTGCTTAGTGTATTCATCTCTTGGTCTCCCTCTACGATTTTTACCCTCCACGCTGCCCTCCAATACTAAAATGATGATCCCTTGATGCCTCAGAACATGTCCTACCAACCGATCCCTTCTTCTGGTCAAGTTGTGCCACAAACTTCTCTTCTCCCCAATCCTATTCAATACTTCCTCATTAGTTATGTGATCTACCCTTCTAATCTTCAGCATTCTTCTGTAGCACCACATTTCGAAAGCTTCTATTCTCTTCTTGTCCAAACTATTTATCGTCCATGTTTCACTTCCATACATGGCTACGCTCCATACGAATACTTTCAGAAATGACTTCCTGACACTTAAATCTATACTCGATGTTAACAAATTTCTCTTCTTCAGAAACGCTTTCCTTGCCATTGCCAGTCTACATTTTATATCCTCTCTACTTCGACCATCATCAGTTATTTTGCTCCCCAAATAGCAAAACTCCTTTACTACTTTAAGTGTGTCATTTCCTAATCTAATTCCCTCAGCATCACCCGACTTAAATCCACTACATTCCATTATCCTCGTTTTGCTTTTGTTGATGTTCATCTTATGTCCTCCTTTCAAGACACTGTCCATTCCATTCAACTGCTCTTCCAAGTCCTTTGCTGTCTCTGACAGAATTACAATGTCATCGGCGAACCTCAAAGTTTTTATTTCTTCTCCATGGATTTTAATACCTACTCCGAATTTTTCTTTTGTTTCCTTTACTGCTTGCTCAATATAGAGATTGAATAACATCGGGGAGAGGCTACAACCCTGTCTTACTCCCCTCCCAACCACTGCTTCCTTTTATGTCCTCCGACTCTTATAACTGCCATCTGGTTTCTGTACAAATTGTAAATAGCCTTTCGCTCCCTGTATTTTACCCCTGCCACCTTTAGAATTTGAAAGAGAGTATTCCAGTCAACATTGTCAAAAGCTTTCTCCAAGTCTACAAATGCTAGAAATGTAGGTTTGCCTTTCCTTAATCTGTCTTCTAAGATAAGTCGTAAGGTCAGTATTGCCTCACATGTTCCAGTATTTCTACGGAATCCAAACTGATCTTCCCCGAGGTCGGCTTCTACTAGTTTTTCCATTCGTCTGTAAAGAATTCGTGTTAGTATTTTGCAGCTGTGGCTTATTAAACTGATAGTTCGGTAATTTTCACATCTGTCAACACCTGCTTTCTTTTGGATTGGAATTATTATATTCTTCTTGAAGTCTGAGGGTATTTCGCCTGTTTCATACATCTTGCTCACCAGATGGTAGAGTTTTGTCAGGACTGGCTCTCCCAAGGCCGTCAGTAGTTCCAATGAAATGTTGTGTACTCCGGGGGCCTTGTTTCGACTCAGGTCTTTCAGTGCTCTATCAAACTCTTCACGCAGTATCGTATCTCCCATTTCATCTTCATCTACATCCTCTTCCATTTCCATAATATTGTCCTTAAGTACATCGCCCTTGTATAGACCCTCTATATACTCCTTCCACCTTTCTGCTTTCCCTTCTTTGCTTAGAACTGGGTTTCCATCTGAGCTCTTGATGTTCATACAAGTGGTTCTCTTATCTCCAAAGGTCTCTTTAATTTTCCTGTAGCCAGTATCTATCTTACCGCTAGTGAGATAACCCTCTACATCCTTACATTTGTGCTGTAGCCATCCCTGCTTAGCCTTTTTGCACTTCCTGTCGATCTCATTTTTGAGACGTTTGTATTCCTTTTTGCCTGCGTCATTTACTGCATTTTTATATTTTCTCCTTTCATCAATTAAATTCAATATTTCTTCTGTTACCCAAGGATTTCTATTAGCCCTCGTCTTTTTACCTACTTGATCCTCTGCTGCCTTCACTACTTCATCCCTCAGAGCTACCCATTCTTCTTCTACTGTATTTCTTTCCCCCATTCCTGTCAATTGTTCCCGTATGCTCTCCCTGAAACTCTGCACAACCTCTGGTTCTTTCAGTTTATCCAGGTCCCATCTTCTTAAATTCCCACCTTTTTGCAGTTTCTTCAGTTTTAATCTACAGGTCATAACCAATAGATTGTGGTCAGAGTCCACATCTGCCCCTGGAAATGTCTTACAATTTAAAACCTGGTTCCTAAATCTCTGTCTTACCATTATAAAATCTATCTGATACCTTTTAGTATCTCCAGGGTTCTTCCATGTATACAACCTTCTTTCATGATTCTTAAACCAAGTGTTAGCTATGATTACGTTGTGCTCTGTGCAAAATTCTACCAGGCGGCTTCCTCTTTCATTTCTTAGCCCCAATCCATATTCACCATGTTTCCTTCTCTCCCTTTTCCTACACTCGAATTCCAGTCACCCATGACTATTAAATTTTCGTCTCCCTTCACTATCTGAATAATTTCTTTTATTTCATCATACATTTCTTCAATTTCTTCGTCATCTGCAGAGCTAGTTGGCATATAAACTTGTACTACTGTAGTAGGTGTGGGCTTCGTATCTATCTTGGCCACAATAATGCGTTCACTATGCTGTTTGTAGTAGCTTACCTGCATTCCTATTTTCCTATTCATTATTAAACCTACCCCTGCATTACCCCTATTTGATTTTGTGTTTACAACTCTGTAGTCACCCGACCAGAAGTCTTGTTCCTCCTGCCACCGAACTTCACTAATTCCCACTATATCTAACTTTAACCTATCCATTTCCCTTTTTAAATTTTCTAACCTACCTGCCCGATTAAGGGATCTGACATTCCACGCTCCGATCCGTAGAACGCCAGTTTTCTTTCTCCTGATAACGACATCCTCTTGAGTAGTCCCCGCCCGGACTAAACAGCTTAGTATTTTTAAAAGTGTCTTCATCAGTAGTACGTAATATACGTGGGAGGGCGGAAGAGACAGTAACAATGTGTGATACACCTCCCCCAGCCACCCCCACCCCTCTCAAAAACCGCACCCTGGGTCCGCGCCTGTCGGCACTGTAGTCAGTTGACGATGATGATCATTTAGGAGGCCCTGTGAGGAGGGCAGCATGGGCTTTAGCGCCGGGTCTAACGTTCTGTGAGACAAGTGTGTTTACAAGCTGGTAAGACGATTTAGAAGACGAAATGTGTACTAAGAAACAAGTCAAAACGGTGAACGTCTTCGGATTTCCTACAAATCTATCGTTTTGCCCCCTACTGTTAATCTTTGTACCCTGTTGGGCTAAAACCTAAACCTGCAATCTGCCTTCCTAACAGCAAAAAATGTTTGGTTGTTCCACCCTAAGACGTTCAATATATGGCACGATATTTAACAGGCCCCAGTCGATGGCTTAACAAATAATATCGGATCTTGTAGTCTCTCTGCGAGCACTGCATGCTGAGGATTAACTGCTAGTCTATGTGGCTGCAAAAAATCTGTATATTACAACATTTTTTCTAATAATGAAACCATTATCTGTTGACGTTACCTACTAGGTCATTCACGAATATCCTGAATAGTTACCGTTCCATGAAGTTTCACTTCTCAGGGCGTCTGCGCATTGAGGACAGCGTATTGAGATCTGTTTCCTAACAAGTCTTCACTTCAATCCCAGCATCACCATATTTTCTGTTTGCTAATTATCATGCGGAACGGTACAGAACGCTTTCCGGATGCCGACAGCTGTAAACCTTTCCTCCCTCCGCCATCAATATCTCAAGGAACATAGCGAATTGAGTGTCACAGTGTTAATGAATATACAGAGTGACCCAGTCATCCAAAAAAAATGCATCATAAATCAAATAAGTGACAGACTGGTAAATCTTTTCCTGGCTGATTAATATACTGCAAACTATTCAATCATGCATTACATTAAATCTATCTCTGGAAATCTTAGGCAGCAGTTTACGTATCATAAAAAATAACAAAAGCATGCACTACACTCATCTATCTTTCAGCTAAACTACGACATGTCCACATTTAACATAAGAGTAACTGTTTTATTAGAAATACAAAGTACTCCGTTAATGTGCAGCATTTTCAAAAATTCGTAAAAAATTCGTAGCTCGGTAAGCACTCTCGTTCCACATGAAACAGTCTCTTACGAAGATGGAGTTACTAGTTCTCTAGTGCGGTGTTAACTGTTGCTGTTCTGATAGTTCAAGTGTAAAATTACAGATCAGCTGATGGCGGAAAGAAACTGTTAAAATGTAGAAACAATAGTATAATTTAGAATATCCACGAACACTGAGGAACCACAATAACTGGTACACCCGCCTACTATCGTGTACAGCAACCACGAACACGCAGAAGTTCCGCAACACGACGTGGCATGGACTCGACTAATGTCTGAAGTAGTGCTGGAGGGAATTGACATCATGAATCCTGCTGGGTTGCCCACAGATCCGTAAGAGTACGAGGGGGGAGATCCCTTCTGAACAGCATGTTGCAAGACATCCCAGATCTGCTCGATAATGTTCAAGTCTGGGGAGTTTGGTGGCCAGCGGAAGTATTTGACCTCAGAAGAGAGTTCCTGGAGCCAATCTGTAGCAATTCCGGACGTGTGGGGTGTCGCACTGTCCAGCTGGAATTGCCCAAGTCCGTCGGAATGCAAGTATGTGTCACCTGTCAGAGTCGTATCTAGATGTATCAGGGGACCCGTATCACCCCAACTGCACACGTTCCACACCATTACAGAGCTTCCACCAGCTTGAACATTCCCCGCTGACATGAAGGGTCAATGGATGTATGCGGTTGACTCCATACCCGTGCACGTCCAACTGCTCGATACAATTTGAAACGAGACTCGTCCGACCAGGCAACATGTTTCCTGTCATCAACAGTCCAATGTCGGTGTTGACGGGCCCAGGCGAGGCGTAAAGCTCTATGTCGTGCAGTCGTAAGGGTACACGAGTGGGCCTTCGGTTCCGAAAGCCCATCTCAATGATTTTTCGTTGAATGGATTGAACGCTGACACTTGTTGATGGCCCAGTTATGAGACCTGCAGCAATTTGCGGAAGGGTTGCACTTCTGCCACGTTGAACGATTCTCTTCAGTCATCGTTGGTCACGTCCTTGCAGGATCTTTTCCCGGCCGCCGCAATGTCGGAGATTTGATATTTTTCCTGATATTCACTGTACACTCATAAAATGGTAGTACGGTAAAATAACCATTTCATCGCTACATCGGAGATCCTGTGTCCCGTCGCTCGTGCGCCGACAATAACACCACGTTCAAACTCACTTTCATCTTGATAACCTGCCACTGTAGCAGCAGTGACCGGTATAACAACTGCGCCAGACACTTGCTGATGATGATGTTCGGTTTGTGGAGCGCTCACCTGCGCGGTCATCAGCGCCCGTACAAAATCCCAATTTTTTCGCAGTCCAATTTTTCTTCACAGGCCAATGTAGCCACTGACACGAATGATGATGATGACGAGGAGGACAACACAAACACCCGGTCCCCGGGCAGAGAAAATTGTCAACCCGGCCGGGAATCGATCCCGTGTCCGCGTGATCCAGAGGTAGCAACGCTAGCCACTTTTTTCCGTATCAACGAGAAAATAACGAAAAATAGTAATATAGTAATACATTTGAAACATTAGACAGGATATTTGTTACATGTATACAAAAACAATTATTACGGGCCACTAAGGATGCTTCGTTAATGAAAGGAAGCGAAAGCCGTATGGGATAAAAACAAACAGCTTTTAATTTAGTTGGTCTACATTTCCAAATAGATATTAGTAATAAAGTAATAATATGGCTGCAAAGAAGGAACGACAGAAAACATCAATGTGACGGTAGTGGAATAATATGGGGAAGGAAATACAACATTGCTCCTAAAAACAGTAATTTTTCTTGGAAGATGATCTTCTTGTTTAGCACAGGTGTTAACCAACTCCAGGACGGGCATCGGTATCAACTGCGGGGTCTACCGAGTGCTCCTTTCGATGCGTACCTACCAGATGGCGTGGGTGTCAGTTCATACACACAGTGGCGAGCTGAACCAGGTCTGTGCTTGCTGATGACGTACAGCGTCATCTGCTTACGAAACTTATTTTTGTTTGTTGCCATTTGCTCGGAAGCAACCTTTGCGAACAAAAAAAAATGTTTCTCAAAGCCAAAATCAAATTTCATTTTCCTTTAAGAAGAAATTATGAGGAATAAATAAGGAAAAGTTTATATATATACAAGTCGTCGTGCGACTTGTAGTTAAAGACCAGTTCTTACAGGAGCGCCTGAAGTGTCTCCGCCTACAGCAGGCCAGCTCGTCCAAACGTGTCTTCTCGTTGCGTAGGCGTGGGTTCTGGGTAGCAGATCTATTCAGTTCGGTTCGGTTAATACAGTTTTCAGCTTCTCAGGGCTTGGACGTTCCAGCTACGAGGTGAGTCATCGAAGGTGCTCCGTAAGAAATTGGAAAAATATTGCTTATCAGGACGCAGGGTCGTTCGTTGAGATAAGTCCAATATCGTAGCATAGACTTGTCGCCAGAAGTAAAAAGATAGCGGATCGTGTGGCCACAGATCCAATTCACAGAGTGAGTTTTGGCGGAGGGGTAGAAAGTCTTATCGGGGTACAAAAGCATGTGGACGTCGATCTGAGCTGGTGTCTGTCGAGTAAGAAACGCCAAAATTCGCCGCGCAAGTGTCCAGACGTCGAACGCTGTGCCACAGTGGAACCGGTGGACATCCGTGTCATTCACTCCACAGTGGGTGCAGAGGGATGAATCGGCGAGATGGATGCGGTGCAGACAATAACGGTTAACTTGTTTGCCATTCACGGTGATGTACCACGCTGATTGAACGTCTGATTCGAGAAAACGCGCATGGATCGCCTTCCATATGTGTCGCCACACCTACTGTGGATACTTACGTTCGATGGAGTTGGACGGGCGGCACTGTTGTAACAATTCGGAGACTGTTTTCGTGAGGTACAAACGTGGAAGTGGTAAGGACCGGTAGACATAACTGAACTCCAGGAAAAATCGTTGGATGTAATAAAAGGGGGTTGGAATGGTCGACACCAGTACTGGGGCGGACAAGGAGGCCGGCGCAAAGTTGTGAAGCAGGAGGCTAGTAAGGCTCTGCGGGCAACGATGCCAAAGTTTTAGTTGGGATCTGACGTAAAGTGCCTTGACACGTGTCGCCACGTGGATGAGTCCCAACCCGCCACGATCTCGTGGCAGTGCAAGGGATTCATATTGCACCTTGAATAACATCCCCGAGCTGACGAAGGAGCCGAAAGCCATCAACAGTCGTCGGGCCAGGAGATTTGGGACTGGTAGTACCTGAGCCACGTGTGGTATACGGGAAGCATGATACATGTTCACGTATTGCGCGCGTTGGATAACGTCGAGAGCTCGTAGCCGGTGATTTGCGAGATTTGCTCTGATTGTCTGTAGCAAGCGTCTACCATTGATAGTCGCTGAGCGGTGCAGATCTGCTGCGAAATCAAGTCCAAGACACCGTATGTTGGTGGCGACATTAAGGGGGGCAACGCATCTCTCCGGCAAGCCCTCACCAGTGAGCAGGACCTTGGATTTTGACACGTTGAGGCAGCTCCCCGACGCTTCGCCGTAAGTCGCCACCCATGTCAGTGCTGCTCGTACTTCATCTTCACTGTGCAGATATAGTACTATGTCGTCTGCGTAGGCTGTACAACAAAAACGGTGGCCGTGCACAGCCATACCCTCCAAACGTTGGCGCATGCCCTGGAGCAGGGGTTCCAAGGCGAAAGCATACAAAATCGTGGAAAGAGGGCAGCCTTGTCGTACAGATAGTGCGATGACCAGGGGCGCTGTGAGGCGACCATTGTACATGATTTTAGAGGTTGCACTACTCAACAGGCGCATAACCACTGTGACAATATCGCCAGGAAATCCCATATGCTGAAGAACTGTCCGTAAATAGAAGTGGTCAGCACGGTCGAAAGCTTGGCTAAAGTCCAGTGAAGACAAGGCGCCAGGGAGACTTTGATAATGCGCCAATGCTATCGTGTCTCTGTAATGGCAAAGGGCCGTACGGATGTTGTCGCCTCCTAGGGGAGTCTGGTCGCAGTATGTGACGTAACGTGCGACCTTCTTGAGTCGCGATGCCAATAGCCGTGTGAATATTTTCATGTCGCTGTTGAGAAAAGTAATTGGTCGATAGTCCTGAACCCTCGATAACCCGTGCGGTTTATGTACGGGGATAATAATGCCATCTAGAAAGGCGCTCGGGACCACTGTCATCGGTGACATCAGCTCTTGTGCGATTGCCGTCCACGTGGGAGCCAACAAATAGTGAAAACTTTTATAAAATTCGATGGGTATACCGTCAGGTCCAGGAGATCTGTTATCGGAACCCGCCTTGATAGCATCTACCACTTCATCTGTGGTTACGTCGTCTTGGAGGTCATGCACTGCATTCTCCGGAAGAGTGTTCGTAGTAAGGTGAGCGACTTCTGTGATCAGTGCTGCAGAATCCGGTACGGTAGCGTATAGCCCGGCAAAATGAGCATGGAGAGCACGACCGATGCTTTGTTGGGTGTCGTGCCGGCGCCCTTCCACATCAGTGAGTACTTGGAACAGAGCTCGTCGTCGTCGTTGTCGTTCCTGCAGGAGGTGGTACATCGACGGACGTTCTTGAGGGATACGATTAGAAGCACGAGAACGGACTACAATTCCTTCCAAGTAACGCCGCATGATAAAGGAGGTCTGTGCCTTCGTGCGATGGACCATCGACTGCCGGGCTGGCGAGAAAGGCATCGTCGCACAGTCACGTAGTATGGTGTAGTAGAAGTGCAGGGCATTAGTTTGCCACGCCTTAAATTCCTTCCCATAACTCATCAGTGTCTTCCTGAGGGTCGGCTTTGCACAGGAGAGCCACCATGATACGGTGGAGTCATAGGCTTCTCGACGATGGAGGCAGCGTGCCCACGCTTCTTCTACCATACGGCGACAGTCTGAGGAGGTCAGGTGAGCGACATTGAGTTTCCACAGACCACGGCTATGCCACACTCGCTGTCGGGCGAGAGTGACGTCACAGAGTTACGCATCATGGTCTGAAAAGGCCAAAGGCCAGACTTCCGCATGACGTGTGCCATCAGCAAGGGAGCGGGTAACGTAGATGCGATCAATGCGGCTTGACGAGTGAGAGGTGTAGAATGTATAGCCCGGTTGAATTCCGTGGAGCTTCTTCCAAGTGTCAACAAGTCGTAGACGGTCGATGACCACTGAGAGAGATGCACAAGGTGAATGTCGCAGGAGTTGGTCCGCAGGTTCTTGCGTCGAGTTAAAATCCTTACCGAGTACCAAATCGTCCTGCGGACCTGTGAAGAGGGGTGTGATGCTTTCGGCAAAAAAAGTTTGTAGGTCATGACGGCGGCCAGTTCCGGACGGAGCGTAGATATTAATAATACGCACGCCGAACAATGTGAGGGCCATACCTCGCGCAGTGGGGAGGTAGATGACGTCCTCTGCAGGGAGTCAGTCGCGTAGCAGAATGGCGACGCCGCTACCGGTGTCGGATGCGGGGGAAACACGTGCGTTGTATCCGGTGGGAACTAGGAAGTCAGCCACAAACACCTCTTGTAAGAGTGCTATATAAACATCCGCAGAGTAAATAGTGTCTCGGAACATTGCCAGTTTATGGGGGGCACGAATGGTGGCAAGATTCGTCGTGGCGATAAGATATTGATGTGTACGGCCATCCTCAGTATTTGCCGATCGTGCGGTAGAAGTAGCCGGCAGGTGGAGACCCGCCGGTGGTGCCGCAGTGGTGATAATTACTGGCGGGGCGCCAGCCCCAATGTGGACTCCTGTGCAGACACGCTGGCAGTCTGTTCCACTTCTTCTTAAACGTCATCTGCCCAGGAAGCTGATGACGTCAACATGTGACGGTCTCGTACTTCCGGAACGGGTGTTGTGGATTCCGCAACATGAGTAGCAGGGGGACCGCCGTCATCATTCGTTGACAACGGCGGGGACACGTCCCGAACGGGGAGAGGAGGCGTCATAGGAGGGGCGCCTGTCGCTGCTGCATCGCGTGACTGGACGCAATGTGGGACATCACCGTCAGACAACAGGTCGACATCTCGCGGGGCCGTCTGAGAAAGGGCGTCATCGGAAGGCGTTCGTCGTCGTTGCCTGTGTTTGCGAGGCGACCGCTGTTTTCTGATGTGGCCTTCTGCATCAGAATGTGGTCGCCCGTCTTCTGACGCCGAACCTGTCTGGACAAAGGCAGACGTCGGCACGACACCGAGGTCGACGTCCATGGTTCCAACAGGAACATCGGTTTCGGTCAGCAACCCGGGCGGTCTTGAAGCGAGCACTGGAGGCGACGCCGCGCTTGTGTCGTCGGCGCGTTGTGCTGCGGCGGGTGGCGTTGACGATGCTGCTGGCGCGATCGGGAGTGGCACGACGGGGTCCTGTGCAATCTTGGCGTAGGAGATGGGTAAGGACGTGACCGTCCAAGCCTGGGTCTCTTCACGTAACGGCGGTCTAAGCATTCGGAACGTACATGTCCCTCCTGGCCACATCCTGCGCACGTTCGTGGCTGTCCATCGTACATGACGATGGGCCTCACACCGCCAATCAGCAGGTACGATGGGCCATGTTTCGTCAGCTCAATTTTTATTTGCCGGACGCCATTTAGTAGGTGGTAAATGTTTGCCACTTCTCCGCGACGTGACCCAAGACGGTGCCATATGGTTGGAAAGCGGCAATGACCACATCCTGAGGCACATCGAACGGGAGCTTAAACACCCGCAATGTCCGGAGACCGAATCCAGCATGGGGGACTGTCACAGCATCCATATGTCCATCAGAGGGTTTAAATTTTAGTCCGATGGCATGACGGTGAATTATGTCGGTGCAAATTTCCTCCGTCGACATCTTGATGTAGACAACACTTCCAGTGATGGAAAAGTGTATGCCGATTACGTCCTGGTGGTTCAAACGTAGTTCCTCTCGGATGAACTGTTCGACTTCGAAAGCTCTGGGTCGAGGATGTTCGGCCTGAAACGTTACTTTTATCGTTGCACGGCGGTACTAGTGCGCCATGGAGTACGTTAGTACTGAACTCGATAGACACAAACACCGCGACGCGGAAGTAAACACCGCCGAGAGCGGAGCGTCGGACGGCGCGCGGAGCAGCTCCGCACGCTAGCACGGCTGTGAGCCGACTGCAAACCACTAGACCACGAGCTGCCGATACAGACACTTGTCTTATATAGCCGTTGCCGAGCGCAGCGCCATATTCTGCCTGTTTCCATACCTCTCTATTTGAATACATATGCCTATACGTATTTCTGTGTCGCTTCAGTGTAGAACAAGCTATGATTTTTTAAAAAAATGGGACGCTATGGAGGAGGTAACAATGTGCTCTTCGCTTATCATACAGCTTTCCCGGCTGAGAGGAAGGAGGATTCAGAAAACATAATTAATGGACTGCAGAAACCCGTAAGGACAGAATGTGGGTGGTGATGAACAAATAATGAAAGTAGCACATAACGAAGAGTGTCAGAAAGTGACAAACATGTTATAAATCAAAATTGAACTGACAACAACAGAACTTCGTTGCTTTCGAACTAATATTACAGAAGATGCAGTAACGTGGAAGACATAAGAAAATAGAAAGAGTGCATTCATCAGTGAAATATTTTCCATGTCATAGTGTAGCATCAGAAAGAAAAATGTATTACTCTCAAGGCCTGGCACACAAACGAAGGCGAACAGACAAGAGGGGGCGGAATATTAGACAGCGTAAACTATTATTTGTAATCGGAAATTTCACTCCTCACAGAGTCCTACTACTCACGCACGACATAATGAAAGGATTGTTTGTGGAAAAAATAAATATATGGTAATTGTAACTGGGTCTGTACTTTTGTCTTCGGCACCTGATAAACACCTAGAAAAGTATAAAGAACTGTATGTTGAAAGAAAAAGGAATTGGTAATCATGTGTGTCATTATATCGGAAGTTTAATCTAAAACAATATTTTCACGTACCTCAGGTTTTTTTATTTACTTCAATGAGAATAATATAATGGCTCATGTTTCCAATTAATAATCAATATATAATTATGTATTTATCTTTGTTTTAATATACAGCAATTCAGTAATTTTCGTCCTTGAAATACAACAGAAAGTGCAAGTAGATTGTAATGTTACACACTTCATGTTCTCCTTCACAAGTGCAATTTAAGTATCGTAAGTATTAATTGCAAACAGTACAGAAGAATTAGAGATATTATTTTTCAGATGAAACTGACGCAGAGCAATTTTGGCTGTGAGGAATATTTCATGAGTTCTGTCACATTGCACCTACATGATCGAACGTATGAAGCAGAGCTGCAGTGAATACTGATGAATTTGGAATGCTGGAATTATAATATTCAGTTTACGTACTACACAGTTGAAAACTAAGAAATACCAAACAGACATTTTATGGAATGTCTCTCAGGAGAATTTTTTTTTCATCTTGATCACAAAAGCTGTCGTAAATATGCACATCACACGTGCTAATACGGATTGTGTTGACTTGATTTACATATCTAACGACGACCATCGCCAATTTCTGCTAACACTATTTTCGTTGGCGGTGACAGACACGCTATGTAACAGGAAGAATTGCTATAACTTTACCACGCTTCAGCTATGCTCTGCTGCTGTAACTCATTTCTGAAGCAGGAAAAACTCTTACCTGCGGTGAATTTAGTACCATGTGGCTGTAAATAATTCCCAATTAAAAGTAACAACAGCGCGAGAGGAGATTCTGTTTTTGAACAATAGAGGCTGCGGATACATTCAATTCTGCGGCTGTTTGTGAGTGAACTTATTTCCATGCTGCAACTGAAATGGGGACGACTGGCAGGAAACGTACACTCATCTTCAAAAAAATTTGGTCGAACTATGAAGCAAGAACGTTCTCAATTTTTTACTCCGGAGAGTATGTAAACGATCTATCGAAGTGTAAACCAGATCATCTTTCATAGATGGTATTCTTAGAATGTAATATTCAGGTTTAACGAGGAGTAGAAGATACAAAGTGGCAAGCAAACTACTAGGTGATATGAAACTCTAATGTAATTATAACAACGTCCTATGCAATGAAAATTTGGCAGAATGTATCGGAGGCAGTAGCGAGTGTGTCGCTTCTTACGGATTCTTCCTCCTCCAGTTCAGCGAGGTCGTCTGGAGAGTTCTCCAGCGGCGCGGCTCCCCGCTGCTGGTGCGGCAGCTCGGCGCACTCCTGCGGTCGCTGGAGCGCCGACAGCTCCTCCATCTGGCCAAAACAACCACACACTTAGACAGCTCCTCCACCTGACCTAAACAACCACACACTTAGCCAGCTCGTCCAGAACAACCACACACTCAGCCAGCTCCTCCAACTGACCAAAACAACCAAACACTTAGCCAGTTCCTCCACCTGACTTAAACAGCCACACACTTAACCAGCTCGTCCAGAACAACCACACACTCAGCCAGCTCTTCCATCTGACCAAATCAACCTCACACTTAGCCAACTCCTCCACCTGACCTAAACAACCATACAATTAACCAGTTCGTCCAGAACAACCACATACTCAGCCAGCTCTTTCACCTGAGCAAACCAACCACATACTTAGCCAGCTGCTCCACCTGACCTAAACAACCACACACTTAACCAGCTCGTCCAAAACAACCACACACTCAGCCAGCTCTTCCACCTGAGCAAACCAACCACATACTTAGCCACACTTGCAGCCTGAGTCTGCATAAGCAGCCCTCCTTTGGAGCTCTGTTGGAAAAAGTAAAATTGCTCAAGCCAACATTTTATCTGCTTACATTGACGAGCCAGAACATTCTGACCACTACCCAATGTGAGACTGAATGTCCCTTGGTGTAGTTACAGGCACGTAACGAGATAAGAAAAAGTTGTCTATAAGTGGAGTGGAGACAAATGGGGAATCATTCTAGAGACGATATGGGTTGCATATGTGGAACTCTACTGACACAACTGAATTTTATAAACGGCAGGTTGTTATAGTCCGGCGCCTGGGAACGAGCATCTCAGAAACGGTGAAGCTGGTCGGCTGTTTTCGCGCTACTGTCTTGGACATCTATGGAAAGTGATTGAAGGACAATGGAACCAAGAGTAAGCGACAAGATACTGTACGTCCATGCCTCACCACAGAGCTTGGAGGTCATGGATTTGTTTGCTTTGCAAGACAGGATAGGTGGCGGGCTATAGTAGATCTGACGACAGAGTATAATGCCGGTGCAGGTACAAGTGTTTCGGAGCACATCAATCCGAGTATAGTATCGAACATGGGGTTCATCAGCGGATGACCCCTACGAGTTCTCATGTGAACTCAACGTCATCGCCAATTACGATTGAAGTCGGCAGTAATCGAGATTAGATCCTGGCTCCACGAAAACGTGTTGTTTGGTCGGACATTTCACGTCACTTGATACACCAGTTCGATGCTCGTATCTGGATACGCCATCATCCAGAGGAAATTGTTCGAAACATGCAGTGCGTTACCCCCCATAAGCCAGTGGGAGCAGTATTATGCTATGGAACAGGGGAAAAGTCGGTAGTCTGGGCTTCCATTGGACCTGCGATGGTAATCGAAGACACCATGGCAGATGTGGACTACGTGAACATTATTACAAACCACCTGCGTCCTTGCATGCTCCATGTCTACCCGAAGGCGATGACAAATTCCAGCAGGGTAACTGTCCCTATCACAAGGCAAGAACCGTGCTACAGTGGGTTGGAGAGCATGATAGTGAACTCTAGTTGATGTCTTAGTCCTCAAAATCGCCTGTTCTGAATTTAATGTAACACATTTGGTACGGTACTGGGCGCCACCACGGGCGCTCATAAACCACCGGTCCGTAATTTGCGTGACCTTTGCGTAGACGTCTCGTGCTACATACTTCCGATAACCCACCAAGGACTTGTACTCATGTCACACAGAATCCCTGTAGTGTTGCGTTCTAGAGGTGGATCAGTAGCCTGTTACAGATGTGTCATAATTTTTTGGTTCATGAGACTTCCTGGAAGATTAAAAGTGTGCGCCGGAACAATAATCGAACTCGGGACCTTCTGCGTTTCGCGGCCATGTGCTCTACCACCTGAGCTACCCAAGCACGACTCACGACCTGTCCTCGCAGCTTTAATTCCGCCGATACCTATTCGTCTACCTTCCAAAATTCAAAGTTCTGCAAGATCTGCAGGAGAGCTTCTGCGAAGTTTGGAAGGTAGGAGACGAGGTACTGCGGAATTAAAGCTGTGAGGACGGGTTGTGAGTCGTACTTGGGTAGCCCCAGATGATAGAGCACTTTCCTGTGAAATGCAAAGGTCCCGAGTTCGAGTCTCGGTCGGGCCCACAGTGTTAATCTGCCAGGAAGTTGCATATCAGCGCACACTCTGCTGCAGAGTGAAAATTTCATTCTGGTTTTGGTTCATAATCGTATATGGAAATGGAAGCATGTCTGAGTGTGTGTCTGTGTGTGTGTGTGTGTGTGTGTGTGTGTGTGCGTGTGTGTGCGTGTGTGTGTGTGTATGTATGTTTCACATCAGCGCACACTCCGCTGCAGAGTGAAAATATTATTCTGGTTTTGGTTCATCTTTGTAAATGAAAATCGAAACATGTACGGGCTGTGTGTGTGTGTGTGTGTGTGTGTGTGTGTGTGTGTGTGTGTGTGTGTGTGTGTGTGTGCGTGCGTCTGTGTGTGTGTGTGTGTGTGTGTGTGTGTGTGTGTGTGCGTGTGTGTGTGTGTGTGTGTCATTAAGGAATTACGATCATATATGGTATCAAACAAAATTTGTGAGGGAGGAACGCCTTATCTTGGATGGGGAATCATCGACATGTTTAGAAGCAACATCAGGTGTGCTCCAGAGAAGTGTATTGGGAAATTTGCTGTTGATATCATATAGTAATGATAATGATGATTGTTTTTTGGGGCGCTCAACTGCGCGGTCATCAGCGCCCTTACAAAGTCTCAATTTTTACAGAGTCCAGTTTTTTACCCAATCCAATCTAGCCACTGTCACGAATGATGACGATGGTGATGGTGGTGACGAAATGATGAGGACAACACAAACACCCAGTCCCCGGACAGAGAAAATCCCACACGCGGCCGGGAATCGAACCCGGGACCCTTATATATTAATGAAACAGTCAACTTCAAGTTTTTTGCAGATGATACAGTTATGTATAACGAAGTGAAATCCGAACAAATTTTCAGAAATTGTTAACAAAATCATAAGATTTCAAAGTGGTGTAAACATTAGCAACTTGCTCTAAATATTCAGAAGTGGAAAATTGTGGTCTCACAAAAAGAAATAACGTGATATCCTATGACTAAAATATCAATGAGTCGCAACTGGAATCAGTCAACTGATAACTGATCGTAACAATTCGTGGGAATATGAAGCGGACAGGCCGCATAGGTAAAGCAGATGATAGGTTTCGGTCCATTGGCAGAATGATGGGACACGCTTTCAGCTTACAAAGGAGAATGCTTACAAAAAACTCATGCGTCCAAAACTACAATATTGCTCATGTGTTTGTAAACAGAAACTACGTCCTAGTGGGCTCACCGGTACGGACCGACCGCCGTGTCATCCGCTGCCTATGGCATCATTGGACGTGGTATGGAGGAGTGTGGGATCGGCACACAGCTCCCCCGGCCGTTATCAGTTTTTGTGCCCTGGAACCAAGTAGCTCCTTAGTTGGCATAGCGAGGCTGGGTGCACTCCGTTCCAGTTCTCACACCATGGTAAAAATCCGCAACAGTATCGGGAATCTAATCCAGGTTCAGGGTGTGTAGCCCCTAGCAAATTAGAATATTTGGAAATATTTAGAGAGCATAACGGAATTACGTGAGGAATCTACGAAAACACTACAGTCTTCAACATGTCATTCCCACAGGGATCGTGAAGACAAGCTTAATTACAGCTCGCAAATCGTCATTAAAACATTTATCCTTCACTCGTTCCATACGCGAATGGAAGTGGATGATACCGTAATAGGTGGCACTTTGGGAAGTATGCTCCGCTACGCAGTTCACAGTAATTTGTAGAGTATGACAATAGATGTGTTTATAGATTTGACTTGGCACAAAGAAACTGTTTCATCCTTCTTTGGAGGGATGGTTGTGAGGAAGTGGTGACATGTAAGCATAAATGTAAAACCTCTCGAGCAATTTCAAGCATACCTGGAACATGTATGACTTCTGTCCAAAATATATATATACGTAGTACACTCCTCGCAGCCTTACACGTGGGCTGTGTAGGGAGTGACATGTAAAATAATCGAAAATTGACTACGTTTATTAGAACCCATAGTTTCCTACGTCGAGCACACAGTTTCCGGGGCTGTTTGACCACAGCGCCTATAACATTTAGCCTCTTGGGGGAGGGGTGAATGGTAGGAGAAGGGATGACATTTAAAGTTTAACTCTCGATACTTGGAACAGTTGCCATCTAACTTAGTCTACATATGATCTACTATACGAAAACATTCTCTTAGGGCTAGCACGTCCCTAAGACTCCTAGTCGTGAGGTTAGGGGGTAGAGGAGAGAAGGGCAGCACATCTAAATATAGCCCTACAATGCACGAAAAAAATTCATCCGAACTTAATGGACATACGGCTTATTATGCAGGAAAAACTGCTTTAGGGGTAATGCATCTAGACTCACATCAAGGTCATCCTGTGCCGCTCCAGAACTGCCAAAGATACGCCCCCTCCCTCCCACTGCCCCAACCCCCTCTGTAAAAGTACCTACCTTTTGCAACTTTTCCTTTGAAGATTTAGCAAATTTTATAATTCTGTAAGTAGGTTTAATAAAAATGAAGCATTATTGAAAAATATTGCTTAATTGAACTACACTGATAAAAATATTTCACACAATAAATTAAATCTATCATTGTATTAAATAAATCACATACCGAATAGTAATATTTTAAAAAATGGAAGAAAAATTATGTATACTGTTGTTTATATCAACTACTGTACATTGATTTTAGTATGATGTATAATAAAGAACGTATTTTATTTGCAACTCACAAATTATTAATAGCACATGAATTATACGTCAGATATAAAAGGAAAAGGATTATAACTAAGAATTGAGAAAATATCCCTTTCTAGTAATCGTGTTTTAGTTATAATTTTACTTTGTATTTCCATGCTTTGAGTTCACCAACTATGTCGTTCTCTTGACAAGATAGCTGAATTTATCCGTTTGCTCTCTCCCAATCTTGACCTTAAGTCAAGCATATTTAATATGCTGAAACTGAGTTCACAAGATGCTGCAGCCACTTGCAGTGCCCTAAATATCATCAAAGCTATTTCGATATTTGGATAAACATCCCTTAACCCATTTACTTTGAAAAACACCTTCAAAATATTCAAATGAGTAGTCGTGTCAGTGCTCTTCATCAGTTCGTTCACCTGGAACTTCAAATCAGCTAATTAGCTCCGCTGTGCAAATATTTCTGCCATATTTCGCACCAGATGATCTGCGTACTTTTCAAGATAACATACAGAGCTTCCGTTAAAGCGTTTTTTGAGCAAAATAAAGTCAGATGAAATGTAGTGGTTTACGTGAAATATGGTTTTCAATCCACTCATTATTCCTTCAGATACTTTCAAGCACCCTAATTCAAACAATTCATTCTGACAACAGCACATGTTTATAGTCTCAAACCGACGGAAACGTATCTTCTTGTAGGCGCAAGACTGGAACTAGAGAGATAGAGCAACTCGTTTATTTCTCCTGGTTCCCTTTTGAAGCCTTTCTTTCTTTTTTTCGGTCAGCTTTTGCGCTCCCTCTTCTCTATACGTTGTCGGCGAGGCCTGTTTCACCACCCACTAGATACGATCCTGAAGGCACCCCTGCACAAGATAGGAGTGGGAAGGAGGAAACATGAAAAAATAACAAAAATTCAAATGGCTCCAAGCACTGTGGGACTTAACATCTGAGGCCATCAGTCCCCTAGGCTTAGAACTACTTAAACCTAACTAACCTAAGTACATCACACACATCCATGCCCGAGGCATGATTCGAACCTGCGACCGTAACAACAACGTGGTTCCGGACTGAAACACCTAGAACCGCTCGGCCACAGCGTCCGGCTAAAAATAACAGAAAAGAACTTCCCGGGAGAGGGTATATACACAAACATCAGACGGTAGTCAATGATTATCACATAACAATGGCCAAGGAAAACTCGGCTGAAGACTCTAGTGACTTGCAATGAGATTTTCACTCTGCAGAGGAGTGTGCGCTGATACGAAACTTCCTGGCAAATTAAAATTGTGTGCCGGACCGAGAGTCGAACTCAGGACCTTTGCCTTTCGCAGGCAACTGTTCTACCGTCTTTTTTTCTTTTTTGTAAGAATTTAACTCAAACAGAAATGGTGGTTTCTGGCATGCCTGTTGCCTAAGACCTAAATGTGCCTTTATATTTCTCCAAAACACGAAACATTATTCTAAAGGCACAAACCGTGCGCCGTGCTCTCATAAATAAACAAAAAAACTTTCTGAAAATTGAAACTTAGACGTTATGTGAATATAAAGAACCTTGAAGATACACCTCTTCCATTTAGGATAAGAATGCTTGCGTTAAATCAAATTCCTTCTGTAGTACGAGAAGGCAGAAAGACACGGTTGCATATGTAGACTACGTTCTTTTCTTTGTCACAGTGTGTTCAAAGCAAATAGCCACCCTCGCGTACTCTTGCATGAGGTCATATTGAAATTCGACTAGAGATTTGCTCTTCCTTGCCAAGCAGAACTCGACGAACTTACCCATGAGCCAATAGGTTGAAAGTCGGTTCTGATTTGGATAAGGCCATCTTGTGAAAGCAGCAGTTCTTCCAGAGCTATATTATCATCAGTCGTGAGGTTCATTTTAGCCGGTTTATGTCGTGTCCATAGCCATACCTCGTTAGTGGCGCCACAAGTAAAACGGTGAAGTAATCAGTCGTCTGACAGTCCAAGCATTGGACGGTACTTGACAAGCCGATCTTAAAGAGACGCTCATTTGTGCTTATGGTGTTGTATAAAGCACAATACCACGCTGCATTCACAACGTAAGCTGTGAGATTTCCATCACCTACTGCTAGGGCCTTTGCCGTCCGAGATCTCAACAGAGCTCTGCATTTGTCTCTAGCGTTGGTGAGACCTAAACCACCTCTCTCATCGGGTACAGTCATGGTTTGATAATCTACCCTTAGGATTCGCCCTCTCCTTATGAACCACGCTAGAGCAGATTCAATTCGTTTCCCTATTGTGGAAGGCAAAGGGCAAATACTTGCGAGGTAGTACACCTTAGGAAGTATAGCGAGATTTATCAGCGTGATTTTTTGTGTCACATGTAGAGGACGGGTGGAGTTCTCTCGTAATACCGCCCGGAGACTGTTGAGCTTCATTTTACAATTCCAGGCTGCTGTCTTGACAGGATATTTGCTAAACCGTATCCCCAGACGTTTGATGGTGTCCGCTTGTTCAACTGGTCCTGTTTCAACGAATCCTATCCCTCTGCCTAACTGTAAAATGCAAGATTTACTGACATTAATTTTAGCTCCAGAACAAGGACTATATGTCTGAATCACGTCCTGTATCCTCATAACATCGGTCGGATAAGTCAGATACACGGCCAGGTCATCAGCATAACATCTATGGCTCTGAGTACTATGGGACTCAACTGCTGTGGTCATAAGTCCCCTAGAACTTAGAACTACTTAATCCTAACTAACCTAAGGACAGCACACAACACCCAGCCATCACGAGGCAGAGAAAATCCCTGACCCCGCCGGGAATCGAACCCGGAAACCCGGGCGTGGGAAGCGAGAACGCTACCGCACGACCACGAGATGCGGGCGCATAACATCTGCAGACAAATTTGTTGCCTCCAATTTCAATTCCAGGGAGCTTGACAAGTAATGGTCGTAAAAGAAACTCGATTGATAACGAGTAGAGCAACATCGAGAGGGGACAGCCTTGTCATATCGACGCTAGGATGGGAATTCTCGCTGCGCATTGGCCATTGACAAGAATTCTTGAAGGTGCTTGAGTGTATAATCTCCTGATGATATCGACGAAAGAAGGCTTGATTCCCATTTTCGACATGACACGTAGCAGGTAGTTGTGACGGACCCTGTCAAACGCATTGTCCATGTCTAACAACATGATGGCCACTCTGCAGTTGGACGCCGTGGCGACAGCCGTTACATCCCGGTATTCCTCCAGCGCTCGCTGTATTGTCTACATCTACATCTACATCTACATGGATACTCCGCAAATCACATTCAAGTGCCTGGCAGAGGGTTCATCGAACCACCTTCACAATTCTCTGTTATTCCAATCTCGTATAGCACGCGGAAATAATGAACACCTCTTTCCGTACGAGCTCTGATTTCCCTTATTTTATCGTGGTGATCATTCCTCCCTATGTAGGTCGGCGTCAACAAAATATTTTCGCATTCGGAGGGGAAAGATAGTGATTGGAATTTCGTGAAAAGATTCCGTCGCAACGAAAAACGCCTTTCTTTTAATGACGTACAGCCCAAATCCTGTAGCATTTCTGTGACACTCTCTCTCATATTTCGCGATAATACAAAACGTGATGCTTTTCTGTGAACTTTTTCGATGTACTCCGTCAGTCTTATCTGGTAAGAATTTCACACCGCACAGCAGTATTCTAAAAGAGGAGGGACAAACGTAGTGTAGGCAGTCTCCTTAGTAGGTCTGTTACATTTTCTAAGTGTCCTCCCAATAAAACGCAGTCTTTGGTTAGCCTTCTCCACAACATTTCCTGTGTGTTCCTTCCAATTTAAGTTGTTCGTAATTGTAATACATAGGTATTTAGTGGAATCTACGACTTTTAGAATAGACTGATTTATCGTGTAACCGAAATTTAACGAGTTCCTTTTAGCACTCATGTGGATGACTTCACACTTTTCGTTAACTAGAGTCAACTGCTACTTTTCGCACCATTCAGATGTCTTTTCTAAATCGTTTTGCAGTTTGTTTTGATCTTCTGATGACTTTATTAGTCGATAAACGACAGCGTCATCTGCAAACAACCGAAGATGGCTGCTCAGATTGTCTCCAAAATCGTTTATATAGATAAGGAACAGCGAAGTGCCTATAACACTACCTTGTGGAACGCCAGAAATTACTTCTGTTTTACTCGATAACTTTCCGTCAGTTACTACGAACTGTGACCTCTCTGACAGAGAATCACAAATCCAGTCATATAACTGAGACGATATTCCATAAGCACGCAGTTTCACTACGAGCCACTTGTGTGGTACAGTGTCAAAAGCCTTTCCGGAAATCCAGAAATACGGAGTCGATCTGAAATACCTTGTCAATAGCACTCAACACTTCATATGAATAAAGAGCTAGTTGTGTTTCACAGGAACGATGTTTTCTAAACCCATGTTGACTGTGAGTCAATAGACCGTTTTCTTCGAGGTAATTCATAATGTTCGAACACAATATATGTTCTAAAATCCTACTGCATATCGACGTTAACTATATTGGCCGGTAATTCAGTGGATTACTCCTACTACCTTTCTTGAATATTGGTGTGACCTGTGCACCTTTCCAGTCTTTGCGTGTGGATCTTTCGTCGAGCGAACGGTTGTATATGATTGTTAAGTATGGAGCTAATACATCAGCGTACTCCGAAATGAACCTAATTGGTACGCAGTCTGGACCAGAAGACTTGCTTTTATTAAGTGATCTAAGTTGCTTCACTACTCCGAGGATATTTACTTCTACGTCCTCCTTGGGACGGCACACGACTGATATTGACCGATGAGGCGTCCAGCAATGGTGTTCAATCGACGAAGCAGTACCCTAGCAATTATCTTGTAGTCAGCGTTTAGCAGCGATATAGGACGCATGGTTGTCAAATCATTAGTACATCCACTTTTAGGAACCAACACTATGAGCCCTTCTAAAAACTCACAGGGAATAGTGGCAGACGTACGTAGTTATTCCAACACTCCAGTCAGCGTACTACCGATTAAATTCCAGAACTTAAGGTAAAACCCTACGGGTAACCCATCGGGTCCAGGGTATTTGTTCCTCGGGCTCCTTTCAACGCTTGGGACAGTTCTTCTGTAGTGATACGACCGTCCATTTCTGCGTTTTCTGCATCCATCACAGTCGGGTCAATGCAGTTTAAAAAGGCCTCACAATTGTCATTGTCGCCAGTGTCCTTCAACATACAGTCTCGTGAAATAATCATGGGCAAACTTTTTGATGTCCTGGTGGTGGATAAGTTGGATTCCATCATCATTTCGGAGAGAACTTATGTGCAGCCGGCGTCCTCTTTTGAATTCTGCCAGAAGGTGGAAAAGCGCAGTTTTTTCATTCTCAATGCCGTTGTTGTCCCTCGATCTTATTTTAACTCCATCTATTTGCTGGCGTTTCAGAGCGGTTATTTTGACCTTGATCCGTTTTATTCTCATGGTGTGAGGTGATACATTGGCGGTGTCTGCGTGTAGTTCCCTTAGGCACTGGAAGTAGAATTCCATCTACATCTACGTCTACATCTACGTGATTACTCTGCTATTCACAATAAAGCGCCTGGCAGAGGGTTCAATGAACCACCTTCAAGCTGTCTCTCTACCGTTCCACTCTCGAATGGCCTGATCGTGATGATCATTTCTCACTATGTAGGTGGGTGCCAACAGAATGTTTTCGCAATCAGAGGAGAAAACTGGTATTTGAAATTTTATGAGAAGATCCCGTCGCAACGGAAAACGCCTTTGTTTTAATGATTGCCACTCCAATTCACGTATCTTGTCTGTGACACTATCTCCCCTATTTCGCGATAATATAAAACGAGCTGCCCTTCTTTGTACTTTTTCGACGTAATCCGTCAGTCCCACCTGATGCGGATCTCACACCACACAGCAATACTCCAGAATAGGGCGGACAAGCGTGGTGTAAGCACTCTCTTTTGTAGACCTGTTGCACCTTCTAAGGGTTTTACCAATGAATCGCAGTCTTTGGTTTGCTCTACCCACAATATTATCTATGTGATCGTTCCAATTTAGGTTATTTGTAATTGTAATCCCTAAGTATTTAGTTGAATTTACAGCCTTCAGATTTGTGTGACTTATCGCGTAACCGAAATTTTGCTGATTTCTTTTAGTACTCATGTGAATAACTTCACACTTTTCCTTATTCAGGGTCAACTGCCACTTTTCGCACCATACAGATATATTATCTAAATCATTTTGCAAGTCGTTTTAATCATCTGATGATTTTACAAGGCGGTAAATGACAGCATCATCTGCAAACAATCTAAGACGGCTACTCAGATTGTCTATTGTCTCTTATGTCGTTAATGTAGATCAGGAACAATAGAGGGCCTATAACACTCCCTTGAGGAAGTGTCTTTCCCACTGTTTCTTTTCAAAAACGTAGCGTTTGAGTAAAGTTCGTATTTTAGGTTTTGCATGTGTTACCCACCATTCCATTTTAGTTCTGTATGGATGTATATTCCTTAAGCACATTTCATAACCTCGCGTGTATGGGGGTTGTTCGTCCTCAGCACAATGTTTTATTGATTGAAATAGCGTCAGGTTGCTGATGATTTCAGGTCATTTATTATGTGTTTCTTCTCTATTATTTCTTTTTAAATTTGAAAGCTTTCTTGTAGGTGTGAGATATTGAATTTCCAGACGCCCCTATCCAGAAATGTCCTTTGCCTAGGCATGTTAATCGTAGCCACAACTGCCAAATGGTCAGAAAAACTCACTGGAGAAGTTTCAACGCTGAGAACACTATATTTTAGGCGACAAGAGGTGTAGATGCGGTCTATCCTACTCATGGAATGGCTAGTAATATAAGTGAACCCTGGGTTCGCTCTTGGCTGGCTTTGCCAGGTGTCGATGAGGTTCACAAAGTCTCCCAGTTCCAGGCATGTGTTAGAATTGGGCGTTTGGTCGCCGGCGGAAAGAACGCAGTTAAGGTCACCAGCAATGACGATGTTCTCGTTCGCGGGAGTGATTAACTCAACTGTACTTTCCTGAAAAAAGGTAGATCGATCCAGTCTGGCTTGCGAACGAGACGGAGCGTAAATATTAATAAGCTGAGCTGTGTCTGTTTCGACAGAAATTCTTCTTCCACTTGCTAACTTTTTAACACCACTAGGTATAATCCCGTCCTTGAATAACGTGGCAGCGCCGCTTTCAGGTCCTCTATTGAGGATATCATTGTATCCTGCCATATGTTCCACTCTGTCCGTACACACTTCTTGCAACATGACTACGTCTATATCGAAAGCGCATGTAAAATCACGTAGGCATTCGATTTTTGTCAAATTAGTGATTCTGTTAATGTTAACTGTAGCTATGCTGTACGATTGTAGATCAGTGCTACTACACATTTCTGTCAGGCTTCGATTCAGAGTTGTGTGTTAATAGAAGTTATCTTCCATGTCTGCTGCATCAGTTCCAGCGAGCTTCAACGGACCGCAGCCGCCACCTTGCGTTGCCGGTCGATAACACTCCTCCGTATCCTCATGCGAGACTGTCAGTACGGCGATCCCTATGTTCTGTGCCAAAAGTTGCGGATTCACTGCTTTGCGATGTGTTACGAAACGTTCCTCCAGAGGCGGTAGATTCAGCGTCTGACTCACGACCCGTCCTCACAACTTCATTTCTGCCAGTACCTCGTCTCCTACCTTCCAAACTTCACAGAAGCTCTTCTGCAAATCTTGCAGAACTAGCACTCCTAGAAGAAAGGATACTGCGGAGACATGGCTTAGCCACAGCCTGGGAGATGTTTCCAGAACGACATTTTCTCCCTGCAACGGAGTGTGCGCCAATACGAAACTTCCTGGCAGATTAAAACTGTGTGCTGGACCGAGACTAGAACTCAGGACTTTTGCTAGTTCTGCAAGGTTCGCAGAAGAGCTTCTGTGAAGTCTGGAAAGAAGGAGACGAGGTACTGGTACAGAATTGAAGCTGTGAGGACGGGTCGTGAGTCGTGCTTGGGTAGCTCAGACGGTAGAGCACTTGCCCGCGAAAGGCAAATATCCCGAATTCGAGTCTCGGGCCGACACATAGTTTTCATCTTCGCGGAAGTTCCCTCTAGTGATTTAGTTTGACGCGTCTGGGAGCCTGGGAGGTATTATATATTATTCCTCTGATAAGGCAATGCGCTAGAACATAAATCTTAATGAGTACAGCTACACTTGCAGGCAGTCTCTCTCTATGTCACCCTCTCTTCGTGACTGAGTGATTGACGGGGGGCGGGGTAAGGTATTTCGAAAACACGAAGCACATGTTGCTATGCTCCGACATGACTCTGGCATTCAGAAAGACAAGCCATCAACTACAAGAGAGGTATTAACGACGACTCCACAAAAAGAAAATAAGTCGCAAACCGAAAATAGCTGTTACAAGACGAAAACGCTTGTAGCCAAAAATAGAATGTGTAGCACTGCGCACTTCTGAAACTGTGTCAGCTTTTGAAACCGCAAGGCATATTTGTGTGCTTGCCAAAATTAATACGGCACGCTTCAGTCCTGACACACTAAATGTACGTGCAACTTCACACTATTTCGCCGTTAGTTTATACCGAAAAGCGTTTTCCCTAATACTCTGCAGCATTTTTATTCTTTGAAATAAGGTGTTAACATGCAACGAGAAAACGCATTCGTTCGCAATTCATAGAAATACCTATTTTTTTGTATCCGGCTGAGAAAAATCCACTCCATCCTCACGGGAATACAACACTGCATTAATTGGATACATTACAAAACAAATAAAGTAAAAACGACAGTAATTATGGATACAGTATCGCGTAGTAATAGAAACGAAGACACTGCTACCACGCATTCTGAAGACTCATAACAATGTAGAATGTTATAGTTGTGTATTCAGATTCATTGGCTTCTCCTTGTACCAGTTCCAGTTCATTGAGCGCTCTTAGCTTCAGTGACAGCGTGAAAGTATGGACTTGCTCCTCTACAGCGTAATCTTTTAGTATAAAGGACGTAATCAGTACCAAATAAAAAGTGGTAAAGCACAGAACCGTAGGCAGATTACATGAATATGAAATTCCGCTATTTGGTAATATATCAACCCACCAAACTGTCGCCAAAGCCAGATTTCAAATCTCATTCATAAAATTCAGTATGCGAAAGCACCTCTGCGATATGTCCATGGCCAATCTTTAGTAGCTCCTTTCAAGCTGATAGTCAAGTACCCAACTTCAGTTTCTTCTAAAAGGCTGCCAATTTCCACATTATCCTTCTACTTTGAAATATTTCAGAGTTCGTAAGGGTATTCGTATGAATATGGGTGAAGTAAACACATGTTTGGTTATTCGTGTGTGTATAGTCCGTTTAACATACTTCTTTATTTGAAGTATTTAATTTATGATTTTTTATCAGATACGAAGTCAATGTCAAGACTCCGACTTGATGTTCTCTAATTCCTGACAGCGACTGCTGTATTGCTTTCAAATGACCAGTTGGAAACAGCTAAGAGTTCGAAGTGCCTTTGTCAAGGTGAGTAGGTATTTACGAGGCAACGAAGTTATGAGGAGCCTCTCGTGGAATAAGTGCGAACTTGTAAAAGGTCTTCATCTGCCGTATTGTACGTTTGTATTCACATCCGCAAACATTGTGGAATGTAATAGTGTCTCCAACCAGGGGGACGATTTCGACGCCACAGTGCTTTATTCGGCTTGGCCCTGTTGGAGGTTGCACACCTTTTCCTTTCTCCGGCCTGCGATCTGACTTAACTAGCCAGTTGTATGGGGACGTACATCTTAACGTGAATTTCGAAGCACGAAGAAATCGTCATTTTTCACATAATTTCCAGAGATGAAAGAAGATTAAGTAACAGTAATAACCTTTAGACTGACTGTTCATGGATTTTTTTGCCTGACAGGTAACCTCTTATCTATTAAGCCACCAGAACATTGCGCACTTCTATATATTAGTAAATTGCCGTGAAAACAGAAGCTTCAAGTAATATTTGAATCTGATGTGTATTCCGGGTTGGTTGTTAGTTTGGATTATGGTAACAGATCCATAATAGCAGCGAGTATGGTGAGCAGGAATGGTTTCCGTTTATTAAGTTGCGAGTCAAATGTTGCAGTGTGTTTTTAAACTCCCTTTCTTTCGAAACAGAGTTTCTGATATTATAAAAACATATGACTACCTGTTTAAATACTTATATGGATATGATGTCTGATCTTTCGGACATGTCCAAAAGAACAGACACTATATCCATGTAAGTATATAGTTCTGGCAATACCGGCCATGACCTCCTTCTTCTGTGCGGATGCTCACATATTCCCCGAACTCTTACAGGACTTGGTAAGAATGTCTTCCACGAGTAATGAGTGTATTGGGGTGGGACACTACGAATTTAGTGTGTGGACATACAAGGTGAGAATGTGGATTCCGCGGGAGGCGAGCGTGAGATAGTCCCTGCAGTCGCGTTATCCTCTGTGCCCTCGGTGGCTCAGATGGATAGAGCGTCTGCCATGTAAGCCGGAGATCCCGGGTTCGAGTCCCGGTGGGGGCACACATTTTCACCTGTCCGCGTTGATATATATCAACGCCCGTCAACAGCTGAAGGTATTAATATAATTCTAATTTCGACCTATTTAAATGGTTACCACAGTCTTTAAAATCGAATGGCCTCCACCACTACGAACATACGCTGCGTATTTAGTACGCATTCAATATAAATTACTATAACAACAAACTAAACGAGAAACACAAGTAACATAATTAAGAAATTCGACTGACAATATTTACGCGTACTAAGTAAAGGGTGGCTCTGCGGCCGGATAGGTGACATCGTGCATCAAAGCAAGAGAAAGCTCGCAGACGAACACCACAAAGCGTAATTCGTAAGTTCGAAAAAGCGCATCGGAAGTTGAACAATATTTACCACATGAAAAAGTTCACACAGCGAAGAAAATTGAAGGAACTATTCTGAAGGGAACCTGAATAAACCAAAGTACTCGTAAATATAAAAGCATTATCTGTAAGATAATGCTCTTGTGCGTCTTTTTACGTGTACGTATCACACTGGTAGTACATTGGGCGCGTTCTGAGCGTCTTCACAATTTGCTTTTTGGTGTGCATTCTTATTGGTTACGTGTCATATTGTACTTTACGATAGCAGTTGCATTAGGATCGATTATTTAAAGATGGTTGCTCTAGAACTGAAACCTGATTTGGGATAAGGAGCTTCGACCAGTGGCGTAGTGAGCATGCAACAAACGAGTTAAACAACAAGCTGACAGTTTTGGTTACGATAATTTACTGCATCAGAAAAAAATAGTTCGAGTTACAACTGTTAGGGTCAAAACGTATAAATAAGATATACGTTTCTTGGTAACAAAACGAATCGAGTTTCGTAAAAACAGGTCATGCAGCTGTAAAAAGCATCACGCAGTACGAACTAGAAATTATTAATCGTCAATTAATTTGGCTGGTATCAGGAAAAAACACTTTATCTATATGACTCAAATGGTGATGTAATAGGTCGTTTCAAATATTTCTACTGTTAAGTAGTACACCATAAAAGGGTTCGTCATGAAGAACTTTAACTATTTATCGGAAAGAAAACGCTTCGTGTACGGTATCTTAAAAAAAAGGCACGTACACATTGAATTACACAATACTAACAAAATATTAAATGTGTCGCAAGGTAATTGTAGCTAGTATCGGAAAATATGCTTTAGCCAGAACGGTGGAGTCTCGTAAGACGTAACGCGTTATTATCCCTTTATTCTTGAACGGTTCCAGACATCGAAACGAGGTTTTCCGCAATTGACAGGATGCTGAAGGGCACGTAATGTTTTGTGTGGATAATGCTCTAAACCAGCACACTGTGCAGAATTGCGGAACAGCTGCACAGGTGGGCACATGTCAACCAGCGGGCAAAGCGGAACAGCGGCATCTGTGACTAGACACTTACACCAAATGAGCGCCGGCCGGGGTGGCCGAGCGGTTCTAGGCGCTACAGACTGAACCCACGCGACCGCTACGGTCGCAGGTTCTAATCCTGCCTCGGGCATGGATGTGTGTGATGTCCTTAGGGTAGTTAGGTTTAAGTAGTTCTAAGTTCTAGGGGACTGATGACCTCTGAAGTTAAGTCCCATAGTGCTCAGAGCCATTGGAACCATTTGAACCAAATAAGCGACGATTGTTCCGCTTCCTTGTTTACGCCAGTCTTGCTTCCTTTTGGTGACTGTAGCGTTACGTGAGAAACTACTGAGAAATGGCGAGTATTGCAAAAGAGCGAACAATGGGAGACCTCTGTTCTTTATCATTTAAACACAACTGGGAACGGCAATTATTCTTTACAGCAGTATGTGAAAACTCACAGTGTTTGCTGTGCCACCGAATAATGGTCGGCAGCGCAGGTTCACGACTGAGGGTTGGGTTGTTTGCGGGAAGAGACCAAACAGCATGGTCATCGGTCTCATCAGATTAGGGAAGGACGGGGAAGGAAGTCGGCCGTGCCCTTTCAAAGTCCTGGCGTTTGCCTGGAGTGATTTAGGGAAATCACGGAAAACCTAAATCAGGATGGCCGGACGCCGGAATGACACCGTCGTCCTCCCGAACGCGAGTCCAGTATGCTAACCACTGCGCTATCTCAATCGGTTTTCACGACTGAAAGACCCTACAATTCAATTTATAAAGACAAGTGCAGTGTACTGAACAGTGAAGAACGGCATGCTAAATTAAGTCTGCGTAAGGAAATGGATGAAGCGCAGCAACAGTTTTTTAATGTAAATCATGATAATTGTTACTCCTTGAACTACTCGTTTGTTGCGTTACATTTGTATCTCTTTTACTCGACAACGTCCTGTTTTCTATTTTCCAGAACCCCAATCACATTACATGTGCACGACGAGCAAGTATCAAAATTCCGGGGAGCCGTTTTCCAGAGGGCAGTTTGTAAAAGACTGTCTCATTGATGCTGCAGAACTTTTGTGTCCCAAGAACGTTAGCAGTTTTCAAGAAATCAGCTTTTCCAAACAGACAGTGACACTAAATAAAAGGAGTGTTACGTCTTATGTGACCCAACCTGTATAGCTCAAGTGTAGATTGTGATACGCAATTACGAATATAAATATATATCAGTAATAAATCAGAACGTTTATCACACAAGAAATTCAACTAATATTCGGAGAGAATACGATCAAATACCGTAAAATAGGTGATAGAGCTGTAGCGGAGACCGCGATAAGTAGTAGACATACGAATTTAAAAAATGTACTTATCGTAAAAAAGGCTGATAAATCGAACAAATATTATAATTCTTCCGAAGTGGAAGAAACAGTACTGTGTTTTTCGTTTGTAGCAGAAATTAAGAAAATAAAAATCGAAACTGTGTGCCAGACCTAGACTCGGACCTTTGCCTTTCGCGGGAAAGTGCTGTACCAACTGAGCTACCCAAGCACGACTCATGGCCCGTCCTCGCAGCTTTACTTCTGCCAGTACCTCGCCTCCTACCTTCCAAACTATACAGAAGCTCTCCTGCGAACCTTGTAGAACTAGCACTCCTGAAAGAAAGGATATTGCGGAGACATAGCTTAGCCACAGCCTGGGGGATGTTTCCAGAATGAGATTTTCACTCTGCAGCGGAATGTGCGCTGATATGAAACTTCCTGGCAGATTAAAACTGTGTGCCGGACGGAGACACGAACTCGGGACCTTTGCCTTTCGCGGGAAAGTGCTCTACCAACAGAGTTCGAGACTCGAACTCTGTTGGTAGAGCACTTGCCCGCGAAAGGCAGAGGTCCCGAGTTCCAGTCTCGGTCCGACACACAGTTTTAATCTGCCAGGAAGTTTCATATCAGCGCACACTCCGCTGCAAAGCAAAATCTCATTCTGAAAATGAAAATTGATTATAGCTCTACATAGAAGCGCAGTTCAAAATGAACATCACACCCATTACAAACACGTTCTTGGCCAAAACCGACAGTTAGTATCGCAAATTCCTCGATAACCCTCAGTTACAGTATTGCCTCTTTATATCACTATGAAGAGAGACTTTTAGTCAATTGTTTCGGATAGCGTGGTTCCGTAAGTATGCCAGATGTTACAAAAAGGAAACCTACCTGAGAAGGCCTCTTCTTCTGTTCGCCGGTCTCTGGACTGCGCGGAATCTGCGCGTCTCCCGCCTCCGACGCCGTATCCGTCACCATGGAAACGTCAGTCAGCGAGTTGTTGTCGTTGTCGGGCGGCGGCGGCAGACTGCTGTCGCCGTCCGCAGCGCCCGCCCCGACCGATGTGGAGTCCGGCGGGCTGTCGCCAGCGGCGCCCTGCGGGGGTGGCGGGGGCGGCAGCGACGCCTGCGAGTCCTCGGCGACGGCGGGGGCGCCCGACGCGCTGGCGACGGACGCCGTCTCCGCCTCGGCCGCCTCCGGCACCGGCGTCGCCTCCGAGTCGGAGCGGCTGCTGCCCTGGCCGGGGGGCGGCGGCAGCGCGTCCTCGGACGGCGGCTCCGGCGTCGCGGTGCTCGTCAGCGGCGAGTCTTCGGCAGCGGCGGCAGCAGAAGCGAGCGGGGGCGGCGCCGAGGCGGCGGCCGGTAAGCTCTCCGACAGCGACGCCTGGCTACTGAGGGGGGGCGACGGCAGCGCCGCGTCGCTAGACAGCGGCTCTCCCGCCTCCGACGGCGGAGAACTCCTCTCCTTGGGGGAGAGGGGCGCCGTCGGAGGTTCCGGCAAACTCTCCACGGAGCCCGTCTCGTCCTTACTTATTTCGCCCACGTTCGAGGTTGCTGCTTCGGCGACCACTAGTGGGGTGACTTCCTCAGCTGCTTTCGGCTGTAGCGCATCCTCCAGTGCAGGTTCAGCACTCGACGGTGCCGTCGCCTCTTTCGGCGAGGGAGGTTTCACCACTGGCACTGCTTCGGATGGCGTCGGTTCTGCGTGCACCTCCTCCGAACCGTCACCTCCTTTCTCCATTTCATTCGACGCTTTACCGGCTTCTGGCTCTGACACGACAGGCACTTCTGTTTTCAGTTCCTCTTTACGAGTAGCTTTGTCCTCTTTCACTTCTTCCTCGACCTCCTTTACATCCTCGTTACCAGCTTCCGACGCATTTTGGCCTTGTCCCACATCACCTTTCTCTGAGCTCTCTGCAGCGACCGACGGCTCCTTCTTCGAATTTGCCTCAGGCTCTACAACGACACTCTGCGCTACGGGTGCCTCGACTGACGCCATAGCGAGTTTAGAAACTTCCTTCTCTGCCTGTGCGACCAAAGACGGCACAATATTCGCCGAAGCTTCTTTTCTAGTGGTCGCCTCCTGAGCAGTCCCGTCGGACGAGGATGGTTCAGTCTTGTCCGCAGAATCAGAAACTGCGCTGGAGGTTGGCTGAGGAGTTAAGGCAGCTGTCATTTCATCCGGTTTCGGTTCGGTTTCGGAACTTTCGGCTTTCGCGTCGAGCTTCTCCCCACCTGTCTGGGAATCTGGTTCCTCCGAAGGAGCGGAATTTTCCGGCTCGACCTTTCGAGAAGGACCTGCCTCCGCCTCGTCTGCACCGTTAGAGGACGGAGGCCGAGGGGTCGCTCCCGTCGTCTTCTCGGATTCGGCGCCGTTTTCCGCGGCCGTTTCGACGGCGACATTCGCTGCGGGTTTCTGGACGCTGTCGGGCACGTCCGCCGTGTCGGTGTCGGGCACGTTGTCGGCGAGCGAGACATGGCTGGAGAAGGAGGCGGGCGGGCGCGCCTGCGCGGGGGCGGTCTTCTCCAGCAGGTCTTCCAGGGGCGGCACGGCGGCCTCGTGCAGACTCTCGGCGAGCGACGCCTGCGTGCCGAGCGGCGGCTGCGGCTGGGGCGGCAGCGCGTCCTCCGGGGGCGGTACGCTGGCCTCCGGGGGCTGGGCGCCGAGTGCCGCCTCCCTGCCGGCGGTCGCAGCAGCCGCAGCCGCCGCCACGGTGTCTTCCACCGGGGGCACGCTGGCCTCCAGCGTGGAGGCGCGCGACAGCGACGCGGCCGTCTCCAGCGGCGCTGCGCCGCCAGCGGGGGCGGTCTGGAGCATGTCCTCCAGCGGCGGCACGCACGCCTCCTCAGGGGCGGCCTCCGACTGCGGCACAGCCTGTCAAAAATTTAACTGCACTGGAAATACGAATATAACCGGCCGACATTATTATCAGATTAGGTGTGCCCCTATGACATCACAACTAGTCAAAGAGCAGCAGCACACTGGATGAAGAAAGGCAGACGCGACGAAATATTTGAAATTATAGGACAATGCATCACAGAAAGGCGCCAACTAAACAGCAAACGAAATGAGACCTGGCTGACATAATGGGATTCGTCAGAAAAGGGGTGTCGCGTGTAATCCTTCTTCCCAAATATTAAGAAACGAATGAGGCTGAAACGTATAGCACCCGTACGCCGAGCGGTCCCTTTCCTCACGGGCCATGGTCCATGCCCAGAATACGTCCACTGCTTTGATATCAGACGAACACCCATATGCATCTGCGGAGAACTAGGAACTGCTGAACATGTCGCTTTACACTGTCACAGACTCCCACACATACGACCAACGAACTGAGTATGACAACATACGACAAATTCTAGGACAACTGGACGATTGGCGCATACTGCGTGTTATAACTATAATGTGCCACGTACCTGACACGAAAAAAATAAGAACAATCAGATACACGAAAACAGGCAAACACAAAAACACGGGAGCAGAATACTAAGAATGACACAGACACAAACTCAAAAATAGACTCAGATGCTGAAACAGATAAAGACAATGAGATTAATATACAGAGCTAGACGTAAGACAAGACAAAAGTAAGGAATACAGAAACGGATCAACTGTCGTAAAATATTTTAATATAAACTGATGGAAAAATCACAACACCAAAGAATAATTAATGTAGAGCAATGAAATTTCGGGAATACATTTGTCTATGTTACATATTAAAGTGATTGACATTGCAAGATCCCAGGTTAACCTAAGAGTGAGATAAGTCTTTCCAAATGGGAAATGCTGTTACACTAATAACCGGTGTAGATGCCACAATTTTGAATACAAGCAAGCAAACGTCTATGAATTATGTTGTACAGGTGTCGCATGTCAGTTTGTGGGATGGAGTTCCAAGCCTCTTGCAGTTGATCGGTCGATAGAGGGAGGGCTAATGCTGGTTGTGGATGACGGTGGATTCGCCGTCCGAAGATGTTCCATATGCGCTCGATTAGAGACAGCTCAGGTGATCGAATAGGCCACGGCAAGATTTCGACACTCTGTTGAGCATATTGGGTTACAACAGCCATATGTGGGCGACTGTTATCCTGTTAGAACCCCCCCCCCCCCCCCCCGCGAAATGCTGTTGTTGAATGGGGCAGCACAACAGGTCGAATCACCAGATCGATATACAAATTTGTAGTCAGGATTCATGAAATAACCACGAGAGTGCTCCTGCTGTCGTAGGAAATCGGATCACAGACCTGATTCCAGATGTAGGTCCAGTGTGTCCAGCACGCAGAGAGGTTGGTTACAAGCCCTCAACTGGCCTCCTTCTAACCCACTCACGGCCACCACTGGCACCGAGGCAGAACCAGCTGTCACCACAAAACACAACAAATTTCCACCCTGCTCTCCAATGAGCTCTCGCTTGAGTCCACTGAGATCAGTGCAATGCACGCTACACGGCATCTGGTTCAGAGCTGTCCTTGAAGTAAGCGATTTGTAACAGTTCCTTGCGTCACTATGGTGCCAACTGCTGCTCGGATTGCTGCTGCAGATGTAGTACGACGTACTAGTACCCCACGCCGAACACGAGGGTCTTGCCTCTCGGTAGTGCCACTTCGCCGTGCGGGGTCCGGTCTTCTTGCGATAGTACATTCGCGTGACCACCGCTGCCAGCAATTAGGTATAGTGGCTAAATTCTCGCCAGGACCTTCTGCATTACTGCAGAAAGAACACCCAGTTACCCGTAGCCCTATTACACGACCTAGTTCAAACTCAGCGAGGTGCTGATAATGGCATCTTTGTCGCCTTAAAGGCATTCTGGACTAACATCAACTCGCCACGTTCATTGTGACAGGTAACTAACGCTCACGGCCTTTACAGCGCGTATTTCAAGCAAACATGATTTGTATCCTCACAGTGGCGCTACTAGTGCCACTGCTATGCGACTGGCGTGAAATTAAAATGGAAATCATCTTTCAGATGCAGATACACGCCTACCAACGTTCATTTATTCGCACAACTCCTTCTTTGTTTTGTGACTTTTTTCCGTCAGTGTATGTAAGAACGTCTTGTACAATGCCTGTAATTTAAATGATATAATTGTTCATTAAGCTTAATAAAGTAATTTATTAATTTTATCCATATTTTGCAGCTTAAGACGTGCCTGTATTCAAAACATTGTAGGTATGAATTAAACAGCGCCTTCAGTCAAACCTTCTTCGTATTTATTAACTACACGATGCATTTCGGACCCTGTGGGTCCACCATCAGGTGTAATTTGCCTCAATACATGTTTTATTTCTACTCCTGAATGAGGTGAAATGCATATTCCTGTCACGAAAAGGTTTAATGTTAGGTTATGAATTTCGTGAGTCGAACGCGGGAAATATGTGCAAAATAGTGGAAAATGAACAGTGTGAACTTGCTACATAATCCAAGGAAAGCATTTTTAACGCTTTAGTACCGGCAAACCTTTTTCTCTCCGTCGTTTTAGTACATGCCACTCCATTCAAGATGTACATTTGCACACACATATTTATAAAAACTTCACAGACGTTTTTGTACATGGTGTTGTCAAAGATGAATTTATTCGTAGTGCTAAAGATATAACTATTAAACAATTGACAAATTATAGGTACCGGTGTGTACAGGAATCTGGACCACCACCTCTGAAGGTCTTGCGGTATGGAGGTACGACATGCAATGTATGGTTTTCATGAGCAATAAAATGGGCGGAAATTATGTTTATGTTGATCTCTATTCCAATTTTCTGTACAGGTTCCGGAACTCTCGGAAATCAAGATATTCGATGAATAAAAATTTACTGGTTCTTAGTTATTATATCTTCTTTCAGTCACAGTTGCAGTAGGGGGCCCTGTTATGAGGAAATTCATCGGCTACAAATTGTGTTTCAGATGACAGAGAAAAATATTGAAATGTATTCGAGGGCTGAGTCCTAGAAAATCCTGTAAGAAACATTTCAGTCAGTGCAATATAATGATACTTCCAAGTCTCCACATGTATAAATACTTAATATACGTCAAAGAAAATATACAGAAATTTACTCCGAGAACATATATAACTTACATTTACACAGTACCAGAAACACTGTCAAGGCTGTCAATGATATATAATAGGCACAGAAATTTAAGTCTGAAGATGTACTAGTAAATAAACTTAAGATAGTGTTAGCGGTATAATTTAAAAATAAGACGGATATATTAACCAGTTGAACAGTAGCAGTACTTACAAAGTAATTTGAAGGACATGTATAATGAGGAAAAAGTCTGAGTACTTATAAATGAGAGTATCACGGCTGTGTACTTACACAAATCACATATAGAATCCCAATATACTGTTTCATTAATATAAAATGTAGTTATCACATATATAATATATTTTACAGTGCATTATACTTTGCACAGTTTCAAACTGCAAATATATAATGGAAGAGATTGTGTATTTGTTTTTATATAATTGCATAGGTATGTAAAGAGATCTACTATAATGTAAATTAAGCAATGAGAATCATCAATTTATAAATGGCTTAAAAAGTGAATGTATTTAATTAAATTACGCGTGAGAATTCAACTGAGAAGCCAACTGCATGATAAATATGCTGTAAGGCTAACAAATAACCATGTAAAACATGCAAACATCTAAAAAAAATCTTACAGTTGCTGCTGCGCTCTGCTGGCATCATCGGAACTACTTCAGCGTTCTCTCCGCCTTCTACAGCAGGTAGGTTTGTAAAACGACAATTTTGAATGCGATTACTTGGTAGCTGTTACAAGTGCGTGCGTAAATACGCCTTGGTCACTTAAGCGGTGTTCTTGGACTGATTTTGAATGTATTTTTTCTTGACCAGAAGTGGATACTGATGAGGAGTACACTGAAACATCCAGCGGAAGTTGCGAAGCATTCAGTAGCAGTCTCATAAGTGACGGATGGTTCGGCAATGAAGCTGAATCGTCTAGAATATAGATAGATTTATCTGCGGGACTTACAGATCTTGAAGTCAGTGTGTTCTGATGATATCTATGCAGCACCTCTAAAGTTTTCATTTACTGGAAGTCGAGGACTGAAGTCAGAGTAAAAAGTTAAGAGCTTGACGGGAAAACTGGTTGTGAAGTAGCATCCAGGTGTGGAGGTAAATCTAGAAAGCGAGGACTGAAGTCAGAGTAAAAAGTTAAGAGCTTGACGGGAAAACTGGTTGTGAAGTAGCATCCAGGTGTGGAGGTAAATCTAGAAAGCGATGTCACTAATCAAATGATGACAGCCCCCTCCGTCTCATTGAAAAACGTTTTCCAGCACATGTTCTAGCTTCAAATGAAAATGAGAAAACAACAAAAACGTGGAACGTTTACGCATAAAAAATATCAGAAGAGTATCAAATTACCAACTCAAAGAGTGTGATGTCGGACTGCGAGCGGCTTCGTATTTAGAAAACTAGAAAACACAGAAAATATTGACTCTCCGACTAAGTTTTTAGAAATTATGATGTTCTAAAACATTTTCAAGGTTTGTAAATTCTGCTTTGTTTTAGCGAAAGAAGCAAATTTTAATAAACATTCACTAACTAAGAATCTAATGGAGTTAAAACTGTAACGGAGTCCTGAAACGGTATATTATTAAACTAGGAACCTGAGGGCAAGACAGATGAATAGCTTATCAAAAAGCCCGTTATCGGTAGAGAAGTATACGTGCAATTTCTTAAATTGTGTTATTGAAATCCTCCAGTAATTCTCTCTCCACCAACTACCGATAGCAACTACCGATGGCCCCAAAAAATAAGTACTCCATTGGAAACAGTAGATATGGAATTTTCGAATATTAACCAGACACAAAATTAATCTCCTCTTTGCGTATTATTATTTTCCATAATCTCGTTTCGATATTTCAACCAATTTCAAATTATAAACTTTACAATGAAATAATGTTAAATAGGAAAATAGTTTCTGGTGTTCTGCAAAATTATTTTGTATTTATTTGGTCACGCACCGTTTTTCGACTTCTTAGGCCATCTTCAAGTGACAACTGAGATGGTGTGTCACATAAGCCAAACATGGTGTAAATATCTTAATTTGTTTGGATGCTGCAACACATTAAAGTTGTACCGTACCTTTTGAGACACACTGTACTTATTCTGGAATTGGAAGCAATTCTGCTACACACATTTGAGCAGCAACGATTATGTTATGTGATTCTGCTGGATTTACTTCAGATTAGTGCAAAAGGTCTGTTAATATGTTTATACATTCATCAATGGAACATCTGTACATAAGCTAGTGTTTTGAAACAGTATAGTTGCAGAACATGAGGAAATGTTTTCCAGTGTAATATTGTTGCCATATTTTGCCAAGCACAGATGAAAAATCAATTAGTCTTATACACTGAAGCGCCAAAGAAACTGGTATAGGGAACCGTATTCAAATACAGAGATATGTAAACAGGCAGCTGCGGTCGGCAACGCCTATGTCTGGCGCAGTTGTTAGATCGGTTACTGCTGCTACAATGGCGAGTTATCAAGATTTAAGTGAGTTTGAATGTGGTGTTATAGTCGGCGCACGAGCGATGGGACACAGCATATCCAAGGTAGCGATGAAGTGAGTTGTTTCTCGTACGATCATTTCACGAGTGTACCGTGAATATCAAGAATCCAGTAAAGGCCGGCCGGTGTGGCCGAGCGGTTCTAGGCGCTCCAGTCTGGAACCGTGCGATCGCTACGGTCGCAAGTTCGAATCTTGCCTCGGGCATGGATGTGTGTGATGTCCTTAGGTTAGTTAGGTTTACGTAGTTCTAAATTCTAGGGGACTGATGACCTCAGATATTAAGTCCCATAGTGCTCAGACCCATTTGAACAAATCCCGTAAAACATCAAATCTCCGACATCGCTCGGCCAGAAAAAGATCTTACAAGAACGGGACCAACTACGACTGAAGAGAATTGTTGAACGTGACAGAAGTGGGACCCTTCTGCAAATTGCTGCAGATTTCAATGCTGGACCATCATCAAGTGTCAGCCTGCAAATCATTCAACAAAACAACATCGATATGTGCTTTCGCAGCGTAGTATTGACGACTGCACGACACAAAGCATTACGCCTCGCCTGGGCCCGTCAACACTGCCATTGGACTCTTGATGACTGGAAACATGTTGCCTGGTCGAACGAGTCTCGTTTCAAATTGTATCGAGTGGATGGACACGTATGGGTATGGAGACAACCTCATAAATCCATGGACCCTGCATGTCAGCGGGCGACTGTTCAAGCTGGTAGAAGCTCTTTAATGGCGTGGGCGTGTGCAGCTGGAGTTATATGAGACTCCTGATACGTCTAGATACGACTCTGACAGATGACACTTACGTAAGTATCCTGTCTGGTCACATGCATCCATTCATGTCCATTGTACTTGGGCAATTCCAGCAGGACAATGCAATACCCCACACATGCAGGATAGTTACAGATTCGCTCCTGGGACATTGTTATGAGTTTAAACACTTCTGCTAGCCACCAAACCGCCCAGACATGACGATTGTTGAGTAAATCTGTGAGGCCTTGCAACGTGCTGTTCAGGAGAGATGTCCACGCGCTCGTATTCTAACGGATTTATGGACAGCCCTGCAGGATTCGTGGTGTCAGTCCTTCCAGCACTACTTCAGACATTAGTCGAGTCCATGCAATGTCGTATTGCGGCACTTCTGCGTGCTCGGGTGGGCCGTAAACGATATTAGGCAGGTATACCAGTTTGTTTGGCTCTTCAGTGTACATTCATCAGTGGAAGATTTGCAAATAAGCTAGTGTTGTGAGACGGTTTGGTGGCAGAACATTTGGAAGTATTTTCCTGTTTAATATTATTGTCGCATTCTGCCAAGCACCGATGGAAAATTCAGTTAATCGTATAGCACTCCGTCTTCAGGCCACAAGTGGCCCATTGGGACCATCCGAACGCCGTGTCATCCTCAGATGAGGATGCGGATAGGAGAGGCGTGTGGTCAGCACACCGCACTCCCGGACGTTATTATAGTTTTCTTTGACCGGAGCCGCTACTATTCGATCGAGTAGCTCCTCAGTTGGCATCACGGGACTGAAAAATGGCAACAGCGCATGGTGGCCCAGATGGTCACCCATCCAAATGCCGTCCACGCCCGACAGCGCTTAACCACGGTGATCTGGCGGGAACCGTTGTAGCCAATGCGGCAAGGCCGTTGCCAGTTAATCTTATAATTAAGCATTAAATCTTAGGCCGTTAAACGTTGCTGACGCACGTGAACCCCGTTACAACGTACCTGCTTAGCGTCTGCCGCTGTCTCGGGCTTGTCGCCAGGCTGGGCGACCTTCTGCCTGGTCTGGTAGCCCCTGAAGGTGGCCTGTATGGTGGTGGCGGCGGCGTCCAGCACCCTCTCGTGGTAGGCGGCGCCCTCCTGTGGCGGAGCCGGCGGCGGCTGGACCGCTGCCTCGCCCGTCTCCGAGTTAGACGCCTGGCTCTGCTGGAACTCCTTGCGCGTCCGGAAGCCGCGGAAGTTGGCCTGGATGGTCGTCGCCGCCGCTTCCAGATCCGCCGCGGCCGGACTCGCGCCAGCCTCCTGGCACGCCTCCGCCAGCTGCTGCTCGATGCTGGACTGCTCCGGCGTGGCTTCACCGGGCTCTCCCCCTGCTCCCTCGTTCTTGAGCTGCTGGCGCGTCTTGTAGCCTCTGAACGTCGCCTGTATAGATGCCGCGGCAGCGTGCAGTGCCGCTTCGTCCGTAGCGCCGGACACTTCCGGCGCTTGCGTGGTGCTAACTCCGTCCTCCGCCTGCGCTCTGCTCTCTTCCTTATCATCGACGTCTCCCTTGTTCTTCAACTGCTTCCGCGTATGATGGCCCCGGAACGCAGCCTGGATGGTAGTGGCGGCCGACTCGAGAACTGGCGACTCTGCGTCTCGGACGGCGTCTCCGGCCTTCGTGACGACAGCTGCCGCTGAATCGTCGGCGATGTCCTTGGCGGCATCGATAAGTTCCTCTTTCTTTAGTTGCTGCCGCGTCTGATAGCCTTTGAACGCGGCTTGAATTGTCGTAGCAGCCGATTCGATAACAGACGCGTCGTCTACTTTGACGTCCTTAACATCTTTCTCCGCCTCAATTTCAGTCTTCTCTCCCCCAATTTCCAGGTTAGTCCCTTTGGCTTCGACGGTTTCTTCTTTGGAATCGGGCTTTGGAGTTTCATTTTTCTCCTCCAGTTCCTTAACCTCCGGCTTCTTTTCCTCCATTTCGATTTTCTCTTGGACGACATCCTTAGCTTTGCCACTTTCCTCTGTAGCTTCCGTCTTACCTTCTTTCTGAAGTTCTTGTCGCGTTTTGTAGCCCCTGAAAGTTGCCTGAATGGTGGTGGCTGCCGATTCCAAAGCAGAGGGGTCGCTGTCCAAAAGGACAGCGTCATTAACTTCTTCAGTTACCGGTTGCTGATCTTTTGTATCCTGATCTGTAGACACAGCTTCGCCAGGTATTTGTTCATCCTTCGCGGCTTCTTGCAGTTTCTCCTGCTTTACCTGCTGTCTCGTCTGGTACCCTCTGAAAGTAGCCTGAATCGTCGTGGCTGCCGATTCGAGGGCGGTTTTGTCTTCGTCACCAATCAGAGACTCCGGTATCGTTCCTTTATCAGCATCCACATTGGCATCGATTACGACGCTGTCATTTTTCGTTGCAACGATGCCTTCTTCCTTGAGTTTTTGTCTCGTCTGATGTCCTCTGATAGTCGCCTGTATCTTGGTGGCTGCAGCTTCCAGCTCTTCCGGTGCCTCATTTTCCTTAGGCTGATCCTTAAGCTCGTCAGATCGCTTCTCTTCCTGAGACTCGCTAGTCGCGCCATTTTTCAATTCCTGGCGCGTCTTATAGCCTCGGAAGCCCGCCTGTATCTTAGCAGCGGCAGCGCCCAGCACTTCTTCGTCTACAGCGGAGTCCTCCAGTTCGCTGCCCGCTGTGGCCAGCACCGAATGAGGCGTGTCGGCGCGCGAGTCTTGCCTGCTCTCCACCATCGACGCGGTCGTAGCCTCGCTCTGCCCTCTATTCGGGGAGCTGGTAAGTACTTCATCCACACTCTCCGCGTCAGTGGCCTGTTTGGCAGAGTCGTGTGCAGCCGTAGACGGAGGTTCCTGATCCACTGACGTCGTCGGACTTTCGGCGGGCTCTTTTCGCACCCTCTGCCGTGTGGGAATAACGATCGGTTCCTCGTCGTCGGAAGATGTCGGCGTCCTGTCAGGTGCGGGCGATACTGTGATGCTGACCGTCGGCGTCGGAATCTCGCCCGTTTCCGGTGAGCCAGCAGTCGGAGAAGCGGGACCGTCCGCTGATGGCGTAACTAGGACGGTGGTCGGTGTGACGGCACTGGTAGTGGGCAGCTCACCAGTCTCTGGAGACGGTGAGGGAATGTCAGGTATTGACGTCGGGCGCTCTGCGGAACTGATTTCGGCAGTAGACGGTCCAGGCGTTGGCTCATCTGGTGCAGGTACTGCAGAAGTAGCAGCAGCCTCTTTCTCGACGACTGCAGGTGCTTCTGGGATCGCTACTTTCGCTTCAGTGACGTCAGATGAGGGTGTATCAGATTTAGACGGAGTCATCTTTCCGTCGGTCGCCGGTGACTCGGGTTTTTCCTCGGCTTTCACTGCAGGTGACTCTGATACGACTTCCGCAGCCAGTTCTGGAGATTTCACACTGGGTGACTGTGGAATTTCGGACACCTGTTTAGTTTCCTGCTGTGCTGTAGATGCATCCTTGTCGCTGACTGGAGACACCGGCTTCTGTTCTCCAGTCGGACTATCGGTTTTCGTTGTCTCCTTCGCCTCTGGGGGAGTAGTTGGTGAAGCAGGTTTGGACTCCTGTTTGACCTCGACCGACGCCGTCACGGGTGACCCGACGGGAGACTTCTCAGAGGATGCCGGGCGCTCTCGCTTGACTTCCACAGCGACGCCGGGAGGGGATGTTACGGCCTTGGAGGGGAACTCTGGAGCTTTGCTGGCAGCCGCTTTATCGGCTTTTGCAGGCTCGGGAGTCTCCGGGAAGGACGCTATGGGCTGAACAGCCGCGGCCCCAGTGGCGCTGCTGAGGCTGACGTTGGAGGTGGAGGACGAGGGCCTCCTGGCGTGTCTGGGGCCGCCCTCGCCCTCCTTCTCAGGCGCCGGAGCCGGCGCCGGCGCGGGGGCCGCCGTGATGACGTCCTCTGGCCGCACGGCGCTCCTGGCCGGAGACTTGGCTCCCGCGCTGGACACATTGGACTTGGTCTCGTCTGTCTTCTCTGCCGCTACGGGCTTGGCCGCGCTGTCGCTAGCTCCCGACTTCTTCCTCTCGGCTTCCGGCTTCTTCTCAGCTTCGCCATCCTGCTGCTGGGCGAGTTTCACCTCGTTGGCGTCGACGATGACCAGGTCTTTGTCGAGCAGAGCGTCCTCGTCGGTGGAGTTGCCGATGAGCGGCGGCTTATCTGAGCCCTGCGTCGAAGACGGCGACAGACCTGCGCTGTGCGCTGAAACAGTAATCGGCTCGCTGTACACATTCTGCAAAGTACATAATCCGTAAAATCAAATTTATTTAGAGTACTACTGAAAGTAAGGAAAACAGATATCCGTGCCTAAATAGCTTTTCCGTTTGCGATATTCTTTAGAAATCTAGAAACAGAAAGAAGCAATGAACCGTCAGTATTTACGACCGGCCAACATCGTTATCATCAAGGGTATCTACATCCATCCTGCACAAGCCACTTTATCGTGTATGCGGGACTTACTTCCCGTTCGATTGTCACTTCCTCCGTTTCGTGTCCACGCGAGTAATGCACGGGAAGAAAGACTGTCGCTAAGTCTCTGTTAGAGCACCAATGTTTTTTTAATTTTACCTTCATGGTCTTTTCGCGAGAAATATGTCATAGGAAGTAGTATGCTGGTTGACGCTTCGAGAAACATACCCTCTCGGAATATGTAGCAGTAAACCACGTAGTGGTCCTACAGCACCTCTCCTCTAGCGCCTTGAGTCCAACGAACATTGCTGTATCGCTGCCTTGATTATTAAACGAATCTGTGCCAAACTCTCTGAGTGTCGTGATATATGGGGTAAGACACTGGACAGACCCCTGTCTGGGCACCCAGATTTAGCTTTCCCGTTAGTTTCCCAAAATCTTTTAAGGCGAACGCCGGAATTATTGATATCGCGTGCACCAATTACAGCAACAAAATTGCTACACATATTTAACAAAAATAAATACACATCTGGAACGAAGAAGCGGCTGAGCCACAGTCCTACAATATTTTTGGTAAGAATACACCACCACTGGGTTATATAGTTCTGTATATTTCCTGTGTTCGGTCTAGATTTCGAATTTCACGTCATCATCGAGTACAATGTTGAAAGCAAGAATATGCCAATAAAAAGACTCAAAGTAAAAAAAAAAATTGCAAAATTTAAAAAATATTAGATTTAAGCTGGTATAAAATTACGGATATGCCCTTACATTTTATAACAATAACGTATTTTACTATGCAATGTGCAGGATGACATTATTTCACGCCATTATCGGGTACAACGCTACAAGCAAAACATGCAAATAATAGGCCATAGAGCAAAAAAAAAAATAAAAGTATTACATGTAAGCTGATATACAGTTACGAGAGATGCATTTACTTCTTAGACCGTTACCAATATTTTGCTGTGTATTATGTAGGATAACATATACACAGAGCACATTTGCTTAACATGTTACAAAAAGTGCTAAATTAATTTCATGCAGGAAAGCAGCACATCATCGTACAAGCACATCGTATCTGGGAAAATCAGCCCAAATGAGGTAACGCAAGACTAGCATATGCCTTTAAGATGTAACTGTGAAGGTGGTGTCAATCAGTGTAGATTCTGTTCCATTTACATCACGTTAAGTAAATGTGATGAACTGTGTATATGTGATCTGCACAGCACACAGAAAAGTGTTGTTAACGGTCTAAGAAGTGCATCTCTCGTCTTGTATATCAACTTACATCTAATATTTTTTACTTTATGGCCTATTACTTGCATGTTTTGCTTCTAGCATTGTACTTGATAATGGCGTGAAATAATATGTCATATTGCACAGTACACAGTAAAATACCTTACTGGTCTAAAATGTAAGTGCATGTCTCACAATTTTATATCACCTTGCATCTAATTTTTTCAATTTTTTTACTTTATGTCTTTCTATTTTCACATACTTGTGCTTAGTATTGTACTCAATAATGGCATGAAAGCCGAACTCTAGATTGTACACAGGAAATATACAGAAATATACAATCACATGGCGGTGTATTCCTTAAACAACATGTGGAACTACTTATAATATACAGGATGTCTCAGAAATACTCTTACGGACTTTGGACACAGGTTCCTTAGAACAAAACAAGAAAAAATTTTAATATTAACATAGATCTGAAGAGCTTTCATTTTCGACTTTTGCATGTGTATGTATGGATGTGTGTGTGTATGTGTGTGTGTGTGTGTGTGTAAGGAACTTGTCCCCAAAGTTCTTAATAGTATTTTTTAAAAAAGTTGTACGGGGGTTGCCCAGAAAGTAATGCATCGCATTTCTTTTTTCTCAGCCGAAAGTAATGCTACGAATGCGAAACGTTACGTATGTATTATTTGAAGTCTACTGAGTGAGCGCACCAAGTTTCCGTCACTTCCGACAGATATCGTAGCTGCAGTACAGTTTCAAAATGGCGTCTGTAGGTGATGTAAGTTACAAGCAACGTGCCGTCATTGAATTTCTCACTGCAGAGAAAGAAACTGTGGCGAATAGTCGCAAACGCTTGTGCAAAGTCTATGAAACACCTCTTGTCGACAGAAGTACAGTTAGTCGCTGGACACTGCAGGTGAGGTCATCAGAAGGCGGTTCGGCGGAGCTCCAAGATTTACAGCGGTCGAGGAGACTTCCACAGCTGTCACACCTGACATGTTGCTGCGAGCTGATGTTGTCATTCGCGAGGACAGACGCATTCGTGAAAGACATTTTGAGGACGATGAGGAGGTGATTTACACAGTGGCGCACTGGATCCGCCACCAGAACAAGGATTGGTACCGAAAAGGCACATGCGCCCTTGTTTCGCGCAGGAGGAGAACCATACAACAGGATGGAGACTACGTGGAAACATAGGGTATGTAAAACATCATTAATTTGTTGTGTGTAGTTCTCATTATCTTCAATAAACAAGTGTTGAAGAAAAAAATGCGGTGCATTACTTTCTGGGCTACCCTCTTATAAACATTCAGTGGCCAGACTACACACGAACGTCGGAAGATTCACTGCAATTGAGTGCCTCGTTGGATGCTTCTCGCAGACTCTTGATACCAACAGGCAAACGTCTGTTAGAGCACTCATTTACATTGTGCCTCATTCTCTGAATATAATCACAGCCACACATACTGTCAGTGCAAAAGCCCCACTTTTGCAAGTTGTATTTGCACATACCTCCTCCAGTCCGAAATCTATTAAGCTGTACCCACATCTCCCCTAGGATAATGAAAGCCTGGAACTTTAATAGTTGGATTGTCAACAAGTTCATTATTCCGGGTTTTCGTGGTTTGCCAGTCACGCCTCCATTCAATGGCATCCTTTGAAAAGAACACAATATACTCCCGGAAAAAATTAGTACACCTGGAAAGAGGACAGTATCACAGCACAGGTAAGAGGGCTTGTGAGCCCAGACGTGTCAACACGAACTGCTGCGAACCAGATATTGGCAGTGGGACTACTGGTACGCACAACTCCAGCCCGTCTTGGACCCACGCCACGGTATCGACGTGCACGGCTCCACTGGCGCCGTCAGTGGCTCATTTATAAGATGGAATGGTGCGTCGTGTTCTTCACCGAAGGAAGCAGATTCACCCCAGATCATAACTGCAGGTGAAGGTCCAGTGTGTCTACCATGCAGACAGGTCAGTTGCAGGCGCTCAACTGACCTCCTTCTAACCAACACTGGGCCATCACTGGCACCGAGCCAGAACCAGCTTTCACCAGAAAACACAACAGACCTCCAACTTTTCCTCCAATGAGGGCTCGCTTGACACCACCCTATTCGCAAATGGAATGCACCCTAAGGACGTCTGGCTCGGAGCTGTTCCTAAAATAACCGATTTGTAACAATACATTGTGTCACTGTGGTACCAACTGCCGCTCAGATTTCTGCTGCAGATACAGTACGATGCAACAGTGCCGTAGGCCTCCAGGTAATGTCACGTGGCCGTCCGGGACAGGTCTTCTTGTGACCGTACCCTCCCGTAACCGCAGTGCCAGTAGTCATGGACAGTTGCTACACTTTTGCCAAGTCTTTCTGCAATATCTCAGAAGGGACATTCAGCTCCTCGTAGCTCTATTACACGACCACGTTCAAACTCAAAGAGGTGTTGACAAGTCTGTCTTTGTCGCCTTAAAGGCATTCGTGACCAACATCAGCTCACCACGTCCAGTGTCCGCCCCGATAGCTGAGTGGTCAGCGTGACGGATTGCCATCCTACGGTCCTGGGATCGATTCCCAGCTGGATCGGGGATTTTATCCGCTAAGGGACTGGGTGTTGTGTTGGCTTCATTATCATTTCATCCCCATCCGGCGCGCAGGTCGCCCAATGTGGCGTCGAATGTAATAAGATCTGCACCAAGGCGGCGGGACCCGCCCCGTAAGGGGCCTCCCGGCCAATGACGACAAACGCTCATTTCATTTCCTTTACTACGTCCAGTCTCAAAGGCAACTTACGCTCACGGCGCTACTAGCGCCACTCTTATATGACTGTCGCGAAATTTGAAAGTACATCATCTTTCATATACAGAAACACTTCCACCAATTTTTGCATATGTCGTACAACTCCTCCTGCGTGTTGCCATTTTTGTCCATCACTGTACGTACGCATGTCGATGTAGAGCATGGTTCAAAATGGTTCAAATGCCTCTGAGCACTATGGGACTTAACTTCTGAGGTCATCAGTCCCCTAGACCTTAGAAATACTTAAACGTAACTAACCTAAGGACATCACACAGATCCATGCCCAAGGCAGGATTCGAACCAGCGACCGTAGCGGTCGCGCGATTCTAGACTGTAGCGCCTAGAACCGCTCGGCCACTAGAGCATGGAAATGACCGTATGCCATTGTTGGCTGGGAGGTCCCATCCGGGAAAGTTCGGCCGCCAAGTGCAAGTCTTACTGTAGTCGACGCCACATTGGGCGACTTGCGTGAAGATGGTGAGGATGAAATGATAATGACGACAACACAACACCCAGTCCACGAGTGGAGAAAATCTCCAACACGGCAAGAATCGAACCCGGGCCCCAATGCATGGGAGACAAGCACATAGCTAAGTTGGCGGACGATGTAGAGCAGCTCCGTTTGGATAAGGATGGCTAAGAAAATTGGCAGCCTCCTCTTCAAAGAAACACCTCCTCCATTCGCCTTAAGCGGTTTAGGTAAACATCGAAATACACTCCTGGAAATGGAAAAAAGAACACATTGACACCGGTGTGTCAGACCCACCATACTTGCTCCGGACACTGCGAGAGGGCTGTACAAGCAATGATCACACGCACGGCACAGCGGACACACCAGGAACCGCGGTGTTGGCCGTCGAATGGCGCTAGCTGCGCAGCATTTGTGCACCGCCGTCGTCAGTGTCAGCCAGTTTGCCGTGGCATACGGAGCTCCATCGCAGTCTTTAACACTGGTAGCATGCCGCGACAGCGTGGACGTGGACCGTATGTGCAGTTGACGGACTTTGAGCGAGGGCGTATAGTGGGCATGCGGGAGGCCGGGTGGACATACCGCCGAATTGCTCAACACGTGGGGCGTGAGGTCTCCACAGTACATCGATGTTGTCGCCAGTGGTCGGCGGAAGGTGCACGTGCCCGTCGACCTGGGACCGGACCGCAGCGACACACGGATGCACGCCAAGACCGTAGGATCCTACGCAGTGCCGTAGGGGACCGCACCGCCACTTCCCAGCAAATTAGGGACACTGTTGCTCCTGGGGTATCGGCGAGGACCATTCGCAACCGTCTCCATGAAGCTGGGCTACGGTCCCGCACACCGTTAGGCCGTCTTCCGCTCACGCCCCAACATCGTGCAGTCCGCCTCCAGTGGTGTCGCGACAGGTGTGAATGTAGGGACGAATGGAGACGTGTCGTCTTCAGCGATGAGAGTCGCTTCTGCCTTGGTGCCAATGATGGTCGTATGCGTGTTTGGCGCCGTGCAGGTGAGCGCCACAATCAGGACTGCATACGACCGAGGCACACAGGGCCAACACCCGGCATCATGGTGTGGGGCGCGATCTCCTACACTGGCCGTACACCACTGGTGATCGTCGAGGGGACACTGAATAGTGCACGGTACATCCAAACCGTCATCGAACCCATCGTTCTACCATTCCTAGACAGGCAAGGGAACTTGCTGTTCCAACAGGACAATGCACGTCCGCATGTATCCCGTGCCACCCAACGTGCTCTAGAAGGAGTAAGTCAACCACCCTGGCCAGCAAGATCTCCGGATCTGTCCCCCATTGAGCATGTTTGGGACTGGATGAAGCGTCGTCTCACGCTGTCTGCACGTCCAGCACGAACGCTGGTCCAACTGAGGCGCCAGGTGGAAATGGCATGGCAAGCCGTTCCACAGGACTACATCCAGCATCTCTACGATCGTCTCCATGGGAGAATAGCAGCCTGCATTGCTGCGAAAGGTGGATATACACTGTACTAGTGCCGACATTGTGCATGCTCTGTTGCCTGTGTCTATGTGCCCGTGGTTCTGTCAGTGTGATCATGTGATGTATCTGACCCCAGGAATGTGTCAATAAAGTTTCCCCTTCCTGGGACAATGAATTCACGGTGTTCTTATTTCAATTTCCAGGAGTGTATCTTAATATGTATGACCAGACGGGGACTTGAGTCCCAGCCGTCCCGGCTACGAGTCGAGTGCCTTCATCACGGCCGGGGCTTGCCCTCGCTCTGTGTGGCGACAGGAAGCGGAGCAGGCAGGAACACAGCCAGCTGTGCTGTGCCAGGCCGGCCCCTCTCTTGAACGTGCCGCCCGCAATCGATGCTGACATCGACTGCGCCCCGCGGCGGCCGCCTTTGATGGGCGCAGGCGGCGGCCCGTCAGATGTCGCGCACCGATTACTCTGGCCGCCGCGCGCGCCTCACCGTCAGCCGTGTGAACACGTCCCACATTCACAGACTGCACCCTAGGTCCGGCGCCCCCATGTATGCACTCAATTCGATTTAGGTCTCCGAGGTCACCGCCTTTTGACGATTTTTTCCAATTTTACCAATTTACACTCACGAGGAGAAAAATGCAAGTTCAAATGGTTCAAATGGCTCTGAGCACTATGGAACTTAGCATCTGAGGTCATCAGTCCCCTAGAACTTAGAACTACTTAAACCTAACTAACCTAAGAACATCACACACATCCATGCCTGAGGCAGCATTCGACCCTGCGATCGTAGCGGTCGCGCGGTTCCGGACTGAAGCGCTTAGAACCGCTCCGTCACAGCGGCCGGCAAAGTGCAATAACGCGATTTTCAAGAAACTCAGAAACTTCCCTTAATGGAAGAGGAGAAAAATAGGCGAACATGTGTCTCGGCTTATCCTTAGATATTCGACCGTTTCCGAGGAAACGACTGTCAAAGTTTTCGACGCATCTTTAATACCTTTCAGAGGGCGATATGTCAGCTGACGTGGATAGCGTCGCAGTCTCTCACTTTTGCGTCCGTTGGTCGAAACGCATTTATTGTTTTCATTTATTTTATTTTTTTCGATTATCTATCCAAGTCCCTAAAAGTTTCTTATCAAATTAGAGGATAGCAGACCGCTGGTGGCCGAGCGGTTCTAGGCGCTTCAGTCTGGAACCACGCGACCGCTACGGTCGCAGGTTCGAATCCTGCCTCGGGCATGGATGTGTGTGATGTCCTTAGGGTAGTTAGGTTTAAGTAGTTCTAAGTTCTAGGGGTCTGATGACCTGAGATGTTGAGTCCCATAGTGCTCAGCGCCAAATTAGGGGGTACCAGAGCGTCATATTAATTCTGAAATTACAACTATGTTTCACAATAAGAGTGATACACTTAGTATATTGTATTGCCTGTTATGGTATTTTCATGGTCTACAATCTTTTTTCAATTCTCATTTTCTTACATTTCATTCTTCTATCAGTTCTTAATTCTTATACCGGTATTTTATTCTTCCGTTTATTCTCCAGCAAGATTTGGTGCATTCCCTTGGATGATACCGATCATAGGAACATTTGAACATAGAAATGCCGCATAATAAGAGCACTGCGCGAGGGCAGGTTTGCCCCAGCGACATTTCTTCGTATGAATCTTACTCGGCAAAGGAACGTCATTTATATTGACGAAGATTTCACCCGTTGGAATAATTTCGTGGCAAACCACGCGTAACGGATCACTTTTCCGAAAACTGGCGTCGCAACTGATATGGGCCAAGGTATGTTACATGAATTTTACCAAAAACAATTTCAAATGATTTTTCCATTCACTTATTGCCTTTTTCTTTTTAGTTCATTCACCAATAACTAGTAGACGAACAAGGACAACGCTATTTTAGTGTACAATGAAAAACATTCGTATAGTAATCTTCTATGGACATAGGTAGATAAATGAAAAACAAAAATAATAATTATCGGGTTTTGATCACGGGGCACGAAGGTGTGAAGCCTCGATCCTAGTCATTGTGCCGCCTCTTCAGTTGAATTCTTACTCGAAAACGGACACGTCACGTATATCTCAAACCTTCAACTTCGTTTTCTCAGGTGAGCGACATGATCGTGGCTGCACGAGGGATTGAACAGACTTTGAATGTGTAGTAGTAGTTGGAGCTACACGAAAGGGACATTGCACTTGGGAAATACTTACGAAACTCAATATTCGGAGAGCCACAGTGTCAAGAATGTGCCGAGAATACCAAACTTCAAGCATTATCTCTCAACGTGGACAATGCAGTGGCCGACGACCTTCACTTAACAACCGAGAGCAGCGGCGTTTGTGTGGAGTGGTCAGACAAGGAATACTGCGTGAAATAACCTCAGAAATCAATGAGACGTACGACGAACGTTTCCGTTAGGATAGCGCGACGATTGGCTTTAATAGGCTATAGCAGCAGACGACCGAAACGAGTGCCTTTGTTAACAACACGACATCGCCTGCAGCGTCTCGTGGTTCAAATGGTTCAAATGGCTCTGAGCACTATGGGACTTAACATCTGAGGTCATCAGTCCCCTAGGACGGAGAACTACTTAAACCTAACTAACCTAAGGACATCACACACATCCATGCAGAGGCAGGATTCGAACGTGCGACCGTAGCGGCGTGCGGTGCCAGACTGAAGCGCCTAGAACCGCTCGACCACGCCGCCGGCGTCTCTCCTGTTATCGTGGCTTCATCGGTCAGCTCCTAGACAACTGAAAAAACCGTGGCCTGGTCAGATGAATCCCGAATTCAGTTGTAAGAGCTGATGGTAGGATTCAAATGCAGAGATCTCACGAATACATGGCCCCAAGTTGTTAACAGGGCACTGTGCAAGCTGATTGTGGCTCCAGAATGGTGTGAGTTATGTTTACATGGAATGAACCGATCATTGACTGGAAATGATTATGTTCGGCTACTTGGAGACAATTTCCAGGCCGGCCGGAGTGGCCGTGTGGTTCTAGGCGTTACAGTCTGGAACCGAGCGACCGCTACGGTCGCAGGTTCGAATCCTGCCTCGGGCATGGATGTGTGTGATGTCCTTAGGTTAGTTAGGTTCAAGTAGTTCTAAGTTCTAGGCGACTGATGACCTCAGAAGTTAAGTCGCATAGTGCTCAGAGCCATTTGAACCATTTTCAGACGTTCATGGACGTCTTAATCCTAAACAACGACGGAATTTTTATGGGTGCCAGTGCTCCAAGTCACCTGGCCACAATCGTTTGCGGTCGGTTTGAGGAACATTTTGGACACTTCAAAAATGGTTCAAATGCCTCTGAGCACTATGGGACTCAACTGCTGTGGTCATAAGTCCCCTAGAACTTAGAACTACTTAAACCTAACTAAACGAAGGACAGCACACAACACCCAGCCATCACGAGGCAGAGAAAATCCCTGACCCCGCCGGGAATCGAACTCGGGAACCCGGTTGGACACTTTCAGTGAATGGTTTCACCACCCACATCGCCGACATGAATCTTACCGAACATTTATTGAGAGGTCAGTTCGTGCACAAACTCATCCACCTGCAACACTTTCGCAATCATGGACGGCTATAGTAGCTGTGTGGCTCAATATTTCTGCAGGGGACTTCCAGCGATTTGCTGAGTCCATGCCACGTCTAGCTGCCGCAAAACGTCGGGCAAAAGGAGATCCGATACGATATTAGGAGGTCTCCCCTAACACTTGTCATCTCGTTGTATACCAGCATTTGACAAATTTGACGCAGACAGTTAGCCATGGTCGTTTAACAGAAATCATTTGCCTTAATAGATTTAGAGAAACCATGAAAAACCTAGATCAGAATTACCGGTTACACGCTCCCGAATACCGGACTAGTCGGTTTAAAATAGCATATAACAATTTGGTTCATATCTAGTGTACAGTCCTCTTTTAATTATATATTCGGCAAAGAAATTAATTAATAACACAAAAGCTAGTGCCTCCCTGTTCACTCATTTCACGACAAGTATATTTGATACAAGTAAGTAATGCGAGATCTTAAACCCTTCTCCATACGGGGAATCGAACCACGTCTCGGTTTTGAGACGGCGATGCTACCCGAAGACGGCAGAAGCCAATTTGCTTTAGAGCTGTATTTCAAATTCCCTACTTGCCCGTCCATTTCGTCCATCTACATTGATCTATATTTGTTTACGTTTAGTCCGCAGCTCGTGGTCGTGTGGTAGCGTTCTCGCTTCCCACGCCCGGGTTCCCGGGTTCGATTCCCGGCGGGGTCAGGAATTTTCTCTGCCTCGTGATGACTGGGTGATGTGTGCTGTCCTTAGGTTAGTTAGGTTTAAGTAGTTCTAAGTTCTAGGGGACTGATGACCGTAGATGTTAAGTCCCATAGTGCTCAGAGCCATTTGAACCTTTTTTTTTTTTTTTGTTACGTTTACCCTATAGCCAACCAATAAATTCTTATCTTCGATTCTTCCGTGTATAAAATGTCATACCTCGCTAAATCTTTACATGTAATTTTGCAGGTAGATTCAGTCATATATGTGGATTCTGTCTGCAAAATGATTTACGAACAGAGTTAGTTTAAAGAATCAACAAATTAAAACTTATTATGTAACGCTACAGTTCTGCTGCATGAACAGCGTAAATGTAATAAGCGACAAATTTTTGTCCACCATAATTTTTGGCTATGTCAGCGAAAGAATTACATGTTTGAAATTATAGTTAAAGATCGCTGGAGTTCACTTAGTGCTCTCATTCTCAAGTACGGGATTAACATGGCCCGAGTAATTTGCGCTCTCTGTCTCAAGGCATACATACAGTTTCTAGCTTTAACACTTGACTTATTGTGTTAAACAATGAACGTAAGATTATAGGTCTTAATGAGCAGATTACGATTACATTTTCAATTTTAGGATTCGCTCTATAACTGTATGAAATACTGAAAATAAATTGTTACTTGCCTCTGGAAGCCGTTAGATACTCAGCTCCTAACTGGAAATGTTCACCGGGTCAGCCGTTTATTAATGAACAACGGGCAGCCACATAAAAACGAGACAGATGGGAAAAATAAAGTAAACTGTTTATTATTTCAAAAGCAGTTGGCAAAACTGTTAATACATTCATCCCACTGTCGCCTCTGGGACCATGATTGTACCAAGGGCCGCGCTTAATCGTACGAAGCTAACTGACGGCCACGAATGTCTTCCCTTAGGACTCCAAAAAATATGGAAGTCGTATGAGGAGAAATCAGGACAGTATGGAGGATGTGTAAGGGTTCCGCAACGAAATTTATGCAGCGTGCTGGAAACAGTCTTGGCAGTTCGTGAGTGGGCGTTATCCTGCACCAAAATAATACGGTCCTTCAAGTCGCTGTTCACAGACTTTCTGGAACGCAGTGCCACGCGCGTAAGTGTAGTCTGCAAAAATTTTACACGTGGCACCCAAGCGAATGAAGTTTGACATACTGGAAGAATGGGAAATATATAGACGGAAGATTAAGGAGCCAGACAAATTGATGTCTGAACATTCCGAAATTAAATACAATTTTTTTTGCTGTTTTTAAAAATGATTCATGATTCAGTAAGGCAATTAGCTTACGATTTACCAGAAATTTATAAAATAGCGTGATATCTTGGACTTTTACTAATAGAGCATCTATGTATTTAGTTGAAACATTACGGTCTCTAAGACACAGAGCATATGAACACACAACAAACAACTGAAAGCGCTAATCAAATTTTTATGTCTAAACAACAAATCTTTCGATACACGAATATACGAGGGTTGTTTTTTAAGTAAGGGCCGTTCGCGCGTATAGTACCGTAGTTCGCGCGGACGCCGCAACAAGCCACCGCGCCAATTGCCGGCATCCTTCCCTTTCACACTGATGCAAGTTGCAGCTCTGTAGCTGACGTGTACGCATCGCTGTGCTACTTTATAATGTTTACGATTATTGAATCGCCCGCCGCGTGTGAGATACGGTCAGTGATACGTTTTTTGACCGCGAGAAGCCTATCAGCTGCAGAAATTCATCGTCAGTTAACAGAAGATTATGGCTTGAATGCAATGAGTGAAGGTAAAGTGCGTCAATGGGTTAGAGAGTTTAAAAATGGCCGTCAAAACGTCCATGACGAAGAACGCCCAGGCCGGCACTCTGTGATCACTGATGATTTGGTGGCTGCAGTCGAAACAAAGATTCGTGAGGACAAAAGATTCACAATTTCCACTCTTTCTTTGGAATTTCCACAAGTTCCAAGATCGGTTTTGTACAAAATTGTGTCTGAAAACCTAAACTTTAAGAAACTGTGTTCTCGGTGGGTACCCAGACTCCTCACAGAGGACCACAAAGGGAAGAGATTTGCCACTTCATTGGACTTTTTGATTCGTTACGAGGAAGAAGGGAATGACATGTTGAGTCAAATTGTCACTGGAGATGAAACATGGGTATCCCATATCACTCCCGAAAGCAAGCGACAATCGATGGAATAGCGACACACAACCTCACCCGTCAAGGTCAAAGCCAAACAGACGCTATCAAAGCGCAAGATTATGGCAACTGTGTTCTGGGACCGGCGCGGTGTTTTGCTAGTGGACTTTATGCCACGAGGAACGACAATGAACTCAGATACCTACTGGGCAACTCTAAAGAAGCTCCGCAGAGCAAATCAAAACAAAAGGCGCGGCATGCTGACAAAAGGAGTTTTGCTCCTGCACGATAACGCTAGGCCTCACACCTCTCAAAAGACTCGGGATTTGATTGATTCTTTTGGCTGGGAAGTTTTGGACCATGCACCATACAGCCCCGACCTTGCTCCTAGCGATTTTCACCTTTTCCGGTACGTGAAACACCATCTTGGCGGGCAGCGCTTCAATGACGACGATGAAGTGAAAGCGGACGTGAACTCTTGGCTGTCGGAGCAGGCGGCCGAATTCTTTGAAGAGGGAATTAAAAACTTAGTTGTACGGTATGACAAGTGCTTAAATAAACAAGGCAACTATGTAGAAAAATAGGTAAAAGTGTGTAGAATCAGAAAATAAAAGTTATTTTACAAAAGTATTTGTATCTTTTTTAAAAAATAAAAACGGCCCTTACTTGAAAAGCAACCCTCGTATAAAGACAACCCTAATATAATCGAATAACATGCGTTGTACTGATCTGATGCAAAAAAAAAAATGTTATGTACAGAAAAACGCTACAAACGCAGGTTAAGTCACAAAAGGTCTGAATTTCATGTTTTGTTTATGATTTTGTATCTCCTAATATAGGTAATGGTTTGAGAATGAACGAAAAGGTCGAAACTAGTCACCAATAAAAATATTATTTGCAACTCTGATGGAAAGCTTAATAAATAAATTACAATATATTGAGTTGATGATCCTGATATCGACACAATGTAGGAATTATGCAAAACTGAAGCGCACCATCAGGTCCAAACTCACAGGAATGTTGAGGGATAGAATCATTCTGCTTCAGGATAATGCCCGCCCACATGTTAACAAGATTGTTTCGAGTACGCTGAATAAGTTTCGCTAGGAAGCCCCTACACATCCACCACACAGTACCCATCTCCCCCTGAGTGAATTATATATTTTTGAAACCCGAACAAAGACTTTTGTAGCCGCCGATTTGCTTCGGACGTAGAGGTGCACCTCTGATACAATCGTGGTTCTGTAGGCACCATGTCGTCATTGACCGTCTTGTCCTACAGTGGGACTGAATGTATTAACAGTTACGGCGGTTACTTCTGAAACAATGAACAGGTTACTTACTTTTTTCCGTCTAGTTTTATTTGACTATCCTGTACAGTATGGTCCATTGATCGTGACCGGGCCAAATATCTCACAAAATAAGCGTCAAACGAAAAAACTACGAAGAACGAAACTTGTCTAGCTTGAAGGGGGAAACCAAATGGCGCTATGGTTGGCCCGCTAGTTGACGCTGCCATAGGTTAAACGGATATCAACTGCGTTTTTTTAAAAATAGGAACCCCCATTTTTTTGTTACATATCCGTGTAGTACGTAAATAAATATGAATGTTTTAGTTTGACCACTTTTTTCGCTTTGTGATAGATGGCGCTGTAATAGTCACAAAAATATGGCTCACAATTTTAGACGAACAGTTGGTAACAGGTGGGTATTTTAAATTAAAATACAGAACGAATGTCCGTTTGAACATTTTATTTCGGTTGTACAATGTGATACATGCACCTTTCTGAACTTATCATTTCTGAGAACGCCTGCTGTTACAGCGTGATTACCTGTAAATACCACATTAATGCAATAAATGCTCAAAATGATGTCCGTCAACCTCAATGATTCGGCAATACGTGTAAACGACATTCCTCTGAACAGCGAGTAGTTCGCCTTCCGTAATGGTTCAAATGGCTCTGAGCACTATGGGACTCAACTGCTGAGGTCATTAGTCCCCTAGAACTTAGAACTAGTTAAACCTAACTAACCTAAGGACATCACAAACATCCATGCCCGAGGCAGGATTCGAACCTGCGACCGTAGCGGTCTTGCGGTTCCAGACTGCAGCGCCTTTAACCGCACGGCCACGTCGGCCGGCCCCTTCCGTAATGTTCGCACATACATTGACAATGCGCTGACGCATGTTGTCGGTGGATCACGATAGCAAATATCCTTCAGCTTTCCCCACACAAAGAAATCCGGGGACGTCAGATCCGGTGAATGAACGGGCCATGGTATGGTGCTTCGACGACCAATCCACCTGTCATGAAATATGCTATTCAATACCGCTTCAACCGCACGCGAGCTATGTGCTGGACATCCATCATGTTGGAAGTACATCGCCATTCTGTCATGCAGTGAAACATCTTGTAGTAACATCGGTAGAACATTACGTAGGAAATCAGCATACATTGCACCATTTAGATTGCCATCGATAAAATGGGGGCCAATTATCCTACCTCCCATAATGCCGTACCATACATTAACCCGCCAAGGTCGATGATGTTCCACTTGACGCAGCCATCGTGGATTTTCCGTTGCCGAGTAGTGCATATTATGCCGGTTTACGTTACCGCTGTTGGTGAATGACGCTTCGTCGCTAAATAGAACGCGTGCAAAAAATCTGCCATCGTCCCGTAATTTCTCTTGTGCCCAGTGGCAGAACTGTGCACGACGTTCAAAGTCGTCGCCATACAATTCCTGGTGCATAGAAACATGGTACGGGTGCAATGGATGACTCAACACCGACGTTTTTGAGATTCCCGATTCTCGCGCAATATGTCTGCTACTGATGTGCGGATTAGCCGCGACAGCAGCTAAAACACCTACTTCGGCATCATCATTTGTTTCAGGTCGTCGTTGACGTTTCACATGTGGCTGAACACTTCCTGTTTCCTTAAATAACGTAACTATCTGGGGAACGGTCCTGTCACTTAGATGATGTCGTCCAGGATACCGAGCAGCATACATAGCGCACGCCCGTTGGGCATTTTGATCATAATAACCATACAGCAACACGATATCAACCTTTTCAACAAAAAAAAATGGTTCAAATGGCTCTGAGCACTATGGGACTTAACATCTTAGGTCATCAGTCCCCTAGAACTTAGAACTACTTAAACCTAACTAACCTAAGGACATCACACACATCCATGCCCGAGGCAGGATTCGAACCTGTGACCGTAGCAGTCCCGTGGTTCCGTACGGCAGCGTCTAGAACCGCACGGCCACCGCGGCCGGCTATCAACCTTTTCCGCAATCGGTAAACGGTCCATTTTAACACGGGTAATGTATCACGAAGCAAATACCGTCGGCACTGGCGGAATGTTACGTGATACCACGTACTTATACGGTTGTGACTATTACAGCGCCATCTATCACAAAGCGAAAAAAGTGGTCCAACTAAAACATTCATATTTCTTTACGTACTACACGAATATGTGATAAAAAATGGGCGTTCCTATTTTTTAAAAAAAACGCAGTTGATATCCGTTTGACCTATGGCAGCACCATCTAGCGCGCCAACCATAGCGCCATCTGGTTTCCCCCTTCAAGCTAGACAAGTTTCATTCTTTGTAGTTTTTTCGTTTGACGCCTATTTCGTGAGATATTTGGCCCGGTCACGATCAATGGACCACCCTGTATAGATGGTCGACCGGGGCGTAAGTTCACGAAATGTATATCATCTTTCGTCTTACGCAGCAGTGCCATACAGGTATTTAGCGACGCAAACTGCTACAGTAGTTTCCTGTAATACGGCACACCAAGGAGGCTCAGAGTGTGGAGTGAGGGCCGCTCTGGAAGACCAGGCGCTGCACGGCTCGCCTCTTCATTACGCATTTCATGAGGCGGGACCGACCGCTCCTCTGTCCCACGTGAGCGCCGTCACATGCTATAAACACCCGCACCACAGCGCATCGCATACGCTTGCCCGTTCCACAATTGCGTCTCCGGCAGATGACGTAAATACGCCGCTCCCTTGTCACTGATTTGCCATTTGCGATCGAGTAATTGCGGTCCAGCGCTTACGTCAATTGTTTTACAGCCGCTTCGAAATGACAGCTATTCTCTCTCTGTACCAGCACACGCAATCTGAGTGCACACTCATTGACGTGTGTGTGTGTGTGTGTGTGTGTGTGTGTGTGTGTGTGTGTGTGTGTGTGTGTCTGTTTAAAAGGAATCTAATGCAGCTAATGGGATTCCCGGCAACCAGAGCGTTCTACCGAGACACAGACAAACCGCGTACATTCCGCTACACGATCTCTGTGCAAAAGCTTAGCAAACGCGATGACTTTGAGTGCCTGTGGAGGTCTGTAATTTCATACATATTAATGAGTTTTAGGAAAATCGGTTTGTGTTCCGAAAAAGATAGGAACAAGCGAGGCAATACTGGTTCTACTATTTACCTTAGAAGATACATTAAAGGAAGGCAGACCTATGTTAACGGTGTTTGTACGTTTAGAGAAAGCTTGTGACATTGTTGACTCCAATATATTCTGTGACATTCAGAAGGTAGTTGTGATAGAACACAGGAAATTAAAGGTTGTATATGATTTGTACAGAAACTGGAGCGCCGTTATAACACTGTAGTCTAAGGACATAAAAGGAAAGCAGGAGTTGAGAAGGGAATGAGACTTAGCATAGCCCCGATATTATTCAATCTGTACAATGAGCAAGCTGTGAAGGAAACTAAGGAGCAAACGGAATTAAAGATCACGGACAAGAAATAAAATAATTGACATCTGTCGATGACGTAATTGTATAAGAACAGCAAATAATTCTGAAGATCAGTTGAAAGATTTCGATCATATCTTGAGAAGAGATTAGCAATAAAATTAAGACAAGGGTAAGGGAGTGTAGCCGAATTAAATTAGGTGACATGGACGGAATCAGGTTAGGAAATGAGACACTATGTCGATGAGTTTTGCTATTTGAGCGACAGTAAGATTGACGATGGCCGAAGTAGAGAGCATATAAAATGCATCCAGCCAATAGCAATTAAAACGTTTCTGAAAAAGATAAAAAAATGTTAATATCGCCCGGCTGAAGTGGCCGTGCGGTTAAAGGCGCTGCAGTCTGGAACCGCCAGACCGCTACGGTCGCAGGTTCGAATCCTGCCTCGGGCATGGATGTTTGTGATGTCCTTAGGTTAGGTAGGTTTAACTAGTTCTAAGTTCTAGGGGACTAATGACCTCAGCAGTTGAGTCCCATAGTGCTCAGAGCCATTTTTGTTAATATCGAAAAACAAATTTATGTGTTAACATGTCCTTTGTAAAAGTATTTGTATGGGAAGGAAATGAGGACGATATATAGTTCAGACAAGAAGAGAAATGCAGCTCTTGATACATGGTGCTACAGAAGAATGCTGAAGTTTAGATGAGGGGATCGAATTACTGATGATTAGGTACTGAATTTGGAAGAAAAGAAATTTATAGTACGACTTGACTACAAGAAGACACCTACTGATAGAACGTATCCTGAGGCATCAAAGAATTTTCAATTTGGTAATGGAATGGAGTCTGAAGGGCAAAAACTGTAGAGGCAGACCATGGCTTGAATGCGGCAAGTAGTTTCGAATGGGTGTAGGTTGCATTAGTTGTGCTGAGATGAAAAGGCGTGGACAGGATGGATTAGCGTGGACAACTACATCAAAGCACCGTTCGGGCTGAAGGCCACAGCAGCAGCAAACAACAATAATCACATAGAAAGCTACTGATGATGTTTGTTATATATAGGCGTAGCCCGTGTGGGGAACTTAATACCGATGCATCAGAAAGGCAAAATACATTTTGTTGATGAAGAAATATTTATACATGGTGCTAAAAGAAAGTATTCCACATTTCGGGAATGTCCACTGAAGACGGGCTCTAAAGTCCGCCTGCATAGCTCAGTGGTAACATGCTTGCCCCCTATGCAACGGCCCCAGGTTCGATTCCCGGCCGGGTTGGAGATTTTCTCCGCTCGTGGACTGGGTGTTGTGTTGTCCTCATCACCATTTCATCCTCGTCATCGGCACGCAAGTCTCCCAATGTGGCGCCAACTGAAAGAAGACTTGCACTTTGCGGCGGAACCCGAATGGGCCTCCCGACCAACAAATGCCACACGATCATTTCATTTTATTTTCATGGGCTCTAAAGTGCACACCTTGAGAGCTATCAGTACTTGTTAGTTTCCGCTACTGTGAAACACATCTCTTCTACAGCAAACTGACGGGGGTGGCGCAGTAGGTAGACCTGCATTCGGGAGGACGACGGTTCATATTCTCGTTCAGCCATCCAGATCTACGTTTTCCATGATTTCCCAAAATCGCTCCAGGGAGATGCCGGAATCGTTCTTATGAAAAGGAGACATTCGATGCCCTTCTTAGTTTTGTCGTAATCTGAGCTCATGCTCTGCCTCTAATGACCACGCTGTCGAAGGGCCGTTAAACTTTAATCTTCCCTTACTTCAAGCAATTTGCTGTTACGAACGACGTACGGAATGGAGTAAACGAATGAAGACATATGCCTCTATTATTGTCCATGGGTACAGCTTGCAGTAAACACCTGTTAGGTTGTTACTGTAGCCGTATTCACAGTTCTGGATAAGTGCAGCGCAGGAAATATTGGTGATAGCCTAATAGAATCTTAAGTATTACCAAAAGGGTTAGCTGGTGCACAATATCGTCAATTTCACCCAAACAACTTGCCTGCCATCCAAGACGAGACACCGTTTCAACAACGGCTGAAGATATGGTTCATGCATGACGGAGCACCAGGCCATTTTCTCCGAAATATTTGAGAACATCTCACATAGAATTTACTGTGCATGTTGGCCATCTCGTTCCCCGAACTTTCAGCTCTTGAAATCCCAGGTGTATGCAAGCCTCATTAACGATGTTCAAACACTAGAGGAACACGTAAAAACCTGCCTGCAAGCGCATTCAACGATGAATTTGAATGGATGTCATTGAATGTCCGCCCCGAACAAATGCAACGAGGCATAACAAACAAAATGAGATTTTTTTAAAAAAATAAATAAAAAAGTGGGCAGTGCGTCGGCTTGTCATGCCGAGGGACCCGGGCTCGATTCCCGGCTCGAGAGGATATTTTCTCCGCTCAGGGGCTGGGTGTCTGCGTCATCTTCATCATACTCATCGACGCTAAAGTCACCGAAGTGGCGTCACCGTCAAATCAAACGACTTGCACTAGGCAATCAGGTCTACTCGCCGGGAGGGCCTCGCCACCCGGCATTATTTTATTTCAGAGCATTCATGACCAACCTGGAGTTTTTCAGAGTGTGGTCTATTCACTAACGCGTCGGATAGCAGCATGACTTCCGGTAAATGGACACCATATTGAGCACTTTCTGTGAATTAACGAGCATTTCGCTCTCATATAAATATATGGCCAAAAGCCTACAGGACTTGTGAAACGAACTCTGTCGTCCAGGACCGCGTACCACAAAGGGCGCTTTCACCACGAGATGGGGAAACTCAGGGGCGTCTATTGTCTATTGAGGCCTAAGCGCTGTAGTGTGCGTGTGAAAAAGACGATAACCTACGTCATACGGAAACTCAGAAGAAGGCGGTTGTGGCTGAGGAGACGTAGCAGTGTTTCATATGGCGGACCTAAGATCGGCTATAAAGGGAAACATTTATGGAAACTATTTAATTCTGTGGTAATGCAGGGAATGAAGCCACAGTAATTTTAATCTACTATCCTTCATAAAATTTCATCGCGATCCCAATAAAACTTGAATATCGATCATATCTATAATAGTTTATGATTTGCTGTTAAAGTGAAATTAACAAATTTTGTAACAGAGAGCTGAATGCTAAAATCTAAACGCTTTAGTCGATCTTAACGATCAACATTTCATATAGAAGCGCATCATTAAAATGACAAACATTGTAAGTATCAACTCTGTAACTTCATTTGTTTAAAAGACAGAGTAAATTTAAATTATCAGTATTTTCAGTTAAGTATCAGATCATCATTTCTCCACACAAAACACATTGAACGATGACAGCATGACACCTTATTGAATCATTAGGTAATAGAATATTTGTTTTAATGTGTAGTGCATAATAGTTACTTTTGCTTTTTATTTATTTATCAGAAACCACATTAGTGCAAGGCCACTGGCCGTGACATTCAAAGCTAAGAAAGGAAATTGTAATGGTTTTATGTAAAAGAATTTAACGTTTATTTTGGAATGGATATTATTGTTACTTCATTTAGAACGTGAAAGTGGTGAAGCTTTAATTATTTAAATATCTTAAAATGTAAAATAATGTAGAATAAGCTGTAGCCAACCAGATGGACGGCTTCAGGAAAGGGAACTGCCCCGGTCAGTTGAGCGAGGATATTCGGCGCGCGGGAAACGCGGCCGGGGACGGGCAGAGGGACAGTGCTGGTGCAGACGCGAAGGCGGACAGTTCGGCTGGAGACACCAAAGGGTACAGTTCGGATTGAGACACGAAAGGGGACAGTCGGTCTTTAGGCAGCTAGGAAGTGAAACGACTTAGAAAATTTTGCGTTATTTGGTATCGTGAGACTTAGTCTCTGAACGGTGAATTCTAACTTTCCGCGTAGTTAACGAGGTGGAGTATTGGACTTCTAATTCGCAATGAGATTGTGAATGATCGAACTGTGCTAAATGGATATGCGCTCACTTTCGCGACCACTTTCGCTATTAGTTTACTTTATGAATAAACATTGTTCTAACCTAATCGCAACTGTGTGGCCTACATCATTTATGGGTCGTTAATTTAGCTCCTGATATTATTATTACTGTTGCTATACGTTACATTAACTTTGAATGGTTCATATAAATTCGCAAACTTGTCATCAGCCAGACAATTTAATCAAAGGGTCACAAGTGTATAATTTAGAGCGTGTAATGCGACAAGTGCGGTTCAACCCCTAGGCGAGTTTGAGTCAAGATATTTCGACGAAGAGGAAGCGCACGTGAGCCCGAACATCTTTGGGGTGTTAGCTCGCACTGCTCACAAGTGGAGGTCGTATGTAATTGCTGGCAGATTATATTAGAATCTCTGCTGTTTCTCAGTAACAGAGCAATGTATTATTCCCTTATTGTGTTCAGTAAGTAAAATGGTGAAAGCTGTTCGAAATTCTCGGAAAAATAAGAGTAAGCTACAGGAAAAGACAAGTAAAGTGCAATATGTACAAGAACCAAGAGGGAACAATTAGATTGGAAGACAAAGAATGCGGTGTTCAGATCAGGGATCTAAGACACGAATGCAAACTTTCGCCCCTAGATTTCAATCTACACCTCGAAGAATGAATGCTGGAAATAAAAGTAAGATTCAAGTCGTTTATAAGATTCGCTGACGATGTTGCTATCTTCAGTGAAGATGAAGAAGAATTACTAGATCTAAAGAATGGAATGAACAGTCTAATGAGATACGGATTTACCGTAAACCGGAGAAATACGAGCCGGCCGAAGTAGCCGTGCGGTTAAAGGCGCTGCAGTCTGGAACCGCAAGACCGCTACGGTCGCAGGTTCGAATCCTGCCTCGGGCATGGATGTTTGTGATGTCCTTAGGTTAGTTAGGTTTAACTAGTTCTAAGTTCTAGGGGACTAATGACCTCAGCAGTTGAGTCCCATAGTGCTCAGAGCCATTTGAACCATTTTTTTTGGAGAAATACGAAAGTAGTGAGAAGTACCCGAAATGAGAATAGCGAGAGACTTTACATGAAAACTGGTGCTGACAAAAAAGAAGAAGGTAAGGACTTTTCCTACCTTAGAAGCAAGGAGGACATAAGCCTACTAGCGCAGGCGAAGAGGGCTTTTTGGACAAAAGATGTCTACTAGTATCAAACATAGGCCTTAATTTGAGGAATAAATTTCTGAAATGTACGTTTGGAGCATAATACTGTATGATAGTTGTAAGTAGGCTGTTTAGGTTTTTATGTTGGTAACGTCACCTAGCGCTCTGTATGAATATCACTGGCTGTACTGTGTGCAGTCTGTGGCTGGTTGGCATTGTTGGAATTAGCTATTGTAGTGTTGGGCAGTTGGCTGTTAACAGCGCGTAGCGCTGCGCAGTTGGAGGTGAGCCGCCAGCAGTGGTGGATGTGGGGAGAGAGATGGCAGAATTTTAAGAGCGGACGATCTGGACGTGTGTGCGCCAGAAAGAGTAAATTTGTAATACTGGATGTCATGAACTGATATATATATATATATATAATGACTTTTGAACACTATTAAGGTAAATACATTGTTTGTTCTTTATCAAAATATTTCATTTGCTAACTATGCCAGTAGTTAGAATCTTTTATTCAGCTGGCAGTATTGGCGCTAATAATCGACTGCTTTAGGGCTCAGTGCTTTATAACAGTGATTAAAGACGGTCAGCTATTTGCACTTCGAAATTTCGTGAAGCATCTTGATAATGCTCAAGAAATTTATCATAATCTGCTAGAAGTCTGTAGCCAGGCGTGGGTTGCCGTTTCTTCGGCAGTTCGTGATGCTCTGTTTGGCGTTCTTTGTGAGACAAGATTACTGGAAAGAAAGGCGATCTCGCAGGCGGAACGACATTTTTCTGAAGGAGAGTGCTGCGTTATCTAAAAGCGTTCAACTGCTTTCGTAGAAACAATGTTTATTTCTTTTCCCCATCATTTCAGTTGACGAGATGTGATTTCAAATGACCATATGAAACAGGGTCTTCTGTTATCGCTCACATAGACGGAACGAGGGATTAAAAGGCTAATTTACTGTATCGTGGAGCAAGGGTCACGTTGACCGATAAAATTTTTTCTTGTTTGGTAGCTCCGACAACGTTACAATTTACGGTACAACAGGGGCGTCAGTTGACATTGATATTGTTGGCAATTCCACTGAAATTTCTACATAAGTCATAGATACTTGTCGGGTTGTCTAGTGATTACATGTTTCTTCTAATTTTGATTAATAAAAACACAAGCTTGTAAAAAGCAAGATAACTGAGATTGTCCGCTAAAACTATTGTTCGGCTATATTAACTATTGAATAACGGAGGAAGTTGATGGGTGTAAGGTTTAAACGCATGCTGATCAAATGAATTGCACTAACATAACATACGTACATTCGTATGGAGCCTCTGTGGGATGAATGAAATTCTGCGCCTGCAGTTCATCTTCCATCTAGGAGATCCTGCGAGTCGAAGGCGATCGATACCGCACGGAACAGGATTTGCGTAAAAATCCACTTCATCATGTGGAACTTACCGGTAATTGTATGTGGTCGTATCAGACGCTCTCTTACCTGGCTGGAGAACTGGACAGAAAGATTCTTGCAGTGTTAAGACATTGCGTTAAAAGGTCGATCGTAATAAGACATTAAATGTCGTGGATATTTGTGTTAGTGGTGGATGTGGAGAGGGAGATGGAGGAGTATTGAGAGCGGATGATCTGGACGTGTGTCCATCAGAGAGAGTAAATTTGTAAGACTGGATGTCATGAACTGATATATATATTATGACTTTTGAACACTGTTAAGGTAAACATTGTTTGTTCTCTGTCAAAATCTTTCATTTGCTAACTATGCCTATCAGTAGTTAGTGCCTTCAGTCGTTAGAATCTTTTATTCAGCTGGCAGTATTGGCGCACGCTGTATTGCAGTAGTTTGAGTAACGAAGATTTTTGTGAGGTAAGTGATTCATGAAAGGTATAGGTTATTGTTAGTCAGGGCCATTTTTGAAAGTCAGATTGCGTTGCGCTAAAAATATTGTGTGTCAGTTTAAGCACAGTCATTTATAATTTTTTTTAAGAGGACGTTTCATATAGTGTATATGGACAGTGGGCAACCAGAACAGAAAGGCATCGAAGCGTTTGAGACTTCGTGCTACAGCGGAATGTTCAAAATTAGATGGACTGATAAAGTAAAGAATGAGGAGGTTCTCTTCAGAACAGGCGAAGAACGGAACATACGGATCATATTCACAAGGAGATGGGGCAGGGTAGGAAATGTGTTAAGACGTCAGGGAATAGCTTTCATGACACTAGAGAGAGCTACAGAGTGCATAAACGTAGGGAGCAAGAGCTATTCTGAGATGAAGAGGTTAGCACAGGAGAGGAACTCGTGACAGGCTGCGTCAAACTAGTCAGAAAACTGATGGAAAGGAAGAAAAAAGAATCTGTAGATCGAGCGAAGAGCTTGCAGTGGAAGAGACATGTTTCTGACAAGGGAACCTCTCCATCGCACCCCCCTCAGATTTATAATTTGGCACAGTAGATAGGCCTTGAAAAACTGAACACAGATCAATAGAGAAAACAGGAAGAAATTCTGTGGAACTATGAAAGAAAAAGCAAAATATACAAACTGAGTAGTCCATGCGCAAGATGGGCAACATCAAGGATTATGTGACCTCAGGAGCGCCATGGTCCCGCGGTTAGCGTGAGCAGCTGCGGAACGAGAGGTCCTTGATTCAAGTCTTCCCTCGATTGAAAAGTTTACTTTCATTATTTTCGCAAAGTTATGATCTGTTCGTTCGTTCATTGACGTCTCTGTTCACTGTAATAAGTTTAGTGTCTGTGTTTTGGGGCCGCACCGCAAAACCGTGCGATTTTTATTTATTTATTTATTTATGCATTTATTTTACCTGGCAAGATTTGGGCCTTCAGGCCCTCTCTTACACCTAACCAGGCATACTCAGATTCAACAAATTTCAGTTTCTACAGAACATTAAGGACATATAACATGTTATACAGTATTAATGTTAAAGAAAAAAAATAGAGATTATAAAAGTAGTAGAATGATAATTATAACAATCAAAAAAATAATTATAACAATCAAGAATAATAATAATAATAAAAATAATAATAATAATAGTAATGACTATGTATATGAAAGTAAACATATTTTTCTTTTATGAATGTCAGTCGTATTGCTAGTTGGGAATTTTCTCGTTATATTCTTGCAGCTTGTGAGTTATTCTCATCAAGTAGAGACAAAAGACGATGGAATGGGGTGAAAGAGATATAGAAGAGGTAGATAGGTTAGAGGAAGAGAAATAGAATGGTAAAATTCGAAGCTATGATGGAGAGGACAAAGTAAAAGATGAGAGGGGCACAACAACGGTGGCTATACCGTTCCTAATATGTAAGTCTTGAGTTCCCTCTTGAATGTTGAGTGGTTCTGGATAAGACGCAGATCACAGGGGAGCGCGTTCCATAGTCGTATGGCTGAGATGGAGAATGACACGGAGAAAGATTTTGTGTTATGTAAAGGTACAGCCAAGATGCTAGACGTATCCGATCTGGTATTGCGGTTGTGGAATGATGATAGGTGTTTAATGTGAGAAGATAAGTATTGGGGGCACCAGAGGCTAAGAAATCGATGAAGTAAGCACATCGTGTGGAGATCGCGTGCCTTATGTGGGCGTATCCATCCTAGTTGGGAGTATGAAGGACTGATATGATCATACAACCGTATATTGCATACGTATCTAACGCAAGCGTTCATCACTAGCTCGAGGCATCTCGAATTTTCACTATTTGTGCCATGTTGAACTACATCACAGTAGTAAAGATTAGGCAAGACTAGTGTTTGGACTAATTTTTGTTTAACATGGGTTGGAAATATTTTTCTAAATTTTTGAATTGCATGTAGGGAGGAGAGCGCTTTCCGGCAAGCTGTGACTGTTTGTTCTTCCCAGTTTAGGTGTTCATCCAAGATTATTCCAAGATCCTTTACTGTTTTTTGGTATGGTAGTTGGGTACCATTGAGGAGTATTTGAGGGACTGTTTCGCGAAAGTACCGACTGATTAACTTTGGATGAGATATAAGTATGACCTGGGATTTCTTGGGGTTTAGTTTCAGACCTAGGTTCTGTGCCCATCGAGAAACAGAGCAAAGATCTGCGTTCATACTCGCTACTGCGTCAGCAATGTTCTTGGGGCTTGCACTTATGTACAGTTGGATGTCGTCGGCATATAGATGGTAGTTGCAGGAGTGAATCACTGAAGAAATATCATTAATGTACAGTGAGAAGAGTAATGGACCAAGGACGGAGCCTTGGGGAACTCCAGAGCGCACGTTTTTCCGACCCACAAATGACTTGTTGACTTCTGTTTTTGAGGTAGCTGTCGAACCAGTGTATTGCGCTGTTTGAGAAATTCAGCTGCTTCATTTTAATTAGTAATATATCAAAGTCAACTGTATCAAAAGCCTTGCTAAAGTCAAGCAGTGTTAGGATGGTAGCTTCACGTCTGTCCATAGCATGTTTAATGTCATCAGTTACTTTGATTAATGCAGTTGCTGTACTATGGTGCTTTCGAAAGCTTGACTGATATTTGTGAAGTCGCGAGCTATATTTGCTGGATTCATATTGCCCACGGAATACGTCTCACGTATTTAATGCACTCTCGTCCAAAGTAGCGAACAGTCAACTGCCAGCCAGGGAGCCTCGTTAGCAGGAATACTCTCTCTTCCGTGCGCTGTAGTCGACTGACGTCGTGTGTTTCGGTGTTTGTTTAGGTGTAGCGTCCCCATACTAGGCGCAGTTACCTCGCATCGGACGGACAGATAATAATTGTCTGAAAATAAAAAATTAAACTTTTCTCACGAGGGAAGACAGCTGCTCACGCTAACCACTGGACCACGACGCTCCTGAGCTAACATTATCCTTGATGTTGCCATGGACTTCTCAGTTTGTATATTTTGCTTATTTTTTTCATAGTTCCACACAACTTCTTCCTGTTTTCTCGACTGACCTGTGTTCATTTTTTCAAGGCCTATCCACTGTGCCAGCTTATAACTAAATCTGAGTGGGGTGCGATGGGGAGGTTCCCTTGTCAGTAGCGAAGATGAACGAGAGCTCATAGTTCTTAAGGTGTCTATTTTACAGCTGATGTTTACTCGACATTTGTGTCTTGTTTTTGTCCATACTAGCAGCTCCCAAAATATGATTTTTTTTTGGGGAGGGGGGGGGGGGAGGGGAATGACCACGGCAACAAGATTGTAGCAATGTGGCACACGGATAACGATGAAGGAAGCACGCTGAGTGTAAGAGCAGGGGCTCCGCCCTGACAACGGAGGAGTCCGGAAATAGCCGACCCGCAGCTGGCAGCGGCTATATATTTATAGTGAAAGGCGCGTCCGCCGTCACGTGTCGAGGCGTCGCTTCGCTCACCGGCGCCTCCCCGCGCCTACCTCTAGCAGCTTCCGTTCCTCCCGCTGCTACTGGCTGAGTCAGCGACAGTCTCAGCAGCGCCCACCTAGCCCCAGGCCGAGCACAGCTGCTTCTTAGGCCGCACACTCAGCCCTGAGTCACGCGCGACTCAGCGTCGGTCGGCCTGTGTGTACCGAGCAGCGAGCTGCCCCTCTGTTGGCTCTGCGCTGCTATCAGCTCTGGCATTACGGAATGCTTTGCTCAGGGGCTGACGCAACGCTCAGCCCAATGGTCGCCATCTCCGGGCAAATAGTTGACAGTTTAAGGACTCAGCTCCACTTGTTACAAGATTGGTGCCCGATAAACGAAACATCAAAAAATTCCTATAACAACTGTGTAATTTCTTACGCTCCCACTGAAATCTGAGCACATTAAGTGAGTTACATGATGAACTACTGAAGGAATGTTGTAGCATGATATCGATTTCGTAGTCCTTATAGATCCAGCTCAAACTCGTAACCTGCTGTAACGCCAAAGGGGACAACTACACTCTAAGGCAAAGAAAACGACGCACCACGGAAGAAAATCTCAGTATCAAGAAAGCGTTAATTTAGAGTAATGAAATTTCGGGAATACATTTGTCTAGGTAACATTTTTAAGTGATTAACGTTGTAAGTTCACAGCTTCATGTAAGAGCGAGATGGAAATGGAAATGAAATCCCATACTCTTAAACAGAGCGTCGGGGAGCGATACGGAAGACTAGCACCGCCGTACTGGCAAGGTCCTAGTGGAGGTGGTTTGCCATTGCCTTCCTCCGACCGTAATGGTGATGAATGATAATGATAAAGACGACACAACAACACACAGTCATCTCGAGGCAGGAAAAATCGCCGGCCGAAGTGGCCGTGCGGTTAAAGGCGCTGCAGTCTGGAACCGCAAGACCGCTACGGTCGCGGGTTCGAATCCTGCCTCGGGCATGGATGTCTGTGATGTCCTTAGGTTAGTTTGGTTTAACTAGTTCTACGTTCTAGGGGACTAATGACCTCAGCAGTTGAGTCCCATAGTGCTCAGAGCCATAAGCAGCTACCACCATAAGCAGGAAAAATCCATGACCCCGCCGGGAATCGAACCCGGGACCCCGTGCTCGTGAAGCGAGAACGCTACCGCGAGACCACGAGCTGCGAACAAGAGCTAATGAAAATGTGAAATGTTTCTCCATTAATAACTGGTGTAATCGCCAGAATGATGAATGCAAGCATGCAAACGTGGATGAACTGTGTTGCACAAATGCCAAATGTCAGTTTGTGGGGTGGCATTCCACACCTGTTGCGCTTGATTGGTCAATACAAGGACGGTTAATGCTGTTTGTGGATTGTGAGGCAACAGGCGAGTTGTGGCGTCCTGAAAATATTCTAAGTTCGGGGTTGGCGTGGCCGAGCTGGGGTCTCTAGGCAGGTCGCGAGCCGGCAGCAACCACGTGGTTCCGAACGTTGGCTTAGCAACCGCGTGATGCCACACAACGGCCGGTCCACCCGCGTGGCTGGGAATTCCATGGTGATGCTGTGTTGATGAAGAGACACACTGGGAGGGCCAAAGATGGCGGACTTTGTGAAACCTTAATGGCAGACATTTCACAGTTTGTATAGAAATTAGTAGTAACCAGATGAATCATGATACCTCAAAAAGAAACATGTACATTACCATTATTTGCACAATGATTCTGATGGTGTAATCAGATTTTCAATATCTTTGTTAGTTTAAAGCTTAGTATCTGATGATAAATTATGCTAGTAACACCCAGCAACGAATTTGCAAACTCTAAACGCTTCATCCCATTTCGTCGATCGACATGTCATTAGAAAGCTATCAGTATAAACCTAAACTGGTATGAACTACAGGCATGCAACTTGAATAGTACATGAATTATTGGAGGTCAAAGTGGCCGATTACTATCGATCGCGTCAGGCCATAAGTACTCCACAGTGTCACGAAAAAACGGTAGCAGCATGCTTATAAATATATTTATTCGTCTATGTCTTTGTTTATATCAGATATATACTATTCATCAAGAAATTGGTTAAACATTTACTGTGTTTAGAAAGCACGGAGACATTAGGCTAATGGCCTACCTTTTGTTGCTATTCCTTTGATATATGTTTATTTAATTTGTTTATGTATTTAACAATGTGTGTTAGAGCGTGTTTATGGTCCAGCCGTAGGAATATTTATTTAATTTCAAGTTATTTAAATGTATATCCAGTATTTCGAAAATGTTCGTCAGTGTGCGTTGGCTTGGAGACAAGGCACGAGCGCTCTAGCCAATCACAACGCTCGTGAATCGGGAGTTCCGAAGGGTGCGGCGCGAGAGACGGTATGGCAGAGGACACAGGGAGTCTGGGACAGTACGGCGCGAGGGACACACGGTCGCGGCAGAGATTTGAAAGTGTGGAGTGGTTTGCGCGTGGTCGCGGGAGACAGAAACATTTCGTAGTGCCGACTTGTGTACTTGTGAGATTTCCGTGGCTTCTGCAGCGAAGATGCAGTACGCGTTTGGAAGTGAATATCTCGCAAACTATGTTGTTGTTCATAACTAAATATGTGAAGTAGGAATCTATTGTTTCCCTGTTATTCAACTTGTATTTTATTTAATTGCTAGACCATCGACACCAATAAGTGTTTCGCAGAAATATACCACATTCTGAAAAGTACTTCTACTGTTGTACTTATCATTTAAAGTCGTTAAGAAAGTATTTTCAGATTTCATTTAATTGCCAAATAAAATGGCTCTGAGCACTATGGGACTTAACTTCTGAGGTCATCAGTCCCCTAGAACTTAGAACTACTTAAACCTAACTAACCTAAGGACATCACACACATCCATACCCGAGGCAGGATTCGAACCTGCGACCGTGGCTGTCGCGCGGATTCAGACTGTAGCGCCTAGAACCGCTCGGCCATCCCTGCCGGCTTTAATAGCCATCTTTCATTTATAAACGTCTGTGTTACCTTCTAAATTCGCATTTTAGGAGTGATAGGAATCTTCGACCATTCGATTCATGTGTATATTGTATACCGTAGACTCAGTAGTATTTGACCTGTAATGCGGCAACTACGTATCCCAGCCCCTAGACAACGAAATCAGCCAAAACTTTTAATATTTCAACTCTGAGTCAAAGGTACGTAGCTGAGGGCCACACCACACATCACTAACCACATTTTATTTTTGAATGGATGAAGCTGGAGTTGTCATCCGATGATGCCCCATATGTGTTCGATTGGAGACAGATTCGGTGATCGAGCAGTCCAAGGCTCTCTATAGAGCTTGGTTGGTTACAAGAGTGACATGTAGGCTGTCGTTATCCTGTTGGAAAACACATCCTGAAATACCTGTGATGAATGGTAAAACAACAGATTGCATGACCAAACTGATGTACAAATTTCCAGTCAGGGTGCGCGGGATAACAGTGAGAGTGCTCCTGCTGTCATACGAAATCGCACCCCAGAACGTAACTCCAGGTGGAGGTCCAGTGTGTCTAGGCCGCAGACAGGTTGGCTGCAGACGCCACGTGGCCTCCTTCTCACCAATACATAGCCATCACTGGCACCGAGACAGAACCGGCTCTCACCAGAAAACACAGCATACCTCCGCGCCTCAGTCAGCTCTTGCTTGACGCCACTGATGTAGCAAGTGTAGGCGGTTTAGAGTCAGCGGAACGCAAGGCGCCTGGTTCGGAGCTATTCTTCAAGTAACCGATTCGTAAGAGCTCGATTTGTCACTGTCGTGCTAACTGCTGCTCATATTGCTGTTGCAAACGATGTACGATGCGCCAGAGCCACGTACCGAACACAATAGTCTTCCCAACGGGTAATTTTACGTAACAGTGCGGAGCCAGGTCTTCTCGTGGTCATACCCTTCCGTTATACCGCTGCCAGCAATCTGTACAGTGGCTACATTCCTGCCAGCTCTTTCTGCAGTGGGATATTCTCTGCCTCGTGATGGCTGGGTGTTGTGTGACGTCCTTAGGTTAGTTAGGTTTAAGTAATTCTAAGTTCTAGGGGACTGATGACCATAGATGTTACATCCCATAGTGCTCAGAGCCATTTCCTTTCTGCAGTATCGTGGAAGGTACATCCAGTTTCTCGTAGCCCTACTACACGACCTAGCTCAAACTAGGTGAGCCATTGATAATGGCGTCTTCGTCGTCTTAAAGACATTCTTGACTAACATGTCCAAACTCAAAGGTAACTAACGCTCACGACTGTTCGGATGGTGGCGCTAGTGGCGCCACTCTTAACCGACTGGGGCGACATTTCGACAAACGTCATCATTCAGATGTAGAAACACGCCTGCCAAAATTTATGTGGTACAACTCCCTCTTGAAGTTCGGATTCTTTTCCGTCAGTGTACATACACTACTGGCCATTAAAACTGCTACACTAAGAAGAAATGCACTTGATCAACGGGTATTCATTGGAGAAATATATTATACTAGAACTGACATGTGATTACATTTTCACGCAATTTGGGTGTATAGATCCTGAGAAATCAGTACCCAGAACAACCACCTCTGGCCGTAATAACGGCCTTGATACGCCTGGGCATTGAGTCAAACAGAGCTTGGATGGCGTGTACAGGTACAGCTGCCCATGCAGCTTCAACACGATACCACAGTTCATCAAGAGTAATTACTGGCGTATTGTGACGAGCCAGTTGCTCGGCCACCATTGACCAGACGTTTTCAATTGGTGAGAGATCTGGAGAATGTGCTGGCCAGGGCAACAGTCGAACATTTTCTGTATCCAGAAAGGACCGTACGGGAGCTGCAACATGCGGTGGTGCACTATCCTAATGAAATGTAGGGTTTCTCATGGATCGAATGAAGAGTAGAACCACGGGTCGTAACACATCTGAAATGTAACGACCACTGTTCAAAGTGCCGTCAATGCGAACAAGAGGTGACCGAGACGTGTTACCAATGGCACCCCATACCATCACGCCAGGTGATACGCCAGTATGGCGATGACGAATACACGGTTCCAATGTGCGTTCACCGCGATGTCGCCAAACACGGATGCGACCTCATGATGCTGTAAACAGAAGCTGGATTCATCCGAAAAAATGACGTTTTGCCATTCGTGCACTCAGGTTCGTCGTTGAGTAGACCATCGTAGACGCTCCTGCCTGTGATGCAGGGTCAAGGGTAACCGCAGCCATGGTCTCCGAGCTGATAGTCCATGCTGCTGCAAACGTCGTCGAACTGTTCGTGCAGATGGTTGTTGTCTTGCAAACGCCCCCATCTGTTGACTCAGGGATCGAGACGTGGCTGTACGATCCGTTACAGCCATGCGGATAAGATGCCTGTCATCTCGACTGCCAGTGATACGAGGCCGTTGGGATCCAGCACGGCGTTCCGCATTACCCTCCTGAACCCACCGATTCCATATTCTGCTAACAGTCATTGCAACTCGACCAACGCGAGCAGCTATGTCGCGATACGATAAACCGCAATCGCGATAGGCTACAATCCGACCTTTATCAAAGTCGGAAACGAGATGGTACACATTTCTCTTCCTAACACGAGGCATCGCAACAACGTTTCACCAGGCAACGCCGGTCAATTGCTGTTTGTGTATGAGAAATCGGTTGGAAACTTTCCTCATGTCACCACGTTGTAGGTGTCACCACCGGTGCCAACCTTGTGTGAATGCTCTGAAAAGCTAATCATTTGCATATCACAGCATCTTCTTCCTGTCGGTCAAATTTCGCGTCTGTAGCACATCTTCGTGGTGTAGCAATTTTAATGGCCAGTAGTGTAGATATTTTAATAAATTCCGGTATGGCATGCGGTTAGCACAACGATCCCTCACCGATGAATGTTGGCTTCCGCAACTGTAGAAAACACTTTCCCTTCAAGAAATACCTTTACTAACCCCTTAAGACTGAGTTCCGCATCGGTCCTCCCACGAATGAAACATAATAATAACAGTATGCAGGCTTTCTCGGTGAATCTCGATGATAAAATCTTCTCTGATTGGCAGCCGAGTCTTCGCTTGAAGATGACAAGTAAGAAACTTGCTTAAACGTTGCCCGAGAACGACGCATTGACTCGGCTATCAATACGAGACTATTTTATCTTCATAATTGGAGAGTGTTTTTGATCGAATCTAGCTACGCCGAACTTCATTCAAACACACTAAAAATTAATAAATTTTATTTGTAAATAATAGATTTCAGTTATCAGTCGTCCTTTGGAATTTTTATTGGCAGATCTAGATTTCAGCTAGAAACTAGCCATTCTCAATGCACTATCATTTTTGGTTAATGCATGTAATGCCTGTTGGTCGGGCCTTGTCCACAGTTCATTGAATACTTCCTTAGGTTAGTTAGGTGTAAGTAGTTCTAAGTCTAGGAGACTGGTGACCTCCAATAGTGCTTGGAGCCATTTTATTTTATTCCAACTGCGAGCGAAGCGGTGGGCAGCTGGGAATGGCAAGAAACCAGATCCTATTTCATACAGAGAGGATGTAATTTAAAGTTTGTTTCCCCATATTATGACATTAGTGTGGCATCCTAGCAAGTCGTATCTTCCTTAAGGCTGCTAGAGTGACATCTGAAATATGCTGTACGATACATATCGTACGTTATGGCAATAATTTCAGAATATATCTGATGCAAAGATATCAAATGCGCGCTACACCTGCTGCACAGAATATGTATGTAGCTTTGTGTAAAACAGTTAAGAGCACAAAGGCAAAACTCACATAGTATTTTTGTAGATGGTCATGGTTAGAGACTGATGACATTTGATCTGAGATCGAACGCAAATAACACCGACGTCAATGGGATTTTAGCAAAATAACCCCATCTCTCTTTTTTCAACTCGCTTTTTTGTCACTTCGATGAAGCAGAAGGTGCAATAAATGGCTAAAAAAGACCCTATTTTTCGCGTCTGTAGTTGGCGTATCATTGTCGATGGGACTGCTGGTTGAGCGAAGTGCTCCAATCTCGCTGAGTTATGGGCCCGAAAACCACTAAATCGTTATTCAAGAGTAAACAGCAATAGCGAAGCGCCTGCCAGAGACAGAAGTGCTGCTGCGAGGGTAAACAGAACGCCTCCTTGACGGAGCTGTGCCGAGTGCAGATGGCGATATGCATGGCTGGCTGCCAACCTAGTGTGTACTCTGCGTAGTTTACTGCGCCAACATCTGGCGGGGACGTCACAGATTAACAAAGAGCTCACGCCATCCTTGTGGACGCCCAGCTCGAAATTTGACGGGGACGCGATCCCGAACGCAGACAAACTAATCTGTGTAAGTGGACCAAGATTTCATCATGAGTTTCTTGTGACTCCGGATCTGGACCACTGGCCACAAACGAGTCAGTCTGGTAAAGCACAGCCTCATTTGCTGACACACTGACACCAATTGCTTCGTTTTTGTGTGGAACGACAACTGAAACAGATATTCAGTCGTTGACTACGACAGTTCAGCAAAATCACAAACGATTGTCCATTTGCTTTTAGTTCCATAGCAATCTGCTTCTAACCATATCAACGTTGACGGAATGTTATTCTCTACTTTGTTTCCTTTTTCAATTTTCACTTGAAAAACCATGGACATATGTCATTCTAGAGTCCATTCACGTCACACTAAGCATAACCTCGTCAACTGTGAGTTAACAAGCATTTCGCTCTATTTAAGTATATGGCCGAAAGAGTCAAGCCTTCAGGAATTGTGAAATGAACCCTGTCGTTCAGGACGGTGTGAAGCGCAGATTCGCCACTGGATGGGGAAACTCACAGACGTCTATTGTCTATTGAGGCCTAAGCGCTGTAGTGTGCGAGTGAGACAGACGAGAACCTACATCATAGTGAAACCCAGTAGAAGCCGTTTGTGGCCAAAGAGACATAGCAGTATTAAATATGACGGACCTAAGATTGGCTATAAAGGGAAACATTTATGGAAACTATTTAATTTTGTAGTAATATAAGGAATGAAGCCACAGTAATTTTAATCTCCCATCCTTCATAAAATTTCATGGTGATTCCAATAAAACTTGAATATTGATCATATCTATAATAGTTTAGGATTTGCTGTTAAAGAGAAATTAACAAGTTTCGTAACAAAGATCTGAAAGCTAAGCTATGAACGCTTTGGTCGATCTTAACGATCGACATGTCGTATAAAAGCGCATCATTAAAATGACAAATGTTGTTAACATTAACTCTGTAACTTTATTCGTTTAAAAGATATAGTAAATTTAAATTATCAGTATTTTCAGTTAAGCATCAGCTCATCTTTTCCTCCACACAAATCATAATGAACGATGACAGCATGACACCTTATTGAATCATTAGGCAATAGAATATTTGCTGTGAAATTTAGTGCATAATAGTTACTTTTTTCTTTACTTATTTATCAGAAGGCACATTGGTGCAAGACTACTGGCTGTGACATTCAAAGTTAAGAAGAAAATTGTATTGGTTTTATGTAAAAGAATTTAACAGTGGATATTATTGTTACTTTATTTAGAACGTGAAAGTATCGTGCTTTGATTATTTAAATGTGTTAAAATGTCAAGTAATGTAGAATAAGCTGTAGCCAATCAGATGGACGGCTTCAGGTAAGAGAACTGCCCTTCTCAGTTGAGCGAGGACGGACAGAGGGACAGTGCTGGCGCAAACGCGAAAGCAGACAGTTCGGCTGGAGACACCAAAGGATACAGTTCGGATTGAAACACGAAAGCGGACAGTCGGTCTTTAGGCAGCTAGGAACTGAAACGACTTAGAAAATTTCGCGTTGTGTGGTATAGCGGGACTCAGTTTCTGAGTGGTGAGCAGCCACGCGCCTGAAGTGAGCTCTAACTATTCGTGTAAATATCGAGGTGGAGTACTGGACTTGTGTTTCGCGATGAGATTGTGAATGGTCGAACTGTGTCAAATGGATATGCGCTCGAGTGTAATAGTAATTCTAAATACGACCACTTCTGAATAAACATTATTCTAACCAAATCGCAACTGTGTGGCCTACATCATTTATGGGTCGTTAATTTGGTTCCAGATATTATTATTACTGTTATTATATGTTAAAAAATGGTTCAAATGGTTCTGAGCACTATGGGACTCAACTTCTGTGGTCATTAGTCCCCTAGAACTTAGAACTACTTAAACCTAACTAACCTAAGGACATCACACACATTCATGCCCGAGGCAGGATTCGAACCTGCGACCGTAGCAGTCGCACGGTTCCGGACTGCGCGCCTAGAACCGCGAAACCACCGCGGCCGGCATTATATGTTACTTTAACATTGTTTCATACAATTTCGCAAACTTGCCATCAGACAGATAATTTAACCAAAGGGTCACAAGTGTCTAATTTAGGACGTGTAATGCGACACAAACGGTTAAATCCCTAGACGAGTTTGAGCCAAGACATTTCGACTAAGAGGAACCGCATGTGAGCCCGAACATCTTTGGGATGTGAGCTCGCACGGCTGACGAAACAAGAAAAATATATAGTAACTTATCTGCATCGTTGAGGATTGATCGATTCCCGCACAACCACAAGTGTCTACACGAATTAGGGGCCTATGGTTAGAAAACAACACACGAGGGGCATTTAGGAAGTATTGCAACACTTGTTTTTCTGAAAGGAGGTTGGTTTTCTTCAGGTTTATAGTACACCATATAATTCCCGACTCTTTTGGCTACAAAACCCCATTTTTCCGACATACTGTTCCTCCAATGCGACGGCCTTAAGCCACTTCACTTGGGCGGCCTGTGTGCCAGTATGCTCTCAGATCATGGCGAAGTAGAGATACACTCTGCTGGTCGACGTCGGAGCCAACGTCATGATGTGTCAATAACTTCCCCATCATCCACGTGCTGTTTCCCGCGGATTGCATCCTGTATTGGGTCAAACAGATGGAATTTGGAAGATGCGAGATTCAGGCTATACATGGGCGAAGAGGAACAGTCCAATGAATTTTGTGAGCACCTCTCGGGTGAGGCCTTGTGTTGTCATGGAAAAAGACCAGCTTGTTTGCATTTTTGTGGCAACGGACAAATAGTTTCTTACATTTCCTGAGGTAGCACAATGCACTTCAGACTTGATCGCTGCACGATGAGGGAGGACGTCACATAGAATAACCCCTTCAGAATCCCAGAAGACCGAGTACGACACTGAATTTTTTCTTCGGAGGGTAGGTGCTTTGGAGTCACTCGATGGATAGCTGTTTTGTTTCTGGTTCGAAATGAAGAAAGCATGTTCGATCGCTTGTGATGATGTTCGACAAAAACTGTCACTGTCGTCCCCATAATGTGCAAGGAATTCCGCAAGGATGGTCCTTCGTTGCTCTTTATGGTCTTCTGTTAGGTGGCGAGGAACCCAACGGACACAAAGCTTTGTGTTCTCCAACTGTCAGCACAACCAACAGAGACGTCCATCCGAACAGAAAGGTGTTTGACTGTGATCCACCATCACTCGGAGGAGAGTGTCCACGCGTTTCAGTACTGCAGAAGTTGCAGCTGTTTGCGGAGGTTCGGCACGCGGGTCATCGGACAAGTCTGCGCGACCTTATTGCTATGATGGCAGACGCCTCGCCCAACGACTCACCGTGCCTTTGTTCACTGCCAGATCTCCGTAGAAATTCTGGATGCGCCTATGAATAACAGCGATGCGCCAGTTGTCCATCAAAAGAAACTCAATGACACCTCTCTGCTTGGAACGCATCTTTGTTACAGACACCACGATCTATCGGAAATTCGTGAAAGTGCAGGGGCTGAAGCAGGAATATTCCACAATACCCCACAATAAATTCCACTTTTTTTCAACCGAAACTGGCCGAGAAAAAATGTGTTGCATTAACTATTGAACGTACCTCACTACATCCTCCGCAATCCGCCATACGGTGCATGGAGAATGGTACGTTGTACCACTACTAGTTATTCTCTTACCTGATCCTTTCGCACATCGACGGAGGGAAAACCTGTCTATATGCCTCCCATGCCAGCTCTAATTTCTCTTTTTTGTATGTCCATTCTTGTGATTACAGGTCCGGTAGGAGTTCGCCCGTTCACTTATGTAAGATAACGAAACACCCAAAGCCGTCCTTAAGATGTCATTTATTGTACGGCTACCAGTTTCGGTGCTTCAGTGTACCATCTTCAGGCCTAAGCTGATGCTCCTTTGCAGACAGATTACATTTCCCTAGTATTCTACAAATAATTCAAAGTCTGCTACTTGCTTTACCCACGAGTGAGTCTATGTGATCGTTCCACTTCGTGTCACTACTAAGTATTAAACCTAAGTATTTGTATGAGAGTACAGATTCCAACAGTGATTCACTGATGTTATATTCATAGGATACTAACAAGGAGAGGACACCTACTCGTCATCGCCGAATTCGTCCAAATTAATGGTACATGTAGGGCGTGGTGAGACATGAAAGTGCCCCAAGCGGGAACTTCAGATGGCCAAGCGTTTATGAAATAAAAGGAATTTTGATACGGATCTATCATCATGTCTACAAATGGTTCAAATGGCTCTGAGCATTATGGGACTTAACGTCTGAGGTCATCAGTCTCCTAGAACTTAGTACTTAAATCTAACTTAAGGACATCACACACATCCATGCCCGAAGCAGGATTCGAACCTGCGACCGTAGCAGCAGCGCGGTTCCGGTCTGAAGCGCCTAGAATCGCTCGGCCACAGCGGCCATCATCATGTCTACCTTATCAATTATCCCCGTGAGAAGGTTTCCAGGAAGTACTGTTTGGCTCTGCGGTAAGATAACGGATTCGTATTGAAATGATCACGGGTTCGACTCCCCCACCCCCCATCAGCAAATATTTTTGTGCTGCTTCAAAATTCAGTAAACTGACAATAGACTTGTACAAAAAATATTTAGCTGATGTGATGAAGCCCTACGTGCAAGAGAATAAATGTCTTTTGTTGATGGACTAGTGGGAAGGATAAACAAATCCACAAATATACGACGAACTCTTCCAAGATGAAGACGGATTGCCAACGTGCAGTATCAAAGTATAAGTAATTCCCCCAAATGTACGCCATTAGTGCAACCCTGCAATGTATATTTTTATCGTCAGATAAAAAATTTAATAAAAAATTTCAAAACTGCACTTACCTCATCGCGAAAGAAGAAGAAATCACTTCCCAAGAAGCTTGCATCGAACTACTTTCTATTATACGTCACCAGCTATCCTCTCACGTATTCAGCGACATGCTGCGTTACGCCTGGTTCGTTGCTACACTGTGCGATGAAAGAAGCTCTTTTCAGAATGTCAATCAAGTTTGTTTTTCTATGGAGACATTAAAAAAACCATGTCACTGCAAAAAGGCGGCGTTTACAAAGTGCGTAAGATGCGGTGAAAATTATAGCTTCCCCTGTTTCTTTGATGAACATCACCCCGGTACATGTAACTGATCAATTGCAAAAGAATGGAAGCACCGATTTACATACACGACGTTCCCTTGTACTCGTTGACTACAATCCCTCTTTCAATGTCTGCTGCCCCGCATTTCATCCTATGCCTATACTTTTTTTGCTTATATAAATTAATAAAATAACCTATGTGATGTTGCGGTTAATTGTGATGTCGGGAGCGTACGCATTGCCAAGGAGCACAAAAATATTGACCACCAGGCAGAGTCGAACCTGCGACCTTTTAATGCGAATCCGCTCTCTTCCCGCTTTTTTTTTCGATATACACTCCTGGAAATGGAAAAAAGAACACATTGACACCGGTGTGTCAGACCCACTATACTTGCTCCGGACACTGCGAGAGGGCTGTACAAGCAATGATCACACGCACGGCACAGCGGACACACCAGGAACCGCGGTGTTGGCCGTCGAATGGCGCTAGCTGCGCAGCATTTGTGCACCGCCGCCGTCAGTGTCAGCCAGTTTGCCGTGGCATACGGAGCTCCATCGCAGTCTTTAACACTGGTAGCATGCCGCGACAGCGTGGACGTGAACCGTATGTGCAGTTGACGGACTTTGAGCGAGGGCGTATAGTGGGCATGCGGGAGGCCGGGTGGACGTACCGCCGAATTGCTCAACACGTGGGGTGTGAGGTCTCCATAATACATCGATGTTGTCGCCAGTGGTCGGCGGAAGGTGCACGTGCCCGTCGACCTGGGACCGGACCGCAGCGACGCACGGATGCACGCCAAGACAGTAGGATCCTACGCAGTGCCGTAGGGGACCGCACCGCCACTTCCCAGCAAATTAGGGACACTGTTGCTCCTGGGGTATCGGCGAGGACCATTCGCAACCGTCTCCATGAAGCTGGGCTACGGTCCCGCACACCGTTAGGCCGTCTTCCGCTCACGCCCCAACATCGTGCAGCCCGCCTCCAGTGGTGTCGCGACAGGCGTGAATGGAGGGACGAATGGAGACGTGTCGTCTTCAGCGATGAGAGTCGCTTCTGCCTTGGTGCCAATGATGGTCGTATGTGTGTTTGGCGCCGTGCAGGTGAGCGCCACAATCAGGACTGCATACGACCGAGGCACACAGGACCAACACCCGGCATCATGGTGTGGGGAGCGATCTCCTACACTGGCCGTACACCACTGGTGATCGTCGAGGGGACACTGAATAGTGCACGGTACATCCAAACCGTCATCGAACCCATCGTTCTACCATTCCTAGACCGGCAAGGGAACTTGCTGTTCCAACAGGACAATGCACGTCGGCATGTATCCCGTGCCACCCAACGTGCTCTAGAAGGTGTAAGTCAACTACCCTGGCCAGCAAGATCTCCGGATCTGTCCCCCATTGAGCATGTTTGGGACTGGATGAAGCGTCGTCTCACGCGCTCTGCACGTCCGCCACGAACGCTGGTCCAACTGAGGCGCCAGGTGGAAATGGCATGGCAAGCCGTTCCACAGGACTACATCCAGCATCCCTACGATCGTCTCCATGGGAGAATAGCAGCCTGCATTGCTGCGAAAGGTGGATATACACTGTACTAGTGCCGACATTGTGCATGCTCTGTTGCCTGTGTCTATGTGCCTGTGGTTCTGTCAGTGTGATCATGTGATGTATCTGACCCCAGGAATGTGTCAATAAAGTTTCCCCTTCCTGGGACAATGAATTCACGGTGTTCTTATTTCAATTTCCAGGAGTGTAGTTCGTTGCGTTTCATCTGGGAGGACAAGAAATCCGTTCAAGTTGATCGTTGATTCCTAGACTCAGTTTTTTTATTACAGAGAGCACGCAGCCTTCTGACCGAACACTCTGAGCTACTGTGCCGGCGATGAGCCAACCGCCGCTTGGTAAGCACACTCTCACAGGGACAAACCATACGGTGCACATGGTGATAGATCCGTATCAAAATTCCTTTTATTTCCCAAACGCTTTGCCATCTGGAGTTTCCACTTGGGGCACTTTCTTGTCACGTCACGCCCTAGATGTACCAAAAATTTGGACGTATTCGGCGATGAGGGTAGGCGTCCTCTACTTGTAAGTTTTTTTTATGAAGTGCGCAATTTCGCATTTTTTAACATTTAAAGCAAGATGCCGATCACTGCAAACGTTGAGAACTTATCAATGTCTGACTGAATATTTGTACAGCTTTGTTCAGACTGTATTTCCTTGGAGATAACTGCTTCATCTCCGAAAAGACTGAGGTTACTCTTACTATAGTCCATTGGATCGTCAATACCCTCGAACAGCAAGGGACCTAACGCGCTTCCCTGGGGTACACCCGAAACTACTTTCACATCTGTCGATTATTCTCCAGCCAAGATAACACGCTGCGTCCTCCCTACCAAAAAATCCTCAGTCCTATCACATGTTTAGTCTGTTACCCTATACGATCGTACTTCTGATAACAACCGTCGGTGTAGTACTGAGTCAAATGCTTTTTGTAAATCAAGAAATACTGCACCTACCTGACTGCCGTGATCCATGGCTTTCAGGATGTGAAGTGAAAAAATTGCGAGTTGAGTTTCACATGATATGTGGTTTCGAAATCCACACTGGCTGAGGTGGAGAAGACCGTTCTGTTCGAGATACCTCATTATGTTTCAGCTCATAATGGTGCAAATGGCTCTGAGCACTATTGGACTTATCTTCTGAGGTCATCAGTCCCCTAGAACTTAGAAGTACTTAAACCTAACTAACCTAAGGACATCACACACACCCATGCCCGAGGCAGGATTCGAACCTGCGACCGTAGCGGTCGCGCGGCTTCAGACTAGCACCTAGAACCGCTCGGCCACTCCGGCCGGCGAGCTCATAATATAAGATTCTACAACAAATGTAAGTCAGGGATACTGGACGGTAGTTTTGTGGATCACGTCTGCTACTCTTCTTGCAGACAGGTGTGACTTGTGCTTTCTGCTGAGCACAGGTTTTTGTTCGAGGGATCTACTTCTGCGAAGTTTGGAAAGTAGCAGAGAGGAACAGGTGGAAGTAAAGCTCTGAACTACGCCTGAATAGCTCACTAGCTAACAGTATATTCGCTAAAGGCAAGACTTTTGCTTTGAGTCCTGGCCTAGCACACAGTTTTAATCTGCAGGAAGTTAGTATGCAGTATTGTGTGAAACTAGCAATAAGCTGTATAGCGTGTTTATTTGATTGCACTGTATTATTACTTACCAGTATAGGCTACTATAAATGATTCATTCATTTTCAGACATCTGTATTTTCCAGTATTTTACATGTTCAGATATGAATAATGCGTGAATAGAATAGCGAACGTGCCAAGCGCAGTGCCTTGACAAAATGGCGATAAAGCAAAAAATGAGTTTTTGTGTGTTGGAAAATGTGAGATATTTGTCTGTTATACTGTACAGCGTGCATTCAGAAAAAAATTGTCGAAAAGAACCGCTATTTGAAGAGCGCACTGAAAATCCTCACGAAATTGTAGCGCATGAACGAGATTCGTGAAAGAATATTTTCTGTGCAGTGTCACAGTCGAAGCTGTGCGGGCCGTTTTTCGTCTTTGAGAAGGCTGTGAGGGGAACTTCATAACTTGATATGTTGCAGTTTTGATTGTTTCCACAACTGACTGCTGATTCCGAGAATTTCATCTTCTTCTCATTGGAACAACTGTGTTCGTCGCTACCTAAACGACGAAGTGATGTAGTTGTTGTGCCTCTGTTCCCTCGGTCCAGGTCGCCTGACCTAACGTCTTTTTCCAGCTTCAAGGCTGGAGTTATGACCAATGACTGGCTGCTGCTACATAAGGTATGGAACGAACCTGGCTATCGCTGGACGTGTGCCGTATGAAAAGAGCGGCTCTCATAGAACATTTGTAGATAAAAAAATGCAAATTTCGTAAGTCTATGGTTGTATTCATGCATTAGTCATACTTGTACATGGAATACTTTGGAAAATATAGAACTTTGAAAACGAATGAATCATTCATCGTAGTCCCGTATAACACTAAGTACTAAGATGAAAAAAAAGGGGGAGATTATTCGGTGCCTGAGTCTGACTTAACATTAAGTACGTTTTGTGATTATTTTAATGTGCATTCTGATAATACACAACATTCATGTCTCGATATCAGGTAAGATCATACAGCTCACAATAACAGTAATAACAATTTTTGGAACGAACTCTGTTCCCTGATCGCATGGTCTGTTTTACCTTTTATATGAAAGGTAAACCGGAATGTTCTCTTCTTCATGACATGTTTATTTTAAATACGTTAAACAACGGAAACAGCGTGAAGCATGTGTTTCGTATACGTATTGCCTGATCTAAAAATAGGTCGAAAAATAGTTCATCGAAAAACTTTTGCTATTAATTTTAAAACAACAGCATTTGTTAGTTTGTGAGGCGGATTAGACGAACTAAATCGAATCCAGCACGTTCTCTCTCTCAGACGGTACGATAAACCAAGTGTTATAGAAGTTTTTACTTATCTAACCATTTAGCAGTTTTCGTGAACCTCAAATCCAATAACAGTCACAGCTGCAATGCGAGCTTTTAATATCATTAAACTGTAAAGCGAGTACACAGTCATCTCTTCTGTAATATTATCCCGCCGAATTGTCAATAAAGATATCTCGCGGTTTCCACAAAATGATTCGTTATAGGCGTCAAAGCCCAACACTTGAAACACGTTGTCAAATACCACTCTGATTGCAAAATTACAAACCGCTAATAGTGTTATTTGAAACATTTTCCCTTTTCCAGACATAAATTTTAATCTTCATACGCCCTACATACTAGTACACCACAAAATAAAAAATCACTAACACAAATATCCATGACATTTAATGTCATATTACGATCGACCTATTTAACGCAATTATTAACACTGCAAGAATATTTCTGTCCAGTTCTCCAGCCAGGTAAGAGAGCGTCTGATGCGACCACATACAATTACCGGTAAGTTCCAAATGATGAAGTGGATTTTTACGCAAATCCTACTGCGTGCGGTATCGATCGCGTGCAGGAGCAGAATTTCATTCATCTCACAGAGGCTCCATACGAATGTACGTATGTTATGTTAGCGCAGTTCATTTGATCAGCATGCGTTTAAATCATACATCCATCAACTTCCTTCGTTATTCAATAGTTAATACAGCCGAACAATAGTTTTAGCGGACAAACTCAGTTATCTTGCTTTTTACAAGCTTGTGTTTTTATTAATCAAAATTAGAAGAAACACGTAATCACTAGACAACCCGACAAGTATCTATGACTTATGTAGAAAATTCAGTGGGATTGCCAACAATATCAATGTCAACTGACGCCCCTGTTGTACCGTAAATTGTAACGTTGTCGAAGCTACCAAACAAGAAAAAAGTTTTATCGGTCAACGTGACCCTTGCTGCACGATACAGTAAATTAGCCTTTTAATCCCTCGTTCCGTTTATGTGAGCGATAACAGAAGACCCTGTTTCATACGGTCATTTGAAATCACATCTCGTCAACTGAAATGAAGGGGAAAAGAAATAAATATTGTTTCATCCGAAAGCAGTTGAACGCTTTTAGATAACGCAGCACTCTCCTTCAAAAAAAAAAAAAAATGTCGTTCCGCCTGCGAGATCGCCTTTCTTTCCAGTAATCTTATCTCACAAAGAACGCCAAACAGAGCACCACGAACTGCAGAACAAAAGGCAACCTATGCTTGGCTACAGACTTCTAGCCGATTATGATAAATTTCTTGAGCACTATCAAGATGCTTCACGAAATTTCGAAGTGCAAATAACTGACCGACTTTAATCACTGTTATAAAGCACTGAGCCCTAAAGCAGTCGATTATTAGCATTACAGAGATTTAAAATTAGTTCGTAGGCTTCAAAGTGGTCACTCCTTTTCGTTAAAATTGAGACGTCCCCTTAGAAAAATTATAAATGACTGTGCTTAAACTGACACACAATATTTTTTAGCGCAACGCAATCTGACTTTCAAAAATCCGTACAAAAGAATGGCCCTGACTAACAATAACCTATACCTTTCATGAATGACTTACCTCACAAAAATCTTCTTTACTCAAACTACTGCAATACAGCGTGCGCCAATACTGCCAGCTGAATTAAAGATTCTAATTACTGATAGGCATAGTTAGCAAATGAAAGGTTTTGATACAGAACAAACAGTGTATTTACCTTAATAGTGTTCAAAAGTCATAATATATATATCTGTTCATGATATCCAAATAGCAAATTCCAACAATGCAAGCCAGCCACAGGCTCATATAGAGCGCTACATGGCGTTACCAACATAAAAACCTAAACAGCCTACTTACAAAATGACATTCGAATGGTATGGCCTTGTGTGTTTGTGTGTGTGTGTGTGTGTGTGTGTGTGTGTGTGTGTGTGTGTGTTTTAAGACCTTGTAAATGTACGTAACAGACATAAATGTCCATATGAAGTACAGGTAGTTGGACGACCTTATAACAATTTAAATACCTCCTGCAAATACAAGTAATATAAAATGTATTTTGACTGTAAATATTGGCCTCTTTTCAACATATGAAACATCACTGTAAGGCAAGACTAAGGCACTGAAGATGATAGCGCGTTGCCGAAACGTTTAGCGCTGACGTATCGGGTTCGTGAATAATACCGCGTTTCCATGGGTTTAATAACCATAACAGATACACATAGCAAACTTTACTCACCAATAATTTATTCTCCTTCACTATTTACAACAGTCTGGCAACGCTGGGCTAACTTCTCGATTCAGTAGCTGCAAAAATCAAGTGGTTTTGAGGCGACGATCTCGTCGAGCAATGTTCAGAGGGCATTTTCATCCGGAAAGGAAGTTCGTTGAAGGTTGTTCGATAGAGAGCGGAAACAGCGAGAATCTGAGAACGTAAGGAAACGACCCAATCCCTGTATAATGTTTTTGTCAGTCGAGCATAATACGAGCTACAGGTGCTGTGGAGTAGCATCATTTCACGCAGCCTTCCTGGTTGTTGTTGTTCTTGGACTGCGTCTGCAAGACGACCCAGTTATTGACAATACATGTCAGCAGTCACGGTTACAACTCGGGCAAGCAATTCGTAGTACACCACACAGTCGTTGTTCCACCAGATGCATAACGTTATCTTTTGTGGATGCACGCAGGTTTTAGTACGGGGAGTTGCTGCTTTGTCTGGGCTCAAGCGTTCCTTTCATTTCCTTATGTCGGCATTATGACATCATTTCTCGTCATCAATAACGGCACAGGATAGGAACAGTCGGTGTCGATCAGGATCCAATTTACGAGGAACAAGCAGAGATGCACACATGGCCATCGACTGATTTTTATGATTTTGGTTTAACGCAAGTGGTACCCACACACCCAATTTTGAACCTTCCTCTTTGCATGCAAATGTTGCACTACGGTCGAATGATCGCAGTTCATCACATCTGCCAGTTCTAGAATACACTGATGTCTCTGTGGATCAATGGGTTTAAATGATCTTCGTCAAACCCCGAAGGTCTTTCTGAGTGTGGGGATTCACTAATCTCAAAACGATTCTCCTTAAAACGGTAAACCCATTTTGAGGTCGTGCTCTGGCGAATGACATTATCGCCATACACGGTCCAAATGTATCAGGCTGCCTCCGTTGTTGTCACTCCTATATTGTCGAATGTGTCGGAACCGATGCAAAAAAAAAAAAAAAAAAAAAACGCTACGAACTAATAATTAGAAAACAATGACTGCAACAGAAAACTGTGTCAAATGTATTTTAATTTTTCGCATATTGGTTTCCACGAAGTAGAAAATTAAGTTTCGTTTGAGCAACGACTATATAATCCCGTTGGATGCAATTGTTTCGTTTCTACAGCTCTGACGTCATTCCTGCGCCATCAATATATACTTTTCACCTTTGTCACTTTTTTGTTCCCATGTTACATTTGGAACATATCTTCAAGCTACCTGAAAAAGCGAAGTTCCCCGCACATCCCTGGAGATCCACCCGCCTGGCTTGGCCGATGCTACGGTCAGGTAACGTGTCCCCTCGGGACACACAAGACTACCGCAACTGTAAATGTTTCAGAGTTCTTATACGTGCAGCGACTGCCCGCTACCTCGCCCCACACGAGCGCACAGCGCTCACGGAGGCTCGCAGGGGCTCATGCAACCACAAGAAAAATTAAGTAAATGAACCTCCGTCCGAACAGATCTCGGAAGACCCAATAGTTACTGACCGGCAGTCGTGTCATCCTTAACCCACAGGCGTCACTTTATGCGGATATGGAGGGACATGTGATCAGCACAGCGTCCTCTCTGCCGTATGTCAGTTTACGAGACCGCAGAATAATTAATGGCTGTAGAAAATCTGGACGGCTCAGCAACACTTAGTCTTGAGGAATATAGATATTGTTAGGAGCCAACACAATAAGACTAGTCGAGCAGAACAGACTGAGTGAGGTGTAAGCCAGTGCCAGTGATGCTAGGAGGAGTTCCTCAGAGAGCTATAACGCACTTCAGAGCGAATACCGTAGCTTTTTCGGCGTGAACTTTTTTTCGGACAAAATTGTACCTTTTGAGCAATGACAAGTTGCATTAACATCGGTCAGGTCAGCGGATGTGGCCGAGAAGCTACCTACAGACATGCTACTGAAACATTCTAGGATAAAGAAAAGGCGGAACTCCAGCGCAGTCTCTAAGAAAACGAGTAGCAAAAATGTTTTAACCGGTAGAAGAAGCATGCAGAATTGTGCGAACTTCAGTCATATTTAAAGGTGATCGCCATCACTTGATCATATCTGAAAAAGACGTACGATGAGTGGTGGAGGGCACCCTGTACCTCGACTAGTAGTTTCCTTCGCTGTTCGAATCGCAGACAGAGCGAGGGAGAAACGACTGTCTACATGGCTCCGAATGAGTCCTAATTTATCGTACCTGATCTTCGTGGTCGTTAGGGGAAATGTATGTTGTCGGGAGTAGAATCGTTCTGCAGTCAGCCTCACATGCCGGCTCTACAAATTTTCTCAACAGTGTTACACGAAAAGAACTTCGCCTTCCCTCCAGGGACTCCCACTTGAGTTCCCGAAGCATCTCCGTAACACTTGCGCTTTGTTCGAAACTACAGGTAACAAATCTAGCAGCCCACCTCTGAACTGCTTCAATGACTTCCTTTAATCCGGCCTAGTGTGGATAGCAAAGACTTGAGCAGTACTCAAGAATAGGTCGCACTAGCGTCCTAGATGCAGTCTCATTTTCATATGAACCACACTTTCCCAAAATTCTCTCAACAAACCGAAGACATCTACATCTACATCTACATCTATACTCCGCGAGCCACCTTACGGTGTGTGGCGGAGGGTACTTATTGTACCACTATCTGATCCCCCCTTCCCTGTTCCATTCACGAATTGTGCGTGGGAAGAACGACTGCTTGTAAGTCTCCGTATTTGCTCTAATTTCTCGGATCTTTTCGTTGTGATCATTACGCGAGATATATGTGGGCGGTAGTAATATGTTGCCCATCTCTTCCCGGAATGTGCTCTCTCGTAATTTCGATAATAAACCTCTCCGTATTGCGTAACGCCTTTCTTGAAGTGTCCGCCACTGGAGCTTGTTCAGCATCTCCGTAACGCTCTCGCGCTGACTAAATGTCCCCATGACGAATCGCGCTGCTTTTCGCTGGATCATGTCTATCTCTTCTATTAATCCAACCTGGTAAGGGTCCCATACTGATGAGCAATACTCAAGAATCGGACGAACAAGCGTTTTGTAAGCTACTTCTTTCGTCGATGAGTCACATTTTCTTAGAATTCTTCCTATGAATCTCAACCTGGCGCCTGCTTTTCCCACTATTTGTTTTATGTGATCATTCCACTTCAGATCGCTCCGGATAGTAACTCCTAAGTATTTTACGGTCGTTACCGCTTCCAATGATTTACCACCTATGGCATAATCGTACTGGAATGGATTTCTGCCCCTATGTATGCGCATTATATTACATTTATCTACGTTTAGGGAAAGCTGCCAGCTGTCGCACCATGCATTAATCCTCTGCAGGTCCTCCTGGAGTACGTACGAGTCTTCTGATGTTGCTACTTTCTTGTAGACAACCGTGTCATCTGCAAATAGCCTCACGGAGCTACCGATGTTGTCAACTAAGTCATTTATGTATATTGTAAACAATAAAGGTCCTATCACGCTTCCCTGCGGTACTCCCGAAATTACCTCTACATCTGCAGATTTTGAACCGTTAAGAATGACATGTTGTGTTCTTTCTTCTAGGAAATCCTGAATCCAATCACAAACCTGGTCCGATATTCCGTAAGCTCGTATTTTTTTCACTAAACGTAAGTGCGGAACCGTATCAAATGCCTTCCTGAAGTCCAGGAATACGGCATCAATCTGCTCGCCAGTGTCTACGGCACTGTGAATTTCTTGGACAAATAGGGCGAGCTGAGTTTCACATGATCTCTGTTTGCGGAATCCATGTTGGTTATGATGAAGGAGATTTGTATTATCTAAGAACGTCATAATACGAGAACACAAAACATGTTCCATTATTCTACAACAGATTGACGTAAGCGAAATAGGCCTATAATTATTCGCATCTGATTTATGACCCTTCTTGAAAATGGGAACGACCTGCGCTTTCTTCCAGTCGCTAGGTACTTTACGTTCTTCCAGCGATCTACGATAAATTGCTGATAGAAAGGGGGCAAGTTCTTTAGCATAATCACTGTAGAATCTTAAGGGTATCTCGTCTGGTCCGGATGCTTTTCCGCTACTAAGTGATAGCAGTTGATTTTCAATTCCGATATCGTTTATTTCAATATTTTCCATTTTGGCGTCTGTGCGACGGCTGAAGTCAGGGACCGTGTTACGATTTTCCGCAGTGAAACAGTTTCGGAACACTGAATTCAGTATTTCTGCCTTTCTTCGGTCGTCCTCTGTTTCGGTGCCATCGTGGTCAACGAGTGACTGAATAGGGGATTTAGATCCGCTTACCGATTTTACATATGACCAAAACTTTTTAGGGTTCTTGTTTAGATTGTTTGCCAATGTTTTATGTTCGAATTCGTTGAATGCTTCTCTCATTGCTCTCTTTACGCTCTTTTTCGCTTCGTTCAGCTTTTCCTTATCAGCTATGATTTGACTACTCTTAAACCTATGATGAAGCTTTCTTTGTTTCCGTAGTACCTTTCGTACATGATTGTTATACCACGGTGGATCTTTCCCCTCGCTTTGGACCTTAGTCGGTACGAACTTATCTAAGGCGTACTGGACGATGTTTCTGAATTTTTTCCATTTTTGTTCCACATCCTCTTCCTCAGAAATGAACGTTTGATGGTGGTCACTCAGATATTCTGCGATTTGTGCCCTATCACTCTTGTTAAGCAAATATATTTTCCTTCCTTTCTTGGCATTTCTTATTACACTTGTAGTCATTGATGCAACCACTGACTTATGATCACTGATACCCTCTTCTACATTCACGGAGTCGAAAAGTTCCGGTCTATTTGTTGCTATGAGGTCTAAAACGTTAGCTTCACGAGTTGGTTCTCTAACTATCTGCTCGAAGTAATTCTCGGACAAGGCAGTCAGGATAATGTCACAAGAGTCTCTGTCCCTGGCTCCAGTTCTGATTGTGTGACTATCCCATTCTATACCTGGTAGATTGAAGTCTCCCCCTATTACAATAGTATGATCACGAAACTTCTTCACGACGTTCTGCAGGTTCTCTCTGAGGCGCTCAACTACTACGGTTGCTGATGCAGGTGGTCTATAGAAGCATCCGACTATCATATCTGACCCACCTTTGATACTTAACTTAACCCAGATTATTTCACATTCGCATTCGCTAATAACTTCACTGGATATTATTGAATTCTTTACTGCTATAAATACTCCTCCACCATTGGCGTTTATCCTATCCTTGCGGTATATATTCCATTCTGTGTCTAGGATTTCGTTACTGTTCACTTCCGGTTTTAACCAACTTTCCGTTCCTAATACTATATGCGCACTATTTCCTTCAATAAGAGATACTAATTCAGGAACCTTGCCCTGGATACTCCTGCAGTTTACCAATATTACGTTGACTTTTCCTGTTTTTGGTCTCTGAGGACGGACGTTCTTTATCATCGATGATAATGTCCTCTCTGGTAAGCCGTCAGGTATTTTATCGTTTCGCCCAAGGGGGGGTCCCTCTAACCTAAAAAACCCCCGTGTGCACGCCACACGTACTCTGCTACCCTAGTAGCTGCTTCCGGTGTGTAGTGCACGCCTGACCTGTCTAGGGGGGCCCTACAGTTCTCCACCCAATAACGGAGGTCGATGAATTTGCAACCATTATAGTCGCAGAGTCGTCTGAGCCTCTGGTTTAGACCCTCCACACGGCTCCAAACCAGAGGACCGCGATCGACTCTGGGCACTATGCTGCAGATATTAAGCTCAGCTTGCACTCCGCGTGCGATGCTGGTTGTCTTCACCAAATCAGCCAGCCGCCGGAAGGAACCAAGGATGGCCTCAGAACCCAAGCGGCAGGCGTCATTCGTTCCGACATGTGCTACTATCTGCAGCCGGTCACACCCAGTGCGTTCAATAGCTGCCGGAAGGGCCTCCTCCACATTACGGACGAGACCCCCCGGCAAGCACACCGAGTGCACACTGGCATTCTTCCCCGACCTACCCGCTATTTTCCTAAGGGGCTCCATAACCCGCCTAACGTTGGAGCTCCCTATAACTAATAGGCCCGCCCTCTGAGACTGTCGGGACCTTGCCGGAGAATCGGCCACTGGCCCAACAGGCGAGGCATCCTGTGGTGGCTCGGAAACGATGTCATCACCACTAGGAAGCACCCCGTACCTGTTGGAAAGGGGTAAGGCAGCTGCCACGCGGCCAGATCCCACCTTCGCCTTTCGGCCAGGCACGCGCGAGCCCACCACTGTCCGCCATTCACCCTGGAGTGATGGCTGACCGGTAAGATGCTCACTGCCGGAAGACGCAGCGACATCAGGGGTTCCATGCGATTCCAAGGCCACCGAAGTAGGCATAGGTCTCACCACAGTTGCCCCAACGCCACTACGAGCCGACGCCTGCGCCTCGAGCTCGATGAGCCTAACAGACAAAGCCTCCACCTGCCCCCGAAGAGTGGCCAATTCTCCTTGCGTCCGCTCACAACAACCACAGTCCCTACACATGACTATGTTTACCCTACAAGCGAACGGTGTACTCGCCTTATTAGCAGCAGGAAATCGAAGTGCTCTCTCACTGACGGTCTAACCGACACTGAGCTGTTCTAAACAAACAAACAAAAGCCTGTACGATACGAGGGTCGATAGCAACGGCGATACTGTACACTACACTGTTATTAAAATAAACGGTTGTGTCTAGTAGGCACTCAAACACGCAAGAAATTACAAAAATAAAATAGTAACTACCCAGATAACTGAAAATAAGTTGTACCTGTTTGAAGCTCGCAAAAATGTGTAACAAGCGAACGGTGTACTCGCCTTATTAGCAGCAGGAAATCGAAGTGCTCTCTCACTGACGGTCTAACCGACACTGAGCTGTTCTAAACAAACAAACAAAAGCCTGTACGATACGAGGGTCGATAGCAACGGCGATACTGTACACTACACTGTTATTAAAATAAACGGTTGTGTCTAGTAGGCACTCAAACACGCAAGAAATTACAAAAATAAAATAGTAACTACCCAGATAACTGAAAATAAGTTGTACCTGTTTGAAGCTCGCAAAAATGTGTAACAAGCGAACGGTGTACTCGCCTTATTAGCAGCAGGAAATCGAAGTGCTCTCTCACTGACGGTCTAACCGACACTGAGCTGTTCTAAACAAACAAACAAAAGCCTGTACGATACGAGGGTCGATAGCAACGGCGATACTGTACACTACACTGTTATTAAAATAAACGGTTGTGTCTAGTAGGCACTCAAACACGCAAGAAATTACAAAAATAAAATAGTAACTACCCAGATAACTGAAAATAAGTTGTACCTGTTTGAAGCTCGCAAAAATGTGTAACAAGCGAACGGTGTACTCGCCTTATTAGCAGCAGGAAATGGAAGTGCTCTCTCACTGACGGTCTAACCGACGATCATTCGACTTCCCTACCACAATCATCACATGCTCGTTCCATTTCACACCGCTTTGCAACGTTACTCCCAAATATTTTAAACGATTTGACTGTGTAAAGCAGTACATTGTTAATGTTATATCCAAGTAGTACGGGTTTGTCTTTCCTACTCATCCCCATTAATTTACATTTTTCTTCATTCAGAGCCAGGTGCCATTCATCACACCAAGTCTAAGTCATCTTGTATCCTCTTACAGTCATGTCAATTTCGACACCTTCCCGTGAACATGTAATGCATATGTGCATTCCCTTCACGGGTTTAAGCCAAGCATTATGCATATTTATGCGATCGGGAATGCTCAGTAGCAACCAGGCTGCATGTACATTTAGCAATTAAGCGTCAGCAAGAAGCATTAGTGAAGAAATTATAGGAGGCAATGTTGTGCAACCTTAGTAGGGACAAGATCAGACTATTCGGGAGTAGCATCTTACAATTTGAGACAGTGTTCCGAGACAAACTTCGGTCACAATGTCCGCAAACGTGACATGAGATCCGCCTAGCAACAGCGATCTGAACGGACATTGGCTGAAGGTTTGGATATATATATATATATATATATATATATATATATATATATATATATATATCTTGTATCCTCTTACAGTCAGGTCAATTTCGACACCTTCCCGTGAACATGTAATGCATATGTGCATTCCCTTCACGGGTTTAAGCCAAGCATTATGCATATTTATGCGATCGGGAATGCTCAGTAGCAACCAGGCTGCATGTACATTTAGCAATTAAGCGTCAGCAAGAAGCATTAGTGAAGAAATTATAGGAGGCAATGTTGTGCAACCTTAGTAGGGACAAGATCAGACTATATATAATATATAAATATATATAATATATAAATATATATAATATATATATATAATATATAAATATATATATATATATATATATTTATATAGGAAACGAGAAAAGTGTCCCTATTGGCTGAGGGAGAAAGGGGGGTTCTCTTGTCCTTCGGGAAGACAGGGCGAGTTAGTCGCGAGGAGCCACGCAAAACGCACGGTCGAGTAACCGGGGCGGCTCTAAAAGAATGGTCGCGAGTACATATTTCAGATGTTAAACTAGATATAAAGTGAAGTTATTAGTTATAAGAACGTCCCGTGTCGTGGGCAGTGTCTATCCTTATGTAAAATCAGAAAACTGTGTTAGTGTGTGTAAAGGGTCGAATATAACGACGTAGTCCACAGCCGCCACATTGCAAATATTGATTCTGTGACGTGTGTGACGCCGGCCGGACCGGCCGTGCGGTTCTAGGCGCTGCAGTCTGGAACCGCGTGACCGCTACGGTCGCAGGCTCGAATCCTGCCTCGGGCATGGATGTGTGTGATATCCATAGGTTAGTTAGGTTTAAGTAGTTCTAAGGTCTAGGGGACTGATGACCACAGATGTTAAGTCCCATAGTGCTCAGAGCCATTTGCACCATTTTGACGTGTGTGACAAAGCAATTTCTGTATTAAAACAAGTACAGTTCAAACGTTGTTGACGATTAACAACTGGCATCCCTAAACACTCCACTTCAGCAGGATCACCACCTACATGTAAACTGGCAACTGAGCGCTACTACCGTGCGACGAGGGACTTAGCCGGCCGGGGTGGCCGAGCGGTTCTAGGTGCTTCAGTCTGGAACCGCGTGACCGCTACGGTCGCAGGTTCGAATCCTGCCTCGAGCATGGATGTGTGTGATGTCCTTAGGTTAGTTAGGTTTAAGTAGTTATAAGTTCTAGGGGACTAATGACCCGAGAAGTTATTTGGGAGTAACGTTGCAAAGCGGTGTGAAATGGAACGAGCATGTGATGATTGTGGTAGGGAAGTCGAATGATCGTCTTCGGTTTGTTGAGAGAATTTTGGGAAAGTGTGGGTCATATGAAAATGAGACTGCATCTAGGACGCTAGTGCGACCTATTCTTGAGTACTGCTCAAGTCTTTGCTATCCACACTAGGCCAGATTAAAGGAAGTCATTGAAGCAGTTCAGAGGCGGGCTGCTAGATTTGTTACCTCAGTGCTCAGAGCCCCTTTCGAGGGACTTACCGAAGCAGCAAGATACCACGTTAGTGACACCGCCCAGAGAAGTACTTCCTTCTCGCTACAATGCCAATAAGGGTGTTGTAAACAGCATCATCAGAAATCAACGCATATTGCTGCCCACCCTGTCCGCCAGATCATTTATGTATGTAGAAAATAGTACTGGTCCTATCACACTTCCTTGGGGCACGCCTGACGGTATCCTTGTCTCTGATGAACACCCGCTGTCTAGGACAACATGGTGGGATCTATTACATAAGAAGCTATCGAGCCACTCACATATCTGGGAAGTACTCCGTATGCTCGTATATCCGTTTACAGTCTGCAGTGTGATACCGTGTCAAATCCTGTCGGAAGTCTAGAAATATGGAATCCGCCGGTTGTCCTTCATCCATAGTTCGCAGTATGTATTCTGAGAAAAGGGATCATCAGTGTATGTAGATGAACAGGAAGCGTGAGAGGTGATGCAACGCTGGGTGACGCATATTTACAACACGGCCTAGTCGACTGCGGCCGGCGCTGTGTACGGGAGGGGAGCGGGCGGCGATATTCTGGGCACGTCACGCCCGTGCCGGGGCTCGCCGTGTTTGTAAACGTGGGCCGGCCTCCGCCCGCGTGGGAGAGGTGAGATAAGGCCAGGAATGTCGGCACTCCGACTCCCCCTCTCCTCGCGACACTTGTTTGTCAACGTCTATCAAAAGTTTTAGAAGCACGATGCCTTGTGTAGAGCCAAACAGGCGTTGCGAAATAAAGTAATACCCAATGATCACGATGCACAAGGTTCCGGTAATACTGTTGCCCTTTTAACACTTTCGGCAGCATAGTTTCAGTTCCAAGAAACACGAAGTTCGGTGTGAAGTTATCTTTGCTGCACCTGTGAACTCCATTGTGTACTTTTTAGTAACAGTTTGTATTCGATGTTATACACTGAAGAGCCAAAGGAACTGGTACACCTGCCTAATATCGTGAAGGGCCTCCGCGAGCACGCAGAAGTGCCGCAACACGACGTGGCACAGACTCGAATAATGTCAGGCTGGAGCCAACTGACTCCATGAATCCTGCAGGGCTGTGCTTAAATCCGTAAGAGTGCGAGCGGGTGGAGATCTCTTCTGAACATCACGTTGCAAGGCATTCCAGATATGCTCAATAATGTTCATATCTGGGGATTTTGGTCGTCAACGGAAGTGTTTAAGCTCAGAACAGTTTTCCTGGAGCCACTCTGTAGCAACTCTGGACCTGTGAGGTGTCGCATTGTCCTGCTCGAATTGCCCAAGACCATTGGAATGCGCAATGGACATGAATGGCTGCAGGTGATCAGACAGGATGCTTACATAGTACGTGTCACATGTCAGAGTCGTATCAGTGGTCCCATATCACTCCAACTGCACACGCACCACACCATTACAGAGCCGCCACCAGCCTGAACAATAACCTGCTGGCACGCAGCGTCCATGGATTCATGAGGTTGTTTCCATAACCCTACACTTCCATCTACTCGATACAATTGAAGCGAGACTCGTCCGACCAGGCTACATGATTCCAGTCATCAACGTCGTTGTTGAAGGCCCCAGATGAGGCGTAAATCTTTGTGTCGTGTTGTCATCAAGAATGTACGAGTGGGCCTGTAAGTAGGCTGTTTAGGTTTTTATGCTGGTAACGCCATGTAGCGCTCTATATGAAAATCACTGACTGTGCTGTGTGCAGTCTGTGGCTCGTTTGTATTGTTGGAATATTTGCTATTGTAGTGTTGGGCAGTTAGATGTGAACAGCGCGTAGCGTTGCGCAGTTGGAGGTGAGCCGCCAGCAGTGGTGGATGTGCGGAGAGATATGGCGGAGTTTTGAGAGCGGATGATCTGGACGTGTGTCCATCAGAGACAGTAAATTTGTAAGACTGGATGTCATGAACTGACATATATATATATATATATATATATATATATATATATATATATATATATTATGACTTTTGAACACTATTAAGGTAAATACATTATTTGTTTCTATCGAAATCTTTCATTTGCTAACTATGCCTATCAGTAGTTAGTACCTTCCGTATTTAGAATCTTTTATTTAGCTGTCAGTATTGGCGCTCGCTGTATTGCAGTAGTTCGAGTAATGAAGATTTTTGTGAGGTAAGTGATTCATAGAAGGTATAGGTTATTGTTAGTCAGGGTAATTCTTTTGTAGGGATTTTTGAAAGTCAGATTGCGTTGCGCAAAAAATATTGTGTGTCAGTTTAGTGTTGATCAGAATAAGTAAAGAGCGAAATGTCTGAGTACGTTCAGTTCTGCTCAGCTGTTTGAAAATCAAATAATGTAAGAGGTTTATCAGCACAGTCATTCATAATTTTTTCTAGGGGGACGTTTCATATGAAGACCCTGCCAGGATCCATATGAAACGTCCCCTTAGAAAAAATTATGAATGACTGTGCTGATAAACCTCTTACATTATTTGATTTTCAGACAGCTGAGCAGAACTGAACGTACTCAGACATTTCGCTCTTTACTTATTCTGATCAACACTAAACTGACACATAATATTTTTTGCGCAACGCAATCTGACTTTCAAAAATCCCTACAAAAGAATGGCCCTGACCAACAATAACCTATACCTTTCATGAATCACTTACCTCACAAAAATCTTCGTTGCTCAAACTACTGCAATACAGCGAGCGCCAATACTGACAGCTAAATAAAAGAGTCTAATTACTGAAGTCACTAACTACTGATAGGCATAGTTAGCAAATGAAAGATTTTGATAGAGAACAAACAATGTATTTACCTTAGTAGTGTTCAAAAGTCATAATATATATATATATATCAGTTCATGACATCCAGTCTTACAAATTTACTGTCTCTGATGGACACACGTCCAGATCATCCGCTCTCAAAACTCCGCCATATCTCTCCCCACATCCACCACTGCTGGCGGCTCACCTCCAACTGCGCAACGCTACGCTCTGTTCACATCCAACTGCCCAACACTACAATAGCAAATATTCCAACAATACAAACGAGCCACAGACTGCACATAGCACAGTCAGTGATTTTCATATAGAGCGCTACATGGCGTTACCAACACAAAAACCTAAACAGTCTACTTACAGGCCTTCGGCTCCGGAAGCGCATATCGATGATGTTCCGTTGAATGGTTCGCACGCTGACACTTGTTGATCGCCCAGCATTGAAATCTGCAGAAATTTGCGGAAGGGTTGCACTTCTGTCACACTCCTGAAATGTCCGTACGGGAAAATCCCTACTTCCTCGCTACCTCGGAGATGCTGCGTCCCATCGCTCGTGCGCCAGCTATAACGCCACCTTCAGACTCATTTAAATCTTTATAAACTACGAATGTAGCAGCAGTAACCGATCTAACAACTACGCCAGACACTTGTCTTATAAAGGCGTTGCCGACTAGGGCCGTATTCTACCTGTTTACATATATGTGTATTTGAAAACGCATGCCTATACCAGTTTTTTGGAGCTTCAGTGTAAATCTTTTGAGTTGTTGAGGTTCAGAAACATCATTGGTCTACATCCTCAACATCATGTACGTAGAACCAAGAGGAACAAAAACCGTACGAGTGCGAATAGTACACGCGCTCTGAGGGTTCAGATCAAGCTTAATGACGATATACATAGTTCATCTATAGTTTTGATAAGTTAGTTTGAGAGTGTCAAAATATGTTATCTAAATGACCATATACTTTGGTTGCATTGACTCAAAAGTTTAAATGTTTTATTTTATCCATTTTGGTTAGAGAACACAACTGTTTTCACAAATTATACTGCAGGAAATACTGCAGCCAGCCACAAGTTTCTTTAAAAATGATTTTATTGCACCGTTACTTGGGAAGGCCCTGAGCCCATGGTGAGACGGTAGCACTGACTTCGGTACAAATTTTACTCTTGTGTCCCAAAATACAGGAAAGTTTTTGTGATTGCATAGTTTACAAAAGGTTTTACATTTATCTCCTAAAATATAACAAAACTTACTCAAGTAAGTACAATGTATACAGCGTATATAAGTGTAAAACTATCTTATCATAAAAACATGGTTATATGATAGGATGCAAATCTAAAACCTTTAGTAAACTATGTAAACATAAAAACTTTGTTATATTTTAGGATCTAAACGTAGAACTTGCAAAGAAGCCAACGCTACAGTCTGACGATGGGCTCAGGGCCGAAACTGGTAACGGTACAACAAAATCATTTCAAAAAAAAAAAACTATTGTTGGTTGTAATATTTCCTACAGTGTAATTTAAATGTCTTATACCGCCACGGAATCGTAGTCCTCAGTATTTGACATAAATTTCAGCTTGATACTTGTATCCATCACTGAGAAAAATGGGTCTAACAGACGGACAGACAGACAGACGGGCTACAAAGTAAACCTATAAGCGTTCGTTTTTTACCTATTAAGGTACAGAACACTCTCAACGAAAACGAAACAATCATACCGCTACTATATAGGACCAATTGGCGTAAGCCTTGAGACTCGATTCAAAGACAATGTAGATGCCGCACGTTTGGACTACATACCAAAATCCACATTTGCAGTGCTCACAACTCTCAATAGACATGCAGTAGAAAGCACCGAGGACCACATCCAGGTAGGTATTGCACCAACGCGAGAAAGGTAGTTTCGTTAATCTACTCAAAGAGGCAGAAATGCAGGTACATAAAAGCAAATCACCGTATCACGCCCTCAATGAACAGACTAAGTTAGCAAATGCAGCCTTTCTACAAAATTTTATTCACCTGCTTTTCAGTTTGGAACACAATTAAGCACTACTCCCTTTTGCAATAATGACACGAATACACGAACCGGATATGACATACTACACTACAATACAGGGTAATTACGTAATGATGCTACAAACTTTCTGGGGTGATGGGGAAAGGTAATTGTTGGGAAGGGGCCCGGGTGCAGAAACAACTGAATCGCAAGTTACAAGTGAAAATCGGTCTGATATCTCTGACAGTGGAATACATGTACGGGTACTGTTGTTGCGAAGACTGTTGGATGGAAAACTTTCAGAAACGGAAGTATCGACCAAAACAAGAAAAAATCTCCAGTAAACATTGGCTTTAAAATGCATACCTTAAGAGCTCTGAGTACTTGTTCATCTTCTGTACAGTGAAACACATCTCTTCTGTTACAAACTCTTTGCTTTCCATATTTTTGGAGGATGTAGTATGGACCAAAACAAGAGAAAAATTTCCAGTAAATATGGGCTCTAAAATGCATACCTTAAGAGCTACGGGGACTTTTCAGTGGAAAAGATATGTCTCATACTAGCGAATATGAACAAATGCTCATAACTCTTAAGGCATTCATTTTAGATCCCACATTTACTGGAAATATTCCCTTCTTTTGGTTCATATTATCCCCTCTGAAAGTTGCCTAAACTACAGTCTTAGCAACGACAGTTCCGTTACATGTGTTCCATTGTCAGACGCATCAGAACAATACCCGCTTATAACTCTCGAGTCGTTCGTTTCCGGACCAGGCTTTCTTGCCTCAAATTCATACATTTGCCATTCTCCATCATCCCTGAAAGATTGTAACACTCTCTATCATGCCTGAAAGATTGTAACATCATCACAGAATCATCCCGCATAACAGCCTACCTAGCCAAACATTAATACAACAGTTAGTTTAAACTTTCTACTAATAATATTTATTTTGGTACAATTGTTTCTTATCATTTTTTGTTTCGTTTTGTGTACGATAATATTTACCTAATGTTGTATAACATGTTCTAACAAATAGGTCACTTCATTTATTTGATTTGTAACTACTTCTCGTTAATTCTAAATCGTATGCAAGTATTCTGCTGTCACATCAGTATAAATATCATAACATCTCACAGAGAATTCTTTCGTACTATTTTATCTGTGATATCACCACCTTTGCAAACAGTCTTCCACGTGGGAAAATCTATTCAGCGTGCAGTTGGTGCTGTGCACTGTGTGTGTATTCGTACGTCAAAAAAAAGCTCCATAGAATTTTCAGCATTTCATGAACACAAGCAATCAACATTCACCGTAATGAGACGGGAATTTCGAGGTGAGTAATTTAAAACTAAAAGAGTTTTAGCTTAGGGATTGGTTTCTATGTTTCCATTTGTTATTAGGTACAGTCACAGTTAAATAGTCCGTTTCTCACATCGTTTTTTGCTCTGCGGCACCACCATCACACCAAGGAATTTTCGCCATTAGGGGGAAAAAAACACCCGGTAAGTAACGTAAACAACAAATATAATCCAAACGTGAATGGCCGTCTGAAGATGAACTTGTCTGTTCGTAACCGGCAACGGCATTCTTTTAGCTTTTGTTTATAGATAAATAATCTTATTAACAGTGGCTGGCTGCTTCTTTCTTCTTTGCAAGAATCCACTCGTAGAACGTATTAAGTTTTGAAGAAAAATAACATTCAGTTGGACGAGACAAGATATAGTCATTCTTACTTAGAATACGAGCAACCATTAAAAACGTGTACCGACTACTTCACAGAAACGTAGGAAAAAAGAAAATTGGGGTTTAACATCCCATCGACGAAGTATCTGTAGACAGACGCAAGCTCATGTTAGAGAGTAACAGGGAAGGAAATCAGTCGTGTCCTTTCCAATTTAGGGAAACCACGAAAAAAATCTAAATCTGGATAGCCACAAGGAGAGCTGAACAACATCCGTTTCGAATGAAGTCCTGTGTCTTGTGACTGAGCCGCCTCGCATGGTCAAGAACGATAGATGCTTGAACATGATAAACAAAACGTAGTGTGGGCATTGAAAACGCGCATACTTTCGCGTCTGGGGAACAACGTTTTGATTAAATGAAGAACTCACAAAATAGTAAACCTGTCCGTACGGTATGGGATGGCCCGCGGTAGGGCTGCCGCAGCGTGCTTTTCAGCGACCGGCGTTACACTTCATACTGCAGGGAGCAGAAATGCGCCTATCAGACATACGGGGTGAGGCTTCGCGGCTAAATGAACGCTAGATAGCGGCGGCGATCGCTTCGTTAATGCCTAATGGATTCCCCGATGGCGCCTGCGCTTCATACCGCTCTAAGCGCAGAATGGACGCAGAAACGCTATTTGCAGGAGCGCGTGGTGTGAGGCGTATAGCGTATGTAAAATGATGTAAGGTGTTGAAACTTCTTACGAAAATAGGTTTAGCTTTGGAGAAAGAGGGTAAAATACAGTATGTACAAGAACCAAGAGGGGAAAAATAAGAACAGAAATCCATTTTTTGTTTTTAAAATCTTATGTGACTTAACTTCTAAGGTCATCAGTCCCTAAGCTTACACACTACTTAACCTAAATTATCGTAAGGACAAACACACACACGCATGCCCGAAGGAGGACTCGAACCTCCACCGGAACCAGCCGCACAGTCCATGACTGCAGCGCCATAGACCGCTCGGCTAATCCCGCGCGGCTTTCACTTCTACTGTTCAGCCTAAACATCGAAGAAGCAATGACGCAAATGAAAGAAAGGTTGAAGAGTGGGATCAAAGTTCAGGGTGAAAGAATTACAATGACAAAGCACATTGGTGACAGATATCCTCAGTGAAAGTGAAGAAGAATTACAGGATACGCTGAATGGAATGAACAGTCTAGTGAGAAAAGGATATGGACTGAGAGAAAATCGAAGGAAGTCGAAAGTAATGAGAAGCAGCAAAAAATGAGAAGAGCGATAGACTTAACATCAAAATAGGTGACCACGGAATAGATGAAGAGAAGAAATTTTCCTACCTTGGAAGCATTATAACACATGATGGACAAAGCAAAGAAGACATAAAAAGCACACTAGCTGAGCCCAAGAGGACATTTCTGCCTAAAATAAGTCTATTCGTATCAAATATCGGCCTTAAACTGAGGAAAAAATTGCTGAGAACGTATATTTGGAGCACAGCACTTAACAGAAGAGAATCATAGACTGTGGAGAAAATCGGAAGAGAGTCGTAACATTTGAGATGTGGTGCTATACGATGATGTTGAAACTTAGGTGACCTGATAAGATAATAAAATTTGACAGCCGGCAACAAAGCGATCCAACACTGAAGAGCCAAAGAAACTGGTACACGTGCCTAATATCGTGTAGGGCCAAAGCGTGCACGAAGAAGTGCCGCAACACGACGTGGCATGGACTCGGCTAATGTCTGAAGTAGCGCTGGAGGGAATTGACACCATGAATGCTGCAGGGGTGTCCATGAATCCGTAAGAGTACGAGGGGGTGGAGATCTCTTCTGAACAAGACGTTACAAGGCATCCCAGATATGCTCAATAATTTTCATGTCTGAGAGCCTGGTAGCCAGCGGAAGTGTTTAAACTCAGAAGAGTGTTCCACTCTCTAGCAATTCTGGATATGTGATATCTCGCATTGTCCTGCTGGAATTGCCCAACTCCGTCGGAATGCACAGTGGACATCAATGGATACAGATGATCAGACAGGACGATTACGTATGTGTCACCTGTCAGAGTCGTATCTAGACGTATCAGGGGTCCCATATCACTGCAACTGCACGCGTCCCACACCATTAGGGAGCCTCCACCACCTTGAACAGTCCCCTGTTGATATGCGGGGTCCATGGATTCATGAGGTTGTCTCCATACCCGTACATGTCCATCCGCTCGCTACAATTTGAAACGAGAATCGTCTAACCAGGCAACATGTTTCCAGTCATCAACTGTCCAATGTCGGTGTTGGCGGGCCCGAGCGAGGTTTAAAACTTTGTGTTGCGCAGTCGTCAAGCGTATACGAGTGGGCCTTCGGCTCCGAAAGCTCATATCGATGATGTTTCGCTGAGTGGCTCGCACGCTGACGCTTGTTAATGGCCCAGCACTGAAATCTGCAGCAATTTGCGGAAGGGTTGCTCTTCTGTCACGCTGAACGCTTCTCTCCAGTCGTCGTTGGTCTTTCTTACAGGATATTTTTCTGGCAGCAGTGATGTCGGAGATTTGATGTATCAGCGGATTCCTGATACTCACGGTAAACTCGCGAAATGGTCGTACGGGAAAATTCCCACTTCATCGCCACCTCGGAGATGCTGTGTCCCATCGCTGGTGCGCCGAATACAACACCGCGTTCAGACTCACTAAAATCTGTATGACCTGCCATTGTAGCAGTAGCAACCGATCTAACAACTGCGCCAGACACTTGTTGTCTTATACAGGGTGTTACAAAAAGGTACGGCCAAACTTTCGGGAAACATTCCTCACACATAAAGAAAGAAAATATGTTATGTGGACATGTGTCCAGAAACGCTTACTTTCCATGTTAGAGCTCGTTTTATTACTTCTCTTCAAACCACATTAATCATGGAATGGAAACACACAGCAACAGAACGTACCAGCGTGACTTCAAACACTTTCTTACAGGAAATGTTCAAAATGTACTCCGTTAGCGAGGATACATGCATCCACCCTCCGTCGCATGGAATCCCTGATGCGCTGATGCAGACCTTGAGAATGGCGTGTTGTATCACAGCCGTCCACTATACGAACACGAAGAATCTCTACATTTGGTACCGGCGTTGCGTAGACAAGAGCTTTCATGTGCCCCCATAAATTAAAGTCAAGAGGGTTGAGGTCAGGAGAGCGTGGAGGCCATGGAATTGGTCCGCCTCTACCAATCCATCGGTCACCGAATCTGTTGTTGAGAAGGGTACGAACACTTCGACTGAAATGTGCAGGAGCTCCATCGTACTTGAACCACATGTTGTGTCGTACTTGTAAAGGCACATGTTCTAGCAGCACAGGTAGAGTATCTCGTATGAAATCATGATAACATGCTCCATTGAGCGTAGGTGGAAGAACATGGGGCCCAATCAAGACATCACCAACAATGCCTACCCAAACGTTCACAGAAAATCTATGTTGATGACGTGATTGCACAATTGCGTGCGGATTCTCGTCAGTCCACACATGTTGATTGTGAAAATTTACAATTTGATCACGTTGGAATGAAGCCTCATCCGTAAAGAGAACATTTGCACTGAAATGAGGATTGACACATTGTTGGATGAACCATTCGCAGAAGTATACCCGTGGAGGCCAATCAGCTGCTGATAGTGCCTGCACACGCTGTACATGGTACGGAAACAACTGGTTCTCCCATAGCACTCTCCATACAGTGACGTGGTCAACGTTACCTTGTACAGCAGCAACTTCTCTGACGCTGACATTAGGGTTATCGTCAACTGCACGAAGAATTGCCTCGTCCATTGCAGGTGTCCTCGTCGTTCTAGGTCTTCCCCAGTCGCGAGTCATAGGCTGGAATGTTCTGTGCTCCCTAAGACGCCGATCAATTGCTCTGAACGTCTTCCTGTCGGGACAACTTTGTTCTGGAAATCTGCCTCGATACAAACGTACCGCTCCACGGCTATTGCCCCGTGCTAATTCATACATCAAATGGGCATCTGCCAACTCCGCATTTGTAAACATTGCACTGACTGCAAAACCACGTTCGTGATGAACACTAACCTGTTGATGCTACGTACTGATGTGCTTGATGCTAGTGCTGTAGAGCAATGAGTCGCATGTCAAGCACCGAAGTCAACATTACCTTCCTTCAATTGGGCCAACTGGCGGTGAATCGAGGAAGTACAGTACATACTGACGAAACTAAAATGAGCTCTAACATGGAAATTAAGCGTTTCCGGACACATGTCCACATAACATCTTTTCTTTATTTGTGTGTGAGGAATGTTTCCTGAAAGTTTGGCCGTACCTTTTTGTAACACCCTGTATAGGCATTGCCGACCGCAGCGCCGTATTCTGCCTGTTTACATATCTCTGTATCTGAATACGGTTGCCTATACCAGTTTCTTTGGCGCTTCATTGCATAAGAGTTCCGTGTTTACCGGTTGAGGTACGGAACCCTAAGAAATGGGGCTGTACTCCGCAGGAACCTCGAGGGAGGGAACTTGTGGAAGACACTGATAAGAAGAAGGGACGGTATGAAGTGAAATATGTTAAGAGATCAAGGAATAACTACCATGATACTACAAGGAGCCGTAAATAGCTAAAAACTATAGCGGAAGACGAAGATTGGAATATACCCAACAAAGGATCGAGGGCTTTGTGGGTGGGGGGGAAGAGGGAGGGGGGGAGGGGAAAGTGTCACTCTGAGATGAAGAGGTTGGCGAGAGAGAGGAATTCGTGGCGGGCCGTACCAAACCAATCGGAAAACCGATGGAAAATAAAACAGTAGCGCTACGTGCCACACTGCCCCCCCCCCCCCCCCTTGCTCCTTCTCACCACTACAGACACGTGGACGACGCAGCTCGCCATGCCGGTCAGGTGCTGGCTAGTGTCCGCCGTTGCTGAATTTGGCGGAGGGCTCAAGGCCGCACCGGCGCTCGCCAAGGACGGCGGGGACGTGCGCCCAACCCGACTCAGCGTCTCAGGCGTTGTCTAGTTCTCATAGCAGAAACTCCGCCACTACACCGACACAGCATTTCTCACTGCGCTACTCGACCACGATGTTATAGCACTTGGCCTCCCGTGGCCGTTATCGGAAACACGCGGTTACGTTACAATAAACAAATATTGTGGTGACTAAGGGAAGCGCATAGCACTGTGAATGATTTCTAGACAGCTGTGCAGTTGCAATACCATTTCCATAAAAACTCACGATAAGCCGATCGAAGCGACATCACTCTAACTGTAATAACAGTGTGGTCGAGTAATACTGATCTCTACCACAAAAGTGGTGACACAAACATTTCCTCTTTCCCGAGTAGTTTTCCCACACATGGGCAGTTACTGTTTGTGATTGTGCGAACAGTACCTCGAGAGGAGCTATATTCTGAGACGACGAGGAGTTTTTCTTCCTGTGATGATGACGATGTTTGGTTTGTGGGGTGCTCAACTGCGCAGTTGTCAGCGCACGTACAAATTCCTAACCTTTGCTCAGTCCAATCTCGCCACTTTCATGAATGGTGACGAAATGATGAGGACAACACAAACACCCAGTCATCTCGAGGCAGGTGAAAATCCCTGATCCCGCCGGGAATCGAACACGGGACCTCGTGATTGGGAGAACGCAAGACCAAGAGCTACAGACTTTCTTCCTGTTTTAGGTATTTAATTCTAAAGAACTCCTTGATAGGTGAATCAATTATTTTGCCCTTTCATTGTGTTTTATTTGTTGTTTTTGTTGCCTTCACTCCGAAATCTAGTTTGCGCAGCTCTCCGCGCTAGTCTATCCTTTGCAAATCTTTTCACTCCAGCATCTCTAGCGCAAACTACATCCATTTGAATCTGCTTACCTTGGTCTCCATCAACAGTTTTCATTTCCCACACTTTCCTCCGTCGCCAAACTGACGATTCCTTGATGGCACAGGATTTCAAATCCTCAGCATCCTTCTGTAGCATCACATTTCAAAAGCTTCTGTTCTCTTCTTGTATGAATTATTAATCGTCCATCTTTACTCCAAAAAATATCTTCAGAAAAGACTTCCTCGCATTTTGGCATCATCAGTAATTTTGTAGCCGAAACAGCAAAACTCATGTACTCCTTTTAGCGTCTTATTTGTTAATCTAACTCCCTCGGAATCATCTGATTTAATTTTACTACATTCCATTTTCCTTATTTTAGTTTTGTTTATCATCTTATAACCTCTTTTCAAGACGCTATCCACTTCGTTCAACTGAACTTCCAAGTCCCTTGCTATTCCTGACAGAACTACGAGGTCTGTTCAGAAAGTAAGGAACGATCGGTCGTGAAATGTAAATCACAGTGAAAATCCACTGAAGCTTTGCACAGGTGTGTTGGGCAGTCTCTCTAGTATGCTTGTAGATAGCATCACGTCGCTCTTCTGAGTTCCGAGAGAATAGTGAGCCCATAAAAATGTCTAGAAAATAGTGTATACAGCCAAGCCAGTGTTTGACCACCCGCCATACAGCCCGGACTTTTCTCCCTTTGATTTTCATCTCTGCTCAAATGAACCGTTGGCTATGAAAACAAAATTTTGACACAGACAACGAGCTGCAATCCAGAGTAGAAAATTGTCGCAAAGCACAGGCGACTGCCTTCTACGATAAGGGTACTGGAAAGTTAGTACAATGTTAAGTCGAGCGGCAACTATATAGAGACGTCGCTGTGAGGTGTAGCTAACTGTTGCAAATAAAATAGTTTTGATTTTCACCGTGCTTTCCATTTCGCAATCGATCTTTCTTTACTTTCCGAATAGCCCTCGTACAATGTCGTTGGCAAGCCTCAAAGTTATCATGTCTTCTCCCTGACTGTAATTTCCTTTCCAAATTATTTCTCGGTTTCCTTACTGTCTACCAATACACAGATTAAGTAGCATCGAGATGAGGCTACAATCCTGTCTCATTTCCTTCCCAACTTCTGATTCATTTTCATGCCGTTCGAATGTTATAACTTAAGTCCGATTTTTGCACAAGTTGTAAATAACCTTTCGGTCCCTGTACTTATTGCTGACAGTTTGAAAATATCAGAGCAAAGAATAATCCTTCGACTAGAAAAGAGTCTCTTTAGTAAAACCCAAAGCCATTAGCTGATCGCACTGCACGATCTTTGGTTTTCCAGAAAATTATTTTCGGATGCGCCGATCTGTGAAGTGAACACGCAATAATCTGTATCAGAATTTGTTTTCGCTAAAGCTTCTGTCGCTATTAGTACGTGTCACTGATTTGTATACGATGCCATTTTTCCTGAGCCTTAGTCAGACATTGAAAAAAAAAATACAGTTCTCTTTTTGACCAATATAAAAAGAATTCATCAAATGATTTTGAAAAATTCCGAACATACAAGAGCTAAGCGGAATCTGTCAAATCAGACTTGCTTTGACTTCACGTCTCCCTCGTGAAATCAATTCCACTCAAATACGCTCTAAAAACACTAGATTTTGCTGCACATCAGTAAACTGAAATCGTACTTAACAAAGAAAAAACGAATAGCCCCATATATTTCTATAAGAATAAGCCACCACATCTATATTTCTGAGTCTAGAGAAAAAAGTAAGGACGATAGATTTTCTTGTCCTCGGCGACGATTTTATCGATTCCCAGCAAGACTACGTGATATCGTCTTTCACTGAAGGTACTTTTTGAATTTCACATCACATCTGAAAATTAGTTCGTTTCTTAGTCGCAATTCTGGTGGTGGAGGAGATTGTTTTTCGTTTGTGTCATTGAGGTCGGAGGTATCAGCCTATGTTGTAGGTACAGTGGACGTTTATAAGTTATTGCAGCCTGGGATAATGAAAGTGTCGTTATTTATAAACGCGAGATTAATGTATAAGAAACGAAAGCATCACAGGAGGCCGGAAGATGTCAGCAATTGAAGTTTCCTTTTATCTGTATGGTGCAAATGTGCCAGTTGACCCTAAATAATGAAAATCGTGAGGTCATCCACATGAGTACTTAAAGAAATCCGTTAAATTTCGGTGACACGATAAATCACAAAAATCTGAAGGCTGTCAATTCAACTAAACACCCAGGAATAAAAGTTATGAACAACTTAAATTGGAATGATCACATAGATGATGTTATGGGGAAGGGGAACCAGATACTGCGTTTTATTTGCAGAACACTCAGAAGATGTGACAGATCCACTAAAGAGACTGCCTGCACAACGTTTGTCGTCCTCTGCTGGAATACTGCTGTGGGGTATGGGATCTTACCAGATAGATTTGGCGGAGAACATCGAAAAAGTTCAAAGAAGGGCAGTTCGTTTTGTATTGTCGCGAAATAGGCGTGATAGTGTCACAGGTGTAGTAAGTTACACGTCGTGGCAATCAAGGAAACAAAGGCGTTTTTCGTTGCGGCGAGTCTTTTCACAATATTTCACCAACTTTCTCCTCAGAGTGTCAAAATATTTTATTGCCTCCCATCTACTTAGGGCGAAATAATCATCGTAATAAAATAAGATAAATCAGAGCTCGCATAAAAAGATTTATGTCAATATATCTCCCTGGTATTCAAGCACTGAATGGTCGAGAAATAGTATGGACGTGACTATGACGCTCTGGCAAACACTTAGGTGTGAACTGCAGAGTAATCATATAGAAATAATTGTCTACATTATAAATACAATGAAAGAATATGATTACAATCGTCATCAATTTCGCTCACACACTGTTCGTTTTCAGAATCAATACGTCATAGGTATCATGTGGCAAACACAGCTTTCGAGACCTGCGTACACATGGCCAGTACATTGCCGGAACTAGTTAAGTTCCTCGATTACGTCTAACAGAAACAAAAAGTGGTGTATAATACACCAATCACATTCTCCATAGACAGAATGTCGTTTTACCAGAGAGATCGCAGCTTAGACTCATACTACCTACCCCACTATCACACCTGACTTTTTTCATGTTTTAGACGTTTATTTGCCAAATACTGTTCCTCTTGTGGTAATGTTCTTAGCGAGACGTTTGGAACAGTGATCAGACACGCAAACTCTCTCGTCTCGCCGGCCGGAGTGGCCGTGCGGTTCTAGGCGTTGCAGTCTGGAACCGCGAGACCGCTACGGTCGCAGGTTCGAATCCTGCCTCGGGCATGGATGTGTGTGATGTCCTTAGGTTAGTTAGGTTTAACTAGTTCTAAGTTCTAGGGGACTAATGACCTCAGAAGTTGAGTCCCATAGTTCTCAGAGCCATTTCTCTCGTCTCGATCAGGAATTTCAGGCAAATCTAACAGCTTATGCGAACTACTTAAAAGTATTCGAAAAGACGTCGTAGTTTGTTGTAAGGTCTCGTTTCTGCTTTCATTCTTATGAGGAATGTTTTAACCAGCGTAGAAGCCGGTTTTCTACTAACGCATAGACGTATTTGTGTGTAAAATTGCTCATTAGAAGCAGAAAAAACTTAATGGAGTAAATATAATTTCGGTATACTGATATTACGGTATCAAGGTGCATTAGTAACTCTTTTGGATGCAAAACTGAAAATATGGATATGTATATCAGCTTCCATGAATTCGATAGAGTAACTTTTTTCTTTTAGGCAAAAAGTGTTTTGCTTTTATTTCCATAAAAAAATCTTCTGCAACCTAAAACCTGAACATTTTAAACATTACATGCTACATTTGTTAGCACTGTCAAAATACTTGGCAAGCTCAAAAACTAATAGAAAGGACCCTTAAACAGTAACGAAATTTATACAACAAACGTTCAGTTAGACAGACACACAAAAAAAACAAACATGCAACAGTATAATACAAACACTCTTTGGATTCCCTCCGTATGCCCCCCCCCCTTCCCCCTACTAAATTCTTCCCACATGTTTCACTAGTTAACAGATTTAAACTCCTATATGTTCATGTTGGCACAGCATGAATAAGAAAAACACAAAACATCACAAATGTTATTAGCACAGAGTCACACAACAAACAACGACAATACGACCATGCTATTACAGTGAATAAGTAAATTAGAAAACATTGTGAGAGTGTAAGTAATTCTTAAGTTAATAGTATCAAGGAGCTAAACACAGAACAACACAGTTAACCATCAGGACACAGATAAAAGGACAACATTAATAGCACATTTATTTTTATTCGTGCAGTAATGGGTAAGAAATATCGTTGCGGAATAATTATTATAAAAATATCCATCTGTACATATGTGCAACTGCCGACAGAAAGTGCTCTTAAAAAATTGACAAAGAAACGTAAAAAGCGTGAAATAGAACAGTCTTTTAAGAGACACGCTTTGATACGTTGAAAAATTATGAGGGAATTACAATTAAAATTCAGCTGCTAATATGAAGAATGGAATGATCAAATTAACACTTAGAAAATTGTTATTTACATCAAAATCATGGCAATATGTTTTACTGAAGTTACTATCGTCCAAGCATCATTGCTACAATCTATTATCGACCATAGCACTTATACAGGACCTAGGTCTCAATATGAAGCAAACATGGTGCAGTCTACAGGTTATTCATTAAAATACACTGACGTGACAACCGTCACGGGATAGAGATATGCTCATATACAGGTGGCGATGGTATCGCGTACACAAGGTATGAAAGGGCAGTGCATTGGCGGAGCTGTCATATGAATTCAGATGATTCATGTGAAAAGCTTTCCGACATGATTTTGGCCGCACGACGGCAATTAACAGACTTTGAACGCGGAATGGTAGTTGGTGTTAGACGCATGGGACACTCCATTTCGGAAATCGTTAGGGATTTCACTAATCCGAAATCCACAGTTGAGAGTTTGCTGGGAATACCAAACCTGAGGCATTACCACGGACAACGCAGTATCCCCCATGTATATAAGTTGTTTTTTAATGCATGATGTGATCCTGCGTCATTTAATTAGGCATTTATTTTATTTTGGCCTTCCTCCGTTCACCGTGCTCGAGCACATAACCAGCAAGCTTACATTCTATTACAAGTGCTTTTGCCGTTCCACAGCCACTGTTGCCGGCCGCGGTGGGCGTGCGGTTCTGGCGCTGCAGTCCGGAACCGCGGGACTGCTACGGTCGCAGGTTCGAATCCTGCCTCGGGCATGGGTGTATGTGATGTCCTTAGGTTAGTTAGGTTTAAGTAGTTCTAAGTTCTAGGGGACTTATGACCTAAGATGTTGAGTCCCATAGTGCTCAGAGCCATTTGAATTTGAACAGCCACTATTTTCTGCTTTCTCACATATATTCAAAGTACGAGTGATGGTCATAACGTTTTCGTTACCTCTTCGTAATAACCAAACAGTAGCGATGAAATCTGACGATGCTTTTAATCTTTCTCAACGTATTCATCCTTTATTACGGCACATTTTTCACAAGAATGGAGACCTTAGTTGTAGAAGCCGGCATTTTGGTTATTCAGGAATCATTCCACCTCTAAAACTACCACGTAGTCATTTTGGAAGTGCCTGGCACGCACTGGTTTCTTCAACAGAGGGAAGAGTACCTTTGGGTGCCCCAGGGAGGTTTCTTGGGTCCCTTGCTGTTCATGTTGTATATCAATGACCTTGCGGACAACATTAATAGTAACCTCTGAATTATCGTAGATGATGCAGCTATCTACGGTGAAGTACATACTGAACGAAGCTGCACAAATATTCATTCAGAATTCCACAAGATTTCAAAGTGGCGCAAATACTGGAAACTCGCTTTAAACGTTCATAAATGCAAAATTGTGCACTTCACAAAAAAATAGTATCCTATAAATATGATATCAGCGAGTGACAGTTGGAATCGGTAAACTCATACAAATACCTGGGTGTAACACTTATAGTTAGTAGAGACACGCAGTGGAGTGCTCACATACGCTGAGTCGTGGGTAAAGCAAGTAGCAGATTTCGGCTTATGGTACAATACTGATGAAATGCAATCAGTCTACAAGAGAGATTGTTCATAAAACACTCGTGCGACCCATCCCATAATATTGCTCAAATGTGTGGAACTCGTATTCAATATGACTAACGGGGGTATTGAACTTAAGCAGTAAAGGAGTGGCGGACAGGTTTGTTTCACCCGCGGGAGAGTCAAATGAACTGGCAGACTCTTGAAAATAGACGGGAACTATCCCGAGAAAGTCTAATAAAAAGCTTTCAAGAACTGGCTTCAAATGATGACTCGAGGAATATACTACAACCACCTACATATCACTCCCACAAGGGTCTTGACGACAAGATTGGATTAATTACACAAGCACAGAGGCATTTAAATTTCAATTTTTTTAAAATTATAACGGCTATTTCACATTTTTGAGGTGCTTACTCTTAGATCACCAAACGATTTGGCTGTATTCTATTTACAAGTACGCCTAAGAGATATTTGAAATACGGACTGTGCGAGAAACCGTGGCACACTGTCAGCTCTTCCGAAGTGGTCACAATAGTACTTGTCAATTAGGTACTTGCATCTGACAGACTACTGGCAAAATGAACTGATGGCAAAACATAAAATGGAAATGAAAGTTTGCACAGTGTCATTTGGTCCAAATGTTCAAAAAAAAAAGAAGAGAATAAAAGACACTTCGGGTCTTGTAGAAGCTGTTTCCAGTTCAAGAAACCGTGGCACTTTGTCAGCTCTCCCGAAGTGGTCACAATAGTACTTGTTAATTAGGTACTTGCATCTAACACACTACTGGCAAAATGAACTGATGGCAAAACATAAAATGGAAATGAAAGTTTGCACAGTGTCATTTGGTCCAAATGTTCCAAAAAAAGAAGAGAATAAAAGACACTTCGGGTCTTGTAGAAGCTGTTTCCAGTTCGGTAAGGGATATTTGATGATCGAAAAAAGCAGGAGTGCCATCACGCCTTTATCTCCCTCCCAGACGAAGATCTGCTTATCTAGACATCAAAGACAGATCGACCAGTCTACAAGATCTTACAAAAATTCGAGAAAAAGGCGACCCTAGTCTTAAAATTACAAGAACAAGAAGCTTTTATAGGAGCAGGAAGGGGAAAGGTAAGGTGCTGGTGAATTTTATTGGCTATATGTTCTGTACTAGCATTCACTTGTTAATAAAGTTGAAAAATCCGTTTTCCCATATATCTGTTTTTCTAACTTTAGTCCCAACTTTTTTATATTGAATGTTAACCAATGTCAATAAGTTTTTTGCAGGAAGCATTCTTGAAGCATGTCAATACTTCTATGCATTAATATAATCGAAAATGTTATTTGTCTATTTTATTATCAACTTATGTACTGATAATTAAAGAAAATTTAAATTTGAAACTGTAAAAAAGTGCTCAAAGTAAGTAAATAACACTTCACATAAAATGAATGCATAGGACTGTTGAACAGTTTCTTGCGAATGTGCATTAAAAAATCTGGAATCTGAAAAATGAGGTCTGAGTAGCAAAAATTGTTTTTCAAAACCATCATTAAAAATCATATTAAAAATTCAAAACGCAAAAACCAGTATAGTTCTGGACTTCAAAGCTTGGGTATTGCTACATCTTTACGTGATGTACATGATTTTAAAATCGGAAAAGTTAAAGAAAAATTAAATTTTTGGGTGGAGTTCTCCTTAAACAATCATTCTTCCTGCACTCCATGCGTCATTCGCAGAGTGTAGATGGTGATGTAGAAAAGAGAAGAAGTTTTTGGACGGAGTCTCGGAGGAAAACGTCTGTGCCCCCTAACGACTGTGACATATGATGGACATAATTGGTGCAGCACGTAGCCCCCCTTCAGATGCGGAAAACAAATTGCTGCACGACACTCTTTTTTATTAATGGGCTGTGCCATTTTGTTTTGGCTTCTCTAGTGGCGTTACTATATTGTGGCGCCGGGATTTCATTTTGCACGGAGACTGGAGATATGTCATTTACTTGCAAAGAAATAAAAAATTAAATACGCAACTTTACTTTTTCGAGTTGATAGTAAGAACTGTATCGCAACCCCTCGTAGTTTACTGAGAGAAGTAGAAGAGTGACTAACCCACTGGAGCCATATTTCCAAGATCGTGAAACACAGCAGTTACCGACGTATTTTAATGTTATCTTCATATTTTTTGTACTGTGTTCTAAATTTATCAGACATGACCTGTATGTGATATTCCTCATGCTTGATAATATCTTAATGTCAACGGTCGTCTGATTCAGATTGTTTAGTTGATTCTAGACAATGAACTACTGGTAATATCTGTATATAAAATGAAATGTCCTGCCTGATTCATTGAGTCATCATCGTACAGCCCAAACCGTTAAGGATAGAAACATAAAATTTGGAAAGGTGTTGATGTTATACTGTAAGCATGGTTTAAGAAGGGATTTTTCGAAGTACCAACCCTTAAGGGGATAAAATACGGAATGAAAGGTTTTTGGAAATATGTCGCTATTAAGGCAGTTTTGAATCTAGAACTATGAATATTGGTATCTGGATCCTCGATCAGAATTTAAAAAATACGTCTTACAACAATTTTGGAAATTCATCCCCTAAGGGGTTGAAATAATGGGTCGAGTTATTAAAAATAAATCGTTATTAAAGAACTAATAAACTAATAAAGATTTTTAAAACTACAGCTATGAAAATTGGGGATTGACTTCTCAGTCGTAAATTTAAAAAAATTACACGTTTCACTGTTTTTGGAAATTCAACTCTTAAGGGGGTGAATAAACGATAAAAAATTTTATGAAATATTTCGTTATATTAAAACATTTTTAAAGCAGAATGTATCAAAACTGATATTTGGCTACTCGGTTAGAGACAAAGAAATACCTTTTAGGGGATGAAAGTTTCTGTGAAAATTTCACCACAAGCATTTTGCACAGTGTGTGGATTTGCACATGAACAATGGGCGTGAAAACAAACAAATTCGATTACAGAAAACAAAAAAAACAAAAAACTGTGCAGAACATACCGTCCACGCGGGAGAAGCAGTGAGCATTAAACTAGTGTCCTTATAAATGCTGATAATGTACCAAAGTAAAAAGACTGAAAACTAAGTATAAATTTTGATATCTCTAGAAATGGTCAAACAGTACTGCCGATTTAAAAAAAAAAAAATTCGGAAGTACTGGTCGCACGCGTAATATTGAGCAGTACTGATACGCTCGTGAGGGGAAAACAGTGTAGTAGCGCTCCTCATGAGCAGTCCTCGAAGCTGGTTTGAGCCGTGTGCTGCGATCGACACCTAGAATCGATATTTTTTTGAGAATGTGGTCCAGTCGGACGGAGATGGACTTGTATATGAGAGGAGCTAAGCCTCACGATTGCGTGGCAACCTCGTGACGCCAATGTGTCGATCTCGTACTATTTACAGAAATTAGTTTTACACTATGAACCCGACCACTCGCATCATTCGTACTAAATGTTGAGTACTGTACGAATTACTAAGTTAAAAACAAATATCTATGTTCGTATAAATTATTTTACCTAGGGCAACAGATAGCCCCTGAACAATGCCGAAATTCAGTAACTACTAGCAAAGCATACTAAATTTAAATTTCGCAAACGAGATAATTAAATACACGCGTTAATTAAATTTACAATATTTCTAATGTTACTTTGCGCTCCATTACACAGAACAGCGCATTCAAATGTGAAATGAAGCAGGAGCAGTGCACTACTGCAGCTGGCAGGCACTGTTTAAAAATACTGGTCGCAATTATGCTTTGCGACTCGTGTGTGCGCGTAAGTGTGAGTTACGGGTAACTGTGCTGCTACGACTTCGTGAGTAGCTGTATCCCTTTTTTATTCGTGATAATTTGTCAGCACCTCGGCTGTCTGCGTACTCACTAAAGAAAATACTGTAACTAACCACACTTTTTCAATAAATTATTTATGTTACCGCAGTTAGTTTCGAGCATGGTCCCATTTTCAGACACCAGAGAGGGCTTCTAAGGAAACCAAATATACCTCCAAAATTTCACACAACTTTTATTAGAGGAAACATGTGTGAGGACCGGTCAAATGAAAACAATAGCCGGCCGAAGTGGCCGTGCGGTTCTAGGCGCTGCAGTCTGGAACCGCGGGACCACTACGGTCGCAGGTTCGAATCCTGCCTCGGGCATGGATGTGTGTGATGTCCTTAGGTTAGTTCGGTTTAAGTAGTTCTAAGTTCTAGGGGACTAATGACCTCAGAAGTTGAGTCCCATAGTGCTCAGAGCCATTTGAACCATTTGAAAACAATGCATATGTAAAAAATAAGTAAAATATTTATTATTTCAAAAGTAATCGCTGTATTTGTCAATTCATTTATGCCACTGTGACACAAGGTCAGTGCCTTCATTGAACAATGTTTGCGATTTCCTAAGGAACCATGATTATACCCAGGCATGCACCTCTTCGTTCGTAACAAATCTATGGCCACGAATGTCTTTCTTCAGCGCTCCAAAAGATAAACGGATCGCATGGGGAGGGATTGGGACTGTATGTAGGATATGTAAGGGCTTGCTAGTGGAACTTCAGAATGGTACAACTTGACAACATGTGAGCGGGCATTATCCTGCAACAGAATATTGCCGTCCGTCAACATTCCTGGGCGTTTGGACGACCGTGAGCTTCAGGTTTTCCAAAATGGTCACATACCGCAATGTGTTAATTGTGATGCCATGTCCCAGGAAATTAAAGAACAGTGGGTCACTGCACTCAAAGAAAAAGGTTATCATGACTTTTCCGGAGGTGGCGTACCTTTTGTTTCGACTACGCTGCAGAAGCTTCGCTGGGAAGCCCTTACACATCCTGTAAATAGCCCCAATCCTCACGAGAGTCTTAGGCGCCAGCAGGCACTCACCTCCACGATACCCCTTCCCCTCCGATTCTGCATGCCTACTAGCAGGCGCCTAAACTTTCGTCAGGGATTTTCTATGTATAGGTACAGTATGTGATCAAAAGTACCCGGACACTTGGCTGAAAATGACTTACAAGTTCGTGGCACCCTCCATCAGTGATGCTGGAAATCAATATGGTGTTGGCCCACCCTTAGCCTTGATGACAACTTCCACTCTCGCAGTTTGCTGGAAGGTTTCTTGGGGAATGGCAGCCCATTCTTCACGGAGTGCTGCACTGAGGAGAGGTATCGATGTCGGCCGATGAGGCCTGGCACGAAGTCGGCGTTCCAAACCATCCCAAAGGTGTTCTATAGGATTCAGGTCAGTACTCTGTGCAGACCAGTCCATTACAGGGTTGCTGTTCTCGTGTAACCACTCCGCCACGGGCCGTGCGTTATGAACAGGTGCTCGATCGTGTTGGAAGATGCAATCGCCATCCCCGAATTGCTCTTCAACAGTGGAAAGCAAGAAGGTACTTAAAACATCAATGTAGAACTGTGCTGTGATAGCGCCACGAGAACCTCAAGGAGTGCAAGCCCCCTCCATGAAAAACATAACCACACCATAACACAACCGCCTCCGAATTTTACTGTAGGCACTACACACGCTGGCAGATGTCGTCCACCGGGGATTCGCCATACCCACACCCTGCCACCGGATCGCCACATTGTGTACCGTGATTCATCCTGTGTGATGGTCTGGATAGATATCTGCCCATTACACATTACGACCTCTTCAACTGTCGGCGGTCTCTCTCAGTCAAAAGACAAGGTGAGCCTGTGCGCTTTTGTGCTGCACGTGTCCCATCTCGTTTCCACTTCACTATCACATCGGAAACAGTGGACCTAGGGCTGTTTAGGAGTGTGTAAATCTCGCGTACAGCCGTAAGACACCCAGTGAGTTCCGCGGAGGGCCCCATTCTGCTCTCTCACGATGTCTACTGAGGTCGCTGATAAAGAGTACATGGCAGTAGGTGGCAGCACAATGCACCTAATATGAAAAACGTATGTTTTTGGGGGTGTCCGGATACTTCTGATCACATAGTGTACATTTTCAAAATGTGCAACAAAAGTCCACCAGTTGACACTGGTGCCGAACTGGGAGTCTTAGAGGGACCCTTTGATATTTTATTCACACATGTGTCAATGTCGCAGCCCACCGTGACCACTCCACAAAAGTATGCAAAGCCAGAAGGCTGATCGCGTTCAGATTTCATCGAATGGTTTTGAAAAGTCGCTAGTGGCTCCACACTGTACACCAGAGCAAACACTGCGGTCGCACTGTACTCCAAAGGGGTGTGATCGCATCCATTGGAGTTGCTGGCCCACGACGTCCTTAGAGGAGGGTTGAAGCGTTCGCGGGGTATCAGCAGTGCCGAACATTGCTGTCGACCATCGCACTGCGAACTGTTGTTTTCGACCGCGAGATGTGCGGAAATCAACGCCTCAAGGAAAGGAGTGGTTCCATCGATGCTCTTTCTGTCACCTATTAACGCCTTTTCGTGTCGATTCAGAGCAGAACGGTGTCTGAATTTTTTCCCTCTGCCACCGCTAAGAAAACCCCGTAATTTCAGTGCTGGGCGTCGCTGTTCTAACGTCCACCGCGTAGGCGTCATTAGGAGGGACGAAATATGGGGAAGAGGATGTGCGACGATATCTGCATCGTGCGACGAGGTCACATTGGGCAGAACTGTGGTGAAATGTGGTGCCAATGTGACATCATTAACCCACCTTACATCTCACATCAACTTCTGACTGTGGCCTTGTCTTCGCATGTGTCAACACCTTGCCGTCTGCAGTGTCGTCGAGCCCGCAAGTTAAAGAGGAAGGCTGGAAGCACCTTTGAGCCAAATTTCAAATTTCTACGTCGCAGTGCTAAACAATTGCTGGGTTTCGAAAAGTGATCCTTTAATTGTGTTGCTCAGTATAGTTTAAACGCTGTCCCTTACTCCTGGTCTTTGTTTCGTCCCGTGGTCGCTCTCTGCATGAGGTAATATCGTTCGATTTGTGAAGTTCAGACGTAATTGTCTTGTAAGTTGTTGGGATGGGCATTTTTAAACTGTAGTGTTCAGAATTTCTGCCGAGAGCATTGCTTGACAGCGTTTCATTGACGTAATTTAGTATTACAAGATGTTTCAGATTTGCAGGTGTGTTTTCAATGTGAGCAAAATTAGGGCTTTGTCTTGTATACGTCTTTGTCTCATATAGTAAAGATTAGTATCTGTTTAAGGTTGCATAAAAAGTAAACTATATTTCCACTTATTTTTGTTTACCTCTGACTAGTTTCCGGCTTACTGAGCCGTTTTCAGGAAACACATGGCTAGTGTGTGTAAACACTAGTTCTTAGGTAACCAAACATTATGGCCAAAGATACAATCCCCTTGCCCAGAATATTATGTATGAAACTTGTTTTTTAACGTTGTAAAATATACTTTAAGAAATCGAATTTCCAACGTTGAAACACAGGTCTGGTGCACAACGTTCTGTACAAGTGGATTGTATCTTTTCTTAGTATGTTTGGTTACCTAAGAACTAGTGTCCCTTGCAGACGCTAGTCAATTGTTCCCTCAAAATGCCCTAATAAGATGAAAAGTAGTTATAAACAAACACAAAACAGGAGAACTAAAATAGTTTACTTGTTATTGAACCTTAAATATGGAAATGACTACCAAGAAGTGACGGAAGAATCCATAAATAAGATTAGTATCTATTTTTGTTCGAGGCATCTGCACTTATTAATCGCTTTACGCAATACTTCCTCATCCAATAAATAGTACTACGGGGATTTGAAGGCATATGGGATAAATTTTCTGTCTTTGAGAATATGCGTTATTGTATTTCCCTTGGTGAACATACGTATCCATTGTTCGCGAACCTTCACGCTTATTCATTGAATAAAAATTGGAATTAACCTCAAGTTTCTCCTTAGTTGTTATCCTCCTGAAATCATTTATCAATCTTACAACTTTTATGTCCAGTCTCCATAGCCACGATTATCCTTTAGCCACGTCAGTAACCGGTTCGAGTACTACTTGTTGGAAAAGTGCTGCCATCATCACATTTTATAGTACCGTAAACTGCTTCCAGGAGAAAGCATATTTTCAGCTTTGCATGCAACTTTCTGCCAATAAAAGATGGGCTGAGCTGCAGAGAACTTAGAGACGCAGTCGTGAGTGTTCGCTCTTTTCCGATTCAAGCTTCTTGTTATCAGGTATTAGGCAATGACAAGGAGCAGTTCACATATGCATTGCACACGGTTTGTCTACAAGGCAAGAGGCGACTACACTTACAGGTTGTGTCAGAATGGTTGAACGTCTTGGTTATAATTTTGCCGTACTGTAACACACGTTCAAGATTCCGTCACATATTCCATTGCACCACGAAAGTGTTCTTATCACCTAATTTCATTAATAGTGCTGTGATTGCGTTGTTGTTCATTCATAGGTCGTAATTTTGTACAAGAAAGGGAATACTTTCAGGGCATTAGTACCGGAGTCATAGCTGCTATGCACTGAAGTTAAAGCCTAGCAGTTAGTAGATATCTTTCAAGTGGCGGCTTGTAGCCACAGATTCGTAATTACTTCACAAATGGCTTGTTTATGGATCCATTTTTGCGATAACGTTTTTGTTTCGAATTTTGTATTCTTTGACCGTTATGATACTCTGTGTACTATAATCGGAATGCTGTGAGCGAACGGTAGGACAATTTTCGCTCTCGAAGTCTCTTGGCCCCCAACCCCAATGACTCGTGCTCCAGCGCAGCAACAGAGGGAACTGCCAACCAGTTTCGGCAACTGCCGCTCCGTGACGAGAGGCCCCGAAGAACGACGGGAGCTGGGTTACCCGGTTACAGCGCCATCTCCAGCGTAACGAAAACACTGGCCCAGCTCACGCTACTGCCGGCAGACACGCCGAGTCTTCCTTTCTTCGCTCAAGTGCAACATTCATTCACCGTAAATTTAAGGCTAAGGAGATTGTCAGTTTCTAAAATTCTTCTAGGCCTGTGACAGTATTGTTAACGTGTAAAACTTTCCGACGTTTCGGCTACTATTGCAAGTCACCATCCTCAGGGTGGTGCTCCCTGCCATCGTTGGATAAGCAGCTGCAGCAGCAAGTCGTATACTCCTAGCTCACTCATTTGCTACATAGTTTAATTCTTAATTTCTTTGCGTATTTTTGGTACTTGCATTGTCTAATTCATAAATTTCTGGCGTATTATAGTATTTGAGAGTTGTAGCATCGCGTTTTAGTACCTGAATAGTGTAAATTCGCGTAGTCGTTTGTCTTCTGTTTTTGTTTTGAACGGCCAGTGTCGGTTGGTCACAGTCAGTGTGCTCCCTGCCGTCGTTGGATAAGCAGCTGCAGCAGCAAGTCGTATACTCCTAGCTCACTCATTTGCTACATAGTTTAATTCTTAATTTCTTTGCGTATTTTTGGTACTTGCATTGTTTAATTCATAAATTTCGGGCGTATTATAGTATTTGAGAGTTGTAGCATCGCGTTTTAGTACCTGAATAGTGTAAAATCGCGTAGTCTCCTTCCGCCGCCGAGCAGTGTGTCAGCAGTGCGCAAGTAGCAGCATTACTGCGTTTACTAGGCAATCTTGTATTTTAATAACCGTTTAAATTTTGTGTCGATTTGATTGCGCTCTCTGTAGATTAGTTCAGACGTTCTTTGCAAAACAGTTTTTAGCATGGATAGGGACTGCAACTGCTGTGTTCGGATGCAGGCTGAGTTGGCATCCCTTCGCTCCCAGCTTCAGGCAGTGTTGGCTTCGGTCACACAGCTTGAGGCTGTTGCCAATGGGCATCACTGTGGGGGTCCGGATGGGGGTTTGTCGGGTACGGTCAGCTCGTCCCACGCATCCCCCGATCGGACTACGACTGTGGTTGCCCGGGATACTGCCCGCATTGAGGCTGATCCCTCACCTGTGGTAGAGTGGGAGGTCGTCTCAAGGTGTGGCAGGGGGCGAAAGACATTCCGGAGGGCCGAACGGAAGGCCTCTCCAGTTTGTCTGACGAACCGGTTTCAGGCTCTGTCTCAGGCTGATACTGATCTTCGGCCTGACATGGCTGCTTGTCCTGTTCCAGAGGTTGCCCCTCAGTCTGCAAGATCCGGGCGGTCGCAGAGGGTGGGCTTACTGGTAGTTGGGAGCTCCAACGTCAGGCGCGTAATGGGGCCCCTTAGGGATATGGCAGCAAGAGAGGGGAAGAAAACCAATGTGCACTCCGTGTGCATACCGGGGGGAGTCATTCCAGATGTGGAAAGGGTCCTTCCAGATGCCACGAAGGGTACAGGGTGCACCCATCTGCAGGTGGTCGCTCATGTCGGCACCAATGATGTGTGTCGCTATGGATCCGAGGAAATCCTCTCTGGCTTCCGGCGGCTATCTGAATTGGTGAAGACTGCCTGTCTCGCTAGCGGGATGAAAGCAGAGCTCACCATCTGCAGCATCGTCGACAGGACTGACTGCGGACCTTTGGTACAGAGCCGAGTGGAGGGTCTGATTCAGGGGCTGAGACGGTTCTGCGACCGTGTGGGCTGCAGATTCCTCGACTTGCGCCATAGGGTGGTGGGGTTTCGGGTTCCGCTGGATAGTTCAGGAGTCCACTACACGCAACAAGCGGCTACACGGGTAGCAGGGGTTGTGTGGCGTGGGCTGGGCGGTTTTTTAGGTTAGATGGCCTTGGGCAAGTACAGAAAGGGCAACAGCCTCAACGGGTGCAGGGCAAAGTCAGGACATGCGGGGAACAAGCAGCAATCGGTATTGTAATTGTAAACTGTCGAAGCTGCGTTGGTAAAGTACCGGAACTTCAAGCGCTGATAGAAAGCACCGAAGCCGAAATCGTTATAGGTACAGAAAGCTGGTTGAAGCCAGAGATAAATTCTGCCGAAATTTTTACAAAGGTATAGACGGTGTTTAGAAAGGATAGATTGCATGCAACCGGTGGTGGAGTGTTCGTCGCTGTTAGTAGTAGTTTATCCTGTAGTGAAATAGAAGTGGATAGTTCCTGTGAATTATTATGGGTGGAGGTTACACTCAACAACCGAGCTAGGTTAATAATTGGCTCCTTTTACCGACCTCCCGACTCAGCAGCATAAGTGGCAGAACAACTGAGAGAAAATTTGGAATACATTTCACATAAATTTTCTCAGCATGTTATAGTCTTAGGTGGAGATTTCAATTTACCAGATATAGACTGGGACACTCAGATGTTTAGAACGGGTGGTAGGGACAGAGCATCGAGTGACATTATACTGAGTGCACTATCCGAAAATTACCTCGAGCAATTAAACAGAGAACCGACTCGTGGAGATAACATCTTGGACCTACTGATAACAAACAGACCCGAACTTTTCGACTCTGTATGTACAGAACAGTTAATCAGTGATTATAAGGCCGTTGCAGCATCCCTGAATATGGAAGTTAGTAGGAATATAAAAAAAGGGAGGAAGGTTTATCTGTTTAGCAAGAGTAATAGAAGGCAGATTTCAGACTACCTAACAGATCAAAACGAAAATTTCTGTTCCGACACTGACAATGTTGAGTGTTTATGGAAAAAGTTCAAGGCAATCGTAAAATGCGTTTTAGACAGGTACGTGCCGAGTAAAACTGTGAGGGACGGGAAAAACCCACCGTGGTACAACAACAAAGTTAGGAAACTACTGCGAAAGAAAAGAAAGCTTCACTCTAAGTTTAAACGCAGCCAAAACCTCTCAGACAAACAGAAGCTAAACGATGTCAAAGTTAGCGTAAGGAGGGCTATGCGTGAAGCGTTCAGTGAATTCGAAAGTAAAATTCTATGTACCGACTTGACAGAAAATCCTAGGAAGTTCTGGTCTTACGTTAAATCAGTAAGTGGCTCGAAACAGCATATCCAGACACTCCGGGATGATGATGGCATTGAAACAGAGGACGACACGCGTAAAGCTGAAATACTAAACACCTTTTTCCAAAGCTGTTTCACAGAGGAAGACCACACTGCAGTTCCTTCTCTAAATCCTCGCACAAAGGAAAAAATGGCTGACATCGAAATAAGTGTCCAAGGAATAGAAAAGCAACTGGAATTACTCAATAGAGGAAAGTCCACTGGACCTGACGGGATACCAATTCGATTCTACACAGAGTACGCGAAAGAACTTGCCCCCCTTCTAACAGCCGTGTACCTCAAGTCTCTAGAGGAACGGAAGGTTCCAAATGATTGGAAAAGAGCACAGGTAGACCCAGTCTTCAAGAAGGGTTGTCGAGCAGATGCGCAAAACTATAGACCTATATCTCTGACGTCGAGCTGATGTAGAATATTAGAACATGTTTTTTGCTCGCGTATCATGTCGTTTTTGGAAACCTAGAATCTACTCTGTAGGAATCAACATGGATTCCGGAAACAGCGATCGTGTGAGACCCAACTCGCTTTATTTGTTCATGAGACCCAGAAAATATTTGATACAGGCTCCCAGGTAGATGCTATTTTCCTTGACTTCCGGAAGGCGTTCGATACAATTCCGCACTGTCGCCTGATAAACAAAGTAAGAGCCTACGGAATATCAGACCAGCTGTGTGGCTGGATTGAAGAGTTTTTAGCAAACAGAACACAGCATGTTGTTATCAATGGAGAGACGTCTACAGACGTTAAAGTAACCTCTGGCGTGCTACAGGGGAGTGTTATGGGACCATTGCTTTTCACAATATATATAAATGACCTAGTAGATAGTGTCGGAAGTCCCATGCGGCTTTTCGCGGATGATGCTGTAGTACACAGAGAAGTTGCAGTATTAGAAAATTGTAGCGAAATGCAGGAAGATCTGCAGCGGATAGGCACTTGGTGCAGGGAGTGGCAACTGACCCTTAACATAGACAAATGTAATGTATTGCGAATACATAGAAAGAAGGATCCTTTATTGTATGATTATATGATAGCGGAACAAACACTGGTAGCAGTTACTTCTGTAAAATATCTGGGAGTATGCGTGCGGAACGATTTGAAGTGGAATGATCATATAAAATTAATTGTTGGTAAGGCGGGCACCAGGTTGAGATTCATTGAGAGAGTCCTTAGAAAATGTAGTCCGTCAACAAAGGAGGTGGCTTACAAAACACTCGTTCGACCTACACTTAAGTATTGCTCATCAGTGTGGGATCCGTACCAGATCGGGTTGACGGAGGAGATAGAGAAGATCCAAAGAAGAGCGGCGCGTTTCGTCACAGGGTTATTTGGTAACCGTGATAGCGTTACGGAGATGTTTAACAAACTCAAGTGGCAGAGGCGCTCTGCATCGCGGTGTAGCTTGCTCGCCAGGTTTCGAGAGGGTGCGTTTCTGGATGAGGTATCGTATATATTGCTTCCCCCTACTTATACCTCCCGAGGAGATCACGAATGTAAAATTAGAGAGATTAGAGCGCGCACGGAGGCTTTCAGACAGTCGTTTTTCCCGCGAACCATACGCGACTGGAACAGGAAAGGGAGGTAATGACAGTGGCACGTAAAGTGCCCTCCGCCACACACCGTTGGTGGCTTGCGGAGTATAAATGTAGATGTAGATGTAGATGTAGGTGGTCCCCTTTTTCCTTAGGAAGGCGGCTTACGATAATGGCCGAGACTTAGGAAGTTCTACGCGTTGACAATGCGGTCACATACGCAGAAGAATTTTATTGACTGCAACAATGGCCACGAAAACCTACGGTTACGCGGATTGTCAGTTACTCGTAACTTTCAGTACAGTGGAAAAATACAACGCCGTTCTTAGATGGTAAAAAAAAATATCTCCCAATATATTGTGAGACGATCTCTCATTTCTGATGAGACGAGATTCAATAACTTCACTCCACAAGACATCTGATGGTGTGTGGTGGAGGGCACTTCTGGTACCACTATCTGATCCTCCTTCCCTGTTCCGTTCCTAAACGGCGCGAGAGACGAATGATTGCCGGCAAAGGTTCGTAGTAGCTCCGTTTTCTCGGATTTTATCGTTGTGCTCATTTTTCCGAGATGTGGCTCGGCGACTCCATGGTAAAGCCACATTACAAATCCAAAACTTGCATCTGATGCTCGATCGATCCTATGATTCTTACCTGTCACTTATCACATCTCTCACTTCTGGGAATGTTCGTTGATGTGGAAACTGCCACGTTACCCCGTGATTCTGAATCCAGAGTTAAACTATAGATCTCTCCATAACCGCCAAGGTAATTCAATTCAAAGGTAGCAGGAAGCAACAGAATTCCGTACCAACTCCAGCAGGATCATGCCCAGTAAAGGACTGCGGTGTTCAAAGCAGTTACTTTCTACTTTACGTGGGACGAAGCAATATGTTGCCGGACTCCTCCAGAAACATACTCTCTCGGAATTCAAATACAAAAATCTCTCGTGATGCAGAACACCCTTCTTGTAGCATTTGCGTCTACCTAGGGCGTTCGCGTTGACTAAACGATACTGTGACAAAACCCCCGCTCTTCGCTGTATCTCTCTCTTCCGTTAATCCAATTTGGTTCGGGTCTCTGACATCATCAATGTTCAACAAGAGGCCGAACAAGTGTTTTATAAGCCACGTCTTCTAAGCTGAGCGACGTGATATATGTTTGCGATTAGTATACATGGTGGTCAGAAACAGTCTAAGAAGTGCGTAAGAATGTTACAGGGAAGACTGTGCTGTAAAATAATTGTTAAGAAAAAAATTCGATACGTTCCGCCGTTTCCGAGTTATTTAGCACTGGAGTTAGCCAATCAGGTCGTTGTGCCCGCAAATTCAAGCAGATCTAGGGGCCCTTGAGTTACCACTTGCTCAAATACTCTTCACTATTTAATACTTCCCTTTTTCGGAGACCGAGCGAGGTGGCGCAGCGGTAGCACACTGGACTCGCATTCGGGAGGACGACGGTTCAATCCCGCGTCCGGCCATCCTGATTTAGGTTTTCCGTGATTTCCCTAAATCGTTCCAGGCAAATGCTGGGATGGTTCCTTTCAAAGGGCACGGCCGACTTCCTTCCCCATCCTTCCCTAATCCGATGAGACCGATGACCTCGCTGTTTGGTCTCTTCCCCCAAAACAACCCAACCCTTTTTCGGAAGTGATAAATTTAAGCTAAGTGAGCGAAAGCTATGTTTGTTCGGTTTGAGGAAATCAAACGAAGCGCAAGTTTGGCGATACTATCTCTCGTAGGCAGCTACTAGAACTGGCTAGCTTCAGTGCTAAATATCTAGGAAGCGATGCAACTATCGAAGTTTTTTCTTGAGAAGAATTTTTCAGCACAATGTCCCCTGCGACACGCTTACAAGCTTTTCAGGCTGTTCCTGACCACCGTTTGTCGGTGACGTTCTGCTCCGTTGTAAATCGACCGTTTTATACCATCCATAGGTATGTGTCGATCACCACAGCTCTGACCTCGTAATATGAATACAACAGTACTTGGGGGTGCATCGGGAGGGGCCTACTTGTGGGGAAGAACTTAGAAGCACACTGTCAAGCCGAGGCAATTATATTGGAGTAAGGGTCTGTAAATCAATCTCATGAGCAACTGGAAGCATCAACAGAGTCGGCCCCAAACACTGCTGTAACTTGCTGGAGGGTGGGGGGGGGGGGGGGGGGGGTGGCGGGGGGGGGGGGCGAGTAGGGCTTTCTGAAGGTGAAAGCGAATGAGGTGGAAGAACGCCACCAACGCCGTAAGATCCCATTTCTCTTCAGTACAAAGTCGCGAGTTGCCATATTGGTTTCCAGTTGAAGCCCACATGTATACAAGTATATGCCATTTATAAGGACCAGCAAATTGAGGATCTCTCACGAACTCGTCACTAATTGTTTCATTTGTAGTAAAAAAATGACAGGAAACATATACTGGTAGTTTTGGAGAATTATTGCAACCCGCTTACTGCGAAAGAATGCCGTTTCAAGACAACAGCACTTAGAGGACCCATTCAAAAATGGTTCAAATGGCTCTGAGCACTATGGGACTTAACAGCTATGGTCATCAGTTCCCTAGAACTTAGAACTACTTAAACCTAACTAACCTAAGGACATCACACAACACCCAGCCATCACGAGGCAGAGAAAATCCCTGACCCCGCCGGGAATCGAACCCGGGAACCCGGGCGTGGGAAGCGAGAACGCTACCGCACGACCACGAGATGCGGGCAGAGGACCCATTAAAAAGGCTTATTCTTGGAACAATTCGTTGTAATTAAATGTCAGTTAACAACATACCTGCGCTTAAAGCATTCATTAGATAGTAAGACTGAAACTATAGAAGTAAATCTTTCGTGTTCGGCGCAGTGTAGCGGGTAAAGAAGCGGAATTGTAAACTAACACGTGATGTGTGGTCAACTCGTGGAATCCGGTGTACTGCTGGTGCTCTGCATCTTCCAAACACAACTGTTCTACGTCTGAACTCTGCGTCTTCATCAGGTGTTTCAGTCGCAGGAACCAGCTATTGAAACGACTCCACGAAATGACACCGAGTCGCCGGGTAAACCTAACAAATTACACTTGTTTCTTGCTGGTTCGGGTTTTACTGGATCCAAAATCTTTTTACTATCATACGCGTTTTCTAATTGAATTTGTACCTTCAATATGATAATTACTCTTCATTGACATGTGCAGGTATTGCAATTTTGCTGCTTGTATTTATGAGTCCACAGAGCTTTTATACTAGCACTGATGGTGATCACGTAGTGATTGGAATCGATTTGCAACAGAAATAAAGATCTCTGCTTCAACGACCAATGCTGACTCTCCCTTTGTTATTAACACTGATGTTGTGTTCGTGGTACACACAACTCCAGATGGAGTCCTCATTTAAAAAAAAATAGTGAAATAATTTATATCTTATGTGGATAATTGTTGTAAATTTTGTCGAACGACTTGTAACGGAAATTTTAGACTGTAGAGCCAAAGAAGCAGCTACGCCTGCCTAATATCGTGTAGAGCCCCCGCGAGCACGCAGAACTGTCGCAACACGACGTGGCATGGACTCGACTAATGTCTGAAGTAGTGCTGGAGGGAACTGACACCCTGAATCGTGCAGGGCTGTCTTTAAATAAGTAAGAGTACGAGAGGGCGGAGATCTCTTCTGAACAGCATGTTCCAAGGCAGCCGAGATATGCTCAATAATGTTCATATCTGGGGAGTCTGGTGTCCAGCGGAAATGTTTAAACTCAGAAGAGTGCTCCTGGCGCGACTCTGTAGCAATTCTGGATGTGTGGGGTGTCACATTGTCCTGCTGGAATTGCCCAATTCCGTCGGAATGCACAACGGACATGAATGGATGCAGGTGATCAGACTGTTTCAATAAATGTTACGCACGCTAACACTCGTTGATGGCCAAGCATTGAAATCTGCAGCAATTTGGGGGGGAGGCGGGGGGGGGGGGGGGGTTAGCACTTCTGTCACGTTGAGCGATCCTCTTCAGTTTTATTTTGTCCCGTTCTTGCAGGATATTTTTCCGGCCACAGCGATGTCGGAGATTTGATGTTTTACCGGATTCCTGATATTCACGGTACACTCGTGAAATGGTCGTACGGGAAAATCCCTACTTCATCGCTACCTCGGAGATGTTGTGTCCCACCGCTCGTGAGCCGACTATAACACCACGTTCAAACCTACCATCGTAGCATCAATAACCGAAGTAACAACTGCACCAGACACTTGTCTTATATAGACGTTGCCGACCGCAGTGCCGTATTCTGCATGTTTACATATCTCTATATTTGCATACGCATGGCTATACCAGTTTCTTTGGCGCTTCAGTGTACACGTTGAAGACCTCACTGACTGAACATGCTACTTTCCTCTTTTCTTGGATTAGATTAGATTAGATTTGTACTTGTTCCATAGATCATGAATACGACACTTCATAATGATGTGGAACGTGTCAGGTTAATAAAAGGTGCCTATGCAAGATATTACTTTACACAAAATATTACATGACACTTAATATTTTTATTTATTTTTTTCTTTTTGTAGGGGTTGGGGAAATTACCCATTTAATATATCCAAAAATTCATCTAATGAGTAGAAGGAGTTGCCATTAGGAAATTCTTTTAATTTCCTGTAAAATGCTATATAGCTATCTTGCAGACTTTTGTTGATGCTATTAGGTAAGTGACCAAAGACTTTTGTGGCACCATAATTTACCCCCTTTTGAGCCAAAGTTATATTTAACGTTGACTAGTGAAGATCATCCTTTCTCCTAGTGTTGTAGCCATGTACACTGCTATTACTTTTGAATTCGTTCGGATTGTTAATAACAAATTTCATAAGTGAATATATATATATATTGGGAGGCTACAGTGATCTTGGATGAGCTCCAGCAATTATTCTGATTACACGCTTTTGTGCAATGAACACTCTTTTACTCAATGATGAGTTACCCCAGAATATGATGCCATACAAAAGCAGAGAATGAAAATAGACTTGGTAAGCTAATGTGCTGAGATGTAAATCACCAAAATTTGCAATGACCCTAATAGCATAAGTAGCTGAACTCAAACGTTTGAGCAGGTCTTCAGTGTGTTTTTTTCCAGTTCGACCCCTCATCAATGCAAACACCTAGAAATTGTGAATATTCTACCTTAGCTACCGATTTCTGATCGAAGTCTATATTTATTAATGGTGTCATTCCATTTACTGTGTGGAACTGTATATCCTGTGCTTTGTCAAAGTTTAATGAGAGCCCATTTGCAGAGAACCACTTAATGATTTTCTGAAAAACATCGTTTGCAATTTCACCAATTAATTCTTGTCTGATAGCTATACTTGTATCATCTTACAAAATGTTCAATCCAGTTGAAGTTTTTATTTGTGTATACCGCAGACAGAACAAAATGGCATATGGACAAAGGAAGACAAGTGCGTTCCAATAGAACTAAGTAGGGATTTTACGCCCGTCGGTTTTGTAAACAAACACGTGCAGCCGACAAATGCCACTGGAGCGCGCTGCTATCGTGTATATCACGTCGAGGCATACGTACCGTGTGCACAAGTCGCATCGTTTCTGAGCGTTCAGGAGCACGTTGAACTTGGCACGCTCAACGTTAACTTTCGAAATCACGGTCCGTGTGCTGACAGCTTTAAGAAGGTCAGAGTGACCGAGGACTAGCAACGCAGCGGGTGTCTACCGTCTGGAAGACGAGAGCCTGATGGCCAATGTTACTAACAGCATATCATTCATATAAATGATATGCCTTCTAGTATTACAGGTGATTCAAAAATATTTCTGTTTTCTGATGACACCAGCTTTGTAGTGAAGGATCTTGTGTGTAATATTGAAACAGTATCAAATAATGTAGTTCATGAAATAAGTTCGTGGCTTGTGGAAAATAATTTGATGCTAAATCACAGTAAGACTCAGTTTTTACAGTTTCTAACTCACAATTCAACAAGAACCGATATTTTGATTAGGCAGAATGGGCATATTATAAGCGAGACGGAACATTTCAAGTTCCTAGGCGTTCGGATAGATAGTAAGCTGTTGTGGAAAGCCCATGTCCAGGATCTTGTTCAGAAACTAAATGCTGCTTTATTTACCATTAGAACAGTATCTGAAATAAGTGACAGTTCAACACGAAAAGTAGTCTACTTCGCATATTTTCATTCGCTTATGTCGTATGGTATTATTTTTTGGGGTAATTCTTCTGATTCACAAAGGGTATTTTTGGCTCAAAAACGGGCTGTTCGAGCTATATGTGGTGTAAGTTCGAGAACCTCTTGTCGACCCCTATTCAATAGTCTGGGAATTCTGGCATTGTCCTCACAGTATATATTTTCTTTAATGTCGTTTGTTGTTAGCAATATTAGCCTATTTCCAAGAGTTAGCAGCTTTCACTCAGTTAATACTAGGCAGAAATCAAATCTGCATGTGGAATGCACTTCCTTGACTCTTGTGCAGAAAGGAGTGCAGTATTCTGCTGCATCCATTTTCAATAAGCTACCACAAGAACTCAAAAACCTTAGCAGTAGCCCAAACACTTTTAAGTCTAAACTGAAGAGTTTCCTCACGGCTCACTCCTTCTATTCTGTCGAGGAGCACATGGAAGAGCTAAAAAATTAAGCAAATTCCAGTGTTACATTGTTGATTTTCTTTATTTAAACTTACGACTTGTCACCTGAATAAGTTTTTTATATTTCATTTTATCTGTTTCTACTATCGTGTTATAATTTCGTGTATTGACTCGTTCCATGACCATGGAGACTTCTCCTTAATTTGGTCCTACGGAACAATAAATAAAAAAAATAAAATAAAAGCACAGAGGCACCAAGCGGTGACCTCAGTCTTAGTCTGACGCCTACGACCGCTCAACATAATTCGTAGGGAAGGATCGGGAGATGCGGACTGCTGCAAACTGTCCAGAGCAAAGCCTCGTCAACGCCGTAGTGGAACCGCTGTCAGCCGCAAAGCCGCGCCCGTAGAGGGACGGATATCGCGGTGACAGCGGCGGTGCTGCGGCTGCGGCGGCAGGTGGTGCCGGCTGCGCATTTGGACGGCGTCCACGGACACGTCGGCTCTGCCAGCCGCCCACGCGACACGCTGCCTCTGCCGGTGGCAGGAGGGAGACCGTGCGAGCTCTAGCTGGACGCCCGAAGCCCAGCCCGCGGTGGTAGCGCCCTGCCAGGGGCCAGGACCAGGCTAGAACGTCTACATCCACACCCACACGAAAAGGTTCCTCAGGGACCGCTAAGGGTCGCAAACTTTGTTGACTACTAAAATTATTTAACGCAGCAGCACCTTTAGAGGTACAACCTTCATCTTTCATCATAAGTTACTCGTAAATAGGGAGAAGACAGTGACAATGCAATTCATGCTTCGTTATAATAAGAACTTTAAACGGAATTTTACTCCTCCATTGGTCCTTAGCAGCACAAACAAACACAATTTTTTGTGCATAATTGTTGATGAACACCTGTATAATGGAAAGAGAATATAGAACACATTTGTAAGAAAATCAGTACAAATGGGTAGCTGCTAAAAAGGGTCTCAGCCTTCCTGGACCGTAATGCGATACTGGCCATTAAAATTGCTACACCACGAAGATGACGTGCTACAGACGCGAAATTTAACTGACAGGAATAAGATGCTCTGATTTGCAAATGATTAGCTTTTCAGAGCATTCACACAAGGTTGGCGCCGGTGGTGGCGCCTACAACGTGCTGACATGAGGAAAGTTTCCAACCGATTTCTCATACACAAACAACAATTGACCGGCGTTCCCCGGTGAAACGTTGGTGTGATGCTTCGTGTAAGGAGGAGAGATGCGTACCATCACGTTTCCAACCTTGGTAAAGGTCGCATTGTAGCCTTTCGCGATTGCGGTTTATCTTATCGCGACATTGCTGCTCGCGTTGGTCAAGATCCAATGACTGTGAGCAGAATATGGAATCGGTGGGTTCAGGAGGGCAATACGGAACCGTGCTGGAGCCCAACGGCCTCGTATCACTAGCAGTCGAGTTGACAGGCATCTTATCCGCATGGCTGTAACGGGTCGTGCAGCCACGTCTCGATCCCTGAGTCAACAGATGCGGACGTTTGCAAGACCACAACCATCTGCACGAACAGTTCGACGACGTTTGCAGCAGCATGGACTATCAGCTCGGAGACCGTGGCTGCGGTTACCCTCGACGCTGCATCACAGACAGGAGCGCCTGCGATGGTGTACTCAACGAGGAACCTGGGTGCACGAATGGCGAAACGTCATTTTTCCGGATGAATCCACGTTCTGTTTACAGCATCATGATGGTCGCACCGTGTTTGGCGACATCGCGGTGAACGCACATTAGAAGCGAGTATTCGTCATCGCCATACTGGAGTATCACCCGGCGTGATGGTATGGGGTGCCACTGGTTACACGTCCGGTCACATCTTGTTCGCATTGGACGTTACATTTCAGATGTGTTACGACCCGTGGCTCTACCCTTCATTCGATCCCTGCGAAACCCTACTTTCAGCAGGATAATGCACGAGTCATGTTGCAGGTCCTGTACGGGCCTTTCTGGATACAGAAAATGTTCCACTGCTGCCCTGGCCAGCACATTCTCCAGATCTCTCATCAATTGAAAACGTCTGGTCAATGGTGGCCGAGCAACTGGCTCGTCACAATACGCCACTCACTACTCGCGATGAACTGTGGTATCGTGTTGAAACTGCATGGGCAGCTGTACCTGTACACGCCATCCAAGCTCTGTTTGACTCAATGCCCAGGCGAACCAAGGCCGTTATTACGGCCAGAGGTGGTTGTTCTGTGTACTGATTTCTCAGGATCTATGAACCCAAATTGTCTGAAAATGTAATCACATGTCAGCTCTAGTATAATATATTTGTCCAATGAATACCCGATTATCATCTGCATTTCTTCTCGGTGTAGCAATTTTAATGGCCAGTAGTGTAGCTTGAGACAAATACGGTGTGATACATCTACATCTTCAGTGTGGTTATGAGATATCCTGTGGACCACCAGCTCTCTATACAGACAGGTACTTCAAACGACAAAAAAGGCAGTAAGTTAGCCAAGGTAAACAGGAGAGAGTTTTGTAGATAAATCCTCAGAAAATATAAAATACTGACCATGTACTCTACGTACATCTCGCAGGCAATAATGTTTGTGAAACAATATCCAGAATATAACGTAACAGACAGTAAAGTACATAGGTACAATACACGGGGAAGGGAAAACCTTCACAGAATTGCAAGTAAAAAAGGGTGCAGACCGTAGTCCACATACCATAGAAGCCATCTTTTATGACTGCCATCTGACCTCAGGACAGCTAATTTAAACACTTGAAAGAATCAAGTTAAGCATTTCTGTATAGAGAAAAGCTGTTATTCAATAGAATATTAGAAGTTGTAATATCCCTTTGTAAAACAGTGTATAGAGCAGAAGTTTGTTTTTGCAAAATAATAATAATAATAATAATAATAATAATAATTTCCGAGCTTCACTATTTACATCAGTGTGTGTACTTATGTATGTTATCCAAACCTTTGTATACATGAACTAAAATCTATGACAATGTCCGAAAACTGATTGTTATATGGATAGCAAACAAACATACCAATAAACAAATATTCAGGCTCCAATGGCAATACAAAAAAGTTTAACAAAACTATTCAAAGATATTAAAATTGTTGTGTACAGCCTAGCCATGTCGTGTGCACTGTAACATCTCTTTCATTAAAAGTCTCAAGTCCAGCCAAGGAAGCAGGAACACATCTGCCCACAGCCAAAATAATCCATCCATAACCATGAGCAAATGTATCAGTACCATCAATGCTAAAGGACATAAGGCATGAAAAAAAAACACAAGAAACGTAAGGAGATTCGTTTGCGTAGTTCCAGTGACAGCTTCATTATTTATTCTCATTGAGCCTGATGTCGAATTAAGACTCTTGATCAGCTTTTATACTATACACCGCTGGCGTTGCCGGTGATGTACAGTCCAGGGGCGTGGTACGGCTCAGTTCCTATATTCAACACTGTTGCCTGTGCTGCAACCTCGAGCAGAATAAAGCCTTCGGAAATGGCAGCCCCTTACGTGGCCTCGCGCCAAGGGATCTCAAATTGATTTCCAGAAGGCTTTTGACACCGGTCCTCACACGCGACATGTAATCAAATTTCGTGCCTAAGGCGAATCGTCTCTGTTGTACAATTGGATTCGTGATTTCCTGTGAGAAAGGTCGGAGTTCGTAGTAACTGACGGAAAGTCATCAAGCAAAACAGAAGTAATATTTGACTTTCCCCCAAGGAAGTGCTACAGCCCCTCTGCTGTTCCCGATCTACATAAGCGATTTGGGAGACAATCTAAGCAGCCCTCTTAGAGTGTTTGTAAGGTGTCAGGCAAATCCAACACCTTCCATGAAAACCCTGACATGTTAAGCAAATCCAGTAGTATGTCACATAGCTCCGAATAAATCGTGGCATTAAATTAACCAAAGTAATACGAGTAACGAGTGAGCAAATGGAGTACCACAGACTAACACAAGAATGCCTAAATGCATGTCATACCTTCCCACCGTGAGACAGACGCAATTCTGAGGGGAGAAACGAGAACAGAAGCCGAGAGCAGAACCGTGTTAAGCGAGAAGGCCCTACGATAAGGGACGGACACCCACGTCGCCAGCTAACCGCTACGACCACACCACCCGCAAGTTTTAGCGTGAGACTTTTTCGCGTCTCTGTTACGTTAGGACCACCCCCCAGCCCATGTTAAAAGCCAGAGCCCTCCAGAAGAACAGTATAGATCTTACGATAACACAAAAAGGGAGACTTTTTCGCGTCTCTGTTACGTTAGGACCACCCCCCAGCCCATGTTAAAAGATAGAGCCCTCCAGAAGAACAGTATAGATCTTACGATAACGCTAAAAGGACCACACCAGCTGCAAGTTTTAGCGTGAGACTTTTTCGCTTCTCTGTTACGTTGCAAACGTTAAAAACATTGCCCCACCACGAAAAGTATAACGTTTCTCATTGGATAGACAGAATTTTTGTAGGTGGAGCTTAAGGTTAACATTGAGACCCTGATTAGTCAGATGAAAACACAGCCAGATAGTTTTTTTAAAACCAAAAAACAAAAAGTAAGGAGAAGTTAGGAGAGAGTTGCTTCCGAGACAGCGAGGTGAGCGGAGCTGTGCTAGCCACCGCCCCCTGACGAACACCGACAAGGTAATGTACGCACGCGATGCCGCATTTTTGAGCGCATAAGGCTTCACTCAGAACTGCAGAAGTCTCATCTGTTACATCCCCTTTATGTAATACTAGTGTCGATCGTCAATGAAAGCTCATGGTGTTCACATTTGCCACTTGAAGTAAAAATCTGAAACTCGATGATTTTTCTGTTATATAGTTATTGAGAAGCCACATCAGCCACTGTAATTTACGACAAGTTAGATAAGTAATTAAAGATAATTGAGGGTCACTGTAGACCATTTTGATAGTTTTCTCTTTTGTGAAACATAATTTAAACCTAGATTATAGATGTGATATGGCATAGGTCATCCTTCGATCCATTGTAGAACTTAGAAACCCACTCAGGGAATATTCGTTCACATTTTTGTTGGACGCAGTTGGTTTTTACCATCCTGTATTAAAACATTTCCTTTTATCAATAGTGCAATTTATACACGATGTTTTGTGAGTAGAATAAAATTTCCAATGGTAAACTTAACTGCTTTTTCGGCGTTATTTTACCAGCTAACTAAAAATAGGAAAGCCTTGAACCCCTTCCACTAAATTTAGTTAGTATTAAGATTCTTTTACAGGGAGTGCAGTGGAGCTGACGCTGAAATCATTAAGTATTTGGTTATATCATCGCTAGCCTCACTGAACTCTTCTGAATTCTACATGTCATGTGTGGTCTGACGTCTCCTTACCAGCAACAGGTCCCAGGTTCAAACTAGTCAATTCCCTAAAAAACACTCTCAGAGCGTCGTTGCGCGAAAGTGGTAGGGAGACACGATATAGAACAAACAGACACCACGCAGAATGTTTAGATGTTTGCATATGATGCTGTCATTCACCATCTTATAAAGTCATCAGACGATTAAAAAAATAGCAAGACGATTTAGACAAGATACCTTTATGACGCAAAAGGCGGAAATCGACTCTAAATAATGTCTAGTGTGAAGTCATACACATGGGTACCTAAACGAATCTGCTAAATTCGGGTTACAGGAAAAAGCACACAAAGTTAAGAACTGTTAATTCAAGTCGGCCGGTGTGGCCGTGCGGTTCTAGGCGCTACAGTCTGGAACCGCGTGACCGCTACGGTCGCAGGTTCGAATCCTGTCTCGGGCATGGATGTGTGTGATGTCCTTAGGTTTAAGTAGTTCTAAGTTCTAGGGACTGATGACCACAGATGTTAAGTCTCATAGTGCTCAGAGCCATATGAACCATTTGTTAATTCATCTAAATACTTAGGGACGACAATTACGAACAACTTAAACTGGAACGATCACATAGACAATGTCGTTGGAAAGACAAACCGAAGATAGTGTTTTACAGGTAGGACCCTTAGAAGACGCAACACATCTACTATAGAGACTGTTTGCACTACGCTTGTCCTTCCTCTGTTAAAGAACTGCTGTGCGTTTTTCGATCCTCACCAGATAAGACTGACGGAGACCAACGAAAAAGTAAAGGAAGGACTGTTTTGTACTATCGCGAAATAGGGGAGACAGTGCCACGGATATGATACGCGAATTGGGGTGGCAACCATTAAAACAAAGACGCTTTTCATAGCGCTAAGATCTTCTCATGAAATTTCAATCACCAACTTTCTCCTAAGAGTGTTAAAACATTTTCTTGGCGCCCACCTACATAGGGATCATAATTAAATAGGATAAATAAAGTTCGCACGGATATATTTAAGTGTTCGTTTTTCTCGTGTGCTGCTCGAGAGTGGAACGGTATAGAAATAGATTGAAGGTGGTTCGATTAATCCTTTGCTAGCCACTTAATTGTGAACTGCAGAGTAATCATGCAGATTTAGATGCTGTAATCAACCTGAGGAGGAAGATGAGGATAACGTAATATGAGGAACTGTTCATAGAAATCTTTTAAATATTCACTCACTTTGTTTATGTAGAGGAAACAGCACACTGTGTTACAATACATAAAGATTTTAAGTACTGCATACGTTAGAGACAAGCTGGAAAATGGACATTTTCAAGCAAATGGAATTATTCATCCATGGCCAAAAGTAAAAGAACGAAAGCAGAGGTCAAGAACTCATGTTACTTCACTAACTTCAATTTAATATTTTTAAAATAGAAAACATGTAAAAATTAGGAATGCACATCAATCTGTGTTCCAGCAAATATCTTTGTAATTCTTTAAAATAATTTTGATACTGTCATTTTTTAACTTCAAAGTGTCACAGTATCTCTTATTGTAATGTATTTCGTCGGCCAACAGCAAAAGAGTGACAGCAACACGCACAGAAGATGTTACAGGTGACTGACAATACTAGTATCAGCACACTGATTGTTAAATCGAAACAAGCTTTGCTTTGTCTGCTATGTTTCTACTGCACGTAGACTTGACTGTGATGTCGAGTTTTAAGTATTCTATGCAATATTATAAACATCGCTTAACGAGAGCCAATGAGCCATAGCAATGAGCCATAGCAGTGGAGGTAACTGAACACATAACAAGGAGACAGTCATTCCGTATGAACAAACTGAGTGAATGTTTAAAATCTTTATGCGAACAGTAGAACAGTGAATAGTCACCCACATTAGGTTATCCATCTCACAGGATGACCAAAGCCCGAGGATCGTCAGCTGGAGCCCAGACAGTGATTACACATAAAACAGCTTACAGCAGCCGAAGAAGACGACCTGGTCGGCCGTCGAAACATTGTACATGAAATGGAATCAGCAACTACGCTGAATACCCGAAATGACACCATTAAAAAATATTTCTCTGCCTCTACATTTACATCTACACTTTACAAGCCACCTTACGGGGTGTGGCAGGGGCAATTTGTGTTCCACTGTCCGTTCTCCCCTTTTCTGTTGCAGTCACGATGGTCGCCGAGAAAATCGATTGTTGGTAAGCCTCCGCCTCAGATCAAATCTCTGTAATTTAACCTTAACGATTCTTTCGCCAGATATACTTATGAGGAAACAATGTATTGGTTGATTCTCCTAGAAAAGTATGCTCGCTGGATTTTAATATTAATCACACCGTCATGCAGAACGCGTCTCTTTTAGTGTCCGCCACTGGAGTTGGATGAACATCTCTGTGAGGTTTTCGCGCTTACTAAAAGAGTCTGTGATGAAACGCGCAGCTCTTCTTTGGATCTTCTCTACTTTCTTGGTAAAGATCCCGGATTGAGGAACAATGAAAGTATTGGTCGAACGATGATTTTGCAGACTGTCTCCTCTGTGGCTAGACTGTGCTCCCTCAGGGTTATTTGAGTGAATATGTCTGGCATCTGCCTTACTTGCAGTCATTTTTATGTAGGCCTTTCACTTTAAATCGCTCCGTGCGCGAACTCCTATATATTTTATGGATATCGCTCCTTCCATCGATTGTTCTGCTTTTGTGCAGCCATGTGTCTGTGTGCTTATTAATGCACTATAAAACTTCCTGGCAGATTAAAACTGTGTGCCCGACCGAGACTCGAACTGGTCCAGAGTTCGAGCCTCGGTCGGGCACACAGTTTTAATTTGCCAGGAAGTTTCATATCAGCGCACACTCCGCTGCAGAGTGAAAATCTCATTCTGGAACCATCCCCCAGGCTGTGGCTAAGCCATGTCTCCGCAGTATCCTTTCTTTCCGGAGTGCTAGTTCTGCAAGGTTCGCAGGAGAGCTTCTGTAGAGTTTGGAAGGTAGGAGACGAGATACTGGCAGAAGTAAAGCTGTGAGGACGGGGCGTGAGTCGTGCTTCGGTATCTCAGATGGTAGAGCACTTGCACGCGAAAGGTAAAGGTCCCGAGTTCGAGTCTCGGTCGGGCACACAGTTTTAATCTGCCAGGAAGTTTCATATCAGCGCACACTCCGCTGCAGAGTGAAAATCTCATTCTGGAAACATCCCCCAGGCTGTGGCTAAGCCATGTCTCCGCTATATCCTTTCTTTCAGGAGTGCTAGTTCTGCAAGGTTCGCGGGAGAGCTTCTGTAAAGTTTGGAAGGTAGGAGACGAGATACTGGCAGAAGTAAAGCTGTGAGGACGGGGCGTGAGTCGTGCTTCGGAAGCTCAGATGGCAGAGCACATGCACGCGAAAGGTAAAGATCCCGAGTTCGAGTCTCGGTCGGGCACACAGCTTTAATCTGCCAGGAAGTTTCATATCAGCGCACACTCCGCTGCAGAGTGAAAATCTCGTAATGCACTATATGTTACACTTGTTAATGTTGAGCGTCAACTGGCAATCCCTGTACGAAGCGTCCAGCCGCTCCACGTTTCCCTGCTCCATTAACTATATTTATATCTCGGATACACTTTCATCCTGACCTTACGTTCACGCGAGGCACGTGCCTTCCACTGCACGCCCCAAATTGGAGTGACGGTCCGCATCTGGCTTCATCGCGACCGGAAGGTCAGACAAGCGCCCTCGCTTCGACCTTATCGGCGCAAGAGCCCTGAGGTGGCGTGCTGGTCGGCCCTTAGCTGCCTTCACACCGGCCACCCGCCGAGAGGGACAGCTTCTCCAGCTATTATCTCTAATGCTCCGGCATGGGCCTTGCCCCGCCTGCGATGAAATTCTTCCGGACGCACCCAAATTGGAATTATGTCCCCAGGTCAGCTCCTATAGCATGCAAAATGCAAAAATAAGGAGCTTTGATTCGATCGTTCTTACACTTGGTCTAAAGGTCAGTAACGTACTATTCATTCACAATCTGTCAGTTTTCGAAAGTACACTATTTATACCACCCATTGAAGACTTTTTATTTTATTTGATACGAGTTTAATCAGTAATGATTATCTTCAGATCAGTCTGCGTTAATAGGATTGCAGAAAAAAAATCAAAATTCTGTCAAGAATGAAAGCGTCAGAAAATTTGAAAGAAAATGACGAAGCCAAGAGACAGATTGTGCATGACCCGTACAGTTCTATTAATTCTATACATATCTCAAGATGGTCATTAATGATTGAACATAACTATCAAACACAATAAAATCTCTTGCGATGAAAGACTGGCATTTATATTACAATCCAAAGCATCTAGTTCTCTGTACATGCACCGTGACGATGCTAGATTTCATTTGTAAGTTGAAAAAGAACTAAAAAATGTTGTAATTTAATCTCAAAGATACAAGAAGAAAATTTGTTCGACTGTCATACCAGAGGAATACTCTAAAAAATTTTTTTATTATTGAGAGACAAAGGACTAATTTCGAGATTCTTTTATTACTTCTAGAATTAACTACCCTTTTTGTTCTGATGTGCTGGCGGTAATACGTACTGTATAGTTCCATGTTTATGTGTATGTTAAATGAAGGTGTCAAGATCAAGCCTAAATCCCATACCAATGGAGTACAAATTATTCTGTTAATTCGAGAAGGCGAATTTTAGATGGAGGCGACGATCTTTACGACGGCACTGCTCACGTGATTGTGCTCACTACTTTCCTTTGGTGGCCGCTAAGATTAAATTCGATGTGTTTTTGCCGAGACATTCAGAACCTGCAATCTTCCTTTTCGTATAAAAATAGGAGTCCGATTGAAAAAGAAATATTCTTAAATTGAAATAATTGCAATTCTTTTACCCAGGCCACGGGGAATGATAGAAAGTACGTGCCTCTACCCTGATTGTACGTTCGCAATCTCCGAGTGTGTTACGACGTAATTATTTTACACCAAAAAATTAAGATATATCTTTCTCATCAGATCGCAACCACTCGTACGCGAATGTACGTACCCTCTGAATGTGTCTAGTCAGTCGTGCGCATTGTTCTAAAGTTTTTCTGTTAATATTCTGTGGATTGCATCTCCGCAATTAATTTTTGTAGATGCTGCAAATCGCACTTCACGCGAACTATTTATTACGCAAGTTTCAGGCTCCATTTAATGTCAAAAAATTCCGAAGTACGGCTGACTAAGCAAACCGCTACAATAATTGCATATCTCTACAACAACAATAACAACAAACAATAACAAAAAAACAAAAAACAATAACAGGGAGAGGGTACGTTACAAAGTCTAGCGTTTTTCTGGCCTTCTAAACCTTCGTTCCTAATAATTCCACGTACACTCTCGAACCGTTGTTCTTTGGTTTGAACAAAGAGTTGTAAACAGAAAATGAAAGAATGTGTAGAATTATTACCTTGAATGTGAATACAATGCTGGAAAAGAAACTAGGAAAAAAAGGAAACGACACTAATCAGTCAGGATGTATGGGAGACATGGTTTTCTTCGAAGACCTTGGTCAAAATCCTAAGAGAATAAATAATTTGTTTGGAAAAACTAAAAAAGAATATTCCCTCTCCGCTGCCACTGCCTGTGTATTACAGTTGCTTCGAACCTACTGGACGAAGTAGGCTGCTAATATTCCGTAAACATTCCTGAGTTTCAAAATCATGCGAAGTGTCGTAAGGGTTACGGCACAGGACTCTGAGTCTCGAGAACTGGCGTGTTTTTCCTGAATCTCTGCTGGGGAAAAGGACACAGCCAATATCACGCCCTATTCTTGACCCCTGTTTCTTTCAGTTTCATAACCATTTTTTCAGCAGAAAATGTCCCTAGAAAACTAAATCGTCTATGGACAACCATATAGAGTTACTGATACCTCCACTGCATTAATTTTGCCTTTAGTGAACACAGCGGAATTTAGGCGATTGCTGTTCATTTTACTTCTGATAATATCTGTTCCCTCTCCGTATAACCTACATTATCAAAGGACATATATGCAGGTGAGATTTCTCGTTTCCTGAATATTTGCTTGACAATGCACCTACTGAACTTCGAAGACGTCACGAAAGCGATCAAATGTCGAGCTGTTCCCAACATACATCGCTTTGGCGACAATTGTGACCACCTCACTGAATGACACACATGGTGTTCTGGATACTTCTCAAAACTATGCCTTCGAGCTTATATAGATGGACTATTTATATCGGACTGGCAAGGAATCCGACCGTTGCGAGCAGCGGAGTCCACTTCTGCTCGCAGCACGGTTGCACAACGCCGCCAGCAACACAAGCAGTCTGCCATAGATCCTCGGCGTTACCCACCTCTTGACTTTCTGCTGGGGAACTACTCGTGACAAACGGTCCTATACAACGTCTGCACAGGCAGTGTGCCGTCTTCTTGAATTTGAAGGAAGCAGGTTGATTTTTTCATCCGTTTTCTGAATAGTTTGAGACGACTCGTCTTCTGCAAACACCATCTCAGCCTAAATTTTTTACCCCTTACATCTCCTCAAGTACAAATGAAGTTATTCTTCAATGTTTTAACACATATTCTATCATCCTGTCCCTTCATCTTTCCAATTTTTATCAAACGTACTCTTCTCGGCGCATTCTTATCTTATCAATCGATCTATGAATACATCTACGTGAATATCACAATAAGTAAATAAATGGTGTAGAGACTTTTTTTACGTAGATCTTCCCTCAGTATGGGTCGTATTTATGTTAATGTGGTCTTGTTACTCCACGAATAATGAGAACAGAACGTTGAGTTCTTGTTGTACATTGTCACGATTCTACAAACATAGTAACGTGCAGAGATGAAGTGCATCAGGAGCATACGACCCCCTGCGACGTGCGTACGACGACTACATCGTTCGGCTACTAGCGTTTCCACAGCACAAACAACTTCAAGGCCATTGGTTACTCAAAGATGATAAGTGCAGGACGACTTTAGCGAAGTACAACGACCTCAAGCAAAGGAAGCATTGTGAGTGTTTTACGTCAGATCGATGTCTCTAAGACAATGCACAAACTCGGATTTGGGAAAGATAGGGAAGAGGGTGGTCCTGTTTTAACGGAAACTTCTCTGCCTTAAGCGCTTTATGGAAACCACAGAACGGATGACAAGAAGAAGCTATGAATCGCCGTCCTGCCAAATGCGAGTCCAGTACCTTATCATTGCGGTACTGGAGAGTGAGATATGTCTTGAGAAAGTTACTACTAGCGACAAGAGACTTTTTATACATACGTCACTTCCGAAAAAATTAAAATATGTGTCAGTCTGCCCAGTGGAGACTACCAAGTTACAAAATAAGGTCAACGGGCGAAGGATCAAAAGTGAAGACAATGCTCATTGATTTTATGGTTCCCTACTTCACTCGCTGCAGAGTGAAAATCTCATTCTGGAAACATCCCCCAGGCTGTGGCTAAGCCATGTCTCCGCTATATCCTTTCTTTCAGGAGTGCTAGTTCTGCTAGTTTCAAAGGGAGCTTCTGTAATGTTTGGAAGGTAGGAGATGAGATACTGGCAGAAGTAAAGCTGTGAGTACCGGGCGTGAGTCGTGCTTCGGTAGCTCAGATGGTAGAGCACTTGCCCGCGAAAGGCAAAGGTTCCGAGTTCGAGTCTCGGTCGGGCACACAGTTTTAATCTGCCAAGAAGTTTCAAGAAGTAAGTTAGTTACGAACTACCCGGCGTGCACACACTTTATTCAGCATGTAAATGTCACTATAGTTATTCGAATTTAGGTTACGACAAGTGCGATATGCCTGCGATTATGTGGCGCAGACGAATAGCGAAATTTTGCATGACCCTCTGAAGCGTCAGAACATGGATGCTGTCGATGACCTCCTGAATGGCTCTTTTCAGCGCAGCAGCGGTTTTGAGGTTATTGCTCTTCACCTTGTCTTTACTAAAGCTCCACAAAAAGGAGTAGGCCCATGCCAGTGGCCTCTGGGTACCCCAGAGCCAGAATGCGGTCCACTGAGCGCTCCTCCAGGACATCACTCTCTTGCTTCGATGCAGTCGAGCTCCATCTTGCGTGAACTACATCTCATCGAAATCAGGGTCACTTTGGATAATGGAGACGAAATCATCTTCCAAAACCTTCATGTACCGTTCGATAGTTACCGTGCCATCAAGGAATATCGGACCGATTATTCTTCGACTGTACACTGCAAACGACGTAGTCAACCGTTGAAGGTGAAGAGACTTCTCAATCGCGAAATGCGGATTCTCAGTCCCCCAAATGCGCCAGTTTTGTTTATTGACGAACCCATCCAAATAAGAGTGGACTAAAGCAAACCAGGCATGCGCTTACTAATTCCCATCATGTCCCCCGGCTAATCGTGCAGTTTGAACATCCTAACGCAAACCGTTCGGGAGTCTTGGCGATTTGATTTCATATACTTCAATAATTGTCAACCTGTGCATGACGGTACCGCTGGTCTTACTGTAGAGCGTGTGCCGAGAAACTGAGAGGTTACGGGATCGTATCTCGGTCAGACGACGGGTTTTCAGTCTAAGTTTTAATGTAACCTTCACGTCTCAATAATGTGTGGACTCGCAAAAACAACGCGTGGTTCAGATTCCATGGTAAACTGTAGATCGCCTGTCCTCAAAAAAAAAAAAATAAATAAATAAATAAATGGCTCTGAGCACTATGAGACTCAACTGCTGTGGTCATCAGTCCCCTAGAACTTAGAACTACTTAAACCTAACGACATCACACACATCCATGCCCGAGGCAGGATTCGAACCTGCGACCGTAGCAGTCGCACGGTTCCGGACTGCGCGCCTAGAACCGCGAGACCACCGCGGCCGGCCCCTGTCCTCAGTCGGATAACTGCGGTAGGTGAGGAACACACAAATCACCGGAGTGGCGTCCAATAGAAAGAATTGCAACAGGTAATTGAGCCACACGAAATAATAATAACATTATTATTATCGTTATTAGTGCTATTATCTATGTACATAATTAAGGTTCTACGGAACCCTCAGAGCGCTAATCCTACTCCCACCTCTTCGACTTTTTTGTAATAAAATTTAAATCTAGAGTAACTTTTTTACATGGCAGCGACTCCCTCTTAGGCGCACATGTCCGCATACGATAGTTACTGAAAAATTTAACAGACAAACATAGTGCAGACAACGCCTCAAACAAGGAATTGAATATTTTTGTTTGCTGGAAATTTTATGAAAAAAATGTCGTGTGACTAGAGCCTCCCGTCGGGTATATCGTTCGCCGGGTGCAAGTCTTTCGATTTGACACCACTTCGGCGACTTGCGCGTCAATTGGGATGAAATGATGATGATTAGGACAACACAACACCCAGTCCCTCAGCGGAGAAAAATCTCCGACCCAGCCGGGCCCTTAGGATTGATATTCTGTCGCGCTAACCGCTTTTTTTTTTCAGTTTATTGGTCATAACATTCTACAGTAGTACATAATTTTCCACTGACTTTGAAAAGTAATAAAACAAACTAAAAGAAATTACAGGTTCCTTGATATTTTAGAAGAAATCCAAGTCTAGACAGAGAGTGATGTTCGTCATTTGATCTTATATGTTTTTCAAAGATCAAATTGTCTCTCGTTTCTCCATGTTCTGAATCGCATCATCGAAAATGCTCGTGGTCATATTTTCTGTGATTCTTGGAGGACTAACGCAGTATCAACACTCTAAACTTCTCAGGCGTGAATGAGAAAAAGTCAAACCTGCGCTGAAGCAGTAATGCCTCGGATGGCAGGCGTGCTCCTTGTTGAAGACAACTCTCGACCTCATATGGCTCAATTGGCGGTGGACGCTATTGGCAAAGTGGGTTAAGAGCTCCTACCTCATCCTCCTTACAGCTCCGGCCTTGCCACTTCAGATTTTTCTGTTAAGTCCGGTGACAAAAGTGTTTTGGATGGCATTAGCCTCAACGGCAACAAATAGGTAACGGAAAACGTACGAAATTGGCTACGAGGTCAAAGCAAATAATTCCTTATCGAGGCGATAAAAACACTCATAAGAAGATGGAAAAACTGTATGAAACTTGCTGTGGTTACACTGAAAAACAGACAAAAATTGTGCTGATTTAATGACTATTTATACTTTACAGCTATCTGTCTGCTTAATTACTGAACGACATTGTAGTTTATACTACGAAAATTATTTTTCTATGCTCTATTATTCCAGTCAATATTAATACACTGTTTAATAGCTTAGAGTCTTAGCAAAATGTCACAGCTTATATTTTATGGATTGTCACCCATGACAAGAGGTAAACTGACACAGAAATTGGTGTCTAATTCACGTAGATGCATCACCCCAAAATAATTCGTAAACCACTGTATGACTTTTTCTTTTACTTCCACGAGCTGTCCCCACGCTTGCTACCTGAACGTTGAAGCATTAACACTGGCATTTTGTGGACAATAAATGTTAATGAGATACTCAAATGTACTGACGATCGAGTTACTAAGATATCCAAAGCTAATTACAACTGCGGGTGAGAGGATTTGAATGACGAGTGTCTGACAAAAGTGACTGCTACCATGATCAAGCATAATTTCACGTTTATCTTGCGATGTGTATATCTGTATACAGATACGACACGAAAAAAGGTCAGTACGTTGTTGTGTCAAGTCCTGGTGAAACAGATCACGATCTCCAATACATTCCATTGCTCCTAAACTTCTAAACTCTTGTAACATGATCTTTTTTTTTCGGAGCTTCCAAGTCAGATTTCAGTGTATTTGCTAAAGATAAATTTCACTCGGATCGCATACCTGATACACGTGCCCTTCAACAAAATTCAGTGACACAAGCCTAGACCTCACATTCGTTCATCACATCAACACAGCAAACCTTAGAGATATATGTATATCGTATTTTCAAGATCAACGTCCTATGGTCCAGTGACACAAGTACGTTAAAATTATATTTGAATTTCTAAATTAAATTAAAACCGAGTAACAAATACAAATAGGTCTTTATAAAATGGTTCTGATTTCCCAGACAGACATTGTCAGTCGCATTATCGCCATGTGGATGACGATGTCTTCCATTTTCTGTTTTGTTATTCCGACGTGTAGAGCACATCAGATTCGTACCGAATGGACAGACTGTCAATGAAATGATTGCGGATCCGCGGTCAGTGTGTAACACCCGGACTTTACCGTTCCAGTGCCTGATTTATTTTGTAGAGCAACTGGCGAGCACGCACGGCAATCGTCACGTCGCAGCTATTGGCTAAAATGGATTCATAAGGGTGCCTCGAATCTCTCGAGTTAGCTGCAGCAAAGTATTCTTCAAATTTAAAAGCCATAAAGACGGTCAAGGATCAGAACTCCACAACGACCCTAACCATTCAATGCATTGAATCCAAGCGTGTAAATATAATGTTTCAAGACAATTTTACAATTTCTTTGAACAACGATAAACCAGATCTTTTGGTTGCAAGACTAGAGATGTATTTATACAGAAAACAGACAGTTTTTTTTATTTTCATAGTAGTTTTTTATCAGTCTAGAATCTTATCCGTACAGACGTAATTAACCTTATAACCAACACTGTAACTAACTTCTCTTCTACTTGTACGATCAGAATAAAGTGCAAATCTGTATTATTCCGGTTGTCTTGAGACAGTGAGTAATCTGGACCGTAACTAAGATTCTAAATTGCCTATTCCTCACGTTAAAAAAAATGGTTCAAATGGCTCTGAGCACTATGGGACTCAACTTCTGAGGTCATCAGTCCCCTAGAACTTAGAACTACTTAAACCTAACTAACCTAAGGACATCACACACATCCATGCCCGAGGCAGGATTCGAACCTGCGACCGTAGCGGCCTCGCGGTTCCAAACTGCAGCGCCTAGAACCGTACGGCCACTTCGGCCGGCTCCTCACGTTAAAGATGAAAAGAATTCCTAGATGACAGATGATGAGCAAGCCCAGACTCGCTTATCCGACATCATTGTGCTGGAAAGCGACGGGCACATGTTCTTGTGCGTAGGCAAGTGTTCAACTGAGTGACTGAGTACAGTGACAGTGGGTGTAATCAGAGAAGCTTTACATGCACACTACTCTATAGTTATTCAACTGTATCACACAAGACTGGAAAAATGAAGAAACTGTGGAGGTCATTTAACCACGAGCTCACTTAAACACACAACATTCCTCTCGAATGGAAACATTTCAGTTTTACACAGGGCAACGACATGTAACAATAAGAAAGCATCGCCGCTGCACACAGAGGCTGTAAAGTTGATGGAAACGCCAAAGTACAAGCCAAAAATAATCCTTCATCAGATACTGTTAATGATGCTTTATTGTAGCATTTTCTATGGTTTAATCGCGAATGCTGAGAAGTGTTGCTTTCTTAGAATTAACAAAAGTAAGAAAGTATGAGTCCAGGTGGCGTGGTGGAAGGTGAGGTGTTAAACAGGAACGAAGAATTTTGAGTTTTGGGCAGAACACACTAGTTTGCACCTGACGTAACTGGAAGCAATGGAGTTGCGTGATGGTCCATTCAGGCTATACATGCTATTTCTCTGCTGCCACGCCCTCGTTACACAAAAATGCACCACGGAAGAAGCAAAAGGCAGCAATGTGCGTAGCGCGTATGGCTGTGTGAACATCAGTGCGAGTACTTTATCCACGACGTCCATTTGCTCAACCATCTGCTTTCATTTACACCAAATTTCTGATAAAATGAGAGATCTGAATCTGAGATACACAAGAGATCATTGAAAGCCACATAAGATGCGTTCCACTTTCTTGTTTCAGAACCAAAACCAGTTTTACTAATTTTTAATGTTACTTAGTACCTGTAATCATCCTAGTGATATATTAGCGTGAACCTAACTCTTACGACGACACGCTGCGCGGAAAAACTCCAAAAAAAGTAGTGACAGTAACTGGTAGAAAAAGGGGTGCTACGTTACGTTTATTTTGTTGAGAAGTACGATAAATTACGTCATAATTACCAGTAACGAGACTGTATCTATTCACGCTGTTTCACAGAGGAAGACCGCACTGCAGTTCCTCCTCTAAATCCTCGCACAAACGAAAAAATGGCTGACACCGAAATAAGTGTCCAAGGAATAGAAAAGCAACTGAAATCACTCAACAGAGGAAAGTCCACTGGACCTGACGGGATACCAATTCGATTCTACACAGAGTATGCGAAAGAACTTGCCCCCCTTCTAACAGCCGTGTACCTCAAGTCTCTAGAGGAACGTAAGGTTCCAAATGATTGGAAAAGAGCACAGGTAGTCCCAGTCTTCAAGAAGGGTTGTCGAGCAGATGCGCAAAACTATAGACCTATATCTCTGACGTCGATCTGTTGTAGAATATTAGAACATGTTTTTTGCTCGCGTATCATGTCGTTTTTGGAAACCCAGAATCTACTCTGTAGGAATCAACATGGATTCCGGAAACAGCAATCGTGTGAGACCCAACTCGCTTTCTTTGTTCATGAGACCCAGAAAATATTAGATATAGGCTCCCAGGCACTGTCGCCTGATAAACAAAGTAAGAGCCTACGGAATATCAGACCAGCTGTGTGGCTGGATTGAAGAATTTTTAGCAAACAGAACACAGTATGTTGTTCTCAATGGAGAGACGTCTACAGACGTTAAAGTAACCTCTGGCGTGCCACAGGGGAGTGTTATGGGACCATTGCTTTTCGCAATACATATACATGACCTAGTAGATAGTGTCGGAAGTTCCATGCGGCTTTTCGCGGATGATGCTGTAGTATACAGAGAAGTTGCAGCATTAGAAAATTGTAACGAAATGTAGGAAGATCTACAGCGGATAGGCACTTGGTGCAGGGAGTGGCAACTGACCCTTAACATAGACAAATGTAATGTATTGCGAATACATAGAAAGAAGGATCCTTTATTGTATGATTATATGATATCGGAACAAACACTGGTAGCAGTTACTTCTGTAAAATATCTGGGAGTATGCGTGCGGAACGATTTGAAGTGGAATGATCATATAAAATTAATTGTTGGTAAGGCGGGTACCAGGTTGGGATTCATTGGGAGAGTTCTTAGAAAATGTAGTCCATCAACAAAGGAGGTGGCTTACAAAACACTCGTTCGACCTATACTTGAGTATTGCTCATCAGTGTGGGATCCGTACCATATCGGGTTGACGGAGGAGATAGAGAAGATCCAAAGAAGAGGGGCGCGTTTCGTCACAAGGTTATTTGGTAACCGTGATAGCGTTACGGAGATGTTTAGCAAACTCAAGTGGCAGACTCTGCAAGAGAGGCGCTATGCATCGCGGTGTAGCTTGCTCGCCAGGTTTCGAAAGGTTGCGTTTCTGGATGTGGTATCGAATATATTGCTTCCCCCTACTTATACGTCCCTAGGAGATCACGAATGTAAAATTAGAGAGATTCGAGCGCGCACGGAGGCTTTCAGACAGTCGTTCTTCCCGCGAACCATACGCGACTGGAACAGAAAAGGGAGGTAATGACAGTGGCACGTGAGGTGCCCTCCGCCACACACCGCTGGGTGGCTTGCGGAGTATAAATGTAGATGTAGATGTAGAAGTGAATCTAACATTACTAGAGCTGTCGTGCATATTTAACAAGGCGCAGTTTAGGAAAGATCATGATAAAATCTGTGTAGAGTTGTATCAAAAGCGTTTCTACTTCGCAAATATAAATCTCTAAGTCACATCTTCATCATTAGGGCCCCGACTACACTGTAAAGACCTGCTTTTTTGTGTTGGGTGTTTTCAGTACCGTGAATTGGCTCTCTCAGGTTACTGTAAACATATTCGAGGGTGTTCATTTCAACACTGAATATTGAGAGCCAACACTGTATTAAACATGATAATGTATTGTGTTTACAGTGTTTCAATATTTTTGTCCATCCCTTGCAGCTGCAATGTGTAAAACAGAATGTAATGTTAAGAGTGAAGTGAGAAGTCTGGCCAAAGTGCACTTATGGCGTCCGCGACTATTCCGTAGCGTGCTGCTGTTGGGAATTCATTATCATTGCCGTAGAATCTGGTGGTACTATATGGTCACTGAATTACTCAGCCTTAAAATCTTGGCTTTCACAAATGTTTGTTTCTTTGGAATATGTGCGATTTCCGAGGTGGTGGAGAAGTGGGACCTAATATCTCTAAATTCCTGCTAGTGAAACAAAGTACCAGCTAACTTCATTTACGATGCATTTACGAACGAGCTATGTGATTGGTGTGCCGCTAGACAACGTATGCTGTAGCAGCAAATGTTGCGTAATCTTTGTTTCTGCTGCCCTCTCAGACGAAGCCGAGAAGGCTGCGGAGTAGGGGCCGGGTTGTCTTGTTTTGGTGTCCGAACAGGATGGTACGCCTTAAGGAGAAGGAACTCATTTCGGCACGTTCCTGGCGTATGAAAACAACGGGAGTATCAGAGTACAGTGAAGGAAGAGGGGCGCACTAGTGTGTCACGGGTAACCCGTCGTATTCACTGCGGCAAAACTTGCGAATTATTAATGCATACAATACAGCAGGAAGACGCCCATGTTGCAGGCATCACCGAGACATGGCTAAGGAATACACACACATTCAATCTTCCTAAATTCAATACATTTCGGAAGGACAGACCAGATGGCAGGGCAGGAGTAAGGCTATTCGTACGAGATACATTAGCAGCAAAGTAAAACCCCCTGTCGGCAGCACTTAACACCACAGAAGCATTTATAATACAGATAAAAGGTAGAAACAGACGCACTCTCTTGATAGCCTGTTTTTACAACGCATGCGGAAAGCTCATACCACTGCACTTCCTACGACACATGATGACGTACGAGAGACAGATAATACTAGGCGACCTTAATCCAAGGCACCATATGCTGATAGATACAGCCGATAACGGAAACAGTCGAAGTCTGAATTCCTAACAACAGAGACAATGGACCGACTACCATCGACCACCCGACCTTTATTGGCCAACTGGGTCACTCACAAGACCAGACTACGTAGGCCTATCATACAGCCCCAACAGTAGCGACACAAATAAGAGCCTGTCATAGGCGCCTTCATAACGAGTGACCATCTGCCCGTCCTTTTCGCGACCAGTGTCACTCTGCCCTCAGAACAAATCCCCACAAGACAAACGATCCGCAAATACGCAAATGCGGGCTCGGACAAGTACAAAGACGTACTTTCAGAAAACCTACGTTTACGTAGCATCTCCAAACTGCCGAGTCTCACATCCGACGTAGATGGCATCACCGGTGTGGGGACCTTACAGACCAGACTGACTAAACTCAGAGCAAACTACGGGAGACACATTTTGACGAAACGCCCAGACGGAAGACATGCTGACAACAAGACCGCAAGCAGGCAGACGACCAAGGGACTGATGACCTCAGGTGTTAAGTCCCATAGTGCTCAGAGCCATTTGAACCATTTGAGCAGACGACCAAAATTCGAATAGACTTGTATACAACCAGCGTGTACAGTAGCGCACAACAACAGCAAAGAATTCCCGGACTTGCCTACACCATAGAACTCCTAACCCAAGGTATAACACTTCCTCTCTCTCCCTCCCCCCTCCCCCACCTGGACCAAAGACAGGGCAACTAACCACATAATGCACACCCCAAGGAAACAAACAATATACACAAACAATACGCACACACACACACACACACACACACACACACACACACACACACACACACACACACAAGTTAACCATATAAACTAGCTAGATTAAAACCACTAACAATTTGTAACTCCCCACTACTGCTATTCCATTATGGCGACAAGAGGAGTTTATGTAGACACGAGGGTAGCTTAAACAAGCATCAAATTGTCAACTGCATTCTAAATTCAGTTGTATATTATAGAAAATTACCCTCACCTCCCACCAATAGCTGAAACTACAAAGTAGCTCATAATGGTTCAAATGGCTCTAAGCACTATGGGACTTAACATCGCCGGCCGCGGTGGCCGTGCGGTTCTGGCGCTGCAGTCCGGAACCGCGGGACTGCTACGATCGCAGGTTCGAATCCTGCCTCGGGCATGGGTGTATGTGTTGTCCTTAGGTTAGTTAGGTTTAAGCAGTTCTAAGTTCTAGGGGACTTATGACCTAAGATGTTGAGTCCCATAGTGCTCAGAGCCATTTGAACCATTTTTGAACTTAACATCTTAGGTCATCAGTCCCCTAGACTTAGAACTACTTAAACCTAACTAACCTAAGGACATCACACACATCCATGCCCGAGGCAGGATTCGAACCTGAGACCGTAGCGGTCGCGTGGTTCCAGACTGAAGCGTCTAGAACATAGGCGATAGTCACATTAATGTGGCTGAAGGATCTAAATTAGACGTTGCTGTCTCGTAATTTTTGAAATTTAAATTTTGCTGGGTACTCTAAGCTTCTTAATATAGTTATCATTTTTAAATTGTTGGCTAGCGTGTCTGCATAAGTTTTTACCTCCCAGCATGCAGTACTCTTTTATTAGAAATTATTAAAAATCTTAAATGTGCTGGTAAAAAGAAAAGAAATTTATTTTTCCCATCCTTCAGAGGATCTTATGTATAGATATTGTAATTTTCCTATCTTGGCCCTATTCTGAAGTGGTCTGTTTCCCAGGTGAGCGAAAGTTTCACTTGTGCATGATATCTAAATTTGTGATGAAGAACCATCATACGGCCTATAAGTTGCGGATAAGCGTATACTACCACGGAGTGATATCAGCTGCTCGTTGTATAAATGAAAACTGTTAAACCAGGCTGTGTTATTTATGTACGAATATCTTACTGTGGCATCAAATTCTCAGATGTTGATGTTTTAGAATTGGTTAACTATTAAGAAAATAAATCTTAACCAGTCATTCTGCTAATTAAATGTCTTGAAAGGAGGATATAAGATGAACATCAACAAAAGTAAAACGAGGATTATGGAATGTAGTCGAATTAAGTCGGGTAATGCTGAGGGAATTAGATTAGGAAATGAGACACTTAAAGTAGTAAAGGAGTTCTGCTATTTGGGGAGCAAAATAACTGATGATGGTCGAAGTAGAGAGGATATAAAATGTAGACTGGCAATGGCAAGGAAAGCGTTTCTGAAGAAGAGAAATTTGTTAACATCGAGTATAGATTTAAGTGGCAGGAAGTCGTTTCTGAAAGTATTTGTATGGAGTGTAGCCATGTATGGAAGTGAAACATGGACCATAAATAGTTTAGACAAGGAGAGAATAGAAGCTTTCGAAATGTGGTGCTACAGAAGAATGCTGAAGATTAGATGGGTAGATCACATAACTAATGAGGAGGTATTGAATAGAATTGGGGAGAAGAGGAGTTTGTGACACAACTTGACAAGAAGAAGGGACCGGTTGGTAGGACACGTTCTGAGGCATCAAGGGATCACAAATTTAGCATTGGAGGGCAGCGTGGAGGGTAAAAATCGTAGAGGGAGACCAAGAGATGAATACACAAAGCAGATCCAGAAGGATGTACGTTGTAGTAAGTACTGGGAGATGAAGAAGCTTGCACAGGATAGAGTAGCATGGAGAGCTGCGTCAAACCAGTCTCAGGACTGAAGACCACAACAACAACAACAACAACATCACTCCCGCTGCCTAGTGTAACAATTGGTTATCAAAGTCCGACTCGCGATTCGCGCTGTTCACTCCCTATCATTCATCATGCGAACCCTTACCAAGTTCGCCACGGTAGCTGCGCGATCAACGTGACGGATTGCTAACCAAAGGGGTCCCAGTTTCTAATTCCGCGTGGGTTGGATATTTTCATTTTCCTCACTCGGGGAATGGGCGTCGTGTTGTCACGATCGCAGCTGACTATATGGGCACAAACCAAAAACCAGAAAATAAAAAAAAACAAAAAATGACCTACAGCAAAGTGCAATGAAGAAGTCGCTGACACCGTAGGTGCACTTTTGTCAGAAACACCAGTGTGTGTGTGTGTGTTTTGAGTTACGATCTTCCCACTGAGCATTCCGGACAGCCAGAGGCGCCGAACCACCCCGTGTACGAGCGCGTGGGCGGCCAGGTGAGTGGTCGACCTTCAGCAGTGTCGACGACCGTCGCTAGGCAACCCGCCACGCCCTTGGAGCTGCCAGGGATGCTGTATTGATCTGTCCGGGCCCGGGGCGCGCGCGGGCCGCCGTACGCTGCCCGCCTGCCCGCCCTTTACTCTACCCTACTCCACTGCCACTCAATGGCGCCTCCATTAACGGTCGCACCACGCTCGTTACTTGTACCGTTCTCTCGCTCCCACCGCCCCCACCCCCTCCCCTTCCCGATTGTGTGTCACGCCACGCTTTCTTTCTCTCTCCTGTTCTAAATTCTGCCAATTTGCACGCGCGTCTATGGCCGACTCACAACCTCTGCCCTCCGCCTGTAGCCTGTGAGTCGTGCGCCTCTCGTGCCGCGCTTGCGCTACTCGGTGAAAGAATTGGCGACCCTCAGCACTCAAAAGCGCTTTCCTTACTCCCTTTAAGCCGCAAGCGTCGCCTCTAAAAACTTAACGCGGATTAACTTACTTTCTCTAATGATCTCGTCATTGAGAGTACGCAAATTGTAAAGTAACAAAAAGTGTATGGGATATTATCCCTACTTCTACAGCCACTGAGAAATAGCACAGCTGCAAAACCTGCATCGGTAAGAAGTTCTGAAGCTACAGTCATGAGCTGCTTCATTTCTCGTCTGCAGTTTCTTCCGCTTTTTCAAGTCTACCTGTTAAGCGTATTCGCATGTTTGGATTATTTATTTATTTTTTTTATTCATTGATCGCAACTGAGAATGGCAATTGAAACTCATTTAGCACATTTCTGCCCAGTATAGCGGACACATTCGTCGATAGAGAATTCAGTAATTGTATTAATATTTTTTAAAAAAAAAAGGTATCTATCGTTCGTTTTCCAGTCTTAGTTGCATATTTTCACTGTATGGCTAGTTTCGATCTCCCTGCATCATCTTCAGATCTTACAATTACGTCAGCAACTCTTCATGTCTATACCTGAATAGGGTCGAGGAAGATCGAAACTAGCCATACTGCAAAATATGCAACTGAGAACCGAAAAATAAACGATACACACATTTTAAATGTTTTTCCTTCTTTTCAAAAATGGTTCAAATGGCTCTGAGCGCTATGGGATTTAACTTCTGAGGTCAGCAGTCCCCTAGAACTTAGAACTACTTAAACCTAACTAACCTCAAGCTATCACACACATCCATGCCCGAGGCAGGATTCGAACCTGCGACCGTAACGATCGCGCGGTTCCAGACTGTAGCGCCTAGAACCGCTCGGCTACCCCGGCCGGCTTTTCCTTCTTTTCCTCTCATTTATCTTCGTCCGTTGCTTTGAACCTTCGTTTATCTATGCTAAATTTTGTTGGGTAAGCTTCTCAGCAAACTAGTTTGTGAATTATTCAAAAATGATTCAAATGGCTCGGAGCACAGCGGTCGCTGTGAATTATTATTGTGGTATCACCACAACTATGGGAAATGTATGAGCACCATGAAGGTGTAGCATTGTTACCTAGATTATCTTCAATACCAGTTTTCTAAAATCATTCATTAGGATTTCACAGTAACAACACCGCCTTTCATCGAAAGATTCCCGTTGAAGCTCATTGTGCATCTTTATTGAAGTTTTCTCTAGTCTATACCGACCTGTTGTGTTCGTAGCAGCGTGAATCTCAGTTTCTTCGGCGAACCTCTGTCATTCCTATTTGATGTTGCTCTGTCTTCAGTTTGAATGAAGTCTGATCCAGTTCTCTACTCGAGTCTTTCCTGTACAAGTCCCTTCGTCTTTGCATACCTATTACAATCTAAAAGCACTATAAGTTGTCTACTATACCAAGTCTTGGTCTGTCTCTACAAATTTTCCCCCTTCCTCCCTAGTCCCCTTCCATCCATCACCAAACTGATGATTTCTTGATGCCCCAGGATTTGTGCTATAGACCAAATCCTTCTTCTAGTCAAATTGTAATACAAATTTCTTTTCCTCCTGTAATGTTGTTTAACATCCACTCTGAGGATAAAGTGTATTCTGTAAAGGATTTCATTATACACTGATGGTCCAGAGCGTTATGACTATCTCATTAATAGCTTGTTTATCCGTCTTTGCAACGAAACACATCACTAATTCTGTGTATCAGGGAACCAACAGTTTGTTGGTAGGTTTTTGCAGGTATGTGTCATTAGATGTTTACGCACAGGTCATGTAATTCGTGTAAATAGCGGGCCGCTCATTTTCCTGATAACGACCCAGATGGGTTCCATAGGATTGACATCAGGTGAATTTGGTCGCGGAGACATCACGTGAGGTCACTATAATGCTCCTCAAAGGACTGTATGGTCTGGATCCAAGACACGGGCAGTTACACTGCTGAAAGATGACATCGCCGTCGGGGAAGACACAAACATGAAGAGATGCAGGTGGTTCGCATCTGTCAGCGTATCTTCGATTACTACCACAGTTCCCATGCACGCTCAGGAGAATATCTCCCATTGCATAACTCCCCACCAGCCTGCGTCCGTGAAGCACCGCACGTTTTGAGCCGCCATTCACCTCGATGACGGTGTTAGTCGAGACGATCATCGACCTAGCGTGGCAAAAATGTGATTCACCCGAAGAGCCGACACGTTTCCATTGGCCGACGATCTAATCAAGATGGTCTCGTGTCCACTGCAATCGTAACTGACCATGTAGTTGCATCAACATGTGAACACGCAGGTGTGGTCTACTGCAGAGCTCTATATTCAACAATGTACGATGAAAGGTGTGCTGCCGGCCGGTGTGACCGAGCGGTTCTAGGCGCTTCAGTTTGGAAACGCGCGACCGCTGCGGTCGCAGGTTCGAATCCTGCCTCGGGCATGGATGTGTGTGATGTCCTTAGGTTAGTTAGGTTTAAGTAGTTCTAAGTTCTAGGGGACTGATGACCTCAGATGTTAAGTCCCATAGTGTTCAGAGCCATTTGAACCATTTGAAAGGTGTGCTCCGAAAGACTTGTGCGTCCATCAGCATCGTGCTCTTTTTGCAGATATGCCACATATCACCATCTATCCTACTTTTCCGAACAGACAAGTGTCCGAACCCCATGTTCTGTGAAGAGTTGTGGACGACCATTCACTTAGCTCCTAATGGTAGTTTCACAGTCCTCCCCTCTTTTTACCTCTTTCCGTAGATGCTCATGACAGAAGCAGGTGACGAATCAGCCAGCTTCGCCGTTTTCGAAATACTCGTTCATAGACTCGGCGTAATAATCTGTTCTTTGTCAAAGTCACTATTCTCAGTGGATTTCCCCATTTGCAGCTCATATCTTCGCTAGGGTGATCCTCCGATCATGTGTGCTCCGCTTACTTTCTTTTGTTACCGCGTCACGTGCCCGCAACACCATCAGGTGGCATCCAAGTCGCGGTGGGCAGTGGTCATAATGTTTTTCCTTATCTTCTTGTAATGCAAGTAATTCTTACTATGTTTTAATTTTAAGAGAGGTAATTTTTAGAGGCCAAATGCGAGGAGTTGGAAGTGGACTGTTCGATAATGGAACGACCGAACACTATTCGTGTTCTATCGTTAACTTTTCGTTGAACGAAGAGGAAACTCCCCTGAGATTAATTTGCTGATCATTTCCATTACCTTACGTAATTTCCTGAGTGAGAATTGTTCTCGACTGATCGATCATGCTGTATCGAACGATGACGTCAGCCAACACACTCTCTGGCCCCACATTAAATTATATTGATCTAAGGTAACTAAATATCTAAACTTCAGATTGATCGACTCGGTCGCTCTAAAAAGACGAATTTACGCCCCTGTCATTGGGACATGCATTCTGGAAGCGATTATCGAATTCGCCAATTTTTATATTCTTCGCAATGTTTCGTAATGTCGCTTATTGATATACTTTTCTTGAAATATCTTAATGTAGCGACTTCTTGACACTTAAGTTTTTTATTCGACTTTCACAAATTTCTGTTTTTCAGTAATGATTTTCTTGCTTTTTCCGGTCTTTATATCCTCTCTATTTCGGTCATATCCAGTTAGTTCGCTTTTTATGTAGCTAAACTCAGGTACTACTTTTGTGCCTCATTTCCTAATCTAATTCCGTCAGAAGTTCGTGACTTTATTCGACTACATTCCATTATTCATGTTTTACTGGGTGGACCAAAAGTTAGTTAACCTTTAAAAATTCAATGTTTCTCGGAATAATGTAGGTAGAGAGGTAAAACTTGACACACATGCTTGAAATGATACGGAGTTTTCTTGAAAACAAAAAAAGTGCACAAAATAACCACATAATGATGCACAATATGATACAAAAGCAATAATTAGCAAAACAATTGGGTTTTAGCGAAGATGATGTTCTTCGTAACAAATTCTCACCATGTCGGCCGTTATTCATCGACAACATCTGTAGTCGAGGGACAATGTTTTCAATACCACTGTACAGCATTTTAGCAGGTATGGTGAGAAATAACCGTTGGATGTTGTCCTTTAGCATTCCAAATGAGGCTGAACGATCGTGGTACACTTGCGACTTCAGATAACCTCACAATAATCACACTATAGAGGTCTGAGGACCTAGAAGGCCAAGTATGACGGACGTGGCGGCGCTGCACGCTATCCCCACGAAATGATGTGCGCTAGAGATCATTCACGTATGTATCAATATGGAGAAAAGCTCCATCCTTCATACTCCAGCAGATGTTTATCAGCCAGGTTACGAACGATGCGATTCTGTAACAATCGGAGCACCTCGTACACGTCACGCTGACAGTCTGAAAAGCAGCACCCCACATTTCTTCGAAGAAAAAGCGTCCCATCACGAGTGACGCGGTAAATCCACACCACGCGGTGACTTTCTGGTCATGCAGCGAGGTTTCCACGACAGTTTTACTGTTTTCGGTAGCCCAGTTTTATACACCATTTTCATGCAGCGTCACTGACGTGTTGCTGCCCGACACCATCTGCTGTCCCTGTCCAGTTTTTGCACTCGTTTTTGGTTTCAATGAAACCTCATGTCGTTTCAGCCACGTGTATCAATTTTTACCTCTCTACCCACACTATTCCGTGAATTAGTGCCTTCTCAAATGTTAACAGACCTTTGTGTCACTTTAAACAAAAATGGTTCAAATGGCTCTGAGCTCTATGGGACTTAACATCTGAGGTCATCAGTCCCCTAGAACTTAGAACTACTTAAACCTAACTAACCGAAGGACATCACACACATCCATGCCCGAGGCAGGATTCGAACCTGCAAGAATATTTGAGGAGTGTATAGAATTTTATTGTCACTTTGGCCTACGGTTAGATTTATGCAATAAAAGGAAGTGAACGGGAAAGGAAGAGAGCAGAAAGGGAAAGAATAAGTATCTCCTCCTAATAATACTTTGTTTTCCTAGAGTGCTTGTCTGTTCATTGCCGTAAACGTAAGCGTCACGAAACTAATGTTTACCCAAGTAACTACTTGTGAATCAAACCTCGCGTGTTGTGCCCGCATTACCCAGATAATGCTCTTACCTGACGGTGCTAACCTAACAACAGGTCCAGTGCTGTCATGATCGATATTACGAAATTTGCTGCTCGACGTCGACGTAGCAAATTTCTGCTGTCAGCAACAGGAGCACTTTTGCAGAATCCGTTTAGCATCAGGCGCTCTGCGTAACAGGTGCCGACCAGCTTCAGCGTCAGCTGCGGCACTCCAGCGTAATTGATTATCGGAAGCGCCGGTTGCCGATGGAAAAGAGCGACGAACCGCGCAGGCGAAAAAGACGTGGAATACACTGTCTGTATCGCACATCGTTGCTTCGAGGCAAATGCACTCATTATCTCATAACACAATTCTAAGCACGAATACGTCGGTTTAATGTGTTACTACTACCAACTAAAACTAAAAACTCCTCCCGAACAGGCCATGAAGGCCCGACGGCAGCGACCGGCCGCCGTGTCATCCTCCCTATAGGCATCACTGGATGCGGACATGGAGGGGCAGGTGGTCAGCACACCGCTCTCCCGGCCGTATATTACTACCAACACCTTAAAAAAATTAAATTTGGCGCAGTTTAGACAATATACAACTGCAATATGTTTTTCAGGGTGGATACGAAAGCTATCACAAAACTTCTGGAAGTTCTTAGGATATTTTTGCCTGTTTGCCTAATGTTTTGATGTACTGGCTCGTTGCGGAGTGGGTCTAGGAAGGTGTCTTAACTTTCTGGGAATTTTATTAAAAAAATCAAAGTAGCAAAGTAGTACACAGAGACTGGCCACTGTCTCAGAACTGTAATACCGTGCACTTCACGAGACAAAAGAAAACGTAGTATCCTATGGCTACGACATCATTGAGTCACTACTCTTACAAATATCTGGGTATGACAATTTGTATAGATATGTAGTGCAGTGGAATGCTCACATAGGCTCAGTCGTAGGTAACGCAGGTGGTAGTCCACAGTTCATCGGCAGGATGTTTGGAAAATGTAGTCAGCTTACAAAGGAGACAGCCAACAAATCACTTGTCATCATGTCTTACATTTCTCAACTGTATGGGACCCATATGCGATAGGACTAACAGGGGGGATACCTGAACATGTAAGAGAAGCGTTCAATAGTCCGCAGCTTGTGGTCGTGCGGTAGCGTTCTCGCTTCCCATGACCGGGTTCCCGGGTTCGATTCCCGGCGGGGTCAAGGATTTTCTCTGCCTCGTGATGACTGGGTGTTGTGTGATGTCCTTAGGTTAGTTAGGTTTAAGTAGTTCTAAGTTCTAGGGGACTGATGACCATACATGTTAAATCCCATAGTGCTCAGAGCCATTTTAGAAGCGTTCAATAAATAATGCAACACTTTGTTTTGTAGGCAGAGTTGTTCTATTGAGGCCTTCATTACACAATATACACAATGTTATCCCTCACACGTTTGGCTACGAAACCCAATTTTTCAACTTAATCTCCTGTCAGTGCGACGGCCTTGCGCCACCTTACTGGGAGGACCTGTATGCCTGCATGGTACCACTCTACTGGTAGACGTCGGAGCCAACGTATTGCTGCATCAATAACCTCCCCATCATCCACTGTTGTGAGGCCTAGCAATTTCGTGGTGAAGAAGAAGTTCGTTTGCATTTTTGTAGCGGTTATCACGAGTTTCCTGGGTGTAGCACAATACACTTCATAGTTGATAGCTGCACCAAGAGGGAGGGCATCAGAATAACGCCTTTAGAGTCCCCGAAGTCCGTCGTCATGACTTTACCGGCTGAGGGTGCGGTTTTGAATCTTTTCTTCAGAGGAAAGGTGATGCTTCCGGTTCGATAAGATGAACCCAGGTTCATCGCCTCTGACGATGTTTGACAAAAAATTGTCACGATCATCCTCGTGACCGACAAGCAATTCCGCACAGATGGTCTTTCCTTGCTCTTTGTGGTCTTCTGTTAGGCAGCGATGAACCCTGGAAGCACACGCAATTGAGTACCCCTACTGGTGGACGAATGTGTCAGCACTACCAGCAGAAACGTCCAGCTGAGTAGCGATGTGTTGGATTGTGATCCATCGACCACTTTGAATGAGAATGTCTGCAAGTTCCAATACTGTAGGAGTCATAGCTGGTACGATTGACTGAGAGGCTTGAGATTAAAGTGGTTTGAGCAACCTTGTTGATTTGATGACATACGCCTCGCCCACCAAGTAGCCGTGTTTTTGTTCACAGCTAGGTCTTCGTAGACATTCTGCAAGCTTCTATTAATATCTGCAGTGTTCTGGTTTTCCAACGAAAAACTAAACGACAGCCCACTGTTTGAAACGCTCCTTCGTTGCAGACACCATTTTGCAGGCCACGCATACTGTAGGGACTGCAGTGGGAATGTTCCACAAAGTCCCACAACAAATTCAGAATTGTTTCAACCGAAATTGGCCGAGGAAAAAAAATTGTTTACTACTGATTTCCCCTCGCACAAAGCAGGGCCCCACGAAAGGTCACAGTTTTGTCTGAGCCATGTGAGAGTGCTGTGGCCGAATCCTAGCGCCTACTGTATCGGCATCCCACTTCACGTCCAACCAACGCGGGATGCCTCCATCACAGGGGGAGTATTCACCGAGAAAACCTATGTCGTCTGTGTTGTCAACGTAAATATTTACCGGCGGCCACAACACAACACCACACTAGGTCTCCACCAACGGCCACCAGGGACCGCTACCCGTTCACGGAGCCTGCAGAACAGCTTCACCAGAGGTCGCAGCTAGCCCAGGAACTACTTTGATACGCCAGGCACGTGATTGCAAATAGTTCCGGCAGATATATCCGCCAAACGGGCTTTATAGGACGGCGCACTGCCGGCAAAGGTCCCCCACCTCCTCCTTTTCCTTGAGAGGATACGGATCCTGTACACCTCCCGCAAACTCGATCCTCATCACCCGCTCGTCTCCCCGATCCTCTCCCACCCCCGCCCGCTGCCGCGCCTGTATTCGCACGTCCCACCCGGTCTCCATCTCTCCACCCTCCTTACCCTCTCCCAAGGTGGCCTCCGCCAGCTCCCCCTCCCTGATGATGCCCTCCTCCCTTCCATCTACCCCTCCTACCAACTTTGATCCTCCCGCCCTCCTCCTGTACTTATTCCTCCGGGCACCCTCCCTCCCTCCTCTCCCTTTTCCCTCCCTCCTCCTTTTCTCCTCCCCTCCTCCCCTGGGCCTCCCCTCCCCTATTCCTCTCCTCCTGCCCCCGACTCCTCAGCCATTGGCATCCTTTTTCTCCCCTCTCCCCCACCTCCCCCTTCTACACCTCTTGGCAGGTCCTCGGACTCGCACACGTTACGTGGATATTCGCGCGCCGGAGGTCGCCGCCATCAGTGTTTTGTGTGTTTAGTGTTTAGTGTTTAGTGTTCACCGTCCCCTCCATCGTTCACCAGTGCCGTCATCATCTTCAGTGGTTGTGCGTCGTCTCATCAGCTAGCAGTGCGGATTGTCGACGAGTGTGAACGGCTCCGTGATTGTCTCTATGTGTCTCCTGTTTTATTGCCCACCGCTCTGTGACCTATGTGTCTTCTCCCTGTTTTTGCTGCTTGTGTCTTCTATGGCTGAAGAGCAGCGTAGTGTGCTGCTGACAGCCTGCCTGTTGTACAGGTTTTAAAATAACAATAAAGTAAAAAAAAAAAAAAAGCCGGCAAAGGTCAGTTCGACGCACCGCTTGGAAGTATACAGAACTTCCACCCCGGCAGCCACGGCTGGCCGATATCTTGCACATGGACTTGGTATAGCTGACAAACATCTTGACATTGTAGAATTGTTTTATTGTGATCTTACCCCTGAAAAGACGGGTCTTTTCTATTATTGTTTGTTATTTTACATTTGTGACGATCCGCAGTTGTGATCGAGTCTGTTGTTCTTTTGGAGATTGTATTATTGTTTCGTTTTGGTGAGTCCAATTAATTGTTTTCGGACTTGTGTTCTCCGTATTTCTGTTCTCCTAGCGCAGATACTTCAGAGTGAGTCACGGAAACGTTGAAAAAGCTGGACAGATACTTTAATACGGACGCAAATTGTCCCGAGAAAACATACTTACAAATTTCAAGAACCAGTATTAAGTGAACAATGTAGACACATTCTTCAGCTACTTATCACTCTCGTACGGACTACGAAGACAAGAGTAGACTAATAGAGCACACATAGAATTATTCAAGCAGGCATTCTTCCCACGCGGCTGGAACAGGAGAAATCACAACCTGTGATACCACGCTAAGTACTCTCTGCCACGCACTTCAAAGAAATGCAGGAATTCCGAATTTAACAACGAACTTTTACTTTATACTACTATTTTCGTAAATAAATGTTTCATTGTCCTTATTCTTGTAGACATACTCTATACAGGTTGTCACGTTTACCTTTATCGCCTCTAATAATGTTTTTGGCCGGAAGCAAAATAAATAATATTTCAAGCAAATGTTATTCAGCTACCGTGGCGATGTTAACCATCAAGATATCCTTTCTTATAACTTTGCTCGCGATGAAGATATGACCATGCACGCGTTTTCTTCAATATCAGTCTGTGCTTTTTATTCAGTAATCCATCTTTACTCCTCAAGAGCTGTACAAAAAATTGTCAGTGAGGCGCTCACGTAAACATAACATTATTCCCTAGATTATTAAACACTCGTAAAGTTTACCAAGTATCTTTTCGTGGTTCAGGCCAACATGGACACATTAGCTAGACGTGCTCTTGAGTACTTCATGGAAAACGTAGTTGGCAACTATAGCAAAATTATTTATTGCCTGACTGCAGTTGTTTGCTGGTACTGCTGTTCTTGTCGTAAATATTACGTTTAGCAAGGGTGTGCCTGATTTCTAATATGATATTGCAGTGCCTATGTTGTTCTGAATTACGATGCAAAGTTCCTTTGGGCATGATTGCTTCGTAATTCAGAATAACTCAGGCACTGAAATATTCTATTTATCCACCGACATCGAGCAAGAAACTTTCATGTAAAATGGCTCACCTGTACGGGAATATACATAACAGATGTATGAGTACAGATTGTAGACGCCTGACTGACGACATGTGGAACTTTGGGTCTGGCAATGAGTCGTGTAACGCTACCCAAATTGTAAGGCGACCACTCGCGATGAGCTGGAAATCCGGGTTCGAGTCTGGTCCGCTTCAAATTTTCAGTATAATTCCATTCTACAGCTCATGGTTATCCATGTTTGCAATTGTGAATACATTTAATGTGTTTTATAATAGTCGGTATGCTCGTTTTATAGACTAGAATTTATCTCGGTCTGGCATCGTACGTAAAATATCAAGTTAGAAGAGTTTTGGCTTATATCACTTCAGGGCTCTTCAGTGCTACACGAGTCTTCTTCTACTGCCATTAGCACAGTTGTTGTTGGTCGGCTGATTTGGGGGAGGGGACCAAACAGTGGATTAGCGAAGGATAGGGAAGGAAGTCAGCAATGCCCTTTCACAGGAACCAGTCCGGAATTAAACTGAAGTGATTTAGAGAAATCACGGAAAACCTGAATCAGGATGGCCGACGCGGGTTTGAACTGTCGTCCTCCAGAATGCGAGTCTATTGTGCTAACCACTGCACGACCTCGCTCGGTTAAATTAGCTCAGTACAGGTAATGTCGAGTTCGATTTTGACACTAAAACACTACACCATTTACTACAAGAAGAGAAAAAAACCAGACAATTGAGAATTTACTGAAGAGGAAGATACTCTTCAAGAAGATCAGGTAGTGTGTACAGATGACAGTGATGTAGACCCAGACGTTAACGAAGCAAATGAGGAATGGAACGAAGAATCCCTGGCTAACCATGGAAGAAAGCTATCCATTTCGTATATAAAATACTCTCGGAGCCAAAGAAACTGGTGCACGTGCCTAATTCTGAGTAGGGTGTCGCGAGCATGCAGAAATGCCGCAACACGGCGTGGCATGGACTCAACTGATATCTGAAGTAGTGCTGGAAGGAACTGACACATTCAATACTGCAGGGCTGTCCATAAATCTGTAAAAGTACGACAGGGTGGAGATCTCTTCTGAACAGCACGTTGCAAGGCATCCCAGATATGCTCAATAATGTTCATGTCTGGGGAGTTTGGTAGCCAGAGGAAGTGTTTAAACTCAGAAGAATGTTCCTGGAGCTACTCTGCAGCAATTCTGAACGTGTGGGGTGTCGCATTCTCCTGCTGAAACTGCTCAAGTCCGTAGGAACGCACAATCGACATGAATGGATGCAGATGATCAGATAGGATGCTTACGTACGTGTCATCTGTCATGTTCGTATTGAAATGTATCAGGGGTCCCATATCACTTCAACTGCACACGTCTCACAGCATTACAGAGCCTTCGCCAGCTTGAACAGTCCCCTGTTGACATCCAGGAACCATGAATTTATGAGGTTATCTCCATACCCGTACACGTTCATTCGCTCGATACAATTTTTAAACGAGACTCGTCGGACCAGGCAATATGTTTGCAGTCATCAACTGTCCAATATCGGTGTTGACGAGCCCAGGCGAGGCGTAAAGCTTTGTATCGTGCAGCCATCAAGGGTACACGAGACGGCCTTCAGCTCCGAAAGCCCATACCAATGATGTTTCGTCGAATGGTTGCCCCGCTGACACTTGTTGATAGCCCAGCACTGAAATCTGCAGCAGTTTTCACTTTTGTCACGTTGAATGATTATCTTCAGTCGTCGTTGGCCCCGTCCTTGCAGGATCTTTTTCCGCCCTCAGTGATGTCCGAGATTTGATGTTTTACCGGATTCCTGATATTCATGGTACAATCGTGAAATGGTTCTACGGGAAAATCCCCACTTCATCGCTACCTCTGAGATGCTGTGTCCCATCGCTCGTGCGCCGACTATAACATTACGTTCAAACTCGCCGTTGTAGCAGCAGTAACCTATCTAACAACTGGGCCAGACACTAGTTGTCTTATATAGGCGTTGCCGACCGCAGCACCGTATTCTGCCTGTTTACATATCTTTGTTCAAAATGTTCAAATGTGTGTGAAATCTTATGGGACTTAACTTCTAAGGTCATCAGTCTCTAAGTTCACACACTACTTAACCTAAATTATCCTAAGGACAAACACACACACCCATGCCCGAGGGAGGACTCGAACCTCCGCCGGGACCAGCCACACAGTCCATTACTGCAGCGCCTGAGACCACTCGGCTAATCCCGCGCGGCCCATGTCTTTGTATTTGAATACATATGCCTATGCCAGTTTCTTTGGCGCTTTAGTGTAATTTGTAACTACTAAGAAGCATAAGTTTTGACTTCATTTTCCATAACAAACTGACCCATCAAATTGTCACTATATAGTAGAAAACAGTGCATTTTGTATGTAAAATACCACTGGAGCTTTAATAACTGTAATTAACTTGTGCATAACCTATAATTTATGTCTTCCTTTGAATAAAATTTGGAGTAGTAAAATTAATGATGTTTTAGTAGCAACGTAACATTTACCTCCCTTTAGTGGTCTAAGGTTAAAAAAGTACACAAAACTGGCTTTGTATCTCCTACACTGCTACACACTGGAGGTACCTGGGATAATGTAACTCGTTCACTTCCTAGGGTTGACAGTAAACAAATGCAAACATAAGGAAAGTGCATATAGGTAATTCCTTCAGCCGTCATCTGTTGAAAATTTTTTGCGTACAATTTACACGATCGAAAAGAAGGTACAAAAGCTACTCATATATAGCGTGTTCGAAAATCCCGTAACAGATTTAGACGACTTGTAGAGGGGAGTGGGTACTCAACATTTTGAACAGAAATCCATGTCCAGAACGTATAGTTTCCGTGCTACAGCCGTTGGAAAACATCTTTGCTGGATAGGTGTGCAACAGTGTAGCTAGTCCTGACCTGGTTCGAGCCACATTCGCGTGTCTCTGAATGTTAGAGCAACCTGGCTGAGTACACGTCTGCAGAATACACCGACACGATCCTTCTGAATGGCGAAGCTCACGGTAATGAAATAGCTGCTTGTCACCTATATCAAGATCGCTCTCCATAATGTCCGACTCTATCGCACACCCTTTTCTCCACAATTACTCAACGGCTTCAAGAAAAGGGTACCTTCACCGTCAGCAGGCGAACTGTGGTGCTCCAAGGAGACGCCGCACACCCAAATTGGAAGAGGCCGTATTTCATTACGTTGAGGAAAACACGTCAACGAGTACACGAGTACACAAAAGCTTCGGTTATTAATGAATCTAAGTGTAAAACTAGTGACGTATTGGATCACGCCTAATGAATTACTTGTGAAAGTGGTCGCATTACCACCATGTTTTCAAATGTCTGTAGCAGGGAAATGGTAAGTTTCTGGACATGGCTTCCAGTCTAAAATATTACCTACCCACTCCCCTCTACAAATCTTAGAAGTTTGTAACGGGACTTTTCCGAACAACCTGCATAGAGAACTTGAATTAGCGGGGACAGTAATAGCGTAATGTGTACGATTATGGCCTACTGCACAATTGTTAACTTTTCTCTTACTTTGGTTGAAGACAGGCGTAATGCTGCTCAGGGGGAGGGAGAGAGGGAGTGACGGAGGGAGACAGAAAGAGAGATGTTGACAAGAGCCAATCTTCTCGATGGATGTTTTTTCGTCTTGATGTGACGCTTCAGGAAACTGGAAGTCTCGACCCAAAGCAATGTAATCGTCGTAGAACTCGCACAGACGAAGCCAGTGAAGTTACTGTTGCAATTATTCCAAACGTGAGTACACAAAAGCTTGAACAGAAGGTTCGCATTCCTAAAACCACTGTACATCGCATTTTAATGATTTAGCAATTCCTTATCATTTATACCTACACTAATGATTGCATAGTAATGAATTCCCGAATTGTGTGATGTTCTGTCAGTGGGCACAACAGCAAGTCCTCGCCAGCCAGAACTACTTCTACTGATGTTCATTTTGTCGGAGAAGTTCCCTTTCAGACCAGGGACAGGTAAATTTAAAAAAAAAATGTATTATTGGTCCAGTGAAATCACACGATGGCTTAGGCAGGTAGAGCATCAACCCCAGTGGAGAACTAATGTCTAGCGTGAGACTTAAATTCTTTATGCATAGAATATCCTTCGTGTACGAAAAACAGCAGAAAATAGATCTCTAACAGACAGAGATTCGAGGTCATTTCTACACAATTCCCTATCTTAAAAACAGGAACAAGTTAATTTCTCGAGCAGACATTTACTTCGCAACTCAGGATAGATGGAGAAAGGGCCCGTTAGCCCCCTACTCGAGTTCCAGAGTTCGCCCTTCATATGGAAGAGTATGATCTCCACAAACAGGTGCGTCCGTCAACGTCAACTTGGGGCCAGTTAGCTTGTAGCTGACTGCTGAGACCAGCGTACTAGCGCCGTATCTAGTGCCGAGAAAGTAAATTAATTAAAAGTGCTGCTAGAGATGTAGGACAGTGGTACTGAAGATAGAGAATAATGTAAAAGTAATATGCAATCAAAGCTACCAGACACTCCTACTCTATAAAAACTTTAGAATCAATAGGAAAGTGAAATCCATTGGTGAACAGGGTTTGAGGTACTCAGACAAGAAAAGCTGAAATGTCAAAATTTTTACAACAGGAAGTGATTATGTTTTGTCTACTCAAGTGAGATATTTCATTCAAAACATATCTCCAGTATATAGGCAAGGAGTCTGTAACAAATACAATAAAAACAAAGGAAGGAAATTTGTAAGATTTGTAAGATACAGTACAAATTGTAGATTCATTGTGTCAATGATTGCATTTGCAGTTAACTATAACTAATGTAAATAAAAAAGTACATAGTACTGTGATTTTATTCCTATTATCTCCTCAACCTGGCATCTCCGATCTCAAGTTCCCTATCCCAAATTGTTCAGTGGAGATTCTCTACGTCCTGTTACGTTTTTGCACGCTCTTAAGAAAACATCCTATATGGTACTTCCCGTTGACCTAGAAACATGAAGTTTGGGGAGAAGCAACGTTTCACAGTGCAGGTGAAGGAATAAAATCAGAAAATTGCTAATTTTTAATTATATCAAACGAAAAATATTTCTTTTGTCATTTTTTACCAGATTTCAGAACTAAAATTAACACACTCTAGAAATCTTGGAATTCCCGGTACTGATATCTTTTCAGTATCACAGTTACACCCACACAGAACGCTCCTACTTGCACCGGCTCACTTTTTAAAGGAAGTGTAAGTAGGCTGTTTAGGTTTCTATATTGGTAACGCCACGTAGCGCCCTGTATGAAAATCACTGACTATGCTGTGTGCAGTCTGTGGCTGGTTGGCATTGCTGCCTATCAGTAGTTAGTGCCTTCAGTAGTTAGAATCTTTTATTTAGCTGACAGTATTGGCGCTCGCTGTATTGTTGTAGTTCGAGTAACCAAGATTTTTGTGAGGTAAGTGATTCATGAAAGGCATAGGTTATTGTTAGTCAGGGCCATTCTTTTGTAGAGATTATTGAAAGTCAGATTGCGTTGCGCTAAAAATATTGTGTGTCAGTTTAGTGTTCATCAGAATAGGTAAAGAGCGAAATGTCTGAGTACGTTCAGTTCTGCTCAACTGTTTGAAAATCAAATAATGTAAGAGGTTTATCAGCACAGTAATTCATAAATTTTTCTAAGGGGATGTTTCAGAAGTAACTTAATTATGGACAGCATAAATATTTTATTTATTTTTTATTAGTATATATGTGTTCTACGTTTGTTCTGTTGACTCGTTCCACATCATAACATTTAATGAATCGGATCTATGGAACAATTACCTAAGTAATCAATAATAAAAGAGTATGAGAGAGAGAGAGCTCTAGGATGACCGAGCAAGAGGCTGTAAATTTAGGCCATAAAGTGAAGTGAAGAAAAAGATGATGATGATGATGATGATGATGACGACGTAGAATGCTACAGAACTTTATAAAAATGGAGTCCAAAAGTGTGTTACTGTCGCGGTTGGTTGAGGATTAAGTTTGTCGCAGATTCTGTCCTACGCCTAACAGTGTGTATAATTAGTTAGCTGAACAAACCGAGCATAGTGTTCCACGCCTAAGAGCGTTTACATTTAGCGAGGATAATAAGCTGAGCAACTTTTTCCACTGTGACCTCGAGAGTTTCAGTGTCATGTTGAGAAGCCGACCGTGACGAGAACTGCGTAACTCAATAGCGGCGCAGCGGGCGCCAAGTTGGGGGCAGCAATTAGGAGGGCAAGCAAGCAGGCAGCGCGGCCGGCGCCCGCCCTGATCGATCACGGCAAACACAAGCGGCGGCGGTGGCGGCGGCGGTGGCGGCGGCGGCGGGGGCGGTGGCGGGGGCGGGGTCACACGCTAGACACCTCTCTGGGTCACGCCGCTGCTGCGCACCCGCCGACTGCTCGCCTCACACGCACTTCGGGCGGAATACGTGTCACCCACAGCCTACTCAGATGAATCGATAGTATGACCGGAAGACCTGTCTGTGGCTTTACGACCACCTGGTGCAAGCTTTTCTACACTGACGGAAAAAAATTGCAACACCAAAAAACCATGTGTAGTGATGGAATTTCGGGAACATATCTGCTTAGGTAACATGTTTAAGAGATTAACATTGCGAGGTAATCCATTGCAAATACGAAATGCTAGTACATTAATAACCAATGTAGCGATCAGAATGTTGAATGCAAGCATGCATTGCGTTGTACAGTTGCCGGACGTCAGTTTGTGAGCTGGAGTTCTGTGCCTGTTTTACTTGGTCGGTAGATACAAGTATGGCTAATATTGGTTGTGGCTGGCGCTGAAGTTGTCATCCGATGATGGCCTACACATGCTCGACTGGAGACAGATTTGATGATCGAGCAGGCCAAGGCAACATACCGACACCCTGTAGTGCATGGTGGGCTACAACAGCAGTATGTGGACGAGCGTTATCCTGTTGGAAAACACTCCTGAAATGCTGTTCATGAATGGCAGCACAACAGGTCGAATCACCAGACTGACGTACAGATTTGCAGTCCCGCTGACATAGGAAGTCGCATCCCAGACCATAATTCCAAGATCCAGTGTGTTTATCAGGCAGAAATGTTGGGCAGGTCCTCACCTGGCCCCCTACTAATCAACGAAAGTCCACAAATGGCACCAAGGCACAACCAATTTTCATCAGAAAACACAGTCCGCCACAGTAGCTGTATGGTAAGCGCATTGGATTGCCACAAACAGGGGCCCGGGTTCGATTCCCGTCTGGGGACGGAGATTTTCTCCCCTCAGGGACTGGGTGTTGTGCTGTCCTCACCATCGTTTCATCCCCATTGTCGAAGCGCAGGTCGCCCAATGTGGCGTCGCACTCAATAAGACTTGCACTTGACGGCCGAACTTCCCGACTGGGAACTCCCGGCCACTGACGCCTTACGCTCATTTCCATTTCCATCATAAAACACAACGACCTCCACCCTCCCCTCCAATGAGATCTCGCTTGACACCACTGAAGTCCCAAATGGAGCTGATTTGAGGTCAGTGGAGTGTGTGCTACAGAGCGTCTGTCTCAGAGCTGTCCTTGAAGTAACCGATTTGTAACAGTTCATTGTGTCACTATGGTGCCAGTTGGGTGCTCGCATTGCTGTTGCAGATGTACTACGATGCGCCAGAGCCCCACTCCAAACACGATGGTCTTCCCTCTCGATAGTGCCACGTGGCCGTCCGGAGCAGGGTCTTCTTGCGAGCGAACATTTTCGTGACCACCGCTGCCAGCGATCGTGCAGGCCTACAGTAGCTGCATTCCTGCCAAGACTTTCTGCAGTACCACAGAAGGAACATCCAGCGTTCAAACTCAGTGAAGTGCTGAGAGTGACGTCTTTGTCGCCTTAAAAGCATTCCTGAATAGCATCAGCTCACCACGTCCAATCTCAAAGCTAATTGACGCTCACGACCGTTGCAGCGTGTATTTAAAGCAAACCTCATTTGTATTCTCATGGTGGCGATATTAGCGCCACTCTTACGCTATTGCCGAGAAATTAGAATAGCATCATCTTTCAGATACAGAAACACGCCTACCAGCTTTAACTTGTATCGTAAAATACATAAAGACGAAAAAAATTTGTGATTTTTTAAATTTAAAAAGTCTTTATTAACTGTCTTTCATAAAAGATCAGTAATAAAGAATAAATATTTGCAATGAAAACCGGGATTTTGTGGGTAACACGTAACTAGTAATATAAAGAATTGCATTTTTCATAAAAATGGCAATTAAATATGTGTTAATTAGAATATGTTAGATGAGTTTTGCATTTACGATGGCTATTCGGAAAGTAAGGTCCGATTTGGTGCGATATGGAAATGATAGTGAACATCCAGTGAAGTTTTGTACAAATGTGTTGGGCAGTGTCTCATATGCCCATGGATGGGACTAAGTCGCTCTTTTCAGTGCTTAGCGCACAGTGAGCACGTAAATGTGCCTAGAAAATAGTGTCTCCCGCCAAGTATGCGTGTCTGCCGAAACATTTCGCCTGAATTCATGCAGCCCGCATAACATAATTGTCAAGCATTTCCTTCTTCATTACGATTGTGGGCAGGACACTGTAGAGGCAACGAAGATTCTCCTCTAACGTTTTCGATGGAAAGTCTTTGATCACCCACCATACAGCTTGGACTTGGCTCCCCCTGACATGAACTGCTGGCTATGAAGACAACATTTTGGCACAAAAGCAGACTAGGACACGCACAGAGGGCATTCCTAGATACAAGGATCACGCAAAATAGCAGACTAGGTAAAATTTAAAAGATCAGCCCGGAAGTTTCATATCAGCGCACACTCCGCTGCAGAGTGAATATCTCATTCTGGAATCTCATTCTAGGCAAAATTAGTCTACTATTATGAAACACAGGCCTTAATTCCAGGGATAAATTTCTTATGATCTACGTATGGAGCACATCATTATGTGGTAGTGAAAGATGGATTGTGATGACTTGATAATAGCAAGATAGAAAGGTTTGAAGTTGATGCTATAAAATGACGTTGAAAATCGAGTGGACTGATAAGATAAGTAATGGGGTGGAAATCACTGACAACAAGACGGAGGCACAGGATGTGTTAATAAATGAGGGAATAATTTCCGATGTGCTAGAGGGACCTGTACAGGATAAAAATTATAGCGGAAGACTGGGTTTGAAATGTATGCAACAAATGACTGTGGACGTAGGTTGCAAATGTTTTTCTGAGATGAAAAGTTTGGCACAGAAGAAGAATTCGTGGCTGGCTGCACCAAACCAGTCAGAAGACTGAGGATAAAAATAAAAAAAAAAAAGAATCATGAGGTGCGACAGGATGCTATTGTGTCATTACTGTTCACGAAACATACGGTTTTTTTAAAGTCCCTTGTACGGTCGCGTAACTAATGAAGAGATACTGCATCGAACTGGGGAGAAATGAAATTTATAGCACAACTTTACTAAAAGAAGGGACCAGTCAACAGGACACAATCTGGGGCATCAAGGAATTGTCAGTTTGGTAAAGAAGGAAAGTGTGGGGGACAAAAATTGTAGAAAGCAACCAAAGATCTAACACAGAGAGCAGGTACAAATGGACGCAGGTTGTAGCGGCTATACAGAGATGCACACGACAGACTAGCATCGAGGGCTGCATCAAATCAATCTTAAGACTGAAAACCACAACAACAACAAATCTTACAGGAGATAGTGCTAGTCAAAACTAAAAATGGTCCTACAAACTGTTTTATTACAAACTCACTATCTTTAAATCTAAAAATTTCGAACGAAAAGTCTGGACATACATTGTATTTATGTCGTAAGCCCACCACGACAGATGAACAATTCACAGCCAATCATAATTTACTGGACTACAGTCTTTGAAATTCTGAAGGTAGCAGAGATAAAATACAGGAAGTGAAAGGTTCTGAACAGCTTGTTCTGAAACCAGACTACATTTTATAAGAATCAAAGGACGTGAAAGGGCAGTAGTGGCCGCAAAGGAAGGGAGACATGGTTGTAGCCCATCCCCGATGTTGTTCAATATGTACATTGATCATTAAACTGCGCGAAAAAGGAACTGAAAGTCTGAGGCTTGCCAAAGACACTGTAATTTTATCAGAGATGGAACAGAACTAGGAACAGCAGCTGAACGGAACGGATAGTGTATTGAAGAATGGTTAAACTAAGAAGATCAACACAATGAAAACAAGGGTAATGGGATGAATTAAATCAGGCGATGCTAAAGGAGTTAGATTAGGATATGAGATACTAAAGGTAGCAGATTAGTTTGGCTGTTTCGGCAGCGCATTATCTGATAACGGCCGAAGTAGAGAGGATATAAAATGCAGACTGTGAATAACGAGAAAAACATTTCTAACAAAATGCAATCGTCCCTTAACTTGGGCACTACGTGACTAACAGAAAAATGTATAAGAAAATACACTCACGCGTAAGTGACAGTTGCTGCCACTGATAATAATTATGTAACGGGCACCAAGGAACGTTCCTGTAACATCTTAGATAAATAGTTAAATGATATTTGTTTCATATGATTATCAAATAGGGAAGACCTAGTTATATTGATGACCGGAACGAATTTATGCATCTAATTGTTGTGGTCCCGTCGAAGGTTCGAGTCCTCCCTCGGGCATGGGTGTGTGTTCGTCCTTAGGATCATTTAGGTTAGGTAGTGTGTAAGCTTAGGGACTGATGACCCTAGCAGTTAAGTCCCATAAGATTTCGCACACATTTGCTTTGCTTTGCTTCTAATTGTTGCCCCGCTTTGATAGAGAATGCATGACCGTGGAAAGAAAAGTAAGTATTTAAAAGCTATTATTAGCGCAGAAGAGTAATGTTGCTTTGAATGGATCGCATTTCGAAAACCAAATTCTGGAAAAAACACTGGTTCTTTTATTGATAATAAAGTATGCATTTGAGGCAGCATCAATGGTGCCCATTAATAATGGCGTCACTGTGTTAGTCATTCCATCGTTCTTCTAGTCCCCGATCACAGTTCTGTAAAATAAATTGAAAAATAAGGATAGGAAATATTAATGCTACACGACGTTAATTCATGTTTAAAACAAATTTAGTTAGTCTAACTTGTACAATAGCGTCATCTTCTGCTATACGTGCAGACAGACAGGGCGCCAAGATACAAGTGAAACAGGAAGAAGAAGTAAGTCGTACCAAATGTTTCCAGACTAAAATATAACGCAAAAATTAGAGAGAATATATCTATCTCATCTGAGATTTTGGAGGTCTGTGGGTCCATTTTTCGTAATTTTTATGTCTTATTACATGTCCGTGATATGAATATCGTCGACTGATCGAAACAAGTTGCCGAAAAAATAATTACGCATCACAGTTGCATTTGGTACTTTCGTGATGAGGTTCTGTAAGTACCTGACAAGAAGAAGGGGCAGGATGACAAGACGTTTGTCAAGTCATCAGAGAATACTAGAGGGAGCTGTAGAGGGTATGAAACTGTACAGGAAAACAGAGATCGGAATACATCCAGTAAATAATTGAGGATGTAGGTTACAGCTGCTACTTGGACATGAAAAGATTGGCACAGGAGATGAATTCGTAGCCGACGGCATGAAACCAATCAGACAATGTTTTTTTATTGTTTATCTTATAAAAATCGGAGCCACCTGTCGCACCTAAAAGGGGGGGGGGGGCGGAGAGAGTGATGGCAAGTTGTATTTGAGGTGGGGCGGGGAGACAAAGAGAGTAAGAAAAAGATCCTCCCTTCTGCCCCCGGCCTCCTCGGCCACCAGAGCCGAACCCTGAATCCAAGCCTGATGCGTTGCCCCGACTCCCCACAGTAATCGAGAAAATACAGTCAGAGGTTTAGAGGTTTTGATCCATAAAAGTGTCACACATGCACACTATCGAGATGATGCCGACTTGTTTTGTACCTGGTAATGAGCCGCTTGGAATCTGTAGTACATAATACCTAAGTCAAAGATAATTTCATACGCTCGTTTGCGTATTTGATCTACCATCTGTTTGCGCAGCTTTGAATCCCAGGTATTTTGAACGCCTAGAAAAACATAATGCGTTTTCTTCTCGCCTTCTGCAGAGCGCCAGAAGATTGAAAGAGGGCCGGTGAAAGCAGTGGGGTCGAGCGATGTCTGAACTGGCATAAAGTCGGAAACTTTGACATTTTCGTCTCTTGCTTTACAACTGCCGGTTATTACTCTGCGGTTGGAGGGGGTGGGGGGTAAGTTTCAAAGTACGAATGTCACCTAGACTTTCGTTGGAGATCCAAAATAATATTGGTGGGAGGAATCCAAGACAATACGGGTGGGAGGTAACTACTTTGCAGTCCAACGGGCAGCTCCCCCAGAAGGCCGTTGCCGGCGGAATGCCAAACGGAGGGCGAAGGCGCCGCCACCGAGGTCGATAAGGGCTGCAAATGTGATTTAGCGAGGCAAGATATTGCTGGCGCCTCTGGGGGGTGGGGAGGGGTGGGAGAGAGTCACGGGGTCACAGAGGCCCCAAGGCGCCCTCCCCCGAGACAGAGCCTCCATCTGGTGGCGCTGGACCGTGTGCTCTGGGTACCAGGATAGCAGGCGTCTTCCGTGCTCTCCAGTATATAGTGTAAGACGTGTATATTTCTATTGTCTACTGTCAAATCACAATTTATGAAAGATGTTTATATTTTATTAATAGGATTAAGTAGTAATAATTAATATTTGTCATGTTGGAAATAATTGTGGTAGCAGGGAATGTCTGCGCCAAAATATTGTTGACAAGAGAGACCGCAAATTGATATAATTTTAAAAAGGGCGGGAGAGACCGCGTATGGATACATTTTAAGAAAAGAGCGGGAAAGACCGGGCATTGATACATTTTGTAATGGTAGCAGGGATTGTCTGCACCAGAAAGCATTGCTGGCGGGAGAGACCGCACTTTAGCGTTCGTAGGAAGTCAGTAGTAAGCGAGATGTGAAGCGAGTCGGTAGCAGGTCTGAAGCGAGAGGTTGAGAGGAGTAGTGTGCCTGCCAGCCACCAGCTATGATTTACAAGAGATTATAAACGGATGTACAGAGACATCAACTAACTATTATCATAACAGGAACTAATATTATTGAATTATTTTTTTTTTTTTTTTGAGAAACTCAAGACTACTGAAGGTATGTTTGCGCAATGCTAGTCGTAAGATTATTGTAAAAAGTGTTGTGACTTGGCAAGACAGCCAAGCCACTACGAGGTGAAGCCGAAAGGCACGCGTTTAAGCTCACGCCGGATGGCGTGAGGTCTGGAACAGGTCAGGGATATGAGACTAGAAAAAATAGTACGTATCTGTTGGAATACTTAACTTTAATCCATAATTTGTGAACATCGGTCTGACGGTACATGCATCACAAGATAAATAGCAATTGATAATGGCGCCTTGCTAGGTCGTAGCAATTGACGTAGCTGAAGGCTATGCTATCGTCTCGGCAAATGAGAGCGTAATTTGTCAGTGAACCATCGCTAGCAAAGTCGGCTGTACAACTGGGGCGAGTGCTAGGACGTCTCTCTAGACCTGCCGTGTGGCGGCGCTCGGTCTGCAATCACTGATAGTGGCGACACGCGGGTCCGACGTATACTAACGGACCGCGGCCGATTTAAAGGCTACCACCTAGCAAGTGTGGTGTCTGGCGGTGACACCACAAAAAGTAAGTCCCATTTGAACGTTTGTAAAATCATTTTATTACCAGCAGTAAATATTTGAAGAAGCGTTTTCAGAATATAACTAATTTTTGCCAGCAATGTTGCATTACTGATTATAATCCATCCCAAAAATCATCATCGTAAAACTTTGCAAAAATTTTACTGTGGCCAAGAAAAAGTGTAACTATGAATTACGTAACTTCAGTCAAATTAATTAAAGAATAACGTCAGTTCAGCTTTGCTATTAAAGAATAACGTCAGCTTTGGTAATAAATACAGCCACTTATTATGACAGCCCACCAGCAGTTAATAGCGTATAGTAAACCAGAGTAAGTATATTCATACCGCAGTTCGATGTAGCAGTCAGATGGCGATCTAGTAACAGTAAAAAAAGGTAAGGAAAAGTTTTGGGTTATTGCAGATAACGACTGACGGCCACGACGACGACACATTCTGGTTTTGTCGAAATAATCAGAAAATCACCTTTAATAAGCAGCAATTAAATTCGTATGCGAAGATTGAGAAAGAGAATAAATTTCAAAGGGAAGATTTCATTTGTTATTATTAAGCAAGAGATAGAAATCCTGAGGGAAGGTTACATAGGTTATTGTAAAAGGTAAGGTTGCGTAACAAAAGAGATATAGAGGAGACGGTTATTGCGTAATAACAAAAGAGGTATAGAGGAGACAGGAAGGTTTCAATAGGATGGGCCATCGGCGTCTGCAGAAATTTATCTAAGAGGGGGAAACATTCTGAAATTGACTCTTTTTTTATTTAACTAATAAGATGCTCAATGTTGATTACGTATATTACTTTCATACCGAGATCGTAAGGATATTTCTTTAGTATGTGCCAAGTACATATTTTTACTCATATACCAATAATATTCGGTTCTCACCTACAGTTAAAAATATGACATAGAAGGAAGGAAAGGAGGGAAGATTGGACTTCCCGTCGACATCGAGGTCAGCAGAGGCAGAGCACAAGCTCGAATTATGTCAAGGATGGGTAAGAAAATCGGCCGTACCTTTTCAAACAATATGAAACAGCAAAATAATCAGGAAAAACTCTCAAATTAATACTCCTCAAAATGCAGAAACTGAAGTTTTTTCTTAAGAATTTTCTATAGTGTTGGGTAAGTCTAGACCTGCAGTTTCATGGAATCCTGGACAATAACTGGTGGATTTTGTTAATTCTCAGATTCCCCCCGCCCTTGCGGACCCTTTTGCGTTGGGTCCTAAGTATGGATCCACGCTTCTAAAACAAAAGCAGAAATTTAAAGGAAGGTAGTATGAGATGCGAGTAGGTAAAAGTTATGGGGCTATGTTACGAACATTGCGGCCATTTTAGAAGCCGCCATCTTAGACGCAACTGGTAATATTCGTATTGAAATAAGGTCGCTTGACTCAGAAGACACAGAATAACAAGAGAAAAATTATTTGAGCGTAAGTTTACTCATTCTCGATTTAGGATTGGTGTTTTTTTTTTTTTTCTACAGGTGATGGGAAAACTAACAACGTAAACAGAAGCCGAAAGCGCTGAGAAGGTCCAGATATGAGGAGAGATGAATACCTCCGCTGTCGCAGAAAATGTCAGCCTACGTCACGCAGATAGACCACCAATCGTGACTTACAGTGTGGTGGTGAAACTTTTCTTGAAATTCCGAGGAACTGACTCTGTGGCATACAAACAAAAAGCTTGACGATGGGAATTATCTACGGAATAAGCAACATAACCGCTGTTGTGCCACGCTCAGTTAGAGTCCAGAGCTCAGAACTCGCCACGTGTCTGATGAAACCGGTGTCTGACCATACATAATTGGTGGAATGGAAATGAAGTCCCATACTTCTTTACATAATTGGTATCCTTACAAAACGCGAGTGTTACGTCTCCCCGAGAACGATCCAGATCGTGGCTTTCAGTTAAGAGAAGGGGTGACGTACTGCTTATGGATGAAGCTAATTTCTCTGTAAACGGAAAGGTAAATAAACCGAATCACAGATATTTGTCAGATGTCAGTCCTCACTGGACATCAATCGAACGTAGTTGGCACATCAAAGTCATTGTTTGATGTGGAACACACTGTTGTCGCATTGTCGGACCCTTCTTCTTTCGGGCTACACTAACAGCAGCCTGTTACCTGCAGTTAATATACTAAGGTGTGCTACCGTCTCCTCTGTCTGAAGACTGAATATTTCCCTTTCAGCACGATGGTGCACTAGCTCATTAAGGACTAGCTGTCGAGGCGTACTTGCATATCCAGTCTACTCTGAGATGGATAGGTTGTAGAGATCTAGTGGAGTGGTTCCCACGTTATCCGAATTTAAGTCAGATATATATTTTTGGGGACGTGTGAAGGTGGTGAATACCGGACACCTTGCACTCCTCACCTCAGGGAGCGGATTTCTGATGCCCGTGCTCGAATTCCGGGACCTATGTTGGTTGAAATGCGTGAGCAAAGGCTGAGGCGAATGACAACAACCTTACGACGTACTGGACAGTGTCGAGTCTTTCTGTGTTATCATCAACATTTTGCTAGTTCTGTGTGAAATGTAACATGACTCGAGAATGAGTAGAGTTATGCCCAAAAGCAATACACTTTTCTTTTTATCGTGCAAATCACTGTCTGTTTGCTATTTCACATGGCCCCGCTTTCATAAGAAAATTACGAGTTCCATCCAGGATGGCGGCTTCCAGAATGGCCGCCATGTTGGTAACACAGGTCTTTCCCTTCCCTCATCTGACACTACTTGACTATAATTCCTGTTTATCTACCTGTCTTTCTTTTCGAACGATGTTTACACATACATAGACCGCACTTTACAGCTCTGAGACTCCTAAAGAACGCTTGTACTCTTGCTTTTTCTGGCAACGCCGTGATTCGACATGACCCTTCCTCCACGACACTAAAATTTCTCTCTCTAACCACTCACAGCCTCTGTTTTCGCTTACTTATTATACTGTCGAACACGACAGTATCGCCATAACGCGATCAAGAAGTAAACCAGCGAAGTTGCACTGTGAATAGCCACTGTTGGCAGCTGAGACAGTTCGAAAGTTCGTTTTAGCAGGGTTATTGCAGAACCTCTCATTCGACATGGACGTTGAGCCACAATGTGAATCGAAAACCATATCAGAAACCGCTATGGAGCTAAGTCGCCACAGGCCGAAACCCGTAATACCAATTTGCAAGTTAGTTAACGTTAGTAGGAAGAGAGTACCGCGTCGTTACACTGGTACTAGAGTTTTGCACTGCTGGTGGCGTCGTTTAGCACACAGCAATGAGTATCGGTACACTCGCTAATCGACGCCAGGCTTCCATAATAGCCTCTGCAATTCGTTGCTAAAGCGTGGTTGCGCTGTATCTGCATTTCCTTAAATCACTACTGTTCTAATTTTCCTGTGTATTTGATACGTCTTCATGCATTCTTTTTGTGCAGCTTTATTTAAAACCCTTATAACACACATGTGTTCAGGTACTTCTGGTTAGATACTGTATGTGACTGTCTCGCACCGAATGTCAGTGGAATCAGTTGTTCATTACACTTGGCGTTTATTGCGTTTATGTAGACCTTCCGCCTGAATCCCATGATTCCTAAAAAAATTACGTCCATCGTCGGTCTTCCAGGACAATAATCAAGAGCATGAAATCAACTGACATTGATTTAGAAAGCAGGTGCGAACACCTCCACAGTGTAAGCTTTTAGTGTCGGCAGTTCAGTACACAACTGAAAATGTTGATGCTACCAGTCAAGAACCGAGGAGCATTTCTACATCTGGCATTCGCCGAGGTGTCGCCCAGTTGAGATGGATGGTTGAGATGACTTGTATCAGTACGCCGATTCGGCTATACAGCCATTGGTTAATCCTCCAGCTGATTAACCGATTCTGGGAGCTTAAGTCTTTCATTTTGAACCGATGTTAACTGTGTAAATATGCAGCTTTTGCCATAGAACTGTTATGACGGTGTCCATTAGCCATCACAAAGTGAGGTGGCCGTACCATCGTTTATTGTGTGTGTACCAGTCTTAATGGCGCTAGACAAACGCTAATAGAGGTATTACACGCAAAGAAAGTGGTGGTATTAGTTACTTATGTAGTTGGTTGGTTAAATCCATTTGAGATAAAAACAAGAGCAGCATTCTTCGTCATGGTTTCGTTTAGTGAGCGCAAGATGATGCTCATCCAACTTCAGTGATGGACGCTCCAAGAGAGATAATCTGCATCACGCTGCTGTTTACCGTTTACATTTCGAGACAGTACGTTCCCAGAAATCAGAAAGACTGGAGCTGACATGAAGGTTACCAACCATTACGCTTCCTGGGCAGATTCGCAACTGGAACAGGAAAGGGTGGGAAGAACCCTCCGCCACATACCTCAAGGTGGTTTGCAGACTACGGATATAGATGTAAATGCGGATGTAGATTCCATAAATCACTGCAACGATATCTGCTTAAACGAAGCAGAGATAGTCGGTTTCAGGCTACGTGTACACGATTTGCTGGACATTCATATATCTGGTATTGGACAATGGTTTAAACGCTAACGGAAATACCGAAATTTCACTATACAGCTGAACGCGGGTGTCCGTCGGCGTACAGATTAAATTCTGAAGCCGAGTTGTCCTCTTAGAGAACTTCAAGACACAGCATTTTTTTTTTCTTAAAACGTTCTCTGGTATATCTATTTCATTGCATTGTTCATCTCAAGTTCGCTAGAAACTCCTTTCTCGAATTACAAGTCGATTTGTGAAAAAGTGTCTCCGAAAAACACCAGAGGTGTAACAGGCGTTATGGAAATTTTGAACATGATCGAACTCGAGATCGAACCAACCTGTTACAATTTCTGCACAAAAACGAGCAAAAAGCGTATCGAGCGAGAGGAGCAGCGGATAACAGTACCGCGGCTGCCAAAGAGGCCGGCACGACCACCACGAACACCACGGAGGCCGACCTTCTTTTGGATCTGGAAGGGTTGCCGTATGATACAGATATTGTTGACTAGAAGCATTTTTAACTACAAAAAATGTAACCCAAAACTTTAAACACGCTTTTCTCGAAACCGTGTTTTTCAAACTGGCGGGAAACGTAATTTGAGAATGGTACGTACGATTTTGATCCGAATTTGATGCCGCCATTCTAAACCGAATTCTCTATCAGAGGGCCTAGCCGTTTGTGACATCTTTAAAAGTCTGTTTTCGGTGCACGCTTCTGTCTCAATTTCGTGGGCGAAGTAACTGACACACGTTTCAAAAAGTCACCATTTTGTTAGGACGTAATATTTTTCTATTATATTATGTATTATATGATAGAAAAATATTAAAACAACTTATACAAAATTATTTGTTGCAGACCTAGTAGGAGGGCTTTGGGAATTCCCGACGATGACCACTGTTCCTGCTGGAAGGAGGCCTACCACCTGGTGCTGCAGTTACAGGAAGCGTTCGATGTGGAAACAAAAATGATTTCTTAAAGAAAAAAGTGTAAGGGATACAACTATAGTATCAGATTTAGCATTACTCTTTATTTTACTTGGAAAATAAACAAAAATATCATCTATTTCTCACGTGTTCAGTGATTTCTACACCCTTACGTTGCTTAGAACACTTACGAGGGCCGTTCAATAAGCAATGCAACACTTTTTTTTCGGCCAGTTTCGGTTGAAAAAATGCAGAGTTGGTTGTGGGACATAGTGTCCCCAGAGCTTCACGAATTTCCGATAGGTTGCGGTGCTATACGAAGCTTTCTGTAACGAAGGTGCATTCCAAGCAAAACGCGGAAAATCAGAGCACAGCAGATATTCATAGAAGCTTGCACAATGTCTACGGAGACTTGGCAGCGAACAAAAGCACCGCGAGTCGTTGGACGAGGCATATGTCATCATCGCAGCAAGGTCCGCGTGAACCTGCCTGATCCCCTGCTTGCCGGCAGGTCGCACACAGCTGTCAGTCCTGCAATGTTGGAACGTGCGGACACTCTCAGTCCAGAAGATCGACAGACCACAATCAAATCCCTCGCTGCACAAGTCTGCGCACCCGAGAGGAACTTATAAAACTTCACAGGACTTTTCTTCATCCAGAGCCCGGATCTCGCACCTTCCGACTTCCATCTATTTGACCCAATGAAGGATGCACTCTGCGAGAAACAGTGCGTGCAGATAAGGAGGTTATTGATGCAGCAAGATAGGCCTTCCCAGTAAGGTGGTGAAAGGCCGTCGCATTGAACGGAGTTTATGTTGTAAAATAGAGTTTTGTAGCCAAAAGAGTGGGGAATAATATGGTGTATTGGAATCCTGAATAAAACCAACCCGCTTTCCGAAAAAAAACAATGATTGCAATTTTTATTGAACACCCCTCGCACTACGACCTTCTAACAAATTGAAGGTCCGAAAAAAAACAGTGATTACGGACCTCACAGACTACACGGCTTGTTCATGACGCGACGTCAAGTCGTACGGCTCTCTGCTACTGAACATCTTTTACTTGTTAAGACTTCTTCCATGATGTTGTACCTATGCTCGCAACAGGGAGAGGAGGAGCAGCAATGCTAATGCATCCTATACTATTCTGCGACGGTTACAAAACCTCTCAAATTTAACTTTTGAATACATTGTGGGAGTGAACAGTGATCAATGTGTTATAAACATTTACTATCAAAAACAGTCTTGATCACAATTTATTTATTATGGTGACCGGTTTCGACCACTACTGTGGTCATCTTCAGACCAATGAGTTCTTAATCATTGGTCTGATGACCACAGTAGCGGTCGAAACCGGTCACCGTAATAAATAAATTGTGATCAAGACGGTGTTTGATAGTAAACTCTCAAATTTTAATCAGGTGTTCGGCTTGTACAGTTTTCTCGTGACACTGAAAGAAGCCGGAAGATTTCGTTTGTACCCTTGGTTCTACTCACCTTCATAGCTAGAATGTAATCAGTTACCACGTGAATCAGCCTGCGAACAGTTGCTCGCGTAAACACATCTAGGTAAATATTGTTTCCCTCCAAACATCCTGCCTCACTTAGTGTGTCCATAAATATACAGAAGTTCGAATTACGCTTACATGTTTACACGTGTCGGCACCACACAAGGGCCTGTGTGCGGAATGCGACTACCTCAAGTCTTCGAGCAAGTTAGCTGCGCATTTAGCTAGCGAAGGCATCGTCTGCAGGGGGAACAGCGACCGTAAGAAGTAAAATCGTGGAGCAGCCACAAGCTGCGAACAACTTTCCTTTGTTACTAGCTTTGCTCGTCAGACGCTAGTATCTTCAGAGACTTAGCAGCCAACGGCCATACGTTAAATGTGTCTGTCTATGTACAGCGCCGACGTCAGACTTCGCGTGTGCCAGTTGGCTAGTAAATTTCTAAAGACGCTAGCGTCTGACGGTCGGAACCGGTAATAGAGGAAAGTTGTATGGGACTTGTGGCTGCTCCGCAGTTCTACTTACTCTGCGCATTGATCCGATATTAGCTCTGAACTAACCTAAAGCCGGCCTGTGTGACCGAGCGGTTCTAAGCGCTTCAGTCTGGAACCGCGCTGCTGCTACGATCGCAGGTTCGAATCCTGCCTCGGACATGGATGTGTGTGATTTCCTAAGTTCTAGGGGACTGATGACCTCAGATGTTAAGTCCCATAGTGCTCAGAGCCATTTGAACCAATTGAAATAACCTAACGCTCTGTTTAAATGTTTTAGTCCTTCTCTTCAATTTCTACAAATTCTCACATCTAAACTATTACAACAACGCTTTACCAAAACTACGGTTCCGTAGTTTTGGTACAGTACATAAATGAAGTGGTAAATAACAGGATTACCCGTAGTCCTGGTAGCATTGGCAGGGAAAGAAACATAAATGAATGTGTAAAAGAGAAACTGGGAACCGATGACTTCTCATTGTCTTTTTGTTTCCTTTGCACATCATTAAAACCGCACATCATTCAGTGTTAGTTCATTGTGTAGTTCATATCTTAACAGAAAATAAATTTCATTTTACAAGCAATAAAAATCAGTTGATCGTGTAACTTCTGCGCTTTTATGTAATCAAAGCAATCATTTTTTATGCAAGTACAGTTTACATACACAAACGTAAAAATATATACAGTTATTGTTGTTGTTTATATTAAATAGAATGTTCTTCAACATGATCAAAGGCAACAGCTTGCTGTTATTATTGATAAATGTGAAAGTTGTTTTTTAGTAAATGGAACGTTTTATATAAATTTGACGAATTATTGAATCGATGTTTGGTAGATCTTTGTTTTGAGGATCTTTTATTTTACCTTTTTGTAGAGGAAATCGCGTTTTCTAGCGCTGTATGATAAATCTGTATTATTTTGTTTATTTTTACTGCAATATCTCACTTTTCACGTTACAGATCAACAGTTTTCGAACAAAACTTGAATTAACATTGACAGTTTCAGTTTTGCTGCAGCTACTGTTTACCTTTAAGTAACAGACAGTAGGATAACTATGCACAACAAAAGTGTTCCATAGGTTACCCAGCCCTTTATATATCGTCACTCAGTTTCTAGAGAATTCACCGCTTCCGGTTTTGAGGGAAATCTAAAAAGACATGGACTGCACACCCAAAGAAAGCGATCGTTATGAGGTAACGCACGATAGGTAAGCAATACACTTATCGTATAGTAGCCTAAGGTAGTTTTACAACTCCACAAATAATGTAGGATCAGTATTCTATATGGTGGAGAACAACTGGAATGAGTACTAACGGCACAGTGCAATTAATTTTTTCAGTAAGCTGTAGAAAATTTTCTGGCCCCTCAGGGGGGTTCCGTGAACTAATACTTCATTTATAATTACATCCTTGATCTCAAAACGTTAAACTTTTACCACATCCCTCACATGGGTTAGCACTTTTGAGATGCGTCCCAAGTCTCCCTCGGGCACTGGCCCATAGCCATAGCCATAGACGTCATATCTCTTGAACTGTGTCTCATACACTCATATAATGTTGCAGGTGCATTCAGTAGCATACATGGTGTAACGGGAATAAGTGCAGATATATAAGTACACACATCAGTTTGTTGGATGTTTTTTTCTCTGTGTCAATCTTCCCGCAAGCATGTTGCAAACTTTACGACCTGATTTTTTCTGCACGCTCGTACTGCACCAATAAGTGGACTAAGCCTGTCAGTATAGACTAACTTTTTTGCGTCCACGTTTCCGTACTTCAGCACCTGACCTGGTGCCCAGGAAAAAATAAGCATTAATAGCTTGCTCTTGCCACATGCACTTGGAGGTACTAACCAACCTAAAAACATGCGACTTGTAACGACGACAATTATCAGTAGGCAAATTACGCAAATACTGATGTAATGTTGTTCAGAACAGTATTCTCAGTCACACTTTATGCAAGTAACTGCTCATTTGTTAACCTTCTCTCTTTCCAGTCGAGATACGTTATAATAGCCTTCTACAAATGTCATACCTATTCACTAAAAGCACTGACTGAACGCGAGATACAAATTAGGACTGCAGCGCACTTGGTAGCCTCTTTTTTATCGCCTAAGATAAGGAAACAAACAGATGGTAAGACGACAAGCCCGCCTCCTCAGTGACCGAGCCGCTGTTGGCGGTAGAGGAGTTTAGACGGCTTTCTGCGCGAGTTACCGCCTCGCCACAAAGCACTGCTGCTGGTGCAGCGGTGGTCGAGAGGCGCGCATTCCGAGCAGGAAGAACTGCGCGCGCTCAGCCCGTAATGACGCGCTGTTGAGAGGTGCGGACGCCGGGAAGCGCGAGCACCACTCTCGTCCTGCAACGCCGCCACCCGCCGCGCAGTCCGCTGTTGCTTTTCCACCAGCGTGCCGCGCCACAGCAATTAAAGGCGAGGCGACTCTACCAGCAGCCACAGCTCACGATTACTCATGCAAAGTACGCACTCTTATAGAACGACAGCTCAGAGCGTAGAGGAGGCTAAATGGTATGCCCCTCCCCAGCCAACCTTCCTGTTCTATTCGCGGATGGTTTGCGTGAGAAGAAAGACTGTCTACAAGCCTCTACACAAGCGAGTGTTTCTGCAATTTTACTATCACGGTCACTAAAGGATGCTTCGCACGACCGTGAAGACTCTTTGGGCTTTTCCCGCGCTGGCACTCACATCCGTCCCATATGTTATACGGAGTGGAGCGTCATCAAAAGAAATAAAGTACAGCCTGTTTCAAAAGCCTACGTACGAGCTTCAATCTGCACATCGCACCACGGCAAGAAAAGTTACACAAGTCAAAAAACTGAAATTCTTTGTTTGTCAATGGAAAATCATGCGAAATGCCTCAACGTGCACGGAAAACGTCAGATCTCTATCTCGCAATTTCTTCAGTTCGGGGTAGTTGTGTTAGTTTCATGATGCGCCACTTTGTCTTTGCTACGCTTGGGTCGTTCATTAAGAGCGGCACATTCTCCGCTGTGACATTTTCCATCTACGAGGTAAGTTGAATGTACACTACTGGCCATTAAAATTGCTACACCAAGAAGAAATGCAGATGATAAACGGGTATTCATTGGACAAATATATTATACTAGAACTGACATGTGATTACATTTTCACACAATTTGGGTGCATAGATCCTGAGAAATCAGTACCCACAACAACCACCTCTGGCCGTAATAACGGCCTTGATACGCCTGGGTATTGAGTCAAACAGAGCTTGGATGGCGTGTACAGGTACAGCTGCCTATGCACCTTCAACACGATACCATAGTTCATCAAGAATAGTGACTGGCATATTGTGACGAGCCAGTTGCTCGGCCACCATTGACCAGACGTTTTCAGTTGGTGAGAGATCTGGAGAATGTGCTGGCCAGGGCAGCAGTCGAACATTTTCTGTATCCAGAAAGGCCCGCACAGGACCTGCAACATGCGGTCGTGCATTATCCTGCTGAAATGAACGCGAGCAGCAATGTCGCGATACGATAAACCGCATTCGCGATAGGCTACAATCCGACCTTTATCAAACTCCGAAACGTGATGGTATGCATTTCTCCTCCTTATACGAGGCATCACAACAACGTTTCACCAGGCAACGCCGGTCAACTGCTGTTCGTGTATGAGAAATCGGTTGGAAACTTTCCGCATGTCAGCACGTTGTAGATGTCGCCATCGGCGCCAACCTTGTGTGAATGCTCTGAAAAGCTCATGATTTGCATATCACAGCATCTTCTTCCTGTCGATTAAATTTCGCGTCTGTAGAACGTCATCTTCGTGGTGTAGCAATTTTAATGGCCAGTAGTGTAATTTTTAATATCATTGATTATTACAATTTCTGTGTTTATACAATGTATGTTTCTTACATGCGTGTCTGAAGAAACACACACTGTTTTGACGATTGCCGCTCTTGTAAATTTTAGGAAACTTCGAGGGTTGCAGCGTACAAGGAAAACAGTGGAATTAACTTTCAAATCATAGAGCACAGCAATCAGTCGTCCTTTTCTTGCAGGTTTTATTCGGAAAATCTAGATTTCGGTCAGTGCCTAGCCATTATCAATGCACCATTTCATATATCAATGCATGTTCTAGTACGTTGTTCGGGCGTCGTCACAGTTCTTTCAAGACTACTGCGTAATGACTACTGATATTGATTGCTGTGCTCTATCATTTGAAAGTCATATCACAGTCGTTGAGTGCACCCACGTTCCTAATGGAAGGTAACCTGATGCAATTTTCTGTTATAAATAAGGTTCATATTGAAGCAATATTCTCTGCGAAACGTATTCGTACATTATATTGAGCCATTTACGATCCTGTGCTTTCGTAAATTGTGTTGCTCAGATTGTACCTAATAGATATTCCTTATTAAATGGTATCAATTTTCATGAATTACTATTCCGCATTTTATATTTTTCTAATACAACAGTTTCAACTTGTTTTCCATTTTAATTCTAATTTTAGTACTAATTTTCCCTGACGGAGGCTCCAGTGTTGTATTATATTATAGTAAGTAAAATATATATGTATATATTATTTGAAGCGAAAAAGTGGAAGAAGTATCACATGAGGGCTCATAACAAAAACAAAGTTTTAAGAAAAGTGAGACAATTCAAAGAACTAATTAATAATTACCTGATCCCGGAGGAGGTTCGAGTCCTCCCACGGGCATGGGTGTGTGTGTTTGTCCTTAGGATAATTTAGGTTAAGTAGTGTGTAAGCTTAGGGACTGATGACCTTAGCAGTTAAGTCCCATAAGATTTCACACACATTTGAACAACAATAATTACCTGATAACACCTCACATTCGGCGTGAACCGAAGTACACGTCCCTATTACTGTTGTATAGGATACAATGGAATTTAATGCAAAATATATTTATCAGAAATTTTAAGAAAGCTTACACTGTTTCAGTCCATGTTTTATAGAATTCTTTGACTCGATTTTTCTCAAGCATAGCTTTCTTTACTTGTGTCACTTTTCTTGTCGCGGTGTGATATGCTGAATTTTATCAACAGTTGCTAAGTTAAGATAGTTATGCTAAATGTGTTCTGCCTAACAGTAGAATCTCAATCCTATCATTCATTAATTTAAGTGGCTGTCTATTACTGTTTGTCAGAGGATGTAATATTATTTTGCGCTCAGTCTGGTTAGAACCCTGACTCACGTTTGGCTGTAGCATTTTGTATTATATTGGCACTTCTTCGTTATCACGCACAATGTCTCTGATGCCTTTTCCCAGAATCTAAGAGAAGTATTCGTGTCAGAGGCTCGTAGTGGCAAGATGTTCATTTCGTGCATGTTCGTACGCCGACTGTGCATCAGACTGATTTTATTTCACAATGGAATGTTATTTGTTTAAAACCTGTGTTGTAGTATTTATTACGTAAGTTATATAAAGGTTCCCTCCTCTTTGTAATTTTAATATGCTAGCGCTCTGTTGACCGCACTTTTATTAAATTTATTATTAATTCCTATTGGAACCGTTTTGAGCGTTCGTTTATTCAGTAAATGGCTAACGTACAATTCATGTGTACTGCTGATCGGCAGTGACATCTAGCGCGCCGTACTGTAGGCACCGCAGTCGTCGCTGCACAGCGGTCTAATAAGACGGTTCGTAGAGTCATCATGTCTGCCAGTGTAGTGTGTGTGTGGTGCATTTTATACAGGCTGTAAACGATAACTGTTTACAACGCACCGCAGTAGTGTCGGGGGAGTCGAGACGAACAGTTTAATATTACACGCCAGTCATCTATCAAGCTGCGAAACAACCTCCAATTGGCTTATAAAAACCGGGGGCCGAACCGCACAGTAACTCTGAAAGAGTGCTTCGGTGTGGGGCGGCGGAGGTGTGAAGTGGACTGCGGTAGTCAGGGTGGGGTTGTGGACCACTGGGGCTGCGGCGGGGACGGAGCCTCTCCGTCGTTTCTAGGCCCCCGGTTAACATACAATACAATACCATTAACCTTTGTACACCAACGAGACCGTTTGCAGTGGTGTGAAGCACATTCTTCCTGGAATCTAGTTGACTCGGGTAGAATTGTCTTCAGTGGTGAGTCCCATTTCGAAGTGAGCCTCAATGGCCAGCAAATACGTCTGTGGATACGGCCTGGACAGCGGTGTCGCCCGCCATACGGCCCAAGAACCAGGGACGATGGCTTGAGATGTCACTTCATTTCGAAACAGGACCTCTTTGCTTGTCGTCCGAGGCACCCTTACAGCACGGTGATATGTCAATGACAGTGTGTGTGTGTGTGTGTGTGTGTGTGTGTGTGTGTGTGTGTGTGTGTGTGTGTGTGTGTTCAAATGTGTGTGAATTCGTAAGGGACCAAACTGCTAGGGTCATCGGTCCCTAGATTTACACACTGCATAAACTAATTTATGCTAAGAACAACACACACACCCATGCCCGAGGGAGGACTCGAACTTCCGGCAGAAGGGACCGCGGAGTCCGTGACATGGCGCCTCAAACCGCGCGGCCACTCCGCGCGGCTGTAATCGACATTCTACGCCCCATTTTGTTCCTTTCATGGAAAGCCATCCTGGACATATTTTCCAGCACGATAATGCCCGTCCGCACACGGCGAAAGATTCTACTACTTTACTTCGTGTTTACCAAACCCTACCTTGGCCAGCAAGGTCGCCGAACATCTCCTCTATTGAGAACGATTGCAACATTATGGGCAGGGCCCCCCAACCACCTCAGCATTTCGACTGTCCAAAGCGCCAGTCGTGCAGAATTTGGCACGACATCCCTCAGTAGAATGTCCAACAACTGCATCAATCAATGCCAAGCCAAATAATGGTTTGCGTAAGGGCCAGAGGTTGACATCGTGTTACTGGCTAGCTCAGTTTGTGAATCTTTTTCATTTGAACAAATCTTCCAATTTTTCTGAAAATGTAATCATATGTTTGTCTGTGCATGTACATCAATCTTGGTTCAAATGGCTCTAAGCACTATGAGACTTAACATCTGAGGTCATCAGTCCCCTAGAGTTCTACTTAAACCTAACTAACCTAAGGACATCACACACAACCATGCCCGGGGAAGGATTCGAACCTGCGACCGTAGCAGCAGCGCGGCTCCGGACTGTAGCGCCTAGAAAAATGGCTCTGAGCAATATGGGACTTAACATCTCAGGTCATCAGTCCCCTAGAACTTAGAAATACTTAAACCTAACTAACCTAAGGCCATCACACACATCCATGTCCGAGGCAGGATTCGAACCTGCGACCGTAGCGGTCGCGCGGTTCCAGACTGAAGCGCCTAGGACCCCTCGGCCACCAGCGGCCAGCAAGCGCCTAGAACCACTCGGCCACAGCGATCGACTACATCAATCTACCGGATAATTCCTTCGTGGTGAGTCGTTTTCTGGTGTCTTAGAGTGTACATTAGAGTGACAAACAGAACTCTCCTGTCCGCTGGAGGTTGATGGCTAGGGAAGACGAGGGGAAAAGTGAACATATCTGCCTAAAGTGTTTCGAAATCTTGTTCAAGAAAACGTTGTTTTACGCGAAAAATAGAAAGTAATACAAACAAGAAATTTGTCAACCTCACCCACATGTAAATTAAATATCACTTTAACAATATGTTCTTACCGACATTCTGCAGTTTTTTTTTACGCCTCAAAATCAAAATGAATAAACCTAAGCAACTGGAGAATTTTTATGAAATGACATTAATTATTTTCGATTTACTATTTAATCACGTTGAATAGCGCATCTCCTGCAAATCTGCTGAACTTCAGCGGCGCAAGCTTTAAAATGCAAATAAAACACCGCACAACATCGGTGTTAGTTGAATAGTGTAACGCTACTTCTTTCATGACACACTTATTCATTTCATTTACACTGCATTTGTCGATCGCAACATAAAAACAATCAAAGCAAAGAAATCTCTGGCACTAGCTAATAGAAATCACGCACTTTGCCACAATGAAAAAACAATGTTATTAATGTCAAATAGTATTTTACAAACCTCTTACTCTCTTCACTGTACAGTACTTCGCTCTTGGGCGTTGTGTGACGGCAGTGGGGACGAGCGAGCGACAAACAAACGGTGCGCGCGAAAACTTGAAAGCTGTACTTTCGGAATGTTGTAAGTCCATACTGTCAGAATTACGGCTCGAATTTTTGCTCTGTATCGATTTCTGTGACTGATATCTTGCTATTGAGCTTTTTTCTTCTTAAAATATTAGGTCAATTTGGTGATGTTTCCTTCTTAGGCATTGTAGGGCAAGAACACGAAAGGAATCTGTTAAGAGATTACTGTCGACGAACGTGGCACACAGACAGGCACAAAACAAACCACAAGAAATCATTCGTGAGACTGCTGGACCAGAAAGAAGAACAGGAGAGACAAAAAAAAAGGAAAAGAAAACAGGAAGGGCGATCACACGCACGCAGCTACATAAAAATGCCACATCCAGAAGCTGGCGTTGTGCTGCGTTACGTTTCCACGTCAGGTACTAAGCTCGTTCTTCTTCTCGGCGCTTCCGGGAGGAGCTGGCCCTCGACGCTTCCCAGAAACCGAGTTCCGATGCGATACGGCACTGTGCACAGCGATGCTGCAAGTTCACAGAAAGAGTCTTTTCTGTGCGTTATCGCCGGCACGGACCAGGGGGAACAAAATGCCCACCCTCCCGCTTTGTGTGCCCGTGCCCGGGCGGCAGAACAATCGTCGCAGCACCAGCAGCAGCAGCCGCTGCTTACACACTCACAGACACACACATATACATACACACACACACACACACACAACGAAATGCAACACGCTCCTGCCCCCTGTAACGTCAAGAGAATTGTCAATATTGACAAGTGCTTTCCATCGGTGTGCCTAGATACCGCTAGCAAAACGGATTTTTCACTCGTTCCTTCTGGATCTTGTCCAGCTCTGTGACTGTGATAAAACAGACTATGATTCTTTCAGGGAAAGCAACTAGCCGTGAACAATTGCCTTCAAATATTTATTGGCTTCTCGTGCTGGCTTTCAGATCACTCCAGTCTCGCCATCAGATGGTAGCCTTTACTGAAAATTTTTAACACGCCCAGTCACACCCTACTTTAACGAGCGAGGTGGCGCAGTGGTTAGCACACTGGACTCGCATTCGGGAGGACGACGGTTCAATCCCACGTCCGGCCATCCTGATTTAGGTTTTCCGTGATTTTCCTATATCACTTCAGGCAAATGCCGGGATGGTTCCTTTGAAAGGGCACGGCCGATTTCCTTCCCCATCCTTCCCTAATCCGAGCTTGTGCTCCGTCTCTAGTGACCTCGTTGTCGACGGGACGTTAGACACTAATTTCCTCCTCCTCCTCCTCCTCCACACCCTACTTTTGTAAATGCTTGACCTATGTCCGTCAATAGTACGTAAGTGTGATGACAGTGGCGTTGTATGCCCAGTCACGCCCTAATGTAAATATTAGGTTCTGAATTATGCTATTAACCTACGTGAGACATTCTTACTTTGCTCACTATTAGAGCATATCCCTAATTTATGTTCCCGTTCAAAAGGGAAGAATACAGCTCATGTTCATATTATTAGCTTGACCTTTGTTGGTCAACAGTATGTTAATGTGGTGGCAGTGGCGTTGGACGCCTGACACACCCTACTTTAAATATTAGGTCCTTATTTCTTGGTAGTCTATGTGAGAATTCCACCACACTCACAATAATCCTCATCCTAAATAGTTAATAGCCTTGTAGGCAATTTCCTAAATAGGTAATATCTGACACACCAGAGTGTGCATATCGTCAATTAGGGTGGCATAACCTATTTAAGTGCACTACTAACTAATAATTAACCTTTTCCCTTAAGAGTTATGTTCCACGTCACCCTTGTGACTACATGTAGTAGACGGTCGGACACATTATATTTATAGCTAGTGTATGTTTGGTTAAGTTACTACAAGTTTCCTAAACACAGCGTTGACCATCTGTGCATAAAGTCATAAATGATGACCTAAGCTTTACACATCCAGTTAATCATAAATGCGTAGTAATATAGTACCATAACATAGCGTTAGTCAAATTTCGCGTTAACAAATCGACGTATTACTCCATGTATAATGGAAATTATTTTATTTTCACCTTCTCCTCACTTTGAGAAGTTCTCGCGTTACGCACACATAACCTTTTTCATCCCCCGCATGAGATCGCGCAGAACCATATAACTTAGCGGTGATCATTTAGGATTTTCAATCTAACTAGCTGAACATAACGCCTACGTAAATTTCTTGTCAGTTAATAAGGTCTCGGTTTATAGTTAACGCTCATCGGGATTGAATCTACTTAGTGCCTTGTTCTCTCACAAATTTACGATTTAACATTTGTAGGTAAATTCTCAGTACATAACATAGAGACAGCCAATAGTAGGCACTTTTGACTTTCCGTGCGCGCATGTGCGTGATCCGCCGTCTCGCTCAGTACATATCCACGGTGGCACACTTAGTTCCAACGCAGCGTCCACGGCTAACCGACCGCTTTCCATGAAGTGGGGCCGGGGCTGTTCCTCAGCTAAGTAACGTAGCTTGACATGGTACCACAGTACTTTAGCTTTTTATGTTTGACCGTGCCTTATTCTGGCATGTATTAATTTTATACTTCTGAAGAAGGCTAGATTACTCCAGCTGAAACCTGGGTAAAGACCAGTAACTTTTCACAACTGAGGCGGATCTTTGACGTGTTAATTTACCTTTACTGAAATATTTCGTGAACCAGGAGTAGATCATCGCAAAGCTGTGGTCGTGGCGTATATACGATAAGGTTGCACGAAATTTTGTTTGTTGGGACGAAAAAGCACAGTGAAGCCTTCCATCATACGTCAATGTGGACACAGAGCGCCATCAACATTGATCGTGCAGTGTCTTCAAAGCTAGCTTCCCAGCGAATAAATATTTTCTCTTTCTCTTTCTCTCTCTCTCTCTTTCTCTTCCACACACTCAACGACATAACGAATGGATTATAGCTTAATGCGTGGTTGATATCGTGCGATTTGAGACAGAGTACTAACTAATCCGCATAACAACGGAGGAAGGCAATGTCACTATAAGAGAAATTAAGTAGAAAAACCACAGGGAATCTAATTTCGCACTGCTGGATATGGATATGAACTCCATCCCCTTCGAATTCGATTCCAGTATTGAACTCATCTGCCACTTTAGAAGTGTGAGTCAAACTGAAGCATGTCGGTAGTTCTGAACGTGCTGTGGAACATGGAACAATGTTATGAGGGACCACTTTGTAAGTCAGAGGCAGGATCGAGTAGGTGTCACACTTGAACGCGTCTTTCTGATTTTGTTCAAAAATGGTTGAAATGGCTCTGAGCACTATGGGACTCAACTGCTGTGGTCATAAGTCCCCTAGAACTTAGAACTACTTAAACCTAACCTAAGGACATCACACACATCCATGCCCGAGGCAGGATTCGAACCTGCGACCGTAGCGGTCGTGCGGTTCCAGACTGCAGCGCCTTTAACCGCTCGGCCACTTCGGCCGGCTTTCTGATTTTGTAGTACCGTATTCCATTTTCCTATGAAAACACACATTAAAAAGCCATCAATAACGGGTCTCGTTTATTCCACTTAATATAATAAAATGTTGAGAAATAAAAAGCCATCAATAACGCGCCTTGTTTATTCCACTTAATATAATAAAATGTTGAGAAATGTCAGTTTCTAAAAATCTTAGCATGCTTTTAATTGTAGATAGGTGGTTGGGAATACAGACTTCTCTGGAAGTTACACGCATCCTACGGTGATAAGGATCTCTACTTACTAACTAAAAGACGGGTTTGCTTGTTGACATGTGGTGCCACGTGCTTTTCCATGGAGAAGTTATCGCATGTCACATCGATACCCCCGTGCCGCGTCATGCATTTCATCGTTTCTGAACGTTCAGCACCCACGCTGTAAGCATTACGTCAATGCCTGCATTGCACACGTCACTACGGAAGAGCACATTATAATGCATCCGACCGCGTACTTCGAAGGCCGCTGTACACTGCGTGGCAGACAGTTCTTCGCACCAACATTAACGTACTCTCTATGCTCGGGAAACTACGTTAGATATGCGACGGGGGCAGCAAGAAGCTTGTATAACAAACACTGCTCCTCTAAATTAATCTAACAGATTTTTACATACAAGGTGTTTTAAAGTCCTTGCGACAATCGTATAGAGGTGGTATATCACGTCATGGGGAACAATTTTTTTTTTTTTGATAAAATGTTTGATAACACTTTCCGGCGCCAGTAGGCATCGTTTTATAATTTTTTATACCTTTGAAGGTCGTAGTCACTCTGCAGCATATGTCTGTAATATGTGTTGCCTGTAATCCAGTAACCAGCTCCGCGTGAAAGAGGGTAATCTGATAGAAATTAAAGTTTCTAATCCGCTTCTAAAATATCTTTCTTCGCTTAGAGCATTCATTATTATGGCTTTCTTGTTGGAAATCTCTCTATCAATTTACTGGAGTAGGTAGTATGCAGACGCGTAAAACCCAGTTAGTACACCCTGTAAAACCCAGCTAGTACACCCTGCCTTTTCGATGAAATCACTTCGTCTCAGGGCCGGCGAATTCGATATCGACAGCTCGCGTATTCTTACGGGGTCCCTTCGTAATTTTCTTCCTTCACAACTGCTTCTTTCCGCTATGCTCCTGTGTGCTAAATTTGGTCCGTAGCCTCTGCTGCGAGGGAAGTGACTTTTCCTACAATGTAAGGCAAATCTCCAAAAATACTCGGGTAACATTTTCTCAACGATTAATTTCCAAACAAGGCCAGGCATCTCCTACATTTTAAACAATGAAAGACAGTACAGTTTCATCACGACAATCCACGTCTTCTCAGAGTAGTTACGCACTTTTCACTATAGTCGCCAGGAAAACACACGGAGAAAACGCGTCTTTAAAACAAGCGCCGCTCTAGGACAAAATAAAAAAAGCAAAAACAGAAGATAATTTAAAGTCTATCGCGGCTAATGTATCCCCTGCTTTTTTCTGCAGCACATTTAAGGAAATAAGTACAAAAAATGGTTCAAATGGCTCTGAGCACTATGGGACTTAACTTCTGAGGTCATCAGTCCCCTAGAACTTAGAACTACTTAAACCTAACTAACCTAAGGACATCACACACATCCATGCCCGAGGCAGGATTCGAACCTGCGACCGTAGCGGTCGCGCGGTTCCAGACTGTAGCGCCTAGAAATAGGCACATTCAGAGACGAATATAGTAAGGCAAAGAAAGTGTCACATAGATTTACAAAACGTTCAGTCCAGTCCACGGGGATCTCGTTACATTAAAATGTACGTACATGAATGCAAAGCAGGTGTTCAAAGTGGCGAGCTCCGCACCGATGCAATGCATTGCAGCGCCAATGCATTGCCTGATGGCCTCTCTGGAAGATTCCAGGAGTGGTTTCAGCGGCATTACATACTGCCTGTATTCGTTCGATGAGAAAGCTGCGGTGTTCTGCAGGCATAGTAGACACGTTACGTTTGATACGATCCCACAGGAAGAAGTCGACTAGCGTGAGGTCGCGTGATCGTGGAGGCCACGGCACAGTGTCACCTCTCTCAATCCAGTTCACAGCAAACGCATCAATGAGGTGCTGACGCACACGGTGGTGAAACCACTTTTTCGCCCCCCACTTTCAGCGGAACGTCATCTAGCAGCTCTGGTAGATTATTTGCCTGAGAGCTGATATACATCTGGCTGCCTAGAGCTGAGAGAATAAAGGGGTCAATAACATCATCGCTGACTACGTCACCCCCCACGTTTACCAAATACTGTTACTAGCGATGTGTAGCCACAGTTGTTGGGCCGCATTGGATTTTCTTTCGCCTGCACGTGGCTGTTGTGCGGATTTACACAGCTGTCTCTCATAAAGCACGCTTCATCTGTAAACAAGTCACACGATGCAAACTCTGGCTCAGCAATTTATTGTGGCATAAATCACTACGACAAGCACATACAGTATTTGTTCATGTCAGCTGGCCGAAGGTCCTATACTTCTTACAAGCGGAAAGGATGTAGTAAGTACTGATGGAGCTCTCTCCGCATAGAGATGTGAGTGACTCCCATATCTCTTCCGATGGCTCGTGTGCTTGTAGACGAGTTCGCTTCACCTCTGTCCAGCACTTCCCCTTCAAATTGTTGAGTATTAACACCTCTTATGCTTAGGACTTCATGCCATGCGTGGAACGCCCAGTACTAATGCATTGCTGATGTAGCTTCTCGAACAATGAGTGATGTAACTGTCATCTGTAGGGAAAGCGTTCGTGATACATACACGTTGCTAAGCGTTCACAACCCGACTTCTCCGTACAGCAAATTCATATCTGTCAGTTCAGCCGAGGAATATGCGCTCATGACTGGTCTGTTGTACGATGCGTAGTGACCATCAACACACAACTGTTCCGGCTGAAGCAGCGACACAGGTGTGTGGGTGGATAGGAAGTAACGAACTGCACGCAACACACGTCCTTAATTGCAGTTCTTGTTGTGATACAACTTCTCAGAGTAGGTGCAGCGCTCTGCTACAGGGCGAAACGCAGAACAGATGAATGGATTATAGCCGACACACACAGCACATGTACACTGCAGAATGGCCACGCCCTGACGCCTCTAAGAGGAATAATCAACCATAGAATGACTAGTTTCCTGCCGTTATGTAGACAGGAGTGACAACTCAGCAGTCGACCAATGGTGTAAACCCCCAGAAGATGACCCCTACGTCGGGTTGAAACCGGTTGGCGGTGTAATAATAATAAATGCGATTAAGACTGTTTTTGAATAATGCCTAAATGGTTGGATGTCCACGTCTCTTCACAGAACGTGGGATTCGGAGGCTTGTCTGTTCTGTAAAGTAGGATAGATGGTGATCTGTGGCATCGCTGCCGAAACAGCACAGTGCTCTCTGCAGGATTAGACATAGACACGACTCTTAAACAGAGCCTATGTTGACCGATGACTGTCTCCGCACTCCAGTTCCGCTCACCGTAATGTCAACACCGTGCATTCTTGCCCTACGCCAAGCGCCGACTGACTACTCGCGATGCTCCGTGCGCTGTCTTGCCTCTCTCACTGCCGTCAACAGAGTCTCCGTCACAACCCCGACAGAATCTCCGTCACTGTCTGGACCGAGTCTCTTCCTCGCGAGCCGCGGCCGTCCTAAATAGAGGGTGCTAACCAACCAGGACGCTGTAAAGCGCGTAACTTCGTCACAGAAACTATCCTGCCAAGAGCATCACAGGAAGTCACGGCTCAGGAACAATACGAAATGCTTGGAGAAATCGGTGGAAAATGCTGGCGCCTATGAGGAATTTGCGCAGTAAAAACAATTTCTGCCATTCTGCTGATCATACTAAACCTGGTTTCGATAAAATAGAAGAATTATTTTGGGAAATATTAGCCATTTCCAATGGGAACTTACTTCCCGGCTACACTGTATATAAAATAGATGGCGTGCAATGTCATTAATTCCAGTTGCACTGAGCCATTGCCAGAGATAAAGTAGCCTTGCATAGGAGCTAGAAGCGCTAAATATGTATTGCTTTCCCCTACGACATGATTCGCTGATTGCTGAAAAATACGAGGGCTATTCAAGGGGAAACTACAGCCGTAATTTTTCCCGAGGGCATGCAGCTTTACTGTATGATTACATGATGATGGCGTCCTCTTGGGTAAAATATTCCGGAGGTAAAATAGTCCCCCATTCGGATCTCCGGGCGGGGTCTACTCAAGAGGATGTCGTTATCAGGAGAAAGAAAACTGGCATTCTACGGATCGGAGCGTGGAATGTCAGATCCCTTAATCGGGCAGGTAGGATAGAAAATTTAAAAAGGGAAATGGATAGGTTGAAGTTAGATATAGTGGGAATTAGTGAAGTTCGGTGGCAGGAGGAACAAGACTTCTGGTCAGGTGACTACAGGGTTATAAACACAAAATCAAATAGGGGTAATGCAGGAGTAGGTTTAATAATGAATAGGAAAATAGGAATGCGGGTAAGCTACTACAAACAGCATAGTGAACGCATTATTGTGGCCAAGATAGATACGAAGCCCACACCTACTACAGTAGTACAAGTTTATATGCCAACTAGCTCTGCAGATGACGAAGAAATTGAAGAAATGTATGATGAAATAAAAGAAATTATTCAGATTGTGAAGGGAGACGAAAATTTAATAGTCATGGGTGACTGGAATTCGAGTGTAGGAAAAGGGAGAGAAGGAAACATAGTAGGTGAATATGGATTGGGGGACAGAAATGAAAGAGGAAGCCGTCTGGTAGAATTTTGCACAGAGCACAACATAATCATAACTAACACTTGGTTTAAGAATCATGAAAGAAGGTTGTATACATGGAAGAACCCTGGAGATACTAAAAGGTATCAGATAGATTATATAATGGTAAGACAGAGATTTAGGAACCAGGTTTTAAATTGTAAGACATCTCCAGGGGAAGATGTGGACTCTGACCACAATCTATTGGTTATGACCTGTAGATTAAAACTGAAGAAACTGCAAAAAGGTGGGAATTTAAGGAGATGGGACCTGGATAAACTAAAAGAACCAGAGTTTGTACAGAGATTCAGGGAGAGCATAAGGGAGCAATTGACAGGAATGGGGGAAATAACTACAGTAGAAGAAGAATGGGTAGCTTTGAGGGATGAAGTAGTGAAGGCAGCAGAGGATCAAGTAGGTAAAAAGACGAGGGCTAGTAGAAATCCTTGGGTAACAGAAGAAATATTGAATTTAATTGATGAAAGGAGAAAATATAAAAATGCAGTAAGTGAAACAGGCAAAAAGGAATACAAACGTCTCAAAAATGAGATCGACAGGAAGTGCAAAATGGCTAAGCAGGGATGGCTAGAGGACAAATGTAAGGATGTAGAGGCCTATCTCACTAGGGGTAAGATAGATACCGCCTACAGGAAAATTAAAGGGACCTTTGGAGATAAGAGAACGACTTGTATGAATATCAAGAGCTCAGATGGAAACCCAGTTCTAAGCAAAGAAGGGAAAGCAGAAAGGTGGAAGGAGTATATAGAGGGTCTATACAAGGGCGATGTACTTGAGGACAATATTATGGAAATGGAAGAGGATGTAGATGAAGATGAAATGGGAGATACGATACTGCGTGAAGAGTTTGACAGAGCACTGAAAGACCTGAGTCGAAACAAGGCCCCCGGAGTAGACAATATTCCATTGGAACTACTGACGGCCGTGGGAGAGCCAGTCCTGACAAAACTCTACCATCTGGTGAGCAAGATGTATGAAACAGGCGAAATACCCTCAGACTTCAAGAAGAATATAATAATTCCAATCCCAAAGAAAACAGGTGTTGACAGATGTGAAAATTACCGAACTATCAGCCTAATAAGTCACAGCTGCAAAATATCAACACGAATTCTTTACAGATGAATGGAAAAACTAGTAGAAGCCAACCTCGGGGAAGATCAGTTTGGATTCCGTAGAAACACTGGAACACGTGAGGCAATACTGACCTTACGACTTATCTTAGAAGACAGATTAAGGAAAGGCAAACCTACTTTTCTAGCATTTGTATACTTAGAGAAAGCTTTTGACAATGTTGACTGGAATACTCTCTTTCAAATTCTAAAGGTGGCAGGGGCAAAATACAGGGAGCGAAAGGCTATTTACAATTTGTACAGAAACCAGATGGCAGTTATAAGAGTCGAGGGACATGAAAGGGAAGCAGTGGTTGGGAAGGGAGTAAGACAGGGTTGTAGCCTCTCCCCGATGTTGTTCAATCTGTATATTGAGCAAGCAGTAAAGGAAACAAAAGAAAAACTCGGAGTAGGTATTAAAATTCATGGAGAAGAAATAAAAACTTTGAGGTTCGCCGATGACATTGTAATTCTGTCAGAGACAGCAAAGGACTTGGAAGAGCAGTTGAATGGAATGGACAGTGTCTTGAAAGGAGGATATAAGATGAACATCAACAAAAGCAAAACAAGGATAATGGAATGTAGTCTCATTAAGTCGGGTGATGCTGAGGGAATTAGATTAGGAAATGAGGCACTTAAAGTAGTAAATGAGTTTTGCTATTTGGGGAGCAAAATAACTGATGATGGTCGAAGTAGAGAGGATATAAAATGTAGGCTGGCAATGGCAAGGAAAGCGTTTCTGAAGAAGAGAAATTTGTTAACATCCAGTATTGATTTAAGTGTCAGGAAGTCATTTCTGAAAGTATTCGTATGGAGTGTAGCCATGTATGGAATTGAAACATGGACGATAAATAGTTTGGACAAGAAGAGAATAGAAGCTTTCGAAATGTGGTGCTACAGAAGAATGCTGAAGATTAGATGGGTAGATCACATAACTAATGAGGAAGTATTGAATAGGATTGGGGAAAATAGAAGTTTGTGGCACAACTTGACCAGAAGAAGGGATCGGTTGGTAGGACATGTTCTCAGGCATCAAGGGATCACCAATTTAGTATTGGAGGGCAGCGTGGAGGGTAAAAATCGTAGAGGGAGACCAAGAGATGAATACACTAAGCAGATTCAGAAGGATGTAGGTTGCAGTAGGTACTGGGAGATGAAAAAGCTTGCACAGGATAGAGTAGCATGGAGAGCTGCATCAAACCAGTCTCAGGATTGAAGACCACAACAACAACATTCGGGGGGAGGGAGGGGGGGGAAGGCCTGATCGGCCACGACGTGGAAACCACAGTGAAAATCCGATGAAGCCCTTCGATCGCGTCACGTCGCTCGTTTCAGCTCTGGATGCACAGAGAGCACGTTAAGATGCCTAGAAAATAGTGTCTCCCGCCAACTATGATTGCCTGTCAGAGATTTCGCCTGATTTCATGCAGCCTGCACAACGTATGTAGTTAACCGGGGACCTAGAAACGACGGAGAGGCTCCGTCCCCGTCGCAGCCGCAGTGGTCCACAACTCCACGACGATTACCGCAGTCCACTTCACACCTCCAAAAATGGTTCAAATGGCTCTGAGCACTATGGGACTTAACACCTGTGGTCATCAGTCCCGTAGAACTTAAAACTACTTAAACCTAACTAACCTAAGGACATCACACACATCCATGCCCGAGGCAGGATTCGAACCTGCTACCGTAGCGGTCACGCGGTTCCAGACTGAAGCGCCTAAAACCGCACGGCCACACCGGCCGGCCTTCACACCTCCACTTCCCCGCACCGAACCCAGGGTTACTGTGCGGTTCGGCCCCTAGTGGACCCCCCAGGTAACGTCTCCACCAGACGAGTGTAACTCCTATGTTTACGTGGTAGAGTAATTGTGGTGTACGCGTACGTTGAGAACTTGTTTGCGCAGCAATTGCCGACGTAGTGTAACTGAGGCGGAATAAGGGGAACCAGCCCGCATTCGCCGAGGCAGATAGAAAACCGCCTAAAAACCATCCACAAAATCCGCCGGGTGGATTCGTGCCGGGGACCAGGCGCTCCTTCCCGCCGGGCAAGCCGTACGTTAGACGCACGGCCAACCGGGCGGGCTGGCACAACATAACTGTCATGCATTTCCTTCTGCATTACAATTCTCGGCCGCACGACTGCACCGTACAGTCTCCCTCTGATCTTCATCTCTGCTCACATGAAACACTGTCTATGAAGACAACATTTTGGCACAGACAGAAAGCTGCAGATCAGCGTAGAGAATTAGCAGAAAGTACACGCGGCTGCATTCTACGACGAGGGTATTATAAAGCTGGTATAACGCTACGTCAAATGTCTCAGTCGGAGCGGCGACTATGTAGAGAAGTAGCTTGAAGGTATAGCTATCTGTTGGAAATAAAACGGTTTTTATTTTCATTCTGGTTTCCGATTTACGGCCGACGGAACTTGCTTTCCGAATAATCCGAATATTATGAAACTCATTGCCGCCATTTTAAATTTCACTTCTATTCCAGTTGCCTACGTGACCTTCCAATTACCGAGGTACATGTATTTAAATAGAACTAAAGTTTGAATGTGTTAACGTTGCGTCCTACGTTCTCATTATATTGCTTCCCTCCTTACATTATTTAAGACATCAAAGAAAGATTTTAAATGCTGAGTAATGGCAAACTTTTTCACACAGTTTATAGTGTGCTATGAAACGCAATTTATAAAGACAATATACGCTCAGAACCTGCTACCTCACGATACATTTCAGAGATTACCTTTTACAACCACTCACGAATGAATTGTTTTTCTTGTTCGCTCTCTGTCACTAGTCAAAACAGGAAATTATAATATCTTTTACTTTACCTGCTTAATACGTATGCATATTATAAACTGGCGACTGTGACAGGACTCGAAACTACAGTATTTGTTGGCACATTATAGCTGCTGTGTACTTTATGCGTTTGCGCTGAAATGCTAGTTGTTTGCATATCCAAAGATGTGGTGCATGCCATGCCAATTTGACGTTGGTTACACTCCGTCTTCATGGTGCTGCAACTTCAGTGTACAGCAGTGAAGCATGCTCATAGCTGTGGCTGCTATTGCTGAGCATCTGACGCTCACCGATTCAGTTCTGTTGTTCGATAGCCGCCGTTTGTGCTGAGTCCCAGATAAGAGAGGAGAGGCGACACCTTGCAGCAGGAATGGGAAAGAGAAACTGATTGAAACCGATACGGGCATTTCACTTATGAATACCCGGTATTTTTCGGTATTTGTTTGGTCTTGATTATAACAATTTTTATTTTTTACGAATAACTGGCTAACAACCGGTATATCAATTTGTTATTGCAGCGGTGCAAAAACTTACGGCTTTTGATAAAACTTTTTAAAAAACTACTAATATTTATTCGTAAACCTTCCATTTCTATGCAATATTGGCTAATTGCACAATATAGGAAAAGCGGTCAGAGCTATTTTAATACTAATGCTGACAGTTATAAACGGAGAGCACTCAATGAAGTATGAGTCGGTACAGCATTGCTCAGACAATAAGGTACCTGGTGTCCTTTACTACCCAGACGCAGCCATCCTTTTTTTTTTTTTTTTTTTTGAGCAGCGTAAAACCGATGATATTTTCCACCGATACCTTAGAATGAATACAGAAAGTACCTGATATGCTGCCTGTGTCTATATAGTATTCCTTGGAATCGGACAGCTTAAAACGAAACAATGAGTCCTCAAAGCTCAGTTTTAACCCATTAGTACTGACTGATCATAATGTCGAAATAATGGTATGGTCCTCGATTACAACATGATTTTTGAGCAGAGCTTCAGAAAATTAGAATCAGTAGGAGAATACTGGCGATTTTTTGAGAAAAGCAGCGAATGGTAGATGATCGAAGTTTTCTTTTAGTTTCCTATTTTAATTGATATTTTAATTCTACATATCTTGAATCATGTAATTCAAAATTCTGTGATAGTCTTAGAATTTTTCAATCTTTGTTCGGTGACTTCCTTTATTAATGGAAATGACAGCAAGAAGAAACTGGAAACCGGTTATTACAGAAAACCGTTATTTTGAGCGGTTTCAACAGTCAGTTTAAACTGGAGATGAAGAAATTCGGTATAACCGAAAACGGTTTGTTTGAGCGATAACCACCGTTCCTACGTCACAGCCCGGCGTGACGTTGCGCAGGTCGCAGGTGTCAGCTGGGCTCGGCTTTATGGCGTTGCGGCATTGTCGGCGCGGCCCAGCTGCTGACAGGGCGTTATCTGCCTTCCCAGCCACTGTCTGCGGACTGCGGTTTGCAGCCGGCTGTGCGGCGCGCCGTGAAATCACTACGTCACCACCTGCTCTGCCCCCGTACACGTCATATCGCTGGAGCGCAAAGCTACCAGCTACTGTGCCAATAGAAAGAAACCAAAGATCATTCCGCTTTTCGATAAGAGCTGATGCACATAATTATAGGCCTATTCACTGAAGTCAAAATACACTGGTGAGTCAAAACATTATAACCACCTGCTTAATAGCTTGTGAGTCCGCCTTTGGGACGAAATTCATCACTGATTCTGCATATCAGAGATCCGACAGTTTTTTGGTAAGTTTGTGGAGGCACGTGGCATTAGGTGTCTTCGCACAGATCATGTAATTCGCGCAAATAACTGGCCACTGATTTGCATACGACGTGATGACGCCCGATAGCAGCCCAGATGGGTTCCAAAGGATTTACGTGTGGTCGCCGGGAAATCAACGTGAGTTCACTAAAACGCTGCTCAAACCCTTTTAGTACGGTTTTGGCTCCGAGACACTGACAATTATACTGCTGAAAGATGACATCGCCGTCGCGCAAGACATAGAGAATCAAGGGATGCAGGTGGTTCGCAGTTGTCAGCGTGTCTTCGATTACTATCACAGGTCCCATAGCATAATACTGCTCCCATCAGCCTGCGTCCATGGCGCGCTGCGCATTTCGAGCCACAGTTCACCTCGATGACGGCATTTGTGGAGACGACCACCGACCTAGTGTAGCAAAAAATGTGATGAACCCGAAGAGCCGATGCGTTTCCATTGATCGACCGCCGAATCTCGATGGTCCTGCGCCCACTGCCATCGTAGTTGATGTCGTCGGGTCAATATGTGAGTACATAGGGGTGGTCTGCTGTGGAGCTCCAAACTCAACAATGTACGAGGAATGGTGTGCTCCGAAACTCTTGTGCGTGCATGTTAACGGCGAGTTCCTGGAGTAACTTTAAATGGTGAGCTATTTTGTGGTGGAACTTTCGGATATCATTGCTCCGTGTAGCCACTTTCATTTTCGCTAGTTATTCCTTAAACCACTTGGGCGTGGGTTCGGAATACTTCGTATTGCAAGTGCATATAACTGCGCTGTACCCTAGTTCTGTTGCATTACAAGTGTGGCCGATATTCAGCGATTCCTTTTTTATTATTGTTGTTAATATGTTAAGTGATCAATTTTATGAATCATAGTTTATTCTCTATATAAAACTTGAGCCGCCAATTTAAATTTGAATTGCCAACTTCCTTGTTGTTGACAACTATAATAATTTTGCGCCGTTAAACGGTACTTTGGTATTTAAGGTTGTGTGCGGATTGTCTAGTCATTAACGCCTTGAACTAGTTGTGGTTTATAAATTTATCAAGTGAAATTTCACGTCATTGGAGATTCTTTAATGAACTATTGCATTAATAGTAACTGCGTTTGTCACACTGTAACTTTTAACATCTTTTCTGCATTTGGCGCTACCCAGTGCTTGGCTGTTGGTTTTAGTATTTTAGTGAACTGGGTATTACTACTGGGTTTGTGTGTTCTAGAAGCCGTTATTGGTGTGCGTAGGCCTTCCTGCCTGTTACTACTTGAGCTCTCGAGCACGGAATTCAGACGCGCAGCCACTGTGAACGCCAAACGTCGAGAATGTGCTGATTGCTGTGTAGACCTTTCAGGCTATCATATCATATTGGCGAATGTTTCTCATAATAATTAATTTATCTTGCTATTTGAGTACTTTTTTTGAAACCTAATAGCTTTTACAAATTGTTATTTTTCATATTCACAAGGCCTAATAATTGACTAGTGAGCTCAGATATGTAGATATGTTTCTGTTGTTATGTTAAGGTTATGTTTGTGTAAAGTAATTTTTTATTAATTTAAGGTTGGGGCCATAAGGCTGTTTTTCTTTAAAATTGTTTTGAATTACTCTCATTATATAATTGAATAATCAGTGCAGATCACCGCAATTTGCAAATATTAATTATTCATTGTGTTGTTACCAGTGCTCTGTTTTAATTAATGCGGTGAAAATAAATTTTTGTATCCTCAAACGGGGTCAGCATCCCACTCCAGCAGCCCATGTGCCCTGCTTACCGATCCCAGACTCCACCAGTTCCCAACCACCTTAAATTGCAGCTCTAGTGTGGCCTGGTGGTCTAGCAATAAAGAGTGTACCAGGGAGCTTCCAGGTCGTGGGATCGATTACTGTTCGGACCACGAGCATTTTCTGTCTGTCTTTGATACAGCCATCACGTTTCAACGATGTCAGGCGTCCACGTCAACCTGAGATCCGCTTCCTTGGGTTGGAGAACTGGGGTACATTAGGGACTCGCAAGTCACCGAAGTGGCGGCCCGTCGAAAGGCTTGCAACTGATCATTCACACATGTGTCGTTATTTATATTACAACAGGAACTTTTGTGATTCATCAGTGAGAACACAGTGGATGACAGATTCCTAATCGTCAAGCATACGTGGTTTGGTTCTATAATCTCCCTCTTTTGGCCATCCACACAAGAAGGCAGAACACGGAGTGAGATCAGGGCTCCACGCTGGCCACTGGTGAGGAACGTGGAGAACCGTCAACATCCTGGAAAACGACTGTCGAGACATTTGCACACAGACTGAAAAATGTTGCTGTCCAACATCCTTCATAAGGATGAGATCGTTGATAACGACGAAATGGGCCCCAATTGTCCAAACCTGATTCATCAGAACTGCTAGGTACCAGTCTGAGTTCATCACACTCCAAAGAAGGAAGAGACCGATAAGTTGGTTTCATGTCATGCTACCTTAGCACCGCTACCTTAGGATGACGTATTTTCTCAACACTGGGAGCGGGAAAATCTTTTGCCCACTAATGTGAATTATAGCGGTTTAAGGATACTCGCAAGTGAATCACAGATTATGTTTGAAAATAACAAGAGACGTTTCTGAACCAGTCTAGCCTGACGTCTCTGTCCATCGGTCACAACTTTTTGCAGACAGTTACCGGCAGTAATGCGGCATGCACGAACGAAGTATCAACTCCTTTTTAACGACATGTCGAATCTTGTACCATGCTAGACCACTTTCAGGAGTCGAATTTTCGGGACTTTGGGTGTTTTCCACACCAATCGCACATTTTTCTCTGACGTAGACATCCTGGGATGACCACTCCCTTGAGCGTTAACCACGATCCCCGTAGCCATTAGTTTTGTACGGCAAGTCCTGATGTCCCTCGGATGCAAAATAGAGTGAGGCCCATGCACAGTCCGCTACCATCTCTGTACTAGCTTCGCAGACCGCCGCACTTCATATGGGGACTATCTCAGACCACTCGTGACTGACAGGCGTTTATCCATGAAGACCAATTTCTGTCAGTGTAAAGAAAAAAATTGTAAATGTTTTTAGAAAAATGTATTATTATTTATTAGTTATTGCACATTTACAATAGGCACTTACTTCACGCCCAACGACAGACTATGCAGCTGATTTCTCATTCAGAAATCGACTGCGGTGATTTACCGTGCCGCCATATTGCTGCTCACGATGGTCCTGATCCCAAGACCGTCAGATGCCAAGCGAATATGGAATCTATGGGTTGAGGACGGCCATACTGAACTCCGTGTAGGATATCAACTGCTGTGCGCCACTAGTGTTAGAGAGGACAGACATTTTGTTCACCCGGCCGTGCTGGATCGTCTTAAGAGTCATGAAATAGGCTTGTTGCAGCAGACAACGGACAGAGCGACGACGGCTGGAGCACTGTGGACTGTCAACATAGAGACCATTGTTGCAACTTCCCTTGACGTGGTAGCAGAGAGAGGGGCACCGATGTTGGTACCCGCAACGACGAAATTGGACACGGGAGTGGCAGTATGTCGTATTTTCGTACGAGCCTCGTCTCTGCGTACAGAAACACCACAGACGTATTCGTCTGTGGAGGCTCCGAGGTGAACAAACATTGCCAGACAGCTAACGTCGTCGTCATTCGGGCCCAGCAGCTCCCGTGATGGCGTGGGGTGCCTTTCGGTGTACGGTTACCTCTGGTTCTAATTGTCACTAATCTGCACGACAGCCGCTTCTTATCTGACGTGTTAAGGCCTGTAGCCTGTCCACGAGATCTCCGTGACGGTCGATTATTACCCTCTCCAGCACGCTCTGCACACCTGTCATCGCCGTCCGGAGTGGCCGTACGGTTTGAGGCGCCATGTCACGGACTGCGCGGCCCCTCCGGCCGAAGGTTCGAGTCCTCCCTCGGGCCTGAGTGTGTGTTCTTATTAGCGTAAGCTAGTTTAAGTAATGTGTAAGTCTAGGGACCGATGACCTCAGTAGTTTATTCTCTTAGGAATACCTATACACACACACATTTGAACACCTGTCATCCACTGAATAGATTTGTTCGAGGTCTGACTGAGGCACCGCCATTCGCGAGACATGAATACATGCACTCTGGCATGTGGTTGAAGCAGCGTAGAATGATCTACTTGTACTGTTGTCCAGTCTCAGTTTGAATCGATGCCCAGCCGCATTAAATCGATGGTTGCTGCCTGAGACGTCAGCTCTATGCAGGGGATTCAAGGATAAGACAATAACTCTCATTCGAAGCAAAAAGTCTAGTAAACACGGACTTTAAAACGCATGTCTTAAGATCTATGAGTACTTCTCCATCTTTGATACCCTAAAATAAATCTTTTTTACTGCAAGTGTCTCGTACACATGGGCCCTAAAGTGCGTATCTTAAAAACCACGAGCATTTGTTCATCTTCGCTTATGCGAAACACATCTCTTCTACTGAACAAACATAACATTAAATGACCTACAAATTTCATTATGTATTCTTTCTACTATATTGTATACAAACAGTGAGTAATAATTCGTTGCTTACAATCCTCCCCACTGTTGCAATTTGATTGGCCATTGATGTAAATGAAAATAATATGTTGTCTACGTAAAGGTTCTGCCACGAGGGAGGTTGCAGGTGCAGAGAGCTGAAACGACTCTCTTTAGGCCAGACGTAATACACTCGATTCGTTCGTGGACAGTCGAAATTGATAAGCCTCGCGATTGCAGCTTGACTGAACAGTTTAGCTAGACAGCCAGTAAGTTGTGGTAGAGATGCGCTGACAATCGTTCATGTGTGTGCTTTCCTACTCGGCCTTTGCCGTACCACATTATAAAAAGAGAGGCGATTCCCATACTTTGTTCTACACCAGAAAATGAAAGAAAGGAGGAGACGCAGTGTACGTTCCATTGGAATGTAATTTCGGAAATTTAGCTAAAAATGGCACATATTAAATTGATCTTTCGATATAAACACGGATATCGTTGCATGTGTAATAAATGCGTGTAGTACTCGTATTTTTACTCAGTTCTAATCACACAATGTAGACTTTCACGGCCGATGTTGTCTTCAGTTGAAAATTCCGGGCTGAGAGGCCGTGGTCGATGTATAATATTTCCACTTAACGTTTCGTCTCCATTTGCGGGAGAAATCTTCTGAGGTCGTCCGGCTACTGCCCAGTTCTGTTCGCTCGGTGACCTTTGTCAGTTTCCCAAGGATGGTACCCCTTCTTTTGTTTATCGTCGGGAATTTTCTGCTCTATGCGCACAAATGAAGGATGCCACATTTATTTAGATTGATGGGTCAAAAACATCATTTGGTGTTGGGAGTGCCTATATTGTTGACGACACCCCTAATCGATTTCGGCTTCCCGACTAGTATTCGGTTTTTACTGCGGAACTTTACGCTGTTCTCCAGGCTGTCCAATACATCCGTCGCCATCAGCGGATACAGTATATTATATACTCAGATTCGCTCAGCTCTCTCCTCAGTCTCCAAGCTCTCTACCCTGTCCACCCTCTGGTCCACCGGATTCAGGACTGCCTCTACTTGCTCCACTTGGGGGGTGTCTCTGTGGCGTTCCTCTGGATATCAGAGGAATCTGTGGAAACGAGGCGGCCGATATAGTGGCCAAGGCTGCCGTCTCTCTTCTTCAGCCTGCTGTTCGCATGGTTTCCTTCGCCGATCTACGGAGTGTTTTATGTCGTCGTGTTGCTCTTTTATGTCACGCACATTGGTCGACACTTCCCAATAATAAGCTGCGGGACATGTAAGCTCTTCCCTGTGCTTGGACCTCTTCCTCGCGAACTCGTCGTCGGGAGGAGGTAATTTTAATTAGACTCCGGATAGGGCACTGTCTTTTTAGCCATCGCCATCTTTTAAGTGGCGATCCTCCCCCGCTTTGTCCCCACTGCTCTCAACTGTGGACGGTGAGACACCTTTTACTTGAGTGCCCCTATTTTATTCCGTTACGCGCCCGTCTACAGCTGTCGCCAGATATATCTTCCATTTTAGCAGATGACACGCGCTCAGCCGATCGCGTTCTCGAGTTTATTAGTGTCAGTGAGATGACGTCAGTCATTTGAAGCTCTTTTTGGGGACAAACAACCCCCATTCTATAGTGGTTTTTAAGCTTTCCTTCTGTTTTTAGTTCCCCACTTTTTCTGAGTTTCGCTCGCATTGCTGCTGGTTTCCAGTTTGGTTGTTTTGACCTTTTCCTAATTCACAGACCGGGCCCTAATGACTGTAGCAGTTTTGCACCCGAAAACCATAACAAGAAAAAGGGAAAAAAAAGGAATTGAATCTGACAACACTTCGTTTGCGTAGTTGTTCGAGAATCAAAATCGTTAATGAGAATATGGAAATAAATCTTAACGGAGGAATCAATGTCGGACTGTACAACACGTCCTATTTTGATTCCCTGAATTGTACCATGTCAATATGACAACGTCTATAGTACCGCAAATATTACTGCGTGTTAATGTGATATACAGTTCAACAATTCTGTCAGAGACTGCAATGCACTTGGAAGAGCCGTTGAACGGAATGGACAGTGTGTCGATCACTTCAACAAAAGGAAAACAAGGATAATGGAATGTAGCCGAATTAAATCAGGTGATGCTGAGGGAGTTAGAATAGGAAACGAGACACCTAAAGTAGTAGATAAGTTTTGCTATTTGGACAGCAAAATAACTGATATGGTCGAAGTAGAGAGGATATAAAATGTAGATTGGAATGGCAAGAAAAGCGTTTCTGAAGAAGAGAAATTTGGTGACATCTACCGTGGTAGCAAGTCTTTCCTGAAGGCAATTGTCTGGAGTGGAGCCATGTAAGGAAATGACACATAGACGATAAACATTTTAGACAAGAAGAGAATGGAAGCTTTTGAAATGTGCTGCTACAGAAAAATACTGAAGATTAGCGAATAGGTCACGTAACTAATGAGGAGTTACTGAATAGAATTAGGGAGACAAGAAATTTGTGACACAACTTGACTAAACGAAGGAATCGGTTGATAGGACACATTCTGAGATATCAATGGATCACTCATTTAGTACTGGAGGGAAGAATTGGGGGGTGGGGGGGGGGGGGAGCTAAAATCGTAGTGATGAATACAGTAAGCAGATTCAGAAGGATGTGGGTTGCAGTAGTTATTCGGACATGACGAGGTTTGCACAGGGTAGAGTAGCGTGGAGAGCAGCATCAAACCAGTCTTTGGATTGAAGATCACAACACAACAACAACAACAACAACAGCAATTCAGCAATGTACTTCATCGCAACAGTCTGCTTAATGGTAGAACAAAGTTTCACCAACATTTTTTCGGCCGGCAAGTTGGTGGCGTCAGGTTCATGATCAACAGACCGTTTAACTTGGACTGAACACCATAACAACAACGTCTCTTAGAGAGGACGAATGCAGTCTAAATCATGAGATAATGGAATATGTACCTACGAGTGCATCACGAGAAATCTCTGAAGACGTATGGTGGGAGGCGGTTTGTTCTCCAGCTGCGGCATTTCCTGCAGCAGCTGGGGCGGTCCAGGTGTGGAGCGCGGGCAGGCGGTCTATTTTAGGGAGCACGGCCTGCCCGGCAGGAGGGAGCGTTGGAAATACCCGCCAAGGGCGCGGGCTGTGGCCTCCCGCTGCCCGTGCCGGCCAGCTGCCGAGACCAGGAGCTGTCGCATCACGCCAATACTGCGCAACAAACAGGTGGCATCCCTGTGAACCACGTGAGAAACCATCACGGGATAATGTTCGTTAACGTTTGGGAAATTTGCAATCTAGATTGGTAATCATGCGAACAAAATTACTTGCACACGCAATATCCGAACCGATGTGGGGCTGGGATGAAGAAAGAGAACCCCTGTCATTTTGAAAGCACAAATGTAACGAGAGCGGTGCTGTGTAAGATAATTTAAACTCTCGATGTGCAGGGGCCACGCCGACCAAGACCACTAATCCAGCATATAACAGACTAGTTTGAAAAGTTCGCGGAATCACCACCAGATGTCAGACCTGGCGTGACGAGGTTTTCCAGTAATGGATCACCTTTCATGATTTGGGGTGTTTTGAAGATCCTCCTTATGCAGACATTATTTCTTTTCACTCGCCCAGACATGTTTCGACACCTATGCGTTATTTTCTATGGGTTAAATTTTATTTGTGAAAACTACTTTGCTAGTGAAACTGCGTTATTTTGGATGGGTTTTTGTGCTTACTGTCGCGTATCTCTGGTGGATATCTCTTTTTCCTCCTATTGAGTACACTGTTTCCACACCGCTATTCATAAAATTTGGCTCACAACTTAACTTCACACGTATTTTCCACAAAATGTGATGTAAAGAGACACTTTTGTTTCCGTACTCGATTAGAGGTATAAAATAGCGTGAAGTAAAATTGTGAACGTAATTTTGTAAATATCAGTGTAGAAACAGTGTACTCTATAGCAGTAGAAAGACATATCCACAATATATCGAAACAGAACGGAAAAGATAAAATGCTGTCAAAAACGACAAAAAGGGGCACTAAAACGCATCTATAAAACGCAATTTCACCAGCAAAGATAATTTTCAGAAACAATGTTTGAGCCACAGACGACGACACATACGTGTCGAAACATTTCTGGGTGAATTAAAAAAAAAAAGAAATAGTGTTTGCGTAAGGTGGATTTTCAAAACAGCCGCGAATCACAAACACGGAAAAACGTATAGAGGAGCTTCAAACCTTGGTAAGACGATCCATCCTTTATGAGAAACCACTTTCTCTGACAAGGGAACCTCCCCATCGCACCCCCCCCCCCCCCCCTCAGATTTAGTTATAAGTTGGCACAGTCGATAGGCCTTGATAAACTGAACACAGATCAATTGAGAAAACAGGAAGAAGTTGTGTGGAACTGTGAAAAAATAAGCAAAATATACAAACTGAGTAGTCCATGGACTACATAAGCAACATCAAGGACAAAGTGAGCTCAGGAGCGCCGTGGTCCCGTGGTAGCGTGAGCAGCTGCAGAACAAGAGGTCCTTGGTTTAAGTCTTCCCTCGAGTGAAAATTTTTCTTTCTTTATTTTTGCGTAGTTATTATCTGTCCGTTCGTTCATTGACGTCTCTGTTCACTGTAATACGTTTAGTGTCTGTGTTTTGCGACCGCATCGCAAAACCGTGCGATTAGTACACGAAAGGACGTGCCTCTCCAATGGGAACCGAAAATATTTGATCGCAAGGTCATAGGTCAACCGATTCCTCCACAGGAAAACACATCTGATACATTCTATACGACACTAGTGACGGCATGTGCGTCACATGACAGGAATATGTTGTCGACCCACCTAACTTGTACACTTGGCGAATGGGTAAAAAGATTCTTCTATCTTGCCCGATTTAGGTTTTCTTGTGGATGTGATAATCACTCCCAAAAAAGTGATGAAAACATAAGAGTTTCGTCACATAAACTGAAAATAAAAAATTAAACTTTTTCACTCGACGGAATATTTGAATCAAGGACCTTTCGTTCGGCAGCTGCTAACGTTACCACGATACTACGGCGCTCCTGTGTTGCCAGTCTCCTTGATGTTGCATATCTTCCCATAAACTACTCAGTTTGTATATTTTGCTTATTTTTTCACAGTTCCACATAACTTCTTCCTGTTTTCTCAATTGATCTGTGTTCAGTTTTTCAAGGCCTATCCACTGTGCCAACTTATAACTAAATCTGAGGGGGTGCGATGGGGAGGTTCCCTTGTGAGTAAAGATTTTTGATGCGGACGTCTCATTGCTGTTCTCGTTTGATGACTTGTGAAGATGGAGAAAATAGAGTTTCGAGCAGTGATTGAGAGCTTCGTAAAGAAACTTATGAAACCAAAGGAACTTATGAAACCAAAGAAAATTCAAGTCGATTTTCGAGACACACAGGGGGACACTGCCCTTCATATTCAACTGTTACCAAGGGGACGAACGTGATAAAAATTTTGGCGGCACAAGATAGATGAAGATCCGCATAGTGCTCGGCCATGATGTGTCACTACCCCAGAAATTATTGCAAAAATGCCTAAAAGGGTCACGGAAGATCGCCCACTGAAAGTGTAAGAAATTGCTGAAGTTTTACGGATGTCATCTGAATGGGCATATCGCATGTTAACCGTGGAACTGGATATGAACGAATTATCTGCTAGCTGGGTGCCGCGACTTTTAACACAGGATCAGAAACGCATCGGAATGGAAATTTTTGTCCAGTTTTAAAAGCAACCAACAAGTTTTTTTCCTTTGTTTGTGACCACAGATGAAACTTGGGCTCACTGACGTACCTCGGAGACAAAAGAACACTTCATTTACCACCACGAGATAAAGTAAAGGCAACACAGCCGACAGCAAAGTTCATAGCATCACTTTTCTGGGATGTGAAAGGGATTATCTTCCCACTGGCCAAACAATTAGACAATTCCACGCTAACTTCCTAGACCAACTACGGCAAAGATACGCGATACCATCTTTGAAGAGGAAAGAAGTCATCTTCTATCAAGGCAATGCCCACCCACACGCAAATGCCGTTGCCATGGCAAAAATACATGAGCTAAATGTATGACCGGAATTGATGCCACACCCGCGTTATTTGCTTGATTTGACTCCAACAAACTTCCATCTCTTTCCCAAGCCCAAATCTTTTGTCGATGGAAGGAACGCTCTTCGAACGAAGAAGAGAGAGCCGAAGTAGACCAGTATTTTTCAGGCACGAGGAATCTAATTTTCGAGCTGGGATCACGGCATTGGAATATTGCTGAAACAAGAGCGCTAGTGTGCAAGAATACCACACTGAAAAATAAAAAAGTTTCAGTGAGTATTTCTATTCCATTCCGAGGTGTTTTCAAACTATCCCTGTACAAAAAGGTAACACACACATACCATAAATACACTGAAGTGCCAAAGAAACTGGTATAGGCTTCCTTATTCAAATACATAGATATGTAAACAGGCAGAAAACGTCGCTGCGATCGGCAACGTCTATATAAGACAACAAGTGTCTGGCGCAGTTGTTAGATCGGTTGCTGCTTCTACAATGGCAGGTTATCAAGATTTAAGTGAGTCTAAAAGTGGTGCTATAGTCGGCGTACGAGCGATGGACCACGACATCTCCGAGGTAGCGATGAAGAGGGGATTTCCCCCTACGGCCATTTCGCGAGTGTACCGTGAATATCAGGAATTCGGTAAAACTTCAAATCTCCGACATCGCTGCTGACGGAAAAAGGTCCTGCAAGAACGGTATCATCAACGACTGAAGAGAATCGTTCAATGTGACAGAAGTGCAAACCTTCCGCAAATTGCTGCAGATTTCAATTCTGGGCTATCAACAAGTGTCAGCGTGCGAACCATTCAACGAAACATCAACGATATGGACTTTCGGAGCCGAAGGTCCACTCATGTACCCTTGATGACTGCACGACACAAAGCTTTAGGACTCGCCTGGGACCATCAACACTATTGATGACTGGAAACAAGTTACCTGGTCGGACTAGTCTCGTTTCAAATTGTATCGAGCGGATGGACGTGTGCGGGTATTGAGGCAAGCTCATGAATCCATGGACCCTGCATGTCAGCAACGGACTGTTCAAGCTGGTGGAGTCTCTGTAATGGTGTAGGGAATGATATGGGACCCCTGATACGTCTAGATACGACTCTGATAGGTGGCACATCCGTAAGCATCCTGTCTGATCACCTGCATCCATTCATGTCCATTGTGCATTCCGACGGACTTGGCCAATTTCAGCAGGACAATGCGAGACTCCACACCTCCAGAATTGTTACAGAGTGGCTCCAGGAACACTCTTCTGAGTTTATACAATTCTGCTGCCGACCAGATTCTCAGAAAGTGAACATTATTGAGCATATCTGGGATACTTTACAACATGCTGTTCAGAAGATATCTCCACCCCCTCGTACTCTCACAGATTTATGGAGAGCCTTGCAGGATTCATGGCATCAGTTCCCTCCAGCACTATTTCGGACATTAGTCGAGTGCATGCAACGTCGTGGTATTTCTGCGTGCTCGTGGGGCCCGTACACGATATTAAAGCACGTGTACCAGTTTCTTTGGCTCTTTAGTGTACGTAGGATCAGCAAACAACCAAAGATGACCAACATTAGAAGTTATCGATAGTGAATATTAATTACCAACGACCGAGCAACTTGCATTAACTCTCTACCTCTATCGTTTGTCCAGGGATCTTTCAGCAGTATTTTAGGTCGTTTGATTTATCTGCTCACATCAAATGTCAGCTTGTATGTAAATGGCGCAGCAGGTGATGTCTGTACCTTCATATGGCCGTTCGCACGCAATGAAGATGTACACAGCCTGTTGATATAGTTAGAAACCTAACTAGAAACTTATTACTAAATGCAGAAATGAATTAAATGTAATGTGGGTAAATATACACGTAAAGATCCGATACCGCTCGACTACGCTGTCGGCCATCATTCGTCAGAATCGGCTCCAAATTTCAAGTATCCTGTGGAAGTATAATTCGCGCACAAAGCGCATCGCTTGCAAGACCTTCGTTGGACTTCTGGGCCTCTTTATGTATGTCAAGTCAAAGTAGTCCCACATACAGGGAATGAGCGCAGGGGAACGGATAGAGGAGTCCTGCATCGCCGTTCTTGGCAAGGTCCTAGTGAAGATGGTTTCCTTCGACATGTTATAAAGTGACAAGTGTGCGCCTGTACCGTGTTGGTGACTGTTCAAAAATGTGTGTGAAATCTTATGGGACTTAACTGCTAAGGTCATCAGTCCCTAAGCTTACACACTACTTAATCTAAATTACCCTAACGACAAACATACACAACCATGCCCGAGGGAGGACTCGAACCTCCGCCGGGACCAGCCGCTCAGTCCATGACTGCCGCGTCTTAGACCGCTCGGCTAATCCCGCGCGGCGTGGATGACTGTGATGTGTCCTTCCTTCCATTGTTGTTCTTGTTTTGTTTTGGATGAAGGGAAGGAAGCCTATTGGGCTGAATAGCACATTCCATGTGGGGGCGAGGGAAATGAAATAAGAAAAGGAAAAGAGCTAGACTGTTCCCTGTATCATTCATTTTTGGACTAATTTGGGTTATTTTTCCCGAGTGTTGCAATTTTCCCTAACGGCAGTGTACGTTAGTCACAATTCGCACTTTTTCTCTTTTTTCTCATTATCCTCTTATGAAATTTGACGCACTATACGTAATTGGTAGGTCTCTCACCTTCTTTCTTTCTTATGGTTTGCTTCTTTTTTATCGTGCGGGTCGAAACGCAAGAAAGATAATTTCATGTGTAATATTTACTCATTCACTTCCAAAAAACGTATGTTAATTATACTATAGTTAATTATAGTATAGCATATTCTTACAATCCCCCATGTTACCTGCATGTCAGGTAACACTAATGCGTAATGCAATATATGTGTGGGTAAGACTGGCAAGAACGCTTTGTTTCCTGACAGCCGACGAGCCACACGCAAGTTCGAGAAATTTAGTTCGTACATGGACAAAGCATTTCTGTGGCCATTCCTCTACCTGTGAAGCATATTTGGGAGTTTCTCAGTTGGTTTGCGAAAGTTTGTTGAATTGTATTATCTTGTAATAAAATGATTTTACTTCACGCTGACTGTGTATTCAAAAAAGAATACTACAAAATGTAGTGTCTACAGAATTGCAAAACAACAAAAACTTGCTCCTTACGAACAGAAGAACTGAAGTTACATCTACTCTAGTACATTGTGGACTGGATCGTGATCGCTTCGATGTCTACAGAATCGACAAACATGACGCATAGAAATACACAATAGAACGCACTATGAAACACAGGTGCACTTAATAAAAAAGCAGATCACGCGTGTCTGTTGCAGATACACAGAGCGCAAGATTTCCATCAAGGACGAGAAGCTATGCGCTTTGTCATGCGTCTTTCGTTTCCGACACAACACACATGCAGTGCACGTATGCCTTCGTCGCGGTGTTCAAAGACTATTTCTCCTTCCCCTGCCACTCGTGATGTCCTTTAATTTGAGAACTTTTCTCTCGTGTCTAGAATTACTGACATACATGGGCTTAACCAGTGTACAAAACTGGCCTAGCTAAGTAAATAAACAGCGAGCCAGGTGGCGTAGTAGTTAAGACACGTGACTCGCAGTCGGTTCGAATCCTCATTCTACCATCCAGAAATATGCTTTCTGCGCTTTACGTGTACCGATTGGGGCACATCCGAGCTCATAAGGACCTCGATGTCGACGGGACGTTAAATCTTAATCTTCCTTCTTCGAATTAATATAACAAACAGGGACACCTTTCGTTGTCCTACCTGACCTCATTGGCACACACAATAACAACAAAAACATTGGACTTAGGCTAAATTTAGTTGTACAAAATAATATTTAATTAATATATTGGCACGTGCTCCTGCCGTTAAGGTGTCATTCCAAACTAAAAATCGTCCTTAACACGTGACTAATTTGTATTTCATAAAATTCGTAAGATACTCGCAACCATGAAAAGATACATATAACATGACAAATTTCAGTTTCAATTTCCTAGAAAGCTAGAAGAAGTAGGTTACGATTCGAAACTAGTAATTAAATACTTTCCTTAGACTTTTCAGAACGTTTCTAGGCTTTTTTAAATTTTTCATTGCCTTTGCTTCCTTATTTAGACGCAGGTGCGAGGTTCCCATTACGCACGTGTTGGAACGGCTGAAATAATTTCCTCGAAGCGAGTAAACGCAAACGGTCCGTTTGCGGTTCATAACAGAAGGGGAAGCCTTGCCTGTGCCGACGCCTTGACCCGCAACATTGTGTGTAGGTGGCGAAAATAACTACCCCCGTTCCCCCTAACACCACTACCCCCACCCCCACCGACCCTCCGCCGCCCATTCCCTGGAGGGGTGAGTGGTATCCTTCGCTCTTGTACAGGCTAGAGTAGATTCGCTAATGGGTTCTGGTCGAATACTCACCTACCTTTGTCGGTATAATTGGCTCCCTAAATTGCAAACTGCTGGGAACTGACGGTGGTCAACATCCGACCTTTATTCGCCATCTCACTGAATTCTGTGAGGAAATAAATTCCAGTTCCAACTAAACGGAAAAATAGCGTACGATTTTCTTCTCAGATCGATGAAACCGTTCTTTTCTTTCCTTTTTACGCTTTAAAAATGAGCAATATTTTTTTTCTTTCTTACTTACCTAACCATACTATTTTAAAAAAGCAGGAAAAGTGCGACAGGGCAGGGAGTAGCGCTCTGAGGGTTCCTTACAAACCTAGTTATGTATAAAAATACTTCATTTGTAAATTTTGATGAGTTAGTTTGCGGGTACCAAAATATGTGACATATATGACCGTACCTTCTGACTGCATTGACTTAGACGCTTAAATTTTTTACACCGCCAAAGGACCGTGGACCTTAGTACTTGACATAAATTTCAACTTGATACATTCACCAGTTCCTGAGAAACAAGGCTCTTAACAGAAGGACAGGCAGACATATGAACAACAAACGCCAAAGCAAATATTATTTTACGTGATAAAATTACAGATTAATAATTTTCAGATTTTTTTCTCCTGTACTAGTACTGTGAAACCTTGATTCTTGACAAATTTCATGATTCCAGGTCAACGGAAAATACGATATAGGTTTTGACGAGTGAATTTGCGAGTATCAAAATATGTGACATACATGGCAGTATCTTTCGACTGCATTGAAATAGAAGCTGAATTTTTTTACATACCCAAGGGACAGTAGGCCTTAGTGATTGATGCAAATTTCAACTTGTTACCTCTACCCGGTACTGAGAAAAAGGGACGGTAAAAGGCGGCTATCGGACGGACGGACAGGTGGACAACGGAGTGATTCTGAAAGGGTTCCGTTTTTACCGTCTTGTGAATGGAACCTCAAAAATTATCTGAAAAATGTTCCGAAGTGATCGGAAGAAGCGTCCATGCGTATATGAACAGCTACGGTTATTCCAGCAGCGACAGTGATGTGCAATATAGAAGGTGTATAGCTGGTGAACCACAGTGAAACAGAATTTCTCTGTGTGTAAACTCTTTCCATACTAACCAATCTACACTGACGTAAATAGTGTTAACTATGATACACCAGCCGCTATTTATCAAACTTTTTGGAGATGTTTCTCATATAACTGGTACTGAATGATTAAACTTTCATTCCAATCAGAACTGATGCGCATAATCAACATAAGTATGTGTGGCCCTTAAGAACACGAATACACTGTTGTGTTCGTTGTGGGATGGAAGCAAACATCATCATCAGTGTTCTGGCAAAAGGCAGATTTTCACATGGTAGTTCTCCAGGCTGTCCGGTCTTCTGCCATCCTCTTCAGGTCTGCATAATTTCCTCTTCCCTTTATGTGATCTATCATCTTGTATCTCCTTCTTCCTCTAAGTCTTCTCCCACAAACCAATCCTTCCAAAGCATCTGCTACCAAGCACTCCCTTCTCAATGAAAGTCCCAACCAGTTCTTTTTCCTTTCTCTTACAACCTTCAGCAGACATCTTCTCTCACCAACCCTTTCCAATACTCTTTCATTACTCACTCTTTCCATCCAGCTTATTCTCTCCATTCTCCTACACATCCACATCTCAAATGCTTCTAACCTTTTTTCATCCTCTCGTCTCAGCATTCATGTTTCTGCCACATATAGAGCCACACTCCAGGCAAAACATTTGCCAAGCCTTTTCCTTAGTCCTTTATCTAATTTGCCACATAAGAGTCTCCTCTTACTGTTGAATGCCTCCTTCGGTACGGCAATTCGAGTTTTCACCTCCTGATGGCATCTCAAGTCTTCAGTTATTGTGCTTCAAGATACTTAAATGCACTTACTTGGCTAATGGTAGCTTGTCCTATTTTAATATTGGACAGTCTGCGTCTTGTACTGATGACAATACTCTTTGTTTTTGCTGTGTTTATTTGCATCCCATATTCCACACAAGCTTCATTCAGATCTTTCAGCATGTTATTCACTGTCCGCTCACTTTCTGCCACTAATACCATGTCATCAGCAAATCTTATACATTCTATTCTCTTTCCAGCAATACATATTCCTCTTTTCCCATCTACGCCTTTCGTAATAATCTCTTCAAGGTATACGTTAAACAACAGTGGGGAAAGGCAACAACCTTGTCTAACACCTCGTCCAGTGCTTCTTCCTTCTGACATTTCATTTCCTATCCTTATCCTTACTTTCTGGTGTAAATATAGATTCTATATCAGTCGTCTCTCTTTCCAATCTACTCCTTTCTACTCCTACAAACAGCATCCGAATATTGTCACCTTGAGGGATTTCTTGCTACGCCTGAAACTCATGCTGTACCACTTCATGAAGGTTACTCGCGGAAGACGGTATGAAACGACACGCCTTCCTATCCTATTGGGGACATGTTCCATGTGTGACGTGTAAGGGGAGCGGGTAGGCCAGTCTTGCATTATCCTGCTGGAAAACATCCGATAGCCTGGTCATGAAGGATATTATAGCACGTTTTACACACACACACACACACCCACACACCAACTTTACACCGAAAGACGTACAGTCAAAAAAACAATTGAAAGGTAAAACTAAGAAAGTTGTCTAGTCTTACAAAAACAAGTAACACCCTAGGCACAGAAAATGGCTGTTATAGTAGTACTATGTTTCAAAAACAAAGTGACCGCAATAAAAACTGCAAGCTTTCAAGAAGTTTAACACACAAGAGAGAGCTGCTTGCTTTACAAATAACGAATTAAACGCTGAGCTGTTCTGTCGAACTTCGTGACAGGAGATGAAACACTTTACTTCGAACCGAAAACAAAACGACAAGCCATGGAATGGCGCCTCTCCTCCGAAAAAAAGTTCAAAGCACCCCCGCAGCCAGTAGAGTCGAGGCGACGGTCTCCTGGGACTATGAAAGGGTTATTCCGTTTGATGTCCCCCTTCATGGTGCAATGTTCAACTCTGAAGTGTACTGGGACACCCTCAGGAAATTCAAGAAACGACTTTAGCGTGTTCGTCGCCACAAAAACACAAACGAACTTCTCCTTCTCCATGACAACGTAAGGTCTCACACAAGTCTGCGCACCCGAGAGTAGCTCACAGAACTTCATTGGACTGTTCTTCCTCACCCACCCTACAGCTCGATCTCACACCTTCCGACTCCCATCTATTTGACCCAATGAAGGATGCACTCTGCAGGAAACAAGCGCGTGGATGATGCAGCAAGACAGGACCTCCCGGAAAGATGGCGTAAGACTGTTGCATTGAACGGAGATTATGTTGAAAAATAGGGTTTTGTAGCCAAAAGAGTGGGCAATAACATGGTGTATTCGAATTCTGAATACAACCATCCTGCTTTCAGAAATAACGTGTTGCATTACTTATTGACGGCCCCTCGTACGTTCTTAGTTTGCTCAACACTCAATGCAATCTATCGGAAATCGATTCGCCCGCTGAATAGCCTCACCTTAATCCTTCAGAAAAAATCTGAAACTCAAGCTTAAGTTGGATATAGCATACGTGAGGAAGCTTGCTGTCTTTCTTTCTCACCGAATTGAGAATATTTTCAATGCAGTAGGCGGTGTTACAACGTACTAACTTGATATTTCCTGGTTGCTGACTGATTTTTTATCTGATATGATTACGAGTGACTGCATTCATTTTCTCCCGAATGCAGAAATATAGTGGCCTTTAAATATTTACATTTAAACATCACGCAAAAGTATTTAAATATAAACGACAAGACTGCTGACGCAGCTCAGTGAACCTCTATTGTACACTTAAACGTCGTCGTATAACTAAACTTTTCAAAGTCTCGTACGTGCGAGAGATGAATCTTACGAGCTTCTGTTGTTCTTTGATTGTAGGATTTTAACCAACGTCCATAATGTGAGAGTTATAATGATAGTTCGGCCTCAGAGGTGGACACGTTCCTCCAGATACGATTGGGAGGCGACGGCCTGTAACGACGACAAAAAGTCTGTCTGATTCCTGACAGTGCCTCTAAACGTGCGAGTACTCCAGTAAGTCCTTGTGGATGGGACCGAGAAGCCACCGCAGTTAACTGTGTTCAGTCTCGGAGGTCGAAAGGACACGCAGCAGTAATCAGGAGTCAGATAAACACCGTCTGATGGATCCCCGCCCGGAAGAATGTAAACAGGCGCGGGGCGAGCCAAAGACGCGGCTGTTTCTGTGTGTGCCGCGGGATTGTGTTTACGTCTCCTCTGACAACTGCTTGCTGCTGCTGCCGCCGGACGTTCTACCGCGACAGGAGGGGAGCGCCGCTTAAATTGCTTTCCCTCTCGCCCGTGCGTCCCGAGGAACGTGCTCACCGTTGCTCGCAGTGCAAAGAAGTACAAGCTGGAAGCAAACTCTATTCGAACTGTTCCTCCACCATAAACTGACCTACTAACTAACCAGACTGCAAAGCTTTCATCCGTACCATCCTCTACTATCCCAGTGTCGCATGGATAATCACTCCGCACTACTTCCTTCCGTCACTCCAACCCTTTGAACCCCGCGCGGCTCCCCCCGTCGGATGTTCCAGTGGGCATGGCTGTGTGTGTTGTCCTTAGCGTAAGTTAGTTTAAGTTAGATTAAGTAATGTGTAAGCCTAGGGACCGGTGACCTTACTCGAATCCTTTCCCAATTCAACAAATCCCATACCTTCTCATGTACATAGAACATCTCCGTAAATCGTGTTGTTGTGGTCTTTAGTACAGAGAATGATTTTATGCTGCTCTCCATGCTACTCTGTCCTGCGCAAGCGCTTTCATCTCCGAGTAACTACTGCAACCTACAGCCTTCCGAATCTGCTTAGTGTATTCATCTCTTGGTCTCCCTCTACGATTTTTACCCTCCACGCCTCCCTCCAATACTAAATTGGTGATCCCTTGATGCCTCAGAACGTGTCCTACCAACCGAACCCTTCTTCTAGTCAAGTTGTACGACAAATTCCCTTTCTCCCCATTTCTATTCAATATTTCCTCATTAGTTACGTGATCTACCCATCTAATCTTCAGCATTCTTCAATAGCACGACGTTTCGAAAGCTTCTATTCCCTTCGTCTCTAAACTATTTGTCGTCCATGTGTCACTTCTATACAAAGCTATCTCCATACAAATACTTTCAGACAGGACTTTCTGACACTTAAATCTATACTCGATGTTAACAAATTGCTCTTCTTCAGAAACGCTTTCCTTACCATAGCCAGTCTATATCTTATATCCTCTCTACTTCGACCATCATCAGTTATTTTGCTTCCCAGATAGTAAAACGCGTCTACTACTTTAAGTGTCTCATTTCCTAATCTAATTCCCTCAGCATCACCTGTTTTAATTCGACTACATTCCATTATCCTCGTTTTGTTTTTGCTGATCTTCATCTTCCATCCTCCTCTCGACACACTCTCCATTCCGCTGAACTACTCTTCCAGGCCCCTTGCTGTCTCTGACAGACTTACAATGTCGCCGGCAAATCTCAAAGTTTTTATTTCTCCTCCATGGAGTTTAATTCCTACTCCAAATTTTTCTTTTGTTTCCTTTGCTGCTTGCTCAACATACAGATTGAACAACATCGGGGACATGCTATAACCCCGTCTCACTCCCTTCTCAATCACTGCTTCCCATTCGTACCCCTCGGCTCTTACAACTGCCATTTGGTTTCTGTACAAATTGTAAATAGCCTTTCGCTCTGTACTTTACCCCTGCCACCTTCAGAATTAGGAAGAGAGTATTCCAGTCAACATTGTCAAAAGCTTTCTCTACAAATGCTAGAAACGTAGGCTTATCTTTCTTTAACCTATCTTCTAAGATATATCGTACACATCGCGTAAACCGGACTTCAATAACCCTATAATATTACTGATTTCAGTGAGTGGCACTGACTGTTAATTTCCAACGATGTCCACTGTTTAACAGTGGCTAAGGAACAACTGACACTTGCTAAAAAACAGCCGCCAAATGCTGTGGAACAAACAACAGATGCTACGCAATACCCGACAAATCATAGTAAAGGACATATAGAAGACTGGACGTGTTAACTGCAGCAAAATCTGCGCACAAACACTCTGTATGCATTCGACAGTTCATGCAGTACGGTGTTTGACGAAGCCTGCTGTGGAACAGATTGATGCGACATTTCGATTGGTACGGCAACATGTCTACATTATTTGAGTGCCTACGATCGTGGACGAGCAACAGGACGGCTCGACGTCGGTTAAAGTGTCACTACTCTGTGGTCACAGTAATGGGTGTATCCAAAAGTGTCATACCCGGATTATAAAAGGCCGTTGAAGGTGAAAATGCTGTGCGAAAACGTGCCAGTGGTCGTACACCGGCCACCACTCAGAAAGAGAATCGATATGTAGCCCCAGTGACGAATAGGAACATTCATGTCACTCCTAGATAGACCGCTGCAGCCCTTGAAACGGATACCTGTATTAGAGTCTCTGCCGGAACCACTTTTCGGCGATTAAATCAGGCTGGTTTGAATGCTCGGAAAACTCTTAAATGCCTCCCATTTCAACCACATCATAGTGGAGGAGGAATTCGTTGGCATAAGGAGTATGTTGATTGGGGTCAGCAACAATGGTTCAGAGTGATGCTCTCCGATGAATTTCGCTTCATTGTGGCAAATGACTCTACCCATCGTTTAGCGTGGAGAGATATAGGGGAACACATTACACACCACAGAATGTTCATGTACGTCATGGGTATGGCCTAGGCGATGTGGTGTGAGCAGGCATTATATACAATGGCCAAACATCGCTGCATAGCTTTGCGCGAGGTACCGTTACAGCGCAGCATTATTGCGGAGAGATTGTTATGAATTACGTACGCCTGTTTATGGTTGCAGTAGGTTCCAGCTTCCTGTTTATGGACGATAAAGCACAGTCACAAAAGACCGCCCCGATGTCGGGCACACTGGAAAGTGAAGATATTGAACGTATGGAGTGTCCTGCGTACTCTCCGGACATAAAGCCTATAGAGCATGCCTGGGATGCTCTTGGTAGACGTGTTTCTCAGTGAACTCCCCCTTCCCGAATCGTACAAGAACTGAATACCGCCTGGAGAGAGGAAAAGCACAATATCTCGCAAGGACTTCTCAACAGTTTGGTAGGCAGCAGGAATAACAGTTGCAAAATGTGCATTAGTGCACGAGTGGAGCATGTTCCTTTCTGAGAGACCGATATCGGCCTTTGTAGGAAGTCTGACCTGTGTCAAGCTTAACGATTATTTATGTCTATTGTCTTGCTTTCCCACGTGGTGAAAAGTGTACCATTTTTCGTTATGAATATACCATTCCATCTCTACGAGGGTAATCCCAAAAATAAGGTCTCCTATTTTTTTGTAAGTACAGAACTCTGTTTGTGTGGCTGTTGGTCACACTGTTATAAAGAATGCTTCAAGCGCTGTGTTTAAACACGCGCACGCCGCTCTGAGGCGCCCATTCTCGGCTTGGCAGCCATTGAGAATGGATCTCACGGTGGATGTTACCGCCAAGTGCGAAATGCGAGCACTTATTCGGTTTTTGAACGCAAAGGGCACTGCACCGAATGAAATCCATCGCCCATTGACGAAAGTGTATGGAGAGTCGTGCATGGATGTCAAAAATGTTCGTAAGTGGTGTAGAGAGTTTGCAGCTGGTCATGACAACCGTTTTTTGGGATCGGAAAGGGGTATCGTAGGTCGACTTCATGCCCACTGGGACCACAATTAACGCTGACAGGTACTGTGAGACTCTGAAAAAACTCAAACGGGCAATTCAGAACCGAAGAAGAGGAATGTTGAGCAAGGGCGAACACATTCCCCATAACAACGCTCCCCCAGACATCGCTCGGCAAACCGTTGCTCTCCTGCAACAGTTTCAGTTGAACATAATCACCCACCCACCCTACAGTCCTGACTTGGCGACCAGTGACTATCACCTGTTCCCTAGGTTAAAAGAACATTTGACCGGAAAGCGATTCAGCTCCGACGACGAGGTGAAAGAAGAGGTTCATAACTTTCTGAACAGCATGGCGGCGAGCTGGTATGACATGGACGTACAAAAACTGCCACAGCGTCTACAAAAATGCATGGACAGAAATGGTGATTATGTCGAAAAATAGCTAAATGTTCAAGCTGTAGACTGATGTAAACCATTGCAGAAATAATTAGGTCTATGTACTTATAAAAAAATAGTAGACCTTACTTTTGGGATTACCCTCGTATTATGAATGTACTGCATTTCATGTTGTCCATCATTGAGAGTGACTATTCCTATCGCTTCCTTAGCGACTGTCAAGCTGTGTTTAAACATAGTGTATCATAATTAACAGCGAAAACTGAAGCGCCTAAAATTATACCATGTCAAAAGTAAAAACTTTCCAGTAAACTTGTATCCGCAAACGAGCTATTTGTCTTAGTTATTACAAATGTACTAAATGTAAACTTTTCGATTATCTCCCCGCCCAACTGGGTTGAAATTTCACCCATGACCTGTGGTTGGGGACTGTTACACATGCATGACAAGCGCAACGGCACATTTTGCTGCTGATGTAAAACGACAACGACAAGTTTACATTCAAGACTAGTACAATACTCCGTACTATTGTCAGCAGTGACTCGCAACCACACATTCACCATCATCTTTCAAACAGCTCATCTGTGAGCTCACTTTTACTTTTTGCTTATTTCATCATCAGTAAATTTTCGCTACTAACTATGGTTTATACCCTATATTGGTTATCTCTCCTAAGAGCTGTTGGGCACTTTTCCCTAGTGTTTTGGCAGGTGTCTTCAATTTCGTTTCTGAATTGTGTAGCTGGATCCAGCCTTAACAAATACCACTCATTACGTTGTTCACGTGACGCCTAGTGTCGACGAAAAGCGTCGGTTTGTTTCCCGTTACAAACAAAATTATTTAAAAATGGTTCAAATTGCTCTGAGCACTATGGGACTTTACATCTGAGGTCATCAGTCCCCTAGACTTAGAACTACTTAAACCGAAATAACTCAAGAACATCACACACATCTGTGCCCGAGTCAGGATTCGAACCTACGACCGTAGCAGTCACGTGGTTCCTGACTGAAGCGCCTAGAACCGCTCCGCCATAGCGGCCGGCTACAAAATTATTTTTAAAGCGGAATTTTACATGCCCATTGGTTAGAATCATCCCAAATTACTCAAGTGCGATATTTGTCTCGTCCATGTGTTTTAACAGGGACAATAAAACACGAAGAATAAACAGTAGTGCGGCAGGGAAAACACCGCCCTGGCCCGTGCAGGCTGCTACCGCAAAGCATGCACCGTTATTGAAGAGCTGCTGGATTGCTGGTTGTGCTTCGTATTTTACTGTCCTTCTTAATAAATACTATCCATTATCACCATTTCCTTGGACTTTGTTCCACCGCAACGCGGGGTTGGCCCTGTTACTGTGGATGTGGCAATGTTAGTGTCAAAGGGTGACCGGTTGCCCTTCCTGTCGCCACCCGGAACCCGCTGGGATCGAATTAGTGCACCCCAGATGACTGGGTCTAGTGTAAGCCGTCAAACAGTGCGAACAATTTCCAGTGGCCGCGAGACGTGTAACTGAGGCGGGACATGGGGAACATCCGGTATTCACCTAGTGGAATGTCGTAAACCGCCTAAAAACCACATCCGGCTGGCCGGCACACCGGCCCTCGACGTTAATCCGCCGGGCGGATTCGATCCGCGGCCGACCCGCCTATCCGTGTACAGGAAGCAACGCATTAGCGGTCTCGGCTAACCTGGTGGATCCAAAAATGGTTCAGTTGGCTCTAAACACTATGGGACTTAACATCTGAGGTCATCAGTCCCTTAGACAGAACTACTTAAACCTAACTAACCTAAGGACATCACAGACATCCATGCCCGAGGCAGGATTCGAACCTGCGACAGTAGCAGTCGAGCGGTTCCGGACTGAAGCGCCTAGAGCCGCTCGCTCACAGCGGCCGGCCTTGGCGGATCCCTTCTCAATAAATACCGATAGTACCAATATCAGACTAGATGGACTAGACTACTTTGTGAAATCTCTATCGAATGTGAAAGTAAAATTACTATTTAAAAATCATTTTGTCTGTAACGGGAAAAAAACCGGCGATTTTTGTTGACAATGGGTGTCGCATGAAGGATATAACGAGCAGTACTGGACTGATTCCAGATACACAGCGGAAAAATGAAATCGCAGATATCTGCCGAAACTCCAGAGAAAATGCGCCTGGCGATCTTTAGGAGATCAATTCTGTGTATCGGGGATATGACTGTTTGATAGTAGGTTTTTGGAGGTATGTGGCATCAGATGTCTACGCACAGGTCATGTAATTCGCGTAAATAAGGGTCGCTGATTTGAGTAAGCGGTGATGGCGCCCGATAGCGACACACATGCGTTTCGTAATTAGGCGAATTTAGCCGCCGAGACATGAACATAAGTTCACTACAATGCCTCTGAAACCCCTGTAGCACGGTTCTGGCTCCGAAACACAGACAATTATACTGCTGAAAGATGACATCCCCGTCGGGGAAGACATCAAGCATGAAGGGATGCAGGTGGTTCGCAGCGTGTCTTCGATTACTACCATAGGTCCTATGCAAGCGCGCGAGAATGTCTTCCACAGTATAATACTGCTCCCACCAGCCGGCGTCCGTGGCGCGCTGCACGTTTTGAACCGCCTTTCACCTCGATGACGGCGTTTGCGGAGACGACCATCGACCTAGTGTAGCAAACACATGATACGCCCGAAGAGCCGACACGTTTCAACTGATCGACGGTCGAATCCCGAGGGTCCCGTCCCAAATGCCATCGTTATTTACGACGTCGTTAGGCCAACATGTGAACACGTAGAGGTGGTCTGCTGCGGAGCTCAGTGTTCAGCAATGTGCGATGAACAGTGTACTGCGAAACACTTGTCCGTCCAGCAGCATTGTGGTCTTTCGGGGGAGATGCCACAGATTACCGCCGGCCGGTGTGGCCGTGCGGTTCTAGGCGCGTCAGTCTGGAGCCGCGTGACCGCTACGGTCGCAGGTTCAAATCCTGCCTCGGGCATGGATGTGTGTGATGTCCTTAGGTTAGTTAGGTTTAAGTAGTTCTAAGTTCTAGGGGACTGATGACCACAGATGTTGAGTCCCATAGTGCTCAGAGCTATTTGAACCATTTGAACCACAGATTACTGAACCCCGCGTTCTTTGAAGAGTCGTGGACGTCCAAACATTTAGCGCCTAGTGGTAGTTTCATTGTCCTTCTATCTCTCTCTGTAGATGCTCACGACAGTAGCAAATGAACATTTGACCAGCTTTGCCATTTTTCGAGATACTCGTTCACAGGCTTTCCGCAATAATAACAATCTGCCCTTTGTCAAAGTCGCTGATCACAAATGGTTTCCTCGTTTGAAGAGCGTATCTTCGCTAGGTTGATACCCCGTCCGTGTTTGCTCTACTTACATATTTTTTTTACCGCGTCATGCGCCCGCAACGCCACATAGGGGCATCCAACGACGCGGTGGGCAATAATCATAATGTTTTGGCTGATCGCCGTGTGCGTATGTGTGTGTGTGTGTGTATGTGTGTGTGTGTGTGTGTGTGTGTGAACAAGAAAACCTTAAGGATGAGTATCTCTAAGTAGAGAGAGTTATTTTAGAAATGACTGAGGAACTTTAATTTGCTTGGTCTATCCCCTTTCAAATTGGTCCAAATGGCTCTGAGCACTATGGGACGTAACATCTTAGGTCATCAGTCACCTAGAACTCAGAACTACTTAAACCTAACTAACCTAAGGACATTACACACATCCAAGCCCGAGGCAGGATTCGAATCTGCGACCGCAGTGGGCACGCGGTTCCAGACTGAAGCTTTTAGAACCGCACGGCCACCGCGGCCGGCGGTCTATCCCCTTTCACGTAGAGCAGGATTGCATTATAGGCAACATTGATTGCATACAAACACCGCCTCTCAGGGCCATAGCCCGCATCTCGTGGTCGTGCGGTAGCGTTCTCGCTTCCCACACCCGGGTTCCCGGGTTCCCGGGTTCGATTCCCGGCGGGGTCAGCGATTTTCTCTGCCTCGTGATGGCTGGGTGTTGTGTGATGTCCTTAGGTTAGTTAGGTTTAATTAGTTCTAAGTTCTAGGGGACTGATGACCATAGGTGTTAAGTCCCATAGTGCTCAGAGCCATTTGAACCATTTTTTCATGGCCATAATTAATAATAAAAGATACCTAGCGTCGCCGGGAAGTGTCAACAAACACTTTGTTTCTAAGGAAATGTCTCTAACGTCTGTAGAAAATGTTCGTTGGTGCTTCCCATAGACCCTAGGCGTCCTTTTATTATAGATTATGCCGCTGAGAGGAACCGAAGTAGCAGGATCTTCTACCAGTCTGATATGTATCGGACTGATGCTTTGAAAGCCGCTCAAGAAAGGAAAGTTTTCCATACTAACGATATGAACAACATTTATTCGCCAACATCTAAACGAGATCTCGAAACCCGTGTGGGAGGCTTTCGCGGCGTGACACATCGAGTGGTCCCGTGTAGCAGACTGTTGTGTCTGCTTCGGCGCACATAAAGTGCGTCTAAATCTCGTCTTTGCCATGCATCACACTGAGAACATGTCGGCAGATTCTGACATTACGACGTAAATAGCGTTTTTATAGCAGAACTGCTGTTTCGTTGTGCAATCGTTAAGTAGTACCGAATTTCGACGTCTAGTAGAAGCATGCAAATGAAACAAACTGTTTCACTTGTTTCGTTATTGCAAGTGCTTCTGAACCGATGGTCACGGCCGCGCGACGTGAATTGTGATGTCGGATCCAGCGCCGAACGATCAGCGTGCTTAACGAGGCCGGCCGAGGGTCAGAGTCTGCTGCTGGCAGCGACTCATCCATCACGGCGCAGAGCGTTTATCCTGGGCAAATTTGCCTCAGTCCACTGCGCCAGTCAGTCCCTTAATAACGCTGGAAACTTTTACGGAGACATCACACTTGCGTGGAATTTTTCGCTACGTTACTGGCGCACGGGTGTGTGATTACATATAAGCTGTACTATTATAGCGCTACAAATTTGCAATATAGCCTGCGCACAGGGTGATCCCGAACTCCACTGACAAAATATCGGAGGTTGTTCAGATATGTTCGTCAGTATTTTGGTATAAAAGACTCGTCGTCCCTGACGGCACGTTACAGAGAAACAGACACTCCGTCTTCAGGCCACAAATGGCCCATCGGGACCATCCGACCGCCGTGACATTCCTCAGTTGAGGATGCGGAGTAGAGGGGCGTGTGGTCATCACACCGACCGCTCTCCCGGGCGTTATGATAGTTTTCTTTGACCGGAGTCGCTACTATTCGATCGAGTAGTTCCTCAATTGGCATCACGAGGCTGAGAGCACCCCGAAAAATGACAACAGCGCATGGCGGCTGGATGGTCACCCATCCAAGTGCCGGCCACGCCCGACAGCGCTTAACTTCGGTGATCGCCCGGGAACCGGTGTATCCACTGCGGCAAGGCCATTGCCACAGAGAAACAGCTTTACGTTTAATTTCCTGCCCGCCAACATCTTAGTATCTATATTACACTGCAAATATCTGAACATCATTGCAAATGCCTACGTTATGCGCTGCAAACAGAGGTGAGAGAAGAGGTATTGCACACCAGCGGACGAGCAAAGGGGCTAGAAGGCGGCACGAGCATACATAAAAAATAGAAGCGGGTTTATAGTATAAGAATAGCCATGAGGAACGTACATTTGGTCATAAATAGTGGCTTCGCACTCAAACCTTATACAGATTTTTAGAATAATTCCACAGGAGAGCACATTACAAACAATTCACTTCATTGTCTGACACAATGCTATGGACGTTTCACTGTCATTATTTCCACACGCAAAACATGTTTATAAAATGCTCCACCTTATTTTTCTTGGTATTCAGTAGCCGCGTCCGTTTCACTTACATTGTCAGTGTCAACTGATTCACTTTTATCTCCACTTTCGGAATCAGTATTGCTTCCATCACTAAGACTATCACTACTAGAGCCTGCACCATTTCAAATATTTATTTTAATCTCCAACGCTTGCTCCAGAAAACCTTCACATCAAATATACTACTCTTCAATTTTATTTACATGCTCATAGCGTTTGTTCCAGTTTTGTTTTGTTTTTGTCTTCAATCCGGAGAGTGGTCTGATGCAGCTCTCCATGTTACCCTATCCTGTGCGAGCCTCTTCGTCTCCGAATAACTACTACAACTTACATCCTTCTGAATCTTCTTACTGTATTCATTTCTTACTCTCCCTCTACGATTCTTACACCCCACACTTGCCTCCAGTGCTAAAATGGTGCTATGTTGATGTCTCAGAAAGTGTCCTACCAACCTGTCCCTTCTTCTATGCGGGTTGTGCCACAAATTTCTCCCCAGTTTTATTCAGAAGCTCCTCATTAGTTACGTCATCTACCCATCTACGTCATCTACCCATCTAACCCTCAGCATTCTTCTGTAGCGCCACACTTCAAAAGCTTCCATTCCCTTCTTGTCCAGACTGTTTATCGTCAATGTTTCACTTCCATACATGGCTAAACTCCAGACAAATACTTTCAGGAAAAGCGACTCAATCCTGAAATCTAGATTCGATGTTAATGAATTTCTTTCTTCAACAACGCTTTTCTTGCCATTGTCAGTTTACATTTTATATCCTCTTTAGTTCGACCATCGTCAGTTCTTTTTCTGTCCAAATACGGAACTCATCTACTATTTTAAGTGTCTCGTTTCCTGATATTATTCCTTCAGTATCGCATGATTTAATTCGACTACATTCTATTATCCTTGTTTTGCTTTCGTTGATTCTCATCTTACATCCTCCTTTAAAGACACTACCGATTCCGTTCAGTTGCTCTTCCAAGTCTTTTGCTGTCTCTGACAGAGTTACAATGTCATCGGAAAACATCAAAGTTTTTATTTCTTATTCTTATACCGAAGAAACAAAAACTTCGAGGTTCGCCGATGACATTGTAATGCTGTCAGAGACAGCAAAAGACTTGGAAGAGCAGTTGAACGGAATGGACAGCGTCTTGAAAGGAGGATATAAGATGAACATCAACAAAAGCAAAACTGGGATAATGGAATGTAGTCGAATTAAGTCAGGTGATGCTGAGGGAATTAGATTAGGAAATGAGACACTTAAAGTAGGAAAGGAGTTTTGCTATTTGGGGAGCAAAATAATTGATGATGGTCGAAGTAGAGAGGATATAAAATGTAGACTGGCAATGGCAAGGAAAGCGTTTCTTAAGAAGACAAAATTGTTAACATCGAGTATAGATTTAAGTGTCAGGAAGTCATTTCTGAAAGTATTTGTATGGAGTGTAGCCATTTATGGAAGTGAAACATGGACGATAAATAGTTTGGACAAGAATAGAATAGAAGCTTTCGAAATGTGGTGCGACAGAGGAATGCCGACGATTAGACGGGTAGATCACATAACTAACGAGGAGGTATTGAATAGAATTGGGTATAAGAGGAGTTTGTGGCACAACTTCACTAGAAGACATGTTCTGAGGCATGTTCTGAGGCATCAAGGGGTCATCAATATAGTACTGGAGGGCAGCGTGGAGGGCAAAAATCGTGGAGGGAGGCCAAGAGATGAATACACTAAGCAGTTTCAGAAGGATGTATGCTGCAGTAGGTACTGGGAGATGAAGAGGCTTGCACAGGATAGAGTAGTATGGAGAGCTGCATCAAACCAGTCTCAGGACTGAAGACTACAACAACAACAATATAAACAAGATGCAAAAAAAAAAAAACGCCGTGAATAAAATTGAGCGAAAGTTTTTTACAGGAATACTGTTTTTCATCTATAAATACCAAAATACAGAGACGTGTTATGCCCTCATACTTCCAATTGACCACAGAAGATTCTTTATAAATAAAAAGCGAAATGCGTATGGTTAAAATATCATTTTAATTTCAGTAAACCTAAGACGGAAAAACCCTTAACATCTGAAACTGCCTACAGTTTAAGTAGAAAGTGGACTGACATGCTGCGTAATATTTACGCACCCTGGTATTCCAAATATAGGCGGCAGCAGCAGAGCAAAGCTGCATAGCGGGCATAGCTGGCGGTTGGCTCAGCTTCTGGGAAGAGGCTGGCTGTTGTCGCGACTCAATGGGCCGGAAGCGAAGCGCGGTGCCTGTGGGGGAGCGGTGCGTTCGGTTTCTTTGAAAGGCTCGCCTGCTGCCTTTGTCGTCACCTCGCCGGGGCGGCTCCCGTCCTTCCACCGACACCGCACCACGCCCGGGGAACGCCGCTTGCCGAAAGCGAGCGACGGCGTTATTTGCAAACAGCGCGGGCCGCTCTGGTTCCACGAAACGCAGCAGCTTCTACGCCACTTTATGTCCGTGTCGTGTCCTTGCTTAACGACTGCTTACAGCTACGGAAGAACTCGTCTTACGCCCATCCGTAGAATGTTGTTGAGTTTACGGTCTCTCCATCTCCGCGTACCTACTGCGTCATAGGTCAAGCTTGAACCTCTTTATTGCAGCTGTCGAATTCCGACCGGCGCTGGTCGAAGCTTCTCCTTCCGATAATAAGTATAAGCGCGATCGTCTCACACACAAGTAACATTTCCCACACACACGTAACATTCAAATAAGATTTCTGAATGAGAAACTCGACGCAGATCTTGTGATACGGTATTTTCCTTATAACTTAAAGAAATAATAACGGACACTAATTTTTATTTATACGAGGGTGAGTCAAATGAAAACCTTATATACAATACTGGCCATTAAAATTGCTACACCAAGAAGAAATGCAGATGATAAATGGGTATTCATTGGACAAATATATTATACTAGAACTGACACGTGATTACATTTTCTCGCAATTTGGGTACATAGATCCTGAGAAACCAGTACCCAGAACAACCAACTCTGCCCGTAATAACGGCCTAGATACGCCTGGCCATTGAGTCAAACAGAGCTCGGATGGCGTGTACAGGTACAGCTGCCCATGCAGCTTCAACACGATACCACAGTTAATTAAGACTCGTGACTGGCGTATTGTGACGAGCCAGTTGCTCGGCCACCATTGACCAGACGTTTTCAATTGGTGAGAGATCTGAAGAATCTGCTAGCCAGGGCAGCGGTCGAACATTTTCTGTATCCAGAACGGCCCGTACAGGACCTGCAACATGCGGTCGTGCGTTATCCTGCTGAAATGAAGGGTTTCGCAGGGATCGAATGAAGGGTAGAGCCACGGGTCGTAACACATCTGAAATGTAACGTCCACTGTTCAAAGTGCCGTCAATGCGAACAAGAGGTGACCGAGACGTGTAACCAATGGCACCCCATACCATTACGCCTGGCGATACGCCAGTATGGCGATGACGAGTACACGCTTCCAATGTGCGTTCACCGCGATGTCGCCAAACACGGATGTGACCATCATGATGCTGTAAACAGAACCCGGATTCATCCGAAAAAATGACGTTTTGCCATTCGTGCACCCAGGTTCATCGTTAAGTGCACCATCGCAGGCGCTCCTGTCTGTGATGCAGCGTCAAGGGTAACCGCAGCCATGGTCTCCGAGCTGATAGACCATGCTGCTGCAAACGTCGTCGAACTATTCGTGCAGGTGGTTGTTGTCTTGGAAACGTCCCCATCTGTTGACTCAGGGATCGAGACGTGGCTGCACGATCCGTTACAGCCATGCGGACAAGATGCCTGTCATCTCGACTACTAGTAATACGAGGCCGTTGGGATCCAGCACGGCGTTCCGTATTACCCTCCTAAACCCACCGATTCCATATTCTGCTAACAGTCATTGGATCTCGACCAACGCGAGCAGCAATGTCGCGATACGATAAACCGCAATCGCGATAGGCTACAATCCGACCTTTATCAAAGTCGGAAACGTGATGGTACGCATTTCTCCTCCTTACACGAGGCATCACAACAACGTTTCACCAGGCAACGCCGGTCAACCGCTGTTTGTATATGAGAAATCGGTTGGAAACTTTCCTAATGTCAGCAAGTTGTAGGTGTCGCCAGCGGCGCCAATCTTGTGTGAATGCTCTGAAAAGCTAATCATCTGCATATCACAGCTTCTTCTTCCTGTCGGCTAAATTTCGCGTCTGCAGCACGTCATCTTCGTGGTGTAGCAATTTTAATGGCCAGTGGTGTATATAAAGATCAATAACTATCATCAACCTCAGGATACTGTTGTTTCAAAATAGAGCACAGAGCCTTTACGGTTTTTTTTTTCTTCTTCAAACTGCAACACTTTATTTGTCCATCCTGGCATGAGGAGTAAAGACCTCCATAAGGTATAATTGATATCCATTATGCATTAGGCTCTCCTACTTCCCCTTTCGCTGCTGGAAAACCTAACGATTTTTCAATGTTTTGGTACATGAATGCAACGTAGCCCGCATCTGGACGACATCTGAGATTACAGAGCATAAAAAAAAAGGAAAAAAAAGGTTCAAATGGCTCTGAGCACTATGGGACCTAACATCTGAGGTCATCAGTCCCCTAGAACTTAGAACTACTTAAACCTAACTTACCTAAGGACATCACACACACCCATGCCCGACGCAGGATTCGAACCTACGACCGTAGCTATCGCGCGGTTCCGGACTGAAGCGCCTAGAACCGCTCGGCCGCATCGCAGAGCACCAAATCTGTTAATAAATTCATAAACATCATCTACACAGAGCTCACTAGTAATGAAACTTAGGGACGTTTAAGAGTTCAATTGGAAGCAGTACTATACTCCATATTTACGAAATATGTTTTATCTGTATAAACACACAATTTTTCTAAACTTTTATATTTTTTTTCGACCCATCTAACATGTCACAGCTACAACATATATTCCCGATTTCTCATTTGCCTTAATGATGTTCTGTAGCAAAATACTAATCATAATTGTCGAAACCATAATAAAGTGGTTCCTTCCACTGCTTACACATCCCACGGATCATGCAGATTTGAAAACTGGAGTGAGGATCGATTACATGCGACCATCAACATTCACTTCGTCAAATGTCTCTCATGGGTTGTAAATGTATTTGACTTAGCCTTCGACGAACACAGCAGATCTTCCAGAATATCTAGTCTGCATTTAAATTCCTTATCCTGTTTCTGAAGTGTTATACTTCACGGCAAAGGCATGTTTTGCTTTCGCAAGTAAGTATGGGCTATTAGCAATACCCATCTTTTAAGTCAGTGCACGGCAAAGTCCTCTGAATTCCACTTTACCCTTTTCGTTCAACAGACATCGTATCTGCGCCGGTGTAAAATATTCTGATAACGCACTTGATGTGTCGACAGAAGTGCCGACACGGTGTGGTTTGAGGGGACCGCAATGCACGCTATAAGCTCACGAAGGATGGAGTGAGGTCTGAAGCAGGATACGTAATGAATGCTATAAAGAAAAGTACGTAGCTTCTGGAATACTTAACTTTAATCCATCCTTGTTGTACGAGGGCAGTTCAATAAGTAATGCAACACTTTTTTTTCTCGGCCAATTTTTGTTGAAAAAACCGGAAATTTCTTGTGGAATATTTTCAAACATTCCCGCTTCGTCTCGTATAGTTTCATTGACTTCCGACAGGTGGCAGCGCTGTACGGAGCTGTTAAAATGGCGTCTGTAACGGATGTATGTTGCAAACAACGGGCAGTGATCGAGTTTCTTTTGGCGGAAAACCAGGGCATCTCAGATATTCATAGGCGCTTGCAGAATGTCTACGGTGATCTGGCAGTGGACAAAAGCACGGTGAGTCGTTGGGCAAAGCGTGTGTCATCATCGCCGCAAGGTCAAGCAAGACTGTCTGATCTCCCGCGTGCGGGCCGGCCGTACACAGCTGTGACTCCTGCAATGGCGGAGCGTGCGAACACACTCGTTCGAGATGATCGACGGATCACCATCAAACAACTCAGTGCTCAACTTGACATCTCTGTTGGTAGTGCTGTCACAATTGTTCACCAGTTGGAATATTGGAATATTCAAAGGTTTGTTCCCGCTGGGTCCCTCGTTGTCTAACCGAACACCATAAAGAGCAAAGGAGAACCATTTGTGCGGAATTGCTTGCTCGTCATGTGGCTGAGGGTGACAATTTCTTGTCAAAGATTGTTACAGGCGATGAAACATGGGTTCATCACTTCGAACCTGAAACAAAACGGCAATCAATGGAATGGCGCCACACCCACTCCCCTACCAAGAAAAAGTTTAAAGCCATACCTTCAGCCGGTAAAGTCATGGTTACAGTCTTCTGGGACGCTGAAGGGGCTATTCTGTTCGATGTCCTTCCCCATGGTCAAACGATCAACTCTGAAGTGTATAGTGCCACTCTTCAGAAATTGAAGAAACGACTTCAGCGTGTTCGTAGGCACAAAAATCTGAACGAACTTCTCCTTCTTCATGACAACGCAAGACCTCACACAAGTCTTCGCACCCGAGACGAGCTCACAAAACTTCAGTGGACTGTTCTTCCTCATGCACCCTACAGCCCCGATCTCGCACCGTCGGATTTCCATATGTTTGGCCCAATGAAGGACGCAATCCGTGGGAGGCACTACGCGGATGATGAAGAAGTTATTGATGCAGTACGACGTTGGCTCCGACATCGACCAGTGGAATGGTACCGTGCAGGCATACAGGCCCTCATTTCAAGGTGGCGTAAGGCCGTAGCATTGAATGGAGATTACGTTGAAAAATTGTGTTGTGTAGCTAAAAGATTGGGGAATAACCTGGTGTATTTCAATGCTGAATAAAACAACCCCTGTTTCAGAACAAAAATGTGTTGCATTACTTATTGAACTGCCCTCGTACATCTGGAGATTGTGGCGATACAAGTGAGACTCTTTAGATACAAGCTATCTAAGGCTAATGGCGCCTTGCTAGGTCGTAGCGATGGACTTAGCTGAAGGCTATTCTAACTATCTGCTCTGCAAATGAGCGAGGCTTCGTCAGTGTGCATCGCTAGCTACGTCGTCCGTACAACTGGGGCGAGTCCTAGTACGTCTCTCTAGACCTGCCGTGTGGTGGCGCTCGGTCTGCTATCACAAAGTGGCGACACGCGGATCCGACATGTGCTAATGGACCGCGGCCGATTTAAAGCTACCACCTAGCAAGTGTGGTGTCTGGCGGTGACACCACAGCACTTCTTACATTTTTGTGCAGTTTGCTTTTTTTTCAATCACGTCAGATGACCTTCTAACCCAATTTAACGAAAGAACACGGCGAAAAGCATTTGTTTTGACTCGTTAGGCTAAATCAAATTTTCTTGTGCTATCACTTTCTGTGCATTTTGTTTCTTAATAGTTAAACCTCGGCTCTCAGTTCCCTTACTTCTAAATCCTTGTTCACTGTTTCAGTGAGCTTATGAAGGGGCTCTGTCGTTATGGTCTGACGGACTTCCTTTTTCGGTGACGGTTTCTAAAACCGTCGAAGCTCGTTTTTGCAAACTTTTTGCTACGCAGCGTTGTGCACGACTTCCAGTCTTCTAAGGAATGAATCTACTTTTATTTTTCCTTGCATTACTTACTAGGTACTATACAACTACATTAATTTCTCGTTATTAAATAATTAAATAACATACAAAAGAGATAAAATATCAGTCCCATAATTCGTTGCAATAGCTTATTTCGATAAGATTAAAAATAAAATCCCAGGTACTCGATACGATTCGAACTCACAATCCTCAGCACATCAGGTAACTACTTTATCCACTACGCTCTACAACCAGAATCCTTAACACACGTACTATAATATCCTAGTTCACGCGACATGTTTTTTTATGAGAATTCGGTCGATAGTTGTACTATATTCTTACACTGAAATAGTTAATGCATCTTGAGAATACCAAAAGAATAAGGGCTATTTCAATGAGAAATGAAGGTATAGCATCCAGGAGCTATACCTAATAAACCTCAGCAACATAATTTATTTATTTCCTTCGCAATATAGCGAATGATCCAATGTCATAGAGTAATCCAGTACCGCGTACAAGCAAAGCATTAAATTTATGCGAATGAATTTATTTTAAGGTAGTTTCTGAGTTATAACTATTTTGAGTGTTATTTATGTACTGACTTCTCACTTTTTCGCTTGCGTCGCGGCTTTCTGTAATTTCTTCCCCATGTCAGTTTGGAATGTTTATGCTGGACATTGATGTGGCTAGTAACTTCTTTATGGAAGGTAACCCTACAAGTTCGGTTCTCAAATCTCGTTCATTAACTTCATGCCGAAAATGAACTGAACATATATGTGCGGTGTTCACATTGACTTTGTCCGAGGGTTCGCATCGAATTACCCATTCACGTTGCAAGTGCTCCCCTTTTCCAAACCATGATAAATGACGTCTTTCGAGCAGTATTAATGCATTGTGCCATGGCGCAATTAGGTAACCCTTGCTCATGATTGACACAAAATGAGTTTTTTTTTTTTTAAATGGACACCAGGACTTTCATATTCCGCCGAATGCTCAGCCACGACGGTCCTCAAAGTGACGTCAATATGCGGAAAGAGAGGTTGGGAATTTTCTGCTCGACAGGGGCCGAAATGGATTACCTCCTTTTTCTATATACCTTGTCTGCTTCTCGTTCGCTCGTCTACCAAGACCTACTGTTGGCAATTACTTGCACAAACAACCTTCAAGGTTCTAACGTGCTTTCTGCCGGTCGAGCACCAACGTACTAGCATTCGTTGGCGATCTCGGCTACGGAGGCGCCTTCCCTCGAAACTCAAAGCAGAGGAACAGGAGCACCGGCTTCCTCTTCTGGGCTTGCTAGCAGGACAACCTGATCCCCTTTGTTGGAGCCTCCCCTCCGCGCCGTCCACCTTTGCCAGATGCCGTGCTGAAACATCCCCTTGTTTCCTCTTGGCAGCCCTGCAGGCACCATTTGGAACTTGGCGAGAGGGGGGGGGGGGGAGATGGGGAGGAGCGCACGCAGGTGGCTTCGTTTCTATAAGGAACCACTCCTCACCACTCACATACCTGGTATGGATGCGCAGTTCCAGCAACAAATGCGAATAACAGAAAGACTGACTTTGCCAAAGTAGGCAGAAACGACTGAACGAAGCAGCATTCCGCTCATTTACACGCTTGCGTAGCCGTTCACAGTCCTGCTGTTCACAGTCCTAACCTGAGTGAAAATTGATAATGGTGAGTGCACACTACGATTTTGTATCCTGTAAATTGTCGTGATGTCAAACTCGTGAGAGCTTGTTGCTATCATAGTCTCAGATAAGCTGCAAGCTACGTGTACTTCACAAATTTTAGAACGAATGCTTTTTAGTTGTTCTTGGAAGTTGTGGTAAAGCGAAGTACTAAGCATAGAAGCGAACGAATTATAACAAATTGCTTACAGTGTGTTCTTTAAAAGTTTAGTGACAAAGAATATACTAGGAAGAGGCAGCGAAGCCCAGCATTATTTCAATAACCAGTCAGGAGGTGTGGAAGAAAGTAGTTTGACTGCCTTCAGCATCTGCCACCGAGCCACCTCTCACACACAATTGAAACTACTCATATACGTACCCACTAACTGTCGTGTATGTGTATGAAGTTACCTTTTACATCCGTCCATGTCAGCTGGTGACTTTATTTTCTTTGTCAGGCGGTGTAGTTACGTTAGTTATCGTTCACTGCATTCAGCAAGAGACTAGTGTTCAAGGAAGTACAAGTGAATACTGAATAACGTCGCCATGCACTATCTTTGTACTACAGGTAAGTAATGTAAAGTTTCTATTACAGAGTGATCGGGGAAGAACGGTCCTTTTCGACTACTGACAAAAGCCTTATCAACACAGGTTTTCATGATTTACAAACGTAAGCTTTGGAGTTTAATGCGATATACAGCACTCACTTATTAAAAAACACATCACTCAGATGAGCACAGCCTTCATCGGTGCAGACACGTAGATGAACTGTGAAGCTGCTAAGCAAAGTGTTGTCCAGCAACGAAATTGGAATAACCTATTCAGTTAGTACTGATGTATGTTGTCAGGTTGATGGGCTTGCGGCATTTTTCTTCTATTCTTCAACTCATGGTCATTTAATAAATATGACTATTTCAGACGACGTGCAGTATCCCCCTATTGTAAGCTGAGAATTTTTGGGACCGTTGCAGATACTGTTCTGACTGCAATACCTGCTGTACTATTGCAAATAATGAGCTTTAGATACAACTTTTACTCACTCATCTGGCCATTTCCCTTTATTACCGTCATTCTGTCAGCTTACATTCTACAATCTGGCTTGCTCACGGTGATGTTTTAAAACTACGTACTGTCATTGTTATGGTATTTACGAATGCACGTCATAGCATGACTACAGTTAATGATACTTTCCAATTCACATTCACCGCTTTTTTACGTTTTGAACCATTGGAAGATGGTCGCAGACAGCAACCGAAATTAGTTACCGTACTTAAATTGTAAAAGGAAAATTGTGATCTATGCATTAAAAGTTTTTTACTTTAAATTTTTTAAATGTAATTAACTGCGTTTTCCGCTCCCTTGCAATGTTGCTAGCGTGTCACCGATTACCTGAGCGCACCTACAGTCGAAAAAACCAACTGGAAAGGAGTGTTCTTTCTGTCTTACCCTCTAATAAATAACTTTTGCCGTATTCTACCTAAACTTCTTTGGCCCTGTGACGAGGCTGTATAGTTGTTGCGTGGAAGCAAGCCATCTCGTAACAGCAACTACTACTGATGGTAGAAGGGTTCTCTTCCTGCCAGCTACTTACACTTGACGCCAAGTACATTTGGCGAACATAACACGACACTTTTTTTTATTATCATTTTAAATTTTTGTCGTGTGCACCCCTTTCCGGTGTGGGCCCCTAGGTTTCAGGCTGAGCTTCAATGCGACCCTGAGCAGGACCTGAAATTGTCACGTGCTCGCTAGTTGGCGAAAACGGCAGGAAAAAGAGACATGCAACGAATACTGATGGGATTTTACTACTTCTCCAGTTGGCTGCTATAGGGAGGGGTATGTGCGGTAGGCGTCGCAAAGAACGAACCGCTGCTTAGCCGCTGGTGAGAGGGCCAATGGCGGAATCGCGCCCTTAACGAGCGTGGGGCGGCCTCTCAGTTTGCCTATCTGATGGTTCCGCCGACTCCCCCTGTAATTCGCGCCGGCTCGAGGGCCCTCGTGTCGCGCCCAGAGCAGGGGCAGGGGCAGGGGCAGACGTAGGGGCACCGCGGGGGCGCAGCCGACGGCGGGCCGGCTCACTCTCACAGCCGCGCTGGCGCGGGCCCCGCCTTCATTTGCCAGAGAGCTGCCGGCCAAAGAAAACGCGCCGACCCAGCAGTGGCGCACCACAGGCCACGCGGGCTGGGGTTGCCATCTCGGCCAGCTGCGCTCTCCGTAATCACGGGCAGAAATCTTGGAGCACAGGGCTGACAGGAAGCTGAGTGCGGCGTTTGTTACGTGCGCCTCGTAACAAAACACCGATGGTTCTCGAACGCCAAATACACTACTGGCCATTAAAATTGCTACACCACGAAGATGACGTCCTACAGACGCGAAATTTAACCGACAGGAAGAAGAAACTGTGATATGCAAATGATTAGCTTTTCAGAGCATTCACACAAGGTTGGCGCCGGTGGCGACACCTACAACGTGCTGACACGAGGAAAGTTTCCAACCGATTTCTCATACACAAACAGCAGTTGACCGGCGTTGCCTGGGGAAACATTGTTGTGATGCCTCGTGTAAGGAGGAGAAATGCGTACCATCACGTTTCCGACTTTGATAAAGGTCGGATTGTAGCCTATCGCCTTTGCGGATTACCGTATCGCGACACTGCTGCTCGCGTTGGTCGAGATCCAGTGACTGTTAGCAGAATATGGAATCGGTGGGTTCAGGAGGGTAATACGGAACGCCATGCTGGGTCCCAACGGCCTCGTATCACTAGCAGTCGAGATGTCAGGCATCTTATCCGCATGGCTGTAACGGATCGTGCAGCCACGTTTCGATCCCTGAGTCAACCGATAGGGACGTTTGCAAGACGACAACCATCTGCACGAACAGTTCGACGACGTTTGCAGCAGCATGGACTATCAGCTCGGAGACCATGGCTGCGGTTACCCTAGACGCTGCATCACAGACACGAGCGCCTGCGATGGTGTACTCGCCGACGGCCTTGGGTGCACGAATGGCAAAACGTCATTTTTTCGGATGAATCCGGGTTCTGTTTACAGCATCATGATGGTCGCATCCGTGTTTAGCGACATCGCGGTGAACGCACATTGGAAGCGTGTATTCGTCATCGTCATACTGGCGTATCACCCGGCTTGATGGTATGGTGTGCCATTGGATACACGTCTCGGTCACCCATTCTTCGCATTGACGGCACTTTGAACAGTGGACGTTACATTTCAGATGTTTTACGACCCGTGGCTCTACCCTTCATTCGATCCCTGCGAAACCCTACATTTCAGCAGGATAATGCACGACCGCATGTTGCAGGTCCTGTACTGGTCTTTCTGGATACAGAAAATGTTCGACTGCTGCCCTGGCTAGCACATTCTCCAGATCTCTCACTAATTGAAAACGTCTGGTCAATAGTGGCCGAGCAACCGGCTCGTCACAATACGCCGTCTCTAGTCTTGATTAACTGTGGTATCGTGTTGAAGCTGCATGGGCAGCTGTACCTGTAAACGCCATCCAAGCTCTGTTTGACTCAATGGCCAGGCGTATCAAGGTCGTTATTACGGCCAGAGTGGTTGTTCTGGGTACTGATTTCTCAGCATCTATGCACCCAAATTGCGTGTCAGTTCTAGTATAATCTGTTTGTCCAATGAATACCCATTTATCATCTGCATTTCTTCTTGGTGTAGCAATTTTAATGGCCAGTAGTGTAAAAACTGCGAATAAACTATAATATTATCAAAATACAAGTAATGTGAGAAAAGAGACTGATTTTTATGTACAAAGTTTTCATCGTTTCAGATAACAATATTGTTCTTTCAAGGCAGTTCCGTTCGGCAGCTACACACCGGCAGAGTATTTGTTCCCAGTCTTGGTAGCAGCGCCGAAAGGCTTCGACTGGTAGCGTTTTTAACATGGCAGTCACATTCTTTTGATTGTTCTTCAGAGCCCCAAAACTATGTCATTTGAAGACTTTTTCAATTCCATCAAAAGGAAAAAAGCCACAAGGACTCAGATAAGGTGAATAGGGGGGCTGTGGAACAACAGCGTTCTCATGATGCAGCACCCACGTGCCTGCCATGTCCGGTCTCACTCAAATCACTCTTTCCCCAAGCCTCTCAAGGACATCTTAAGATAACACTTGGTTGGCAGCTTGTCCTGAAGGAACAATCTCACAAGAGCACATAAACGTAGGTCTCCCAGAGCGAGATTCATCTCCATCGTGTTCTCGGCATTCCAAACAAGATTTGTGCCAGTAAAAAACTTGTGCTCTTCATAACTAATTTCCCCGTAGGCCTGTTCCAACTTTGTCAGATGTCACACTCGCGGATTCCCCAAGTTTAACACAAAACCTGATGGCATAACGTTGCTCTAAATTACGCTGTTCCAGTTTCGTAACACTCAACAAAAACACAACTTCACTGATGGCGCTCTCAAAAATCATGTAATGCTTCTACAGAGCTGAAACTGGGACAGAGCATCTGGAAGGGATGAACACACCGGTCTACTCAAACCGATCATCACAGGCAGATCACGTGCAGTGTTATCAGTACTTTTTCACACACTTTGTAACTAGCAATTCTGTAGTAAAGTTGTAGCAAATAACTTCAAGATCTTTCAGCATACTGGATTCTGAATAAGTCTTTTGAGTTCTTCGAGTCTGTACATCAGCAATCGTCGCTGTAAATAAATTTGCGTGTACAGTTACGACCTGCATGTTGTCAGGTGTTTTGTTTCTGCCGCTAGGACACGCAAGACGTAGACACCCGGGGGTCGTACAACACACTCGGCAACATTGCCTCTGGTGGGCGTGAACAGCCAGTACTGTTCATTCATATCATCGACTATGGACGCCACGAAAGCTCCGAGACGACTGACTAGAAGGAAACTTTCAACACGAAACAAATCGAGATATATTGTTGCGCCCAGCGTATGGAGGAGGACACGTGTCGTCGATAGTACCTATTGCTTTGCTGTAACGCGCGACAGCGTCGTCAGTATGAATCCGAGACCAAGGCCTGAGTGTCGAGAGGGCAGCGGGCGTCTAATTCCGGAGGGAGTGTTTGTTATGGCTGCCACCTCCTGTGTGTGTGTGTGTGTGTGTGTGTGTGTGTGTGTGTGTGCGGGTGGTGCTGCTCACCTCAGGCTCACGTGTGCGCGTTTCTATATACAGCCCGAGGAGACGCGTCTACCCGGAATGTTAACGTTTTCACTTGCTGTGAACCAATATTCAGGGCTCCCCGTTGTGTCTCTACAGTCTCATATAGTAGCCCACGATCCATTTCTAACATAATGCCACAACATGTCGTGTTCTAAAAGCCAAGCCTCTCGTTGCAACAGTTGTCTTCTGTTTTAGCATTTGCGCCGTTCTCGATAGTTTTGAGGAGGCAGGCAACCGTAATTTTGTGTTGTCTGACATAATTGATTCCTCAGACTGCGCGATACTGGTTTTATTGTTTAATTCACTCTAGGTTAAAAGGACCTGCATGTCTTTGTCTTCTATCCATTCGGTTTTTATTTGAAAAAAGATGTATATTAGAGGGGCTGAGAGTACAAGTGGTGCAAGTGACACTTCACAAGCAAATGATCTGAGCACACATTTGGCAAGCTAATGTGATGATCTCTTCAGACTAAAAGAAGTGCAGGAGATTTCTTGCAGAGGTCTGCATTCTGTGATGATAAATTTTGGGCTCTAAGCCAATACCTGGACGGTATTTAGATTACAGCTAGGGCAAGTGAAATGGCAGACGGTAGGAGAATTGCTGCTATCTTTAATGAAGCTTCAGGTACTTTTTTCTTTTAAATTAGTGCAATAGCCCAAGGTTTATGCTTTTAAGATCGTGTTGACCGTCTTCAGTCCGAAACTGGTTTGACCCAGCTCTCCATGCTACTTTATTCTGTGCAAGCCCGAGTAACTACTGCAGTCTACATCCTTCTGAATCTGTATTCATCTCTTGGTCTCCGAGTTTTACCCCCCCCCCCCCCCCCACCTCCTGCATTTCCTTCAAATACTAGTGATTCTTTGATGTGTCCTATCAGCCGATCCCTTCTTTTGGTCAAGTTGTACCACAAATTTCTTATCGTCCCAGTTCTACTCAGCACCTCCTCATTAGCTACGTAATCGACCCACATAATCTTCGGCATTCTTCTGTAGCACTTATTTCGAAAGCTCTCTTTCTCTTTTTGTCTAAACAGTTTATCGTCCATGTTTCGCTTCCATACATGGATACCCTCCTGACAAATACCTTCAGAAAAGACTTCGTAACACTTAAATCCATATTCGATATTCACCTTTTATATCCTCCCTTCTTCGGTCATCGTTAGTTTTTTAGCTGCCCAAATCGCAAAACTCATCCACTACTTTAAGTGTCTTGTTTCCTAATCTAATACCCTCAGAATCATCTGATTTAATTCGACTACATTCCATTATCTTGTTTTGCTTTTGTTGATGTTTATTGCTTCAGTGCTTTTAAGATTACTTACAGTAATTTTTGACGTATGTTTAAACACGCCCTGTTTTGAAATGCTGGATGTATATAATGAGGCAAAATCAGCATATTAACACAATATCAGAAGTTCCATCAATCTGGCCATATGTACATGGAACATGCTAATGCAAAGAAATCCTTGAAATATGTATTTGTTCCCAGAGACAGAACGGAAGCAGTGATGGAAGTCAATCTCAAGTTTCCGTAGTGGAAATAAAAAAAAAGGGAACTTTCTTGCAGTTAAAGCCATGGATGCCACAGCAAAGGACAAAGTTGCTGAAGTAACTCAAGGAAACAACATACAATTTAGGAATATTAATAGGATTAGAATCAGCAAAGAAAACTCTCTAGAAATGCAGTTCAAATAATCACTAAAACCTGATTTAGAATGTACTGAAGCAGATTTTAGGAGGCACAATGTTCGTCGCACATTAACACCTCTTCAGCAGATTTTGCATCAAGACGAGTACGAAATAAAATTTCAATAGTGGAAACATCTTCACGAAATATAGAACTACATCCCTTCAACTTATCATGAATTTTACGAAAATATATTATATTCACAGATAGCAATTACCATGGGTGTAAGATGAGGGAGTGGAGAAGGAAGAGGATGTGGTCAAAGCAGAGGACACGAACGCTGAAAAATCCACAACACAAAGGTGCAGAATGACGAGTATTGCCCCAGGAAGGACGTTCTTCAACAGATACCACAGAAGGAAATGATTATGATTGAGGTACTTACTGTGAGACGATTATAGAAAGTAACTCATTTAATCTCTTGTGCGTGCTGGAATCATACCAATATGTTTTTGTTTTGGTATTTTTATTTTATTTGCTATTTACCTATTGTTTTTCAGCTTGTTATATTAGTTCTGCATTAATTACCCCTGTCTTATAACGAACATGTATTATAATACGAGTGTGATGTGCGTTGTACCAAAAATCTTCAGAATAAAGCACACTAAAGAAAATGTTTTTGCACTTGTACCTGTTTTACCCTAATAAGTTTTAAGATGTAAGGAGTATAGGCATTTTTAACATATTACAAAAAATAATGCAGAAGCACTACAATCTCGAACTATACCTACAACTATGAAAAGAACTTCTGATTTTCGACAGTAGCCCACATAAGTTATAAATAGCCATTTAACTTTGACAGTCCTTCACTCAGTTTGCTTCAGTAAGCACTTGTGTTACTTTTACTCTCAGGCCCTCTATCTGAATAGCAGCTAACTTATTCAAATTATATTATTACTTTCTACATTTGATGTTTTGCTTTCGGGTGGAAAGATGATTAAGTTTCGTAGTTGTCCAACACGCGAATACTTCATGTATAGCTGTCCATGCGAGAAACACGATTCTTTCGAATTCACTGTGCAACAATGAAAAGCTTGCCCTTGTGCTTTATTGATATTAATACTATACGCCAATATTACCAGAAATTTGAGCCTTTTAAAGCTGAATCGTAAGATAGTTGAAATGAGTGGAACTTGTGGTATGAATAATGATTTGCCTTTTTCTTTCCCGAGTTATATTTCCGCTTCTATAACGTTATTCACAATCTTTTTCGCGAAGGCATACCGGGATCACTGAGCGAATTTAGGGATTCTGTAGTTAAAATCTTCTCGGTTACTAGGCGCGTCTTATTTCTACTAAAATGATCAACGTTTCGACACCTCTGCTGGGATCTTCCTCAGGATCTTCTGGTGTCCACACTGTTAGAACACCAGACACCCTCTGCTGGGATCTTCCTCAGAATCTTCTGGTGTCCACACTGCTAGAACACCAGACACCAGAAGATCCTGAGGAAGATCCCAGCAGAGGGATCGAAACGTCGATCATTTTAGTAGAAATATGACGTGGCCTAATAACCCAGAAGATTTTAACTAGAGTGGTAACGGCCACGAAAGCCTGCAGAATTACATACTTAGGAATTCTGTTGCGAAGTTTACGCTTTCGTCTTGCGTCATGATTGTATGCATTCCCTGATCTGTTGTACAATTACGTTATGTTTTGTTACAAAACAGGAGGGACCAGATCCTGTTATTTATAACTGGAAGATTAGGCAGTAATTTTATTTCAGACGACTTTGCATTTTTACAGCTTTTCTCGTCAATAATCTAAAATTAATGTATTTGTAGCCAGTTATCAGAAAGTATATTCTCTGCATGGCCTTACTGTTGCTGCGTTCGTAGCATGTACCCCAAACGAAAGTTGAAAAAAAGTCAAAACGTAAAATCTCTGATTATTGCTCGTGAGCCAAGAAATTGAAAACAGAATCCAAGGAAGTAAAAAGAATTGTCTCAAAGAGGATCAAAAGCACAAGTCTGTTTATATGGCTTCCACACATACCGCGTTTCTCCAGCTGTCCAGACAGAAAATCAAAACTGAGAATATAATGGAATGAGTTTTGCGTGTCCCGTTCTGGCCGCAGAAGGCTGCACGAGCGCGCTGCCCGTTCCCCATGCGTGGGGCCAATGAAGGATTTCCTCTGCGGGAGAACGCACTGCGTGATTTGCGTGCGTCGTAGCACGGCGTACTGGAAGCACGCATTCTCACCTCAGCTGGACCAGCTGTACTCTACTGCTCTGTACTCTACTGAGAAGGGACCTGGCGCAGAACTGTTGAAATGAAATGAAATTATGGTGTGGCATTGATGGCCGGGAGGCCCCTTCCGGGGGAGTTCGGCCGTCGCCTTCAAGTCTTATTTCAGGCGACACCACATTGGACGACTTGCGTGTAGGTAATGATGATGAAATGATGACGAGAACAACACAACACCCAGCCCACGAGTGGAGAAAATCTCCAACCCGACCAGGAATCGAACCCGGGCCCGCTGCTTGGTAGGCAAACATGTTGCCACTTTTTTGTCATTTTGTTCGTTGTTGTTCGTCGAGTTCGGAGCGGACGTCCAATGACACCTGTTCGAGTTAATCACTGATCCGTCGACTAAGTTAAGCAAGCGCGCTCAGAACTGTTAACATTTGCAGACATTCTTCATCATTTGCTTCTGCAATGCTGCTAGCTTTGTAGATGAGCTTAACAACAGTGTCTCACAGATAAGTGAAGCAGACACAAGACATGGTCTGGTGTCAAAATAAATTCGTTCACGTGCATATTATGACGGCTATGGTTCTCTATGACAGGTAGAACGGCCACCAGAGTCCATTATTGTTGTTCGGTTTTACTGTTGTTACCCGGCCTCGTATGGTATACAGGGTGGTCCATTGATAGTGACCGGGCCAAATATCTCACAAAATAAGCGTCAAATAAAAAAAACTACAAAGAACGAAACTCGTCTAGCTTGAAAGGGGAAACCAGATGACGCTATGGTTGACCCGCTAGATGGCGCAGCCATAGGTCAAACGGATATCAACTGCGTTTTTTAAAATAGGAACCCCCATTTTTTATTAAATATTCGTGTAGTACATAAAGAAATATGAATGTTTTAGTTGGACCACTTTTTTTTCGCTTTGTAATAGATGGCGCTGTAATAGTCACAAACGTATAAGTACGTACGAGTAGTATCACGTAACATTCCGCCAATGCGGACGGTATTTGCTTCGTGATACATTACTCATGTTAAAATGGACCGTTTACCATTTGCGGAAAAGGTCGATATCGTGTTGATGTATGGCTATTGAGATCAAAATGCCCAACGGGCGTGTGCTATGTATGCTGCTCGGTATCCTGTACGACACCATCCAAGTGTCCGGACCGTTCGCCGGATAGTTACGTTATTTAAGGAAACAGGAAGTGTTCAGCCACATGTGAAACGTCAACCACGACCTGCAACAAATGGTGATGCCCAAGTAGGTGTTTTAGCTGCTGTTGCGGCTAATCCGCACATCAGTAGCAGACAAACAGCGCGAGAATCGGGATTATCAAAAACGTCGGTGTTGAGAATGCTACATCAACATCGATTGCACCCGTACCATATTTCTATGCACCAGGAATTGCATGGCGACGACTTTGAACGTCGTGTACAGTTCTGCCACTGGGCACAATTGAAATTACGGGACGATGACAGATTTTTTTGCACGCGTTCTATTTAGCGACGAAGCCTCATTCACCAACATAATATGCTCTATCGGGCAACGGAAAATCCACGATGGCTGCGACAAGTGGAACATCAGCGACCTTGGCGGGTTAATGTATGGTGCGGCATTATGGGAGGAAGGATAATTGGCCCCTATTTTATCGATGGCAATCTAAATGGTGCAATGTATGCTGATTTCCTACGTAATGTTCTACCGATGTTACTACAAGATGTTTCACTGCATGACAGAATGGCGATGTACTTCCAACATGATGGACGTCCGGCACATAGCTCGCGTGAGGTTGAAGCGGTATTGAATAGCATATTTCATGAAACGTGGATTGGCCGTCGAAGCACCCTACCAGGGCTCGCACGTACACCGGATCTGACGTCCCCTGATTTCTTTCTGTGGGGAAAGTTGAAGGATATTTGCTATCGTGATCCACCGACAACGCCTGACAACATGCGTCAGCGCATTGTCAATGCATGTGCGAACGTTACGGTAGGCGAACTACTCGCTGTTGAGAGGAATATCGTTACACGTATTGCCAAATGCATTGACGTTGACGGACATTATTTTGAGCATTTATTGCATTAATGTGGTATTTACAGGTAATCACGCTGTAACAGCATGCGTTCTCAGAAATGATAAGTTCACAAAGGTGCATGTATCACATTGTACAACCGAAATAAAATGTCCAAATGTACGTACGTTCTGTATTTTAATTTTAAAAACCTACCTGTTACCAACTGTTCGTCTAAAATTGTGAGCCATATGTTTGTGACTATCACAAAGCGAAAAAAGTGGTCCAACTAAAACATTCATATTTCTTTACGTGCTACACGAATAGGTAATAAAAAATGGGGGTTCCTATTTTTAAAAAACGCAGTTGATATCCGTTTGACCTATGGCAGCGCCATCTAGTGGGCCAACCATACCGCCATTGGTTTCCCCCTTCCAGCTAGACAACTTTCGTTTTTTGTAGTTTTTTCGTTTGAGGCTTATTTCGTGAGATATTTGGTCCGGTCGCGATCAATGGACCATCCTGTATAAGAGGCGTGAACACCGTCTGAAGAGGAGTGATCATTGTGAAGGACACAGAATGGTTCAAATGGCTCTGAGCCCTATGGGACTTAACTTCTGAGGCGATCATTCCCCTAGAACTTAGAACTACTTAAACCTAACTAACCTAAGGACATCACATACATCCATGCCCGGGGCAGGATTCGAACCTGTGGTCGTAGCGGTCGCGCGGTTCCAGACTGTAGCGCCTAGAACCGCTCGGCCACTCCGGCCGGCCGACACAGAGATGCCGCGTACTGGTGTGACACAGCGTTATCAGCAACTGACAAACTTTGAGACTTCATTGTAGATCTCCATTTGGGCGACTAGTGGAACCGTGCAATGTCCAGATATGTCGGATATTCGGATGTGACAGTGGCCGAATATTGCAATGCCTGGGAACGCTAGGGCAGGCATACTCGTCGTCTACGTCGCTGAAGAACACGCCCGACCACCACAAGGGAGGGTCGGCATATTGTGCACCAAGCACATCGAAACATCGTAATCCTCTCACACCCGGTCCTACCACCTGAGAACACGGAAAGGACCCATTGGTTGCTCACTAGCAGACGCCGAATTATGGAATTATCTTCCTACACATAGGCCGCCGTTGCTTGCAGTGATGCTGTGACTGCGAGGCTTGGACTGCTGATGAATAGCTTCGTATTGTGTTCAGCAACGAATCACGATTTTGTGCAACTCCAGATTACCATCATTGGTCGAATATGGCGACGACTTGGAGATAAGTCCCATTCTCCAATATTCTGCAGAGGCACGGTGGTGTTATTCCTGGCGCCGCGGTGTGGGGAGTCATTGGGTATGACTCCAGTTCATGGCTGGTATTAATGGCACTCAGACGGTACAACGATACTTCACGGTCGGCCGGAGTGGCTGAGCGGTTCTAGGCGCTACAGTCCGGAACCGCGAGACCGCTACGGCCACACGTTCGAATCCTGCCCCGGGCATGGATGTGTGTGATGTCCTTAGGTTAGTTAGTTTTAAGTAGTTCTAAGTTCTAGGGGGCTGATGACCTCAGAGCCATTTGAACCATTTGATACTTCACGAACGCCCCGTGCCCTCATATGTTGACTCTCGTGGTGCTGTTTTTCAACAACACAGTTCTCGTCTCGTCTACACATGGTACGTGTCTCTATGGGCTGTCAGCGTGTTGTTGGAGGTACTTTCGCGGCTAGCAAGATGTCCAGATCTGTTCCCGATTAAAAATACCAGTGCCAGGATATCAAGGACCATTTACAACAGCTGTGCGCCAACTTGCCTCTGGAGTGGCTACAACGGCTTGATGACATCCTTCACAAACGAATCAACGCCTGCGTACAGGCCAGAGGGGGCACAACGTCATATTGATAAGTGGGTTCATTTTGCCAAGTTCTTTGAAAATGTTGCTCGATTTTGTAACCGCTGAGACATCATCACACGCTCTCTCAAACGGTAAAGTTTCGTTTCCCCCTGCACGTCTCGGTGCTTTATTTTTTTCTTTGTTTGCGAAGCAATGTATTTCTCGTCTTTTCCACTGGTATTTTTATTACTGTTTTTAACCAAACGTTTTTCAATTCACTAAGGGAACAGAAGAATAATCAGAAAAACCACAGTTTCTATGTCTTCAGAAAAAGAAACAGCTAGAGACATGGTAATATACAAGATATCAAACCACCCACTTTCTCAAAAGCTAGAAGCCGTGAAACATATCGGTCTATGTAGGTGAACTTCAAAGTGACCTATCAAGGAAAGCTAAATACGATCTAATTACAAATCAAAGCTATGGATACACCAGAAAAATAGAGAATAAGCGACGCTGAAACATTAAAAGGAAGATACGAACAGACAACAGCAAAAAATAAAATACACCCTCACATTCAAAAACTTATCGCACAACACAATCAGAAGGAGCCAGACCATAAGACATGATAACGATACACACACAGAATTACCAACATATTTCAGAAACATGTACTTAAAATAGTCATTAAAACAAATTGGCACTGTCTGTATTGTTCAGTGTCTGTGTGATCTATAGACCATATGGAAGTCTGGGTTGGCTCAGGAGGCGTGTGCTGAGAGCAAAACTGACTGAGTTGATAGCTCGCGTTAAACAGGAAATCCAGGTTCGAGTTACGGTCTGTCATAAATTTTAATCTGTTACTAATCATTTGTACAGCTGGTGTATAATTGTATTCGAAATTTCCGAATTAATTTCGTTGACAAAAATATTACGACTCAAAAGACGCCAAAAATAGCGAGAGATAAGTTAGGTAAATATAACAGTTCAAAGATCTATGAATTTAAGTGTAATTGCAGCTCAAAATGTATTGGCATGACTGGCAGAAATTTTAATGGTTCAAATGGCTCTGAGTACTATGGGACTTAACATCTGTGGCCATCAGTCCCCTAGAACTTAGAACTACTTAAACCTAACTAACCTAAGGACATCACACACATCCATGCCCGAGGCAGGATTCGAACCTGCGACCGTAGCAGTCGCGCGGTTCCGGACTGAGCGCCTGAACCGCTAGACCACCGCGGCCGGGAAATTTTAAGATTAGGTACAAAGCACACATGAGAGCACTGAAAAGTGGGTGTATCCATTCAAAGTATGTATAACACTTAACACAAGAAAAGCACCGTAACACAGGAATAAAAGCATATATGGCAGTCATACGCCGTAGTAACAGAATGAAGAGCATTATCGCTCTCCAGGAAGAGTATTTCATGCGGAGACATGATATAAAATGTATGGAACAACAATATTCCAACTGGTTCACAACTTACAAGAAAATTAAAAAATAAATTGTAAAATTAAAATATTGGCCTCAAAGGAACACAACACACACAAACAAAAAATTAACATCGAACGAGTGCTCCCGCTACCATATCACCAAGCATCCCTCCCTACCACGTTAGCCTTCTCCACTGCAGCTCTTTAGAGTTTCGATGATCCCTCAACTAACCAAGGAGCAAGGACAGGAGTAGTGAACAGCAGGATTGTGACATGCAGTTAAGTGAATGTTCGTCAAGAAACTTTGAATTCAGAAATGCTTATACAACATGGGAGACAAATAAGTAAGGGCTCCGTCTACATCCTTTCCTTGCAAATAACGTGAATATTAAGTTAGCCTGAAAGTGCAGCAATAAAACACTATGTCCTGAAAACAATAATTTCTTTTTCTTTTCTTTGTAGACCACTGAAGACGTCTGAAACAATTGGCCGAAACATATTTGGTTAAAAACAATAATAAAACTCTACTTGATAGAGACAAGTAGCTGTTATTGTTAGCTGCAAGATTACCAGCAGTGTACGGTAGTTTTACTGCGTCCGTTTCATCATACGACGAGTACAACATAAATTCATAATACCATATTGCGTATTTTAATCGCAGCGCACAACCTGACACGACAGACGAACTGTCGGTCACAGCCGTCTGTTCACTCTTCACTTTCACCTCCACTTTCACTGTGTCCCGTCCAAACTAACATCCCCATACACGTTCCTAGGGTACATTGAGAGCTCTACTTATACGAACCCATGTCTAGAGACAGGTTGTTGCTGTGTTACATCAAAAAGCACTAAAAACAAGGTGTATCAAAATACCGTGCTGCCATAGTAAGTCAAAGTGACTATTTTGTAGGTCTAAGGCGCTGCAGTCATGGACTGTGCGGCTGATTCCGGCGGAGGATCGAGACCTCCCTGGGGCATGGGTGCGTGTGTTTGTCCTTAGGATAATTTGGGTTAAGTAGTGTGTAAGCTTAGGGACTGATGACCTTAACAGTCAAGTCCCGTAAGATTTCACACACATTTTGACTATTTTGCAAACAACTACCTAATCTGGTAACGATGCCCAGTACGAAAAAAATGTGAAACGTACAGATGTAATATTTATTATTACACATTGTGTTTCAGCCTTCGCAAATGGTATACGTTTCGTTCGATTCTCTATGCCGCATCCTGTGTGTCTCCTGTCTGCTATCTGCTATGAGTTTGCAAGGGAGGTTACAAACAAGTTGTATACCGCTCCTCTCCGTACCTCTAATATAAAACTATATGTGGCTCCTTTTCATGTGTAGTCTTCAGTCCGAAGACCGGTTTGAAGCAGCTCTCCATGCTACTCTATCCTTGTAATCCTCAACCTACATATCGCGCTCCAGCAAGACAAATGTCTCACTACAAAATAGTGTGAAGTGCCACAACGTGCACGAAGAACATCACACTTCTATCTTGCAATTTGTTCTCTTGAATGTTGTTGTCAACTTTTTTGTAGACCACTTCACGATTCCCCACGGCAAGAACAGTGGCGTTTCAGCATTACTAGTAACGGGTGCGCATAGGTCATTCAAGACGAGCTGCATGTTCTCAGTTGTCATACGTCTAAGGTATAAGATAAGTTGAATGTAATTTTTAATATCACTGGTTACAACGTTCTTCAGATGTTCATGCATGTCTGAAGGAAGAGACACTGTTTTGACGATTACAGCTGTTGTGAATATTAAGAAATTTCGTAATATGTAAAACAGCTGCAATCGCCAAAACAGTGATTGTTCCTTCACACATGGATGAATGTCTGAAGGACGTTGTATGTAAGATACAGACACTGTACAAACACAGGAATTGTAACAATCAATGATATTAGATGCCTCGATGCACCAAAATGACGATAGTAAAAAGAAATGGAGTAAGTAATGTGCACAATGTGACATAAATACTCAAAATGCAGAAGATTGACTCAGGCGTTCTTCTTATGAAAACCACATACGATCAATAAGAATATGCGTAGATCACTATCAACAGTACCTGGAGAAAACAACTGAACATCTCTGCAACGCAGTGCGTTGCATGGTACTAGGCAATAATGGACATTTCTGCTATAAAGAAAGTTCATATTGAATCCCTTTTCTCGGTGAAATGTATTCCTACATTGCATAAGCCCACATATGATTCTATGTTTTCGTAATTTCTGTCCGTTAAATTGTACCTAATTGCTGTCCCTTATTAAATTATATCAAGATTCATAAATTATAATTTTGCATTTTTCATTTCTCTAATAAAACAATTTTTCTTTGTTTTTCTTTTTCTACTCTAACTTAAGTACTAATTTGGCTGATGGAGATTCGGATGTCTTACAACATTACCGTAAATACAAAGGCAAAAGTGTTACATGAAAGGTCATAAGAAAAACGAAAAAAGTTTTTTTGAAAAGCAAGAAAAGTGACACAACTCGAAGAACTAACTGATAATTATATGATAACGGCTCACACGCGAAGAGAATAGATGTACATGTCCACATTATTGTTATATAGAATATAAAGAAATTTACTGAGTGTCGGTTTCATAGAATTCTTTAAGTTAATTTTTGTCAAATATTGCATTCTTGAGTATTGTCACCGTACTAGCTGGAGTGCGATAATTTCAACCTCCTTACTGTATTCATGCCTTGACCTCCCTCTACAGCTTTTACCCTCCCTCTTCCCAAAACACACAAACACACACACACTAACACACACACACATACACAGGAAAAGACTTCCTCACATTTAAATTTATAATGATTGTTAACAATCTGCTCTTTCTCGAAAATGCTGTTCCTGCTATTTAGTATTTTATATCCCCTCTACTTTAACCGTACTTACTTATTTTGCTGCCCAGTTAGCTTAACGTATCCATTACCTTTAGTGTCTCAATTTCTTATTTAATTCCCACAGCATCGCCTGATTTGATTTCACTACAATCCATTCCCCTCATTTTACTTATTTTGATTTCTATAACATGTTTTCAAGATGCGCCCATTCCGTTCAAATGATTTGCACGTCTTTTACCGTCTCTGACAGGATTACAATGTCATCGGCAAAAACCTCAAAGTTTTAATTTCTTCCCCCTGAACTTTCATTTCATTTCCAAATTTTTCCTGGTTTCTTTTATAGCTTAAACTATATAGAAATTGAAAGCATATTCCCTAACGGCAGAACTACAAATTTTCCTAGAATCGAATAACCTCTATCTTTGCAATTACGACTCTTATACAACAAGTTATTTGTTCCGGAATGACGCTTTCCGAGCACTTTCTAGTAACAGCAGGCGACGTCGCCAGTAACTTTTGCGACATTGGCAACAAACTGCCCCCACAGCAGAGTAAGTGCCGAGTGATCGTCGTTCTCTCTTGTGACAGTTTTGCTCCACTAAATGAGGCCGTTTTCTCAGGTGGCTCCTATTTTATTCGGCGTAATTTAACGGAACGTTGGAGGAGAGGGTAGTTACTCGTATAACGGCAACCTCCGTACACTGCCGGGGGCAATTTGAAGCCAGCCAATTTCGCGGCAGTACTAATTTGTCGACGGCACGCCGCGTAAAGGAGTTGGGTTAATTGCGTCGTTTATCAGTGCGTGCGCTGTTCCGCGCAGATATCGCGTAACGTGACGACCTCCATACTCAACGAGTGTAAGACAGTGCGTAACGATCCGTAACGATATCCGATCTCTAAGAAACTTGATATTGCCATAATGGGCTATTTTCGAGGAAATAAAGGTACGAAAGCTACGCGTTGTGATCCATTGCACGTAATTTAATGTCGACACAAGAATCATTTTATAATTCGAATCTGTCGCGGTGATAGTCGCGTTAGACACAGACAGACACCTACATCCACCCACCCACCCACCCTCAAACACACACACACACACACACACACACACACACACACACACACACAAACACACACACACAGTAAACCCCACCACCTTCACTCGACCAAAGATGACTAACATGAAATATAATCGCAGCTATGGTCAACCGTCAGCTGACGACAGTGAAAATATATATCTGACTGTGCCTCGAAGCCAGACTTCCCACTTAACGCGAGCAGTAGCCTTACTATCCGAGCATGGCTCACAGCCAGACAAAAACCTTCGTAAGTCGTCAACCATGTCTCTACGATCTACACTCGTACATTCATTATGTATATTCCCGTTCATGGGAGACATTTTAGTTGAAAGTCGCTAGTCTGGTGTCGGCGTTGTTGTTGTTGTGGTCTTCAGTCCTGAGACTGGTTTGATGCAGCTCTCCATGCTACTCTATCCTGTGCAAGCTGCTTCATCTCCCAGTACTTGCTGCAACCTACATCCTTCTGAATATGCTTAGTGTATTCATCTCTTGGTCTCCCTCTACGATTTTTACACTCCACGCTGCCCTCCAATACTAAATTGGTGATCCCTTGATACCTCAGAACATGTCCTACCAACCGATCCCTTCTTCCAGTCAAGTTGTGCCACAAACTCCTCTTCTCCCCAATCCTATTCAATACCTCCTCATTAGTTATGTGATCTACCCATCTAATCTTCAGCATTCTTCTGTAGCACCACATTTCGAAAGTTTCTATTCTCTTCTTGTCTTAACTATTTATGGTTCACTTTTCACTTCCATACATGGCTACACTCCATACAAATACTTTCAGAAACGACTTCGTGACACTTAAATCTATACTCGATGTTAACAAATTTCTCTTCTTCAGAAACGGTTTCCTTGCCATTGCCAGTCTACATTTTATATCCTCTCTACTTCGACCATCATCAGTTATTTTGCTCCCCAAATAGCAAAACTCATTTACTACTTCAAGTGTCTCATTTCCTAATTTAATTCCCGCAACATCACCCGATTTACTTCGACTACATTCCATTATCCTCGTTTTGCTTTTGTTGATGTTCATCTTAAATCCTCCTTTCAAGACACTGTCCATTCAATTCAGCTGCTCTTCCAGGTACTTTGCTGTCTCTGACAGAATTACAATGTCATCGGCAAACCTGAAAGTTTTTTTATTTCTTCTCCATGGATTTTAATTCCTACTCCGAATTTTTCCTGCTCAATATACAGATTGAATAACATCGAGGAGAGGCTACAGCCCTGTCTCACTCCCTTCCCAACCACTGTTTTCCTTTCATGCCCCTCGACTCTTATAACTGCCAACTGGTTTCTGTACAAATTGCAAATAGCCTTTCGTTCCCTGTATTTTACCCCTGCCACCTTCAGAATTTGGAAGAGACCATTCCAGTCAACATTGACAAAAGCTTTCTCTAAGTCCACAAATGCTAGAAAAGTAGGTTTGCCTTTCCTTTCGGCGTATAAATACGATGTTGCATGTCTGTAGGAACATTGCCTCGTAATCTGAACAACACAGGCTTTGCAATATCGTAAAGATAACCAAAGTTACCGGTTGTGAATATTAATTACCAACGGGTGAGCAATTAGCATTAGCTTTTTTATTTATTTATTTTTATTTTATTTTATTTTTTTATTTTTTATTTTTATTTTTATTTTATTTTATTTTATTTTATTTATTTATTTATTTATTTTTTGAGCAGGGAGAGAGCAGGATTCCAAGCAGAATTTATGCACAAACCTTTGCCTTTATGTACAAGGCAACTTGTTAATTTAATCTCAACTGCTTCCATAATTACACTATCCCAACAGCTCGAAGTGACGCCAGAATCTCTGTGTTGTTATATTCCATGGGATGACCGCACGAAGGCAATGTTCTGCAATAGCAGATTTACTCCACTGTTGTAAATGTGTCTGACACTTCTGCTGAATACACTGGTCCTCCATGGTTGTGATGATCTGATCACCTACCACATCACAACTGCAAGGAATACGGTAGACACTCGCCTTACCCAAACCAAAATCAGCTTTTACAGACCCTAAAGACGCCTTAATTTTAGATGTTAATCGAAAAATACATTTCACACCGTATTACGACCAGTGCTGTTCGAAACACTACCTGCGTAAGGCAAAAAGGGCGTAGACCTTGATGCCTCCTCGTTATTTTAATCACTCACCCGATTCATGGCCTGCTGATAGTGCAACGCACGTCTGTTCTGTTTTCCAGAACAATCATTCTGGTGAAAGGTGCCTTCGAGATTGGCATACTGAGCTGAGAAACGTTTAGGGTCTAAGACGACGCGATGTCCCAATGCACCATCAACCTTCCTCCCAGTCAACAAATCAAATGCCGGCCGGAGTGGCCGTGCGGTTCTAGGCGCTACAGTCTGGAGCCGAGGGACCGCTACGGTCGCAGGTTCGAATCCTGCCTCGGGCATGGATGTGTGTGATGTCCTTAGGTTAGATAGCTTTAAGTAGTTCTAAGTTCTAGGGGACTGATGACCTCAGAAGTTAAGTCGCATAGTGCTCAGAGCCAAATCAAATGGCTCTGAGCACTATGCCACTTAACTTCTGAGGTCCTCAGTCCCCTAGAACTTAGAACTACTTAAAGCTATCTAACCTAAGGACATCACACACATCCATGCCCGAGACAGGATTCAAACCTGCGACCATAGCGGTCGCGCGGTTCCAGACTGTAGCGCCTAGAACCGCTCGGTCACCCCGGCCGGCCCAGAAGTTAAGTCCCATAGTGCTCAGAGCCATTCGAACCATTAAGATGTCAGAATGTAAGTAACACAATAACTCATGAATGGTGATTAGTACATTACGATTGTTTTCGTAACTACTCACTGTGCCTAATTTTTCTCTTTTTTGTGGTATTTAGATACCCTAAGAATGTCCGCTTTTGATCGAAACTGGTTGTTTAACAGTGTGACAATACAGTTTTGTGCAAAACCACGATTTTCCAAAAAAATTTTAGGAGTTTTAAATCATCGCCTCCTCAAAATAACGTAACCTCTAAGCGTTTGTAAACAGTTGTGACGCGCGATTTAGCAGGAGAGAAGGAGTTTATCGCGCTGGCAGCGGAAATCCTGTTAGGGGTATGAATATTTTAGGAAGAGGAGTCAATTAGGTTGGTTCACTAAGTGAACTGGCTTTTTTACTCGCGGCGTTTGGGAGTAACGAAAAGCGGCGGGGCGGTTAATTGCGGGGTCACCAGCGGGCAGGCCGGAGGCTGGAGAGCGCGCCCACGAGGGTGCTCCAGCTCCAGCTCCAGCTCCAGAGCGGGCGACACTTGTTGGCGCTCGCGGGCCCGCCTGGCTCATGGCTAATGCACGCGCCTCCCGCCGCCAGCCGCCTGCCTATAGGTAAACGCCGACAAGGGACGCGGACGCACGCGCCTCAAAGCCGATTACGCTCAGCTCACCTTCACACCCATACATACAGCCACCGCCAACTCACGGGCTACGGCAAGAAAAAAGGAATAAAACTGAGATAGAGTTAATACTTTCATCCTTCTTTACCTCCTCTGCATTTCTGCAGATGACGTGTCACTGAGCACATTTGTACTGTCCATGCAGTACACGTGAGGTGCCTAGTTGTTTCCACTGCCCTGTGTGGAATACATAAGTTCTTGTACACTTCACTAACCTCCTGTCTTCATGACGATAATGTCACCTGCGCAGAAAACAGCACGCAGGTCGTGGATTCTTTTTCTTGAGGCTGAAATTAACTTCGCAAGGAACTGCTGCTACGAATAAACTAGAACTCATTTGGGATGCCACTCGCGTTTTTATTGATATAGACACGAGAAACTATTCTTGATCACAACATAATGAACGTATCTTTCCACAGACATTATATCTGGCTAAAATAACATGAAGTACATCCTGCCACAGAGAACATGTCTGTCTACTGGAACCGTCGGAACTGGAGAATAAAATTACATAATCAAATACTACAATTACAGACAACATGTCTGTACCTAGCGACGGTCGGAACTGTACTAAATAAAATTGCATGAAACAAATACTGCTATAACAGACAACATGTCTGTTTACTGGAACGGTCAGAACGGGAGAGCCAGACTGCCCGATACACTTCGCGCGCCAAGCCAGCAAGGCGTGACCCGAACGCCACCGAAGTGCATTGGCAGTAATATCGTCAGTCTTTTGTTTTAGTAATACTTTGATTATAATAATTTTGAAATGACTGATTGATAGCTGGCTGTTGAGAGATGTTTATTTAAAAAATGAAGTAATTTGGATGACAGGTTTAATTAATAATAGCAACTAAAGTTTAACGTTTTGGCGCCCCACCGCCGAACACAGCAGCCAATCACAGAGCAGCAGCATCATGTAGGTGGTCTTTCTCACGGTACCGAATCTAACATCTGTAACCTGTACCTCATCTCACATTGCGTCATCTCTATGCTTCTTGCATCTCCACTGCCCTGGGAATAGCTTCCTGGAGCCTAATATGATGGCTGAATAAGCCAGAAATATTACAAGGCGCTAAACTTCTACATCTGCAATCTACTTGGATACTCTGCAGATCGCACTTAAATACCTCGCAGAGAGTTCATCGAACCACTTTCACAATAATTATACGTAATAAATGTATTCGCAAAAGCGAATATGGAGGTCATCAGCTGTAGAATGGAACGACGACAATGATAACTTGTGTCGGACCGGGATTTCCAGCTAAATCGCGAGCTCTCGCCTTACCATTTAGCTGTTCGTGCACCACACACGGCCAGATCCAAATTTCCATATGTCGTCAACAATGCGTACACAATCTGTACTTGTACATCCATTACGTATGGTCCTGTACAGGCGAACCATTTTAGAAATTCTTCCAATCCATCTGTGGCATACAGCAAACCAGTGCTTAACAGTATTGGTTGAAAACAGTCTCGGCTGCAAATTTAGTTTTTTATTTATCAACTATGCGTTTCGCCTTATTTAGGCATCTTCAGGTTGATCTTAATTTGGTATTTCTTAGAACGATCCTTTAGGTAGTGTAGCCAAAGGGCATCGTCGAATACATCAGGCAAACGTCGCCTTCGTTAAATTCAGTAAAAACTTTCTAGATGGACGTGAGTGACTCCATGACCCGCATAGCGCGTTCCCATTCACAGGAGCGAGTAATAGAATAAGATGGGGCTCAAGTTACTTGAATAAGGTGAAACGCGTACTTGAAAACTAAGAAACTGAAATTGCAAACCAATACTGTTTTCAACCAATACCGAACCATTTTACTTGAAAGTCGCTTGCCCGGTATCGGTTGATAAATACGATATTGTAGTGCCCCTGTTATTCTGAATTACGATGTATACGTGTCCAAAGGAACTTTGCATCTTAATTCAGAACAAATCAGGCACTACAATATCGTATTCACAATAATTCTCTCTTATTCCACTGTCGAACGGCGCGAGGTAAAAACAAACGCTTGTATCTTTACGTGCGGGCTCCGATTTCCCATATTTTATTCTGATCATCGTTTCTCCCTATGTACGACGGCGTCAACAAAATATTTTCGCATTCGCAGGAGCAAGTAGGTGACTGAAATTTCATGCGATCCCTCCGCAACGAGGAACGTCTTTGTTTTAATGATGTGTATCCCAAATGCTGTATCATGTCCGTGACACTCTCTCTCCTATTTCGCGATAACACAAAACGTGCTGCCCTTCTTTGAACTTCCTCGATATACTTCGTTAATCCTATCTGGTAGGACCTCACATCACTCCAAACGAGGACGGGCAAACATAGTGTAGGCATTTCCTTTAGTAGATCTGTTACATTTTCTAACAGTTCCGTTAATAAAACGCAATCCTTGGTTTGCCTTCCCCACAACATTTCCTACGTGTTCTTTCCAATTTAAATTGTTTGTAATTGTAATTCCTAAGTATTTAATTGAATTTACGGTGTTTGGATTTGATTGATTTATCGTGTAACCGAAATTTAAGTGTCAATTCCCAATTTTCACACTACACAGATATCTTTCCTAAATCATTTTACAATTTGTTTTGATTTTCTGACGACATTACTAGACAATAAAAGACAGCATCATCTGCAAGCAACCTAAGACGGCTGCTCAGATTATCTCGTAAATCGTTAATGTAGATAAGGAACAGCAGAGGTCCTATAACACTACCTTGGGGAACGCCAGAAATCACGTCTGTTTTACTCGATAACTCTCCGTCAGTTACTAAAAACTGAGATCTCTGACAAGAATTAGCGAATCCAGTTGCATAACTGAGATGATATTCCATAAGCATGCAATTTGATTACAAGCCGCTTGTGAGACAAGGCTTGAAGGGCTTCTGGAAATGTAGAAATGCGGAACCAATTGGAAATACCTTGGCGATAGCACTCAACACTTCGCGTCAGTAAAGAGCCAGTTTTGCTTCACAAGAACGGTGTTTTCTTAATCCGTGTTGACGGTGTGTCAGTAGAACGTTCTCTTCGAAGTAATTCACAATTTTCGAACACCATATATGTTCCAAAATCATGCTACAAATAGACGTTAATGACGTGAGCCTGTAATTTAGTGGATTACTCCTGTTGCCTTTCTTGAATATTGGTGTGACCTGTGCAACTTTCCATTCTTTCGGTACGGATCTTTCCTCGAGCGAGCGGTTCTATATGATTGTTAAGTATGGCTCTATTGCGTCAGTATAACTGAAGACGATATCACGGGCCAATTTTTGATCGCTTTTTCTCGATATTCAACATAGTACAATAAGAAACCACTGAAAGTTTCTTTCTTTTTTAGATTCTGATTAAACATCTCTTAATGTTTCTACGGCGTGTCTCAAACCTTTTAGCTCAAACTGAAATAGGTGTTAGTGGGTCGACAACCGATTTTACTGAGAGTGGGAACCATCGGTCGGGAATGCATATTTACTGTGTTATGGACATACACAGTGTACACCGCGTAACAGCAACATACCTCATAGTAACTGTTCGAAACGACGAACGCCAGTCTCAGGGCACGCATTGGAATAGCGCACGCCGTTCTGTCGCACTCTCTCAAAGGTCCAGGATGTCTGTTGTACACTGGAACAAGCAGCTGATAAAAAAATGTAAATGTCGTGTGACTAGGGCCTCCCGCCGGGTAGACCGTTCGCCGGGTGCGTCTTTCGATTTGATGCCACTTCGGCCACTTGCTCCTCGATGGGGATGAACTCATGATGATGAGGACAACACCCAGTCCCTGAGCGGAGAAAATCTCCGACCCAGCCGGGAATCGAACCCGGGCCCTTAGGACTGACATTCTGTCGCGCTGACCACTCAGCTACCGGGGGCGGACAGGCAGATGGTGATACACAGCGTATACCACTGATCAACAGATAGACATACTGCACACAACTTACCTCATAGCGTGTGTGCCATGTGGCGACCGACGCACGTCGGCACGGTAGCTCAGCGTGTTCGGTCAGGGCGTTAGGCTACTCTTTATAAAAAAAAAAACTGAGCGAACGGATGAACGAACAAACTGAACGGGTGTCATCGGACGTCCGCCCTAAACAAATTCCACGAACAATATAGAACAAAATGTTCAGTCGGCACGGTAGCTCAGCGTGTTCGGTCAGAGGGCTGCGTGCTCTCTGTAATAAAAAAAACTGAGTCAAGGAATCAACGATCAACTTGAACGGATGTCTTGTGACGTCCGCCTGGACCAAACGCAACGAACTATATCGAAAAAAAAGACGCATTAACCTGTGCGGCGCATTAACCTGTGCATTGTACCGGCGCATTAACCTGTGACGCACAAACACCACTATCCCTGTTGTCAGTTGTCAATTTCATCAGACAACTTTCGATGTGTCCATGGTGAGGTGTGTTACTGTGTACAGTGCATGACGCTTAGTCAAAGATGGAATGTTATTCGTCACAAGAGTTGGCAGACAAGCATTTAATGTACGGTGCGACCGGATGCAGTGCCCGTAAAGCAGCACGAATGTACGGAGAGCGTTTTCCCAACAGCTGTCATTCTAACTGGAAGAAGTTTATGGTTCAAATGGCTCTGAGCACTATGCGACTTAACTTCTGAGGTCATCAGTCGCCTAGAACTTAGAACTAATTAAACCTAACTAACCTAAGGACATCACACACATCGATGCCCGAGACAGGATTCGAACCTGCGACCGTAGTGGTAGCTCGATTCCAGACTGTAGCGCCTAGAACCGCAGGCCACTCCGGCCGGCGAAGAAGTTTATGTTCGTGGATGCCAACTTGTGAGAGACTGGGTCGTTCACGCTACAGAGAGACGGCCAAGGTTCCCGCCAAAGTCAGTCCGAACACCAGTGGAGAGATGGTGCTGGATCGTGTGGCCGCCTACCCGTCAACTTGCGCATGAAACGCACACAGTGTGGTGAGTACTGGCAGAAACACGTATATCATAAAGAACTTGTGCAAGCAGTGAGACCAACGGATTTTGAGCTCCACATTCACTTCTGTCAATGGACCGCAGTGCTGTAATGCCGAACTTCGTTCGGTTTGTATTGTTCACGATGCGGCCTCTTTCACCCCTGATTATGTTTTCAACAACTGCATCTTCTATGTCTGAAGCGAGGGCAATGGCCACGCCACCCGCATCGGTGGCAAACAGCAAGGAGTCTCTATCAACGTATGGGTCAGCACTGTTCGAGATCACATAATACGACTTTATTTTCTGCCTCTCCGTTCGACTGGTCCACGTTACCTGGTATTTCTGCGAGATGTGATGCAACAGTTCTTAGAGACTGTTCCCCTTGTTGTTCAAGAAAGAATGTGGTTTCAACATGACGGAGTGCCAGCCCACCTCGTAATGTCCGTGAGCGCTTGAACAACACGTACCCTCGTCGATGTATTGGAAGGGGATATCCCGTCCCATCGTCAGCGCGATAGCCGGATCTCACACCTCTAGACTTTTTCCTCTGGGGTTACGTCAAGACGTTGCTGTACCAAACCTCCGTAGGAACAGATGAAGACCTGCTTGCTATAGTCCAGGCTGTCTTCTGGTACAACAGACACCAGGTATCTTTAAGAGAGTGCGGCCGAACATCATGCGCCGTTGTCATGCATACACTGAAACTGGCGGTCGTCACTTTGAACTATTACTGTGAGCTACGTAGTTGTTACGCGGTGTACGCTGTGTATGTCCATAATACCAAAAATACTCATTTCCGACCACTGTTTCCCTATCTCAGTATAATCGGTTCTGGGCCCACTATCGCCTGTTTCAATTTGGCCCGAAAGATTTGAGACACCCAGTACATCCTAAATAGAATAGATTTACACTAAAGTCTTATATAATATACAGGGTGTTACAAAAAGGTACGGCCAAACTTTCAGGAATCATTCCTCACACACAAAGAAAGAAAATATGTTATGTGGACATGTGTCCGGAAACGCTTACTTTCCATATTAGAGCTCATTTTATTACCTCTCTTCAAATCACATTAATCGTGGAATGGAAACAAACAGCAACAGAACGTACCAGCGTGACTTCAAACACTTTGTTACAGGAAATGTTCAAAATGTCCTCCGTTGGCGAGGATACATGCATCCACCCTCCGTCGCATGGAATCCCTGATGCGCTGATGCAGCCCTGGAGAATGGCGTATTGTATCACAGCCGTCCACAATACGAGCACGAAGAGTCTCTACATTTGGTAACGGGGTTGCGTAGACAAGAGCTTTCAAATGCCCCCATAAATGAAAGTCAAGAGGGTTGCGGTCAGGAGAGCGTGGAGGCCATGGAATTGGTCCGCCTCTACCAATCCATCGGTCACCGAATCTGTTGTTGAGAAGCGTACGAACACTTCGACTGAAATGTGCAGGAGCTCCATCGTGCATGAACCACATGTTGGTCGTACTTGTAAAGGCACATATTCTAGCAGCACAGGTAGAGTATCCCGTATGAAATAATGATACCGTGCTCCATTGAGCGTAGATGGACGAAACTAAAATGAGCTCTAACATGGAAATTAAGCGTTTCCGGACACATGTCCACATAACATCTTTCCTTTATTTGTGTGTGAGGAATGTTTCCTGAAAGTTTGGCCGTACCTTTATTTAACACCCTGTATACAAAAACGCCACAATGTTTGTGAATGTTGTTGATGAAACTAACGAATTTCCCTTTCAAAATGGTGTAAAAGAAGGTGACTCTACACATCCGAAACTTTTTCAGCAGTCCTAGAAAAAGCAACGTCTAAACTGAATTGGAAAAAAAAGGGGGATCAAAGTTCTGGGAAAGAGATTAAATAACACAAGGTTTACTGATAATATTGCTCCGTTTGCAAATAGTATGCAAGAACTTCAAATATTGGTTAGCGAACTTGCATTAGTCTGCTCTTATGTTAGACTAAAAATTAACTATCGGAAAATCAAGAATATGATGAATGATTGGACCCCGGACGGAAATATATCAGTTCGAAGTAAGCAGTTGCTAAGGTTCACAGAATATGGCTATCTGGATCAACTTGCGAATATGAAAAGAGTCCTAAAGCCAGAGATATTCGACGTATTAAATTGGGATAGCAAGCTTGTGGAAGATAGTCTCCAGTTTTGAAGACTAAGATATCGGCTGGGCAGAAGAGTACAGTTTTTGACCAACGTATACTGTCAGTAATAACTTACGGCATGTCAGACATGCACATTAAATAAGTTTATTGTTAGAAAACTAATGCTAACCCAAAAATCAATCGAAAGATAGAAGGAAAGCAGTTTATATCAGGCGTCAGTGACGTAATGAAAAGAATGAGTACCTTGAAATGGCACTGGGCCGGTCATGTCCATTCCCATTATTGAAATTGGGCACATTTTAGACAATATCGAAAATTATCTACACATCCTACATACACAAGGTAGAAACTGGACAGTCTATAATATTTAGAAATTTTCAGGCACACAATTCCTTAGTCCTCTGGCTGTCGGGCACTTACGTCTATATCAAACATCAGCCATTCTGTACGTATAATATTTTGCTGACATCGGATATACATTAGTGACTCCGCAGAGCGTTAACATCGTCCAAAGTGAAATGCAGTCATATTATTCCACTCGGGAGGCGAGAACCATCGTATTCTGCTATGGTTCAGCCAACGGCGTAAATCGGCAGGGGCGGATTCCATCTATAGAAATGTTCCATGTCAAAGTTTATATACATATGGTGAAGCTAAATTCGCGCACTCGGGCTTCGCAGCGCGACTCCTCATATGTTAGTGATAAAAACATGTCTCTCACTGTATAATTTAAAAATACTTTAACATGGAACGTCTTTATGATTAGTGTAGCAGTATTCGCTCTAATATTCACAAAATCAATATCTCTCTGTACTGGTGTAAAAGGCGTTTCAGTTACGTAAGTGAATATGGGGCATATTTATAATGTTACGATATATCATAGCATCTTTGACATTCATATGTTTGTAAACACTTTGTATCTATCAAAACATGCGATGAATGTTAGAAGCATGTTCTGTGACTAATATGAAGTGCTCAGTGATACAAATTTACATTTTCAACGGTAGGAATGTGGTGGAAATGCATTCAGTGACAAACCTGAAGCGCTGAATTATACAAGTTTATGTGTGCAATGATGGGAATGTGGCGAAAACTACGAAAACCATCTACTGGATGAAAACTATGAAAAGAAGCGCTCCAAACCGGCATTTCACGTGAGTCACATCCCAATGCAAATCTGTAAAGCAACCATGTGTTTGACGTGCTTATAATTATGTATTATTTATATTTTAGGACAAATAATCAGTGAAAAATGCGCCACATGTTCTAATGAAAGCATGAAAGCCGTCTGACGATGAATTGTAATGATTCGAAACTGGTAACGGTACCTTTTGAATAGAGGAACTTAAATTTGTGGCTGGTTGCTGACTCAACACCATCAATATTTGTCTTCAAACAACAGCCATGGTCTCCAACCATGTCATCATATGACAAAATTGCATCAAGTATTTTTCTGTTTCCTCTCCTTCAGCTACGTGGAATACTTCACGTTACTGTTGAAATGAGCAGCTACGAAACGTTATCAGACACTACAGCTGCTATGGAATCTTAGGCGTTGCAATGGAGAAATGTTATACCTGCTTTGGGCTACTCTCGAGTCTCCTACAAAATGCCTTCTACGGCGTATACAGGAGTTCTTGGTTTAGGTGGACGGTGGACACTGTACAAATGACTATAAAAGCTCCTCATGGGTTATTTGGATCCAGGAACCATTAGTTGTAACAGATTATTTGATACCATTTTTGCATACGTAAATATTTATGTGCATTATCTCCACGACGTCGGTCATAGGGGTCTTGAGACAGTCTGCCTTTGACAGCGGAACAGCTCGGATCTGCTGTTCTGTGTTAACACCAACGGTACCCGCGTGTGTAATTTGTTGAATCAATAGCAATGGCACAAACTTATCGAGAAACCACGCTACAGTTCGCGTTCTCTAATGAGTACACAAGACCGAAAGCGTTGGAAATAGAACATTTCTTAAGGGATGAGGTGTATATTAATTATATGGATCTCATAGAATTCATTTATCAATCGTGAACAGCACTGTTTATGTCAAGATGGTCTACGACACAGCATGTGATAGGACTACAGAAGTCGCCAAACGAGGATTACACTCTGATGGTCATATTAGCGACGTGTTATGGTCTCATTTGGGTCTGAGCATTCGAATCTCCGACCTGCCCTTCGAAGCACTTGACCCTTGATAACTGAGTTACTCCAGCCATACGGCGTACAGCGAACGTTGGGCAAGTTTTAATATGTACCATGTGCTCAGCGGTACTCGACAGGCACGAATCGTCCTTACAAAACATGTGCCCTCAAACTTAAATATAGGCAGTTGTAGAGCCACTGTCATCTATGATGGCCAACCCCGTACATGCACTGCGTGTGGTGGTTAAGAACATCTATGTGAGTGTATGAAGAAGAGAATAGTGTAACTGTCCCGCAGAAATTTAGCGACTCGACCATCCCACATTCACGGGGAGGTCACGCTGAGACCAGAGCGTACTCTTGAACCAACATCGCAGATGATGAGAATGACGATGGGATGGCTCCTACTCCAGCCAAGCCCCAAACGTTGCAGGTGATGGATCATGAAGGCGACCACTCAAAACAAGGCACGGAAACTGAAATGAAGGGGCAATGGATGCTGGTGGCAGTGGCGATGCAACAGGAACTACCAGGGTCCGGCAGCACCTGAGATGGAGGTCAGGGTCACAAGAAGCGCCGCCTCGACTCTGGAGAATCTCCCCTTCCTTATCCCGAGATACGTGAGGACTTACTTATACACCAACTGCCTCATATCGCTGAACAAGTGCATTCGGATAGTGAAAAGATGTGTCGTTCCAACGATGCTTCCTGTGTGGCGACTATCGACCCTTCAGCAGTGGAGGATGATGCTACGGAAGATTTACGAACACTACATACCAGTACAGCCACAGGCGTAGTAGAGACCCTCACTCCTACAGACTGGGATGAGAAGAACTGAGAAATCACCGATGTGGCTCCCCGCCTTCGTGGAGACTCGCTTCCCTGTTCCACAGTTCAGGACAACTAATACTGCAGGAAGACGTTGGATGAACGACCTTCTGAGGACATGTAATGAGCCAATTTCGTAGATTTTCGGCAGTCCACCAGAGGATGACAAATACTCGGATCCAGGGACACAAAATAGGGATATTGAGCGTTAATACTATTACATCACCTGCGAAACAACAGCTTTTCTGGGACATGCTGTACGCGTCAGATGTGAATTTACTGATGGTGCAGGAGATCTGCACTGTTGCGTTCCACGAAGTACATGGTTAACCATTCCATACACCGCGCTGAAACTGGACAACGACAGTGGATCGGCGATATTTGTCTGAGAGGGATCCCTGTTCGCGACCTGTCTTGCATACCATGGGCACGAGGCTGGCGGTGACGTTTCATGGTATCTGTACTATAAACGCTTACGCCCCAACCGGTAAGAAAACAGACGCACAAGTGCGCAACATTTTTTAGTAGAGACTGTACCTTCATTTTCCGGCTGATTCGATCCGATCATTTACTGGTGTGTGGAGACTTCAGCTCTGTATTAGCTCAAAGATTCAAACTCCACCTTACAATACTTGTCGTGAACAACAAGCGATATGCCTGGAAATGGAATTATCCAACACATGGCACAGGGTGCATAGGAATCGCGAAGGGTATACCTTTATTACTGATATGTGATCAGAGAGCCCTGGAAACAACACCTTTATTACTATTTATTCGATATGCTGGCCTATGGGGTAGCGTTGTCGATGCTGAAGGATGGCCCCTACTTTTACTGACCATTTAGCTTATCTGTGTAGCATGTCCCTCCCTCAACAAAATGTGTGGAGAAGCCACGGCACATGGAAGCTCAAGTCGTCATTGTTGGCACACCCCAAATGTCGTCAGCGAGTCGTGAAGGAATGGGCAACATTTCAACGCCTCATTCCAGCGATACTTCACTAGTGATTGATATGTGCTATGCCGATGATACGAAGCGCTCTTGTATCACAAGGTCGAGATAACACGAAATGGATAAAGGACACCCTTTATTATTATTACATAATGCTTCATGACTTATCATGCAGAAGTTCATCATGTCGAAGCACGCATCCTATCGATCACGCGACGTCGACTGAGAGGCATTCCAATCCGGGCAAGATGTCTAGACAACATCCCTAGGGAACACACCTCTATGCATCATGTGTCGCGAGAACACAAATGTTACCGTCAACCATTGGTCACAGTCTCCTTGACTCAGAGGGTCGTCAACTGACGACACAAAAGGACATTGTGGCTGGAACTTTGGAGCATTTCCGGTGCCTCTTTGACGGTGTACCGACAGGCCATCGGGTGGAGGAAGACATGTTTCAACAATTGCCAACGAGACTGGCGGAGATAGATAGGGCTGTAATGACGGAACCACTCATAGAAGATGAGATAATGGGGCCACTCAAGAAAGGGGTGGCACATAAATCCCCAGAGTCGGATGGGATAACGTCAGAATTTTATCGGGAATCCGCGGAAATAATGGTACCATAATGGGTGTCTATGTATAATGAGCTGATGAGCCCTGACATAGGCGTGCGGCCGGATTTCGTGACGGGTTTTGCTCTTCCTGTTCCAGACTCGGAGGGGAATCACGGTGCGAATCAATATAGGCCGCTTACCACGCTAAACAACGACTACAGAATCTTTGCACGACTACTACCGTCTCGTCCTAAACTGGCGATATCGAGGACTATCTCCCCTGATCAGGCTTGCCTAGGCGTGCCAAGCAGCATCCACTCGGCTGTATGTGAACGCAGTGACATCATAGCCCTTTCGGAAACGTGTCGAAAGCGAGCAGCTCTAATATCGGTGGACTATGATCGCACCTTCGACAGAGTGAAACTCGACTTTTTATCATGTTATGGTCCGAATACTGTTTCCACCGATCTTCAACTCCATAGTTACGAGCCTGATCCGAGGGGCTACATCAAAGGCAATGGCAAACGATCAGGAAGCGGGTTCAGTTCACATTAATATCGCGGTCCGACAAGGGCTTTCAACTCTTGTTTTTTGCGATAGCACGCGACCCGTTGATGCTCGTTATGCGACGCTCTCTCATTGGAATAACGCTACATGAGACCTCATACATTTGTCGTGCCTGTGCGGGCGACCTGATACTACTCGCCCGCTCAGGACGTGAAATGTGTCAGGCTGTAGGGCATCTCAGTGGTATAGCGGCAGGTAGTGCCGCGAATATTACACAATGGAACGAGGTCTGAAAGACGTCCCAGGACAGTTTCAGACGGTGGAAATACTGCAGCACCTACGGATCACATTTACTCGTTCAAGGTGGTCAGCGGCGGCGAGTAATCGGCGGCTGCTTCACCATGTTCGATTGTCCGTACGCAACAATTCGTTGAGTTCCCTCGACGTGGTCCAACATGTAGCGTACACCACCGTTCACCTCGCATCACGACTGCCACATTTAGCGCAGGTCCTAACAATACCGAAGGGTATCGCGGACCGTCGCACGGCTGCCTTTGAATATTACGTCACACTGAGAAGTTATTTAAAATCAAGTATGAGACATTAACCCTACCATTCCGAAACGGTCGGCTCAACACCATCTTAAAGGCTTTGGGAAACACACCATTACATCACCTCTGGTAGAAGAACTTCTTCCACCGCCGTTCGAACCTCTGATAGCGGTGGGCAACATCTCGCCTTCACTTGCACACGTAGCCTCATTTTTTCGTGATTATAGTTATGTTGGCCCGGAAGAATCTTCCATGGGAACACCCACGACTCTGGAGATCTATCGCTACCTGATGAGTCATTACTGCCGCAAACTGTCATGGAAAATAAACAGCCAACGAGAGACTGGAAGCATATCTGGCATGCAGTGCATACGCCACTACCGTCGACAGCAGCTCTATCGACCGTAGAACTGTCACACGCAACCGGTTTTACGCCATTCATTTGGACGATTTTCCCCTTTGAATAACATGTGGTTTGTTGGACACGGAAGAAGATAGAGTGTGACGCGGCGAGGGATATCTGGATGCTGATGCACAGAGTATTGGCACTTCGATGCACCACCGATACAGAAATCACATCGAATGCACTTTTTTACGACACAATCTTCTTTCCCAAACATGAGAAGTATACAGACGATGGGCAGCTGCACATGCGACGCAATACATGTTTCCCCACAATGTATTGTCTGTGATGGATAATTTGATATAACTGCTAAAACAACATGAGCTCAAGCGTTGTCATATGAAGTACAGAACTTAATTCGCCAACTATATAGGAAACTTAGTTCACAATCTGGCCGACAGCTGGGGTGTCCCGGGAATGAGATGACTCGTGGGACCGAACATTTAAAGACGATAATTTACTCGGTTTATGCATATCGCAATATTGCACATTGGGAAGACGGCTGTTCCGCTCCTGCTGGCACCAGATGTGACTGGGTAACGTTTATGAGTCCTAAGAAAGATGCTAAACGACTACGACGACTCACATAAGGCCGCAGCTCGTGGTCGTGCGGTAGCGTTCTCGCTTCCAGCGCCCGGGTTCCCGGGTTCGATTCCCGGCGGGGTCAGGGATTTTCTCTGCCTCGTGATGCCTGAGTGTTGTGTGATGTCCTAAGGTTAGTTAGGTTTAAGTAGTTCTAAGTTCTAGGGGACTGATGACCATAGCTGTTAAGTCCCATAGTGCTCACAAGGGAACCTCCCCATCGCACCCCCCTCGGATTTAGTTATAAGTTGGCACAGTGGATAGGCCTTGAAAAACTGAACACAGATCAATCGAGAAAACAGGAAGAAGTTGTGTGGAACTATGAGAAAAATAGCAAAATATACAAACTGAGTAGTCCCTGTGCAAGATAGGTAACATCAAGGAGGAAGTGAGCTCAGGAGCGTCGTGGTCCGGTGGTCAGCGTGAGCAGCTGCGGTTCAAGAGGTCCTTGGTTCAAATCTACCCTCGAGTGAAGAGTTTATTTTTTTATTTTCAGACAGTTATTATCTGTCCGTCCGTCCGTCCGATGCGAGGTAACTGCGCCGTAGTATGAGGATACTACACCTAAACAAACATCGAAACACACGACGTCAGTCGACAACAGTGCACGGAAGAGGAGTATTCCTGCTAACGAGGCTCTCTGGCTGGCAGATGACTGTTCGCTACTTTGGACGGGAGTTCATTAAATACGTGAGATGTATTCCGGGCGCAATATGAATCCAGCAAATATAGCTCGCGACTTCAATAACAAGGTCAATGAATATTTTCCGAACTGTAAGTTTGCGGTGCGGTCGCAAAACATACACACTAAACTTATTAAAGTGAACAGAGACGTCAATGAAAGAAAGGACATATCATAACTTTGCGAAAATAAAGGAAGAAAACTTTTCAGACGAGGGTAGGATTGAACCCAGGACATCTTACTCCGCAGTTGCTCACGCTAACCACGGGACCACGGCACTTCTACGCTCATGCTATCATTGATGGTGCATATCTTACACATGGACTACTCAGTTTGTATATTTTGCTTATTTTTTCATAGTTCCACACAACTTCTTCCTGTTTTCTCGAATGATCTGTGTTCAGTTTTTCAAGGCCTATGCACTGTGCCAACTTATAACTAAATCTGAGGGGGGTGCGATGGGGAGGTTCCCTTGTCAGAGCCATTTGATTCACACAATGTTACGATAAATGATCGGCACCAAAAATAGGGACGCAGCCCCAGTGGCGGGGAAGGTTAAGTTTATCCAGCTGGACGCAAGATTTATGAAGCATCACTGCCTGCTGTTGGGAATGTTATGATGCTTGCTTTCTTTTGACTCCCGCCCGTGACGAGAATTGCCACTTTTCTTTCCACTTCTTTCACTTGCGTTTTAAACTAGCCTTTATGTCTCAATCAAATGAGGAGTCGCCAGAAACACTCGTGATTCAGACTCCAACTTAAACTGTACTTGGTGGATACTGGGTTGGTTTGGGGATACACAAATCGCCGAAATGGCGCCCGATTGAAAGCCTCACACCAGGCCAAAGAGTCGCACGATGAAATAATACAATAATATATGGTTTACTGGAGATATACAGGGTGGTCCATTGATCGTGACCGGGCCAAATATCTCACGAAATAAGCGCCAAACGAAAAAACTACAAAGAATGAAACTTGTCTAGGTTGAAGGGGGAAATCGGATGGCGCTATGGTTCGCCCGCTAGATGGCGCTGCCACAGGTCAAACGGATATCAACCGCGTTTATTTTAAATAGGAACCCCCATTTTTATTACATATTCGTGTAGTACGTAAAGAAATATGAATGTTTTAGTTGGACCACTTTTTTCGCTTTCTTATAGATGGCGCTGCAATGGTCACAAACATATGGCTCACAATTATAGACGAACAGTTGGTAACAGGTAGGTTTTTTAAATTACAATACAGAACGTAGGTCCGTTTGAACATTTTATTTCGGTTGTTCCAATGTGATACATGTACCTTTGTGACTTTATCATTTCTGAGAACGCATGCTGTTACAGCGTGATTACCTGTAAATACCACATTAATGCAATAAATGCTCAAAATGATGTCCGTCAACCTCAATGCATTTGGCAATACGTGTAACGACATTCCTCTCAACAGCGAGTAGTTCGCCTTCCGTAATGTTCGCACATGCATCGACAATGCGCTGACGCATGTTGTCAGGCGTTGTCAGTGGATCACGATAGTAAATATCCTTCAACCTTCCCTACAGAAAGAAATCCGGGGACGTCAGATCCGGTGAACGTGCTGGCCATGATATGGTGCTTCGACGACCAATCCACCTGTCATGAAATATGCTATTCAATACTGCTTCAACCGCACGCGAGCTATGTGCCGGACATCCATCATGTTGGAAGTACATCGCTAATCTGTCATGCAGTGAAATATCTTGCAGTAACATCGGTAGAACATTACGTAGGAAATCAGCATACATTGCACCATTTAGATTGCCATCGATAAAATGGGGGCCAATTATCCTTCCTTCCTTAACGCCGCACCATACATTAACCCGCCAAGATCGCTACTGTGCAACTTGTCGCAGCCATCGTGAATTTTCCGTTGCCCAATAGTGTTTATTATGCCGGTTTACGTTACCGCTGTTAGTGAATGAGGCTTCGTTGCTAAATGGAACGCGTGCAAAAAATCTGTCATCGCCCCGTAATTTCAATTGTGCCCAGTGGCAGAACTGTACACGACGTCCAAAGTCGTCGCCATGCAATTCCTGGTGCATAGAAATATGGTACGGGTGCAATCGATGTTGATGTAGCATTCTCAACATCGATGTTTTTGAGAATCCCGATTCTTGCGCTGTTTGTCTGCTACTGATGTGCGGATTAGCCGGGCCAGCAGCTAAAACACCTACTTGGGCATCGTCATTTGTTGCAGGTCGTGGTTGACGTTTCACATGTGGCTGAATACTTCCTGTTTCCTTAAATAACGTAACTATCCGGCGAACGGTCCGGACACTTGGATGATGTCGTACAGGATACCGAGCAGCATACATAGCACACGCCCGTTGGGCATTTTGATCACAATAGCCATACATCAACACGATATCGCCCTTTTCCGCAATTGGTAAACAGTCCATTTTAACACGGGTAATGTATCACGAAGCACTGGCGGAATGTTACGTGATACCACGTACTTATACGTTTGTGACTATTGCAGCACTATCTATCACAAAGCGAAAAAAGTGGTCCAACTAAAACATTCATATTTCTTTACGTACTACACGAATATGTAATAAAAATGGGGGGTGCTATTTTAAAAGAACGCAGTTGATATCCGTTTGACCCATGGCAGCGCCATATAGCGGGCCAACCATAGCGCCATCTGGTTTCCTTCTTCAAGCTAGACAAGTTTCGTTCTTCGTAGTTTTTTCGTTTGATGCTTATTTCGTGAGATATTTGGCCCGGTCACTATCAGTGGACCACCCTGTATATAGGCTATATATGGGCTGAGTGTACCTAGCTTGCCAAAAGCGCTCATATGAGCGCTGTCAGTACCGTTGGATCTTCCGAGACCTGTTTCGACGGAGTTTGGTTTAGTAATGTAAATATAATTATTATAATAATAATAATTATTATTACCATCTTCACAACACAATTTATGTATTTACTAGACACAATATACCAGTTTATGTCGTTCACTCCTTTTTCTTTGCAATACATTCCAGCTTATCGCCAGTTTTATGTTTTTTTGTCGTTTCTTAGTTGCTTCTATATCATTATTATTACCTTGTTGGAGCCGTGGCCCGAACAAGCAAATAAATAAAAGACTGCTTCTTTTTATGCCATACGCGTTTCGAATCCTTTTATTTACGAAGCATCTTCAGCGACCTGAAATATACGATTGTTGTATGTGTATAATATGTTACACACTGCTTCCAGATATGTTACTACATTACAGTTTATTCTTTATGCTCTTATTGATAGGTACTAAATAACTTTTTGCAGTGCAAGTTTCGTAAGGCTTTATTACTATTTGATTCTATTTACGTTTTGTTGAAAACAGAATCTCGTTTATAGTGTTTTTCGGTCGTCTTTTGTTTGCGCTTTGTTGGCTGTATGCAGTCTGACATTGGTTTGTCATGAAGACGCGTGCGTTAGTGTGTAATTTTTTCCTGATTAGGAAGATTACCGAATAAGGTTACAGTTGTGTATTGCACACTTTTCTGTTCTAACGTTGGAATCAATTGTTGCAATTAATTCTGTAAATAATTGTAGAATCTAAGCTTTACCGAAACATTCTACCCAGACGGCGCGGACAGTTCGCTGAACTGCACGCTCCCTTTCCCCGTAACGTTTCCGTGTGCCTCGCAGCAGCGTGGGCGGCGGCTTCATCGGTCTGGCAGGGCTCGAGGTCGTTTCTAACCCGCGCCCACTACCCGCCGTTCTGCTGTGTAAAAGCCGCCGGAGTGGCCGCGAGGCGACCTCGCAGCCGCCAAGGCGCAGACAATAAAACGCTGCACTTCTGTCGCCGTTACGAATGGCCTCTCCGAGACACTCCATTACTCGCGAAGGCTGGGGCAGATGGGGCCGCTGCGGCTCGACCAGAGTAAACTCCGCGTCGCCGTCTCAGCTTCCCTCTCTAATTTTAGTTCGACTCGTAGTGGATAAACTTTTGCGTTACTCCGAGAAAGTGGGTTATCTGAAAACGTATTTATAGAGGACTTCTTCTGCAAATATTTATTGTGGTGCCCTTCTTAGCCTCAACAGAGTGTCACTCGTTGAGAAAGAGGACTTGGGGAGAAGCCTACGTTTTCCAGCGACTGCTGCATATTCTCAAGTTGTGTAGCTGTCTGCATCTGTATCCCGTACACAAAATCTTCGTTAAGTACCGGGTAGTTATAATTAAAGTGCAGCTGCTCAGAGAGGTCCAGTGTGGGCTGAAACTTGCTAGATATTCTAATGCGCTGGGAAAATATTAGTTCCGATTTTGGCTAGCAGGTGCAGATCTGTTCAAAATGGTTTAAATGGCTCTGAGGACTATGGGACTCATCTGAAGTCATCAGTCCCCTAGAACATAGAACTACTTAAACCTATCTAACCTAAGGGCATCACACACATCCATGCCCGAGGCAGGATTCGAACCTGCGACTGTAGCAGTCGCGCGGCTCCGGACTGTAGCGCCTAGAACCGCCCGGTCACCGCGGCCAGCTCATCTGGCTCTGTGAATGCAAGAAATTCGTTTAGAAATTATTCCATATGTAATGCAATAGGAACGGGACGTGGGCAGCATAGGTCAAACAGAAAGGTATGTTGATTTTATTTTTTACCGTCGCTTAGACCAATATGAGCACCGGAGACGTTGACGAGATGCCGCATACGCAAAACGATGTGATCCACAATTGCTCTCAGCAATTCCGGTGGGATCTGAGCAACGTGCTCTCGTATACCGACCTTCAAAGGCAGGTAGAGACCGAACGAGTATCTGGCGAACGCGTTCTTTTAGATACCCCCAGAGCCAAAATTTACAAGGATTCAGATCAGGTGATCTTGCACGCCATGCATCTGGAAGACAGGAGGTGTTGCCCGACCTTGCATGAAAATAGTGGTTTCCACACAGTTGCGCTCTTCCAAAGCAGGAATCACATGCGATGCAAGGCGGTTTCGATAGCGAGCGGACGCCACGGTACACCTGACACGCTCTTTGGGTGTATTCTCTTCAGAGAAGAACGGACCGAGAGTAAAGATGCTTGTGTATCCACATCACACGGTCACATACAGCGAGTGCAACGGCTCTTCGTCCACAACACACGGTTTAACACCACCCCAAATTCGGCAGTCCTGGCCGGCCAGGGTGGCCGAGCGGTTCTAGGCGCTACAGTCTGGACCCGCGCGACCGCTACGGTCGCAGGTTCGAATCCTGCCTCGGGCATGGATGTGTGTGATGTCCTTAGGTTAGTTAGGTTTAAGTAGTTCTAAGTTCTAGGGGACTGATGACCTCAGAAGTTTGGTCCCATAGTGCTCAGAGCCATTTGAACCATCGGCAGTCCTGTGTATTCACCGCACACTGTAGTATAAAATGTTTCTCGTCACCCCATAGAATATTGCCCGGGTACCTGTCGTCAACTTCGATCCGTGCCAGAAACCGAAGAGCAAATTTAGAACGTCGCTGTAGATCAGTAGCTCTCAGTTGTTACGCCGTCTTTATTTTGTACGCGTGTACACCGTGTGGCTCGATGCACTAATGTTAAAGCTAAAGCGAACTGTTCCATTCTTAATAACACTGCTGTCCAATATGCTGAAAAACCGATATTTCCGAGTCTGTCTTCATGACAAAACGAGCAAGTCATATAAACGCCTACCACAAGGATCTGTCCTGGCCCCACTATTTTTCAACCTGTAAATATGTGACATGCCAGAAACTATATCTAGGAAGTTCTGCTACGCTGACGATACCGCCATTGCATATCAAAGCAAGCACCTAGAGCAGGGAGAAAATATGATCACGCCAGACCTTGGTGACTGTTACAGAAATTGGAGAGTGTACCCTAACCCAACAAAAACTGAAGTGACAGCTTTCCACCTCAACAACCGATTAGAAAACCAGCCACTAAATGTCACCTTCCGTAACAAATCAGTTAAAAACCTCATCCTAATTATCTTGGAATCACACTGGACCGATCACTAACTTACAAGACTCACCACACATCACTAGCATAAGGACCAGGAGCAACGTTAACTGGAAACTAGCTGGAACTTCCTAGGGTGTACAAGCTGCCACTCTCCGTACAGCGGCCTTATCCCTCGTATATCCTGTGGCTGAATATTGCGCACCTGTCTGGTACAGGAGCGTGCATGCCAGTAAGGCTGACGTTCAGCTGAATGACACCATGAGAATTGTAACGGCCACCCTGAGATCAACTTCACTATCTTCACTGTCTGCTCTCAGTAGCGTCGCCCCCCCCCCCCCCCCCCCTCCCCCATTTGAGACGACAAGAAGCAGCGGCCCGCGAACGAGAAAAGATTAATAACGTAAAGCTTTCCAAAAGGCTACCCGCACAGGAAATACTGCTCAATCCACCCTACACGCGTCTCAAATAAAGAAAATCATTCTGGACAGCTCGAGAACCTGAAGCATTCAAGACTGAAGATGCGTGGAAGGAGACATCGAAAAACGACACCAGCATACTTCGCCGTGGCCTCGAAGACCCTGCATGCATACCAGGCTTCCAACTATCAGAAGAACCTGATATGTGCTCCACAAAATCCGATGTGGATATGGAAGAACTAAGTCGTTCATGTACATATTGGGACTCTCAGACTCCCCGTTGTGCAACTGTGCAGCTGCATAACAGTCTGTTGAACACATTGTAGAGGAATGTTCTAATAGATGTTTAAGTGGAGGGTGGAACGACATAATCAACGCCTCGCCAACAGCACTGGATTGGATAGACTCTTTGGAAATTAGTTTGTGATATAATTAGTGACCATTACTCTTGTACATTCCTTTTGTTATGTATAAATATCGCTGTACATTGCATGTGTATTGCCATACGATAAATAATAATAATAATAACTAACAGCGCATGGCCTCTCTTCTCAGTATCCGTACTGTTCACTCACGTTAAGGCTCGTCAAATGACATATTGTCATACAAACGGTACTCAGCACCAGATTTGCACCTGGTGGCCACAAACAGAACTAATTCCTTTTTCAGGGTAAATCGGTTCCGCATTAACACATTAGCATATCTACCAACTTTTTCTAAGCTGACTATCTGCTTTGGTACTTGGAATCACTTGTAAATTGACTGTTTACACGAAGCTCCCAAAAATTTGCATTATTAAGACCAAAAGCATCTACAATATTTGCTGATTGCCGTAGTCAATCTTCAGCACACGTAATCCAGTCGTAAACGTTCTTAACAAAGCAGATACCAATGCTCCGTCATGTACAAAAAAGAAATTTTCAGCATGTTCTCGCAATTTCTAAGTCGATTCGACGCGCATTTGACAATGAACGAGCAAGTGAGCCAATATTCTCTGCTGTTGCAGTTTCACAAAACCCACAAAAAAAAAAAATCACATAGCGTGACATTAGGCGAGCTTTGAAGCCATTGGTGCAAGGCGATATCCGTACCGATGTAGGGAGGTTCAGTACACTCTTGAGGAAAATCAGGCCACACAGCTTATAACTAAATTGCACATATTGAAATGCAGAACGCAGAACGCCTTTCCTTGCTATGTTACCGCCGTCACTACTCGAATGAGCGAGTAGCACCAGGCAGACAGCCTACCGCAGACCACATGTAGCGGCAACTTACAAACAGCGCCGAGATAAACTTTTTGTTTCGACGCTTAAGTTGAAATTCGCTCCTAGTTCTTTATTCATGTAAGGTGCCTGACGATGTTATGGTAAGTTGGCATTATGGCACGTTTTTCATTGTGAGCTTAGTAAGCTGTAGATGCGAGTGAATTGCAGGAAGATCCCAAGTGTCAGTTAGGTCGGTCGGTGAAGTGGCGGAATTGTGGCCTAGGCTGGAAACCGCCATTTGCTTGTGAGAAAAGAAGCCGGATTCTCCGATGTTATTTTTGTTCCCTGTTCGTAGCATCCATTTTCGTACCTGCCAGCCATATTTCATTGGTTTGATTGTTGATATCTCATCACTCAGTATTTTGAATGTGAACATTAAATATTAACGACCTTATGATGATTGTTTATAAGAAATGGTCATGTTACCAACATTCTTACAGCCAGGTGGACCACATCACAAATGCATTAATAATAATTCAGAATGAATGCAATAGTATGGTTTCTGCCTTGCAGATTTTCAATAGCGACAAACATAAAGTGTAGCTTCAGCGCAATGGGTATATACGCCTTCAATCCTTCAGACGTCACAGAAGAGGTATATGCGCCCAGTTTAGCAACGGATCAGCCTTACGACCAAGGGACTCCTCAGATTAACCTAGATTTTGGCAACTCACGACCATAGGTTTCAGTTCCTTCAAGCACTTCTCACAAACGGATTCCAAACGAGAAGCCTTCAAAACGTCGTCGGCGCGTTTCAATCTCTTAAACAGACTCCGTAAGTGGCTGCAACATTTCATCTGAGAGCAATGTTTTAGATGCAGAACCTACCAATATGATTACTGAACATATGTCCACGATGTCTCTACAACTGACACATTGTTCGCCAGAGAAGTTCATTTACTAATTTCTTCTCCACACCTTTGAAGGTGACAAAAACAAAAAAAAAAACAGCGAATCAGCTACCAAGTCACGTGAGATGCACTTGAAGAAACAGTTGTTTGCACACGTCAACACCAAGTTCACCAATATCAGCAAGGAATAAAATCGTCATGGTCCAGAGGCTAAAAGGAAAAAAACTATGAACCCAAACTGGTTGATACCGCTCAGTGTGTGAGGAAGATAAGGTCAAGGACACGGGACTGTGCACAGTGTGTGCTAATTATGTTCACGAGGAATGCGTGGGTTTGCCGAAAGAAGACCACGAACATTTTATTTGAGCCAACTTTGTTTGCCACAGCTTGAAATTTATAATAATGTGAATCGATCTGCGAAAATTAATATTTGATTTTTCTACCACAATCTGAAATTAATAATGCTATATAATTAAACTGAGTTCATTGCTCTTGTATGTAAATAAATTTTTATTGCATTTTGAATTACTCAGTAAATACACTCCTGGAAATGGAAAAAAGAACACATTGACACCGGTGTGTCAGACCCACCATACTTGCTCCGGACACTGCGACAGGGCTGTACAAGCAATGATCACACGCACGGCACAGCGGACACACCAGGAACCGCGGTGTTGGCCGTCGAATGGCGCTAGCTGCGCAGCATTTGTGCACCGCCGCCGTCAGTGTCAACCAGTTTGCCGTGGCATACGGAGCTCCATCGCAGTCTTTAACACTGGTAGCATGCCGCGACAGCGTGGACGTGAACCGTATGTGCAGTTGACGGACTTTGAGCGAGGGCGTATAGTGGGCATGCGGGAGGCCGGGTGGACGTACCGCCGAATTGGTCAACACGTGGGGCGTGAGGTCTCCACAGTACATCGATGTTGTCGCCAGTGGTCGGCGGAAGGTGCACGTGCCCGTCGACCTGGGACCGGACCGCAGCGACGCACAGATGCACGCCAAGACCGTAGGATCCTACGCAGTGCCGTAGGGGACCGCACCGCCACTTCCCAGCAAATTAGGGACACTGTTGCTCCTGGGGTATCGGCGAGGACCATTCGCAACCGTCTCCATGAAGCTGGGCTACAGTCCCGCACACCGTTAGGCCGTCTTCCGCTCACGCCCCAACATCGTGTAGCCCGCCTCCAGTGGTGTCGCGACAGGCGTGAATGGAGGGACGAATGGAGACGTGTCGTCTTCAGCGATGAGAGTCGCTTCTGCCTTGGTGCCAATGATGGTCGTATGCGTGTTTGGCGCCGTGCAGGTGAGCGCCACAATCAGGACTGCATACGACCGAGGCACACAGGGCCAACACCCGGCATCATGGTGTGGGGAGCGATCTCCTACACTGGCCGTACACCACTGGTGATCGTCGAGGGGACACTGAATAGTGCACGGTACATCCAAACCGTCATCGAACCCATCGTTCTACCATTCCTAGACCGGCAAGGGAACTTGCTGTTCCAACAGGACAATGCACGTCCGCATGTATCCCGTGCCACCCAACGTGCTCTAGAAGGTGTAAGTCAACTACCCTGGCCAGCAAGATCTCCGGATCTGTCCCCCATTGAGCATGTTTGGGACTGGATGAAGCGTTGTCTCACGCGGTCTGCACGTCCAGCACGAACGCTGGTCCAACTGAGGCGCCAGGTGGTAATGGCATGGCAAGCCGTTCCACAGGACTACATCCAGCATCTCTACGATCGTCTCCATGGGAGAATAGCAGCCTGCATTGCTGCGAAAGGTGGATATACACTGTACTAGTGCCGACATTGTACATGCTCTGTTGCCTTTGTGTATGTGCCTGTGGTTCTGTCAGTGTGATCATGTGATGTATCTGACCCCAGGAATGTGTCAATAAAGTTTCTCCTTCCTGGGACAATGAATTCACGGTGTTCTTATTTCAATTTCCAGGAGTGTATATTCAATTTTTGAAATACAAAATAAGTAGTCCACATTTTGGGATTATGGCCCAAATGAAGAGTTCTGAAAAACCGCATTTAAAGTTCATACATACAGTTTTGGTTACACGTTTACAGATAGCTAATGTCCCAGATAGTAAATGTGTACAGCTTTTTAAAAAATCTACCCAAAATGGCGGCTTTAAAATTCCTCAAACATTAAGTGGAGCATAATACCTGATTATTACTTTTTATTTCATCCTAATTTACATGTGTGAGCTGTTTGTGAAATACCTCTGTAAGCGATCCACCTGTGCTCTTAGTCTAAATTTACGCATTTACGTGAGTGTGTCGACTCCTAAAACCTCATATCTAATCGCTCGGCTAATTTCGCTCGTGTAACACTTTTGTACTTCGCATGTTTTGTTATCTCTTGTGAGTTTTGTCTTTCGTTGTCTCGCTGTGGTAAGATACAGACGCCATTCTGCTGTCTCCATTGTAAACATTATTATGTAAATGGTAATTAGGTTTTCTTACTGTAGCATGGAGTTGAAGTTGTTCTGCCTTTTATTTCTAACAAAAACCATGTCACTTTTCTATGATTTTTAATTCGTATGATGTGTTTTCAGAGGATAGCGGTTTTTCGATGGTACATTGTTAGTGGACTTCAATGACCGAACACTTTTGGTGTTCAGCCATTACTTTTCATTGCGTCTTATACTATATGTCTCTGAGATACTAGGACCGACCATTTTATTTGTGTATTATAGGATTTTGACGCAAACTATGCAAAGAATGATTCAGTCATTTGTCTGCTAACAATGACGTCGTTGTGCGACCTACACCCGGCGGACACAGGCTCTACGAACATTTGAAAGCGTTTTGTGGTGTTTAATTTCCCTTATACGTCGCATTCACGTCGAACTCGGTACGAAGCTTTGACTATTACCGCATTGAGCGGTTCGTGCTGCGGACGACAATACGCGCAACCACCATCTGGTGGCGCCTTCCTTTTTTTGTATATATATTAAATCAGTGAAATTACTGCTTTGGTATCTATTGAAGGGTTAGTAACGTGTCACAGGTATCTTAGATAGTGTGTGTGGAATTGGATGAATATTTTTGATGCCCCTTCTACACTGCTGGCCATTACAATTGCTACACCAAGAAGAAATGCAGATGATAAACGGGTATTCATTGGACAAATATATTATACTAGAAATGACATGTGATTACATTTTCACACAATTTGGGTGGATAGATCCTGAGAAATCAGTATCCAGAACAACCGCCTCTGGCCGTAATAACGGCCTTGATACGCCTCGGCATTGAGTCAAACAGAGCTGGAACAGAGCTGTACTGGAACAACTGCCCATGCAGTTTCAACACGATACCACAGTTCATCAAGAGTAGTGACTGGCTTATTGTGGCGAGCCAGTTGCTCGGCCACCATTGACCAGACGTTTTCAGTTGGTGAGAGATCTGGAGAATGTGCTGGCCAGGGCAGCAGTCGAACATTTTCTGTATCCAAAAAGGCCCGTACAGAACCTGCAACATGCGGTCGTGCATTATCCTGCTGAAATGTAGGGTTTCGCAGGGATCGAATGAAGGGTAGAGCCACGGGTCGTAACACACCTGAAATGTAACGTCCACTGTTCAAAGTGCCGTCAATGCGAACAAGAGGTGACCGAGACGTGTAACCAATGGCACCCGATGCCATCACGCCGGGTGATACACCAGTATGGCGATAGCGAATACACGCTTCCAATGCGCGATGTCGCCAAACACGGATGCGATCATCATGATGCTGTAAACAGAACCTGGATTAATCCGAAAAACTGACGTTTTGCCATTTGTGCACCCAGGTTCGTCGTTGAGTACACCACCGCAGGCGCTCCTGTCTATGATGCAGCGTCAAGGGTAACCGCAGCCATGGTCTCCGAGCTGATAGTCCCTGCTGCTGCAAATGTCGAACTGTTCGTGCAGATGGTTGTTGTCTTGCAAACGTCCACATCTGTTGGCTCAGGGATCGAGACGTGGCTGCACGATCCGTTACAGCCATGGGGATAAGATGCCTGTCATCTCGACTGCTAGTGATACGAGACCGTTGGGATCCAGCACGGCGTTCCGTATTACCTTCCTGCACCCGCCGATTCCATATTCTGCTAACAGTCATTGGATCTCGACCAACGCGAGCAGCAATGTCGCGCTACGATAAACCGCATTCCCGATAGGCTACAATCCGACCTTTATCAAAGTCGGAAACGTGATGGTACGAATTTCTCCTCCTTACACGAGGCATCACAACAACGTTTCACCAGGCAACGCCGGTCAACTGCTGTTTGTGTATGAGAAATCGGTTGGAAACATTCCTCGTGTGAGCGCGTTGTAGGTGTCGCCACCGGCGCCAACCTTGTGTGAATGCTCTGAAAAGCTAATCATTTGTCTTCCTGTCGGTTAAATTTCGCGTCTGTAGCACGTCATCTTCATGGTGTAGCAATTTTAATGGCCAGTAGTGTAGATAGTGTTGTGGAATTGGATGAATCTTTTTGATGCTCCTTCTATATTGAAATACGATGATACAGTAGGTCAGTAAATCCATTAGACATCGTTCTTACTCCACTACTTCAAGTATTGTCGGTGAGGCACAGCACGGGTGCGGTGGGTGCCGCAGGCGTGCACGGCTGCACGCAAGGCGCGGCTTCATATTTGGGGCAGTGGACGGCCCCAGTGACCTATCGACCAGGGTCGTTAGCTGGACGCGTGACGGGATCGTGGCTGAGGTCGGGCGCCCACCCATCCACCCACCAGATAACGCAGGCACGCCGTGACACGCAGGCGGAGCGGAGCGGCACTCGCTACGAGAGCTGCAGCTCACTGAAGGCGTTCCACCACAGGCTTCGGATTATGTCTGTATGGAGGGCCGTATGTAGAATGAAATTTTTACTCTGCAGCAGCGGAGTGTGCGCTGATATGAAACTTCCTGGCAGATTAAAACATTGTGCCGGACCGAGACTCGAACTCGGGACCTTTGCCTTTCGCAGGCAAGTGCTCTGCCACCTCAGGAGTACTAGTTCTGCATGCCTCGCAGGGGAGCTGCTGTGAAGTTTGGAAGGTAGGAGACGAGGTACTGGCGGAATTAAAGCTGTGAGGACGGGTCGTGAGTCGTGCTTGCGTAACTCAGATGGTAGAGCGCTTGCCCATGAAAGGCAAAGGTCCCAAGTTCGAGTCTCGGTCCAACACAATGTTTTCATGTGCTAGGAAGTTTCGTATTTCGGATGTCTAAACCCCTAGGCTGACCCGTGGTGCGGGCCAAACCAGGGGAAATTTTATGGCAATTTTTGGAGCAATTTTCGCATTAAAAGTCTATAACGCAGGAGGGCCAGACGGGGATTTGTATCCTGGGTTCTAAAAAGCGAGTCAATTAGTTTAACCACCACGGCACCTCTCTCGTCCTTTATTTCGAGGCAGGTATCTGTTACTGTTACCACCCGCAATTTAGTTTAAAGAGGCCCGTGTACTTAAATACGAGGGCCGTTCAGAAAGTAACCTCCGGTTGATTTAAAAAAATACACCAAGTTAAATAAAAATATTTTAATATATACATCTTACAACTACATCTTTGCACTATTTTTCTACATAGTCTCCATAGCGATTGAGGCACTTACCGTATCTCTTCACAAGCTTTGAAATTCCTTCTGCATAAAAATCACCCGCTTGTGCCTGGAGCCAGCCTGTGACCGCATCTTTGAGCTCTTCGTCGTCATCAAACCGCTGTGACCCGAGCCATTTCTTCAAATGCATGAAGAGGTGATAATCACTTGGCGCCAGGTCTGGGCTGTAAGGACTCAAGAAGGGCCGTTGTTCTGCGAGCAGAGTGAGGACGGGCGTTATCGTGCAAAAAAACGATACCGGAAGTCAGCATACCACGGCGTTTGTTCTGTATAGCCCGTCGTAACTTTTTTATTGTTTCACAGTACACGTCTTGATTAATGGTCGTACCACGTTCCATGAATTCAACCAACAACACCCCTTTAGCATCCCAAAACACCGTTGCCATCAGTTTTCTGGCAGAAAAATCTTGCGAGGCTTTTCTTGGTTTGGTAGGCGAATTTGAATGTGCCCACATCTTTGATTGTTCTTTTGTCTCAGGGTTCACGTACTTAATCCAGGTTTCGTCACCGGTCACGATTCTGTTTAACAATGGTTCTCCTTCGTCCTCATAACGTGACAGAAAGTCTAATGCAGAGGCCATTCTTTGAGTTTTGTGGTGGTCGGTAAGAATTTTGGGCACCCATCGTGCACAGAACTTACGGTAACCCAATCTTGCTGTCACTATCTCGTACAAGAGAGTCTTAGAAATCTGTGGAAAACCAGTAGACAACTCCGACATTGAGAAACGTCGATTTTCACGAACTTTTGCATCAACTGTCTGAACGAGTTCGTCAGTCACCAATGATGGTCTACCACTCCTCTCTTCATCATGAACGTTTTCTCGTCCACTTTTAAATAAACGTACCCATTCATGGACAACTCCTTCACTCATAACTCTTGGTCCGTACACGGCACAAAGCTCACGATGAATAGCTGCTGCAGAATATCCTTTGGCTGTAAAAAGCCTTATGACAGCACGCACTTCACATTTGGCGGGGTTTTCTATTGCAGCACACATTTCAAACTGCCACAAAAACTAAACTAGCGCAGGTACGACGTTCACTCGACCACGGCTTGATGCCGACTGACCTGTTGAGTGCGTGAACGCACAGATGGCGTCGCTACTCCCCCCACAACCCGCACTGTGACCAATCGGAGGTTACTTTCTGAACCGCCCTCGTACTCATAAACGGGCTGCAGAAGCTGTTGATGCTGGTGAAGTTTCTAGCGCCGATATTATGGGTATGGATCTCATATCCCCATCGTCAGGTGGCGGTAGGTTCGCCAACAGAAACAGGTACACACACACACACACACACACACACACCACTGATTACATGACAGGAAAGAAATCAGTGCTGCTTCCACATCTGGCGCAGGTCTAACGCTTAAGAAAACTATATATAATTTTCTTTTGTCTTACTACCTTCTTCAGTTTCCAACATAGTTTATATATTTTACATTAAGCGCTAACAAATTGCACAGACGACAACTAAAACCGTTGTTCCTCATATTATTATTGTACTTTCAAACCCATTGTATATAAGAATTGTGATAAAATACTGTAATTGTAAATGATTTGATTATTGTTACTATGATTCTAAGTTTGTCGTTAATAGAATGTATGCTTCATCCACATTCGGTCATACATTTCTTGCAACAAACAACTGAATCACTTCAGTTCAAGCATTAGGCCTGTCTTTTTGTTTTGCCTGTTACGGTACCCATCACTTCCTCGTTCTTCCTTAACTTCTTCTCCCAACTTGCATAGATATTCTTATCCGAAGAAGTGATCTCACTTCACTCATTCTTTCGAATTTTCGTTCCAGTTTCTCCTATTTTCTTGTATTTTATTGCGAATGTTAAATATATTCATTTCTTTCCCAATTTACGAATTTGGAAATCTCACCTCTTGTACATCCATTTACTGTTCTCAGAAATCTTATCTCTGCTACTTGTACACGAATTTCTCGGTGTTTATGTACAACCCACAATTCACTTTTCCACAAACAAGCATTGAATCTGGCATTGTCTTACAAAATTTCAATCATGTTTCTTTCCTTGTTTTAGTTTTTAGACATCGGTTTATTGTTCCACATATATTCCCAAACTTTGCTCATTTCTTCTCAAGGTCTTCGCCATAGTCATTGTGACGTCACAACCTAAACAGTTAAAATGTTTGACGTTTTCTGTTATTCTACTGTTAGTCACAACTTCTGTCCGTACAGGATGCTTTCCTTTAAAAGCCATTGATTTTTTCTTCTTTTCTGAAATTGTGAAATCGTACTCTTCACAAATCTTACATAGTAAATGTATTCCCTTTGTAGATAGCAAATAAATGAAACAAATCAATAAAAGTAGTTTTGATAAACAACAGCTGTTTTGGGACTTTTACATGAACTGCAAAACAATTGTGAATGTGCTCGAATGGAGAACACATCCAGTCCTATACCTGCTATGCTACACGTGAAGTCATGTTATATACTTTCTTGTTTGACTTTCCCATTTCCAGTGTCGATAAAATTAAAGTAAAACCACTCTTACGCGACGGCTGATATTAGAGTGCTTACAATCCTCATCTGAATCGAAATAATTCAACTTCGATATGTATAAACCATTCTCAGAAGGAAAACGAGAAAAGGCAAACTTGCTTTACTTCCTCTATCACACACGGTCCCTTATTTACAAGGCACAAGGCGAATTTAGTACACCCACTCTCACGCAGCAGGCACGTACACTAGACGAAAAGGAATCGTAACTTTCATACACAGCTGTAGGGAATGGGAGGTAGTCGTCTGCCGAGACATATCATTGTTCTAACATCAAAGGAACGCGGCTCTTCGTGATAGTCGGTCTCTAGAAAACCACTGTTTAGAGAGGGATAACGCTAACGGACTATAGCTATTTGTCCTTCTATCAGCAGAAGGACAGATGTAGGTATTGTGTGCGTCAAGAGGCATTCAGCTTACTTAGAGGAGAACTAGACGACACACGTAATTTGTAACAGCTTGTGACAATCCATTAATGCCTTTGCGTGTGAAATTATAAATCAATTAAGTTGACCGTTCCACTGTGAAGAAACTTTTGTTTCGCTGGCGAAAAACTAAACGAAGCTATCAATTATAAAAAAGTAGATGGCAGTTATTGACGAGAGAGTTGGTAACACTGATGCAGAAGAGTCTCATCGCGAAAAAATATAGCGTCTGCCTTTTTACTATTGAGACAAAAGAAGTTCTTTAATGAGTCAGATGCGTTTTTATACATCCAAACATTCAATATTTCATTTCTGAATGTACTGTCGCTATCTATGACTAGTTTTGTGGGTACTCTGCATCGTATTGTCAACAACTCAGTACAGCAAAATTTTTGGTGTAACATTCATTTTCCCCCAAATTCTATGAACTGTAACATATCCTTCTCAAAAGAGGAGACAAGTGCGCACTTCTTGGACGTGCTTCACGTGTTATAAGGGGGAAACAACTCGCCGATTTTCTTGATATTTCGAATTGGTTACGACAAAGGACTGACATTTGGGATCGGTGTGAATTTTAACCTGTTGCCGGGTTTCGAAATGCGGTGCTACAGAAGAATGCTGATCATGTAACCGATGGGGAGGTACTGAATAGAATTGGGGAGAAGAGAAGTTTGTGGCACAACTTGACTAGAAGAAGGGATCGGTTGGTAGGGACATGTTCTGAGGCATCAAAGGATTACCAATTTAGTACTGGAGGGCAGTGTGGAGGGTAAAAATCGTAGAGGGAGACCAAGAGATGAATACACTAAGCAGATTCAGAAGGATGTCGGTTGCAGTAGATACTTGGAATGAAGAACGTTGCACAGGATAGAGTAGCATGGAGAGTTGCATGAAACCAGTCTCTGGACTGAAGACCACAATAACAACAACAAATGTAATAAGCGTTGGTGTATTTTATAAAATGTACATCCACATCTACACTTTGTAAGTCATCTTATGGAGTGTGGCAGATAGTACTTTCTGGACCACTATGGTACACAGGTAGCACGATTGTTGGTAAGTCTAAATGGGAGTTGGATTTTCACTAATTTTACACTCGTGGTCGTTTCATGAACTATTGTAGGAGGAAGTAATTTATTGGTTGACTCTTCTAGAAATGTGTGCTCACCAAATCGTGATGCCCAACGCTTCTTTTGTAGCTTCTGTTACTGAAGTTAGATGGGCATTCTCGTGACGCTTCCGAGGTGACTAAACGAAACTGTGACGAAACGAGCTGCTCTTCTTTGGATCTCCAGCATTTCCTTTATCAATTCTTCCTGGTACTAGTCTCAGACTGACAAACAACATTCAGGTATCGGTCAAGAGGGTATTTTGTAAGCTGCCGCCTTCTTGCACGAATGAAAATGTAAATCGCTCCGTACGCATGCCCCCACACATTTTATAGATGTGACTGTTTTCAATCCTTTTTCGGCAATCGGGCAATCCTACAATAATTGGTATTTCCCCCTATTCACGCAAAATACGTTACATTTGTTTACCTTGAGAACCAACTGCCAATTCCTACACGAAGCGTCGATTGTCTGCGGGTCTCTATATTTTGTTATAATTTTCTAGCGTTGTTGCCACTCTGTAATCAGCTGCGAAAAGCTTCATGGAACTTCCGATGCTATTCTCTAGGTCATTTACATTTACTGTGAAAAGTAAGGATCGTATAACGCTTCCCTGGGGGAACGTCGAAAGTTACTTTTACGTCTGAAGTTTTTTCTCTGTAAGGCACAATTTGCTTTGTTTTAGTTTCTACAAACCAATCCGAACAGAAAACTGGTGTGATATTCCGTACGGTCGTATTTGTTAGTTAGGTAACAAAGTGTAAGTGTACTGAACGCCTACCGGGAGTCAAGAAACACGGAATCAACCTGGGCGCATGCATTTCCTAACAAATGCGATTCATTGACGAACAAATCGGGCTACATTTCACGTGATTGTTGTTTTATAAACCCGTGTGGATTCCTACAGGGCAGATTTCTGATCTCCAGAAAGGTCCAAACCCCCGGGCAAAAACGTTTTCTAAAATCGTACAACAGACTGACATCAACGATAAAGGCCAGCAGCTTTGTACATCTTTCGGACGATCCCTCTCGAAAACTGGAAAAACCTGCGCTTTTGTCCAATCAGTAGGAACGCTTCGCTCCTCCATAAAATTACGGTAGCTGCTGCTAGAAGAAGAGCAAGTCTTTCCTCATACTCTATTTAGAATGACGCAGTCTAAAATCCAGAAGAATTCTATGGAAATTGTCTCCGGCTACGAAAGTCTAGAGGCAAACATTAACCCGCAAGTCTGAAGAAGTCAAGGCGAAATATCTACAGAGAGCTTCTCAGTAGGCATAAAGTGCTATTGCTCCAAAGCACGATACGCGTGTTAGGTAATGAGCTATGTGCCTGAGGACGTCACAAGTAGGAAGAGGTGACAACAATGTGAGGGCTCAAGCGGCACTTTTAAGTGACCTAACAGAAAGGGAAGGAAGCCTGCGTCAAGTGCTTTCGAGCTTCGACCGGCAGCCAACTCGTTGCCAATAAGCGTAGCGCGGGAGACGCAGCGTGGCGTGTATTTTTAACCGCGGGCCGGCCGCGCGCTCCTGTGGCCGCGGCAGTAGGATGGCGCAAGCGATTGCTATAGGCACGGGCACCTCCCTCCCGCTGCAAAGGACTGCGTGTACTGCGAATGGGTCTCCAGGTAGCAGCAGGTGGAAATGAAGCTTGGGGCTTAAGGCTCCAACAATGACGAGGGCATTACACTCTAGTGGCTCAAATGGTTCAAATGGCTCTGAGCACTATGGGACTTAACATCTGACAAGGAGACAGCACGACCGTGGGGTCGGGGATTTGTTCGAAATTTTGTGTGGTGAAAGAGGACTCCTAACACCTCACGTGGTTAAAATATTAGGACGCACTACTCGGAAAATCCCGAGAAAAATCGACCCAAAGTTTCTTAGGTGCCGTATGAGTATAAAATGTTAGTCCGTTCCCGAGTCGCCGTTTGGACTACAGGGTTAGCTCTCGGACCCTTACGGCAGAGGTCTCGGGTTTGATTCCTGCTCGCGCACTTTTTTTTTTTCTTCTGTTGCTTGCAAAATTGCAGCACATTGTTACAGGAGAATCGTGAAATTAATTCCCGGGAAGACTGTATAAAAATTCATTCTATAATTCACCATCAATTATCGTCACCAATATTCCGAGACATGATTCAATATTCCTGGTTTGCCTCAAAATTATCAGGAACTCAAAACATTTTCGTAAATGTTAATGGAGCATGTTTTTGTACAGATTTATTGTAACGCCCTGTGATTGTAAAAAATCCGCTTTTATATGTTGCGCAAGATGTCGCAAAAATTATTGCTTTCTTTGTTTTTACGATAATTACCACTGCAGTTCTTGTTTATTATTATTATATATATAAAAATTGAATGTTTCACAATCGACTTTGTTATTCTGATTGAAAACCCAATGTTTTTTCCTCATATACTTTACAATGAAAAATGGAAAACCCACCGCCATGAATTGTGTTGTTGGACATAAAGAAAATAACTTTTATTCAATAATGTAACTAATTTGTTAAAGGTAATGTAGGTTTGGGAAACTTTCTGAATAATTGGTGGATTAACAAAAGAAAATGAAACAGAAGAAAAAAAGAGTGCCAGAGGAGGAATCGAACCCGAGACCTCTGGCCTAATGGTCCGAGCCCTAAACATCTAGGACAGACGGCGGCTCGGCAATTCACTAACATTTTATACTCATATGGCACCTAAGAAACTGTGAGGTGTTAGAGGTCCTCTTTCACCACACAAAATTTCAGACAAATCCCCGACCCCACGGTCGTGCCGTCTCCTTGTGAGGTCATCAGTCCTCTAGAACTTAGAACTACTTAAACCGAACTAATCTAAGGACATCACACTCATCCATGCCCGAGGCAGGATTCGAACCTGCGACCGTAGCGGTCGCGCGGTTCCGGACTGAGGCGCCTGGAACCGCTCGGCCACAGCGGCCGGCTAGACTCTATTGACACGAATACTTTGATCCGTTATCACACAGCTGAATGTGTACTAGCTAGGCAATGTTAATTTTTTAGACACACAGTTTTAAAACAGTGAATGGGTTGAGAGCGGGAGAAAACCGTGGAAATGCATGGCAAACAGATTGCGACACGTGGCCCTCGGTTGCGTGTGGGGAAATTTCGGAAAAGGGCTGACATTTGCGACAGGAAATGGGTGCGAGTCGTTGAAACACTGCGAAGAAGCGAAGGTAATGGCAGGCACAGGCCTCGTGGAAAATCGACCTTATCAGGAAACCCCACAGAGAAAAAAATCTTCCGTCGTTCCTGCGGGAGGAGGGCGCTTACAAGACAAATTGGGTTCTCTGAGGCCAGCCATCGAAGAAAAGTCAGCAGTTTTCGAGTTCGAACAAAAGGACTTGTAGAAGGGCAGTGTTAGAGTGGAGGTGTGTCGTGGGGCCGGCTCGCACTGCTACCGCTGAAGCCGGCACTTTAGAATCACAATATGGGGGCGAGTGCAAAGGAAGTCTGAATAGCTGTTTATTTACTGATAAAACGGTCGTAATAAATGGGAATAAACTGATATAACTACGTTACCTTTAGAGTTTTGAGATAATGGTCAGCACATGCGTCGTTTCCGGCTGTTTTTTTCGTACAACAAACCGGAGGTACAAGGAAAGAAACATGTCTCAATGCAAACATCTTACGTATTTTGGCTTTTAGTCTGTACGTGAGCCTAGATAATGCGCAGGGTGACAATTATTGAACTATATGAAATAATATCGCCATAACCTCTGAACGGTTTGCGTTAGACTTTCAAACTGTACGCCTGGCCGAGGGCATGATGGGAATTAGTATGCACATGCATGGTTTCGTTTAGCGCCAAAGCCGACTTTCATTTGGGTGGGTTCGTCAATAAGCAAAACTGACTCATTTGGAGCACTGAGAATCCGCATTTCGCGATCGAGAAGTGGTATGCAACGTCCAATCACAGAATAATCGGTGTGATATTCCTTGATGGCACGGTGACTACCAAAAGGTACGTGAAAGTTTTGCAAGATGATTTCATCCCCATTAGCCGAAGTGACCCTCATTCCGATAAGGTTTCATGCAAGACGAAGCTCGACACCATCGAAGCAGGAGAGTGTTTCATGTCCTGGAGGAGCACTTTGGGGACCGCATTCTGGCTCTGGGGTATCCAGAGGCCACTGGCATGGGCCTCAATTTTCCGCCAAATTCTCCGGATCTGAACACATGCGACTCCTTTTTGTGGGGCTCCATTGAAGACAAGGTGCACAGAAATAACCCCAAGACCATTGCTGAGCTTAAAACAGCCTTTCAAGAGGTCATCGACAACATCGACGTTCCGGCACTTCAGCGGGACATGCAGGACTTTGCTATTCGTGTGCACCACATCATCGCCAATGACGGCAGGTATATCGAACATGTCAATCTAAACCTGAGTATCTGTATTGATGTTCACACCCTAGTTTGTAACTCATTTACATTTTTTCATATAATTTTCACCCTGTACATTACAGTTTGCCTTCTATGAAATACCGGCAGAAGTTTATGTACATTTTCAGGGTTCTGAAAATATGGTATTAATAGACTTAGCTGAGATGTATTTTTTACTAGTTTTTATCAGCTTCGCTTTTCTTCGCACAGTACGCTCGTTATGAAAGTACTCTGTAAGTAGCCGGCCGGAGTGGCCGTGCGGTTATAGGCGCTACAGTCTGGAACCGCGTGACCGCTGCGGTCGCAGGTTCGAATCCTGCCTCGGGCATGGATGTGTGTGATGTCCTTAGGTTAGTTAGGTTTAAGTAGTTATAAGTTCTAGGGGACTGATGACCACAGTAGTTAAGTCCCATAGTGCTCAGAGCCATTTGAATCATTACTCTGTAAGTAGAGCGTGCTATTTGTCGTTGACAACAAGTGTATTTATTCATTTGAGTGTTCTTGCGAAAATTACGGTCTGCTTTAAACGTGTGTATATGTAACTTTGACGTTCTTCTCATAACACGAATCTACAATGATATGTGTTTAACACAACTAGTATGCAAAAATTTGCTCAAATGCAAAACTCATTTAGACGACCTTGTAACCACACTGCAATGTGATGGTAAACTCTCCGTGACTATCAAAATCACAATACTGCTGTTCAGCTATGTTATTGGGATCGAAAGGTTGTCCTTTGATCCACAGCATTTCTGTGTACAATATTTCGATAAACGTGAGAGGTCGCTCTTTTAGAAGAGTCGCTACGAGACTTTAATCTCGTGGTTATATGTTACTGCATTATTTCCAGCCGTACAGGCAAAGTCCGTCGAAGTAATCTATGGGCCATGAGCAATTAAATAATGTCAGGTGTAAGACAACGGATGGGTACTACAATAAAATCAAATGACCAGAGAAATTTTGCCAGTGATGGGAAAAGACCGCTGGTCATAATGTAATGTGACCTTCATCTTTATGACAATATTAATATAAATAATAGCAAATGTAACTGAACTGCGAACGTAAAGATGGAATCGGATTTCATCTTTCCATAAGGCTTAATAAATTTCCCTAACTTGTTGGACCATGCTTTCTGATACAGTGGAGCTTACGAAGGGGCAGAATGTCACTGCAAATTATTAGTGATGTTCTGAGACGCCAAGTTTAAATTCCCCACACAATACTGTAGCATCGCTACGTTACAAGGAACATTTCTATGTCGACAGAACAGACGAGGCATTCACGTGTGGGCATATGAGGGGAGAAAAACTCTTCAGTAATTTCATCTCCAAAAATGTTGGTATACGGGGCAATGATTCAATTAACGGCGCAAACCTTTCGACTTGACGTATCGCACAGTTTACTAAAACTCTATATTCACAGATAAGTAACTACATGATCTTACCATGGTCCGAATAAGGGGAACCTTGAAATTTAGACATTGACATTTGAGTTTGTATTCAAATACATTAAAATGTAGTTCATCATCATCTGAAGACATAATAAAAGGCAAAGATCTTCTGATTTATTAATTGTTAAAAATTCATATCGATATAATATCAGTTCATTGATCTGTGAATTACATTCTGTAAAACAGCATCTAACGTGCAAACAGCTATCGATATACCTATGGATAAAATATTTAATGAGTCCGCTGATCGCAAACATCCTTGTCGAAGAAAACCTATATGAAAATCCTCAAATACACAGTTTTAGCAACTATACTGTATATGTTCCGACACATTTCGGGTGAAACTGTGAATAATAGCTAAGCAGATACTTCCTCCATCTATTGATGATCATTAGAGAAAAGAAATTATTTTACGGTTTTTTTTCTGGTTGGTTACCGCATTCTGAGTTCTCAGTCAAACCTAATGCAGGGAGAAAACCAGGAAAGCTTGATCCAGGAATGTCTCTATGACAAAACTACGTCCTGAACATCTTTCTTAATCCTAGTCTGTAACGCATATCACGTACACAGACCAGTATTCGCCTAAAAAGAATTTGCAACGAAATTTACCACTTCAAACCTCCGTTCGAAAATAAAACAGCAGTTCTATGATATTACACATTAATTTTATGCTTCACTAATCACATATAATGCCGCCTCGGATAAAGGGCTGACGATTCTACAAATTTGAGCTGAATTATAGAAAATACCTGCAATGCACAACATTGGACAAAAGAAATGAATCACCCTCTAGAATACATGCAATCCTCACAAAATACACAACTAAAAAGAGTGACATAGCACAGGAAAAGATCCTAATGCAAAATCTCCTAGCAGTCACACTAGCAGGAATGTAAGATGCATTGTGGTTTGGACGTGCAGTGTGCCATCGTGAGGAGTGCTGTTCCATTTCTCCAGGAAGTGCGCTCCAAACTTAGCAATGTACACTCCTGGAAATTGAAATAAGAACACCGTGAATTCATTGTCCCAGGAAGGAGAAACTTTATTGACACATTCCTGGGGTCAGATACATCACATGATCACACTGACAGAACCACAGGCACATAGACACAGGCAACAGAGCATGCACAATGTCGGCACTAGTACAGTGTATATCCACCTTTCGCAGCAATGCAGGCTGCTATTCTCCCATGGAGACGATCGTAGAGATGCTGGATGTAGTTCTGTGGAACGGCTTGCCATGCCATTTCCACCTGGCGCCTCAGTTGGACCAGCGTTCGTGCTGGACGTGCAGACCGCGTGAGACGACGCTTCATCCAGTCCCAAACATGCTCAATGGGGGACAGATCCGGAGATCTTGCTGGCCACGGTAGTTGACTTACACCTTCTAGAGCACGTTGGGTGGCACGGGATACATGCGGACGTGCATTGTCCTGTTGGAACAGCAAGTTCCCTTGCCGGTCTAGGAATGGTAGAACGATGGGTTCGATGACGGTTTGGATGTACCGTGCACTATTCAGTGTCCCCTCGACGATCACCAGTGGTGCACGGCCAGTGTAGGAGATCGCTCCCCACACCATGATGCCGGGTGTTGGTCCTGTGTGCCACGGTCGTATGCAGTCCTGATTGTGGCGCTCACCTGCACGGCGCCAAACACGCATACGACCATCATTGGCACCAAGGCAGAAGCGACTCTCATCGCTGAAGACGACACGTCTCCATTCGTCCCTCCATTCACGCCTGTCGCGACACCACTGGAGGCGGGCTGCACGATGTTGGGGCGTGAGCGGAAGACGGCCTAACGGTGTGCGGGACCGTAGCCCAGCTTCATGGAGACGGTTGCGAATGGTCCTCGCCGATACCCCAGGAGCAACAGTGTCCCTAATTTGCTGGGAAGTGGCGGTGCGGTCCCCTACGGCACTACGTAGGATCCTACGGTCTTGGCGTGCATCCGTGCGTCGCTGCGGTCCGGTCCCAGGTCGACGGGCACGTGCACCTTCCGCCGACCACTGGCGACAACATCGATGTACTGTGGAGACCTCACGCCCCACGTGTTGAGCAATTCGGCGGTACGTCCACCCGGCCTCCCGCATGCCCACTATACGCCCTCGCTCAAAGTCCGTCAACTGCACATACGGTTCACGTCCACGCTGTCGCGGCATGCTACCAGTGTTAAAGACTGCGATGGAGCTCCGTATGCCACGGCAAACTGGCTGACACTGACGGCGGCGGTGCACAAATGCTGCGCAGCTAGCGCCATTCGACGGCCAACACCGCGGTTCCTGGTGTGTCCGCTGTGCCGTGCGTGTGATCATTGCTTGTACAGCCCTCTCGCAATGTCCGGAGCAAGTATGGTGGGTCTGACACACCGGTGTCAATGTGTTCTTTTTTCCATTTCCAGGAGTGTAGTTTGCCGGACGTGGCCGCAGAATCATGGCCGTACCAGTTTTTCCCACCATGTTCTCCCTGCGATAGGTACTGTACACACGCAACTCAGTGCGAAGTGTTGGGACTTTGAAAAGTGCCAGTCACAACTACAATTTGGAGTCTACTATTATCTTGAAGGAAAATTTCCGATAGCAAACTTCGGAGAAATCCGAAGAGGAGCCAAAATTTCACAATGTTTTGAGTATCAGAGGAACGAACTGACCGCAGACATGTGGTTCCATAACTAAAGTGTGCCTACAATAATCCCAGTTGTCACTGTTCAACAAGGGCATGAATTTTATTCTGATTGGTTCCCCAACATGTTCTGCTGTGCCATTCGTTACGATTTATTATGGAGCATGACTCATTTAAATGTGCAGCGTGATGGCAGTTGTGCGGCCCTCTCTAGTAAAACCGACAACAGGTTCATCTCTGTTCTTCCTTCTGAATTGCGGGCTGAATTTCTCAGACTGTTGACACCAAACTTAAAAAGAGACTGAGTCAAAATAGAAGTGCCAAAGGACACCAAACTTGTAACCTAGGTTCATTCAGCTTTCAATGATTCCCAAATTATCGATAACGATGTGTAATGTTTCTCTGTCAGGCGCTGAGGAGGTGAGGGACGCTGAAGACGTAATGGATATGTGAAACTTTACCAAATTCTAGACAGTAACGGCTTAACTGAAGTGTTGTCTCATTTGCGAAGGGTTGCTCTGTGTAAAGTCTAACAGACTACTGGAGAGATATCCCCAGTCACCAGCACCTGGAGACATTGGAGCAAAGCACAAATGTTCGTACTCCAAACAAGAGGGTTTGTTGTTTGGTGGCTGCTTTCTTGACAGGCCAGGAAAGCAGACAAGCACATGGAGCAATACTTAGGGATGTGCAATTCACTGAGGATATTGCAGCCAGCAATGGCAACTGTCACAATGATGTACAGAATGAGTCGAGAGTTTCTGCAAGGCCGAAAATTTTCATCTTGTACTAAGACTTGGAAGCACAGTTACGCAGTGTCAGTTGGTCATTTGGTGGGATCGCAAATTGGGTAAACCAGTGACTGATACGATGCGATGGAAAATTCAACCTCCGGAGGGACAGAATGAGGCAGACTAGTAATAAAAATGGTGAGGAAAGAGTATCTAAGGATCAGTCACGTGATGACTAGTCCGTCAGTCAGATGATCAACCGGTCAGTCAGTGAGCAATGTGAGCAGAAGAGAAAGTGAGTTCTCAGTGATAAGATGGTGAGCAGGCAATCGGAGGAATCAGAAGAGACAGTCCGTTTGCCTTCTGAAGACATGCCGCCCTATTATCGACTCAGTCTGGGTTTGAGTCAGATTGCTGCTTTCATTGCGATGTCTTTGTTCTTTTGTGACATATACATTTTCCATTCAGAGTCGAATGGACGTCCTTATGATCCGATATTTGGATCTTCAAGCATCCGATTGCACTTCGCTGTGTGACCTCGCCTCCAAATATTATACTAAAGCATCTTTTGTGAGACAATTGCTGCAGACAATAGTAACCAAAAGCACAAGCCCAGGAATACCGTATCGGCGCCTGAGAGATTAAGCCAGCCAGGATGGAAGATGGAACGATTAAACAGCCCACGGCGTTGCCACAAAGCCAAAGAACGCAGAAGATGATACCTGCTGGCTGTCAACCTGCCGCCACATAAACAGTGAGGGATGATTGACGCATCGCACCAACCTCATTTCTGCTGCAATTGGCTTCATGCAAAACTAACTCCATTGTGTGCTCAGACGACTACTCATCCTGACCCCCCCCCCCCCCCTCCAATTCATGCTGAATTACTGGTAAATGTTGCCATGTTTTAATCCCTCAACTGATTTGTTTTACTACAGGTGTTACTGATTTCATTGACCGCAGACGTTATTAGACTGTCACGAAACATAAGCTGCATCATCTAGTCTAACATGGCTGTCTTCACGAAGTGCAATGCGTCAACAACAGCACAAAATTGGTGAACTTTGCCTGCCTATGTTTTAGTGAACTATCCACCACACCATTTTCAGATTGAAACACTTCTGCATGCTCATTCAAATGAATTTGTGCTGGTTACCGTAACACACCTCTCGAATATCGGAGTTTCAAATAACCTGAGCTATTTCGGTAGCCTGGCAAATACGGAGCCCAAATGTACGCGATATCATTATTAATGTGATCTGCACTACCTGCATCTTCTAAATAGGCTAGTGTTACAAGCAGCGAACTCTATACCACGTAAACCAGTGGCGTAACTGCTATGACATTAAGAACATTCAGTTTTTATCATGCATACACTAAATATTTTGCTACTGCTAAATTTCTACTTAAGTGTTTCACTTCTTCTGTCAGTTAGTAAATTTACAGGTATTTCGTCGAACATTAAATATTGTAACACAAGTATAAACAGAAAATTGTTCGTATTTTAGTGTTGCAAATAATCTTTAAATGAATAACATAGATTAGTTTCTTAGAACTTTTGCACTCTATTAAGCGTAAGATTATTATTACTTGTCATGAAATTGTCTAAAGCTATTGTCAGTTTTGTAAAATCAACCAGACTCCTTAGTTTTCATAAATCTTCCAATTCTCGACATGTGTTGTACGGAGCCTTTGTGTATCTTACCTTGAGTCTCATTCTCACCTTTAAGTTACTGAAACTCTTGCATCAGTTTGCCAAAAAAGTTATGTCGCTTCAAATGAAACATATAACTTAAATTATATTTCGAAAATGACTTAATTTTAGAATTTACGCCATCAGACTGGACAAAAAAGGAAGCGTATTTGCTACATGCAATGTCATTCCTTCCTACGACAGTATTTGTCGTTCAGCTCCGGTACGTTGTCTTACTGCAGCAGATTACCAGACAGGTTAAGGTATTGTATACAACGTATTTCCCTACAGCTATAAGTTCTTATGCAGTAATCTTACTAAAAACTAATATAAGATACCTTCTGGAAAGTGGAAATAAACAAATTTACTATAAACATAAAAACAATACTAGCACTTTTCAGAAATTTCAGTGTGTAAATATTGTGACACTTAACATTCAAAACTAAACAATTCTATAAGCATTATAAAATTCTGGATACAGTACGAATAAAGTACATAATTACGTGATTTTATTTTACGAGTACGTTTCTAAAGTACCCTACATCGTTACTACTCTTAATATGCCAGTTCTAATATACGCTACGGTTGGTAAAGTGTAGTTACATACTACTTAGTTTTCAACGGCTAGCTTTCCATTTCTAATACAACGGGCCTTGCATCAATTAGACTACTGTTTTGCTATTATTAACTACTGCTTTTCTGTTACTAAAAATACGTCGCTTACTATTCTACTCCTGATAAATGCATCTACGTTTATGCTAAGCAAATACTTTGTAGTTTAGTTATGGTGTTCAAGCAACGGTGATTACGCCTGTCTGATTGAAGGTGGTAATTTTCAATACAATTATTGATGTTAGTGTTTCTTTTCCCTCTTTACTTCAATCACGCAATGTGAAAAGATTAATTTTAGGAGGTCTCCATTTTCCTTAAACCATCCAGAGATATGAAGTGCAGACAAGCAACGTAGAAATAACATAGTAAAACAGCATAAGACGAAAATAATAATTTTCAAAAGGAAATTCGGAAAGCATTCTCCCATAATAAATTAAACACAAGATGAATCGCAGCTAACTTCAGGCACATTATGTGGCAAAATTTTGAGTGAGCCAGTCGATCGGGCACTTCGTAGAGAAGATATGTTTCCTCCCTGATCGAAATTTAAACTTGGACAGCTCGAACAACAACATATCAGCAAAAGCAAACTGTTTGCGCGGATTTCAACATTTATCTTTTGTTCCGAGCTGTCTTCAATGCATATATGTAGCAAACTCACCTCTGTACGTCAGACCGGCGACGTATCAAAAGTGTCAATAATCTGAATACTGAGATAAGTACTATGTTTCCAGATGATGCATGACATTCTGGAGCCCGTTCTTTCTGAGTACTGTCGCAACTGCGTCTATTTATTTATTTATTTATTTTTACTACATCGTAGACAAATGATCTTTCTAAGGCTTTTAACAAACATCACCCTCTTCTTCGACGTACACTGACGAACCAAAACAATACGACCACCTGCTTAATAGCTTGTTTCTCCGTCTTTGGAACGAAATACATCACTGATTCTGCGTATAAGGAATCCCAGTTTGTTGTAGGTTTGTGGAGGTATGTGGCATTGGATGTCCACGCTCAGGTCAAGTAATTCACGTAAACTACTGGCCGCTGACTTGCGTACGCGGTGATGACGCCCGATAGCTACCCAGATGAGTCTGTAAGATTTACATGAGGAGAATTTGGTCAGCGAGTCATCAATGTGAGTTAACTGTAGCACTGCAACCACTCTAGCACGGTTCTGGCTCCGAGACACGGACAGTTATACTGCTGAAAGACGAGAACGCCGTCGGGGAAGACATCAAGCATGAAGTGATGCAGATGGTTCGCAGCCGTCAGCGTGTCATCGATTACTACCACAGGTCCCATGCAAGCGCAGGAGAATGTTTCCCGTCCGTGGCGCGGTGCACGTTTCGAACGGCCGTTAACATCGGTGACGGCCGGCGTTTGTGGAGACGACCATCGACCTAACGTAGCAAACATATGATTCACCAGAAGAGAGGACAAGTTTCCATTGGTCGAAGGTCGAATCCCGATGGTCTGGTGCACACTGCAGACGATATCGATGTGTCAACATGTGAACGTGTAGTGGTGGTCTCCTGTTGTTCAACAACATGCAATGAACGGTGTGCTCCGAAATACTTGTGTCTGCACCAGAATTGTGCTCTTTCGGCAGGGATGCCACAGATCACCATCAATTCCATTTTACAGAGCAGACAAGCCTCCGAACACCACGTCCTATGAAGAGTCGTGGATGTCCAACCATTCAGCAAATTGTGATAGTTTCACTGTCTTTCTACCTCTTTCCGTAGACGCTTACGACAATAGCACATGAACATTCGACCAGCAACGCAGTTTTCGAGATGCTCTTTCACAATCTCTGCGTAATAATGATAATAATAATAATAATCTGCCCTTTGTCAAAGTCGGTTATCTCAATGGATTTCCCCATTTGCAGCACATATGTCTGCTCCGCTTACATACTTTTGTTACTGCTTCATGTGCCCGCCACTCCACCAGCCGATATCCAACGCCATGGAGAGCAGTGATCGTAATGTTTTGGCTGATCAGTGTATTTCAGGTATTAAAGGCAACTGGTCTAAGACGTGTTACCCTACTTGCTATCATTTTAATTTTCACACTGGGAAAGCTCCCTGCAGCGGCAGCAGCATTAAAGGAAATAACTTAGAGGGTGAACCTAAAATCTACCAGAGTTGCGCATGCTGTTAACAACACTTTTTCAGTATTCTTTTGATATAAAGGGACCTGCGGTCTGCAATGACTCGTTACGTGGTAATTCTGTTTCTTTTGAGCGGTCGGCCGGTGTGGCCGAGCGGTTGCAGGCGCTTCATTCTGGAACCGCGCGACCCCTACGGTTGGAGGTTCGAATCCTGCCTCGGCCACGGATGTGTGTGATGTCCCTAGGTTAGTTAGGTTTAGGTAGTTCTAAGTTCTAGGGGACTGATGACCTCAGATGTTAAGTACCATAATGCTGAGCGCCATCTTTAGAGCGTAACCGCCATTTGTATTTGTAGCTGTATTGCTCTGAAAATTTCCACACAGCGGTGCGAGTCCGCAGCTCGTCGTCTAGTGGTTAGCGTTGCTAACTCTGGATCACGGGGTCCCGAGTTCGATACCCGGCCGAGTTGGGGATTTTCTCTTCCCGGGGCTGGGTGTTTGTGTTGTCCTCATCATTCCATCATCATTCATGAAAGTTGCTAGATTGGACTGTGTACAGAATGGGAATGTGTACGGGCGCTGATGACCGCGCCCCACAAACCAAACATCATCATCACAAAAAAAATGGTTCAAATGGCTCTGAGCACTATGGGACTTAACATCTGAGGTCATCAGTCCCCTAGACTTAGAACTACTTAAACCTAACTAATCTAACGACATCACACACATCCATGCCCGAGGCAGGATTCGAACCTGCGACCGTAGCAGCAGCGCGGTTCCGGACTGAAGCGCCTAGAACCGCTCGGACACAGCGGCCGGCTCATCATCACGGCAGTGCGAAGTTGGTTAGCTGATAAATGCCCGCTTTACTCTTCGTCCTTGAGCTTGCATTCAGAACTGCTTGTCTCTGTCTCAGGTTTGTTTTTCCCGCAATGTTAGTTGTCCGTCAAAATTGATGAACAGGCTTACTGAAGACTTGGCCGATATGCACATCATGTGTGGATTCGCTGAATGCAGTGGAAGAGCGGTAAACCGACGCTATGCTGAGCTGTTTCCACCAAGAACGGCGACCAAGTCAGAGCACTTTGAAACCTGTGTTTTGTGTTGTACATTTCCGTGATTCCATATTATAAGCTCCTTCACTATTGTGTAGTAGTTCCAGACAAACAAAGTAAATTAGAATAACAAACAGAATAAATCACAATTACAGTATTGCTCTGTAACTGAACTCCGAAATTTCGTTCGTTGTGTTCGGTTTCACTGTTTGTAAGAATAGTTCTTTCGCTCTACATACGACGTGCAAATTGCTGCTGTACCTAACAGTTTAGAGGAAGCAGACTACGAGGGATGGTGATAATGTTCTCAGGCGGGGCATCATGGCTTGTCTGGAACTACGACGGAGTAATGCCTGAATCTGAAACAAATCCTTCTCCGCTGGAAATCAGGCAAAACGTAGAGAAAGCGAGCGCTATGAAGTGTGAATGCAAGGACGCGACAGCGAGCGGCTGAGCGCCTACCGCGGCCTGGTACACGGGCGGCGCTGGAATCAACGGCGTTTTGCTTGTGTTGTGTCAGTACATCTCGCCGAGGCAAGTGTCGCCACGTTTTGAGGAGTAGTTTTCGTTATATGGCGTTTCAAATGAGTCCTTTTGTGTGCGATCATAAAATTTCTGTCTGTAAACGGTGTTTCAGGATGGATGGTAAATATTTTGGGGGGAAGAAGTATAGTCTAGTTCGAATAAAACATCCCATATAACATTTTTTATGGGTTACAGAGATAAAGCTGGTCGCAGAGACAAGTTTTCATTTCGAATGTTTGTACTCCAGTTGCTGTGGGTTTATTTATCGAGTGTTTTTTTTTTACGAATAAAAAATGATGAATTTGCCGCTACGGCATTCGTGTACGGGTTTAGCGATGGAAACGCTGCAGTTAAGTGCAGAGAATACCGTGGACACTTACCTACATTACATTTTATATTGTACTTTTTCCGTAAGTCTTGAATACGACATTTCGTAATGATATCGAACGTATCAGTTTAAAGATAGGTTTCTTTACACGAGATAATCATTTTTTTCTTTCCTTTTTACACTTACTACTTCATATCAAGGGGTTTCATTCAGAAATTCTTTTAATTTGTTTTTAAATTTTGTTTGGCTATCTGTGACTTATAATGCTATTTCGTAAATGACGAAAGACTTTTGTGGCAGCGTAGTTCACCACTTTCTGTGCCAAAGTCAGATTTAATCCAGATCAGTGAAGATCATCCTTTCTTCTAGTGTTCTAGCTATGCACTTAGCTATCATTTTTGAATTGGGTTGGGTTATTAATAACAAGTTTCATAAGCGAATATATGTAGCCGGCTGGAGTGGCCGATCGGTTCTAGGCGCTACAGTCTGGAACCACGAGACCGCTGCGGTCGCAGGTTCGAATCCTGCCTCGGGCATGGATGTGTGTGATGTCACTAGGTTAGTTAGGTTTAAGTAGTTCTAAGTTCTACGGGACTGATGACCTCAGAAGTTGAGTCCCATAGTGCTCAGAGCCATTTAAACCATTTGAATATATGTATTTTGAAGGTGATGTGAATATCCCGAACTGCTTAAATAAGTGCCTGCATGAAGAATATTTAACAGTTATAGACATTACAGCAGACATCAATAATAAATACTGCTTTACTATCGGAGAGTAAATACGCACGCTCAGCAGTTCAATCAAGTGTCGGAAACAGCATCGATCAGTCTTTAACAAAACCTTGCGCAGACAAAATTACGAGGGAAACGGAACTGGCAACGAGCAACCGTATTATCTCCTGAGGATTCGAACGTGGTGGCCAAGGCCTGGCATGCACACACCGGAGTGTGGCCAGCGGAGTACAAGCGTTGTGAATCAGAAACCTTTCCGATTTAGTACCTACGACGGGTTCTATCATTTTGGAACGTCAAGGAATAGTATGCAATCCTGTGCTGGGATAAATGACATCCGCAGAACACGCTTGGCCCGAATCAGCATGAGTTCAAACGAAACGCAGCAAAATGAGCCAAATTTTTCAAATGGGGTAAAATTGCTCAGACGAGCCAGATCAGAGAGAATTCAAATCAGAGGAGTGGAGGAATGACGTAAGCACTTCTCCTCTCCACTGTGTCCCGATACCAACACAACTGCTGAATAGCAGGAGGTGACACCCTTGTTTCTTCCTATACGTCCAGCGAGGATGAATATCTGTAGTTGAGCATATATATATATATATATAAAGCGGCTGTGGAGGCGTATTCGTTAAGGGACTTCAGGCCACTTCTTTTTAACGAAAGTACCACTATTCCATCTCACGAACGAATCAAAACATTAGAACGACCCGTTTAATAGCGTGTAGTCCACCTTTCGAACGCAATACAGTAGCGATTTTGCGTGGCATGGAGTCGACATGTCATTGGTAAGTTTCCGGAGGCATGAGAAACCAGATGTCCATGCACAGATCAGGTGATATTCGTGAGCCCGAAACTGACGTCCGATAGCGTCCTAGGTCTGTTTCATCAAGCTCAGATCACGCCAATTTGGTGCCCAAGACATCAACGACTTCAATGTCATGCTCCTCAAACCAATATGGCGCGCTCCTGGCTTTGTGACGCAGGCTGGAAGATACAACGCAGCCGGGAAACACATCAAATATGGAGGGTTGCAGATGGTCCGCAATTATATTCACGTAGTCCACAGCTGTCATGGTGCCCTCGATTACTGCCACAGGTCTCATGGAAAGCCAGGTGAATGTCCCCCATAGCGTAATACGCCTCCACTAGCCTGTGTCCAAGGTGCATTGTACATTTCGAGCAGCCGCTCGCTTGGATGATAGAGTACTCGTATCCAAACACGACCATCGAATTGGTGTAACAAAGAATGTGATCGTCCGATCAGGCGATTGATCGACGGTCGAATCGCGATGATCCCGTGTCCATTGCAATCGTAATTGACGACATTGTTGCGTCAACAAGAGAACACTTAGGGGTCGTCAGCTGCGGAGGCACGTGGTCTACAACGTGCGCTGAAAGGTGTGTTCAAAACACTTGTGTCTCCAACAGCAGTGTACTCCGTCGGCAGCTGTCACAGGTCGTTGTCTATCCAGCTTTACAGAGCGGGCAAGCCTTCGACCTGCACGTTTTGTGACGTGGCGTAGACGTCCAACATCTTACAGCATACTCGTTGTTTACGGAGCTAGGTGGCGCATTGGTTAGCACAGTGGACTGTCACTTGGGAGGACGGTGGCTCAACTCCGCGTCCGACCGTCCACATTTAGGTTTTCCGTAATTTCCCTAGACCTGTCCAGGTAAATTCCTGGATAGTTCCTTTGCATGAGCACGGCCGGTTTCTGTCTACAGCCTGCCCATTTGGTGAAACACCGTGTGCTGCTAAGTGAAAAAGTCTGTAGCTGCCTATTACACAGCTTATCCACTGTCTCCAACGACATCAATGTGAAAAATGGCTCAAATGGCTCTGAGCACTAACATCTGAGGTCATCAGTCCCATAGAACTTAGAACTACTTAAACCTAACTAACCTAAGGACATCACACACATCCATGCCCGAGGCAGGATTCGAACCTGCGACCGTAGCGGTCACGCGGTTCCAGACTGTAGCGCCTAGAACCGCTCGGCCACCCCGGCCGGCGACATCAATGTCGACGGGACGTTAAACCGTAATTTTCTTTGTTTCCTTACTCGAGGTTTCGCCATCCCTCAACCACATTCCGTAAATGCTCACGAAAGTAGCAGACGGTCAGCGGACGAGCTTCGTCGTTTCTGAGAAATTCGTTCCCAGTCCCCGAGCACCAATAGTCAGCCCTTCGTCTAGGTCAAAAAGTTTCCGTTCGAAGGTCATACACTCCAGAATCGGTATGTCACTCAGGCAAAATCACCGTGAGCATTGAGGTTGAAGACACCCGTTTGGTAAAAACCATGTGCTTCTCAGTGAAGAATACCGTAACTGCCCGTTACACATCCTCGTCTGACAGGAATCGTCGACTGTTCGAGGCCTTTAAGGGACCGAAGGCGTCATAGTTGCATGTGGAGAGATGAGGGCTATAGAGCGGATGACTGAGCGCCTCGCACTGGAGGTGGTCAGTAACGGCTGAAGCTGGCATACCAAACAGACGGTCGTTTATGTTGCATCAACATTAGCGCGGACTTGGACGGCCATTCCACAACGGTGGTTTTCGACAAACATGCTCCCTGATATACAATTGAGCCGTGGTAAAAAATTGCTGTTTTGAAGAGCGCGGCGCAGCGCGTTGTGTGAAGCAGTCGCCCTCCGTTTCTGGCGGTGGCGCCGCTGTGGCAATCGCAGCTTTGGTGTCTCCCTCTGGTGGGAAAGGGGAAATGTTGCCTATTCACGTGCATTTAAGGGGCACTATGAGCTCGCCAATTGGTCAGTCTGGATGAGTGTGGAGTCAGTCTGGAGTCAGTCTCTCGTCCCCAGCTTGCTAGTCTGTCTCTCGTCCGAATTTGTGGCGCAGTGAGAGAAATCAACGAGTGGTCGCTCGGTCGGGGGCTTAGTTCCTGCATCTCAGTCTGCGCGTTAGGCCGCCAGTCTGCTCGAGTTGCTCAGGCAACGATCTTTAGCGGTTGGATCGGTCGGTTGGTCGGTCGCGCACTGAGACACAAGATGATTTGTCCATCTTGAGCCTTGGCGCATGTGAGGTAGCCACGTGAGTCCAGTGGGCCGCGATGTATAGCGAGGGGTAGTGACTTCGCGGTCGACACGAGAGCAACAGGAGACAACCCACGACATCGGTCTGGCCGGTGCTAGCTGCGATAACGTGAGACGGGAGATCGGCTCGCCTTCCTGCGTCCGTTGAAGTGGCTGGCAACGAACGTTCCGGAGAGCGATTTGGGGGTGCTGCGCCAGGTCTTCTCGAGAAATCGCAGTTTTTTAGAAGTTAAGTGATTGGTGATAGGTTGTTTGATTTACTCTTATTAAATTCTAATTGTTTTCTTGGTGAGGTCAGCAGCCGTGTTGCTTTGGGGTCGTCCCACCATTCTTCTCCATTTTCCCACCCACGCGAAGGTGATTGTGGAAGGTGGTTGTTTATAAATTGGGTGGTCCGTTTCTCCCTTGTGGAGTAGGGGCGGTTAGAGCAACCTGCGGTTCGGGGTTGTTCGGTAATCTCCCTGTCAATCTACCGTACGTTAGTAGCTGTCTCTGCCATGTTTGTCGGATTTGGTGTGTTAACGAATTTATTGCTTGGAGTGTAACGGCCTAATACGTGAAATATGTTTTGATCTTGCCTATGATCTTGAGAAGAGGTACCTGTGTACTGTAGAGCATCTTAACTATTGTTTGGCCAACCCTGTCGAATTTTATATAAGATTGCATTTCATGGGCCTTTATTTAATAAAAAAAATGGCTCTGAGCACTATCGGACTTAACAGCTGTGGTCATCAGTCCCCTAGAACTTAGAACTACTTAAACCTAACTAACCTAAGGACATCACACACATCCATGCCCGAGGCAGGATTCGAACCTGCGACCGTAGCAGTCGCGCTGTTCCGGACTGCGCGCCTAGAACCGCGAGACCACCGCGGCCGGGGCCTTTATTTAAATGATCATTTTAGCATATAAAGTGGCCACCCTTTCACCATAAGACTTTTCTTAGAAGTTAAAATCAAGTTGCACCTTCGGTGGCAATGTTAATATATTAATTGTTAGTGTTTTGTACCATTTCCATCCCTCCTACGGGGGGTGCATAGTTTGTGTGCTTGTGTAAATTGTTAAAACCCTTAGTTTAAAGTTATCTGGTGTGTTGCAGATCTGCACCAGTGTAGTCTTTCAGAGGCTGTTATGAGCGGTCGTAACTACGGCCGTGTCAAAAGGGAGCGGCAAGGTTCTCTGCCCGAAAGCTCATACAGTCAAAACTTGTTTCTTTCTGCCTCTGAATAAATTGTATCTTTGATATTTAGAGGGTGCTTTCTGATTATAATTTTAAATCTGTTTCTTTTAAAAAAATGCTTTTAGGCACTATTAAAGTGAATAAAATTCCCATTTATTAAAAGGAATTTGGTTATGATTTCATCAGTTACCCCCTGGCAACTACCTCCATGCTTACATAGTGTGATTAAATGTGTTAATGATCTTGATGAATCACTAGTAAATAAAATAAATTCTTAAGAATATTCTCTGAAAATAAATCACGGTTCAACAATGATAAGCCAAAAACATTACGACCACTGCTTACCGCGACGTTGGATGCCTCCTGGTGGCGTTGCGCACACGTGAAGCAGTAACAAAAGTATTTTAGCGTAGCAGACACGGACAGGGGGTAACCCTAGCGAAGATATGGGCTGCAAATCAGGAAATCCATTGAGATAAGCGACTTTGACAAAGGGGCAGGTTGTTATTACGCACAGCCTCTGAACGAGTACCTCGAAAACGGCGAATCTGGTCGAATGTTCACGTGCTACTGTCGTGAGCGTGTACGGCATGAGGTAGAAGGGCAGTGAAACTACCTATAGGCGTTAAATGGTTGCAAGTCCACGACTCTTGACGGAGCGTTGCGTTCGAATGCTTGCCTGCTGTGTGAAGCAGAAGTTGATCTTTGGCATATCTGCCGAAAGAGCATAATGCTGGTGCACGCAAAACTGTTTCAGAGCACACTGTTCATCGTACATGTTGAACTTGGAGCTCCGCAGCAGACCACCCCTATGTGTTCACATGTTGGCCCAACGACATCGTCAGTTACGATTGCAGTGGGCACGGGACCATCGGGATTCGACCGCCGATCAATGGAAACGTGTCGGCTCTTCTGGCGAATCACTTTTTCGTTGCACTACGTTGATGTTCGTCTTCACAAACGCCTTAATCGAGATGAACGGCTCGGAACGTGCAGCGCGCCACGGACGCAGGCTGGTGCGAGCAGTGTCACAATATGGGAGACATTCTCCCGTGGGACCAGTGGTAGTAATCGAAGGCAAGCTGAGAGCTGCGAACGATCTGAAACCCTTCACGCTTGATATCTTCCCCGATGTCATTTTTTGGCACTATAAATGTCCTGTCTCGGCGCCAGAATCGTACTACAGTGGTTTGAAAATTCAAATTTTTGGTAAGGTCTTATGGGGCCAAACTGCTGAGATCATCGGTCCCTAAGCCTACACACTACTTAATCTAACTTAAACTTACTTACGCTGTGGACAACACACACTCCCACGCCCGAGGGAGGAGTCGAACCTCCGACGGGGGAGCCGGACGGAACGTGACAAGGCGCCCGAGACCGCGCGGCTACAGTGGTTTGGGGAGCATTATAGTGAACTCACGTTGATGTCTCGGCAACCAAATTCTCCTGATGTAAATCAGGATCGTTATCGAGAACCATCACCGCGTACGCGAATCAGCGGCCCGTTATTTACATGATCTGTGCGTAAATATCCAAAGCCACATACCTTCACAAACCTTTGAAAAAATTGTCGGATCCCTGACACGCAGAAGTAGTGGTGTATTTAATACGAAAGGCAGACAAACAAGCTATTAAGCCGGAGGCTCATCAGTGTACATTTGTCACTATCCGATGCCACGAGAAGAAGAACAGCAGGTTGATTCTGTTTGAATGTACTAGGTAATAACGGCACCAAGTTCGCATTTCCGCGTTTACCGAAAGCATGTCGGAAAAACACGAATGCCACACTAATCTCTTGTCTACGGTTCGGAGCTTATACACCCCGCCACGGTCCATACACGCTGCAGCAAGGCTCTCAAACGGAAACTGTTTAATAGCCCCTTATATCAGTTGGTTATAATTATTATAATTAAATTTAAATATAATAATTAAACTTTCCCTATTTCACACGTTATAACACAGAAACTAACTACCGTACGAATACCAAACTTGGTAGCTTTAATGTCAAGGACATGAGGAAGAGAAATAATGCAGTCAATTCAATTCAAACACTTTTCATGTGCTGTTACGGTACATTATACCATTACATACCGGTACTATTACTGTTACAAAAGGGGCTCAATATGGCGCCCAGCTGTGTCCAGAAGAGTCTGAAAGCGCAGGATTTCACAGCAGAACGAAGCATATCCATAGGTATGCTGGTTACCTCTCTTTATATGGTGCGCTTCAGACCAGCACGTGTGTGAATGCTCCCCTGGTAAAATCTGTCCTTCAGATTGCCCCATAATCAGAAATAACCGGCAGTGAGAGAAGGTGATCGTGCCGGCCAAGCATTTGGAAACGATCGGCTGATGATTCGATCGTTTCCAAATATATTTCGGGGATGCTGGTGAACTTCACGAGCGATGAGCGGTGGGGCCCCATCTTGCAAGAAAAATTATGAGTTCAATGCGTCTCTCTCCTGTGTGGCTGAGCAGCAGTCCAGTCACACTCCACGTCCTTAAGCGCCAACCTCTTCAAAAAAGAATGGGTCAATAATGAACGTAGCCGTGAAGCCACACCATATGGTGGCACTTTCACCATACAAAGGAACTTCATGCACAGTGACAGAAGGTGAAGATCCCCATACTCAGCGATTCTGTGTGTTCACCTCACTCCGTCAGAGAAAAATGAGCTTCTGTCCGTCCATAGGATAGTACAGGGCCAGTCATCATCAGCTTCAATCCTTCCGAGAAAGTGGAGAGCGAAGTCAACACGTCGTTTGCGTCCTGTGGTGCAAGATGCTGTACGATATGGATCGTGTACGGATACCATTTGAGAATGATTCGAAACAGCTTCCATACAATGGACCACGGGATGTTCAACTGCCGTGACACAGCACGCGCGCTGCCAGCGATCGGGATTGCGTGCAGCGTTGTCTGCCACAGCAACAGCGACTTCATCAACCAACTGTGGTGCAACCGGTCGTCGGCCTCTTTCCAGAGCGACACCCAGTTCTCCAGTTGATTCGAATTTCTTCATCATGCTCCGCACAGCAGGTGGAGAAAGAGAACCCTTCCGTAATCCTCTCAGCCGGCGATATTCTCGAAATGAAGCTGCAGCGTTACCGTTGTTTTGATAATAGAGCTTCACTAATAATGCCCTGCTCCTTTTGTCCAAGTTCTTGTTGACACGTCAACAAGTGCACTGCGACTGGTCATGTGTGTGAGACTATGAATCACAATGACTAATCACGGTACCTGACGGCCATAGTTGGAATTGACCGACGGCGCTATAACACATGGAAATCATGCACCCCATTCTCTGGATATTAATGAAAACCAAGTTTGGTACTCGTACGGTAATTAGTTTCCGTGCTATAGCATAGGGAAAGTTTAATTACAGCCACCCGGTTCAAATTCAAATGGCTCTCAGCACTATGGGACTTACCGTCTGAGGGCATCAGTCACCTAGAACTTAGAACTACTTAAACGTAACTAACCTAACTAAGAGTCGAGGGGCAAAAAAGGGAAGTAGTGATTGGGAAGGGAGTGAGACAGGGTTGTAGCCTCTCCCCGATGTTATTCAATCTGTATATTCAGCAAGCAGTAAAGGAAACAAAGGAAAAATTCGGAGTGGGTATTAAAATCCATGGAGAAGAAATAAAAACTTTGAGGTTCGCCGATGACATTGTAATCCTGTCAGAGACAGCAAAGGACTTGGAAGAGCAGTTGAACGGAACGGACAGTGTCTTGAAAGGATATACGATGAACATCAACAAAAGCAAAAGGAGGATAACGGGATGTAGTCGAATTAAGTCGGATGATGCTGAGGGAATTAGATTAGGAAATGAGACACTTAAAGTGGTAAAGGAGTTTTGCTATTTGAGGAGCAAAATAACTGATGATGGTCAAAGTAGAGACGATATAAAACAGACTGGCAATGTAAAGGAGTTTTGCTATTTGAGGAGCAAAATAACTGATGATGGTCAAAGTAGAGACGATATAAAACAGACTGGCAATGGCAAGGAAAGCGTTTCTGAAGAAGAGAAATTTGTTAACATCGAGTACAGATTTAAGTGTCAGGGAGTCGTTTCTGAAAGTATTTGTATGGAGTGTAGCCATGTATGGAAGTGAAACATGGACGATAAATAGTTTAGACAAGAAGAGAATAGAATCTTTCGAAATGTGGTGCTACAGAAGAATGCTGAAGATTAGATGAGTAGATCATATAACTAATGAGGAGGTATTGAATAGAATTGGGGAGGAGTTTGTGGCACAACTTGACAAGAAGAAGGGACCGGTTGGTAGGACATGTTCTGAGGCATCAAGGGATCACAAATTTAGCATTGGAGGGCAGCGTGGAGGGTAAAAATCGTAGAGAGAGACCAAGAGATGAATACACTAAGCAGATTCAGAAGGATGTAGGTTGTAGTAAGTACTGGGAGATGAAGAAGCTTGCACAGGATAGGGTAGCATGGAGAGCTGCATCAAACCAGTCTCAGGACCGAAGACCACAACAACAACAACAATAACAACTAACCTAAGGACATCACACACATCCATGCCCGAGGCAGGATTCGAACCTGCGACCGTAGGGGTCGCACGGTTTCAGACTGTAGCGCCTAGAACCGCTCGGCTACTCCCGCCGGCTTTAATTAGTATTTGTGATTAAATGTATCAGTTACTGATATATTTAATATGATACGGCTCAGCCACCCGGTACTTCCCTCACCGTGTCTCTTGTCCGTAAGGCCAGCGGCCGGCAGTCGATGATGTCTCGCCGGGCGGTGATCATAAGCTTTTCGCTCAGGAACTCACTGATATGGCTTGTCTGTGTTTCATTCCTTTCAAGTGCCGCAAGATTAGCCTCTGAAGTCGCATTAATTACTAATTAAACACTCGAAATTAAAAAAAAATTATCTCTTCCGAATACCTCCCTGAAACATTTGTTAGAGTTGTTAATTTCCCTTTATGTTCCGATATCTAGGACTGTTAGTGGAATAAGGCTTCACAGTCGTACTTGACGTTGGCCGAGCAACATCGGTGTGGCCGCAGACGCGATCTCGTCCGGGGACGAGACGCCCTCAAAGATGCGAGCGAGGCGTCGGAAGCGCGCGCCTCGGCGCCCGGCATCCACGCTAATCACGTGTTCGGTATGCGCGCCAGCCGCGGCCCATAACAAACAATGCGCCGGTATGAGAGGGAGGGGGCAGGGGTGACTCAATGACGTAAGCGTCGCGCCGGCGGCCGGCCGTGCGCTGCATCCAGACAGCCGCCTTCCCCACCGTGGCCGCCAGGGCGGGCTAGCTCCCGGGACCACGTTCGTACCGTTAAAACCGTCCTCACACCGGGCGTGAAAGCGAACGTGGGCTTGGAGCTGGTCGAGGTTTGTGACGTCGAACGTGAAATTTCACTTTCCAGAGTGTTCCCAAACGTCAAAGGCCAAATCAGACATGTCAGATTTTTGCTTCATGGAGAGGCCTCTGATGAAAGTGATGCAGTATCACATTTATGCCACAAGTAGAACTTAGAAGATACCATACTGGACTGCGTCGTCTGCAATTGAAGCACAGTGGTAAGAACGTGGGAACCTCAGTAAATTATACGTAGTAGTAGACATATAGGGGGAACTAGCGCAAGAAAACACTTCTTAAAGATATAAAAAAATCACCTTGCAGTATTACCTAGCGCAGTATTACCTACCTGAGCCCCCATCTAACTCTGTTACTCGCTCGTGTGAACGGGAACGCGTTATGCAGATCTTATGCTTCCCGAGTCCATCTTCAAAAGATAACCTGAAGATGCCTAAATAAGGCGAAACGCGTCGTTGAAAAATAAAAAACTAAAAATTGCAACCAAGACTGTTTTAACCAATAACGTAGCTTACTTTCAAATAGCTTAATACTGTACGTTATGTATTTTTTACATTTTTTTTTCAAAGACACACGTATTTCCCTTTGTGTTCCACGTACGGGCAGAATGGAACAAGGGAATTTTTGTGACATTATTGAATAAATGTTGAAATTATTACACACATCATCTTAAAACAAAGACTTAAACAATGTGCACTGAGGAATATGTAACCTTCAAAAATATCGTAATGTTAAGAAAATATTTAAATGCCATTTTGAAAAATGCGCAGTCATTTTTACTGCTTAGTGCTTAATACCCATCGCTCGGGCACCAGATGTATTTTCTGATGTAAATCCTGTAGAACCCATTTGGGTCGCTATCGGGCGCCATCACCGCGTACTCAAATCAGCGGCCCGTTATTTACGCGAATTACATGACCCGTGGGTAGACATCTAATTCCACATACCTCCGCAAACCTATCAACTTACTGTCGGATCACTGATAAGCAAAATCAGTGCTGTATTTCGTTCCAAAGACGGAAAAACAAGCTATTAACCAAGTGGTCATATTATTTTGACTCATCAGCGTATATACAACGGTGCCGACGAGTTAGAATATCTCTGAATCTCCTGAACACCCACGGGATCACCGATTGCACTCTACCCTTTCCTCAACGTAAAGGTCAAATGTTCACGGGGTCAAACGTAGGTCCAGCGTGTTTACCAGTTAACAACCACTAGGAAAATCGCCTCCTGCAATTGTTCTCTCCCTTTAGTGGACAGCTAATTCTCAATCTGCCTCAGCTATAGCACACCTAGTAAACTCATTTCCACCCTGTGAATGGGTATTGCACTACGCTCCGGCCATGCACATACCACAAAAAACTGTGTCCATAAAAAATGTACGAGGAGAAATGCATCCGTCAACAGCTAGCTAAATTTAAAATATCATTAGTTTGAGTAGCGTGAGAATTTCGCAATGACATGCGTAGTCTTTTATGAGGTAAGGAGCAGGTGAGTAAACAATGTAGTATAAATAAAAGCTTCATATGGGAAACTATTCGTTTAAAAGTTTGTGGCTGCAAAATACTGACAGAAATTATTTACAAAATATTGAAAAAATTGGTAGAAACCGACCTTTATGAAGATCAGTTTGGATTCCAGAGAAATATAGGCACATGTGAGGCAATACATACCCTGTGACGTATCGTAGAAAATAGGTTGAATAAACTCTTATGTTTCTGGCATTTGCAGGTTTATAGAAAACATTTCATTTCTTGAATGTGGCAGGCGTAAAATACAGGGAGCTAGGTCCAGGCAAGGGTATACAGTTTTAACGGGATTGCATTGTTTTTGTTCTTGATTGATGTTTAGATCGGGTTTGAGCGAACGATGTTCCTTCACTTTCGCTCGAAGCTCATATGCTTAATTTTTGCATAAATAACGGCACACTGAATTCATATTTTGTTGTTTTTAGACTCGCAACCTGCTATAGTTACTCGTGAGAAAATAAAAGTGATGTGAACTCGGGCACAATACACTCACAAGAATGAACTTGCATTTAATACACTTTATGTCGCAAAAGTGGTCAGAAAACTAGGTAACTTGCGGTAACTAAAGATAATAGACATCTTTCGCGCGCATATTTTGTCTAATCCAAGGAATCAACCTTTTCTACCTGCCGCCCACTTTCCTATCTCCTAATAGTAAAATTTTGTAACCACCCACCGGTCCCACAGTAATGTTGATTTAAAAAGTAGAGAAGTAACTTTACTTTACAAAATTTATAAAGCAGAATTACAACAAGTTAAAGCATGTAATAATAATTATTTACCAAATACTTTATGTCAGTTTTCTGAAAACCTAATGAAATTGTTCTTAAAACACCTACCGCCAACTGCTCACCATGAAAGCAGGACCTCCAGGAAACTGGACAGTAGGGTCGAGGTTGACTACCTCCGGCTAGTCTAACCAGTTACGATATTCTCGCTAGGTGATACTACGAGGGTTGCCCAGAAAGTAAACCACCACATTTTTTTTCCCTCAGCCGAAAACAAAGCTAAGAATGCCGAACGTTACATATGTATTATTTGAAGTGTCATGAGTGAACGCGCCAAGTTTCCATCACTTCCGACAGATAGCGTAGCTGCAGGACAGTTTCAAAATGGCGTCTCCGGGTGATGTACGTCACAAGCAACATACCGTCATTTCTCACTGCAGAGAAAGAAGCTGCGGGGAATATTCACAAACGCTTGTGCAAGGTCTATGGAGCATCTGCTGTCGACAGAAGGAGTCAGTGGCGGGGCACGGTGTGGTCATCAGAAGGCGATGCAGCGGAGCTCCACGATTTGCATCGGTCGCGGAGACCATCCACGGCTGCCACACCTGACAGTCCTAAACTAGCCTCGTCGGGCTTCCACTTATTTGGGCCATGAAAGGATGCCATTAATGGAAGACATTTTGAGGACGATGAGGAAGTGATTTACACCGTGAAGCACTGGCTCCGCCAGCAGGACAAGAATTGGTACTGACAGGGCATACACGCCTATGTCTCGCGCTGAAGGAAGGCCACAGAGTGGGATGGAGACTACGTGGAAAAATATGGTGTGTAGTTCAAACACTATTCTTTCGTGTGTGTAATTCTCATTATGTTCAATAAAGAATTGTTGAAGAGAAAAATGCTGGGCATTTACTTTCTGGGCAACCCTTGTATTATGTCACCGTATTCTAGTGAATTTGAGCGAAATATTTACAAACGTAGGGTGCCTTTCCTGCAGGCTTTCCTTGATGATGCATCAAAGCATTATAGATATATACAGAGACACTGATTCGATAGTTAAGGTTCAGCTGTTCCGTTGGCTCCTTTTCACTGTGTCGGAAAGCCAAAACCATATGGAGCTTGATAGGACGCACTTACGATGAGGTTTTGAGAGGTATATAAGAGCTGTATCTATTGAAACCACGCCGCTAAACCACTGTTATAAGGCGGTATCAGGAATTTCAAGGCGCAGCCTGAAGACTAGCTACAAACTGTTCGAAAATCATAGCTCCAAATCAAAAATTTCAAAAACTTTGTTTTTTATTTTATTCTTTATATTAAGGACTAAAAATCTTTGAAGTCAAGATTGCAAAAAATATTATTGTGATTACTAGTTTCAGCTACACACGAACCATATTCCGAACGATCAACAGATCTAAAGGATTATAACGCTGAAGCTCAGTAACTGACACCTTTAATCAGTTCAAATGGCTCTGAGCACTATGGGACTTAATTTCCTAGAACTTAGAACTACTTAAACCTAACTAACCTAAGGACATCACACACATCCATGCCCGAGGTAGGATTCGAACCTGCGACCGTTGCAGTCGCGGGGTTCCAGACTGTAGCGCCTAGAACCGCTCGGCTACTCCGGCCGGCTTTAATTAGTATTTGTGATTAAATGTATCAGTTACTGATCTTTACCGTTGCAGTGCCTTAGATCTGAAGACGACTCGTGTGTAGCTGAAACTAATACATCACAATAAAATTCATCTGCCGTTTGACTTCGGTGATTTACAATCCTTAACGTATAAAAATATTTCGACAGATCGCTCGTGTCGAACGTCGACAATGTCAATAAATATGATGAACTTTGACTGTCGTTATTTAAATTCGCCTGGAAAATACTGGAAACGCGACCTGGAAACTTGAATCCTGTAATCCACTACTGAAAAATATACTTTAATATGTCTTTTGGAGCGGCTTCCCAGCGTCGCCTGATATTAAACAAAGGTACAACGTGACGACGCAGTAAACTAACCCGTAGCATGTTACGGACAGATAACAGGCGGCAGCCGACAGCAAGTTCGTCATTTTGCATCCTCTTCAGCGACCCGCGTGTTAATGACAATGTTTTCGCACTCACTCGGCAGCCGCGTGTCGGTGACGTAGCTTTCCTGTTCAGAGGGTCGCTTGCCAGCAACGCGTGGGGGAGAGAGGGCCTCATTCCACAACGTTACACACCCCAGCAGTCTAGTGCGGTCGCTGAAATTCGACTCGGGATTGAGTCATGAGCCACTCTCGAAGATTTACGCTTCGAGTTGCGTGTAAGAGAAATGTAAAACGATGTTTTGTAAATAAAACTGCCTTTTCCTGCTTCTAGTTACTTTCATCTTTTCCTTTTCTAAGGCATCATCAGTGGGATCTAAAACGATACAGTTTTGTTAGTTTTAGATTATTAAACAGTTCACGTCGCGATTTTTTGTAAAAAAGTAATTACTTAACGATTTGCTGATCTGCGTTTCCTCACGTCTGGTCTTGAGGTCGCCCTGTCACTTTTATTACTGCCGTATAATCACAACTTTGTGTTCTGGCCTTCCTCACTCTGTTCACCATGTTTCTCACTCTTTTTTATGGAGTAGTATTTTTCTTCTATTGTTGTATTGAGTGACAAAAGAACCCCCCCCCCCCCCCCGTACTCTTACGGATTTATGTACATTGCTGCACGATTTATAGTGTCAGTTGCCTCCAGTACTACTTCAGACTTTAGTCGACTCCATGCCACATCGTGTTGCGGCACTTTTGCACGCCCCCGGAGGCCCTAGACATTGGGCAGGTGTACCAGTTTCTTTGGCTCTTCCGTGTATACTCCTCGAGCCACCTTTCGGTGTGTGGCAGAGGGTACTTCGAGAACCTCTGTCACTTCGCCCTTTTCCTATTACAACCACGAATGGTTCGCGAGAAGAATTATTGCAAGTGGCGTCCGTGTGAACTCGAATCTCATTCATTTTACCTTCATGGTATTTTGGCGAGATATACGTATGAGAAAGCAATATATTGGTTTATCGTTCTAGGAACGTACTCTTCTGGAGCTTTAAAAGTAAACCACACCGTACTGCAGAAAGTGTCTGTTGCGGCGTCCGTGACAATAGTTGGCTGAGCACTTCGTGACGCTTTCGCGCTTACTAAATAAACCTCTAACGAAACGCACTACTCTTCTTTGGATCTTCTCCGTTTTCTCTGTTAATCCTATAAGGTAAAGATCGCAGATTGACGAGCAATACTCAGTTCTTGGTCGAACGAGGGCTTTTTAAGCTATCTCCTTTGTAGGTGGACACCTTTCCCGAGGATTCCTCCAATAAATCTGACTCTGGCATTTTCTTTACTTGCGATTAGTTTTACGTGGTAGTTCCACTTGAAATGGCTCCGTAAGCATATTCCTAGAAGCCCGTATTTTATAGACGTAAATGTTTCCAGTCAGTATTCTGCAGTCATGTAATCCCACAATAATGACCTTTCAATCTTTTTATGCGTAATACATTACGTTTGTTTATGGTGAAAGTCAGTTGCCAATAATTGCACCATGTGTCGATACTCTGCAGGTCTTCCTGCGTTTCGAAGCAATTTTCTACATCTACATATATATCTACATGATTAATCTGCAATCCACATTAAGTGCCTGCCAGAGAGTATATCGAACTACCTTCGAGCTATTTCTCCACCGCTCCACTCTCGAACGGCGCGCGAGAAAAAAAAAATAACGATTAAATCTTTCTGTGTAAACTTTCATTTCTCTTATTTTATAACGATGATGATTTATTCCTATGTAGATGGGCGTCAACAAAATATTTTCGTGATTGAAATTTCATGAGAATGTCCCACCGCAGCGAAAAACGCCTTTATTTTAATGACTGCCACCAGAGTTCGTGTATCGTATCCGTCGCACTCTCTCCCTATTCCGCGATGATACAAAACAAGCTGTGCTTCTTCGAGGTTTTTCGATGTCCTCCGTCAATCCTACCTGATGTGGATCCCACACCGCAATGAAATGTTCCAGAAGAGGGCGGAAAAGCGTAGTGTAAGCAGTTTCTTTAGCAGACATATTACATTTTGTAAGTGTTCTGTCAATAAATTACAGTCTTCAGTTTGCTTTGAATTGCGACATCTCAGCGTACAACAGCATTATCCGCGGAAAACTCACGGAACTTCCGGCGTTATCCACGAGTTGGGGCGCGGCCTCTGTCGCCCAAATAAGGGAACTAAATGTTTATTTTGCGATTATTAATGAGCGGCATGGAATAGTATATTTTTGTATACCGCGACCGAACGGAATTAAAAGACCAAGGGCTAAAACAAGTGAAAATGTGCACAGTGTGTATGTGTGTGTGTGTGTGTGTGTGTGTGTGTGGGCGCTCGCGCGCGCGCGCGCCCTTGTGTGTTCATGTAAGCTGGGTTTTAGATCGATCTAGGTACCTTTCTCATGAACTCATGACAGAATATACTCAGTGATATTAACAACTGTTTTATTTCAAGATCTCTTTGCATCATAGTATATTTATTGATAGAGTTATATTTGAAGAGCGACTGTAGCAGATTGAGAGAACACGTCTAATAGAAGCATGGTTATGGACTTTGTTACAGCGACAGTCTGGAACCGCGTGATCGCTACGGTCGCAGGTTCGAATCCTGCCTCGGGCATGGATGTGTGTGATGTCCTTAGGTTAGTTAGGTTTAATTAGTTCTAAGTTCTAGGCGACTGATGACCTCAGAAGTTAAGTCGCGTAGTGCTCAGAGCCATTTTTTGTTACAGTGATATGTGTATCTTGGGAGTAATTGTCCTGAAATGCTGTCTACAAATATTCCGATGCTGAACCGATACAACAACAAACAACAAGTGAAGCAGATGAACAGTTCCAGTTCACTGAGGTGACAAAAGTCATGGAATACATCGTAATACCGTGTCGGACCTCCTTTTGCTGGCATAGTTCAGCAACTCGAAGTGACATGGACTCAACAAGCCGTTGGAAGTCACCTGCAGGAACACTGAGCCATGCTGCCTCTGTAGCCGCTCATAATTGCGAAAGTGTTGCCGGTGCAGGATTTTGTGCACGAACTGACTTGTCGATTACGCCCCCATAGATGTTCGATGGGATTCATGTCGGGTGATCTGGGTGGCCAAATTATTCTCTTGTACTGTCCAGAATGTTCTTCAAACCATTCGCGAACAATTGTGGCACGCCATAGTTGTTTGGGAACACGAAGTCCATGAATGGCTGCAAATGATCTCCAAGTAACGGAACCTAACCATTTCCAGTCAATCATCGGTTTATTTGGACCAGAGGACCTGTCCATTCCACGGAAAGAAGGCCATAACCAGCTTGCACAGTGCACGGTCCATTGATTCACGCGGTGTTCGTCATGCTCGAACCCTAGCATCAGCTATTACCATCTGAAATCGGAACTCATCTGACCAGGCCGCCGTTTTCCAGACGTCCAGCATCTAACACACAGTCACGAGCCAGGGAGAGACGGTGTAGGCAATATGGTACAGTTAGCAAAGGCACTCGCGTCGGTCGTCTGCTGCCATAGCCCACTAACACTAAATTTAACGATCCACATTGATTCTGTGGTTATTTGCTTGTCTGTTAGCACTGACAACTCTAACTTGAATTCCCTAACGATTTGCGAAAAGAAACGTCCGATGCATCTAGCTCCAGCTACCATTCCTCGTTCAAAGTCTGTTGGTTCCCGTCGTTCGGGCACGATCGGGTCGGAAACCTTTTCATATGAAGGACCTGAGTACAAATGACTGCTCCGCCAACGCACTACTCTTTTATACCTTGTGTTCGCGATACTACCGCTATCTGTATAAATGCATATCGCTATCCAATGACTACTGTCACCTCAGAGTGTAGAGGTCTCATTGTAGACCGAACACACGTTCCCGTCGTCAGTAAGACATTAGAGAATTGTACCGCTTTCCGCACGTGCCGTTTGTAGCGCAGAGCACCTGTGGTTCACATTGCCTGGGACGTGTGTTCTGGTCTTCTCGGCCCTGACCACCCCGTTAAGTCGCAGACGCACGCTCACATGTGGCGGCTTCCGCCTCGCAGGCCTCTTCTTTCAGGCCGTATCACGAGCGTGCCTCCATGAAAGGACGCCCTCCTTATTGGCTGCTGAGATCACTTAAGCGGGTAACTGGCTAAGTGGGTCCATCAATGACGTCTACGTGCCAGTTTATTGGGGTCGCCCTGAGCGCCGTGAGAACATAAATTTAAATATTACTTTCGTGTGAGAATTGACCTCCACGCACTTTTTTTCTTTGCCTTTATTTCGTCCCCTCGCCCGTCAGACACTACACTCTAGCGCAGACCATTTAACACAGCAGATTTTTTTAAATTTAAAATGATATATATGTTTTTGCATTTGTTAAACCTGACGGCTGTACCATTGGAGATTTTAAATACACTACTGGCCATTAAAATTGCTACACCACGAAGATGACGTGCTACAGACGCGAAATTTAACCGTCAGGAATAAGATGCTGTGATATGCAAATGATTAGCTTTTAAGAGCATTCATACAAGGTTTGCGCCAGTGGCGACACCTACAACGTGCTGACATGAGGAAAGTTTCCAACCGATTTCTCATACACAAACAGCAGTTGACCGGCGTTGCCTGGTGAAACGTTGTTGTGATGCCTCGTGTAAGGAGGAGAAATTCGTACCATCACGTTTCCGACTTTGATAAAGGTCTGATTGTAACCTATCGCGATTGCGGTTTATCGTATCGCGACATTGCTGCTCGCGTTGGTCGAGATCGAATGACTGATAGCAGAATATGGAATCGGTGGGTTCAGGAAGGTAATACGGAACGCCGTGCTGGATTCCAACGGCCTCGTATCACTAGCAGTCGAGATGACACGCATCTTATCCGCATGGCTGTTACGGATCGTGCAGCCACGTCTCGACCCCTGAGTCAACAGATGGGGACAGTTCGACGACGTTTGCAGCAGCATGGACTATCAGCTCGGAGACCATGACTGCGGTTACCCTTGACGCTGCATTACAGACAGGAGCGCCTGCCATGGTGTACTCAACGAGGAACCTGGGTGCACGAATGGCAAAACGTCATTTTTTCGGATGAATCCAGGCTCTGTTTACAGCATCATGATGGTCGCATCGCCGCGTGGGATTAGCCGAGCGGTCTCAGGCACTGCAGTCATGGGCTGTGCTGCTGATTCCGGCGGAGGTTCGAGTCCTCCCTCGGGCATGGGTGTGTGTGTTTGTCCTTAGGATAATTTCGGTTAAGTAGTGGGTAAGCTTAGGGACTGATGACCTCAGCAGTTAAGTCCCATAAGATTTCACACACATTTGAACATTTTTGATGGTCGCATCCGTGTTTGGTGAACGCACATTGGAAGCGTGTATTCGTCATCGCCATACTGGCGTATCACCCGGCGTGATGGTATGGGGTGCCATTGGTCACACGTCTCGGTCACCTCTTGTTCGCATTGACAGAACTTTGAACAGTGGACGTTACATTTCAGATGTTCTACGACCCGTGGCTTTACCCTTCATTCGATCCCTACGAAACCCTACATTTCAGAAGGATAATGCACAACCGCATGTTGCAGGTCCCGTACGGGCCTTTCTGGATACAGAAAATGTTCGACTGCTGCCCTGGCCAGCACATTCTCCAGATCTCTCACCAATTGAAAACGTCTGGTCAATGGTTGCCGAGCAACTGGCTCGTCACAATACGCCAGTCAGTACTCTTGATGAACTGTGATATCGTGTTGAAGCTGCATGGGCAGCTGTACCTGTACACACCATCCAAGCTCTGTTTGACTCAATGCCCAGGCCTGTCAAGGCCGTTATTACGGCCAGAGGTGGTTGTTCTGGGTACTGATTTCTCAGGACCTATGCACCCAATTTCTAGTATAACATATTTGTCCAATGAATACCCGTTTATCATCTGCATTTCTTCTTGATGTACCAATTTTAATGACAGGTAGTGTAAGAGGGGCGTCCAATAAGTAACGTAACACACTTTTTTCTCGAACAATTTCAGTTGAAAAGGTGTAGAATTTGTTGAGACAGATAGTGGAATATTGACCGCTCAGCCGCTATAATTTCATGATGTTCCGAAGGTGGCGATGCTATACATAGCTTTCAAAACGGCATCTGTAACGGCGACGCGTTCAAGGCAGAAGACTGCTACTGAGTTTCTTTCAACGGAAAACCAGAGCATCGCAGATATTCATAGGCGCTCGCAGGATGTCTACGGAGACCTGGCAGTGAAGAAAACGACGGCGAGTCGTTGGGCGAGGCGTCTGTCATGGTCGCAACGAGATCGCACAACCTGTCCGCTCTCCTGCGTGCAGGCCGGCCGCCCACAGGTGCGACTCATTCAACGTTGGAACGTATTATTCGAGGTAATCGACGATTCAGAATAAAACACCTCGCTGTATAACTGTACGTCTCAGTTGGTAGTGCTGACATACTCGTCCACCAGTTCGGGTATTCAAAGGGGTGTGCTGGCTCAATTCCTCGCCGCTTAAAAGAAGACTAAAGAGCAACGAAGGACCATCTGTGCGGAATTGTCTGTGCGTTGCAAGGCTCATCGTAATAATCTTCTATCGAACATCGAGAGAGACGATGGAACATGGGTTCATCACTTCGAACCGTAAACAAAACGGCAGTCCATGGAGTGGCGCCACAGCGTCTCTCCTCCGAAGCAAAAGCTCAAAGCCGCACCCTGAGCCGGTAAAGTCATGGCGACGGTCTTCTGCGACTCTGAAGCGGTTGTTCTGCTCGAATCCTGCCTCGAGCATGGATGTGTGTGATGTCCTTAGATTAGTTATATTTAAGTAGTTCTAAGTTCTGGGGGACTGATGACCTCAGATGTTAAGTCCCATAGTGCTCAGAGCCATTTGAACCATTTGAACTCTCAAGCGTACTGTGATATCCTCAGGAAGCTGAAGTAACGACTTCAGCGCGTTCGTTGCCACAAAACGGCAAACTAATTTCTTCTCCAGGGGAACGCAAGACCTCAGGCACGTGTGCACACCATAGGGGAGCTCACAATACCTCATTAGTCCGTTCTTCCTCATTCACCGTACAGGCCGGATCTCGCACCTCCCGCCTTCCATATGTTTGGTCCAATGAAGGATGCACTCCGCAGGAAACAGTACGTGGATGCTGAAGAGATTATTGATGAAGCAAGACGTTGGCTGCGTCGCCGACCATGTAGAGTAGTACCATACGTGGATAAAGGCCCTCCCAGTAAGTTGGCGAAAGGCCTTCGCACAGAAAGCACGTTATGTAGCAAAATTGCGTTTTGTACCAAAAGAGTGGGGAATAAAATGGTGTATTGAATAAAACCTACATTTACAGCTATGTGATTACTCTGCTATTCACAATTAAGTGCCTGGCAGAGGGTTCAATGAACCACCTTCAAGCTGTCTCTCTACCGTTCCACTCTCGAACGGCACCGGGGAAAAACGAGCACTTCGATTTCTCTGTATGAGCCCTGATTTTTCTTATTTTATCGTAATGATCATTTCTCCCTATGTAGATGGGTACCAACAGAATGTTTTCGCAATCGGAAGAGAAAACTGGTGACCGAAATGAGAAAATTCCGTCGCAACGAAAAACGCCTTTGTTTTAATGATTGCTACTCCAATTCACGTATCATGCCTGTGACACTATCTCCCCTATTTCGCGATAATACAAAACAGGCTACCCTTCTTCGTACTTTTTCGATGTCAACCGTCAGTCCCACCTGATGCGGATCCCACACCGCACAGCAATACTTCCTAATAGGGTGGACAAGAGTGGTGTAAGCAGTCTCTTTAGTAGACCTGTTGCACCTTCTAAGTGTTCTGCCAATAAATCGCAGCCTTTGGGTTGCTCTACCCACAATATTATCTATTTGATCCTTCCAATTTAGGTTATTTGTAATTGTAATCCCTCAGTACTTAACTGAATTTACAGCCTTCAGATTTGCGTGACTTATTGCGTAAACGAAATTTAGCTGATTTCTTTTAGTACTCATGCGAATAACTTCACACATTTCTTTATTCAGGGTCAATTGCCACTTTTCACACCATGCAGATATCTTATGTAACTCAGTTTGCAAGTCGTTTTAATCATCTGATGACTTTACAAGACGGTAAATGACAGCATCATCTGCAAACAATCTAAGACGGCTACTCAGATTGTCTTCTATGTCGTTAATATAAATCAGGAACAATAGGGGGCCTATAACACTTCCTTGAGGAACGCCGGATATTACTTCTGTTTTACTGGATGACTTTCCCTCTATTACTACGAAATGTGACCTTTCTGACAGGAAACCACGAATCCAGTCGCACAACTGAGGCGATAATCCGTAGGCACGCAGTTTGGTTAGAAGACGCTTTTGAGGAACGGTGTCGAAAGCCTTCTGGAAATCCAAAAATATGGAATCAATTTGACATCCCCTGTCGATAGCACTTATTACTTCATGAGTATAATGTTCTAGTTCTGTTTCCCAAGAACGATATTTTCTGAATCGGTGTTGATTATGTGTCAATAAATCGTTTTCTTCGAGGTACTTCATAATGTTCGAATACAATATAAGTTCCAAAACCCTATGCAAATCGACGTTAGTGATATAGGCCTGTAATTCAGCGGATTACTCATACTTCCCTTTTTGGGTACTGGTGTGACTTGAGTAATTTTCCTATGTTTAGGTACGGATCTTTCTGTGAGTGAGTGGTTGTATATAATTGCTAAATATGGAGCTATTGTAACAGCACACTCTGAGAGGAACCTGACTGGTATACAATCTGGACCGGAGGCCTTACCTTTATTAAGTGACTTAAGCTGCTTTGTTACACCGAGGATATCTACTTCTATGTTTCTCATCTTGGCAGTTGTTCTTGATTGGAATTAAGGAATATTTACTTCGTCTCCTTTGGTGAAGGAGTTTCGGAAAATCGTGTTTAATAACTCTGCTTTCAGAAAAAAATGTGTTGGATTACTTATTGAGCACCTCCCATATATTGATACTAGCTTCCGACTTTTTACACATTATGCAGTTAGCTATCATGAAGTGATGTCTGATAGCAACCAGAGAATTTTTGCACATGTTTCAATTATCTGTAATGAAGTAATGTCTGAAAAATGCTGCACAAATATTCAATCAGCTCTTGATAAGATTTAAAATTGGTACAAAGATTGGCAACTTCATTTAAATCTCCACAAATGTAAAATGGTGCTCCTCATAGTACTCTATGACCGCAGTTTTAGCAAGACATAATTGGAGTCGGTCACCTCGTACAAATAACTGGGTGTAGTAGTTTGAAGGGATATGTAATGGAACGGTGAGATCGGTTCAGTCTTAGATAGAACAGATGGCAGTCTCTAGTTCAATGGTAGAATAACAGGGAAATGCAGACAGTCTATAAAGGAGATTGATTACAAAACACTAGTACTATCCATGCTAAAATATTGCTCAAATGAGCGAGACACACACCAAATACGTCTAACAAGAGATGTTGTATGTATGCAAAGGGCTGCACGAATAGTCACAGATTTGCTGGAGCCATAAGAGAGCACCACGAAGGTTCTGAAAGAAACGAACTGACAGACGCTTGAAGGTAGACGCAATCTATCCCGTTAAAACCTACTTAGAAACTTTCTGGAACCAATATGAAATGATGAATCTAGGAATATAGTACAATCTCCCTCGGAGAGATTTCGAAAACAATATCAGACTAACTGCGGCGAGCACAAAGGCTTCTGAGCAATCACTTTTCCCGAGCTCCATACGTGAGTGAAAAGGGAAAAAGCCGTTACTCTGGAAAGTACTCTGTACCATTTTACCCATGGTGGTTTGCAGAGTATCAATGTTAACGTAGACGTAGATACGGGAGTTAAGAGTATTATCATACAACACAGTTACTTGAGCACCATATTACTGTCATTTGCTGGGAACCTCGCCGCGGTGTACACTAGTATTCAAAATTAAAGCAACAAGCGAAAATTTGGCAAGGTTGCGTTTATTTTGCCACAAAACGTTGTAAAAAGTTGATAGTTAAGTGGAAGCAATGTAAAGAATACAGAATGTAAACAACTGCAACTTGCATAACGGTAGACAAAAATGTTCATCGTTTTTTCCAACTTAACGGATTTATACACACATTCCGGCAACTGATTAATGTGCTGAGCGTGGGGTGTGACCATCTCTGACAGCGACGGGAAGAGCCGTAAGCGATGACGTCAATCTGATGTTGAGGCATAACGCCCATGTTAGTGTAGAGCTGCTCGCAAGTCTTGGAGAGTGGTTGCTGGATGCTAACGAGATGAAAACTGTCTCCCTAGTGCATCCCAGACAAGCTCTATGGAATTCAGATCGGGAGAGAGAGCAGGCCACGTCATGTATGCAGTATCTTCCGCTTCCAAGATAACATCAACCACTCGTGCTCTGTCAGGTCGTGCGTTATAGTCCACCAATACGAAGTCTGGGCCTACACCACCTCGCAACAACCGCACATGAGATCCCAAGATCTCGTCGCGATACCTGACAGCAGTTAAACTTTGCCGATTCATCCGAACAATTTCACGGGTGTTCGAGTAGTCAACATAATCCCTGCCCACACCATTAAGGATCCTACTCGATGTTGGTCTCTTCCTGCAACGTTCGGATCCCGAAATCGTGTTCCATGTTCCCTCCAGATGCGAATGCGTCGAGAGTCACACTCCAAATCGGGACTCATCTGCGAAAAGGACATTAGACCACTGTTCGACAGTCCAGGTGAAGTGTTGACAACTCTACTCTAGACGTTCGATTCTGTCAAGACGCATCAGAGGTACATATACAGAAGGTCTCCGACAATAAAGGCTAATCTGCCGAAGCCTTATGTACACCGTTTGTCTCGATACACAACATCCAGTGGATGCTGTGACGTCAGATGCCAGTTGCCGTGCAGTACTAAGGGGGTATCGTCGTGCACTTAGGGCAAAATAATAGTCCTCTCTTTTCGATATCACACGTAGGCGGCTCTGTCCTGGTCCCCGGGACACCGTTTCGCTCTCTATTCTTTGTCGCCACATCCGAGAAACAACGGAGATATTCACATTAAGCCATCGGGCCGGATCAGTTAGCAACTGTCCTGCTTCCGTTCTTCTTACGGTCCTCCACCGCAGAGAGTCTGGTAGGCGTCTTCTTTGTGTCAAAGTGCACCGTCTGTAAGTATATACACAGCGATTGTGGATGTGGGACTACCCAGCAAACAATACCCCATTTGATACCGATTAGGTTCCTTTCAGATTACGCTGGCACAATAGCTCCCTACTTAGCAATCATATACAACCGCTCGCTCACCGATAGATCTGTGCCTACAGATTGGAAAATTGCGCAGGTCGCACCAGTGTTTAAGATGGGTAGTAGGAGTAATCCATAGAACTACAGACCTATATCATTGACGTCGGTTTGCAGTAGGGTTTTGGAGCATATACTGTATTCAAACATTATGAATCACCTCGAAGGAAACGATATATTAACACGTAATCAGCATGGTTTCAGAAAACATCGTTCTTGTGCAACGCAGCTAGTTTTTTATCTGCACGAAGTAACGGCCGCTATCGACAGGGGATCTCAAGTTGATTCCGTATTTCTAGATTTCCGGAAAGCTTTTGACACCGTTCCTCACAAGCGACTTTTAATCAAGCTGCGGGCCTATGGGGTATCGTCTCAGTTGTGCGACTGGATTCTTGATTTCCTGTCAGGAAGGTCGCAGTTCGTAGTAATAGACGGCAAATCATCGAGTAAAACTGAAGTGATATCAGGTGTTGCCCAGGGAAGCGTCCTGGGACCTCTGCTGTTCCTGATCTATATAAATGACCTGGGTGACAATCTGAACAGTTCTCTTAGGTTGTTCGCAGATGATGCTGCAATTTACCGTCTAGTAAGGTCATCCGAAGACCAGTATCAGTTGCAAAGCGATTGAGAAAAGATTGCTGTATGGTGTGGCAGACGGCAGTTGACGCTAAATAACGAATAGTGTGAGGTGATCCACATGAGTTCCAAAAGAAATCCGTTGGAATTCGATTACTCGATAAATAGTACAGTTCTCAAGGCTGTCAATCCAACTAAGTACCTGGGTGTTAAAATTACGAACAACTTCAGTTGGAAAGACCACGTAGATAATATTGTGGGGAAGGCGAGCCAAAGGTTGCGTTTCATTGGCAGGACACTTAGAAGATGCAACAAGTCCACTAAAGAGACACAATACACTCGTTCGTCCTCTGTTGGAATGTTGCTGCGCGGTGTGGGATCCTTACCAGGAGGGATTGACGGAGGACATCGAAAGGGTGCAAAAAAGGGCAGCTCGTTTTGTATTATCACGTAATAGGGGAGAGAGTGTGGCAGATATGATACGCGAGTTGGGATGGAAGTCATTAAAGCAAAGACGTTTTTCGTCGCGGCGAGATCTATTTACGAAATTTCAGTCACCAACTTTCTCTTCCGAATGCGAAAATATTTTGTTGAGCCCAACCTACATAGGTAGGAATGATCATCAAAATATAATAAGAGAAATCAGAGCTCGAACAGAAAGGTTTAGGTGTTCGTTTTTCCCGCGCGCTGTTCGGGAGTGGAATGGTAGAGAGATAGTATGATTGTGGTTCGATGAACCCTCTGCCAAGCACTTAAATGTGAATTGCGGAGTAATCATGTAGATGTAGATGTATATAGGTTCCCTGACTTCATCATTGACGTGGTTATCCGTTAATTGAAATGCCTTTTTCCGCGCAGAACACGATTGTACGGACATCTGTTGACATTTTGTATGATTATACCTTGTATAAGACACAAGAGGGGGTAGTAGCTGTTCGTTGCTTTCATTTTGGACACCAGTGTAGCTTGCGAAGGGAAACGGAACGACCGGCGGCAGAGTGGGTCGGTGTATTCCGTGCAGCAGACTGGCTCAGGGCGAGGCCAGCCGCGTCCAATTACATTTGGGAGGCCGCGCGTGCCCGAGGCCGCGCTGTTGCGGCGACACCTGTTGTGTTGTGTTGTGCTGTGTGGAGGCGGCGTGGCGTGTCAGCGCCGCCGGGGTCACCGCTCGATATCTGCCGGCGAGCGCCCCGCGCACACACTCCTTATATTCCCACTGGACTCGCCGACCAAACGCCACACTCCACCGGCCGCCTCTTAAGTGCCTAAAAGCTGGAGGAGGGTGCGTAGGGTGCCGGTAACTACCATGCAGCCACTCTTCAGTCTTTTATTAATATGTGATCAAGAGTATCGTTGTCCTGCTGGAATTGCCCAAGTCCGTCGAAATGCACATTGGACGTGAACGGATGCAGGCGATCAGACAGGATGCTTACGTACGTGTCACCTGTCAGAGTCGTATCTAGACGTATGAGGGGTCGCACATCACTCCAACTGCACACGCCCCACACCATTACAGAGTCTCCACCAGCTTGAACAGTCCCCTGCTAACACGCAGGGACCATGGATTCATGAGGTTGTCTCCATACACGTATACGTCCATCCGCTCGATAAAATTTGAAACGAGACTCTTCCGACCAGGCAACTTGTTTCCACTCATCAACAGCCCAATGTTGGTGTTGACGGGTATGGGCGAGACGTAAAGATTTCTGTCGTGCTATGATCAAGGATACACGAGTGGCCTTCAGTTCCGAAAGCCCATATCGATGACGTATCGTTGAATGGTTCGCACGCTGACACTTGTTGATGGCCCAGCATTGAAATCTGCATCAATTTGCGGACGGGATGCACTTCGCCGCCGGCCGGTGTGGCCAAGCGGTTCTAGGCGCTACAGTCTGGAACCGCGCGACCGTTACAGTCGCAGGTTACAATCCTGCCTCGGGCATGGATGTGTGTGATATCCTTAGGTTAGTTAGGTTTAAATAGTTCTAAGTTCTGGAGGACTGATGACCTCAGAAGTTAAGTCCCATACTGCTCAGAGCCATTTGAACCATTTGAACCACTTCTGTCACTCTGAACGATTCTCTTCAGTCGGCATTACTCCCGTTCTTGTAGGATCTTCTCCCGGCCTCAGCGATGTCGGAGATTTGATGTTTTACCGGATTTCCTGGTATTGACGGTACATTTGTGAAAAGGAAGTACGGGGAAATCTCCACTTCATAGCTACATCGGAGATGCTGTCCCTGGGGCCGAGCGGTTCTAGGCGCTTCAGTCCGGAACCGCGCTGCTGCTGCGGTCGCAGGTTCGAATCCTGCCTCGGGCCTGGATGTGTGTCATGTCCTTAGGTTGGTTAGGTTTAAATACGTCTAAGTCTAGGGGACTGATGACCTCAGATGTTAAGTCCCATAGTGCTTAGAGCCATTTGAACCATTTTTGGAGATCCTATGTCCCATCGCTCGTGCGCCGACTATAACATCACGTTCAAACTCACTTAAATCTTGATAACTTGCCATTGTAGCATCAGTAATCGATCTACTACAGCGCCAGACACTCCTGGTCTTATATAGGCGATGTCGACCGCAGCGTCGTATTCTGCCTACGTCTCTCGGTATTTGAACACGCATGCCAATACCAGTTCCTCTGGCGCTTCATTTTAGAAGCCTATTGCATTACTTACGCGTTACTCTCCAGGAACTGACAACTTACTTAGAAAATTTCACTTAAAACACAGTTGCTTGCAGTTCACTTTTGGGAAATTGTGACAGTTTTTTTCCGGTTTCTGTTTTTCATTCGCTTTTTTTCCCTGACGGAGCTTCTCCGTTCCCGGAGAGTCAAAACATCGGTATAGAATGGTATCAGTTACATGCGTCTCAATACCTAGATGATCATGACTATAGGTTACGGATATAACCCGGAACACTTCAAATAAAGGCATTGATTTATAACTACTGACATTTCATTTAGCGACCAATTCAGTAATTTGCACCACTCACATTAATCATATGAATTTTGTTCTGAATATTCCAATGAGAGATAAACGCTCTTCAGTGTCTCGGCGAGCGTCAATGCTGGTTCCTCAAGCTATCGCTTTATCTATTAAAGCAAAGCGAGAAACACATAAAACAGAGTGATGCAACAAGCGTCAGACAGATGCAAAGCTAATGTGACGTGGTTCTTGTCGCTGTGGGAACAGCACCGCATAGCGCAGATGTGCCGTTCATCCGTTGCGTTCACACTGGGCTCGTGTTCGGGAGGATTGCGTTTTTCCGCAATTTCCCTATATCATCTAAGGCACACGCCCCGATAGTTCCTTTAAAAATGGCACGGCAGAATTCCTTCACCGTCCTTTCTCACTCAGAACTTGCACTCCGTCCCTAATGACCTCATTGTCGATGGGACGTTAAACATTGCATTCAGTGATTCCATACATGAGTTTCAAATTGACTAACTCTTCATAATGGTTATCCATACTGACCTTTATCACTCTTAATGTCAAAAAAAACAGACACGAGGCAGGACCGAGCTGTACTGAATAGGAGACAGGGGATGAAAAATAAATGGCCGTAACCGTTTTCAACAGCAAGTACACTGAAGTTACAAAAGTCATAGGATACGTCCTAATATCGTATAGGATCTCCTTTTGCCCGGCATAGTGCAGCAACTCGACGTGGTAAGGACTCAACAAGTCACTGTGTGTCCACTGCAGGAATATTGAGCCTTGTGTCTCTATAGCCGTCCACAATTGCGAAAGTGTTGCCGGTGCAGGATTTTGTGCACGAATTGAGCTCTCGATTATGTCTCATAAATGTTCGATGAGGTTCGTGTCGGGCGATTTGAGTGGCCAAATAATTCGCTAGAACTGTCCTGAATGTTCATCGAACCATTCGCGAACATCTATGGCGCATTGTCATTCATAAAAACTGGATCGTTGTTTGGGAACAAGAAGTCCATGAATGGCTTCAAATGGTCTCCAAGTAACCGAACATGATTATTTACAGTCAATGATCGGTTCAGTTGGACCATACGACCCAGTCCATTCCATGCAGATGCAGCTCACACTTATAAAGCCACTAGTAGCTCGCACCGTGGATTGTTGATAGCGGATGCCCATGACTTCTTCGCGTCTGCGCCACATTCGAACCCTACCACCATCTCTTTCCAACTGGAATCGGGTCTCATCTGACCAGGCCAAGGTTTCCCAGTCGTCTATGGTCCAACCGATTTGGTCACGAGACCAGGAGAGACGGCGTATGCCATTGTAAGTAGGCTGTTTAGGTTTTTTTATTGGTAACGCCACCTCTGTATGAAAATCACTGGCTGTGCTGTGTGCAGTCTGTGGCTGCTTTGCATTGTTGTAATACTCGCCATTGTAGTGTTGGGCAGCTGGGCTGTTAACAGCGCGTAGCGTTGCGCAGTTGGAGGTGAGCCGCCAGCAGTGGTGGATGTGGGGAGAGAGATGGCGGAGTTTTGAAATTTGTCATAAACTGCTATATTTATATATGATGATATCAAGGTAAATACATTGTTTGTTCTCTATTAATATCTTTCATTTGCTAACTATCCCTATCAGTAGTTAGTGCCTTCCATAGTTTGAATTTTTTATTTAGCTGGCAGTAGTGGCGCTTGCTGTATTGCAGTAGCTTCAGCAGCGAAGATTTTTGTGAGGTAAGTGATTTGTGAAAGGTATAGTTTAATATTAGTCAGGGCCATTCTTTTGTAGGGAATTTTGAAAGTCAGATTGCGTTGCGCTAACAAAATATTGTGTGTCAGTTTAAGCACAGTCATGTATGATTGTTCAAAGGGGACGTTTCATATGTCGACCCTTAGCCGAGGATACCTCACTGGAATCTTCTGATTTTTTCTTGTAGTTTGTGTAATTAGTGTAGCTATTGTTTATTGCTAGCGCGTAATTGTAGAGAAAATCTCCTTTGTAGTTGCAGTCTTTCATTGTTGTACAGTAAAACAGTTGTGGCATGCATGTAGATTTGCACCAAGTATTTCGCAGCTGCAATTAACTAGATATTATTTTCAGTGCTATGTTAATGTGTTCTCTTATTTTTGATCTTCAAATTGTGTTTTTCTGTGTTGTCGTGTGAAATACTGTGACAATAATGGCGTGCGAAAAACGTAATACTAGGCTCCAAAGTAAACTGAGAAATGACAGTGAAAATGAAAGCAGTGTGTTAACGCCACCGAGTAATGAATTAACTGATGTTCAAAGTAGTAATTTGGTAATTGTGCATAGGGAAATGGAGCGGGCTGCAAACAATGGTGTAGACATTGAAACAGGTAGTGAACAGGGAAGCATTATCGATCGATCGGTCGGCAACAGCTCGCCTCAGGAATCCGAAATGACAGGACACAATTTCGCAAATAATGTAGATTCAGTTTTTGGGTCATCACCGTTTTCTCAAATAAGTCAAGACACATTTTCTGCTTGTCAAAATGTGAATGTTGCCGGTGCAAATGCACTGCTGAAAAGCGTAGAGAAACAAATTCCAGACACTAATACATTATTATTGCAATTAATGCAACAAATGGAACAAAATCAGAGACAAATGGGACAAAATCTTAAAAAGTTAGACACAGTGGAACAAAATCTTAAAAAGTTAGACACAGTGGAACAAAATCTTAAAAAGTTAGACACAGTGGAACAAAATCTTAAAAAGTTAGACACAATGGAACAACACCAGAGACAAACACAGCAACAGTTAGATGCAATGGAACAAAATCTTCAAAAGTTAGACACCACACTTGAACAAACACGTGAAGATTTAACTACTGAGTTACATAACATTGAATCGAAATGTCAAAAAGTCTGTAATGACGTAAAAACACAAATTTGTGAGCATTTTCAACCTATTTTTTCGCGGCATGAAAATGCATTACAGAATCACGAAGCAGCCATAAAAGAACTGCAAACCATTGTTCATGAAAATCATGAGACCTTGTGGGCTAAAATTGACTCAGTTGCATCTACCGATTCGGTTACGCAACTTGCAAAAACTCAGGAAAACTTAAAGGACACAGTAGATACTCTGAAACTTGGTTCAGAAAAACATGCAGAGGAAATAATTTCACTATCGGAGAAAGTAGCCGAATTTTCGGATCAGGTCACTAACTTATCTACAAAGGTAGATGATGATCTGAATGACACAAGACCCGTAGCCTTCACTGACACAGAAGAGTATGAACAAATTAGAAAATTCAAACAGAATCAAAATCAAATCAATACACAGTACAAAAGAGAAATCCGGGAAGTACAAGATCAGCTGACACAGGTAATACAAGAATTACGTATTTCAGAGGATACTCGCGCCCCAATACGGGAAGAGGGACACAGAAATACGGAACAGCCACAAAATAATAACACAGGGCATTTCGGAAATTATGAAAGAAATTGGCAATGTGCACCGAATTTTGAGATGGAACGGCCGACACGACCTAACAATGACCAATATGCGACTCGCCGACATGATGATTTTGACTATAAGCTGTTCATGACTACACGTAAATTCAAAACATTTAAAAATTCTGGCAACGACATTCATCCACAAGCATGGCTCCATCAATTCTCGCATTGTTTTCCTCCCAACTGGTCGTTAGAACACAGATTAGAATTTATGTGTGGCTACTTGGAGAATGAACCAGCTGTAAGAATGCGATCGGTAATTCACGATTGCCACAGTGAAGGAGAGTTTTACCATGCCTTCCTCTCAGCATATTGGTCTCAAGCCACACAAGACCGAGTAAAACATAGCATCATAATGATGAAACGTTTCGAACAATCTGAATTTTCCAGTCTTATGAAATATTTTGAAGACATGTTGCATAAGAATCAGTATCTTTCAAACCCATACAGCCCCTCAGAACTCATCCGCATTTGCTTAATCAAACTGCCTGAACATTTACGACATATTATTTTGGCAGGACGTTGCAAAGACGACATTGAAGCATTTCAGGGACTCCTACAAGAATTAGAAATTGACACAGACAGTCGCCGGATGCGAAAACAGGAAAACAATCACTACAGGTCACATACGTCACAATTCCGTGATGACAGAAACAATAACTGGACACGAAAAGGCTATTCTTACAATGCAAATCGTGACCAAAACAGACACCACCCATATGACAACCGCTGGCAGAGTAATAATAGTTACAGAGAAAGATTGCATTTCCGTAGTAATGACTATCACAGAGACAATCAGAGAAACAGACAATTATTATCAAGGGAGGCAGAATAACTTCAGACGCAACAGTTCGGCGCAGAGTTACGATTCAGGGAGAAATTCTCCACCACATGACCGACAAACAAGAAACTATGTAAACTACTGACAAAACGACAGACGTGAATTTCATCAGAACTGGCGGGAATCTAACAGAGCTGGGCCCTCTCGGCAAGGCGAATTTGTAGAAGTTAGGTCTCCTAATCCCAATAACAACGCGCGCCAACAAAGAGACAGACAATGACTCGCACCGCAGGCAGCCGCGTGCGCCGGCTGGCTCAGAGAAAAATAACGTAGACGCTAACCTTGAGAAAAAATTCCAATATTCTTTACCGACGTATACCGCATGACAATTGCTTTGAAGTTGAAACTCTGTGCACTAGGAAGAGTAAAGGTTTACACCACATTTCACATGTAAAACCGTTTATTGAAAGATAATCTGCTTTTTAACTTTGTCATTGCCATAAAACTTTTCACTTTACATTACTAGTATGCTTGTCAGACTTAGAATCTGTTAACATGCAACAATGTTTGAAGTTAAATATCCAGTCAAGAACCAAGGGAACTTATTGAAACAGAAGTGACGAATGCATTGTTATAGTGAACAGACGTAACAGTGTTATTGTGTGTGTACATTCTTGCTTGTTAGTTGCACGATTATGGAACGACTATAAGGCTCACATACTTAGAACATATACCGGCACTGCTAATGAGATTTTCATGTAACATTTTGGTTTACTTGAAAAGACATTCTTTATTTCAAGTACTTTTTGTGGGATTAAATATGAGTTAGCACTTGGTTTCTTTGACAGCTACACAATTATATCACGACGCTACTAATGTGTGACACAATTTACATTGTTGCTTTTGTGCTGTATCTGCTTTATATCTGCACAGTTTTTTTGAATTCTTCTGCAAAGCAAAATATGTTTTAGTAGTAACTTTTGTGGTATAGCTACAATGAGACAGCCTTTTCCGTAGCAGAACAATACATTACAGCACAGTATTTTCTTCATCACGGCAATAAGCGTAATAACTAAGCTATCTATACGCAAAGCATTTCACTTTTGTTTATCATGAGGTAAGTACATTGACTTCTGCAGAACTTAGCTTTCGGAGGACGATAACTACGACACTTCCACACAGATTATGTTGCAACAAGACGCACATTTAGCGCTACAGTACACGTATTTGAGTGATTAATTTTGTACTTAAAACATTTATTTTTAAAGATTTTTGAATTACAAAGAAAGTTTTCCGTGATACATTTTATACCATTGCAATAATCTGTAACACCTGAGGGTATAATTACATTAATCCTCAGGGGGGTACACGCTTATTTTGTGTACCATGTGTGTGGCAACCACAAGGAACCCTAGCTAATATGGTATTTGCTTATACAACTTTACACATCGGTACCATATTTCTCTAACACACAAATTACACAGCTATCTGATCATGTAACTGAGAGATAAACTTTTTTATTACATCAGTGATAGATGTTTACGCAATTACACAGTTGGATAACTTCACACTTATGAAATTGTATTTTGTCTGTACTTTGTGAAATGCTCATATTTTTTCGGAACCATTGTGATACTAGGAGAGCTTTGAATGATATATTTGGTAAGGGAGCATGATTTTAAAGTACGTTTGAGGTAGATGACACTATTGAAATGAGCAGAGAAATTTTTTTAGGTTTTGAAATTATTGGAGGAAGCTACGACGATTTTGAGATTTGACTGAGATGTTATAATATTATTACGACGACGATGTGTACTATGCTGTTGAGATATGTTTATGATCAATAAGATGATGCTACCGCATATGAGGAATAAGAAGTATGTTGGAAACCAAGAATCGTACTTTAAGAGTTATGAAATGTGCGTACATGCGTGACTGTATCACAATGCTGACAAATATTTTATTTGGACACTTATATTTATAGGGTCTTGTTTCTACACATTTGCAACGCAAATTCTTGACCTGTGAAATATTTTTATATGAGACTGTCACTGTAGCGGAAGCTGCTGTCGTAAATATTTCCGTAAGAAAGTTAAGTGACCACCTGCACGTGCGTCGTGGGCACACAGCTGCGTTAGACGCCTGGAGAAAAAGCCAATAGCCTTTCAGCGGCACAGATAGAAAAAAAAAAGGGGAGGCCATTATCCTCGCGTTTTTATGCTTTGGTTTGCGTAATTGCTTATTTCATTTGACATCTGTTTTCCAGCTGTGTTGCAGCATTGGTTTCATAAAATAAAATTAAATGCATTTGCTAATGTGAACACTTTCTGTCAACAGATCTATTAAATAATAATTTTGTGATCCACATTCTTCAAAAAAGGAGCACTTGGAAAGGAAAGAACAATAAGAAGGGACTAGTAACAGTAACTGCATACATAATATTCTTTTCAAGTACATGGTAATATTTCTTTTACAATAAGTTGTTGTGGTGCACCACTTTAATTACTTAGACATTAAGATGTGATTATACATTTCCCTTATCTGCATTGTTATCTTTAGTGTACTATTTTTTCTGCTTGAGCTATGTCATGTTTAGATATAAGCTGCTGTTTGCCAGGCATAGTGCTACTGAACTTTAATTTGTGTTACTCTGCTAAGCCAGATTTATTTTTTTGTTTGCTGCGCATTGCCTCATATTAGTTGTAATGTTGAATTGCTTGGTAATTTAGATTTACTGTAGCTTGCTTTGCGATTTTTCATTTTTTTAATTGCTGTTTATATTAATTGTTTTATGTGCTGCTGCATTGCCTCGTCCCTTAGTTTAGCATCTGAGCTCAGTAGATTTAAGTTAGCTTAAGAGGGGGTAGACTACAGAAGAGAATGAGTTGCGATGAATTTGAAGAAATGCATTGAGGGGCTATACGAGAAAAGTACAGAAAGCAGGTATAGATAGGACTTTTTGGGAATAATGACGAATGAAGGGAGATCTCCGAGGAGTAAAGAAAGTTTTGTTTGCAAAATACTGCAGTAAAAGAAACCCTGTCCTTTCCTTGTGTTATCCCACTATGTGTTTGTGTTCCCTTATGTAATTGTGTTTTTCCTGTCTTTATGTGTTTAGCTAATAAGATTTATGTTGGAGAATTTTTCAAATACTATGTTATTTTCTTCATAAAGGTGTTTAGACATTATTTATTCTGTTTTGTTTTAATGCTCATGTGTAAAGTTGATGTTCCAAAAGTTATTCTGATATATTATGTATCTACTTATCTCATAATTCCTGTAACATTGATGTATATGTTTATTTCTATTCTTTTGTAAAGCCCCTATTATCTACAAATGTTATCTGTATTATTATGTTTTAATGATGTTTTCTGTATCTTTGTAATTGTATTCTCATGTTATAAAATTGTACTTGACACCAGTTAATCAAATTAAGTAACTTGTGAGTTACATTCCACTGCACACGTTTCTGTTGGTCATAGTATATGGACAGTATGTGAGAAGTAGGGACTGATAGTGTTTGCACATGTGTTAATAATTCAGCAAGGGACTGGATAACAGCATTGCTGGTTCTAAGGACAGGTCAAACAAATTTTTTGTGAGTGGACAAGTGGTGGTTTATGGATTTGCTATATTCTCCGCAAGACTCTTCGATGGTGATTGTGTACCTGCACAGTCGCAACAGATGCCTGCTGGCTGTCTCTTCAAGGACTACAGTGGGTCTACATCTATGATGATCCATCAATACCATTATTTCTACAAGGACTGCACTGGGTCTGCACCTCTGGTGGCCCACCAATATCGTAATCTCCACCAGGACTCCAGTGGGTCTGCTCTGTGATGACCTACCTACCAATATTCTTCAAAACGTCGAATGACTCTGCTGTGGGTTTCCTCTGTTGTGGCCCATTACCTGTCTGCACGTCGAGAGTCAGAACTCTCTTTCCGTTGGAAGAACAACACTACTTCTTCAAGACTGCATGGAAATCCACTACTTCTGTGTGCATTTTCTTTTACTGCTCAGACTTTGAGAAAAACACTACTATTTTACCGTGATGAACGATCAGGACTGTCTTTATAGACTGTGAGAAAATTTGAGCTTTTGACCAACATAGTATCAATAAGTGTGTGCATTTGATTTCTTTGTTATTGTAATTATGAAAAATTTTTTCAAATCTGTATTGCCCACTGCCCAATCCAATTTGTAAAAATTTTTGTGGGGAGCATGGGGGCTATGTAAGTAGGCTGTTTAGGTTTTTTTATTGGTAACGCCACCTCTGTATGAAAATCACTGGCTGTGCTGTGTGCAGTCTGTGGCTGCTTTGCATTGTTGTAATACTCGCCATTGTAGTGTTGGGCAGCTGGGCTGTTAACAGCGCGTAGCGTTGCGCAGTTGGAGGTGAGCCGCCAGCAGTGGTGGATGTGGGGAGAGAGATGGCGGAGTTTTGAAATTTGTCATGAACTGCTATATTTATATATGATGATATCAAGGTAAATACATTGTTTGTTCTCTATTAATATCTTTCATTTGCTAACTATCCCTATCAGTAGTTAGTGCCTTCCATAGTTTGAATTTTTTATTTAGCTGGCAGTAGTGGCGCTTGCTGTATTGCAGTAGCTTCAGCAGCGAAGATTTTTGTGAGGTAAGTGATTTGTGAAAGGTATAGTTTAATGTTAGTCAGGGCCATTCTTTTGTAGGGAATTTTGAAAGTCAGATTGCGTTGCGCTAACAAAATATTGTGTGTCAGTTTAAGCACAGTCATGGATAATTGTTCAAAGGGGACGTTTCACCATGTCGTGGTATTAGCAAAGGCACTCGCATCGGTCGTCTGCTGCCCTAGCCCATTAACGCCAAATATTGGCGCGATGTCCCCACAGATACGTTCCTCGTACGTCCCACATTGATTTATGCTGTTATTTCACGCAGCGTTCCTTGTCTATCAGCATTAACATCTCCACGCAAACACCGCTGCTCCCTGTCGTTAAGTGAAGGCCGTCGGCCATTGCGTTTTCCGTGGTGAGAGATAATGCCTGAAATTCGGTATTCTTGGTACACTTTTGACACTGTGGATGTCGGAATAATGAATTGCCTAACGACTTCCAAAATGGAATTCCCCAGGTGTCTAGCTCCAGCTATCTTTCCGCGTTCAAAGTCTTTTAATTCCCACCGTGCAGCCATAATCACATCGGAAACCTTTTCACATGAATCATCTGAGGACAAATGACAGTTCCTCCCAAGCATTGCCTTATGTACGGGATAGTATCGCCATCTATGTGTATGCATATCATTATCCCATGACTTTTGTCACCACAGTCTATGGGAATTGAAATGAACTTGCTTGATTCCAAACAACACACTCGGCGCATACTGTTGACGTCATACAGGTACAAAGCTTTGTGTCGGTAAGAAATCAAACAAAATACAAGTTTAACCATTACTAAGTTATAAGACAGTGCAAGAAAATTCACTGTGCTTCAGCTGTTAGTGCATCTCACTTGTCACAACAACTACGAGAGCCAAACTAAACAACTGCGCCTTTAGAAAAATATGGTGCCCGAGCAGAGCCTTAAACAATGGTGCGGCACACGGCGAACTCGCAAACTGAAATACAGTAGCAGCCAAATTTAAGATTGTGTCTGAATGCCACATTCGCTAAGTGCCGTCCAAGGACCGTAGACCACTCGGCGAGACAATGCCTGATGCCAAGGGTCAGACAGCAGCTGTAGGAAATAAATCACTTCCTCGGAATTGCATTGCGGGCCTTAACACCGCCGAGCGTTGCTTAAGAGCCGTAATTTCCCCTTTGCTACGGTCCCTCTTACGTCGCCACGGCAGTTAGCCGTTACCGTTTCTAAAGAGCACTGTTACACTGGCTTAAACGACTTTTGCATGCCGTCTGCGCATTCGTTATTCACTTGCTTCACTTGCCTCCTTCAGTCAACGTATTTTGGAGAGTAGATCTCTTAATTCCATTGTGTAAACTACCTAAGAAGTCCTAAATAAACTGTACAGAGTGGCGCGCCTAACGTTTTCACCTAACACTGTTTTTGACCCGCTGAAAATATTTGTAGTGTGTTTTCACCTTGAAGAACCGCGGCAGGGACTCATGAAATAACAGCAATGCATTCTCACCGCTTCGTTAATAAGCGAGACGCACATATCAAACTGTCTTCTTTAAATGGAACCACGCTATTTTTTTCCGCCAGAATAGCAGTTTCGGTAAGACAAAATCAGTGGTATAACATTTTTGTTAAGCTTACAAGATATAGCCGACCGTTGTGGCCGAGCGGTTCTAGGCGCTTCAGTGCGGAACCACGCGGCTGATACGGACGCAGGTTCGAATCCTGCCTCGATCATGGATGTGTGTGATGTCCTTAGGTTAGTTAGGTTTAAGTAGTTGTAAGTCTAGGGCACTGATGACCTCAGATGTTAAGTCCCATAGTGCTTAGAGCCACTTGAATTTACAAGATATAACGGAGTAAAAATACATTGAGTATAGGGATTTTTGTGCTTTTTGCGACCATTGAATGGTCCACCATCCAAAAGTTTACGCCACGCTCCTAGGAAACTTTCTTGTGTGTTATGCTTGACAAAGGTTTAAAAATGATTCGTATCAAAGAAAGCATTATTTCGCTGAAAGTCATTCAGCTGGTATTAATACACTGATGAGCCAAAGAAAGTGCTACACCTGCCTAATATCGTGAAGGGCTCCCACGAGCAGGCAGAAGTGTCGCAACACAACGTGGCATGGACTCGACTAAAGTCTGAAGTAGTGCTGTACGGAACTGACACGATGAATCTTGAAATGGTCGTACGGAAAAATCCCCACTTCATCGCTGCATCCCATCGCTCGTGAGCCGACTATAACACCACGTTCAAACTCACTTAAATCTTAATAACCTGCCATTGTAGCCGCAGTAACCGATCTAAAAAATGGTCCAATTGGCTCTAAGCACTATAGGACTTAATATCTGAGTCACCAGTCCCCTAGACTTACAACTACTTAAACCTAACTAACCTAAGGGCATCACATACGTCCATGCCCGAGGCAGGATTCGAATCTGCGACCGTAGCGGTCGTGCGGTTCAAGACTGAAGCGCCTAGAACCGCTTGGCCACAGCGGCCGGCTGCGATCTAACTGTGCCAGACACTTGCCATATATAGGCGCTGCTGACCGCAGCGCCGTATTCTGCCTGTCTACATATCTCTGTATTTGAACACGAGTGCCAGTTTCTTTGTAGTTTCAGTGTATAAGACAATTAACATTTCTACAATCCACAATCTTCAACAAATAACGAAATAACCTTATGAAGATTTGCGACAGAATTATTTGAATTTGCTTCATGAAAATCAAATCATTTCTTCCGATTTTTCATAATTTATGCTATATTATTTTGCACGCCGGTAAAAAATCATGCATTACAATAACACATGAAATAAATGAAACGAGGGATTGTGACCTAAAAGCAATAAACCATACACTATGCAGTCAGAAGCCTGAATAACCACCTTTTGCAGCGTGGGACTTGCAGCAAGAGTCAGTGAGGTTCTGGAAGGTACCAACAGGGATGTGGAACCGTGCCGACTCCAGGCTGCTGTCAGCTGCACTAAGATTCTCGGTTGAGAATCCATGGCGCGAACAGCCGATCGAGGTGGTTCCAGAGATTCTTGATTGGGTTTAAATCCGTGGAGTCTGGTGGCCAGAGGAGTACGGTAAACTCTTCGAAACACGCACGTACCCCGCGAGCTGTGTGACACGTCGCACTGCGCTACTGGGAGATCCCAAGGAGAAACAAACTGCTTGTATTGGTGTTGAGACAGCAACCAGCCACAAATTTAATTTAAGTTCCTTTATTCAAAAGGTACTATTGCCGGTTTCGAGTCATTACAGTTCATCGTCAGACGGCTTTCACACTTTCAATTAGTACATTATAAAAAAACGTACCAGAACATGGTGGTGCGTTTTTGTATAATGTTCTAATTGAAAGCATGAAAGCCGTCTGACGATGAATTAAACTTCCCCTGAAGTAAACGAGTGAGTTGTGAGTGACTTGTATTCGCCGTCGCCTGAAAATTTGATGTTTTTTTTCCGATGTCGCGCGGTTTGCTGGCCGCAAGTGGTTCGCGCCTCAGTACCTGATTATTTCTGGATAGCGCATAAGTGTGGATAGTGACTTACGGCATTAACATTGACCTTGGTCAATATATTTTTACTCCGTAAATTCTTCTTAAATACACAAAAGAATTATATCACTGAATTTGTCTCAGCTAGATCTGCCATTCTGAGGTCAAAAAGGATACTTCATTTTTTTATTTGAGTTTATGCCTGTAACCCAGTTATTAATGAAGTTACGCAATACATTACTATTTGGTGCAACAACGAACCAGTCGAAAGTTTCAAATTTTTCTTTTTTTAATCACTCGATGACTAGTTTCGGGCCGAGACCCATTTTCAAATCATCGTAACACAGTCAAAAATGGTTACGATGATTTCAAAAGAGGTCTCGGCCCGAAACTAGTCATCGACTGAATTAAAAAAAAAGTGAAATCTGGCATTTTGTACTGGTTTGTCATTGTCCTGATTAGCAGAAGTTGCTGACCCACAGCTACTGCAGCATACTGGATGCTAGCATTACTATTTGTTTCCATGAGACCTTGGTCACTATTCGTCTATGTGAAGCAGATTTCAAATGTCTTCAGTGCGTCGAAAGTAATTTGACCTGAAAAAATTAGACGCCTCACTCAGTGTACACCCACTTACAGCAGAGTATTTTTACAAAAGACTAATAGTATGGAAATAAGGGCTGCGATAAATGATACTACGCAGTGGAACGAGAATTACGACCTCCAGTTAACACTAGGTAACTTTTTATTTACTAAAGCACTAAAATGGTTCAGATGGCTCCAAGCACTATGGGACTTAACATCTGAGGTCATCAGTCCCCTAGACTTAGAACTACTGAAACCTAACTAACCTAAGGACATCACACACATCCATGCCCGAGGCAGGATCCGAACCTGCGACCGTAGCAGCAGCGCGTTCCCGGTTTGAAGCGCCTAGAACCGCTCGGTCACAGCGGCCGGCGCACTAAAACAAATAAAATTTAACGAGAATGTTGTATCGTAATTTTCCAGTTTAAACTAACGGCTCTTAGGTACGGGAGTGTAATGAAGTTATCGTAACTAGCGAACATTTCCGCAAAGGTAGACTGTGTGCGAAAATCAATACATCGTTTTAAATCCTATCTTGACCGCTCCTTGTCAAACAGACGAAAACAACTGACTCTGTAATTAAGTGTTTTTATTTCTGACAAATATTAAAAAATATGAAGGAATGGAAACACTTTATTTTGCTTTAACGTTCACTTGAAAAAGCCCCATACTTTCGATTCCTGGTTACAAGAAGTGTCTCAATGCAGACGGCTTTTTGTACCACCAAGAATTAATCTTGTCAGTCGGTAAAAAATAGATGAGGCAATACGTGAGAAAATAAAGGGTCTGACGTATTTCAGCACACAGCATACACTCAACAATGAAATAATTCATGCAGCACTACAGTTTCCCTATATATTTCGTGTATACATTTTTAAAAGTAATCCACTAACGTCGATAAAAGTAGATCGAAACAAGTATGAGTCCATGGAACTATCGTGTAGCAGGTTACTACATTCGTAGTTCATACGAAGCTGAAAAAAAAACGTAGAAAAGACGTTTACGATGGTAAAGGGTGGTCCAAAAGTCACGAAGGCGTTGTAAATGGGAATAACTTCTTATTTATTCTTTTTCTCATTTCTTTTCTTTCAGATTCTGACAGGGTGGTCAGTCTCCCTCTCTAAGACTGTGAAATATAATTAGGTAATAAGTGATAAATAAAAAAATTATTCACAGTCATAACCCCTTCGTGACTTATGGCTCCTCCATGTATATAAAATAATAAAACACCGCGAGAAAGACTAAAATACTGCAGTAACTTATTGACACAACGAAGCCTTTCCGATTGCATTTGAAAGTCTGGGGCTTGTTGTTCGCACTTCTTAGTTCCATTGGAAGGGTCTAGCAAAAAGGACCTGCAGCTTTAGTGTTAAATAAGCAAATGCTACAGTTCAAATTGCATGACCGAGCCCATATTATCAACAGCCCTCACTCCACCACAGAAAGGATTACAGGAATAGCAGAGTTACAACTACGAAACATGTGAACAACTTTTTGCCCGAAGTTCGCGTACTCACATCAAAAAAAAATTTTGGTCCACTTTTTCAGCACTAAGACTATACCGTCTTTGTGAGTGGACAGCTCTGTCCCGTATGTAATTCCACAAGACACCATAAAGCCAAAATAAACAAAGTAAACAAATTGTGGTATATCAGTGTTTTCAAATTTTTGGCTTCACTTGTTATTTTATAAACCTGTGATAACAAAATATCGCTTCACCAAGAGTTCTGTGTCACAAACTGTAAACATCTATTAGTTTTACTCGACCGACAATCTGTGCTCAGTAAAGTAGGAGCTGATGCGACTCACTAACATATTTCCTATATTATTTACACAAAATTCCACAAATGTCGCACATATGTCATCTGGAAAAAAAATGTTTCACTTTTAGTGGCAAATCTTTCATAGACTTCAAGAAAAAACAGTAGAATTAAAGTAGAAACTTGCGACAAACGCCACTTTAAAGTCCAAATAAAAGTATTTTGCATCAAGGTGCATATGCCTGAAGCCCCATGCTCCAGTATGAGATCTGCTATGCAATGTTCACATCCGAATGGTGGTTATACCGCACTGTCTCGACTGGTGTGCATAGTTTCCGCATCATTATTCCGTGTTTACGCTGCAATAGAGGTGAAACTACGCTGTTGTGGTAGTCTGTGACCGGTTTCCTTTCTTTGCAAAAAGAAAAGAACCCACTGCACGTGTGAACAAGCTTTGTATCGTTTAATCCCTGTTCCTGTGATTTTAAATGCCGATGAAAAAAAAATCCATAACTGTTTCGCTATCTCCACGGATAAAAACATCACGAACTTGAAACTTTTGTGAAGCTATATCATTAAAGCTGTAGGGATTCGGTCATCTATCGATATCTATCATATTTCAATTACACGAAGGCTGGTTTCCTTCTTAGGAGAACCTGTCCTCAGTTCTACGGTTGGTTACAACACCGCAGTGCCACACTAGGCATGGTTCTACTAGAATGGTTATGATCTTGATGTACTCAGACTACAGAACTTACTTCTCCACCCATTTACAGAGGGATCCACAATTTATGAGCACACGGAATCTAGGATAACTTGCACGTAATGCAATATGTGACAGAAAAAATCCTAGGCCCACCTGAGGATTGAACCCTACTCGATCGTAGTTTAACTCTTACCCACATAACCAACGGGTCATATTCTTTTAATACAAACGACACAGCCGGGCGGGGTGGCCGAGCGGTTCTAGGCGCTACAGTCTGGAACCGCGCGACCGCTACCGTCACAGGTTCGAATCCTGCCTCGGGCATGGGTGTATGTGATGTCCTTGGGTTAGTTAGGTTTAAGTAGTTCTAAGTTCTAGGGAACTGATGACCTCAGAAGTTAAGTCCGATAGTGCCCAGAGCCAAACGATACACCTCCGACCGAAATTGCTTACGTCCCGATTCGCCTACGTAGTTAGGCTACCTCGCGAAGCACATTGTAGAATTCGTAGCTAGACAGTAATTCTATGACTGAATTTCAGTTGCGTAGTGGAACTGGAATACGTTCTAAGCACCATTTAAGAAAGCGCATTTTTAGTACTGTTGTGTTCTAGGTACTCTTTTGTATGTCCCTAGACTTGATCCAGATGCAAAACCATGGAGAAACTCCTTCAACAAAGTTATAGTAGTTGGCGTTTGGTCTTTGTGACAAGTTGCGCTTTCCGCAGGAGTTCCAGAATTTAAAAGAGATAAGAAGTGTCTTTTCTTTATTACAGTTCTACCAGTTAAAAACGTAACGCTGTATTTCTGTACTTGTATTATCACAAATAAAACAGAGTGTCTCGGGATTAAAGGTACCAGGAACGAAAACTTTCTTCCTGCTGTCTAGGCGAAATCTGGCATTTTTCAGAACGTGGTTGTATGCCAGATGCAAGGTGATTATTGGAAAAAAGAATACAGCAACCAGCCGCTGCTAAAAATGGTATTTCTTTACGTAAATTGCATCATTACTGGTTTGAAACCGAGAGGTTCATCTTCAGACGGCTATTCAAGCTTTTATTACTTTTTTTTGGAAAAAAAGCCTGGAAGTAATGTAAACAACAAAAAATGTAATATAAATGTCGACGGAAAATGAATCTGTTGGCTCGAATGCCGTAACGCCGCTATTTGTGAAATAAATAACTTTATAATCAATGGCTAGCAGCTGTTTTTCTTCTTTGCAAGAATCAGCTCGTAAAAACTACTTCAGTTTCCTGTATGCCGCGCGTGGTAGTCGCGTGGTCTAAGGGCGCCTTGCCACGGTTCGCGCGACTACCCCCATCGGAAATTCGAGTCCTCCCTCGGGTATGGGTGTGTGTGTGTTGTCCTTAGCGTAATTTAGTTTAAGTTAGACTAAGTAGTGTGTAAGCCTAGGGACCGATGATCTCAGCAGTTTGGTGGCATAGGAACTTACCACAAATTTCCTGTATGGCAGCTAGAACGTCCTTAGTAAAGTATGCGGAGATGAAGTGAGCAGAATAATTCTATGGTATCGACATGTCTTTTCAGTTTTTTGTTTAGGAATCAATTATGTACAAAGAGAAATCCATTGTTTTTTCATTCAGCCTTCGATTGCTCACATTACATCAGTTTCACTTCGGACAGTTTCCTGAGGGTTCCCAATCCTAGAATATTGACTAACTAAATATTGTCCAATATCTCATAAATAATTCACCAAAGACTCACGTAGACCGTGCTCACGAGACACAACGCCTTAGCGTATTGGATAAGTGACTACTAATGATACTTTTTAACGATTGCAATTTTTTCGCGATATTTAGAATTGCACTTCCAACTGCTGTTCACAAAATCAATCCCATTTTATTTTTGTTAATCGAAAAATCTCACTGTAGGGGACAAGTGAATCATTCAGTCTTTTCTTCTATTTCTTTTGCTTGTGCCTTTTTCTCACACTGACGCAGGGTCGGCATGGTTAATCGGATTTGGCAATGGTAATGGAAGGGGTGGCTTGATTCCCTTCCTGCCGCCACCCCGTACCCCCCAGGACGAAATTAGTGTACCCCAACAGTCTGCGTCTAGTGGAATCCATGTAATAGTGCGAATGCGTTCAGATGTCTGCGAGCCATGTAACTGAGGCGGGACGTGGGGACTAGCCCACTATTCATCTCGTGGGATGTGGAAAACCGCCTATAAACCACACCCAGGCTGGCTGGCACACCGGCCTCCGTCGTTAAGCAGCCAGGCGGATCCGATTTGGGGCCGGCGCGCCTACCCGAGTCCAGAAAGCAGCACATTAGCGCTCTCGGCTAACCTGGCGGGTCTCAAGTGAATCATTCAGTAGTTCTTGTAAAAGTTGCAACAGATCCGAAATACTTCCAGAATTAAACTTTTAGTTTGCAGTGGAGAGTGCGCCACTCTGAAATTTTTTGGCAGATTAACTGTGTTCCAGACTCGGACTCGAACATGCAACATTGCCTTTTGCGAGTCATGCTCTAACCGACTGCTCAATGCAGACGTACCCCACTGTAGAGTCAAATATTTATTGCAAAGTAGTTGAGGGCCAGGAAGTATGTGAGTGGGGGCTGGGAGTTGGGGAGCTGTAACCGGAGGAGAGGCAGTGGCATACGGTAACACTGAAGGTATATTTCATTTGCATATATTCATAAGGGACTATGTGACAATTCACAACAATTTATCAATCAGGAACAAATAATAGTGGTATGTAGAAATGCGAGGAAAGGGAGGTTGTTGTGTTCCTCTTATGGTGAGAGCGTAAAGGTCGGTCTAGCGGTCAGGACTTATCAGGTAGGCGTCTAGAGCTGATTTTAATTGGCAGAATAGGAAATTAAGTCAAATAAGGAAATATATTTCAATGTACGGAATACACGGACGCGCCTAGGGTAAGAAGGTACTAGATGTAGGACAGGAGGTGGAACAGGCTAAATAAAGTGGGCAACAGGAGGAGAGGCGGTTCATGTTAAGTTCTGCTGGTGGCCGGTCATGGGGCGCAGACCAAGCGGCTCTGCCTTCCAAGAAAGGTGTCAGTCCTACTTGAGGTATCGATCACAAGAGAGAAGCGACTGTGTTCTGCTCTGGAGACCCCTCCATTGTCCACTCACCTAACCTGCCTCCAACGCAAGCTATTGGCTAAACCGATGGCGTGAATTCGCTAGCGATTTCAGCAGAGGGTTCAAGGTACCTCTTGTCAGCAACTTTACACGGACAGAACTGCTTCAGTTCAGAAAGACAGGCAGCTCGTGTCACATATACACAGCCGAAGATACTCCGGGAGAAAACGTGTAAGAATTGACTGAGGCCTTTCAAATAATTCTTTTAGACCAACTCCCTAAATCTTCCTTGGCTGGCTACCACCTTGTACAATTACTCAAGTTAGGAAAGAATCACGATTTCTCTCAAGTCTGTCTTTCATTACCAAGCACTCACCTTAGTATCTGCCGGGAAGAGGCTGTACCGTTGTGGCGACTCACGCTCCCTCCCAATCTGTAAAGACTCCGCCTAGATACACAATGGCGACTCAAAGAATTACGGCTTAATGCCATGTCGTTTGCGTCTGGAACGCAATACAGCGACGATTTTGTTTGACGTGGATTAGACAAGTCCTTAGAAAGTTTCCTGCGGTACGTGGTACCAGATGTTTACACACCTGTCACACAGACCCAATAAATTATGGGCCGGTGGTTCTGGACGTTGATCTAGCGCCAGATAGCGTCCCAGCCGTAATCCGTCGGGTTCAGACCAGGCTATTTCAGTGGCTAAGAGATAAACGTGATTTGACTGTCATGCTGGAATATGCCTTCACTGTCAGAGAAGACATCATTTATGAAGGGATGTAGGTGGTCCACAACAGTTCTCACGTAGTCTGCAGAGGCCGTCGTTCCATTGATTACTACCACAGGCTCCATGGAAGCCTAAGTGAATTTTCCCCTTGGCGTAATACTGCTAGCCAACTGCCTTAGTGTTGTGGTCACACTGGTTCCTGTGAGATCACCGAAGTTAAGCGCTGTTAGGCTTGACTAGCATTTGGCTAGCACTGTCTGAATCTGTCGAACGTTGTCGGCAAGCTAGGTCTACTCAACCCTTGTGAGGCCAGTTGAGGACCTACTTGATTGAGAAGTAGGGGCTCCAGTCACGCAAAATGGCAACGGCTGGGATAGCGGTGTACTGACTGCATGCCCCTTGTTACCTGTATACAATGATGCATGTGGATGAGGATGACACGGCGGTCGGTCGGACCGTTTGACCTCCAAGGCCTGTTCAGACGGGCTAATACTGCCACCAGTGGCCGGCATCAGTGGTACAGTGCAGGTATGGAGCAGTCGTTCGCCTGGATAACAGCATATCCAGACACGATTTTTGACATGGTGTAACAACATCTGTCTGTTGGTCCAATCTCGAAGATCTCGTTCACAATGCAGTCGTAACTGACAATATCCTTAGTCAACATGGAAAGCCATAGGGGTCGTCTGCTGCGGAGCACCATGTGTGCTGAACACTGTTCTCCAAAACACTTATTCTTCTACTAGCACTGTACTTTGTCGTCATATGTCACAGATCGCGGCCAATCCTGCTTTACAGAGCGAGCAACCCTCTGACCTCCTTGTTTAGTGAACAGGCGTCGACCTCCAATACCTTGTGGCCTACTCGTGGCTTCATCATCCTTCAGTGGCTTTCCATAATTTTTGTATTTTCAACATTGCAGCACAGTCAGCAATCGTGATAATCTAATATATAAGAAACTATCAGCCTCGATTGCGGTAATGAAACCAACCTTTACCTAGGTTTCAACCCAAATAATTGAGCCCTCTTCAGAAGATATACCTGAATCTATAATTTTTCTAAGAGGACATGGTCTAGAAATAAAACTAAAACAGCCTGAATAGGCGTAGTCACATTGTAAAAATGCGGTACATAAGTACTAAGTCTTGGTGTTGACTTAGTACTTATGTACCGCATTTTTACAATGTGACTACGCCTATTCAGGCTGTTTTAGTTTTATTTCTAGACCATGTCCTCTTAGAAAAATTATAGATTCAGGTATATCTTCTGAAGAGGGCTCAATTATTTGGGTTGAAACCTAGGTAAAGGTTGGTTTCATTACCGCAATCGAGGCTGATAGTTTCTTATACACTTTCCATAATACCTCACAATAGTACCGCGCGAGCAGACGATTAGCTTCACCATTTCCGGGATGCTCGTTCCTCGGGCAGCAACAATCTGCATTTTAAAATTAGCAAATATGTTGCAACCAGTAGCAAAATCATGTTTTATTTATTCACTTTTGGAACCAAACCATGCAAAAATGAATAAATAAAATATGATTTTGCGACTGGTTGCTGCATATTTGGTAATTTTATGGTTTGCGGTCGCTGCACGACTTGGGAACCACATGGAGCCCACCATTAATAAATCTGCCTTTTCTCAAAGGATTTCTCCATTTGCGGTCCGTGTCCTTGTTAGAACAATGCCTCATTCGTCTCTGAACCACTTATACAGAGTGTCTCAAACTTTTTGGGTCATACTGAAACAGGTGATAGTGGATCACCAACGGATTATATTGAGATAGGGAACCAATGGTTGGAAATGCATATTTATTGTGTTTTGGGCATGCGCAGCACACACCGCATAACAACAACGTAGCTCATAGTAAGTGTTCAAAATGGCGATCACCAGTCCCAATGCACGCATGGCAACACCACATGAAGTTCTGCTTCACTCTCTTAAAGATGCCTGGTGTCTGTTGTACCAGGAGACAGACAGCTTGAATCCTAGCTAGCAGGTCTTCATCCATTTCTATGGGGGTTTTATACACGAACATCTTGACAGAACCCACAGAGGCGAAAGTCCACAGCTGTAAGATCCAGCGATCGGACTTGCCATAGAACACCGGGACTAGTTCAACGATGAGGGCATGTGTTGTCCACGAGCTCGCTGACATTAACATCGAAGTGGGCTGGTGCATTGTCGTGTTGAAAAAATCAACACTTTGCAGGCAACAAGGGGTACTGCCTCCAAAAATTGCGGCAGTGCATCTCGCAGGAACACCAGGTAACGTGGCCCGGTCAAATGGGGAGGCAGCAAATAAGGTCCTGTTAGATTATCCTGGACAATGACCGCTCATGCGTTGGCAGAGAATCTCTGCTGGTGCCCACGAATGTGGGTGGCGTGTGGATTTTTCTCACACCAGACATGATTGTTGCGACAGTTGGAAACACCGTCAGAGGTGGATGAGGTCTCATCCGTGAACAATGCAAACACGACAGACACACGGAATCTTTGTTAGAGTGCGCCAGAACTGCATGCGCCGTTGCGATAAATGCAATGAGACTGGTCGTCGCTTTGAACAACTAGTACGACCAACGCTGCTATGCAGTGTATCATGTATATATCCATAATACAACAAAAATGCATTTCCGAGCATTGGTTCCCTATGTCAAAATATTCTGTTGTGGACTCAGTGTCATCTGTTTCAATCTGACCCAGAAAGTTTGAGACAACCTGTGGACTTTCCTCACCGCGACCAGGGAGCATTCGATCTCACGGTGTGCAGTGGTCGTAATATTTTGCTCACGAGTGTGTGAACGTGTGGTGGAATCAGTGTCCGCAGCTTCTGAAACAGATGAGCTCCGGCAGGGGAGCGCTGTCGCCGCGGCGGGCTGACGGATGTCCGGGCCGACGTCGGCAGCAGCGGCAGCGGCGAAATGCCGACAGGTCGGCACTGCTGCCCGCGTGATCGATAATGGGCACACGCACTCACGCACCGCATTGATTTCCGGACGCGCGAACCGGCCCACAGCCGACATCTCCGTGCAACCCCACAGGCCCTCCGTGCCGCTATCCGCCGTATACACTCTGCAAGCCACAATGTAGTGCACGGCGGAGCGTACTTTGGAACAGTATTAGCCAACCTATTTCCTTCCTCGTTCGTAGACTCAACGAGGGCTAAAGCGGAGTTATTGAACGAAGTTTTCCGAAATTCCTTCACCAGGGAAGACGAACAGCTGCTAGCATGAGTTTCTTAGAAGCAGATACCTTAGGGGTTGCAAAGCAACTCAAATCGCTTGATACGGGCAAGTCTTCAGGTCCAGATTGTATACCGATTAGATTCCTTTCAGATTATGCTGAGACAATAGCTCCCTACTTAGCAATCATATACAACCGCTCGCTCACCGATAGATCTGTGCCTACAGATTGAAAATTGCGCAGGTCGCACCAGTGTTTAAGAAGGGTAGTAGGAGTAATCCATCGAACTACAGACCTATATCATTGACGTCGGTTTGCAGTAGGGTTTTGGAGCATATACTGTATTCAAACATTATGAATCACCTCGAAGGGAACGATCTATTGATACGTAATCAGCATGGTTTCAGAAAACATCGTTCTTGTGCAACGCAGCTAGCTCTTTATTCGCACCAAGTAATGGCCGCTATCGACAGGGGATCTCAAGTTGATTCCGTATTTCTAGATTTCCGGAAAGCTTTTGACACCGTTCCTCACAAGCGACTTTTAATCAAGCTGCGGGCCTGTGGGGTATCGTCTTAGTTGTGCGACTGGTTTCGTGATTTCCTGTCAGGAAGGTCGCAGTTCGTAGTAATAGACGGCAAATCATCGAGTAAAACTGAAGTGATATCAGGTGTTCTCCAGGGAAGCGTCCTGGGACCTCTGCTGTTCCTGATCTATATAAATGACCTGGGTGACCATCTGAGCAGTTCTCTTAAGTTGTTCGCAGATGATGCTGTAATTTACCTTCTAGTAAGGCCATCCGAAGACCAGTATCAGTTGCAAAGCGATTTAGAAAAGATTGCTGTATGGTGTGGCAGGTGGCAGTTGACGCTAAATAACGAAAAGTGTGAGGTGATCCACATGAGTTCCAAATGAAATCCGTTGGAATTCGATTACTCGATAAATAGTATAATTCTCGAGGCTGTCAAATCAACTAAGTACCTGGGAGTTAAAATTACGAACAACTTCAGTTGGAAAGTCCACCTAGATAATATTGTGGGGAAGGCGAGCCAAAGATTGCGTTTCATTGGCAGGACACTTAGAAGCTGCAACAAGTCCACTAAAGAGACAGCTTACACTACACTCGTTCGTCCTCTGTTAGAATATTGCTGCGCGGTGTGGGATCCTTACCACGTGGGATTAACGGAGGACATCGAAAGGGTGCAAAAAAGGGCAGCTCGTTTTGTATTATCACGTAATAGGGGAGAGAGTGTGGCAGATATGATACGCGAGTTGGGATGGAAGTCATTAAAGCAAAGACATTTTTCGTCGCGGCGAGATCTATTTACGAAATTTCAGTCACCAACTTTCTCTTCCGAATGCGAAAATATTTTGTTGGGCTCAACCTACATAGGGAGGAATGATCATCAAAATGAAATAAGAGAAATCAGAGCTCGAGCAGAAAGGTTTAGGTGTTCGTTTTTCCCGCGCGCTGTTCGGGAGTGGAATGGTAGAGAGATAGTATGATTGTGGTTCGATGAACCCTCTGCCAAGCACTTAAATGTGAATTGCGGAGTAATCATGTAGATGTAGATGTAGATGTATAGGGGTAATGAATGTCTCCTTACTCCGAATGGTGTTACCCGTATAGTCCAAGCCTTTCATCGTTCCGTTTGTCGTGCAGCAGACCATTTTTCGCTGGTCTGCTACACACATACGTAGAGGTTGATTCCGTAATGATCTTGCAAAGTTTCAGGGATGATTTGAGGTAAGGGACCCTGGTCCAAAAACGACCGAATCAAAAGTTATAAGAGAAAATCCTTCTGACACTTCTGAGAGTGGAATACATATACCTGTAATGTTGCTGGAAAATATCCCACTTGTTATTCGTCAATGTATGTGGTTTCAACGTGATGGAGCTCCACATCACTTGGACTAAGGATTTGTGAACACCTGTAACAGACGTTTTCTGGATATTGGATAGGTAGAGGAGGTCCTGTTTTGTGGCCAGCACGTTCAGCTGATCTCACCTCGTTGATTTCATCTTGTGACGCCATGTGAAAAGTCTTCTGTACGAGATGCCTGTCGGAACTGAAGAAGATCTGCTGCTAAGAGTTTTTACTGCCTACGACATTGTTCAGGCGATACCAGATACTAGAACAGGTAGGACAGAAATTTGTGCGACGATGCCATTGACGCTTGGAGACTATTTTGAACTGTTGTAAATATAGCAGGTTGTAAAATTTTTGAGGGAAAATTGAATTCATTGTTACTGCACCGTAGACTTAGTATTTCTGATCTCTCTGATATCAAATTACTTGCACAGTTACTGGCCCATCAACGAGGAGAATTATCTGAGGGTATAGGGGAGTATTGAGCGGAATTCCGTATTTCATAACCAGGGTTCGGATGTTGGGGCGCTTAGTTTGAGCCCTGCGCAAGGTTAAGGCGGAACCTGCGTAGGTTTTCGCTTATACCTCTCGACTCGGTCAGTTACGGATTAGGGTTCTTTACATCAAGTTGGTACATTTTCCCTTCACCTCTATGTGCTGAGATCGGCCGTAGCGGGACGGACAATTGTCTTCGCAGAGTTCTTGATACACACGGTGGTTGGAAAATGTTATGGTCGAATGAGGAGCAAACACAAGCTCACCGGACAAAGTATTACACATCTCTTTAAAAGAACACAGTGGTCACTTTCGAGCACTGTAAATGGTGTATAACTGATAGAATGTGGGCATATGATACGCCCAAGACATGGCAATGTATTCGTGTGTGTGTGTGTATGTGTGTGTGTGTGTGTGTGGGTGTGTGTGTGTGTGTGTGTGTGCGGGTGTGGGTGGGCGGATGGGTGGATGGGTGAGTGCGCCTGTGCGTAAATAACTATCGTGTTTTGGGTGTTCGCATTGACGACACCGTCATCGAAGTTGCCCGACTTGTTGGTGTAACAACGCGGGCGATACAACATGTACACAAGGAACGACGTAGCATTCGCAGCCTTGTAAAACAGCGTAACAACAGTGGCCATAAAAATATACTAACGGTGAGAGATCAGGGACAAGTGGCGTGCACTGACAACGAAAAATTGCTACTGTAAGTGATTGCAGGCCCATCTCAACAAACTGGCGAGCAAACCCTGTGAAGGGAATGGCACGCAGTGGACGTCTGGATTTGGAACTTGAACAAAAGCCGAAGCTCACAGTGCCACATAATGCTGCACATTACATTAATGGCGCTAATAACGCAGAAACTGACCAGCAGCTGACCGGAGGCGTGTAGTGTGATCTGGCAAGTGGCGATTATGACTCTACTCAAATTATACAAAGTGTCTCGTACACCGACAGCCGAATGAGGCGGTTTGTATACGGCAGTGACTCGGATTACCCAACCAGCCCACATCTCGTCATGGTGGAAAGGTGAGGGATATTCGGGCTTCATACCAAGGCTGCAGCGTGCTACCGCAGAGGCCCCACAATAGGCATTTGTCGTGGGCTCTACAGCTGACGCGACGGTGTCCGTAAATGCAGGCAACCTATATTAAATAAAATCGTCACAACTTCTGAATGGTTTGCGTTAGGACGTTCAAACTGCACGGTTGACCGCGAGGCATGATAATTATTAGTATGCCCTCTTTCATTTGGATATATCCGTCAATAAGCAAAATTGGCGCATTTGGGGGACGGAGAATCCGCATTTCACGATCGAGAAGTATCTCCACACTCAACGGGTGACTGTGTGGTGTGCAATGACCAGTCACAGAATAATCGGTGCGATATTCCTTGATGGCTCGGTGACTACCGATCTGTACGTGAAGGTTTTGGAAGATGCTTTGATCCCCACTGTCCAAAGTGACCCTGATTTCGACACGATGTGGTTCATGGACTTCGACGCCATCGAAGCAGGAGACTGTTTGATGTCCTGGAGAAGCACTTTGGCGACCGCAATCCGGCTCTGAGGTTCACAGAAGCCACTAGCATTGGCCTCGGTTGGCCGCCATATTCTCCGTATCTGAACACATGCAACTCCTTATTGTGGGGCTATATTGAAGACAAGGTGTACAGCAACAACCCCAAAACCATTGCTGAACTGAAAACAGCCATTCAGGAGGTCATCGCCGGCCGCGGTGGCCGAGCGGTTCTAGGCGCTTCAGTTCGGAACCGCGCGACTGCTACGGTCGCTGGTTCGAATCCTGCCTCGGGCATGGATGTGTGTGATGTACTCAGGTTAGTTAGGTTAAGTAGCTCTAAGTTCTAGGGCACTGATGGCCTCCAAGTCCCATAGTGTTCAGAGCCATTTGAACCATTCGAGGTCATCGACAGCATCGATGACTCGACACTTCGGCGGGTCATGCAGAATTCTGATATTTGCTGCGCCACATCATAGCCAATGATGGCAGGCATATCTAACATGTCAACCTACATCTGAATATCTGAAGTGACGTTAGATATTGAATAAAGTGTGTGCAATCAGAAGTTCGTAGCTAATTTACGTTGTTTTTTTTTCATCTAGTTCTATAATTGTCACCCTGCACCGCTGGTACGCATTTATGCGGCAGTTCGCGCTGTTCTCTGAACCCACTGGTATGCTTCTAGAGTAACTGAAAACGAAGAACACACTTGGTACGCCACGATCGCAATACAGAAACTTTTATTGTTCCAAGATGACCGGTATCGACGTTCTTATGCTGTCATCATCTGATCTAAGGAGAAAATATGAAAAAAATGAGGGAGAGGGGCGGGGGACAGACTACATTAAATTCATCTATTACACAAAATACAAAATTTCACGTACCTTACGGAATTTGTAATAAAAATGTCATGTTTAGTTACATGAAGCCAAAGCACGAAATGCATTCCACATGTATACCTTGATAAAAAACACACAGTTGATAAAATACACGCAGTTGATAATATTCTCGTAGCATCCATGCCTATCGCTGTCGAACAGTACATAGCTTGCCGCACAGCACTACGCTGCAGGCGGAGTGTTAACACAGAGGCGGCAGATACGCTACAAAGTTGCTTATCTCGCCTTCGGATACCGTATGTAGCACGAGCTTAATGATCACAAACTACGGATAAAGGCAGTGAATAGCGGTGCACCAGAAATAAAGGTAGATTTTTCACAGCGCCCGAATAACAATTCGAAATGCCAATTGACCATGCATTTAATATTACCATAGCTTATTGTCCATAAAAAATCAATAGTCATTACGTATTTTTTGCTTGTTGTAAAGTGAGGAAATTAGAGTAAAAATCAACAATTTGTTTAAAAACTTTTAAAAGTGACATATGCCTTTAATCAATAAAGCAGCGTGACGTATACATAAAACCACAGTGGCGTGAACGAGAATGCCAAGGCGGACAGACGAGGAGGGTTTCGACAAAGTATCACTCATAAAAAGGGTCAGCATACGCAAGCACGGGGGCTAGACTTACTTCAAGAGCCATTTAACTCAGATGCAAGCCTTATTGAGAGGGAGGTGTCTATTAAACATTCATCGAACTGATGTATACTATAAAAAGTGATGTAGACAGCTGCAATTCAATTACAGGTATGAATGGGTCGTAAGAGTGCTTGTGTGAATAGCTCATGACAGCGCGTGAAGGAGATATGTAATCCTTGCTGTGTGTCAGGGGGGCATTTAAGCAAATAGCAATGACTTAAATCAAGAAGCTGAGTCCTAGGTCCATATTTAGTATTATAATTCAGAGATAAGATGGACTCTGTTGTATCCGCAATCCCTCAGGGTACGATGAAGGTCTAGTAGCCAGCGTTGCTATCTCTGGATCACGGGGTCCCGGGTTCGATTTCTGGCCGGGTTGAGGATTTTCTCTGCCCAGTGACTGGGTGTTGGTGTTGTCCTCATCATTTCGTCATCATCATCATCATCACATCATCATCACTGGTGACAATGGCTATATTGGACTGCGTAAAAATTGGAACTTCGTACGGGCGCTGACGACCGCGCAGTTGAGCGCCCCAAAAAACAAACATCATGATGTTAATATGATGATACGCTTCAGACTGCTGCACTAACGATGACATAATAACTGGCTGTCGTATGAGATGCCCGTTAAGTGCCGGATACAAAGAATATTTTCGTTATACAATGAGGCGTAAAGTCGGATAGCATACGTATACGGTTTAGACGTAATGACATGATACACGTAGGCTGTTCTGTTATAAGCGCATGTATGTCTGTATATAAAGTTTTACATACAAACCGACGAACTTAGTAATCTGCAGTCTTTTCCATTACCTCACCTAAACTTACAATACATCATCAAAAATAGTAAAAAAAATTATGGTCAGCTGTCTCTAATCGCCCGATAAGAAGGTGACCTGGATAGCTCTTTACATTTCTGTAAATATATATGTTTTCGAACATACTACGCTTTTTTAAATTTGAGAGCTTTATGTGGAATTTTGATACTGTGGCGTACGTCTACGACTCTGTGCTTAGATGCAAGGACGTATTCCCCCAAGATAGTTTGGTAAAAAGCTTAATGTACTAGAAAATATGCAAATTTACAGAAATAAAAAAGATTCCCAGATCACATTCTTAATGAACAGTTAGTGTCAGTTGACCATAATTTTTTTAGTATATTTGATGGTGTATTATAATTTAGAGGTAAGCGAATGGAAGATATTGTAGGTTACTAAGTTCGTTAGTTTATATATAAAGGTGCATATACAGACACGTAGGCGCTTATAACAGAACGGTCTACGTGTATCACGTCATTACCCCTAAACCGTAAAAGTATGCTACCCCACGCGTAAACGTCTCATTGTATAACGAAGATATACTTTGTGTCCAGCACTTAACGGGTATCTCATACGACAGCCAATTATGTCATCGTTAGTGCAGCAGTCTGAAGCTTTATCATCATATTAACATGAGGGGTCGCGGATACAATAGAGTCCATCTTATCTCTGAACAGTAAAACTAAATATGGACCTCGGACTCAGCTCAGCTGCTTCATTTTCGTCATTGCTATTTGCTTAAATGCCCCCGTTTATAGTAGCTTCTGACACACAGCAAGGATTACAAATTTCCTTCACGCGCAGTCATGACCTATTCACAAACGCACTGTTAGGGGCCATTCATATGTACTGTAGCTGTCTACATCACTTTCTATAATATACATAATTTCGATGACTCTGTGATAGACATCTCGCACTCAATAAGGCTTGCATCTGAATTAAATGACACTTTCAATGAGTCCAGCCCCCGTGTTTTTGCTTACGCTAACCCTTTTGATGAATGATACTTCGCGGGACCCCTCCACGTCTGTCTCGCCTGGCATTCGCGCTCGCACTAGTGTGGTTTTATATTTACGTCACGTTGCTTTAGTTCAAAAATGTGTGTGAAATCTTATGGGACTTAACTGCTAAGGTCATCAGTCCCTACGTTGCTTTAGTAATTAAACAGATAGGTTATCTTTCATTTTTTTTAAAAAAGAAGTGTTGACTATTACTGTAATTTCCTCACTTTCCAACAAGCAAGTAGTATGTATTAACTATAGATTTTATATGGAGCGTAAACCTAAAGTAATTTTAAATGCATTGTCAGACACCATTCGCGGGACTGCTACGGTCGCAGGTTCGAATCCTGCCTCGGGCATGGATGTGTGTGATGTCCTTAGGTTAGTTAGGTTTAAGTAGTTCTGTTCTAGGGGACTGATGACCTAAGATGTTAAGTCCCATAGTGCTCAGAGCCATTTGAACCATTTGAATTAGACAGCATTCCTAATTGTTATATCGGGTACTCTGAAAAATCCACCTTTATGTCTAGTGCATCGGTATTTACTCCCTGTAACCACAGCTTCTGATCATTTAGCTTTTACTTCATATAGTGTCCAAAGGCGAGATAAAGAACTTCGTTGCGAGTCTGCTGCCTCTATGTTAACACGCCGCTTGCAGCGTAGTGCTGTGTGGCAAGCTTGGAATTGTATTGTTCGACGGTGATATGCTTGGATGGTAGGAGGATGTTATCAACTGTGTGCATTTTATCAACTGTGTGTTTTTTATAAAGATATACTTGTGCCTTGATTTCATGTAATGCAACATGGCACTTTCAAACAAGTTCCATAAGATACATGAAATTTTGTATTTTATGTGAAAGGTGAATTTAATTGTAGTCTCACACCTCCCCCTCCCCCCCCCCTCTCACTATTTTCATGTTTTCCCCTTAGAACAGCTGAAGGCACCATAAGACTGTTCAAGCCAGTCATATTTGAACAATAAAAAATTCTGTACAGCGATCGCGGCGTACGAAGTGTATTCGTTTCCAACCATGCAAATCGCCCCCCTGCACAACATGTTTACCTTACGGAGCAGATTGATTGATCTTGCTTACGTTTACCTTTATTCGACTCAGATCGCTGCCTGGACTGTTTGTGCAGACTTTCGATGACTTAAGCTATGCCCTGCAGTTTGCTTCTGGCTAGCCTTTCACTTCGTTAATTCCGCCGTTATCAACCATAGGAACCGCCTGTTTGTTTCTGGTCTCTTCATCACCGCCAGTGAGAGTGATCATAAACTAAGTTCTGCCTATGCCAAGTAGGATAGAAAAATGCGTTTCACCTTTAGTGACTGGAGGGAGTAGCTCGAGCATGTGGAATAAGTTTTCAGATATATGGGCGGCTCGAAGACTTCTTGAATAATAGAACCCAGCATGTTGTCCTCGACGGCCAGTGTTCATCAGAGATAAGGGTATCGTCTGAAGCGCCCAAAGGAAGTGCAATAGGACCGTTCTTGTACTTTATATACATAAATGATTTGGCGGACAAGATGGGAAGCAATCTGCGATTGTTTGCGGATGATACCGTGGTGTACGGTAAGGTGTCGAAGTTGAGTGACTGCAGGAAGATACAAGACGACTTAGACAAAAGTTACAGCTGGTGTGATGAATGGCAGCTAGCCCTGAATGTGGAAAAATGTAAGTCAATGAGTAGGAACAATAAGCCTGCAATGTTCGGATACCGTATTACTAATGTCCTGCTTGAAACAGTGAAGTCGTTTAATATCTGGGCGTAACGCTGGAAAGCGATATTAGGTGGAACGAGAAAGTGAAAACTGTGGTAGGGAAGGCAAATAGTCGACTTCGATTTATTGGAAGAATCTTAGGAACGATTGGGTCACTTGTAAAGGTGACCGTATATAGGACGCTGGTGCGATCTACTCCTGAGTACTGCTCGACTGTTTGGCATCCGTACCAGGTAGTATTGAAGGAAGACATCGGAGCAATTCAGAGGCGGGCGGCTAGATTTGTTACCAGTAGATTCAAACAGCACATGAGTGTTACGAAGATCCTTCGGGAACTGAAACGGGAATCCCTAGAAGGAAGGCGGCGTTCTTTTCGGGAAACACTATTGAGAAAATCTACAGAACTGGCATTTGAAGCTGACTGTCGAACGATTCTGCTCCCACCAACATACATCGCGCGTAAGGACCAGGAAGATAAGGGGCGTACAGATAGTCGTTTTTCCCTCGCTCTATTTACGAGTGGAACAGCAGGAGGGCACCCTCCGCCACGCACTGTACGGTGGCTTGCGGAGTATCTTTGTAGATGTAGATGCCGGAATGCTTCTGTGATATTCTGGGGCTACCAAGACTTAGGGACAATCAATCCTTATGTTTATTTCTACATTCTTGGTGACCAAGGTTAAGGTACAGCTTCATGATGCCTGTGTTTGGACACTTCAGTCTTCCAAGATAACAACAGCCGTATTCACAGGGCATCACACATAAAGTACTGCTTTACAGAACACTAATCTTGACTGGCATGCTAAATCACCCAATTTTCATCCCCTAGAAAGCGTCTGGGACTCAAGTTTTAGGCTCATATGAAATGCCTCAAGAAACTTATGGGCTCCCTTGGGGCCCACCAATCCGTATGTTTATTTCTACGTTCTTGGCGACCAAGTGTCGTTCTTTTGCTACACCTTCATGGTGACTGTGTTTGGACACTTCAATCTTCCAAGATAACACCAGCCATATTCACAGGGCTCCACACATACTGTACTGCTTTACAGAACACTAATCTTGGCTGGCATGCTAAATCACCCAATTTTCATCCCCTAGAAAGCGTCTGGAACTCATGCTTTAGTCTGATACGAAATTCCTGAAGAAACTTATGGGCTCCCTTGGGTACTATAAATCCATATGTTTATTTCTACATTCTTGGTGACCAAGTGTCGCTCTTACTGCTACACCTTCATGATGACTGTGTTTGGACACTTCAATCTTCCAAGATAACAGCAGCCATATTGACAGGGCTTCACACATACTGTACTGCTTTGCAGAACATTAATCTTGACTGGCATGCTAAATCATCCAATTTTCATCCCCTAGAAAGTGTCTGGGACTCAATTAGTCTAATACGAAATGCCTGAAGGAACTTATGGGCTACCGTCCTCGATGGATTTAGGACATTGTCAAGAATAGAGATGGTGGTGCATGATAACTGCGTTACATCTTCTCAGAGCTGCCAAATTTTTATTAAAAGTGCTTATGCAGTGAAGGAAAAGTGAGTGTAAATAAACAAATTATAGATTTTCAAAAGATTAACTAGACTGATCTACCCATGGGTACTCAGCCAGCTGGAGCAGTAGGTCGTTAAACCCCAATGGTTTCCATTTCGCGATCGATCGGATCTCGGAAAAAAAAAGAACTCGTATGCTATAGCTTCAGAATCACTACTGGATACGTTGGGATTAACATTGGTGGATCAGCGCTACAGCTAAGAAATTTTCTCAGCATATACCGTTACAGACCGTATTCCAAGCTGTGATTACTAATCACATTATTTCTGAATTGATAATTGTTCTCGTTTGTCAGGCAATGAGCTATAGTTAAATTAGGACTAATCGCCCACTAGAAGCGCTGCTAGTCCTATGGAATCTCAATTAAATGAGAAAACTAAGGTTATTACTCTCGTAGAGCTTCATTAAAATAACAAACATAAATATCAAAGGTATCTAAAAACCCTAACAGAGTGGACAAAGAGAAGAAACTCTCGCTGCTAATATTTCGCTAAATTAATGCACATGGAGACGTCTGCACAGGTGAGACTTCTTATTAAAACGTCTATCACACATTGCAGCCATTAAACCTGGTGGTCCTTCGTTTGCGAGTAATCGACGAAAAAAATTTCGAAATTTCACATGATGCTCTGAAGTATTACAAAAGGAATATGTAACAGACTGGTTTTGCAGCATTGTGGTTAAGGTACAGGCCTCGCATGCAAAATGTTGTAGGTTTGAATCTTGATAGATACTTCGAATTTTTTTAAAATTTTTTCATCAAAATGATTACAGTCATTATTTTTATTCAATTAATTGGGTTAAATGGACCTTTTTATTTCTATTCCTTTGTCACATCATGTTAATCACCATATTAACTTCTTCATCTACTCTCATTTTTCTTCCTGTCATTCATTTTCCACTTGGAATCTTTGTTCATGTTATTTTATCTATTTTTAAGTATGAACATCGATTTAATTTCTTCCGTTTTACCATCATATGTTTTAGTCCATGTTACTGCATTCATTATTCTAGTTTCTCGTTTTGCTCGAATTTCATTTTATTTACAATTTCTTCTTTCATTTAAATCTCTATCCGCATTCCTTTGTCCACAGTGCAATAACGATTTATGTTTTAAATGCTCGTACGACGATTTCCATCCAAAAAAATGTAAATCTTGTAACAAAAAACATATTTTTGTCACCACTACACAGTCATTATAAATAGACTGCGTCGTCTTTCATTTTATAACCAACACATTGGATGTTTCAAATGTTTAAATATTACGATAAATAAATGAAAATAATTAAATTCACATGCACAAAAATTCCAAGTGGACAACAAATGACAGAAAGAAAAAATGAGAGCAAATGAAAAAGTTAATACGGTGATTAAATGATGTGACAAAATAATATCAACCAAAAAATTACATTTAACCCAATTAATTGAATGAAAATAATGCTCATAGTCATTTCGATAAAAATTTAAAAGCAAACATTTCGAAGCACCTAACAAGATTCGAACACACAACATTTTGCATGGGAGGCCTGTCCTTTACCGCTACATTTGCACAACCAGTCTGTTAAACATCCCCTTTATAAAGCTGCGGAACATTACGCGAAACTCTGATTATATTTCGTAGATTACTCGCGAACGAGAGCACACCAAGCTGAAAAGCTGCCGGATGTGATACCTAGGACCTTTACCTACATCACTGTATAGATGATTTCAAAAAGCCGACTCCACCGCTGGGGTCCTCTCCCTGTTATTATAGGAATTTCACAAGGTTTCCTATTAAACAAGCAGACTCAAATCAGTTTGAATTTCATTTCAAAATTACGTTATGTTTTAATGGTGGTTAGTGTCTCATTCGATGTCAATCTATAAAACAGCTTGAAAGATGGGCGAGAAAATCGGCCGTGGCCTTTTCGAAGGAACAGTCACAGCATTTGCTGTAAGATATTTAGGAAAACTACAGAAAACCTACACCTGGATGGCCGGTTGGAATTGTAACCGCCATACTTTGGAATGCAACTCCAATGTCTCAACCGTTAAGCTTCTTACTCGGTGAAACAGAATTGCAGAGCGTACGAGTCACGCGCCGGAAGTCGAGTGAACATGTTACCTCTCTCAAGGTTTCTCTAGCGCGAAATAGTTCGGTGATGTCTCTTCTCTCGGAACTGAAGGCCCGTTCATGACTCACTACTGAGCATTACCCTCCAGTTACTATACTTGCCGATTCTGTAGTGATCGATTTCGACAGAGCAGCTTCATGTAGTATACCGTAATTCGAACACTCCCTTTCTCACTTTGTAAATGAACGACAACAAGAGCCATCACGCTGTTAAGACTCGGGAAGTTTCCAATCATGCACATATAATTTTGTTTCGCAGTTTATCCCCAAAAGATTACACACCCAAACATCGTTTCTCAAATAGAGGCTGCATACTTTACATTAGCAGCTACGTACTTTAAATGCAGTTTAGCTTCAGGTGTCTCTTAAAAAAAGCAAACTGGTCACTTCATGACGAGGATGCATACTGAAGAACTGGAATCAAATACATAGACACTTGACAGTGGAGAGAAGTTTATGAAAATCGTGCGATTTGTAATCCCCTCCGAATTCCATCTGTATACCACAGACAAGACTTGGCGGACTCCTGTAGGTCATTTTTTTAATGTCTTTATTGGCCTTTAAATATTTGCCCACACAGCCGTCTACATACAATTTCTAATACCGGTTCTTAGCATTTACATCCTAAAATTTCTTTTTGAGTTTGTAAACTGGTTTAAGTAGGTCGGGCACAGCATCTCTGCTTAGCTATGTGGAGAGATGTAACGAACTGGAACGAAGGTTCTAATGTAAGCAACATTGCCAGATACAAACTCGTTGTCACTAATAGAGTTCTCGTTAAAGTTTGTGACTGATTAGATTCATAGAATTACAATAGGTAAAATGCTTCAGTCACTTCTATGTTTATCTAATTTTAATACCATTATGCATTTTGATGGTCATGCCATCTTCATCAAGTAGATTATCATACTTCTACGTTACTGTATTCCTTTGTGACAGGGAAGTTACGTGGCACCTTGCAAGCATATGTGTGCGAATATATTTGGTGTATGCTGATTTTTTATATATATATATAATGAAGAGTGTATGTCTGGGATCTCCTCTCCTCCCAAACCCCTAGACCGATTTTAACCAAATTTGGAAAATAAACAGAAGGCCTAACAAATATCAGTACTGTGGAGGTTATAACCTCCAAATTCCAATAGTAGCGTAGATATGGGCAAAAGCGCGTTTTTTTTCCTGACCCCAGAGTACAGGTTGCCCTGTATGATAGGTATGTTGAGTAGGAACAGTGTCAGCATGTTAAATAAACCTGCTTTGCAGGGCAGCCTGTATATCAGGGGCAATAAATGGTTTTTGATGGGCTCCAACATGCAGTCTGCCCTATATGATAGGCAAGTTGTGCTGAATTAGTATCGGCCTGCTTTACCAACCTGCTTTGTATGGTGGGCTGTAAGTCAGTTGCAAATCAATGATTTTCAAGACCGTGATGTGAAATCTGCTCTACGTGACAGGCATGTTGTGAGTGTAGTATTGGCCTGCTTTATTGATCCGTACTGCAGTCGCTACACGCGCTGATGAGCATGGCTGGGCACAGGTTGAGATGCATGGAGGTGGAGAGAGACATAACGAGATGGAGAAGGGAATGGACTAAGAGAGGGAGAGATGCTTGAGGCAGGTGGAATGTGTTGAGGGCTGGTGGATAGCTGCAAAAGGAAGAGAGGGTAGGTAGGGATGGAAAGAGAGGGAGGGAGGAAGATATGGTTGGAGGGAAGGGGGAGGAAGCCATAATCACAAACAGGGGTTGGAGGAAATGTACAAAAAGAGACAGAGAGATTGAGGAGGAGGAGATCCACAGGTAGAAGTGGGAAGATGAGGTGGACAGACAGAGGGGGGAAGAGGTTGCACAGAGGTGGGGTAGGAGGAGGAGGTGTGTTCAATATGTGTTGAACGCATATGTGGTGAATCCATGAGTGAAAGGCTAGTATTGCAAAATTTACAAGTTTCATAGTTCAAAGCTCTGTCACTTGTAAGACAAGTAAGCCGGGATGCTTGCCTTGGAAAGGGTGCGACCGTTTTCCTTCCACTAGCTGGTACTCCCTCTGTAATGATCTCGTCACCTGTGCGACGTTAAACCCCAATCTGTCTTCCTTCAGTACTGCTGTTGAGAGCCCAAATTACAATCAGATGACAGTCGTTAATGTCGCTTTATAGGTTTTATGAGGAACGTTGTGGCACGTGATTGGAATATATTCTGTAGCTAATTTCAGTACAAATTTTGCTGAATATACACCATGTGTTCGTCACTGAAGCTACTCACCTTCTAGAATAAACACATGTGTGCTATTTATGCAGAGCTCTTTCGTCGCAAATACTCCGTACTGACTCTACCAATGGAACATTTCAGGTGCCAAGTCTCGAACTGGATTTGCAGTGTGTACCATGATTAATTGTGAATACTGCCACAGGTGAAAATATACGATAGTAAAAGCAAAAACATTCCTGAGTACATGAGTCTGCAAACCAGTCTTTCACGATGTAATCGAGATTGTGGGTTGCGACTTCATTGTCCTAGTTAGTGTAAATTATTTCAGTTAACAACTTTTCGATTATGCCCCCTCTAATTGTAACCAAATTTCGTCGGTGGTCTGCCTTAACAAGAAACATCGATTCAACATATTACCTCTGTACACTAAAGTAGGTGTTCCACCGGTCGTCTTTCCACTTGGATACAATACTGCACTCATTCTTCCACGTACTTTGTAAGACTGCTCCAGTGCTTCAGTTTCATCAACGGGAGTTTCGTATACTTCACTTCTGAGATAACCTCAGATAGAACAACCCAGTTGACTCAGGTCAGATGATCTTGGAAGCCGCGGTATAGGTACTGGTCGACCTATCCATCTTCGACCACATTGACGCGATAGAAGTCGTCTCACATCATCTTGCCGGGACCCATCATGCATCTGTGCCGGCCGCGGTGGTCTAGCGGTTCTAGGCGCTCAGTCCGGAACCGCGCGACCGCTACGGTCGCAGGTTCGAATCCTGCCTCGCGCATGGATGTGTGTGATGTCCTTAGGTTAGTTAGGTTTAAGTAGTTCTAAGTTCTAGGGGACTGATGACCTCAGATGTTAAGTCCCATAGTGCTTAGAGCCATTTGAACCATTTGAACCATGCATCTGCCATATTCTCCAATCACGAGCCCAATTTGAGCCCAATTATATGAAAACTTAATAGACAAGTTTACATTCCAAATACGTTTGTAAAAAGTAACTTAAGGTTTAATACTGAAGTCAGAAGCAGCTAGTAGCCACACATGTGTTGTTATTTCGCAAATGGCTAGCTTTCGGACCCATGTTTAGGCGATGTTTCTACTTCCATTGTCGTATACTTTCATCTGTGTCAGTTTCCACTATTAATTATGATCCATCCTGTATTATTACTGGATACACTCTCGATAATGTCGAGTTACCTTTAATGTGTATTTTCGAAATCATTCTACGTTCACGTAGTCATAGTTTAACAAAGTTACACCAAAATCTTCCCGAAACTATTTTAAACAGGAGCATATTATGCCCCAGCTGTGTTACATATTTTGATTTATGTTCCACTATGCAACAGAAAGAAAACATTCTATAATTTCAGTTGCCCGAAAGGTTACCGCCTGGCACCGCCCCCGTGGCTGAGAGTGTACAGTATGTGCCTCCCTTGTTCAGCGTTTCTAATACAATTTATGCATTCGGAGAGTTCCATTCTTTTACGTGAACGCCGAAATATGTAAAATACCATTGTATTCTAGTCTGTATTAATAGTTACCCAACCAGATCCCCCTAATCTTATTTTCCTCCTTGTTCGTATACTTGCCACTAGACACAACTAGTGATTCCTCTTAACAAGAAATGAGAATTTGGAGCAAAGTCACAACTTCGCATTATGCTGTAGCTGGAGAAGAAACACGACATCCAAGTTTATCTAGATAACATATATTAAACGAGCTGTAATACGGAGTGATTCTATCTTCATCTCCCCATAGTAATGAGGCGTAGAGGTAATATAAAGACTAGAAGATGCCGTATACAACGTAGGAAAGGTGGACCAATCGCAGGGTAAAAAAAGTACCGGGGTGGAGCAAAAACTTATGCCAGCATTTCTATGACTACCTATCTCCTTCCGTTCGGGATAGGCAAGCCAGTAATGTCACCGAGTAACGTATATAGACGCTATTAGCGTAATTACGGTACTTAAATAAACAAATCGACTTTAGATACATGAGAAACCGTGCTTTAGAAAAGACTAAACCTGTCACAACATCGAACGTAACATTTATCATGCTATAGCTTCTAAACCATATCTTCGGAATTAAGGAATTACTGCCCATTCCTAACAGAGCAGCGATGTGATCTCGGTTCTTTTTAGAAAATGTACTTTCGATTTTCCAACAAATCGCCTTCCTCTAACCTAGCAGTACCCATCTCGCGTATCAGCAAATTGCGTGTGGAGTCAAGTTCTACAACAACTTCTACTTTAGCGGTCGATCCTCCATACTCTCGTACTTTGCATGGCACAATTTCATATTGTTCACAGGCTTTTTGCCGCTACGTACATGTAACTATTTCTCTCATTTCATTCACAGTTCACGTCAAATATTTAGATGCGCACTTCTCGGTACAAAAATTTCTGTGGTAAAATTTAGTGTGTTCGAGCAGTGCGGAAAATAAACAAATATAATAAACGTGGCTCATTAATATACGATTGCTTCATCGCCTTTGAAACAATGAAACCTGAATACCGTTGTCAACAGAGCACGATATGAAAATACTGCGCGATAGATAAGTAAAGAGATTGTTAAACTCTGTAGATTTGAGATCCTTAGGTATTATTGTAGGCCTATACCTTCTAATCGTACTATATCAAATGCCAATAAGTATTTTTGTCTGTCAGTGTTCCCCGTTACGTTAACTGCACTGTTACATGGGCACGTGCGACACAATTCAGTGATAAGTTTTTCATCAAAGAAGTCCGTAAGGCGCTGCATTATTCTCCGCAAGTAACACGCGTGCTCTAGAGACTGTGGACTACACAGAGCTCGAACCGAGGACTGTCGAAAGTGTTGTGAACGGTATTTGTGCGTGCAGCAAGGTCGGCACTACAAAAAGAAAAACTGTACAAAAAAATAAGTGGCTAGAAATAAACTGCATGCAGGGAAAAAAAGAGATGCGACCGGACTGCGCAAAACCCTGAATTTCCTGAGAGTTGATACGCTACCTTCGTAGACATCATACGAACCCTTTCTGAAGTAGGACTGAACGCAGCCCATGTCGTTGCCGGCGACTGTCCGTAAAGAGACGTGTTCACATCGCCAGCCTGGTCTCACTAGGTGCCCCGGCACGACACACACGCACTCACGCACTCGCAGCAAGCTTAGCCCCGCTGCCGGCTGGTAGCCCGTTTGCACACCGACTGAGCTCCGCGCCGCTGACTCCCCACCACCGCGGCAGCCGCCACGCCCCCTCTCTGCGAGCCACCGTAGTTCGCCCCGGCGGCCGCACGGAGCGCTGCTGACGCTCTAGTATCGACGCCAATCATGGCGAAACAATGCAACGCAAATCGGAAACTCCAAAACGTTAAGCTGGAGAGCGGGTACCCTCTAATTATTTGGAGACCGTAAATTTGAACTCTTTTGCTGCTCGTAGTGGCTCTGTGGTTGAATCCCATTACTTTCCGTTGCCTTTTAAACATTACGTATCATGCGAATCTCTTAATTCATCCAGCCTTATTCTCTAGTTTTAGGATTCGTGGCTGCGCAATAAACAATGTACAAGGTGTAAATCCTTTCAATTTAGTCTATATCTGAATTATTACATTAATTTCGAAGTTCATATTTACACTTGTTTATACGTAGGCTGTACAGTTATTTTTTATTTTTTTTTTTTATTTTTTGCATTAATCCCAGTTCTGCACTTAGGTTACAGTGAAGGCAATCTTAGTAATCAAGCATCTGACCAGCTTACAAAATTTGACGAAAATACCAAACGATAGTACTTGATTTACAAAAATAGAGGTTCTGATACAGCGACCTTCTGGGGCAGGGGATGTTCTTGAAATTTAGACTTCTTAAAACGGTATTTTAACGCTTCTCTACATTGTTTCCCTTTCTGCAGGTAAGAGTTCTCATCGACTGCTTCCCTTGAGTGTTATTCTCAGTACCTCTTCATTTCGTTTCTTATATTTCAATTTCATTTTAACATTCCTCGATAATATCACTTTTAAAACACTTCCTCTCTTTTCTACTCCTCAGTTCTCGTACTTCACACTGCACTTTCACATTCCTTATACTACAGTATACTTTCAGAAAATTTTTCGGTAGTACCAAGTTACTTTTGTCTACCAGTACCACTCTTTTACTGAAGAGACCTTCATTTGCCTGAACCATCGTACTTCAGATATCTTCATTTTTGTAGTCATCTTGCATAATTTATTATCTATAAGTCTTTCACTTTTTATCGGGGTGTTTGTAACTTAACCAAACCAAAAGAAATCGTAAGGGCTAAGAAATTTAAAAAACTGCCATAAGATCGAATAAAACACAACTAAATTTAATGATTAAAATTTAATTAACGTACAAAATATTACGTAGCTAAACTTACAGAAATTAAAAACGCAACTATTTACTGTCACAAGAATTTATTTTATTTATTTTGTGTTTTAACTTTTCTAACAACATAAGAAACACAGTTAAACAACATTTAACTTCCTGAAAAAAAAACTTTAACTTGATGTAATGACTGTAAAGTACGATTTAGTTCTTTTTGGAAGCGTGCAGGAATTTAAAGATCTTCACTAACTTTTCGGCTCTTTTCTATCTTAAATCATACCTTAATTTAGATCAAACAAGCCAAAATTCTCTCAGTGGATGCAGTGCTGGCAGAGAGAGAAATGAGGCTTTTCCCAAAAGTAATAAATTCTCCCTTTTTTTTGCTATTTCCGGCGCTATTAGCTTCCATCATTTTTTTGGATGGAAATGTGTTACAATTTCACGAGAAGACCCAATAAGGGGTCCTGAAAGACGTGACTTTTGCAGAACACTCTGGATACAGTTCTATGAACCAGTTTTCCGCACTTCTTGTTCAACAGTTAACCGTCTTCGTCTGAATCTTGGATCTAACATATTACCAAGGCAGTGAAACATATTAGCAAGACAGAGTTTGTTCCTATCGTTTTCTATTGCGTTCTTCTTGGGCTCCGTATCAGGACTTCCTAAAAGATCGATCCATACCTCGACAGCTTGTGCAATATTTGTGCTGTCTGCTTGAAAGTCCAGGACTCTATAAAATTCTAATACACACATCAAAAAAAAGTTTCCATCACCTCGGTTCCGAGAGTTCCGGAACCTTTCCAGAAAATTGGAACAGAGATCAACATAAACATCGTTTCCGCCCTTTTTATTGCTCACGAAAACCACACATTGCATGTTGCACCACCATACAGCTAGACCTTCGAAGATGGTGGTCCAGATTGCTGTACATATTGGTACCTCTAATACCCAGTAGCACGTCCTCTTGCATTGATGCGTGCACCGGCCGAAGTGGCCGTGCGGTTAAAGGCGCTGCAGTCTGGAACCGCAAGACCGCTACGGTCGCAAGTTCGAATCCTGCCTCGGGTATGGATGTTTGTGATGTCCTTAGGTTAGTTAGGTTTAACTAGTTCTAAGTTCTAGGGGACTAATGACCTCAGCAGTTGAGTCCCATAGTGCTCAGAGCCATTTGAACCATTGATGCGTGCCTGTATTCGTCGTAGCATACTATCCACAAGTTCATCAAGGCACTGTTGGTCCAGTTTGTCCCATTCCTCAACGGCGATTCGGAGTAGCTCCCTCAGAGTCCTTGGTGGATCACATCGCCCATAAAGAGCGCTTTTCAATCTATACCAGGCATGTTCGATAGGGTTCATGTCTGGAGAACATTCTGGCCACTCTAGTCGAGCAATGTCGTTATCCTGAAGGAAGTCATTCACAAGATGTGCACGATGGGGGCACGAATTGTCATCCATGAAGACGAATGCCTCGCCAATATGCTGCCGATATGGTTTCAGTATCGGTCAGAGGATGGTATTCACGTATCGTACAGCCGTTACGGCGCCTTCCATGGCCATCAGCGGCGTACGTCGGCCCCAAAACAGCAGGGAACCTCCACCTTCCTGCGCTCGCTGGACAGTGTTTGGCTCAAATGGTTCAAATGGCTCTGAGCACTATGGGACTTAACATCTGTGGTCATCAGTCCCCTAGAACTTAGAACTACTTAAACCTAACTAACCTAAGGACATCACACACATCCATGCCCGAGGCAGGATTCGAACCTGCGACCGTAGCAGTCGCGCGGTTCCGGACTGCGCGCCTAGAACCGGTAGACAACCGCGGCCAGCGGACAGTGTTTCTAAGGCGTTCAACCCCACCAGGTTGCCTCCAAACAAGTCTCCGTCGATTGTCTGGTTGAAGGCATATGCGACACTCATCTGTGAAGAGAACGTGATGCCAATCCTGAGCGGTCCATTCGGCATGTTGTTGGGCCCATCTGTACCGCGCTGCATGGTGTCGTGGTTGTAAAGATGGACCTGGCCATGGACGCCGGGAGTGAAGTTGCGCATCATGCAGCCTATTGTGCACAGTTTGAGTCGTGGCTGCACGAAAAGCATTACACAACATGGTGGCGTTGCTGTTAGGGTTCCTCCGAGCCGTAATCCGTAGGTAGCGGTCATCCACTGCAGTAGTGGCCCTTGGGCACCCTGAGCGAGGCATGTCATCGACAGTTCCTGTCTCTCTGTATCTCCTCCATGTCCGAACAACCTCACTTTGTTTCATTCCGAGACGCCTGGACATTTCCCTTGTTGAGAGCCCTTTCTGGCACAAAGTAACAATGCAGACGCGATCAAACCTCGGTATTGACCGTGTAGGCATGGTTGAACTACAGACAACACGACCCGTGTACCTCCTTCCTGGCGGAATGACTGGAACTGATCGGCTGTCGGACACCCTCCGTCTAATAGGTGCTGCTCATGCATGGCTGTTTACATCTTTGGACGTGTTTAGCGACATCTCTGAACAGTGAAAGGGACTGTGTCTGTGATACAATATCCAATGTCTATCTTCAGAAGTTCTGGGAACTGGGGTGATGCAAAACATTTTTTGATGTGTGTAGTTGGAGAAGACGTGTGGTATCCTTCTAAATTACATTATGCAAGATTTTTGTAATGTTGGCATGGAGTCCTTCAGAGTGTTCTATTACAATTTCTACATGTTTAGAATAGGTTAGTTTTAAGAATGGGTTAGTGTTTTGAATAAATTAATCATTAGATTTTTGAAACTGAAGTAGTTAATTGTCGATAATAAAAACTAAAAAATAACAATAAATCCCAAAAAAACCACTTCAACCGACTGAGTTGGGCTTTTTGTGAACACATTCGGGCTTTTCTCAACCCTGGTTTTTATACTTCTGCGTCATTCCCAATTTTGACGGTAAGCAAGTCGCTGTTCCCTTGTATCTAACTCAATATAACTTTCGCTTCAGCTTCGTTTGTACTCAACCCATATACTCTGCTAAGAACACTGTACATTCCTTCAACAGGTTCCCTTTAAGTGTTCCCCACTTTGGCGAGAATGTCTATGTCGCTGCGAACCTTAGTATTTACATCTGTTGCAACTGAGCTTTTATTCCTCTTACGATATTTTTGTTGACACTTGTCGCTGCTCCTGCGACACCCATGTTGGTGGAGGACACTAGTGACAAGCTATAACTCTTCTTTATACTGTCCTTAATACAACTTTGTCTTTCGTGTCTTCCACTTTTAACACTCCCACTCGGCTTTTGCAGAAGTTCGAGATTGCTCGTCTCTGTTTGTACTTCAGCTCTACTCGTCAAAGGATCCAAGGTCGAGAAAGGTGTTCTACGTTTTATTTTATCTATTTCTTTGTATACCCGTCTCTCTAAGATCTGTCTACCTTATCTCTTCCTTACTTTTTTTGATTGATGGTTGATGTTCAGTCATTATGGAGATGTACACGGTGGGCAAATAAAAACTGACTGGGAAAACGCTTCATGGTCCTTAGGATGAACAACCCAACTTACATCATCTGATCCCCAGGGCAGGTGATGTAAGCTGGGTTGTTCATCTTAAGGGCTATGAAACATTTAGTTCTATTGATGATATATGATTGTTAATAAGGCAAACAAGACAAAATACCACAGAGTTGACAGTCGTAAACCAGTTACCATACATTACCCACTGTTTTGTGGGACATATGGCTACCATGACGTCAGATGACGCCTCCCAAAACGTGATGAGTGGTCATGATAGCGCTTAACACATTCACTTGGCAAACATCCCTGATGATTCGACGTTGTGCATTTTACATTTGTACTCATTTCAGCGGTTTTTATGAAAATTTTATGTACACGTTTATTTTATCCAAAAGTTGTTTCGCCCAGTGTACCTTCTGTACACTACCCCACAACTGCTTTCAATGTGCTAAATTATGCCAAAACCATAAACTTTTTTAGTTAAGATTAGGTTTTCGCCGAAAACTTTGACTTGCGCGTAGAGTAAAAGAAAAATGTCAAATGTGTGTGAAATCTTATGGGACTTAATTGCTAGGTCAGCAGTCCCTAAGCTTACACACTACTTACACACTTATCCTAAGGACAAACACATACACCCTTGCCCGAGGGAGGACTCGAACCACCGCCGGGACCAGCCGCACAGTCCATGACTGCAGCGCCCAAGACCGCTCGGCTAATCCCGCGCGGCGCGTAGAGTAAGACCAGTGATACTGATGTAGGCCGTTTCTTTAATATTATGCCGATACACTGCTGTTTAAAATTGTTTTTCATGTAAATATACTGTGCAACAAAATTAAAGGATAACATTTTCGAAACGCCGTAACTGTCTCCCATCGCATTGTGTGAGTTTTAAATTCGGTTCAAAAATGCCTGCAGCCTTCCTCTGCGATGATGCAAAAGCGTGACTCCCTGCGACATCACTCTCGGGCCCGGCGATGCTTCAGACAGCAAGGTGTCGACACACGCGAAAAGAAGGCCAGAGCTCAAAAGCTCATGTTACGCGTAAGGTTGGTTAATGCCGTCAGTTGGCATCCCATTTCACCATAGTTCTACCAAACGCCACCGTGGATAATTCGCATCCCCTCTTACCCACATTTCACCTCTTTTTTTTATGCCTCCGTGATGGAGGCTATAACCGCGACGCCCAGCGTTGAGATCACACGGTGTGGTCGAGGAAAACGTTTCACACACACCCCCGCTCAGAATAACCGCGAGAAGACCACAGTAGGTGGCAGAAATGGCGTCAATGAGACCACTCCCTCCCCTGAGGCGTTGATTCCCCAAACTTTCGCGATCGAAAACGATAATTCGTAGTGTAATGAGCAACAGAACGATATTCTTGACAATTGTTGACATTGCTGAGACCCCACGGGAGCTTTAGACCCTCTCTAAAGACATGGCTAAGCACCTCATTGACGGTGATCCCACCCCTTTGGAGTGCAGTGCGACTGTAATTTTTGCTCTGGTGTACAGTGTAGGGAACCGAAACGAGGCCTTTCAAAACCAATCGATGAAATTTGAACGCGACCCGAAGCAGCCAAGGGTGCGCATGCTTATCAGCCCTCCTGTCTTGCGCCCCCCTATGACACCTTCACGGAAGGGTGTGGCCCACTTGTGAATAAAACAGCAGATGGTCTTCCCCCCAGTTTGTCAACACCCTCACTTCCACCTGGACACATTCGTTGAACAATTTAAAAATGTACCTGTACAGGGAAAACCCGTGAGAGAGTCCTGGCCGCCTGCTAATAGGTATGACGTAACGGTAATGCCCACCTACAGGCGCCTAGTAATCTCGTCACACAGCTCGAGGCTGAAATTGCAGTACGCAATGGGTTGGGTTGTTTGGGGAAAGATACCAAACTGCGAGGTCATCGGTCTCATCGAATTAGGGAAGGACGAGGATAAGTCGGCCGTACCCTTTCAAAGGAACCATCCCAGCATTTGCCTGGAATGATTTAGGGAAATCACAGAAAACCTAAATCAGGATGGCTGGACGCGGGATTGAACCGTCACCCTCCCGAATGCGAGTCCAGTGTGCTAACCACTGCGCCACCTCGCTCGGTTCAGGGTGCAATGCTTTTGTTCCATTACAGAGATAGGTCGAATTTCAAACTTACACGTCGCAGTAGGAAATAACTACGATGTTTCGAAAAAGTGATCCTTTAATTAGGTTGCACGTTGTAATGTAGCCAACTTGCTACGTTAATGCTGCAATGATTGGTTTATCATTTCTAATCCTACATAAGCTCACCAGACAAATTATTATTATAAAAAAGAACACATTAGATGCTTTGGAATGCTGTAGAAGGTGTAGAATTGGTAACAGACTGTTTATCTGACCCTTCATTACTGACATCAGTCATCACAGCGAAGTTGGAAGCTCTATGCTAGCTTCCTACTAAAGGTTTCATTTTTCTTTACGTAATATTCCAGAAAACGCGAGAAGATCGTAGAACTGTTGTTTTTTTGTGTTAGACATAGTAAACGTAGATAATCTTATCTGTCCTTTTTTACTTTCCAGCAATTTAAGTTGAGCGTATCCCTTCATTACTTAATTCATATTTCCGAAAAGTAGCTTAAATTTTACAATGTTTGAATCCGAAACATAACACCAGTTGTTTGTTTACATTCAGTTGCATATAGGCCTAATTTTTGTGAAGTTGTTTTATTGTTTATCGGTAATTTGACGTATTCTTATTATTTTTATCATAGGCAAAAAGTGCCTGACTCTTCACAGAATTGTTAGTTGCTTAGTTTCGTGTGGTGGGTGCAGTACTTTTTTCCCACTGGAGTGACTGAAGAGATGTGGCAACTGGGGAAGTAAATGAGGCCCTTCAGAATATATAGTGGAGATAGGAAAAGAGTGGAGTGGGAGACGAAAATTTCTACCCTTCAGGATGAATGAAACAAGTATAGGAAATATCACGAAAAGTTAAGGGGAGAGAAGGGTAAAGAGGCGTGCTAAGTGGCAAAAGGCAACAAAAGAAACAGACATAGTGCTTCATCCGACAGCCTTGTGATGAATCTGATAAATATGTTTCACCTGTTGCTTCAGTTAGAAACTGATGAGCCTCAGGTGTAGACAGGGCACAACAAACTTTCAGCAGTACATTGAGAAGAAGGAATGTGGGGAAGTCAGTAAAGAAAAAGAAACTTTTGTTGAAAGGTAGTTCTCATGCTACAGCTGTTGGCCAACTTTAGGATAATGAACTAGAATCAAAGTACCAGATCACCAATTTTTTAAACCTAGTGCTAGTCCGGAGCAGGTAATACAGGATTTAGGATAATTCTGCAAAGACTTCACCAAGAAAGACACCATGGTTCTAGCGTGTGGGCCAGGTAATAGTACTCATAGAAATCCTGAATACAGTATAGAGTGTCACCTGACAAAGACTACATCAGCTTTGGACACTGATGTTGAGTTTGGCTCTGCTCTCAGACGCCATGATCGACCTCATTTGAAGTCTTTTGTCAGGAGACTTGGAACAGCTGCTTACCTCAGGTGCAGGGTCGCATTTTGGCTTGATTCCTGCTGATTCTATCAGTAGATGGGGTTTACTAGGGAAAGGGGAGGGTAAGCTGGCTGGGCTAATAGCACAAAATGTAAGGGTGGGTGTTGGGAGGCACTGTCATAAGGGATAAAATATTAGAGTTTACATGGTTCAGAAACAGAACCTTTTTTAAGGTGTGGAGGACAGAAACAAAGCCAGTTTTAAAAGTTAGGATTGAAACAAACATTCAGTTTGTGGAAGAAATCAAGCATTATAATTCTAACAATTTCATCAGCACAGACGCCGCTAAAAAATTTCAGCAATCAGCAGAAATTTTATTTCCACTCAGTTTTATCTCTGTCAGTGAAATGACAGCTATTTTTATAGCTTGAAAATATTCGAGGACTAAGAAGTGACATTAATGAACTACCTATGTCCACTAATGAATGAGGATCATCATAAGCATTTTATACAATCTGCCTCTCTGAACATAATGTAAACACTGGTATAGATGTGTTGAGTGTTATAGGATGCAGGTTAGAGGAAGTTTCTTTCGTAGAGCAGAAATGGCAAAAGTAAGAGTTGCCACCTTCATCAGGAATTTCGTAAAGGTAATACACTTCATTGATTAACTGCTGGTAGAACCAATTGATATTTGTATGTCATTAATAATATCAAATAATGCGAATATTAGTATTATCTGACTTCTATACAATTGCTACTGTCAATGAACGCAGGTCAATCTCAACAATTTTCCGAGATAACGTTCCGAATTACACTCCTGGAAATGGAAAAAAGAACACATTGACACCGGTGTGTCAGACCCACCATACTTGCTCCGGACACTGCGAGAGGGCTGTACAAGCAATGATCACACGCACGGCACAGCGGACACACCAGGAGCTGCGGTGTTGGCCGTCGAATGGCGCTACCTGCGCAGCATTTGTGCACCGCCGCCGTCAGTGTCAGCCAGTTTGCCGTGGCATACGGAGCTCCATCGCAGTCTTTAACACTGGTAGCATGCCGCGACAGCGTGGACGTGAACCGTATGTGCAGTTGACGGACTTTGAGCGAGGGCGTATAGTGGGCATGCGGGAGGCCGGGTGGACGTACCGCCGAATTGCTCAACACGGGGGTCGTGAGGTCTCCACAGTACATCGATGTTGTCGCCAGTGGTCGGCGGAAGGTGCACGTCCCGTCGACCTGGGACCGGACCGCAGCGACGCACGGATGCACGCCAAGACCGTAGGATCCTACGCAGTGCCATAGGGGACCGCACCGCCACTTCCCAGCAAATTAGGGACACTGTTGCTCCTGGGGTATCGACGAGGACCATTCGCAACCGTCTCCATGAAGCTGGGCTACGGTCCCGCACACCGTTAGGCCGTCTTCCGCTCACGCCCCAACATCGTGCAGCCCGCCTCCAGTGGTGTCGCGACAGGCGTGAATGGAGGGACGAATGAAGACGTGTCGTCTTCAGCGATGAGAGTCGCTTCTGCCTTGGTGCCAATGATGGTCGTATGCGTGTTTGGCGCCGTGCAGGTGAGCGCCACAATCAGGACTGCATACGACCGAGGCACACAGGGCCAACACCCGGCATCATGGTGTGGGGAGCGATCTCCTACACTGGCCGTACACCACTGGCATCATGGTGTGGGGAGCGATCTCCTACACTGGCCGTACACCACTGGTGTCGAGGGGACACTGAATAGTGCACGGTACATCCAAACCGTCATCGAACCCATCGTTCTACCATTCCTAGGCCGGCAAGGGAACTTGCTGTTCCAACAGGACAATGCACGTCCGCATGTATCCCGTGCCACCCAACGTGCTCTAGAAGGTGTAAGTCAACTACCCTGGCCAGCAAGATCTCCGGATCTGTCCCCCATTGAGCATGTTTGGGACTGGATGAAGCGTCGTCTCACGCGGTCTGCACGTCCAGCACGAACGCTGGTCCAACTGAGGCGCCAGGTGGAAATGGCATGGCAAGCCGTTCCACAGGACTACATCCAGCATCTCTACGATCGTCTCCATGGGAGAATAGCAGCCTGCATTGCTGCGAAAGGTGGATATACACTGTACTAGTGCCGACATTGTGCATGCTCTGTTGCCTGTGTCTATGTGCCTGTGGTTCTGTCAGTGTGATCATGTGATGTATCTGACCCCAGGAATGTGTCAATAAAGTTTCCCCTTCCTGGGACAATGAATTCACGGTGTTCTTATTTCAATTTCCAGGAGTGTATTTCGATGTATCTCGAAACGCATGAAAACGATCGGGACTTACGAAAAAGCAATTGATATAACTTTTTAAGCCCTACAACATTTTTTAAGATTTGTCGATCGGAACTACAGCTTTTTACGTAAACCCGTTTCTTTTGCAACTTTGCGGGTCTCGAGTCTGATACCTCGCGAAAGGCCACTGCTAACAGCGGAACGTAAAAACATACGTTTTCAACGGAGCAAACAGCACAGAAAATCAGCAGTACCTGTGTGTTGTATTATACCGGGGACCTAGAAACGATGGAGAGATTTCGTCCCACAGTAGCCCTCAGCCGTTCACAACCCCACAACAGGTCACAGCAGTCCACCCACACCACTGCCGTCCCACACCGAACCCAGGGTTATTGTGCGGTTCGGCCCCAAGTGGAACCCCCCCCCCTCCCACCACCACCAACCCCCCCCCCCCCAACCACCACCACCACCACCGGGAACGTCTCATACCAGACGAGTGTAACCCCAAATGTTTGCGTGGTAGAGTAATTATGGTGTATGCATACGTGGAGACAGTGTTTGCACAGCATTCGCCTACATAGTGTAACAGGCGGAATAAGGGGAACCACCCCACATTCGCCGAGGTAAATGGAAAACCGCCTTAAAAACCATCCACAGGCTGGCCGGCACACTGGACCTCGACACTAATCCGCCGGGCGAATTCGTGCCAGGGACCGGCACCGGCACGCTTGCCCGCTCGGGAAGCAGCGCGTTAGACTGCGCGGCTAGCCGGGTGGGCTAGCAGTACCTGACTGGAGGCGCTTAGTGTACTCCGACGAGTGGCGATTATACCTCGTTTCAGATGATGCAAGGGCAAGGCGTTGAGTGTAGCTACAGCGCAATGGGGCGTTTAATCTGTAGTGGGAGGACGGAGTAATTCAGGCCGGTGGTGGCTCTGTGTCATTTTGGGGCGTTTATCGACTCATGACTTGCGTCCACTCATTGAGAATACTATGAAGAAGTACCAAGATGCCACCAAGTATTGCCTTTTCTTCTATACCTTCGCGATGTGTGTGCTATGGACGCTAACACCTTGTAAGATGACAGCAGCTTCTTCAGAGGTCTGCACGCTTACGTTCCTGTTGTGATGGACACTGTCATCCTGTCATCCTTCGACTGGCTCGCTAACGGTCCAAGCGTTGCAAAAATTATTACCTGAAAACCATAATATCAGCGTGCACAAAATTACATTTTAAATGTAGCTTCTTTCTCATGAAACTCGATTCAAAATGGCGAATATGGCCAAAAACTCGCAAAGTTGCAAAAAACTGGTTTAAGTAAAGAGCTGCAGTTTCGATTGAAAAATCTTAAAAAATGTTGTAGGGCTTAAAAATATACAGGGTGATTCAAAAAGAATACCACAACTTTAGCAATTTAAAACTCTGCAACGACAAAAGGCAGAGCTAAGCACTATCTGTCGGCGAATTAAGGGAGCTATAAAGTTTCATTTAGTTGTACATTTGTTCGCTTGAGGCGCTGTTGACTAGGCGTCAGCGTCAGTTGATGCTAAGATAGCGACCGCTCAACAGAAAGCTTTTTGTGTTATTGAGTACGGCAGAAGTGAATCGACGACAGTTGTTCAGCGTGCATTTCGAACGAAGTATGGTGTTAAACCTCCTGATAGGTGGTGTATTAAACGTTGGTATAAACAGTTTACAGAGAATGGGTGTTTGTGCAAAGGGAAAAGTTCTGGAAGGCCGAGAACGAGTGATGAAAATGTAGCACGCATCCAGCAAGCATTTGTTCGCAGCCCAGGAAAATCGACTCGCAGAGCTAGCAGAGAGCTGCAAATTCCACAATCAACTGTATGGAGAGTCCTACGAAAAAGGTTAGTTATGAAACCTTATCCCGAGGCGATGGATCGGCCGCCAGGCAGCCCGTGACAGAGCACTTCATCACTGGCCTCCAAGAAGCCCTGATCTTACCCCCTGCGATTTTTTCTTATGGGGGTATGTTAAGGATATGGTGTTTCGGCCACCTCTCCCAGCCACCATTGATGATTTGAAACGAGAAATAACAGCAGCTATCCAAACTGTTACGCCTGATATGCTACAGAGAGTGTGGAACGAGTTGGAGTATCGGGTTGATATTGCTCATGTGTCTGGAGGGGGCCATATTGAATATCTCTGAACTTGTTTTTGAGTGAAAAAAAAACCTTTTTAAATACTCTTTGTAATGAAGTATAACAGAAGTTTATATTATGTTTCTTTCATTAAATACACATTTTTAAAGTTGTGGTATTCTTTTTGAATCACCCTGTATATCAATTGCTTTTTCATAGGGGTCGATCGCTTTCGAATAGATCGAAATAACCGTTGAATTCTGGTTCACCATAACTCATTAACATACGCGCATCCATGTGTACATGTGTGTTTATTGAACCAGGGACCTAGAAACGATGGAGAGGCTTCGTCCCACAGTACCCCTCAGTGGTTTACAAACCCATAACCAGCCACAGCAGCCCACCCACCCCACCGCCGCCCCATACCGAACCCAGGGTTATTGTGCAGTTCAACCCCCCTGTGGGTCCCCCTCCCCCCCCCCCCCCCCCAGGAACATCTCATAGCAGATGAATGTAACCCCAATGTTTTTTTGCATGTAGAGTAACTATGGTGTACGCATACATGTAGACAGTGTTTGCGCAGAAATCGCCGTCGTAAGGGGAACCAGCCCGCATTCGCCGAGGCAGTTGGAAAAATCGCCTTAAAAAGGTTCGTACCGGGGACCGGCACGCCTTCCCGCTCTGAAAGCAGCCGGGCGGGCTCACGTACACATACTTTCTATTTACTCTAAGTATAGCCCGCGGCAATTCAAAAAATACTTGTTTCAACAATTAAGAAATATTGATTACTTTTCGAGATGTATCGATTTTTTGAAAGAAAGGCGCTATCCATAACTGGCTAAATCTTCTCAGCAAATAGCTCAGCAGTAACGATTCTAAGCCTATTTCATTCGCAAAAGCTTCTGCTACAATGCCATTAATTAATTTTTACTATGTTATTCATTGAAAGGAGCCAAAAGCATCTTCAAAAAACTTGCACTTTTGGTTGGCGAGTTTTTTAACCTGTAAGGTGTCAGGCAAATCCAACACCTTCCATGAAAACCCTGACATGATAAGCAAATCCAGTAGTATGTCACATAGCTCCGAATAAATCGTGACACTAAATTAACCAAAGTAATACGAGTAATGAGTGAGCAAATGGAATACCACAGACTAACACAAGAATGCCTAAATGCATGTCATACCTTCCTACCGTGAGACAGACGCAGTTCCGAGGGAAGAAACGAGAACAGAAGCCAAGAGCAGAACCGTGTTAAGCTGGAAGGCCCTACGATAAGGGACGGGCACCCACGTCGCCAGCTAACCGCTAGGACCACCCCTCAGCCCATGTTAAAAGCTAGAGCCCCCCAGAAGAACAGTACAGAATTACGATAACACTAAAAGGACCACACCAGCTGCAAGTTTTGCCGTGAGACTTTTTCGCGTCTCTGTTACGTTGCCCCACCACGAAAAGTATAACGTTTCTCATTGGATAGACAGAATTTTTGTAGCCAGAGCTTAAGGTTAACATTGAGACCCTGATTGGTCAGATAAAACACAGCCAGATAGTTTTTTCAAACCAACTTCGGTAAACTGTAAATAGGAGAAGTTAGGAGAGAGTTGCTTCCGAGACGGCGAGGTGAGCAGAGCTGTGCTGCCCGCCGCCTCCTGACGAACATCGACAAGGTAATGAACGCACGCGATGCCGCATAACAGCGCATAAAGCTTCACTCAGAACTGCAGAAGTCTCATCTGTTACACCCCTTTTTTGCGTAATATTAGTGTCGATCGTCAATTAAAGCTCATGGTGTTCACATTTGCCACTTGAAGTAAAAATCTGAAACGCGATGATTTTTCTGTTATATAGTTATTGAGAAGCTACATCAGCCACTGTAATTTACGACAAGTTAGATAAGTAATTAAAGATAATTGAGGGTCACTGTAGACCATTTTGATAGTTTTCTCTCTTGTGAAACTTAATTTAAACCTAGATTATAGATGTGATATGGCATAGGTCCCCCCATGAACCATGGACCTTGCCGTTGGTGGGGAGGCTTGCGTGCCTCAGCGATACAGATAGCCGTACCGTAGGTGCAACCACAACGGAGGGGTATCTGTTGAGAGGCCAGACAAACGTGTGGTTCCTGAAGAGGGGCAGCAGCCTTTTCAGTAGTTGCAAGGGCAACAGTCTGGATGATTGACTGATCTGGCCTTGTAACAATAACCAAAACGGCCTTGCTGTGCTGGTACTGCGAACGGCTGAAAGCAAGGGGAAACTACAGCCGTAATTTTTCCCGAGGGCATGCAGCTTTACTGTATGATTACATGATGATGGCGTCCTCTTGGGTAAAATATTCCGGAGGTAAAATAGTCCCCCATTCGGATCTCCGGGCGGGGACTACTCAAGAGGATGTCGTTATCAGGAGAAAGAAAACTGGCGTTCTACGGATCAGAGCGTGGAATGTCAGATCCCTTAATCGGGCAGGTAGGTTAGAAAATTTAAAAAGGGAAATGGATAGGTTGAAGTTAGATATAGTGGGAATTAGGTAAGTTCGGTGGCAGGAGGAACAAGACTTCTGGTCAGGAGACTACAGGGTTATAAACACAAAATCAAATAGGGGTAATGCAGGAGTAGGTTTAATAATGAATAGGAAAATAGGAATGCGGGTAAGCTACTACAAACAGCATAGTGAACGCATTATTGTGGCCAAGATAGATATGAAGCCCACACCTACTACAGTAGTACAAGTTTATATGCCAACTAGCTCTGCAGATGACGAAGAAATTGAAGAAATGTATGATGAAATAAAAGAAATTATTCAGATTGTGAAGGGAGACGAAAATTTAATAGTCATGGGTGATTGGAATTCGAGTGTAGGAAAAGGGAGAGAAGGAAACATAGTAGGTGAATATGGATTGGGGGACAGAAATGAAAGAGGAAGCCGCCTGGTAGAATTTTGCACAGAGCACAACATAATCATAGCTAACTCTTGGTTTAAGAATCATGAAAGAAGGTTGTATACATGGAAGAACCCTGGAGATACTAAAAGGTATCAGATAGATTATATAATGGTAAGACAGAGATTTAGGAACCAGGTTTTAAATTGTAAGACATTTCCAGGGGCAGATGTGGACTCTGACCACAATCTATTGGTTATGACCTGTAGATTAAAACTGAAGAAACTGCAAAAAGGTGGGAATTTAAGGAGATGGGACCTGGATAAACTAAAAGAACCAGAGGTTGTACAGAGATTCAGGGAGAGCATAAGGGAGCAATTGACAGGAATGGGGGAATTAAATACAGTAGAAGAATGGGTAGCTTTGAGGGATGAAGTAGTGACAGCAGCAGAGGATCAAGTAGGTAAAAAGACGAGGGCTAGTAGAAATCCTTGGGTAACAGAAGAAATATTGAATTTAATTGATGAAAGGAGAAAATATAAAAATGCAGTAAGTGAAACAGGCAAAAAGGAATACAAACGTCTCAAAAATGAGATCGACAGGGAGTGCAAAATGGCTAAGCAGGGATGGCAAGAGGACAAATGTAAGGATGTAGAGGCCTATCTCACTAGGGGTAAGATAGATACCGCCTACAGGAAAATTAAAGAGACCTTTGGAGATAAGAGAACGACTTGTATGAATATCAAGAGCTCAGATGGAAACCCAGTTCTAAGCAAAGAAGGGAAAGCAGAAAGGTGGAAGGAGTATATAGAGGGTCTATACAAGGGCGATGAACTTGAGGACAATATTATGGAAATGGAAGAGGATGTAGATGAAGATGAAATGGGAGATATGATACTGCGTGAAGAGTTTGACAGAGCACTGAAAGACCTGAGTCGAAACAAGGCCCCCGGAGTAGACAATATTCCATTGGAACTACTGACGGCCGTGGGAGAGCCAGTCCTGACAAAACTCTACCATCTGGTGAGTAAGATGTATGAAACAGGCGAAATACCCTCAGACTTCAAGAAGAATATAATAATTCCAATCCCAAAGAAAGCAGGTGTTGACAGATGTGAAAATTACCGAACTATCAGCTTAATAAGTCACAGCTGCAAAATACTAACACGAATTCTTTACAGACGAATGGAAAAACTAGTAGAAGCCAACCTCGGGGAACATCAGTTTGGATTCCGTAGAAACACTGGAACACGTGAGGCAATACTGACCTTACGACTTATCTTAGAAGAAAGATTAAGGAAAGGCAAACCTACGTTTCTAGCATTTGTAGACTTAGAGAAAGCTTTTGACAATGTTGACTGGAATACTCTCTTTCAAATTCTAAAGGTGGCAGGGGTAAAATACAGGGAGCGAAAGGCTATTTACAATTTGTACAGAAACCAGATGGCAGTTATAAGAGTCGAGGGGCATGAAAGGAAGCAGTGGTTGGGAAGGGAGTAAGACAGGGTTGTAGCCTCTCCCCGATGTTGTTCAATCTGTATATTGAGCAAGCAGTAAAGGAAACAAAAGAAAAATTCGGAGTAGGTATTAAAATTCATGGAGAAGAAATAAAAACTTTGAGGTTCGCTGATGACATTGTAATTCTGTCAGAGACAGCAAAGGACTTGGAAGAGCAGTTGAACGGAATGGACAGTGTCTTGAAAGGAGGATATAAGATGAACATCAACAAAAGCAAAACAAGGATAATGGAATGTAGTCTAATTAAGTCGGGTGATGCTGAGGGAATTAGATTAGGAAATGAGGCACTTAAAGTAGTAAAGGAGTTTTGCTATTTGGGGAGCAAAATAACTGATGATGGTCGAAGTAGAGAGGATATAAAATGTAGGCTGGCAATGGCAAGGAAAGCGTTTCTGAAGAAGAGAAATTTGTTAACATCCAGTATTGATTTAAGTGTCAGGAAGTCATTTCTGAAAGTATTCGTATGGAGTGTAGCCATGTATGGAAGTGAAACATGGACGATAAATAGTTTGGACAAGAAGAGAATATAAGCTTTCGAAATGTGGTGCTACAGAAGAATGCTAAAGATTAGATGGGTAGATCACATAACTAATGAGGAAGTATTGAATAGGATTGGAGAGAAGAGAAGTTTGTGGCACAACTTGACCAGAAGAAGGGATCGGTTGGTAGGACATGTTCTGAGGCATCAAGGGATCACCAATTTAGTATTGGAGGGCAGCGTGGAGGGTAAAAATCGTAGAGGGAGACCAAGAGATGAATACACTAAGCAGATTCAGAAGGATGTAGGTTGCAGTAGGTACTGGGAGATGAAAAAGCTTGCACAGGATAGAGTAGCATGGAGAGCTGCATCAAACCAGTCTCAGGACTGAAGACCACAACAACAACAACAACATGGCATAGGTCATCCTTCGATTTATTGTAGAACTTGGAAACCCATTCAGGGAATATTCGTCCACATATTTGTTGAACGCAGTTCGTTTTTACCATCCTGTATTAAAACATTTCCTTTTATCAATAGTGCAATTTATAAACAATGTTTTGTGAGCAGAATAAAATTTCCAATGGTAAACTTAACTGCTTTTTCGACGTTATTTTACCAGCTAACTAAAAATAGGAAAGCCTTGAACCCTTTCCAATAAATTTAGTTAGTATTAAGATACTTTTACAGGGAGTGTAGTGGAGCTGACGCTGAAATGAATTAAGTATTTGGTTATATCATCGCTAGTCTCACTGAACTCTTCTGAACTCTTTATGTCATGTGTGGTCTGGCGTCTCCTTACGATGCCTAACTAGGTCAGAAAAATATCCTGTTAAAAATTTTCGTCATAAAAAAATTTTTTTTTGAAAGGCATAAATAGTTGAAAACAGTAGCTGCAGCGATAGATAGTGAGACATTCTATCAGAGACAATAGCATAATTAAGTTATGAATTTTAATATTGTTAGAATTAAGTTTTCTCTCCAATGCAAGCGCACACGTGGCGGATACATCGTTGACAAGTTGGTTCTGACCCAACAAGTAAGTGAATGGATTGTCAAGTCGTGTGAACAAAAAGTTTATGAAACGCGTGAGATCGTATGAGCGCATGTTGACTCGAAGTAGGGCGCGTGAATTGCTTTTAAAACAGAAAATAAGGGATTCGGAAAGATTAGCAATGGCAGATCGAGACCTTGACCGAATTGAGGTAGAGACCCAGCATGAAAATGGACAGAGAATAGAGGACAGCACAACAGACGATGCAGTATCGCGAGAAATAGGACATATAACGCACCATAACGAGGATAATGTACGTCAAGGCATAGAAAACATTAGTCAGCAAACGACAGAGGAGCAGGAAAGTAGAGAGACAGTCGATGAGGGTTCTAACTTGCGTCTTGAATACGTAGAACCCATAGTACAAGTAATCAGAGCTCCCTCACCACAGAGTACAAGGAATGCGAGCAGAAACGTGTCACAGAACAGTTCAATGCAATCGGTCGCGAACCAACACTTGGGTGAAAACACAGAGCGTAGGACGTCGGAAGGAAACGCAATAGGACCCACTAATCTGGCAGAATTATTACAACAAATTACGTAAACCATGACAAGACAAAATAAAGAAATTGCGAACCAAATTAAAATTCAGAATGCAGAAACCACGAGACAAATGCGTGAGATTAAAGAACAAAACAAAAATATTCAGTTACACCTAAGTCATATTGAAGACGAGGCAAAAGAATTTCGAGAAGTGATAGGAAACCTAATAACAGGTCACAATCAATTGAGAACAGACATTGACAAGGTACAAGCGGACGTACAAACATTGCATAATGACATTCAGGACGAGATCAAAACATTACGTAACAACACCCAGGGAGAAGTCAAGAAACTAGAGAAACAGATAAACGAAATTACTAGACAAGCAGCAGGTACAGCGCGTGAAGTTGTTGGAAACAGTGTGTTACACAAACGTATCACAAAAGCAGCGCTGAAAAGATATAATAACCGCATAGTCAAAATGTAAGCGCAAACGAAGCGACAATTTCAGAAATTGCGAACAGAGTTGTTGCAAACCATTGAAGGTGCGTAGTGAACAGGATCGAACAAGCACTGAGTCTGCAACCACATCCGTATGTGTAACAGTACCGGAAAAACAAGCAATTAACGAAGATATTACGCATTTGCGATTCCAATTACAGGCGGAAAGTAACATACGTGAAATCAGACAGCCTGCACAGCAACAAACACGTTTCGAAATTCTTGATGAACAAACGTCATCACAAACACATGCGGAACCACAAATGTATGTTTCAAGACAGTTTGGATCGTGCAATGAAGCAGCAGGGTTAGCCAAACAAGATACCGAACCAATACCTGACAATGGAAAGCCAGGTCGCGAAGAGTACAATGCAATGCATTCAGCTACACGTTCACAACCGATGGAAGAAAATTATTGCGTACCACTCCAACGATATTACGCAAGGGTAGGCGAAAGTTACAGTGGACAATATCCAACGACGGGAGAAATGATCAGAAACAAAAGTGGCGAAGAATCGCGAATTTCATATGGAACCACGACGAAGTACGACAACGATCATTTCCTCATTGTCAGAAAATTTCAACACTTTCGAGAAGGAAACTCATTACATCCACGAACTTTTATTGATCAATTCCGAGTAGGATTACCAGAACACTGGACCCTAGCACACAAATTAGACTTTATATGTGCACACATGTCAGGAACAGTTGCAGAAACCATGCAGAATGTTGCAGCGACATGCCGATAGTACGAAGATTTCAGAGAGAAGTTTCTCTCACGATATTGGTCCAGCGAAGCACAGAACAGAGTGAAGTACGAATTATTACAGAACCCATATTTTGAAAATTCAGGAGAGAAGAGTCCCGTGAAATTTTTCGAATTAATGGCAAAGAAAAATCCATGCTTACATGTACTATACAGTGACGGAGAGTTGATTAAATTATGCGCGATGAAGCTACCACTCAAATACCAGCAATCATTAGTAGGTCGCGGAGGCAATGACGTCGAAGCATTTAAAGGTATTCTAAGGGAACCAGAGTTCATATTTTCGGAAGATGACGCAGGAAAAAGACGAAGCGCACGTGAAAACGAAAGCAAAAAGCAGTGGAATCCACAAGACACAGTACGAAGAAACAATAATTACGAACCATGTCATAACTTCGCACCAAGAAACGACAATAGATTTCAACACAGAACCGGTTATGAATTTAGAAGAGAATATGGCAATAACTATAATTCACCCAGGAACGGCAACAACTATTACAGAGGGAATAACGAAAACCGGAACGGGTACTGGAGAACCAATAGACCGACAAATTATCAACAAAGAAACCACTATCAACAAGCTGAACAAGAAAAGAGAATACAGATAGAAGAGGTGGAGGTAAGATCACCAAACCCCGATAAACGTTCGAACTGACAGCTAAGCGCCCATGCCAAAGAGAATGACGCACTGACCCAGGACAATTGCAGAACCTTGAACAGAGAAGTAAAAATCTTATCACAAGAAGAGAAGAAGAAAGAAACAAATCCGCAGGGACCAGATGAAAGCGAAGACAAGAAAATAACAATATCGTGTTGGGACGAAATTAATTGGGAGAATACTGACGAGGAAGATGAATTAGCGGAGGCAAGCACAACGAATGTAGGAGGAAAGGACGAAGTAATGAGTATTGCAGAGCTATTTGAAATGGAAACCAGGGAAAGCGAATTCAATGAGGATAATGCGCAGTCGACAGAAGTTAAAAATAAGTTACGAGTGGGCACACAACACAACGTATATAATGAAGGAAGTTATGAAGCGATCATTTGAGTATTTAGATGCGATTATGTGGAAGTAGCGACGAAGAAGGAGAAGATAGACGAGGATGAGGAAAAAGTAGATGATGTTGAAGAAAACGTAAATGAAGGAAGAAATAGAGAAGAGGAAATAAAAGAGAGAGAAGTAGCAGTCGAAGCTTATCCTACAGAAAGTTCGAATTCACAAGGGAAATTCCTAAAAGACTCATGTATGATTCAGTGGAGGATTCGTTGATGCAAGAAGAAGAAGAACATAACCAACCCTTTCAAATTCAACCAATTGTGAAGGCCATGGTAAAGCATATCCCAGTCAATATTGTAATTGATAGCGGAAGTGAACTGACTGCGATCTCAGAAAATTTATTCATGCAGTGTAATGCCAATGAGGAATTGCCAGTTCTGAAAACACGTAAGATTAAAGTAAGAGGTCCTATTAGAAACAATGCTGTGGACAAACAAGGTTAACTCTTTCGTGCCAAGGTCAAAAGATCGAAGCCAACTTCGTGATTATACCTAAACTAACTGTAGATTTGATTATAGTTGCAGATTTTTTTAAATGAGAGACGAGCGGTAATAGATATGGGGAAAGGTAGCGTAACATTCGGGAATGTCACACTTCTCTTTGAGCAAAAGCTAAAGTTAGAAGAAATACCAGTTATAAACAAACAATTAAGAATGATGCGAGATAAAGAGGATGAAGAATTAGAATGGTATGCACGAAAGGGGGAATCGCCTCGACTCATGTTAGAAGTTCATAAAGAAATCGACAAAAAATTGCAAGAAGTTCAAGGTATTTTGGAACACAGTAAAAGAGAATTAGAGGGTATTTTACGAGATAAAGCAGAGGTATTTTTACCTAAGACTGGCAGTATTAAACACTTTCAGTACAAGTTTGAAGATTAATTTTATTACTGGTAAATAATCAGCACAGTATTTCAAGATTATGTTGCAGGTAAGATCGTCAGGAGAAAGAAGAATGAAGAGAGAGGAAGGTGGGAAAAAGAAAGTAGTTTCAATAAAAACAAAAACAAAAATAACACCAATACTACCATAGATTAAGGCGAAGGGATAAAGCATAGATAGTCTAACAGCATGAAATACAAAAATGCTATACACCACAACACTACACAAAAAAAAATAAAAAAACGAATTTGAGGATTTTTGTAGAAGCTAAGACTCAAAATATCTTAGAATTGTAACATGGAAAGGGTGCCGAAATTTGTAAAACTTTTTAAGAAGGTGTAAAACAATGTAGGTACTAGACATATGTTAGATGATCATAAGTAAAACTTTCTGTAAGAACCATTGTAAAAACTCCAACAAAGACCAGATGCAACGACCCACAAGTTGCAACGTGAGAAGTATCAAGAAAGAAAAGGACGTAATTAGCAAGACATGATTCCTAAAAGGCAGAAGCGTCGAGTGAAGGGAAAGGACAGCGAGACCAACAGAGGGTAGCTGAAGTGGGCAGTAAATCTCCTGAACCACAGGGTGGCAGAACCCTGCTGGGACAGAAGACGCAACCACAGAGTGGCGGAACATGGAAGGGACCGGTGCAGGGACTGACAAGCAAACACCAGACTTTCACCACTCGTAAACCCCGGGACACCCCGACTCAGTGGAGACGACTTGGGCAAACCACCACTGGCAAAAAATATGTGTAAAAGTCACACTACCGCTATTAAACAGCACACTGATGTACTGAACTGAAGAAAACGTCCACAAAGTAGAAATGACATGTCCAAACCATTTATCAAACTGTTACTAGGAGAAGAACTTCAAAGCGACTAGTTATCAATAAATATTTCCATATCCTGTCCAGAGAAGAACCAAGAAGCAAGAAAGAAGCAGAGAAAGGCAGGAAGAACAGAAGTTGAAGATACACAAGATTGAGACCAAGAAAGAAGATGGGTGAAGAATAGACGACGTACCTTCCCAAATCCCTATCCTATTGTAAACTAGTCGTCTGCGAAGTATTACAACGAAAAACGACCGCTTTCAGCGACACATAACGATGACTTTTACGCATACAAAGCCAGTAAACCACGAGATTCTGCACTCACAGGGCCATTCCATTATGGGACCTCCACAACAGCAACACACACTTCACACACTTGCAAAGCCAAAAAGGAATGACGAACGAAGCTGTACATCAAATACTTGCCCACATCCATCTCACTCAAGTCCATCACCTTCGTGCAAAAAAAAAAAAAAAAAAAAAAAAATTCGCCAACCTCATGCTTAAACATTCATAGGATTGTGTGAATGTGTGAAATCAAATTATGTGATGTAGGAATTGTGTAAAAGAAACGTGCGAAAAACTTAATAAGTTAAGCACACCAGACAGCTAATAAACTACAAAATAACAGTCATTGACTATGAACTTAAGTAAAAAATAGACTATCGATAAAAATAAGTCATTAGTTCTGAAATGGACAGTATATAAAGAAACAAAGTAAGGCATAATAAATACTAAAACTATGTGCCACTTATTTTCTCCTCATAAAAATAAAAGAATAACTATATTTTACTTCTTTTCTCCTTATAAAAACAAAGAATAAAAAATTATCTTGTTGGATGTTTTCCCTTTTTTTAACATATGTAGCATTTGTTAGGATAATATCTCAATACTTGGCACAGCAATTGTTGGAAATAATTCTTATTTGTTAGTGTAAAAATGTTGAAATGAGTGTCTAGAAACAAAAACATTTTACTTGTACATGATATTTAGAAAATGTGTTAGGAATAGATTTTACTTAATTACTACATTTATAAAAACAATATTTCTAAGAAAATCGATGTGAAAGACTCCTCATTTTCGATAACAAACTTCTTAAAAAACAAACTTCACAATTAAATAAAGAAAGAAAATATTTAAAAAATATTATAATAGAATAAAAATATTCTTCCCTTGTCAATATAAACATATTTTTGATAATAATGTGGAAGAATATAAAAATATAAATTAATAATACACACTAGCATAGAACAGAATAACTTGGCTGAACAGTAGGCAACAAAATTTAGATAACGGAATAATTTTTGACTGGCTTAGACAACGATTCAATCATTGCCTAACATCAGTGCAAAAATTAAGTTCAAAGGGTGGTGATATTTAAGGTGTCAGGCAAATCCAACACCTTCCATGAAAACCCTGACATGATAAGCAAATCCAGTAGTATGTCACATAGCTCCGAATAAATCGTGACACTAAATTAACCAAAGTAATACGTGTAATGAGTGAGCAAATGGAATACCACACACTAACACAAGAATGCCTAAATGCATGTCATACCTTCCCACCGTGAGACAGACGCAGTTCTGAGGGGAGAAACGAGAACAGAAGCCAAGAGCAGAACCGTGTTAAGCTGGAAGGCCCTACGATATGGGACGGACACCCACGTCGCCAGCTAACCGCTAGGACCACCCCCCAGCCCATGTTAAAAGCTAGAGCCCTCCAGAAGAACAGTATAGATCTTACGATAACACTAAAAGGACCACACCAGCTGCAAGTTTTAGCGTGAGACTTTTTCGCTTCTCTGTTACGTTGCAAATGTTAAAAACATTGCCCCACCACGAAAAATATAACGTTTCTCATTGGATAGACAGAATTTTTGTAGGCAGAGCTTAAGGTTAACATTGAGATCCTGATTGGTCAGATAAAACACAGCCAGATAGTTTTTTCAAACCAACTTCAGTAAACTGTAGCAAGGAGAAGTTAGGAGAGAGTTGCTTCCGAGACGGCGAGGTGAGCAGAGCTGTGCTGTCCGCCACCCCCTGATGAACACCAACAAGGTAATGACCGCACACGATGCCGCATAACAGCGCATAAAGCTTCACTCAGAACTGCAGAAGTCTCATCTGTTACACCCCTTTTTTGCGTAATACTAGTGTCGATCGTCAATTAAAGCTCATGGTGTTCACATTTGCCACTTGAAGTAAAAATCTGAAACGCGATGATTTTTCTGTTATATAGTTATTGAGAAGCTACATCAGCCACTGTAATTTACGACAAGTTAGATAAGTAATTAAAGATAATTGAGGGTCACTGTAGACCATTTTGATAGTTTTCTCTCTTGTGAAACTTAATTTAAACCTAGATTATAGATGTGATATGGCATAGGTCATCCTTCGATCCATTGTAGAACTTGGAAACCCATTCAGGGAATATTCGTCCACATATTTGTTGAACGCAGTTCGTTTTTACCATCCTACAGGATTCCTTTTATCAATAATGCAATTTATAAACAATGTTTTGTGAGTAGAATAAAATTTCCAATGGTAAACTTAACTGCTTTTTCGACGTTATTTTACCAGCTAACTAAAAATAGGAAAGCCTTGAACCCTTTCCACTAAATTTAGTTAGTATTAAGATTCTTTTACAGGGAGTGCAGTGGATCTGACGCTGAAATCATTAAGTATTTGGTTATATCATCGCTAGTCTCATTGAACTCTTCTGAACTCTACATGTCATGTGTGGTCTGGCGTCTCCTTACCAGCAACAGGTCCCAGGTTCAAACTAGTCAATTCCCTAAAAAAAAGCACGCTCAGAGCGTCGTTGCGCGAAAGTGGAAGGGAGACACGATATAGAAGAAACAGACACCACACAGAATGTTAGAAACCAACTGTCTGAATTTTTATTTTATAAAAATAACTTTTAAAGAAAGAAATTTCTGACCTTTTTTTCCGTTAAAAATTTTCTAGAAATTTCTGGATCGATGAAAACTTCAAAAATCTAGTGCACGCAATTAACATTTTACAGCGATGTGGCCTAGAGGGGTTGATATTCAACACTTGTATTTCTAAGAAAAAAATACGACGATATGTTTCATTGCTTTTTCGTATTAGTAACTTAGCAATAAAGTGAAAAGCGTGCAAGCGCAGAGTGCGCCACCTGGGGCTGGTGGCGGAGGGCGGGGAACCGGCGCGCACTGGCTCTGAAAACTCGAAATATAAATTGAATAAAAATTGTATATTTCCGCGGCTATTTTTCTTCTAAGGGGAAAATGGCTTTAACGTTCGTGTTAACCTCGTCTAGCTACCCCAGAGTAAGTACAAAGATTACGTAACCGCGGGCCGTTTAGTCAGTTACCAGAGCGGTCGCGCGCCGGTTCCACCCACTCGGCCGCCGCACCAGGTGACGCACTACGCGCTTGCACGTTTTTCACGCTATTACTCAGTTATTAATACTAAGAAATCATTGAAACATATCCTAGTATTTTTTCTTGAAAATGTAACTATTTAATATTAACCTCTATTCAGCGTATCGCTGTAAAATATTAGCTGCGTCCACTAGATAAAAAAGTTATCTCGGCACCAGAACGTTGTAGAAAAACATTTTTTTTTAACGCGTGAAAAGAATTTGAGCAATTTCTTTCTTTGAAATTTATTTTCCTAAAATAAAAACAGATAATTAGTTGCAAACGCACAGGCTACAAAAGTGCAAGGTTTTCGAAGTCGTTTTTTCATCCCTGCAATTAATGAAATCGTAAAAATTATTTAACTGCATGTTACTGTAGGACTATCCGCTGAGAAGATCTAGTCAGTTTCGAAGTACCTTTTTTCAGAAGATCAATGTATCTCGAAAAGTAATTAAAATATTTTATTATTAATTTTAATTTTCCGAACAAGTATTCTTTTGACTCACCGCGGGCTATACTTACAGTAAATAGCAAGTATGGGAATGTGAATGTTAACGAATTATAAAGAACCTAAATTTATCGGTTTTTTCGATACTTATAAATAGGCAATCCATACATATTTTTAAGCCCTACAGGTTTTCTAGGACTTTTCGCTTGGAACCTCATTTTTTCTTCATTTAAAAAAACTTTTTCTTGCAAATCTGCGGATATTTTTTCCCATGTCCGTCGTCTTTGATTGAATTTCCGTTTAAAATTTAACTTCGTATAACCTCATAATTATTGTTTTTAGGTTTAATTTTTGCAAATTCAACATCAGAGCGTCACAGAATGCTTGGACTAAATCACCCTGAAAAAAGAAAACCGTATAAATATCTTGTCAGATTTCGATAAGATTTCAATGTGGTACAAAGATTTTCAAATATCTTTAAATGTTTAGATATGTAAAATTGTGCTCTTCAGAAAACGATAAGGACGTAGCATCTTATAAATGCAATGAGTTAAATTTCGAATCCTTTACAGTTCCCGTGCATACGAAACTTTGCGATTATGCATAGGCTGAGTAGTACGTGAAGCAACTGGCAGACTTAGGTTCATTCATAGGATACTAAGAAAATCCAGTCTACAAACGAGACTGCTTAAAAAATGCTTGTGCGACTCATTTTAAAATACTGCTAAAGTGAGCGGGATCCGTACCAAATATGACTAATATGGGACACTGAACGTATTCAGAGAAGGGCAGTACTTATGGTCACAAGTTTCTTCGACCTGTGGAAGAATGTCACCGACATGATGAAAGAACTGATTTGACAGGCTCTTGAAGATACATGTAAACTATCCCGAGAAAGCCTAATTACAAAGTTACAAGAACCATGTTGAAATAGTGATTCTAGGAATATACTACAAGCCCCTACCTATCGCTGCCATCAGATTAATTACGGAACGCAAACAGGCATTTAGACGTCATTCTTGCCGCACTCAATACGTGAATGGTACGGGGAAAAAGCCATAACAACAGGTACAGTGGGATATACGTTGTGCCATGCACTTAACAGACGGTTGCAAATATGGATATAGATGTACACGTACATGTAGATATATACCGCTTTTGCACCAACTCACTCTACGGTTTAGACACGACCGACTGTTTGCCATAGGCTGAAAGCACTCTGTGCCTAGGCAGACTTACTGTCGGGCCGAATTCCCCTGTTTTACGTACAGCACATTAAGTAACAATAACTGAGGAGTAGCCATGGGAAAGCACATAGGTGACAAAAACTTGATTTTCCACGAGAAATGAAAAACATTTGTTAGTTCTTTAAAAGAAACATTTATTTTTATACGTTGGTAGGTAAAAGTACAGTTTTTTTGTAGAAAAATGGCCTTACAGTAATATGAACGAAATAAGTGCATCATGATAACAATAAAAAGTTGAATGGAAAAAAATTATTACGAAAATGTTTTGGATGCACGTGCTAATTTGAAGCCTATAATCATCTGTAAAACGCCAAGTATTGGTGACACAAAAATTCAACCATATAAATCTTTGTTTTACGTCTGCCAGTTGATTTGACTCGGCAGGTGTAAGAGGTACCACATCAATGATGATGCCCAAGAAATTTCCTCTCTTCGTGATCTTGATATTCCTTATATACTCCTCGTTGAATACAAGGCGTACGTACATGAAAGGAATATTAGTGTTTGATGTCCTGATTCAAGAGTAAATGCTTTCAGAGGGACTGTATTCAGGTATTTGTCATTTGCTCTCGCCACATCAAGGAAATCTTCAGTCTGCGTGGAGACGACTCTGAACGGTTGTACATTTTGCATCTCTTACGATATTCGCAACTTCTTCCGGCGCCACTGTTATACACATCTTGTCTCTTATCCGGACAACGTCACAACCCTCATAATCAAACACATAAGAGTGTCCAGATATTAGAAATTTCAAGCCCACTGCTTCGAAACAGTTATTAGTTACAATCAAACAAGTGCTCCAAGAACCATGATAGTTCTGTCTTGCAAAATTATCACACCAGATTTGCTGGGTTTTGTTACCAGTAAATTTACGTGATGTAATAATTTTTAACAGACAGGATGAGACCTTTTTTCTACCATGTTCTAGTGTGCCCTTGTGCCACAAAATCTGAAACTCTGTCGAGAATCACCTGTGAGGAGTCACACATTGTAGTTCGACAAATCTCTGCTGCGAAACGTATTAGAATGGGTCAACGCTGGGGTGAGTATCAGTTTCTAGATGACCAAACCAAGTGTGCCGAGAGTTTTTAAGATATTAGATATTTAATACACTTAGTTCTTCTTAGCCCCTCTAACCCCCCACCGCTAAGGTCACAGGTTTGAATCCTGCCTCGGGCAGGGATGTGTGTGTGCTGTCCTTAGGTTAGTTAGGTTTAAGTAGTTCTAAGTTCTAGGGGACTGATGACCTCAGGTGCTAAGTCCCATAGTGCTCAGAGCCATTTGAACCCTCTAACCTCATAGGTACTTTCCCTTTGGTCGCCAGCGTGCCACAAGTCACGCAACCATCTGGGTTAATGAAACGAAAACGTCTGGAAGTGCTATTTGGAAACTCGAAAGACAGAGTCTGAGTAGTGCTCGTTGTTGCATAAGCTACTGAAATGTGTCGTGAATGACTTGCTTCTGTCGGAATAGAGTAATGTGAGCTTTTATTAAATATGCATCCTATTATAGTATTTCGTACTGTGGCGATGAGACAGTGATTTCTACCCTTTTTGTTTGTCAAAGTTTTAATATTGGGTTTACAATTCTGTCTCCGCCCTTTTTTTTCTCGAAGTGCAAGGTTATATAGTAAAACCTTCAAAAAACACAGTAAAAAAACTGAACAAACTGAAATCTAAACAATATCATAATAGTAAAGAAGGTAACAATATTAAAAACACACACACATTCTACAGCAGAGCAGTGAACAACACAGACATATTATTCAATGAAAGAGATTTAAAATATAATGCAAAAGGAGATCTGTCAGACAACACTCTGAAACAGCTCAGAGTGGAAACAAAGAATGCAATAGACATTCTAAAACTAAACAGCAATGAAAATTATGCCATAGTTCGCAAACCAAACAAACTCCTCAGGACAGAACACAGCATGTTGTTATCAATGGAGAGACGTCTACAGACGTTAAAGTAACCTCTGGCGTGCCACAGGGGAATGTTATGGGACCATTGCTTTTCACAATATATATAAATGACCTAATAGATAGTGTCGGAAGATCCATGCGGCTTTTCGCGGATGATGCTGTAGTATACAGAGAAGTTGCAGCATTAGAAAATTGTAGCGAAATGCAGGAAGATCTGCAGCGGATAGGCACTTGGTGCAGGGAGTGGCGACTGACCCTTAACACAGACAAATGTAATGTATTGCGAATACATAGAAAGAAGGATCCTTTATTGTATGATTATATAATAGCGGAACAAACACTGATAGCAGTTACTTCTGTAAAATATCTGGGAGTATGCGCGCGGAACGATTTGAAGTAGAATGATCATATAAAATTAATTGTTTGTAAGGCGGGTACCAGGTTGAGATTCATTGGGAGAGTCCTTAGAAAATGTAGTCCATCAACAAAGGAGGTGGCTTACAAAACACTCGTTCGACCTATACTTGAGTATTGCTCATCAGTGTGGGATCCGTACCAGATCGGGTTGACGGAGGAGATAGAGAAGATCCAAAGAAGAGCGGCGCGTTTCGTCACAGGGTTATTTGGTAACCGTGATAGCGTTACGGAGATGTTTAACAAACTCAAGTGGCAGACTCTGCAAGAGAGGCGCTCTGCATCGCGGTGTAGCTTGCTCGCCAAGTTTCGAGAGGTTGCGTTTCTCGATGAGGTATCGAATATATTGCTTCCCCCTACTTATACCTCCCGAGGAGATCACGAATGTAAAATTAGAGAGATTAGAGCGCGCACGGAGGCTTTCAGACAGTCGTTCTTCCAGCGAACCATACGCGACTGGAACAGGAAAGGGAGGTAATGACAGTGGCACGTAAAGTGCCCTCCGGCATACACCGTTGGGTGGCTTGCGGAGTATAAATGTAGATGTAGATGTAGATTTAGGGAAGTAATGAAATGCGAAGATAACTGTAGACACATACAAACTCATTCAAAAAACACTAAGCAGTATAAACAAAAACACTCACAGAAAATCAGGCTTGAACCTTAAAATCAAATAAGAGCCACACGACTGCCATTAGGAAAGAAAGTGAGTACTATGAGAAAACTCTTATATTCTTCATGGAAAACAACATAGTGCATTTCAACATAGATCCAAGAAAACAATTCCTAACAAAATCAAAGGACATTAAAAAGAAAACACATTTCTTACTGACGGAATATGAGAAGAAACACCCCACTTGTATGAACACTAAAGCTCCTATTAAGATACCAACCTAAGGAACCCAAGGAAGGATGTCCTGTAAGGCCTGTAGTTAATAGTATGAACAGCCCTGCATACAAACTATCACACAAGCTCAATCAGTTCCTAAAAAAGTATTTCACATATAAAACAACATATAGTATAAAAATCAATACCACACTAGTCACTGAAATAAGTCAAATAAACATTCCAGGTTGTCTTCGTTATATGTCACTAGACATTACAAACCTGTATTCCAATATCCCTGTTAAAGAAGCCAAGAAAAGATTTCACAAGCTGAAATGACTGAATTTATAGAATCACTAGAAATAAAACTGTACTACAATTACTTTGCATTCAGTGGTAACACTTATCAGCAACCAGATGGGCTAGCCATGGTCATATTCATATCTGGCACAGTAGCAAACTTTTTATAAACTACCTGGAACAAAAAGTATACAGCAGCCAGGAACCCTACTTAAAAAACATAATATACTACAAAATGTTTATAGATGATACCTTAATTTTACTCAAAGGCGACACCAAAGACACCAAGGTCAACATAAATTTGTTTAATAATGTACACAAGAAAATAAATTTCACAGCTAAATACAAAATATAATAGCATGAACTTTCTAGTTTTTTGCATAGAGAACAGAAAGAACAAGCACAATATCAAGACATACAGAAAAAAGAGGACCTCCAACAACACAATCCCTGCTACATCACGTCACATAGATGTACACACGAAAGCTGCATACAAAATGATGGTACACAGAGCAAACAAAATCCCAATGAACAAAGAGGATAGGGAGAAAGAATTAGACATCGTTAAGCAAATTGCAGTGGCCAGTTAATTTCCCAGTTCAATGACAGACAGTATGCAATGACAAATAACAAAAAAGAAAGAAAGTCCTGACTCTTTAAAAGGAACTAGTAATACAGTCAAGTGTATGGTTAGTATGCCATATGCAGGAAACGTTTCTAAAAAATAGCAAACCTACTTAAGTCACATACAGTGAAAGTAGTTTTCTCCAAAAACAACAAACTACAACTTAAACAATAAAAGATGATAAATTCTCAGGCTCAGGCATAAACAAAGTAACATGTAAAACTTACTCAAACTACAACATCGGACAAACTGGCAAGAATTTTCAAATTAAATACCCTGAACACACTAACCAATTTACAAAATCAGGAATAACAAAATACATAAAGAAAGCTGGACACCCAATTGAAAACACAAAATAATATCTTAAGATACTCCACCGCTTCCAAAAATCACATACAATGGATTTAATAGAGGGCTTGAAATTTTTATAGACCACAAAAAGCAAAGAGAAAACATTCGCAAGCACAAACTAGGTAGTGAACCAGTTAACTTTTTCAAATATTTCTCTTGCATAAGATAACTGTAGTAATGTTCATAAATATGTACATTTCTTCATTAAAAGAAATGTAATCGATAGTTCAGCAGTCAACGCTGGTAAAAATACATATTATAATCGACAGCCTTATATTTATAAAGTGATCCACAAACACTGTAACACCTCTGACTGTGTACAATCTCTTTGCGAAGTCATAGTGTTAAACTGTGTAATTGATGATTTGAGTTTATATGATATTCTCTATAATGGAGGAGGCACAATACTTGTAAGTAAACAAACAAAAATACCATTTCTAATATTAGCATTTAAAAACACTCATAGATTCATTTTATCCGATTTTCCGATTGCAGTGTGACCTCAAAAGGACACAAGAGAGGCAGAAAATCACACATAAAGACAGCACTAAAAATGTTCATGTTAACAAACGCACATTAGAATAAGTTCTCCAAGCGCGTTGTGCTAAGCATGAAAAAATAAGTAACTGGTGCAGTTTTCATTATTTAAATCATTGAGGATACAGTTGCATACTTTGCTAAAGCATCGAATATGACGAACGAAATTTAAAAAATTCACGGTTGAAAGTATTAGACATCGCTGACCACTACTTTCTCCCATCTTTCGGGCAGCATACGAATGTCGCGAAGGAAAAACTGGACGTCCTCTGAGGATATTCATGAATGGTTCTAATTTTGCACTTGTTCAGACGACCGGAGCTCCTTGTCAGCCAAGTCTTGTGCGAGTGGTAGTGAGAGGGACCAATTCTGGAGAATATGGTGGGTGGGGTAAGACTTCCCTTTTCAACGTTTCTAAGTATGTTTTGACGGGTTTTTCGACGTGAGGTCATGCACTGTCACGCTGCAAAGTGACCTTTTCATGTCTATCGCTGCAGTGCGGGCGTTTGTCTTCCAGTGCTCGGCTCAAACGCATTAATTGCTTTCGATAACGATCTTCTGTGACTGTTTCCATCGGTTTCAGTAGCTTCGAAAACCTTCTCTTTTCCACCAGCATGCCCGTCGTCGTCAAAATCACTGTCTTCGAGGCACGGAAACAATTCTTTGTACGTTCTTTCACTAATAGGTGCCTTGCCATAGATCTTACCCAGCATTTTATAAACTCCGTTGAGATTTTTTTCATGTAAAAGCAGAAAATTAAAACTTCTCGCAAATGAGAATTCGGCTCGTAAGTTTAACCGAGAATAACTTTTTGACGCAATCACAAATCGATAACGTTTTGATGGCGTTGTTTTCAGAAGTATCTAAGCTTATTGTACGGCAGTAACAAACTACCATATGCTGCACCACTTGCCACTGCTGCCACCTACTGTAAAACGGTGAAAGCAAAGTTGTAGACTTCATACAACTACAAGAGAGCACACTTTAACGAGATCAGGACTCGTACGAGGGATAGCCACAAGGTTTTAATTATCGCCTCGAGAAATTATAAAGTTACATAATTAATTTTTTCGTCGTTTGCATGTACGTGTCTGAAATCCTAGAACACATCTAAATCGCCCACGCCACCGTCCTGCTGGAATTGCCCAAGTCCGTCGGAATGCACAATGGACATGAATGGATGCAGGTTATCAGATGGGATGCTTACGTACGTGTCACCTGTCAGAGTCGTATCTAGACGTGTTGGGGTCCTACATCACTCCAACTGCACACGCCCCACACCATTACAGAGCGTCCACCAGCTTGAACAGTCCCCTGCCGACATGCAGTCCGCGGATTCATGAGCTTGTCTCCATATCCGTACACGTCCATCCGCTCGGCACAATTTGAAACGAGACCCGTCCGACCAGGCAACATGTTTCCAGTCATCAACAGTCCAATGTCGGTGTTGACTGGCCCACGCGAGGCGTAAAGCTTTGTGTCGTGTACTCATCAAGGGTACACGAGTGGGCCTTAGGCTCCTAAAGCCTATGTAGATAATCCTTCGTTGAATGGTTCGCACGCTGACACTTGTTGACGGCCCAGCATTGAAATCTGCAGCAATTTGCGGAAGGGTTGCACTTCTGTCACGCTGAACGATTCTCTTCAGTCGTCGTTGGTCCCGTTCTTGCAGAATCTTTTTACGGCAGCAGCAGTGTCTGAGGTTTGAAGTTTTGGCGGATTCCTGATATTCACGGCACACTCATGAAGTGGTCGTACGGGATAATGCCAACTTCATCGCTTGCTCGAACATGTTGTGGCCCATCGCTCGTGCGCCGACTATAATACCATGTTCAAACTCACTTAAATCTTGATAACCCGCCATTGTAGCAGCACTAACCGATCTAACTGCGCCAGGTGATGATGATGATGATGATGATATTTGGTGTGGGGCGCTCAACTGCGTCGTTATCAGCGCTCTTACGGTTTCCCAATCTTTGCTCAGCCCAGTTTCGCCACTTTCCTAGATGATGATGAAATGATGAGGACTACACAAACACCCAGTCATCTCGAGGCAGGTGAAAATCCCTGACCCCGACGGGAATCGAACCCGGGACCCCACTGCGCCAGACATTTGTTGTCTTACATGGGCGTTGCCGACCGCAGCGCCGTATTCCATCTGTTTACAAATCTCTGTATTTGAATACACATGCCTGTACCAGATTCTTTGGCGCTTCCGTGTAAAATACACTCCTGGAAATGGAAAAAAGAACACATTGACACCGGTGTGTCAGTCCCACCAAACTTGCTCCGGACACTGCGAGAGGGCTGTACAAGCAATGATCACACGCACGGCACAGCGGACACACCAGGAACCGCGGTGTTGGCCGTCGAATGGCGCTAGCTGCGCAGCATTTGTGCACCGCCGCCGTCAGTGTCAGCCAGTTTGCCGTGGCATACGGAGCTCCATCGCAGTCTTTAACACTGGTAGCATGCCGCGACAGCGTGGACGTGAACCGTATGTGCAGTTGACGGACTTTGAGCGAGGACGTATAGTGGGCATGCGGGAGGCCGGGTGGACGTAACGCCGAATTGCTCAACACGTGGGGCGTGAGGTCTCCACAGTACATCGATGTTGTCGCCAGTGGTCGGCGGAAGGTGCACGTGCCCGTCGACGTGGGACCGGACTGCAGCGACGCACGGATGCACGCCAAGACCGTAGGATCCTACGCAGTACCGTAGGGGACCGCACCGCCACTTCCCAGCAAATTAAGGACACTGTTGCTCCTGGGGTATCGACGAGGACCATTCGCAACCGTCTCCATGAAGCTGGGCTACGGTCCCGCACACCGTTAGGCCGTCTTCCGCTCACGCCCCAACATCGTGCAGCCCGCCTCCAGTGGTGTCGCGACAGGCGTGAATGGAGGGACGAATGAAGACGTGTCGTCTTCAGCGATGAGAGTCGCTTCTGCCTTGGTGCCAATTATGGTCGTATGCGTGTTTGGCGCCGTGCAGGTGAGCGTCACAATCAGGACTGCATACGACCGAGGCACACAGGGCCAACACCCGGCATCATGGTGTGGGGAGCGATCTCCTACACTGGCCGTACACCACTGGTGATCGTCGAGGGGACACTGAATAGTGCACGGTACATCCAAACCGTAATCGAACCCATCGTTCTACGATTCCTAGACCGGCAAGGGAACTTGCTGTTCCAACAGGACAATGCACGTCCGCATGTATCCAGTGCCACCCAACGTGCTCTAGAAGGTGTAAGTCAACTACCCTGGCCAGCAAGATCTCCGGATCTGTCCCCCATTGAGCATGTTTGGGACTGGATGAAGCGTCGTCTCACGCGGTCTGCACGTCCAGCACGAACGCTGGTCCAACTGAGGCGCCAGGTGGAAATGGCATGGCAAGCCGTTGCACAGGACTACATCCAGCATCTCTACGATCGTCTCCAAGGGAGAATAGCAGCCTGCATTGCTGCGAAAGGGGGATATACACTGTACTAGTGCCGACATTGTGCATGCTCTGTTGCCTGTGTCTATGTGCCTGTGGTTCTGTCAGTGTGATCATGTGATGTATCTGACCCCAGGAATGTGTCAATAAAGTTTCCCCTTCCTGGGACAATGAATTCACGGTGTTCTTATTTCAATTTCCAGGAGTGTAGTACTGAAAACGGCAAAGAAAAGCATTTGTGGAAAGGTAAAATTTATTAATTTATGAAGTTATCTGGCTAGACTGCAGTTTTTCAAATGTTGTGCTACAGTAGAGCGGTGAAGAATAGGTGAGTAGATGGAATGGCTAATGAAGAAACACTGAACCAACTGGGAGAAAAGAAATACATCCTAAGACAAAAAAAGAGAAAGAAACGTCGCTCCACGAAGGAATTATTCGAATGAGACGAAAATCCGTAGCTGTGATGTATATGTACAAACAAACAAATGGTTACAATTGTAGAAGAATTGGATGATTTACTCAAGAGAAAGAGCTTCACAAATTGAGCAAGTTAGTAGCACATTGCTTCATCTCTGGTTCTTACGCAAGTAGTTATTCGTCTTGGCATTGATCGATGAAGTTGTTGATGTCCTCCTGAGGGATATTGTGCCAAATTTAGTCTAATTGGCGCGTTATATAGTAACCATCCCTAGCTGGTTGCAGAGCCCCGCCCATAATGTTCCACACGTCCCCAAGTGGGGAGAGTTCCGGCGACCTTGCTGCTCAGTGTAGGATTAGACAAGAACTAAGACAAACAGTAGAAATTCTCGCCATGGTCGGGAGGGCATTATCTTCCTGAAATGTAAGCCCATGATGGCTTGCCACGAAGGGCAACAAAACGGGGCGTAGAACATTGTCTACATACCGCTGTGCTGTAAGGGTGCTGCGGATGAGAAACAAAGTCCTGCTATGAAAACAAATGGCACTCCAGACAGTCACACCTGGTTATCTGGCCGTTTGGTGGGAGACGGTCAGGTTGATATCTCACCGCTGTGCAGGGCATTTCCCGACATCTCTTCACTGGTCATCAGGGCTCAAGTCCGAGAGGGACTCTTCACTGAAGATAGTTCTACTCCAGTCAATAAGCTTCCAGGCCGAAGGCGTGTCTGTTGAAGCCCCAGACAACAGTGGGATATCAACCTGACTGTCGCTAGCCATTGGCGCGACAACTAGCAGTGATGGTCTCGGGTGTCATTTCTATTGTTAGCGACACTCCTTTGGTTGTCATCCTCGGCACAGCGGTGCGTCGACGATATACTGCTCCCCGTTTTGTTGCCCTTCGTGGCAAGCCATCATGCGCTTACATTTCATCAAGATAGTGGGTTACTGACTTGCTCCATTTGTGCAGCTATTTCTCTGGAATAAATATCCAGTTATTCTGAAATTGTAATCACTTGTTTGTCTACAAATCTTCATCACATCTATCGATTTCCGTCCCATTCTGATAACTCCTTCGTGGTGCGTCTTTTTTCTGTCTCTTTTACCTTGTCTTAGAGTTTATATGGCACAACTTTGTTAATGATAGGGATCGTTTCATAGGACACGTTCTGAGGCATCACGGAATTTGGTAGTTGTAGCTGGAGATCAAGGCTTGAATACGGGAAGCGAGTTCAGATCGATGTATGTTGCAGCAGTTACGTAGAACTGAAGAAACTTGCCCGGGAACACTATTAGAGCTGCGCCAGGCCGGCCTCTGAAGACCCCAACAACAGGCAATAATCGTCTCAGTGTCTTACTGTTAGGCAGAGTGGTAAAAAGTACATACGGAGTGCACTGTTGCCTGGGAGATTGCCGAGGGGTTGTTCGACCGCTTACCTGGGACATATTTCGTTTCCACAAGTAATGACACCTTCCCTTCGCGAAGTGTAAGCGTTGTGCCTTAAGTGTACCCGTCTGCCCGTCCGACCGTGATGAATACGTGTGGAGATTTAGTGCCATATTTGTGTTGCTATTGACGACGTGAGAGGTAGGAGTGGGCGAAAGCTAGTACTGGCGTGCAGCCTACACCACTTAAATAGCACCAAGGGAAACGCAGAGATTAACGTTCTCATCTCAGCGACAATTCACCGTTAACGGTGGCATATGTTCTTAACTCATCAGACACTGTCATGAGGTTTGGTTACAAACCCAAGACATTAGATCGCTCTTCCTTACAGTTCTTCAACGCCCAAAACCAATCATCATCTCATAACATGAATTGATATGTGCAATTGAATTTTAAAGCTTAGCGAAGCAAAACCTTACCCAGTTCGAAAATTTGTTTGAACACCACAAGTTTTCACTTAGTCCTACAGGAGGCGGTATGTCTTTGAGTCCTTCGACCTTTGGCCTGACCTGCCCGAGCAGTTAAAAAGGGACCTATAGTTTAACGTGGACTCCAAACTACAGTGCAACATTGGTTTTTTCATGTTTACAAATCATTTCCACACGTGAAAGGTGTGATAAGTGACAGACGAAATCCTAGAACCAACTGGAAATCGAGCCCTGAACTTTACCGAGACTGGTAACCTGATACTTACTCGCTGAACCACTTTGAATCTGTCTCTAGCCTCCCCTTCCAGCCCACTTCACATTCGCCAAAATCGCACCATATCGTCATAGATGCTTAGCGACAAAATATGACTAGATTCTAACAATTTGCCATACGAAAAACAAAAGCTATTACTGCACGTGTACTGCAGCTTGATATTTCATGCTGGGTTCTGCTGGAAGTGAATGAAACGGGAATATACCGATTTCTCGGTTCCCAACATCCCTCGACTGAAGCGCCTAGTTACACTGCCTGTATAGTGATATGTTGAAATCTAGATCTAAGACATTCCGTGCACAACCAGTTGCGTGTATGTTCTGCATTTAGAGGGCAAAGGTGGTGTTTTCTGAAACCTCATAAGAAGTACTCGCTAGAAGTAAATGACTGGGGGCCTGCTAAAAATATTTCTAAAAATTAGTAAAAGAATTGTTTCTAGTCAAATCTGTTTGTTCGGTTATCTCTTTTTCTTATGCCTCGTTTTATTTGAGTTATAGGAAGGTATCATGAATCAAAGGTATCTATTCAACCAATCATACTGTGGGCCCGCCCGGTTAGCCGTGCGATCTAACGCACTGCTCTCCGGACGGGAAGGCATGCCGGTCCCCGGCACGAATCCATCCGGCGGATTGGTGTCGAGGTCTGGTGTGCCCGCCAGTCTGTGAACGGTTTTTAAGACGGTTTTCCATCTGCCTCGGCGAATGCAGGCTGGTTCCCCTTATTCCGCCTGAGTTACGCTATGTTGGCGATTGCTGCGCAAACACTTTCTCCATGTACGCGTACGCCATAGTTACTCTACCACTAAACATTGGGGCTACTCTCGTCTGGTGTGAGACGTTCCTGGGGGGGTCCACTGGGGGCCGAACCGCATAACAAACCTAGGTTCGGTGTGGGGCGGCGGTGGGGTGAGTGGACTGCTGTAGCCTGTTGTGGAGTTGTGAACCGCTGAGGGCTACGGCGGGGACGAAGCCTCTCCGTCGTTTCTAGGTCCCTGGTTCCATACAATACAATACAACCACACTGTGTATTTTAGGTTCAAGAAACTTCAACGCTAAGTGAAGAAGCGATGTCGCTCGAATTAAAAAAGGTCTTTGGGAAGTACCGTATAACTAAGTTGAAGAATATCGGAAGTTAAAACACATCATATCTGCTCAGATATGCACAACAGGGCAACGAGTTTACATTATTTCGAATCAAATCCCACGAATTTTTTTCATAATTACTTCACGATTGAAGTGGCGAGTATCTACATCCACATCCATACTCCACAAGCCACCCGACGGTGTGTGGCGGAGGGTACCTTGAGTAGCTCTATCGGTTCTCCCTTCTATTCCAGTCTCGTATTGTTCGTGGAAAGAAAGATTGTCGGTATGCCTCTGTGTGGGCTCTAATCTCTCTGATTTTATCCTCATAGTCTCTTCGCGAGATATGCGTAGGAGGGAGCAATATACTGCTTGACTCCTCGGTGAAGGTATGTTCTCGAATCTTCAACAAAAGCCCGTACTGAGCTACTGAGCGTCTCTCTTGCAGAGTCTTCCACTTGAGTTTATCTATCATCTCCGTAACGCTTTCGCGATTACTAAATGATCCTGTAACGAAGCGCGCTGCTCTACGTTGAATCTTCTCTATCTCTTCTACCAACCATATCTGGTACAGATCCCACACCGGTGAGCAGTATTCAAGCAGTGGGCGGACAAGTGTACTGTAACCTACTTCCTTTGTTTTCGGACTGCTTTACCGACGATTAATTTTATATGTTCATTCCATTTTAAATCACTCCTAATGCCTACTCCCAGACAATTTATGGAATTAACTACTTCCAGTTGTTGTCCTGCTATATTGTAGCTAAATGATAAAGGATCTTTCTTTCTATGTATTCGCAGCACATTACACTTGTCTACATTGAGATTCAATTGCCATTCCCTGCACCATGCGTCAATTCGTTGCAGATCCTCCTGCATTTCAGTACAATTTTCCATTGTTACGAACTCTCGATATACCACAGCGTCATCCGCAAAAAGCCTCAGTGAACTTCCGGTGTTATCCACAAGGTCATTTATATATGTTGTGAATAGCAGTGTCCTACGACACTCCCTTGCGGCACACCTGAAATCACTCTTACTTCGGAAGACTTCTCTCCATTGAGAATGACATGCTTCATTTATTAGTCATTATAAAGCTTTGTTAAGTAAATTTAATTTCTTTGATGAAACTTTACTACTGTTATCTTCATCTGATATTTCTGATGTTTTCTTGTCAAGCTATGGCATATTCTAGTGTCAAGTGCTATAGAAATAGAGTTCTGTTGCGATAAAAGTAAGATAAATAAGAGAAAACCGCGGTCAGAGATCCATTGGAAAGTAAATAAAACAAATAAGTGAGAACTACTGTTGATACAGACATGTCAAACTCAGGACAAGCAATGGCGGAAATGGCAACGCGTGGGGAAATGAAGACTCCCTAAAATAAGGACCTAGTCAGTGGAGCGTCAGTTTCGTGATGACGCACGTCCAGGGCCCTCCCGCTGACGGGACCGCCGCTAATTATGGAGCCGGCTTTCCATGTGTTACCAGCTGAGGCCGCGTGCAGCATTCTCGCCCACTAGCGGTTGGAATCGGCATCATCATCGCAGCAGCGCCGTTTGCAGCACCACTGTCAATGCGTACTTTGCTTCATAATGTTCAATGAAGATACGCTACGACACCAGCTATTAGACGAGAGGGATAATAAATTTGAAAACTGCTGACTAGGATAACAGATAGGGGAACAGGAAGAAAAATTTATTGTATGTTGGACGATGATCAGGTTAGTTTCAGGAAGGGAAAAGGTACTCGTGAAATAATTTTGACATTGCGTTTGGAAATGGGACGCAGATTGAAGAAAAATCAGGACATATTCTGTCACTTGTGGACCCTGAGTAAGTCTTGGACAAAGTAAGGTGAAGTGAGATGTTTATAATCCTTAAAATTTATAGACATAGAAGTACAGAAACAGGTGAATATTGTACAATTTCTACACAACCCAAATGGTAGTAATAAAACTTAAAGAAAAACAAATTCGTGTTAAATTGTGTGTCAGCTAGGGCTGCAGCTGTTAGTAGATTTGTACACAGAAAGAGCAATACAGAAATTCAAAGGAAATTTGTGCTGAGCTGTGATTTAAGATTTTTCAGACAGGTCAAGACGACAACACAATGAATTCAATGGAATGGCAGAAATATCATCAAGATTCTGACGACGGCAGAAACTGTGCATCTGTGTGTGTGTGTGTGTGTGTGTGTGTGTGTGTGTGTGTGTGTGTGTCTGTGTGTGTGTGTGTGTGTGTATGTGTGTGATTTGAACGGCGTCTGTTTCAGCCATTTTTCATAAAATTAGTACTTTTAATGATTAAATTTGCTACCAGCAGATTGCTTTTCAGCTACTTGCTGAACATAATAGTCATGCTTGGAAGAAGCATTGTGCAGGAAACCAATTTTATTGATTTTATTTCTTTTTTGTTTCATATCATCAACCCATGATACCTCATACCCTAATCCTTACCATAGACAGCTCTGTGATACATAATGTGTGGATGACTGGAAGTGCGCATACGATCATAGAATAGCTTTCTTGGTTCTCATTGTAGAGGCGTCGGAACATCCGTTGAATTTAGTTTTCAGTGGTCGCTTGTGGCGTGACTGGGACGCAGACAACTGTTCGTCCTACTCTTTTTAAAAAATTACGTCTTGTGATTGGTCAGACAGGCCAGTGCGGAAGCTGTGGAAATTTCCACTGAACTCTTATTCAAATTTTGTGTTGTAAAGTGGCGAGAGTCTTGAGCAATGGGCGTTTACACTTTGAGCAGCCACCCGATCGGACAAAGAGGCTGGCGCTGCGGTGTCTCGTGACGATTGGCTGTCCTCCGCTTCCAAGCAGGGATGTTGCTCCAGAGTACAGCGTGTGCGAAGTTTTAGAAATTTTCTGAGTTAGTTAGTCGGGGTCTGATTGTGTGATGAGAAATTACTGCTGCTTTCAAACGCGCTAGGTATAAAACATTTTGGGTAAAATTCCTGTCTGTCGTTTTTTTTCATAATACAGCTGATCTCTGCAGTAATTTAATCCAGTTTCCAAGGGAGTTACGTGACTAATATTTGCGTATATCAGTTTTATCGGTTTCTACTCAGTTTTTGGAAATATGACTTTGACTTCATTATCCATTCCCCAGGAACTCACATCTAGTGAGTGCGTGGCTGGCGACCACGGGGCTCTGCGCTGAGTCCTGGCATTGCTTCCACTTACTTATGCCAGGCTCCTCACTTTTGTCTTTCCCATCTGGCCATCCTCGGCCACCTCTTGTTTCGAGGGCTAGGGATCTTTCGTTTCCCAACCTATACTTGTCATCTGGGATGATCAACGGCCTGGAAGACGGAAGAGGGTGATTAGTAACACCCCAACTGCAGAAAGAGCGGAGGAACCACCATCACTAATCACATGATGTGTGGGGCTTACTAGTACCCCATTGGGCGCCTCCCCGGGTGGCGGATAGGGGAATGTCTCTCCGATATGGGTGATACTGGTGAAATGAAATAGCCAGACTGGACCAAAACTAGTAAACTGTAATGTCTGTCTCAGAATGAGCGGCTGCAAACAGCGTCTGACCCAGAATGGGCGGCTGAATTTCACACACTGTGGGGCTCACTACCTCATTAGTCAAAACCCCGTTATATTTCGGGATAACCCAACATTTCCTTATTTTTATTTTTATTCTCTTTTCATGATGGAAACACAACCTCTTGGATTAAATACCCCAGGTGATAACCAATCCACTCCTATTCATGGGACAAGTAGACCTGCGGATTCTGGGGAGTCTAAACATCATATCATAAGAAACCTAAGACTTTCTTGGCAACCATAAATATAAACTCTCTTCTTCAAGTTGAAAAATTGAAACAAACGCTAGACTTACTAAGAGAAAAAAATGTAAAGATATCAGCTGCACAGGAGACCAGACTCACAGATGAATGTTGTTTTGAATCAAAAGGCTTTAGAATATTCAAAGGAAAACCTGGCAAAAGAGCGACAAAAAAAACCACATCCAAGCACTTGCTTTATTGCCAACAAGAAAATGATCGATTCAGTCTTGGATTTCTCTTCAAGATGTGAAAGAATGTCAACACTGTCTTTCAAATCTATGAATAAAGCTTATACGATGGTAAATTGCCATGCTCCCACAAATGAATCGAACAAAAAAGAATCAGAATCAGTCGACAAAATTTGGGAAAAACTTGAAGAAACAATTTACAAAGTTCCAAAACACCATTCCATAATTTTGAAGGGCGATTTTAATGCACAAATTGGTAGAGAAAAAAGTATAAACAAATTGTTGGTGACTACCCTGCACATAAAAGAACAAATAAAAATCGTGAGTGACTAACTGATATTTGTAAGAACTGTGATCTTCTTTTAAAATCCACAGCCTTCAAGAGTCTACCTCGAAAAGCCAAAACTTGGAAACACCCTAACACAATGTTTGGAGAATTCCAGCTGGACCATGTAGCTATTTCTAAACAATCCACCAGGGAAATTTTCAATGTAAAAGTTTTGAGGAATGCCAACATTAATTCTGATCATTACTTGTCTCTGGTAAAAATTAATATCATCCCAGATCCCCGAAAGAACCTTTCCAATGTTTCAAGAAAAAACAGACCTCCAAAATTTGATATAAGTAAACTGAAAGATGTCAACAACAAATTTACCGAATACACAGCAAACCAAATAAAACAGACTGGAACAGAATTAAAGAATCCATGGTACAGTCAGCTTCTGAAACTATACTGACCAACAAAAATATAAACACCCATGGTGGAACGAAGATTGTAATGGAGCAATTGAAAAGCGAAGACAGGCTTGGATAAAATGGAATAGCAAGAAAACCTCCGAAAATTACGAAAACTTCTTGAAGGTTAGGAAAGATACATCAAAAGTATTGAGAACAACTAAGAGATCCTTCAACAGAAACCAAGTCGATGAAATAGAAGCGAATTTTAGAAGACATCACAACTCGGGAATTTTATAACTCCTTTAAATCACAACCGTTGTTGTGGTCTTCAGTCCTGAGACTGGTTTGATGCAGCATTCCGTGCTGCTCTATCCTGTGCAAGCTTCTTCATCTCCCAATACGTACTGCAGCCTACATCCTTCTGAATCTGTTTAGTGCATTCATCTCTTGGTCTCCCTCTACGATTTTTACCCTCCACGCTGCCCTCCAATACTAAGTTGGTGATCCCTTGATGCCTCAGAACATTTCCTACCAACCGATCCCTTCTTATTGTCAAGTTGTGCCACAAACTCCTCTTCTCTCCAATCCTATTCAATACTTCCTCATTAGTTACGTGATCTACTCATCTAATCTTCAGCATTCTTCTATAGCACCACATTTCAAAGGCTTCTATTCTCTTCTTGTCCAAACTATTTATTGTCCATGTTTCACTTCCATACATGGCTACACTCCATACAAATACTTTCAGAAACGACTTCCTGACATTTAAATCTATACTCGATGTTAACAAATTTCTATTCTTCAGAAACGCTTTCCTTGCCATTGCCAGTCTACATTTTATATCCTCTCTACTTCGACCATCATCAGTTACTTTGCTCCCCAAATAGCAAAACTCATTTACTACTTTAAGTGTCTCATTTCCTAATCTAATTCCCTCAGCATTGCCCGACTTAATTCGACTACATTCCATTATCCTCGTTTTGCTTTTGTTGATGTTCATCTTATATCCTCCCTTCAAGACACTGTCCATTCCGTTCAATTGCTCTTCCAAGTCCTTTGCTGTCTCTGACAGAATTGCAATGTCATCGGCGAACCTTCCATGGATTTTAATACCTACTCCGAATTTTTCTAACTATCGATGTTTAAACCCCCTACGCTGCATATAAGAGGATTCGATGGAAAACTAAATTTGAATGACAAATCATGTGCTGCAGCTTTTGGAAATTACTTTTCATCCCTACTGAATGCTGAAAATCCAAATGAAAAGCTTGATTTCTATCCCACTGTTCCTCCTGCATATAGTCCCCCTCCCACATTAGATGAAATCATGAAAACTATACAAGGCTTGAAAAATAACAGATCTGGAGGTGAGGATCGCATCTTGGCTGAAATGTGGAAATACGCAGACCATGATACAATATAACATCTCCATGATATGATAGTGAAGATTTGGGGAACTGAAACTCTGCCTCCAGATTGGACGGTACCAATTATTCACCCACTTCATTGAAAAGGCCATAAAAGTGATCTGAATAATTACCGAGGAATCTCTTTGCCACCAACGACGTACAAGATCTTATTCAGACTGTTGTTAAACAGAGCTGGTTCAGTCTTAGATCAACAATTGGGCCATTATCAAGCTGGTTTCAGGACATCAAGATCCTGTGCAGAGCAATCCATAACCTGAAATCTGTTATATCATACGCCAAATCAAGATCAAAAATCGTTTGTTGTGACGTTTGTCGACTTTCAAAATGTGTATGACTCAATTGATCGAGAAACAATAAAGAACACCTTTCCCGAATTTGGTCTAGATAGGAAAACAATCAATCTGATAAGCGCCACTTTAAATAGCGCAGTGTCAAAGGTAAAGTTCAGAGGTGAACTATCAGAAACATTTGAAATCTGTACAGGGGTGAGACAAGGTGACCTGCTCTCTCCATTGCTTTTCAACTGTGTCCTGTAATAGATAGTCACAAAGTGGAAAACAACCCTACCTCCAGGTTATAGGATCCAAACTGGACATAAAAGAAATGGCCTCAGTGGAAACTGTTTGGCTTTTGCTGGTGATCTGGCACTCATTGCAAATAATATTGACGAAGCTAAGGTTCAAGTGTCCAGCTTACAATCAATTGCTGCTAAGACTGGCCTAAAAACAGCATTTAACAAAACTGAATTCAACACAAACCACCAAACACGCTCCTCCGCATATTGAAATACAACAAGAGAAAATCAAACAGTCAAAGAAATTTAAATATCTTGGAGAAATAATTACACCTGACGGCTCAGAAAATGCACCTGTAGAAAGTAGGTGCTCTTAACTAGAAGGTGCTTTTCATCTGTGCAAAGACTTATACAAAAGCAAAACCATGTCTTTAAACCTGAAACTTTGTCATTATAACACCGTAATTAGACCGTCATCTTTGTATGCTTCAGAATGTTTAAACATGAAGAAAAAAGGGCTACTACGAAAACTTGAAATAAAAGACCGGAAAATTTTGAGGAAAATCCTTGGCCTTTTCGAAGAAAACGGAGAATTCCGTCGAAGGCACAACTGTGAATTATACGAACATACAGAACACATTGTTACCAGCATGAGGAAGCGGAGAATGATGTTTTTTGGTCATCTGGAAAGAACGAACCCGCAAAGACTTACTTATCGCATACATTCATCAATTTCAAAAACAAAATCGTATTCAAAATGGGCAAGCCAAGTTAAAAAGGATTTACAGGAAGCTGAAATTTTATTTGATGACATTCAGAATCGAGAAGTTTTCAGAGAAAAAGTCAAAATTACTAAAAACCTTACTTCGCTTACTACGCCAGTTCCACGTCCTGTCTGCAAATGGTAAAAACAGAGAAAAGCAGCACAGTCAGCCAAAATGAAAATCTACTGCCAAAAGAGGAAAACACAATCAGGGAAGAGATAAAAATCTTCGTGGTCCATAGCAGGCCGAAACGAAAGAAAAAAAAATCCATCCACATTAAGATTTTCTCCAGAATTTCTTGAGCAGAATCAATGGTCTCAAGCCAGGTTTGATAGCAACAGATTTCAATTTTCTTCAATACGGTTAACTTATCATCTAGTGATTTTCTTTCCCATCTGTAACGAGGGTTTAACTTCCATTGCATTGACAAGGGTACCTGTGTCCCATCCTTTTGATAACACGATCCTTTGCTGAGAGAACAATGTCAAGAGAATTTCTTAAGAACCCGGACCCTCGTAAGGTATCATATTATAAAGACAACTTTGCTTTGTTTAAGGATTGCTAAAATCGAGGAGAAAACACCTTGCTGATAGTAAACGTCCTCTTTCATGGAATGTAGTTCGTTAGTGATTTCCCCTACATGCATTCCGCCACTCCTTTCCACCTCCTGTGATTACTGACAATAGCTGTCCGGCTTCAGATATGTATTTTTAAATGATGAATGTAATTCATTCCCTGATCAAACGTGCCAAAGTTGCTTGGTTGGTTTCCGTTGCGCATTGCAGATAAATCATTGGGCCAAATTTATTAAAATCTGTTAATGACTTCAAATGACACTTCACTTAGTCGAACTTGCAAATAGAAATGCATTGCTTGCCAATTATAAGAAGCACAGTTGTTTCGTGAAGTCCTTGGTATACGACGAAAGATGTATCCCACATTCTAATAAAATCGAAGACCGTAAAGTCCAGAATCGATATGCCAATCAGGCAAAATCACCAATACCATTGAGGCAATCCTCCCACCGATGCACCAGGTTGAAGATACTCGTTTGGTAAAACACCGTTTCCTGCCGCGTTAAGAAGTGCCTAACAGCCTGCAACACATCCTCATCCAACAAGAACCGTCGACCCTCCAAAGCCTTGCTTAAGGGACCGAAGACATGATAATCACATGAGGAGAGAGTAGGACTATCGGGCGCGTGCCTGAGTGTCTCCCGCTTGTCCATAATGGATGAAGCTGGTCTCCCAGATCGACTGGCGTCTTGTGTCGAAACGCGACCAGCACGGAACTTGGCGCACCATTCCACAACGGTTTTCGACAGACAAGCTGCATGGTATTTGTCCTTCGGCGGCCAAGGAAAGCATAACAGTACTTTAGTCCTCTTTGGAGAAATTTGGTAATACCGTCGCCATAGATCACGATTCCGCATTTACCGCATAAACGTCGTATAGACATGAGCGCCACATTAATCCCTTACCTACAAATCGGTGCTTACCTATCAGCATCAGAGTCATGCTGCTTCGCATATACGCTATATCAAGGCCCTCAAACAGAAACTTTAATCGCCCCTTACACGAAGGTGAGTCAAATGAAAACCTTAAATTTGTAATAACAAATCGAAATTTCGCTCTGTTATCCTGTAAGTTTGTAAGCGTGCTACAAACAGAGTGCAGAATGGGCTGTAGGTGGCGGCATAGTGCTGATGCACACATACCGTCGCAGTATCAGTATAAAGATGGCCGCCCCACTTGCGACTTGCACCAGGTAAGAACAGCGTCCTGTTATTCGGTTTTTGCGTAGTGAAGGTGTGTAACCTATTGAAATTCATCGACGAATGAAGGTTCAGTACGGTGATGCATGTTTGTCACAGCAGCAAGTCTGCGACTGGAGTAGGAAGTTCGCAAATGGTGTGACTTCAATATAAGATGCTCATCGCCCAGGCAGGCAAAACGAGTTGTGACTCCACAGAACATTGCAGCAGTTGAAGCCATAGTGAAGGAAAACCGCCGAGTGACACTGAATGACATTGCAGCATGTTTACAGATTAGTCATGAATCAGCACACCACATTGTGCATGATGTGCTCCAGTTTCACAAAGTGTTTGCAAGATGGGTGCCACGGCAGCTGACTCCTGAAATGATAGAATGACGTGTGGATGTTTGTGAAGAACTTCTTCGCCGGTGCGAACGAGAAGATGATGGCTTCCTTGCAAGAATCGTTACTGGGGACGAAACCTGGGTTCACTTCCACCAACCTGCGTTTTGAGTGTCTTCCTCATCTACCATACTCACCAGACCTTGCCCCAAGAGATTTCCATATGTTTGGACCACTCAAAGACGCAATGGCAGGAAAGAAGTTGTGATGAAGAGGTACGCCATGCAGTGCATGAGTGGTTGCGCGGACTACCAAAAGAATTTTTTTCTAAAGGAAGTTATGCACTTTGTAAGCGCTGGAGGACTTGCATTGAGCGTGGGGGGGATTATGTTGAAAAGTGATACAGCTTTGTACCACTTCTGCACAATAAACAATATTTTAAAAAATATTTAAGGTTTTCATTTGACTCATCCTCTTAGAAATGTGTATGTGTGTGTGTGCGTATGTGAGTATATATATGCGTGTGTGTGTGTGTGTGTGTGTGTGTGTGTATGTATGTGGAGGGGGGGGGAGGTGCGTGTTCACATTGAACAACAAAACACGTTACTTTAGACCTACAGCAAATATAACTATTGTACTAGCGGATAGTACTAAATATCTACGTCCGGACGACCTGAATGGTGTGGCAATTATACACACAAATCTTCCTCGCGAATCAGTCTGTCTATTAGTGAAAACCGTATAAACACCTCTACAGTACTTCCTGAGATTAGCCTCAACATACAGACAGAAAAATAAAAATGTGTGTGTGGGGGGGGGGGACACTTTTATTTATTAATTTGTAGAGATACATGATTTAGTTTCGTTTTTAAAAACTGTTTCCTTTTTCAATTAAGATGACACGTCTGACATCATTTTGTAAATCTGTGGAGGAATAAATAACTAACAAACCAACTAAGAGAAACAGAGGTTAAACTAGAATAGATGCTAACGCAGACGATATAGCCCTACCGGCCGAATGAAAGCTTAGACCTGCTGAATAGAACAAACATACTTAGAACGGATTTTGGAGTAATTATAAACGCAGCAAAGACCAAGGTGATGAAGAGTACTAGAAAGGAGGGAAAACGAATCGCTTAAAATCAAAATCGGGAATGATTCAAAGGTGAAAGAAGTGAAAGGACAATTCCGTTATCAAGTAAGCAAAATTACACAGACTATTACTAACAAGAAAGATAACAGATGTAGAATGGCGCAGACTTATATCTGAACTCAAGAGGGTAAACAATAAGCCAAAAACTGATTATTTTACGACACTCCTCAGAGACATTCACTTAAGCGATGTTTACAGTGCTCAAGGCATGAATGAAAAATATAACGCTTTTGCTAATAAAGTGCTTACCTTATTTCAACACTGTTTTCCCCCAAAACTAACCAAGATGAGAGCAAAGTCTACAAAGAAGCCATGGATTACTCAAGGAATAGAGGTATCTTGTAAAACAAAAAGAAAACTATCTGTCAATCCGAAACAGTTCTGATGTTGCTGCTATAGTACATTACAAGAAATACTGCAAAATACTAAAAACTGTAATACAGACATCAAAGCAAATATATAACAAGGGAAAGACAGTCATCTCAGATAACAAAATAAAGACAATGTGGGATATAGTGAAGGAGGAGACCTGTAGAACCAGATATCAGGAGGGGCAAACAGCATTAACAGTAAATGACATATCTGTGACAGACGTGTATAGTGTTGCAGAACTTTTTAACAAACATTTTATAACTGTTACTGAAAAGATGGGGTTGTCAGGTTCTATAGATGTTGCCATGGGATACCTCAGACCAGATATTTCAAGTAACTTCCATAGTATGAATCTGACCCTCATTACCCCAACAGAAGTAATGTCCACCATAAAATCTTTAAAATAAAAAACATCTAGTGGTTATGATGAAGTGTCAACAAAGTTAATTAAAGAATGTGATTCTGAGTTAAGTAACATATTAAGCTATCTACGTAACCAGTTGTTTATCAGTGGAATACTTCCTGAATGGTTGAAAAATGTTGAGGTTAAGCCACTGTTTAAGAAGGGTGATAAAGAAACAGTGTCAAATTTCCGTCTAATTTCACTTTCGCCAGCATTCTCAAAAATTTTAGAAAAGGTAATGTACAATAGACCGTATAACCATCTTATCGCAAATAACATACTGTCAAAGTCCCAGTTAGAATGTCTAAAGGGTTCTGATACTGAGAAGCTATCTACATTTACAGTGAAAATGTACTTAATTCGTTAGACAAAAAATTGCAGGCAACTGGTATATTTTGTGATCTGTCAAAGACATTTGACTATGTAAATCACAATATCCTTTTAAGGGGATACGGAATCACCTATCCCCGCAATGTTAATATATGCCTACTATAGGGAACATTTTCTCACAAACTACTGGAGACAGAGAGGTAAAAATTTTACTGTATGTGCATTCATATGTTACAACAATACTGAAACAACAGTTTATTGTCAAAGTTTTTTCTTACAGAGATATTGTACATTTATTTTTAAGTAAATTTTTTCCATCGCTTTTTACTAGACTATCACCCCTAAGTCTTTTGTAAATCAAGTAATTAAAAAATCGTTGTTTCAGTATGTAATAGGGACCTATGTCACTACGTCATAAAAATTTCAGACTTCTAGGTTGACCAGTACCTGAGATAATGTTCCTAGATGAAGTAAAAAGTAAACTTACGGGAAACGGAGAAAGAAGATTAAAACATTCCTGATCCGTAGCTAATACCCCCTTCACAGTCTTCATAATCATCTTCAAGTCTTCTTTTGGCACCCCTCTGCACCTGTCTTGCTTTTTTCACTAATGTCTTGATTATATTATCAGCATGCCTTAGTCTGTGCTGATCTAAAAAGAACATAGCACGTACCGTACGGGAACCAACACACATACCCAACTTTTGAAGGACCTGGCATTTAGTTATATTTCTAAGATTGAAGGTTGCCACAGCATCATACACACCAAAATGTAGTGTATTAATTCCGACAAACACTGTTTTTGGGAGACGATGCCATATCACACTATTCAAGCACTCGTTGGGGTTCTGCGTTTTTCCGTGAAGACATTTCATCAGAAGACTTCTGTCAGCCAGATCTCTGAAAATGGGCTTTATTTCTGCCATGATGGCTGATGGTAGACTGTGGTGGTGAATGTATTTCTCTCCTGTTGTTAGTCCCCTATTGTATTTACACCAGCTGTTTTCACCTTTGGGGCACAAACCATGTTGTGGATGCTCATCCGTGGATGCGGTGTGGAAATATAAAGCCCATATAGCTCTCCTCATTTCTTCAAGATTGCCTGTATTTTGCCTGATTGCAAGGCCATAGCAGTTCAGAATGTGGTCTATTATGGAATCAGTCAATCTTCCTCTGCCATCCAAGGTTTTCCCATCATCTAGTTTTTTCCCTTTCATAACTGATTTTAACCTTCTCAGCCTGGCACCCATTCTCTTCTGCACATGTCCTATACATTCAAGTTTGCTTATATTTACACTGTTCCCATATGGTTTGCTTTCCAAAACTTCTTTGAATGCTTTAGAGTCACCATCTCCCAGATATTTGACATAGCGAACATTATACCACTGTGAAGAGCGATGAAAAATTTTCTTCACCCCAGCAACCTCCATGCCACCACTACTACCATAATAATTAGCAATACAGTCATCACTGTGTTCATTTTTCAGCCTGCCTGTGCACCTACAGTATTTAGACATTATTGCAACATCAATAACCTTGCCAGTATCAACACTAGTTGCTGTTACAACACCATTGTTGGAGGTGTGGCCCCTTTTCTGCCACGTGCCATCAAACGCCACTGTGAGGTCACGACTGCCATCATTTTCTTCCACTGCTTCTTCCACAGCAACCTGCATTGACTTCTGTGCTACATCTTCAACTGCAGATCCTAGTACATAATTGTAAGCTTCAAACTTTGAAGGTGCACTTGGAAGTTTTAGAACACCACATAGCATATCACCAGCTGCTTTGCCCTTACCAATTGCTCGCAATCCATAAACTAACCTAATATTTACACTATAAAGTTCAGTTTTCTTGTATCCATTATTTACAGTTACTGAAACCGAACTTGGAAACTTACAGCTGTATTTACAAACACTGCATATTAAATTAAACTGGGCAGCCAGGCCAACATGGGATTCTACTTTCAGAGAAACGTTTCCATGACATTTTTTGCAGCACAAACTGTTTTCAAGAGCTTCACACAATATATTCGTATCAATGAGTTCAAAAACTTCATTCCCTCTATCAAGTAAATTATATTTCTCTTCCAAATCTCTTAGTTTTTTATGAGAAGCACTGTTTTCATTTGGTGTAAGTTCGTTCGGCAAATCAGTAATAAGTGGATTCACATTTTCCAACAGTGATGATGATGAACTGCTTTGCTTTGCTAATGAATCACTATTTCTTTTCTTTTGCCAGTTCACACGCTTTTTAAATACTTTTGCTTTAGCTCTAGGCATTTTCACTGCAAAAAAAAGCACTAAATACGAAATAACTCAACAACAACTACTTTCTTATATCACACTGTTTACAAAACAGTCCCGCCACAAAGTCAAAGAGTAACTTGAGGAAACCAGAGAGAAACATTTTCGGGCAACTAGTGTATAAATAGTCGCTGGAAACCGGGATATTTGAATTCATGTCACTTTAAAGGTACTGCCAAAAAGTTCATGGTCAGCCACGAGAGACGTGTATAACTAAAGCGCAATACCCGATCTCACAAATATATAAAAATAAAATAGTTATAATTGTAGTAGAGCTATGTATGATACGTCATTTTAAAGAGGAAACATGGCAGAATATAATACGCCAATAAAAAAAAATTCGATTTTTTAACCCAAAATCCGATTCCGTATCCCCTTAAGTAAATTAGAATATTATGGTTAACAGGAAACGCTGCAAAATGGTTCAAATCTTACATCTCTGGTAGGAAACAAAGGCTGTTACTAGGAAAGAGACATGTATTAGGCTATCAGGCATGTGACGTCCCACAATCTTCCATCTTTTGGCCTTACTTCTTCTTGTGTGTATCAAGGACCTTACATCAGTAACATTACCAGATGCCAAGTTTGTTTTGTTTGCTGATGATACAAACGTTGCAATAAATAGCAAATCAAGTGTAGTCTTAGAAAGATCGGCTAGTAAAATATTTGTGGACATTAATCACTGGTTCCTAGCCAATCCGTTGTAACTAAAATTTGAAAAAACGCACTACATGTAATTCAGAACTTGTAAGGGGTGTCCCACAAGTAAATGACTGACATATGATGACGAGCAGATAGAAGAAGCGGACAGTGTTAAATTCTTGGGAGTACAGCTTGATAATAAATTCAACTGGGAGGAGCACACCACAGAACTGCTGAAACATCGAAACAAATCTCTATTTGCAATGCGAATTCTGTCAGACATAGGGGATATAAAAATGAAAAATCTGGCATACTGTTCTTACTTTCACTCCATAATGTCATATGGGATTATTTTTTGGGGCAATTCATCAAGACAACCTAAAATTTACTGGGCGCAAAAACGTGCAATAAGAGTTATATGTGGTGCGAACTCAAGAACATCCTGCAGAAGCCTGTTTATGGAACAAGGGATACTAACTACTGCTTCCCAATATATTTATTCCTTAATGAAATTTGTCATTAAAAATATATCACTTTTTCAAACCAACAGCTCAGTTCATGAACTCGGTACTAGATATAAGAATAATCTTCACAAGGATTTAAAGTCACTTACTCTTGTACAAAATGGTGTGCATTATTCAGTAACACACATTTTCAATAACTTGCCAGCAGCCATAAAAAGCTTAACAACCAATGAAATTCAGTTTAAGAGAAGCCTAAAGGATTTATTGGTGGCCAACTCATTCTACTCAGTAGAACCAACTGAATCTAACTTTCACACCATTTCATTGCAGTAATGTCTTCATTGTAAATAAGTATTGTAGTAGTTCTATTATATGCTTATTACCTTATAAATAAAAAAAACTTTTTTTAATTTTAAATTCAGTGGATTAATGCGATCTTAGCAAATGAGTGTTCAATAAAAAATGACGATCATTCCTCTTGGGACTTGTGGAAGATACATTTACTTATTTGTTTTAGTTGTAAATATTTGTATGTATTATTGTTTTTCTGACATGTTCTACATCCTGAAGGACCTCCTCACTAAGGATCAATTGGAATGATAGTAAATCTAATTCAATCTAACCTGACGTGAAAAATTAATTGCTACCACGTCTTCATGATCCCAAAATTCGCTCTGCAACTTGACGACAGTACTGACCCCATAAGCCTTTCCAGTTTTTTGTTTTTGTACGCTGCTGTTAAAAGAATGAAATGCATGAGGACTTTCTGTTTTGTAAGTCTCTGGAAGGAGGTCTATAGGCAGTGATATTCCCTTTCTTATCAATTCCTTTTTTGTTGGCAAAAATCTGTCATGGAGAAATTGTATTAATGTACATACCGATGGAATGGCAGCACGTACTGGGACTTAAAAGAGGTTTATGACGTGTGAGTGTGCTGTTTCTTCTATTGTAAAATTCACACATTTCATGGTACACAGGGAAGCATTGACTTCTAAAGTAGTACAACCGGAAGATAATGAAATACTGAAAGATGCAATCAGTGCTGTAAACTACACTCCTGGAAATGGAAAAAAGAACACATTGACACCGGTGTGTCAGACCCACCATACTTGCTCCGGACACTGCGAGAGGGCTGTACAAGCAATGATCACACGCACGGCACAGCGGACACACCAGGAACCGCGGTGTTGGCCGTCGAATGGCGCTAGCTGCGCAGCATTTGTGCACCGCCGCCGTCAGTGTCAGCCAGTTTGCCGTGGCATACGGAGCTCCATCGCAGTCTTTAACACTGGTAGCATGCCGCGACAGCGTGGACGTGAACCGTATGTGCAGTTGACGGACTTTGAGCGAGGGCGTATAGTGGGCATGCGGGAGGCCGGGTGGACGTAACGCCGAATTGCTCAACACGTGGGGCGTGAGGTCTCCACAGTACATCGATGTGGTCGCCAGTGGTCGGCGGAAGGTGCACGTGCCCGTCGACCTGGGACCGGACCGCAGCGACGCACGGATGAACGCCAAGACCGTAGGATCCTACGCAGTGCCGTAGGGGACCGCACCGCCACTTCCCAGCAAATTAGGGACACTGTTGCTCCTGGGGTATCGGCGAGGACCATTCGCAACCGTCTCCATGAAGCTGGGCTACGGTCCCGCACACCGTTAGGCCGTCTTCCGCTCACGCCCCAACATCGTGCAGCCCGCCTCTAGTGGTGTCGCGACAGGCGTGAATGGAGGGACGAATGGAGACGTGTCGTCTTCAACGATGAGAGTCGCTTCTGCCTTGGTGCCAATGATGGTCGTATGCGTGTTTGGCGCCGTGCAGGTGAGCGCCACAATTAGGACTGCATACGACCGAGGCACACAGGGCCAACACCCGGCATCATGGTGTGGGGAGCGATCTCCTACACTGGCCGTACACCACTGGTGATCGTCGAGGGGCCACTGAATAGTGCACGGTACATCCAAACCGTCATCGAACCCATCGTTCTACCATTCCTAGACCGGCAAGGGAACTTGCTGTTCCAACAGGACAATGCACGTCCGCATGTATCCCGTGCCACACCACGTGCTCTAGAAGGTGTAAGTCAACTACCCTGGCCAGCAAGATCTCCGGATCTGTCCCCCATTGAGCATGTTTGGGACTGGATGAAGCGTCGTCTCTCGTGATCTGCACGTCCAGCACGAACACTGGTCCAACTGAGGCGCCAGGTGGAAATGGCATGGCAAGCCGTTCCACAGGACTACATCCAGCATCTCTACGATCGTCTCCATGGGAGAATAGCAGCCTGCAATGCTGCGAAAGGTGGATATACACTGTACTAGTGCCGACATTGTGCATGCTCTGTTGCCTGTGTCTATGTGCCTGTGGTTCTGTCAGTGTGATCATGTGATGTATCTGACCCCAGGAATGTGTCAATAAAGTTTCCCCTTCCTGGGACAATGAATTCACGGTGTTCTTATTTCAATTTCCAGGAGTGTAGCTAAGATGAACGTTGGTCTCGACTGCAGCTGGAAGGCGATCTGTGAGTTGCTGTTTCAAAGACTGGATCTCCTTTCTTCGTATGAAGAAGCACACACAGCACACTAAATCTACAAACGTCAAAAAATTCCCGAATATTGAACTATGTGCATTTTTACCGTTGGTTATTTTATTTTTTAGGTGACCAGTTTCAATATAACATCTTTAAACTGACATTTAAATATTGAATATTGTTCTATCGTTATTTGCACGTCGTGATCTTTTAAATACTAAAACTTTCTAAATGAATTAAAAGCACTGCACAAGGAAACAGTTAAATTTCAATTATCTAAAGAAAATGTAGTGAAGTACACAATTAGCTCAATTCCAGTATCTGAACTCATAGCCGTCGTTGTTCATAAATTACTTGTATTTATCATCTTGCACCACCTAGTATAATACAAATATATGACAATTAAAGAAAGTTTACCTCTGTTCGAATGGCACTCTCTAATTATTATTATTATTATTGTTGTTATTATTGTAAATGATAGTCGCGATAATTAGAAGTAAATAGATATCGTGGGCTGTTTTTGTGCCAAGAACGAGAAGTGCGGAGGGAGGGAAGCAAAATAAGGTGGAGGGAGTTAAAATCATTTTTGTTTCAGAAGTGGGGGGCGAATGAAAAAGGTGGGGAAATGCTGCATTAGATAAAATTATGGGGCTTGATACGAGTACTGGATTATTTTCGTTCCCTTTTGTAAATGCATGGTCATATGAAATCACGTCCACCTCCCATGAGACATGGACCTTTCCATTGCTGGAGGGGCTTGCGTGCCTCAACGATACAGATAGCCATACCACAGGTGCAACCACAACGGAGGGCTATCTGTTGAGAGGCCAGACAAACGTGTGGTTCCTGAAGAGGAGCAGCAGCCTTTGTAGTAGTTGCAGGGGCAACGGTCTGGATGATTGACTGACCAGGCCTTGTAACATTAACCAAAACGCCCTTGCTGTTTTGGTACTGCGAAGGCTGAAAGCAAAGGGAAACTACCTCCGTAATTTTTCCCGAGGGCATGCATCTTTACTGTGTGGTTAAATGATTATTGCATCCTCTTGGGTAAAATATTCCGGAGGTAAAATAGTACCCCATTCGGATCTCCGGGCGGGGACTACTCAAGAGGACGTCGTTATCAGGAGAAAGAAAACTGGTATTCTACGGATCGGAGTGTGGAATGTCAGATTCCTTAATCGGGCAAGTAGGTTAGAAAATTTAAAAAGAGAAATGGATATGTTAAAGTTAGATATAGTGGGAATTACTGTAGTTAGGTAGCAGGAGGAACAAGACATCTGGTCAGGTGAATACAGGGTTATAAATGCAAAATCAAATAAGGAGAACGCAGGAGTAGGTTTAATAATGAATAAAAGAATAGGAGCGCGGTAAGCTACTACGAACAGCATAGTGAACGCATTATTGTAGCAAAGATAGACACGAAGCCCACGCCTACCACAGTAGTACAAGTTTATATCCCAACTAGCTCCGCAAATGATGAAGATATTGAACAAATGTATAATGAGATAAGAGAAATTATTCAGACGGTGGAGGGAGACGAAAATTTAATAGTCATGTGTGACTGGAATACGATAGTAGGAAAAGGAAGAGAAGGAAAAGTATTAGGTCAATATGGAATGGGGGTAAGAAATGAAAGAGGAAGCAGCCTGGTAGAATTTTGCACAGAGCATAACTTAATCATAGCTAACACTTGGTTCATGAATCATGAAAGAAGGTTATATACTTGGAAGAGGTCTGGAGACACTGGAAGGTTTCAGATAGATTATATAATGGTAAGACAGAGAGTTAGGAATCAGGTTTTAAATCGTAAGAATTTCCAGGGGCAGATATAGACTCTGACCACAATCTATCGGCTATGAACTGTAGTTTAAAACTGAAAAAACTGCATAAACATATAAACATAAACTCCGTCCGCAGGACATGGCGGACCCAGCAGTACCGGCTGGCCACAGTGTCATCCTCAGCCCACCGCCGTCACCGTATGCGGAAATGGGGGGGCATGTGGTCAACACGCCGCTCTCGCGGCAGCATGCCAGTTTCCGAGGCCGGAGCCGCTACTTCTCAATCCAGTAGCTCCTCAGTTTGTCTCACAAGGACTGAGAGCACCCCGCTTGCCAACAACGCTCGGCAGACCAGATGGTCACCCATCCAAGTGCTAGCCCAGCCCGACAGCGCTTAACTTCGGTGATCTGACGGGAACCGATGTTACCACTGCGGCAAGGCCGTTGGCCGAAGAAACTGCAAAAACGTGGGAATTTAAGGAGATGGGACCTGGATAAACTGAAAGTACCAGAGGTTGTAGAGAGTTTCAGAGACAACATTAGGGAACGATTAACAAGAGTGTGGGAAAGAAATTCAGTAGAAGAAGAATGGGTAGCTTTGAGAGGTGAAATAGTGAACGCAGCAGAGGCTCAAGTGGGTAAAAAGACGGTGGCCAGTAGAAATCCTTGCTTAACGGAAGAGATATTGAATTTAACTGACGAAATGAGATTATATAAAAATGCAGTAAATGTAGCAGGCGAAAAGGAATACAAACGTCTCAAAAATGAGAACGACAGGATGTGCAAAATGGCTAAGCAGCGATGGCTAGAGGACAAATGTAAGGATGGAGAGGCATACGTCACTAGGGGTAGGATAGATACTGCCTACACGAAAATTAAAGAGACCTTTGGAGAAAAGAGAGTAACTTGTATGAATATCAAGAGCTCAGATGGAAAACCAGTTCTACATCTACATCTACATGGATACTCTGCAAATCACATTTAATTGCCTGGCAGAGGGTTCATCTAACTACCTTCACAAGTCTATTATTCCAATTTCGTATAGCGCATGGAAAGAATGAACACCTATATCTTTCCATACGAGCTCTGATTTCCATTATTTTATCTTGGTGATCGTTCCTCCCTATGTAGGTTAGTGTCAACAAAATATTCTCGCATTCGGAGAGAGTTGGTGATTGGAATTTGGTGAGAAGATTCCGTCGCAGTGAAAAACGCCTTTCTTTTAATGATATATAGCCCAAATTCTGTATCATTTCTGTGACACTCTTCCATATTTCGCGATAATACAAAACGTGCTGCCTTTCTTTGAACTTTTTCGATGTACTCCGTCAGTTCTATCTGGCAAGGATCCCAAACCGCGCAGCAGTATTCTAAAAGAGGACAGACAAGCGTAGTGTAGGCAGTCTCATTAGTAGGTCTGTTAAAAGTGTCCTGCCAATAAAACGCAGTCTTTGATTAGCCTTCTCCACAACATTTTCTGAGTTCCTTCCAATTTAAGTTGTTCTTAATTGTAATACCTAGGTATGTAGTTGAATTTACAGCTTTTAGATTAGACTTATTTATCGTGTAACAGAAATTTAACGAGTTCCTTTTAGCACTCATGTGGATGGCCTCACACTTTTCGTTATTTAGGGTCAACTGCCACGTTTCACACCATTCAGATATCTTATCTAAATCGTTATGCAGTTTGTTTTGATCTTCTGATGACTTCGTTAGTCGATAAACGACACCGTCATCTGCAAACAATCGAAGACGGCTTCTCAGATTGTCTCCCAAATCGTTTATGTAGATAAGGAACAGCAAAGGGGCCTATAAAACTACCTTGTAGAACGCCAGAAGTCATTTCTGTTTTCCTCGATGACTTTCCGTCAATTACTACGAACTGTAACCTCTTTGACAGGAAATCACAAATCCAGTCACATAACTGAGACGATATTCCATAAGCACGCAATTTCGCTACGAGCCACTTGTGTGGTACAGTGTCGAAAGTCTTCCGGAAGTCCAGAAATACGGAATCGATCAGAAATTTCAAGTCAATAGCACTCTACACTTCATGTGAATAAAGAGCTAGTTGTGTTTCACAGGGACGATGTTTTCTAAACCCTTGTTGACTGCATGTCAATAGACCGTTTTCTTCGAGGTAATTCATAATGTTCGAACACAATATGTTCCAAAGTCCTGCTGCATATCGACGTTAACGATATGGGCCTGTAATTTAGTGGATTACTCCTACTATCTTTCTTGAATACTGGTGTGACCTGTGCAACTTTCCAGTCTTTGGGTACGGATCTTTCGTCGAGAGAAGTGTTGTGTATGATTGTTAAGTATGGAGCTAATGCATCAGCATACTCCGAAAGGAACCTAATTAGTACACAGTCTGAACCAGAAAACTTGCTTTTATTAAGTGGTTTTAGTTACTTTACTACTCCGAGGATATTTACTTCTACGTTGCTCATGTTGTCAGCTCTTCTCGATTCGAATTCTGGAATATTTACTTCGTCTTCTTTTGTGAAGGCATTTCGGAAGGCTGTGTTTAGTAACTCTGCTTTGGCAGCACTGTCTTCGATAGTATCTCCCTTGCTATCGCGTAGAGAAGGCATTGATTGTTTCTTGCCGCTAACATACTTCACATCGACCAGAATTTCTTTGGATTTTCTGCCAGGTTTCGGGACAAAGTTTCGTTGTGGAAACTGTTATAAGCATCTTGCATTGAAGTCCGCGCTAAATTTCGAGCTTCTGAAAAAGATCGCCAGTCTTGGGGATTTTGCGTCTGTTTAAATTTGGCATGTTTGTTTCGTTGTTTCTGCAACGATGTTCTTTTGTGTATCAAGGAGGATCAGCTCCGTCGTTTGTTAATTTATTTGGTACAAATCTCTCAAGTACTGCCGATACTATTTCTTTGAATTTAAGCCACATCTGGTCTACACTTACATTATTAATTTGAAACGAGTGGAGATTGTGTCTCAGGAAGGCGTCAAGTGAATTTTTATCTGCTTTTTTGAATAGGTATATTTTTCACTTATTTTTCGAGGATTTGGGGGTTACCATATTCAATGTCGATACTGCAACCCTATGTTCACTAATCCCTGAATCGGTTTGGATGCTCGTTATTAACTCAGGATTGTTTGTTGCTAAGGGGTCAAGTGTGTTTTCACAACCGTTTACTAATCGCGTGGGTTCATGAACTAAAGGCTCGAAATAATTTTCAGAGAATGCGTTTAGCATAATTTCGGATGATATTTTATGCGTAACTCCGGAATTAAACATGTATTTTCGCCAACATATCGAGGGTAAATTAAAGTCACCACCAACTATTATCGTATGAGTCGGGTACGTGTTTGAAATCAAATTAAAATTTTTTTGGAACCTTTCAGCAACTGTACCATCTGAATTGGGTTCAAGTTCTAAGAAAAGAAGAGAAGGCAGAAAGGTGGAAGGATTATATAGAGGGTCTATACAAGGGTGATGAACTTGAGCGCAATACTATGGAAATGGAAAAGGAAGTAGATGAAGATGAAATGGGAGATATGATACTGCTTGACAAGTTTAACAGAGCACTGAAAGACCTAAGTCGAAACAAGGCGCCGGGAATAGACACCATTCCATTAGAACTACGATAGCCTTGGAAGAGCCAGCTCTGACAAACCTCTGCCATCTGGTGAGCAAGATGTATCAGACGGGCGAAATACCATCAGACTTCAAGAGGAATATAATAATTCCAATACCAAAGAAAGCAGGTGTTGACAGGTGCGAAAATTACCGAATTATCATTTTGATAAGTCACGGCTGCAAAATACTAACACGATTCTTTACAAACGAATGGAAAAACCTGTAGAAGCCGTCCTCGGGGTAGATCATTTTGGATTCCGTAGAAATATCGGAACACCTGAGGCAATACTGACCCTACGACTTACCTTAGAAGATAGATTAAGGAAAGGCAAACTTACGTTATGTACACGTTGAGAAAGCTTTTGACAATGTTGACTGGAATACTTTCTTTCAAATTCCGAAGGTGGCAGGGGTCAAATACAGGGAGCGAAAGGCTATTTACAATTTGTACAGAAACCAGATGGCAGTTATATGAGTCGAGGGGCATGAAAGGGAAGCAGTGGTTGGGAAGGGAGTGACTCAGGGTTGTAACCCATCCTGGATGTTGTTCAATCTGCATATTGAGCAAGCAGTAAAGGAATCGAAAGAAAAATTTGGAGTAGGGATTAAAATCCATAGAGAAGAAATAAAAACTACGAGGTTCGCCGATGACACTGTAATTCTGTCAGAGACAGCAAAGGATCTGCAAGAGAAGTTGAACGGAATGGACAGTGTCTTGAAAGGAGGATAGAAGATGAACATCAAAAAAAGCAAACCGAGGATAATGGAATGTAGTCGAATAAAATTGGGGTGATGCTGAGGGAATTAGATTAAGAAATGAGACACTTAAAATAGTAAATGAGTTACTTAAAATAGTAAATGAGTTCTGCTATTTCGTGAGCAAAATAACTAACGATGGTAGAAGTAGGGAGGATATAAAACGTAAACTGACAATGGCAAAAAAGGCGTTTCTGAAGAAGAGAAATTTGTTAAAATCGAGTATAGATTTAAGTGTCAGGAAGTCGTTTCTGAAAGTATTTGTGTGGAGTGTAGCCATGTATGGAAGTGAAAAGTGGATGATAAATAGTTTGGACAAGAAGAGAATAGAAGCTTTCGAAATGTGGTGCTACAGAAGAATGCTGAAGATTAGAAGGGTAGATCACATACCTAATGAGGAGGTATTGAATAGAACAGAATTGAACTGAATAGAGAAATTTGTGGCACAACTTGACTAGAAGAAGGTATCGGTTGGTAGGACATGTTCTGAGGAATAATGGATCATCAATTTAGTATTGGAGGGAAGCGTGGAGGGTAAAATTCGCAGATGGAGACCAAGGCATGGATACACTAAAGAGATTCAGAAGGATGTAGGTTACAGTAGTTACTCGGAGATGAAGAAGCTTGCAAAGGTTAGAGTAGCATGGAGAGCTGCATCAAATCAGTCTCTGGACTGAACACCACAACAGCAACATAAAGTCACGTGGTCCGTTGAAGAACATGTGTATGTAAGACATGAGATTTTGTATTCATTTTTTGCACTATGCACATGTATATTCGGTATTCATATCATTCGGGATTTTTACGAAGCTGTTTTTCACTCTTCTGATGTTTATTCAAATCCTCACTCGTGTTCACTTAAGAACTACGTTTTCGGAAGTTTCGCGTTTCGTTTTCATTATATTTAAAGCATAGAAAGAGAGAAAATAACTACCTTCATCAGTGATGGAACTTCCATATTATTTTGACACGAAATTTTTAGCTATCAAGGTAAGTTTACGTGGCAGTAGAACTCCAGGCCACATGGTTGGTGTGGTGTCACCGCCAGACACCACACTTGCTAGGTGGTAGCTTTAAATCGGCCGCGGTCCATTAGTACATGTCGGACCCGCGTGTCGCCACTGTCAGTGATCGCAGACCGAGCGCCACCACACGGCAGGTCTCGAGAGACTTACTAGCACTCGCCCCAGTTGTACGGACGACTTAGCTAGCGATGCAACACTGACGAAGCCTGGCTTATTTGCAGAGAAGATAGTTAGAATAGCCTTCAGCTAAGTCAATGGCTACGACCTAGCAAGGCGCCATAGCAATTGATAGTTATCGTATGAAGCATGTCTCATCAAGAACGATGTATACAAATGATGGATTAAAGTTAAGTATTCCAGCAGCTACGTACTTTTCTTTATAGCGTGCATTTCGGCCTTCTCTAGCAATATAACAAGTGGCGACGAGGATGGGATTCACTTGTTATATTGCTAGAGAAGGCCGAAATGCACGCTATAAAGAAAAGTACGTAGCTGCTGGAATACTTAACTTTAATCCATCATTTGTATACATCGTTCTTGATGAGACATGCTTCATACGATAACTATCAATTGCTAAGGCGCCTTGCTAGGTCGTAGTCAGTGACTTAGCTGAAGGCTATTCTAACTATCTTCTCTGCAAATAAGCCAGGCTTCGTCAGTGTTGCATCGCTAGCTAAGTCCGTACAACTGGGGCGAGTGCTAGTAAGTCTCTCGAGACCTGCCGTGTGGTGGCGCTCGGTCAGCGATCACTGACAGTGGCGACACGCGGGTCCGACATGTACTAATGGACCGCGGCCGATTTAAAGCTACCACCTAGCAAGTATGGTGTCTGGCGGTGACACCACAGTTGGAGTGATGCAGACTTCGATATTTTGCTATCACAATAGCTCAGATCTTTTCAGTTTATTTGATGTTGAGGGATAGAGAGTAGATATATATTTACATTGAACGAAATATGCGTATAAGGGGTAATTCACATACGCGGATAGCGAATAGCTACATGAGATTTGCTGTAAGGATAACGGTTTTAGTTTTTTGTCTCGATTTAGCTTATGTTAAATCCCCTTTCTATTATTCCGTTGCGCTATGATGAAGTTCTTGTCACTATGAAATACAAGATAAGGTTAGTCAGATTGCGCTGTATTCACGTACGGATCAGGTTTCATACAAAGGGGAATGCTTCAGAACATGTAAACCGCTGGACATAGTATATTCTGAACTCACAGGTTAAAATCTGTTGTAATGAGAGTCTTTCGACAGACAACTTTATAATGAAAAGCGTAATACATAAAAGTCTGTGCCCAGAATTTTTTTATCTCGCACATACAGCCACGTGACGAATTGACACAAGGTGCATAAGCTTAGCAGTAGACAAGACACCAACGAATAATGTCCAATTTAGTTACTCAGGCTTTGTCGGATCTAGACTGCTATTTTGCGTGACACAAAATATCGAAGTGCAGTCTTTTGTCCGCGACCTCTGTAGCCGTAACGCAAGCGTACCACGTCCCTCCCGTGAAGAACAGGATAACAGCAAGGCAGGGACAGGCTAATGAGCTCCTGAAATTATCTGGATACCTCTGTATTGCGTCAACGACATAACTGTGCGTGATACTTGCAACATAGGAGATAGACACAAACATCAGTTACGGCTCTGAGACATATTTTCCGAAGATCAGTCGGCCAGACAAAGTCTAGAGCATCTCTGAATCGTACACAGATAGCTAGTTCCAGCTAGCGAGGGGATACGCGTTCAGGGAGAGGAGGGAAGGAACAAATAAGAGCCGAAGAGCATACACAATACCAGGGATCCGGTTAAAAACGGCGCATGTGGAACTCAGTCGGGGCGTGGTGCACACATATTTGAAGCTTGGTCAAACAGTGGTATGACCATAGGGTGGAAAAGGAACACGCAAATACATAATTTTAAATTGTAATTTTTATATCAGGACACAACAAATGGGAGTTACTCTACAATCTGGCCACTCTGCTACAATATCTTTAAACCTGGACAGAAACTGATACCCCTCGAGAGCAGTTTGTGTTTATGTAGACTGGAACGGCCTATACGCCACTGAATAAAGGCAAATTTTTGTTTCACTGGACGTGTTCGCTGCAGTTTATTAAGGCACCATCAGCGGTCTGAAATACATACACATGATCATTTGTACGAACCACTTTCAACTTACATATTCTGCTATTGTACGTGTACACTATGTGACAAAAGTATTCAGGCACTTGACTGAAAATGACTTACAAATTCGCGGTGCCCTCCATCGGTAATGCTGGAATTCAATATGGTGTTGATAACATCTTCCACTCTCGCCGGCATACGTTCAATCAGGTGCTGGAAGGTTTCTTCGGGAATGACAGCCCATTCTTCACAGAGTGCTGCACTGAGGGAGGTATCTATGTCGGTCGGTGAGGCCTGCCACAAAATCGGCGTTCCAGAACATCCCAAAGGTGTTCTAAAGGATTCAGGTCAGGACTCTGTGCAGGCCAGTCCATTACAGTGATGTTATTTTCGTGTAACCACTCCGCCCTAGGCCGTGCATTATGAACAGGTGCTCGATAGTATTGAAAGATGCAGTCGCCATCCCCGAATTGCTCTTCAACGGTGGGAGACAAGAAGGTGCTTAAATCATCAATGTCGGCCTGTGCTGTGATAGTGCCACGCAAAACAACAAGGGGTGCAAGCCTCCTCAATGAAAAACACGACCACACCATAACACCACCGCCTCCGAATTTTGCTATTGGCACTACATCTACATCTACATCTACATCTATACTCCGCGAGCCACCTTACGGTGTGTGGCGGAGGGTACTTATTGTACCACTATCTGATCCCCCCTTCCCTGTTCCATTCCCGAATTGTGCGTGGGAAGAACGACTGCTTGTAAGTCTCCGTATTTGCTCTAATTTCTCGGATCTTTTCGTTGTGATCATTACGCGAGATATATGTGGGCGGTAGTAATATGTTGCCCATCTCTTCCCGGAATGTGCTCTCTCGTAATTTCGATAATAAACCTCTCCGTATTGCGTAACGCCTTTCTTGAAGTGTCCGCCACTGGAGCTTGTTCAGCATCTCCGTAACGCTCTCGCGCTGACTAAATGTCCCCATGACGAATCGCGCTGCTTTTCGCTGGATCATGTCTATCTCTTCTATTAATCCAACCTGGTAAGGGTCCCATACTGATGAGCAATACTCAAGAATGGGACGAACAAGCGTTTTGTAAGCTACTTCTTTCGTCGATGAGTCACATTTTCTTAGAATTCTTCCTATGAATCTCAACCTGGCGCCTGCTTTTCCCACTATTTGTTTTATGTGATCATTCCACTTCAGATCGCTCCGGATAGTAACTCCTAAGTATTTTACGGTCGTTACCGCTTCCAATGATTTACCACCTATGGCATAATCGTACTGGAATGGATTTCTGCCCCTATGTATGCGCATTATATTACATTTATCTACGTTTAGGGAAAGCTGCCAGCTGTCGCACAATGCATTAATCCTCTGCAGGTCCTCCTGGAGTACGTACGAGTCTTCTGATGTTGCTACTTTCTTGTAGACAACCGTGTCATCTGCAAATAGCCTCACGGAGCTACCGATGTTGTCAACTAAGTCATTTATGTATATTGTAAACAATAAAGGTCCTATCACGCTTCCCTGCGGTACTCCCGAAATTACCTCTACATCTGCAGATTTTGAACCGTTAAGAATGACATGTTGTGTTCTTTCTTCTAGGAAATCCTGAATCCAATCACAAACCTGGTCCGATATTCCGTAAGCTCGTATTTTTTTTCACTAAACGTAAGTGCGGAACCGTATCAAATGCCTTCCTGAAGTCCAGGAATACGGCATCAATCTGCTCGCCAGTGTCTACGGCACTGTGAATTTCTTGGGCAAATAGGGCGAGCTGAGTTTCACATGATCTCTGTTTGCGGAATCCATGTTGGTTATGATGAAGGAGATTTGTATTATCTAAGAACGTCATAATACGAGAACACAAAACATGTTCCATTATTCTACAACAGATTGACGTAAGCGAAATAGGCCTATAATTATTCGCATCTGATTTATGACCCTTCTTGAAAATGGGAACGACCTGCGCTTTCTTCCAGTCGCTAGGTACTTTACGTTCTTCCAGCGATCTACGATAAATTGCTGATAGAAAGGGGGCAAGTTCTTTAGCATAATCACTGTAGAATCTTAAGGGTATCTCGTCTGGTCCGGATGCTTTTCCGCTACTAAGTGATAGCAGTTGTTTTTCAATTCCGATATCGTTTATTTCAATATTTTCCATTTTGGCGTCCGTGCGACGGCTGAAGTCAGGGACCGTGTTACGATTTTCCGCAGTGAAACAGTTTCGGAACACTGAATTCAGTATTTCTGCCTTTCTTCGGTCGTCCTCTGTTTCGGTGCCATCGTGGTCAACGAGTGACTGAATAGGGGATTTAGATCTGCTTACCGATTTTACATATGACCAAAACTTTTTAGGGTTCTTGTTTAGATTTTTTGCCAATGTTTTATGTTGGAATTCGTTGAATGCTTCTCTCATTGCTCTCTTTACGCTCTTTTTCGCTTCGTTCAGCTTTTCCTTATCAGCTATGATTCGACTACTCTTAAACCTATGATGAAGCTTTCTTTGTTTCCGTAGTACCTTTCGTACATGATTGTTATACCACGGTGGATCTTTCCCCTCGCTTTGGACCTTAGTCGGTACGAACTTATCTAAGGCGTACTGGACGATGTTTCTGAATTTTTTCCATTTTTGTTCCACATCCTCTTCCCCAGAAATGAACGTTTGATGGTGGTCACTCAGATATTCTGCGATTTGTGCCCTATCACTCTTGTTAAGCAAATATATTTTCCTTCCTTTCTTGGCATTTCTTATTACACTTGTAGTCATTGATGCAACCACTGACTTATGATCACTGATACCCTCTTCTACATTCACGGAGTCGAAAAGTTCCGGTCTATTTGTTGCTATGAGGTCTAAAACGTTAGTTTCACGAGTTGGTTCTCTAACTATCTGCTCGAAGTAATTCTCGGACAAGGCAGTCAGGATAATGTCACAAGAGTCTCTGTCCCTGGCTCCAGTTCTGATTGTGTGACTATCCCATTCTATACCTGGTAGATTGAAGTCTCCCCCTATTACAATAGTATGATCACGAAACTTCTTCACGACGTTCTGCAGGTTCTCTCTGAGGCGCTCAACTACTACGGTTGCTGATGCAGGTGGTCTATAGAAGCATCCGACTATCATATCTGACCCACCTTTGATACTTAACTTAACCCAGATTATTTCACATTCGCATTCGCTAATAACTTCACTGGATATTATTGAATTCTTTACTGCTATAAATACTCCTCCACCATTGGCGTTTATCCTATCCTTGCGGTATATATTCCATTCTGTGTCTAGGATTTCGTTACTGTTCACTTCCGGTTTTAACCAACTTTCCGTTCCTAATACTATATGCGCACTATTTCCTTCAATAAGAGATACTAATTCAGGAACCTTGCCCTGGATACTCCTGCAGTTTACCAATATTACGTTAACTTTTCCTGTTTTTGGTCTCTGAGGACGGACGTTCTTTATCAACGATGATAATGTCCTCTCTCGTAAGCCGTCAGGTATTTTATCGTTTCGCCCAAGGGGGGGTCCCTCTAACCTAAAAAACCCCCGTGTGCACGCCACACGTACTCTGCTACCCTAGTAGCTGCTTCCGGTGTGTAGTGCACGCCTGACCTGTCTAGGGGGGCCCTACAGTTCTCCACCCAATAACGGAGGTCGATGAATTTGCAACCATTATAGTCGCAGAGTCGTCTGAGCCTCTGGTTTAGACCCTCCACACGGCTCCAAACCAGAGGACCGCGATCGACTCTGGGCACTATGCTGCAGATATTAAGCTCAGCTTGCACTCCGCGTGCGATGCTGGTTGTCTTCACCAAATCAGCCAACCGCCGGAAGGAACCAAGGATGGCCTCAGAACCCAAACGGCAGGCGTCATTCGTTCCGACATGTGCTACTATCTGCAGCCGGTCACACCCAGTGCGTTCAATAGCTGCCGGAAGGGCCTCCTCCACATTACGGACGAGACCCCCCGGCAAGCACACTGGCAGATGACGTTCTCCGGGCATTCGCCGTACCCACACGCTGCCATCGGATCGCCGCATTGTGTACCGTGATTCGTCACTCCACACAACGTTTTCCCACTGTTCAATCGTCCAGTGTTTACGTTCCTTACACAAAGCGAGGCATCATTTGGCATTTACCGGCGTGATGTGTGGCTTATGAACAGCTGCTCGATCATTAAATCCAAGTTTTCTCACCTCCCGCCTAACTGTCATAGTACTTGCAGTGGATCCTGATGCAGTTTGGAATTTCTGTGTGATGGTCTGGATAGATGTCCGCCTATTATACATTACGACCTCTTCAACGGTCGGCGGTCTGCCAGTCAACAGACGAGGTCGGCCTGTACGCTTTTGTGCTGTACGTGTCCCTTCACGTTTCCGCTTCACCATCAATATGGCTCTGAGCACTATGGGACTTAACTGCTGAGGTCATCAGTCCCCTAGAACTTAGAACTACTTAAATCTAACTAACCTAAGGACGTCACACACATCCATGCCCGAGGAAAATCGGTCAGAGGGGTAGCTGCTCTCTGTAATAATACAAAATTGAGTGGATGGATCAACGATGATCTTCCCCCAGGCTGTGGCTAAGCCATGTATCCGCAATATCCTTTCTTTCAGGAGTGGTAGTTCTGCAAGGTTCGTAGGAGAGCTTCTGTAAAGTTTGGAAGATAGGAGGCGACGTACTGGCGGAAGTAAAGCTGTAAGAACGGGGCGTGAGTCGTGCTTGGGTAGCTCAGTTGGTAGAGCACTTGCCCGCGAAAGGCAAAGGTCCCGAGTTCGAGTCTCGGTCCGGCACACAGTTTTAATCTGCCAGGAAGTTTCATATCAGCGCACACTCCGCTGCAGAGTGAAAATCTCATTCATTCAGTTACTGCAATATTATGAAAGCAAAACGATATTGCGGTGCATATGTTATTTTGAATTAGTTCGAGTCGTAATTCAGAATAACACATTCCTTGGAATATCGTACTTATCCGCCAACACCAGGCAAGAGACTTTCAAGTAAAATGTACATAATGGATGTACAAGTATAGGTTGTAGACGCTTGGTTGACGTCATATGGATGTTTGGGCCTGCCCGCGAGTCGTGCACGGATAGCCAAATAGTAACCGGCACGGTAGCTCAGCGTGTTCGGTCAGAGGTTCAAAAAATGGCTCTGAGCACTATGCGACTTAACTTCTGAGGTCATCAGTCGCCTAGAGCTTAGAACTAATTAAACCTAACTAACCTAAGGACATCACACACATCCATGCCCGAGGAAAATCGGTCAGAGGGGTAGCTGCTCTCTGTAATAATACAAAATTGAGTGGATGGATCAACGATTATCTTGAACGCTTGTCATGGGGCGTCCGTCCCGAACAAATGCCACGAACAATAACGAACAAAATTACACTAAAAAAATGGTAAGGCGACTGCTCGCGATAATTGGGAAATCCAGATTCTTCTCCGAGTCCGGCCCAAATTTTCACTGTTGTCATTCCATTATAAAACTGATGTTTGTATATATTCGCAATTGCGAATATATTTAATGCATATTATGAAAAGGAAAGATTGCTACTCACCATATAGTGGATATGGTGAGTTGCAGACAGGCACTACCAAAACAACTGCTAAACAAGTAAGCTTTCGGCCAAAAGATCTTTTTCTCAATTAGACAATATACACACACACATTCACGCAAATGCAGCTCACACATACATGACCACTGTCTCTGGCTGTCGAAGCTTTCTTTTGTGCCTGTGTACGCCTCGTCATCTCCACTATATGGTGAGTAGTAATCTATCCTTTTCATAATGTTGTTATTATTACAATCTGGATTTTCCATTGTTTGAAATATTCAGTTAGATCTCTACAAGATTACATTGTGGTACAGAGGTAAGCAACTTGCTTAAACATTTAGAACTGTAAAATAATGCATTTCAAAAAATTAAAAAACGTAGTATCCTATGTCTACAGTAACAGTCATAACTGGATTCTGTCATCCCTTACAGTTACCGGAGTGTAACACTTTGTAGTGATATGGAATGCAAAGATCCCATAGCCTCAATAATAGGTAAAGCAGATGGCAGATTTCGGTTCATTGGCAGCAGACTGGAAAAAGGTAGCGATTCTACAAAACGCTCATCTGCGTAGGACTCATACTGGAAAGGATTAACAGGGGATATGGAATACATACAAAGAAAGGCAGCACAAATGGTCACAGGTTTGTTTGAATCACGGGAGAGCGCCACGTAAATGCTTAAAAATCTACATTGGCAGGCGCTTCAAGATGGACGTAGATTATCCCATAAAGTCTTCTTATAAATTTCTGGAACCAGTATGAAGTGTACAATCTAGAAACAGACTTCAGCCTCCTGATCCAGTAGAGACTGTGAAGCCAAGATTAGATTAATTACAGTCCACACAGAGGCGTTTGAACAGTCATTCTCTCCACGCTCCGTGCGCGACTGGAATAGGAAGAAACCACAACATGTGGCACAATGCCAAGAATCCTCTACCACCCACTTCATAGTGGTTTGCAAAGTACAAATGTAGATATAGATATAAAAGGTTGAAGTACAAATCCCCATCTCGCCATCCAGGTAGAGATTTTCAAAAGTTTCGATGAAGGCGAATCTCATGAAGATTGAAAATGTTGTAGTCCAGTATGAATTTTTCACTCCGCAGCGGAGTGTGCGCTGACAAACTTTCTGGCAGATTAAAACTGCATGCTGGACATGGAACTTTGTTTTTAGCGGGCAAGCCGTTGGTGAAGTATTTGCATGCGAAATGCAACGGTCTCGCTCTCTAGTCCCGGTCCAGCACTGCCAGAAAGTTTCAGCGTTACAGTAGATTGTGTTCCCTATCCTTGTAATATACTATTTCTGATGATTTCTTTGTCTATGTTTTTATTAACCGTAATCTTCCTTCCTCTTAACCCTTGAACACTGAATTCGAATTCGGAAGGACGACGGTTCAAATCAGCTGTTTGCTCAACCTAACTTAGGTTTTTGGTTATTTCTCTACATCACTTATGGCAAATGCCGGGATGGTTCCATTGGAAGGGCACGGAAGATTTCCTTCCCTATCCTTCCTTAAACTCAGCTTGTGCTCCGTCAGTAATGATGTTGGTGTCGACGGGACGTTACACATTAATTTTCCTTCCTTCGTTCCATTTCTTCTTTCTTCAAAAGAGCCGAAACCGTTCAGGCACAGCGTTAGTGCCAGAAAATTTGTTCTGAGACGTATTCACAAGTGACCTTGACATAATACGACATCAAATGAACGAATTTTAAAGTAAGAATCTCATTACAAGACTGATAGTCGAGTCCTGAGTATGGTATTTTATCTGAATATTGATTTTATCCATACTGGATGAGAGGTCGTGGTTGTGAATGTCAATGTTAAAAAATATATCGGCTCAACCACTTGTTTGTAGTGTAAAACACTAAGATTGACGCGTTTCGAAAGTCAAGCTTCCATCATCAGAATAATAAAAAGTAAAAGAACCATTTTAGAGAGTTTTAACAGGTTCTTTTACTTTTTATTATTCTGATGGAAGCTTGACTTCCGAAACGCGTCAATCTTAGTGTTTTAGAGTATAAACAAGTGGTTGAGCCGATATATTTTTTTACGTTTTTACATTTATCTGAATAGCTGTGTGTGACAGACCCTCAGGCATTTCTTGTTCTTTCTAGTTCTATGTCCAGTCTGTACTATTGACGAAAGCGAGAAGTTCAAAGATTGTTTGGGTGTTGGGTTTATTTGCTCGGTTCGAGTGCGTTACGGATATGCTCAGCAAACTAAAGTCAGAGAAGCGATAAGACACCCATCAAGCTTCAGACAGAGGAAGACTTAAGTTTCCCAAATGTTCTTGTCTAGAGAATTCAAGAACGTATTACTTAAATACACTGACGGAAAAAGTTGCAAACCCAAAAAATAATTAATGTAGAGTAATGAAATTTCGGCAACATAGTTGTCTAGGTAACATATTTAAGTGATTAACATTGCAAGATCACAGATTAATGCAAGTCCAAGATAAATTATTGCAAATATGAAATGCTGGTAAATTAATAAAATATGTAACCATGAGAAAGTTGAATGCAAGCATGTAAACGTGCATGCATTGCGTTTTACAAGTGCTGGACGTCAGGTTGTGGGATGGACTGTTGCACTTGGTCAATCAATACAGGGTCCATTAATGCTCGTTGTGGATGACGCTGGATTTGCCGGCCGGTGATGTCCCATATGTGCTCGATTGGAGACAGCTATGGGAATCGAGTAGGCCAAGGCAACTTGTGGACACTCTGTAGAGCATGTTGGGTTACAACAGCTAGCGTTATCCTGTTGGTAAACACCCAGTCCCCCAAAAAATGCTCTTCATGAATGGCAACACAATGGGTCGAATCGCCAGACTCACTCACAATTTTAGAGTCAGGGTGCATGGGATAACCACGAGATGATACTGCTATCATACGAAATCGCACCCCAGACCATAACTCCAGGTGTAAGTCCAGTGTTTCTAGCACGCAGATAGGTTGGTCGCAAGCCCTCAAATGGTCTCCCCCTAACGATCGCACGGTCATCACTGGCACCGAGGCAGAACCAGCCTCCACCCTGCCTTCCATTCAGCTCTCACTTGACACTACTGAAGTCGCAAATAGTGGTGGTTTGGGGTCAGTGGAATGCACGCTACAAGGTGTCTGTCTCCGAGCTATCCTTGATGCTACCTATTTGTTGTGCCACTGTGATGCCAACTGCTGCTCAGATTGCTGTTGCAGATGCAGTACGATACTCCGGAGCCATAAGCCCTACGCGATGGTCTTCCCTCTCTGTACTGCCACGAGTCCATCCGGAGCGCGGACTTCTGCGATCGCACGCTCTCGTGACCACCGCTGCCAGCAATCACGTACTGTGGCCACAATCCTGCCAAGTCTTCCTGCAGTACCGTAGAAGGAACATCCAGTTTCTCGTAGCCCTACTATAAGGGTGATTATAGTTAAACTTTCCCTATTCAACACGTTATAACACGGAAACTAATTACCGTACGCGTACCAAACTTGGTAGCATTAATGTCCAGAGTAGGGGTGCATGATTTCCATGCACCACAGCGCCTCCATCCAGTTCCAACTATGGCCACCAGGTGACGTGATCAGCCATTGTGATTCATAGTCTCACACAGCTGACCAATCGCAGCGCACTTGTTGACGTGTCAACTTGAGCTTGGACCAAAGAAGCAGGGCATTACTGGTGAAGCTCTATTATCAAAACAACATTAATGCTACAGCTGCTCTTCGAGGATATCGGGATATCGCCGGCTGAAAGGTTACGGAAGGGTCCTCTTTCCCCACTTGCTGTGCGGAGCATGATGAAGAAGTTCGAATCAACTGGAGAACTGGGTGTCGCTCCGGGAAAAGGCCGACGACCGGTTGCACCACAGGTGGTTCATAAAATCGCTGTTGCTATGGCAGATAACGCTGCGCGAAATTCCCGATCGTCAGGCGTGCTGTGTCACGACAGTTGAACATCCCGTCGTCCATTGTATGGAAGGTGCTTCGAACCATTCTCAAATGGTATCCGTACACGATCCATATCGTACAGCAGCTTGCACCACAGGTCGCACAACGACGTGTTGACTTCGCTCTCCTCTTTCTCGCAATGATTGAAGTTGACAAGGGCTGGCCCTGGACCATCCAACGAACAGATTAAGCTCATTTTTCTCTGACGGGTGAGGTGAATTCACAGAATAGCCGAGTGTGGGGATCTTCACCTCCAGTCACTGTGCATGAAGTTCCTCTGTACGGTGAACGTGTCACCGTATGGTGTGGCTTCATGGCTAAGTTCACCATTGGCCTATTATTTTTTGAGCAGGTTGGTGCTCAAGGACCAAAGACGTGCAGTGTTACTGGCCAACGTTTCTGCGATATACTTCACCAGCATGTCATACTGGTCTACAGGAGAGAGACGCATTGAACTCAGCAGTTTTCAGCAAGATGGGGCGCCACCAATGCTCGTGAAGTTCACCTGCTCCGAAACACATCTGGAAACGATCGAATTATCAGCCGATCGTTTCCAAATGCTTGGCGGGCACAATCACCTGATCTCACTCCCTGTGATTTCTGGCTGTGGGGCTACCTGAAGGCAGGGTTTACCAGTGGAACATTCACACAAGAGCTGATCTGAGGCGCAGCGTATCAAGAGGGGTAGGCAGCATACCTACGAACATGCTTCGTTCTGCTTTGCAGAATGCAATCCTGCTCTTTCAGACTCTTCTGGGTGCCATATTGAGCCTCTTTTTACTGGTATGTAATGGTATGATGTACCATAGCAGCACATTAAAAGTGTTTCAGTTGAATTGATACTGCATTATTTCTCTTCCCCATGGTCTTGAAATTAATGCTACCAAGTTTGCTGCTCGTGCGGTAGTTAGTTCCGTGTTTAACGTGTTAAATAGGGAAAGTTTAATTATAACACCCGGTACAACCGCGTTCAAACTCAGTGAGGTGTTGATAATGACATCTTTGTCGCCTCAAAGGCATTCTTGACTACCATCAACTCACTAAGTTCAATCTCAAAGATAGGGCTCACAACCGTTACAACCTGATCTGCATCTTCACAGCCGAGCGGTTCTAGGCGCTTAAGCGCGGAACCGCACTGCTGCTACGGTCGCAGGTTCGAATCCTGTCTCGGGCATGGATATGTGCACTGTCCTTGGGTTAGTTAGGTTTTAAGTAGTTCTAAGTCTAGGGGACTGATGCCCATAGTGCTCAGAGCCATTTGAACCATCAGAGCCATTTTGCATCTTCATAGTGGCGCCACTAGCGCCACACTTACGCGGCTGGCGCGAAATTTGAATAGATATTACCTACCAGATGTAGAAACACGCCTATCAATTTCCGTTTGATTCGCACAACTCGTACTTAGTGTTTCGATTTTTTTCCGTCAGGGTATATGACACTCATTTAAACAAAAATCGTACTTTTAAGGAAATAAAGACTGAAGGTTCTGGGCTCCTTCTCGTAGTCAGAAAGGGCTTTAAAAGTAAGAGTCTGGGAGCGACGTCTGCATCCACCAGGGATTGCTGCTCTCATGCCTGAAGCACCACACCCACATAAGAGACTGCTGCAACTACTGGGCACGATTCCCCAGTAAAGAAGGCGTCAAAGCATCTGAGATTAGATCAAATTCTGAGAATAGATCAGAGGTGCTTCTCCCCCCAAGACAACAGTCGTTTGATTAAAAAAATTAAATTGTTCAATAAAAGTGTAAAATCATACAGAATTTTTCAAAAAGAGAGGAACTAATTTTAGGCCCTTATTCGCCATATGTCAAAATTTTAAAATACCCACACCAATGCTTGGTTTCCAAGTTATGACCAAGACAGTGATATTTGCTTGAACGTTTAACTCCCAACAGGTAGTTGCTGTGACAGAAGATATTTAAACAGGACATTTAATTCCGAGACGAAGGTATTCGTGACATATGCTCAAATCAGGAGTTGGCAGCATCACTCTTCACGTACGGCTAGGCGGATGGCAATGAAGCGCTGGCACGACGTTTGTGAGATGTACCGACAGCGAAGACGTCCGAATTGGAAGACATATGAACGTCTCCATCGCCGTCTGTGTACTCAAGGGCATTTTAAATCTCCTGATTTCGACAACTCCAGATGTCGAGAAGGAGATTCTGTATCCCGTGCGCACAGCTCCTATCAGCACACGAAGGTTAGCGTTCCAACTGAATGTTCCTCATACAACTATCTGGAGACTGTTGCGAGAGCAACAGTTATATAATTATCATTTGCAACTTGTGCAGGCCGTGTTACCAACAGATTACTTGAATCGAATGTTTCCTGATTCATGAATGGGTAAAGGTGGCCCAACTGCGTGGTGTCCACATTCACCTGATTTGAACCCTATCGATTTCCACTTGTAAGGCCACATAAAATCAGAATTATATTCGTCTCCGGTGCTTGACATGGAATCACTTCGGAATCGAATTGTAGCAGGCTGTGAAAACATACGCAGTGCTCCTGGAATTTAGTGCAATTTTCGCAAGGCCATTAGACATCGATGTGAGGCCTCTATTCAAGCACGAGGTGACATGTTGAACATCTGTAAAATCAATTACCTGCGGGAAGAATAACGTTGACTATCACCGTTTGTAAGGACGTAACTTGGAAACCAATCATTTCCGGATACTTGCTGTAAGGAACTTTTTTTATTGTCAGAACAAGAGGAACAGACATTCGAAATTACGTCCACTGTTTTTGAAACAGGGCAAAACATTATGAGTACCTACTTAATACACAAACATTATGAGCACCTACTTAATACACAAATCAAAAGCCGGCCGCGGTGGCCGTGCGGTTCTAGGCGCTTCAGTCCGGAACCGCGGGACTGCTACGGTCGCAGGTTCGAATCCTGCCTCGGGCATGGTTGTGTGTGATGTCCTTAGGTTAGTTAGGTTTAAGTAGTTCTAAGTTCTAGGGGACTGATGACCTAAGATGTTAAGTCCCATAGTGCTCAGAACCATTTGCACCACAAATCAAAAAATCTTTTGCATCACCTCTGTTCCCAGAACTCGTGAAGATAGACGTTGACTGTGGATATTGTATCACAGACACAGTCCATTTGACTGCTCAGACATGTCACTAAACCCGCCCAAAGATGTAAACAACCATGCATGAACAGCGCCTATTAGACGGAAGGGGCCCGACAGCTGATCGTTCCAGTCATTTCACAAGGAAGGAAGTACACGGCTCATGGTTGTCTGTAGTTCAACCATGCCTAGGCGATCAATACCGAGGTTCGATCGAGTCCGCATTGTTACTTTGTGCCAGGAAGGGCTCTCAACATGGAAAGTGTCCAGGCGTTTCGGAGTAAACCAAAGCGATGTTGTTCGGACATGGAGGAGATACAGAGAGACAGGAACTGTCGATGACATGCCTCACTCAGGCCGCTATGGGCTACTACTGCAGTGGATGACCGCTACTTACGGGTCATGGTTCGGAGGAACCCTGACAGAAACGACACCATGTTGAATAATGCTTTTCGTGCAGCCTCAGGACGCCGTGTTGCGACTCAAACTGTGCGCAATAGGCTGCATGATGCGCAACTTCACTCCCGATGTCCATGGCGAGGTCTGTCTTTGCAACCACAACCCCATTCAGGGCGGTACAGATGGGCCCAACAACATGCCGAAAGAACCGCTCAGGATTGGCATCAGGATTGAGTGTCGCATATGCCTTCTACCAGACGATCGTCGGAGACGTGTTTGGAGGCAACCCGGTCGGGCTGAACGCCTTAGAAACACTGTCCAGCGAGTGCAGCAAGGTGGAGGTTCCCTGCTGTTTTGGGGTGGCATTATGTGGGGCCGACGCACGCTGCTGGTGGTCATGGAAGGCGCTGTAACGGCTGTACGATACGTGAATGCCATCCTCCGACCGATAGTGCAACCATATCGGCAGCATATTGGCGAGGCATTCGTCTTCATAGACGACATTTCGCGCCCACATCGTGCATATCTTGTGAATGACTTCCTTCAGGATAAGGACATCGCTCAACTAGAGTGACCAGCATGTTCTCCATACATGAAGCCTATCGAACGTGCCTGGGGTAGATTGAAAAGGGCTGTTTATGGACGAAGTGACCCACCAACCACTCTGAGGGATCTACGCCGAATTGCCGTTGAGGGATGGGACAATCTGAGCCAACAGTGACTTGATGAACTTGTGGATAGTATGCCACGACGAATACAGACATGCATCAATGCAAGAGAACGTGTCACTGGTTATTAGAGGTACCGCTGTGTAAAGCAATCTGGACCACGACCTCCGAAGGTCCCGCTGTTTGGTGGTACAACATGCAATGTGTGGTTTTCTCGAGCAATAAAAAGAGCTGAAATGATGTTTATGTTGATCTCTATTCCTATTTTCTGTACAGATTCCGGAACTTTCGGAACCGAGGTGATGCAAAACATTTTTTGATGTGTGTAGCGTGTTTGTCTGTCTTTGTAACGAAATACATCACTCATTCTGCGTATCAGGGATCCGACAGTTTGTTGGTAGCTTTGTACAAGTGTGTGGGATTAGATATCTACGCGCAAGTCATGTAATTCTCATAAATAACGGGTCGCTGATTTGCGTTCGCTATAATGGCGCCTGATAGCGACCCAGATGGGTTCCATAGGATTCACATCAGGCGAATTTGGTCGCCGAGACGCCAACGTGAGTTCACTATAATGCTCCAGCACTGTTCTGGCTCTGAGACACAGACTACTATACTGCTGAAAGACAGCAAGCATGAAGGTATGCAGGTAGTTTGCAGCTATCAGCATATCTCCGATTACTACCACAGGTCCCATGAAAGCTCAGGAGAATGTCTCCCGTAGCATAATATTGCTACCACCAGCCTGCATCTATGGTGCGCTGCACGTTTCGACCCGCCGTTCAACTCGATAACGACGTTTGTAGAGACGACCATCGACCTAGTGTAGCAAAAATGTGATTCACCCGAAGAGCCGACACATTTCCATAGATCGACGGTCGAATCCCGAAGGTACCGTGCTCATTGCAATCGTTATTGACAATGTCGCTGTGTCAACATGTGAACACGTGGGAGTGGTCTACTGCAGAGATCCATATTCAACAATGTACTATGAACTGTGTGCTCCGAAAAATTTGTGCGTGTACCAGCGCTGTGATCTTTCGGCAGAGATGTCACAGATCACCATCTATCCTACTTTAGAGAGCAGACAACCTCCGAACCCCACGTTCTGTGAAGGGTCGTGGATTTCCAACTATTTAGCGCCCAGTGGTAGTTACACTGTCCTTCTTCCTCTTTCCGATGATGCTGATGACAGTAGCACGTGAACATTCGACCAGCTTCGCCGTTTCGAGATACTCGTTCACAGGCTCTGCATAATTATAAGCTGCTCTTTGTCAAAGTCGTTTACCTCAAATGATTTTCCGACTTTCAAACCTTATCTTTGCTGTGGCGATCCCCCGTCCATGTCTGCTCCGCTTACATACTTTTGTTACCGAGTCACGTGCCCGGAATGCACCCTGGTGGCATCCAGCGTCGTGGTGGGCAGTGGTCACAATGTTTTGGCTATTCAGTGTATACAGCGTATGCTGACACTTGATGTTGGTTGACTCTTTTTGAGGCAAAAGTTCGTTGGAGCGGAGGCGCCCTCGAAACTGTGACTTTTCAGGATATAGTTGCCTGCTTTTGAATAATTGCACATTTCACTGAATACTAAGGAAAATTTAATGCTTTTCTGAACTCTGAAGATTAATATAATGTTTGTGTAGATCACCACTCTCTCTCTCTCTCTCTCTCTCTCTCTCTCACACACACACACACACACACACACACACACACACACACACACACACATTTAACTCCCACACATGTTTATATACTTCATTGAGGGAGGCTGGTGAAAGGGGTGTACAGGAATGCGTAGTTAATAATGTATATACTTAATAACACATAGTTTAATGACAATAAATTAATTTTTGGCAGCTTATGAAACACTTTGGGAAAGCAGGAGATGGCGTTCCGGACCTGAGGGGAGACGTGGGCGCATCTCTACACGTCCCATAGCTGGTAAACGAGTACTAATTGGAGCATAAGTGGGAAGCTAACCCAGAATTGGAGCAAAACTCGATTGATAGCTAGTTTTCTGGCCACAAATGATGGCGAATGCAGTTTGCCTGACAATATCAAAATTTATTATTCGATTAACAACTCTAAATATCACTTCATAACACTCTGCTTCTCCTGCTTATCCTGCAGTACATGCAGTGAACCTCACGAGACATTATCTACCACATCCGACTTATCTCCAAGTGACTTTCAGTTGTTTGGGCTACTGAATCTGACCCTATAATAGGAACAATTCAAAGACTACATGAGTGAACAGTATGAGTGCAACTGGTTGTTGAAGTATCTGCCCACTTGGAGGAAAACGGCAGTTCATTTGCGGGAAAATATGTTTATAAGTAACACGTTGCTTTTTTAACGTTCAGTTGATCTTTAAGTGACCTACATATTCGTGGAAGCAACACAACGTTTAAATTAAATCACAAGAGTGAGTAACAATTGTTTTCCCGGAAAATATATAGAAATGCAATAAGAAGTAATTTGTTAGAAGAGAAAGGAAGGGTTGGCACGGGCCAGATATCTTCCATACTGCGGAAGTTCTAATCCAAATGTATACGTGCCATTACATTGTGTGTAAACCATTCATTACATATGGAAACGGTTACATTTAAAATGAGTCCCTTGCCAATAAAAATCAAAGCCATCTAAGGTATTGAAGCGCTAATGCATATGATAAAAGACCTGCAGGAAATATAATTGAACCGTTTTTGATAGAGGCAGCTTGTGGTGACAAGCGAATTAGAGATCATACATCAAGATGGAAATGTGGGTAAATTACAATTTGACAGAGTAATGTTGCGCGACAGTGAGTCATTTATTTATTTAAGAGTTTAGTGAGGTCACTCGATATAGCTGTCAGGAATTTGAAGAATAGCATGTTTGCTATCAGCCATACAAATGTATGCACTACATCAACCACCGAAGAGTGTACTCTAGGATAAAACAAATAAGTTGTCAAAGTGATCAAGGTAACTATATAGCAGTACTTAAAAAACCTGTACATCTCATGGGTACGCAGTTCAATTGTCCGTTGGATAAGTTGAAAACTATCAGAGCCATAAAATGTTTACAGAACCACATGTAACATCCCATGATTTCAATGCTGGCACAAAATCTAGTTTTCCCATTTATAAGTACTGCGATGTGGTCATATCAACAAAGGACATTTATTTGTGATGCTTTATATTACCAAATTTAATGCTTCATGCTAAGAAGTTTTTCACATGAAGTTTTCTGTAGAGAACTGTATATCAGTAAATGTTAATTGAAATGTTCATATCACCTACGTCATTCAGGACTGTAGTCGGATGGTCCCTTGTCTTTGTATCTACAAAGATAATTACATGTAAGAAGTGATCTTTCGCAGATACTTTTCATTGTACATTTCTTATGGCTACTGTATGTTGTAATACAGTTAACGACGCAAACTCAAAGTAAATATTATCTTCTTTCAGTAACAGACTTTCACAGTCTGCATTTTAGTGAAGGTTGGTAACATATACCATTGCGTACAACACAAATCGATTACTAAAAGATAACCTTTGCATGGCAAGGTATCTAGATTTCTCATATACGCAAAAGTCCTTTGAGGTACTCATACTAACAGATGTCAGTCCTTGTATTACTACGTTAACGATGGAAACATTTTACGACTGATTGTTTTCAACTTGTTCGATGGAAAGTAGGATAGCATATCCAAATAATGTACGGTTTCTGTAAGTACTTCCATATGTTTATCTTGATCAACTTGACATCTTATTTGTTTTGTCCCAAGTACACACTGTTCATTTGTTTTGGTTTATATCATCTTCCTGTAGAGCTGTTCGCCATAACCGAAAGTGATAAAAATAAAGAATAAATAGCAAACATGTAGATCTTTAAATTTATTTATTTGCTATCGTATCTTTGTTTTGCTACCTAGAAACGGAAGCAGACCATACAACTGCTACTACAATTGTATTTATGAGAAAAGGAGAAAAAGAAATTACATTAATTACATAGCGAAATAAACTCCAGCAATAAAAACTGATCAAATTATAAGTCTCAGATTAACCTAATTCTATCAGTTGATCTAAGTTTGAGCCCACAGTATGTTCGTCTTACCAAAGTAAAGTTTCATTCTCTGGTTCTGGGCGACACACGCTGCAGGTTCCCAGATGCTCAACATATCATTATGTACCGCATATATCTTATTTTCTACATAATAATCGCTTTTTTGTGTTTCATTGTAGTGGCATATATACACTGATGAGCCGAAACACTGTGACCACCTGCTTAATAGCTTGTTTGTCCGTCTTTAGAACGAAATACATCACTGATTCTGCGTATCAGGGATTCGACAGTTTGTTGGTAGTTTTGTGTATTTATGTGGCGTTAGATGTCTACACACAGGTCATGTAATTCGCGCAAATAACTGGCCGCTGATTTGCGTACGCCGTTATTACCCACGATAGCGACCCAGATGGATTCCATTCGATTTACATCAGGCGAATTTGGTTGCCGAGACATCAACGTGAGTTCACTATAACGCTTCTCAAACCACTGTAGCACGGTTTTAGCTCCGAGAAACGGACGATTATACTGCTGAAATATGACATCGCCATCATCGGGGAAGACATCAAGCAGGAAGGGATGCAGGAAGTTCGCAGCTGTCAGTGTGTCTCCAATTACTACCACAGGTCCCATGAAAGCTCAGGAGATTGTCTCCCATAGCGTAATACTGCACCCACCAGCCTGCGTCTTGGCGCGCTGCACGTTTCGAGGCGCCGTTCAACTCGATAGGTGCGTTTGTGGAGACGACCATCGACCTAGTGTAGCAAAAATGTGGTTCACCCGAAGAGCCGACACGTTTCCATTGATCGACGGTCGAATCCTGAAGGTACCGTGCTCATTGCAATCGTTATTGACGATGTCGCTGTGTCAACATGTGAGCACGTAGGAGTGGTCTACTGCAGACATCCATATTCAACAATGTACTATGAACTGTGTGCCCCGAAAAATTTGTGCGTGTACCAGCATAGTGCTCTTTCGGCAGAGATGTCACAGATCACCATCTGTCTTTAGAGAAAAGACAACCCTACGTTCCGAGAGGGGTCGTGGACGTCCAACTACACTCATGACTCATGCTCATAAATTAAGGATAATTGCAGAATGTGGTGCCACACAACGTGGCACTACACAAAACTAGTGCTAATAGCATAGACACATGGTGAACACACACGACACAGATCTGTAAGTCCACGGTATTGGTGATGTTGGGAAAACCGTCCCGAAACACATGTGCAACAAAACGTCACTGTTTCCTGCACATGTACCCCGACATCAATATGGGATACGATCACCATGCACACGTACACAGGCCGCACAACGGGTTGGCATATTCTTGATCAGGTGGTCGAGCAGCTGCTGGGGTATAACCTACCATTCTTGCACTAGTGCCTGTCGGAGCTCCTGAAGTGTTCTAGGGGTTTGAAGACGTGCAGCGATACGTCGACTGAGAGCATCCCAGACGTGCTCGATAGGGTTTAGGTCTGGAGAACAGGCAGGCCACGCCATTCGGTCGATATCTTCTGTTTCAAGGTACACCTCCACGATGGCAGCTCGGTGGGGCCGTGCGTTATCATCCATCAGGAGGAAGGTGGGACCCACCGCACCCCTGGAAAGGCGGACATACTGGTGCAAAATGACGTCCCGATACACTTGACCTGTTACAGTTCCTCTGTCAAACATATGCAGCGGTGTACGTGCGCCATTCATAATCCCACCCCACACAATCAAACCAGAACCTCCATACAGGTCCCTTTCAAGGACATTAAGGGGTTGATATCTGGTTGCTGGTTCACGCCTGATGAAAACCCGTCGAGAATCGCTGTTCAGACTATACCTGGACTCGTCCGTGAACATAACCTGGGACCACTGTTCCAATGACCATGTACTGTGTTCTTGACACAAGGCTTTAAGGGCTCTCCTGTGAGCAGGGGTCAGTGGAATGCACCTTGCATGTCTCTGGGCGAATAACATGTCTGTTCAGTCGCCTGTAGACTGTGTGTCTGGAGACAACTGTTCCAATGGCTGCGGTAAGGTCCCGAACTAGGCTACCTGCAGCACTTCGTAGCTGTCTGCAGGCACTGATAGTGAGATATCGGTCTTCTTGTGGTGTTGTGCACTGTGGACGTCCCGTACTGTAGCGCCTGGACACGTTTACTGTCTGCTGGAATCGTTGCCATAATCTTGAGATCACACTTTGTGGCACACGGAGGGCCCGTGCTACGACCTGCTGTGTTTGACCAGCCTCCAGTCGCCCTAGTATTCTACCACTCATAAGGTCATCAATATGTGTTCTTTGAGCCATTTTCAACACACAGTCACCATTAGCACGTCTGAAAACGTCTGCACACTTACTCGCTGCACCGTACTCTGACATGCACCAACACACCTCTGCGTATGTGAACTTCTGCCAGCGCCACCGTGCGACGACCGCAGGTGAAATGCATCGCATGGTCATACCCCAAGGTGATTTAAACCCACAAACCGCCCACCAGAGCGTTGTTTCACCATGTATCATCATTATCCTTAATTTATGAGCATAAGTGTATCTAGCGCCTAGTGGTAGTTTCACGGTATTATCTCGTTCCGATGATACTCACGACAGTAGCACGTGAACATTCGAACAGCTTCGCCGTTTTCGAGATACTCGTTCACAGGCTCTGCGTAATAATAATCTGCCCTTTCTAAAATTCGCTTATTTCAATGGATTTCCCCATCTGCAGAGCAATTCTCTGCCAGGGGGATCCCCGTACGTGTCTGTTCCGCTAAATACTTTTGTTACTACGTCACGTGCCGCAAAGCCACCAGTCTGCAACCAACCTCACGGTGGGTGGAAGTCATAATGTTTTGGCTCATCAGTGTACATCACAACGGTTACCTTGCGCACTGTGGGGGCACAACGTCTTGGTATCAGTTCGCTCACTGTGTCCACCAAGAGGCACTATCAGGTGTCTCTGTTCCCCACGGCTCTCATACGCTGTTTCCAGAACATGACATCGTCATTCTCAAGTTTCGCACTTACTTCCGAAACGCCTAGGGAGCGGTGACCTGGAGTGGAGCGCAATGGGTTCTCCATAACAGCAGCGAAAATTACGTCACCTCTTTCACATTACTGATTACAGCTTGTATACGGTACTAATTTGCAATAATGACAGAGATATTTTTACGTGCAATGTGCCCCTTATTATCTACTGTTTATAAAGTACAGCAGATTAACACTGAGGAACAAAACAGACAATATCATTCTTTTATGTTCTTGAACAGCAAGCATACAAGCAAATATTTGTGATTTTACATACGAGGGTTGGAACTTTAATACTGGCAACTATTTATTTACAGCTAGTACAAAAAAGATACGTGTTAAGTAGTCACCAGCATTGTGTATAACCCGTTGCCGGAGACGTGGGAGTCGTAGGATAATACTGTTAGCAGTGCCAGTTGTGTTGACAGAAATAAATGGCTCTGAGCACTATGGACTTAACTTCTGAGGTCATCAGTCCCCTAGAACTTAGAACTACTTAAACCTAACTAACCTAAGGATATCACATACATCCATGCCCGAGGCAAGAGTCGAACCTGCGACCGTAGCGGTCGCGCCGTTCCAGACTGAAGCGCCTAGAACCGCTCAGCCACTCCGGCCGGCGTTGACAGTTAGAGCGACGCGATCTATTGCCCGACAAATCTGTAGCAGTTCTGAAGTGAATGCTGTGAAGTGTTTCCTTCAGTTTAGAAATCGAGTTGAACTCAGTACGACTAGCAGCAAACATAATTGCCGGACACTTATTATTAACCTTATTAGGAAATACAGGACCATCCATAGCAATAAATTTAATTTCACTACTAATTTTTGGACAAATATTTCTATTAATCCTAGAATCAGCAGTAGCTGGGCTTAAGTCAGGGGAGTGCAGTAGGTGGTATAGCTCTTAGCAGCCCCATCAGTCAAACAAATCAGTAACAACTTGTACTGCACGTGCTTGAGCATTATCTTGCAAAATGATGGTCAGGTCCTGCACAAAGTGTCATCACTTCTATCTCTAAGCTCGTCGTAGGTTGTGTTCCAAAATTGAACAGCATAGAGACAGAAGTGATGACAATTTCTGCAGCACCTGACCATCATTTTGCAGGACAATGCTCAAGCACGTACAGTGCAAGCTGCTACTGATTTGTCTGACTGATGGTGCTGCTAAGTGCTGTACCACCTAAAGCCCTGACTTAAGCCCTCGTGAGTTCAACTCGATTTCTAAACTGAAGGAAACACTTCACGGCATTCGCTTCAGAACTGCTACGGATTTGTCGGGCAATAGACCGCGCCGCTCTAACTGTCCACACCACTGGCACTGCTAGCAGTATTATCCTACGACTTCCACATCGCTGGCAATGGGTTATACACAATGCTGGTGACTAATTTGAAGGTCGATAAAACTTTGAAACACGTATCTATTTTGTACGAGCTGTAAATAAATAGTTGCCACTACTAAAGTTCCAACCCTCCCATTAAATTTTTACTGCAGCTCTTGGGCAGTATCAAGACCGTTCACAAGTACCGCTGATGTCTTCTTTCACCTCAGGGATGCCTTGATGTCGTCTAATTTGTGCTGGCTATGGCGCCTGTTTTCTTCTTGTGGCTGAACCTTGTCTTGCCAAATATAGTTTCGGTTTGAATTGTGACACCTTTTCAGATCTGTGTTCATTACCTCATATAATCCTCCTTTTCTAAACTTGTTATGAACACAAATAGTTTTCAATAGCTCCACCTCACCATGTATGATATATGTAAATCGATTATACTCGATACAACGCGCTTAGGAGTTCATCTCTGCTCACAGACACAGATTGTAACGTAACTGGTCTGTTGCGTGTAGTTACGCGATCTTTATTCTATCTAAAAATATCTGTGCTTTCATAACTGTGCTGGGAGAATGGACACATGTGGTGACTGTTGGGGCCAAGTACAATGTTTTCTCTTGTGTGAAACAGCTCAGGCGAGTCAGCGTCGTGCCTGGGAGGGCTGGTCACTTCGGAACACAGGGCTCTTTCTCTAGGCTCCTCAAGGGCCGTCAAATTCTAAGAACTCACCGTTCTTGTTTGTCGGCAGCACAGGGAGCGCCCTTTGAAGTCAGGAAGCTCTACTGAGTCTCGGAAGTGTTCGCAAGCGAGACGAAGCTGCTCTCCCTGCAGGGCACTGAAGTACGTGACTCCGCCATTTCGTGCTTCCACTTCGTGAGAACTGTTCGTACTCTGGGATCTCCAGCAGCACCCATTCCTAATGTTGGTTTATCCAATGAGCAGCGAGATAGCAGTCAGTGCGCCAACATTCAGACTACTAAGGAATACACAGTGGGCGCTAGTCAAGAAATTTCGCATTTTCTCCCCTACCATTTGTGCTCGAAAGAGAAATCCTGTTTGTCAGGCCTGTAATCGTGGTAGACTCTTCACTCGAGGACGTGGTGTTCTGGAGAGAGAGTTTGCAGTTTTAGCGAGGGCGGAGATCGGCGCGTGGATCCGTGAGGATCAATTTTAGATCGCCGAGATGCTGTTCTGCAGCCTTGCATAGGTTACTTTTTGAGCAAGTGTCACATGGGTGTTCATTAAAACGCAACTTGAGTTGCATTTCTGTTAATTCAGAGCTGGATTTAGTATTCAACAGTTTCCTTTAATTTCACATGTGAGCTGCTCAGGCCCACCCATTGGAACGCTACCTGAACTTGAACGAACAGTCTTCCTTGTTATTAGCTTCAACTGCTCGTAAATAATTGGGGTTGTTGTTGTTGTGGTCTTCAGTCCAAAGACTGGTTTGATGCAGCTCTCCAAGCTGCTCTATCCTGTGCAAGCCTCTTCACCTCCGAATAACTATTGCTACCTTCAACCTTCTGAATCTGCCTACTGTATTCATCTCTTGGTCTCCCTCCACGATTTTGACCTTCCACGCTTCCCTCCAGTATCAAATTGGTGATCCCTTGATGCCTCAGAACGTGTCCTACCAACCGATCCATACTTATAATCAAGTTGTGCTACAAATTCTACTTCTCCTCATTTCTATTCAGTACCTCCTCATTAGATACGTGATCTACCCCATCTTACCTTCAGCATTCTTCTGTAGCACCACATTTCAAATGCTTGTGTTCTTCTCTTGTCTAAACTGTTTATTGTTTATCTTTCACATCCATACATTGCTACACTCCATAAAAATACTTTGAGAAAAGACTTCCTGACACTTAAATCTGTTCTTCAGATACTCTTTCCCTGCCATCACCAATCCACATTTTATATCCTCTCTGTTTCGACAATTTCCAGTTATTTTTCTGCCCAAATAGCAAAACTCATCTACTGCTCTAAATGTGTCATTTCCTAATCTAATTCCCTCAGAATCGCCTGATTTAATTCGACTACATTCCATTATCCTCGTTTTGCTTTTGTTGATGTTCATCTTATATCTTCCTTTCAAAACACTGTCCATTCCGTTGAACTGTTCTTGAGTCCTTTGCCTTTTCTGACAAAATTACAATGTCATCGAGAAACCTCAAAGTTTTTATTTCTTCTCTCTGGATTTTGATTCCTACTCCAATTTTTTTTTTGTTTCCTTTCTGCTTGTTCAATGTACAGATTGAATAAGATCGAGCATAGGCTACAACCCCGTTTCTCTCCCGTCTCAACCATTGCTTCCCTTTCCTACCCCTCGACTCTTATAACTGCCTTCTGGGTCCTGTGAAAATTGTAAATAGTCTTTCGCTCCCTGTATTTTACCCCTGCCATCTCCAGAATTTGGAAGAGAGTATTCCAGTTAACGTTGTCGCAAGCTTTCTCGAAGTCTACAAATACTATGAACGCTGGTGCTTTTCCTTAACCTAGTTTCTAAGATAAGTTGTAGGGTCAGTATTGCCTCGCGTGTTCCTACATTTCTACGGAATCCAAACTGATCTTCCCTGAGGTACGGTTGTAGCAGTTTTAATAAGTGGGGTAGTATCCATAACAATTTGTGTTATTCAAATAATCACATGCAATTGTCTGGTTTGGTAAAAACAAAGAAGACAAATTTGTGAAGGGTCTTCGTTAATAATTAGTTTAAAGGTGTTGCACATCCATTTCATGACTCTTCAATCATTTCGTGGATAGTTAAGGTTCCACGACTTTTACCTTCAAGCTAACTTTTTCTTGTTATACTATTCTTTCGACAAATTCTACTTTTTATGGGTATCATTGACCCCAGATTATTTTGTATATTCTACATCAACGAAATAAACTAGATTAATTAAAAGTGGTCCATCTACCTTCCCTCGCTCGCCTTCCTTACTCTGAAACAGGCGATCTTTCATTATTGAAAACGTTATAAATATGTTCATTTTTTTTAATCTATGTTTTCGTTGTCCTGATGATCCTTTGCAATACAGGTACCCTCACCGACATCAATGAAGATTTTTCAGTGCAAAGATTTGACTGTTATATTTTGTGTGAATGATTATTCAACGAGTAGAGGTCTCATTAATTTTTTTGAAGGCGTGAAATCACTGGGAGAATTTTTTTATTTTTTATTTATTTATTTATTTTTTTATTTTTATTTTTATTTTTTTTTTAAGTTCGTGAGGGTGGCAGGCAGAGTGAACGACTGCTGCCGAACCCCCAGAACGTCCTACTGCAAAATAAAATCAATGTAAAGATAGCAGATCAAGGAGAGAAAGTAACATTTCTGGATGTAACTTTACCGTCTATTTATGAGTTTCAGGTATGCAGAACGTAGACGATTGTCATTTATAAAGTGAACCAAACCTCTTGATGGCTAAATATTGCTCATTAACTATATTTTCACAACATTAGTAAAGTGTAGGATATCAGTATTGAATACTACCTGAATGTTTTCTTGTTATCAGCACTCAGAAAATCGCTGGTTGGTGCGTATGTAGTCAGCCAAACTGGTTACATACTCACCACAGTTTCACATCGAATGTAGTACTTAGAGGATCTGTGGAGAATGTTCAGAAACATAAAATTGTGCATTTCACAAAATGCAAAAAAATGATATCCTGAATGAGATCTTCACTCTGCAGCGGAGTGTGCGCTGATATGAAACTTCCTGGCAGATTAAAACTGTGTGCCAGACCGAGACTCGAACTCGGGAGTCCCGAGTTCGAGTCTCGGTTCGGCACATAGTTTTAATCTGCCATGAAGTTTCAAATGGTATCCTATTACTACAATATTAATGGGTCAACCCATACAAACACCTAAGTGTGACAGCTTGTGCTGATACGAAATGGAACGATCATATAGGCTCAATCGTAGATGAAACAGATGACAGGCTTTGTTTCATTGGTAGAATACAGAGACAATGCAATCAGACTTCAAAGGGAATGTTTACAAAACCCTATTGCGACCCATTCTAGATTATTATCTCAACTGTGTGGAGTCCGTGCTAAATACAAGTTGGATGGCTCTGAGCACTATGGGACTCAACTACTGTGGTCATAAGTCCCCTAGAACTTAGAACTACTTAAACCTAACTAACCTAAGGACAGCACACAACACCCAGCCATCACGAGGCAGAGAAAATCCCTGACCCCGCCGGGAATCGAACCCGGGAACCCGGGCGTGGGAAGCGAGAACGCTACCGCACGACCACGAGATGCGGGCTAAATACAAGTAACAAGGGATACAACATGTATACAAAGACGGACAGCGCAGATGGTCCCAGGTTTCTTGGACCCATGGCAGAGCGGCGTAGAATGCTGAAAAAGCTGCACTGGCGGAGGCCTGAAGATATATACCAACAGCTGGCGGAAACCAACTTAAAAAGTATCATTGCCCAGCGTTAAACGAACAGTCTACGTCCCCCACGTATCGCTCCCGTAGGGATTACTACCATTAGATTAGACTAATTCCAGTGTACTCGTAAGCTTTTAAGCAATTACCAGTATTGTTGCTGTGTCCCATACGCGAGAGGAACCTAAGTACCGTGGTACGAGGGGATGTACACTTGCCGTGCACTTCACAGTAGTCTGCAAAGGATAAATGTAACTTTAGATGAAGATGTAATCTTACGTAGCGATCCCGAAGTAATGATCCCGGAAGATGCGTCCAGGACAAAGAAGGGCGACTTCAGGGAACTACCTATTTCCTTCGTCTCCTCGCTTACGGTTCAAGCCATCCTGCGCATGTTCACGACAAAGAAAGTGGTCCAGACCACCCAGAACATACATGTAAGGCATCCTGTAACTTGTACTCATAATGTCGAAAGCGACGATTAATTGTACAACTTTTGAAAGCCGTGTGTGCTGGTCAAAACTTGCACGTAACAGGTAGTTTCGGGCTCCTTCCAGGTATAAGGGATTTCTCAAATCACGGACAAGCATACATTTTCAGTATCACTTAATGCGTTTGGTCGTTTACTAGTCGATAGTTATGAATATTATATTATTTGTGATAATAAAAATTTGTAGCCAGCCAAATAACATTGTAAATTTAATAAAAGTTCATCCGATTACAAGCAGTTTTCCCATTATATCAGTTGTAATATAAATAGTAAAGAAAATGATAGTGTTGAAAATAAAGAAAGAAACTGACGAACAGGACTTGATCCATCGATCCATCGATTACGGGGCATGAACGCTAACCACTCGGATGCCGCCGCTTCTTGATAAAAGTGGTGACGTGCAGGTATATATTTGACGACCAAAATTATCTTGCGATTTTCTCAATAACGCTTGAGAAGTACGCGCTACTGCTTACACATTTTGTTGTCCTCATGGAGTACTACGAGTGTACGAAGTTTGCAGTAAATCTGCGTTCCAAACGTCGTAGTCTCCCCTTGTAAGACAAGAAAAAGACGCACCGCAACGGAACTATTAGAATGGGACGGAAATCGATAGATGTGATGTACGTATACAGACAAACAAATGACTATAATTTCAGAAAAATTGCATTATTTACTCACGAGAAAGAGCTTCACAAATTGAGCAAGTCGATGACGCGTTGGTAAACCTCTGTCCCTTGTGCAAGCAGTTATTCGGCTTGGTATTGATAGAGTTTTTGGATGTACTCCTCAGGGGCAGAGTACCAAAACCTGTCCAATTGGTGCGTCAGATGGTCACAATTCTGTGCTGGTTGGAGGCCCCTGCCCATAAAGCTTCAAAAGATCGCAATTGAGGGGTAGGATTTAGCAAGCACGAAGAGAAACTTGCAGTGTGCAGGTGGGCATTACCTTGCTAAAACGTAAGCCCAGGATGACTCATCATGATGGGCAACAAAATGGGGCGCAGAATATCGACGACGAACCGTTGTGCTGTAAGGATGCCGCGGCTGACAACCACAAAAGGGACCAGCTATGAAAAGAAATGGTACCCCAGTCCATGGATCCTGGATGTCAGGCTGTATGGCGAGTAATAGTCAGGTCTGTATCGCACTGCCCTCCGATGCTTCTCCAGACACGCCTTCGCTGGTAAAACTGGAAATTTGTGGTAAGTGCCTATGGGACCAAACTGCTGAGGTCATCGGTCCCTAGGCTTACACACTACGACGTGTGGTAGGAGGGGGGGGGGGAGGGGGGGGGAGCGAAACCTCGCGGCTATCCGGCGCAGCGTCTGCGCTGGTCATCGACGCTCGGTTCACAGCGGGACTCATCACTGAAGGCAAATCTCCTCCAGACGAAGATATTCCAGGGTGAAACCTAAGAAACGGTACTCTTTCTGCGGAGTTATGAACATTGTTTGCATATTTTTGCAGGGAGTTACAGCAACAAATTAAAATTTTTAAAGGGAGTATTGTTCTTTCTATCATCTAGCTGATGGTTTTAAACCAATGCGTAAAAATTAATTCAAATGTAATTTGTATCAATTTAAGTTGGTTTCAAATCAAATGTTCAACTGTGTGTGAAATCTTATGGGACTTAACTGCTGAGGTCATCAGTCCCTAAGCTTACACATTACTTAACCCTAAATTATCCTAAGGACAAACACTCGCACCCATGCCCGAGGGAGGACATGAACCTCCGCCGGGACCAGCCGCACAGTCCATGCCTGCAGCGCCCGAGACCGCTCGGCTAATCCCGCGCGGCTTAGTTTCAGTGCGGGATGTAAGATGCTGTACATAATTTGCTGTGTTCAGATGGATGCTATTGCGGCGCAATGTTCGTTTACGTGAGCTGTTGAAACGAGTGTCCCTTTCCCAGAATGCACAACTCAATGCGCCATCTAACCAACATGCAGATTTCAAACACGGCATCGAGGAAATTCTTCGTTCCGTGATACCAGCAATTTTACACGTCGTTCTCTTTACTACATGGGAATCATGCGTCCACTTTCTTCTGTTTTCTTTATCTCCCCTCATTAAAGCAATTAATGTAGTCTTTTCTCCAACGAATTGCCTCTTGTAATTCTCGGTGAAGTCACCAACAGTTGTCTCCCACCGTATTGTTATCCAGTGACCCTCATACCTTCTCTGCATTGCTTTGAATTCTCAACAAAAGCGGTCGCCCCCTCTTTCACTGACCCCTCCCAGATTTTCAGGTGGCTTTTCAGAAACTGAAATTTGAAGACCTCCAAACGGCCTAGCTTCTTGAAGTTTTATAGAATTTTGGCTTCAACAGAAATGTGATGTGGGTCCCTTTTGTTACCTAAGAACTTAATAACAACCGTCGTAATTGGTAACCTTCTCTGTATCTCACTCGCAGCTACTTTTTATTCAAAGTTGGAATCAAGCATAACTTTTCGAGTGTCGGGTCCAACAAAAACTATTCATTTCAGTTTAGTTTCTGATATATCAGCCCATCTTCGGGTAAGGTTCTCAGAAACTGTTACAAGAGGTTTCACTTAATGTGTAGAGACGGTAGTAGTATATTGGGTATTGTCTTTAGTTCCAGCACTAGACAGATTCACGAGATTGCATCCGTTCATCGATTTAACATAGAAATCGAGTTTCCGAAATCTTCCGATAGATATTTCGCCTGGATCTATGCCAGAACTGTAGCCTTCGAATGCAGTGTTTGCATATTTCCACCACTCCTAGCCTCATCAGTACGTAGCGAAATACGTAACGTTAGTTAAGTAGGACAGTGACTATGTCGCAGTAAGTGGACCATGTCAATAAATTCGCGTGGTATCGACGAATTCTGCAGGCGGCGTCGACGCGTCGCCTTGGTAGCGTGCACATCGACCGCCCTTTGGCGCGTGCTGCTGCTTCGCAGCACCCAACCCTCGCACGGAACCATCGACCTTAATTACTCCACGTGAAGAAGCTTTCTGTAACCCTGCTTCTTATGATCTCTTGTCTGCCCAGAAACGTTTACAAATACAGGAGAAAATAATGTTTGTGAAGACCAACGCTCGTAAATCTCGTTCGACATCGTGCCAGTTGTGTTCAACAGTAATTAAACCTGACATTGTCAGTGGGTATATGGATTTAATAATGACATGCTCTAAACAGCGTGGTAACCAGCGCAGTTTCAATTAGACCACACGAATTATTTTGAATTTTTAAATTCATAATTGCCTTAATCGCACTGGATGTAAATATGGTATTTATAGCAGTTTCTGGTACAGACTCTATACCGTCCCCAGTGAAATACTAAGAAAAGACTTAAAAAACAGTATTTATAAAGAAGAGACATTTAAAAATTGAATAATAAGCGGACACTAACCGTTCAGGCGAACATGTATTTTTTTCATGTATCCGTATTATAATAATTTCTCTGTGTAAGTTTCGAGGCCAAAGAAATATAACAAAATGATATAAAGAGACGACAAGATACGCTCTTTTGTTAATTTTTTAGTCGTCTTCACTTTTTCTCTTGTCTTGGTTGTGTGTAGACGGACATCTTGCGAGTGCTGGCAAATGTAAGTATATTTGTACTAATTAAACAGATAAAGGAGGATATAAGATGAACATCAACAAAAGCAAAACGAGGATAATGGAATGTAGTCGAATTAAATCGCGTGGTGCTGAGGGAATTAGATTAGGAAATGAGACACTTGAAGTAGTAAAGGAGTTTTTGCTATTTGGGAAGCAAAATAACTTATGATGGTCGAAGTATAGAGGATGCAAAGTGTAGACTGGCAATGGCAAGGAAAGCGTTTCTGAAGAAGAGAAATTTGTTAATATCGAGTGTAGATTTAAGTGTCAAGAAGTCGTTTCTGAAAGTATTTGTATGGAGTGTAGCATTGTATGGAAGTGAATACATGGACGATAAATTGTTTGGACAAGAAGAGAATAGAAGCTTTCGAAATGTGGTGCTACAGAAAAATGCTAAAGATTAGTTGGATAGATCTCATAGCTAATGAGGAGGTATTGAACAGAATTGGGGAGAAGAGGAGTTTGTGGCAGAGCTTGGCTAGAAGAAGGGATCGGTTGGTAGAACATGTTCTGAGGCATCAAGGGATCACGAATTTAGTATTGGCGGGCAGTGTGGAGGGTAAAAATCGTAGAGGGAGAACAAGAGATGAATACACTAAACAGATTCAGAGGGATGTAGGTTGCAGTAGGTACTGGGAGATGAAGAAGCTTGCACAGGATAGAGTAGCAAGGAGAGCTGCACCAAACCAGTCTCAGGACTCAAGACCACAACAACAACAAGCAGATAATATATTGATTTAATATTATTGTTCACTTTTAATTTGTAAGAGGTTATCCCAATTTCATGTCCGCCTTCCTTGAATTAACCTGCATTCGAGTAATTTACAGTGCAACGATCGCAGCGGCCAATGTAGCCAACGACGCCATTACGTGGCGATATTAACTTATAAAAATAGCGGAAGCGAAAAACTTGCCCGCTATTAACATAAGATACATTTTTCTCCACAGCTGCTCGACGTTGCAGAAAATACGTAGCTTTAAGATTCTCATTTTCAGTACAACAGCCGAGAGCCAGAGCCAGGACTCCGACTACAATGCAATGGTTACCGGAGGTAAGAAAAAATACTCTCGCGCGTGTGTGGGCCGCAGTTGTAATTAATAACTAAAGATTTTTTGCTTTGAAGTGAACTGACTAGCAGAGGAAACTAATATGAAAAGTTTATTCCATTGTTCAACTTATATGCTCATGTTTTAAGATGCAGTGACTCCTTTCATTAACGTAACAAATAATTTCCACTGAAGATTAATATTGTAAAATAGACAACTGCACAAAAGCATTTAATTGTAAATCAAAATTGAAATAAATATCATTTTGACCAACGCCCACCACGTAAGTCGGCAACAATCACTATTACCAATCAATTTCTGTAGTAAATAATAAATTAAATTATGACGGCCGACGGAAGCGAGAACTCTTATGAGTCATTATCAAAAGTAAAAGTATAGAGAAGACAAAACTTTGTCTTATAATGGATCATAATAGTCCAACCTGGTAAAATCTTATAAAGTCCGTCTAATACGATAAACACGATTGTGTATTTAAAAAATTGTGGGTGTTGGGATTGAGGTCACGAGACTGGGAAGGGGGGGGGGGGGGGGGTCACATCTAAACAGACCACCCGGAGACAGTTGCAGATTGCCTACATAACGGCTTCCAGCGCTCACAAAAACTTTATCTTCGGTAAGTCACACAACTATTGACCGAATTTAAAAATTTAAAATGTCATGATCTGCTCATTAAGAGGTATAATCTTATGTATTACCGCCTTGACCTGCTGGTAAAAGTTTCAGTCTTGTGACCATCATCAGGTTCAAAAATGGCTCTGAGCACTATGGGACTCAACTGCTGAGGTCATTAGTCCCCTAGAACTTAGAACTAGTTAAACCTAACTAACCTAAGGACATCACACACATCCATGCCCGAGGCAGGATTCGAACCTGCGACCGTAGCGGTCTCGCGGTTCCAGACTGCAGCGCCAGAACCGCGCGGCCACTTCGGCCGGCCATCAGGTTCATTAAAATTATTCACAGCGTCATGTTAGACGAAACATAAAATCGCTCATGTTGGGTGATGAAACCATAAATAATGTAATATCATCATATAGTAATATAAATTACGTCGTCAATCTCTAAAAACTGTACTAGGGAATGTACTCATTCATGTTAAAATGTAATCTGCGTTAACGCTGTGAACAGATTGATGCCGCACAGAGCTGACTGAATCTGCTCGCAGCGTTAACGCCGATTACAGTTTTGATATAAATGAGTACATTCCCTAGCCCAGTTTTTACAGAGTGATGACGTAATTTATATTTCTATATGATAATATTGTATTGTTTATGGTTTCATCACCTCACAGAAACGATTTTATATTTCATCTAACATGACGCTGTGAATAATTTTATGAACCTGATGATGGTCAGACAACTGAAACGGGTCATGCAAATAAAGTATTTTACCAGCAGCTCAAGCTGGTAATATGACATTTTTCGAATATATAAGAGCTGAGGGCACCATTTCCTGATTATATAAGCTTACGTTAAAGATTTAACACAATAAGTAAAATAGCAAAGTTATAAACTGCATATATGTCTAGAAGAAGCATTACTCATTATGTGTAAATTATCCCTATTGTATTCATCCATCAAGCCTTACATGCGTATGTCGATCCTTTTCAAAAGTTTTCTCGCTGATGCCCGCCACAAAATAATGAAACGCAAGAAGTTTAACGCTTACTACATTTTTGCTGTCCGTGCAGTAAAAGTTCAGTATCAGCCAAGATGATGACTGTAGATGCAAAATTATATCATTATATGACACATAGTTTAGGCGATAAGATGTCACAAACATTGAGAGGCGTGAAAAACTAACTTTTCTTAAAACGGAGCGCAAATTACCCAGACGATTAAGGTCAAATATTTAACACATTAACTCGTTTGTAAAGCAATCAGATGATTAAAGCTGTTTTATGTATGGAATATCCAGTCCTTGAAGAATCGGGAAGGGAAGGACGGGGGTGAAGTTCTGCTAAGCATCCTACTGTGTGCACACTGTTCCTCAGTCAAGGCTGACATTGAAACACAATTCGCAATTTTCTCTGCGCACCTTTGGTGTTAATAGCGAATGACACATTGAAAACAAACAAAAACTGCTGTTTTAGATGATTAGTTTATTTCTACGAGTAGTTTCCGTTAATGACCATCATCAATCATGACGTTAGTTTCAGTTAACAGGATATGAAAAATTCGTTGTAAAAATACGTAGCAAACACCACATTTACGTAAATAAAAAAGGGTTCAAGTAATTATAAAAACCTGCAGTTAATAAAGAACGTAATAGTAACACGACATCGTCAACATTATTGTAACACTATATAAAAACTGTCTACTTGTGCAACAGAATTTGACGAATTTCATATATGACTTCAGGTCACTGCTGTTACTGCATCATAAAGTAAGAGAGAAAAGTTTGCTTAAAATGGTACAGTTCACTGCTGTACTAACGGCCAGCTATATCTGACCAAGTCAGTGACAGCGAGTGTGTGTGAGTGTGCTACAGCTAAATAGAATGAAAAAACTAATCAGGAATTCACACACAATGAAATTTTCACCATGCAGCTGAGTGTGCGTTAATATGAAACTTCCTGGCAGATTAAAACTGTGTGCCGACCGAGACTCGAACGCCTTTCGCCAGCAAGTTCTCTGATGACTGAGCTACGCAAGCACGACTAGGACCCGTCCCCACAACTTTCATTCCGCCAGTACCTCATCTTCTACCCTTCGCGCCGCCCGCGAAAAGCAAAACTCCAGAGTTCGAGTCTCAGTCCCGTATACAGTTTTACTCTGCCAGGAAGTTTCATACCAGCGCACACTTCGCTGCAGAGTGGAAATTCCATTCTGGAAACATCCCCCTGTCTGTGGCAAAGCAATGTCTCCGCAATATCCTTTCTTCCAGGAGTGCTAGTTCTGCAAGGTTCGCAGGAGAGTTTTGTGAAATTTGGAAGCTAGGAGACGAGGTACTGGCGGAATTAAAGCTGTGAGGAGGGGTCGTGAGTCGTGCTTGGGTAGCTCAGTGGGTAGAGGACTTGCGCGCGAAAGGCAAAGGTCCCAAGTTAGAGTCTCGGTCCGGCACACAGTTTTAACCTGCCAGAAAGTTTCAGGAATTCCAACTGCCATCTGTGAAGATGTATTTAATATTTGCAGCTACATAATCTACACTTATAATTGTATCAATAATCTGGTCGATGACAAACTACACTAGACTCTCGCAATCCAGCCATTCCTGGCTGTTATTGGTGCCAGATTAGCGGAAGTGCCGGATTATTGAGTGACTGAAATTTATTTTATTCAATTATTTTGTTTTTTATTTATTTTGAAAACATAGGGGATATAGTGTACTGTACTTTATTAAACCGAAGGATACAATTTTAAAACACGGAGGACCTTCTTCTTTTGCTAGTGCCTGTAACCCGCATTGTGCGCAGGGCGGCAGGGTTAAGTACGGAACTGGCATGGTTAATTTTAAGGGGTGGCCGGTTGCCCTTCCTGCCGCCACCCCATACCCCCCGGGACGGAAGTAGTGTACCCCAGCTGTCTGCGTCTAGTGTAAATCGTGAAATAGTGTGAATGTGTTTCAAATGTCTGCAAGTTGTGTAACTGAGGCGGGACGTGGGGACCAGCCCGGTATTCACCTAGGAGGATGTGAAAAACCGCCTAAAAACCACATCCAGGCTGGTCGGCACACCGGCCCTCGTCGTTAATCCGCCGGGTGGATTCCATCCGGGGCCAGCGCGCCTACCCGTGTCCAGGAAGCTGCGTGTTAGCGCTCTCGGCTACCCTGGCGGGTTCCAATTTTAACACGTGGAGGATATACTTTATTAAATCCAAAAATACATTAATTTTCAAAGAAAACTTAATCCCTGAGTGTACACTGTACATAACTATACAGTGGTATCACTCACTATGAAACATTTCCCTAATTTTTAACTTTCGCCATGATGGTACGCGACGGTGGCATGCTTTATCACGCAACCGCTTTACAAGCATTACATCGGTACTACATGTATCTGGTTGTTGCATAGTATACTCCCGGAAGACCTCGGCAGCTTCAGCACCAGCAGTGTGAGAAATCTTCATGCTCTCTCCTCTTGTGTCCTCTTCTTCATCACTTTCATCGTTAATTTCTTGCACACTTTTGATTATTTCTTCATCTGTTAAAGTTTGGTCCGTATCGCAGTTTTCCTCATTCAGCCACTTCTTCATCATCGATTTCTTCTCCTCCTGGAAAGTTGTGGAACATGTCAGTGTACAAAGTAACTGATAATTCCGAAGTCACTGGCTCATCGTGTCACTCACAACTGGATCCAACTGGGCATCAATGGATGGCCACAATTTTCAGCAGCTCTTCATTACGGTAGCGCTCACCACTTTATCCCATGCTTCGGCTGCTTGGAAAACAACATCACGTATGTTAATTGCTTTCCACGCCTTCGGCATAGTCTCGATAGAGTCGTTTTCACTTTCGTTCAGCAAGGTGACGAGAAGTGAACGTCGATAATGACGTTTAATTGATTCCAAAATTCCCTGGTCCATGGGATGAATAAGGGCTGCCTCACTGGGTGGGATAGAGGGTGCTTGTATACCATCGGACTTTAGAGAAACATCTGAAGGATAACTGGGAGCATTGTCAATTATAAGGATCGCTTTCAGTGGAAGCTTTTTCTTCATTAGCTCTTTTCTCACTGCTGGTACAAACGTTTCATGGAACCACCGAGAGAATATTTGTCTGTCCATCCACGCTCTCTTCTGAGTGTATTACTGCACTGGTAGAGTATTTATATCAGTGTGTTGAAAACAACGTAGATGTTGGGATTTTTCAATCACCATAAGCGGTAGTTTATGACTACCATTTGCATTACAATACGCCATTAATGTTACGAGCTTTTTCTGTTGCTTGTAACCACGAACTTCCTTCTCGTTGTTGGCGGCTAATGTTTTTGAAGGAAGCATCTTGAAAAAGAGTCCTGTTTCATCAGCATTATATAAGGCATCAGAAGTTACATCTTCCGTATCTTGCTTACAAACTCATCACCATCCATATCGCTAGCTAAGTGACTTTCCCCCGTGACTGTCAGCTGCCGAAAGCAATGTCGTTTTGTCCAGTTTTATAGCCAACCTTCGCTCGCTACAAACAAGTTACTACCGCCAAGTTGTTTGTTAAATGCAGGTACTTTTTCCTTTATAGTCGGGCTACTGACTGTAATTCCTTTACTGCGTTGTTGTATGAAGCATCTATAAACAGCTACGTCCAGTTCTTCAGTCTCTCTCTTTCGCGTAACTTACCGATTTCCCTACTCACTATCAATTTGTGTTGAGTACCATCGAATAACATTTTCTTTCTTTTTGATGTCATAAATAGTTGCTTGTCCAACACTGAACTCAGCAGCAATGGATTTCTGCGAAGACCCTCAATTTAAATTGTCTAAAATTTTGAGTTTCTGCTTGAGGTCTAGCGTAGCGTGTTTCCTTTTGGAAGACATGATTCCGAACTGTAAAGAAAGCTACAATTTCAAATACAGTATAAAAGCATTGTTTAACTAAGCATTGTTACACACGATAACTCATTGTGCACGGGTTTTTTTATGTGCGCCGGATTACTGAGAGGCCGGACTGCTGAGGGCCGGATTATCGAGAGTCTAGTGTAGTACACTACGATTCAAAAACCCGTATACATAAATAAACAAACGGATGGCGAATATGCACCAGTTCGTATGTGTACCACACGAGGCATAAAAATATACACAGTAACAATAACAATAATGTTAATAACACTAAGCTGATGTTTTTGCGGTTTTCAAGAAGTCTTTCATTCATTAGGAAAATTTCAAAGCAGTAATCTTAAAGACCTGCGTAACTCAGTTAACTGGCGATATTCATGTATTTCCCCCCTGAACCTAGTCAGGTAAACAGAAATAAAATTATATTTTAATGTATTTATATTAGTCACAGTCCAATATATTCACACAGTTCGTTTGCTCTCTGTTTCATATAGAATTAGCGAGATAGTCCTAGACACTGCGTTGTTTCAGACAAAACTGCCAGTAAATGGGACCAGCAATTTCAAGAGCGTCGTTTTGCTTCATTGGAGTAATTGAGTGATTGGCATAAAAAACATTGTAGCTAAGTTCTGTATTTATGGGACAGCAGAAGAGCAGTTAGCTGTGATAACTGTCTGAGACCAGACGTAATGCGTTGTTACTCGACATGAAGAATACATTACCTGTACTGTACACTGTCAAAGAGCATGCGAGGTATGTACAGTATTCCCCCCATGAACCATGGACCTTGCCGTTGGTGGGGAGGCTTGCGTGCCTCAGCGATACACATTGCCGTACCGAAGGTACAACGACAACGGAGGGGTATCTGTTGAGAGGCCAGACAAACGTGTGGTTCCTGAAGAGGGGCAGCAGCCTTTTCAGTAGTTGCAGAGGCAACAGTCTGGATGATTGACTGATATGGCCTTGTAACATTAACCAAAACGGCCTTGCTGTGCTGGTACTGCGAACGGCTGAAAGCAATGTAAAATAGTCCCCCATTCGGATCTCCGGGCGGGGACCACTCAGAAGAACGTCGTTATCAGGAGAAAGAAAACTGGCGTTCTACGGATCGGAGCGTGGAATGTCAGATCCCTTAATCGGGCAGGTAGGTTAGAAAATTTAAAAAGGGAAGTGGATAGGTTAAAGCTAGATATAGTGGGAATTAGTGAAGTTCGGTGGCAGGAGGAACAAGACTTCTGGTCGGGTGAATACAGGGTTATAAATACAAAATCAAATAGAGGTAATGCGGGATTAGGTTTAATAATGAATAAAAAATAGGAATGCGGGTAAGCTACTACAAACAACATAGTGACAGCATTATTGTAGCCAAGATAGATACGACTCCCACGCCTCCCACAGTAGTACAAGTTTATATGCAAACTAGCTCCGCAGATGACGAAGAGATTGATGAAATGTATGATGAGATAAAAGAAATTATTCAGATAGAGAAAAAAAATGGTTCAAATGACTCTGAGCACTATGGGACTTAACTGCTGAGGTCATCAGTCCCCTAGAACTTAGAACTACTTAAACCTAACTAACCTAAGGACATCACACACATCCATACCCGAGGCAGGATTCGAACCTGCACCGTAGCGGTCGCGCGGTTCCAGACTGTAGCGCCTAGAATCGCTCGGCCACTCCGGCCGGCTCAGATAGTGGAGGGAGACGAAAATTTAATAGTCGTGGGTGACTGGAATTCGGTAGTAGGAAAAGGAACAGAAGGAAACGTAGTAGGTAAATATGGAATAGGGGTAAGGAATGAAAGAGGAAGCCGCCTGGTAGAATTCTGCACAGAGCATAACTTAAACATAGCTAACACTTGGTACAAGAATCATGAAAGGATGTATACGTGGAACAGGCCTGCAGGTACTAGAAGGTTTCAGATAGATTATATAATGGCAAGATAGAGATTTACGAACCAGGTTTTAAATTGTGAAGCTTTCCAGGGGCAGATGTGGACTCTGACCATAATCTATTAACTGCAAAAAGGTGTTAACTTAAGGAGATGGGTCCTGGATAAACTGACAGAACTATAGGTTGTAGAGAGTATCAGAGAGAGCATTAGGGAGCGATTGACAAGAACGGGGGCAAGAAGTACAGTAGAAGAAGAATGGGTAGCTTTGAGAGATGAAATAGTGAAGGCAGCAGAGGATCAAGTAGGTAAAAAGACGAGGGCTAGTAGAAATCCTTGGGTAACAGAAGATATATTGAATTTAATTGACGAAAGGAGAAAATATAAAAGTGCACTAAATGAAGCAGACAAAAAGGAATACAAACGTCTCGAAAATGAGATCGACAGGAAGTGCAAAATGGCTAAGCAAGGATGGCTAGAGGACAAATGTAAGGATGCAGAGGCATATACCACTAGAGGTAAGATGGATACTGCCTACAGGAAAATTAAAGAGACCTTTGGTGAAAAGAGAATCACTTGTATAAATATCAGGAGCTCAGATGGCAACCCAGTTCCAAGCAAAGAAGGGAGAGCAGAAAGGTGGTAGCATTATATAGGGGGCCTATACAAGGGCGATGTTCTTGAGGACGATATTATGGAAATGGAAGAGGACGTAGATGAAGATGAAATGGGAGATATGATACTGCGCGTTGAGTTTGGCAGAGAACTGAAAGAACTAAGTCGAAACAAAGCCCCGGAAGTAGACAACATTCAATTAGAACTGTTGATAGTTTTGGGAGAGCCAGCCCTGACAAAACTCTACCACCAGGTGAGCAAGATGTATGAAACAGGCGAAATACCCTCAGACTTCAAGAAGAAGATAATAATTCCAATCCCAAAGAAAGCAGGTGTTGACAAATGTGAAAATAACCGAACTATCAGTTCAATAAGTCACGGCTGCAAAATACTAACACGAATTCTTTACAGACGAATGGAAACACGGTAGAAGCCGACCTCGGGGAAGATCAGTTTGGATTCCGTAGAAATGTTGGAATACGTGAGGCAATACTGACCCTACGACTTATCCTAGAAAATAGATTAAGGAAAGGCAAACCTACGTTTCTAGCATTTGTAGACTTAGAGAAAGCGTTTGAAAATGTTGACTGGAATACTCTGTTTCAAATTCTGAAGTTGGCAGGGGTAAAATACAGGGAGCGAAAGGCTATTCACAATTTGTACAGAAGCCAGATGGCAGTTATAAGACTCGAGGGACATGGAAGGGAAGCAGTGGTCGGGAAGGGAGTGAGACAGGGTTGTAACCTATCCGCGATGTTATTCAATCTGTATATTGAGCAAGCAGTACAGGAAACAAAAGAAAAATTTGGAGTAGGAATTAAAATCCATGGAGAAGAAATAAAAACTTTGAGGTTTGCCGACGACATTGTAATTCTGTCAGAGGCAGCAAAGGACTTGGAAGAGCAGTTGCACGGAATGGACAGTGTGTTGAAAGGAGGATATAAGATGAACATCAACAAAAGCAAAACGAGGATAATGGAATGTAGTCGAATTAAATCGGGCAATGCTGAGGGAATTAAATTATGAAATGAGACACTTAATGTGGGAGATGAGTTTTGCTATTTGGGGAGCAAAATAACTGATGATGGTCGAAGTAGAGAGGATGAAAAATGTAGACTGGCAATGGAAAGGAATACGTTTCTAACGAAGAGAAATTTGTTAACATCGCGTATAGATTTAAGTGTCAGGAAGCCGTTTTTGAAAGTATTTGTATGGAGTGTAGCCATGCATGGAAGTGAAACATGGACGGTAAATAGTTTAGACAAGAAGATAAAAATGGTTCAAATGGCTCTGATCACTATGGGACTTAACGTCTGAGGTCATCAGTCCCCTAGAATTTAGAACTACTTTAACCTATCTAACCTAAGGACATCACACACATACATGCCCTAGACGCGGTTCCAGACTGTAGCGCCTAGAAGCACTGGTTTGTAAGGCGGTTTTCCATCTGCCTCGGCGAATGCAGGCTGGTTCCCCTTATTCCGTCTCATTTACACTATGGCGGCGATTGCTGCGCAAACACTTTCTCCACGTACGCGTACGCCATAATTACTCTACCACGCAAACATTGGGGTTACACTCGTCTGGTGTGTGACGTTTCCGGGGGGGGGGGGGGGGGGGGGCACTGGGGGCCGAACCGCACAATAACCCTGGGTTCGATGTGGGGCGGTGGTAGGGTGAGTGGGGCTGTGAACCACTGTGGGCTACAGCGGGGACGAAGCCTCTCCGTCGTATCTAGGTCCCCAGTTCTATACAACACCGTACAACATGGAGGCATTCCTGTCAGTCCACAGAATTAACTTTTCTCAAAGTAGAAAATAGTACACACTATTTTTCGGATAGTGCCGAGTCAGTATCCAGCACAGGTTAACAGTATGCGCCGTCGACTAGTACTTGTGATATTCAAATAAACTTTCGGTACCAGTGAAGAGACGAATTACATCACACTTGTGAAGTATCGTTAGTATAAGTGGAAATACGTTTAAACTTCTAACAAATTAAAGACTTTCACATAAATGACGAATTACTAAATGACAACGGGCCTTAATGTCTCGTTCACATGGACGTGACTGCGGTTGTTGTAGTTAGCGTGCGAGAGTCGGCGCTGTGAATCCCGCCTGGACACCGCTTCGACCAGGCTTTCGATAAGAGAATGCGTCAGACTGGCTGTCCGTTCGGCAGGATGAATAAATGTGTCGCTAGCAGGCCAATGAAGCTGCCCTCTCCCCTTGGTCCCTTTGACGCACGGAGTGATGCAACCGAGGAAGCGAGTGTGGGCCTACGTGCTTGTGCGTAAGCGGCAGGGGTGCCGACAGATGGCAGCACACTCTCGCCGTTGAATTGCGTCTGCTCTGTCTGTACCAAAGACAGCGAAGACATGGACCCGTAAAAAAGCTCAATGAATTCTGATCCTTTCTTTTTTAATTTCCGGCCAGTGTCCACGTTAGCTGTCTTTTTTTATATACGGATACAGCCTTGTTTTTTTAGATATTTTGGACATAACCGTAATCCAATGCACTATCACTTCCATGCTATACTATGATTTCATCTATATCTATATAATTACTCTGCAATAAACAGTGTAGTGCCTAACAGAGGGTTCATCGAACCACCTTCAAGCCGCTTCTCTACCGTTTCACTCTCGAACAGCGCGCGGGAAAAACGAACACTTAAATATTTCTGTGCAATCTCTGATTTCTCTTATTGTAATGATTATTCCTCCCTGTGTAGGTGGGCGTGAACAACATATTTTCACACTCTGAGGAGAAAGTTAGTGATCGAAATTCCATGAGAAGTTCCTGCCGCAACGAAAAACGCCTTTGTTTTAATGATTACCATCTCAATTCACTTACTGGTATCATATTCGTGGCGCTCTCTCCCCTATTTCGCAATAGTACAAAACGAGCTGACCGTCTTTGAACTTTTTCGATGTTCTCCGTCCAACCTCTCTGAAATGGATCCTACACGGCACAGCAGTACTCCAGAAGAGGACGTACACGCATAGTGTAGGCAGTCTCTGTAGTAGACCTGCTGCATTTTAGTAGACATGTTGCTTTTGCCAATGTTCTGCCAATAAATCGTAGCCTTTGGTTTGCTTTACCCACAACATTATCTATATGATTGTTCCAACTTAAGTTATTTGGAACTGTAATCCCTAAATATTACCGAGAGAGGTGGTGCAGTGGTTAGCACATTGCACTCGTATTCGGGAGGACAACGGTTCAAACCTTCGCCCGACCATCTTAATTTAAATTTTCTGTGATTGCCCTAAACCGCTTTCAGGCAAATGCCTGGATGGTTTCTTTGAAAGGGCAAGGCCGACTTTCTTCCCCATCCTCCGCTAATCCAATGGAACCGATGTCCTCGCTGTTTGGACCCCTCCCCAAACAACCAATCAACGCTAAGTATTTAGTTAAATCTGCTTCGTAACTTTCTCGTAACTGTGCAGTTCAATTATCTGGTTTAATTTTCAGTAACATGTTATTCAGGAGCCAATAAGTGTCACTACAAAGTTGTTTGGACACCACTTTTCAAATCGAGACACTATGTGTCATTTGTTCTTTTGTAACAAAAATAATGCTTCCTAGCTTTTTTTTAGAGTTGCCAAATTATGTGCACTGCAGATACAAATAGGTGAAAACACCCCTCTATTTGATATAGAATCAGTACGGGTGTTTGTCCAAGGGTTTCTGAATTATAGAACCATCTTCATTAACTGCTGAGGAAGGTCGCTATAGGCGTGTTAAGTTCACGAGATGGAGATTACTTCTCAGACACACACTGAAGCATTTGAATATAGTAGGAAGATATGGACAATTGGACAATACTCCCTAAGCATTGATGATGCAAACACGAAGTACTAACCAATCGTCACACCCGAAGAAAATTTTACTGTAAAATACCCGCCGTGACGCGTGATTCTGGCTGTTGCCGAGCTACCTTCTAAATCTGCAATTAGAACTATACTCATCAAACCACTGTGAAGCAAATGGCAGAGTGTACGTTCCATCATACCAGTTTTTATGGATCATTCGCGTTCCCTTCGCATACGAGGGGCGGGGGGGGGGGGGGGGGGAGGGGGAGAGAATATTTAGGCGCCTTATTGCTTGATGTAATAAGCCGAATTTTGTTTTCGCGGTGTCTGCGGGGACGATACGTTGGGAGTTTTAATATATTCTTAGATTCCTCAATTCATACTGGTTCACACAACTTTGTAAGAAGGTTTTCACGGTGTAGTTAGCATCTAGCTTCGAGTGTCTCCAAGACTCTCTACCGTGGGCCATGCACACCTGTCACCATTCATGCTGCTCTTCTTTGTACTCGTATATGTTCAGTATTCTCTGTTAACCCATCTTCGTACTGATCCCAAACATTTGGGCAATATTCTAATCTGGACAGCACAAGTATTTTGTAGCTAACCTTCTTTGTAGACTGAGTGGGTCTTCCCAGCATTCTGACAATGAACCGAAGCCTACCACCTGTTACACCAACGACTAGTAAGTCTGCGATCATTCCACTACGTTTCCCTATAAATTGTTACATTCAGCTATTTGTCTGAGTTACCTGATCCCAACTCTGAATCACTGATATTGTAGTTACAGGACACTAAGGCGTTTCTTTGTTTTGTAGGTTTCATGAGCTCAAGTTCTTAGCTGCCCTTCATATATAAGAGCGACCACTTGAAGAACTAAGTTTTGAGTGGTCGCCATTGAAGTTTCACATTTTTCCTTATTCCTAATTTGTCGGAGTTTTTAACATTTAGTTAGTTCGATAAATTATTTGTTCTTGTTGCATTTCAGCCTAAGTTTTATTGTATTTTATCATACGACATATGAAAGCTCACGCTGCATTAAGTTAGCCAGCAGTCAAGATAGGCAAACCTAACATATCGCACAAAGTGGCAAATGGTCACGAAGCGTAGGAAACGTGGTGTGAATAGAAGCAGTAACATGCTGGAGTGTATAGAGCGAACTATGATTCACCTGCTTGCCTTGGCGCCAGGTGCATAACTTTGATTACTTATACACTGAAGAGCCAAAGAAACTGGTACACCTGTCTAATATCGTGTAGGACCCCAGCGAGCACGCAGAAGTGGCGCAACACGACGTGGCATGGACTCGACTAATGTCTGCAGTAGTGTGGCAGGGAATTAACACCTTGAATCCTGCAGCACTGTCCATAAGTCCGTAAGAGTACGAGGGGGTGACGATCTCTTCTGAATAGCAAGTTGCAAGGCAACTCCAGATATGCTCAACAATGTTCATGTCTGGGGAGTTGGTGGCCCGCGGAAGTGTTTAAACTCAGAAGAGTGTTCCTGGTGCCACTCTGTAGCAATTCTGGACATGTGGGGTGTCGCATTCTCCTGCTGGAATTGTCCAAGTCCGTTGGCAAGCACAATAGACATGTATGGATGCAGGTGACCAGACAGGATGCTTACGTACCTGTCACCTATCAGAGTCGTATCTAGACGTATCAGGAATCCCATATCACTCCAACCCCACACGCTCCACACTATTACAGAGCCTCCACCAGCTTGAACAGTCCCCTGCTGACATGCACGGTCCATGGATTCATGAGGTTGTCTCCATATCTGTACACGTCCATCCACTCGATACAATTTGAGACGAGACTCGTCCGACAAGACAACATGTTTCCAGTTATCAACAGTTCTATGTCGGTGTTGACGGCGAGGCGTAATGCTTTTCGCCGTGCAGTCATAAAGAGTACACGAGTGGGCCGTTGGCTCCGAAAGCCCATACCGATAATGTTTCGTTGAATGGTTGGCACGATGACTCTTGATGATGGCCCAGAACTGAAATCTGTAGCAATTTTCGGAAGGGCTGCACTTCTGTCACATTGAACATTCTCTTCAACCGTCGTTTGTCCCGTTCTTGCAGGATCTTTCACCGGTCGCAGCGATGTCGGAGAGTTGATGTTTTACCGGATTCCTGATATTCAAAGTACACTAGTGAAATGGTCGTACAGGAAAATCCCCACTTCATCGCTACCTCCCATCGGTCGTGCGCCGACTATAACACCATGTTCAAACTTACTTAAATCTTGACAACCTGCAATTCTGGCAGCAGTAACCGATCTAACAACTGCGCCAGACACTTGTAGTCTTATATACGCGTTGCCTGCCGCACTGCCGTATCCTGCCTGTTTACGTGTGTCTTTATTCGAATACGCATGCCTATACCATTTGCAATTGTAACAGCCCCAATACTCAGATATAGTCTTGTAATTTTATTAATTTTTTAATTATACCCATATTTGTACCTTCAACTAATTGTTTTGTAACTGTATTAACTTTTCACTATTTTTTTGTGTCTGTAGCTCTAACCATTACTTAATTTTAGTTACTGCTAATACTTTTTTTCATTTTCTCAGTTTATTCTCTTCCGTTCTGAAATAGTTCTATTGCAATTATTAGTCTCTCCTTTAGTTCATTAATCACCCATCTCTTCGGTTTAAATTGTCCATAACAAAAATCACTATCAGCATCACTTTAGCAAATTTCAATCTAATTGTAGCTTCCTACGATAATCACTACCAGTATCACTTTAGTAAATTTCAATTTAATTCTAGCTTCCTACTATAATCTATTAATTATTAAGCTTGCTTCTCTCTGCTGGCAGCATCGGCCTCTTAAATCACTCCCTTCTCCCTTATTTCCACCCTAAGCTGTTTCAAATACGCTAATTACATTTCTCCTCGTACGACAGAGGATACACAGTGACACACAGCTGTCACTATTTTGGTCATATTCTCCTTGCACCGAATACCACTAATCCATTTTCTATACTCCCGCAACCTCAGGAAATCTTTAGCAGTCGCCTTTCTTTCGGCACTCGCGGTGTCACAAACAGGGCGTGCAAAATCTCGGACACCCCTGTGTTATGTCACTTGGCAGAAGCAGCAGCCAGTGCCCATCGCGGCAGGTAGTGCCTAACAAAGGGACAAACCAGTCTGCCACCCTACTCCAGGCGGCTCAGCGGAACGCGTCAGAGCTTTTAGCAGCTCACTGCAACATCCAGTCTTTACCTGCGCATTACGAAGAACTTCGCCTCCTCTTCAACCAACTAAACTACCACGTAATCCTCTTATCCGAAACGTGGTTGAAACCACACATATCCTCTGCATCTTTTCATCTCCCAGGGTACACATTTCTTAGGGCAGACAGATCAAAAAAGCGAGGTGGCGGGGTCGGCGCGTATATACGAACAGATCTCAAAGCGAAAGTCTTATGTACGTCAAATCCTGCTGAAGAAAAAGAGGCTGAATTCATGTTCATTGAAATAAATATACAAAGTCGGAAATTCTTGACTGCCGTCGTGTACAAGCCGCCAAAAATAAGCTCAATGAGTTCCTTCCAGTCGAAATTACATTCACTTCAGTGTCAATACGAACATGTCATCGTAATGGGTGACTTGAACATAGACCTGCTAAGAGACACTCCCTCCGCAATAAACCTAAGAAGACTGTTTAGTTGCAATAGCATGAGCATTCTTCCATTACAACCTACACACCATACGGCGCACAGTCATACTCTTATAGACGTAATCGCAACGAAACAGAATGACAAAGTAAGAGATGTTGGTCAAACATCGGCCCCTGGCCTCTCAGCACATGATGTAATATTCCTGGCCTACTCTGTGCAGCCCCCAAGGATCAAATCGCGTTACATAACTTGCAGGAACATGAAACGTATTGACCTTGACGCTCTAACAGCCGATTGCTCAGAAATCTCATGGCATCAAACAATCAGAAAACCCACAATCGACGGCAAAATTAATGAACTTGGTGATAAACTCACTGCCCTCTATGACAAACATGCACCTGTGCGCACAATCCGTGTAAGAAAATCCCCTGCTCCATGGCTGTCAGCTGAATTACGTCAAATGATGACTAATAGGGATGCTGCCTACAAGCGTTTCAAGGCAGATCCGAAACCCGAGCGTTTCGAAGAATATAGAAAGCTACGGAACAGAGTGAAACAATGCATTCGCAATGCTAAAATCAGGCACGCTCGCTCCCTTGTATGCAGCGATCTGACGCCCACGACTCTATGGAAGAATCTCCGTAGCTTGGGGGTCGGAAAGGCAAAATCGGAAACTACTTTTCATGTGTCAGCTAACGAATTAAATGAATTCTTCTCTGCACCTCTGAATACCAGCACAGCTGATAATTACCGTCCACAAGAATCCCCAAACAGGATAACTAACAACGATACCTTCCATCTAAAACATGTAACAACAAATACGGCAAGAAAAGCAATAATGAGAATCTCTTCTGATGCAATAGGCAACGACAGTATCGGTATAACCATGATTAAAAATGTTGCCGATATCTTAGTACCTGTCTTAACTGACATATTTAATTTTTCCCTCGTGAACGGAATATATCCCACTGCATGGAAAATAAGCCTAATTCGACCCATCCCTAAGATCGAAAACCCGCAACTTCCTAGTGATTACCGACCAATTAGCATACTGCCTGCTGTTTCCAAAGCGCTTGAATATATTGTTCATGACCAAATCACTGAACACTTGCATGAATTCAGCCTATATGACAAATTTCAATCCGGTTTCCGTAAACATCACAGCACAAACACTGCTCTAATTAAAGTAACTGATGACCTGAAATATGCCATCGACAATCGAAAGGCAACAATATTGACGCTACTGGACTTCAGCAAAGCTTTTGACACTGTTAACTTTGACATATTGCTCAGAAAAATGCAACAGCTTAATTTCTCTGATAGTGCAATGAGATGGTTTGAAAGCTACTTAAAAGACAGACAGCAATGTGTTGTCTGCGTAAATGAAAAATCTTCCTGGAAACATGTTTCCTCGGGAGTGCCACAAGGATCAGTCTTAGGACCACTTTTGTTTTCTTTATATGTCAACGATATTTCGTCGGTTCTGTCCTCCTGCAAATATCATTTCTATGCCGACGACCTCCAGCTCTACCTAAGCGTCAGACCTGAAGATGTAAACACTGCAATCGCTCAGATGAATGATGATCTGTCTTCAGTAGTGAGATGGGCGAAAAACCTGGGGCTTAAACTAAATGCAAAAAAGACGCAAGTAATCTTAATAGCCCATCAGAAATTAATAAGTTCAGATTTCCGCGAACGGCTACCTCCTATTCTGCTCGACGGTACTCCAATGCCATATCAGAAAACAGTGAAGAACCTGGGTGTAACTTTGGATGAGCATCTCAACTGGGCGGAGAATACAGTCGCAGTGTGCCGAAAGACGTCTGCTTGTCTCTATGCTCTCAAAAAGTTTCGGAACATATTTCCACAGGCTTGAAACGCCAGCTCGTGAAAGCACTCGTTCTACCGAACCTCCACTATTGTGATGTGATTCAACAAGGCATGAGTAGTGAAAACAAAAGACGGCTAGAGCTAACCATGAATGCCTGTGTGCGTTACACCTGCAACATTCGCCGATATGATCATGTTAGTGCTTCATACTCCGAGCTAGGGTGGCTGCGGCCGGACAAATTGCGTGACTACCACACTCTATGTCTACTCCACCGACTCCTCGTCGCGCAAGCACCCCAGTACCTTGCTTCAGAGATTAAAAACCTGTCATGTCATCATAATCGAAACACGAGGTCACTCTTATTTGGTATCCTAACTGTGCCCACTCACAAAACAAAAACTTTTGCAAACTCCTTCTCAGTTGCCGCTGTCCGCCTCTGGAACAAACTGCCCCTTACCTTGCGCAAAATTCGATCTCCTGCTGCTTTTAAGAAGAAGTTGAAGCATTTCCTACTATCACAAAGTTCTCCACAAAATTAATGTACAAGGACAATCCCCTCATCTGTCAAATAGCAAAGCTAGCGTCTCCTATCTTGTTCCTGAGATGCCTTCCTCTTCATCTATCTCTATTAGCCACGCAATCTTCTTTTCCTTTATATTTCCTTAATTATGTTTCATCATGTCTCTATTCTTCTCCTCCCTTCACCATGAGTCTCCCTCATACTCCCTGCTGCCAGCACTCCTATCTAAAATCTGTCTCTTCAATAATGTCTAATTATAACAGTACTTGTGACCTAAGAATATAAACTCTATATGTATGTATTTTTCCAGGTGTACCTTTCAAATTGTTTATTTCACTTTTTGTACTAGATGTAGTTTAACATGCCTACTAAAACATATGAATGTAAAATAAGTAGAATGCCTGGTTAGATGTAAGAGAGGGCCTGATGGCCCTAATCTTGCCAGGTTAAATAAATCAATATATATATATATATATATATATATATATATATATATATATATATATATATATATACCAGTTTCTTTGGCGTTTCAGTGTATTTACTCTTGAAATGTTTATACACACCACCAGCTATACTGACGACATTATTCACATTTACGGTTTTCTAATTACACTTTCAACAACTCTAAATGCATCCTCAGAGCTTAATTAAATACTTAATTTAGCGTTCTAAACCATTGGCTGACTAAAACGACCAATCACATTCGCGCTCTGAGCAGGCAGGCGAGATACGGTAGGCAAGACCATTGGGCTGTCTTCGACTACCACTCCTCATAAGTCCACAGTGTAGATAGTCAGTGTCTGCAACCGGCTTGCCTCGAATGAACGACTAACGACTAAATCGCTGTACTGACCTGATGGTTTTGCGATTTGATCGTGCTGGTCGATAACAGTACAATCATATATGGTATGAAGCGAAATTTGGGACTGTAATGAGGACTTCTTCAGTGGGAGTAAACAGCTTGTTATTTTGGATGGAGAGTTCGCAACACATGTAAAAGTACTTCAGGAAAGTGTGGTGCGACCCTTGCTGTCCATGTATATTAATGACCTAGTAGACAACATTAATATCACTCTCAAGTATTTTTTTCAGATGATACAGTTATCTATAATGAAGTACTGTTCTCAAAATATGCATAAACATGCCGTCAGGTCCTGACAGATTTCAACGTGGTGCAAAGATGGGCTGCTTGCTTCAAATTTCCGGAAATGAAAAATTAAGCTCTTCACAAATCGGAGAGAAGGTGTATCCCATGATTACAACATCAGTAAACCGCAATTGGAATCAATCAGCTGACACAAATACCTAGTTGTAACAATTTGTAGGCATATGAAATGCTAAGATCTCATTGGCTCAGTCGCAGTTAAGGCAGGTTCGTTGATAAGACACCGGGAAACTGGAGTCAGTCTACAAAAGAAGCGACTTAGCTGAGTTGACAAAAGTCATGGGATAGCGATATGCAAGTATACAGATAGTGGTAGTATCGCATACACAAAGTATAAAAGAGTAGTCATTGGCAGAGCTGTCATTTGTAATCCAGTGATTCATATGAAAAGGTTTCCGACGTGATTACGGTCGCACGACTGGAATAAACAGACTTCGAACGCGGAATGGCAGGCGGTGCTTGATGCATGGGGCATTCCATTTCGTAAATGGTTAGGGAATTCAATATTCCGAGATCCACTATGTCATGAGTGTACTGAGAAAACCAAATTTCAGCCACTGCCTCTCACCAAGGACAATGCAGTGACCGACGGCCTTCACTTAACGACCGAGAGCAGCGGTGTTTGTGCAGAATTGTCAGTGCTAAAAGACAAGCAACACTGCACGAAATAACCGCGGTAATCAATGTGGGATGTACAACGAACGTATCCATGAGGACAGTGTGGCGAAATTTGGCGTTAATGGGCTATGGCAGCGGACGACCGACACGAATGTCTTTGTTGACAGGACATCGCCTGCTGCGCCTCTACTGGACTGGTGACCAAATCGATTGGACCCTAGACTACTGGAAATCCGTGGCCTGGTGAGGTAAGTCCCGATATCAATTGGTAAGGGCTGATAGGTGAAGATCGAATGTGGCGCACATCCCACGAAACTATGGACCCGAGCTGTCAACAAGGCACTTCACAAGCTGGTGGTGGTTCCAGGTTCCATAATGGTTGAAGTATTTAACTTGGAATGGGCTGGTCCAACTGAGCTGATCATTGAATACAAATGGTTGTGTTCGACTACATGGATACCATCTGCAGCCATTGATGGACGTCATGTTCAAACAACGATAGAATTTTCATGTATGACTGTGCGCCATGTCACCAGTTTGAAGAAAAGACAATTCAAATGGTTCAGATGGCCATGAACACTATGGGACTTAACATCTGAGGTCATCAGTAACCTATAACTTAGAACTACTTAAACCTAACTAATCTAAGGACATAGCACACATCCATGCCCGAGGCAGGATTCGAATCTGCGACCGTAGCAGTAGCGCGGTTCCGGACTGATGCGCCTAGAACCGCTCGGTCACAGCAGCCGGCTCAGACAATTCAGTCTAATGGTCTGGCCAACCAGATTACCCGACATGTATCCCATTGACCATTTATGGGACGTAATCGAGAGGTGAGTTCATACACAAAATCCTGTACTGGCAACACTTTTGCAAAGATGGATGGCTAAAGAGGCAGCATGGCTCAATATTTCTGCAGGGGACTCCAATGACTTGTTGAGTTGGTGCCACGTCAAGCTGCTGTACTATGCCAGGCAAAAGAAGGTTGGTCCTTAAACTACGAAGGTTGCCCAGAAAGTAATGAACCGCCTTTTTTTTCTTCAACAAATCTTTATTGAACATAATGAGAATTGCACACACAAAAGAATGGTGTTATATCTACACATCTTGTTTTTCCACGTATCTCCATCACGTTCTATGGCCTACCATCAGTGTGAAACAAGGGTGTGTATGCCCTGTCAGTACCAATCGAATATCCAAGAATGCGGAGATCTGCACCCACGCTGCCTTTGCTAATTGACAGATGCAGCTGCAGCTGCCGAGTCGTAATGCATCTCTCCTCGTGAGTGACATCATCAGCTCGCTGCAACATGTCAGGTGTGACAGCCGTGGATGGTCTCCGTGATCGTTGCAAATTGTGGAGCTCCGCCGAGCAGCCTTCTGATGCTCTCACCCTCAGTGCCCAGCAACTAACTGCACTTCTGTCGACAGCAGATGATCCATAGACTTTGCACAAGTGTTTCTCTCTCTGTAGTGAGAAATTCAAAGACGCCACGTTACTTCTAACGTACATCACCTACAGACGCCATTTTGAAACTGTCCTGTCGATACGCTATCTGTCGGAAGTGACGGAAACTTGGCACGCTCACTCAGGAGACTTCAAATGATACATACGTAACGTTTCGCTTTTGTAGCATTGCTTTCGTTTGTGAAAAAAAATGCGGAGCATTACTTTCTGGGAAACCCTCGAATATCTGGTGTAATGCTCCGCAGCATCCAGCCATAGAGTTACATCTTTTGTAGTCTAGTTGCCACGTGTACACAATAGCCTGCAAAACCAGCGAGACTAAGATCATTTTGGTTGAGGCCTAGACTGTTAAAAGTTGGTTCCACAGAGTAATTTAATGGTTGCTTTCGAAGGTGTCCTACATCCACGTTCGTATCAATAATGAGAAAATTTGTAGTCTGGATATAAGGCACTAATGAAATGTGCTTACTTTTAAGGCGTAGCAGTAATCTATCTTCAAAAAAAATATTGACATGATAACTGTGAAGCGTTTAAAGCACCATAAGCTTTGTGTGCTTCCTGTCAAATTTCTTGGAGAACGGCACATTCTCAAAGAACTAATCAGTTTATCAAAATGGGAAGCTTTGGAAATTTCCCCCTCTTGGATAAATTTCTGCGGACACCCATAACTGCAGGTTTGCCTGACACATGGGAGGGCGTCACGGAAATACTGGAAAACCTTAAATAGTGGACACTTGAAGACACACGTCAGTTATCCCATGAAAGTGGGGAACCTGGACAAATTCGGCCTTGGCTATCAGTTGGGTGGGTCACTGTCCGTATCTGCCGAGTGCTGTTGGAAAGCAAGGTGTACTCAGCCCTTGTGAGGGCAATCGAGGAGCTACCTCACTGAGAGGTAGAGGTGTGGTCACGAAAACTAACAACGTATGGGAGAGCGGTGTGCTGTCAACATGGCCCTCCATATCCGCCTTCAGTGACGCCTATGAGCTGAGGATGACTCGGCGGCCGGTCGGTGCCGTTGGGCCTCCAAGGTCTGTTCGAACGGTATTTTTTTTTTTTCCTAGACACATTCTTCAGCCCCCTACATATTGCTCCCGTAGTGACTGCAGAGAAAATATTAGGCCGATTATAGCACACAATCTTGTAATTGTAGAATGGTGGTACTTACATGCTGCTGTGATGCATCTCCTTCAAAATAGTCCCCTTCTGACTGAACACACCGACTCCACTTTTGGAAACATTCCTGGAAATTTTTTTCCTCAAGTGTGTTAAGGATGTCACCATCAAGTCAAATCGCTTCCATTGCAGTGAAAATTTCAGTTTAGGAAACAGGTACATCTACATCTACATTTATACTCCGCAAGCCACCCAACATTGTGTGGCGGAGGGCACTTTACGTAGAAGTCTGCAGGAGCGAAATCAGGGGAATATGGCGGTTATGGAAGCACAGGAATTTTGAATTTGGTCAAAAATTCAACGACAGAGAAGGCACGATGAGCTGGAGCATAGTCATAGTGTAGCACCCAACTCCTGTCTTTCCACAATGCAGGCCTTTTCTTCCGCACCTTTTGACGCAAACGCTCAAGTACACATTTGTAGTATTCCTGGTTAATTGTCTGTCCTCCGGGGGTAAACTCATAATGCACAATACCGGTAGAATCGAAAAAAATCACCAACCTTGTCTTCACCTTCGACCGACTTTGCCGTGATTTTTTCGGTCGTGGTGAACCTGGAGTACTCCACTACGAAAACTGCACTTTGATTTCAGAATCTTATCCATATACCCATGATTCGTCACTTGTAATTACCCGATTTAACAAATCTGGGTCATTTTTAGTCCAATTAATCAGTTCTTGGCACACTTCAAGTCGGTATTGTCTCTGATCACTTGACAACACTTTTCGAATGAATTTTGCGGACACTCGACGCATATCCAGATCTTCAGTTAAAATTGACTGAACTGCATAGAAACTTAAACTAAGTTCATCGGCCATCTCCCAAATTGTAAGTCTACAATCAGAGCGCTCTAAGTCGCGAACTTTCACAACATTTTCATTCGTTTTTGAGGAGGAAGAACGGCCGGACTTTGTTCATCTTCAAATGATTCGCGGCCATTTTTAAATCTGCTGAACCAGACAAAAACATTTGACTGGCTCATACAATTATCTCCAAAAGCTGTTTTTAATAGTTCATAAATCCCAGAAGCTGATTTCCAGGTTTTAAAACAGAATTTCACACAAAATCGTCCATTTTCACACAGACAGAATCTGGCAACAAGCGCTAATAGACCCGCACTCAGCGAGCTGCCACAACAAACTGAATAAAGGAAACGCAGTTTCCAGTCAGAGGGCGTTCAAGTACAAGGCAATGACTCACCCCCACCCTCTGTATACCTGTCCGCCAAACCAGTAAGTAGTAGTGGATCCATTTCTAAAACTTTCCAATCACACCTCGTATATTACTAAGCCATTTGCTTGCCATATTTTGGGAGCAGGTAGCATGGACAAAAACAATAAAAAAAGGCCAATAAAAATGGACTCTAAAATGCATACGTTAAAAGCTATGGGCATTTGTTTGAAGAAATGTGACAATAGCAAAAATGAACAAGTGCTTATGGCTCTTAAGTTAGACATTTTGGAGCTCATGTTTAGTAGAGTTTTTTTCTTGTTTTGGTCCATACTATCTTTTCCCAAAATATGGAAAGCAAAGAGCGTGCAGCAGAAGAACTGTGTTTCACGGTACTGAAGTATGTGCTCAGAACTCTTAAGGCATGCACATAGACTTTTTTTGCTTCGAATGATCGTTCCTGTCATACCCCTGAATACTCACAATTCCTCCAGCGATACCTTGTATTCGACGTTAAGAAATTTCTCTTTTTCAGAATCTCTTTTCTTGCTGTTGCTTTTTTCCCTTTTTTTAATGGTTACGTCTAACTCTCAAAATATTCTGAACTTTTTTTTTTTAAAAAAAAAAAAGAAAGACTCTTTATATAAATGAGCGAGTGACTAACGTCTGAAGTTCCCTGTGGCTTTTTATAGATGATGCTGTTACATACAGCAAAGTCGCAAAGCTAGGAAACTGTAGCTAAAATTACACACAATTGCAGAACAGTCACAGGAAGCAGTCACACCCATAAAATATCTAGGAATTTGCGTGCAAAGCGACTTAAAAGTGGAAGGACCACATAAACTAATGTCATGTAAGGCAGATATCAGGCTGACATCCATTGGAAGAATCCTAAAGAAATGTAATCCACCCACAAAGGACGTAGCTTACAAAACGCACTTTCGACCAATACTTGAATACTGCTCATCAGTCTGTGATCCGTAGCAGACAGTATTGACAGACGAAGTAGAGAAGATTGAAAGGAGAGCAGTATCTTTGGTTACAGGTTCATGTAGTAAGCCCCAAAGTGTCAGACATATTCAGCCAACTGCAGCGGCGGGCGCTACACGGTATCGTAAGAGGGTCGTTCTGCATCACGATATGATTTACTGGTGAAGTTCCGAAACCAAATGCTCTTAGAACAAGGTCGGCACGTCGTGCAAAACTGCATGCAAACGCTATGAGCTGCACGCGTGTGGGCCGAGGCTCGGCCTCTTTCGGCTCTGCTCGGTACTTCTCGGAAGCACATTGTAACAGCGCCACATTTCATTTAGAATTGCGGTACGGCGTTTTTCGGTCGGCACGATATTAATTTCGGTAGAATGGTAGTGTCAGCGTAATTTACCTTCGCTGTTTGTTCATGGCATAAAAGAAGGTCCGCAGCTCGTGGTCGTGAGGTAGCGTTCTCGCTTCCCGCGCCCGGGTTCGATTCCCGGCGGGGTCAGGGATTTTCTCTACCTCGTGATGACTGGGTGTTGTGTGTTGTCCTTAGGTTAGTTAGGTTTAAGTAGTTCTAAGTTCTAGGGGACTGATGACCATAGATGTTAAGTCCCATAGTGCTCAGAGCCATAAAAGAAGTTCACAGGTCCAGTGGCTGTTTTCAGAAAAAGAGCAGAATAGCGATCTATCGTCAGACGCCTTTAAAAATGGATGGGAAGACCAGAAGAGAAGAATGAGAATTCTCAGTGTCTATTATACAGTCATATAAGATAGGTACCACAAATTTGCTATCAAAAGACATTACAACACCGAGCAGAAAGAACTTAAAGATATAGTTTCCACTGAAGGAGCAAAAAATAACAATGATCGACAGACGGGATTCATTGTTCTGTACATCGAGAAGCACTTTGTTCTAAATTTTGAAGCATGGAGCACGTGATGAAACTGGTGGTATGAACAGCAAATGTTGTGAAGTCTCACGCGTTATTCCACTGTCAGTTACAACACTTCTCGATCGAACTGAACTAAGGATATGGAAAACCTATATATTGCTGCAAAGTATGTTGCTTAAATTAAGGGACATGCCTGGAACGATTTTTCGGTTTAAAATCCGCTATTATTGAATTTACGAAGGAAAATTAAGAACCAAAATTAGAACATCCAGAATGGATCGCGGATCTCACATTTTGATTGGACGCCACTGCACGCTGCCCACACGAATATTCGTACATTTGTAAGGCGACGAAAATCTTCTTTCTGGTTTGATGGGGATACATTTAAAAAGAAAAGCGAATTTTGCGAGGGACAAATTCTGACAAAAAAACGCCATCTATTTTCCTAAGCTCGCCGGACTTAAAGAAAACGTGAGTTTTGAAGAGTTCATTGTGGTCTTGAAAGACTTACAAGGATAAATGTTTTGTGGACACTGTTTTAGAGCTGTTTTCGAGACCGTTCGCCATTTCAGTTGAAAGTAGTACTGTGCATGTCCAGATGGAACTGCTTCGCCTGCAATGTGATTCCCGTTTACAATATAAATTCTATTACGTTAAAACTGTCCAGGAAGTCCAATTTGCTTTCCCCAGGAAACGTTTCCACGCCTCCAAAATGGGGTTGCAAACGTGATAAAATATTTCGACAAAAATACGTGAGTGAAAGGCTTTTTCCGGTTATCAAACTAAATAAGTCACGATTACGTGGAAAGCTTAATGCGAAAAATCTGTGAAATTGTGACTATCGGTATACCGACAGTTAGTACCAGATAAAAATTATATTGTCTTCAGGGTGCCAAAAATAATCAAATAATACTGAAAATTTGTTCGATTGTGATCTGTGTTCTTAATAAATATGAAATCAAGTTTTACGCAGTGCGACTGCAATTTCCCCTCCTCTTCCCCTTCCTCAAGCACCGACAGTGTGGAAAGTTGGTGGGGAAAGTGTGCAACTGGGCAAAAGAGCTACACACGCTTGAAAGAACACTACTCATATCCCAAATTCTTGGCTGTCCTGTCTTAGAAGAGTGAACCCATATATTGCTTCCACCTATGTATATTTCGCGAAAAGATTTGAAAGTAAAATCAGATTCAAGCTCACATGATGGGTTACCAGCGATCGTTCTTCCCATGCACCATTCACAACTAGAAAAGGAAAAGGGGAAAGTGACAATGGTATACATCTTATCCTCCACCACATGTAGTAAGGTGGCTTGCGGAGTATAGATGTATGTAAATGATACACTGTTGAGTAGCCGGCCGCTGTGGCCGAGCGCTTCTAGGCGCTTCAGTCCGGAACCGCGCTCCTGCTACGGTCGCAGATTCGAATCCTGCCTCGGGCATGGATGTGTGTGATGTCCTTAGGTTAGTTAGGTTTAAGTAGTTTTAAGTCTAGGGGACTGATGACCTCAGATGTTAGGTCCCATATTGCTTGGAGCCATTTGAACCACTTTGAACTGCCGAGTACTGTCTTCCATGAACAGTGATTTGCAGGCTATGTATGCAGATACTGACACAGATGTTAATGAGTTCAGACAGAATTTAGAATCACTCATGCTTTTTCATCGCCAAACTCTTTTTTGGGCACAGGCCGGACAGTGTATCACGAGAGGGTTATTGAAGGATCCCGGGACATGGCAATTTCGGCTCTGGTAGCCCACTTACACGGGATGGTCCATTGATATTACGAAATAAGCATCAAATGAAAAAACTACGAAGAACGAAACTTGTCTAGCTTGAAGGAGGAAACCAGATGGCGCTATTGTAGGCCCGCAAGATGGCGCTGCCATAGGTCAAACGGATATCAAGTGCGTTTTTTTTAAATAGAAACCCCCATTTTTATTACATATTCATGTAGTACGTAAATAAATATGAATGTTTTAGCTGGACCACTTTTTTCGCTTTGTGATAGATGGCGCTGTAATAGTCACAAACGTATAAGTACGTGCTATCAGCCGGTCGGAGTGGCCGAGCGGTTCTAGGCGCTTCAGTCTGGAACCGTGCGACCGCTACGGTCGCAGGTTCGAACCCTGCCTCGGGCATGGATGTGTCTGTCGTCCTTAGGTTAGTTAGGTTTAAGTAGTTCTAAGTTCTAGGGGACTGATGACCTCAGATGTATGGCTATTGTGATCAAAATGCCCAGCGGGCGTATGCTACGTATGCTACTCGGTATCCTCGACGACATCGTCCAAGTGTCCGGACCGTTTGCCGGATAGTTACGTTATTTAAGGAAACAGGAAGTGTTCAGCCACATGTGAAACGTCAACCACGACCTGCAACAAATTATGATGCCCAAGTAGGTGTTTTAGCTGCTGTCGCGGCTAATCCGCCCATCAATAGCAGACAAACTGCGCGAGAATCTGGAATCTCAAAAACGTCGGTGTTGAGAATGCTACATCAACATCGATTGCATCCGTACCATATTTCTATGCACCAGGAATTGCATGGCGACGACTTTGAACGTTGTGTACAGTTCTGTCACTGGGCAGAAGAGAAATTACGGGGCGATGACCGATTTTTTTGGACGCGTTCGGTTTAGCGACGAAGCGTCATTCACCAACAGCGGCAACGTAAACCGGCATAATATGCACTATTGGGCAGCGAAAAATCCACGATGGCTGCGACAAGGGGAACATCAGCGACCCTGGCGGGGTAGTGTATGGTGCGGCATTATGAGAGGAAGGATAATTGCCACCCATTTTATCGATAGCAATCTAAATGGGGCAATGTATACTGATTTCCTAAGTAATGTTCTACCGATGTTACTACAAGATGTTTCACTGCATGACAGAATGGCGATGTACTTCCACCATGATGGATGTCCGGCACATAGCTCGCGTGCACTTGAAGCGGTATTCATGACAGGTGGATTGGTCGTCGAAGCACCATACCATGGCCCGCACGTTCACCGGATCTGACGTCCCCTGATTTCTTTCTGTGGGGAAAGTTGAGGAGTATTTGCTATCGTGATCCACCGACAACGCCTGACAACATGCGTCAGGGCATTGTCAATGCATGTGCGAATATTACGGAGGAATGTCGTTACACGTATTGCCATCGGACATCAGTTTGAGCATTTACTGCATTAATGTGGTATTTACAGGTAATCACGCTGTAGCAGCATGCGTTCTCAGACCAACTGTTCGTCTAAAATTGTGAGCCATATGTTTGTGACTATTACAGCGTCATCTATCACAAATCGAAAAAAGTGGTCCAACTAAAATATTCATATTTCTTTACGTACTACACGAATATGTAATAAAAATGGGGGTTCCTATTTAAAAAAAAACGCAATTGATATCCGTTTGACCTATGGCAGCGCCATCTAGCGGGCCTACAATAGCGCCATCTGGTTTCCTCCTTCAAGCTAGACAAGTTTCGTCCTTTGCAGATTTTTCGTTTGACGCTTATTTCGTGAGATATTTGGTTCGGTCACGATCAATGGACCACCCTGTAGAGATGGGCTACGCAGTTTTCTTTTGACTCCTCTGACAGGGTGTTTTGGTAGTGTGGCGGGAATTTCAATGTATTCCAGAACGACAGAAAGACAAAGAATTAATTACATAACTTTATTTTTCGACGTGACAATTAAGATTTTGACTATCCTGGAAAACGTACGTGCAACGGCCGCCACAGCCGCAGAAGCAGCAGCAGCAGCAGCACCATCAGCACCAGATTTGTTCTCGACTGTTGGTGGGCGACCCTCCGGCGTCGCTGCTACTGCTGACGCCCGTGCAGTCTCCGGTGTCGCTGACGTCACAGCCTGCTGCGTTTAGACTCTCGCGGGTGTACAACAGGCATAGCAGCTGCTAAGGCGTGCAGTTTGCACAGCAACATAAGGAATGTCTCTACTGATTATATGAACACTTTCTCAACACTGAACTGAGAGTGCGCTGTTCCTTTGACTATGGCGTTGCCTTCTTTGACGTACGTATCGTGGAATTGCTTCTATAAGACGCCATACGGTACGCTGCTTTTGAGTGACATTACTGATGAATTTTTTAAGCCGCGCTAAATCACTCGGAATTATATGTAATGGCGATAAGACAGTGTTCTGTTAACACTGCTTAGTAGTTCCTCGGGAGCGACTACCGAAGTGACGTAATTGAAACTCAGTCAGTATAGAAGCCATTTCGTATCACTTCCGGTTATGCACGAAGGATACAACTTATTTATTCCCTATACACAAAAATGGCTCTGAGCACTATGGGACTTAACTTCTAAGGTCATCAGTCCCCTAGAACTTAGAACTACTTAAACCTAACTAACCTAAGGACATCACACACATCCATGCCCGAGGCAGGATTCGAACCTGCGACCGTAGCGGTCGCGCGGTTCCAGACTGTAGCGCGTAGAACCGCTCGGCCACTCCGGCCGGCCCCTATACGCACTTTGCACGTTTATATGACTTTTTCCCCACATGGACTACAGTCCGTTTATGGACCCGACGTACAGTACACTCCCCTTTAGTGCAGTCATTAAAACGGCCAAATGTTCTTTTGCAGTGTTGTAGAAGCTCTCACATTATGATGGCTAAAATCAGAGCAAAGGTAGAAGCTAAATGCCGTTTCTATAAAAAAAAATACATACATAGTCTTATAGAGATTTATAGCCAATTTAGATCTCCGCCTTTAACACAAAGTTACTAGTGAAGCAAGAGGTTGATCGGAATAGCCTAGTTATGATACTGTTAACAATTGGTAACCTACACTAATGGCCATTAAAATTGCTACACCACGAAGATGACGTGCTACAGACGCGAAATTTAACCGACAGGAAGGAGATGCTGTGATATGCAAATGATTAGTTTTTCAGAGCATTCACACAAGGTTGGCGCCGGTGGCGACACCTACAAAGTGCTGACATGAGGAAAGTTTCCAACCGATTTCTCATACACAAACAGCAGTTGACCGGCGTTGCCTCGTGAAACGTTGTTGCGATGCCTCGTGTAAGGAGGAGAAATGCGTACCATCACGTTTCCGATTTTGATAAAGGTCGGATTGCAGCCTATCGCGATTGCGGTTTATCGTATCGCGACATTGCTGCTCGCGTTGGAAAGATCCAATGACTGTTAGCAGAATATGGAATCGGTGGGTTCGGGACGGTAATACGGAACGCCGTGCTGGATCCAAACGGATCCAAACGCCATACTGGCGTATCACCTGGCGTGATGGTATGGGGTGCCATTGGTTGCACGTCTCGGTCACCTCTTGTTCGCATTGACGGCACTTTGAACATTGGACGTTACATTTCAGATGTGTTACGACCCGTGGCTCTACCCTTCATTCGATCCCTGCGAAACCCTACATTTCAGCAGGATAATGCACGACCGGATGTTGCAGGTCCTGTACGGGCCTTTTGGATACAGAAAATGTTCGACTGCTGCCCTGGCCAGCACATTCTCCAGATCTCTCAGCAATTGAAAACGTCTGGTCAATGGTGGGCGAGTAACTGGCTCGTCACAATACGCCAGTCACTACTCTTGATGAACTGTTGTATCGTGTTGACTCAATGCCCAGGCGTATCAAGGCCGTTATTACGGCCAGAGTTGGTTGTTCTGGTTACTGATTTCTCAGGATCTATGCACCCAAATTACTTGGAAATGTAATCGCATGTCAGTTCTAGTATAATATATTTGTCCAATGAATACCCGTTTATCATCTGCATTTCTTCTTGGTGTAGCAATTTTAATGGCCAGTAGTGGATGTTGCAAGATAAGTTGTACGGTCATTAATTGCCTCGTGTGTTTCTATATTTCTCTGGAACTCAAACTGACCTTCCGCGATACTGGCTTCTTTCTCTTTTACCAGTTTACATACGAGCTGCTGTGTTTGGGACTGGTAGATCCTTCGTGAACTCAAATGGAAATCTCTGGAGGGAAGACGACGTAAACAGAGGAAGCATTAAAGGACACTAAAGAGAAATTTGCAATGGGGGCTAAAGTCCAGGGAGGACAAATAGAAACTTTGATGCTTGTTGACGTCATTTTAATTCTGTCAGAGACGGCTCAGGTCTTAGAAGAATACTTTAACGGAATGGATAATTTCTTGAATCGAGACTATAAAGCGAATATCAACAAAAGCAAAAGAAGGGTGATAGAACGACTTGTTTTAAATGAGGCAATGCTGAGAAGAATCAGCTAGGAAATGAGACAGGGAAAGCAGTCGATGATATGAGCAGCAAAATTACTGATGGCTCATGAAACAGTGAAAATACAAAATGTAGACTAGCAGCAACAAGAAAAGCACTTTTGAAGAAGAGAAATCTGTTAATATCGAATATACTTTTAACTTTAAATGTTAAGAAGATTGTTTGGAAGGTATTTGTCTGGTCGTCAAACTGCGAACCGACTATTCGTACGGCCCGTGGTTCTAATGGTTCAAATGGCTCTGAGCACTATGGGACTTAAGTTCTGATGTCATCAGTCCCCTAGAACTTAGAACTACTTAAACCTAACTAACCTAAGGACATCACACACACCCATGCCCAAGGCAGGATTCGAACCTGCGACCGTAGCAGCAGCGCGGTTCCGGACTGAAGCGCCTAGAACCGCTCGGTCACAGCGGCCGGCTCCCCATCGCACACCGCACCCCTCAGATTTAGTGGTAAGATAGTCCAGTGGATAGCCCATCAAAAACTGAACACAGATCAAGCAAAAAAACAGGAAGAAGGTACACTAAACTGCGAAAAGAGAAGCAAAATCGAAACAGTGAACGGTCCAAGCGCAAGTTGTCTAAGATTTACGGCGTCGTGGTTATGTGGTTACGTTGTTGAACTGCGAAGGGGAAATCCCTGTTCAAATTTCCCTCGTACCCCATACTTTTTTCGACAAGATTATGAACTATCCGCCCTGTCACAGACGTGTCTGTTCGCTGTATTTAAGTTTGTGTACGTGTCGTGTAACGTCCGGTTGCAAATGCGAGGTGTAAGGAAGCGACCTCCAGACGCACGAACGTCCTATTTGTTCTACACAAGTACCATATGTTATGATTCTTGCTTTCCATTTCGGAAGTTTTGCCTCTTGAATTCCTTTATTGTAACACAGTTCACATCCGTTTATTTGTTTTTTTTTTTCCTTTTCTGTGAGAGTTCTATGCGGCATCTCACCTGCTCGCACTATTCATCACATTTTCTTGCGACATGTAATATATTCTTACCACATGACTCATATTCTGTAACCAAAGTATAGTATGACGGTTGCCAAGACTGCAGAAGGAGAACAGACACTTGAGTGACCGGATGGAAAGTTTATAATTTTGTGAAAAAAATGGGGCACGTGCAAGATTGCAACACGGATGCCCCGCTTTGCATCCAACACCGTGACCACACAACACCGACGCCGTGGTGCTTGGAATTCGCTCGATGTTGCACATTTTGACTTGGACCGTTCACTCTTGCTATTCTGCTTCTTTTTTCACAGTCTAGCACATTTTCTTCCTGTTTTTATACTTGATCTGTGTTCAGTTTTTGACGGGCTATCCACTGGGTCATTTTATCACTAAATCTGATGGAGATGCGATGGGGAGTTTCCCTTGTTAGTCGTCAACTGTTATTGTATAAATTTTGCCACGGAAGTAACACGGATTTGTGACTGAGCATTACACAGGCGATTATCTTCAAATGCGGTGCTTATTTGTAGCTAGGAACATTAAATTAAATAAGGCTGTGGTAATCCAAGGCCACGAGTAGAAGAAAAAAGGCATCAAAAAACATTTAGTGAACATTCCTGATGGTGTCTTATACTGTATAAAAGCTGTTATTAATCAGCTAATTATGCGCTCGCACATACAAAACAACAACACTTCGCCAGGCAGTTATGGTGTCATAATTTTGGAGACGGTATGGCAGAGATCTGAAACAGAGAACAGTCGACAGGAAGTGTTCCGAATAGTGACTACTTTTAACGATCAGCACTTTGAGGCCGGCGGCCATGTTATCTCGCCCTTAATATAGCTAGTCTTTTTCACCGCTCATAACATGCTAATTTATATAGGTTACTAATTAGTCATAAGATTGGCACATAGTACCACCCCACTATGAGGTCTTATTGGTTCCTGAGCAAAAAAGTTTGATGACCACCGGTCGTACGGAAGTGAAACGAGGACAATAAACATAAAAGAAGAGAAAAATTTGGAAATTTGTGGTAGAGTCTTATGGGACCAAACTGCCAAGGTCATCGGTCCCTAAGCTTACGCACTACTTAATCTAAGTTAGACAAACTTACGCTAAGGACAACACGCATACTCATGTCCGAGGGAGGACTCGAACCTCCTACGGGGGGAGCCACCCGGACCGTGACAAGGCGCCCTAGACCGCGCGGCTACCCCGCGCAGCAGAAAAGAAGAGAACAGAGGTTTTTGAAATGTGGTGCTGGAGAAAAATACTGAAAATTAGATGGATAGATGATATAACAAAGGATAGAGGTGCTAAACTGAATTGGGGTAAAAAGAAATTTGTGTCACAAAGAGATTAAGAGAAGGGATCGATTGAGAGGGATCAAAAATCATAGAGGGAGATCAAGGTTTGTCTGCATTAAGCAGACTCAAATGGATGTAAGTTGTAGTAGCTACACAGAGATGAAGAGGCCTGTACAGAATGCACTAGCGTTGAGAGGTGCGTCAAACCAATGTTTTTTCCTTCCATAATTTTATTTGACACTTTCACGTGACCATATTCCATAAAGAGGATAACAGAAAACAAACTCATTTTATAAATAGTTATATGTTCTACAACACATTCATATTTCAATCTTCAACACGGAAATCTGTGAGAGAATGTCCATCGAGCAATTTCTGAGGTGATACTTTTGTAGATTTCACATTACAGCTTTTTGAATAAGAATGCAGATTTCTCATAATAAATGTTAATTTGTTGTAGTTTGTGCCTGATGCTGAGTCACTTACAACCAGAAACATTCTTCACTCCTGATCCTTTTTGAGAAATTGCAGAATTTCGTATGTACCTCTAACCAAATGACGGTATTGTTTTCATTTTCGTGTAAGATTCTTCATCTGGATGCAGAAGGCTCACCGGTGTTGTCGTGTTGGATACTTGCAAATCTTTTCTTATGGGAAAACATTCGTTATTTGTAGACCACAAACAAATTGATGACAATGAGAATCCAGGTGTCAGGAGTGGATTATCTGCCAGATGAATGGAGTGCAGTCTTGAATTTGTTGGGATTTTCCTGTTGACAACGTAATATCACTTTGCCTTCACGTTAGTGGATAACAACAGTCCTAGATATTTTCCAGGTTTTGTACCAGTTAAAGCGGACATACTTATGTTCTGTGACAGTCCTACTTTTACATTGTATCAAGTTGTCGTACAGATTTTTTAACTTTCGTCATATGTTTTTCAGGAGTTCTCACTTTAATATAACTATATTTCATAAGGAAATGTTTCAGATGTGTAATTCATTCTGGATTCGGGATTTGGTGGACGTCTACAAGGGTGGGGGGGGGGGGGGCTCCAGATTGGCTGATGCTGTGTCATTTAATAGAGATGCAACCATGTTTTTAGGTGACTACTTCCACTGCTCGTACGTGTTACAGATGTACAGCGCTGGCACTTTACTGCACACATCTGTGAGGTTTAAACCACCATTATCTGCTGCTAGCGTCAGCGTCTCGTATGGACTGAAGACCACAACGATAACAACAACATAGCCATTTTCTGGAAAAGTGTTCACAATCGCAGTGCTAAATGAGGTACCTGTGATGCTGACTGCGCACTTCGATTTTATATCATGTAAATATGGCGTCATCTGTACGGTCTTAATTCAATTGAGCGACATGTGTATTCTCACATTTTCGGACAAGTGTTTTTGGAATAACGCATTTCTGTGAAAAGAAATTTCTTGGAAGTTATGCTAAAGCGTCGTATGAATACGGCTGAGCAGCACCAATAGATCATCCAAACCGTTGAGTGTAGAGAGCCCTCTCGTGCAAGGCGGCTTGAGAACTGTTATCTTCTTACTGGGGGACGCGATAAACTGGTTAAGACAATATCCCCAAGTACGGTTGGGAAAAAAGAAGACAGAAGGATGATAAGGGTTTAATATCTCGCCGTTGACGGAGTAACTACAGACGACCCTCAGGCAGAAGTCTGACAACGAAGGGGCGGAGACTAGCAGCGTGCTTTTCAGAGGAGCTCTCGTCGCATTCGCCTCCAGTGATTTAGAAAATTCGCTGTAAACCTAAAACAGGATAGCTGGACGGAAATTTGAACCGTGTTCCTCCGTACTGCGAGTGCAATGTGCGCCACTTCGCCCCGTAACTCGTGGTCTGGAGGAGTGAGATTCAAACTTCCATTCGGGAATCTGTTTAAGTTTTCGTGATTTTTCTTAAACCACTTGTGATAAAAATACGATCGTCCCTCCTCGCATTGCTCGCCCAACTGATTAGTGTTTCGTTACTAATCAGTCGAGTGGTGACGAGTCGCTCATGTTTAATTTGCTACTTTTAATATACTTTTTTACTGGAATACTCTCTTTCAAATTCTGAAGGTGGCAGGGGTAAAATACAGGGAGCGAAAGGCTATTTACAATTTGTACAGAAACCAGATGGCAGTTATAAGAGTCGAGAGGCATGAAAGGGAAATGGCTCTAAGCACTATGGGACTTTACATCTGAGGGCATCAGTCCCCTAGAACTTAGAACTACTTAAACCTTACTAACCTAAGGACATCACACAGGCTACGGTCGCAGGTTCGAATCCTGCCTCGGGCATGGATGTGTGTGATGTCCGTAGGTTAGTTAGGTTTAAGTAGTTCTAAGTTCTAGGGGACTGATGACCTCAGAAGTTAAGTCGGATAGTGCTCAGAGCCATTTGAACCATTTAACATCACACACATTCACGCCCGAGGCAGGATTCGAACCTGCGACCGTAGCAGTCGCGCGGTTCCGGACTGAAGCGCCTAGAACCGCTCGGCCTCAGCGGCCAGCGACAGTATACAGCAGCACAGCTCACTTAGTGGTGATTAATGTTTTAGATAGGAAGCGTACCGTTGTCACAGCTCCACTGAACGTGATTCAAGCCTTAGTATTTTTTAATGTCGTATCCGATCGACCACTGCAGTTTCTAACTTAATCGTTGGGTTGTAGTGGAATAATGATTTAATGTGCAGCTAGGATATGGTAGCCGTCCCTCCATTTGCCTCTCTTGTTAGTTGTCATCAGCAATTAACTTTGCTTTTCATAGAACGTTGATGCAAATACTTTGTAAACTGTTAATATAATAAATAATAGGTTTATGTTCCATTTGCATTTTTATTGGAAGGGGCACATGGTTCTCTTCAGTTCACTGATGTATTCTACTGATTGAATGGATAGTTATGTAGCATGATTATTGCAATTTCCCATTTTATGAGTCTATGTTAGGGCATTTCAAGATAGAGATTCCGTTGCGTAGTTTACAGTTAACTTGGCGTCTTAAAGGGCGTGTGACAGAAATTGGGTAGGTCCATTATTCTGATAGGTTTCATAGTCTCACACACGCGGGATATTGCAACATAACTTTCAGGAAATTACAAATCAGAGAAATACATTATCATCAGAAAAGTGCTACTACAAAAATTTGAGAAATACTTGTATCACGCAATCATTTAAGACCCGCATTAGCAACAGACTTTCATAACTTCTACTTCATAATTTATCCGGTGTAAAATCGAAGTGGCTGCTTACCATTATGAGTATGTCAAATTCAAAATGGCTCTGAGCACTATGGGACTTAAGATCTATGGTCATCAGTCCCCTAGAACTTAGAACTACTTAAACCTAACTAACCTAAGGACATCACACAACACCCAGTCATCACGAGGCAGAGAAAATCCCTGACCCCGCCGGGAATCGAATCCGGGAACCCGGGCGCGGGAAGCGAGAACGCTACCGCACGACCACGAGCTACGGACTATGAGTATGTCACACAGCACTACACCTGTAAATGCAGGTCTGCAGTCAATGGACATGTGAGAGTGTAAATGGTGGACATGCTATTTCCTTCAGTCAATTTCGGTCAAGTTCGTGTTTCTGTTATTTATTTCCCCTCAGCCTTCCTTACTCGCCTTCCTGTGGTTTGCCCGTTTCACCTGTGGACCCACGAAGTGTGACAAGAGTTGTTAGCAATATGCAGAGCAGCTTGGTAATATTTTCTATACACAACTGCCTTGTGCGACATTTCGCGGGCGCGATGAAAGTCTCGCGTCAAGTAAACACACCTTGAGAAGACAACCGGCGAGGTGACTAATGGGAGTAGCTGCGTCAGCTGAAATCGAGTGCGGTAAGGTATTGACTCATTTCTGTTCGTACCAACTTAAGACTGAGTTCAGTGGGTCTAAAATGTTAATAAATAAAAAGTTTGGAAAATTTGTTATATGTTTTGAGAAATGATTTGTCTAAAAGTAAAAAATAAAATAGTCTAGAGAAACACTTGATGCACCTCATTTGCTGTTCATGATTTTGAGCATCATTTTCGTTTTGTATGCATTATAAGTTTAAAAAACTTCAACACAGTCGTTTTCGTTCAAGAAATTATGCAAGTGCCTTATTTTTGGCAAGTGTCTCAATTAGTTAATCCAACTGCAACACACACGTTTGTAAGTTTAGTCACACCACTAATTTTGTATTGTTTATCAATTTGGAAGGAAACTGTCAGTCCAAGTTGTTCAGATCCACCAATATAAAAGGACATTAGCTCGATAACTTGGCAGCAGTGTAAAATGCGAATTATAGGAAGCATAAACGAATTCACTTACCGTGCCTGCTGTTCAGCAAAACTGGGATGCAGTGTGGGAGGAAATAAGTCAAACCTTGGCACCATGAATCTTGGAATCTTGCTAGATAGTGGAATTCCAGCGCTGACTGATGTCCTTCAGATAGCTAAGTAACATTTCTTCATGACATTTTCATTTTCCTTCTGGACAAAAATTTACTTGGGATGAACAAGATAAATGGGACATACTGTGTATGGAAACTCTTATTAATTAATCTCATCTTTCGTTTATTCACACTTTAGAAAAAAGTCTAGTGCATGATGGGCACCTCGGAGCAATGCAGTCCTCAGAGGTAGCCATTAATTCTCTGGAATATAGTACATTCTCTGCATCTCATATAAAATTTAGTTCTTGCAGCATGACAGCCATCCAAATTTACCAACTCATTTTTAGATTGAAAAAACAGGACAAGTGCAAATAGAACTCGGTTTCTGAGGATTCTGTAAAAACTTAATTATGCGTATGCATTGTGCAGTCCTAAAGCAACGACTGCACACCAACCAGCACAGCCCCACGAAACGGTATCAAGAAGGCGCTGACCCACGCGCCAATGGAAAGAGCAGCAGCGCCACACCTCCAGGAAGACAGAGTTTCGTGTCCCCTGTCAACACTGACTTAAAACAGACGCCCATCGCTGGTCGGCCCCAGTTCGGTCACAGACTTCGTGAGCATCAGTACTGAGCAATAGGAACGTTATTTAGCCTGCGTTCTGCGAGTAGTATTAGAAAGTAAAGTACTTGTATGTAGGAGGCACAGGAAGCACAGGAATCAACATAATTTTTTTTTATTTTTATTTTTTATTTTTTATTTTTATTTTTTATTTTTTTGGAAATAAAGTCGTCTGTTAATTAGAAAGTGTTTTGTACAGATGATTTTGGATTCCTGCCACTGGCCATCGCAACTTCTCTCCTTTCTTGCTTGTGTCGGTGCTTACTCCCATAGTAGCTGACACAGCATAGATAATAGCAATAATTTCACGTGGCACAATGGTCTCGTGCAACTCTTTCTACTGGACGCCAGTTCGGAGATCTGTGCATCCCTGACCTGCACCCGTTATCCAACTGGGGAATAGAGACCTCCAGTTTGGTTCAAATGGCTCTGAGCACTATGGGACTCAACTGCTGAGGTCATTAGTCCCCTAGAACTTAGAACTAGTTAAACCTAACTAACCTAAGGACATCACAAACAACCATGCCCGAGGCAGGATTCGAACCTGCGACCGTAGCGGTCTTGCGGTTCCAGACTGCAGCGCCTTTAACCGCACGGCCACTTCGGCCGGCAGACCTCCAGTTTAATTCGAAATCCGAACCATGTGTTGTTTCTGACGACTCATCACATCGCTGAAAGGGGAAGGCTAGGCTGAGAAATCAGTGGTCCGATCCCGCGGCCTCTCGGTTTCTAGGCGCGCGCTTTACCTCTCTTATCCGCCACAGAAAGAAAAAAAAATCTGTTCTAGTTGTGGCCTGCAACAATTTTGTGTATTTTTTCTATCAATTAAACAAAAAAAAAAACAAGATAAACAGGGCTACAAAAACGAAATAGACTGTCTAACAATACACCTGAAAAGGGACCGTGACGAAAATACCAAGAGGGCTGTATAATTCAACACTTTCTTCCTGTGGTTGTTTTTTGTCTAGTTTATCAAAACCATGGAAACAGAAATGAAACATTCGAACAGAAAAGGGATTTTACACATCATCCAACTCCTTGACGATTAAATACCAGATATTCGCAGAAGCTCACGGTATTGTGGCATCCTTTGTCATGTCCAATGACCACGTACTGGTAACAGAGACAAGGGTCCGGGTCATAGCCGATCCCCACCACTTAATGAACATAATGCCTGACAAGTCACATAAATGTATTGTTCTTCGTTCTGGGAAAGCAGGTTGAATCAAGATGCAGGAAAACCTCGCTGGAGGATGCCGTTTCCGTCGTCCTGGCAAGAAGACCAACTGTCGGCGGACCCAACTTGAACGCCTGTGTCCGTAGATGACCAACCGATGATATAATGTATCTGTTACCTGCAACGATTGCTTCGGTCCGTCTCACAAAGGCCAATGCGAAAAAGTCGAACGTTGATGGGGAGATCATTATGAACGACTTGCTACCATGAGGACCCCACTTCGATAGGAAAAATAGGTAGGCTGACAAACAACCTTCCAATCTGTTTCTGAGCATAAGGACTCCACAGAGGAAGCATGATTTGGAAACGTCCAGCGACGTAAGAGGGATGTGACTGGGAAAGGATATCAACTCCCAAATAACTGGCATGAATAAAAAATTCCCAAATATGCTTTAATTTATTATTTATCTTTCCAACATCTACTGAAAGGGTTAAGCTCGCAGATCGGAGACACGCAAAAAGCCGAGCTGTAAAAGATTGGGGGACGCCATACACGTCAAAACAGTGCAGAAGTAAAGCAGAAGCCTTGGCCCGTACCGTTAGACCACCATCCCTGACATATATATATAGACTCATCTATAGTTTTCGATTAATGAATTTGTACCGAGCGAGGCGGCGCAATGGTTAACACACTGGACTCGCATTCGGGAAGACGACGGTTCAAATCCGCGTCCGGTCACCCTGATTTAGGTTTTCTGTGATTTCCTAAATCATTTCAGCCAAATGCCGCGATGGTTCCTTTGCAACGGCACGGCCGAGTTCCTTCCCCGTCCTTCCCTAATCCGATGGGACTGATGACCTTGATGTTTGGTCCGCTCCCACAAATCAACCAACCAATTAATTTGCGAGTATCAAAATATATGATATAAATGTCTATATTTTTTGATTGCACATACTTAGAAGCTTAACTTTTTTTACACGGCTAGGGTCCGCAGACTTTGGTATTTGACTTAGACTTCAGCGTGTCTCCCTGTTTCTGAGAAAGAGCGTCTTAAAAGACGGACTGACGGGCAGACAGACAGGCAAGAAACAAAAAAAAAATGTGATATAATTACAAATTAACAATTTTCAGTTGTTTTCCGTTACTTGTACTGTGAAACACTGCCTCTTGTCAAATTTCATGAGTCCAGGTCAACGGGAAGTAAGCTGCAAGTTTAGATGAGTGAGTTTGCTAGCACCGAAATATGCGACATAAATGGCCGTACCTTTTGATTTCGTTGACTTACAGGTTTAAATTTTCAAAAACGGGGAAGGACTACAGACCTTAGTACGTGACATAAATTTCAAATTGATACCACCCCGCCAGGGAGGCAGACAGACAACGATGAGATCCTTTAAGGGTTCTGTTTTTACCAGCTGAGGTACCGAACCATAAAAATGGCATTTTTATAGTCTTTAACCCTTTGGAAAAATTTCTGCTGACGCACAAGAATCTGTCATAACGGGAACATGCTAGCTATTCAAACTCAGGAAACTGGTGGAGCTGACATTTCCTTTGTTACACACAGTATTTCGACCACTTACTTAGATGTGTGCTCGCTGCCTGAATTCCAGGCTTTTCCTCATCTTTCACTCCACACCCAAGTGAGCAGTGGAGCTGGTTGTAGAGTACTTGGTTCTTTCTGCCAAAATCCCAGCGAGCTGGGATTGGGACACAGCGACTCCCGGTTGGAAATATCTGGCAGGGTGTTACCATTTCCTACATTTTTGTTTAGTTATTTATGTATTCATTTCACCTAGCAAAATCATTTCCATTGCGATACTCTGAAATACATATCTCATCGTTTTGCTGTTTTAGAGCCTAGCAATCTGATTAAAACCTCAAATGGAGCTTCCCACGGTTGTAAATACTTTACTTGACAGTTATGATGAGAATTCTGGAGATGGTATCCTTGCAGAAATTACGCGTCTAAGAAGATTGATATAGGCTATCAAAGTTCCAAAAGAATATTCTCTTGATTGGACAAGTTTAAGATTATTATAGTTTGTGGTTGAATCTGAATTTTCTGAATCTGTTCCCAGCCTCCTTTTGACTTTAACATTTTCTTAGCTTTTTATGTTTCGGTAGCGTTATGTGAGAGGAGCTTTCCAAAACTCCTACTAATGAAGAATTTTCTTAGGCCCACTATGAGTCAAGCCCGACTCTCTAGATTGGCAGTTTCGTTGATTAGAAAAAGTGTAGTTAAATGTATCGACTTTGATGACGTGATTTCAAAATTTGCGGCAGAAAAATGTGAGAAGCTACGCATTAAAGGTACTAATCACTGAGAAGATCTTTTTTTATTTGAAGAGCTTGTTTCGATAGTGGTACAAGTCCATTTTTCTTCATTCTGAGATACAGAGTCCTAATGTTAAATGAGCGCTGAAAAATCTGCAGTTGAGATAACAGAAATATTCGAGTATATATACTTGAACATTTACCTCAACTGCAGATTTTTCAGCCCTTCATTTGTACTGCTTAATTAATATTCAATTGATCTTATTATTTATAAAAATGCGTTTTACGTTTTATTTCCATTCATAAGAATTGTTTACAAAATAGTCAACTTTTCTTACTTAACCAATTGTATGAAAAAATTGCATCATCAAAAACCTGTTTGATGTTATTATGAGGTCAGTGGCAAGTTAAAACTCCGCACCGGATGTCAAAATATCTATTTACAGGGATTGCCCAAAAATACGGAAACACCGCGAGAGAATGCATCCATGAACATAAACGCAAATCCTAGCCAAGCCTGCAAGTTCCGCTGTTGTATTTAGCAACGAGCAGCACCTACGCTATGTCCTCAACAAGTTGCAAGTGTCAGTCAAGGTCAGAGCAGTGTTCTATGTATTGGGAGCGAATTACGCTGGAGCTAAGTGAATTCGAACACGGGCAAATTGCTGGTGCTCGTATGGTGGGCGCTCCAGTCATCAAGGGAGACGAAGTGTTTGGTGTTTCAAGGGGCACCATATCGAAGATTTAGATCGCATACAGGGATATAGGAAAAACCTCATCTGCGAAGTAATTGTTCAAATGGCTCTGAGCACTATGGGACTTAACATCTGAGGTCATCAGTCCTCTAGAACTTAGAACTACTTAAACCTAACTCACCTAAGGACATCACACACATCCATGCCCGAAGCAGGTTTCGACCCTGCGTCCGTAGCGGTCGCGCGGTTCCAGATTCAAGCGCCTAGCACCGCTCGACCACAACACCGGCGAAGTAATTGTTGAATGATCGTGACAGACAGTTATTGAACAGGATTTTGACGGAAAATAAGAGGACTGCTGCAAAAATCACTGCGGAACTGTACGACCCACTCGCGGATTCTGTCAGTACCAAAACAACACGAAGGGAAAAGCTGGTAACTGCAGAGCGAGCTGTGATTCCAAAATCACCTATCAGTGTCGCAAGACAGGAAGACCTGGTGCCGAAGACAGAAAACCTGGACTACACACCAAACGAAGAAATTCATTTGGTCGGATGAGTCTTGTTTCACATTTGTTCCGACTTCTGGCAGATTTCACGTCCCGAGAGCTGGGGCTTGATGAAGGTTTGGGCTGCCACATCGTGGTATTCTGTGGCTTCCGTGGTTACTCTGCAAGGTGCCATTAATGCCGAGGACTAATTTTGGGTGATCCTATCCGTCCCAGGGTACAATGTTTGTTCCCCAACGGCGAAGCTGTGTTTGCAGATGATAGGGCCTCTGTTTACACAGAACCCATCATCAATTGTAGCATCCCCCTGGCCACCACGATCACGAGATCTCAATATTATTGAGCCTTTGTGGTGTACTTTGGAGAGATGGGTGCGTGTTCTCTATCCTCCTCGATCATCGTTACCCAAACATGCGACTATTTTGCAGGAAGAATGGTATGAGATTCGGTTCGAAACCGCACAGGACCTGCATTCAACATCTACATCTACATCATTACTCTGCAATTCACATTTAAGTGCTTGGCAGACGGTTCATCGAACCACAATCATATCTCTCTACCATTCCATTCCCGAACAGCGCGCGGGAAAAACGAACACCTAAACCTTTCTGTTCGAGCTTTGATTTCTCTTATTTTATTTTGATGCTCATTCGTACCTATGCAGGTTGGGCCCAACAAGATATTTTCGCATTCGGAAGAGAAAGTTGGTGACTGAAATTTCGTAAATAGATCTCACCGCGACGAAAAAAGTCTTTGCTTTAATGACTTCCATCCCAACTCGCGTATCATATCTGCCACTCTTTCTCCCCTATTACGTGATAATACAAAACGAGCTGCCCTTTTTTGCACCCTTTCGATGTCCTCCCACCTGGTAAGAATCCCACACCGCGCAGCAATATTCTAACAGAGGACGAACGAGTGTAGTGTAAGCTGTCTCTTTAGTGGACTTGTTGCATCTTCTAAGTGTCCTGCCAATGAAACGTAACCTTTGGCTCGCCTTCCCCACAATATTATCTACGTGGTCTTTCCAACTGGAGTTGTTCGTAATTTTTACACCCAGGTACTTGGTTGAATTGACAGCCTTGAGAATTGTACTATTTATCGAGTAATCGAATTCCAACGGATTTCTTTTGGAACTCGTGTGGATCACCTCACACTTTTCGTTATTTAGCGTCAACTGCCACCTGCCACACCATACAGCAATCTTTTCTAAATCGCTTTGCAACTGATACTGGTCTTCGGATGACCTTACTAGACGGTTAATTACAGCATCATCTGCGAACAACCTAAGAGAACTGCTCAGATTGTCACCCAGGTCATTTATATAGATCAGGAACAGCAGAGGTCCCAGGACGCTTCCCTGGGAAACACGTGATATCACTTCAGTTTTACTCGATGATTTTCCGTCTATTACTACGAACTGCGACCTTCCTGACAGGAAATCACGAATCCAGTCGCACAACTCAGACGATACCCCGTAGGCCCGCAGCTTGATTAGAAGTCGCTTGTGAGGAACGGTGTCAAAAGCTTTCCGGAAATCTAGAAATGTGTGAGATGAGTGAAAGCTGTTTTTAATGCGAACTGGTTTCCTATACCTTAACAGGCATGGTAACGTGTTGTATTTTTAGTGTTTCCATATTTTTGTCCCATACCTGTAACTACGCCACTGCTGATAGGGAAGCTCCGCCAATGACAACAGATGAAGCTTTAATCTCCTCTTCGATGCAGAGTGATTCCGAATAAGGAAGGGAAACCTGCCGAAAACCTTGGTCGGAGCCATGAAACTAGAGCCATTTTTAATTTGTTTACGTGTCAACATTATGCCGTATGACCAAGGTGACTTCGCGGTGGCATTTGCGTATAAAATTTTTTCAGTGTCAAAGTCGCATCCTGTGTGATCTAGAACTCGATCTTTCAAAGATATTTCTCCTTTTCCAACGAGTAAACTTTATATCATATTATCCCAGATGAAAATCAAGATCTAAAATGTGTGTATGCGTGTGTGTGTGTGTGTGTGTGTGTGTGTGTGTGAGTGTGTGTGTGTGTGAATAACTGTGGTGGGATCCGAGTTCGCTACGTCCTTTGACGCACATTTATTTTCTGCACACATGCCGTCATTCTGTGAACTGCAGACGCTTCCTCGATATTTTCCGACTCTGAGGCATAAGGTAGACACGCATCTCATCACCCATCTCAGCTGTCACAACCTTAAAATAACATGCAAGTGTGCTCTCTGATTGGCTGTTCTTCGGAACTGAAACGTGTCTATTGACGGCGGCTTCGTCCGCTAGCACCAGAAGTTGACCTATTCTAGCCGCGTTCATTCATTTTATAGCAGCAGATTTCGTGCTTTTATATGTTCTTAACTTTTATTTTATTGCTTGTTATGTTTTCTTATAAAATTGCGAAAGTTCTACACGGACTTGATTTTTTTCTTCGAGACTTCTTCCACAAGAGACCCTATATCTAAACACGAAAAAATTATTTGTTTTACAATATCTGTACAAAAAGAACAACATAAAAACAATCATACAGTTTTCAAACTGAAAATTGCTTCAACAATGAGTGGTACTTAAAAGAAAAACGAGAACCGCGGGATGAATCAAAGAAAATACATGTATGGCGTTTCAAATATGTTATGTTGCGTTTGTATGTACTTATTTCCTCAAGCAAGTAAGTGTTATATTTTGGTATGTTTGTGCAAGAACCCGGTATTGTGTAGAACTGACCATTCCCCCTATGTAGGAACAACCCTTATGAATTTTACTGTTATAATTAATAAACCCTACTATCGTTGCTGGTTCCTTACTGGTGGAACAATATTCCGATCTTTTGTAAGAACAACCATTTTATCATTCTTCAGTACTAGACTCTCAGCGATGCATTGTTAACGTTGACGTACTACATGTCTCCATGAACAATAGCCAATCACGGAACACAGTAGTCCTGATTCATGCAGATGAAGTAAACATTTGCTCATCAATGCTCGTAGAGGATACCGGGAGTCGAACTCTGGTATATGCAACACAATTTTTTCTGAAAGCAAGTTGGTTTTATTCAGGATTACACTACACCATATTATTCCTCACTCTTATAGCTACAAAACCCATTTTTGAACACAATCTCCGTTCAACACGATGGCCTTACGCCACTTGACTGGGAGGGCCTGCGTGGCCCCATTGTACCACTCTACTGGTCGGCGACGGAACCAACGTCTTGCTGCATCAGTAATCTCGCCCTCATCCGCGTACTGCTTCCCACGAAGTTCATCTTTCAGTGGGCCAACAGATGGAATTCGGAAGGTGCGAGATCCGGGCTGTTGGGTGGATGACAAAGAACAGTCCAAACAAGTTTGCTGAGCTCCTCTCAGGTGCGCAGACTCGAGGAGGCCTTGCGTTGTCATGGAGAAGTAGACGTTCCTTTGCATTTTTGTGACATCGAACACGGTGAAGTCGTTTCTTCAGTTTCACAGCTGTGTGCTGCCGACCGGCAGGTTTGCGCGACCTTGTTGATGATGACAGACGCCTAGACCAGCCACTCACCGGGCTTTTGTTCACTGTCAGGTCTCCGTAAACATTCTGCAAGCGCCTATAAATATCTGCACTGCTCTGGTTTTTCGCCAAAATAACCTCAACGACAGCTCTCTACTTGGAACGCAACTCCATTATAGACGCCATTTTGAATGCTACGTATAGCGCTGCCACCTGTCGGAAGTTCATGAAATAATAGGGACTGAAGCGGTTTATATCCCTCGATGTCGCACAACAAATTCTCGATTTTCTAAACCAAAAATGGCCGAGAAAAATAATGTGTTGCATTACTTATTGAACATCCCTCGTAAATAGCGGTGCGACAACGATACGTTATGGTGTAAAATAATTCCGATCCCTCGGTTCCGACTAAAGTTTTCCGGGACATTGTCCTTGTTTGTAAAGAACAGGGTGATAATTGTTGAACTGTATGAAAAATTACGGCTTGCACACACTTTATTGAACATGTAAACGTCACTACAGATACACGGATTTAGGTTACGACGTGTTCGATATGCCTGCCACCGTCGGCGATGATGTGGTGCAGGCGAATAGCGAAATTCTGCATGACCCGCTAAAGTGTCGGAATATCGATGTTATCGATGATCTCCTGAATGGCTAGTTTCGGCTCAGCGACGATTTTGAGGTTATTGCTGTACACTTTGTCTTTAATATAGCCCCGCAAAAAGGAGTCGCAAGTTTTCTGATCCGAAGAGGCCGGCCGTTGTGACCGAGAGGCTCTACGCGCTAAGGTCTGGAACCGTGCGACTGCTGCGGTCGCAGTTTATAATCCTGCCTCGGGCATGGATGTGCGTGATGTCCTTAGGTTAGTTAGGTTTAAATAGTTCTAAGTTCTAGGGGACTGATGACCTAAGATGTTAAGTCCCATAGTGCTCAGAGCCATTTGATCCATTTGAACATCCGAAGGATATGGCGGCCAAACGAAGCACGTGCCAATGGTGGCCTCTGGGTATCCCAGAATCAAAATGCGGTCCCCAACGTGTTCCTCCAGGACATTAAACACTCCTGCTTCGATGGGGTCGACCTCCGTCTTGTGTGAACTATTGTCGAAATCATGGTCACTTTGGATAATGCGGATGAAATCATCTTCCAAAACTTTCACGTACCGTTCGGTAGTCATGGTGCCTTCAAGGAATATTGCACCGATTATTCCGTGACTCGACACAGCACACCACACAGTCACCTGTTGCAGGTAAAAAGACTTCTCGATCGCCAAATGCGGATTCTCAGTTCCCCAAATGCACCAATTCTGCTTACTGACGAACCCATTCAAATGAAAGTGGGCTTCGTCCCTAAACCAAACCATACTGTGCATACTGATTCCCACCATGCCCCGAGGCCAAATGTGCAGTTTGAACATCCAGACGCCAACCATTCAGAAGTAATTTTAGTTCCTATAGTTCAATAATTGTCAACCTGTATTTGTAAAATCCACTCAAAAATATTCCAAACTGAGACTCCCTACTGTCTCATTGTCAACTCGGTCGGATTTAATTGAAAAGGCCCTGCAATGATTCGATATGTAAAACAGCTCACATTGCCCGCTAGACAAAGAACTAAAATATAAAGAACCAGTGGAGAAATCCTCCTGTCGGAGCACAGGAAAGGTTAATATGTTAGTCTTTAAAAGACTCTGGCAGAAAAGTGGGGAACCAAAAATTTTGGCAGGAAATATTTCGCACTCTTTTAACAAAGACCATTCTAAACCGTTTTATCCAGTCTCTCTTTGTAGCTAAGTCTTCTTACTCAGCATTTACCTCTCCCTGCCACTGAATACATGTCTCTCTCCCACTGTCTCCTTTTTCTTCCACTGCCACTGTCTTCTCTCGGACACTGTTTCTTTTTGTCCACTACCATTGTCTCCGCTATATCTCGGCGGCTCACATATATTCCCGAATTTAAAATTTCAGCGCCAAATACGCCCTCCTCGTGTTAAAGTTCGCAGATCTGGGAGAAGGGTCCTACATCCCCCCCTCACACCAAGCCTATATATAGTCTCCAATCATCTGCATTTTCCATTTGTACTGTCTTCTCTCCCTTTTGTTCTCACTGCTGTTATTTCTAGCCTTCTATCTTTCCTTTTCACTGCCATGCCTCTCACTGACCATCAAAATCTCCTCTCTCTGTGGCTCCCACTGCTATTTCCACATGCATCTCTCTTTCTCTTTCTGTGCCACTTACCCTCCCACTGACACTGTCCCCTCTCTATTTCAAAGTCTCTCTGCTACAATCTTTCAGCACAGAAAATCCTGAAATTGTTCGCTTGCCAAAATTTTTGATGAGAAAGGTGGATTGAGGATTCAGGTACCTAGTTTCCCACTTTTCTGTCAGAGTCGTTTAAATAGAAACATATTCGCCCTTTTTGTGCACCGACAGGAGCATTTTTCCGCTGGTATCCCCTCTTTGCTGATTGTAGAGACGAATTCTATAGGTCAGTAGGGTTTTGACAGTTTTTTATATACTTCTACTCATTTATGTACTTTGATACATTTAAACAACAAATAAGTACGCATAACATAAGTTTATCACAAAATCATTTGCTCAGCTTCTTTTCTGGAATGATTAAAATTCATCGAAAATGCCCGACTTGTGATTTGTATCTTGAAAGAGTTAAAATGTTATTAGAAATATTTTACTGAATCTGCAGTCTTTCCCATTTCACATATTTTTTGAAAGTCATGTTAATATTTTTCCAGGCACATTAGGACACATTTTAGCCCACTTTTGTCACCATAGTAGCGCTTTGGGCTTATTTGTATAGGAGTGAAGTGCTCTTTATACAGAAAAGTGAGTCAATACATAATTTTATTGGAGAAGAAAATGCTGAATAGTTTGGTAACCTCAGAGCTCTTATGAAGACCCTAGAACCCTTGCCATGTGTGCTATACGTCAGTTAAAACTACATTTATGGCTCCGACCCGATATTACGAGGGTTCAATGAAAAGTAATGCCTCCACCTTCGTTAATTTGGTATGGATGGGAATAATTTAATAAATGAAACGCAGAAATAATCCTTAGAATGTGATCTTTAAGTACCAATATTCATTTTTCCACAATTTGATACATTTCTGCCAGTTGTCACAATTGAACGAATAAAGGCGTCACCTTCGTTCTCGTAACGCGAGAGGAGTTCCTGGCAAATTTCAAGTCTGTGCACTTTCTTTTTTGCAGTCAGTATCGAGGGTACCCATCGTGCACAGATCTTCCGACAGCCAAGCAAAGCAATAATGTGACCCACACGTTCTTGTGAAATGCCAATTGTGCTTGCAGTTTCTCTCTGAGTGATACGACGGTCGTCCTGAATCAATCTGTCAGCATGCCACTGGACGTCCAACTCTTTGTTTGTCATACAGGTAGATGTTCCCGCCTCAACATCTTGAAACTTACTCGCCCAACGACACACAGTACTTACATCAACACAATCATCATAAAAAGCTTTCATTCTCTGATGAATCTCCTTTGGGGTGACAGCTTCTGCTGTCAACAATTAAATGACTGCACGTTGCTTAAATCGCATTGACCGACCGTCTGCGCAGGGTTCCATACTTTACACTGTAACAACACAACCTTTCAATACTAAGGCTTCCCACCAACTGGAGCTGTAGAGAAGAAGCTACAGAACAAGCCAGTACCTCCCGCATACCAATGCTGCCAACTGTCAACCCTCGTATTTTACGTGCGCAAATACGGTAACCTCTGAATCTCGCTAATGGATAATGACATCGAAAAAAAGTTCCGAAGTTCCGTAAGAATATCATCTTAAGAATATAAGGTAAAAATCTCGAAGATTTTCCATGAACAGAAACCATGAAGTGAACATCCCGACAATGGGTACTTCTCGTAACCGAAAATCATGGTTTTCCAGGGATTTCTCAGGAACCGCCCATGAACGAATGGTACTTTTGTAAGCCGTCTAAGGTTCACCCCAGACCACACCTAATGCAAAAGAACCAACCGATTTGTTCAATTTGCCTGGGCTGGAGGAAGTGTATAATGTTTGAATTTTGTTCCTCACTCTAGGGTAGCTAGAGTACGTCAATTCTTCCGATAGGTATACAAAGGGTCGCTAGTTCAAGGGCTATCCAAAAAGGTTGACCCCATTATCGCTGTGGTCAAGTGATCAATAGACCCCGAGTTATGATCCATCTGAAAACCGTTTTTTCGAACATGGCTTTTTGCGACATCCTGGTACCGTGCAGCGTACACTGCCGTACACGGACTGCCAAGATGAAACCCAAACGGGGAGCACATAGAAGACCACCACTAACAGATGGCCACGGGATTAGTCATCTAAATATTGTGCGCAAAAGTGACATCGTTAACTGGGATGAAAACTCGAAAATGTGCAGCCAATCATCTGCATATAAGAATATTCCATAACATTGTTTGGAAGTACGTCCCTAGCTATTTTCAATGCAGCAAGACGAAAAACACATTATGTATTTTAATACAGCCAATACATGGAGCGGATAAGGTAGCGCTAGAAGAAACAGAACTGAAAATGCTGTGTTTCTCTTAATTTTTTTTATTTTACATCTGAGAGCCGAACAGGTCGAGGAAGTCTTAAAGCAAAAATTCCATCCTATGATCGTTGGGTGCGAAAAAAATTTTAGAATGCCTTGGTTCTAAGAACAAATGAAATTTTTTATACATATTTGGCAGCTATTTTCTAACTATTTGCTATTTGATTGCCCTGTAGCTTACTCGATTTGCCCTAACCGTTTTTTAATTATTTTAATTTAAAGATTTTGTATTCACTGAAACATGAATTTGACTAGAGAACATTTCTGGGCTACGTCTTTTTTAATTTCTATTTTTTAAGAGTTTAAATCGCCATTAAAACCTAAAGAATGTGAAAACAGGTTTAGAAACGCATTTGGTGAAGAAGCCCTATGTAAGACAAAAATTAAATCCAAAACATTTTACATCTACAGTTAGACAAGAGAAAACTTTGTTGTCGATGGACTCCACATAAACTGACAACCGATCAAAAACAACAACGCACCGACTACAGCAGAAAAATTCTGGAAAAATTTCACGGCGGCACTTCAAATTTGGTTTGGGTTATCGTTACTAGTGCTAAATGTTGGATTTTTTGTTGTGATCCTGATAAGAAAAGTCAGTCGGCTCAGTGGGTCTCTCGTTCAGAGCCTAAGCCTAACTGGTGATTGTATGTTATATTACAGACAATAAACTTTGTCCTATCCTAAAACCATTCCTTTCTATCCCGTGATTTTTTTTTTTAAAAAAACTTATTTCACATATAGCTATCTTGCTGTGGCACGTTGATACAAGTAAACGTAGCAAGCCAACGCCCAGCGAGACCCAGTGCTATGCTTCCGCACTCCTCGACGTTCGCAGAGCGAATGACGCTCCGTGCTGCGACGCAGCGCCAGAGCGCGCAGCTTATCGCTCCGTCACTTCCGCTGATAATCTTGATTTTTGCCCGCTGCGAGCCTAGTAATACTAGGGCTCGCAGCTCCAAGCGCTCTCTCTCGCACACTCAAGGCCACGCGCCACAGGCGGTCACGTGACTTGCGTCAGGCGCGTAGCGAAGCGAAGAGCCAAGCGCGCTAAGTCCCGATGAATCCGCAGAGCTAGTAAGAAGATGGCTACTATTTTTTTTCTGAAATGGATCATATTGCTGCTGTAGCATTTGCATTTAGAAGTATAGTTGTTGCTGATTGGTACACAAACGTTAGTTTACCGTAAATTTTCGAAAAAGTTCGTGAAAAAGGCCCAAAAGGAAAAATAGTTTTACGTCACTACAGCACACTGTAGCATACAGCAAAACCAACAACTGAGTTATCTGAGTACACAAAGGTGAGTAACAGGAACCTACCATCATACTGCCCTGACCTGGCACCTTGTGAATTCTTTTTGTTTCCAAAAATTAAACATAAAATGCGTGGAATCACTTTTTCGCCATTACAAGAAGCAGTGGAACATTATAAAAACCTGGTTTCTGAAGTTCCGCGGGAAGAGTCACATCATTGCCATGGTTTACGAAATGCAAAACTGTAACGAAGTTATAGGGGAATATTTTAAAAAGCGATAAGATCGCTTAAAGTTTTAAAAACTAATCTTTGTTTGATTTTCTAAAAATTTTCAGTGTTGCTCTCGTATCTGTTATTGATTGTTATGTCTGCCAAGCACACGGGGTCATTCGCCCCAAAACTGCGTTCGGCCTTGAAATGAAACAGAAAGCCACAAACTTCTTGGTATAATTTCATCCTGTAAATAACCTCATTTCGTCAGCGAAAAAAGGTCATCTGCTAGCATTATATTATGTTCATATGAACAATGTATTAGCACGTATAAAACAATGGGAAACATAACTAGAGCATCAGAAATAGTAAGTAACATGCTAACAACGCAATATGATAGTGATTTTCGCCTGAATTAATGAAAAATCGATTAATAGAAAGGTTCTGTTGTTTGCATACGAGAAACTATATAACGTATGATACATATAAAATTAGCAGCACAAAATAACTGATAGCATTATGTAAGGTATGTGAGCAAGTGTATAACTATCTTATTTTCTAAATTAGTATTCTAAGCCTAATTTTCAACACAGCATTAACGAACAACATTTCATGGCTCAGATACGTCGTGTATATTTAGTTATATATTTAACTAACGTAAAGTTTACCGTAAATTTCCGCAAAAGTTCTTTAAAGCGCCGAAAAAAAAATACGTCACGGCAGTGCATCGTCGCACACAGCAAAACTGAGTATCTGAGTGCCCTATGGGTGAGTAATGGATCCTCCACCATACAGCTACGAAACAACATAAGGGAGCGAAATGCATCTCACGGAAACATTCGTGTACACATTAACAAATGATCGGCTCATATCTGCTTTCCACACATCTAGCGAACGCAATCTACGTGGCTGTAGATAATTGTGTATGACTACCTCGCTAGAGATTTTTAAGCGACATTTACGCTTGGTCCTTGATTATGTTTCTGTACCTCTTTAGCAGTTATAAATCTTATCTCATAATTGCTATTTGATCAAAGTCTAACTTAGCTTAACGATATACTGTCAAAGAGTTTAGGTTGTCTCATTACTAGGTCTACCTGGACTTCCAACTGACGCTGCGTCTCGTATACGCAAAAGTTGTTCAAAATGTTCAGCAGCGAACCAATAAATGTCTCTGGGTTGTTTACGGAGAACTTCTTTCGCCAAGCCTTCCAGCACCGCAGCAAGACCAACTGGAACTCCCACAGTCAGCATGTTTTCTCTTGTTCGACAAAGCTTGATGCTTCCTGCTCATGAGAATGAAAAGAGACTACAGTGCGGTGTGCGATGAAGGAAAACACGAAAAGTGAAAACAAGATCAACGCCTACAAAAAAAAATTAATAGCAGAATGTAATTGGCGTCATGCGTAGGTATTTGTATGTGAAGTATTTTGTTATGTTTCTAAATCACCAAAAAGAAGAAGGAAAGTGAAAGTTTCGGCTGCATTAAATCATTAGTTTAAAGCGTGTATTTATGTGAACTCTAGGAAAACCGATAGGTTCTACGTGCGGAACTTAACGTATAGCATTCATTTCCCGTTTGTAGCGTACCTTCGTAACAAATTTACGTGATTCGAAACAACGCAAATTTGTCCTTTGACGCTCTCTTCGTTTTCGAAGATGATGTTAGTTCTTTATCAATATGCCTGGAATAACGTGATTTACAGCGTGATATTGCTGTCTGGTCAAAACACTGTACTCGTTTAAGTATGCGACGATGAATACCAGGCAACGCTGCTATTGATCAAACACGAAACTAGAGATCACCGCCAAAACGATGTATGTAAATGACCATTTCATTGAAAAAAAGGCGCACGCGTTTCATAAAACGTTCTTAAATATTCTTCTGTCGTTGAATATTGTTTCAGAATACATGCATTGATTTTTTAAAATTACGTGAACAAGCAATACGAAGCGCTGTCACAGTGCGATAACGATTTCGTAAAAGTATCGATACGCCTTCTCAGTCCGCAACCAGAATATCTCTGACACAGCTGTTATAGACATGTGTTTCACCGGCGAGCGATGTGGAGCTATTAAAACAGCAGAAATGATGAACTGAAAAAAATAAATAGTTGATTGTTACGTAGAAACGTTGTAGTACTTCTTTTTGAACTACATAACTCAGTTTGTAACTACTCGTTAGATTTGGTGCTTGCAATGGTAGCTGAACCGGAAGTTTCGGTAAATAACGTAGCAAGCAACACTTCAGATTTTTTACGAACATGATTAATTTTAAATATTATGCATGCGTATATGCTTTGCAAAAAAATAAAGTATTCCCGAAGTATTGTACTTTATATTTAATGTCATCTGTCTTGTGGCTGCATGTAAGAATGAGAAAAGTAGAAACTTAAGTTTATGTTCGTATTATATTCAGTTCAAGAAAGTAATTTACGGTGGTTCATAAATTCTTGCTTAATTCCAGCTGCCTTTCGGGCCACCTCCGGTGCTTCCAGATGTCACCAAGCAGCTGCAGGAGTATCTGTTGTGCCCTGACAGATTACCCATACATGACTACCGCAATGCTCAAGATTTTTGGCCAAGAGTTTCGAATCCACGTTCGTTGTACCATTACGACTTGTCCCCCATCGGTACCACTCTCAAGGTACTAATTATATTCTTCCAGCAGTTTTGTAAGTTTCTTTACCCAGAGTGTGCAGCAGCATCCGTCACTCCCACCCCCAAATGTTGGTTTTGGTGACAGATTGATCTGTAGTGCAGCCCGAAGTCTAGCTTTGACCTAAAGGTGACTGCTTGATTGTGAGTTGGCGAAGCCAACGAATGTGAAAGCCACATAAAGATTGCGGTAATAAATTGACCGGCAGGGTGCCTAATTTTAATTTAGTTTAGTTCATTATTATCCCTTGCATCACTTACATGATACAGAAATTTTCGTAATACTGTAAAGCATATACACAGCCCACGTGTACAAATTAACATTTTACAATGTATAAAAAAAATTGATCAATGTACTAATTCAGTGGTCTTATTTATGGTCTCTGAACAAATAAATAATGATCTGACATATGTGCAGAACACTTTGAAAAACAAATTTATCACATCATTTAGAGTGAAAGGAGACTACAAACAACATATAAAATTTGCAGTGAGAACAGCATGATTCAAATGAAGTGAAGGAAATACAAGTATTAGTTAGTGATTTAGTTATTCAAGATATTTCTCTCTGTTATAAAAACAAGTATTTTTATAAATTCTAACTTAATTTTTCCCTCATATTCCATTCCTCGAAGCAAATTAGCAGAGCATTATCCAACTTTAGTCCATAACGACTCCACACTGTACTGGAAAATGGAAGGGGGGAGGGGGTCCAATCATGACTTTTACCCTTGCTATTACAAACATACCAGAGTACCTCATAAGTACAAAAAAATTGAAATACTCCCTGTTATAAAAGACAATTCCCATATTGTGTAGATCAGATAAGCTGATGTTGGGGAGAGGAGTCAGCCACAGAAGTATAGCACATTGTACTCAGTAGTGTGTTCTGCTAGTAGGCAGTTAACTTTACTGTGTACCTCAGTTTGACAGTGGCTGTTCTTTCAGGTGTACAGTTGTTTGCTGTTCATGTCCATATACAAGAGGCAGTGCAGGAAGGGGCTCTTTCACAGTTGGTTGAAAGTGGTTGTTGAGACTTTAAGGGACATTTGTGGATGTTAGTTGGAGGGTAGTGCCTCCCTGTGAAGGCCTTAATAAGATCTCCATCAAGGGATTGATCCATAGGCAACTAGACAATATTGGAGCCATTTTTTAGTGTGGGCGAAGGTACTGTTTATGATTGATGGGCTTTCTAAGAGAAAACTGAATTTTGCACACATAAAAAGTCTATTTAAGTATACCTCTTACATAGTACACACTACAGCTGCCACCCATTCCATACCAGAAGTCCAGCCACCCATGGGTGTCACATCTGTAGTGATGAACTGTCCGTCTTCAAATATACCAAGGGTCTCACTGAGGCCTTCACAGTCCAAAATTACCCACCCAACATTGTACTGAAACAGATCTTCCATTCCTTATCCCTCCAGTCATCTACCACCACCTACATACTCACCATCCAGCCACAGAGGAGCACTCTGCTCATGACTCAGTACAACCCAGGACTGGAGCAACTGAATTGCATTCTCCTCCAGGCTTTCACCTACCTCTCATTATGCCCTGAAATGAGGAATATTCTACCCATTATCCTTTAGCCCCACCCACTGTGGTATTCTGCCACAAACCAAACCTATGTAATACCTTCGTCCAGCTCTACTCCTACCCTACTCCCAACCCCATGCCTCATGACTCATATTCCTGCAATAGACCTAGATGTGAGACCTGTCTCATATGTCCTCCCACTGCTATCTGCTTCAGTCCAGTTACAAACCTCTCTTATCTGACTAGAGGCAGGGCCACCTGTGAAATCAGACATGTGATCTAAAAACTAAGCTGCAACTACTGTGCTGCTTTCTACAAGGGCATGTTATTCAACAAGCTGTTTGTCCGCATGAATGGCCACCAAAAAATTGTGGCCAAGAGACATCTGGACCACCCATTTTCTGAAAGTGCTGCATGACATAATGTGCTTCTCTTCAATGACTGTCTCAGAGCCTGCACCATCTGGATTCTTCCTACCCACACCAGCTATTCTGAACCACACAGGGAGCTCTCCCTGCAGCCTATCTTCCCTTCCTGTCACCTCCTTCTCTCCCCCCCCCCCCCCCCCCCCCCCGCCCCTTTCCTCCTACCCATCTCCCTTACCTTAACATTTGCTAGTCCCTCTCCTTTACCTACCTATCCCTTTCCCTGCTCCAACTCCAATACTATACAGCCTTCTACTCCTTCAATGCACCAACTAGTCTTTTCTCCCCCTTCTCTACGACTCTTCTTTGCCACTGCCCTTCCTTCCGTAACCTGTTGACTGCACCCAGTAGGCTTACCCTATCACCACCACATCCGTGCATGCACTCACAAGCAATGCTACACTTTTCCCCACCCCTACCCTGCTCTCCGTCCCGCATCCCTACCTGCTATCCCTCCATCTCCCTGCCCCAGCCTCCTTCTTGCCATCACCACCCCCAGACTGCTTTCCCATCAACTGCAGTTGCTGTACGCAGTCTGGCTTCAGCAGCCAGAGGCATGTGAGTTGTGCTTGCTTAAGTGTGTGGGTGTGTTTTGTACCTCAGAAGAAGGCCTTTTGGGTGAAAACTCAAATGTATAGCAGTCTTTTGTTGTTCCTATCTTCAAATCAGTGTCTTATCAGCATGGTAAGTAGCAATCTATCCTTTTTGTAATTCATTTGGCTTCAAACAGATCTCGAAGAGCAGAAGAGAATTTTACGTAAAAACCCACTTTGTCTTAATAAATTCCATAAAAGCTTTTGATGGTTGTGGTGGTGATGGTGGTTGTGACGGTGGTGGTGGCGGCGGCGGTGATTTCGTGTGGCCAGGCAGGTCTTTCAATTGGACGTCAGTTCAGCAACTTGTTTGTCCCTAACCAATCCAGTTATCCAAGTGGGGTAGGTGACCAACAGTTGAACTTGGAATCCAAACCATGTGTCATTGAGAGGCAGAGTAAAAACAGTCTGTGGTCCGACTGGGTTTTGATCTTGCAGCTTTTGGGTTTCATGTCACATGCCTCATTGCTAGACCACCGGGCCCAATGGTATAGCAGATAGCAATTCTGAAACATAATGAAAAAATGGACAACCTAAACACTTGAATCATGTTATCCAAGATATGTATGACATGGTATCTCACACATCAGTACCACCCCACAGGTGTCACAGTTGGCAATGGAGTTGCAAGTTTCTGTCAAGTGGTGATAGTGGTTGTGCAGAATCCGGCAAACCCAATGGTGCCTCCTGTGGCTCTGGACCTACTAGCACCCTCTGTCACCGCAATATAGGACAACTGGCGGCGGCCACGTAGCCCATTCACACTTGGAGTCTCTTCGTTATGTGATGCTATGCAGATGCTGCCAATTGTAGCTCTACCACCATTGTTCGTACTTTAGTTCAGAGAGGCTCTTCCTTGTTGACATCGAAAGCTCGACACTGTTTCTTGCTGCATTCATTGCAATGACACTCTGTACACATGGGAAATGTAAGTTAAGTAAATCTTCTGTACTGTGTTATCTTGTTCGCTAAGCATTTCAGTGCCTGTTCAGCTTTCCTACAACAACAGTTGCTGCACTACTGTGCAACCCACCTTTCCTTACCATTGTATATGAAGTTGTACACAACACATGCAAAGACAAAAATTGTTTACATCCGGCATAAGTTAATAGAAGAAATTCTGATTAATCGAAGAGTATACCAAGGTTACAGAATTAGTAACTGTATGGAATATGTGCACCTGGAGTGTACTTAAATAACACTAAATACATAAATACTATTCTTTTTGCAGATAATCAGTTCATCATACAGGATTATGAAGATGAGCTTCAGAAAACATTATGTGCACAAAATATCATTTCTGAAAGATATAATTTTGGTATGTAGGACAAAAGCAAAAGTTATGTTGTGGCAAGGAAAATACACATCAACCAATGGAACAAGTTTCATCTTTCACTTATCTGGGTTGTGATTTATCTTTTAACAATGATATTGAAGTGAAGAAAAAGTTTCATCTGTTTCAATACATGTGTGAAACAATTCTGCAAACATGAAAGGGTAATGTGAGAGAAGAGACTTGAACTTAAATTTTCTAAAATTATGATTTGTCAACATTAGTGTACTGAATCGAGATTTGGTTGAATAAAACAAATTATTGAAAGATAATCCCTAATAGACAAAAATATAATAAATAGTAAGCCAGCAATTAAGTGTATTCTCATTGAATGATAGAATTTCCCAAAATGATAGAAATTGGGAAAAATCACATTTTAGAAGGGAGGACAACAGAATTCCGAAGCTTGCTCTTAAATATCTTTCTACCAGAAGACGAAATGTTGGTTGACCCATGAAGAACTGGCAGGAAAACTGAGGTCAGAACAGGCTGATAGCCTAAAATCGGAAGAAGAAGTTAGTTACTTTTAATAGCAGTCTAGTATCTGAATCTGAGTTGCCAGCCTATTGTTACTTCCAATCTGTTTCTTGTATACTTTGCTTTTTGAATTTGAAACACTTTTTCTTTCAACATACATCACTCAAGTCTGTCACCACATTACGTTGTTTACATCCCACAATATTTTCCCCAAGGCATCTTGTCAACACTGTCATGTCGTGGCTGCTGGTAAGTAACAACTGCTGCGTGCATACAGTAATTACCAGGCATACCTTGATGATACTGAGTAGATGCCAAAAAGGAACACATGAGAGGTACACAACCTGATACACTGGCATTCCTGAGGACCATATATTGAACAGATCCCTGGGAAAGCTTGATGAGTCACAAGTTTTTATTCCTTTGAGAAACTATACTACATACCCTTTATCTTTCCTGTTTTCTATCTTTGCAGGAAGTTTATAAATCTAACATTGTTATTATTTGTTTCAAGTTTAATTTGTGTTACTTTTATGTTTTTGTTATAGGTGGAGAGAGATCCAACCACTGGACGTCTTCTTCAATTTAGGGAAGTCTCTGTTGAAGACACGGGGTCAAGTGCAAGGAATTCCCTGTCTTTCCGACGTGCTCCAGCACCAACTGAATCGGTGAAGGGTGATTCAAGTAACTTCCCTTTCATGCCAGGAGGATTCCCAGATCTCTCAACTGTTTCAGAACATGACAATGGAACACAGGAAGAAATTAATTTTGAGGATGGTAATTATTTATGATTGTAAAATATCTTCTTGTTCAGACTAAGCTTTCTGATACAATTTTGTGTGTTTTGTGTGGCTGATTGTGTGTGGAACAATTTCACATGATCCTTTTTTTTTTCCCTTCTAAATCTGTCTGTGACAGCTAGAAAACCCCATTTTATAATCAGGGATGAACACAGCAAACAGTCATATATCAATCTGTATTTTGTTGAAGATCTAGCTATATTTCAGCTGCAGTATACCATTGTCAATGCTAAAAGAAAAACATAGGAATCGAATCGAACCTTAGTACTGATGTCGGCTTTGTTGTTGCTGAAATCTAGCTAGATCTGTAATAAAATACAGGCTGATATCCAATTGTTTGTTGTGTTCATCCCTGGTTATAATCATTTCATGGTCACTGAGCACAACGATTCCTAATGGAACCCACACGATGAAAATCTTATTTTTCTGGTATTCTGTCCCCATCTGTCCTTGCTTCCCACAATTTTTGTTTCATGCTGAACTATTCTTTTGTTTTAGTATCCAGTCCATATCAGATGTGATGTTTTTTACTTGATTCATAAGCAAAAATGAACTAAAATTTCATCTGGACCGTAGTTTCAGCTACAGATTTAATTGAGTAGATAAAACTTGTGTTTTGTTTACATATTACAGACCCACTTCATTCCTTCCTGCATTGTACAAATACTATGAGAAGTGTGTAGATGGTAGAATATAGAGACAATTTCTTCATATTCACATCGGCTTGAATTCCATAAACCCATGAGTTCTTAAAGGTCTAAACATCTTAAAGTGGTTTGGTGGAAGACACTAACATATTTTATAGAACTTTTTTAATTTTGGCTTATTAGTATTGGAATGTGATGTGGTAGGTTCTACCCATCCATTCTACATAAATGCCTTCTACTCCATCCATTTGGAGATCATTGTAGGACAAACTTGGCTAATTATGCAGTATTAAAGTTTTTTGCCTGTAATATTTAATTTTTGAATTAAATGATAAGTAAAAGTGGTATAATTCGTTGGTATAAATGTTAAATATTGAAAATTAAATTTCAGATACAAAAAAAGCTTTTTTAAAATAGTGCTAATTTACTGTATTAATAAGAACTCAGGCAATTTCACAACACTACTTGGATAATTTCGCAGTAGCAGTTATGACTCTAAAAAAATACTTTTGTGTCATCGAAACATGATTTAATGTAATCAAATACATAATACACTTAACATTTACTGTATTTACTATTACTAAATTATTATAAATAATGTAATCAATGGTAATATAATTAATTAATTACATACTTTATCATAAAAATGAATAATAAAATAAATAAAATTAATTACTGCAGTCATACAAAATCTTAAAATCAGAAATTTAGTTGCAGTTAGTTCTTAAAATCGGAAATGTGATTCAAGTTAATCATAATCAGCCTCAGTGCACAGAAGGCATGTGAACTGAGCATGCTACGCCTTCATTCTTTGGTAAGACAGATGAAACTAGCACTCTCACTTCAAATAACAAATCCACTTTTAGCAATCATTGTCATTTTCGTAATTCCCACCACACGACAAACAAATGTTGTCATCCTTTCCTATATTTCTTATTAATATTCTCTGTACAGGCATACACCATCTTGTTGAAGGAACTACTTATGCACACGCTTGCTGTTTTCCCATTCTAGCTTTTTGAGGTGCTCACTTTTCCTTGTTGCCTCTCTGCTGGGATTTGGAATTTTCTCTGTCTGCTTCCCTTTCTTAAGGGGTCTTTAGGCCTATTGCAACCAACATGCCTTCATCAGCAATAACTCTGGGTGAAGTAGCTGCATGTTTCCTCTTTCTCCATGATTTTATGGATTTTGGGAGAGGCACGTTAATTTCCTCCTGGATATTTTCAGTTTGGTCTATTGACTCTTCCATCTCAGATGGTACATTAACAACAGCTCTTTTTTGCTCTGCTGATACGCATCCATCTAGTTTTCTTTCAGGTAGACTTGTCCAACATTGTAGGTATCATGAATGTGGGAAACATTCAGACACCTAGAATGGCATCTCTATTCATGGGAAAAATTAGTTTTGGAAAAAACACTCTTGATGGTGGCTGGAGTTACAGTTTTGTCCATGGACTTCTCGAATAAATGGTAAAAATCCATGCTTGTAGGCTTGTAACAACAAGCTTTCATTAAGTCTCTCACATTCCTTTTCCAAGACATTTTTAGAGGAGCAAACATAGACATATCACACAGCTGTAAGATCTGAGTGGTGTGTGATGAAAAGGTAACAAAAATAGTGCCATTTTCTTGTCTGAATTTTAGAGCTTATGGAGAGAGATGGCTAGAATGTGAGTCCGTCATTAACAGAACAGGAGGATTGTGGTGAATGAATGCCTCAAGAACTCCAAGAAAATTTCTGAATTTATCCAGCCATTTTATGACACTGCTACCTGGCTCAGTAGAGGAGCATTTTCCTTCAAGCTATTGGTGACACAAATCCCCTTGAAAATAAACGTAGAAAGCACTGCTTGTCCCATAGCATTGGCAGCAATCACAATTGTCGTGGTCTCCCACTATTCAGCTGTTGTCTGCTGGTGGACACATTTTGCTCAGCTTGTTCACCATTGAAAATCCCATTTAATGTAGATTCCAAATTAGATTTGGCTTCGTCCTGAGCCCTGTTTTCTCATACACAGTACTTAGAACATCATAAAAATCTTTCAAATTAGAACGATTCGAAGCTGTGGCCCTGCGATATGATAGATTTTCTGGCTGATGTAAACTTAAGCCGTATCATTTCTTAAGTGAACTCCACTAGTCCCAGCCTGCGTTGTCTCTTTCTTCCCCAAATGGGTCCCCGTGAGGTCTCTTTGATGCTAATTTGTTAGCATAATACCGCATATCATTTACCAACAATATGAAACCCAGTTTGTTAAAAAGGAAGGGACATCCCTTTTTCACAAGAGCACAGTCCGCAGGATCGGCACAAACTCTTAGTCTATCCTTTAGGGTGGTGTAGGGTATGCCACAATCTTTACTGGATCTATAAACTGACCAGCCATTCTTTAACACTGTACAGCTTCTTCCAAATCCTTCCTGCAGTACTGTTTTCCACATTTGCCTCTAGGTTTAGACATCTGTAACAAATTAAATTGACAAATACCTTAAGCCTTCCTTTACGAATGTCAGTTGTTGTTGTTGTTGTTGTTGTTGTCTTCAGTCCTGAGACTGGTTTGATGCAGCTCTCCATGCTACCCTATCCTGTGCAAGCTTCTTCATCTCCCAGTACTTACTGCAACCCACATCCTTCTGAATCTGCTTAGTGTATTCATCTCTTGGTCTCCCTCTATGATTTTTACCCTCCACACTGCCCTCCAATGCTAAATTTGTGATCCCTTGATGCCTCAGAATATGTCCTACTAACTGGTCCCTTCTTTTTGTCAAGTTGTGCCACATACTCCTCTTCTCCCCAATTCTATTCAATACTTCATCATTAGTTATGTGATCTACCCATCTAATCTTCAGCATTCTTCTGTAGCACCACATTTCGAAAGCTTCTATTCTCTTCTTGTCCAAACTATTTATCGTCCATGTTTCACTTCCATACATGGCTACACTCCATACAAATACTTTCAGAAACGACTTCCTCACATTTAAATCTATACTCGATGTTAACAAATTTCTCTTCTTCAGAAACGGTTTCCTTGCCATTACCAGTCTACATTTTATATCCTCTCTACTTCGACCATCATCAGTTATTTTGCTTCCCAAATAGCAAAACTCCTTTACTACTTGAAGTGTCTCATTTCCTAATCTAATTCCCTCAGCATCACCCGACTTAATACGACTACATTCCATTATCCTCATTTTGCTTTTGTTGATGTTCATCTTATATCCTCCTTTCAATGCACTGTCCATTCCGTTCAACTGCTCTTCCAAGCCCTTTGCTGTCTCTGATATAATTACAATGTCGTTGGCGAACCTCAAAGTTTTTATTTCTTCTCCATGGATTTTAATACCTATTCTGAATTTTTCTTTTGTTTTCTTTACTGCTTGCTCAATATACAGATTGAATAACATCGGGGAGAGGCTACAACCCTGTCTCACTCCCTTCCCAGTCAGTATTGCATTCAAATCACAAAAGCACTTTAATTTGGCATAACATCATGTAAAATATGTTCTTTTATTTTATTCATGCGCTCCTCAAACTTCTTTATGTGCCCGCCAGCAGCACCAAACTCATTAAGAACTTCAGTACCAGCAAAAGTGAATTACGAGCAAACTGTTGGTGTCAGAATGGTGAACAGGACCTTAAATTAAACAGAGAACAGTGAAGAATCCATCAATAAAAGTCTTATACTTACACTTCAGATTATATCAGCAGTATCGATTAAAAAAAACAGAAATTTGTCACTGAACACATGCTACACTGAAAATATTCTCAACCACACTGGAAAAAATTCTACCGCAGCCACAAGAATAAGCTCCGGTAGCTGGTTTCTCGACCACACACTGCTGATAGGTGCTGCCATGTGTGGTGCAATGTTCGTACTTAAAATCAGTTCGTACAATTCCATGGTGAAAGGATATGTGTGGTACTGCGAAATTAGCCGTACTACAAAATTAGCTGAGTTTGCCCTTTAGGGGAGACAGGAGCCTGAATGAATATATGAAAGAAAAAGCACCGTGCCAAGTTGTTATGCAAAGCCTAGGGAACTGCTCTTAACCATTAAGTGGATGTGCATACAAGGACTAGTTTACCCCATTAAAAATACCTTCCACTGATCCCTCTCAGCTGATAATGAAACCTACTAAATTTCAAAATGTAATGTAGTGCAGAAAAAAACACACACACCAGATTTGATTTTGAAGTAACAGGCATTATCAGTTTCATTGCATCAAACACACAAAAACAGATAAAATCAGTTAATTAAACTTGCTAAGGCACAAAACACTGTGTGTCCAACTGCTCAGACACATAGAAGCACAAAACTGTAGGATCCAAGTCAAAGTCCAGAAAACAGAGGTACACCATGCCCCTGATGTGGACAACAGCACTGTGGTGGTCATAAGCAATGTGCAAGTGCAGAGTAGCACTTACCCACTGCACCCTCTGGCTGACAGGGCTATGGATGAACTGAAGTGGCATCTAAGTGTTGCTTGGTCAGATGCAGTGCTGTAGACAAACTGGTGTGGTGTATGAATCTATCACGAGATCAAACACAGTAGGTTTCATAGCAACATTTTTATGTAGTCTCAGATGAGCACTGAAACTTTACAGATAATTCCATTGATGGGTCTGTGAAAATGGGACATTATCTATCACTCAGCAGTTTCCGCTAGCAATGTTTTTAAGATGTGGTATCTAGACATCGTACACTGGTGCTCGTGAAATTTGATAAGTGCAAAAGTTTTCTCTAAACCATTCACAAAGAAATATCTTGCAGACAGAATGGCGCAGATCATCCAAAACACCTGTTGTGTACTATAATAGCAAGGAAAGGATTTTCAGGTTGCATGGAGATCGATGGAGACTAGATGGCTAACATTATGGCTGTGAAAAGAATGATTTACTATACATCATCCTCTTGGAAGTTATTGCATAGCTGTTAACGAGAAAAGTCATCTCTGTCGGAGAATGAGTCACACAGATGAAAATTTGTGGTTTGACAAAGAAGAATAGGTCACTGCCCTGAGCACATTGCCAGCTCATGTGGCAGAGTAATACCATGAGAAATGAGCAATTTTTGGCCAAGTGAGACTTGATCTCTATTTTAACCAATGAAGAGAGAGATTTTAAAATTTTATGTATCATCTTGTGTCTGTAATGGAATTTTGAAGAATATGATACAAATTTCAGATTTTTACAATATTTTTCGTTATATTTATTTGTTTACAAGGTAGTTCGTTTTATTTGTGTATTTAGTAGTTCTTTTTTCATTATATAATGGTGTGTGTGTGTGTGTGTGTGTGTGTGTGTGTGTGTGTGTGTGTGTGTGTCAGTGTATTTGCTGCATCTTTTATTTATTACACATTAATGGCAGCAACGTACATGCTATCTTGTGCCCTAGCCTGATCAGCTAGTACTTGACAAATAACTTCACTACAGTAACTAAGTTTCCATAGAGGAAAACAGGAAAAACCATGTGGTGTCATTGATTTTATTAAGGCCTTTGATAATGAAGATGATAAAATGCTATGGAGGTAAATACAAACCCTTTGGTAACTTCAGTCTTACCTCCAGATCAAAAAACACATGTTTTGTTTCAGAGTAAGACATTAAAATTAGTATATACTTCATTGCTGAAGTCATCAGTCCACAAATACTGTAAACATGAAACTTCCTGGCAGATTAAAACTGTGTGCCACACCGAGACTCAAACTCTGGGCCTTTGCCACAACTGCAAGGAATACGATAGACATCCACCACAAACTGAGATTGTCCTTAATGGGACCTAAAAGGACCTAATCTTAGATTGAGGTCAGAAAATACAGTTCACATCATATTTCTGCAAAATACGACCAATATTTTTGGAGATGCTCCCTGCGCAAGGAAGAAAGGCTGTAGACCTTGTTACCAACTCATTACCATTGCTCAGCTGGTGTACAGTCGGTCACTAGCACAACATGTCTCATCTGTCTTTCAGTATAGCCATTCTGATGGAAGGTGACCTCAATATGAATTAATTCAACTGGCAGACTCTCAGGGTTTGAAATGACATGGACCCTTTGAACCAAGATACGAAGTATCCCTTGACGTTGAGATGGGTGCTGACAGCTATCAGCCTGTAGATACAAGTCAGTGTGAGTAGGCTTCCTATAAACAGCATGTCTCAATGTACCATCAATGTTCCTCCTGACTAACACATCAAGGAAGATAAGGCAGCAATACTTTTCCACCTCCATCATGAAATGAATATTCAGGTGGATTGAATTCAGATGTTATAAAAAGGCATTCAAGTTCTCACTGCCAAACAACAAAAGTATCATCTACATATCTGAAAAAAACACATAGGTTTCAAAGCCACCGACTCGAAGGCACGTTGCTCGAAGCCTTCCATAAATAATTGTGCAATAATATGTGACAATGGTTTTCCAATTGCATCTCTACCTGTCTGCTCATTGTACTGGTTAGTGAATAAAAAGTGGAAGTCAACACATGTCAAAATAGATTTATTAATTTAACACCAAACCTAACATCAGTTAACCATAATGAATCAGACAGAGTAAAATGAGTGAAGAGAGAGACCAATCACATAGTCATTCAAATGCATTATCTCTAATTGACGGATATCTGCCAGGTTGATTATGTGATGCTCACACTAACTAGTGGACTCAGCAGAGAAAATGGTCTTTGATACCTTATTGAAAAGAAGAAGCATAATATTTTGCTACTGTTGATAAACAGGGATTATATAGTAACTATGAAAAAGGTTGTTTTTTTTTCAGATTTGTTGACAGTGGCTCCAGGCTTGGACTATGGAATAGATTTCATGCCAGATGGTTTTACTCCAAGAACTGGAAAAGAAGATTTTCCTGCATTGCCAAAAGTGGAGGAAACTAAACCCATTGCGGAAGTTGAGACAGAAGAATCAGAAGTCAATCTCATGAATATATTGCAACAGGAGGAGCACCTTGTAGATCTGTGGAAGGAGGCAGAATCTGAAACAAAAGTTGAGAAAGATGACAAAAATGTTGTTATTCGAAGTTTGAAAATAGAAGCAGAGGATCTGAAAGTTATTCCTGAGGTAACGTAACTGTATTGTTTTTCCTGATTACTGGAATCTATAAATGTTATATTTGTATACATGTCTATGAAACATGAAATTAAAGATTTTATGTACGAACTGTTACTTTATCTACAGCCCCCCCTCCTCAAGCAACCATACGGTGCAGTGCAGAGGCTATCACATACCACTGTTAGTCATTTCCATTTGTGTTCCACTCACGGATAGATTGAGGGAAAAATGACTGTCTATAAGCCTCCATAAAAGCCCTAGTTTCTGTCACCTTATCTTCATGTTCCTTATACAAAATGTACATTGGCGGCAGTAGAATCGTACTGCAATTGGTCTCAAATGCCAGTTCTTCTAAATTTCCTCAACAGTGCCTCACAAAAAGATCATCATCTTGCTAGGGATTCGCATTTGAGTTCACAAAGCCTTTTCATAATATTTGAATGCTGATCAGATGTACCAGTAAGAAATCTAGCAATCTGAATTGCCTTTATGTCTTCCTGTAATCTGACTTGTTGGGGACCCCAAACAGTTGAGGAATACTCAAGAATTGGTCCCGCTAGTCTTCTATATACTATCTCCTCTATCAATGAACTACACTTTCCAAAATTCTCTTAAAAAGCAAAGTTGACAATTCATCTTCTCTATTACCCTTCAATTTCATATCACTTTACAATGTTACACCTGGATATTTAATCAATGGCTATGTCAAGCAGCATTTGAACATTACAGGATTGGTGTTTTCCTACTCATCCAGATACAGTTACACTTTTCCACACTGAGAAAAGCTACCATTCATCACACCAAGTAGAAGTTCTAAGACATCTTTTATCCTCCTACTCAGTAATGATACATTCTGTATACCACAGAATCATCAGCAAACAACCATAAAATGCTACTCATCCTGTCCTTCGGATCATTTATTTAAATAAAGAATAAGAACAGTCTCATCACACGCCCATGGAGCACTCCTGATGATTCCCTTGTTTCTGATGAACCCTTGCGATTGAGAACAACATACTGGATTCTATTACTTTAGAAGTCTTCGAGCCACTCGCATATCTGGGAAACTAGTCCATATGCTCGATCCTTTGTCAACGGTCTTCTATGGGGCACAGTGTCAAACGCTTTCTGGAACTCTGGGAAAATGGACTCAAACTGTTACTCTCATCCGTGGCTCATAGGATTTCATGAGAAAAGGGCAAGCTGAGTTGCATGCAGGTGATGGTTTCTAAATCCACATTGATTTGTGGACAGAAGATTTTCTGTGTTGAGGAAATTTATTACATTGAACTCGGAACATATTCAAGAATTCTACAACAAACTGATGTTAAGGATATTGGTCTGTAATTATGCAGGTCCATTCTTATACCTTTCTTATATACAGAAGTCACCCCCACTTTTTTTCCAGTCACTTGGGAGTTTGCTCTGGGCAAGAGACTCATGATATGCAAGCTAAGTAAAGGGCCAATGCCACAGAGTACTCTCTGTAAAATCAAACTGGGTTTCCATTTAAACCTGGTGACTTTGTTTTTAACTATTTGTATTGCTTCTCGGTGCCAGGGGTACCTATTTCTATTTGCTCCATACAGAAGCCTGTGGGACAGTCAAATGATGGTTTGTTTTTCTGATCCTCTCGTATGAGTAATTTCTTAAATGTGAAATTTAAAACTTTAACTTTTCTTTTGGTTTCTTCTATTGCCACCTCAGATTGATCAATGAGTGACTTTTTTATTCAACCTGCTTTGTGATCTTATGTAAGACCAGAATTTTCTCACATTCTTGGCAAAATCTTTTGCTAATGTATGGTGGTGGAAGTAGTTGTGCGCTTCGTTCTTCTTAAAGATGCCCAAATTGGTAATAACTTTTAAGTATTGATACTTGTGCATTACTTTTTGAACTGAGAGTGCAACAATCTCTGTTTCTTCACAATTTTATGAATTTTATTATTAAATCACAGTGGGTCTTTTCCGTCCATAATCCACTTATGTGGTGCATTCATCTCTAGAACGCAATTTGCCCTCGGTGTAAACTTTGCCCATAATTTCTGTGTGTCCATCATATTGGAATTAAATGATGTTCATTCATTGTGTAAGTGGGGTGCAAATAACTACTTATCTACTTCTTCTGGCATAAATACTCTCCTAGATTTCTTGATGGACTTGTTAACTTTAGTAACCATCATCACTATAATGACATTATGATCACTAATCCCTGTCTCTACTAACACTGTAGATAAGTTTAGTCTTGTTTGTAACTGCAAGGTCTAAACTATTTCTGTTGCATGTGGGTTGTGCAATTAGTTGTTCAGGGCATTTTCGAGAAACACTTTTAAAAGTACTTCGCAAGACTGTCCATACCGCTTGCAATGAATCCACAGGTGTCCCCAGTCTATACTTGTTAGATTAATGTCACCTTCAACTACTTATCTGGGCAACTCTGCACTACCGAACACGGACTTTCTCTGAATGATTCTACAGCAGTTATGGTGGAATCAAATGGCTGGTAAAAACTTTCAAAATTGACATGAGTTCACCTAGGCCTGCTACGTGTGTCCAGATAATTCAGCAATCAGACTCAGTTTTGACCGCGATATGCATTATGTTTTTGTTGACAGCAGTGAACACTGCCCTTCCTACATCATATAGTCTGTCTTTTCGATATACATTTCATGCCTCACTAAATATACTAAAAGTATTATTTATCTCAGTAATAACATTGAAATTCACTTTGAAATGATAACTGAAATGTAGGAACAAACATCAAGTTCCTTGGGGGTGTTTTTTTTTTTTTGGGCCAGGAAGCATGTTGAGATAGTGTAGTATTGTGGTGGCTGCTCACAAAAAGTAGGAAATTCAGAAATGAGTTCTGAACCTGGTACAGATTTTCACTCATCAAATTAGTACTATTTTTTTTATGTAGGTATTTTACTCATACAGTAAGTTGTCAGGTTGTAATTCCCCAGCTGTTTATATGAGTTTCACCATTTTCCTCGTTGGTTGCAAGAAATAGAATACGATCCATATGTTTTGATCAATACTTTGTAATGTCAGTGGATATTCCTGATATATTTATTATTCCATCTAGAATTTTCCATTTTTGTTATGTTGTATAACTTCATATATTTTCAGGTCTTTTTTGTGTTATTGTCATTAAATGCTTCGAACAGCTTTTGTGTGTCTGTTCACAATCACACATTGCTGTTTAATGCTAATCATGTATTTCCCACTTAAATCAAACAATGGAAAATCCAGGATGGAATGTAACAATATTAGAGAAGAAAAGTTGCTACTCACCATGTAGTGGAGATGCTGAGTCGTGATAGGCACAACAAAAAATGGCCAAAAGCTATAATTGTGTGAATCTTTTTGTTGTGCCTATCGTGACTCAGCATATCCGCTATATGGTGAGTAGCAACTTTCCTTCTCTAATATTGTTATTTCCCCACTTAAACAGTCACAAAATCAAATTGTACTTCATTAGTTTCATTAAGTAATTAATGATCATTTCACTTAACTTGATCCTCATTTTCTGTAGCTTTAAGCTGTAGATATCACAAGCAATTGCTCTTATGCACAATTATTTTGCTAATTGTAGTGCCTAATAGTGTATGTGTCAGAATATTAAGGCACTCGTTGTTTCTATAAGCCAGTTTCATCATTATTGTCAATACCATAATGACTGTTGCCACTAAAATTCTTGATAGTTGCTTGGACATATTAATTGTAGAACTAATATGAATTGCATATTATTTCAAGTATTGAGTAAAGGATTTTTTTTATATACTATTGTAAATTTTGTAAGAAATATATTTATAAAAATACACTTTACTAAAAAATACCTACATGAACTTTGCCATTTTATTTTATAGAAGGATAACATCCCAGTACTGAAAATTACAGAAACAGCACCTATTAAACAGCCAACAAAAACAAAGTGGGCTGAAGCTGTGGACGTCACAGTGCCTGTTTCAGATTTCCACCAGAAAATTCCAGATATGGCACATAAATTCCCCTTTGAGCTTGACAACTTCCAAAAGCAGGTACTGTTCTTTATTTTGCTCAACATTAATTCTTTTTACATTCTGCCTTTGCATCTTCTTAAGTAGCATTTGTACAAGGTGACAATTAATAAACTCTACAAAATAAAATTATCATAACTTCTGAACGGTTTTTGTTAGGACATTCAAACTGCACAGTTGGCTGCAGGGCATGATGGGAATTAGTATGCACAGTATGGTTTGGTTTAGCAATGAAGCTCTCTTTCATTAGGATGGGTTTGTCAGTAAGTAAAATTAGCACATTTGGGGGATTGAGAATCTACATTTTGCAATTGAGAAGTCTCTTCACCCTCAATAGATGGCAGTGTGTTGTGCAGTTTCTACTCATAGAATAATTGGTGCAATCTTCCTTGATGCCATGGTGACTACCAAAAGGTACGTGAAGGTTTTGGAAGTTGATTTCATCCCCATTATCCAAAGTGATCCTGATTTCGACAAGATGTGGTTCATGCAAGACGGAACTCAACCCCATTGAAGCAGGAGAGTGATGTCCTGGAGGAGCACTTCAGGGGTCACATTCTGGCTCTGGGATACCCAGAGGCCACTGGCATGAGCCTCGATTGGCCACCATATTCTCCGGATCTGAACACATGCGACTCCTTTTGTGGGGCTGTATTAAAAACGAGGTGTACATCAATATCCGCAAAACCATTGCGGAGCTGAAAATAACTATTCTAGAGGTCATTGACAGCATCAATGTTCTGACACTTCAGCGGTCATGCAGAATTTCGTTATTTGTCTGTACTACATCATCGCCAATGATGGCAGCCATATCAAACATGTCATAACCTAAATCTGAATATATGTAGTGATGTTTACATATTGAGTGAAGTGTGTGCACACTGTTGTTTGTAACTAATTTACATTTTTTTTTTTTTTTTTTTTTTTTTAATAGTTCAATAACTGTCATCTTGAATCTTAGCTGTGTACTTCAAATAGTCTTAATTAAAAATGATCTTGGGCATTACATGCCAAGGATAAATGCATTTGTGACTTCTGTGCCCTGTAGCACAATTTCACTCTTCATTTTTCTGCCAATTTTGTGTGACTCTTTCCAGTTTATGAACTTGTTACCACTCTCTACCATCCATATTCACAAAATGATGAACTAGATAATTAATACTATGCAGACATCACTCTGTCAGCCTTATAAGCACAGTTCTTTGGATGTGGAAATTGATTTGCATTGGAATTACAGCCCTTTTATCACGGAGTTCTGTTGCAGATATTAGTGAGGTCATTGAAGCATATGAAAAGGTCGGAAGGATATGTATTGACTGATATAAATTTTGGGCACTAAACAGTGAGCTCAGCAGTTCCTGTTCTCAGCATAGCAGTCACTACAGTTAAAATTAAAGACAAAGATTAAACATGTAAAACACAATCATTAAAATATTGCACAAAGTATTGCTAAAACATTTTATTGTAGAAATATTGCCAGTTGATACTGCAGTTAGTAGGATGAATCAGCAATCCAGAAATACATTAAAATCTCTGTCCAATAAAGTATTGTAGGGACTCTGGCACCACACAAAATTTCAATATTTTTCTCCACCAGATGTTAAGATGTGATGACTGTCAGTGTTATTCCACGATCATTCCATTTCAGTGGATCCCCATGCAGCAAGAGTAACTGTATGTCATTGGGCTATGTCTGACACAATGGTGAGAGAAGATCACTTCATGCCACCTTTGAGATTGGAAGGAAGTGAATGATCATGATAATGGTAGTTTGACTGACTGCAGCTTGTTGTTTCTCATTTCCTGGCACTACCTCTCCTACTATGTTTCTTTGTTACCCATGACTCTACAGCCTCTGTGTGGATATTACAGTGAACTCTTGTGTTTACCTGGCAGCTTGCTGTCACTGCTCAGTTAGCTATCTTATTTCCCTAGATCCCAGTGTATCCAGATTCATCCAGCAGAATTCCACCTAATTTTTCTGCCTTTGTAGGAAATAGGATAGTGTCTTGGACCATCTGAACTATCTTATCTGCTGGGTACATTTGCTGAATGACTTGCAAAGCACTAAGAGAGTCTGAGCAGACAAGAAATTTCCCCAATCAGAAATCTCATTTGCTTTAGTATCTTATTGACCTTCCAGAGCTCTGTGTTCTACACTGAGAAGTGACTTGATAATGGGATTTTATGATTCAACTGCCCGTTCTCTGTGTGGCAGATTTGGCATTGTCTGCGGCTTGTGAAACAGCACCCAGTAATGACCAAAAACAATACTGCAAGCTGTGTAAGTTGAAAATGGCATCAAAGGAACTCCTCTTACAATGTGTTTATTCAATACGGCAGACAGGCCAATTTCCCAACTCGTGGAGGGAGTCCATTTTGATACCTATCATCGAACCAGAAAAAGACAGAACTTGCCTCAGTAGTTACCAGAGCATCGCGTTAATGAGGCGTGTAGGAAAGACCCTGGAGCAAAACGTCAACCATCTTCTGGTTTAGATACTAGAGCCCAGGCAGCACCTTAGCCTTCTGTGTGGATTCAGGTAGTATCAATCCACTGTCAGCAGCCTGATCCTGTTGAGGCAGCTATCCAGCAGACTTCCCTAAGTAAACAGCATTATACTGGTATATTCTTTTACATCAGTAAAGCATGCATCACTATTTGGAAACACAGTATTCAAGGGCAGCTCCAGTGACAGGGCTTCCATGCCCACCTCCGATTTGTCATTCAGTCCTTCTTATCTAAGTGCTTTCTTTGGTACAGAGTGGTGACATGCTGTCAGATATCTTTGAACAGGAAACGGTGTTCACCTGGGAAGTGTTTTAAGTGTTACCCTCTTTGCCATAGCCATAAACAGCATAACTTTTACAGTAAAGGGTCCTGGCCAGTGCTCTGTATTTGTGGACAAGTTTGCCATTTTCTGTTCCTTTCCAACACAACAATAGTGACTAATCAGTTGCAATGTACACTGAAGAGGTTGGAGGAGTGGGCTGCAAAGATGGGTTTTACATTTTCTGCAAAGGGATGAAGTTCTACCTTTCAAAGACTCGTGAGGTTTCTGGGTCTCATTTTTATTCCAAACTGTCACAGTTACCACACCTAAAGGATAAGAAGGCAAGGATCCAGAAAGCATTGAATATCTTAGAGTGTCTTAGCAGCAATAGCAACTCCACTTTCATAGGGCTTTTGTGAGATTGCGGTTAGACTAAGGGTGCACAGTATACAGGTCAGTGAGACGTTCTTACATGAAGGTCGCTGACACTACGCTCCATGCGGGAATCAGGTTGGTCGTGGGCGTTTACAGAATCAGTTCCATACCCAGTATCTGTGCTGAGGATGGGGAACTGCCACTCACCATCTGGCCGCAACACCTTATGATGTGTAAAGCATATAAGATCCTCGTTGCTCCAAATTCACCAGCATACCATATTGTTGCTCGTCCAGCTACAGTATGCCTTCTCTCCAGTCATCTATGAGTAACGAGGCTATTTGGGATCTACATGAAGTTTGAGTTGCAGTCACTTTACGTTGGGCAACTACAGGCCCAAATCCAGGGTATTAACTGATTACCACACTGGTTACTGCAGAGGCCCAGTGTAATTTTTGCTAGAGAGCGGTGCAGGAGAGGTTACCCTCATGCACATGTTTTGTAATATGATATTTCTAGCAGATGTAATAGTTCAGGATACCCAGAACATCCTTTTCCATTTACAAAGGCTGGGAAAGAGGTGTCTTTCTGCTGGATGCCAGGGCACATGAGTATGGGGGAACAAAATGGCGGATGTTGCAGCCAAGGTGGAATGTCATTCCATGTGCCATGCTATCACCCTGTTGTTGAGGTACAGAGTCTGCATCAGTGAAAAGAAGAGTGGCAGGAAACGACGGAGAATAAACTGCATCTGGGCAAAGTCCTCAGCTCAACCACGGCTATCTCCTTCCATCCATGCTGACAGAGTGAAGTCCTCCTCAGCCAGCTTCGCATAGGGCACAACCCTCTTTATTCCTGTGAAGCTATTTTAGTTTTCCTCCTGTCTTGTGTTTTAATTAACACTTTAGGACATGACCATTTAAATGTGATCTAACACGATGTGATCTAGTGTGATTGTGCTGTTGATCATGGGTGAGGTGAGGGGAGACTGAGTTTAATTTTACCTCATATTGCTTTTTATTTCTTTTATCGCATTTTCTACATTTTAACCATACTCATTTCTCTTAATTTTTGCATGAGCACTGATAACCTTGTTGTTGAGTACCTGTAACTTACAAACACAACAATTGAGTGATTGATGCTGATGCTGCTGCTGCTGCTGCTGTCAGTGTGACTGATATGCAGTAGCAGTCACACAGCTGAAACCCACACTTAAGTGGATGCCAACTTCATGACTCGCTGATTCAATGTCCAGCATGTCCTCATGGCCAGTATTTATATGCACCAGGGTGGGCTTGTTGTCGGATACTCAACACAGGTGTAACATTTGCCACTTTTCGCAACACCATCGAAGTGTCCCAGGTTGCAGTAACTTTGTTGGTCATTGACCAGACAGTCAAGCTGCAGCTCCTAGGCAGCTGTTGTGGCATACTGCTGTGCCAACTGATTACAGCAAGTAATAAGATTTCAGCAATGAGCCCCTGTCTTGGCTCACACCATTATGATATATGTACTCTCACAGGTGACCTTACCTCTGATAGGTTAAAATATTCCTAGGTCAGGAATCTGATAACCTTGATCTATCAGGCACAAATGACAGGCATAGCAAGGTGTTGGAAATGAATGTGACATAAGTGTGGAACAGGAAATTGCATAGATTGGGCGGGCACTGGAGTTCCACTTTGATAAATGGTGGGTGGAGATTTCTCCTTTCAGGGTATAATGAAGGGTAGAGGATATGGTTAAGTTGTTCCAGTCTGAAGTGGTTGCTTTTTCCTGTCACAATCTGTTCTCCAGCACGTACAATGATCACCATAACAATGACTTGTGGGTTATTTCTTTCAGATGGTGTTCAGAGATAGTACCACAGGAGCTTGTAATACAAATGACTGTTCCATTATGCTTTTCTGTCATTCCTTTGGCTATACAGCAAGCAGGCATTTTAAAGCTGTGTAAAAATGTATCTAGAGAAACTGCGTAACAAAAACCTCACACTTATGTATTCAGTTAGCCAGCTGTAATGAAACTAATTTGGTGTTCTCTGCTGTTTTTTATTCCTCTCATAGTGATAGTTTTTGGTATGTTGACAGTGTTTCACCTAGTTGGTGTGCAAAAGGATACATATTTGTAATACTGTATTAAACTTCCATATTTTTTTAATATTTTTATTTAAGTTTTGTAATGGTACAGTACTGATCTGGCAATAGGAAAGAGCCACATCAAAAACACAAAATTGCAGTATTAATTTTGAGTTTCATTGTTTATAGAAATCAGGGGTGGAGCGACATGGGTCAACAACAGATTTCTATCCCAGACTATATCAAAACTGACTTTTTATATTTCTTCATCATGCCATATACAGCATATGAAAATCTAGCAAAGACATATAAATGTAAACCTCTGAGAATTTTGATCACAAGATGGAAAGCATATTACCTGCCAAGCAATGTGGTAATTACTATATAAGGCTGTTGAGTTAATCAGGGAACATTAGATATAAGTAATAATGGTTATAGGTAAAAGAAAATTAGGTTCCATTTGCATTGGTGTGGTTGTGATTTGTGTTGGATATTTTGGGGGGGGGGGGGGGGGGGTCATTAGACAGCTGCTTGTGACGTCAGACCAGGCAGGTGCTAAGAGTCTGCAGAGCAGTGCAATGTACCATGGAGCTCAATCCATGGCAAAGTTTCATGATCATGGGGTTTGGTAACTAAGGACATTTATGTACAAAGCAGAACTGAATTTGAATGAGAACCATAAGGAGAGTCTATTCATGTTATTATGTGGTTGTATGAACTTATTGTCAATCAGAAGTTAAACCAGTTTGTAGTTGTTTGTGGACCTACCAGCACCTGTTAATATTAGTCATTTCACAGGAAAACTCTGGTGGAAGATGAGGTCTCTCCGAAATGAGCAAGACGACCACTTACAGATGGAGAGAACACTCACATCAATAAGAATTAACACTTCACACTGAAAGTGAATTTATTAAGCACAGTCAAAAGTAAAGACAGAGCTGAACTGCCTGCCTTAGCAGAGTGTCCTCTTATTTATGCATATACAGAATGTTGTAGTGAATTCCAATATTCCAGAACCTTCAAGAAATTCCAAATCTTAAATGATAAATAACTGCAATCATCCCCCTATCCACAAGCAGGTGGTAATGTTGTTAGAAGAAAGGTGGATGGAACAAAACACTTTACCCTTGAAACAATACCAACAACAACAAAAGGATCAATTTATGACAGTAGTTTGTTCATCTTTCCAAACAACTGATTAACTGAACTTGCATAACACTTTTATTTCCATATTTTTATGAACATGTTGCATACATGACGTTGTCGAACAGTGGAAACTCCAGGTTGGAATATCAACAATATTAGGACATACATGATCAAACTTAAAATTTTAGTTCACACATTGAATTGTACTCCAGATTATTAATAAGTTTACTGCGACTGCTAGCAAAAATAGTTTTTGATTGGGAAATAATACATTAGCATATTAATACAAGGCTAATACAGAAAGTAAGGTTACATTAATTTTTTGAAGTACAAAAAATGAAATTATTTTAAGAAAATTTACATGCATTGTAATTTAGGCCTTGAATTATTTTTCCACATAGTCAGCATTTACCTCAATACATTTTGTCATCTGTGGGACCAGTTTTTTTAATTCCTGTGTTACAGACGTCTCCTGCCATCTTTTTCAGCCAGTTCTTCACTTCAATTTTCACCTCATCGTTGCCAGAAAAGTGTTATCCCCAAAGGTGTTCCATCAATTTAATGAACAGATGATAGTCACTGGGGTGTGAGATCAGGGCAGTGAGAGAGGTGGCTTAAAACATCGAAGCCAAATGAAGTCAACAACCCTTGCAGTGCATGAGGGGTGTGCAGACACAGTCATGACAGATGGTGTTTTGCTTCTGTCTTCATCATGGATTTCCGTCCTTCCAAAATTGAAATTCCTTACCCATTTTATCATATACTGCCTTGACGTGATTCACAATGAATCACAGTGGCATACATGCCTCAGCATTTAGCTAGAGAATTACAGCGTGCAGTTTGCACTTGACGGAAGCTGGAATGAGAACGCTCATCTCTAACAGTCATCACAACACTAATCAACGAGCTACTAATTGCTGGGGATGCTTGTTCCTTCCACTGGCGTCTCGCTACGTGGCAGTGGTACCAACTTCCCACACGGACATTCCATGCTAAAGCTACATGCCTTGTAACCTTAGTTTCCGGATAACCCTCATAGTCAACTTGACAGATTGGGGGTCCATCATTGTTGATCAAGCTAGCAAATTATTCTCATTTGCTGCAAATTTATCATGTATCTTGATGTTTAGTAATCAGCTATAGTATGTAGTTCAATAGGCAAATCTAGGTCTGTTACATTACAGAATTGCTCTTTACTTAACAACATTCTAAACATGAATTATTGTATGTTATTTTCTGAAGTAACCGTGTACCATGTTACAGGCCATTCTCCGAGTTGAGAGACATGAAAATGTTTTCGTTGCTGCCCACACATCAGCAGGAAAAACTGTTGTTGCTGAGTATGCTATAGCATTATCACGCCGGCATATGACACGGTTAGCACAGTATTTCTCAAAAAAAAAAAAATAAATAAATAAATAAATAAATAACATAGAAACACCTCCTAGTGCAATTTGTTTTGTGTATTCTGTGAAACCTTACACTTTTAGTTACCTTAAATGATAGTTTAATTAGGAGAAAAATCACATAAAATTATCCCTTACTTTCCAGAACAGTTTATACATCACCCATTAAAGCTTTATCAAATCAAAAGTACCGTGATTTCAAAGAAACCTTCCAGGATGTTGGTCTTATCACTGGTGACTTTCAGATCAACCAGAAAGCTAACTGTTTAATTATGACAACAGAAATTCTGCGTTCAATGCTTTACCATGGAAGTGAGGCTATTAGAGACCTTGAGTTTGTTATTTTTGATGAAGTCCACTATATAAACGATGCAGAGGTAAGCTTTCTGCAAATTTTTTGAAGTGTTCATATTTGTAAGCTATTTCTTGAATTGTTAAAGTATAGATAGATACTTAACAAGTGAGCTTTTATAAACTAATAATTACAGTAAGAGAACAATTTATTTGTAAGTATGATACACAAAAAAAACATGAGTTTCATGTCTTGTGACTTTATTTTACAGCGTGGTTATGTGTGGGAGGAGGTTTTGATATTACTACCACAGCATGTTACAGTTGTCATGCTGAGTGCAACAGTTCCTAATACCCTTCAGTTTGCTGACTGGGTTGGAAATATTAAGCAGAAGAAGATCTATGTAATCTCCACTCTTAAAAGACCAGTACCCTTAACACATTACTTGCACATACCTTTCACTAAATTGAAAACTCCATGGTTCTTAATTCTGGATGCAGATCGTAAATTTAATGAAGGAGGGTGAGTTCCACAACTGCTTTTAAGAAAAACTTCTGTCACTGAGTGGCACACATTGTTTCAGAATTAAAATATATGATTGTTTATATGCAGTTTTACACATGTTGTGTTTATTTGATTTTAAAATAAGTGAACAGAGAAAAGGTAGGGGCATAGAAACTTGCAGATATAGGACTGGGCTGTGGCAGTGTTTAGTGCTGTAATTCAGAACATCTCAAGAGTTAGAGCAGTAGATGTCATAGCATGGAGAAATCTTGGGATTGGTTCAAGCTTTCATTCCCCACACAATCTAGTAATGTCCATTGGTATAAGGCATAAGATGGCTCCCACTGCTGTAATTTATTCTCAGAATCACAATTAGTGTTCATTCTATTTCTCAGGTGTTTTATTCTGTTTACTTGACATTTAATTTGTAGTCAATTTCCTTCCTTGTTTGACCAAAATGTTCACATTTTGTTTTCAGGTTAAGTAAAAGCTCATAACTTTTTCACATGTTATTTTGGTATATTAACGGAGATTGATATCAACATTATCAACCCACTTGGTAAATATTTATGGTCTATACTAATCAATGAGATATCATAGTCTGTTCACAGTCAGGTAATATTTTAAAGGCCAAAATATCTGTCTTTGACTTGAAAGTTACCATAAATGTTTTTACTAATTGTCTGTTTAATGAGTTATAAAAAACATTTTCTATGATGCCGTAGCAGATATTTGCAGTTTAATTTTTACAATGTACAGATGGAGTTATCCCAAACAAATACTGCTCATCACCAGTTTCTTGGGATTATGGAAATCTCGGTTTGTTCTGGTGAAACTCACCAGGCTGCAGCCAGCTTCACGTTTCACTCTTTTTCATCCAGCAATTTTAGCTCATTGATATGATAGGGCAATTTTTTACATAATATCTTATCTATATGCAGTATAGATCAGTATTATCCATTGGAGTGAGTGATGATTGTTGAGGATTTCATATTTTTATTTTTTATTTTTTTTTATTTTTTTATTTTTTTTTTTTTTGTCTTTTAATTCTTAAATACATGTTAACTTCATTTATATTATAGTTAGTGGGGAGTGATATTGTGGCCCATCAATTTCCGCTACCCACAATAGGCACAGTGAATCACTGGATGCACAACAGGTTGGGAGAGAGGGGGGGGGGGGGGTTACACCCAAGTGCACTCCAGCCACTTGAGAGGAAGTCCTGGGCCCATTCTCTTGTGGCCGAGGGCTGCACGAGCCTCTGGCCGGATTAGCAGTGTTTGCGAAGGATCGGACCTGCAAGCTGCAAGTTCAATCCCCACCCTCAGATCCCACTGCAATGGTGGATATGAATAAGGAGTTTCTCTGAAGGCTCATGACCACCTGCACAGTGCTGCATACCTAGAAAAGATACCATCTCGCTGTGCTGTGGGAGATGCAGGACAGCTCTGTAGCCAAGACTTTGTACCGTGCCACCAGCACCACAATCATAAACATTGCTAAAACAAATTTACAGAAAGTTTTGGTGAGATGGCTTTTGGTTGCTCACTACTTGCAACTTTTAGGAGCAGAATTTACCATAGGTCAGCAGACACAGCCTGCCAGAATGTGATGCTGAACATTCTGGACTAAAGTTGTTAGAAGATCTCTGATTGGGAGAATATGGGATGCAGCCTCGGATTATCTTAAACTGCAGTTTTTGGTGGCCTCACACCCCCACACCGCAAGTTCTGGCATTCCAGCTTCAGACTTCAGAGATTTGGCATTCCTTAAAGAGACAGCATTTGAGGTTCAGTATTCGAGATTCGACATTCAGCATTCTTGGGAGCAGATAGGCTGTGTCATGCCAGAGTCCATTACCGGCCATGCCTCGCCTCACTTTCTCTCATACAGTTGGGAAAAGTTTCACAGTGAAGTGGCATACAAAAATCGTATTGGATTATAATTGCATATTCTCGTATTGATCTTTCTCCTTTACGGTGACCTCTTGGCCATGAGTTTGCTCTTTGGGGTTCTCATTCCTTAACTCACTAACCTTCCAGTGCAATCCTCATCACCAATTTAATTTTTCAGATTAAAAGTCAGCCAGCAAGAGTGGACACATTGTTAGCAATTCAGTTTATTCTGTTAGAGCAGTTCTGTTCCCGTATTTCCCAGGCAGCCATGATTATTACTCATTGATATTCATATCTGCTCTAATTTTCTCCTAATGAGTTACTTGATTCATTGTCCGTCTTGAGCATTATTATTTGGATTCTCAGTCAGTAAATGTATGTTATTTACAACCCTTGTTTCATTACAGTAATTGATAGGCTCCATCTCTACTTAGTTATTTATTAATGTTTATCAGGGCTTACAACTATGGTTCACATATGAGAGCTACCCTTGCTTCAGTTTCCTCGTGCACAGTTAATTTCCTCTCATCTGGACTTTAGTGGTGGCTTGCACCTTGAGAGGAAATGCTCAGTGCATGCCAATGGCAAATTTTATTGAGTGTATCCCAACGATATGTCAACAGCCTTGCCGCAATGGTAACACTGGTTCCCACCAGACCACTGAAGTTAAGAGCTGCCAGGCTGGCTAGCACTCGGAAGGGTGATTATTCAGTTGTACCAAGTGCTATTAGTAAGTGGAGTACACTCAGCCGTTGTGAGGCCAGTCGAGGAGCTACTTGATTGAGAAGTAGGAGCTTCAGTAATGAAAACTGACTGTGGCTGGGAGAGCAGTGTGCTGTCCATATGGCCCTCCATATCTGCACCCAGTGACACCTATTGACTGAGAGTGACACAGAAGTGGTCGGTACCTTTGGGCCTAGAGAAATGTTCAGACAGAGAAGAGTGTATGTCCTGACCCAATGGTGTGTTACATTGGTTACAACTGACTTTTGTGTGTCCGTTTGATAGAATGATCTCTGAATTGTCTAGTATGGTAGTCAGTTTAACAACATGTCCTCTACCTCGTGTCATATTGGTTTGTATTTATTCACCAAGACTACTTTCTTCAAATTGCCCTTCACATGTAATGCTACATACACGGAAATGTGGACAACTTGCTGTTATGTTCCATTTTGGGCCCATCGAGCTACTGGTCATATACTGACTTTTACTGTTTATTTAGCCATTAGAAGCTAGCTCATTTGTCACATACATTGCTTAGGTAGATCATCGACTTCAAACTAAACACCTTGAATACTCAACAACAAAAAAAGGTAAGCAAAATGTGACAAAAAATATCTTTAGTTACAAGAATAAACCCCAGTTTTCAAGCTGCTGTCATTTTTAACAATGACAACAATAGATTTTGCAGTTCCTATGAAAGCAATGAGCCCAAATACCTACAGGATGGGCTGTTTGAGACTTTCACGATGTAATAACTGCTTCACTGGTTCACGGGCATCACACTGGAGAATGTTGTGAAAATTGCACAGTATTTTAATGAGAGAGCTGCTCGTCACCTTCAGGTACTTACTGAGGTGTGCTGCAGTGGCTCACAAATATATGTGCAGTCTCACTACGCATTTCAACCTGCATGCACTAAACTTCAAGAACACTCAGAAGAAACATATAACTCCACAAGGGTGCTTTTTGTAGCTCGTGTTGGTGGTGTGTCCAAGATCCCAGACTGTTCAAGAAACATGAAATAAAATGTGTCTTCCACCCTCCTGTGACAGTGTGGGGAATCATACAGTGGCCAGACATGTTGCACTGTTAAAGATAAATGTATTGAACACAGACATCACACCAAACTGTGTCAGCTACAAAAGTCTGCTGTTGCTGAACACTATCTTGCCACGAAACATAGCATGAACTACAGAGAGACAATGGTCATCTTGTCTGCCTCCACCTATTGGGAGTCCATCATTAAAGAAGCAGTTAAAATATGCATAAGTAATGACCTGATTAATAGAAACACAGGATTTCAATTTAGCAAGACATGGGAAGCTGTATTGGCAGTATTGAGGCATCTTCAGCCACAGACCAACGAATCAGAGTCAAAACAGACGAGGAATCAGCTTCTGGGCACACTGCCCACATGTATGCTGGGCTGTGACGTGCAGCCACACTTTTTCTGCATCACACATGTGAAGACTATGGCTCATTTCTCTGGCAGGGGGCACTGGAAGTTGTCGTCCTCTATGATTCGTCTACAATGATGTTATAGCACCACCCCTTGTTGCCTGAGCTTTTCTAGAGAGCCAGCGTGTATATTGTCAAGTCACTGCAGCATGTCAATAAGCACCTGCAGGTGACAAGCAGCTGTCTTGTTGTAATATTATGCAGCTTACACAAACATTATCCAACATGAAGCCCGTAAACCACTGAAGCATCTACAGGAAGCGTTACCAAAATACAGACAAATTTAAATGTATTGCCACATCATTCTTTCACCATAGGTTATTGTTGGTGCTCAGTACTATCAATTGTTTCTAGTAAACACCCGTATTCTCAAAATGACCAAGACATTGAAATGCAGTGCCAAATATTCCATTTTACCAGACAGGAAGCGTAACTCTGAAGACTGCATCGTGAGGGCCCATGAAGTTGTCAAAAGAGCTCAAGCATTATTTTCAGAAAATCCAAGTCAAGAATCACAATAAATGACTGGGATTATCAGCATAAGCAAACCAACAATGCCGAGAATTGCTAAGAAGGTTCTTCAATACAAATCCGACACATTAAAAGTAAGACACATGTCCTCCAAGACTGCTTGTTCAAAGCATGTCAGTCACTGTAATTTGCTTCTGTGTTCATTTAAAAATGATGCCATAGAGCATATAAAATTCTTTTCCAAGAGATAAGATTGCTGGGTCACACAGGATTCAAAGGTATCCCCCTTTGTTAACTAGAGCAAACTTTCCTATCAGTCTTCCAATACTAAGAGTTACGTCCAGTGGTATCATCTGATACCCCGCATAGAAAACTGTTATGAAAAAAGTTTATCTCAACGTTATTTCCAGTAGCATTGTTAAGCCATGAATACTGTGGTGTCTGGAACTCTACATCAAGATGGTGCAGTGACCAACCTGAACCATTAGGTACAAAAACTGGATGTCAGACAATTTTGGTATTGTTTAGTCTAAGGAGTTTTGGGCTCCAAGCAGACTTGGTTTAAATTCCCTGGATTTACTATAAATAGAGCATAGTTGATAAGGTCTCCTACTAATCTCAACATCCCAATGTGATCTCATGATGGATTGCCACTTGAGGTGTCATTCAGATATGTGGATTCCAGATATATTGCATTGTGCATGCACACGCTGAAGACTGAGATCCAAGGCTATTATTCAAACTAAAATGGCGTATATTGAATTATTGTGCTCTATAGGTGATTGATAGGAAAGCAGGACAAGCTGCTCGAGTAGAAACACGTGAGTCGAGTAGAGGATACACGTTTTAAGTTTTAATTTATTCCAAAAGACATAAAACGAGCTTCACTGGTATTAGCATAAATACTGACTGACTAACTTCCAATGTGATGAATATATTACAGTTAAATCAGCATTAAATGAAGGAGGAAGGCAACAACCTTACAAGAGGCCGCAATTTAAAAAAAATTCATCCCCACCTTTTTTTCTTAAAAGTGGGAAAAGGAAAAGAATCAAGAAATCACAGGCTCATTTTGCGTGACCAATTGTGACAGCACAAGCCACTTAGCCAACTCGATCACACAACTGCACACTGTGCCCTAGGCAGGACACTTACACTATGAGCAGCTAGATCTAAAACGTAAGAAAACACTATTAACACACAGAAGTTGCTACATCAGCCAGTAGGCAATTTACAAGCTTGGGCATTGTCATGAACAAGGGCACTACTGGTTAAATTATCTACACGACTATAGCTACTACTCATATTCCAAATTATTTTTCAAAAGGAACTGTGAAGCACAAACCTTAAATGTACCACCAAATACAAATTTTGCACCTTAACTTTTGAGTATGGTATTCTCATAACACCGCCCTTTATACATGGCTTCGCCCTTTATACATGGCTTAAACAGCCACTAGAAATATTAACACACCAAACAGTTTTGAACTCAGCTTCAACAGCATTTGTTTAACGTATTAACTGGGACAGTCCCATGGTAACAACTAAGGAAAAAAAATTAAAGCTCTCAGCAGAGATCTCTCAGAGAGAATTACATGCCTTTAGCACAACAAGAAAGCACAGTCAGTTTCCTTTCTATATTCTTAATGCTATGTGCAGAATGGCCAGGACACAGTCAGAACCAAAGAATGAGCTTGGACAAAGCATGAAATCTGCAAAACTATTAATGCTGGACACAATGGCTTTAATGCCTTAACAACATAGAGTATGAGCTCCCTAAATAGTCAGATGTGGAGCAGTAAATGTGGCTCACTGTTTAATATTAATTCGAGCAGCTCAGCAAGGCAGCCTCTTCCCCAGATCAGCCACAATGAGCTGCCCTCGGCAGCGATCATGTCTTCTCCATACCCCAGCCAAACACCAGTTATCAGGAAGACACCACACCATGTTGTCCCAGAGAGGTGTGCTGCTAAACTAACCACCATGCCACTCAGTGCCCACTTCTCAGTACTGACTGCCTCCATCGCGAGCTGCTGCCCTCTTTCTTTGTAGAAAGAGCACGGCAGCGATCAACCAACTGCAGTAGCTGCAAGCAACCTTCTACACTCTTGCAGATAAACCAGAGAGAACCAAGGATATCAGTGGACATTATAGCTCAGTGTGGCTCCCCATGAACCATGGGAAAGTATTTTGTGTAATATTTAATCCTTTGCTAATAAAGTTTTATTCAAAGAATTTGTTTAATTGGTCCAGATTTTGGTGAGACACCATGTAGTTCTGTGGTAATAGCTTTAAACTAGTTATCTCAGATCCTCAGCAGCAGAAAAAAGTGACATATAGTAGGTTGGAAAACATTGCTTTTGTTATATTCTCTGATCAACACCCACTTGATAATGAAATTTGCTTTATTAGGTGGAAAATAAAAGGGCTTTTCTCCTGCCCAAAAATTTAGTATCAAAACACGAATATACGACCTGTATAAAATTGACTTTTATAACTGAACTGATTTTACATTCTTTGGTAGTGCTCTCTCGATGCTCTCCCACAGATGCCGAGGAGTTAGGCTGGCGCCGCTTCCAGGTCGAAGACTGGCATAGTGAAGACGGCACCTGGTTGATCCGGCTGCAACGATGTTTCCTCCTGGCGGCAGTCCGCGGCGGGTCGAAAGATACCGGTTTGCTTTCCTGCCGGCTGTTTAACCCGGCGACTCTAGTCTTCCTCTGCGGATTCTGTCGTGAGGATTGGCGGCCGTTGGCGATACCCTGTTGGCGGACGGTGATGTCATCATATTATCACCCGCATCGGAAAAAGGGGTTGCACGTGTGCGTGTTCCGCGGCTGCTTTCACGTTTGGTGGGAAATGCATCCTGTGCTGGCTGGCGGAACGCGCCGGAACTACGTTGCAGGTGCGGCTTATTCTGCAGCGGTAGCCGCCCGTTGTATTGCCGTGGCTGTGCACGCCAGTGCATTCTTCCCCCTCCACGAGGATGGAGATGCCGAGGATGTGGCATTCATCCAGATCAGTGTCCATTGCCTCGATGCCTGGAAGAGGAGAGCCTGGGTGAGAATCTACATCCATCGGTGTGTCCGATTGCTGACGGCTGGGTGCTGCAGGGCGTGCCTCCGTGATGGCTGGGTGGTGGACGTTCTCCCCGGTGTGACCTGAAACAGTGGTTGGAGTTAGAGACTGAGGTGAGAGGTTGTTGTCCCTTCGTGGCCGGATTTGGTTTTGATGTCGAATATGAACGCCGCCTCCAGTGCACAAGACCATGTACATTGCCCTTTCTTTGTTATGAGCGATCACGCCAGGTATCCATGTGGATGCCCCCGTGTATGTGCATTGACCCATACTTTCTGATCGGGCTGATATTTCGTCTGATACTGAGGGGGCTGCTGCTCCTGCCTGTCTTGTGGTTGCAGTAACAATAGTGTGGATAGTGGCTGTCTTCCACGTAGTTGTTCTGCTAGTGATCCACCCTTCTTAGATGACATCTGTAAGAAGACAAGAACAATGATAGAGCAGCAGGCAGAGCATAATGGGTAGTTAGTTTTGCCATTTGTGCCTTAAATGTTCGCACGAACTGCTCAGTGAGCCCATTCAAGGCCGGATGGAATGGCGCCGTGTGTACCAGCTGGATATCATTTAATGTACAAAATGTCTTAAATTCTGCAGAGGAAAATTGGGGGCCATTGTCTGATACCATCGAGTTGGGGAGCCCTTCGATGGCGAAAATGCGCGCTAAGGGTTGAATTGTTGCTGTTGACGTTGTGGACGTTATCTGTGATATGTGAGGAAAACCCGTCGTGGAGTCGACAACGATTAACCAGTAGTGGCCGAGGAAGGGCCCTGCATAGTCGATGTGAATCCTAGGCCACAGTTTTTCTGCCGCGGGCCACACAAAATATTTCTTAGGAGGTGCTGCTTGGTGTAGCTGGCACGTCATACAGGTGGCTATGGTGTCCCCAATTGTGCGATCCATCCCGCGCCAGTAGAGCTGTTTGCGGGCCAGCTGTTTAGTCAGTACCGTGCCCCAATGTCCTTTATGTAATAGACCCAGTGCTTTCTTGTGCAGGGCCGCTGGAATAATTACCCTGGTAATGTGGTTTTCACCTGGCAGAAGTATGACGCCGTGCCGTGTCAACAATTCGTGTCGCCTGTCCCAGTGTGCCTTAAGGTCTGCGTCCTGTATCTGTTTCCTGTTGCCTGGCCAACCAGCCTTAATGAATCGGAGAAGTTTAAATAGGACTTTGTCTTCAGCCGAATGTTTGGCAATGATTTTTGCATCCAGGGGAAGCTGTGCCAGTGGATCCTCTGTGTCCTCTTCTAGTTGACAGCTGATGACTGGGTCCGCGTCAAAGGCTGGATCGTCTTTTGCCGGGAGCCAAGACATGAAGTCTACATTCGCGTGTCATACTAATGAATGGTACTGTATGTCGTAGTTATACTCTGCCAGGAATAGTGCCCACCGCTGAATTCGACATGCCGTCCAGATGTGTATGTCGGCCGATGTTTTGAACAGTGGTATCAGAGGCTTGTGGTCCGTCTGTAACACAAAATGTCGGCCGTACGGATATTCGTGGAACTTTTTCACTCCGAATATTATAGCTAAAGCTTCTTTCTCTATTTGGCTGTAATTGCGTTGAGCTGCTGTTAGATACTTTGAGATGAACACTATTGGTCTTTCCGCACCATTGATCACATGAGAAAGGACTGCTCTGACCCCATAATCGGAGGCGTCCGCTGCTAGAACCAGTAGGTGTATTGGATCTTATGCACAAAGACATGTAGTTTTTAAGAGTGCCTTCTTTAAAGTCTGGAAAGCATTGTCACACTTGGATGACCAGTGCTATTTTACCCCTTTGCGGAGAAGGTAGTGCAGCGGTTCCACTATTGGAGCAGCGTGAGGGATATACCACATGTAATAATTGATTTTCTCCAATACTGATTTGAGCTGTGTGGTATCCGTGGGTGGCGCCAGTTTTTGAACGTCCTCTGTGTATGCCGGATTGGGTTGTATGCCTGAAGCACTAAATATGTGGCCTAAGTATTCCACTTGTGGCACCCCAAAAACGCACTTCTCTATGTTACATTTCAGATTTGCCTCTTGAAATGCCGTAAACACTTCTGAAAGGGTCCTTATGAGCTCCATTGTGTTCCGGCCTGTGACAATGATATCATCCAAATAATTTGCTGTGCCCGGGATGTGGTGGATTAGTTGTTCGATGAACCACTCAAAAATCGCCGGAGCACTAGAGATTTCGAACAGGAGGCGATTGTATTGAAACAACCCAAAAGGCGTGTTGATTACTAATTTTTCTTGCGTCTCTTTGTCAATCGGCAGCTGTAGGTATGCGTCTTTTATGTCTATTTTCGCAAAGAGTTTTCCTCCAGTGAGTCGAGTGGCAATTTCTTCTATCGTTGGAATAGGGTAGGATTCTGTGACTGTTTGTGCGTTGATGGTGAGTTTGAAGTCACCGCAGATTCTGATCGCCCCATTCTGTTTCTCTATTATGACGATTGTCAATGCCCGACGACTGCTTGCTATGGGCAATATGATTCCATCCTCCTGTAATCTCTGCAGATTTTAGTTTTTCATGGAGTGCATATGGGACTGGGCAGCTTTTGCAGAATTTCAAAACTGCCTGAGGTATGAGTTCAACGCTTGCTTGAAAATTCCGTACTCTGGCCGTTGGAAGTTGAAAAACAGAAGGAAACTTTTCCTGGAATTGCACTGTCAGTTCTTGGTGTTGTACTGCATTAATTTCCGGCTCCACATTATGAATTTGCATTCCGAGGGTGTGAAAGATGTCCAGTCCCAGAATGTTCGTGGCCGTTGAGCTTGGAACCACCAGAATGCGGCCTGTGACTGTCTGATGTCCGCAACTGATCGGTGTTGTGAAAGCTCCCTTGACCCGAATGGTATCATTAGTGAAGCTCTTGAGCTTAGATGTAAAGGGGCTGAGAACAGGGGAGCCTAGTTTTTCATATGTCAGTTTATTGATTATTGTTACTGCGACCATGTGTCGATTTGCAGCTTGATGTCTTGATCATGAACTTTGACCTGTACGAACATCTTGTGAGGCGATGGTGGCATCAGTGCTTTGACCATCGAGACCGCCTGTGGTTCCGATCCTGTGTCTGAAGCAGTATCCTGCGTGAGGTCCACATCCATTTTTCGGTTGAACGACAGACTTCTGCCTTGTGACCCTTACATCCGCATGCTGTGCGTTGAACTCTGCGAAACCTGCAGTCTTGTCTGTTGTGCTTGATGAAACAATACTTGCAGGATGGGAGAGGCTGTCTGCGTTTTTCTAACTGTGGCCTGCATCTAACATTAGTCATTGTGACCCTGTTACTTCGTTGCGGGGGAACTGATGTACTGGAAAAAACTAATGCCGGTTCCTGCGTGGCTCCAACCGAGCACTGTGATTGCTCAAAGGCTCGAATGATGGGTAGGCAAGTTTCTAAGCTTGGGTCTCTAAGTTTAAGTAGATCATGTCTTAACGACTCATCTGGTGCGTGAACCAGAATCATGTCCCTCACGAGAGATGCTGAATATGACTTTTGACACCGTACATTGGTGCATGCAAACTTACAGTCCCGTGATAATCCTTGCAACCGGGCTATCCGTTCTTGGTAAGTTTCGTGCTGCCCCTTATGACAGTTGAAAAACATGTGACGAGCTGCCGCTACATGTATTTTTGCATCAAAGTACTCTGCTAAACTGTTCTTTATCCGCTCGTACCTCAAATTTGGTGGATCCTCATGTGGGTGGAGTTGCGTTATAAGTTGATAGATAGCAGGGCCTGCATGAGCCAATAGAAAAGCGCGTTGCTGCGTCTCACCCGATACTCCATATGCTGCGAAGTGTTGCTCCAACCGGGCCATATAGCAGCTCCATGTTTCTACCTGATGGTCGAAAACTGGAAAAGGAGGCAGCATTGGGCCGGCCGATGAGGGAGGTGTCATTCGTTTGTTGTCGCGTAGCAACCTCTGCATCTCTTGCACTAGCCTCTCATTGGTGGTTTGTAGATTCTGTATCAGGGTCAGCACTGGCTGGCTCATGTCGACTGGCTCCAGATTCGCCATACTGAAAATTGCACCAAGCTTTTATCCTCGTCGCCAACTGTTATATTCTCTGATCAACACCCACATGATAATGAAATTTGATTTATTAGGTGTAGCCAGGACACCACTTAATTTTACACCAGATAACCTTCTTTGGAAAATAAAAGGGCTTTTCTCCGTCCCAAAAATTTAGTATCAAAACACAAATATACAACCTGAATAAAATTTACTTTTATAACTGAACTGATTTTACGTTCTTTGATAGTGCTCTCTCGATGCTCTCGCACGGATGCCTAGGAGTTAGGCGGGCGCCGCTTCCAGGTCGAAGACTGGCATATTGAAGATGGCACTTGGTCAATCCAGCTGCGACAATGTTTCCTCCTAGCGGCGGGTCGAAAGACACCAGTTTGCTTTCCTGACGGCTATTTAACCCGGCGGCTCTAGTCTTCCTTTGCGGATTCTGTCGTGAGGATTGGCAGCTGTTGGCGATACCCTATTGGTGGATGGTGATGTCGTCGTATTATCAGCCGCGTTGGAAAAAGGGGTCACATGTGTGCGTATTCCGCTGCTGCTTTCATGTTTGGCGGGAAACGTCTCTTCTGCCGGCTGGCATAACGCGCCGGAACTACGTTGCAGGTGCGGCTCATTCTGCAGCGGTAGCTGCCCGTTGTATTGCCATGGCAGTGCGCACCATGGCAGCTTTAGCAAAAAAACTGAAAGCTACAGGACAAACATCAGGATTCTGGAGTAGTTTTTATTAACTACATGTGAAAGAACTTTGCTTATTTGCTAATACAGACACCATTCTCCTCCAGCTGCAAAGTATTTTCAAGAGGTCAGATAAAAGTTTTTCTTTTTAATTGAATCAACTGCGGGTCCTTGGTGAAACATTTAAATTAACTAAACAGACACTTTTTTGCCTTGTTTCACAATTTTGTTGTTAATGTTACTGCACAACCTACATTTCGGGTTGTAAGCACATACTGAAGTACTTTACTGATTCCCAAGATAATTGTCTCAACTTCTTAAGGCATTGTTCCATAGCTTAATGTAAAATTACACCAGTGACCAATTTTTGACAAATTACATACGTTATCATCATTCAGCAATTACATTAACATGACAGGGCTGGAAGTTATGCATCAGCCAAGAACTTTTTAACAACAATTGACTGGGGCCCAAAGTTTTGTTTGTATTCTGGGGGTTGTGATCTCATCTAAGAGAGATGAATAATGGAATTGGGTTTACTTGTTTAATAAAAGGTGTGGGGCTGTACACATCTGTCTTTTAATTTCTAAATTTCTAATTTGTTGAGTATAGCCCCCTTCTCCTCTATGTGAAAGAGTAGTACATCTATTATGTATTTGTGGTTATTGTTCAGGCAATGTTCTACAAACGGTGAGTCAAGCTTCTTCAGTCTCCAGCTTCGGTGATGTTCTTTAAGCCTGGTGCTGATTGACCTCCCCATTTGTCCAATGTAGCAAGACTGATAGTCATGGTGTGTGATTTTATTAACCCCACTTTTTGTTATCCCTGGTTGTTTGCCTTTTGCATTGAACAAGCAACTAACTATTGTCTGAGGGACATAGAAGAACACAGAGAAACCCTTTGCCTTCAAAATGTTACTTATGCTATTTGACGTTTTCCCTATAAAAGGTAATCCGTATCATTTCTTTTCCAGTTTGTCTGTGTTTTTCATTGGGGATGGTAGGGACCTGGCTTGCTTCTTCATCTTTTTACCTAAAATATTATCAATGATGATGGTGTTAAATTCATTACTTATGTCTATTGTTTTTATTGTGTTAAATTCCTGGTCAGTCTTCTTGAGACATAGGGATAGAAAAGAGACAGTTTGTAGGTTGTAGGATGATTGTGTCAGTGAAGAAGTCTTTTCGATAAATTTTAAGTTCACGGTTACTGTCTTCTATCTTTAAGCTAATGTCCAGGAAATTTATGCTGGGCTCATGCCACTCCATGCTGACCTTTATGTTAATGTGCCACTGGTTCATATTTTCCACAAATTTGTGGAGTTGTCTACTGGAACCTCTCCACATACAAAGAATCTCATCTAAATACCATGTTGGCTGCAGATTACTTGACTTGCGCCATAGGGTGGTGGGGTTTCGGGTTCTGCTGAATAGATCAGGAGTTCACTACACTCAGCTGGCGGCTACACGGGTAGCGGAGGCTGTGTGGCGTAGACTGGGCGGTTTTTTAGATTAGAAGGCCTCGGGAAAGTATGGGGTGGGCTGCAATCTCAAAGGATGCATGGCAAATACAGGATGTGCTTGGATCAAGGAACAGTCGGAATTGTGGTTGTAAATTGTTGTAGTTGTGCTGGGAAAGTCCCTGAGCTTCAAGCGCTAATAGAAAGCACAGAATCTGAAATCCTTATAGGTACAGAAAGCTGGTTAAAGCCTGAAATAAGTTCTGCAGAAATTTTTACAAAGTCTCAGACGGTGTTCAGGAAAGATAGATTAGGCAGAATTGGTGGTGGAGTGTTTGCGTCTGTCAGTAGTGGTTTATCTTGTAGTGAAGTTGAAGTAGATACTCCGTGCAAATTGGTATGGGTGGAGGTTATACTTAACAGCCGAACTAAGTTAATAATTGGCTCCTTCTACCGACCCCCAGACTCCGATGATATAGCTGCTGAACAGTTCAGAGAAAATTTGAGTCTCGTAACAAATAAATACCTCACTCGTATGGTTATAGTTGGTCGGGACTTCAACCTTCCCTCGATATGTTGGCAAAAATACTTGTTCAAAACTGGTGGTAGGCAGAAAACATCTTCCGAGATTGTCCTAAATGCTTTCTCCGAAAATTATTTCGAGCAGTTAGTCCACAAACCCACGCGAATTGTAAATGGTCGCGAAAACACACTTGACCTCTTAGCCGCAAACAATCAAGAGCTGATAGAGAGCATCATGACCGATACAGGGATTAGTGATCACAAGGTCATTGTAGCTAGGCTCAATACCGTTTCTTCCAAATCCACCAGAAACAAATGCAAAATAATTTTATTTAAAAAAGCAGATAAAGTGTCACTAGAAGCCTTCCTAAGAGACAATCTCCATTCCTTCCGAACTGACTATGCAAATGTAGATGAGATGTGGCTCAAATTCAAAGATATAGTAGCAACAGCAATTGAGAGATTCATACCTCATAAATTGGTAAGAGATGGAACTGATCCCCCATGGTACACAAAACAGGTCCGAACCCTGTTGCAGAGGCAACGGAAAAAGCATGCGAAGTTCAGAAGAACGCGAAATCCTGAAGATTGGCTAAAATTTACAGACGCGTGAAATTTGGCACAGACTTCAATGTGAGATGCCTTTAATAGGTTCCACAATGAAACATTGTCTCGAAATTTGGTAGAAAATCTGAAGAAATTCTGGTCGTATGTAAAGTACACAAGCGGCAAGACGCAGTCAATACCTTCGCTGCGCACTGCCGATGGTACTGTTACCGACGACTGTGCCGCTAAAGTGGAGTTATTGAACACAGTTTTCCGAAATTCCTTCACCAGGGAAGACGAATGGAATATTCCAGAATTTGAAACACGAACAGCTGCTAGCATGAGTTTCTTAGATGTAGATACCTTAGGGGTTGCGAAGCAACTCAAATCGCTTGATACGGGCAAGTCTTCAGGTCCAGATTGTATACCGATTAGGTTCCTTTCAGATTACGCTGATACAATAGCTCCCTACTTAGCAATCATATACAACCGCTCGCTCACCAATAGATCTGTACCTACAGGTGGGAAAATTGCGCAGGTCGCACCAGTGTTTAAGAAGGGTAGTAGGAGTAATCCATCGAACTACAGACCTATATCATTGACGTCGGTTTGCAGTAGGGTTTTGGAGCATATACTGTATTCAAACATTATGAATCACCTCGAAGGGAACGATCTATTGATACGTAATCAGCATGGTTTCAGAAAACATCGTTCTTGTGCAACACAGCTAGCTCTTTATTCGCACGAAGTAATGGCCACTATCGACAGGGGCTCTCAAGTTGATTCCATATTTCTAGATTTCCGGAAAGCTTTTGACACCGTTCCTCACAAGCGACTTCTAATCAAGCTGCGGGCCTATGGGGTATCATCTCAGTTGTGCGACTGGATTCATGATTTCCTGTCAGGAAGGTCGCAGTTCGTAGTAATAGACGGCAAATAATCGAGTAAAACTGAAGTCATATCAGGTGTTCCCCAGGGAAGCATCCTGGGACCTCTGCTGTTCCTGATCTATATAAATGACCTGGGTGACAATCTGAGCAGTTCTCTTAGGTTGTTCGCAGATGATGCTGTAATTAACCGTCTAGTAAGGTCATCCGAAGACCAGTATCAGTTGCAAAGCGATTTAGAAAAGATTGCTGTATGGTGTGGCAGGTGGCAGTTGACGCTAAATAACGAAAAGCGTGAGGTGATACACACGAGTTCCAAAAGAAATCCGTTGGCATTCGATTACTCGATAAATAGTACAATTCTCAAGGCTGTCAATTCAACCAAGTCCCTGGGTGTAAAAATTACGAACAACTCCAGTTGGAAAGACCACGTAGATAATATTGTGGGGAAGGCGAGCCAAAGGTTGCATTTCATTGGCAGGACACTTAGAAGATGCAACAAGTCCACTAAAGAGACAGTTTACACTATGCTCGTTCGTCCTCTGTTAGAATATTGCTGCGCGGTGTGGGATCCTTACCAGGTGGGATTGACGGAGGACGTCAAAAGGGTGCAAAAAAGGGCAGCTCATTTTGTATTATCACGTAATAGGGGAGAGAGTGTGGCAGATATGATACGCGAGTTGGGATGGAAGTCATTAAAGCAAAGACGTTTTTCGTCGTGGCAAGATCTATTTACCAAATTTCAGTCACCAACTTTCTCTTCCGAATGTGAAAATATTTTGTTGAGCCCGACCTACATAGGTAGGAATGATCATCAAAATAAAATAAGAGAAATCAGAGCTCGAACAGAAAGGTTTAGGTGTTCGTTTTTCCTGCGCGCTGTTCGGGAGTGGAATGGTAGAGAGATAGTATGATTGTGGTTCGATGAACCGTCTGCCAAGCACTTAAATGTGAATTGCAGAGTAGTCATGTTGATGTAGATGTAAATATCTGTACCAATACACAATGTGTTTTGTCAGTGGTTCTCTCTTCAGAAAATCAGTCTCCCACTTGCCCATGAACATTTCTGCTAGTAAGGGATATCAAGGTGACCCCGTTGCCAGACCATCTGCTTGCTGATAACAGCTCCCTTGAAAACAGAAATAATTTTGATTTAAACAACGTTCCACTGTACTAATAATGCCCAACTGCTCCTCTAGATTAATGTTGTGTGATTACAATGATTGTGACAAAATATCTACACACTCTTTCACTGGAATACATGTGAATAAGCTATGCACATCAAGAGAGACTAATTTCACATTTGTTGGAACCTTAACATCAGTTAACTTGTTAACTAAATGTAAACTGTTCTTAATGCTATATTTCCCTTTGAAGTTCAGTTTCTTCTTCAAGATGGTGTTGCTGCTCCTGGCGATCTTGTGTACTGGACCTTGCATTGCAGATACCACAGGACGGATTGGCAGTTCTCGTTTGTGGAGCTTCAGTAAACCATACAGCTGTGATGCCCGTGGGTTCATTTGCAGAATGCTCGTGAAAGATGTTGGAGCATTTGTTTACTACCCGCCTAGGCGGATCATTGTAACTAGCTGTTGAGTCTCTCTGTAGTTTTTGTAGCTGCACTGATCGGAAAAAACCGTCAACTTTGCTTGTATAATCTGTTTCGAAACCTCTTGGCAGATTGAAACTGTGTGCCGGACTGAGACTCGAACTCGGAACCTTTGTCTTTTGTGTGCTAGTACTCTACCAACTGAACTACCCAAGCACGTCTCATGCCCCATCCTCACAGATTCAATTCTTCCAGTATCTCATCTCCTACCTTCCAAACTTCACAGAAGCTCACCTGCGAGCCTAGCAGAACTAGCACACCTGGAAGAAAGGAGGCAAGGGTCCCAAATTCAAGTTTCAGTCCAGCACACAGTTTCAACCTGCCAGGAAGTTTCATATCAGCACACACTTTGCTGCAGAGTGAAAATTTCATTCTGGAACCATCCTCCAGGTTGTGGCTAAGCTATGTCTCCACAATATCCTTTCTTCCAGGAGTGCTAGTTCTGCTAGGTTCGCAGGTGAGCTTACGTGAAGTTTGGAAGGTAGGAGATGAGATACTGGCAGAATTGAATTTGTGAGGACGGGGCGTGAGATGTGCTTGGGTAATTCAGTTGGTAGAGCCCTTGCCCGCAAAAGGCAAAGGTCCTGAGTTTGAGTCTCGGTCCGACACACAGTTTAAATCTGCCAGGAAGTTCCATATCGGTGCATACTCCACTGCAGTGTGAGAATTTCATTCTGGATAATCTGTTTTATTTAACAGCACTACAGTCCCTCCTTTGTCTGCCCTAGTCACAATTGCATTACTGTTTTCAATCCTAGTTTTAACTTCCTTCGTGATTAAGAACTCATTGTTCTTTCGATATTGTGCTTCTTGTTGTTTTTGTTTCTGTGCCCGCTTGAGTGCTTCTAAACATTGCACTTTCATTACTGTTTCTTTCTGTAGGGCTAGTTCCAGATATGCCCTTAGATGGTCTAACACTTGAGGTTTTGTTATCATATCTGGGGCGTATTTGTGACCTTATGATAATAACTTTTCTTCTGATTCTGAAAGGGTTAATGTTGATAAATTAACAATTCTATCTGCAAAGTGGATTGTCATTTTTGGGGTTAAGATTCTCTCCTTCACTGATAATAACTGTTCTAACTTCTTCTTTATACGAAGAAAGATATTATTAATGATGTTTGAAACTGTTTGAAGAGTATTGCCCAACCACATAAATTCACATGGATGAAGCAAGTGAGTAAACTGCTACCATCAAGATCAAAGAAACATCAGCTTCCCAAAGAGATGTGAAGAAAGCAGCAGAAAAACTATAGATTAAACAAGAAATGTTGCATTGATATAGAGTTCCTGATAATGTGAGTATGCACCAGAAACTAGTACATATGCAGCTTACTCACTTGCTTCATCCATGTGAATTTAATGGACAGACAGGGAGATTAATCTGCACCAGGCTTAAAGAACACCACAGAAACTGGAGATTGAAGAAGCCTGATTCAGCCTTTGCAAAACATTGCCTGGACAATAACCACAAATACGTAATAGATGTACAACTCTTACACTCAACCAATTAGAAATTTTAGAAATTGTACATCCCCACAATTATTAAACAAGCAAACCCAATTCAATTATTCACCTCTGTTAGATGAGATCACAATCCCACGATAGAAGCAAAGAAAGCTTTGTGCTCCAGTCGATCATAATTAAAAAGTTCTTGACTCATGCACAACTTTAGTCCTGTCATGTAAGTGTAATTTCTGAATTGTGTAATAATGTATGTAATTTAATAAAAATCGTCCCTGGTGTAATTTTACATTAAGCTAGGGATCGTTATCTTAAGAAATTGAGATGATTATCTTTGCCTTGTCGCCATGTTTATCTGTGCATTATCACCTTTGGGAATCAGTAATTTACTTGAAAATGGGCTTATGACCTGAAACCTTGGTTGTGCAGTAACATTAGTTATAAAATTGTGAAACAGGCCAAAAAGCAGTGTTTGTTTGGTTAAAAAATTTTCTCCTGCAAGGTTTCTTATTACATTGCTTTCGTAAGCTCTCATTCAGTCAACTCTTATTTTATAGTGACTGTCTGTCTTGTGTCATTTCATTGTATGTAAGGATGGTTTCATTCAGTCTGTGCACCATTACAGGTATTATCATGCAGTGGAAGCAATGAAGCCCCCCACACAACCAGCAGCAAAGGGCCGTGGTGGCAAGCAACAGAATGCCCCACCTCCCCGTGGGCAACTTCGATACCGACTTACATTCAACCAAGAAACTACGTTATGGGTGAACTTACTACAGAACCTTGAGAAAGAGAAGAAATTACCTGTTATTGCATTTACTTTGTCTCGAAAGCGATGTGATACCAATGCTGAGAACCTTAAAGGCATAGATTTCACAACTGAGAAAGAAAAGTGGAAAATATCACAGTTCTTCCAGAAATGTTTGCAGAAACTGAAGGAACCAGACCGGATTTTGCCACAGGTGTGAATCTATTATAAAATGTTATTTTCTCACTACACCAAGGACTTTGCTCTAGATCTGCCTCTTCCTCATCCCCCCATCCATCCCACCACCACCATCACCACCACCTCCAACACCACCACCACCGTTCATTCCACTACATCTATTCCAGCATTTCCTAACAGCTGTACTAACCTGCTCAAAATAGCTTTACACCACTCTCATGACTTCCATGTGTTTTACATTTATAAAAATCGGTTAAATCTTTCTCAGCATCCTTTTGATGACAGAAAAAAGCTACAAGCCACAACCTGGGTATAGGAGTAAAAATATGTCTTTGTGAGAACTACGTTCCACACTTAAATCAGAACTGTGTTAACAAAAAAATTCTTTTCATATTGGTAACACACAGAAGACATTCATCTTAAGCAAGTAAGTACACACAGACAAGGCAGGAAATGGAAAGTACTCCAGAGTAAGTATATCAGTCAAAGCGAAGACATTTCACACTTTTTGTTGTAATCATCAACTATTTGCGTCCCCACATCTTCATTCTCAGTGCAGTCCCATAGAGCACACTGTATCTTCTGTCGTGAACAGGACAATGCTGCTTGTGTACACTTTTAGTTCTTTCAGAATGCCTTGAAGGGCTCACTTCAAGCTTAGACTGTGTGTGCATTGTAACTCCATGGAAAAAAAGGAGTGTCAACATGGGACAGATTGGCATGCACTCACACCAATGTCATTTGAACATTGCTATCATATGACACAAAATATTAAAGACCTGGCTCATAATAGTTATCCATAGTCAACAACCTCAGTTGGTGCTCACGACCTACAAATTGTCACTCTTACGTATCCCAAGGAGAATGCAACGGAACTGCAACTGTAAGAGCTATATCAACCCATATGGTATACAACCATCTTCACATGATCAATTGGTCCATTACAAACAAAAATGCAAATTCCACAGTATTGTGGCACGCAAAAAAGATAAATAAGGATGCACTCGGAATGGAACCTGGTTGAGTTGTGTCAGGTGCTCTTCACCAACAAAAAAATGGTTCAAATGGCTCTGAGCACTATGAGACTTAACTACTGTGGTCATCAGTCCCCTAGAACTTAGAACTACTTAAACCTAACTAACCTAAGGACATCACACACATCCACGCCTGAGGCAGGATTCGAACCTGCGACCGTAGCAGTCGCGCGGTTCCGGACTGCGCGCCTAGAACCGCTAGCCCACCGCGGCCGGCTTCACCAAGAAGTGCTGGGGTTGCCTGACATCTGATGATCATATGAGATTGTGGAGGTGACCAGGTGACCAATACATTTCTCAGACCTGTAGTTCCACAGCTTCAACACAGAGATGACTCAGTCATTTATTGAAGTGGTATTGTGTACAGATGTTAGCGCTTCTTGCCACTTTCGAGAATAATGTGAGGACTGTGCAGTGGTATGACAGGATCCCCTAAAACAGCATTTCTCAAACACATATCGGTGTGCCTTGAGATATTTAATGTCTTCCTTTTTTGCCACAAATAAAATATCTAGAATATAAAAGATTTGTCACCACATCAATTCTCGGAGTAGCCCAATTTGCAAGAAATCGCCCATCATTGTATGTGATTATAAACATAATAATATAATAATAATAATAAAAGGGTATGTACTTTAGGCATTTGCTTTTTTGCATCTAGCTAAAAAATCACATTTAGGGACTCGCAAAAGTTTGAAACATATTTTGGTGAGCCCCAAAGAAAAAACTGTTGTGAAACACAGCCCTAAACAATTGTCCACTCCTACAGCCAACTATCTGGTAATGGGTTCATCTTTAAAGGCAATGATGCACAAGCAGCCTATATCGTAAGCATCTTGGAGGTAGTAATCAAATGAGAGAAATGGCCTGCAAAATCTTGACATTGACATGGCTGAACATATCTAGGACCATTTGAAACTTGAAGTGCATTGTCACAGGAACTGTCCTCACACACTGGATGACCTTAGAACAGCTGCCATTGACAATGGGACAGGCTTGGACAGCAACATCTCATCCACCTTATGGGCAGCATGCCAAAGAGGTTCCAAGCATGTTACAGTGCACAAGCTGGAGCAACTTTGTATTGAATTTTACCCAGCTGTAGATTTTGATTTAACAAGTGTGTAAAAGATGTGCAGTTTTTAATAGAATGCTTTAATTTCGATTATTGTTCCATTTTATTGTGCAGCAAATTATTATTTTTATGATTTTTTTCTGTGTAGCTTATTCTTTCATTCCATAATTTCTTTGAATCTAGGCCAAGACAAGTTCAAGATGCGTAGGCAGTGCAAAACTTTTTAAAAATGTTTATATTATTTTCTTTCACATTCCATTTTTTGTTGTTACTGAAATCAAGAATTCATGCAAACAGTTACTTCCTTTTTATTACACTACTATAATATTACAGCACATTTATTTCAGAGTAGAGAAATCACAGTGTTAAAAATATCTAATTTTCCATTTCAGGTTGTGAAAATGCAAGAATTACTGCAAAGAGGCATAGGTATTCACCACAGTGGAATTTTGCCCATCCTGAAGGAAATTGTGGAAATGTTGTTTCAAAAGGAGTTAGTGAAGGTACAATGATAATACAGAGCAATAGTATTTTGTGCTTTTATATGGTTTTAAAGAAAATTTCCTTTCTTCTTCCTCTTCTTTTTTTCTTCTTCTTCTTCTTCTTCTTCTTCTTCTTCTTCCTTTTCTTCCTTTTTTTATGGCACCATTGGACTATTTCAGCCAGTCACTTTCTGGTTATCTTCTTAATTAAGTTTTCTTTCCATATTACCCAATATCTTTTCATTGCTTCTGTTTTTTTTTTATGTTTTTCAGTTGCTTTAAATTTTTTGTTTTGTTTTGAAAATTATTCAGGGTTAATCCTAGCTCTTTCTTATTCTCCCTGATTTCCTTATTCCATGCTACTTGTTGGTTCATGTTCCAAAGTATCTCTACAATTTTTCTTGGTAATTTGGGTTCTGGTGTCCTCAAAATGTGACCAAAAAAAAAGAAGAAAAAGAAAAAAAAAAGAGATCCTTCTCTTCTGTATGGTATCAGTAGTTGGCCCCTATTCACAGTGCACCACTTCATTTGGCACTACCTGCCACTGTTTATCTTTTTGATATTTATTATTTATGCGTTTTCTAGTTATTCTTCTCTCTCTTTTTAGGATTTTGTCGATTCTGTTTTTCTGAGTGACTTAGGAAATAGTTCCACTTCCATATGTTACCTCTGGTTGAACCACCGTCTTTCAGTATTTAATTTAATTTTGGTTGATAGACATTATTTACTGCATGTAGACCATGTTAATTTGTGATCTTTTATATTTGACTTTCTGTAAATACAAATTAATTTAATACGTAGAATAGTGAAGCAAGTACTGTGAGGAAAGGCAAATGATCAGTTACTAAACAGATGAAATCACAATGATTACACACTGTTACTGGCTGAAACTTCAGTTGTGACTGACTGTCTTTCACACATTTGTGAAAAGTACAGATTATTAAAATGTTACATCCATATGGAGCCATTGTAATTTTGATGAAGAGTTTGCAGTTAACAGCCAAGATGATGACTTCTCTACACCATTAGTCATGTGGCTGTATATCTATTTATTGTCAAACAATAGAAATTCCAGGATGGAATAATGGCCATGTTCTGAAAACGGGAGATTGGTACTCACCATATAGCGAAGATGCTGAGTCGCAGACAGATATGATGAAGACACTTACACATGTTGAGCTTCTGGCCAAAAGGCCTTTTTCTAAATCTGATAACACACACACACACACACACACACACACACACACACACCAATGACTACTGTCACAGCTAGTAGCCAGAGAAAGTGGGTGGGTGGGTCTTAGTCTTGTGTGTGTGTGTGTGTGTGTGTGTGTGTGTGTGTGTGTGTGTGTACGTACTTAAGAAAAAGGACTTTTGACCAGCAGCTCGACATGTATGGCAGTCTTTCTGTTGTGTCTTTCTGCAACTCAGCATCTCATGTAGATGGTGATTAGCAATTTTTCATTTTCATAATATTAACTATTATAATTTTTGTCTCAGTTACAATATACAAATGATTATCAAATTAAAGTAAACATCTGAAAGAATAATACAAGTATTATGGCACTGGATCATCTGTAGCCAATTTTACGACTGTAATTGGCCATATAATAGATATACACAACTTGTAAAATTTTTAGAGAGGTATTTTATACCATTTGCCAACCTTTTCATCAAATAGTACTGTTTACAATGATGAGAGAGGAAATATGCCATTCATTTTCTATTCTATGTGGCCACAGATCCTAGGTAATGTTACCGAGCGAGGTGGCGCAGTGGTTAGCACACTGGACTCGCATTCGGGAGGACGACGGTTCAATCCTGTCTCCAGCCATCCTGATTTAGGTTTTCCGTGATTTCCCTAAATTGTTTCAGGCAAATGCCGGGATGGTTCCTTTGAAAGGGCATGGCCGATTTCCTTCCCAATCCCTCCCTAACCCGAGCTTGCGCTCCGTCTCTAATGACCTCGTTGTCGACGGGACGTTAGACACTAACAACCACCACCACCTAGGTAATGTTAAAAGTTCAGAGAAAGAATAGAGTGAAGGAAATATTTGTTTCTGTGTTTGCCAAATATCATCAAAACAGAGCTACTAGTGTAAATCTAAGCATTTCCATCTCAAAAGAAAGCATTATTTCATGGGGCAAAGCATCTTTATCATAGGATGCAGTAGTTTGCATAAAACATCCCCCCCCCCTCACCACACACACACACACACACACACACACACACACGCACACGTTGCATTGACGTGCATACAGACACAACGAAAAGACTACTAAACATTTAGGCTTTCAGACAAAAGGCCTTCTTTGGAAGTAGAATATTGTTTTGTCATCCTGGACTTTCCATTATTTAAATGAGTTCCTACTAAGCTACATCTTTGTTGTAAGTAAAGTATGGAATGACCCATCAGATATTATTATTTTTCTCTATCATCATTTGCCCATGCCACCTGGGATTGTCAGCATTTGTGTCATGTTAATGCATTCTGGATGATAAGAGATTTGAAGACAACCATACAGTTGCAGATGTTCTGTGTTTACAGCCTGCATGTAGTTGAGACTGCAGAAACAGACTGCTTGAGATACTGATTGATTTCTGTGTAGGATAGTACAGATTGTTGCTGTAGTAAGTGGAGAAAATTACAAGAAAACACGTAAATGAACTGCATTGCCAGAGAAAGATAATCTTATTTTGGTTGATAGAAGTGTGTGTTGTGTCCTTTACTGTATTCAGTCAACATTCTGTTTTAAATTTGGCACTTGCAAGTATATGTGCTCTCTTTCAAAACTGCCATGTCTACTGCTAAGTAATTGGACAAATTATGACTTGTTAGCATATACAGCCAAAATTGGCGTATCAGGTGAAAATAAAGTAAATGGATGTAAACAACAGCTGAGGTGGAACCATTACAGTGTCCTTCAATTTTTATAATCGTCTGTTCACAAACTCCTTAATAGTTTGAAATATGGCACTCTTTTTCTGACATATGATTTATGTTTTTGCAGTTACTATTTGCTACTGAAACATTTGCAATGGGTGTGAATATGCCTGCACGTACTGTGGTATTTGATGCCATTCGCAAATTTGATGGTAAAGAGTCAAGGGATCTCCAACCAGCTGAATATATTCAGATGGCAGGAAGGGCCGGCCGAAGAGGTCTTGATGCTACAGGAACTGTGATCATAATTTGCAAAACTGATGTTCCTACAGAAATGAATCTTAAGAATATGATGTTGGGTAAGTTGTATGACTTATGTATGACAGTTCCTTTTATATTAAAGTTCACACTGTAATTAGTAAATTTATAACAGACCATTTGAGAAATATTGTATATAAGTTTCCTGGTTAGCTATAGGCAATAATATCATTTTTAAAGTCGGTGTGATGTAGAAAATCCATGCTGGAATATAAATAATGCAAGGAATAAAGACACACAGCTAAATTATTCCACTGCTACGTCCCAACTGTGGAGCAAGATTGTGTTTGGTGTAGTGGATGTGAGAAGGAAGGATGTGGGAAGGGGAAGGTTGTGAAGGATGGCTGACAGCTTGCAAGGAGTAGGACACAAATGTGACATCTGTGAGCTCAATCTGAAGCAGACAGAATCAGTTACGTGTGATATATGATGAGGTTGAGGAGTTGGTTGGGAAGTGGGGGAGAGGGGTTTGCAGAGGGAGGAGGAGACTGCAGAGGCTCCTAGCTTCTGTCTCCTCTAGCCCCTTCCCACACTCGCACCCACACCCACTTCCATCCCTGTCTCTGTGCCCCTCGCATCTCCCCGTTACCTACACATTCTCCACATTCATTCCTTTCCACTGTCCTCTCTAACCCCTGCCCCTCCCAACTCATCATATGTGTTACACAACTCCCTGTCAGTGCCAGGATGAGTGCACCTTGCACCATGCTAGTTCGAATCCTTTGGAGTGGGTCCATCTGCAACTGTTTCCTCACCCAATCACTCCTCCTGCCTATCACCTTCCTCCTCTGCACCTGACACACAACCCCTCACCCTAGTCAGTCTCCAGTGCCGAGAAAATGTACGTGTGTGTGTGTGTGTGTGTGTGTGTGTGTGTGTGTGTGTGTGGGCGCGCGCGCACACGCACGTGTGTGTGTGTGTGTGTGTGTGTGTGTGTGTGTGTGTGTGTGGGCGCGCGCGCGCACGCAAAGGAGGACATTGTCTGAAAGCTCAGCCACTTTTCCAATTTTGTTTATGCATATGTCATCTGCTCAATGTTTCAGCTATATGGTGAACAGTTGCCTTTACTCCTAGCATTGTTTGTAAAGTCACTTTCTTGCAGATTTGTTACTAGCTCTGTTCAACAAGGAAAGAATTGGAGTGTGTCTAACACTATCGTAGGAGAACCTGGAATTTATGTTTTGATTGCACATTCACAGCACAAATCTGAGAGAAGGAAGATTGATTTATCAGTGAAAATGTCATCAAAAGATTGAATATCCACCAGTTAATTTATTAGCATTGTAAACCTCTGCTATCATATGTAATGTGTCCTGTACATAGTAGCAGATTTTCTTATTGTATAATGTGTGAGCGGACATTATTGGAAACAAGAATGCTTGGCGCACTGTCCATACTTAAATGGAAAGGGGTGAGTGGCAGGGAATCTCTGCAACTATTACATAGCCACTGCTGAAGTCCAAAGAAACTCTTGGAAGACATCCTAGTGGAAGAATTTATTTTTCAAGAATGTTTATTGATGCCTTAGTTATTTAGATTGAATGATGATTTTGTTCTGAAAGCCACATTCAACAGATTGGTAGAAGAAATTTCTTCACGAAAGAAAGAACTAGAGTAGATAGGAATGTTATAAATTTTTTTATCAGAGAACAATTCTTTAGCATTTCATCAGCAGCTTTCTGTACTAGTGACTTGAATCTTAAGAAGACTTTTTCAATGGCATGCTGAGGACACTGAAAATGTGTAGGCATACAAAATGAAGAAACATTTTTTTTTTTTTTTCCCTGTGATGTTCAAATTTTTTCCATAGAAGTAATGATTGTGTTTTTGTAATCTGAGAGATTTGCTGGATCCACCCCTGAAGATTTATGGTACTGAATTTGAAGTTTTTGCAGAAACTGAATATACTTTCCAGTACAAAAAATTTCTGCAGTGGAAAGCTCCCTCTGGCGTTTTTCCATTGCTCTCAAGTAATTCGGTAATATTTTAAACTTATCTTCACATATTTCCAGCATTGTGGAGCTTTGTTTGTTTCTAGGCAGACACTTAGATCCTCTTCCAAAGGAGTAGTCTGTGTGCCAGCTCCAAGTTCTTCTCTTTCCGTCATCTTCTAGCATTTTCGCCAAGATAGACTCCACACACATTCATCACAGCCATTTACTCTTAGGAGACTTTATATGCAAGCTGCTGGAAAAGTGACAAGTAGAAAGATGTACACAAGGTAAAGATTTACATGAAAAAAGTATAATTGTGAACATATATAAAGTATTAATTGTTAGCTAAAAGCACAGAGACACAGGAACAAAAAAACTATCATTCACCAATGAAAGAGCTTACAGAAACCTCATTCAACTGATTCTTGAACCTTGCTCAGCAGACTGAGACCCTTAATGGGTAAAATTTAATAGACGAAATAGAGAAGATTGAAAGAAGTTCAGCAGGTATCATCATTAGTTTCATTTAGTAAACTCAAGAATATCACAGAATTGCTCATCTAACTCCAATGGCAGGTGTCAAAAGAGAGGTGTTCAACCTCATAAAGTGGATTACTGTCACAATTCCAAAAATGCCCTTCCCACTGCATGTATTGTGTGCAATGATCATGGTAGTAAAATCAGATAAATTCAGACTCATACCAAGGCTCATAAACAGTCATTCATTTCTGTACATCATTTTCAAATAGAACAAGCAAGGTAGGAGGGAAATGCTAGTGTTACCCAATGTACCCTTCACCAAACAATGTAAGATGGCATGTAAAGTGTAGATGCAAGTGCATTGTGGATTCTCACTCTGGAGTGAAAATGCAAACAGACACACAATAAATAATACATATCTACATAATATACATATGTACAAATATTCTTCAAACACCAAAAAAACTGTTGCCAAGGAAACAAACACTACTCCTTTAAACAGTTGCATAAAAATGCTGATATGGCTCTCTGAAAGAGGTCACAGGTCACCAGCTCAGCATGGCACAAAATTATCAGAAAAATAATTTCATGTTCAAGTCCTTCGCTGTTTGTGACAGAATTACTGTGTCATTGCCAAACCTCAGTTTTTTTGTTTTTCTCCCTGGACTTTAATTCCTACTCCAAATTTTTCTTTTGTGCCCTTTATTGCTTGCTCAACAGGTTTAATAATGTATCAGGGATAGACTACAACCCTGCCTTGCTCCCTTCTGAACCACTGTTTCCCATTCATGCCCCTTGACTTTTATAACTGCCATCTGATTTCCCCACAAAGTGTAAATAGCCTTTTGATCCCTGTATTTTACCCCTGCCACCTTTAGAATTTGAAAGAGAGTATTTCAGTCAACACTATCGAATGCTTTCTCTAAGTCTATAAATGCTACAAAAGTTTGTTTGCTTTTCTGTAACCTATCTTCTGTGACAAGCCATAGGGTCAGTATTGCTTCATGTGTTTCTATAATTCTGCGGAATCCAAATTTATCTTCCCTGAGGTTATCTTCTATCAATTTTTCATTCTTCTGTAAAGACTTCATGATAGTATTTTGCAACCATGACTTATTAAACTGATAGGGTTCGGTAATTTTCACATCTGTCTGCGCCTGCTTTCATTGAAATTGGAATTATTCTGGTCTTGAAGTCTGAGGGTATTTCGCCTGTCTCATACATCTTGCTCATCAGATGGAAAAGTATTGTCATGGCTGGCTCTCCTAAGGCTATCAGCAATTCTAATGGAATGTTGTCTGCTCCCTGGTCCTTGTTTCAACTTAGGTTTTTCAGTGCCACGCAAAATTCTTTACACAGTATCATATCTCCCATTACATCTTCATCTACATCTTCTTCCATTTCCATAATATTTCCCTAAAGTACGTCACCCTTGTATAGATCCTCTATATACTCCTTCCACTTTTTTGCTTTCCCTTCTTTGCTTATGACTGGCTTTCCATCTGAGCTCTTGATATTAATACTGGTGGTCCTTTTTCTCCAAATGTGCCTCTAATTTTCCTGTAGGCAGCATCTATCTTTCCCCACGTGATATATGCTTCTAAATTCTTACATTTGTCCTCTAGCCGTTCCTGGGTAGCTGTTTTGTATTTCCTTGAGTCTCATTATTTAGACATTTATATTCCCTTTCACCTGCTTCATTTACTACATTTTTATATTTTCTCCTTTTATCAATTAAATTCAGTACCTCTTGTGTTATCCAAGGCTGTACTTTCACCAGCACAGCAAGGCCATTTTTGTTGATGTGTTACAAGGCCAGATCAGTCAATCATCCAGACTGTTACCCCTGCACTATTAAAAAGATTGCTGCCTCTCTTAAAAAACCACACATTTGTCTAGCCTCTCAACAGATACCCCTCCATTATGGTTGCACTTCCAAAGTGGTTGCACCTATAGTATCACTATCTGTATCCCTGAGGCACACAAGCCTCCCTATCAATGGCAAGGTCAATGGTTCATGGGGGGAGGTCAGAGACAGCGAAGGGCATGGAGGAGCAGTTGAACGGAATGGACAGTGTCTTGAAAGGAGGATAGAAGATGAACACCAACAAAGACAAAACAAGGATAATGGACTAAAGTTCAGTTAAATCAGGTGATGCTGAGAGCATTAGATTAGGAAATGAAACAATTGAAATAGTAGACGAGTTTTGCTATTTGGGCAGCAAAATTACCGATGATGGTCAAAGAAAATAGGATAGAAAATATAGATGCATTGGCAACAAAAGTATTTCTGAAAAAGAGAAATTTGTGAACATCAGTTATAGATTTAAGTGTTAGGAAGTCTTTTCCGAAAGTATTTGTTTGGAGTCTAGCAAAGTATGAAAGTGAAATTTGGATGATCAACAGTTTAGACTAGAAGAGAATAGAAGCTTTTGAAATGTGGTGCTACAGAAGAATTCTGAAGATTAGCTGGATAGACCGTGTAACTAATGAGGAGTTACTGAATAGAGTTGGAGACAAAAGAAATTTGTGTCACAAGTGACTAGAAGAAGGGATCGGGTGGTAGGACACATTCTGAGGCATCAAGAGCTCACCAATTTAGTACGGGAAGGAAATGTGAGGGATAAAAATCATAGAGGGAGACCAAGAGATGAATACAGTAAGCAGATTCAGAAGGATGTAAGTTGCAGTAGTTAGTCAGAAATGATGAGGCTTGCACAGGATAGAGGAGCATGGAGAGCTGCATCAAACCAATCTTTGGATTGAAGACCACAACAACAATAATTCCATTTAAGGATAGGTTGACCTGAGACCTTCCTTTATCTAATAGCACACTCGCAAGCAACTGATTTATACACATAGACTCAGAACCCTGCAGCACCCCATTTCACTTTGATGATGAGTACAATGCATTGTGACATGGACTCCGAGACAACAAAGACATTGAGAAGCCATCTGTATCCATGCTGCTCAACCATCACCAGCAATCCATGTAAACTAAACTACCAGCAACCCATGGAGATTGATCAAAGCTACATTTCAGGCACACCATCTTACTTGATGGGGTTTAAGATATACTGAGTAAGATTGAGGTCAGGTAAACTGGGAACCATCAAGCTCTTTCAGCTCTATTTAGCATTCCTTAACCAACCTGATACAGTTAGAGAGGAATAGAGTTGTACATTACCTTACTGAAGTTTAGGTTTATCTTCAGAGCAGTATAGGCAAACACAAGGTACATATCATTAGGTAATAGTGCCTTGTATCCGCTAGATTATGATATGCATAGTAGAGTCTGTCATCTCAGCCTTCAGATTAGATTATAAGCATGTCGCCACCATGTTGTGTACCTGTAGCCACAAGATGGAATGGAGCAGGATTGCGATGGAAACTGGGCGTGATGAACCTATGCATTCCCACTGCACTTATGTGACTCATAGACACTTGAGTGCCATTTGTCACAGAGCTATGATGATGATGGAGCACCTTCTATGAATTGTAGCGGACCTTCTACTGGACAGACCCAGAATTAACTGGTATAGTCCCAGCTGGAATAATTTCAAACTACTGTTTGGTTAATTTTATTAGGAATTTAGGTCATTTCATGTTAGGTGGCAGAGCTGTACACGACTGAGTTACCAGATTTTCCTGAAGCTTCTCATTTGCTCTTACAACTCTTTGTAAGAGTGCAGAAGTTCATACCTCTTGTAGTTTCTGAACAGTAGTGAATTACAACTATAAAAACTAATCTATTTCTTTTTCTCATCATCTAACTGAAGGAATCTATGTTTCACATAAAACTGAAAAATTCAGTCATGGTAAAGGGATATCACAATGTGTGGCAGTTACAAAAATTTAAAACAGAAAATAATTCTTGGGAATGGAATTAGATAAAGTGTTCCTTTGATCCCATCAAACAGTTTGAGTGATATTTCGTATTAACTGAAGGAACTGTCCACATTTACAACTTGGCACCATTGTGGGAATAATAATAATAATAATAATATTTTCTGCTTTGCTTTTTCCTTGCCTCTAGTTTCAAAAAAAATCCTTCATTATTGCCTGAAGTAAAGGAAGCCACGCATTCGGGAGGACGACGGTTCAATCCCGCGTCTAGCCATCCTGATTAAGGTTTTCCATGATTTCCCTAAATTGCTCCAGGCAAATGCTGGAATGGTTCCTTTGAAAGGGCACGGCCGACTTCCTTCCCCAGATCGATGGCCTCGTTGTCTAGTCTCCTCCCCCAAACAACCCAAAAGGAAGCCATTGATCAGAATGGCTTTTCATCTACGCTGACGATACTTTAGTGGTTGCTCAGGGAAAGATGTTTGAAGAAGTAGAGGAAAGGTTGACTTCTGTGCTAGATACACTTGGCTCCTACTACAAAGTCAATCATCTAAAGCCAAATCCCAACAAGTCTCAGGTGTACGCATTTCACTTGAAGAATAGAGAAGCTCGGCAGGAACTGGACATTACATGGAAAGGCAAACTACTGGAGCATCGTTCAACACCAGTATATCTGGGTATTATCCGACCGAACTCTGACCTTCAAGAAACATTGCCATAACACCAGGCTGAAAGTTAGTTCATGGAATAACATCTTGAGGAAGCTCATATCCACCGCCTGGGGAGCAAGTCCTCCCGTCGTGAGAATTTCGGCTCTTGCTTTGTGTGTGTCCGCTGCAGAGTATGCTTCACCTGTGTGAAGTGCATCCACTCACACCAAACAGGTAGATATTGCAATCAATGAGACTGTCCGAATCTTGTCGGGATGTATGAAGCTCCAGTCGATAAAATCTACCCGATTGTTAGAATAGCTCCCCCCACTATTAGAAGGGCTGTAGCTGCTGATGTAGAGAGGGCTAAGCAACATCCAACATCCACTGCATGATCATCAGGCTGTAGTCCTTCGACTGAAGTCGAGAAAGAGCTTCATCGCCAGGACTCAGCCACTTGAGGGAATACCAGAGTCTAACCGCATCACCAGATGGAAGAGCAAGCTACCACCTGATATTCCTGTAAAGGAAGAGCTAGCTCCAGGAAACGACTTGCCCTACCCTATTTGGAGATTGCTCAATCGTCTTAGGGTGGGCATTTCTCCATGCAAGACCAATGTGCGAAAATGGGGCATTCTTCCAGCTGATGGAGATACATCCTGTGAGTGCAGAACAACACAAGACCCGGCCCACCTGCTAATATGTTCTCAACTTGAACAACCCTGCACAACACAGGACCTGATTGAGGGAACCAGCAAGGCCATCAGAGTTGCTACCATCTAGAAATGCTGACCTGACATGGAAATGAATGAATGAGAATGAGTGTGCTATGACGTGCAATCTCTAGACTGACAATTATTGCAAAAAAATAGTATCTTACTGTCACATCCAGTTTTACTGTAGTCTCTGAAGACAGGTATGAACTAAGGAACAATATGCTTCCCTCAACAAAGTTTCCAATTGTTATAAAAACAAATGGATATATTCTTACAGATTTACATGAAAAAAGTGTCTGAGATAGATGTATCTTGTCTGGTACTGAGCAAAGTGACATTTGTAAGGGACCAAGGGACGGACATAAAAATATCTGCATAAACATAACACTAAGGCACAGATAAGATGAAAAGTTTCTTAGTGAAGAATTTCCTGATGTTTATAAATCCATCAAGATTGCGTAGAAATGTAGGATATTACATCAAGGCGTTGAAACTAGATTAAATAGCATGTACAAGATATTGAATAAATTCAATTCATGCACAAAAAGAATAAAAACCATTGAGAATTTGCTGTTTGGGAAAAACAAAGAGGAAATGATATGCTTGCATCAGCCTGATCTAATAGATGGTATAATTAAATTCCTGGAATCTTTTCAAGAAGCCACAATTGATATGGAGGGTGAAACGGTACTGACCCTGTCTTTTGTAGCACTATGCACATTTGGTTTATATAGCAACGTCAAAGTAAAGATGACTGTCGTACTTAAATTGCTGATAGGGCATACAGAAGACTTCTTAAAGGAGAAGGTCGCTAAGGAACCGCAGTATTCTCACTACATGGCTACATTTTTCCATTCATGTTTCAAGCAACTCTTAGTCATGAGTGAGGAAAAGCAAGAAAATATATATCCAACTGTTAGTTGAAAGCTAGATAGCGTAGTTGAGGAAGAACTCGAAACAAGATATAATCTTCTCTCATGTGAAAACATTTTGGAGCAGGCAGTAATCAACTTGTGAACTTAAAGATGAATGTGTGAGATATTTGAACATGGATAGCCCAGGGAATGAATTCAAAAACATTCTATCTTGGTGGAAAGCCAGTGGCCGTGCCCTCTCCAAAGTGACAAAAGAAGTTCTGTTTGTTGACACCATTAGTGCTGCAAACAAAAGAAATTTTATCAAGACAAGCTTAATTGTATCAAAGGAGCATTGCTGCATCGATCCAGATGATGTTGATGACATTTTGCTAACAGGGTTTGGACGTCAAACGAGCCAACATGGAGCAGGAGAGGCACCACAGGACATTTTAATTTCCACTGTCTATACTTTTACAAATAAATTCATAAAACTTTGTCAGCATGACCAAGAAGCATTCAGGATTCACACTCATAGCAGTGGAAGTTCAACAACATATTTTTTTTTATTATTTTTTTATTTTACATGTGAAATTTCATCATTTTCTCACTTACTATCAGCTGCATTTGCTATAAGAACACTTTTCTTCATAAGTAAGAGAAATTCTTCAATGAATTTTGCGCTGCTTATTAAACACAAAACTCCTTAATCCAAAACTCTAGAATTTTCCAAATCTATTAAAAACGGTGGTAAAAATTGAGATGTTGTTGTTGTTGTTGTTGTTGTTGTTGTTGTGGTCTTCAGTCCTGAGACTGGTTTGATGCAGCTCTCCATGCTACTCTATCCTGTGCAAGCTTCTTCATCTCCCAGTACCTACTGCAACGTACATCCTTCCGAATTTGCTTAGTGTATTGATCTCTTGGTCTCCCTCTACGATTTTTACCCTCCACGCTGCCCTCCAATGCTAAATTTGTGATCCCTTGATGCCACAAAACATGTCCTACCAACCGATCCCTTCTTCTAGTCAAGTTGTGCCACAAACTTCTCTTCTCCCCAATCCTATTCAATACCTCCTCATTAGTTACGTGATCTACCCACCTTATCTTCAGCATTCTTCTGTAGCACCACATTTCGAAAGCTTTTATTCTCTTCTTGTCCAAACTGGTTATCGTCCATGTTTCACTTCCATACATGGCTACACTCCATACAAATACTTTCAGAAACGACTTCCTGACACTTAAATCTATACTCGATGTTAACAAATTTCTCTTCTTCAGAAACGATTTCCTTGCCATTGCCAGTCTACATTTTATATCCTCTCTACTTCGACCATCCTCAGTTATTTTACTCCCTAAATAGCAAAACTCCTTTACTACTTTAAGTGTCTCATTTCCTAATCTAATCCCCTCAGCATCACCCGATTTAATTTGACTACATTCCATTATCCTCGTTTTGCTTTTGTTGATATTCATATTATATCCTCCTTTCAAGACACTGTCCATTCCGTTCAACTACTCTTCCAAGTCCTTTGCTGTCTCTGACAGAATTACAATGTCATCGGCGAACCTCAAAGTTTTTATTTCTTCTCCATGGATTTTAATACCTACTCCGAACTTTTCTTTTGTTTCTTTTACTGCTTGCTCAATATACAGATTGAATAACATCGGGGAGAGGCTACAACCCTGCCTCACTCCCTTCCCAACCGCTGCTTCCCTTTCATGCCCCTCGCCTCTTATAACTGCCATCTGGTTTCTGTACAAATTGTAAATAGCCTTTCGCTCCCTGTATTTTACCCCTGCCACCTTCAGAATTTGAAAGAGAGTATTCCAGTTAACGTTGTCAAAAGCTTTCTCTAAGTCTACAAATGCTAGAAACGTAGGTTTGCCTTTTCTTAATCTTTCTTCTAAGATAAGTCGTAAGGTTAGTATTGCCTCACGTGTTCCAACATTTCTACGGAATCCAAACTGATCTACCCCGAGGTCCGCTTCTACCAGTTTTTCCATTCGTCTGTAAAGAATTCGCGTTAGTATTTTGCAGCTGTGACTTATTAAACTGATAGTTCGGTAATTTTCACATCTGTCAACACCTGCTTTCTTTGGGATTGGAATTATTATATTCTTCTTGAAGTCTGTGGGTATTTCGCCTGTCTCATACATCTTGCTCACCAGATAGTATAGTTTTGTCATGACTGACTCTCCCAAGGCCATCAGTAGTTCTAATGGAATGTTGTCTACTCCCGGGGCCTTGTTTCGACTCAGGTCTTTCAGTGCTCTGTCAAACTCTTCACGCAGTATCGTATCTCCCATTTCATCTTCATCTACATCCTCTTCCATTTCCATAATATTGTCCTCAAGTACATCGCCCTTGTATAAACCCTCTATATACTCCTTCCACCTTTCTGCCTTCCCTTCTTTGCTTAGAACTGGGTTGCCATCTGAGCTCTTGATATTCATACAAGTGGTTCTCTTCTCTCCAAAGGTCTCTTTAATTTTCCTGTAGGCAGTATCTATCTTACCCCTAGTGAGACAAGCCTCTACATCCTTACATTTGTCCTCTAGCCATCCCTGCTTAGCCATTTTGCGCTTCCTGTCGATCTCATTTTTGAGACGTTTGTATTCCTTTTTGCCTGCTGCATTTACTGCATTTTTATATTTTCTCCTTTCATCAATTAAATTCAATATTTCTTCTGTTACCCAAGGATTTCTACTAGCCCTCGTCTCTTTACCTACTTGATGCTCTGCTGCCTTCACTACTTGATCCCTCAGAACTACCCATTCTTCTTCTACTGCACTTCTTTCCCCCATTCCTGTCAATTGTTCCCTTATGCCCTCCCTGAAACTCTGTACAACCTGTGGTTTAGTCAGTTTATCCTGGTCCCATCTCCTTAAATTCCCACCTTTTGGCAGTTTCTTCAGTTTTAATCTACAGTTCATAAGCAATATATTGTGGTCTGAGTCCACATCAGCCCCTGGAAATGTTTTACAATTTAAAACCTGGTTCCTAAATCTCTGTCTTACCATTACATAATCTATCTGATACCTTCTAGTATCTCCAAGATTCTTCCATGTATACAACCTTCTGTTATGATTCTTGAACCAAGTGTTAGCTATGATTAAGTTATGCTCCGTGCAAAATTCTACTAGCCAGCTTCCTCTTTCATTTCTTACCCCCAATCCATATTCACCTTCTACATTTCCTTCTCTCCTTTTTCCTACTATCGAATTCCAGTCACCCATGACTATTAAATTTTCATTCATCTCCCTTCACTATCTGAATAATTTCTTTTATCTCATCATACATTTCATCAATGTCTTCATCATCTGCAGAGCTAGTTGGCATATAAACTTGTACTACTGTAGTAGGCATGGGCTTTGTGTCTTATCTTGGCCACAATAATGGGTTCACTATGCTGTTTGTAGTAGCTAATCCGCACTCCTATATTTTTATTCATTATTAAACCTACTCCTGCATTACCCCTATTTGATTTTGTATTTATAACCCTGTAATCACCCGACCAAAAGTCTTGTTCCTCCTGCCACCGAACTTCACTAATTCCCACTATATCTAACTTTAACCTATCCATTTCCCTTTTTAAATTTTCTAACCTACCTGCTCGATTAAGGGATCTGACATTCCACGCTCCGATCCATAGAATGCCAGTTTTCTTTCTCCTGATAACGACATCCTCTTGAGTAGTCCCCGCCCGGAGATCCGAATGGGGGACTATTTTACCTCCGGAATATTTTACCCAAGAGGACGCCATCATCATTTAATCATACAGTAAAGCTGCATGTCCTCGGGAAAAATTACGGCTGTAGTTTCCCCTTGCTTTCAGCCGTTCGCAGTACCAGCACAGCAAGGCCGTTTTGGTTAATGTTACAAGGCCAGATCAGTCCATAATCCAGACTGTTGCCCCTGCAACTACTGAAAAGGCTGCTGCCCCTCTTCAGGAACCACATGTTTGTCTGGCCTCTCAACAGATACCCCTCCGTTGTGGTTGCACCTACGGTACGGCCATCTGTATCGCTGAGGCACGCAATCCTCCCCACCAACTTCAAGGTCCATGGTTCATGGGTGGAAAAATTGAGATAATTAACTATAAAATTTGAGTTTTTTTCTAAAATTGAAGTTTAAAATGTAACAGCTCATTCATTTTTTCATAAATTAAATGAATTCTAGAGTTTCATACACCTGTAAGTATGGTTTGTATGCAGTGCAAAATTCATCAAAGAATCTCTCTTACTTATGAAGAAAAGTATACCTATAGCAACAAATGCAGCCAATAGTAAGCGAAAAAATGATGAAATTTCACATATAAAAAAAATAATTATATTGCTATATTTTTGAACTTCCCATACTATGAGTGTGAATCCTGAATCCTTCCTGGTCATGCTGACAACGTTTTATGAATTTATTTGTATAAGTATAGACAGTGGAAATTAAAATGTCCTGTGGTGCCTCTCCTGCTCCAAGTTGGCCCATTTGATGTCCTACCCCCCTTAATTCATAACGATAACAGGGTCAAGTAGATTATTTTATGAAGACAGTCATACCATAAGAGATAAAATGCAAAGAATTTGTGAAAACACAGTTTTCTATTCTGAAAATACTTTTAATGCAATCTAGATACGTAGCAGTCATGTTATTATATTATTTCTTCCACTTAATAGTCATGAAATGACTTTATAATTTGAGTATGATAACAAACAAAAGTGTTGCTTCTAGGGACATTCTCAACAAATGAGTTGTGTGACCATTTTCTGATACTATGATGTTTAGAAACAAAAGAGCAAGTAAATGCAAAAATCGAAATATTTTGATAATGAAATAATGTATTCATTCAACATCTATGTATCATGCATTCAGTTTTTAATCACAGGTAATTAATTATCGCACTTTGCTGATTTCCCTTCTGTTAAGAGTATGACCAAGTTATGTGTGAGCACGTGTACACAAGCCATGAGTTAATCCCTGCCCCTCTGTTGAGCAAATACCAAGTTTACAAGCAAGCTTGATGCATGTCCTGACCACCATTAGTGCAAAGACTCCAGTCTCTGACATACAGTTTTGTAATTGGGAATGTATATTGCAATTCTTTTGGTCTTCTGTCAATTTACTGGTGATGAAAATACCTTATCTCGTTAAGATCTGAGTAAGTTAAATTTCACCTTAACATTATACTAAGTCATAAAATGCTATCCTTAGAAATAGATGACGTTCTAGAGAATGTGTTAAGGTGGCGAGCCTTCCACAACTGCTCATGATAATTTTAAATTAGCTGTAAAAATTGTGTTTAATATAATTTTCTTTTTATGCTTTCTTACACCCCTCCCCCATGAACCATAGACGTTGCCTTTGGTGGGGAGGCTTGCCGTGCTTCAGCGATACAGATAGCCGTACTGTAGGTGCAACCACAATGGACGGGTAACTGTTGAGAGACCAGACAAACATGTGGTTCCTGAAGAGGGGCAGCAGCCTTTTCAGTAGTTGTAGGGGCAACAGTTGGGATGATTGACTGATCTGGCCTTGTAGCACTAACCAAAACGGTCTTGCTGTGCTGGTATTGCGAACGGCTGAAAGCAAGGGAAAACTACGGCCGTAATTTTTCCCGAGGGCATGCAGCTTTACTGTATGGATAAATGATGATGGCGTCCTCTTGGATAAAATATTCCGGAGGTAAAATAGTCCCCCATTCGGATTTCCGGGCGGGGACTACTCAAGAGGACGTCGTTATCAGGAGAAAGAAAACTGGCGTTCTACGGATCGGAGTGTGGAATGTCAGAGCCCTTAATCGGGCAGGTAGGCTAGAAAATTTAAAAAGGGAAATGGATAGGCTAAAGTTAGATATAGTGGGAATTAGTGAAGTTCAGTGGCAAGAGGAATAAGACTTTTGGTCAGACGAATACAGGGTTATAAATACAAAATCAAATAGGGGTAATGCAGTAGTAGGTTTAATAATGAATAAAAAAATGGGAGTGCGGGTAAGCTACTACAAAAAGCATAGTGAACACATTATTGTGGCCAAGATAGACACGAAGCCCACGCCTACTACAGTAGTGTAAGTTTATATGCCAACTAGCTCTGTAGATGATGAAGAAATTGATGAAATGTATGATGAGATAAAAGAAATTATTCAGATAGTGAAGGGAGATGAATGAAAATTTAATAGTCATGGGTGACTGGAATTCGATAGTAGGAAAAGGGAGAGAAGGAAATGTAGAAGGTGAATATGGATTGGGGGTAAGAAATGAAAGAGGAAGCTGGCTAGTAGAATTTTGCACGGAGCATAACTTAATCATAGCTAACACTTGGTTCAAGAATCATGAAAGAAGGTTGTATACATGGAAGAATCTTGGAGATACTAGAAGGTATCAGATAGATTATGTAATGGTAAGACAGAGATTTAGGAACCAGGTTTTAAATTGTAAAACATTTCCAGGGGCTGATGTGGACTCTGACCACAATATATTGCTTATGAACTGTAGATTAAAACTGAAGAAACTGCTAAAAGGTGGGAATTTAAGGAGATGGGACCAGGATAAACTGACTAAACCACAGGTTGTACAGAGTTTCAGGGAGGGCATAAGGGAACAATTGACAGGAATGGGGGAAAGAAGTACAGTAGAAGAAGAATGGGTAGTTCTGAGGGATCAAGTAGTGAAGGCAGCAGAGCATCAAGTAGGTAAAAAGATGAGGGCTAGTAGAAATCCTTGGGTAACAGAAGAAATATTGAATTTAATTGATGAAAGGAGAAAATATAAAAATGCAGTAAATGAAGCAGGCAGAAAGGAATACAAACGTCTAAAAATGAGATCGACAGGAAGTGCAAATTACCGAACTATCAGTTTAATAAGCCACAGATGCAAAATACTAACACAAATTCTTTACAGATGAATGGAAATACTTGTAGAAGCTGACCTCGGAGAAGATCAATTTGGATTCCATAGAAATATTGGAACACGTGAGGCAATACTGACCCTACGACTATCTTAGAAACTAGAATAAGAAAAGGCAAACCTACGTTTCTAGCATTTGTAGACTTAGAGAAAGCTTTTGACAATGTTGACTGGAATACTCTCTTACAAATTCTGAAGGTGGCAGGGGTATAATTCAGGGAGCGAAAGGCAATTTACAATTTGTAAAGAAACCAGATGGCAGTTACAAGAGTCGAGGGACATGAAAGGGAAGCAGTGGTTGGGAAGGGAGTGAGACAGGGTTGTAGACTCTCCCCGATGTTATTCAATCTATATATTGAGCAATCAGTAAAGGAAACAAAAGAAAAATTCGGAGTAGGTATTAAAATCCATGGAGAAGAAATAAAAACTTTGAGGTTCGCCTATGACATTGTAATTCTGTCAGAGACAGCAAAGGACTTGGAAGAGCAGTTGAATGGAATGGACAGTGTCTTGAAAGGAGGATGTAAGATGAACATCAACAAAAACAAAACGGGGATAATGGAATTTAGTCGAATTAAGTCGGGTGATGCTGAGGGAATTAGATTAGGAAATGAGACCATTAAAGTAGTAAAGGAGTTTTGCTATTTGGGGAGCAAAATAACTGATGATGGTGAGAAGTACAGAGGATATAAAATGTAGACTGGCAATGGCAAGGAAAGCATTTCTGAAGAAGAGAAATTTGTTAACATCGAGTATAGATTTAAGTGTCAGGAAGTCGTTTCTGGAAGTATTTGTATGGAGTGTAGCCATATATGGAAGTGAAACATGGACGATAACCAGTTTAGACAAGAAGAGAATAGAAGCTTTCAAAATGTGGTGCTACAGAAGAATGCTGAAGATTAGATGGGTAGATCACATAACTAATGAGGAGGTACTGAATATAATTGGGGAGAAGAGGAGTCTGTGGCACAACTTGACTAGAAGAAGGGATCGGTTGATAGGACATGTTCTGAGGCATCAAGGGATCACCAATTTAGTATTGGAGGGCAGTGTGGAGGGTAAAAATCTTAGAGGGAGACCAAAAGATGAATACACTAAGCAGATTCGGAAGGATGTAGGTTGCAGTAGGTACTGGGAGATGAAGATGCTTGTACAGGATAGAGTAGCATGGAGAGCTGCATCAAACCATTCTCAGGATTGAAGACCACAACAACAACACAACTCTTCCCCTGCATGTCATTGCCCTCAGATACTCCCTCTTTATGTCCTATTTTACTGGAATATATGTTTCAGTGTACATTCATTCATTCCATTCCATTCCATTCCATAGATTCCAACGAAGGGAGAAATGCGGAGATGCGAAACAAATCTAGATGTGCATTAACATAAGACAAGCAATTCATAAATCTCAAGTTTTATGCGTAAATTGTTAATGCTAGCTGTGCTTATAGCGAATAAATTAGAAGGAAAATACTTCTTTCAACAGAGCTGCTGTGTAATCATTTATATTGACTACTTGTGTGTCAGCTTAGTATTCACTTGTTTACTCTGGTTTCAAAGAAAGTGGTTGCTTACATATGTAAATACTGAATCTTGTTCGCAATACATTACCACTTAGCATGTAACTTTAGAATAAACACTTAACTGAACTTTTCAATCGATTTATCTAGCGATTCAGATAACGGGTAGGAGTGACTAGTGAGGTTTGTTTTTAATTTTTTTAAAAGTGATTGACATTCCTGACCCCTTTCTTTATGTTAGACAGGGGTTTGTGGGATATCTGTGCACCAGAGTACATAATTCCACTCTGAACTGTAAACAAGGAGGCAAAGTCAACATGAAATAATCATCAAACCACTGTGAGGTGTATGGTGGAGGGAACCTCCCACTGTGCCACATATTAAAGCTTCTCCCTGTTCCATTTGCATGTGTAATGCTGGAAGAATGATAGCATAAACACCTCTGTGCATGCTGTACTTAGTCTATTTTGTCTTTGCAATTACTGTGTGAACCATGTGTGGAGAAGTATAATACATTACAAAGTACCTCACTTAAAACTGGTTCTTGGAACTTTATAATTAGGACAGTTTGTGTCTAGCTTCGTGTTATACGGACGGAAAATAAATAAACAAATGTGTCTGCCAGTTCAGTTTTTTCGGTCTCTCTGACACACTTTACTATGGGTCAAACAAACCTGCAACTGTTTGTGCAGCCCTTCTTTGTGTACATTCAGTGCTCCTGTTAGTCCTATTTGATTTGGGTCCCACATTCTTGACCAGTCTTTTAGGATGAGTTAGATATGTGTTTGTAAGCAATTTTGTAGACTGGCTGCATTTTCTTAGAGTCTTACCCATGACCCATAATCTCCCACTTACTTTACCTGCTACTGAACATGTATGTTCATTCCATCCCTACAAATTGTTACACCAGCCTATTTTTGAGTTGACCAATTCAAATTAAGAGTCACTGATGAGTAAATAGTAAAAGTTTTATTTGTCTATGGACCATTCTGTACAATATGTCATGTTTACATGGAGGTTTATTTATTTATTTTAAATTATATGAATATGTCAATAAAATATATAGTTATCTTAATATAAGAAGCTAAAAACACTGATAAACACACAGATTGTATTAGTATGATTCATGGAGCTACACAAATATATTTCAACGAATTCCATTTAGCCCTATATTACTAAGCGATTGTCCTGGATCTAGTTGCAGTTTGCTTATCTGACATCTTCCAGGGCCAACAAGAATTTGATTTTCAATACTTCGTGCAGTTATTGATAGAATTTAGAAATTTAAAATTCTTTCATAATGTACTCATTAAGAGGTATATTCTTGTGTTAAAAGTTTAACACACTAAGACAAGTGTTAAAGTTAGAAACTGTGTGTTTTTCTCTTGAGGCAGCATACCTGGCAGTGATTGAATACCTGAGCTTTATTCATCCATTGCTTGAGAATGAGAGCACTTAAGAACTTACAACAAACTTTGCATATAATTTCAAACCTTCACAAAATGATGAAAGGAGAAAAGTTTATCACATACTACATTTGTGCTGTTGATGCAGTACAACTTTACATCGGGCAAGGCATTTTAATTTATTACTTTGTTGTTGCCCAATACAGTTTTCAGACAGTATCCACATATACTACTAAATGTACTTGCAAATTGTATCATTGTATGACACCTAAGTCAGGAGATAGGACATTATAGACATTTAGAGGTGTAAAAAACTAGCTTCTGCTTAAAATGCTCTGCAGTAAAACTTCTACATCAGGCATGGAGTTTTGATATATTACTTCTTTATTACTAACTTTATTTGCAACACGCTATGCAGACAGTACCTACATCAGTGAATGTATCTACAAAATTACATTGTTGTATGGCACATAGTTCAGGAGATATGACACCATAAACATTGAGAACTATGAAAAACTTGCTTTTTGCTTGGCATTGGGCATAAATTGTCTCGACCATATCCAACCAGTGTTTAATAATTACAGAACTTTGTGACTCCCAACAAAGTTTAAGCATCATTTCAAATCTTTTATAAACTTTCGTGGTTTTTATGTGTAATGTCAAATATTTAACATACAGTGAAACCTCTTTATAACATTCCTCCATATAACGTTTTCCTCTATGTTACGTCCGTTTTTTTCGGTCCCGACTAAAAGCCCATATAAACAATGTTAAATTTTCCTCTTTACTGCGTTTCCTCTATATTACAATTTCCTCCATGTAACACTCACATTTTTGGAACCCTGGTCAATTATTTACCTCTTTATAACGTTTAAGTGACTGGATCTAGACGCATCATTTTCTGTTCTGTGGATTCACAGTTGGCACCGGCTCGGAAATCCCGCACTCAGAGTGTTTCATTTTTCAGCGGCAGAACCCGGTCATGTGATACGTGACGCACATTCTGCTTACAATCTTTTTGGCGCCATTTCAGTTTCTCGGAGAATTTGATGCCAAAATGGGGAGTGCTGCAGGAAAAGTGCTGCTGTTTGTGGACAGATGTGCGGCACATCCACCAGATGTATCTTTCTGAGAAATGTGAAAGTATTTTACAGGCAATGAATTTAATTATGTACTTGTGGAGGGGAGTCAGTGCTGAGACTATTAAAAACTGTTTAAAAAATGTGGGATTCTGACAGAATCAGATGGCAGCTCCTGTGGAAGATGTTGCAAGTGATTTGCAAGAGTTTTAGGAATTAATAGGCAGTGATTCTGTCACTTTTGAGGGCTTTGTGGCTGTGGATGACAACGTGGCAACCACAGGAGTACAAAGTATTGAGGAGCTGACTGCAGATAGAAGCTTGGAGAATAATAGTATAGTGAAAGTGACAGTGACAAGGAAGATGACCCTGTGCCCTCATATACTAAGGCAGCTGAAGGCTTTGAAACATTTAGGAGATATATGATGACCCATAGACTTGAGGACAGAACAGTAGTTCAACTTGATCATTTGGAGCAAGAAAAGATTGCCATAGTGTCTAGGAGAAATAGAAAACAAACATGCGTGCTCGAATATTTTAAAAATCGTAGGTATGTGATTTTCAGGTTGCATATGTTCCTAGAGTTTGTGCAAATTTAAGTTCCATTTCATAATTTAATTATTAAAGTAATTTTTTGTAACTAATTCTTTTTTTTAATCTGTACCATTTACTGTGTTTTTATGTAGTATGTTCAGTATATCATAAACAAAATTTGGCTCATATTCTACAATTGGATCAACTGAAGAACGGGATACCACCTGTCAGCTTTGGACAATGATGTCATATCTTAAGAATCTGTTATAACTTTTTACAGTACAAACTGATCCATTTCCTTTCACCCATCCACCTACTGGGCTCCATGTTTTAATCACAAAAAACTAATCATTTGTTACATTGATAATTTGCAATGAACATCATATTACAGTGTTGTGAAAATTTAAAATGTAATCTATGGCACCATTTGTCAAAGCTTATTAGTGGTATCCCGATCTTCAGTAATGCCTGATAATTATTATTTGGAAGCCTTCCTCTTTATAGTGTTTTCCTCTATACAATGTTAAGAATTTGTGGTCCCTTGAAAAACGTTATATAGAGGTTTCACTGTATTAACTCATTTGTAATCAGATGTTTGAAGCTGTTTCATATGCCGGAGCTTGACTGTTCAATCTGGGGTTTACTGGTTCTTATCTATGTTGAAATAACAAGAAAGAACAATGATTGCATACAGATGAATATAACATATATTAAAGTCAATTGGTGCTTTCTGAAAATTTTTACACACATTTATACTGTTACATACAAATGTACTACTTTAATTTTTAGCTGCAAAACATTCTTCAACACTATATGGATAGATAATAACCATTTGCAGGCTACTCATCAGTTAATTTGAGCTGATTTCCATCACTGTAATAATCGTTTTTACATATCTTACAATCCTGTGTATCTCTGTTTAACAATGCAGCACAGTTAGTTTTTGCGGAAATAATTGTTTCAGACACCTATAGTGATGATACTGTTGGTGTGTTTATTTCCCCGAATTCAGTTCTGCAGGATTACCTAGGAAATCATTTTGTTATATACTGTACAGCTTTCTTTTGTAGCTTCAGTAATATTTTGTATATGCACATTTGCAGTAGTTCCCCAAAGCAGGATATCATATGATAGTTCAAAAGGACTAGCCTGTGGTACAATGTTAGTAATGTTTGTGTGTTTACTGACATGGTATTTTTCCTGTGAAAATACCCTTGAACATATTTTATGACAGTTGTTATTTATATTATTCTCCCATCTCAAGTACATATCCACCACCATGCCCAAGAATTAATAATTTTCTGTCTCACTTAGATGCAAGTATCCAAACTTGATAGTAGTAGTGTTCAATTAATGTGTTTTGTTTGTGTATACGCAAATGTGTGTGGAAGTGATTTCATGAATTCAAAGGTACTTAAAAAGGTCTCTGCAGTTCAAGGGCACCCATATCTGGGGGCTTGGGAAGAGGGCACCCCATCCCACACATCCCCCCTTAGCTCTGAGGGAAAGGAAAAAATAGTCAGATGTTTTTCTTCCAAGAAAACCATTTAAAAGTCAGTATTACACAGGTTTTTAACAGAGTTGAAACTGGAACCTTTTTTATTGCTACTTTTAAGTTGCCATCAGTCTTTCCAAAATTCTAAAATACTCCACACTCACAAGTCTAGCACACCCCTACTCCCCAACAACATAAGGGCGTCCTTCTGCAGTTATCTACTTGATACAATATTTTTACAGCTTTTTTTCTGCTGAATAAATATTTCATGTACTTTAGATGCACTGCCTACAAGAATTATTCTACAAGACATCAGGCAGTGAAAATACGAAAAAATAAGCCGATACCCTAAAAGAAACAATTCTAAGAACATACCATACTGGACTGAATGTAATATTTTTTTCTATACTTTCACTCCATTTTAACTTATCTAGCTGGGCCACAGGGAATATTTTACACATAGTGATTCATTTTGTATGTTACCATTAATTTCTCATGAAGTGAAGGGAACAACTTACTAACACACACACACACACACACACACACACACACACACACGCCTCTGTACAGCAATATTGTGCCAAGCTCAATAATTTATGAAGGCTTAAGAACAATAGTGGGCCCAGTATCGATCATTGTGGAGCCTCTGTTACATTGCTCCGTTCTGCGGCTTGTTTCATACCTGTGGCACAGCCTGTGAATGAGAACATCTGTTTTCTGTTGTGAAGGTAAGATTCCATCGATGGAAGAGAGGTGCCATTAATGCAATAAAATTTTAGTTTGCTAAGTAGAATATTGTGACCCACACATTCAAAGGATTGTTCTCTGGATAGAATATGTTAATCTGAGAAATTATCCATCCGTTATCCTTGCTTTTGTTCAGTTTTACCCTTGGTTGGTTTCAGAGGAAATGAGATTCATAGGGCTGTAAAAATATGTTTAAAAAAAAGAGTTAAATTTTCCATCTCCACTCTGTTTTATAAATCTCTTTCCTGCATTTTTTGAACACCATGATCGAGTCACTGTTCATGAATCTGTGATACAGTACTTTTCTTCTCGATCTTGTTAACATCTGTCCATCATGGTCAAATAAAATATTGGTTTTACATCTAAATCACTGAAGGTATTCTCCAATATGTTCACACTACCACACTCTTCTGTAAACTTATTTAAATTATGGCAAATATAATTTCTTTGCTCTTTTACATGAAAACAGACCAGAGACTTAAAAATATTTAGTGACAGTCCTATGGGACCGTTTGTGCTAGCTTTACATGAATGTGCACTTAAACACACATCCATGCATACCTTACTAACTTTATTTTTCTGTTTCTGCTACTGCTGCCCTATTATGTAATGGTTTTTGTCTATAATGCTTAAAAAATTAATGTACCACACCATACCATATTTTTGAAATATAACGAATAAAGACAACCACTCACTGCAAAAGTTTGAATGATGAACTGCAGTGCTTAGTTTCGTCTTTGTCTGTCAGTGTACTGCTCAGCACTTCTGTGTACTGTGAGCAGTTGTCTATGTTCATAGCATTTTTCGTACTCACCCAGGATTTTCCGTTATCACATTGAACATATTTATTTTTTAACCTTTTACTGTGCATTTGTTTCTGTTCTTTCTTTTTGCATATATCATATGGAACTAACAAGTGTATATAAGAATGTGAATTTTTCACTGTTTTAGGCAGTCCAAAGGAATTGGTGTCCAAATTTCGACTGACTTATTCAATGATACTGAGACTCTTACGTGTAGAGAAGATTTCTGTGGAAGACATGATGTCCCGATCATTCATGGAATCTGGGAAAAAGCAAAAAGAGGAGAAGATAAAGAAAGATTTGCAGGAAGTGGAAAGTAAATTGGCTGAGCAACCTTCACAGTCATATCTTGGCTCCCTCTTCTCAGAAATGGCAGCATTTTATGATGTAGCTACAGAATATATTGAACTGTTGAACACATTGAGGGTATGTACTTGTTGTCTTTGCTGTTAGTTGATAAAAGGACAAGACTGACATGAAGAGAAAAATTCCCTTGGGCCATGTTTGTAATTCTGTGTTTGAATTCTTCTTCTTACTTTTTTTTATTTATTTATTTACTTATTTATATCTAAAAACAAAGATGATGTAACTTACCAAATGAAAGCATTGGTATGTTGATAGAGACACTAACAAACACAAACACACACACACACACACGCACGCACACACAAAATTCAAGCTTTCGCAACCCACGGTTGCTTCATCAGGAAAGAGGGAAGGAGAGGGAAAGATGAACGGATGTGGGTTTTAAGGGAGAGGGTAAGGAGTCATTCCAACCCCGGAAGCGGAAAGACTTCCCTTAGGGGGAAAAAGGGACAGGTATACATTCGCGCATACACACACACACACACACACACACACACACACATCCATCCCCACATACACAGACACAAGCAGACATATATGTGTGTGTGTGTGTGTGTGTGTGTGTGTGTGTGTGTGTGTGTGTGAGTGAGTGTATACCTGTCCCTTTTTCCCCCTAAGGTAAGTCTTTCCGCTCCTGGGATGGGAATGACTCCTTACCCTCTCCCTTAAAACACACATCCTTTCGTCTTTCCTTCTCCTTCCCTCTTTCCTGATGAGCAACCGTGGGTTGCGAAAGCTTGAATTTTGTGTGTATGTTTGTGTTTGTTAGTGTCTCTATCAACATATCAAAGCTTTCATTTGGTAAGTTACATCATCTTTGCTTTTAGATATATTTTTCGCACGTGGAATGTTTCCCTCTATTATATTTACTTATTTATTTGCTTTTAAATGTGACAAAACATGTACGAGCGTAAAAGTATGAGACTGTACATATAATTCTTTTGAAACCCAAGTTAACAGCATAACACTGTGGATTTAAAATGCACACATTCTTAACTTACACAGTTACATTTATAGGAAAAAGCACTGATAGTACAGTGCTTTAGATCTTATTTTTACTCAGCTCCATGATTCAGTTCTGGGTCAAATGGACACCTACAGATGCCATTTCTTCTGAGCCCTCTTAAATTTTTCAACCACCCCCTTTTTGAGCTCAGTGATTAAAAAGGAGTGTAGTACATGACTCCTTTGACTCATGGATTGCTTTCCATAGTCTGTCTCTTCTCGAGTATAAGTGAAAATCTTCTCTCCTCCATGTATTTTATCATGAAATTCCATATTTCTGCTAGTAAATTTTATGTCCTCTATTACTATTTTAATTGTTTAGTACATGCACATTGCATATACGGTCGAAAATTAAAATTTATAAATAAATCTTTGCATGTAGTTCTCAATTTGACTTTAGCTACTATCCTCAATGCTTCCTTCTGCAATACGAAGACTTCATTCATGGATATTTGACATGTTTCGCCCGTAGTAAAATATCATATGACAGAAAACGGTACACAGGTCCAAAATATATTATCCATTCTCTTTCTAAATTTAGATATGAGGTTATCCTTCTTCAAGCATATAAACTAGTTGTTAGTATTAGATTTATTACACTGAACTAGTGTCCTTTAGAATGAATGACAAAACACAGAGAATGCATATAATGATGAACAAAGAGTAAATGTGTACACATCTCTGAAAACTAGAAACTTTATCCTTAAGCATGCTGAAGCTAATTGGAAGCACGGAAAACCTTTACAACACCCTTGCTGTTTCAGCAATTGTGTATGTCCTTTTACATTATTAAGTTTTGCAAATAAATAAAGAAATTTATTTTTGCTACATGATGTCACCAGTTTAATCAGCATCTGAACAAACTACTTTAGTTATCGAACACTGCTGGAGTACTTTATACCATCATCTTCTGTTTCAGTCAGATACCAGAAAACTCTCTTTACCACTTGCTGATATGCCTTATTATGATCATTCAGAAACCAGCTCACACTGTTGACAAATGAAATGCCTGGTTGTGGGTGGATAAGAGGCAAAAGCATAAGTGATCTTACTGCTCATGGTACAGTATTTTCTCAACCTTGGATTGTTTTCTTGGTGGATAATAAATATACATTAGGATCGGCTGGAACACTTAAACCATTTGCATCACTCATTCCAAACTCTTCAATTATTATTTTTGTGTCAGTGTACAATATTAACATTTTCTTTCATGCGTGGTCTCACTCACTCCCACTTCCATCTCTGATAGTAATCTCACGAAACAATGATCATCTCTGATTATAATACAAAAAGATTTGTCTGGTGATGTGACAGCTTTATGAATTGCTTCTCTCTATTTTGATGCCATAAGCCCATCATCTGCATATAATGCTAAAATAACAACTACACCACTGATTTTACCATGTAACAAATGGGGATCAGTGTCATCTGTTTGAAAATTAAGCTGAAAAAGAATATTTAAAAACTTCTTGTTTTAGCATGAAGGAACCTGCTTGAGCTTGTATAGTGACATCTCAAGCTTTCAGACCACAGGATACTTTGTGACAATACCACCCCCTCAGATAGTTGCCATGTAGAAATGCAGTGCAAATGTGAACTGTATCATCTCTAGATTTTATTATGTGACAGTTCCCAGGAAAACTCTTTAAGAGTCATACTGTATAGTTGACATACTCCTGTTTGAAGCTTTTCACACAAAGCTGTTATTTCTAGAGAGCAATATTCCCTTTGGCATCAGATAAGACTTTGAAAGATCCACTTTGAACCAGTAACTTGCTGACTACTCGTTTTAGGAACAATCTTCCAAGTTTTGTTCTCCTCATGAGATTCCAGTTCCTTTGCACATTGTGTTTCTTGAGCATTTTGAGTTAGGAACAGAAACTGCTTCCCTGAAACTATTAGACGCATAATATTTGATGAAATCAGCTTCACATCTTTCTCACTTAAAATTTCTAGACACAGAACATTCCCTTGAGAATGATGTAAACATGTGCAAAAGAATAAAAGACTGTGTGCTGGTCAGAAGCAGCAAAGATAGTAAAACATCAGGCATATGAAAACATTATATCAGCAAACAGGGTATACTACACAACACTCCCACTCTTGTTTGTTGGTTTTAAAGACTCAAACAATGATGATTTACAATTAGCCTGAAACTTTCCTTCTGACAGTGCTTCTGTAAACCAGGTACCAGTTGATCTTCTGGCTTAACATAAGAAACAATAACAGTATCATAATTTATTTTTTCACGAACATTATGGGACTTTATATCGATATATTTAATCCTTTTGTGATGTTCATTGTTTCTCATTAATAGTAATGCACTTTGGTTGTCAACAAGAAATGGTGTAGGTTGCCCCATGTTAACTCCAAGCTCCTTTAACAGTGTACAAAGCCAGTTGATTTCAGTAACTGTATCAGATGCTGCAACATAATCTGCTTCTTTCATAGATCTGGCTACACATTTTTGCCTACAAGATGTCCATGTAATGTGTTCGCTGATCAGTGCCTGTTGTTGAATAGCGAGTATCAATTATTACCTTATAAATAAATAAAAAAACGTTTTTTATTTTAAATTCAGTGCATTAGTATTTGTAAAATGACTCTTAGTGTTCATTAAAAATGACGATCATTCCACTTGGGACCTGTGGAATGGTACATTAGCTTATTTGTTTTAGTTGTAAATATTTGTCATGTATTGTTGTTTTTCTGACATGTTCCACATCCAGGAGGACCTCCTCACTACGGATCAATTGGAATGAAAGTAAATCTAATCTAATCTAATCTAATATAATCTAATATCTCCAGCAAAATCAGCATCTAAATGCATATGAAGTTTTAGTTGATTACTATAGTGTTCAATTCTGCTGTCTGTTGTACCTTGAAGATATTTTAGGATTTGTTTAACACCAGTCCAATGCTCAGACCCAGAGTTGTTAAGAAACTGACTGACTTAACTTGGCAGAAAAATATCAGGTCATGTCACTGTGTCAGCAAACGTCAGTCTACCTACAGCCTCATGAAATGGAACATTTTCCATAGTTTTCTTGTCTTCATTCACTAGGCACTATCCTAAATGCAACAGTAACCTTAAACTGCAATCAGTGGATGTTGCATAGGGCTTGCAACTGTTCATGTTAAATTTTTCTGAGGATGACTAATGTAGCCTTCTTCATAGATAAACAGTTCTTTACTTTCATGGTCTTACTTGATTTCCAATCCCAAAGAGTAACAGGGATTGTCAGCCACAATTTCAAAACACATTTTGAGTTATTCAAGTATTTTATTTGTAATTGCTGTTGCTTTACTCATAATCAGTCCAGCATCAACAAAAATAATCAAAAATACTTCTTGGTCGTCAGCTTGAGCACTACATACTCAGTTATCTGAATGAAGCTGTTTGAAATCAAAACACTTAAAAAAATTGAAAAAAATTTTTGATTCCAGCATCAAGGAAGCTGCTTCAGCAAAAAAATCCTTTTGTTCAATTTTTGTACTAAATTTGCATTTTCACTAATGAAGCCTTCAGGATGTTTCATGAATATCTCCTTGCAAATCACCATTGGGAAAATAAGTTTTCATATAAAATTGCTTCATGTCCATATCGTGCACTCCTGCCAAAGCCAAAAGAATGTGAATTGATCCATACCAAACAGCAGGTGAATAGGTTTCTCCATAATCAAGTCCAGTTTTCTGAGAATAGCCTTTTGCACATAATCTAGCTTTATACCTCATTAAGCTACCACTTATTTTACGTTTAATTTTGTGAAACCACTTACAACCAACAGTGTGGCAGTCTGGAGATAGATACACTAAAACCCAGGTATTATTTAGATCCAATGAAGATATTGCATCTCAGAGCCTCCGTGCCATTGCGTCCCTGAAAGTTTGCTCATGATCAATAATTGCTGCATAAATCAGATAATTTCAGAAATGAACAGGAGCGCAAAACTCATCATAATGCCTGAAGTTTTTTCCCTGTTTGAGAAGCCTAATCAGTAACATAGGCTTCATGGTCTTGCACAAATTCCTCCTTGTTTTCAACAGGTTGTTGAAATTCATGTCAGGAAACTGTATTCGTATATAATGTTGTTGGCCTTGAGTTCTGTAGGATATCCTGTGGCATTTTCATTGAAAATAACATCTTGTGACACAGTTGTCTTCCTTGTTACAGGATCATACAGCCTATAATTGTTATTGTAACCAATCAGTACCATCTTCTTTGAGTTACTTGGAAATTTAGATTTAAATTGTTTGCCAGTATGCATAAAGCATTCAGCACCAAATCTTCTCATATGCTTTAATGCTCATTTCTTCCTAAACCATTTCTCATAAGGCACCTCCACTGACAAAACCGTTTGTATGAATTTCTAGTGGGGCAATTGGTTTCTCCCACCACCCGTACATATAATGATGGCCTCCATTTGGCCACTGGTGCCTTTTACACTAGCTCAGTTGAGAGTCTGTTTGCTGAACTTCCACTGTGACTTTCTCCTCAGGAGGTATGCATGCCGTTTGCCATGCTTGGCCAGCTATCCTACGCCGCCTCCTTCGATGACTCCTTTGATTGCCAGTATGGGGTGCGTCCCTCTTCTCTGTTGCCTCCTGGAGTCTGCTTTTGGCTGTTGCTCTGGTGGCTTAACTTGACACTATCTGCAATTTCCTGGTGATGTGAACCCTTCACCACCTTGGCTTTGTGCAGTGGCCCATGTTCACCTTGGCCTTCATTTGCTTCCTAAGAGCTTACTCCAGCCTCGCTCAGTCACCTTCAATTTCATGACCTTCGCATGGAACTTTGCAGTAGTACTTTTGTGTACACTGATGGCTCTTGGATTGCCCATGGTGTCGAGTGCGTCTTCATCATTGGCACTGACGTTTTTCGGTATCAGCTTCCGGTACACTGCTCAGTATTTACAGCAGAGTCCTTTGCTCTGTATCAGGCCGCAGAGTACATCCAGCGACACAGGCTTTTCAATTATGTCCTCTTCTCAGACACTCTCAGTGCCCTTCAAAAGTCTCTGTGCACTGTACACTGCTCATCCCTTAGTGCAACGGATCCAGGAAAATGGTCACTTGCTCACTCTATATAGAGGCACTGTGATGTTTTTGTGGGTTCTTGGTCATGTGGGTCTGCCAAGAAATGAGGCTGCTGGCACTGCTGCCAAGGCTGCAGTCCTCATACCTCAGCCCACTAGTTCCTATATTCCCACTGATGATCTCTGTGATGCTGTCTGTCAGGAGGTGGTGTCACTTTGGCATCACCATTGGTCCTCCCTTCGTGATAAGCTCCACATTATTAAGCCTCTCCCAGCGGCTTGGACGACCTTCTCTCTGCCCTCCTGCTGTGAGGAAGTCATTTTAACTAGATTGCATACTGGGCACTGCATTTTTAGCCGTTGCCTTTCGTGAAGTGGTGCTCCCCAACCACTTTGCGTACATTATGCCCATATTTTAACTGTCTGCCATTTCCTGACAGAATGCCCATTTTTTAACTGTTTACGTTCCTACTTGGGTTTTCCATCTGAGTTATTGGCTGTTTTAGTGAACGGCACGTGGGCTGTCAACCGGGATTTTACTTTTTATCCTTCATAGCAATATGGCAAAGGCCATTTAATTTTTAGTTCTGAACCTCCGTTTCTCTGTAATGTATTTTATAGACCTTTTTCCATGTCCCTGTTTTTAGCTGTCTTCTCTTGCGTCTATTGGGACTGACATGTAGTCGTTTTTAACTCCTCTCTGTCTTCGTGTTCTATAGTTTTGATTTGGGCTCATATGACCCCAGTTGTTTCTGTGCCCGAAAACAAAACAATCCAATCATAAGGCACCTCATCACAATTAGGCTTACATGTACAGTGATTTAATGTACAGACTGCTGTACTGCCAACTCTGTCCAAAGAGTATTTGGAAGACCAGAATCGATAAGCATTGTTCAAGCACTTTTCACTATAGATCTGATTTCAGATTTAGATTTACCATTCTGCTCTGATGTATATGGTGAACCAGTTTCATGGATGATACCAGGCTTCTTGAAGTGGTTATGAAGCTTATAATTAACCAAGTCTGTTCCATTTACAGTACTAATAACTTAAAGCTTAATCCTTTCTTTCCCTTCCCCCAACTGTTGAAGCCCCGAGAACATAGAAGCAACATCACTTGGTCTTGAGAAAATATACAAACCCATATGAAGTACAGTCATCTTCAAATACAACAAAATAGTTGGGTCCACCTAGTGATGTGACCTAGTGATGTGTGTGGTATCTCTCCACATACATCAGCATGAATAAGTTCTTCTGGAGCACAGGCATGAGTCTGAAAACTTGATCTAAATCCCTTCCTATGCAGTTTATATCATATTGACATGTTTCACAGAAAACTTAAAAGCTTACATAAGGCATTTGATTTTATTTCTGGAATCAAACCACAGTTGGGCACTTTCTTTAAGTTTTTGGAATTGACATCTCCCAACCTCTTGTGCAATAAGTCAGATGATGCACAATTTCTTGTTCCACATTGCCCATACAAAATAACATCCCGTAACACTGATTTTCAGCTTTTACACCACTTGCCCCCAGCCCCTCACCAAGTACATTGATCTTATTGTTTGTTAAATATGACTTCCAAACTAGTTACACACAATGTATTTTCCAGTGTACGAGGTTCCCTTACACCATTTACTAGTGCATTCAACTTGACTGATCCAATACCTTGAGCATTCACATTTGAATTATCTCTTATGTGAACAGGAACTTCAAACTTCTCTTGTGGTTTAAGCATTAAAAACCATTCCTTGTGTGACATCATGTGTTTTGATGTAGTGCTATCAGCAAGTCAAACATTTTCACAATTAGTAGCTGAAATGTTCCTAATTTCTGCACTCAGAGCTTGATACTTCCATAAATGAAAATTACCTCCATCAGATTTTTTGGTGCTGAAAAGCTTCATTCACTACATCTTTTACTTTTTCACTTTCCAAGTAAAGCCTTCAGTGTAACTGAATGCCCTTTGGAGATTTGATTGATGCAAAGAAAGTAAAGCCTTATCACAGTAAATTAATGTTTTTCTGGTGTTATTACCTATTGGACAGGCTGTAATTAAATTGTAACAATATATGATGAATGAATTTCATTTCTTGAATAAAACAAACACACTCAAGGCACAGAACATTTCCTTGAAAACAATGTAAACATATGCAAAAGAATAAAGACCGTGTGCTGGTCAGCAGCAGCAAAGATAGTTGAACATCAGGTAGACAAAGACATTGTATCAGCACAGTAAGCCATGCTAGGCAATACCTGCAAATGGTAGAGAGATATTGTAGCCATGTCGATTGTATTTGACTAGGTTGCTCTTTTGTTAGCTGTTGTGCTGCTCTTATATCAGTTTGTGGAGGCTCTGTCTCTTCCTGTACTTGTAATGGCCCAATGTGAGCTTGCTCGTCATGATCCATGAATTCTCGTTTGTCATCATAAGTGATCTCCAGGCATATGTCATCAACTTCTTGTGTTGCTGGTGTTGTGCTGCTACTAATTGAATGTGACATCTCAGGATCCATACATAAACTTTCTGATTTGTGGGGTAAAAAGCTTTTGTCAGTTCTCCTTGGTACTCAACAAATATAACTTTTTGGGCTCTGGCATTGTGTCAACAGTTTTTAGATTGTCTCTCTTGGATCTGCCATTCTGTTGCCATTCTGTTGTGGTGTGTATGGAGTGGTAATTTCCAGCTATACTGCAAGGTTTCTGAGAAGCTGTTTCATGTCACAATTAATGCACTCAGTAGTATTGTTCACAGACAGTGTTTTGATTCTTTCACCAAACTTGTTCAATGCTAGAGTGTTAAATTCATGAAACTGATAAGTATTATTTGATTTGTTTCTGAGAAAATAAATGATTGTGTATCTAGTTGCATTTTTTAATGTGACAAAAACTTTACACCCCCAACTGATTCAAGTGATATTGAACTGCAGATGTACAAAAGCATAAATTCACAAGTGTTTGAAGAACAAATTATGTCTTAGGTGTTGAAGTGAAGTCTAGCTGACAGGGCTGTATTAAGGCCTTCAACAATCGCCTTGACCAACATATGCTGAAGTGTCAATCTTATTGACGTGCATGTTTTGCATACCACTGTTTCAGGCTATACATTGCAACAATTACTTCATCACTTGCTCAAATGGATTTCATAATGAAAAACAACCTGTAAATAGTGTTTCCTTGCTGCACAGCTTCTGCCGCAGTATCATTGTTGTGCAGTAATATAACTTGATCTTCTTCAAAAAATGCAGAGATTTTCTCTGAAGTACATATTCTGATACTAAACAAGTTCTTGTTAGTAGCTACTATGTGCAAAATACAAAATGTATAAGATGTACCTCACTCCATTTATCGTCAACTTATTTGTTGACAATTTTAGTTCCCATTCAGGTGATTTCACATTCTTTATTATTGTTGAGTGATACACGTTCTGTTACAGACCAAAACTACGAGAAATATACCCATTGAAATATCAAGTGACATAACATACCACTATCCATCAACTATACGTCAGATTGTACTCGAATCGTTTCACACAAGTCTCACATGACATTTTGGCAACAGGACATATTTTATCTGTCGAGACAATAAGTGTACTGTCATATATGTCTTTGACACATTTATGTTTCGCCACACATCACTTTTTCTTCCAGCAGTCCTGAGCAAAATGACCACACTTTTTGCTGTAAGAATACTCATATTTTTTGCTGTTGCTAACAGTTGGTTTTATGAGATTAAATTGACTTTTTATTTTGCTTAGCGATCACAAGTGCCGAAAACTTACCGAATTTATCATCCATGACCAATTGGTACTCTACTGTAATAAGCATTCCATCAGTATTTCCACATTTTGTTGATCAGTTGGCATGCTATTTTAAATGCATTGTAACTTAAAGTCAATGATACGGTGATTTGCATCATTGTCGCTACGTCTGATACACTTTCTCAAACATTTTGGAGCTGCGATGGCAGATTTTGGACTATAGCTATGTGCATAATGACCAAATCATTTGTATCTATCTGATGGACATGAAAATGCTACATTAATGTTAACTTACTTGTTTCTGATTGTTAGTTTTGAACAAAACTCAACTTATTCCAGAATGCATATGTTATTTCACAAGCTAATGGTTTTTACAATTGATCTTTGTCTAATGATGTGGAAATTTCAGTCTGGAACCACGTGACCGCTACGGTCGCAGGTTCGAATCCTGCCTCGGGCATGGATGTGTGTGATGTCCTTAGGTTAGTTAGGTTTAATTAGTTCTAAGTTCTAGGCGACTGATGACCTCAGAAGTTAAGTCGAATAGTGCTCAGAGCCATTTGAACCATTATTCTCACTCAATGTTGCGATACACCTCCCACAAAATTTCTTCAGCCATTGTAGATTATTTTTTGTTAAAGCACATCACAAGCAGGGTAACAATATTTTGCCTAGTAACTACAACTGACAGTGTTTCTCTGAGTAACTTCTCGTGCTACCACTTGTCCAGTTCTCTCAGGTAAAGCACACACTGGGTCTTTTATAGATCATGCCATGTAGGAAGGCAGAGAGTCACGGCAACAGGTGAGTTTGGAGGGGATGATGTTTCTGTAGCGCAGTGGCAGTGTGTGAGCAAACCATGTCCACTTTGCCAGTGTGTGTTGCTGCACACAATTGTCAGGTGCATCTACCTGTGAACATGGTATTATACATTCATATCTATGAGAAGAAAATAAATTTTAAAACCGATTTGAACCAACTGTCTGCATGAGAGATGTGCTGCTCCACAGCTTGCGTGTGATGCTGGAAGGCAAGAACAGCTGACACAACTTTATGAATATGTCAAAATGCAATTTTTCTCAAAAAGAGAATTGTATAAAGCTAAGGTCATCGAAACTGGCTACAAGATTTATCATCAAACACCAACCAAAATCATTATTAATTTTGTGTGTGTGTGTGTGTGTGTGTGTGTGTGTGTGTGTGTGTGTGTGTGTGTGTGTGTGTATTTTTGCCTGCAGTTACGTGTAAATCACTGTACACAAAATAAAATTACTGGTAGCAAAGACTCGGGCAAAAGACTATCGTGTAAATGGCCAGTGTGTTGAGTGAGAGACCACATTTATGATAAATGGAAGAAGCAAACAACTAATCATCTTCTTAGAATAAGTCAAGGGAATGCTTCATGATAACATTGAGAACCACTGATATCTCAACGGGTAATCTCTCTGTCGTTTTCCAGTTTGTGCCTTAAAAATGACTGGGGTTACCTGTCAAGATATCAGAGTTTTTGATTACTTTCATTCTTGCAAGTCATTAGAGCATAATGCATGCTGGGAAAAGCTAAAATTTCACAATTAGCTAGCTCCTTCTCCTTGGGCAATAAGTTCAAAATTGTAGTTATAACACTCAAAAGCGAATGCCTGCATACTCCTTAGGGTGAAAATTACCAATCAATAAATGATACGAAATTCTCATGTACTATTAAATTGCTGTGTTGACAAACAAAAACATTTTTTAATTCACGGGTCATTAAAACCAAGATTTATTATTACCTTACCTTGTACCAATGTCTAAATCGTAATACAATCATGACTGCTGTCTGAGTCCATATCTGAACTTATGATTACAAATTTGTGATGATAGGTTCAAGGTTATATCAGTGGTAGACAATGAAAACCTTGTAACTCTATTTTGTTAAATTTTGCAGGATAAGCAAAAATGATTTCTTAAAAAATATAGAAAGTATATCTAAAAAAAGATGATGTGACTTACCAAACGAAAGCGCTGGCAGGTCGATAGACACACAAACAAACACAAACATACACACAAAATTCAAGCTTTCGCAACAAACTGTTGCCTCATCAGGAAAGAGGGAAGGAGAGGGAAAGACGAAAGGATGTGGGTTTTAAGGGAGAGGGTAAGGAGTCATTCCAATCCCGGGAGCGGAAAGACTTACCTTAGGGGGAAAAAAGGATGGGTATACACTCGCACACACACACATATCCATCCACACATATACAGACACAAGCAGACATATTTAAAGGTAAAGAGTTTGGGTAGAGACGTCAGTCGAGGCGGAAGTGCAGAGGCAAAGATGTTGTTGAATGACAGGTGAGGTATGAGTGGCGGCAACTTGAAATTAGCGGAGATTTAGGCCTGGTGGGTAACGGGAAGAGAGGATATATTGAAGAGCAAGTTCCCATCTCCGGAGTTCGGATAGGTTGGTGTTGGTGGGAAGTATCCAGATAACCCGGACGGTGTAACACTGTGCCAAGATGTGCTGGCCGTGCACCAAGGCATGTTTAGCCACAGGGTGATCCTCATTACCAACAAACACTGTCTGCCTGTGTCCATTCATGCGAATGGACAGTTTGTTGTTGGTCATTCCCACATAGAATGCATCACAGTGTAGGCAGGTCAGTTGGTAAATCACGTGGGTGCTTTCACACGTGGCTCTGCCTTTGATCGTGTACACCTTCCGGGTTACAGGACTGGAGTAGGTGGTGGTGGGAGGGTGCATGGGACAGGTTTTACACCGGGGGCGGTTACAAGGATAGGAGCCAGAGGGTAGGGAAGGTGGTTTGGGGATTTCATAGGGATGAACTAACAGGTTACGAAGGTTAGGTGAAAGGCGGAAAGACACTCTTGGTGGAGTGGGGAGGATTTCATGAAGGATGGATCTCATTTCAGGGCAGGATTTGAGGAAGTTGTATCCCTGCTGGAGAGCCACATTCAGAGTCTGGTCCAGTCCCGGAAAGTATCCTGTCAGAAGTGGGGCACTTTTGTGGTTCTTCTGTGGGAGGTTCTGGGTTTGAGGGGATGAGGAAGTGGCCCTGGTTATTTGCTTCTGTACCAGGTCGGGAGGGTAGTTACGGGATTCGAAAGCTGTTTTCAGGTTGTTGGTGTAATGGTTCAGGGATTCCGGACTGGAGCAGATTCGTTTGTCACGAAGACCTAGGCTGTAAGGAAGGGACCGTTTGATGTGGAATGGGTGGCAGCTGTCATAATGCAGGTACTGTTGCTTGTTGGTGGGTTTGATGTGGACGGACGTGTGAAGCTGGCCATTGGACAGATGGAGGTCAACGTCAAGGAAAGTGGCATGGGATTTGGAGTAGGACCAGGTGAATCTGATGGAACCAAAGGAGTTGAGGTTGGAGAGGAAATTCTGGAGTTCTTCTTCACTGTGAGTCCAGATCATAAAGATGTCATCAATAAATCTGTGCCAAACTTTGGGTTGGCAGGCCTGGGTAACCAAGAAGGCTTCCTCTAAGCGACCTATGAATAGGTTGGCGTACGAGGGGGCCATCCTGGTGCCCATGGCTGTTCCCTTTAATTATTGGTATGTCTGGCCTTCGAAAGTGAAGAAGTTGTGGGTCAGGATGAAGCTGGCTAAGGTAATGAGGAAAGAGGTTTTCGGTAGGGTGGCAGGTGATCGGCGTGAAAGAAAATGCTCCATCGCAGCGAGGCCCTGGACGTGCGGAATATTTGTGTATAAGGAAGTGGCATCAATGGTTACAAGGATGGTTTCCGGGGGTAACAGATTGGGTAAGGATTCCAAGCGTTCGAGAAAGTGGTTGGTGCCTTTGATGAAGGATGGGAGACTGCATGTAATGGGTTGAAGGTGTTGATCTACGTAGGCAGAGATACGTTTCCCAAGTGGAATGTTTCCCTCTATTATATTAAAATATAGAAAGTGATAGACGTAACATTGCTACATGAGTAATTACATAGTAGAAGCCTAGTTATTGACAAATTAGAAAATCCCACACACTTTCAAATCTCTCTTTGATAAAGAAGCTACTAGTTTCTGGAATTAAGAGATTTTCACAGACATATGGAGTTAAGAGGTTTTCATTGCCTACCACCAACATCTGCCTTCACCTCTTTATCAAAGACCTCTTCCAAAAGCAATGCAGCATGCAGCATCAATCTGCTCATGCTGAAGGGAAGATGCTGTCTATTACTTCATGCTCAAGCATTTATTAGCTGCATTGTCTTGTTCTTTTCCACCACATAATTTTTAACCAGTGCCCAAATTAATCCAACCCGATTATACTGAGAGGGGTATGGGTTAAACACAAAATTGTGTAACCCCATTCATGTGAAAAAAAAGAAGAAGAAGAAAGAAAACAACAAAGTTTGTACATGTTGTCGAACAACTCGTCTAAATTAACGAGCTGCAGGAGTTCGATGCAAGCCTGATTTATACTGTGCAGAGCAGTTTTATATTTTAAGCCAGAGCACAATACCTGCTTTTCTGGTGTTTGTACTTCGTTTTCTGTCTGTAACAGCATTGACCATTACAGTAACCAACTTCAGAGCAAGATATGGCAAGAACTATTTAGTGAACCAGTTCTTGAAATTGACAGCATTCATTTCCACATTTTAATCGCTGGTGCTCTCTCCCTCTCCCTCTCCCCCCCTCCCTCCCTCCCTCCCCCCTCCCTCCCTCCCCCCTCCCTCCCTCCCTCCCTCCCTCCCTCCCTCCCCCCCTTGCCCTTCCTCCCTCCCTCCCTCCCTCCCTCCCTCCCTCCCTCCCTCCCCCCCCTTGCCCTTCCCCCTCTCTCCCACTCTCCCCCCTCCCTCCCTCCCTCTCACCTAAATACAAGTTTTATCTCAAGAACAAAACTAGAAGAAGAGCCGTAATGCTTAATAATTGCCAAGAACTTTTTCCTGTGAGGACCTTAAAACCACCACACACGATTTTGATTCACCCATGTCTCACCAAGGTGATGTGCTGTTGAATGACCTTCTTCTCTTATTATGTGCATTGTTCCAAGGAATGTGGCTTGTGCTATCACCTTTTCCATTGAAAACTTTCGCCCATCTTTCCTTTTTACATAGTTGAAACCAAGGCCTTTTAAAATTCATTGTACTGATGAAGTGCTTGCTTTGAAGGCAATTTTATCATGCTCAACTGTAACAAGTTTTTGTGATCATACATACCAAATACGGAGTGCCTTAAAACACTCTTCTCAAAACCATTCATTTGTGTTATAGCTTTCGTGCAACATGAAATCAATATTTCCTGGTGTTTCCACAGCTATTCTCTGTACAGTTCATTCTTGTATCTTCAAAAGTTGACTAAAATGTCAAATAGGAGTCCCACTTTCAGATTCACATTTTAAAAAGCTATAAACACAGTAAATAAAACTTCCTGGCAGATTAAAACTGTGTGCCGGACCGAGACGCGAACTCGGGACCTTTGCCTTTCGCGGGCAAGTGCTCTACCAACTGAGCTACCCAAGCACGACTCACACCCTTTCCTCACAGCTTTACTTCTGCCAGCATCTCGTCTCCTACCTTCCAAACTTTACAGAAGCTCTCCTGCGAACCATGCAGAACTAGCACTCCTGAAAGAAAGGATATTGCGGAGACATGGCTTAGCCACAGTTGGAAGGACAGATTCAGCATATTGAAAATGGTCGCCGCCAAACTGGTCTACAAGCAGGTGGACCATCCATTTGTTGGGCATGCAGCCCAACATGATGTGCTTCAGTTCAGTGACTGCATTACAGTGGTGCTATATAGATTCTTCCCACCACCACCACCACCACCACCACCACCACCACCACCACCACCAGCTGCCACAGCCTTCCTGAATTGTGCAGGTGGGAATTCTTTCACTACAACATTTTATCCTTGATTCCCATAACCCCTCTGACCTCCCTACCCCTACTACAATACATATGCTTCAACGCACCTACAGGTCCTTTCCTCTATCCTGCTTCTCTCCTCTATCCTGCTTCTCTCCTCTATCCTGCTTCTCTCCTCTATCCTGCTTCTCTCCTCTATCCTGCTTCTCTCCTCTATCCTGCTTCTCTCGTCTATCCTGCTTCTCTCCTCTCCTCTCCCTCACACCACACAACTTCACTGTGCTGCACCTAGCAGCCCTACCCTGTCCCCACCATATCTATGCACACTTCCACAGGCAGCATGAGCATCTCCCCCACCTGTACTCTGCTATGCCTTGCCCTTGCCACCCCATGCCCATTCCTTACCCCTACTCTGCTGTGCCTCCCCCTCTGCTCCCCATGCCCCTTCCTTAACCCTACTACCCACCCCCAGCTGAACTGCTGCTCACATCAAACATAGCCACACCCTTGTGTCCAGAGACATTGGCCATGTATATGTGAGCTGTTGTGGTGTGAATGCTTGAGAGTTCTACTTTGGAAGAAGGACTTCATCCAAAAGCTAAAAATGTTCCTGGGTATGCCTCACAATGCAATATCTGATTTTGGAATTTCTGCCTGAGCGTGATGTAATCCAGCTGGAATCTTTAAGTGTTTCTGCACCTTTTACATGTACACTTCCTCCTCCTGTGATTCTTGAACAGAGTATTCATTATTACAACTATTTATTCACAACTGATACAAAAGAGTATGTTTGCACCTGTTACTGTCCTTCAGAGTAGTCACCAGCATTGTGTAGAACCAGTTGCCAGCGATATCGAGGGTGTAGTATACCGTTAGCAGAGCCTTTTCTGTTGATGATGCGAATGGAGCGGTCTAAAGTTATGGTGATTCTCGTGTACAACTGCGATGGTGTTATCCTAACGCATTATGTTCCTCCAGGCATACTGTCAATGCACAGTATTACTGTTTGTTTTTGGAGCATCACCTGCAACCAGCTTTCCAAAAGAAGCGGCAACACTTTCTGCACAACCCACCTGTCATTTTGCACGACAATTCACGGGCACATGTAATAGCACAAGCTGTGGCTGCTCTGTTCAGTCGATGGGACTGGGAAGTACTGTACGATCCACCTTACTCAGCGGACTTAACTCCTTGTGACTTTGATTTGATTCTGAAGATGAAGGAACCACTTCGTGGCATTCGCTTCAGTACTGTTCCAGAAATTCAACAGGCAGTAGACCGCTCCATTCGCACCATCAACAGAACAAGCTCTGCTAACGGTATACCACACCTTCCACATCACTGGCAATGGGTTCTACACAATGCTGGTGACTACTTTGAAGGACAGTAACAGGTGCAAACATGTAACTCTTTTGTATCGATTGTGAATAAATAGTTGCCACTATTTAAGTTCCAACCCTTATATATTCCTTGTGATCTGTACCTACTTTTCACTTCACTTCCATGATGAAAGCAATATTGCAAATAAAGCAAGAAAACACTGCTGACCATCACAGTTGCCATTAATACTAAAGAAAATTGAGGAGGAGGAGGAGCAGAAGAAGAAGAAGAAGAAATTAGCAAAAGCTCTCTCTTCTATGATGATGGAGTAAGTCATTCATCTGAACACTTAGCTGATAACCAAAGAGAAAACTATGTGTCAAAAGTTGGCAGAATGAAATGTAATGTTTCACTTTCAACAAGGAGAAAAATTGTATTATGAATTTCCCCGCAGTTCACAGAAATAGAAGATGCCACAAATGGCAAAAATGTTTGATCAGGTTGTTACCTTGTAATTGTTGACTGATTAAATTGTTAGCAAACAAGAAAAAAAAATTACTTTGTTGTCCCACACACCATACAACATCCAAATGATGTCAATTGCAATAATTATAGAATATCTTAACTAGAACTGTCATCTGAAAATGAGCTGATTCGAAACAGGTGATAGTACTGACACACAATATTTAATAGTGACTTGTGGCTGTTTTACTTTCAGTAAGAATCATCTTGTATCAGCACACAGTCAGTGTCTCATTACAATATTTTTTGATGTCATAAGAGGTGTGTTGTCATTAATTTGGCAACAGGTACCATAAATAGCTCCTCTTCTCCTATAATTTACTTCGTGATCCGCTCTCTGTTCATGAAGTTCCTCCTTCTCTATTAAAAAATCAAACATGGTGTGCAAATAAATTGGTGAGTAATGTGAAGCTAAGTGGTCCAGGGAAGCCATTTAGACTGGCAGTCTTATACAGTGAAAAGTGAAATCTGATGAACAATACTCAATCAACATTCAAAAACTGCAAGCTTGCTATAAGAAGTAGATATTTCAGAAAAAAGTATACAATCACCAGAGTTTATAGCAGTTTTAGTAACACATGACAGACCTTCCACAGCTTCTGTAAACCCTACAAATGAAACATTTCTTTTCAAAAGTCAGTGGATTCTAGAGATATTTAAATTATAAATAGCAATTTTATGATTATTAATATTATTTTAAATCATGGTGTTTGAAGTTCATGAGGAAGTAGTAAAACATTTACCCACTTTTTAAACTTATTATTTATTTTACTTGTAGCCAGATACTACAATTTTTCAGATGATTATAATTAGTAAACAAACTAGTAATTTTATGAACTTGGGAAAATAGTGATGAAGGCATTAAAGCAATATTTACCATTAAAAGCAATAAAAATTAAAATCTTATCAGAGATATCACCTTATCTAGTAAACTAGTAGAATAACAGGTAGTCATGAGTTTACTCTGAGACTAAACTGAAACCATGGATTCACATACACTGACTGTGTGTCTTTTTTTTCTGTACCATTTAGTTGTATAAGTGTGAAAAAAGTAAGTGTATACATCTAGTTCCAAGTACATAGATTTAGTTTACAATAATTGCTTCTCTTTTGTTGATAGATACATTGACCCTTTTGACATCCCTGAAGTATCTCTTCCGTCAAGGGATCTATAGTATATGACAAATGAATGAAGGAGAAATATTTATACCTAAGAGATGAAGATTTAGTAAAGCCTTACTGCACTATTATTTTAACTGCAGATGATTGCATGTCTTTTAGTTTATTTTATGCTTACAGGAAGTCATTTGTTTTATCACTTATGAACTTCCTCATTGCTGGTCATAAGAAAACTCATTCTATTTTATTTTTAGGTGAAAACAATGACAAGGCCAAAAGTAGTTCGTGAAATGGTGCCTGGACGAGTGTTACTGATTTCTCACAAAGAACACGTCAATAAGTTAGCACTTCTGCTATCTTTCTCATCAGACTACAGACGCTCTTTATATAAAGTACTTGTACTCTGTGATTCCATATCACAAAACAGTTCAGGAGAGATACGATTGGAGGTGAGTTTAATGTTTGTTTCTTGCCCTGTAATTTTTGCCAGATTGCATAATTCGAAACTGGAAGTGTTTCAGTTATATGTTGGCCATAAATTTCTTTATTCATCATCTAAGGTTTATGTACAGAACTTAAAAACTTGTGTGATATATAAATATGTTTTTGGTTCTTTTGGAAGAATTATCAAGTTATTAAAAATACAAAGAAAAAGTAAGAACATCATTTAATTCAAGTTTTAGTTCTATTGACTTTTCAAGATCATTGTAGTGTAAAAGAACTGAATGAGTCGTAATTAAAATGAGATTAGCTTGCATAAAGGACATTTTCCTACCTCATTCCAAGTTAAATTTCTTTTGTATCTGGTGTGCACTAATAGTGCTGTGTTGCAATGTGAAAGTTGCTGTCTGGTCTTCCAATTGCTAAATTATCAAATATTACGGTATTGGTTTTCTTTTGGTTATGGAGTAACAATGACATAAATGTAAAGCAATTACTTTGTATAAGTAGTATCTAGTACTTTTTCACAGATCAAAACTCTTATAAATGGATAAATTGTTGATTACTTATTTAAAGAAAAATTTACTTAAGAAATTTGTTTTAATTCATGAGACAGATGAGCTGGCTAGTATCTAATTTTAGCAGATGCAGCTCTCAACACAGGCTATAGAAACACATCAGAATGAATAAAAAGTAATATTCTCAGCTTTTGAACCATGTGTTTCTTCTTCATTGCAAAGAGAAAATTTTTGTGTGAAGTTGTAGATGAGCAGCAGGTAACTAAAAATCCAGATACGGACTCACAAAATATGAAGAGGGAAGGAGATAGAGATCAGTTACTGTTTACTTCCCATCTGCCCAGTGACCTTTGTCTGTCTGTATGTACTTCTTTCCTTGTTTGACACCTCTATCTTGTAGTGATAAATTTTGCCTCCCTATTGCCTTATAGCTATCAGTTTTTGAATAATCATTCTCCTTCCAACCACACACCAACTACATCTACATTTCCTCTCCTGAAGAAAAAGCCAAATGCTACAGTGGTAATTTTTATTTATTGTGCACACAGTATTTCAGTAATGCAGTTTACTAAATGCAAAAGCCAGTGCACATTTTCCTTCATTCTCTAGCATGTCCAGCAGGGCCATCAGCTGCCACTTTAAAGGTCAAAACTTAATTTTATGTCAGTAATAACAAATGAATTATTGCAGTATCATACTAAAACTTTTTACTACAATCGTTTTACTTCCTGGTTGACAGAGCTTAGCTTCATTTAAAATTACTGTGTTCAGAGATGAAACTCATTTTGCGACTTTTTACTTTCTCCCTTTTCACCACTTTGTTATGGTGTGAATTCACGTGGGAACTACTGAATGTTGAATCACATAAGACAGGCAACCCACTGTAAGACAATATGCAACACAAGTGAAAAGAAATTTGTATGATGTCAAAAAAATGAAAATGTAGCAATCAAACAATGGAAAGTCCAGTCTGGAATAACAAGAAAATGAAAAGGATAAATTGCTACTTACCACATAGAGGAGGAGTTCAGTCACAGACCGATACAATGAAAAGACTACTAAACTTTTAGCTTTCGGACAAAGAAGTTCTCCTTCAGAAGCAGAAAATAAACACAACCACCTCCCCCCCCCCCCCTGCGCCACCCCCCCCCCCCCCCCCCCCACACACACACACACAAAGCAAGTACACCATAGCGGAGTGGCCAGAGATAGCAGCCATGTCTGCATGAGGTGTGCTTGCTTGTGTGAACACATGTGTTTTCCTTTCTGAAGAAGACTTTGGCCAAAAGCTCATTTTGTAAGAGTCTTTTCGTTGTGCCTGTTTCCAACTCAAGACGTCATCTTTACAGTGAATAGTAAATGTTTCATAATGTTGTAGAACTTTTACTTATTCAATACAAAGCTGTCATCTAACATAAAGTGCAAAACTGGGAATCCATACCATTTAGAAAGAAAATTATAAACATACCTCTTTAGCCACTCCTTCAACAAATTATTTTATCATCTAGGTTCAAAGATTAAAAATCACTGTTAGGTAAGTAGCAACTGTTAATTTATTGTAAACATGTCTCTGTTCTCACAATTTTCTTTGAAAAATAGCAAGTAAATGTTAAGCTAACAGTTGGATATAAAAAAAAACAGTTAATTAAATAACTAAGGAAGCAACAGTCTTTTTCTCCAAAATTGTGGCTTTTCTCCTGATTTACTATTTTACATTTAGCTAGCATAAGCACAAATTGTGTAGAGTTGTATAGTAGTAGCTTCTTTGTAATATAATGTATAGATTAATATAATAGAGGGAAACATTCCACGTGGGAAAAAATATCTAAAATCAAAGTTGATGTGACTTACCAAACGAAAGCGCTGGCAGATTGATTGACACACAAACAAACACAAACATACACACAAAATTCAAGCTTTCGCAACCAACGGTTGCTTCATCAGGAAAGAGGGAAGGAGAGGGAAAGACGAAAGGATGTGGGTTTTAAGGGAGAGGGTAAGGAATCATTCCAATCCCGGGAGCGGAAAGACTTCCCTTAGGGGAAAAAAAGGACAGGTATTCACTCGCGCACACTCACACATATCCATCCGCGCATACTAGACACAAGCAGACAATTGTAAAGGCAAAGAGTTTGGGCAGAGATGTCAGTCGAGGTGGAAGTACAGAGGCAAAACCGAGCGAGGTGGCGCAGTGGTTAGACACTGGACTCGCATTCGGGAGGACGACGGTTCAATCCCGCGTCTGGCCATCCTGATTTCGGTTTTCCGTGATTTCCCTAAATCGCTCCAGGCAAATGCCGGGATGATTCCTTTCAAAGGGCACGGCCGACTTCCTTCCCCATCCTTCCCTAATCCGATGAGACCGATGACCTCGCTGTCTGGTCTCCTTCCCCAAACAACCAACCAATCAACAGAGGCAAAGATGTTGTTGAAAGACAGGTGAGGTATGAGCGGCGGCAACTTGAAATTAGCGGAGGTTGAGGCCTGGCGGATAACAAGAAGAGAGGATATACTGGAGGGCAAGTTCCCATCTCCAGAGTTCTGACAGGTTGGTGTTAGTGGGAAGTATCCAAATAACCTAGACGGTGTAACACTGTGCCAAGATGTGTTCGCCGCGCACCAAGCCATGTTTAGCCACAGGGTGATCCTCATTACCAACAAACACTGTCTGCCTGTGTCCATTCATGTGAATGGACAGTTTGTTGCTGGTCTGCTGGTCATTCCCACATAGAAAGCTTCGCAGTGTAGGCAGGTCAGTTGGTAAATCACGTGGGTGCTTTCACGCGTGGCTCTGCCTTTGATCGTGTACACCTTCCGGGTTACAGGACTGGAGTAGGTGGTGGTGGGTGGGTGCATGGGACAGGTTTTACACCGGGGGCGGTTACAAGGGTAGGAGCCAGAGGGTAGGGAAGGTGGTTAGGGGATTTCACAGGGATGAACTAAGAGGTTACGTAGGTTAGGTGGACGGCGGAAAGACACTCTTGGTGGAGTGGGGAGGATTTCATGAAGGATGGATCTCATTTCAGGGCCGGATTTGAGGAAGTCGTATCCCTGCTGGAGAGCCACATTCAGAGTCTGATCCAGTCCCGGGAAGTATCCTGTCACAAGTGGGGCACTTTTGGGGTTCTTCTGTGGGAGGTTTTTGGTTTGAGGGGATGAGGAAGTGGCTCTGGTTATTTGCTTCTGTACCAGGTCGGGAGGGTAGTTGCGGGATGCGAAAGCTGTTTTCAGGTTGTTGGTGTAATGGTTCAGGGATTCCGGACTGGAGCAGATTCGTTTGCCATGAAGACCTAGGCTGTAGGGAAGGGACCGTTTGATGTGGAATGGGTGGCAGCTGTCATAATGGAGGTACTGTTGCTTGTTGGTGGGTTTGATGTGGACGGACGTGTGAAGCTGGCCATTGGACAGATGGAGGTCAACGTCAAGGAAAGTGGCATGGTATTTGGAGTAGGACCAGGTGAATCTGATGGAACCAAAGGAGTTGAGGTTGGAGAGGAAATTCTGGAGTTCTTCTTCACTGTGAGTCCAGATCATGAAGATGTCATCAATAAATCTGTACCAAACTTTGGGTTGGCAGGTCTGGGTAACCAAGAAGGCTTCCTCTAAGCAACCCATTAAACCTCAAAATTCCAATCAACACAATCTGGAACCACAACACCCTAATTCAGTAGTTAACCTTTCCTCCAAACCTCTCTCCCAATCCGAAACCTCTGTCCTATCCAGAGGCCTCACCCTCATCCCCACTCCCAGATTCAACCAAATAGCCCTCGTCAAAGATTTACTGTCCTACACTCGTACTCTCTGCTGGAAATATCACTTTACCACGAGGAAAAATGATCCTAATCCTACTCCTAATGATCCAACTCGCCAAGACACTATCCAAATTGAACCCTGCCTGGAACAGTTCCATCCTCCGTCACAGCGAGACCCACCTCCTCTTCCTCAAAATCACCCTCTCCAAACCTTCCAGGAATTTCTGACTTCCAGCCTTGCCTCTCAATCCTTCTTAAAAAACCTTAATCCTACTCCCAACATCACCACTGCTGTAGCCCAGGCTATCCGTGATCTGAAGGCTGACCGATCCATCGTCATTCTTCCGGCGGACAAGGGTTCCACGGCCATGGTACTTGATCGTCGGGAGTATGTGGCTGAGGTACTGCGTCAGCTTTCGGACAACACTACATATAAAGTTTGCCAAGGTAATCCCATTCCTGAAGTCCAGGCGGAGCTTCAAGGAATCCTCAGGACCTTAGGCCCCCTACAAAACCTTTCACCTGACTCCATCAACCTCCTGACCCCACCGACACCCCGCACCCCTACCTTCTTCCTTAAATTCACAAACCCAATCATCCAGGCCGCCCCATTGTAGCTGGTTACCAAGCCCCCACAGAACGTATCTCTGCCTACGTAGATCAACACCTTCAACCCATTACATGCAGTCTCCCATCCTTCATCAAAGACACCAACCACTTTCTTGAACGTCTGGAATCCTTACCCAATCTGTTACCCCCGTAAACCATCCTTGTAACCGTTGATGCCATTTCCTTATACACAAATATTCCGCACGTCCAGCGCCTCACTGCGATGGAGCACTTCGTTTCACGACGATCACCTGCCACCCTACCTAAAACCTCTTTCCTCATTACCTTAGCCAGCTTCATCCTGACCCACAACTTTTTCACTTTTGAAGGCCAGACATACCAACAATTAAAGGGAACAGCCATGGGTACCAGGATGGCCCCCTTGTATGCCAACCTATTCATGGGTCGCTTAGAGGAAGCTTCTTGGTTACCCAGGCCTGCCAACCCAAAGTTTGGTACAGATTTATTGATGACATCTTCATGATCTGGACTTACAGTGAAGAAGAACTCCAGAATTTCCTCTCCAACCTCAACTCCTTTGGTTCCATCAGATTCACCTGGTCCTACTCCAAATCCCATGCCACTTTCCTTGATGTTGACCTCCATCTGTCCAATGGCCAGCTTCACATGTCCATCCACATCAAACCCACCAACAAGCAACAGTACCTCCATTATGACAGCTGCCACCCATTCCACATCAAACGGTCCCTTCCCTACAGCCTAGGTCTTCGTGGCAAACGAATCTGCTCCAGTCCGGAATCCCTGAACCATTACACCAACAACCTGAAAACAGCTTTCGCATCCCGCAACTACCCTCCCGACCTGGTACAGAAGCAAATAACCAGAGCCACTTCCTCATCCCTTCAAACCCAGAACCTCCCACAGAACAACCCCAAAAGTGCCCCACTTGTGACAGGGTACTTCCCGGGACTGGATCAGGCTCTGAATGTGGCTCTCCAGCAGGGATACGACTTCCTCAAATCCTGCCCTGAAATGAGATCCATCCTTCATGAAATCCTCCCCACTCCACCAAGAGTGTCTTTCCGCCGTCCACCTAACCTACGTAACCTCTTAGTTCATCCCTGTGAAATCCCCTAACCACCTTCCCTACCCTCTGGCTCCTACCCTTGTAACCGCCCCCGGTGTAAAACCTGTCCCATGCACCCACCCACCACCACCTACTCCAGTCCTGTAACCCGGAAGGTGTACACGATCAAAGGCAGAGCCACGCGTGAAAGCACCCACGTAATTTACCAACTGACCTGCCTACACTGTGAAGCTTTCTATGTGGGAATGACCAGCAACAAACTGTCCGTTCGCATGAATGGACACAGGCAGACAGTGTTTGTTGGTAATGAGGATCAGCCTGTTGCTAAACATGCCTTGATGCACCGCCAGTACATCTTGGCACAGTGTTACACCGTCCGGGTTATTTGGATTCTTCCCTCTAACACCAACCTGTCAGAACTCTGGAGATGGGAACTTGCCCTTCAGTATATCCTCTCTTCTTGTTATACGCCAGGCCTCAACCTCTGCTAATTTCAAGTTGCCGCCGCTCATACCTCACCTGTCTTTCAACAACATCTTTGCCTCTGTACTTCCGCCTCGACTGACATCTCTGCCCAAACTCTTTGCCTTTACAAATGTCTGCTTGTGTCTGTGTATGTGCGTATGGATATATGTGTGTGTGTGTGTGTGTGTGTGTGTGTGTGTGTGTGTGTACCTGTCCTTTTTCCCCCCTAAGGTAAGTCTTTCCGCTCCCGGGATTGGAATGACCCTTACCCTCTCCCTTAAAACCCACATCCTTTCGTCTTTCCCTCTCCTTCCTTCTTTCCTGATGAAGCAACCGTTGGTTGCGAAAGCTTGAATTTTGTGTGTGTGTTTGTGTTTGTTTGTTTGTGTGTCTATCAACCTGCCAGCACTTTCGTTTGGTTAGTCACGTCATCTTTGTTTTTAGATATAATGTATAGATTATTTTGTACAAACTATTTATCTGTTGTTAAAGTATACCTTGATTTGCACCACATTCCTGGAGGTTCTCGATCTTGGTGGAATCTATGGAATATAATGGATGGGTGGATTGATGGATGCATAAGTGAGTGATGAATTGATCAGTTAGGTAGTTTTAAAATCTACCTGCACAAATGATTTCACAATAAAGGGGAAAAGATAAAACATACCATCAAAATCATAACAGTGAAAAAATGTTCATATGAGTAAATTCCACATATAACAACTGAAATCTGTTGTTTCATGTGAGAAAAAATTGCACAGTTACTACTTATGAATAGATTTTTTTAAAGAGATAGCTGAACATAAAACAGTGTCATGATATACTGTCTGCAACAATTTTTTTTCACGTATTGATTCATATTATTAAAGTGTTTCTCAAATTTTATGCTGAGATTTAGCTTTTGTGTTATGTATTGCATCAACAGTTGGGGACAGCACCCCAGGTATGATATGTAACTACTTTGGCACTAATATAGTATTGGTATAGTGGCTGTGACATCACATTTGATATCTGTCCTCATAGTGTCAGATGACATCTGTATTATGCAGAGTAATAGTTCCACAAATGTAAATCATTTCAAACCTGTCACAATGGGGAAATGAGCAAAGAAAGCTCAGTTCCAGTATCATAACTGAAGATGTGCATTCTGATGAGCATCATCTATCTAGAAAAACAAATTTAAATACATATCTGAAATACCACAGAAGCTACTTCATTGAGTAATCATTAACATCGCTCAAAATTTAACTAACTGGTAAGAGGTAAATTGTTATGTGATACATATGGACATAGTATTGGCACACACCTATTTACATTGTCAAGCAATGGATGAAATCTTCTTAGTTTGTCAACTGAGTGGCAACGTTGTTTTGAACCAGCTTTTCAGTGGATTTCCTGCTCATCATCTTCTGGCAGAGTCACTTTGCTGAAGATGAAGAGTAAGAAACTTATTGAAATGTCAGTTCACCTCAAGGTGATAAGCAGCTGAATCATTGAGATGTTGCTTCAAGATGGTAATGCCACATGATTGATAACCCAAGATTTTATCAGTGAAGTTAATTGAGAAAGCCTGCATTCCCTTAGGACCATAGGAAATAGTGTACACACTGAGGTTATTGTTGTCTGAACTTATTGTGTGGAGGAAGTTGGCTGCTTGTGACAGCAACTGCTTGCTCTGTAGATGTGTGCTCTTTAACATCATCAGCATCTCTTGTTAGAAATTCTCAAGTTCACCAAAGGTGGGATCACAATTGGTAGCTTTCAAGAAAAACAACAGTATGGGCTGTAAACCTTAAAATAATGACAGTAAAAAATAATGGCTTTTGTAAGTACAGTGACCGCATGCTATTCTTTCTGTTGGCTGTATTGGTAGTTGTATCTCCTGAAGGTAAGTAATGGGCAACCAATCAGACTGAGGCACTGTTCTCTGCATTGAGAGAAAGCTACACAAGCTTTCCTTCCTCTTCTAAGCACTTCTCAGTCTCTCTATTCATCTCTGAGCTATAATGTTTCTCACCTCTTTGGTGTGTATATTCCATTACCTTTGTGACATGTACCAGAGAAACTCACCAAGACTAGTGTGGACCTCATACTTCCTTGCAAATGCAAAGTATCTGTTTTATTGTCTGTACTGGGCATATGCCATTGTTCCAATCCCAATGTAGTACCCTTGTGATGTCAGCCTCATCTTGAATCTATGCTCTGAAAGCTTCAACTATCACACTTTAGTGTGACTTTCATTTGGTTAATGGCAGTCCTGTTCCCAAGAATTCTCCATATCCAACATTATTTCACTGTCTTTTCCCTGTTCCTCCAAATTATATGCTAAAAGTACTGATTCATATACCATTTTGTTCACATTACATTATCTGTGTTTGTTGTGGCTTGTAAAACACAATAAACTAAGTATTTGCACCAGAGATATCATATCATTACTTTTAAATTAACTGATGTGTTCTCTCCTTTTTTAAGGTGAGGAATGAAGATAAAAGTCGGAAGGAACCTCCAGAAAAACCTGAAATTTGGTATCGTATGATGGGCTTGATTGGAGGGGGTACAAGTGTTTTTGTACCTGATGGAGTTGGTGGTCATGCAGTACTTGCAATTGGACCAGCTGACATTCTCGAAATTTCTGATAAAACTGTCAGGATTAATGTTGAACGTGTAATTCAGGATTGGGATAAACGGCAACTACCAAGATTTAGGTGTGTGAGTATTGTATTGTATATTTATTGGTCCTGTGAATCATACACCTTACAGGGGTACATAATGATATAGGACAAGTCAAATAATTTTGCAATAAAGTTTAATAGAAAAACTGTTGTATGTTTTTCAGTATACAGCAATATAACTCTAACATATAGGAATAACATTTCACAAATACACAAATTTTACACGCACACATTTCATACTTTCAGCCTTGATTATACAGACACACACATATATGTAATAGACCACATATAATACAGATAAATCTACATGTACACCTTTCTTATTTTGGCCTTAATTGTATAAGCTATTTAAATTTTTCACATATTTATATTGTAGATAAAAATTCATCAACACCATAGTAGCAATTCTGTAGCAAGTAGTCACTCACTGCAGTTTTGAATTTATGCATGCCAGTTATTGCCTTAATTTTTTTAGGTAGTTTGTTATACAGTTTTCTTCCTGCTTGCAAGGGTCCTTTTTGTTGTAGTGTTGTATGTGAAAACTGCATATGTAAACTGATTATTCCTTGTGTTGTATGAATGGATATTTTGGTTTTTGGGAGCAATCTTGCTATTTTCATCTACGATTTTCCTTATAAACATTATTGTTTCTAGGATATGTAGACATGGTAATGGAAGAATATGAAGCTTTTTAAATGAGGGTTTGCATGAAGATAGAGGTTCTGAGCCTTCCATGGCTCTTATAATTCTTTTTTGTACAATAAAACAGCTTTTGCTGGGTGGTGAATTTCCCCAGCAAATTAAACCATATCTTGGTAGTGATTCTGCTTGGGCATAGTACACATTTTTGTGGCTTGCATTGATGTGCATCCAGCAAGAATTTTTATACTATAACAAATGGTATTTAATTTACTACATAAGTGTTGTGTGTGTTTGTGCCATCTTAGGTCATCTTTGATCCAAACTCCCAAAAATTTGGCGCTGTTTACAATTTCAAGTCTTTCGCCTAACAGTTCTATGGTTGCAGTTAAAGGCTGTTTATTCTGCACGTGTGTGGATGCATAGTGTTTGTTTTGTGTGTGTTTATTATTAACTTGTTCATTGCGAACCATTCTGATACATGTGAAGTGCTCTTTTTTATTTCATTTTGGAGCTCTTCTGGGGTCTTTCCTTTGATAAGTATATTTGTATCATCGCCATATTTAATGTACTTATAGTTAGGGCTGGATGGTTCCAAGTCATTTACAAACAACAAGAACAAGATTGGTCCCAGTACGGAACCCTGCAGCACACCGTATTTAACACACTGTTTTTCTGATTGATAGGAAGTTAAATTTTTTCCTTTTTTGTACAAGACTTCAACTATTTAGTGTCTGTTTTGTAGATATGACTTTACCCACTCATAGGCTGGGCCTCTGACACCAACATTTTCTAAGCAATAGACCATGGTTAATGATGTCAAATGCTTTTGAAAGATCTAGGGATATTGCTGCTATGTGTTCATTTTTATATAGTGCATTTAAAGCTTCATTTAAGAAATCGATAATAGCTGTCTCAGTGGATTTACATTTTCGGAAACCCTGCTGTGTAGCTGAGAAAAGTTTCTTTTTTTTCAATGAAATCTAAGAGTCTTTTATAAAAGATTTTTCAATTATTTTAGAAAAAACAGATAGTAGAGAGACTGGCCTATAATTTGTTATATCTGTTTCTTTCACCCTTTTTGTACAATGGCTTCACTTTAGCCATTTTTAACCTTTCTGGGAAGATTCCTTGAGAAAGTGAACTATTGCATATGTCTGCCATGGGCCTAACTACTAAGGGTGCACATTTTTTAATGGTATGGCCTGGTATGTTGTCAGTACCAGAGGAAAATTTTGATTTTAGCTCCCCTATTGTTTTTAGCATTTCCTGTTCATCTGTTGGGTATAGGAAGAGAGACTTGTTACTAGGGATAGTTTTAATCTGATTTGCAGTGACAGCATGTTGAAAGTTTTGCTTCACCAGAATCTCAGCTGCCTCAGAGAAATAGGAGTTAAAATTATTTGCTATCAATCACCTGACTTTTGTTTCTGCTTCAGAGTGTTACGCTATAATGTACTATAAATGAAAAAAAGTTGTATCTCAATTCTTTTCACAAGACCAAGTACCATGAACACTTGTAGATTACAATTTTCAAGCAATAAAATTTTGAATAAGACAACAATAATAAGGGTTTCATCTTTATTTTTTGGAGGAAGTGTGATAGTACTGAAAATGTGGTCTAATAAAGGATATGCAATACGTAATTGTTACGCCGCGGTAAAACAGTGGTAACAAAAAACTGATAAACTGATCTGTACTTAAGTCTGTTCAAATAATTATACCCAAGAAGAAAATTCCCCTCTTCTTGGTTAGTTTGGATTGTCTTAGGTTCTTCACTGACATTACTTTGCCTGTGCCCGTAATTTGAAAAAATGCCTTTTTCTAATCATTTCAATGACTTACACCCTTTATTGCACTGAGGTGCATAGAAGCCAATGGAAGTAAGTGCAGTTTTCCAGATTTATGAAGTTAGTACAGCATTGAATGGATTACAATTTTCAATTCTCATCTGTTGAGAGAATGAGGAAATGTGTTGAGAATCCAGCAAGTGCTGAGATCCAATGGCAGAAAAAAGTACAAAGTCTAATTACTTGTACTACTTGTTCACCAAAGGAGATAAATGCATAACCCAATTGTCCCCTACATTGCTACTCTCAGAAAGTGTGCTGAAATTTGAAAGTGGTTAATATGGATGTTGAGATGGATTCTGAACTTAAAAACATATTAAGATATACATTTTTCAAGCACAAGTTTTTGAAAATAACATGATATAATTTTAGGGTTACAGAATTTCCTGCAAACATTACTTCCAGGTCTGAAGACAGTTATAATTGTGGGAGGCAAAACAAAACCCACCTTGCTGTAAAGCTGGCTATGCTTGTGAACAGTACAGTGACTGAAACAGTTAACCATAAGAACTTGCTGAGTGGGACATCCTTTTTATGAGTGAGATCAGGGTTTCTGGATCATTGAGAACACACAACATCATTGTTAGTGGTAAATGTGTAGCAGAACACAATCAGCAGATAGTTGCAAAAGCTTCCAATTGGTTTACTGCCACAAGAAGGGAACAGACAGATTCAAAACAGTCCCTGAAACATTGCATTAATGTTACAGAGAAAGGCATACACAGCATCTTTTTAAGAAAGAATGACCAATAAGACTGTTTTGTAACTAACAAGTGAACACAATCCTGGATGTTTGAGAACAAGTTGTAAGTGCACATTCATTGAAGAAGCATAGACTAGTTGTACTTCCTGTGGAATGGCCTTGAAGACACCTTAAGTTGAAGATAAAGCACTTGAAATAAAAGAACATTATTGATTTACTGTCCTTCATACTACTGATTTTTCATCCTTTCCACAGAAGTCATCCACACAAAAAGAACCAAAATGGTCACCCATGTCATTAACAGACCCAGCAAGCAGACTATGGTGGAGAACAATGTACACAAGACAAGCCTCTGCAAATCAGAAGGATAGGTGCTGAACATATATAAAGTTGTGGACTTTTACAGTAAATTTTATTAGAATACTTTTTATTGTCCTTTGAAGAAACTGCAAAAAGGTGGGAATTTAAGGAGATGGGACCTGGGTAAACTGACTAAACCAGAGGTTGTACAGAGTTTCAGGGAGAGCATAAGGGAACAATTGACAGGAATGGGGGAAAGAAATACAGTAGAAGAAGAATGGGTAGCTCTGAGGGATGAAGTAGTGAAGGCAGCAGAGGATCAAGTAGGTAAAAAGATGAGGGCTAGTAGAAATCCTGGGGTAACAGAAGAAATATTGAATTTAATTGATGAAAGGAGAAAATATAAAAATGCAGTAAATGAAGCAGGCAAAAAGGAATACAAACGTCTCAAAAATGAGATCGACAGGAAGTGCAAAATGACTAAGCAGGGATGGCTAGAGGACAAATGTAAGAATGTAGAGGCTTATCTCCCTAGGGGCAAGATAGATACTGCCTACAGGAAAATTAAAGAGACCTTTGGAGAAAAGAGAGCCACTTGTATGAATATCAAGAGCTTTGATGGAAACCCAGTTCTAAGCAAAGAAGGGAAAGCAGAAAGGCGGAAGGAGTATATAGAGGGTCTATACAAGGGTGATGTACTTGAGGACAATATTATAGAAATGGAAGAGGATGTAGATGAAGATGAAATGGGAGATACGATACTGCGTGAAGAGTTTGACAGAGCACTAAAAGACCTGAGTCGAAACAATGCCCCGGGAGTAGACAACATTCCATTAGAACTACTGTCGGCCTTGGGAGATCCAGTCCTGACAAAACTCTAACATCTGGTGCGCAAGATGTATGAGACAGGCGAAATACCCTCAGTCTTGAAGAAGAATATAATAATTGCAATCCCAAAGAAAGCAGGTGTTGACAGATGTGAAAATTACCGAACAATCAGTTTAATAAGCCACAGCTGCAAAATACTAACACAAATTCTTTACAGACTAATGGAAAAAGTGGTAGAAGCCGACCTCAGGGAAGATCAGTTTGGATTCCGCAGAAATACTGGAACACATGAGGCAATACTGACCTTACGACTTATCTTAGAAGAAAGGTTAAGGAAAGGCAAACCTACATTTCTAGCATTTGTAGACTTAGAGAAAGCTTTTGACAATGTTGACTGGAATATTCTCTTTCAAATTCTAAAGGTGGCAGGGGTAAAATACAGGGAGCGAAAGGCTATTTACAATTTGTACAGAAACCAGATGGTAGTTATAAGAGGCGAGGGGCATGAAGGGGAAGCAGCGGTTGGGAAGGGAGTGAGGCAGGGTTGTAGCCTCTCCCCAATGTTATTCAATCTGTATATTGAGCAAGCAGTAAAGGAAACAAAAGAAAAGTTCGGAGTAGGTATTAAAATCCATGGAGAAGAAGTAAAAACTTTGAGGTTTGCCGATGACATTGTAATTCTGTCAGAGACAGCAAAGGTCTTGGAAGAGCAGTTGAATGGAATGAACAGTGTCTTGAAAGGAGGATATAAGATGAACATCAACAAAAGCAAAACGAAGATAATGTAATGTAGTCGAATTAATTCGGGTGATGCTGAGGGAATTAGATTAGGAAATGAGATACTTAAAGTAGTAAAGGAGTTTTGCTATTTGGGGAGCAAAATAACTGAGGATGGTCGAAGTAGAGAGGATATAAAATGTAGACTGGCAATGGCAAGGAAAGCGTTTCTGAAGAAGAGAAACTTGTTAACATCGAGTATAGATTTAAGTGTCAGGAAGCCGTTTCTGAAAGTATTTGTATGGAGCGTAGCCATGTATGGAAGTGAAAGATGGGCGATAAATAGTTTGGACAAGAAGAGGAAGAAGCTTTCCAAATGTGGTGCTACAGAAGAATGCTGAAGATTAGATGGGCAGATCACATAACTAATGAGGACGTATTGAATATAATTGGGGAGAAGAGGAGTTTGTGGCACAACTTGACAAGAAGAAGGGACCGGTGGTAGGACATGTTCTGAGGCATCAGGGGATCAGAAATTTAGCATTGGAGGGCAGTGTGGAGGGTAAAAATCGTAGAGGGAGACCAAGAGATGAATACACTAAGCAGATTCAGAAGGATGTAGGTTGCAGTAAGTACTGGGAGATGAAGATGCTTGCACAGGATAGAGTAGCATGGAGAGCTGCATCAAACCAGTATCAAGACTGAAGACCACAACAACAACTACAACAACACCAACAACAACATGAAGATTTAAAATACTGAAGCCAAATAAGATAAGTGCAAAAGACTATTACATAGTCACTATTCATTGACCAGGTAGTATAATATATTTAGTAGATTTAAGTCTTTGGTACAAATAATCAGTGTATAGGTAAAATGGAAACCAAATTGTGTATCAGATTAATGCAGCCAAAGAGTATTAATAAATTATATAACACGGTTTGGATCACAGTTCTTTTATTGGTTACTACCAGCATTGATCTGCACTGCAGATCACCTTCAGGTCTGTTGCCAAAATTTGTGGTTAAGCAGTAATGGTCCAAATGATATACAACTAGTTTTTGTATCAATTGCACCACTCTTGACAAACCGTACCTTGCAGAATCGGGCATGAAAATGATCTGCAGGGCGCATCAAAACAGGTAGTTGCCAATAAATGACACTGTGATTGTGATGGTATTTTTTTCATTTATTAATATAACTGACATCATGGTTCCTGTGAAATGGTGTCAACCATGCAGCCGAAGAGTGTATCACTCACTTGTTTTTACCTCATTTTGAGAAAATCTAGTGCAAATTGCACTTACTTCCCTTTGACTCTAGGCACCTCAGTTTGGTTTTTCTTGCATGTCGTTGTTAAATTTATTATTTTCTTCAAATGTCTGGCTAACAGGCTGAGGTTAACAGCCATAACATTTGCTTACAACTAAGAAGATATGTTGCTAAGGTTAGAGTTTAACATCTGGTAGGCCTTGAGATTGCTAGAGAAAGAACAGTATTCTAGCCATGCAAGGACTCCATATCAAACCAGCAATAGCCCCGTTAAAATAACTGTCTCATCATTTACCAGAAGTGATTCAAGAAAACCTCAGTAAACCTAAATTGGAGTTTGAACTTTGAACTTTGCAAGCATGATTTAAGTTTCTTACTTCTTAATCTAAAATTTAGATTCTCAAGCAGAGTACTGAGCATGGGTTATAGTGATCATGAGGCACAGTTGCTGTGTATAGAAATTCCAACAAGTAGTGGAAGTTCCAGAAAAGAAGTTGAAAAAAGAACCTTTTCTGAAGATAACATTAGAATTTTTAATCTCTTACTGGCAAAGGAAAACTGGGAAAGCATTGGCACTCAGAACAATGTGATAGGATGTACATGAGTTTTCAGAGCATCTTTCTTCACTATTTTAATGTAGCATTCCAAAAGTAGTAAAAACAGTAAAACCTAACAATAATAAGCAATGGGTAACTAAAAGCATAAAAATTTCCAGTGAGAGAAACAGATTTCTGCAGTGTAGTTCAGTGCCAAAGAAAAAGAATGTATCATTAACACTAGAAGGCTCAAAAGTCACAGACCCAAATTCAGTTGTGGAAAAATTCAATGAATACTTCACCTCACTAGCTGAAGACCTCATTCAAGTACACTGTCAAGTACCAGTCCCAAGTTTCTCCAGAAAGTCAGTGGTCTCGACTGCTTCTATGTATGTGTATGAAACAAACCCCAATGAAATTATAAGTAAAATTAAATCATTAAGCAATAAAATGTCAAGTGGTCTTGATGAAGTACCTGATTTCATATTAAAAGCATGTGCTCACCGCATAGCAAACCCCTTGGCAAAAATTTTCAACCTCTCTTTACAAACTGGTGTATTTCCAGATACTTTTAAAATAGCAAAAGTTTCACCACTGCTAAAAAAAGGTTTTTCTGAAAAAATATCTAACTACCGATCTGTGTCACAGTTAAGTTCCTTCTCAAAAATTCTAGAAAAACTCTTCTATGACAGGCTTTTAAATTTCATAAATAAATATGCACCTCTTACAGTACAACAACATGGCTTTAGAAAGTCTAAATCTACACAGACAGCAATTTTCGAATTCTTAGGCTGCATTTTAAAATCCCTTGATCAACATAAATTAGCTGTAGGTATTTTTCTAGATCTATCAAAAGCCTTCGACGTCCTGGACTATAACATTCGGCTCGAAAAATTAGAAATACGAGGAGTAAGAGGTGTAGCACATAGCTGGTTGTGTTCATACCTAAAAAACAGTAGGCAGAAAGTATCACTTCAGTATGAATTCAACAAAATTAATAAAACAAGAAACAACTCCTTTCTTTCTAGGGAATTACCAATAAAATATAGCATACCACAGGGCTCGATCTTAGGTCCACTACTCTTCTTGATTTATGTGGACGACTTAGTTGAATATACGAGTCCCACAAAAATTATCCTGTTTGCCGATGACACCAGCATATTGCTCACTGGATCCAGTCCAGAAACTTTGCGGTCCACAGCAGAAAGTTCTATGAAAAGACTTTCTGAATGGTTCACGAAAAACATACTCTTTATAAATACTGAAAAAACTGTGTGTGTCGATTTTCATTTAATTCCTCCAACTAATCAAATGTCTATTCAAGCCCAATTAAAAAATGATCCCCTAGAAAATGTAAGTGTCACAATATTCTTGGGTCTTTGGGTTCAGCAAGACTGAAAGTGGGACACACATATAAATTACTTGTGTAGAAAACTATCACCTGTCTGCTATCGCGTAAGAATTTTAAAGGCTACAACAATCAAAACAACAGTACTGCAGGCATACTATGCACAGTTCCAACCACTAAGCCGACATGGGATCATTTTCTGGGGATACTCAACTCACAGTGTAAAAGTTTTTAGAATGCAAAAAAGAGCTTTAAGAATAATTTGTGGCCTTAAAAAGATAGAGTCCTGTAAATCCCATTTTACTGAGTTTGGTGTTCTAAATGTTCCAAGTTTATTCGTTTATGAAACTATCTTGTTCACTAGGGACTACCTCCTGAAAACAGGCAAACTGATACAGAACAAAAATGTACCAGAAGTGAATCAAATATACATCAAAAATATCACAGAACAACCACCTATCAGAGGAGCATAGTTAACACTGGTGTAATACTGCACAATAAGGTACCAGAGGAAATAAAAAATACTGCTCATCCAATGTTTAAAGCTAAACTAAAAGCATTTCTAATAAAGCACTGTTTCTATTCTGTCAGAGAATTTCTGAATAAGTAACAAAATTAGTTGTAATAGGTACCTAATTTTAATTTGCCCACTACTTTGCTAATACTATGTATTATTGTAACTTATCTTTGACCTGTCCAATATCAATTTTACAATTTGTGCTATATGATAAAACTGGACCAATAAAAAATCAAATCAAATCAAAAATGTGTCATGAGTCACCTTCTCATTTTTTACTGCAAAAATATGTAATATTATGTTTTATGAATTATGCGGTGCCATGACAATTGTGTTTTTAATAGAGGTTGATTTCAGGAAAACCTAAAACCATTTCATGGAATAGCTGACATATCTGTAGTGAGAGATCTTAAATGTTATTTTCACCTTCGCAGTATCTAATCTCCCTCTGAAGTGCAGTAATTGATTCACATGACTGTTGAAGTCTACAAATTTGTGTCATGGACAACAGCAGATATGCAATGCAGTTTCCTCACAAGCCTAGTGCCAATATCGCTTTCATTATTACAATTTTAGTTTTGTTTCACAATGACTGTTGAAGTAATTTTTATTTTACCAGGGATGCACCTGTTGGAGAATCATGCAACTATGCTCTTCAAGAACTTCTGAGAATAACCCACTCTCATATTGCAGAAAAAACTTTGTTCTTTTTTGACACATTCAGAGAAATCGCTGCAACAAATATGGATGACTTCCAGAGATTACATAGGTTAAAAGAAGAAATCAAAACTTTTGATTTCTCAAGGGTTCCACATTTTGAAAAACAGGTGGGTTTTCACTTTTAATCAGTTTTACTTTGAGTTCCATTTAAATAAACATTTGAGTGTCCCTTATTCAACAACTTCAAAATCTTTTGGTGCATGCTGCCCCCCCCCCCCCTCCCCCCCCCCCCCCTCCCCCCCCCCCCCCCCCACACACACACACACACACACACACACACACACACACACACACACACACACACTTCATCAACTAGTTGTTGTACAAAATATGGCAGTATTGCAACTGTGTTATTGTTGTACATGGCAGTGCTTTGCAAACTGTCAAACATGATAGAACCTGTAACCGATCATTAAATAACAACAGTACACTTGTTATAAAAACTTAATTGGTGTGTTTTGGTCATGGGCCGTCATCAAATATCAGAAACAAACTCGATATAAAGTATCATGTCACATGATAATTGTGCTTAAGCACCAATGTTAGTAGAGTTACTACTTGACATTATAGTTTGTATCAAGTTGGTTTCTGATATGTTTATGATGAGCTGTGCCCAGAATATGTCAATAAAGTTTTTGTAACAGATAGATTCTTGTTATTTAGTGACCCAAAGCAATATTAAGGGCATGTCAAGTTAATCATATAGTGCTTTATGACCTTGTGCTGCAAGTTCTTACTATGATAAAGAGAGCCAGAAAGAATAGTCTGTCTTCAACTTGTAGACACAAGGCTCTCAAAAAAGAGCACAGAACAAAGAACAAGGAAGAAGAAAATGGAAGACCAGAAAACACATGAGAAACAGAAAATTGAAGCATCCACACCCACAACTGCATCACTTGAGTCATTGTTTGATGATTCAGTCAAAATACTTCTCATTTCTGGTAAAGTGGTAGGAGAATGTTTCTGGCCTAATTTACTACTCCGGGACAGAGTGTTTGAAAACAACATTATAAAGGGCCCGCATCTCGTGGTCGTGCGGTAGCGTTCTCGCTTCCCACGCCCGGGTTCCCGGGTTCGATTCCCGGCGGGGTCAGGGATTTTCTCTGCCTCGTGATGGCTGGGTGTTGTGTGCTGTCCTTAGGTTAGTTAGGTTTAAGTAGTTCTAAGTTCTAGGGGACTGATGACCATAGCTGTTAAGTCCCATAGTGCTCAGAGCCAACATTATAAAGATTTTTGACTGCACAATTAGTGTCTTCTTTAGACTGATGTCAGTACAGTGTTGATATTTTTCTGCCTGCAGCAGAAGTACTTGCTCACTATATTTACCATCTTCCTATTAATAAATCTAGGTATTCATTAAAACTGATGGAGGTGAGATAGAACCATGCTGAAACTATTTAATAATAATATTCCTACAATTCTGCCTGCTCTTTAGGGTGCCAAATTGCTGCCTGCCTTAGGGTATTAGGAAATCAAATGAATAAAGTCTGGCAATAGTGGTTTCATTCAGGGAAAAAGAGCAGCTCATTTTTCATTCAAAAAACACAAAATTCTTTTCAAAAAGACCAAGCGCAAGCTATTTGAAGTGCATTAACAAGGTAGGCATTAGATGGCGATGTAAAATTTCTTTGTGGTTATACTGGTAATGGTCACTTTAAAGTGCATGTTCCACATTGAGCACACATTTGATAAAAAAATGGATTCTCCTTTCTATCATCACTTTTATGAATAATTTTCACAAAACATCATTGAAAGTAAAATATTTAAGATTACAGATAGTCCTGTCACACCTCTTTTCAAACATCCCACTGCTCATGATGTTCATTAAGGTGAGAAGTGTATGGAAAAGCATTTTTACGCTTCAGAAATTAATAATATTCTTCATGTAATTACCTTACCTTCTGATGAAGTCACCCTTAGATGTGAAGAAATCTGGTCAAGGTATATAGAAAACCTATGCAACTGGTTGGCAGATTTTTACATATTTTTCAAATAACATTCTTGAAATTAAATGATGGAATATCCAAGGAAGAATAATGACAGTATTAAGAAAAGGATAGATTGCTAATCACCATATAGTGGATATGTTGAGTCACAGACAAGCACAACAAAAAGTCTTCTAAAGAAGTAAGCTTTCAGGCAGTGGGCTTTCTTCTGAATTAGACCACACACACACACACACACACACACACACACACACACACACACACACACACACACACACACACACATTCACTCAAACCCGACTCATAAACATGACCACTGTCTGTGGCTGCCAAGGCCAGACTGGGAGCAACAGCACATGACGGGAGAAACAATCTTGGTGGTAGGAGTAAGGAGGAGGCTGGGGCAGGGAAGGGGAGGGATAGCAGGGTAGGTGTGGTGGACAGTAAAGTAATGCTTGTGGGAGCATACAGAGTCGAGGTGGGGATAGGGTAGGATGGCTAAGTGCAGTTGGGAGGTTAAGCAGATTGCAGGGAGAGTGGAAAATGAGAGAAGTGTTAAGACTGTGGGTGTGTTGGTGGAATAGAGGCTGTGTGGTCCTGGAGTGGGAACAGGGAAGCGGGTAGGTGGGTGAAGGGCAGTGACTAATGAAGGTTGAGGCCAGGAGGGTTACAAGAATGTAGGATGTATTGCAGGGAGAGTTTCCGTGTGTGCAATTAAGAAAATCTGGTGTTTGTAGAAAGGATCCAGATGGCACATGCTCTGAAGCAGTCATTGAAATGAAGAATGTTGTGTTGGGCAGCATGCTCAGCAACTGGGTGGTCCAGCTGTTTCTTGGCTACAGTACATTGGTGGCCAGTCATCTAGGCAGACAGCTTGTTGGTTGTCATGCCCACATAGATTGCAGCAGAGTGGTTGCAGCTTAGCTTCTAGATCAAATGACTAGTTCCACAGGTAGCCTTGTCTTTGATGGGATAGGTGATGCTTGTGACTGGACTGGAGTAAGTGGTGGTGGTGGTGGGAGGGAAGATGTATAGGGCAGGCCTTGCATCTAGGTCTATTACAGGGATATGTGCCATGAAGCAAGAGGTTGGGAGCAAGAGTTGAATAGTGATGGACAAGAATATTGTGCAGGTTTGGTGGGTGACGGAATAGCTCTGTGAGAGGGGTGGGAAGGATAGTGGGTAAGACATTCCTCATTTCAGAGTATGATGAAGTTAGTCAAAACCCTGGCTTAGAATGTGATTCAGTTGCTCCAGTCCTGGGAGGTACTCAGTCATGAGGGGAATGCTCCTGTATAGCCAGATGGTGGGACTTTGGGAAGTGGTGGGTGACTGGAGAAATAAGGCATGGAAGATCTATTTCTTTGCAAGGTTGGGAGGGTAATTACAGTCTGTGAAGGCCTCAGTGAGACCCTTGCTATATTCGGGAGGGACTGCTCATCACAACAGATGTGATGGCCAGAAGGCCACAAGTGGCCTCCTTGGTATGGAAAGAGTTGTAGCTATCAAAGTGGAGATGTTGCTGGTGGTTGGTAGGTTTGATATGGACATAGGTACTGATGTAGCCATCTTTGAGATGGAGGTAACATAAAGGAAGGTGGCTTGTTGGGTGGAGGTGACCAGGTTAAGCGAATGGGGAAGATGGTGTTGAGGTTCTGGAAGAATGTGGAAGATGGTGTTGAGGTTCTGGAAGAATGTGGATAGAGTGTCCTCACTCTTAATCCAGATCATGAAGGTGGCATTACTGAATCTGAGCCAGGTGAGGGGTTTGGAATTCTGGTTGGTTAGGAAGGATTCCTCTAGGTGGCCCATTGCCCATACCCCAGGGTATGCCAATGGGCATCCGCATGTCATGTCTACATCTACATCCACATACATACTCCGCTAGCCACCAAGCAGCGGTGTGTGGCAGAGGGCACAATTCGCGTCAAAGTATTATTTCCTCCCCTCTGTTCCACTCGCGGATTGCACGAGGGAAAAACGACTGTCTGAGCACCTCAGTATGAGCTCTTATCTCCCTTACCTTTGATTCATGATCATTGCGTGATTTGAAAGTTGGTGGTAATAATATATGCTCTACATCCTGGGTGAAGATTGGATTTCGAAATTTAGTGAGCAGCCCCTTCTGTTTAGCGCGCCATCTATCTGCAAGTGTGTCCCACTTCAAACTTTCCATGAGATTTGTGACGCTCTTGCGATGGCTAAATATACCAGTCATGAATCTTGCCACTCTTCTTTGGTCCTTCTCAATCTCTGAATCAGACCCAACTGGTAAGGGTCCCATACAGATGAACAATACTCAAAGACTGGACGCACTAAGATATTGTAAGCTATTTCCTTTGTTGAAGGACTACATCACTTCAGGATTCTACCAATAAACCGCAATCTAGAGTTTGCCTTACCTGTTACTTGTGTAATTTGATCATTCCATTTGAGATCATTTCAAATAGTAACACCCAGATACTTGACTGATGCTACGGTTTCCAAAGACTGGGCATTTATTTTGTACTCATAGATTAATGGGGATTTTCACCTTTTTATATGCAGTAAGTTACACTATCTAATATTGAGAGACAACTGTCAGTCATTACACCACGCATTTATTTTCTGCAAATCCTCATTGATTTTTTCACAACTTTCATGTGATACTATTTTCCTGTAGTCTACAGCATCATTGGCAAACAGTCTAAGGTCACTGTCAATACCATCAACCAGATCGGTTATGTAAATCGTAAAAAGCAGACGACCTATTACGCTACCCTGGGACACACCTGAAGTTACGCTTGTTTCTGTTGAAGTCGCCCCGTTCAGGACGACATACTGCTTCGTGTCTGTTAGAAAACTTTCTATTCAACTGCATATGTAATTGGGTAGACCGTAAGTGCGCACTTTTTGTAGCAAAGCGACAGTGCAGAACTGAGTTGAACGCCTTTTGAAAGTCGAGAAATATGGCATCAACCTGGGAGCCGGTATCTAGAGCCTGTTGTATATCATGCACAAAGAGGGCCAGCTGTGTCTCGCATGACCGCTGTTTCCTAAAACTGTGCTGGTTTCTGCAGATGAGCTTCTCAGAGTCTAGAAAGGTCATTATGTCTGAACACAAAATATGTTCCATGATTCTACAAGAAATCGATGTCAGTGAAATTGGCCGGTAATTATGTGCGTCCGATTTTCTACCCTTTTTATAGATTGCTATGACCTGGGTCTTCTTCCAGTCCCGTGGAACTTTCTGCTGTTCCATTGATCTCTGATAGATGGCAGATAAGAATGGTGCTATATTTGTAGCACAGTCAACGTAAAATCTTACGGGGATACCGTCAGGGCCAGATGCCTTCCTGGCATCTAAGGATCTTAACTGTTTTACCTTCCCAGATACACTAAACACTATGTCAGCCATCCTTTCATTTATTCGATAATTGAAAGGGGGAATGGTGCTGCAGTCTTCTATCATAAACGAGTTTTTGAAAGCTAGGTTTAGAATTTTGGCCTTCTGTTTATCATCATCAGTTACATTACCCATGCTGTCAGCAAGCGAAGGTATTGAATTATTTGTAGCATTCATAGATTTTACGTACGACCAAAATTTTTTGGGGTTATTTTTAGAATCTGCAGATAAAATATTGCTTTCAAATTCGTTCTTCTGACAGCTGCTTTCATTCCACATAATTTCTGTTTGTCAGCAGAGCAGTGACTATGTTTAAAATGACTGTGCAAAATTCTCTGCTTTCTGAGCAACTTCCTAATATGTTTGTTGAACCAAGGTGGATCCTTTCCCTCCCCTATACTTTTGCTAGGTGCATACTTCTCTAGCACATCGTGGACAATATCTTTAAATTCCAACCAAAGATGCTCAATATTTTGTGTCCCACGAAGATGCTCAATATTTTGTGTCCCACGGTGAATGCTTGGAGCTGACTATGAAGATATTCATTAATGACACTTTTATTTGCTTTCCCAAACAAGAAAACTCTATGCTGTTTCTTTGGTTTTTTTGTAACCTCCACTGACATGGAAGCCACAATGACATTATGGTCGCTAATACCTTTTTCTAGATTAACTTCCTTAAAAAAATCAGGTCTGTTTGTCGCCATGATATCTAACATGTTCCCATCTTGAGTTGGTTTTCTAACCAACTGCTCAAGGTTGTACATTGAGAGCGCTCCTAGAATAACTTCACACGTATCTTTGCTTCTGCCCCCTGTGATAAACGTGTAATTTTCCCAGTCAGTGGATGCTAGATTAAAGTCTCCACCTATAACTAATGGATAATTTGGATATTTACTTCCTCTGTACTCAGGACTTTACCTGAAATCTTCTATGGCATTTGTTGTGGATGCTGGTGGTCTATAAAAAAATACAATGGTCAATCCTTGTCTGATTAACAGCTTTAACCAGACTATTTCACAGTCCGACCCAGTATCGATCTCAACTGTGTTTAAACAACTTTTAACTGCAATGAACACACCATCTTCCATAGCATCAGTCCTATCCTTCCTAAACATTGTCTAATCAGAGTTCAAAATTTCACTGCTTTTTATGTCTGGTTTCAACTTAATACAATATTGGCATTGCTACTGTTTATTTCAGAGAGTAACTTGGGGATCTTGCTACAGACACTTAGACAATTTACTAACATGAGATTAAGCATATTTAAATCCTTTGGAATGACCTGTTTAGGTGAACTAACAATTTTTGCAATTGGCACACACACATCAGTGTAAGGAACTGGTAATTTTTCAGGCCAGCGGTTTGTTGCCCATGGGGAGGACCCTAATCTAAAAAAACCCCATGTGCATGCCACAAGTACTGTGGTACCCATGTAGCCGCTTCCTGTGTGTAGTGCACCCCTGATCTATCGAGTGGCGTCCTACAACCTTCCACCCCATAGCATAGGTCGAGGAATCTACAACCATTTTCGTCACAGAGTCGACATAGCCTCTGGTTTAGATTCTCCACTTGACTCCAAACCAGAGGACCCCAGTCCACCCTGGGTACAATGCTGCAGATTGTCAGCTTGGCTTCCACTCCTCGAGAGATGGAGGCCGCCTTCACCAATTTAGCCAGCCGTCGAAAGGACCCAATGATTTCCTCGGAACCCCGACGACAGGCATTATTGGTGCTGACATGCGCAACAATCAAGCAACAAGCTAGCTGAACCCCATACACTCGATAGCTGCCGGAAGAGCCTCTTCCACATCCCAGACAAGGCCCCCAGGAAGCACATCGAGTGAACATTGGACTTCTTCCCCACCCTAGCCGCTATGTTCCTGAGGGGCACCGTGACCCACCTAACATTGGAGCTCCCAATAACTAACAAACCCCTACCCCCACGTGCCTGTCCGGACCTTGCTGAAGGAGTGGCCACTATCCTGGCAGAAGGTGCATTCAGATCCGGCTCAGCCCCCCCCCCCCCCTTCCCCCAGCATCAGATAGGACACTGAATCTATTAGCAAAGTGCATGGGATTTAGCAGCAGTCTGCGTTCTCCCATGCGCCCTTTCAGATGCGACACATTTCCCCTTAGTGCGGTTAAATCGACATACTTTCCAGGCTTTGTGTATTCTACAACAAATATTCAGCTCATTTTCCTCTAACATTTCTAAGTTAGATATCAGTGCACATTTTGATGGACATGCCTCTACTAAACCAAAATTGTCTACACTGATGGGCACTACCCAGCTTCTATCAGTTTCCTGCACAAAAGATAAACTACATTATATGCAACATTGTGCCAGACCCAGTTCCTCTTTTTCTGGCTAGGCCTCCACTACATATAAAGTATTAACTGGTGGATAAGTTCATCCAAAGCAACCTTCCTGTACCTTTCAGTATTATGTCCCATTAGTCAAGCCTAAGAGACCAAATATGCACTTTAACTAGCTTAAATGATGCCTCAGGTGTTCCTCTTGACAGTTCAGTTCTTTCAGCAATAAAACTGAGACAGAATGCTGTCCTATCCACCTCCAATATGTGCTGTTGTAGATCCACTTTGGGATGATTATTTACTAAAAAGTCAAACCCAGGAATGATGTACATGGTGTTCACCCTAGGGAGAACTTCCACGTGCACGTGGAAGTATATCCTCTCACATCGAAATCCAGTAATGCTGATTTGAGGAAGGGAAAGCTACTACCACCTATATCACATAATTTATGGTGTGGTGGGTTCAAATTTATAACACCAAATACACTCTGGTTAGCCATGGACCCTCTTACGTAGCCAGTTAGACAAATGTCTGCCGCTGCTTTCACAAAGATGTATCCCACAGTCATAGTTTCTGGAAGGGTTGTGCAGTGGTCGCACTGCTCCCTGTCCTGTTTAATGTAGGGGTGTAAATGTTATCCTGATTCCACCTTCTACATGCCTGGAAACTTTTTATATTGATGAGCTCACCTGTTTGCACCTTTGATGCTGTGGCTTCCTACAAAACTGCTGAATGTGGCCAAGAGAGCTATATCTATAAAATATTATCTCTGTATTAAAAACTGCTTACTTCTCTCAAGCCATATATATTTATGTTGAACTTAATTTAAAAGCAAATTTCATAAAGTTGAATTTGTAGCTATAAGTTGCTAACTGCACACAGCTTACATTAATCATATCGTGTAGTTTTAATGGTAAAGTAAACAGTCAATATGACCAAATTTAAAAACGAAAAATTCAGTTTCTGTATTTTGTTTTATATTACAGTTTGAAAATGTATTTGCAAGAAAGGAACTGGAAAGGAAACGTGAACATTTGAAGTTTAGTCAGTCACATAGGAGCATGACCTTATTTCCTGAATATGAGAAAAAAGTGAAGTTACTGCAAAAATTAAAATATATAGATGCCAACAAGTGTGGTAATTATACTATTTATTACTTAAAGAAACAGTAAAATATTAGAAAAATATTGTTAAGTTGTTTTGTTGTGTGATTATTATTAGTAGTTCCAAAACTTCATATATTTGTTAATAGTTTGTGTATTGTTCCCTGCAGTGGAATTGAAAGGTCGTGTTGCTATCAAAATGCGCAATCATGAACTGATGATCACAGAGTTAGTGTTACGTAACATACTAACAAACCTTCGACCTGCAGAGATTGCAGCAGTGCTGTCTAGCCTGGTCTTTGAAGGAAAGACTGATACTGAACCGAAGGAAGTAGCTGCCGTTGCCCTGGCAGTGGTATGTATGGAATGCTCCAATCCTTGTATACATATATTCTTTTTAAATAGACAGTTACCTTAAAATCTACCAACTACTCAAGTGATTGTTGTGAGGTTTCCTGGGTTATTTGTTGGTGTTAATTTGTCCTGCGAGTCGCTGGTAGCAGCAATGAATATTACTGGAATTTATTTGATTATAATCAAGTTCTATGTGCTGTTTGGTTTTCTGTTTGAATAGACATATTTTTGTATAAATAACACTGGTTTGTATTTCATAAGGAGGCTGACTTATATAGTAACAGTGTAGGCAGAAGTTTCACACCTTGATAATTTCGTCTTTGTCCTTTCACCCCAAATAATTTTTATGCATTCTGCAGAATGTGCTAACACATTATTTTTGTGCTTAAATTCACTGTTGCCTTCCATGACTTGGATCACATGACTGACAACTTCCACAAGTAAATCTTTCATGATATGGACTCGGGGAAACGTGTCCCAGTCACTAACATGTTAGTAATTTCATTATCAATATTACTCAGCTGCACAGCCCTTATTATATTATGAAAATACCTTTTCCATATCTTCAGAGCTCTAATGTATCCATTTATTCATGTATCCTCCAAACACTCAGTGACCTTTTTCAAACTGTTGATGCCAATGTTTTCTTTTTTGTGGTAGTTGAATTCTAAAGTACTGAAATATAAAGTTTGTTTTGTGATTTGGCAAATATAAAACATCGAGTCCCTTAAGATTTAGTATTGGTCCACAACTATTCTTTGCTTACACAAATGGCCTTCCTGTGGCTGTTCAGTAAATCTAATGTTCACTAATGACACAATAATATTAATCAAGAGCCAAACTGCGACGCGACAATGTTGCAATTTGTGGCTTACATATTGCCGTTTGAACTAAAAATACAAACACAATTAATGTCCTTGGCTCTCTACTGCCTAGAGAATTTCCCATCCATCATTGTCTGTTCAGTTAATAAACAGCTGCACCCAATTTCTTTCAAGTAAGCAATAATTAACTGCTAAGTTAATGATGGGGGCAAGTTACTATAAATCACTGTAGTCAAAAAGCACCCGTTTGTGATGAAATTAAAAGTATATTTGACTAAAAATCACATGAACTAGTGGCTGCTGCATAACTCTGAGCCTATCATGGATACTAACCTGACGCAAAGTCAACTACTGATTGCTAATTCCTGCACAAAGAGTGTCCTGAAGAGAAGTTAAGGTCCATAGACCAACTTGTGAACCCCTATTTCATATAGACAACACTACAAATACCAAATACTCTTACTCAGAGTAATCACTGTCCAAAAAAGCCACAAATAAATGCAAGTCCCCTCTGTGGCTAACGTATGAAAAAGTAAAATCCTCATTCAACATACACTATTGAAACGGTCACAAGTTCTCATCGGTCTCACTCAAATAATCGGCAAAGTTTGAGAAGCCACTAAATAAAACAACAGTCTGATCATGACTCAACTCCACAAATTTCATGAAGGGCAGACACATGAAAGACTATAAATCGAAACTGAAAGTTGTAACTAATAGTCCATACAGAGTATTGCACATCCAGCATCCACCATAGTCTCATTCTGAATGCCCAGTCCAAGGCTCTGGCCAGACTTTCAGTAACTACCAGTACTTAAGCTCAAAATTTGCATCAGTACAAATTTCATTTTCCATATTCTTATTACTAACTAAAATCTAATCACATGCTTGTGTGCTGATTAATCCGATGTGTCACAGTCAGATGTAGAGTGAATAGTTCACCTAGAGTTAGTAAAAACATAATTAGTAAGACTGCACAGTTTTATTATAGGGGTCAGACAAAAGTATGGAAACACTGCAAGAAATGCGTACTTGAACATAATGCAGATGCCAGCCAAGCGTGCAGGTTGCACTAGCATATTTGACCATGGACAGCAACTGTACAGTGTACTCAATAAGTTGCAAGTATCAGTTGGCAGTCTGAATAGTTGAGAATGATGGAAGAGGAAGATTGACAATACGAAAAGAAACTGAAGTAGTAGCATTGTCAATAACTGGAGCGCCTGGTGTTCGTCAAACACCAAGCACTGCGTAGGTTGCAATGCTCTCTGAGGTCTCACTATTTTTTCTTGTACCACCTTCATTTCCTCAGGTTCCACCCCGCCCCCCCCCCCCCCCCGCCCGCCCCCCGCCCCCCCCCCCACACACACACACAAAAACATTCCCATACTCATTGTAGCCCTCTACATCCCCCACCCTTGTACAGTACCTAATTGGTATACTGGCTACTTCTTCTTTGGCCAAATTATTTTTTTGAAAAATGGTACAACCACATCTTTCCCATTTATTTCAAAAATTACTACATTTTCAATAAAATTTAATCTCCCTTTGTACTGGTTAAAGAAATCTATGCCAATTAGCATTTTTGTACATAGATCAGGGATTACAAGGAAGTTATGGAGTACTTGCTTACCATTTATTTTTACTGGCAACAAAACTTCGTGTTTAATAGGTTTTTTAACTTTTCCTGTAGCTACAATTATCGCATCCCCATTGCTGGCATGATTACTAGTTCATTTCTATTTGGCAATGATTCAACCAACTTTACTCACAGTACAAAAATCACTGCCACTATCTGCTAAACACTGTACTTCTTCGCCACGCACTTGCAGACTAATTACTGGACTTCCTTTCATTGCTAGTGTCAGAACCCTCCTCCATCAAATCATTCACAACCTCCCTTTTGTCTAAACCTTCCCTGTTTCCAGAAATTACACAGTTTTTTTGCAGAATTACCCACATCACTTTCTCTCCCATACTAATTATTCTGTCCACTAATCATCATCATCATCATCATCATCATCGTCATCATCTTGGACAGTTTCCAGCCACTGGCTGGGTCTGTCGTCTGTCCATAAGTCTCCCATAAGTCCAACCCCTCGTCCAAGTCGTGGGAGATGGGCAACGGCACAAAGTAGGGGACTGCCTATAGGGGCGATGTACAGCGGGGACTTCGTGTGCCCCAGGACCGCTACGGTAGCTGGGAAGGCCCTATGGGAACCCTGAAACATGACGGCTAACGGGGCTCTGGTGAAGCTGCGATAGGCCTAGCAAGCCAGTAGAGGATAAATCAACTGCTTTCAAAAAGGGAACATGCCTCGGATCATCTGTCCACTAATGACAGCTCCAAAAATTTTACCAGCATTTTTCCATTTTCTCTCTCCCCCCCCCCCCCCCCCCCCCCATTTTTCTACAGTTAGTTAGCTGACCCTCATTTTGGTCACCATTTTCCTGCCTCTCCCTTATAGCTTCACAAATATCATCATTTATAGATGCTAGTATTTTTCTACACTGACATCACTAATCTCCTGTAATTCTGCAGCTTCTGTACTTTCTCCTTCCCCAGGATATGACTCAACTTGGTTGCTAAAGAGTTTCTGGCAATCAGGTTCTGTCACATTTTCCGCTAATACATCACCCATTTTGTGTGCAATACAGCGCTTATTTTGTTTATGCCTGTCCAAAAACTCACTTAAACCTCTGCTAGATGTACAGATTTTTATGTAGCTCGTTTTGTCTGTTGTTACTACCTTCTTCGGCTCCTCACATATAATCCCTGCCTGTTTAGTGCTAAAACATACAAAGGATTTTGCTTGCATATTCAAATTACTACTTCCCGTCTTGTAAATGCTAGCTCTTTCATGGATGGCATTTAGTTTCACGGATTCTGGGACTCTGTACCATGTCTTATGTTTACCTCCATTTGCTGTCGCCTTGGCGCAACATCATCCTCTCGCGCCTGAGAATACGAGCGATACTTGTGCACCTGCTCCCCATTATTTCGCCTATCTTTTATTGGATAGCGCCACATCCCGGCACCTCTGCTCCTGCTGTTTCCACAGTACAAACCAATTCTTTTAAAGTTAACATTCTGCAGTGGTTCTGCATTATTTGGTGGTCGTACATTACGATTTGCATGCTCCTCTTCATGCGAGAGCTTCTCAACTCCCTCCAAATAACTAATGAATTTATGAAAAATGTCATCCTTCGGAGCTGCAATAATTTTGTTTCACCAGTTCATGGGCAGTTTACCTTCCAGACCCATAACAATCTGTTCTGGCTCGACTTCATTGTTTAAATGTGACAAGTTTGTCATCCATTTTAACGGAAACTTTCTTGTGCTTTCTTTTCTGGGATTAAACTTTTCCCCAGTCCAGAAGCTATTTAGCTTGCCCCAATATTCTTTAAAAAACGTTAGAGTATTGTACTGTGCAATAGCGATATTCCCCCAAATTCTATGCTCTCCCAAGAATTTAGATGTAATGAACCCTATTTTTTTCTGCCTGACCACAAACTAGGTAGAACACCTTCAAAGTCATTCCAAAATTCTTTTGGATGTACATTTCCTGTTGGGTCAAAACGTAAAAACTGCCTGTTAGTGACATACGATATTTCAGACAATTCTGCTACAAAACTACACCCACTACTGTCAGTTTCATGTCTGAGGTTGGTTTCAACTTGGCATAATCTACTGCTATGCTCATCCAACTATTTTCAACCTCTTCTACCTGGTTAGTTAGCTGAATGACATTTTCTTAAGACACGCCCACTCAGTCAGACACACTTTTTACTTCATTCATACATTTGGCATATTCAGAACTAATTTTACTGTCTAACAATTTGTGATCATTTACACTTATAGACTGTACCGCCACTATTTTGACCTCTACATTCTGCACACTTTCTTTTATCGCATCTACCCTTTGTTTGTTTCCAATAGCAACTTTTTGCAAGGTATCTGTTAATCCAATTTTTACAGTTTTAGTTAATTGCTGGCAGTTATTCTCAACTTCAGAAATTTTTCCATCCACTTTACTTTCTAACAACTTCAAATTGTTTTCCCACATTTCTTTTAAAACCACAGTCTACTTTTCAAGTTTTTCATTGATTTTCTGAACAATTGTTTCAGCCAAATTAGTATGTCCATCTTTTATAGAACGCATTAATGCTGCAAACATTTATTGCATACTTCCTGGTTCTATTTTCCGCATTACTGTTTCCTATTTATCTTGTTCCACCAGTACTATACCAAATTTGGTATCCACATCTGACACATTTGATTCAGTAACACTACCAACATTGTTATCACACAATTGGTTGTTACCGATTTCATGCTTAATGTCACTTTAGGGATCTACATTATCTCCACTGGTTACATTAACAGACATACTTGAAGCAGAGTCTACTCCACCATCCATGAATAACAAAGAAATATCACCAAAAACCTCCTCTTTTATTCTAACATCTACTCCTTCTCTCTGTTCAGATGTGGTAGTTTGTGAAGCACTTCCTCATTATTCATATTTATAAAATCATTATCGCTTTCCATGCTACTCAGTCCTTCAGCACGTGCACACACACACACACACACACACACACACACACACACACACACACACACACACACACAAACACGCGCGCGCGCGCAGCTTAACTTATCTTTCGATGAATGCTGTAGCCTCAGCGTGTTGAAACTGCGAGCTCAACCTCCTCCATCTGCTGAACTAGTTTCAGGGTCCCCACTCATCATGTAACTTGGCAGCGCTACCCTGCTGTACTGCTGCTCATTGATACCACCATGACTCCGTCTGTTTTGCCAGCCAATGTACCGTGTGTGGCGATGTAGTTCGTTTCTGGCATTATACCAGCACCTGCCTGTGAACTCGTCGCAGCAGATCACCGGTAGGAAAGCCGAGTAGAAACCTTCCATACTGCAACTCACACAAGGCTGCATACAATGTAACTATTCTAAAAATCGGGGGAAGGTCTTAACTATGAATGAAGGGTGGAAATACTGGTAAAACTTTGGTATATTCTGAAGTTGAGAATTACAAGTTCACTGCCTAGCCCATGCTAATCCTAACACAGTCATGCACAAACCCTTTCATTCACGTTAGCAAGTTCATGGTAATGTATTTCCCAAAATCTGAACAGCTAATAAGTACAGAATGCTCTTAAATGAAAATTCACTCAAGTTTTTGGTCACCGATCTGCTCAATATGCCACGTGGAACTACTGTCTTTTCTCATACACAAAATTACTTAAAAAATCCATACTTTCTAAAGAAAAAACACACCGGAATATTCTAATAATTTCCGGGTATGCAGCCGGATCCCGTCGACATTCTGCCACGATATTTCGGCGCAGAGACGTCCGGCCATCATCAGGTGAGTACACAACTACTGAAGAGCCCAGGTGCAGTCGCGGTATTTATGCCGAATCTCGCGCATGTGAAATGTACTGGCATCCTACAGCGCATGCGTCAGGTGTTGACATGCGCAGCATAGCCGAGTTGTACGTGCTGCCCTCGGTGGTGGAAATAAAGGTTCATCTAGTCATTGAATATCGAATGACATTGTCGATTCCGCTGTGATTGTATAATTTTAATAACAGGATTCCAATTTTTATCCAGCTGAAAGCCGTTGTCTCGATTTATAAGATTATTGGCAAGACGTATTTCCACTGATTCCTTGATTACGGAATCCCAAAAACCGGAAACTGGGGATAAAATTTTTGTTACATTGTATTCCATTGAATGTCCCAAAGAAATACAGTGCTCTGCTACTGCCGATTTTGACGGTTGCCGCAGACGGGTGTATCTTTCATGTTCTATACATCGTTCATGGACAGTTCTTGTCGTCTGGCCAATATATGCAGCGCCACATTCACAGGGAATTTTGTAGACGCCTGCCTTCTTCAGTTGTAAATCGTCTTTAACGGATCCAACCAGGGCCCTGTTCTTTGCTGGTGGACGGAAGATAACCTTGATTTTATTTTTCTTCAGTAATCGGCCTATTTTCGACGACACATTCCCGGCGTATGGAAGGAACGCAGTTGATTTAAAGTCATCATCTGCGTCCTCAGTGCGTTGCTTCTTGTTATGATAGTTGCGCATGGCCTTCCTTATTTGGCGAGAAGTGTAGCCATTCTCTTTGAAAACCTTCTCCAAATGTTCTAATTCTGCGTGGAGGTTTTCATCATCCGATATTATATGCGCTCGATGTATTAAGGTACTGAGAACACCGGCTGTTTGTGCTGGGTGATGGCAGCTTGACGCCTGGAGATACAGATCTGTGTGAGTCGCTTTCCTGTACACAGAATGTCCTAATGACCCATCACTCTTACGGCGTACTAGCACGTCTAGAAATGGTAAAGTGCCCTCTTTTTCAATCTCCATCGTAAATTTGATGTTCTCATGTAATGAGTTTAAGTGATGAAGGAATTTCTCCAGTCCCTGTTTGCCATGAGGCCATACAGCAAAAGTATCATCTACGTACCGCCAGAAGACCGTAGGCTTTAAAACAGCAGACTCAAGTGCTTTCTCCTCAAAGTCCTCCATAAAGAGATTAGCTACCACAGGCGACAAAGGGCTCCCCATGGCGATGCCGTCTGTTTGTTCAAAGAATTCGTCATTGAATAAAAAGTACGTTGAGGAGAGTATATGTTCAAACAAGGCTGTCATTTCTGCACTGAATAAGTTACCAATAAGATGTAATGATTCCATTAAAGGCACTTTGGTAAAAAGAGCAGAATGTCGACGGGATCCGGCTGCATACCCGGAAATTATTAGAAAAAGAAATACGCCGGGAAAATTTCAGAAGTCACACCGAAATATATTTGCCTTCACTTTAAAACACTTTTGAGGCATGTGGCACAACTAAAACCGGCAATTACAACTTCCTTCTGAGCTCATACTACACACGAACATGGCGTTGAAAGGCTGGGCTCTGACTCCTTAGACTGCTCTAACCATTCTCTATCTCTAAGAGAAAAGACACACGAAGGATACTCCATTCTGATTGGTCAATTTTCTTTAAGGCCAATAGAGAAATATTATTCTCCCGTGTTAGTCCACGCTTTTCATGACTAACCAATCACAACAAATAACACACTTTCGAGTTGTATTTTTTCATGACATAAATATTTCATATTCTGATATTTTATTTATACTTAACGTTAGTGACTATTTTCATTTGCACTCAAATTAGCTTACCTTTTACCATAAACATACTTAACATATTATGACACAAAATTCCCCTTGTCTATATTCACACTGTCTTAAAAATTTCTCATGCTAGTTCATGCAGCATTTGTCAGTATAACAATGATCGACATATTTGCTTTAGATCACATTCATACACCATTCACACGTTTAAAAACATACACAAAACTGTACAAACATAAATAAACAAAAAAACCTTCAAGAAAAAAACAGAACAATTCACAAAAACATCCTCTTGACCTGTTTCTTGAATGTCTCTGTCCGCTAATGTACTCTGGTGGATGAAGGTTATTAGAACTATGAACTCGACAGAACGTGCTTCAGACCATCTATCACTGTGCACGCATGAGTCATTCTCCCAATACACAGGCTCCAGACAGGAGTGATATAAAGGCACCACACCTGCAGTAGATCTGTATTAAGGGATAAATCGTGTTCCAGAGTTGTAACATGGTTGGGGAGGGGGGGGGGGGGGGGGAGATGTGTGGGGTAGAAGTGTGAGGGAAGGCATGTCACCGGATTGTGTTCATGTATTTCCTTCCTTCATAAGTCTGCAAACTGGAGGTTGAGCAAGTGATTCCCCACTACATCAATAGTGTGATTCACAAAGTTGCACGGATCCTCCAGTGTGCACCATACGAATAACTGGTGACACAGTGTGCAGATGTGTCCAGGAAGTGTTTATCTTGCACAAAACCCATTAACACCACATGGAAAGAATATTTGAGGTACTAATAGCACTGATGTGCGTCATGTGTATGGACAGAATATAAGTAAATCTCTGCACATTGTTCTGCACTGCTAGAGGAGAAACTGATCCTTAGTCATTCTGCATGGCTGAGCCCAGCTAGCTTTTCAGTTGTCAGACAACTACTCCTTCATTTCGTATCCAGTTCTCTTTCCTAAGTAGTCTTCACTGAGCTTATATGTGTACAGTGTAGTTATTTTCAGTTTATTGAGTGAGTGCTTATTTGCAGTTGTTAAATGAGCTATTATTTCAAAAAGCTCAACAGCTGGAGCTGTTAACTGTCTTCCACACTGAAGAACCTTTTCCAGTTGTAACATGCTGTCAATATGTAATCAACACTGTTGATTTCATTTGTCTCCACTATCACTGTCTGGAATACTTTTCACGGCATGAGGGGTATTACCCCATTCTCAGCTCTACCACAATCTGAAGAGGGCCAGAAGCTTAAATTGGCTCCCTCTGCAATAGAAGTAGGTCAACTAGATGTTAAAGAACTCCTATATTTCAACATAATTCAAACAGTCAATTACAGCAGATTACTGTTCTAGACTTGAACATGATCAATCTCATTCCATCAGATATATTCACACCAATTTTGGAAGATATACTGTGGATGTGTCGTAAGTGGCTCCACTCAGTGCAGCCCACTCTACAAGTGCCAGCGATTCTTTAATGGAACATATTTATGCATTCCACGTCTAACGCAATTAATGAAGAGAGAAGTGCAATAATTTTTTGGTCATTCATGACATTAAAACAATTTACAGGGCTTTACAATATTCTGTCAATGATAGACAGCAGGAAGGTGCCACATTTATCAGTGCAATTCGTTTGCCACCATCACCACATATGCACTGTCAATGTCACACTAAAAAAGATAAACACACAGGAATGTATTTTACATAATACCTCAATTAATAGCAGCACTTAAGTACTCACTTAATAAACTGAAAATAACTCCAATATGTAAACACGAGCTTGGTGCAGTTTTGTCTGCTCACTTAAGAGACCTAGACATGAAATGCTGGGGAGTTTTAGTCTGTCTGAGCAGCACTCATGTTGGAGAAAGCTGTCTTTCCTGGAAGAACACTGCAGCTGCCATGCAGGATGACAAAAAATTAATTTCTACTCTAGGAGCGTAGCACAGCATGCAGAGATTTACATGTGTTCCTTCCATGAGCATGACCTGTTTCAGTGTTGGTGGTAGCTAATATCTGTATTCCATGTAGTGTTGACACATTTTGTGCAAAATAAACACCCCCGAGCATGTGTGCACACTGCATCACCAGTAATTACGAGGGCTATCCACAAAGTACATTACGTTTTGGAATTAAAAATAAATAAAGTATTGGAAAATTTTTTTATTATACGCAGATGAAAGCCACACTTAAATACTACTTTTCTACATAGTTGCCATTTAAATTAAGGCACTTATCGTAGTGATGGACGAGCTTGGAAATTCCTTCGTCGTAAAATTCGGCCGCCTGCGCCTTCAACCACGTGGTTACCTCTTCTTGAAGCTGTGCATCGTCATCAAAACGCTGCATAGCCAACCACTTCTTCATTGCTGGGAATAAGTGGAAGGCGCTCAGTACCAGGTTGGGACTGTACGGCGGATGAGGAAACAACTCCCACTTAAAAGATTCAAGAACTTCACGAGTGGCATTTGCCGTGTGGGCCCGGGCGTTGTTGTGAATCAGCAAGATCTTTGAGCCCAACTTTCCCCTGCGCTTGTTTTGTATTGCTCTTCTGAGGTTGTGCAGAGTTTGGCAATACCTTTGAGAGTTTATTGTAGCTGTCTTTCCAGGAAATCCACAAAAATCGTATTTTTACCGGGTTACTGATTAACCACCTGGTTGAAGGTGCAGGCGGCCGAATTTTACGATGAAGGAATTTCCAAGCTCATCCATCACTATGATAAGTGCCTTAATTTAAATGGCAACTATGTAGAAAAGTAGTATTTAAGTGTGGCTTTCATCTGTATATAATAAAAAAAATTTCCAATACTTTATTTATTTTTAATTCCAAAATGTAATGTACTTTGTGGATAGCCCTCGTAATAAGACGCACTACGGAGCACCTGCACAACCCTGCAAAATATCCTATAGCTGCTTCTTGTGAGGAATCACATGCTCAGCCTCTAGTCTGCAGACCTATGAAGGCGGGACATGTATGAACACAATCCAGCAAACTACCTTCGCTTGTGCTTCTGCCACACACATCTCCCCCCTCAACCCTGTTGCACAATCATCAGTTAATATGGGTCTACTGTATTTAAATGTGATACATTGAATATTTATTTCTAACCCACTTCATTTAAACATAACCTTTAATTAGAACAATATTTTTTAATAATCTGCACTTTTTTCTTCTCCTGAACACAGAACCTATGGGTCCTAGAGAAAAAAAGGAATAGCGCCATTTGTAACGTCTACGCTCGGGTGTACGTTAACTCTTTAAAGCCTGTACTATAGTAAGTTGACGGGCTTCACCTTATAAGAAAGGATTTTAGTAAATATGTTGACCCCGTGTACCTGAATGAAGGCAAAATCAGACCTACACCAGCTCAGTAACAACAATGATACATCAAGCAAGTCTAAAGTGCAATTACACGTTAGGACGGGCAAGAAACATATACAGCAGATGCTACCAATTGTTAATAATACGGTCGCCAGCCTAATTAGGCATTAAGTAAGTTTTTTCCTTGTACAAGTGGATGTACGTACAAGCATAACAACACGTAGTATTACTGCATTATATGGTAAATTTTAGAACCAGAAAAATCTACTGAACTAATATTTTCCCTTTCTGTACTAATTTGGACAAGCTGTAAATATACATCATCACACTATAATGATTACTACAAACTGCGTTTTGTCTATGGATCTGACTGAAATCGGGCATAGGTTACCGTAGAAATAGCACTTTTGAAACACACATACAATGTCAATTTTTATAAGGGTAAAACACTGATAAATTTAGGTTTTTATATTGACTTTAACTTTACTGGTCAAATCAGTTCAGTACACTTCAGAATTTAAATGAATAGGAAAGAAAGAGTGGAGGGGGGGGGGGGGGGGACCCTAAAACTGTTATGCTCACTGTGTTGAAACTATTGACTATTAGGAGCATTAAGCACTCAAGATTTACAATATATGAGTTACTATTCTGTTTTGTCTTATTAATTCCTCATTTAACTACCATTATTTTTATCTCAAATTAATTAAGCTTCATTGCTAAACCAATTCCAAAATTATCTTCCAACTATGTCAGACCTTTGTTCTTTGCTTATATTTTCATTAACAATAAAGCTCCTTAAACATCTTTCTAGCATGGATAGGTCTGCAGGTAATTCTTATTAACATAAACTTTAAATCTTCATTTCGGGACACTCGGATTGCACAACATGTGGAAAGGACCCTGTCTCGGTTAGTGATGAGGATAATTAATTGATAGGGCAATTCTGGTAAAAGTTAAGTTATTATTGAATAGTCAGGAACAAAATTAACACTGGTCCACACGAATACAATTCTAAAGATTCAACCTGTTCATGTTGATGCGGCGGTAGGCGGGCGACGAGATGGCGAGGCGCACAGCACACATACAATCACAGCTATGGCTCTTGCTGTATCGGCACTTTGCTTCTTCTTAGCGTCGTAATCCTTTTCAATTCAGTGCCTATAGAATATAGCCATGCTGTATAATCGTCGGAAACGGCACCTCCGAGGCTCAATGAAAACCACTTTTTCCAGGATAGCCTCCTCGATCCGGAACGTGTTCCTCAGACCGATGCCCAACTCCGACTGTATTGCTGAGCCCGTTATGCCGTGCCGCGCCCGTGTGCATTTTCCCGCGCTCACCTGCCATCCACCTTTTACTGCCCCCCTACAGACAGGGTATTCACCAAAGGTTTTACATTCCACATATCCTAATACATTGCCTACGTATGGACCAGGCGCACAATTACAATTTTAAACATGTTACAATAGATTCAACATGGGTTACACTTCAATTCTGTTATAGCATTGCTTGAAATTTGACATAAATATTAACATTCACATCGAAAGTTGCTTACAGTTTCTTTAACATAACGACATGAAAAGAACAAGAAAAGAAATCAAAACATTGCTTACACTAATTTATCGAAAATCAGAAGAAAAAATTATTATATGTACAGTTGTTGTTGTTACACATTATTGTAGGAAAGTTAATGTAGTTTAGTTTTGTTCTGGGAACATTTTTGCTAGAAGATGCAGTTTTTGAGTTATTCGAGAAAATCGTAATTAAGTGACCTGATCTTTAACCCCACACCCACTCCCACCCCCCACCCCAACTCTCACACCCCACTGGTCAGGATTTTTGGTATGTTTATTAGGACACTCTCTCCTAGCACTGTGCGAAAATTTGCACCTATACGATTTTTTCCCCTAATTGAACTTTTTTTGGTCTTTATTGACTGGGCTAAAAGGCTTGCACATTACCTGTGACTGGCAGAAAGTCTGAATGTTGAAATAATTCCATATAGTGGTTCGGAGCTTGTGAAATCAAGGAGTCAGTCGACAGGTCTCATATTAGGAGGAGAAAGAGGAGGAGGAGGAGGAGGAGGAGGATGTCTTGGGCATTTTAGGGTGAAGGTGTTTTCAGAGCTTGTTTCTAAAATTGGTAGTCAGTGATCCCCAGCGATCAACCAACTTATTTTCAAATATGGAAAACCTCAAAGAACCTGCGAATGTGTTCCCATTTGCGGATGTGGAATTTTGGTCTTGTTATTTCCAGTCATCAAGACAAGTGCCGTGTTTCTGTGAGCACGCACGTGTTCAGTGGGCAAAGCCCTTATACCAGATCATGGGTTGAATAGCTGACTGGAGGTGGTATTCAGTGAATGAGGCAGATTTAGCAAAGTTTAGTTAAACCCTATAAATTACATTCATTTTGTGAAAATTTGAGTGTTGATTTCTGTAATATTTTTGCTATTGACTTCAAACACTTATTCGTTTTTTTTTTTTTTCATGGTTGTAATTGGCAGAAGTGTTTGGGATACAGTTGGAGTCAATTTGCGAACCACTAGTGGAGTACATATTCCAGTCCAGTGGTCAGGTCTTGGAAACTGATCAAGACTAGTTGCATAGCTATTAGACTTTTTAAATTTTCTATCATCTCACAGGTTAAAACGGGGCTGGGAAAGCTTTTCTAGGCTGATTTAGTAGTGTAGTTCTGCAGAGGATTAACCTATGTTTGCCTTCAAATCTTTGTCAGTAAATGCGCAGAGCAGTACATCACTTAGTTTGACTCGTGCACTGCGCATCTCTAAGAGTGTGCAGATTCTGGCTTTGGCCAGGAATGGAGGTTGGTGCAAACTCTGTGGAAGCTCATAGGATGGATGAAAGAAATGTTTGAGCTTTCTGTCTCTTTTCTAACACTGTTGTTTTGCACCATAATATTGCCAGGTTACCAATTGCAAGTGTTGTAACTCAAATGTGCTGCAAGAAAAATGACAGCAATTTGCAGTTCAAAGTTGTATATTTAATACCTCTACAACATTTATGTATTAGATCCCATTAGTCATTATCATTTTGGCCTTTTTGGGGAATAAATGCATGTTTTGAAGAATTCATCAGTACAACGAAATTAATTTAGATCTTTATATGCATGGTATATCATTTTTATGGCCTCAGTACACATATTGCAATAATTTTTGTCATATCCCCTTTGTTGGAGGTTTCTTTTTTCATGTGAATTGTACCAAAAGAACAGACCATGAGCAGTTTTGCAAATTTTGTTGCAGTCTGTAAACTTCATAGTGAGCCCATATACCATGCTTCAGCTTGGTTGATGTTCATAAAAGTCAGTATACTTCATGCTGATAAATTTAAATAAAAAAAGGGATTATTGTTGTTAAGTGATGCCACCCCATATTTGATGAAGACCAGGATAGCAGTTAAAATATTTGATGCTAACCTAAAGCTTGTTACATGTTCAGCATATGTGCAATGTCATGTAGCTGAAACAGTGTGCCTACAATATAACAATGTGAAGGCACAAACAAGGTAAACAACAGACAAAATACAAATGTTTGATATTATTTCTGACAGTATTAATTACATCAGTATGCTGACTTTTTTGCTACTGAAGATATTCTTGAAAGCACTTATTTGTATTGCCACATTTAGAGATACACTGAGATATTTAGCTTTTCCACCACAACCTATTTTAACCAGATTGGGTTCCTGGAAAATGCAGCCCTCTTTCACTATGATAATGTTGAAGAAGTTAAGTTGGTAAAAGACCATACAGTCCCCCATATTTATTGGAGTTAACAACTGTTTACTTCATACTATTGAAAAGCCTTCCATTACTGCCCCGTAACTATTTTTTCTTCCAGTTTTGGGTTGTAGACACTTTCAAAGCCACTAATACTACTTGCAGAAGTGGCATTCAAGAAAACCATGTGAAGAAAGACCAATTCACATCCTATCAAATTTTGCACATTAGCCTGTGGCAATAACAAAGCAACTCATGAAATCTCTGACAATTACTGAAGAGAAGTGGGTGTTGAAACAAAAGATAAGATCAAATCGTGGTTTTGAGTTTATGAAGATGACAGCAAAAGGAAAAAATGTAAATTACCTTCAACTTGATTTGACTTTATCTGAAATGTCTTCACTTAATTGCGTATTGTCACTTCTTGTGACATAGTAAGGTCATTTTCTATGTACAGAAATGTTTTGTCTGATAAAAGAATGAGGCTAAGTTAAAAGGATTTGAAGAAATTGACTGTTGTTGTGTACTATTTTTATTGTTTTGCTGCCACATTGTGATTCTGCGTGTTTAATGGTATGACGCAGCAGGTATGAATTCATCTTTTACAATTTGATAGTGCATAAAAATTCAGGCTGTAGTCATTGTGCTTGTATGCCATGTTTTGTGTAAATGCTTTATACTAACTGCCTTCTTGTATGGTTAGCATTTTTGCTTTCTGTTATTAAACTGGAGATTTAACTATAAATAATGACTTCATAAGTTTGTGTCCATGTTGTAATGTGAGACAAGTCTTTTTATATCGTATGTATATAAAAAGATGTATGTCTGCTAATGACCATTGGATAAGTTTGGAGATCTGGCATTAAGACTGGCATTCTTTTAAAAACAATGTATTGTTATATTTGCTACAGAGATGTGTCTATTATTGATGTTCTTATAGGCCAAACAGAAAGTTATGGAAACTGAGAAAGAATTAAGGGATGCCGAAATCAGCCTTAATATTGGAAACCAGGATGACGAGTCCAGTGTTGAAGAACTTAATTTTGGACTAATGGAAGTTGTTTATGAATGGGCAATGGGAAAGGTATGTCATTTTAGTTTACGTCCACTTCATAATGCTGTATTTCAAACTTTGTTTAGCAGTAATTGAATCATATCTTTCTAGGATTAGTGTCCTAATACGGTGCGTAATGTAACCTAATTGTGATTCATGAAAGTACTATGACTTTATATACTGCGTAATGATACATCATATTTTTGTTGCTATATATCTTATAAGTATCACATAACAAAGGAATGAAATGTACTAAAAGTAAATTCTTGCAGGATTACCAGATTGTAGCAAAGCTTTTGATGTGTAACAAAATTTTAGGTGTTCCACTTTGTCCATTGTTTACATTGCCTTCAAAAGCCCCATGCCATATTGTACTAGCTGTATCTGTTTCTTTTATAAAACAGTGTTGTTCAATAAGAGCTTGTCACCTAATCGTTGTATTAAAATTATAATAATTCTACTCTGAAAAATCCATGTAGAGAACACGCAAAACAATTACCTACTTAATGTTTCTTATGTTTAATAAATTGGTTGATGAAGAAGAATACTTGTGGCTGAAATACTTAAACTTATACAATTTATCTTGTGTGATTTGATGTTTTTCTTCAGAGATTTTTCGTCATTAGCCACAGTAGTGTACCATTTGACGAAAAACTTGGAGAATGTTATGTGTAAATTTGCTGATCATTTTACAACATTAGGAGAAGATTTCAACATAATATCTGTAGAGTGGGAGACTCGGTGATTATGACAAATAATGAGGACAGGGAACTGTGTGAAACTGTTCCAAATTCCTCAACTGAAAATTACCTTGAGCAGCCAGAGAACTGACTTGCGAAGGTAACATCTTAGATCTTCTGGTTACAGACCCAAACTGTTTGACTCAGTTCATGTAGAACAGGGAATCGGTGATCATAGGACCATTATACACGGTTTTAAAAAGAAGCATCAAATATTTTTAGAGGAAGGATAGTCACTCATGTTGAAGTTCGTGCTTGAATGTGAAATGAAGACAGTAGAATGCCTTCCTTACGCCAAGTGTTTTCACCGCTAGGGGCATGGTGATTTGTCTGCAGTGATGCGCCACATTTGCTCTTAAAATAGCAGAGCAACTACCTATTTTTATTCTTTGTTGTTTGTAGAGATTCTGTGACCTGTTGTTACAGTAATGGTTGCACACAACTGCAAATGTGGAGAGTTAATAAATCTGTTTGAAATTCCATCTCATCTTTGATTGTACAGAAGTTCAAGTGTGGGATTTTCTCTCACAGTTATACCTATCGTCAGTGGTGACCCCAACAAAATTTAGCCTTATGGAACTAGCAAACATCGATGGAATCATCTACAGAATCACACCTGGCCACCCATTTGGCCCACAATCCCATATTGTGGTTTGCTCAGGTAGAGGCAGGCTTTTCCTATGCTGGAATAATCGCTGATAACACAAAATTTTCTTTGGTTGTAAGCCAGCTCGACCAGCGATATGCCACAGAGGCCCAAGACATTATAACAGCTTCTCTGATGGAAAACACTCAGCATAAGGAGTGCAGTCTACTGTCTTGATTTCGCACTCATGTGCGTACATCGATGCGAGTGATTATCACACGTGCCAGCTGCACTGTCACTATTTAGCAGTTGCCAAAGGAGCCCCATTGGTGAGAGCAGAGTGCGATAAGTCTTCTCTGTACCTGGCAGGAAAATGAATGTGTCTTGCTGAGCGAGTCATGCATTTTGCTTCAACTTGATGTGGTTGAGGTGGTGGTGGACTGGGAGGCTGGATTGTAGTCCCATCCTTCTCCTCTCTGGAAATCTTTGGAAGTGTCATTGGCACGTTTTTGAACGTGTAGGCTGGCTTAACTTTATTCATTGAAACTGTAGCTTGTTTGCCATTAATGAGAATGTCCCTGGTATGTAAACTCATGCGCAGCACATGGTGTGGTCCAGTGTAGGATGGTTGCAGTGGCGCTTTGACAGCGTCCGTGTGAAGCATAATGTGTGTGCACGTGTCCAGATCCTTATGCCCAAATTAGTGCCCGGATTCCTCACAATAGCAAAGGCAGAGTTTGATCTTACGTTGAAGGAGGGAATTATTCGCCCATTGTCCAGTCTGTGGGCATCAGCATTACACCTAGTAAGTAAAAAAGGTGGAGCCCAGTGTCCATGTGGCGGCAGTTATCGAGAGCTGAATGCCATGACTATTCCTGACCACTACCCAGTACCATTATTACGTGATTACAATCATGTTCTTCCTGGCTCAACAATATTTAGTGTCATTGACTGTGTGAAGGCTTACACGCAGATCCTGGTTGCACCAGAGGACAAATCAAGCACTTCAGACCACAGGTTGAGGCACGGGGTTTCGCGGTTTATACCAATCACAAACCATTGGTATACGCATTCAGTAAGAACAGTGACAAGTGCTCACCATGTCAGTACTCTCAACTCGAGTTTATAAGGCAATTCACTACAGACTTGCTGCACATTGCCGGATTGACCAACATGGTGGCCGACTGCTTATCTAGAGTATCTGGTATTTCACAACCATTGAACATGACAGAGCTAGCAGTTGTGCAGCAAGAAGACCTTGAACTACAAGCAATAATTTGCAATGACAAAAATTCGCTAAAATTGCATTGGTCGACATTCCGGGTGAAACTAGCAAGGTCTAGTGCATGGCAGATCACGACCATATGTACCGCCAAACAGTGTTTGATAACCTCCATAACCTGTATCACCCAGGAGTGTGTGCAATGGTTAAGCTGGTGTCAAAGAGATTTGTGTGGCTGGGCATGGACAGAGATTGTCATCAGTGGACTAGAGTTTGTCTGTGTTGCCAGTTATGTAAAGTTGCCCGCCAAGTGCATGCTCCAATAGGGGAGTTCCCGGATGTCAGCTCGCATTTTGCTCACATTCACTGAGATGTGGTAGGACCATTGCCTCCCTCAGACAGCCGTCACTATTTAGTGACAATGACCGACAGGTACACGCGTTGGCCGAAAGCAGTACCTACTGACGACATTTCAGCAGAAATGCTAGCAGCAGCTTTCATGTCATCACGGCTGCCAGATTCAGTTGCCCTCTCCATATAACAACCGACGGGGAGGCAGTTTGAGTCTGAATTGTTCATTCTACTAGCCAAGTCCTGCAGATACTCACAGCATACGACCACTGTCTACCACTCAGCTAGTAATGGCATGCTGGAAAGATGGCACTGCACTTTGAAGGCAGCACAGATGTGCCATGGGACCCCATTAATTTCAGCACTGCCCATTGTTCTACTTGGCCTAAGGACTGCATTCAAACCAGACATTGCGGCTTCCCCAACAGAACTTGTATATCGAGAGTCGCTGCGTCTACTGGGTGAATTCGTCAATGCCACAAAGATATGCAATGTTAACAATCAACCACAATTCCTACATACTTTACAGGAGACTGTGGACTGCGTGAAACCAGGGAAAGCCACTAGGTACAGACAGCACACGACGTTCATGCATAAAAGTCTGGACACATGCACGCACATTATGCTTCACACAGATGCTGTCAAACTGCCACTGAAACAACATTACTCTGGACCACACCGCGCATTGCGCAGAAGTTTACATACCATGGACATTCTTATTAATAGCAAACAACCTACAGTTTCAATGAATAGAGTTAAGCCAGCCTACATGTTCAAAGAGGTGCCGACTTCACTGCCAAAGATTTCAAGAGAAGAGAAGAGAAGAGAAGGAAGAGACTATAATCCAGCTTCTTATTTCACTACTACTTCAACCACATCAAGACGAAGCAAACTGCATGACTCGCTCAGGAAGACATGTTCATTTTCCGGACAGATAGAGAGAAGACTTACCACGCTCCACTCTCTCCAAATGGGCTCCTATAGTGACTACTACACACTGACACTGCAGTCGGCATGTGCAATAGTCATGTCAAAGTTCACACGTAAGTGCAAAATGAAGACTGTAGAATGCCGTCCTTACGCCGAGTGTTTTCACTGCTAGGGGCATGGTGATTCGCGTGCAGCGATGCGCCATATTTGCTCTGAGAATAGCAGAGCAACTACCGATTTTTACTCTTTGTTGTTTGCAGAGATTCAGTGATTCTTCTTGTTATAGTAACACTGCAAATGTGGAGAGTTAATAAATCTGTTTGAAGTTCCATCTCGTCTTTGATTGTATGGAAGTTCAGGTGCAGGATTTTCTCACACAAGCACATGTTCAGCTGAAGAGACTTGTTTCACAGATAAACAAGTGCTCATACCCCAAGAGATATGCAAGTTAGAGCCCATATTTACTGGACATTTTTTTCTTGTTCTTGTCCATACTATGTCCTCCCATAACATGGAAAACAAAGAGCTTGCAGTAGAAGAGATGTGTTTTACAGTTTCGGAGATGAATATGGACTGAGTTCCCCCCACTACCACCTCACAAAATATTTGACACTTTTTTCAAAGAATACAGCAGTAAATAGGAACGTAAAGAAAGGTAGAACAATATTTGTGTTTAGCAGATATGAGAAAAAACACAGATGTCAAAATGACAAATGTCAATATAAGTGAATGGGGGACAGAAAAATCAAGTGGAATATCTCAACAGAAGAAAGATGACTGGACCTAATTGGATATCTATATGAGTCTGCAAAAAGTATGTAAAAGAATTTGCTTTACCATCAGTGTACTGTAGGTTGCTGGAGGAGTGAAGCATTCTCAAAGATTGGAAAAATGTGCACATTTCCAAGAAGGATGGCCAAACACACACACAGAACTACGGGTCTACATTGCTGACATCAGTATACTGTAGAAATTTGGAATTCATTTTATGCTTGCATATTACATATAACTTTTCTGGAGACCAAAAATCTCCTCTGTAAGAATCAACATGGATTCTGCAAATAACAATCACGTAAAACTCAACTTGCTCTGTTAGTCCAAGTGACCCGTAAGTCACTGTATTTCAAGGCCCATGTTTATACTGTGTTCCTTAACTTTCGAAAGTCATTTGATGTAGTTCACATTGATGCCTAATGAGCAAAATATGTATCCATGGAATATCAGCAGACCAAATTTTTAATTGAGTTCCAATGTTTCTAGCAAGTAGAACACAGCATGTGAGTCCTAATGGAGGGAAATCTTCAAACATAAAAGTTTCATACAACCTTGAAGGAAATGTTATAAGACCATTACTTTTCACAAAATGTATATGAATGACCTAGTGGGTAAAGTCAGAAGTTGCATGAAGGTTTTCCCAGATGAGTCTGTTCTTACAGAATTGTAGTGAAATGCTCGAACACCTGCAGAGGATTTACATTTAGTGCAAGTATTGGCAATTGCCCGTCAACAAGACCTATTATTGTATGAAAACACAATTGCAGAACAATCACTGGAATCAGTCACATATGTTAAATATATGGGAGTATGTATAATGTGTAATTTAAAGTGAATGACTCCACAGAAATAATTGCAGACAATTCAGATGCCAGATTGAGATTTATTAGAAGAACCCTTCGGAAGTGTAGTCCACTCACGGAGGAGATAGTTTACAATACCCTCATTGAACAAATACTCGAATATTGCTTGTCAATCTGGGACCTGTGCCATGAAGACTTGATCGAAGAAATACAGAAAATTCAAGGAAGAACAACTCGTTGCATCACAGGTTCATTTAGTTATCGTGAAAGTGTCACAAGTATGCTTGTCCAACTCCAGTGGCAGACACTAAAAAACGTGTTGTGCATTACAATTTGGTTCGCAGTAAAAATTGAGAGAGCATACTTGCCTAGAAGAGTTCACCAATATATTGCTTCCTCTTAAATATATCTTGTGAAAAAAGCACACAGGTAAAATTTAGGTGATCAAGTTCTCACATATTCTCGTCAACAGTCATTGAACCATTCACAACCAGAACAGGAAAAGGGGGTGAGGGAAGGAGACAAAGGTACATAAAGTACTCTCCACCAACACTCCTTTTTGCCATTGGTGACAATCGTGGCATTACGTCACCATGAGCACCACCTTCTTTTAGTCTCATAGTGACCACTGGCTGGTCAATACCAGATACTGCATTGCAAACAATTTTCATGGTTGAGTCATAAAAGTATGAAAAAACAACTCAGAACATTTAGTTCTGATCTGTCAAATGCAGAACAATTGTGGTTAAAGCTGAAAGATGTTATAAACTGCAGGCTAGATAAATATGTATCAAGTACTAAAAGACAGAAAGCAGAGACTACTACTATCTTGCTACAAAAGAGGCTGTAGGGAAACATATAAAGAAAACGTAGCAGCAATGCATCCATTCATCGGAAGTGTAATGCTTGAGCCTACAATAGTTTTCATAGATGATGGTGAAAAATCTATCAGAAAATTGTAGGAAGTTGTCGTCATATGTAAAGTCAGTTTATGGATCCAAAACTTCCATTCAATCTCTCTTGGTTGTGTCTGGTATTGAAACTGAAGACAGCAAATGGAAAGCATAAATTCTAAATCCTGTATTTAAAAATGTATTTACACACAAGGACACTACTGTACCAAATGTTATGAATGAGGGGTATATCTATTAGTATTGCAGTATTGAACAAAACCAAACAAGATACCTGTCCCTGGTCAAATTCGTTAGAATGTGCTTCAGAATTAGCTCTTTTTCCCAGCTCGAGAATGTCTTGTGCAGCAACTAGTCTTTTACAACTGGAAAAGAGTGCAGCACACCTGTTTAAAAACCATAAAAGATTGAATGCACAGAATTATGGAGCAGTATTGCTGATAACTATCTGCTGTAGGATCTTAGAACATATTCTAAGGTCACACTTTATAATGTTCCTGGATGGAAACAAGTTTCTCTCAGTATGGATTCAGGAAAAGTACATCATATGTATCACAGCCTCCCCTATTTATACTCTGCAATCTTGCCAACAGTAAATGCAGGCGAACAGGTGGAACCCTGTAGTGCATGGTTGACTACTAACCAAGACACTATCATACATAGTATCTTCATAGATATATAATTGATTCAATGAATATCTGACTAATAGAACCCATTATGGTATAGTGAATATTGAATGTTGAACAGAAATGACAGTAACATCTTAAGTTCCCAAAGAAAACTAAGAGGGCCTCTAGTCATCTCCATAAACAATTTATCGGGAATGATCAAAGGCACTATAAGATTTTTTATTGATGATGTTGTTGTCTACACAAAAGTAAAGTCAGTGGACAATTGTCAGTGCAGAAAACTTTTTCAAAATCACTGCTTGGTGTAATTAATGACAGATTTCTTTAAATGCGGTTGGTTGCAAAATAATGGCTTTACCAAAGAGGAAGAATCTGATGATACCCAATTACAAGATTGTGGGGAATATATTGAGCATCTCACATCCTGTAAGCAAGTAGGTATAAAAGGTTTTAGTGCTAGTTTGCAGGATGACATTGGGCCCTACCACCTGGAAATGGTGGGTTCAGTGGGTTGGCAAGGAATGCAGGAGTCCATCAGAGATGAAGGTGGCTCCAACAAGACAGGTGGTACACTCATTAACTCCTAGTTGTTCCAACAAGGATAGAACAGATGCAATTGTGTATTCTTGTCCCATGGTGCATCCCATTGTCAATCCATGGCATCCAAACTTTACAGCATGGTCTGTTGTCAATTTCTCGCTCATGGGAAGTAACAATGCATTGTAGCATGGTGTCTTGGCGGTGATGTCACACTGGGTGCTGAGGCAGGAGCTGGTGGTCAGGACTCCCACAACTCAGCAGGCATTGACCTGTGAAGCCCAAAGCACTGGGCAGTAGTGCAAAGGTGAGGCAACACAGCACCCCAAACTTCAGACTTTGGCGTACAAGTGGTGGGCTGATCGTGATGATGGCTGTCCAGCTGATGCTGGAGGGTCCAGCAGCCACTGGTTATTGATGCTGACTCAGACCTCTGCCGGGTGGCTCAATTAGCACTTATAAATAATAGCCTGGTGACTGTTTGGCTGTCTGGCAGTGAGGGAATGCACCGTCACTTGGTGCAATACTGTGTTGACGGTCATTACAAGATTGTTGCCATGTAATGATGTAACAACATACATAACAACATACACATTCTGTGGGTCAGCTGTGTCTCAGTGGCATGCCTTTGGGAAGTCAATTGGAACACCATGTCCTGAATTTCCTTGGCATCATAATACTTCATCTATTCTGAAATGTAAAAGTGATACTAACAAGTTGTATGAAATGCAGTGAGCATGTAAAGTCAGCAGTAGGGAAAGCAAATGAAAAGCTTAAATTTGTTCAAAGTGCTATTGGAAAGCACACCGCATCTATAAAGGAAATTTCATACAAGATGCTAGATAGTGTAGAGTAACGGAAATGCACGCGTTACTTAAATGGGAATCCTTGGAAGAAGGACTATATAATTCTTGTGGAACTTTGTAGCGTAAATTTAGAGAACCGGTATTCAAGGAAGACTATGGAACCATGCTGATGCTACCATTGTATTTCCTGCTTAGGGATCATTATGATAGGATAAGAGACATTAGCATGTATATAGAGGTGTATACTGAGATGAAAAAAAGTCGTGGGATATCTCCTAATATCAAGTCAGACCTCCTTTAGCCCAGTGTAGTGCAGAAACTCTACAAGTCATCAGGAGTCCTCTGCAGAAATATTGAGCCATGCTGCTTCCACACCCATACATAACTTCAAAAGTGTTACTGGTGCAGGATTTTGTCCATGAATTGACATCTCAATTATGTCCCATAAATATTTAATGAGAGTCATGTCAGATGATCTGGGTGGCCAAATCATTTGCTCAAATTGTTTAGAATGTTCTTCAATTGTGGTCCGTTGACAGGGTGCATTGCCAGCCATAAAAGTTAACCATTGTTTGGGTGCATGAAGTCCATGAATGGCTGCAAATGGTCTTCAAGTAGCTGATCATAACCATTTGCAATCAATGATTAGTTCAGTTGGACCAAAGGACCCAGTTCCGTGTAAACACAGTGCACTCCATTACGGAGCCACCATCAGCTTGCTCAGTGCCTTATTGACAACTTGAGTCCATAGCTTTGTGGGATCTGCACCACACTCAAACCCTACTATCAGCTCCTGCCAACTGAAATTGGGACTCATCTGACCAGGCCGCAGTCTAGGGTTACAAGCCCAGGAGAGGTGCTGCAGGTAATGTCTTGCTGCTAGCAAAGGCACTCACATCAGTCATTTGCTACCATGGCCCATTAATGCCAAATTTAATGGCACTATCCTAAAAGATAAGTTTATCATTCATCCCATATTGATTTCTGCTGTTACTTCTCACAATGTTGCTTGTCTGTTAGCACTGACAGCTCTATGCAAACACTGCTGCTCTTGGTTGTTAAGTGGTGGCTATCAACCACTGCATTGTCTGTGGTGAGAGTTAATGTGTGAAGATTGGTATTCTTGGTACACTCTTGACATTGTTGATCTCAAAATATTGAATTCCTTAACAATTCCCAAAATGGAGTGTCCCATGCATCTAGCACCAATTACCATTCCCTATTCAAAAGCCAGTAACTCATGTTGCGCAACCATAATCACACTGAAAACCTTTTCATGTGTATCACCTGAGTTCAAATGATAGCTCTGCCAATGCTCTGTCCTTTTATACCTTGCGTACGCGATACTACTGCCATCTTTATATGTGGATATCACTATCCCATGACTTTTGTCACCTCTGTGTATAGATACTCATTATTTGCTCATGCAATAAGCAAATGGCTTAGGACAGAAAATCACTAATACTGATATGAGGTACCTTCCACAAACACTGTACAATTGCCTGTGGAGTCTGTATGTAGAAGTGGGTGATGCTGTGGGGGAAGGGGGGGTGGTGCAGGAGGCAGTTGAATACAGGATTTATTCTTTTTATGCTACATGAAGCAGTGGCACTAACTGACATGCTGGAAGATGATGATCAAATTATAGTTGTAAAATCAGTTTTAATTGTACATTTCAGTCCCACTGTGAAATTCTAAGGCACAATGCATTTAAAATTTGACTGCAGTGACAATAAAGTTTTCAGATGTTGCCCTTCCTGCAACCTTTCATTTGGCTACTTAATACATCATACTGATTTAGTGTGACTAGTTGTAGTGTGTCAAATACTTTCAGTGTTCTCAGTAAAAGTTGGTCACTACCAACCATTTAAAACTGTCTTATCATTCTTTCACCATCTTCATAAAATAAGAATTGTGAACTGTGTGAATGGTGATTTACTAGTTTCATAGTATACACATCTGAACCATATGATTGGGGTACAGGTGATATGTCAGAAATTTGTAATAAAACTTCATACAAGTGGTGTATAACCAATGCTAGAAAGACTAATCTAAAAGTAATATAGTAAAAGAAAGTTATTTAATAAATCTAATACAAAGTGACACTTTACTTAAATTATCAGTTTATGAATTCTTGTACTAAATAACAATATATCTCCCTCAGGCTGTTCTGTAGACTTATTACGGTGGATCACGTGTCACAATGAATTTGTTTTTGCCATTTGATTTAGTATATGCTTTCATACCCCATATAATGTGATGACTGTGCTTATAAATTCACTTAGTACGTAGGAAGCATAAAGTTTTCCTCAAATAATTATGGTCTGCTGTGTAAAACCGTTTAAATTTCATAAAGGTGTAGGGAGCACAGTTAGTAGCTTTAGTTTCTGAAATAATGGGCAACAAAAGTCTTTGGTTGTACAATACACATCTAATATTTTTCATTCTACAACTCCTGTACCTGAGATTGCTTTTTTAACTTCCCCAGAAAACTATAACACACCTAATGACAAATTCAAAATAATTATTTTTCTTGTGTTGACACCAGTAGCATTTGCTAGTATTTTCAGTTCAAATGCAAAATTGCTTAATTTCTTTGCTAGAAATTCAGCATGTGTATTCCAGCTTAAATTCTTGATAAAATTTAATCCTAGGAATTTTATTCAGTTTCACAGCCTTCCCTTTATTCTCAATATGTGTCTGCTGCATTTCATATGGCACTGCTAGACAAACAGTGCCTCATTAAGCTTGCAACTCCAAAGTGTGGAGAATCCCTTAGAACCCCACCCAAATGCTCAGGAAAGACATCGCAGACATGCTTCAGCTCACAGAATGACTGAAACCGCGTGCTCAGCCATAGCTCTCTCCCACGCAATGGCTTCCTGATCATTTGATTTACTTTCTGGGCTACACTATAAATTTGTCTTAATCACAATATAAAGAAGAAGCTAGATAAAATAAAATTTTAGTAGGCCAGGAAATTCAAATGCATTGCTATAATCAACTTAACTCTTCTTTATATTGTGATCAAGACCAGTAAATTTGTAGTGAACTATTATGAATCATGTGTCTCCTTGACTGACTGTTAGATCTTACAGTAATTATCCTGGTAGTTTGAAAGTTTGATTCTGAATTGTACTATTGTCTGTGGTATTCAGGGTTTTCACAATAGAACACAGAAGATTTTATGCATATTAACTTATATTAACACACAGTTATCATCTGCCAACAGAACTGATGAAGAATTTATATTTTCGGATAAGTATTTTATGTAGATTATAAACAAAATTGACTCTGTGATGGAGCCTTGAGGCACACCTTGTGGTACTGCATTCCATGTAGAATAATAATTCACTGCATTCAAAGTGATAATTACTCTGTATGTTTTGTTTTGCAGGTAAGCTAATGAAGAACACTGCCCTTAATTCCATAGTTATCTAATTTCCAGATAAACTAGGGTTTGTTTACTGATCTGATAGTCTCTGTAAGATTGTATAATTTACTTACAAATTTACTCCTCTGATTTAATGCTTTACTTACTTTTTCAACAAATTTTTTCACTACTTCCACAGTACTTTTTCCTACAAAGCGGTATTCGGGAGGGCAATGGTTCAAACCCGCTTCTGTCCATCCTGATTTAGGTTTTCTGTGATTTCCCTAAATCACTTCAAGCAAATACCGAGACAGTTCCTTTGAAAGGGCACAGCCAACTTCCTTCCCCATCATTCCCTAATCCAATGGGACCAATGACCTCGCTGTTTTGTCCCCTCCTCCAAATCAACCAGCCAACCAACCAGTACAAAGTGGTTACTTAATGTAATACATTTTACAATAATATCTTGAATATGGATTGCAGTTACTTTTTCCAAAACTTTTGACAGAATTGAAAGAACAAAAGCAGAGTAATAATTTCCCATGTTTTCCTGTGACCTGTTTTTGAACAGAGTTTTAACTTAAGACTTGAACTAGGCACTTGAGCATTTGAGAATCAATGTATTTCTGTTGCTTATTTGTGTGTCCATATTGCATTAGACTAAAGCCAGCTATCCTGAAAAGTATTTGAAGGAGATGGAACTGTAGAAACTTCAGTGCAACTTGAATTTTTCTGTTTTCTCCAATTTGCAGCAGTATGGGTTGCAATTGGACCTGCCAAAAAGGTTTGTAGAAGGGACACAGTAATACAATAACAAATAATGTCAGTATTAAAGTATCCATACAGTCTTTGCAGTGCAAATAACAACAGGACTGTGTTCGTTTATAAGTGTGAAAAGTGTAGAAGGAAACAAACAGGAGGTGGATATTATTACTGAAAATGAAGCCACCTTTTTCACCGAAGAAAATTTCAGGCTAATTAAGGTGTTTGCTTACAACTGCTTCGGATTGTAAAGTGTAGTCAGAAACTCTTCTTAATAGCATAAGTAGACTTACATTTATGTTTGTTACTCATTAATGTACCATACTGGTCATATTGATCACAACTTCACCCTATCTTTCTCCCAGTGTAATACTTGACTGAATACTCCACTGAGTAATTTGAGCTGGTCCCAAGAAAAAGAATTTGAAACATGTAAAATGTTATCTTTCTAATGTCAGTCAGTCATTATTTTAAAGCAATGACTATTTTCATCTACTTTAGTATGTTGTTCACTTTGTTTACAGCCTTTCGCAGAAATCATGGAGATGACAGATGTTCAGGAGGGAATAATTGTTCGATGCATTCAGCGATTGAATGATACATTGCGTGATGTCAAAGATGCAGCAACAATGATTGGAGACACAGTTTTGTGTCAGAAAATGGAAGAAGCAGCAAATGCTATAAAGCGTGATATAGTGTTCGCTGCGAGCTTGTACACTAGTGGAATGTCAGTGTTCTAAAGACTGTAAATTTTGTACACTATTTATTTTATTGTTAATTATATTAACAAAACAAAGAAATAAATTTATTCAATGTTTTGATTTGATGTGCTAGTGAATCCTTCCTCCCAATTTTGTCATCCCTAATATAGCCATCTGTTAACTGCCATACAGTTTGTCCAACATAACATTTTTACAGTGTACTGATGTTTCTCTTTACATTCTGTGTCTCCATCTTTGTGCCTAGTCATAAGGCAGAGGTTAGTCATTGCATTTTTCTTGCAAATATCAAAATCCCCTTCTCACCAGTGAAACAGCCAAGTTGACTGTCATGGCATTAATTCTGCACATGAATGACTGTTAAAGGCAGTGTTATTGTGCCAGTCTATTACAAACCTTTACACTGCAGGTATACATGAAATACTATTTTGTACACAGACATGACTATGAAGGAACTGAGACTGGTTGTAACGTTATTCCAAATTCTTGAATGAATGTGAGAACAGTGTGTGCAAGCTAAAGCAAAATCTCAGAACTGTCCATGGGCAGTCTGGAACAATACCAACAATTCAAGAGCTTGACATTTTCAGAGTACTCAAGAACTTCAACAAAAATACTGAAATTGCCTGTGATAAACTAGGCATGCATATTTTGACAACTGTTATGAATGGGAATCACAGAGTTGGAGAAAAAACAGTGCTGCTGTCCTGAGGCCTGTTACTGTCAAATCTGTTTCATTCCAAAAGGGAACTGATGTTTTCCACATAAAGTTTGCAAAAACTGGTGTTAGTGAAGACTTCATGTCCTAGTGACTCAATATAGTACTAAATGCAGCTATATTGCATTTCAGCTTAACAAGTGTTTGTACTTCAGACAGAAGACTAATGTGTTGAGAAATCTGTGAATGGCGAGCGAAGTGTCAACAGCAGTGTTGATTTGTTAAATACCAAATAACCTGACTTTTTGTTTGAATGGTAACAATTTTTTAGTTTTTCCAGTAGTTAATATTAATTGCTGTTTGCTTATAGTTTAGACTGGTTCTCTTTTTATCATTTAATTTATTTTTAAAAATTTTCTACTACATCGTTTTCATGAGTGGATATTTTTCCTCTTTACTTATTAATATTATTAGTTATAAATAGTCTATTAAAATAGTTCTTCACTTCAATTTACTGGTAGTTTGTGTTTTAATAGTTTCACATTCTGTTTAAAAATTTATTTTTAATCCCTTATGTTTTTCTGTTGCTTTCATGTCTACAGAAATTGGTCACGTAGTAACATCTCTCATTCCTGTTTAAATGTATACTCTGTACTTAAGTAGTAATTTCTTATTATACCTCTGCTATTTTTTATGTGGGGACTTGTTAACCACATCTCAGTTTAGCTTTTGTAATGGATTCTCTTCACAGAAAGCAATACAGAACATCACAAATGAAGTATTAGCAGGACTAAACAAAAAAATTATCCTGATGATGTAGTTTGTGATCTTACCAAATCCATTGACTGTGGGGATCATAAGATTCTACTTAGCAAACTGAAGTCTGATAGCTTCGGTGACATCCCTCTTGCATGAATGGAATCTTAACCGCATAACAAAAGCTGAGGTCTCATCAACAGGCAGTATCTCAGACGTGCAAATAATGTCACTGTGGGGGACATAACAGGTAGAATGCTGTAGGGTTCGGTACTGGGCCTACTCTTGTTTCTAACCTACATAAAGGGTTTTTCAGCAGTTTTAAAGAACAATTCAAAAACCGTAATGTCTGCTAATGATACAAGTACACTAATCAAAGGTCCAAACTCAAATCTAGCAGACAAGCTCAGGTAATAGCTAAACAGTCCTGTAAGTGTATAACAGCTAACAATTTAAACCTTAACTTTGCAGACAATCATATTGTGCAATTTCAGAAAGCAATAATGGCCTTTTAGCACCAGAATACACTAATAGTCATACACTAAATTAACCACATTTTGTAAAATTCCTTGTGATCCAGTTGCATAACAAATTAAAATTGAGGCAAAGTGTGGATAAGCTAATCAAAAAACTCTGATCAGGATCTTATCCCTCTAGAAGCTTCTCCCATTTTGATGACTTATGGAGAAGAGTTTGGCTTGTTTTGCATATTTTCTCTACTTCTTGTTGCATAGAATACCATCAGGGATAGAACACCTAAAGTAAATAAAGTGTTGAGTAAACATGACTAGTAATAACACTGTATAAGGTAGATAACACAGCTCTACAAAATATTTTTTTTTTTTTGTTGCCAGGGAAGTTTGAACGAAAATGGGATATTGTTATGATACTCATTCTGAGTATATTTGTACTTTTTCCAAATTGGCTCTGGTTTTTGAGATATAGGTTATTTGTGGAAATGAGAGTTTCATGTGGATAATATCAACTGCAGGGTCCATATATGGTGTAATGTATTTGCTACCTGTTTTTTAATTAGTGATATTGTACTATCTTTATTAAACAATTGTGCTCAGGGAGTGCATCTGTGTGGTTGAGGATTACATCATGCAAACATCACACTGTCAGCATGTGTTCAGTCCTGTTGTGCGGTGCGTGTGTTGAAGATATTGAGGGTTGTGCAGATTTGAATTCGGCGGTACTCGACATTCATTTGTTGGCCGAGGTAATCCCCGCAACAGCCGATAGGTAGCGTTCAGTGTAAACAAGAAAAATGGCGATGGTCGAAAGTCACACACATGTGCAGTGCAGCTTCAAGGAGATAGAACCTTTTCATCGTGATGTAGCAAATAAGAGGTGAGTATTCATTTCACACAAAACAATTAATGATGTTTGTTGGATGTGATTGACATGCAAATACAAGAAAGTTCTGCATAATATGTAGTATTTGTGCAATTTTGTTTTAGGAAAACATGAGTTCTTCACGCCGTCTTTGCGTGAACCATCCAGATGAGTTCTGCTACATTTGTGGTGAATACGTTCTTCAAATGAACAGGAAGAATATCACTCCTTTTGTGAAGGAAGCGTATCTGGCATATTTCGGAATTAAACTTGGAGATCAAGACAAGGCGTGGGCACCCCATAAAGTTTGTAAATGCTGTGTGGAGTGCTTACGGCAGTGGACAAAACGAAAAAGGAAAAGCTTAAACTTCGGAGTGCCTATGGTATGGCGAGAGCAGAAGAACCATACAGATGATTGCTATTTTTGCATTGTTAATGTGAAAGGTTTTAATAGGTTCAAAAAACGAAAGTGGGAATATCCCGATTTGGAGTCAGCAAGAAGACCGGTGGTGCACAGCAACGATGTTCCTGTACCAACCTTCACAACATTACCCACGCTAACATCATCAGATGACGATGTGCACGGCGAGGAATGTACAAGTAGTGGTTCGGAATACGAAGGACGTGAGACACAACCCCAGCAGTTCGACCAGAAGGAGCTCAGTGACTTGATACGAGAACTCAATCTTTCAAAGCAAGCATCAGAACTCTTAGCATCCAGGCTTAAGGAAAAGAACTGTCTTCATCCAAGTGTTAAAATAAAATAACAGCTTACCGGACGAGAGAAGAAAACCTTCTTCCATACTTCAACCAAGAAGAGGTTATAGTGTATTGCAGCAATATACCTGGACTTTTACTTGAATTGGGGCTGCCAGAATATAGACCAGAGGACTGGCGTCTCTTCATAGACAGTTCCACTAGAAGTTTAAAATGTGTTCTCCTACACAATGGCAATCGTTACGCATCTATTCCAATTGCCCACTCAACAAAACTTTGTGAAGCATATGCTAACATCAAGATGGTTCTGCAGAAAATTCAGTATATGCAGCACCAGTGGTTGATTTGTGTTGATTTGAAAATGGTGAACTTCTTGCTTGGACAACAAAGTGGATACACAAAGCACTCATGTTTTATCTGCATGTGGGATAGTAGGGCAAAGCACGAACATTGGAAGCAGAAAACATGGCCTCCAAGGGAACATATGGCTGTTGGTGAAGCAAACATCATTAATGAACCTCTGGTTAGTAGGGACAAGATTGTTCTTCCACCATTACATATTAAGTTAGGACTAATGAAGCAATTCACCAAAGCTTTAGACAGAAATGGTAATTGCTTCACATACATCTGCAATACGTTCCCTGGACTCAGTAGTGAAAAACTTAAGGCAGGAATATTTGATGGTCCTCAAATTCGCAGGCTCATCAACGATACCAATTTTACCAGTGTCATGACTGTCACTGAAGCATCGGCCTGGAACAGTTTTGTCGCTGTTGTAAAATGTTTTTTGGGCAATCATAAAGCTCCCAATTACGAGGAACTGGTCAAAAACATGCTCACTAACTTTCAGAACTTAGGAGCTAACATGAGCATAAAATTGCACTTCCTTCACAGCCACTTGGATCGATTTCCTCGTAATCTAGGTGATTTCAGTGAGGAACAAGGAGAGCGGTTCCATCAAGATATGAAAGGAATAGAGGAAAGATATAAAGGAAGATGGGACAGGCATATGATGGCAGATTATTGCTGGAATCTGCAACGTGACTGTTCTGAAGAGACCTATAAAAGGAAAGCGTGCAGGAAGCGGTTCGTCATGGACGGAAAATGATATACTTATAGAGAAACTTTTCAATTATGTTTTATACGTGGACAAATGCCTATCAGGTTTTCATAGAAGCTATTTATAAAGATTATTTTCTTTTTTCATTGTAGTTTGTAGCGCTCGAGTTCAGTATTAGCAATTTTTTCTAATTTTTTGAATAAATCATGCATTATCTCAAAAACTAGAGCCAAACTGCATAAATGGTTGCTATGTTCGTCCTCAGCACCACTAACCCATCCTAAAGCCACTCAAATATCCTTGGCAAGAAAATGAGTGTTGACCAGTGTAATTAGACATCTTGCAGAAGCCTTCTTAAGGAGCTTAGGACTCTTACACTCACTTCCCAATACATTTACTCCTGAATGGTTTTGGTGCTGTGATAAAAATCCATTTCAGCTGAATTGTGAGACACACAGTCAGAATACAAGACACAAAAATGATTTTTGCCTCCTTGCCCAGAATTCAGAACAGAGTTATGTACTGGTGGTAAGGTATTTAACAGGCTCTCACTTAACATAAAGCAAGAAATTGATAACTCATGCCAATTCAAAAGAAAACTAATAACGTATCTCATTAGTCACTCTTTCTCTAAATTATCTGAATACCTAGATTCAGGGACCGAAAAGGTCTTGTCAGCCAGATAACAAGTAGTAATGTTTGTTATAAAGCTATATGGCACATACATAATAATGTGCTCTAGAGAGGACTCAGAATTTGCAGATGTAAAAATATTTTCTTTGAAAAGCACCATTGCAGTCAAGTAAATATTAAGCTTATTTCTTTCTCTCCCCTAGCATTTATCCCCATCTAAATAGGGTCCATTTTTTTCAGGGTTTTCTTTATTAGGTTGGCGCATAAGTTCATAGCATTTTTGTTTTGCGGGTTGCTATGGGTTTATTTATTGATTGTTAATTTTTATTTGTAGTTCACTGTTGCTATTTGAATTTAGATATTGCCATTTTCTCATCTGGAGATATTCAGTGGAGATGTGGATGCTAGAAAATAAAGTGCCAAGAGGAGAAATTGGAACATTTCCAACATATTCTTCTTTTTGAGTTCAATAAAGGGATGACAGCAGTGGAGACAACCATAAACATTTGTGCCATGTATGGTGATAATGCCATTGGACAGAGCATGACAAGAAAATGGTTTTCTTGTTTTGAGGAGGATCGTTTTGACAGTAGTGACTCCACATTCAGGAAGAACTATGGGATTCAACGAAGATTGTTTAAACACATTAATCCACAATGAGCTACGTCAGTGTACTCGAGAACTGACAAATGTGATGAGCTGTGATCATTCTGTCATCATGCGACATTTGCACGCAATAAGGAAGGTTTAAAAATCAAGTGTGTGGGGACTGCATGCTCTAAAAAAGCCAAAATCACAAAAATTGGCAGGTTTCTGTATGTGCATCTCTTCTAGCTTTCCATCAATTTGCTCTTGAACGACTCTGACCATTCCTAACCTGCATCATTACTGGTGATGAGAAATGGTGTTTTTATGTTTACGTAAGGAACAGCAAGGAATGGATGAGCCCAAACAAAGCAGCAACTCCCCATATGAAGACCTGGGGGCATCCGCAAAAGATAATGTTATGCATCTGGTGAAACAGCAGTGGTGTGGTGTACCACGAATTGCTTCTCTGAGATGTAACCATCACTGCTGACATTTATTGTCATCAACTGAGAGGTCTTGCAGATGCAATCCAAGAACAATGAACAGGAAGAGTGGGTGGAGTGATGCTACTACATGATAATACCCACCTGCATTCTGCTAGACTGACAAAAATCACTATACAGGAATTGGGTTGCATAATTATTCTGCGCCCACCTTGTTCACCTGATCTTGCATCATCAGATTTTCACCTTTTCTGTTCTCTATCGAATAGCCTTTAAGGAACTTCCTTACCAGATGAAAATGCTCTCCAAACATGGCTCGATGAGTTCTTCGCCTCATAACCACATGATTTATACAGCCACAGAATCAAAAAGCTATCCCAGCATTAGCAGACTGATATAAATAGTGCAGGAGACTATATTGCTGATGAGTAATGTCTCTATATGCATCTGTTGAGTTATTAAACTTCTGGAAAAATGTTACAACTTATGCACCAACTAGTAGTTATGTAACCTTATAGCTGGACCAGTCATTTGATCTACAAGCTAAGCTGCAACCACTGTGTTGCACTCTTTGTAGGCATGACAACCAACAAGCTGTCAGCCCGCATGAATGGCCACCAACAAACTGTGCCCAAGATACAAGTGGGCCATCCTGCTGCTGAACACTCTGCCAAACATGATATCCCTCATTTCAATGACTGCTTTCACAGCCTGTGCCATATGGATCCTTCCCACAAACACCAGCTGTTCTAAATTGCGCATGTGGGAACTTTCCCTGCAATACATCTTACGTTCCCGTAACTCTCCTGGCCTCAACCTTCATTAGTCCCTGTCCCCATCCATCCAGCCTCTTCCCTGTTCCCATTCCAGCACTACACAGCCGCCATTCCATCAGCACGTCCAGTCTTTTTATTTCTCACCTTTTCCACTACTTCCAACCCTCCTCACCTCTCCCCTGCCCTCCATCTAACATGCAGCACTTCACTGCCTGCCACCCCCACCATACTATCCCTCCCTCTCCCCGCCCCAGCCTCATCATTACCTCCACCCAGCTGCCACTCCCATCATGCACTGGTACTGCTGCTCACAGTGTGGTTTCAGTTGCCTGAGACTGCAGTCGTGTGTGTGTGTGTGTGTGTGTGTGTGTGTGTGTGTGTGTGTGTGTGTTTTGACAAAGGCCTTAATGGCTGAAAGCTTTGATTGTGAGAGTCTTTTTGTTGTACCTAGCTGTGATTCAGCATCTCCACTATATGATATTGTAAGTCTGTCAGAGACAGCAAAGGACTTGGAAGAGCAGTTGCATGGAATGGACATACTCTTGAAAGGAGAATGTAATATGAATATCCTCAAAAGCAAAACCAGGACAATGGAATGTAGCTGAATTAAATCAGGTGATGCTGAGGAAATCAGATATGGAACAAGGCACTAAAAGTAGTAGATGAGTTTCACTATTTGGGTAGCAGAATAACTGATGATGATTGAAGTAGAGAGGACATAAAATGTAAACTGGCAATAGAAAGAAAAGGATCTCTGTAAAAAAGAAATTTGTTAACATCGAATATAAATTTAAGTGCCAGGAAGTCATTTCTGAAGGCATTTATCTGACATTTAGCCAAGTATGGAACTGAAACAAGAACAATAAACAGTTTAGATAAGAAGAGAGTAGTGAATTTTGAAATGTGGAGCTGCACAAGAATGCTGAAGAATAGATGGGTACATGGACTAACTACTGAGGAGGTGCTGAATAGAATTGGGAAGAAAAGGAATTTGAGGCACATCTTAACTAAAAGAAGGACAGGGCAATTCTTAGACATCAAGGGATCTTCAATTTAGTATTAGAGGGAAGTGTGGGGGCAAAAAACTGTAGAAGGAGACCAAGAGATTCAGAAGGATGTAGGTGGCAGTAGTTGTTCAGAGATGAAGAGGACGCACTGGATAGAGTAGCATAGAGCTGCATCAAACCAGTCTCCAGACTGAAAACAAGAGCACTGTAATCTAACAGAAGTGAATGTTTTCACCTATTTACACACAATGTGTTACATTTATTTACATTCAGTGTCAACTTCCAGCTCCTGCACCAATCGTTGATCCCTTAAAGGACTTCCAGCATTTTGTCAGTCTTCTGGCATTGCAACTGCAGTATCTGTAAATAGTCTCATTGAGCCTATGACTAGATCATTCCAGAGCTAATCCTAAGTCCACACTTTATATTAACCACAAATACTACAGTATAACTGTAAGAATCCCTTGGTTACTGAATAGGGTTCTGCAAAATGTTCAGTTATCAACTTTAAGCAATGTTTTTTTATTGCTGGTTTCTGTAGAATAAGAGATTATGCCATAGTTCCACATGAACCATGAACATTGCCAAGGTAGGGCGGCCTGCTTGCCTCAGCCATACTGCAGGTGCAACCACAACAGAAGAGCACCTGTAGTGAGGCCAAACGACCTGTGGTTTATGAAGAGGAGTGACAGCCTTTTCTGTAGCTGCAGGGATAGCATTCTAGATGACCGACTGATCTGTTCTTGTAACATTAGCCAACATGGCTTTGCTGTGCTGCTATTATTTTTCCCAAGGGCATGCAGCTCTACCATATGGCTTAATGTTGATAGCATCCTCTTGGGTAAAATATTCTGGGGTTAAACAGTCTGCCATTTGTATCTCTGGGTGAGCACCACTCAGGAGGATGTTCTCATAAGAAAACAGAACTGGTATTCAATGGGTTGGAGTATAGAATGTTGGATCCCTTAATTGGGTAGGTAGACTAGAGAATTTATCAACTGAAATGGATAGGTTAAAGTTAGATGCAGTGGAAATTAGTAAAGTGAGGTGACAGGAAAAACAGGATTTCTGGTCAGTTGAGTACAAGCTTATAATACAAAATCAAATAGGTGTATTGCAGGAGTAGACTTAATAATGAACAAGAAAATAGGAGTGTGGGTAAGCTATTGTCAACAGCTGAGTGAACACATTATTGTAGCCCAGATAATCATAAAGCAAACAGCTACCTCAGTAGTACAAGTTTATACACTATCTATCTCCACAAATGATGGAGAGAGAGAAATTAAAGGAAAGGTACGATGAGATAAAAGAAATAATTCAAATAGTTAAGGAAGACAAAAATTTAATTGTGATTGAGAACTGGAATTAGAAAACAGGAAAGGAAGAGAAGGAAACACAGAGTGGAATGAAAGAGAGACCTGCCTGAAGAACTTTGCACAAAGCACAATTTAATCATCATAAGCACCTAGATCAAATATCATGGAGGAAAGTTGTATATGTGGAAGAGACATGGGAAAGTTTCAAATGGATTACATAGTGATAAGAATGAGATTCCGAAATCCAGTTTCAAACTGCAAAATATTTCCATGGGCAGATATAAGCTCTGCTCATAAATAATTGATTATGAACCGCATATTAAAACTAAATTAGTTGCAAAAAGGCAGGAAATTAAGGAGATGAATGCAGATAAATTCTAGAAATTCAAGGTTATTGAGAGTTTCAAAGGGAGCTTTAGGTAAAGTCGTCTGAAACAGGAAAGGAATACTGTTGAATGGTGAAATAGACTGATTTTGGACTTTAAACTTAAAATTCCTGAAACCCATAAAATTAGTATATTGGTTTTTCTTTCAGAGCCTGGGTACTGAGCTGTAGTAACAAAAGTTTTGGTCTTTATTAACTTTTGCTCTAACGGAGTGGAATATTTAAAATGGGGTGAATTTTACTAAATATCTGTTATGTGACAACTACGGATTGTTTATGACTCTAGGATGACTTGAATTGTTCTGAAACTTTATCAATAGTTGAAAAATAAATCTGGCATAATAAGTATATTTTTAACTAATTTCAGAGTAAGATGCAAAGAAAGTTTAAGGACAAGAAAATGTTATGATAGATTTACTTAATGAAATTCTGAAGAAACATACACAAAAAACTCATTCACTGTACACTGAACCCTGGCATTTCAGCTTCAAAAAAAAATCCACCCTTCTTGCAACTACCGGGTTTGGCAAATTTTTTACATCTGAAATCTGAATTTTTTTGATATCGTCAGTTACCTCCCCCCATGAACCATGGACCTTGCCGTTGGTGGGGAGGCTTGCGTGCCTCAGCGATACAGATAGCCGTGCCGTAGGTGCAACCACAACGGAGGGGTATCTGTTGAGAGGCCAGACAAACTTGTGGTTCCTGAAGAGGGGCAGCAGCCTTTTCAGTAGTTGCAAGGGCAACAGTCTGGATGATTGACTGATCTGGCCTTGTAACAATAACCAAAACAGCCTTGCTGTGCTGGTACTGCGAACGGCTGAAAGCAAGGGGAAACTACGGCCGTAATTTTTCTCGAGGGCATGCAGCTTTACTGTACGATTAAATGATGATGGTGTCCTCTTGGGTAAAATATTCCGGAGGTAAAATAGTCCCCCATTCGGATCTCCGGGCGGGGACTTCTCAAGAGGATGTCGTTATCAGGAGAAAGAAAACTGGTGTTCTACGGATCGGAGCGTGGAATGTCAGATCACTTAATCAGGCAGGTAGGTTAGAAAATTTAAAAATGGAAATGGATAGGTTAAAGTTAGATATAGTGGGAGTTAGTGAAGTTTGGTGGCAGGAGGAACAAGACTTCTGGTCAGGTGACTACAGGGTTATAAACACAAAATCAAATAGGGGTCATGCAGGAGTAGGTTTAATAATGAATAGGAAAATAGGAATGTGGGTAAGCTACTACAAACAGCTTAGTGAATGCATTATTGTGTCCAAGATAGATACGAAGCCCACACCTACTACAGTAGTACAAGTTTATATGCCAACTAGCTCTGCAGATGACGAAGAAATTGAAGAAATGTATGATGAGATAAAAGAAATTATTCAGATAGTGAAAGGTGACGAAAATTTAATAGTCATGGGTGACTAGAATTCGGTAGTAGGAAAAGGGAAAGAAGGAAACGTAGTAGCTGAATATGAATTGGGGCTAAGAAATGAAAGAGGAAGCCACCTGGTAGAATTTTGCACAGAGCACAACTTAATCATAGCTAACACTTGGTTCAAGAATCATAAAAGAAGGTTGTATACATGGAAGAATCCTGGAGATACTAGAAGGTATCAGATAGATTATATAATGGTAAGACAGAGATTTAGGAACCAGATTTTAAATTGTAAGACATTTCCAGGGGCAGATGTGGACTCTGACCACAATCTATTGGTTATGACCTGTAGATTAAAACTGAAGAAACTGCAAAAAGGTGGGAACTTAAGGAGATGAGACCTGGATAAACTGAAAGAACCAGAGGTTGTACAGAGTTTCAGGGAGAGCATAAGGGAACAATTGACAGGAATGGGGGAAAGAAATACAGTAGAAGAAGAATGGGTAACTTTGAGGGATGAAGTAGCGAAGGCAGCAGAGGATCAAGTAGGTAAAAAGACGAGGGCTAGTAGAAATCCTTGGGTAACAGAAGAAATATTGAATTTAATTGATGAAAGGAGAAAATATAAAAATGCAGTAAATGAAGCAGGCAAAAAGGAATACAAACGTCTCAAAAATGAGATCGACAGGAAGTACAAAATGGCTAAGCAGGGATGGCTAGAGGACAAATGTAAAGACGTAGAGGCTTATCTCACTAGGGGTAAGATAGATACTGCCTACAGGAAAATTAAAGAGACCTTTGGAGATAAGAGAACCACTTGTATGAACATCAAGAGCTCAGATGGAAACCCAGTTCTAAGCAAAGAAGGGAAAGCAGAAAGGTGGAAGGAGTATATAGAGGGTCTATACAAGGGCGATGTACTTGAGGACAATATTATAGAAATGGAAGAGGATGTAGATGAAGATGAAATGGGAGATACGATACTGCGTGAAGAGTTTCACAAAGCACTGAAAGACGTGAGTCGAAACAAGGCCCCGGGAGTAGACAACATTCCATTGGAACTACTGACGGCCTTGGGAGAGCCAGTCCTGACAAAACTCTACCATCTGGTGAGCAAGATGTATGAAACAGGCAAAATACCCTCAGACTTCAAGAAGAATATAATAATTCCAATCCCAAAGAAAGCAGGTGTTGAGAGATGTGAAAATTACCGAACAATCAGTTTAATAAGCCACAGCTGCAAAATACTAACATGAATTCTTTGCAGACGAATGGAAAAACTGGTAGAAGCCGACCTCGGGGAAGATCAGTTTGGATTCCATAGAAATACTGGAACACATGAGGCAATACTGACCTTATGACTTATCTTCGAAGAAAGATTAAGGAAAGGCAAACCTATGTTTCTAGCATTTGTAGACTTAGAGAAAGCTTTTGACAATGTTGACTGGAATACACTCTTTCAAATTGTAAAGGTGGCAGGGGTAAAATACAGGGAGCAAAAGGCTATTTACAATTTGTACGGAAACCAGATGGCAGTTATAAGAGTCGAGGGACATGAAAGGGAAGCAGTTGTTGGGAAGGGATTAAGACAGGGTTGTAGCCTCTCTTCAATGTTACTCAATCTGTATATTGAGAGAGCAGTAAAGGAAACAAAAGAAAAATTTGGAGTAGGTATTAAAATCCAGGGAGAAGAAATAAAAACTTTGAGGTTCGCCGATGACATTGTAATTCTGTCAGAGACAGCAAAGGACTTGGAGGAGCAGTTGAATAGAATGGATAGCGTCTTGAAAGGAGGATATAAGATGAACATCAACAAAAGCAAAACGAGGATAATGGAATGTAGTCAAATTAAGTCAGGTGATGCTGAGGGAATTAGATTAGGAAATGAGACACTTAAAGTAGTAAAGGAGTTTTGCTATTTGGGGTGCAAAATAACTGATGATGGTCGAAGTAGAGAGGATTATAAAATGTAGACTGGCAATGGCAAGGAAAGCATTTCCGAAGAAGAGAAATTTGTTAACATCGAGTATAGATTTAAGTGTCAGGAAGTCATTTCTGAAAGTATTTGTATGGAGTGTAGCCATGTATGGAAGTGAAACATGGACAATAAATAGTTTGGACAAGAAGAGAATAGAAGCTTTCGAAATGTGGTGCTACAGAAGAATGCTGAAGATTAGATGGATAGATCACATAACTAATGAGGAAGTATTGAATAGGATTGGGGAGAAGAGAAGTTTGTGGCACAGCTTGACCAGAAGAAGGGATCGGCTGGCAGGACATGTTCTGAGGCATCAAGGGATCACCAATTTAGTATTGGAGGGCAGCGTGGAGGGTAAAAATCGTAGAGGGAGACCAAGAGATGAATACACTAAGCAGATTCAGAAGGATGTAGGTTGCAGTAGGTACTGGGAGAGGAAGAAGCTTGCACAGGATAGAGTAGCACGGAGAGCTGCATCAAACCAGTCTCAGGACTGAAGACCACAACAACAACAACAACAACAACAACAACATCGTCAGTTACAGGTCACATACAATGAGACTGACTTCTGTGAAGGAATGTAACTTCTGTCAGCATTTCATAAGAACTTCCCCATATGTTGTTTGACTGTTTTCTTGGAGCAGCATTGAACCAGCTCCCATTCAGACCGATTTGGAGTTTTTATCTGGAAAGAATGGATATAAAAATAATATCTTGTTACTAGGACCTCGTGTCGCATAGACCGTTAGCCGGGTGCAAGTCTTTTGATTTGACGCCACTTCAGCAATTTGCGCGCCGATGGGGATGAAATGATGATTAGGACAACACAACACCCAGCCCTGAGTGGAGAAAATCTCCGACCCAGCCAGGAATCGAATCCAGGCCATTAGGATTGACATTCTCTTGTACTGACCACTCAGCTACCGGGGGCGGACACAGAATAGATATGAAGAATTAAAGTTGAATAAATTTTTTTATAAGCACAGAAAAGATAGTAATGTACAGCCACCTTTCTTACTCACTCCATTACCAGCGCCATGAGTATCATCATCATCATCATCATCATCATCATCATCATCAGACCTGGAAGACAAGTCCTGGCACAAGTTCTTAAAAGGTGTCTCAGTACTGAAGTGTCATCTTTGCAACTAATGTAACCAATTTTCACTGGAGTGTCCTCAGCTGCAATAGATCTTCCTGGAATTATATTCAGTTTCTTCCATTTCACTGATGTGGTATCCTCATTAGTAGTGTGTCTCAGTTCCTTCAGGTATCTTTATGTACATTCTTTTCATCTACATCATTCTTAGTCAGTGTCGTGCAATGCTGGCAGTCTCTCTATTAACTTGTGTTTGTTAAGTGGGTGAATACAAACTGAAAATCCACTTGCAGCATTCTTCCTAATTCAGTCCTTTCCTAGGACACAAAAGAGATGCCTCAGAATTCAAGAAAACATTCCCATTTCAACAGCAGATGTGGCAGGATTTGCCTTGTTCAAGTCTGTTAGAATTTCCCTCCAGAATTTCTTGAAAGGTGCAAGGATTGAAAAACGTTGCTCATAAATTGGGATGACAGATTATCACCAATTAAAACTTTCCGTTCTTCAAATAACTTTGTGTGAGGCAAAATTACTTTCTGGAAACGGTCGCTGAACATGGAACAGTCAAACCATAAATGACTGGTATGACTGTAAAGTGTTGCTATTGAACAGCATTTCTTTGTACAGAATTGAGCATCTTTTGAGCAGCCTTCATACCAGGAATCTCACACGTTGGCTGCCTTATACACAACATAAGGAGGCAATGCTTCACTGCTACTGATATGCACTATGTAATAGTTACTGAGCTCTTTGAATGGTTTTCCTGGGGTCACTACTTCAGTTGCTCTTGTCACAGTTAAAAACTGCATCAGGACTTACTGCATGGAGTGTTTTTTGCAAGTTTGTCACGGAAATCTGACAAATTAGTGATTCACACCAGCTCTAGCCCTCTTTATATTGTTACTAAGTCGAACACAAATTTGATCTTTGTGTTGGAACACACAGTCTCTTGTCCAATGAGGACTTGGAAAATTGTTTGTGAGTTTTAACTGAATGCCTGAGGTCCCAATTTAGATGATCAGGAAGTCCCATCAGTAGAGCCTCTTCTTTGGCACTGAAAACTGACTGACCACCTTGTGTTTTACCATGATGACCATGAATCCTGTTTATCAGGGTTCCTTTGGAAATTTTATACACTCGACTCACCTTGTTAATGCTTATTTTTCCATTTAAAAATTCTCTGAGAGACAGGTCTAAAACACCCAGGCTATATTTATTTGATTTGCCTGATTTGCATTTGGACACATGCATCATTTTCACACTGACAACTGTGATGATCTCAGCTGTATGATATAATCAAAACTATGGCTATGTGACATATTCATAAGTTAACATACAGCTGCTTGCAACAAGCCTTCCTCAATCTACCGCCAGTCTGTTGCTGCATCCTTTGTGTCACATTGTTGCTGCTTTTATTAGGTCAACTTATTGCCAAATTCATGAATGTTATTTCATAAAAGAATCTCTCAAGAATAGAGAGTCAGCTTTACCCCAATTCCACCAAGAATTTTCAATGTCTTATTTATGTATCTATAAATAGGGAACTATAACAGATTAACTTTTGTTTTTGCTCTAGTTATAATTGTGAAAGGTTAATGCACAACATACATAAACCCTAGATACAAGAGTTGTTCCATGCCAGCCACAAACAAAAGTTTTAGCTCATTAAAAAAGTCAATCATTTTGAAAATGATTGGACAGAGGTTCAGAATATTATACATGTAGCCATTGCCATGAATCAGGAACTTCTGAACAGCAAATATAATAACTAAAATAAAGTAGTTTTCATGTGTAGTTATTCAACATAAAATATTTTTCAATCAAGTGACAGCAGGAGAAAATGTATAAAAGTTAAGGAAATGTGCAAGCTTTCGAAGTCAGTGGCAGAATGGTTGAAGAGGAAGGAAAGGGGATGAAAGAAAAGGACTAGTGAGGTTTAGGAAGTGGGAAAAGTTACTGAAGTTCTTCCATCCCACTTCCTTCCCCTTCAGCCCTTCTCCTAGAAGAAAAAGCCACTGACTCCAAAAGCTTGCACATTTCCTTAACTTGCATATGTGTTTTCTCCTATCTCTGCTTGGTGAGCAAATTTTTAATCACTCAGTTATGTTATATTTTCCAACAATGATTATTTTGATTTATATGAAATATTATTTGAACTTTTCAGTTAATTTCAGTCCATTTGAAAGTATAATAGAAAACAAATGGGTAGCTTTGAGAGACAAAACGGTGAAGGCAGTGGAGCATCAAACAGGTAAAGAGGCAAGGCCTATTAGAAATCCTTGGATAACACAACAGATATTTAATGTAACTGACGAAAGGAGAAAATATGAAAAAGTCACAAGTAAAACAGGCTAAAGAGAATACAAGCATCTAAAAAATGAGTGACAGATAATGTAAATGGCTAAAAAAGAATGGCCAAAGGAGAAATGCAAGGCTCTAGAGGCATACATGACTAGGCCAAAATTAAAGTAGCATTTGGAGAAAAAAGAAGCAGCTGCATCAATCTCAAAAAGTCAGATGACAAGCTGATACCAAACATGAGGAAGTTGAAAGATGGAAGGAATATGTACAAGAGCTCTACAAGACAAATGAACAAGAAGACAATGTCATAGAAATGGAGGAGGAAGTAAATGAAGATGAGATCAGAGCTATTACACAGCAAGAAGAATTTGACAGAGTACTGAAAGACCTAAATGGAAGTAAGGTCCCTGGAATAGATGACATTCCCTCACAACTACTGAGATACTTGGTAGAGCAAGCCATGACAAAACTATTCGACCCAGGTATGTGGGAGAGGCAAAATACCCTCAAACTTCAAGAAGAATGTAATAATTCCAATTCCAAAGAACTCAGAAGCTGACAGTGTGAATACTACCAAACCATCAATTTAATAAGTCATGATTGCAAAATACTGACAGACATTATTTACAGAAGAATGGAAATGCTGTTAGAAGCCAGCCAACCTAGGGGAAGATCAGTTTGAGTTCCAGAGAAATATAGAAATAAACGAAGCAATATTGGCCCTATAACTTACCTTAGCAGATAGAATGAAGAAAATAAAACTTAAACAATGGAAAATCCAGGATGGAATAATGACTTTAGGAATAGGATAGTTGTTACTCACCATATAAGCAGAGGTGCTGAGTCACAGACAAGCACAACAAAAAGACTCTCAGTAAGAAAGCTTTTGGCCAAAAAAACTTTCATCAAACACACACACACACACGACCACAGTCTATGGCTGCCAAGGCCACAAAACTTTCATTTATAGTGTTTGTAAATTTAGAAAAGCTTTTGATAGTGTTGACTGGCCTAGTCTTGGTGAAAATAAGAAAACAGGAGGGATAAAAATATATGGAGCACAAAGTTATTTACAACCATGAAGAAACCAGACAGCAGTTATCAGAGTCAAAGGACATGAAAGGGAACTGTAGCTGAGAAAGGAGAGAGGCATTGTTGTAGTCTATGCTCACTTTTATTCAATCTGTGCATTGAGCAAGCTGTGAAGGAAACAAAGGAGAAATTTGGAAAGGGAATTAAAGTTCAGGGAGAAGAAATACTGTATAAACTTTAAGGTTGGCTGATCACATTGTAACTCTGCCAGAGAAAACAAATGACTTGTAAGAGTAATTGAACAAAATGGATAGTGTATTGAAAAGAGCTTAAAAGAAGAACATCAACAAAAGTAAAACAAAGGTAATGGAATGTAGTTTAATCAAATCAGATAATGCTGTGGGAATTAGAGTTGAAAATGAGACAGTAAAATTAGTAGATATTTTGTTATTTGGACAGCAAAAAACTGATGATGGTCAAAGCACAAAACATATAAAATGAAGACTGTCTATGGAAAGAAAGGCTTTTCTGAAAAGAGTAATTTTTTAGCATCAAATATAACATGTTAGAAAGTCTCTTCTGAAGATGTTTGTGTGAAATATAGCCTTGTATGGAAGTGAAACATGGACAGCAAGCATTTCAGACATGAAGATAATAAAGCTTTTGAAATGTGATGCTACAGAAGAATGCTGAAGATTGGATAGGTAGATCAGGTGACTTATGAGGTAGTACTAAAATGGCATTAGGAATAGGATAGTTGTTACTCACCATATAAGCAGAGACGCTGAGTCACAGATAAGCACAACAGAGAAATGTATGGCACAACTTGACTAAACTGGTCAATAGAACACAATCTGAGATATCAATGAAGTGTCAATTTGGTAACAGAGTAAGTAAGCTTGTTGTTGTGGGAGGAGGGAGTGACTGCGGAGGGAGATGAAGGCTTGACTGCAGTAAACAAATGGGAGTAGGTTGCAGTAATTATGCAGCAGTGAAGAGGCTTGCACTGGATAGAGTAGCATGGAGATCAGTGTCACACAAGCCATTAGACTAAAGTTCACAACACAACAGTGACGTAAAAGTATTTTTAGGAAAAAATAAAATTGTCTTCTACTATATATCCCCGGCAAACTTCCTCAAATGTTTCGTCTTTTAAATTCTCCCTGAATAATGCAACTGAATTAGCTTTTACAATTCTGCAAACTATTAATATTTCCCTCTTTATCAAACCTGACTGATGGGAATGATTTATTGCTGCCATTTGACCATCATGGGTAGGTAAGCTATTTATTATGTAGCCCACATACAAGGGATGATGGAGGGTTGGATCTAGAAATAAACTGTCAATCACTGTTGCACTATGTTCTTCAACTGTTTTTGCAAGTGTTACTGTTGGGCTGAAACCAAACATGTACATCAGTAGTTGAAAGTGCCCCTGATTAAATCATTCAAGCTGAATCAACATTTAAATCACTGGTACTGTCAATTCCCAGATATTTCCACTAAGTGTTACTAGCAGCCCCACTAATTGGCTAATAAATAAGTTTAAAACATTTTTGTTTTCTGTTGGGGCCCAATTAACTGTCAGAACTCCTAATTTGCATGTTTCTACATCATTACTGAAGAACAACACAAAAAGTACTCACTGAATTATGTAGCCTGGGATTTCATTACAGTTTTGTGCACATAGCCACTCACCCTTTGCTCATATTATGCATACAGTAACGCGATATTAACTTGTATCTGTCTAAATGCAACCATTCAGGCATGCATGAGCAGCAGCCATGAGTGGAGCTAATTCCTCTTCCTTGGCACTAGCGAGCATGAACACCTGAATCCACCCCAGCCCCTGATAGATAGTACTGGAATCACGGTGAGTTATGCTGACCCCTCTGGGAATGATACCCTTGTAAATCAAAGTGTCTACCAAGCTGACCATAACCTAAAAATCAACAAATATCTAATGTGACAAGCAGCACAATATGCATTTGAATTATACCAGCCACAGTTCCAAAAACAGCAACAACAACAACAATTCAATCAGGTGCACCACAGTGACTTCCCGGAAGCCGAAAAGTATGAGCAGTGCCAACAAGAACCACAGGTAAAGCAGCCCACTCCTTTGGAGCTGCTGGCACACAATCATAGAGAACTTCATCAACCCATCAGGAGCTTTAAAATAGTAGTAGTGGCAGCAGGCAGAGGCATGTCAACATAACTTCTGGCAACAGCAGTCTAATGTGGCAAAAGCCTCATGTTAGGTTGTCATCAACAGAGGAAAGCACCAGCAAGTGGACTGGTACTAAACAAGCTAATTCATTGATTTCATTACAGCAGCTACAGTTAGTTGTTCTATACAGCTCACAAATACTGAAGATGATCACAGTGGTCACATGGTTGTCCATGCAAACAATTATGGCAACAATTCCACTAAAAATAACAGTGTTAGCAATAGTTTACAATACTCAGCTTGTACAAAATGGGAGTGCAATGTACATAGCTAAAAACAGTTATCAAGATGTAGTCACATTGGGAATAAGTTCCAAAACATGAGAACACTTCAGACCAAGTGAGGTGGCGCAGTGGTTAGCACACTGGACTCACATTCAGGAGGATGACAGTTCAATCCTGCGTCCAGTCATCCTGATTTAGGTTTTCCATGATTTCCCTAAATCGCTTCAGGTAAATGCCGGGATGGTTCCTTTGAAAGGGCATGGCTGACTTCCTTTCCCATCCTTCCCTAATCCTTGGAGACTGATGACCTCACTGTTTGGTCTCCTCCCACAAACAACCCAACACCATGAGAAAACTTCATCCTATGGCTGTAGGCAGACTCTTATTTAAAGGAAGTAAAGATTGTTAATATCAACATAGTGGGAAGGAATAGGACAAAAGTTGAACTCAAGTCTGTCAATGCAGCTAATTCGTTTGTGAAATCATCAATACTGAGAGAGAAAACTCTGGAATGTAATGTACCTACAGCACATGATACATAAACAGGGAATTATTCACACCATTGATATGGATATTAATGATGAGGGCATACTAACTGATACATAGTCCCCATTTACTATTGTTAAAATTAAAACAGGCTTAAAAAAGTGTGGGCGATGGTGAATCTACCTACTGACCTTCACTGGTAGCTCAGGTGACATTCAGGTCTCATCGGCTCTCAGAATGTGCCTAGGTGTATGACCTGAGAGGCTCAACCCTACAGATCACCAATTTGCCGTTGTTATATCTGTTTCTGATTTTATTATGTACATGTACATTGTTGGAACAAACCATGTTGTGCCAGTTGTGGTGGTGATCATGATCTAACACGCTGAATGGCAATGTCTACTGCTAGTTGCCTGTACTGCTCTCGTAAATACTATGTTCAACCTGAAACGGCCCATTATATCCCAAACAGTGGCCATGGCTGATTTTCAGCACCCAGACATAACGAACCTACGTTTCATTGTACTCGGAGGCAATGGATCCAATTTCCTGTCAGTTGATGTAATTACATTGAGAGCTCATGACAGATCCACTATCTCAGCTCCCCTGAATGAGCAGTCTCAAATGACAACAGTTTTCTCTTCTAAACAGCTTTTCACGTCTGTACCAAGACCATGGTCTGTCCCAAATTAATCAGTACATAGACAATTTAGTATCCTAAATGTGGCGCATTTGCTATAACCAGGATGTATGCGTGGACAAGGAAAAAAAATTCCCGGATTTCTCCCGGATTTCCCGGTTAAAAATACACTTTCTCCCGGGTGGAAACATAGTCTTTCCCTGTTAATTGACAGTATATTTTCTCTCGGAACTGTACAACTTATCAATCCTTTGAATGGTTATGGTTTTATACATGGGCGTAGAATTTCCCGGCGCTTTAGAAAACGAAACACCTTTTGGAAAGATGTTTGATGTGCAGTAACATGTACGCTGCATATTTTCGTATTATGAAAGTATAAACTCGAATTCCACCAAACACCGCATGTTACTTTCCGAAGCATTGAAATTGAGATTGCGATGCATATTTGTAAGCCAGTCATAACTCATGTCACGTGATCTCGCCAGCCAATGACAGCAGATATTGAGAGCTTTGGACATGTGGTGCAGTCAGCCAATAGCAACATCACTGTTCAGTAGCGCGAACACACTAACAGGAAAAGTTAATGGTTTAAATTAATATATACATTGTTACTACAAGAAAAACAAAGCTTTCACATATAATATTGGCCTTTAAGGCCAATATGCTGCAAGAGAAGCTAAGCTTTCACATATAATGTTGGTCTTTTATGCACATATTACATTTAAGATATATCACACAAATGTGCCAGTAAAGTTTTTGAATAACGGCATAATCTTCTAAGCTATAAATTCTTCTAAGTGGCTCGTCATCAGTGAGCTGATTTTTAAATGAGTCCCAGATTCCCAGTGAAGTACACATCGACCTGATATTAAGCTTTTCAAAGTGGTTTCCGGATGTAAATTTCCTTGGGTACCAGAACTTTGTTATCTCATGTCTGGTTCTTTGTTATGGCATAATACCATACGTGCTAGAAGATGAAAACATACACTTGAAATGCACCGAACAGTTGAGACTAGCCAATAGTTTGAAATTAAGCCCTTTGTTTCAAATATATTGACTGCCTCAGCGGAAAAGACTAATAAAAGAAAATTTCTCCAGCAAACCGATAAAAAAACTTCATTGTTCTGCATGGCAATTAATGCTTGACTGTCAGAAAGGTGGAAATAAAATAAAATCTGAAACTAATAACGCATTTTAGCCTTCCGTAATTATGTGAATGTATTTTAATTCACATGATAGCTCCCGGCCAAAGAAATCAATTTTGTTTTCATTTGACGTGAGTGCAGTAGACAAAGAGGAAACAGCAAAATCACTAAATGTAAACATGGGTCACATGGAGACTACCCACTTCCCTATTATAACTCAGACTGCTCTGCACATCAAACCCATATCTACGATATTTCCGAACCAGGGCAATGAAAGATGGTGGCGTCCCTCGAGCATTTGAGATAGGACGTCAAAAATTTAAAAAAAAATCGAATTTTCAAGAATACGCTCATTTTGTAGCACACATCCTTCTGAAGACTCTGATACGTACAACATACATGTCCGAGGAATTGTAAGACATGTTATCTGATCTTAAGTGTGCCAAAGTGCAGTGCCACTCCTCTCCATACAGCATTCTTCTAACACACGTCAGTGTATTTCGGTCTGTGGAATTGAAACGTGTATATTTTGTACTGGATGCCATCAAACTATATTCAGGACAGTGGAAATTAAAATGTCCTATGGTGCCTCTCCTGCTTCCAGTCGACCGGTTTGACATCCTGCCCCTCTTTTTCTTTTCTCTCTCTCTCTCTCTCTCTCTCTCTCTCTCTCTCTCTCTCTCTCTCTCTCTTTTTTTTTTTTTTTTTTTTTTTAAAAAAAAAACTCTTCAGAAAATTTTCACTCTTTATTTCCTATTAGCTAACAACTTGCTGCTTTGTGTGACATAAAATTTAGTATAGGATACATAAAGCCAGTAAGAAAAGAGACAAGCAAGACAGTACACATTTCTTTAATCCTTAGCTCCTAAAATTTTTTTTCTCTCTAATCTTGCTACAGCCTTACATGGCGTGCTTTCTTTTCGGCGAAAGGATCTGTTACCTCATCAAAGTTCGTCATACGTTTTGCTACATGAAAAATCGATATGTCGTTGTCTAATACTGAAAAAGCTGTAAGCACAAATAGGCCCAAGACTGGTGTGGTTTCTCGACCTGATTACCTATATTATGTCACTGTCTGCTAGATAAAACAAAATAGGCCTTTATAATAGTGCAGCAATTGTAACACACGCCAAATAATCGAGTCTTTTTTGGCAGAAATGGTCATTTTTATAACACGGCAGAATATAATTCACGAAGTACCAATATCAAATGCCTAATAGGACTACTACAATCAAAAACCTTTACGTTAGGAAATAGTTTTACACTTCACTCATATGCTCTGGTTTCTCAAGCATGAGATCGAAAAGTAGTAGTGCGAAATTTTTATAGAAATTTGGAATCGTCTTATTCTTCCATAATTTGTGTGATGTCCCCATTTCTTCTCCTTCCTCGTTCTAACAAACAATGTTGTCATCACTAATTCTGTATCTATTCCTGCCAATGTCAAAGGTTATTCGCAGGTTAACTTCACTAACTCTGCCAGAGTCACCAGTTTAGTTATCCCGCAATTATTCTCCCGTTAGGCATTGTTACGTGTTCGTACAACACGTTTTCGCCGGCCGGTGTGGCCATGCGGTTCTAGGTGCTTCAGTCTGGAACCGCGAGACCGCGACGGTCACCGGTTCGAATCCTGCCTCGGGTATGGATGTGTGTGATGTTCTTAGGTTAGTTAGGTTTAAGTAGTCCTAGAGGACTGATGACCACAGATGTTAAGTCCCATAGTGCTCAGAGCCATTTGAACCATTTGAACGCGTTTTCTGCGCTACTTCCAGAATAGACCGGCTGCTAGCCAGAGACTGTACAACTGGCCCTTGCTAGTAGAGCTATCTGGCCAAAAATTTTCTGTCAAAATTTCATTTTCTTGGATACACCGAGAAGATGCTTGCACAGCCAACAGCCACGTTTCTGTAGGCAGAAGCAGAAGCAGAAGAAGATACTACTGAACTGCGCATGCGCATGATCCCACTCGTAACTGCTAAAACAAATCTAATGCTAACAGTTGTGACGTCATGCTCATCGGAGGCAATTTGTTGTTACGAAGCATTGCATAGCCTTCCTAAAGGCTTTGACACATTTTGCTGTTGGCAGATGCTTGTATGAGCATTGTGTTTTGTTGCTGTACATGGCGCATTTCTTTTGCAATTTAAGTTTTATTTTAGTTTTTTCTCTCGTTCACGTTTTATGGCTGTAGTATTATTCTGCAGTAGCAGGGTACAGTAATATCCTTTGTTAGAGTATTGGTTCTTACCAGTCAAAACTACAAAAATTTAACTGAGAGCAAAAATAATGAAAAATTCCCGGAATTCATAAAAATTCCCGGGTTTTTCCCGGTTTTATCCCGGATGAAAAAATTCCCGAGTTTTTCCCGGATCTCCCGGTTGTCCCAGGTCATAGACACCCTGCATAACAGATAACGGACCCTTCAGACTGATCAGAAAACTGCTACACACCTGTGACTTCCACAGGTGCTGTTGTGGACCAACAGAAGTTGATTGATACTGATCAAATATGCCAGACTGCATTATGCACAATACGTCAAATACATTACCACTTCATATCAGAATGAACTTTTGGCTACAAAACAACAGAAAGGATGTACCTTTTACTGTTCTACAGTGGAATGCCAGGATCTTTGGTCACAAGTGGAATTTCTTGGTTGCTACTATGAGTGAACTGCATGCTAGTATGGCAACCATTTCCGAAAGATGTTTTACTGCAAATGTGTAGCCAAAGTACAACCGTTTTAAATTTTTTACAAAGGACAGAGATGATGGAAAAGGAGGAATCATGGTTGTAAAGGAATAAAACTTGAACTACACTCCTTACAGTATATAGGCAAATAATATTTTCATAGAGATCTTATCACCTAGCATAGTGAACTTGCAAAACATTTTGAATGTTAAGCTAATAATGTCCCCCTCATAATAAAGTTTCTGCAACCACATACAAAAATTCAACCAGCTAGCAAGGAATTGCACTTTTGTAGATGATTTCAATGCACACAATCACATGTGGGATGATCAGTTACATGATTTCAGCAGTAATGAACTACTGAACTCCATCACTCAATCAGATCTAGTTTTATTAAACATTAAACAACCAACCAGATTATGCAGTCAGTCACAACACCCATGTCCACCAGATATTTCACTTGTATCCTCAGCATTGTCCTTAAAATGCCACTGGAAACCACTCAGTGACACACAATGCGATGACTGCCATGTTATTAAAATGTCTGTGGTGGCACATAACTCCCTGTTGACTAGAAAACACATGGGAAGATGGCATCAGCTATAAACTTATTAACTGGTATGGGCATCAAACAAAATTAAACAAGAGTTTTCATGCTTCTACACCCAATGATTGCCTTAAAGGTAAATACAAGATCCTTGAGAATACAATTTGGACAGCTGCCATTGAAAACACACCCATGAACAAGTCAGCTAACAGATATCACAATCGGAATCTGTGGACTGCAGGATGTTCTTTTACAATTGTCAAAAGACTGTTTGAATCAAGATATTTAAAATGAATCTACATATAATAATTTTATAGGCATGCGGAAGAACATAGCTTGGGCAAAGAAGATCCCATAAAACTTTGATTGTATATTTGTGCATTAAAATTTCTGAGAAGAGTAATTTCTTTAAAGGATGAACTCTCAATAATAATAATATAGGGCCTACACAGAGTCATTCATGGACCTGTCATCATCAGCCTATGTGCAGCAAAGTGCCATTGAGCTATCAACCTTCCATCAAGGGTATGCACCCAATAATAAATGAAAGACATGGCACCAGGCTCAGACAAAATTTTGCACTTTCACCTAAAAAATACAGACCGCTCTTCTTGAGCTTACAACAATTTATTTCAAAACTTCTGTGTGTCCGAGCAATGGAAGCTAATCAAAATGACACCAGCACCCGAACAGGCAAAATATCCAGCATCAGTTAACTCTTTACACCAGGTATCCTTCATCTTGCTTATCTGCAACATTATGAGTAAAATGATCAAAATCAAATTAGAGTTATTCGTAGAACATGACAAAATACTTCACAATAGGATATTTGGATCCCAGAAAAATATCAGCACAATAGATTCACCAATTGTATCTGTTACGTATTGGAAGAGAGCATGTTGTATACATCCACCTGTTCCTGTAATACTCCTTACAGTATTTTTTTTTTCTTTATTTGGTATGAATAACTCATGTATGACTGTTACACAAACTATTCATTTTCTTATTTATTAATTTGGGGAGCAGTAAAACATGTAAATAGAATTTGGAATGAGCTTATAAGTGACTCTGACTGAAGCAAATACCTCATCTGAAAGCCTTACTTTCCTCTTTTTGGTAAATATCTTGCTTATCCCAAATGCATCATGTTCAAAAAATAAGTCATAATTAAAGGTCTCATCTTCCAGAATGTTCCATTTTTAATCAGTGATTTTTTCCAAAATTCATTTATGTGGTTTTGCAGCCCTAATTTTTCTGACTACAAAAGTTCCACCTGCACTAAGTGAACATGCTAGTTTGTTAATTACTCAATCTAGAGAATTGTATGTATCAGCCATTTTGGCAGGCGTTGTGATTCGTTGTGAGAGTATACAGTGTATTCACAATACAGTCCACATAATTTTGTCAATTTTCCATTTATCCAACCCATAGTTAAACCAGATTACTTCTTGGATGATTGTAAATCCATATCCTGTAATGTTGCTACCTTTCTTCTTATCAATCAAAAGGTAATAATAAACCTGAATTATTATTCACACAGAATCCTATAAATATTGTACTGGACAATGCTTCAGTCAGTTAGCAACTGGTACTCAAATTGTAACGTCTGTGCGCAGAGTTCATGGTTTACATTTATTTTGGCAACATCTCTTTGATATTTCATTGAGTCAGACTGCAGATGTTATTCATTTCAGTAATATCATGTTGTCACTTATACTACAAATCTTCATGAACTTATTTGAGTCAGTTTTAGGGTAGCTGTTGTTTTGCGAACCTCATGTAAGCCCTCATCAGCTATCTAGATGTAAAAAATTCTGTGTCATTACAAGTTCATTGACTATTTTAATATTATTCTGTCCACTGGTAACGAAAAATTGAGCAAAATTTATTTGCAGTGAATATGTAAATGAACCTAACTCCATGTTGTGTTTTCACCACAACTGTGTAGGGAAAGAATACTGGAAATATGACAGCAGTGTCAAATGCTTTATAGTAGAATGTAGACGCTGGCATGTGAGAAATATACTGTGTAAATTATAGTATGCAAACTGATAATAATAATAATAATAATAATAATAATAATAATGCATGAGTCAATAAATGTGGAAATGTCTCAAGCTAACTAACTAAGTGTTGCATCAACTTGCCATTAATCCAAATTACAGCAAGGCACCAGACTCTAGAGGCTGAGCAGACTAGGTTGGTCGTTTTACAAGATATGCAATTGAAATTCTCTAACAGTTTGTATATGTTTGCAGCTTTTCTACACATGAAGGATGCGTACAATAATTTTGATATTTTTATATTGTGACAAACTGTATGTAATCTGAGTGTATCACCCAAAATAGTCAACTGGTGCTTGCAATTACTACACTACAGGATCTTAAGATAAAGTCAGGCAGATGGATAACTGACTTCCAGAACCATCTATAAAGGTTTACCATAAAGGGATCCCTTAAGGCTGTTATAATTTATATGCTAGGAAGAATTGAAAATGATGATGATGTCCTGTCACCTATCTACATATTTTCCTGGCTTTGTGATGTATACCATCCACAAGGACCAGAATTGTGACTTGAACTACATACAATGAGGTGTCAATATAGTGGTAACTGGGTTCATCAGGATAGGAACGTATTCAGTGCCTAAGAAGTGCCATCTCAATGTTTCTATCAGACTCAGTATAGACTCCGAAGCAAATTCTTTCCTAATTAATAACTGTCCTATTTTAGAACCTATTCATCTTAAATTTCTGGAAATGTTGCTAGACATTAGACTAACATGGCAAATACATACCAGTGAATGCCAGTCTAACATACATACAATAATTAACATTTTGAAATCTTTTTCCTGCAATTTTAGTGGGGAACCAACTTTAGGACCCTCTTACATCTCTACAAACAGTTAATAAAGACCAAGATGGAATATGGCTGCATGTTGCATGATTCTGCTCCCATGTCATGATCGAAAGTTCTAGGCAATATACATTCAGCAGCTCTACATATTTGTGGAGGTGATATTAAAATGATACACACATCTGCCACACAAGCAGAATTGGCAATTCCCTCACACGTTACAAGATGAAAACTCTTTATGTGACTCGTGAACTTTGAGTGTCAGATCTACAAACCATCCATTACAATGAGAATTACATTGATTATTAAACCTGATACAGACTAATGTAAGTCATACAGGACAAAGAAACATAAGCCCCTACCACCAATGTCATATAGTATGGTGAAATCCTGGAACATCTGACAGCACAATGTTAGCATGAGTTTCAGACATATGACTTTAATCAAACACTCTCTCTCCAAAAATTCAGTGTGCTGTCTATGATGGGCAAATAACTAAAGGATCTCTGCTCTCTGGTGAACTGATAGCCTTCACATTGTAAAAATTGTATTGTAACAGGCAAAGTTGGTACAATTTGTACATGGATGGTCCAAAATGCATGTCTCTACAGGAGCTGTATTTCTTATGACTAAACAGGGTGGGGAAAATCCTCCTTGCTACCTACAAAAGCATTGGTACTATCAACAGAGTTATTTATCATTCATCAAGCTATTCTTGATGTCATCAGTTTACAAGTTGATGAAGTTCTAGTATGTATTGGCTTGACAAGTGTCCTACAGTCTCTTATGACAGCAGACAAAGGAAAAACTGTGAATCCCTTGGCATACAATACACACTGAGAAGTCTCAGTAAAGCAAAGGAGCTGCAACAACTGATTCACCGTTAACATTTAATGTGGCATGTTGGTATTAGGGGCAACAGATGTGCAGACCAACTGTGAAAATGGTGCACTGACATACCTCTACCACAAAGTAATTTTCACAGTATACTCACCAACCAAACAAAACTGAAATGGACAATGTTAGTGCATGTGGAGAGTAACATCAAAGGCACATAGTACCGGGTAATTCAGCAACAAATTGTCACACCTGTTTTCTTCACTTGGCATTCTACATGTACACCATACTCCACAAGCCGCATAACAGTGTGTGGCCAAAGGTAGTTCTGGTACCACTAACAAACTCCACTATTCTGTTCCACTTGTGAATGGCGCAGGGGAAGGATGATTGCTGGTAAGCCTCTGCATTAGCTCTAATTTCACAATTTTTTTCTTTGTAGTCTTTTGCGAGATGTATGCAGGAGGAAGTAATGTGTTGTCTGACTCTTCCCAGAAAGTACTCTTTCAAAATTTCAATCTCTCTCTCTCTCTCTCTCTCTCTCTCTCTCTCTCTCTCTCTCTCTAACAGTCCTATGTGGTAAGGACCCTTTATTGATGAACAACTCAAGAACTGGCTGGACAAGAGCCATATAAGTGACTTCCATTGTGGATGAGTTACATTTCCTTAAGATTCTTCCTATGAATCTCAGACTGGCTTCTGCTTATTTTATGTTGTCATTCCACTTAAGGTTGGCCAGGATAGTTGATCCTAGATACTTTATGATGGATACTGTCTTCAGCTGTTTGTTATCAATAGTGCAGTTGTTCAGTAGTGTATTTCTTTTTCTATGTATGCACGATGTGTTACATTTGTTGACATTCAGCGTCAACTGCCAGAGCCTGCACCATTCATCAATCCTCTGCAGGTCATTCTGCAAATCAATACTGTCTTCTGGTGTTACTACTTTCTTATAGACAATTCCATCATCTGCAAACTGTCTTATAGACCTTCCGATGCTTTCTACTAGGTCATTTACTTACGTTATTAACACTAATGGTACTACAACACTTCCTTGGGGTACTGGTGCTCTGGAAATTACCTTTACTTCTGTTGATTTTGTTCTGTTAAGAGTTATGTGTTGAGTTCTGTCTGCAAGACAGTCTTGAATCCACTTGCAAATCTGATTTAATACTTGAAGTTCATATCTTTTTCACTAAATGGGGGTGCATGACAGTGTCAAATGCTTTCTGAAATTGAGGAGCATGGCATCAACCTGAGCACTGTTGTCTACAGCACTTTGGATCTGGTGGAAGAACAGAATGAGCAGAGTTTTCCATGGTGATTTTTATGGAGAAGGCTTTTGGTCTCCAAAAAAGTCATAATTCTTGACTATAGAACAAGTCCAATAACTCTATAACAGATTGATGTCAATGATATAGACCTATCATTAGTTGTATCTGTCCTAGGCCCTTCTCGAAAATGAGAATTATCTGCCCTTTTTTTTTAGTTGCTATGTAGCTTTCAGTGCTCCAGCGATCTATGATAAACTGCTGCTGGATTGAGAGCAAGTTCTTTCACTTAGACCAGCAATCTGTCTGCATTAAATTTTGCATGAAACTCAATAAAACCTTTACAGAGACACGCCAAATGATTCAGGATGCCTACAATGATGAGTACTTAAGCCATACTTGGTATTATGAATGGTTCACATGGCTTAAAATTGGTTGGACGGAAGTTACAGGTGACCCTTGTTCAGGATGACCTTCAACGTCTACCAACGAGGATCGTCAGGAACATCAACGAAATTGTAAGACAGACTGTCGAAGAGATTGTAGAAGAATGTAAAAGTTCAGTTGGATCATTTCATGAAATCCTGACACAGCATCTTGGAATGCATCATTCTGCCATCAAGTTCATCCCATGGGTCATGAGTCAAGACCAGAAAGATCTTCGTCTCATAATCTGTAAAGAGCATTCAGATCGTGCAAATGAGAACAATATGTTCCTTAAGAGTATCATAACTGGTGATGAGATGTGGGTCTATGGTTATGACATTGAGACCAAGATTCAATCTTCACAATAGTTTGAGAAACGTTGTCAAAGCTAAAAAAAGCTCCTCAGTTCAGATCAAATGTCAAAGTCATGCTGCTAGTTTTCTTTGACTTTGAAGGATTAGATCATCATGAATTCATGCCACAGGGACAAACTGTTAATTCATGGAACTATTGGGATATGTTACAATGCCTGTGAGAAAATGTGACAAGGAAATGGCTTGAAATGTGGCGAGACAATTCATGGCTCTTGCATCACAATAATAAACCCGCAAATGAAATGTGGCTAGACAATTCATGGCTCTTGCATCACAATAATACACCTGCAAATTCATGCCCGTTAATGTGTGACTATTGGACAAAAACCGAAATCACTGGGCTGCCTGATCCTTCATACTCTCCAGATCTGGCCCCTGCAGACTTTATTTATTCCCAAAGTTGAAAAATCCGTTGAAAGTATGAAGATTTGCAATGATATAAGAGATAAAAGAACATTCTCAGACAGCAAGAGGTGTATCAAGACTGCTTCTGGAAGTGGAAGTGGCACTGGCAGCAGTGTACTGTATAAATTGTGGAGGAGAGTATTTTGAAGGACACCATGCACTATAAGTAAACGGTAAGCACAGAAAAATTTTGTGGACGAAGTTCAAGAATTTTTTCAAAGGACCTCATATTAACTATATTCTACAAGTGTTCTCTAAAGTGCTGTACCACTACAGCCCCTGATCCCAATGGTCTACAAGAGCATGCAATTACCATTTTTGACTGACCTTTGACACTCAATTTCAACCAGATTAATTCACACTCAGAATCTGTGGTAATCTTGTTAGATGTTATTGAGTTCTTTATTGCAATAAATACTCCACCACCATTGGTGACAAGCCTATCCTTATGATAAATATACCAATATAAACTCAGGATTTCATCGCTATTCACTTCTGGTTTCAGCCCACTTTCTGTTCCTAGTATTACCTGGGCATAAATGATACTAATTCTGGGATCATTCCTTGGCTGCTCCTGCAGTTTACTAATATCATATTGACCTTTTCTAAATCCGATCTATGAGCATAAGCATTTTATGAGAACATTATGGCTGACATAACTTCATTTCTGGTGGGCAGTTCATTTCTGATCCCAAGGGGGAGTTTCCAACCTAAAAAAAAAAAAAAAAATCCACATGTACTCCGCTATCCTAGTAACCACTTCCTGTACATAATGCACACCTGATGTATACATCTACATGACTACTCTGCAATTCACATCTAAGTGCTTGATTCTTCAAACCACCTTCAGGCTATTTCTCTACTGTTGCACTCTCTAACAGTGTCTCGGAAAAATGAACACTTAAATCTTTACAGACCAGCTCTGATTACTCTTATTTTGTCCCTCAGTACATTGGCAACAATAAAGTATTTTCACATCAGAAGAGAAAATTGGTGATCGAAATCTCATGAAAAGATCTCACTACTATGAAAAGAGCCTTTGTTTTAATGATTACCATCCCAACTCACTTATCGTATCTGTGACTCTCTCTCCCATATTTCACAATAATACAAAATGAGATGCCCCCTTTGAACTTTTTCGATGTCCTCCATTAATCCTACCTGGTAATGATCCCATACAATACAGCAACACTCCAGCAGAGAATGAATGTGCATAGTGTAGGCAGACCTACTAAGAGAAATCCTACAATTTTCCACCCGATAGTGGAGCTTGAGAAATTAGCATCCACTAGTATTGCAGAGTCACCTGAGCCTCTGGTTTAGAACTTCCACTCTGCCCCAAACCAGAGGACCACAATTGGCCCTGGGTACAATGCTACAAATAGTTAAGTTTAACCTGCACTTCGCCTGCGAAGCTAGATGCATTATGGCAGTTTACTTTATCTGATAGATGAAACATCAATTCATCTGAAAAGATAAGTCATTCGGAAAAAGTATCATTTGCCATACCCTAAAGAATTGCAACATAAAATTTTTAGTTTCTGTTATGGTTGCCAGGACGCAACTGCTGTTGTAAGTGCTACTGGTAAAGCTTCATTTACATGCATCATTTCAGAACTCGCTAGACTGTTGTTTGAGGAACTTTAAGTCCTGGCTGCTCATCTTGTGAACTACTGAGGGCTCTGTGTGAATGCATCTCGGCTACACTTCATATTTTCATCACACGTGTGTGACCAACCACTGGTCTTCCTTTTGCATATGCAACCAACTTCCAAAAATCAATTATGCATCATAAAACTGCTTGTGCAGAGGCGGTTTCTTGCTGCATCAATGACAGACTGCACATTGATTTTGACAATGGATTAACTTCATGCAAATTCCAACACACAAAATTATTTCTCTTGTGGTGTAGTCGTCATGCTGTGTCAAAACTTTCAACCTTCCTCTATCCATTGACATGCACAATGTGTTTCTATCTTTCACAGTGTGTCTGAAATAAACAACTGAACTCTATTCTTTCTTTCTGACTCACCATGTATTATCAGCCACTTGTACATGTTGCTAAGGTGCAAGGAGCCAGCAGTGCAGCTCATTCCCCCTTTCACTTTGTGCCCAGTGACACGCAAACCCACCACTGTCCACCACTCTTTTGGAGTGAGGATTGACTGGTCAGAGGTTGCGTATTGGAAGACACTGCGACAACTAGGTTACCAGGCAATTCCAAAGGCACCAAAGGTGTTGCAGCTCTCGTCACTGGCGCCCCGATGTCACCACAACTTTGAGCATTAGCCAGAAGCCTGTCGACTGTGGCCAATGCAGCTTCCAGCTCTTTGCAGACAGAAGCCCATTCTCCCTGTGTTCGCTCACAACAAGTACAGTCCTAGCCACATAGTACTGTGTGTGTTTTACAAGATCTCAAAGAATACAAACATGAGAACAGAAATTGTTCCTAGTAACAGGCTAAGAGCAGGTCGCATGAATATTAATAAAACAAGACATTTGTTAGAACTAATAACTGTGAATACTGCCTCGTTGAAGAGGACAATGTACATATACAAACAGAAAGTGATAAATACTATCATCAAAGAACATTTACGCTAAACAATTAAAAAAACTAGGATTATTTTTCTTTGCTATAGCTCTTGGTTCCATGAATAAGTCTGTTGCCAAATATATTTGGCATTTCATATGTCTTTGTAAAAGCAAATTTTGTAATGGTGTCAGACAAATAGCCTGTCTCAATCATTTTGTCACATAATTGTATATGGTGAAGTGGGCTTTGCCTGAAACCAATAAATAATTAAACAAATAAATATGTGTGTGTTTTGAATTTCTGTGACTTTCAAATAATGTTCTGTTATACATAGCACTTCTTTAGAAATGTTTCCCTATTTCTGGTCTACATAAATATGTAATTAGAGAATGTTTTGAGTCCTATGAAAAAATTATGATCACTTACATGGGTATTTTGGAGATCTTCATGAACTGGACATTGAAAATATAATCTGTTCATTGGTAAAATGTTGGATTAAATTCAATAATTTCAAGGAGGACTAAATTGGAAAATATGAGAATTTTCAAAACATAAACCAGTCTTTCACTGGCCTGCTTAGTGCTTGTCATTATGCTGCAGACAACTTATCAAGATTTTAATTTCTAGTGTTTCCTTGCACCATTACATTGGTATTCTCGGGCTGTAAATAATCAATACAAACATGTAATATACTTTGCAGTGTGAAAAATTGAGAAAAAAGTCAAAATACACATAATTTGGGTAAAGGTTCCTCTCTTGTTTAAATATTGTAAATTTTGTAGCAAGTATTTAATGAATTTCCTTATGTACTAATAAATGAAGTTCATGTATTAGTAACTATTTCTAATAAATAAAATATATCAAAATGCATCACCTTCATTTTGAAGGGTAGTTAATTATGTGCAGTACTACATACACCATTAGAACATATTTTTCCATGTTTAGTAGTGATCTTAAAGCTAATTTATTCCATGGAGTGAATGCACATTTTAAGATTCAAGCAACTTTGTTGAAAGAGATGACTCTAGTCAAAAACCATATCTATAATTTCATATGCAGAGCTTTGCAAATGAGAAGAGAAATTCCATTATGGCACTCCAAGAATGACAAAAGAATATTGTAGCTGAGGAACATCAGAAAGTTTCAGATTGATTATGAAATGGTAAGACAGAGATTTTGAAATGAAATTTTAAACTGCAAAACATTTCCCAAACCTGAATTTATTTTTGTGATTTGAAGATTAAAACTGATAAAAATCCAGAAAGTTAGGAAATTAACGAGAGAGACGATCTGAGAGAAGAAAAAGAAAGGAAAAAAAAACACAGAGTTTGTTGGAAGTTTCAGGAAGAGCATTAGGCAACAAGTGACAGAAACAGGATGAAGGAATACCACAGAAAACGAATTGGTAGCTCTGAGAGATGAAACTGAATCCAACATAGGACTAGATAGGCAGAAAGACAAGGCCCCTCGATGAAAAACAAGACACTGACTTTAACTGGCAAAGGAGAAAATGTAAAAATGTAGCAAATGATGTAGGCAAAAGGGTTAAGAAACATCTAAAAAAAATGGAATTGACAGAAAGTACAAAATGGCAAAGAATGGCTAAAGGGCAAAAGCAAGGCTGTGGAAGTATACAGGACAAGGGGAAAGATAGACACTGCCTCTTGAATTATAAAGAGACTTCTGGAGAAAAGAGATGCAGCAGTATGGATACCAAGAGTCCAAGTGGCAAACCACCGCAAAGCATAGGGTCAGTTGAAAAACGGAGGGAATTTCTAGAAGGGCTCTACAAAGACAATGAACTTGAAGACAGCATCATAAAAATGGAATATGAAGTTGCTGAAGATGAGGGGGGAGACATGATATTGCTGATATTATACTGCAAGGATGATCTGACAGACCTAAACCAAAAGAAGACTCTTAGAGTAGGCATCATTCCCTCAGGAGTATTGAGGTCCTTTGCAGACAGCCTGACAGAACAGTTCTACTGGTACGTAAGATATGAAACAGGTGAAAAATCCTCAGACTTTAAGAAGAATGTAGCAGTTCCAATTGCAAAAACAGGCAGGTTCTGACAGGTGCAAAAATTATCATACCATCAACTTAATAAACCATGGTAGTAAATTAATGCCACAAATTATTTATAAAAGAATGAAAAAACTGGCAGAAGTCAACCTTGAGGAAGATCACTTTTGGTTCAGAAGAAACTTAGAAACATACAAAGCAATCCTGATGTTACAATTTATCTTATAAGATAGGTTAAACAAGGGCAAAGCTAGATTTTTTTGTATTTGTAGATAGATTTCAATAATGTTTACTGGTCCACACTGAAATTCTGAAGGCAGCAGAGATATATTACAAGGAGCGAAATGTTATTTACAACTTGTACAGAAACCTGACTGTAGTTACAAGAGTCAAAGAACATGGAAGGGAACTGTACTTTAGAAAGGAGTGAGACAGGGTGGTAGTCTGTCCCCGATTATATTCAAGCTGCACACTGAGCAAGCTGTGTAGGAAACAAAGGAGAAATTTGGAAAAGAAACTGAAGTTCATGGAGAAGAAATAAAAACTTTGTACATGACATCATAATTCTGTCAGAGACAGGTATGGACTTGTAAGAGTAGTTGAATCGAATGAATAGTGTCTTGGGGGAAAAAAAAAAATTGAAATTAGAACATCAACAATAGTAAAATATGGGCAATTGAATGTAGTCGAATTAAATCAGATGGTGATGAGCAAATTAGTGTAGAAAGTGAGACACTGAAATTAGTACATGGTTTTTGCTATTTGGGCAGCAAAATAACTGATGATGGCCAGAGGAGAGAGGATAATAAATTCAGTTGGCAGTAACAAGAAATGCATTTCCAAAAGGGGACGTTTGTTAACACTGAATATAAATATAAAGTTAAGAAGACTTTTTCAAAGGTGGGTCATTCCATGTCTAACCAACATACCTATTTTACCTCACCATTTTAGATTTTGCTAAAATTTAGTATACTTATGGTGGGTGCTGACACTAAGAAAAATTACAAATTTCAATTTTTTTATCTCAAACCATTCCTGAAATACAGCTTTGTAAACTTTTCAAAAATCAGCGAAAAATGTGTGAATGGACTTTTTTTTTTAATTGCCCTACGAGCTGCTCTAATTGAGCTAGAGAGCTGGGAAAGGTGTCATTTTGCAGCATTTTGCATGCTCTTACCAGTGATACACAATAAAACATAGCTTCTAATTAATAGCTTTTTTCAAAATACTAATTAATATTTTGATTTAATTTTTTTTTACAAAAAGTACATAACTGAAAATTTTCAAAATATTTCCAGAAATACTTCATACTCTTGTAAATCACATGGCAAAATATAAATTTGGGATGACGATGGGTTCATTGTTAAAAAAAATAAATTATTCCAGACTCTTGTTTTTTACTAACAGCCGTAGTTTGACCAAACTGACCATTAACAAACAGGAATTTCATTAAAATATACTGAAAGATAAGTAAAAAAAGTAGGTCTATTAGAAATATCAAAACATCATCTTATTAAAACAAAACTAATCGGCATATTTTATAATTGGTTGCTTATTTTAATTTCATACTACTTAACTAACAGTTATTAACTGATAAAACGAAAAAGTTTGAGCATCTAACTACAAACTGAAATAAAGAATGAAAAATTACAAGTATTTACATAATAGTTCTGGTCCATGACATTTGGAATGAAACTATTAAAAAAATTAAATACATAATGCTTGTTTTTGAGTAACAGGTATCTATACATAGCTAAATTTAATACAATAGGTACTAACAGTAATTTTGAAACAACTTTCTATACCTGAGACAAAAATTAAGTATTGAGTTGAAAGCAGTTTCCCAATAAATTGTCTTGGAACTTCATAGATTACATTTTAATAAAGCTGACTGGGTTTGGTTTACATCACTTTCATTAAGAATGTATGTTCTCCCTGTCAGAGTAAATGGATTTACTTTTGTGAGAACGTCCACTACCCCACAACTGGCACCCACAGGACATCTGCATGTGCAAGATAGGAGAATGACTTAGCTGGTCCACATTGATGAAGAAAATTTTTTCACTTCATCAAGTTCTTTGTGTGTGGTTTCTCTCTCTCTCTCTCTCTCTCTAAAGTGTACCCAAGCCACCAGTTTCTGCCGTATACAGTGGTGACACAGCCTGATACATCTTGTAACTTCAGTTTGTCTGGTGATGTAGTTACTTCCCTCTCGCAACTCTGCATATCAGCTGAAAAGTGTTTGACTATTAATTTTGATGTAGTGTTGGGAATGAAAGTGTGAAATTGCTGTGTTCCTTTGATTGTCAATGCCTCTTCAAGCCGGGTTTTTAATAATATTTCTGAAGCAACATAGTCTTCTTGAGTGGAATACGCAAAATCAATATTTGTGATATTATCTACTGCCCACTTAAAGACATCACGTGGGGTTTGGATCTGATTTTGGTATGGCCTTTGCAAACTTGCACGAGCTGCCAATCTCTTAACTGAATCCCCTACTCCATCACAAGGCCCTTTCCCATGTGCTGTGGCTGAAAAGTGCCACTCAGATTTTATGTTGAAGTCTTCCTCATGAAGGTAAAGGTTCAGGAAGTTTTTCTTATTTTTGTACTGAGCAGCACAACTGTCAGAATAATAGTATATCTTTTTTGGAAGCTTTTGAACTTTATTTGTTAGATAAGAAATAAGCTTCTTTTGAAAGGTGTAAACCGCAACTATATTGTGCTCCAGGTAATCGGAAACAATGACAAAGCTCATATGCTCAATTTTGTCTTCCAGTTTGTAACAAAAGGATGAAAGGTAATCTGTTGTCTTGTCCAGTGGTAACTCTGAGCTTCATCATGTAGAACTATACTATAATTTTCTGAAAAATTGCATATGACAACAAATTCAGATTCCATAAGGTTTTCTCTTGTGGAGTTAAGGAATGTTTGTTGTTGCTAGGCAATGAAGTCATGCCGAATCAAAGTAGACACCTTACTAGAAAATAAATCTATGAATTCTTCAGACGTTTTTTGAACAATTTCCAGATTACAGTGGGCAACTGACATCCACTGTCAGAAATGAACTTCTTCGATTAATTTTTCATCAAAAGAGCCTTGTAAAATTTTACATATGACAATTTCTTCTGGGCAATATTCACTGTTTCCCATTTTGCAATCAACTGATGATGGGTTGCAAAGCATTTTTGCAATGCACTGCTTACAATTGTTTAAGCTGCTGTTTGTTACTGTATTTAGTTTGGCATTTTCTATCGTTAATTTTAGGTTTTGGTGAGTTGTGCACACACAGACAGTGTGTGTGCCACTCCAGCCAGCAAATACACAATCTTTTGGTCTCAACACAGCAAATTTAGAGAAATCTATTTTTATGTTAGGGAACTTGTCTTTAAAATGTTTGTAAGCTTCTTTAAGGTTACACAAAATAAGCCTTTTTGATATTTTTGTTTTACTTCCACTTGTTTTGTAATTGTCACACAATCTTTAATACCTGGCATTGCCCAGCTAACTTAATCATTTTCATAAAATGGATGTACAGTTTTGACAGTTTCTGTTGGTAAACACTTCCCTGGTTTTGGGTCTGTACCTTCCATGAATCTTTTCTCTATCAAAATTTTTTTGGACTGCTCAACAACGTAATTAGGAGCATTAAATCCCCACATTATTTTCCTGACACTCCACTTTTCTGGTAAACTTGTAAGAATCATTATTTTTTTTCTCTACTTATAGAATTATTAAAGTTTTTTTGAAGAATAGATTCATCAGTATCAGTATCTGACGAAGAAGTTTCAGCAGCAACAAAAAGTTTGTGTGTCACTGATGATGAGATTTTTTTCACTTTTGATTTGGCTTAACGCCTAGATGATACTTTTTTCTTATCAATAGGGGACTCACCCATTTCTCTAAGTGATGTGTTAAGTTTCTGAACAATCACTGGAGTTGAAGAGAAGTCAGGGTCTTGGTCTGGGATGATTATCTCTGATCCAGAAGAATCTTCTTCAACACATTTATCACTGATGGGCTCTGGTGTATTTTTCAATGTGGTTACATCTTTCCTACATTTATCACAAATCCTGCCACCACCAGGTATTTGTGGAAATAATTTGAACAACCATGCTGTGACATTTCTTGTTTTTTTTCTGTCTCTAATAAAATGATTTGACTTCTTCAATGGATTAAAACACTGCATGGATTACAGCACTGCACTCTTAGAGCACTGCTCTTTTTACTTGGTTCCATATTGATACAAAAACCAGTTATAAACTCTCCTTCAATTTATAGATTTACTTGTAAATGAACTATTAAATATACAAGATACAAACTGGTCAACACAGAGCTGACAATTGATTTGCACTAAAACCACATTGCACAATAATGCTGTAGGCACACTAAGACTTAGACAGTAACAGTCTTATACCCTCTCAACAATGGTTCCAGTCTCTGAATGATTGTACAGACATCAAGCACTGTGTTTGTTTCAACTTGTTCACAGCCTGCTGTGTACATAGACAGGAACACAAACACGCTCAGCCTTAATACAGTGACTAAAGTCTGTGCTAATGAAATGTGCATTTTTGGACCAGAAATATTACATCAATAGTCCACTTACAAGTTTTTCACACCTTATTTAAATCTTAGCTATAGGTCCCACACTCAACATTTCGTTTTACCAGTTGATAGACTATTAGTTTAAACCGCAAGAAACTAAAAAGATAAGAAATCAATTACAGAAAATGTTGTTTAGTTTAGTTTCAAGATGGTGATATTTTGATATTTCTAGTACTTTTTTATTTACCTTTCAGTATATTTTAATGAAATTCCTGTTTGTTAAAGGTCACTACAGCTGTTAGTGAAAAACAAGAGTCTGGAATAATTTTTTTAACAATGAATCCATCATTATCCCACATTTATATTTTGCCATGTGATTTACAACAGTATGAAGTTGTTATGGAAATACTTTGAAAATTTTCAATTATGTACTTTTAGTAAAAAAATTAAATCAAAATATTAATTAGTATTTTGAAAAAGGTTATTAATTAGAAGCTATGTTTCGTTGTGTATCCCTGGAAAGAGCATGAAAAATGCTGCAAAATGACACCTTTCCCAGCTCTCTAGCTCAATTAGGGCAGCTCCTAGAACAATTTAAAAAAGTCCGTTTACACATTTTTGGCCAGTTTTTGAAAAGTTTACATGACCATATTTCAGGAATGGTTTGATGTAAAAAAATTGAAATTTGGTATTTTTCTTAGTTTCAGCACCCACTATAAGTATACCAACTTTCAGCAAAATCTAAGAGGGTGACGTTAAATTTTTATTTAAAGTGTGTTGATTTGACATGAAATGACCCTTGCCTGGAGTGTAGCCTAGTAGGGAAGTGAAAAATGCATGATAAACAGTTAACACAAGAAAAGAATAGAAGCAGATGAAATGTTGTGTTAGAATGCTGCAGATCAGCTGGGTAGATATGATAACTAGCGAGGAGGGGGGGGGGGATGGGAGGGAGGGAGGGGGAGGGAGGAGAGAGAGAGAGAGAGAGAGAGAGAGAGAGAGAGAGAGAGAGAGAGAGAGAGAGAGAGATATATGATATTTGAGCAAGAGCATGTAGAATAGTTCTATGAAATTGTAGTAGTGGGCAGCCATCATCTAATAACTAAACATTAAGTTGTGCTGCAAGATTTTAGTACTGGCAAATCGGCTAACGTTTGAAAGCTTTGAGACAGAAACCTAAGGCGTCATATCATGGTTAACTAATTCCAAAGTGAATAATCTCTCATGCAAGAATAATTTCTTCTAAAAGGTCTAAAATTTCTGGGAAGGAAGTGGCCTAATGGAATCATTTAAATGCTAAGTATGTGGCCTCATTTTTCACTGTGTTCTATAATATAAAATATTTGTAAATATAAAACCATTATTAGTGGGAAGAGAGTAAATTAACATATAAATGAATTGAAAGTTACTTAATTTGACCCTTAGTAAAGTTGACAAATTTGTAATTTAAGCCCTGGATATGAACATCTGTTTAATTGGTTTCTATACCTACTTGAGGCTTTTTAGCTCAGCTAACTACATATTACTCTTAAATAAGCCACTGTGTCCAAGAGAATTTTTACTGTTCTTCATATACATCAGTAGCTTTTGCAACAGCATCACTGAATTATCTCCTGGCAGAGTAAACAAAGAAAACTACGACAAACATGAAACTACAGTCAACATGATACAAAATAACACTGATCATAAAAGATACTAGCCGGCCACTGTGGCCGAGCGGTTCTAGGTGCTTCAGTCCAGAATCGCACTGCTGTTACGGTTGCAGGTTCGAATCCTGCCTCGGGCGTGGATATGTGTGATGTCCTTAGGTTAATTAGGTTTAAGTAGTTCTAAGTCTAGGGGACTGAAGATCTCAGATGTTAAGTCCCATAGTGCTTAGAGCCATTTGAAAAGCATCTCTGAAGTGTATATCTAAAATAGAATTTCAAAAAAATATTGACAATTAGCTAAACTGAAGTTGATAGATATATTAGCAAAGGGTGTAGGTTAATCTACCTAACTGTAGTGTACATTAACAAACTTCCTATAATTCTTTATGTATGTTTGATTCAAATAATTAATTTTAATTGATAAATTTGATGCTATTACAGATACACCACTTTCTATAAGTGATCAACATGTATTAATATAGTCAAGAGAGCTCCAGCACATTCCATATACAGCAGATCATACTGTGAAGGATATGCAATAGTCTGTAAAAGGAACATCAGGGGGATCATTTCATATCTCATGAATGTGGGGCAGTAATTAGCAATGTAAAAGTGGCACAATGGTTAATACTTTACTTCATATTTGGGACGAAAGCAGTTTAAATCCCTGTCCAGCCAACCAGATTCAGATTTTCTATAGTTATCTTAATTGCTTAAGTCAATGCCAAGACAGATCCTTTGAAAATGTAGGGGTCAGCTTCCTCTCCCAATTCGAGCATTCTACCTCCAATGACTTGGTTGGCCATGGAGCATTAAAGCCTAATCTTGCTTCTACAAAAAATGACACTTATTAGCTTTTAAAAAGCTCATTTACAAAAATTTTAATGTTTTATGAAACAGCTGTCATACTGAAATCTTCTCAGAACAACACATTTGATTTTACAGTTGAGCTACACATAGATCTAATTGTTTATAAGGAGAATGCAATTTAATTTTATCTTTTAAAAAGTCAGTTCCATGGAACAAAGAAAATGGCATTTCTTCATGTTACACAGAGATCTATCACACAATAAGTAATCAGAATGACAGCAGCAGAAACACATTTCTAACAAAATTGGCATGTGCCCTACCAGGAATCAAATTAACTTCATCCCACCTCAGTGATTATAAGGAGCTATGCCATAGTTCCATGCATATTTTCACTAACTATAGATTGTTTTACATCGATCTGAACCTCTCCTCCCACTGGCACATGAAAATGATCCGCAACAAAAAGGTTCTACAGTAGGAAGGATGCTTGTCAACTTGCAACTGTAGGTTCTGTACATGCCTCTGTGCTGCTGCATCTGCTAATTTGTTGCCTTGAATTCTTACATGCTCTAGTATTCAACAGAGTGTCACCCCGTCCTCTAAATTTGATTGCTAAGTAGGATGTCCTGAAATGATTGGACAGGTATTAATATTGCAGACAGCAAGTTATCTTTGAGCTGAGAATTTGCTTGGACTGAATATAACTCTCTTTCAAAGCACAAAATTTGTATCTGGTAAACTGTGGAAACTATCTAAGTAGACAACTAACTCAACATAAAACATTCTCCATGCAGCACCCATCTTATCTAAAACTACAGCAAACAACTTGTTGTAATCAATAATTAAACTGTGTATTACTGAGTGGGATGGCACAATTGTTTGACAATGGACTCGGGCTTATATTCAGAGGAATGGCAGTTCAAATTTCCACCTGGCCATCCAGATTTGGGTTTTCTGCGAGTTCCTTAGATTTTTTCAGGCAAATACTGAAATGAATCCGCATAAAGTGCACAGTCAACATCCCTCCCCAATCCAAACTTATACTCTTGTCTATAATGACCTAATCGTCATCGAATATTGAATCCGATCTTCTTTTTAGCTAATTTTTATAAATCCCAATACAGTCTTACACATAGCAGGCAATATATGAAAGTTTTTAAAATTGTTTCCTTAATGAATGTACAAAAGGTTGTAGGTTTCACAATTTATGTAGGTCTACTGGAGATTTTGAGAAAATATGCCCCTCAAAACACGTTCCTTCTTGACAGATCAGAGAGAGAGAGAGAGAGAGAGAGAGAGAGAGAGAGAGAGAGAGAGAGAGAGAGAGCATATGCACATCGTGAACACATTTTGAAATTTCAAGTCCTACAGCCATTCAAAACTGGAAACACTAACAACTATCACACTCTGTACTCTCCTGGTCTCACACAGGTCGTTACTTTTCAAATGATACACTCAGTATATGTTTATGTGCACAAACCATATTATGACTAGCAAGTATTGTGATGGAGCGGGGACAGGCTGAATTTTTTTTAATGACGCTTCTGTGCAATTCTTATACTTCTGGTAATTGCAAGTAACATATTTATGACAAAATTGCAAGACACAAAACAATTAATTCACCAGTTCTATTCAAATATGAATTCACTCACTCATCGAGGTCATTACCCATTCTACTAAATAATTAGGGGTATCACTAAAAGACCACATATCTTTTCTGATTTCCTATTGTCTCGAAGAGTGGTATGACAAGGTTCCTAGTTCTTTCCAATGTTGAGTACTATATTAAACAATACAATGAAAAAGACGGTACAAACAGGAGGAAAAAGGTTCATCACAAGGATACCATTTACAAAAAAAGTTTGAACTTGAGTACACATAACAAATAAGGTCAACAATATTTATTAAACAAACAACATGTAATTCAAAAGTTGGTGAATATTTGCCACAAAATACTTGGTTTCTAACTCATGAATCATACACAGAACATATGCACTGTAACATTTGGATACTGTTTCCTTTGGTATCATATGATTGTATACAACAGTATTATCCGCAATTGGAGTGGAAGGAAGTCATTTACCACAAATTACTGTTTAATGTTACAAAAATGTTTCCTCTTATGGTCACACAACTACTTTTAAAGTGCTCTCTGTTCATTGCCAACCATTTGAGCCTGTCCTTTGGCAATCTCACTTATGCTTACCCATAGTCCTTCTGGGCTCTCTTTCCATAAACTAACTTTGTTGTCACCACATGATACAGCTAAAATGTTTCCTATTAAAGACCAGCTGACATTCCACACAACATCATCAAATGTGTGGAGCACTGTGGGATTCCACGTAACATAATCATCACTATACCAAATGACAACTCGCCGATCTTGCGAACAGCTTGCTATAACGCTCTTCGGGAGACCGATGGATGGTGCCCATGCAACATCACGCACCCAATCTGAGTGCATCTCTAGCTTAGATTCCTCCACCCAGCGATCACCTTCTTCTTTCCATATCTTCACAAGATTGTCACAACCCCCGGATGCTAATCTCTTCGTATTCACAGCTGGTTTCCCAGAAGCAGAGGCATCAAACAATGGATTTGGTGCAGTTGACGGGCACCAACTAACAGCATTGCATCCGATGGTATGAGCATTTGGTATCTTCTTCGCTTCCCAGGTTCCCGTATCACTATTACTGCTTAAAATGGACAACGAACCATCTGAACTACCACAAGCAAGTATAAGACCATATTCATGAGGCGCCCAAGCTATAGAATTCACAGATGATTCGTGACCCGTATACTCATACAGTATAGACCAGGTACCAGATTCCTTCCATATGATGACTTTCCTGTCGTATGAGCAAGTTGCTAATAAATTCCCATACTTTGGATGAGACCATGCCACTTGCCAAACTGGGCCGTAGTGACCTTTCAAATCTGCTGTCAGTGTTTGATTTCCATCCTTAACGTCGAAAACTTTTACCGAATGATCTGACGAACATGTCGCCATGCGGAGGCCATAAAAGTCCATTTGGGCATCATGTATCAGATCTTCGTGCCCAGTATCAATTGAGTTAAGCACGGATACCATTGCTGCGCCTCGTTCTAACACAGTAACAAACTTTACTTCAAAATCGAAAACAAATTCAAGACCGACAACCACACAACTGTCAACAATGTATATTATCTCTGACAAGCAATACGTGGAAGTCAGTATGACCAACATAAGAACTGAAAGTAAAGAAATTTGCCAGCTAAATATTTCCGGAAAAATGTTCACATCCTCTATATTTCGAAAAGGAACATGATCTGCTTGCTTTTGTCATTATGTATGTTTTTCGTGTGTCTTCTCTGCGCTGGCTGTGTTAGTTTCACATCAATTTATAATGTGTTGACTCTTTTCTACGGATCGGAAGGCTACGTCACCATCAAATAGGGGTGTGTTCACACCACGCTAGAAGGGACTGTGAGATTATAGTTCAGGCAGGGCCAACTAACACCGGTAACACGTGGTGCCACAGTTTGTGAGTTACTGTAGTGGTATCGTGAGCTACTGTTCACACAGGACGCCACAAATTCTAAGTAGTTGCACAGCTGACAACTTTAGTATGGCGTCAATTGAAATCATGTGGACGGGTATGAATGTTGCAGTGTAGGTTGTGGCATTAGAGCTGTGACAAAGTTAAATGCAAGGGAGACGAGACCCAAATGTTGGATCCGAAAATAAATTTCGCACAGGGATAAATCAGGGGCCACAAACACATTTATAAAAGAAATAACACTCGGAGACGAAATGCCGTCTGCAATGACAAACTAACCAACAGTTGGCATTTAAATATCGCCTGCAGACACGTCACTCTTCCAAGATTTTAGAATCTTATTGTATTCGTTGACATAGGCATTTCGAAAAACTAACTTTTAGTTTAACAGCAGCCACATCACACACTATTTCGTGCATGTAATACACAGCTTGTATAATGCTTGGTTTCACAAATCACCAAGTTTATATGACTCGCTTCCTAGGTTACAAGTATTAATTTATTCGGCCAAAAAGATTGTTGGGTACGTCATTCTTTAGCAAATATTGCCCCCCCCCCTCCCCCCCGCACACACACACACACACACACACACACACACTGCTGCAGAAAATCAAACATGTGCCGCTGCTCTTGTAGATCCAGAAGTTGCGACAGTGTACATGCCGACTATTGTTTTCCATATTTTCAGTAATAAAGTGAAAACACACTGAAATCGAATGTAGCACAGCAGCCATTACTCAACGATAACTGTGACAGAATGCTTGTGTTTAGAAATACTGGCACCAGGGAGCAGCGGTGGAAGGAAAGTGGCGCAACGAGGTACAACCAAGTAGAATCTTTCTGGCATAACAAAATTTGCGTCTCTTGAGTTGCACCACTAAAAACTAGGAATTCACACATGCAACTGCAGAATGCCACTAGCCATGGTGACACTTGTGTGTGTGAACTGACTTTTGGACTCACTAAGAAGGGATATCAATATGATGTCACTTCGCTACCTGAGTCTTGCTCCTAACAGCTTACCTGCAAATATGTCTCAAGGCCTAAGAAGGGAGTTGGAAATAGATGGGTAATAACAATTTCACTAATTTTGCAACAGGGCTTCACTTTCATCTTTATCCGAAACTTAGCCTATATTATAACTGAAAGCACGCATAAACACACTGAAATTAGCGAAGGATAGGTCTTTTATTACACATATGAAGACTACACGGGAAGAAGGGTTAAAGTCAATTTTATATATTTTTCATGGGAGTAATTTTATAGTTTGAAACGTTACCGTTTCAGTGTTTATTGAAATATGCTTGTGCAATTTTTACAGTGCTTTGAATGACCATTCTTTAGTGTTCGTTAAAGGTATAATTTTGTTTATTGGATTAGGTGTGTATTTTTCTGAATGTATATTTTTCAGTTTCTTAGCATAACCCTCAAATCAGATTATGAAATTCTGAATTTAATGCAATACTGAGATCATACCTCGATGCAACTCCCACAACAAAATTCTATTCATCTGTGCATCTAGTTATCTGTCTTACAGGTTGTTCATTGCTAAATTGGTTTTAGAACAATACTGTTTATCAAATTTCTCTTTTTATTTTGAATGGGCTTGAGTGATTTATAATGATTAATATGTCATCAGTATTGAAACATGGATTTTGGGAAAACCAGAATGGAAGAGAATCGAAGCATTTGAGATGTGGTTTTACAGATGAATGTTGAAAATTAGGTGGATAATAAGGTAAGAAATGAGGAGGTACTACATAGAATCGGAGATGAAAGAAATATGTGAAAAACACTGACAAGGAGAAGGGACAGGATGATAGGACATCTGCTAAGACATTAGGGAATGACTTCCATGGTACCAGTGGGCAACGTAGAGTACAAAAACTGCAGAGGAAGCCAGAGATTGAAATACATCCAGAAAATAATTGAGGACATAAGCTGCAAGTGCTACTCTGAGATGAAGGGGATGACACAGGAGAGGGATTCGTAGGGGTTGCATCAAACCAGTCGGTAGAATAACAAAAAAGGGTCAGTGAGATGCTGCAGTGTCTCATTTTCTGTATCCTTGTTAAATATTCTTGTATATTACTTCCAGTAACCATTCAATCTAGGGTTACACAACATACAATTAAAATATAGTCAATGGAACAAACTTCAGTTATTAAGAATAAATCACAGTTTTTATATACTGCAGTATTCATGTTTCACATTTTGCTCATAGAAAACACACAATATAAAATGAGACTGATAAAACAATAAATTCCCTATCCAAAAGAGATGTTTGTTAATTACCATTGGGTCACTGTGTCACAAAAGACCTTCAGTTCCTGCAGATCACAATACTTTTTTTTGCCACTAGGTAGCAGTTCTGAGGTGTATGATCTCCTATTAGCATGGTATCAGCAGGTTTATTCTTATAAAATAGGAACTGCTATTTTAGAAACGATTTGGTCCATCTTAATTACATTATCTGTGACTAAATTCTTTAATAGCTTACTTTCATAACAGGATGATGGGAACAAAATTCTCCACCTGCAAGTTCTGGTTCCTCTACCATTTGTCCAGCAGGTGCAGCATAACTGATATGATCCAAGATCGATTCTAAGTGTTCCAATGTGTGATAAGTCTTGGAAGACTATATTCTACCTTCATCTCCTTACTGACTGGAGATAGAAATGGACATTTTGGTCTGTATCTTGGCTGCAATAAATTAATCCAGCCATGTATCATTGAGCCATCAACTTCAGCAAAGTTAAAAGGCGTGGGTTTCCCACACACATCTTTAATCCTATCCAACCAGTACTTTGGAAGCTTAGCTTTTGTTTTATGTGTGATGAGGTAAATCTCTTCATCACTTTCAAGATATGAATGTCCTCTGACTGGGAATGTCACATGAACACATTCAAAATACTTTGTGTGATGGGCTATTTAGTGGAGGAATCTGGTTAGGGTGTAGTTTTTGTTTTGACCCCCACCTCTGAGCGAAAGAAGACTTCCAAATTTTTAACCTCTGGGTCCAGTATCATAGTGACATAATGATGAAGGAAAAAGACTACTTCATTTGAATCTTTTTTCCTAATGTTTCAGGATGAACATAAAATACTGCATACTATGGTGAGAGTCGATGTAAGTTAAATAGGTATAGAGAAAGCTGATGCTTATAATAGATAAGATCTTTCATTTCCATCTGCTGCATGTGTGAGTCATGCATCTAGTGCTTTGAAAGTTATAGAAATCTTATTACAAATACTGCCTGTATTACTTAACGAGAAATCGAACTCAGTATTAAATTTTGTATTACATATTTTAGGATATGTTTCATATGGCGCTGAATGGGTAGGATGTGTCTCTTGAAACATCTTAAACATCTTCTTGATATTTAATTCTTCAGGCAAATACAGTTTCTGTTTTCCATTTATCCGTAATGATGATGTGAGTCCAGACTTTCTGTTCTGTTTCTGCTGAAAATGTATGAGCTTGATTTCTGTGTTACCCTCGTTTGTCAACTGGAGACAGCCTTAAATTTTAGGGAATTCCTAACAGCTTCTAATCTAGAATGAGATTTTCACTCTGCAGCGGAGTGTGCGCTGATATGAAACTTCCTGGCAGATTAAAACTGTGTGCCCGACCGAGACTCGAACTCGGGACCTTTGCCTTTTGCGGGCAAGTGCTCTACCAGCTGAGCTACTGAAGCACAAATCACGCCCGGTACTCACAGCTTTACTTCTGTCAGTATTTCGTCTCCTACCTTCCAAACTTTACAGAAGCTCTCCTGCGAACCATGCAGAACTAGCACTCCTGAAAGAAAGGATATTGCGGAGACATGGCTTAGCCACAGCGTGGGGGATGTTTCCAGAATGAGATTTTCAGTCTGCAGCAGAGTGTGCGCTGATATGAAACTTCCTGGCAGATTAAAACTGTGTGCCCGACCGAGACTCGAACTTGGGACCTTTGCCTTTCGCGAGCAAGTGCTCTACCAACTGAGCTACCGAAGCACAACTAACGCCCGGTACTCACAGCTTTTCTTCTGCCAGTATTTCGTCTCCTACCTTCCAAACTTTACAGAAGCTCTCCTGCGAACCATGCAGAACTAGCACTCCTGAAAGAAAGGATATTGCGGAGACATGGCTTAGCCACAGCCTGGGGGATGTTTCCAGAATGAGATTTTCACTCTGCAATATCCTTGCCCGTGAAAGGCAAAGGTCCCGAGTTCGAGTCTCGGTCGGGCACACAGTTTTAATCTGCCAGGAAGTTTCATATCAGCGCACACTCCGCTGCAGACTGAAAATCTCATTCTAGCTGGCTGCACTGTACTGGCAAATTGCTGTCCATTAACTTAATTAAAAATGTATTGCACTGTGAAGTTAACATTAATTTACCTGCAAGATATGCTTTCCCACTGTTACAAGGAAGGATAGCATCATTCAACGAAATTAAACTCGTAGTGAAAAGTGTCTTTTTGTCCAACTAGAAAATGATGTCCATAGATCGTTGGTTTTATAACCTGAAAGAACATTTTAACTTATTTGCAAAACGACACGACAGCCTTCTCATACGAAAACCAAATCACAATTATAAAACTTCACCCCAGCTATCAGAAACAGAATATTATTGTGTTTTCCTTGGTGTTTGCTTGCACTTACATTTGCAATTGCTGACATCATGTTCAAAAAGATATTTTCTAATTAGTGAGATCATACACTTTTTACTTTATTAGAAGCAATGATTTTATCTTCTTACTGTCCAGCTAGGATCCTCATCGTTTAAACTTCTGTAGTTTCATCATCTTACATGAGGATGAAGTAAGTCTGCTTCAGACACTAACATTATTTTACACTCTGAAACATCACCACCCTTACGTTTGTATCATGTGTATGCTATACACACTTTATATCCTCCACATAACCTCATTGTTCTCAACCTCTTGCACTATGGGAACATGGTGGTATCCTCACTATTGGCAATGCCTTCCAAAAGAGTGAATTTGTTCACAAAATAAATGCAATTATCCTTTGTTGTCCATTTCCCAGACTCAGAATAAGAATAATGTTAAGCTATGTATAATATATCCCACAATCAAAACAACTGCTACAATCAGTTCTTGCTATCGCTATTTTCGTGATTCATGTAAAAACTTTTAAAAATGTATGATCCTTTTACAATTCGATATGCTTGCCATTCTGCCACTTTTTTTTTCTTTTTGGCTCGGTATACTCATCCATTCAAGTTGACTAAACATGCCGAGCCACTGTGCTGGCACTGATCGCTTCCTAGATGCAATATCTCTGCTGAATGTGTTCTACAAAGGAAAGTAGCACTAAGTTTTGCCAACAATAATTTCGTTGTGCTTTGGGTCGTAGCTCATGACTAACAGTGGATAATCTGCTTATCATATACAGACACATATGCAAAAGTTCTATAGTTCCTTAGCTTTGAGCGAGTTTAATGATGTTGCAAGGGGGCAGGAAAAGGAATTTCTATCGTTACACCACTCTAAGTGGGTGGAGCATAAATGCATCAACTTTTGCAAGGCTTCCACTATCAGCATTCACAATATTCCTTTCTATTGTTACTTAAAAATTGGAATTGCGTTTTCGATCACTAAATAACTAAACTACTTGCAGAAAAAGTACGTAAAAACTTCATAGCGCTCCTATTCACACATATTGCTTCACCTACTCCTAGTTTGTGGCGTCACTGGAACATCAGACATTAACAGAGTGTTTTTGATCACACAAATAAATCTCGATAGTTAATGAATTTTAAGCTTTAGTTACATTAAAATGGCAGATATTTTGTGAGAATTCTGAGTGTAAATGCTATTTAAATGTTACAATCAATCAGAATAACAACAATACGAACCATATTTTTAACATAGGAAAACAGCTTACTCCACCACACCACAAAGCAAAGTCCTAGTCTCAAGTCTGCTCTGTGTTAGCAGAAATCACAGACTTTGACAGCACAAAAGAAAAATCGACAATGACATTGCATTTAACAATGTCATCAATGAAACTTTCATAAAACCAAAAACAAAAAATAAATAAATACAGCTCAGAAAGCCACATCTCACAAGACCTCACTCCTTCTGTCCATGTTTTGGATAGACTTCACCCATTTTCTCAGTGTACATCATATTTTTATCTAACTATAACTGTGAGACTAAACCTACTACATTCGGCTAACTTGATGCAACTGACAGTATGTATGATGAACTGCATAATGACGCCAAAAGCTCATGTTCATCAAATTTCGACATAATCTCTTTTTTATGTGTAATCATAATATTTTATTACACATTCATTATCTGTGCTGAAAAGAGACATTTTCAAAATTGTGCTCCACAAAGTCCCTTCAACTTGAATATTACTGGCACTCAATCTCCTGAAGATCATTTTCTTCTGTTTCAAATATGAGAACAGTAGAAAATATATACGTTAAGAAAAACACACACACATACACACACACACACACACAGAGCACTGTCCTACAATGAGCAAAGCAAAAATGCAAATTCTTCAATTTCTCCCTCTTACATTAGACTTATCACTGCCTGAAGGCCTGTCCACACACAACTATATATCCGCATACAGAGATCGCCCTGTGTGGACAGGAGATTTGTGCAGATTTGAGTTGTACACAAACCTGTAAGTTGGATTTGGATGTTTGAGCAAAATTGATCAAATTTGTGGGCACCAAATATGTCTGCACAGACAGACCATAGCGCATGGACAGGAGAGTGCTGCAAATCTGGCTCATGAAACATGTTTGAGTCAGCTGATTGTTCAGCTTAGTGTTCTCTGTTTTGTCACACAGTAAATTTTAAAATACAAATGCGTCACAGTGCTCTAGAGAGTTCATAGCTGAATTTATTGAAATGCATAAGGCTCACACATGTTTGTGGAAAATTAAGAGGAATGAATACAGGTACTGAGGCATGAAGACAGTTGCTTATAATTCTTTAACAGAGAAATTAGCATCCTACGACCATCAAGGGAATGGTAATAACTATAAAAAAATCCCTGTGGATTGTTTACTGCAAATACACTCCTGGAAATGGAAAAAAGAACACATTGACACCGGTGTATCAGACCCACCATACTTGCTCCGGACACTGCGAGAGGGCTGTACAAGCAATGATCACACGCACGGCACAGCGGACACACCAGGAACCGCGGTGTTGGCCGTCGAATGGCGCTAGCTGCGCAGCATTTGTGCACCGCCGCCGTCAGTGTCAGCCAGTTTGCCGTGGCGTACGGAGCTCCATCGCAGTCTTTAACACTGGTAGCATGCCGCGACAGCGTGGACGTGAACCGTATGTGCAGTTGACGGACTTTGAGCGAGGCCGGGTGGACGTACCGCCGAATTGCTCAACACGTGGGGCGTGAGGTCTCCACAGTACATCGATGTTGTCGCCAGTGGTCGGCGGAAGGTGCACGTGCCCGTCGACCTGGGACCGGACCGCAGCGACGCACGGATGCACGCCAAGACCGTAGGATCCTACGCAGTGCCGTAGGGGACCGCACCGCCACTTCCCAGCAAATTAGGGACACTGTTGCTCCTGGGGTATCGGCGAGGACCATTCGCAACCGTCTCCATGAAGCTGGGCTACGGTCTCGCACACCGTTAGGCCGTCTTCCGCTCACGCCCCAACATCGTGCAGCCCGCCTCCAGTGGTGTCACGACAGGCGTGAATGGAGGGACGAATGGAGACGTGTCGTCTTCAGCGATGAGAGTCGCTTCTGCCTCGGTGCCAATGATGGTCGTATGCGTGTTTGGCGCCGTGCAGGTGAGCGCCACAATCAGGACTGCATACGACTGAGGCACACAGAGCCAACACCCGGCATCATGGTGTGGGGAGCGATCTCCTACACTGGCCGTACACCACTGGTCATCGTCGAGGGGACACTGAATAGTGCACGGTACATCCAAACCGTCATCGAACCCATCGTTCTACCATTCCTAGACCGGCAAGGGAACTTGCTGTTCCAACAGGACAATGCACGTCCGCATGTATCCCGTGCCACCCAACGTGCTCTAGAAGGTGTAAGTCAACTACCCTGGCCAGCAAGATCTCCGGATTTGTCCCCCATTGAGCATGTTTGGGACTGGATGAAGCGTCGTCTCACGCGGTCTGCACGTCCAGCACGAACGCTGGTCCAACTGAGGCGCCAGGTGGAAATGGCATGGCAAGCCGTTCCACAGGACTACATCCAGCATCTCTACGATCGTCTCCATGGGAGAATAGCAGCCTGCATTGCTGCGAAAGGTGGATATACACTGTACTAGTGCCGACATTGTGCATGCTCTGTTGCCTGTGTCTATGTGCCTGTGGTTCTGTCAGTGTGATCATGTGATGTATCTGACCCCAGGAATGCGTCAATAAAGTTTCCCCTTCCTGGGACAATGAATTCACGGTGTTCTTATTTCAATTTCCAGGAGTGTAGATAAGCAAAGTAATGAAATCTGTTCGATCTGGTGCTGGGGACAAAGAAATATATAAGCTAGATTTGTGGTATTTTGAAAGTGCTCTCTGATTGATTACAATGAAGATGCACCATTTGAAACACAGTTTAAGTTTTATCTTATAGACAGCAGTGACAATTGCTTGTCTTTTGCAGCTCCATTCATTTATTTACAAGATAATAGACATGCTAGTACCACCAGATGGAGATGGCTGCAGATATTAGCATAGATCTCTACCCAATTCATCTTTTAGATGATACTGATAGAGACCATTTCATCAAACTGAGGTGGTGCTGGCATGTGGGTAACTTGCTGCAGTGCTTGCCGCTGAAATTTCTTTTCTGGACCAATAGATGGTGGGCAAACAGTAGACTGAAAATTACATCATGTGAAAACACTATCTTAGCAACAATTTATTGCATGCACTGACATTTTCGCAAATATCTGTGCTGCAATGGCCTAAATAGCCTTCTACTAGTTCTTCAATATATGGAATCAGAACACAATAAATTGATTGAGCTGCGTATGGGGCTACATCTTTAAGTCCTCATAGGGTGATATCTCTTGATCTGAAGTGTTTGAAATAAGCACTACGAAAACCTTGCCTCACGTCGTCAAGAACGAAAGTCATAATTAATTTAGACCATAACCGTTGATTCCATCTATGCTAGTACAGTCACTGCATAACTTTTTCAGCTTTTCACCTTGACCCTCCTCACAACAATAAGAACGAAGTCTCGTTTTCTCAGGATTGAATGCCCTAAGGTGTATTCATAGCTGTGTGTCTTGCAGCTAGATGTCATGCACCTTGGTTTGCCCCACTTGCAACTGGGTGCATGTCGGTGCATGCCTCTTACTCAATGTATGTCCATGAGTGATTCTATTCGCATCTAGAGGTAATCAAAGACACTGCTCCACTAATCAACCTACAGTTGCAGGTTAAGTACACCATGTGACTGGCAGTGAACATTGTTCTTTTTTCTTCAGAGCCATCAGGTATATTTGCAACCAGTGAGACCGCAACATAAACTTGCTCTCTAAAGGCAGGCTTAGAACTACCTAACATTACTTATTGCAAGAAACAAAACATTTGCTGAAGTCTTAACATTTATAATGAACAGGTCGCGAACATGTAAGTATGTGTATTCTATTTATCTCGCAGAATGTGTAATCGTAATGATGAATTTTAAACACGAGGAAACTTTATGTCATGAATGCATCATGAATACGTATGTCTGCTTGCCTCGGAGAGGTCATATATTAAAGCAGTGCAAAGTGTCTGAAATGTCTGAATATTTTGTTGTTGCTTTGATTATTCACTGTCTAAGATGGGTGCAATGTGAGCTGAAATTTCTGAAACATGAAGGGGAGCAGTTACTGCAATATGAGTATATGGATCTGCAACACACAGGTTGGCTGATGGCTAGGGAAGAAATATCAGGTGATAGATATAACATTTCTGATTCCAAATGTAAATCAAAAGGTAATGTATAGATGAGTATCTTTGGTGTAGATTTCAGTGTCCTTTTATTTGCTCTCATCAACACAAATAATTTTTGTAAATTAAAGTATCTCATAAAGGAACTAAGACGGCTTTGGCTGTTCAGATTTGCCATCGTTGTTTCCAGGTTGTTCTTATTTGTGATGAACTATAGACATTTATTTAATTTCACTCTGTCTTTATAAGTAATGGAATTAACCAGCCAGAAAGAAGGAAATCCATGATAATACGAATACTGAGAAATTTCATGTGTTTCTCGTTAGACCACTCAGTCAAAGTGCTAACACAAAGACAAAATTAAATACATGCGAGAAACTGAATCTGTATATGTCGCGCAATAGAGCATGAGTTGGAGACAACCGTGGACAGGTGCATGATTGTTGCATGTGTCTACCTGTCTGGGATAGGGAACACCTGCACATGGTGACCCATATGCACAATTCAGAAGCATGTGTGACTTTGCACCAGTTCATGCACCTCCTCTCCTCTTCTTGCAGTGGCCACGTGCACCTACTGCATACTATAACACACACGTGTTTTTGCCAGTGTTGATCTTGTTAACTCATGCTTCCACATTGGTACCATTTTCTTTACGTCTTTTGGCATTTGAAGGTAAATTATTTTGTTACTCGTTGTTATACAGATCTTTTTATAGATAAATTATATTATTAATTCATATGCATATGGTTTTTTCAAGGGTTACAATTTTTTTAAATTCTGGTACCCTTATATTTCATTCTTATATGAAGTCTTGTATTAATTCTTATACTACATACTTATGTTACTTCTTCAGGAAGATTTGATGCATTTGCTTGGATGATGCCGATTGTACAAACATTTTAAACATAGAAATTCTGAACACCAAAGTGTCACACAAAGGCAGGTTTGCCGGTGTGACATTTCTTCATATGAATTTCACTTGGGAAATAAATGTCATTAACATTGATAAAGATTGCATGCGTTGGCAACAATTTCGTGGCAAACCAGGTATAACGGATCACTTTTCCACAAACTGCCACTTGAAATTGCTAATGAATCAATATATACTACAGGAATTCCGCCGAAAACAATTTGAAATTAGTTCCTCATTCATGTATTTTTCATTATTATTATTATTTTTTAATTCATTCACCTGACATGATTGTATAAGGACAACGTTATTTTGGTATTCAATGGAAAACATTCTGGTAATAATCTTTTATGGACATGGGTAGACAGATGAAAAACAAGAATAAAAATAAAAACAGTAATCGTTTTTCGAACACAGCGCAAAAGTGTGAAGCCACAATGCCAGTGCTTGGGCTGAGCTCGGCTTTGCTCACTAAAGGCGCATAAAGTATGTCAGAAACTTTGACTGTCGTCTTCTCAGAAACGGTCGAGTATCTACTGATAAGCCGGGACACGTGTTTGCTTTTTGACCCCTCTTCCACCAAGCGAAGTTTCTGGGAAATCGAATTATGGCACTTGCCATGTTCTCCTTGTTAGTTCAGAGACATGTGTGCAGCAGAAGTATCCAACATAAGTGTTCTCACTGGCGACATGTGGCCAGTCAGTTTCATGGAACATTCTGTCTGATGCTTTTCTACTTCTTTGCGTTAGCGCTGTGAAGTAACAGTAAGATGGGCGGATAGTAGGAGCAAGAAATGTAGGTGATAAATGCGTAACTTTCTCGGTAAATGGTGTAGTCATGGAGCTTAGAGTCCAGTAATCAGTGAACAATAAGTTAAAGACATACAGGGTTTAAGAAATTTGTTCGTATGTCTATGATAGACATTGAAGTGTTACTAAATATGGCACCTCATTACTACAGGTTATAGAATACAATTTTTCGAATAGCTGTAACTCCTGCTACACAAATTGTTGTTACATTACGTTTTTTACTGATTGAAATTTCGTACAGCTCCTTAATGCACATGCATAAAGTTTCCAAATCCAGAATCAGTGTGAAAATATCAAAAGTGTGTCATCCTACAGTAAAGGCACTTCAAAGGGAAATTAAGGTAGAAGCTTGTTACCTGTATTGATCTTTTATTTCAAGTTAATACCGTACATTACAATACCACTAAACAAATTGAAAGATTTCGGGAAAGGTGTTCCTACATTCCCTGATTATAAAATCCAAATGCGATGCAGTTCTCCAGTTAGAGTCTTTATTCGGCACACAGAATAAAGATTTGGATAGTAAAATTCAATTCTTCTTGGTTGAAATGTAAACAGTTTTAAGATGCCTCTCGTTTACATTAACTACAGGTGAAAAGTCTAATTCCACTGTTGCACTTGTATTTGCAGAAGCCTCACTGTCAAATTCTTCAAGTTCTTCAACTCTTGCATCAAAAATCAACTCTTGTATTGTCTTCTGGACAGAAAGATGTTTTTATTGCGAAAGTTCACTGTCCACATTCGACATATCTTACAAACAAGGTAAACTTGTCTTTCTTTTTCCTCAGGTCATGGACATTAATCACTGGTTCCTTGTCACTAAACTTTGAAAAAACACACTACATGCAGTTCAGAACTTGTAAGGGGTGTCCCACGAGTATATGCCTAACATACAATGACAAGCAGATAGAAGAAGTGGACAGTGTTAAATTCTTGGGATTACAGCTTGATAATAAATTCAACTGGGAGGATTACACCACAGAACTGCTGAAGCGTCTTAACAAATCTCTATTTGCTATACGAATTGTGTCAGATATAGGGATATAAAAATTAAAAAGCTGGCATACTATGCTTACTTTCATTACATAATGTCACATGGGATTATTTTTTGGGGTAATTCATCAAGCCAAGCTAAAGTTTTCTGGGCACAAAAACGTGCAGTAAGAGTTATACGTGGTGTGAGCTCAAGAACATCCTGCAGAAGCCTGTTTAGGGAACTAGGGATACTAACTACTGCTTCCCAATATATTTATTCCTTAATGAAATTTGTCATTAAAATATATCACTTTTTCAAACCAACACCTCAATTCATGGAATCAATACTAGAAATAATAATAATCTTCACAAGGATTTAAAGTCACTTAGTCTTGTACAAAAAACAGCCAATGAAATTCAGTTTAAGAGAAGTCTAAAGGATTTATTGGTGGCCAACTCCTTCTACTCCATTGATGAATTTCTCAGTAAAACCAACTGATTTGTGTATGTACATATCAGTACAATCTAACTTCTGCACTATTTCAGTGCTGTAATGGGTTCATTGTAAATAAGTATTACAGTAGTTGTATTACACTTTTATTACCTTATAAATAAATAAATAAACTTTTTTATTTTAAATTCAGTGCATTAGTACTTGTAAAATGACTCTTTAATATAGTGTTCATTAAAAAATGACGATCATTCCACTTGGGACCTGTGGAATGGTACATTAGCTTACTTGTTTTAGTTGTAAATATTTGTCATGTATTGTTGTTTTTCTGACTTGTTCTACATCCTGGAGGAGCTCCTCACTATGGATCAATTGGAATGAAAGTAAATCTAATCTAGTCACTTCCAAGCTTCGAAATTTCTTTAGCATCATCGGTAGAGTTTTATTATTTTTGGCTTCTTGTGAAGTGGATATGTATAAGGGTCTTAATGAGTACTCGAAGTATTTCTTCGTCTTCCAATGGCGCTGATGTACTGAGGACAATCTCTTTGCTACATATCGCTTCTGATGTACCTTAAAAAAAGGAAAAAAGTTCTTCAGGTTGTTTGCTTCTTCTTTTTAAGTACAGAATTCTGAATCCCAATGGAAGGAAATTTTGCAAGAATTTTTGTTTCCCTGGAACTTTCCTCACTCCACAGCGAATTTAGATAAAAAACGTTAGCAAATTGTAAATCCCACTCATGCTGGGAACACTAATGACTCTCACATTAGTGAGTGCCGATTACCAGTTTCTTTATGCAGATGCGGAAGTGCAAAGATGTATTTCAGATGGAGGTGTATTTAACCATACAACCTTTACATAAGCTCTTCAAGCACATGAGCTACAAATACCAAAATCGGAACCTTTGATTAGAAGAGCAGTATCCACCCCCATACAACTGTTAAGAACACGTGATGTAATCTTTCCTAGGTAATAGTAACAAAGGCAGAAAAGATAGAATACTTAACTACAGGCTCAACAGTGTCCGAAAAGTCGTCGAAAATGCCTTTGGAATACTATCGTCTGTTTTTGGTGTTCTACGATAACCTATTCGTCTTGATACCCATAGAGCAACGATTGTGACTTTATGCTCCGTTTATTTTCAGAACTTGCTCAGACGAAATTGACAAATTAGTGGAATTTATTCACCATCAGGCAGTTTCGACTCTGGAAACCTATAATTATATTATGTCACCGAATGACAAGTGGAGTAACAATATTTGTTTGCTTAGTGTCGAATTATCGGCTTCATCGAAACTGCTTTCTTTTTTTGTGCACAACTATAAACAATACAGTATCCTTCATTTCTACATTAATAAATATTTTTGATAAAAATCATGTAAAATAAATGTGCTCTAGCTTATCTCAGATGCGAATTAGCTCATTCTTGGTTTATTTACATCCTTCAGGAAGAACAGCAAATTATAGGCAAAGCACGTGTGTATGTACAGCTCTTCTCTGCCCGAACCTGATGTCTTCAAGGATGAACATTTTTTAAATCCACGGGCGAATTGTGACTTGAGGTTGTGAATTCTGCTGTCCAATTCCAGACCCAAAAAGCCCAATAAAGATACGAATTGGTGAACTGCATCGTCTTTGGCGGTGCGGTTTTTGTAATTGGAGAATGTAAGATACCATAACAGACACTTTCATCAAAATGTTCAGTTATTTTATTGTTATTATTTTTCGTCCCATCTTCACAAACTGCTACTGAATGTACACAGCTGACCAAATACACCCAAGATGGAACACCACAAGTCTGCCTGTAAAATAAATGCAGTTGCACAGTAGAAAATATATCAGAGATTTGTGATATGTTTTTAATGAGAGAATGGATACAGGAACATGTACCAGAACAGAGCATTTCTCGGAACTTGCCGCTTGTGCCACACCACCCCGACAGCATGTGACAGGCACAAGTATACAAGACAAATCTCTCAGTGTGAGCATAGCTTAACATTCAGAAGATCCATACAAGAAGTCACACATTTGATTTTGCTTCATACCATGTCCAATTGTGGTTATTTCAATGCTGGCTGGACATAAACCTCATATTTTATTACTCCCCTGCCCTTTCATGTGGTGTATGGCCTTACTTTAAGATACATTATGTCGATCATTATGGTAACAAAATATATCATGAATGAATTGTTAAGGCTTTTGTGGCCACTTTTCGACAAATTACCTGTTGGATTCTATCTCGAGTTTTTCGGCCGATGTTTGTTTGATGATTATTCTAACGCTTCTGCAGCATGAGCGACTGGCATTGTCCAAGCTTCACCTACCATTGGTGGTGGTGTACTGAAGTCGGCGTCGCGGCCGCAGATTCTATTTAAGGTTCGCGCCAACGTCCAAGGGTTTTTCCTTGGTCATTACCGCTGCGATTCTCCTCTTGGTAACTGCAGCGTTCGTCGCTGTAGCGCGGGAACCCAGGATCTACTCACCTTGAGGGTTTTCTCTTTCTTGTTGAAACTATTGTCATGTTTGTGTATTTCTATAGATCCCCTGAGCAAGCGGGTGTGATAGCTCGTCTCTATAGAAAGAAGTTTCGTGTCAGCGAATTTTACTGTGTCGTCGGTTTCACACATTGCGTGAGCCTGGTCATTACAACATAGACTTTCCCATACGTATGTGGCATACTCCCGACACTGCAACTGCGTCCCTTTTCTCCTTTGCCCATCTGACACACTGTTTGATCTTCGTTGTCGGTTTGTAAATAGTTTTTGCGCCGTGTTTGCACAATATACGGCCGATTCCGTTCGTCAGTCTGATAATGTGTGGTAGAAAAGCCTAACCGACATTTCTTTTCAGTCTGTCGAGTGTTTGATTCTGTGACACGTATTCTGCAACTGCTGGATTATCCCCATGACCAGCACATTTAGAAAGGATAACAGTTGGTTCTTTTCAACCTCCATGATAAATTTTATTTTGGCATGGAGACTGTTCAGGTGTTTCAGGAAGTCACTGAGCTGTTCTTCACCATGGCTCCATACAACTTTGGACGCAGTGGGTATCGAAAACCGACACAATCGAACTGATACCTGCACATACTGTCAAATCATCATCCGAGCCAGAAAAGAGTCGTGATTAACACACTCGTACTGTGAGCAAGAAGAATATGTGAGTTACAGCACCTCCGACGCCAATTGCAACACCTAGAAAGGGTTCTGACGAACGATAGGTGTCATAGACTCGAACACTCGGTGAAATGATACATTGGAAAAAGAAATGACGGGTATGGCTTTTCTGCCATACATTTCCAGAGAGACAGACAGAACTGCCTGTATATCGTGCAAACACGGTGTAAAGACTATTTATATTGGAATGACTCGACAGTCGCAAAAGGTCATTGAACATAAGCGGCATTGTAAGTGTAGAAATCGGGCGTGTTGGGGCATGTGCTGTATGAGACTAATTATATAACGAAATTCGCCGACACAGAAGTTCTCACTGTAGATAAGACCCATCATACTCACTTGTTCAGAGAAACTATAGAAATACGTAAACATGACAATAGCTTCAACAAGAAAGAATAAAGCCTCAAGGTAAATGGATCCTGGATTCCCATCCTACATAGGACGATTGTTGGAATTAGCAAGGGATGGACCAGAGCGGAAATGACCATTGAAAAGCCCTTGGACGTTCGCGCCAGGTACATGTAATCTGCGACCGGGAGATCCACTCCAGTTCACCAGCAGCAATGGAGGGAGAAGGTTTGACAATGCCAGCCACTCTTGCTGGCGAGGCGGCAGAAAATCGTCAAACAAAAATCGGGTGAAGAATCCAGGACAGAAGCCAACAGGCAATTTGTCAGTGTCATGTAACATTATCTCCAGTATAATACTATTGTGCACTTTTTTGTCATCGCGGTCTCTACAATACCATATACACAGAGCTAGAGAACGTTAGTAAATTCTTCACTTAATATTGATTCTTGAATCTTTGTAAGTAGGCTGTCGATGGATTTTCTCTTTAAGACTCTGCTAATTGATGTTTTTCAGCATTTTGTTGGCGCTTTTCCACAACTCAAACAGACTTGACAGCATTCATGATATCCTTCTTTGTATACCCTGTTAGTAATATATGATATGTGTCCCACATATTTGTCTGCCTCCGTATCCTAATGATCAATGATCTGCCATGCAGAGGCCCTTTGATCAGTTCCTGGTACGGCCAGGTATTTATCCTTGATGGGAGGACTGGAATGGAGTCCACACAGGAAACAACTACTTGAATAGAAAGTAGCAGCTCCAAGATCAACAAATCCAATTAATGGCCAGGAGAGCAGTGTGCTGACCCCTAGCTCCTCCCTATCGCATCCAAATGACACTAGTGGCTGAGGATGACACAGCATTCGATCTGTTCTGACTGGTCCCTCTGAGGCAAGGACACAGAGTTCCCCACACCTTTCAACAGTATTCTCAACAGAGAGGATTTGTAAATAGGCCTTTTGTAGAATCCTTCTTTAATAGCTTCTGGAATACACTGCTTTACATATCTGTAAGTAGTTTCCTATTTGTCTGGGGTCTTTTGACAAAGTCTTTTGAAAGCTGCCATCTTTCAAACTCATATTACAGAGTAATGAAGTGTTACTGAAAATCTTCTGGTGTGATTTTATTAGAGAATTTTTATTTGAAAATTGGACACAGTTTAACTCTTTATCAGGCGTTGGATGTATAATGCATAAAAAATATGACACCAAGTATGTGTGTTCTTGAAAACTTGCAACACGCTTTCGACACTTCTCATACATTCTTCAATACTCCCACTTCTTCTAATCTTAGAACTAGCTTATCGAGTTTAATGTGGATTATGTATTGCCGTAAAACTTGGAATTTATCGCTTAAAGAAAAAATACTAGAAACACAGTAGTTTTGAGTACTATACCAATAGCAGTGTAAAAGCAGCACATACCGACTGAGCTACATTTTCATGACTATGCTGATAACTGATTTACTATCTAGGCAGCTTATTGTTAGATACTTTTCGTAAAATTGGCATATTCTCACTTTCAAAGAAAGAGAAGGCAGCCAGAGCTTTCGAAATTGGGATGAATGTACCTATTGAAGATCTAAGGAATTGCTTCTTTAATTCATCTGCTAGAATAGTTTGCAGTTTAGGATCTCGAACAAGGAGATGTCTCTTTCGTCATGAAATCAATGCATGGGCACTGTCCTCTTTGATGCAGAGTGTACACATTAGAATGACATCACATTCGTCTCATTTCTCGTGAAATTAAGGATACATCAGAGATCGAGTTTGTGTAGTCATAGTTGCACGACAGGGGCTAGACACAAGTCGCTTCCCTAGCCCAATGTTAAGCGGTGAACATAGGGTTATGAGATACCAGCCATGATACAAAAAGTTGGAATACAGTGTAACACGGCCAATTTTCTGTGAAAAGTCCACTAAAATATTTGAAAGGTTTGTATGCAAATTCTCTTTATTGCACTGCTCTGCAATTGCAGATCTGGATAAGCATTGGCATTTGCTGTTTTCCCTTCACTGTTTGTTCTGCTGCTATTCTTATTTAGCTGGTGAAGGTTTCATAGATTTGAAAGCTCACAAGTTGGATGTGCGACATCAGGGTCCTCTTAAAAAAGAAATTTCTCCTTATAAAAGTGTTGTTCTATGGGTGCGCCCTCGTCTGCAGGTTTGGGGGGGGGGGGGGCTGTCCTTGGAGAACACACATTTCTCACTCAAAGGAAACATGGAATTCCTCGCAGAAGCCCTTTTAACCACATAAGGGATCTCTACGGTGGTTTCTCTCAAAGCGTGTGAGTGTTCGTTATGATGGCTTGGAGTAAAGTTCAGTTTAAACGTTCAGAATACTGCCTTCTCGTAGGGTCATTCTGTATTTTTCGGGAGAGCCTGCGTCTTCACGTTGTGTCCACTTGCAGAGTCTTTCATATATCAATTTCAGAAACATGTCATGGAGTGGGAGAAATCTCCTGGTTCTAGTAGTTCACCTCTGAGCGATTGGCTGAAGTATAATGAGATAGAAAAGAACAGGTGATTGTTTAACGCTGTTACGCAATTTTCATTCGTCGGAATTCGAAATCTCCGCGCTCTCTGACGACGAGTTCAAGTTCTGGCAGCAGAACAGGCTAATTTCAGACGCCGCTTGGAGAACACACTTCTTGTCAGGTTGTTGCAGCGCAAACACTTCGTGTTAGGCTTCATACAGTATGGCTTTGTCTTAGAGTTTTGTAGAGTAGAGACTTCAGGTTAGGACAGGAGGGATGACTGATGACATGAGGCTTGCTGCCACTAGATGGGTATCTGCACTTAAGCAGTAAGTACAAAAGGAGAGCTGAAGTCACATCTTTCAGCCGCTACTCTCGCCGGCCTGTTTATGTATGCAGTGCCCGATTGGTAAGGTGGCACGTCGTCACAGCGACTGCAGCAGTTTAGAAACGAATCTAACGCACACCCTTCAGGAGCCGAGTACGATCGTAAAGTCATGTCAACATATTTTTGCAGTCAATACATATTTCGACAATCTTAAAGCGTTCGTTCTTATCTTTGCATGTACTTTCTACATCTAACTAAGAACTAACACACTGGCCATGTCAGTGAAATAATAACATAATCGTTTTTTTTCCTCCCTGCCCACCCGTGGTGAGGTTGTACTTTGAGTTGTATTCTTTGTCCAGTTATTAATGATTATTTTTAAAATGTCAGTGGGTGACTTTAATATACAAAGTCAATAAATCATTTTGTTATAGTGTCCATTTTTCCATTCATAGCTAGAAGATCGCTCCTGCCAGTATTATACCTATGTGAGTTGTGTGGAGCCCATTTGTTTCATACTTAATTGTTCCACTCCTGTTAATACTAATTTAAATAAGTCATTTTCCATTGCATGACAGTATCCTTCTTTACAATTTATTTGTGTGGTCACTTGGGGTGGTTCCTCATGCTGCTTGTAAGCAGAATTTGGTGCTGTGCATCCTAGGGGTATGCTCTGACCACAACTGGCTCTCCATGCAGCATCAGAATTAAGGGACTATTAGTAGCCAATGTAAACTCACAACAGAAGTTCTTGATAAAGGGTGTATGGTAAATTTTCTAAACAGCTGACATCAACAATAAATATATTTTCAAAAAATCTCAATACATTTTGGATACAGAACTGAGTTTATGCATAAATGATTTTATGTGTGCTAAAGTGTAAGACAAACTAAAATGTAAGACTATGTACAAAATGATATGTAGCTTACTTAAACAACAAAGTATGTTTCTCAAAGAAAGTGAAATAAATTTACAAACCATACAGAATGACTCACACACACACACATATATACACAGTGTGGACCATTGCAATCCAAAATGAGGAATAACTGGAAATAGAGATGAATGCAGCAAAATGTCTTACATAAAATTTGTATGTGGCAAACAGGGTCATGCACTGCAGCTAATGACCATGACTTTGAAAGTGATTTTCAAGGAGATTTGGAGTTCAAGGAATTTTTTAAAAATGGGAACCCTAATATTTGACTTAAGATTTGAAAAGAGTGGCAAATTTTACATATAAAATGAAACACTATACAAGGTCATCATAAGGTTCAATGAAGGTCAAATAAGCAAATATGTTTTTGGTTCTGCTAGGGATTAAATCAGAATAGAGAAGGAATACAACAACAAAAAAACAATGCTAGATACAAATTGGAAGCGGCATAAGGGTCACCAGTAACTATAATCTTAAAGTCAGTTATTGGAGGTCATTTGAAGGTTCAGTTTTGTTTCATAGAAACCCCTATTTGTGACGTTGGATTTGGAAATAGGGAAAAGAGATTTAAACTTTAAGTTTTAATTGTAGTTTTTATTGGCAAAAACAAATACATCATGATGTGGAAATGTTATTTTGAGATGATTCAGAAAGGCGGCTACAATCCTCAAATGAAAGAAATGTTAGAGAGGTTGCATCGAACACTAATTGAGATGTTGGAGCACTTTGCAAAAAGAGCTCAAATGAACTGGGACAGTTGGGTAGCGTTTGCATTATTTGTGAATAATATGATTTCGTATAGTGAGAGAAATGTTCGCCAGATGAGTTGTTCTTTGGAACAACATGTAACATTCCAGGGATACTGCGAAAAGATCCAGCTGGGATCAGGTATAATTTTGATGATTATATGGCAGACCTAAGGGAATACATGCAAGAAATGCACTGACCTGCGAGAGAGCAGAATAAAGAACACTATGATGGAACATGGAATGCAAAGGAATTCTGGTGTGGGAAAAAGGTACTGTTGTATGATGATAGTGTACGACAAGGAAGATTGCATTAATTTAGGTAAGCAGTGGGGAGTTCCATACACAGTAGTATGAACAAAGGGCCTAGTGGAGTAATCTGTCTGAGAGGAAATAAGTATCTTACAGTTCATGCCAACTGGCTGAAGAAGTTTTCCTAGTTGAAGTCATGTAGTATGAATGCAGGAAAATGCAGAAGTGCAGAACCAATGTGCCACTTTAACACGGAATAACTGTAAAGGAACAGAATATTTGGACAATGAGCATGGCATGAATCCCATATAAAGAAGTGAGGGATCTTAAACTTTGTGTGTGAGGTCAGTAAGATTTTGTTCGGAACACTGGACGAAGATGACGTCACATCCTTTAAGGTGAAGATAGCTGTTCCCCTCCTAAGGAACAGAAATAGCTTCTCAGACTCTCGAAGGAACAAGTGACCATAGTTAAAGCGACCTTGACTGGTTTTAATCAAATAGTAAGCTACATAGCAAAAAGTGAAGAGATTATAACGCAAGAAATGAAACAATTAAGCTGGCACTTAGTAGAATTTGAGAACTGTACTGACAAAAGGTTGCAGAGAGAAGTCATCTTCATCTGTAAACAAACAGTGCATACAGCTCGCGGGCATTTTCATTGAGCTAGAATGGGGATACGATATGATAATATCAGTGACTGTCAACGCTCAGAAAGGCTTTCTGGAACTGCACCTGACCAATCGAGTTTAGCGCATTAAATATCTAGAACTGATAAAAGATAGCTTCAGGGATAAGTGGTTACCTGCCAGCCTTCTGCCCGACACCAGTTACCAATTGATCAGAATTATTGAGCTTGATGTTTTGACTGCTGAAAACATCTTAAGTTACGTGTTAAATATCACTGATTGATTTGTATCTATTTTTGTTATGGAGAACTGGAAAGCATTTGTGTATGTCCTTTGAGTGCTGTTGTGAAACAAATATGAATGCTTCTGATTAATTAAATAAAACATGTTGTTTGGACCTGTGAGGGTCTTGAACACATGTGGAGAAGTCATGAGGCGCAGCAATGCAATGGTGGTGACCATGTATGGTAGAACACGAGGCCTCACAGAAGCACCAGAAGCCCCTATGTGGAAGGGGGACATAGCCTGCCACACGGTATACAGGTCGAGGCAGTGGTTTTCAAAAGAGAGTACAGTTCACATGGGTGCCTAGGAGGGATATCTGTGTAGTCAGCCCCTGAGCCTGGACTTTAAGTCTCTGCTCTGGCTCTGTTTGCGTTCATACTTAGTCTTGTATTTCGCTCCAGGGAATTCGTAATCAGGATGACATACTTTTGTTGAATTTACCTACTCATTTTCGCTCAGACGAGAATTAAAGATTATAGTTATTTAAGTTTTGTTTATTGGTTAATATATTTCCCAACCAGGTTCCATAACTCCTTCGAAATATTCAGTTAGCCATCTCCATGTTAGCTAACTAGATGGACCAGCACCAGTTTCCTATGCCATCAAGTGTCTAGACTTCTTGCCAGATTCTATGCTGCTGATATGAATTATAATCATTCACCTCTCAAACCCCATCGTCCCTTGTGTAAAATTCCTGATCAAGTACATAGCATTTCAGATGGTAAAATTGTTGAAACTTTAAAAGTGGTTAATGAAATTCTGGGAGTTGACATGAGTTCAATGTCATAGAAAGCTGATCTCTTCCATACTTCATTTAATTGAAACTAGCACTCACACTGTATTTTAATTATTGTTGCCAGACATGGGACCTTGAGCGTTTCAAACTTGAGAATGACAATTGCCACTCTCAGGCTGGTCACTGCACCGACTTTTAGCCAGAGAAAACTTGTTATAAGATGGCTTAACTTGCTGACAGAATTAGAGCTAACCTCGTGCAAGGAAACATTACACCACACAGTCCTGAATGAGCGACCACATGATCAACCAACAAGAAGCATGAATTTACTCATAACCCACGACAGAATAGCGAAACAATTAAACTGCCAAAACTACACCTCACATCGGACAGTAACGAGAGGAGGAGGAAAGATCACTGTCTTCAATTACACCGGTGCCAGGGACAGGAAACCCGGTCGCCGGAGGCCACAAGCCAAAGGGACGCTGTTTACACAGAATTAATACTTAATGATTAAACCTTCCACAAACTTAACTTGCAATTATGCTCCAACAGGCAGTACACGACCTCCGATGGCAAGGATCCACACATCCGACCGCGCACGCGGTGCCAGCGTACCCAACACGCCACGGTCACGCGACAACACGTTCTGTCACCGGAGTTCTCGTCTTCTCTGCAACGTTGACGGGTAGTGAGCGCTCCTTCATATTAGGTGTCTCCTTTTAAACTCCAGTGTTGAAACGGAGGATTTAAAGAATCTTGTTAACGTCCCACCAAGGCGAAATGAACAAGAACTACTCATGGGGCGATTCTGTATACAACTAACACGTGGGGAGTTCTTATGTCAACACGACCCGCTCGTTACTCAGAACCGACATACATCACATGGTGACTCGGTACAACCGACCACGCCTGCTTCCGCTGGACAGCCACACTGCCCTCTTGTGTCCACCACACTCTCCGCGCGCAATGCCCCTACTTCCGCGCCACCACACGAGGTTACAACCAGTCAAAGATCTCACTTCCTCCATAGCAGTTTCCCGGAAGCAAAAACGCACATACCGATAGCAGAGGGAAAAGACAACCAAGCAGCCACTTAATGACAGACAACATATCAAACGAACATGTCAGGGGAAGAAAAGGAAAACCAATGCAATCTAAACACAAGGTGTAGCACGAGTCGATACAGGGCTCAATATGTTTTTCGTTATTTCGTAATTTTCACCAGTTTTTATTTAAATATTTTTAAATCGTCTCATATTGCTTCCAGCTGTTAGACTTTTACATGACTAAAAGATGAATACAAGATGACACAATTTAAAGATAAATTACATAATCTGTGAACCATATTACAAGAAAGAAATTATTTAAATAACTTGCTCATCTTATTTCCCTCTGCATTTGACAAGAAAAATACTTACTGACATGAGAAACATGTGAATCAGAAATAAGTAGTGTTAAGTTACTATGTTTTTTAGTGTGATGTTTGAGTTTAGACCTTCTGAAAATTGCATTTGGAACATAGTTCATTATTTTAGAAACCAAATTCTTCTTTAAAATAGTAAAGTGATTTTCATTATTCATTCATTATCGTGATTCAGTATTTACAAAGTTTGTCCAACTTTTTGCTTTTTTAAAAAATAAATAACCTGATTTTCAGTTTTACGCTAACAAAGTGAAATTAGTTTCATTCATTAAAGAACATATAACAACTAATATTTTAGCACCATTTCTAATATTTCTAAAAAAGATCTATGAAAGTTCATTATAGCATAAACACATCTAGTCTCAATGATGAAACATTCATTCAGTGTGGGAGCAACCTAATGTTTAAGCTAAGGCACCTGACTACAAATTATAATTTGCTTTCTCAATTAAAATATTTCTTATGAAAGGAAAACAACATTATTTTAGGACTGACAAAATCTTTCCAGTCATTTACTGAGTTTTACTGTGCAAGTCGAAAATAAATTTTAAGAAATACTAAAAGATGAAAAACCACTTTGACAATCTGCTCAGAAGCTGACCAAGGGAAAGCAAAATATCTTGACAGCTGCAGAGAGTACTGAAGCCTGTTCTACGATCTTCTGATCTAGAATTGTTTTTTTACAAAGTACATTACCTGCATAGGATTGCTGCACATTTGATGAAGACAACGAGGTAAGTTTTTAACCCAAATACATTAAGATGGTATGTGATGGGAACAGGTCAATATTTGGGTTTAAAATAAAAATGCAACTAATGGTCAAACACGCATTTTATACATTACTTGATGGCTGTTAATAGTCACCTTCCAAAAGCGTTTAAAACTAAGATAAATATGTCTTTCTCTTTATTACATGGCAGGTGCTTTTTCATAAAGAGAAATGAATTATTTTAATTAGTCTATTACCAGACAACATTTGTTCTCTTAGGTTCAATGTTTTTTATCAAACTCATTTAGACCTATAGTACATAGAAGTAGTCGTAAATGCCCTTACAGTTGCCTGCACACTGTATAACCTTAGTGCCCACTACATATGATTAAAAGGAAATCAGTGTTTTCTCATTGACAATATTTCTGTCTCCATTGTAGTCTCCCGATTTGAGTTATAGTTTTTATTAGACTCTGAATATATACACATCAAAAAAAGTTTTGTATCACCCCGTTTCCAGAACTCTTGGTGATAGATGTTGACTGTTGATATTGTATCACAGACACAGTCCCTTTGACTGTTCAGAGATGTCACTAAACCCGCCCAAATATGTGAACAACCATGCATGAGCAGCGCCTATTAGACAGAGGGAGTCCGACAGCCGATCAGTTCCAATCATTCCACCAGGAAGAAGGTACACAGCTCGTGTTGTCTGTAGTTCAACCATGCCTAGATGGTCAATCAGCGGTTCGATCGCGTTCGCATTGTTATTTTGTGCCAGGAAGGGCTCTCAACAAGTGAAATGTACAGGCATCTCGGAGTGAACCAAATCGATGTTGTTCAGACGTGGAGGAGATACAGAGAGACAGGAACTGTCGATGACATGCCTCGCGCAGGCCGTCCAGGGGCTACTACTGCAGTGGATGACCGCTACCTACGGATTATGGCTTGGAGGATCCCTGACAGCAGTGCCAACATGTTGAATAATGCTTTTTGTGCAGCCACAGGACGTCATATCACGACTCAAACTTCGTGCAGTAGGCTGCATGATGCACAACTTCACTCCCACTGTCCATGGTGAGGTCCATCTTTGCAACTGTGACACCATGCAGCACTGTACAGATTGACTCAACAACATGATGAATGGACTGCTCAGGATTGGCATCACGTTCTCTTCACCAATGAGTGTCCCATATGCCTTCAACCAGACAGTCGTCGGAGACGTGTTTGGAGGCAACCCAGTCAGGCTGTCCAGCGAGTGCAGCAAGGTGGAGGTTCGATGCTGTTTTAGTGAAGCGTTATGTGGGGCCGACGTACGCCACTGGTGGTCATGGACGGTTCCCTAACGGCTGCGTGATACGTGAGTGCCATCCTCTGACTGATAGTGCAATCATATCGGCAGCATATTGGAGAGGCATTCGTCTTCATGGATGACAATTCGCGCCACATGGTGCACATCTTGGGAATGACTTGCTTCAGGATAAAGACATCGCTCGACTAGAGAAACCAGCATGTTCTCCAGACATGAACCCTATCGAAAAAGCCTGGCATATATTGAGAAGTGCTGTTTACGGACGAATTGACCCACCAATCACTCTGAGGGATCTACGCCGAATCGCTATTGAGGGGTGGGACAACCTGACCAACATTGCTTTGATGAACAGGTGGATAGTATGCCATGATAAATACAGGCATGCATCAATGCAAGAGGATATGCTACTGGCCATTAGAGGTACTGGTGTGTATACCAGTCTGGACCATCACTTCTGAAGGCCTCGCTGTATGGTGGTATAACATGCAGTGTGTTGTTTTTATGAGCATGTTGATCTCTATTCCAATGTTCTGTACAGGTTTCCGAACTCTCTGAACCGGGCTGATGTAAAACTTTTTTTGATGTGTGTATTTGCAGTTATGACATGTACATTTCAAATCACATCAAAATATACACACATAAATTTGAAATCACACACAAAAATGTTTACATCTAAGGATAATTAATATCTTTAACAATACACTATGAGATGGTCACTATGAGTCATTATTCCTGGGCATGTTATGTTGTCTCCACAAGCTAATGATAGTTCAGGTGAGTATAACAAGTGGAAAACATTTGACTCAATCTAAAGCTTACAGTTGAAATGAATCTACTGGGGTGCACTTACACGGGACACCCTAATATTGTAATGATACTAATATAAACTAAAATGAAACTATTATATTATAAAATATGTATGTCTCTGAAAGCTTCCATAAAGCGGATCCTTGATTGTGCACGTCCTCAGAGCCAAAGATACTGCTTCTGGCCCGAGACTGTAGTGTAGGAGTAAGAGAGTGTTTGGCGCACAGCAGTGGATATCTGTTTGTGATCGAAAGAGGATGCAGTAGGCAATTTCTGTAGTGTGCTCTGTAATGCCACCAAGTGTTAGAGTATAATGTAGGAATTATGAGTACATGCATTACTGGAAATATAAATATGCAAGCAGAAGTCTTTTCACAAGAAAAGCAAAGAAGCTAAATTTTTATGACTTTCGTTTTGCCAGAGCATTAGTGTAAATGGATTTGCTGATAATTGGTAACACTGAGTACTATGTTGAGTAACACCAAATTTGATGTATTGGCTAATTAGATATTTCCCTTTTGTAATGTTTGTAAGATTTGTTAACACAGGTATACCTAATTTGATGATCTGTCATTATGTTTTTTAGTGAGTTAGATAATACTTGCTGCATATCGTTTTTGACTCATTTAGTAAAAAGGATGGGATTTTTCTGACTAATGTAATTTCAATTGTCAGATGTTTTGAAAGGCCAAACTTAATTTAAAATACAATTCCACTATTGGGAAAGTCAGTGTTAGTAGTTCACCCAAATCACTACTGCCTTCCTGTCCAGTCGATATGTTTTTCAAAGAGATTGAATTTTTCTTAAATATTTTCATTTATCAGCCATGAACTGCTCACTTATGAACCACGGACCTTGCCGTTGGTGGGGAGGCTTGCGTGCCTCAATGATACAGATAGCCGAACCGTAGGTGCAACCACAATGGAGGGGTATCTGTTGAGAGGCCAGACAAACGTGTGGTTCCTTTTCAGTAGTTAAAGGGGCAACAGTCTGGATGATTGACTGATCTGGCCTTGTAACACTAAACAAAACGGCCTTGCTGTGCTGGTACTGCGAACGGCTGAAAGCAAGGGGAAACTAAAGCTGTAATTATTCCTGAGGGCATGCAGCTTTACTGTATGATTAGATGATAATGGCGCCCTCTTGGATAAAATATTCCGGAGGTAAAATAGTCCCCCATTCAAATCTCCGGGCAGGGACTACTCAAGAGGACGTTGTTATCAGGAGAAAGAAAACTGGCGTTCTATAGATCGGATCATGGAATGTCAGATCCCTTAATCGGGCAGGTAGGTTAGAAAATTTAAAAAGGGAAATGGATAGGTTAAAGTTAGATATAGTGGGAGTTACTGAAGTTCGGTGGCAGGAGGAACAAGACTTTTGGTCAGGTGAATACAGGGTTACAAATACAAAATCAAACAAGGGTAATGCAGGAGTTAGTTTACTAATGAATAAAAAAATAGGAGTGTGGGTAAGCCACTACAAAAAGCATAGTGAACACATTATTGTGGCCAAGATAGACACGAAGCCCACGCCTACTACAGTAGTGCAAGTTTATATGCCAACTAGCTCTGCAGATGACGAAGAAATTGAAGAAATGTATGATGAGATAAAAGAAATTATTCAGGTAATGAAGGGAGACGAAAATTTAATAGTCATGGGTGACTGGAATTCAAGAGTAGGAAAAGGGGGAGAAGGAAACATAGTTGGTGAATATGGATTGGGGCTAAGGTATGAAAGAGGAAGCTGCCTGGTAGAATTTTGTGCAGAGCATAACTTAATCGTAGCTAACACTTGGCTTAAGAATCATGAACGATGGTTGTATGCATGGAGGAACCCTGGAGATACTGAAAGGTATCAGATAGATTATATAATGGTAAGACAGAGGATTAGGAACCAGGTTTTAAATTGTAAGACATTTCCAGGGGCAGATGTGGACTCTGACCACAATCTATTGGTTATGAACTGTAGATTAAAACTGAAGAAACCGCAAAAAGGTGGGAAATTAAGGAGATGGGACCTGGATAAACCGAAAGAACCAGAGGTTGTACAGAGTTTCAGGGAGAGCATAAGGGAACAATTGACAGGAATGAGGGAAAGAAATACAGTAGAAGAGGAATGGGTAGCTTTGAGGGATGAAATAGTGAAGGCAGCAAGGATCAAATTGGTAAAAAGACGAGGACTAGTAGAAACCCTTGGGTAACAGAAGAAATATTGAATTTAATTGATGAAAAGAGAAAATAAAAAAATGCAGTAAATGAAGCAGGCAAAAAGGAATATAAACGTCTCAAAAATGAGATCGACAGCAAGTGCAAAATGGCTAAGCAGAGATGGCTATAGGACAAATGTAAGGATGTAGAGACTTATCTCACTAGGGGTAAGATAGATACTGCGTACAGGAAAATTAAAGAGATCTCTGGAGAAAAGAGAACCACTTGTATTAATATCAAGAGCTCAGATGGAAACCCAGTTCTAAGCAAAGAAGGGAAAGCAGAAAGGTGGGAGGAGTATATAGAGGGTCTATACAATGGCGATGTACTTGAGGACAATATTATGGAAACGGAGGAGGTTGTAGATGAAGATGAAATGGGAGATACGATACTGTGTGAAGAGTTTGACAGAGCACTGAAAGACCTGAGTCGAAACAAGGCCCCCGGAGTAGACAACATTCCATTAGAACTGCTGATGTCCTTGGTAGAATTCTTTACAGACGAATGGAAAAACTGGTAGAAGCTGACCTCGGGGAAGATCAGTTTGGATTCCGTAGAAATGTGGAACACGTGAGGCAATACTGACCCTACGATTTATCTTAGAAGAAAGATTAAGAAAAGGCAAACCTACGTTTCTAGCATTTGTAGACTTAGAGAAAGTTTCTGACAATGTTGATTGGAATACTCTCTTTCAAATTCTGAAGGCGGCAGGGGTAAAATACAGGGAGCGAAAGCCTATTTACAATTTGTACAGAAATCAGATGGCAGTTATAAGAGTCGAGGGGTATGAAAGGGAAGCAGTGGTTGGGAAGGGAGTGAGACAGGGCTGTAGCCTGTCCCTGATGTTATGCAATCTGTATGTTGAGCATGCAATTAAGGAAACAAAAGAAAAGTTAGGAGTAGGTATTAAAATCCATGGAGAAGAAATAAAAACTTTGAGGTTCGCCGATGACATTTTAATTCTGTCAGAGACAGCAAAGGACTTGGAAGAGCAGTTGAACGGAATGGACAGTGTCTTGAACGGAGGGAATAAGATGAACATCAACAAAAGCAAAACGAGGGTAATGGAATGCAGTCGAATTAAGTTGGGTGATACTGATTGAATTAGATTAGGAAATGAGACACTTAAAGTAGTAAATGAGTTTCGTTGTTTGGGGAGCAAAATAACTGATGATGGTCGAAGTAGAGAGGATATAAGATGTAGACTAGCAATGGCAAGGAAATCGTTTCTGAAGAAGAGAAATTTGTTAACATCAAGTATAGACTTAAATGTCAGGAAGTCATTTATGAAAGTATTTGTATGGAGTGTAGCCATATATGGAAGTGAAACATGGACGATAAATAGTTTGGACAAGAAGAGAATAGAAGCTTTCGAAATGTGGTGCTACCGAAGACTGCTGAAGATTAGATGGGTAGACCACATAACTAATGAGGAGGTATTGAATAGGATTGGGGAGAAGAGAGCTTGTGGCACAACTTGACTAGAAGAAGGGATCGGTTGGTAGGACATATTCTGAGACATTGAGGGATCACCAATTTAGTATTGGAGGGCAGCGTGGAGGGTAAAAATCATAGATGGAGACCAAGAGATGAATACACTAAGCAGATTCAGAAGGATGTAGGTTGCAGTAGGTACTGGGAGATGAAAAAGCTTGCACAGGATAGAGTAGCATGGAGAGCTGCATCAAACCAGTCTCAGGACTGAAGATCACAACAATGTGTACAGGGACCAAAGTTATTAGTTTTGAGCAGGGACAGAGGATTCAGTACCTACGGGAGAGAATGTATTATCTAGTGACTGTATTTCTTTATTGGTAGTGGGAGTTGCATTTCCCAATCAGTTCATATAACGTTTTTGCTAACAATAACACAGAGTAAGCACACCACTTCCAGTTACAACACGCTACATGGTAACTCCAGTTTTGTATGCAATGCCAGTTTAAGCATTCATTCAATGTATTCCAAAAAGAAAAACCCAGAAAGAATGTTACATAGTAAACATTGATTTTTAGTATAAATGTAATGTTTTGGGACATTTCTACAAAAGTGTGGTGAATACATCTTGAATCATGTATCAGAAGTAACATTTATCATTTTCTTGATAATGTGTAGTAGTCTACACATTGTAAGGTAATAGTATTTATTGATTTATCTGTTTAGCATCTATGCAATTGTATTTGTCAAACACAGAAATTAAAAAATAAAATGTACCTAATGAAATTGCCTGCAACATGTACCAGTAAAATTAGAATTTCTTTGCATGCAGATCGTGTATAATAATTTTTTCCCAGTAATAACTACATGTAGAATAAATAGTAATATAGATAGTAAAGGAGTATAGCATAGACTGAAAAATGCAAAAATAGAAGCTTCTCATGGGATTTGTCACTCAAGTGCATTATATATATTGGTGATTAATTTATGTAATCATTCCTTGATCTTTACGATATTTGTTAACTGAGTAGCACTATTTATCTATTAAAAGTGTCTACGTTCTAATTTAAAATTTATGGCATCCTTTAAATCTTTAATGTATTGAGGCAATGCATTGTGGAACTAAATACCCATTTAGCTTACATGGTTCCTATTCTTTGTGATGTAGTTGTAACGCTCAGCATTCGTGTAGAGACTGCTTAGATTTGCTTTGGTTAAGAGTATGCATTTAAATATATAGACTGCTGTCAGAGTTTGTATTCCCTGAAAAGCCATCTGCAGTGAGTTCGTGTAGGACTGTAGGTAATTATTTGAACAGTCCATTTTTGTAAGATAATTTTTTTTTAAATAAGATTTTGAGCTGGTTCAGAGTGCTATTCTACACGAAGCAATGGAATAGCAATATACAAAGTGTGCCAATTTGATGTCTTCTAAAGTGCAAATGTTTGCAATAACTCTCAGTGCTAAGCAGGCTGAGTTAAGTGTGTTTGCAAGGAATTTTACATTGTGTTCCTAGTCCATAGCTTTATCTATACACATTCCCAAAAGTTTTTCAAACTGAACTCTCTGTATTAGAGTGTTATCCCATTGTAAATATGTCCTCATGCTGAATTATTTTACCATACTGTATGAAATTTGTGAGACCATTATTTAAAAATGGAGACAGAAAAAAATAGAAAACTATTGTCCCATACCACTTCTTTCTGGTGAAATTGCACATCATTAGTTACAGAAAACAACAGCGAACTTTGGAATTGTAATCAACACAATTTTAGTGCAAAACGCAGTTGTATAGTGCGTTGTATACTGCAACCAAGAAATAATTAAAAATTTGGAGAAAAAGAAAAGTGTAATATGAGTCAGTTTGGATTTATCTAAAACCTTTGACATGACTGCCATTCAACCCTTCTTGATCATCTGGAAGCAATGGGTATTAAAGAAAGTGTTAAAACGAAGTTTTAGTCATATCTCAAAAACAGATCTCAGATTTTAGAGCTCACCTGGGTGAATTGAATTTCAATAAATAAGCTTAATTTCAAAAGGAAAAGAAGTTCCTTGCGGAATTCCCCAGGGCAGCGTCTTAGGGCCACTACTCTGTATCATGTTGTGAATAATGTACTGTTACAGTATGATACAGCCAAAACTGTATTATAAGCAGATGACACAAGTCTAATAGTGAGTGACTTAAAAACTCATTACATTCCACTATTGATAAAAGTATTGAGGCTTGGTTTGATGTAAATAAACTTACACCTAATGCAAGAAAACAAATTATGTTGTATTGGTATGTTTAGCTACTGAGAGAGCCAGTGCATTGGTTAGTACACTCGACTCACGTTGAGGAGGACAATGGTTCAAATTCCTGTCCAGCCTGATTTAGATTTTCTGTGGTTTTCTTAATTCGATTAAGGCAAATGCTGGGATGCTTCCTTTGAAAGAGCGTGGTCAATTACGTTCCCTAGCCTTCCTTAACATGATCCCTTTGCTCCATCTCTAATGTTTTCATTGCCAGTGGCACATTAAACACTAATTTCCCCCCCTTCCAGTAGGTTTGTTATTTAATAAAAATACACTACTGCCATTAAAGTTGCTGCACCACGAAGATGACGTGCTACAGACGCGAAATTTAACCGACACGAAGAAGATCATTCACACAAGGTTGGCGCTGGTGGCGACAAATACAACGTGCTGACATGAGGAAAGTTTGCAACCGATTTCTCATACACAAACAGCAGTTGACCGGCGTTGCCTGGTGAAACGTTGTTGTGATGCCTTGTGTAACGAGGAGAAATGCGTACCATCACGAGTCCGACTTTGATAAAGGTCGGATTGTAGCCTATCACGACATAACTGCTCGCGTTGGTCGAGATCCAAAGACTATTAGCAGAATATGGAATCAGTGGGTTCAGGAGGGTAATACGGAATGCCATGCTGGATCCCAATGGCCTCGTATCACTAACAGTCGAGGTGACAGGCATCTTATCCACATGGTTGTAACGGATCGTGCAGCCACGTCTCGATCCCTGAGTCAACAGATGGAGACGTTTGCAAGAGAGTTCAAAAAATGGTTCAAAAGGCTCTGAGCACTATGGGACTTAACATCTCATGTCATCAGTCCTCTAGAACTTAGAACTAATTAAACCTAACTAACCTAAGGACATCACACACATCCATGCTCGAGGCAGGATTCGAACCTGCGACCGTAGCGGTCGCGCGGTTCCTGACTGAAGCGCCTAGAACCGCACAGCCACCAACAGCCGGCACGAACAGTTCGACGACGTTTGCAGCAGCATGGACTATCAGCTCGAAGACCATGGCTGCGGTTACCCTTGACACTGCATCACAGACAGGAGCGCCTGCGATGGTGTACTCAACGACGAACTTGGCTTCACGAATGGCAAAACATCATTTTTTTGGATGAATCCAGGTTCTGTTTACAGCATCATGATGGTCGCATCAGTGTTTGGCGACATCACAGTGACCGCATATTGGAAGTGTGTATTCGTCATCGCCATACTGGCACATCACTCGGCGTGATGGTATGGGGTGCCATTGGTTACACATCTCCATCACCTCTTGTTCGCGTTGACGGCACTTTGAACAGTGGACGTCAATTTCAGATGTGTTACGACCTGTGGCTCTACCCTTCATTCGATCCCTGCGAAACCCTACATTTCAGCAGGATAATGCACGACTGCATGTTGCAGGTCCTGTACGGGCCTTTCTGGATACAGAAAGTGTACGACTGCTGCCCTGGCCAGCACATTCTCTAGATCTCTCACCAACTGAAAACGTCTGGTCAATGGTGGCCGAGCAACTGGCTCATCACAATATGCCAATCACTACTCTTGATGAACTGTGATATCGTGTTGAAGCTGCATGGGCAGCTGTACCTGTACACGCCATCCAAGCTCTGTTTGATTCAATTCCCAGGCGTATCAAGGCCATTATTATGGCCAGAGGTGGTTGTTCTGGGTACTGATTTCGCAGGATCTATGCACCCAAATTGCGTGAAAATGTAATCAAATGGTTCAAATGGCTCTGAGCACTATGGGACTTAACATCTGAGGTCATCAGTCCCCTAGAACTTAAAAATGTAGTCACATGTCAGTTCTAGTATAATATATTTGACCAATGAATACCCGTTATCATCTGCATTTCTTCTTGGTGTAGCAATTTTAATGGCCAGTAGTGTAGTTTTTAGCAGCAACTATTTTGTTAGTAATCGTTCTTCACTTCATTGACCACTCCCCCTTCCCAGAAACTAATATGAGGATCCCTGATCCTTAGCTCATATCTTGGTTGTGATATTGATTGGATTTACTGTTTGGCCACAATAACTTGACAACTGCGCTAATGCTGCCAGGAGTGGAGAAAATCATCACAACTTGAAAAATATCCGAACAGCAAGCTGCCCTTAGACGCTAAGTATTATGAAAGGCTTGTGTTTATTAGCAAGTAACTTCTGTAAGCAATTGCTGAGGTGTTTCCATTAGAACAAAATCTACTCAAGTTTACTTGTTCGAGTCATGGGGTAAGTTTATTTCAGGAACTTTCTGAATGTATTTATTGCAGAAGTGCAGTTATTCTTAAAAAGCTAATCAGTCTTCACAGGTGTTGCATTATTGTTAATGACTAAAAATTGTGACAAAACAGAAAAAAATGTTAGAGGTGTATGTATTGGTATCACCAAGAATAACTATTCAGTGCACTAAAATTTCACTGAGATTAAAAACTTTGAGGATGTCATGTGCAAGTTTGAACATCTTCTGTCTAATGTATAAGCAAATATTCGATAACAGGAAAAAGACGAACCATGGTATCTCACCAGGGGACTGCCTTTCACTTACGCTTGAATTTACTACATTTATGATAAACGTAATGCTTTTTTGTTTACAGTAACATTGCAAAATTGCTAAAATTTAAAGATGTCTATACTGCCATTCTGCTTACCATTTCGTTGAAACAAATTATTTCGCACTTCCTTGATTGGTGGTGCCAATTATATGTGTTGAAGATTTCCAGTGGTAGTCTTTGTGCCATTGTCATTTTCGACACTGACGTTTTTGCACACACAACTTCTTTAAGTTTGAGAAAAACTTCCACAGAATGACACGTTTGGGAAGTACTTGCTGTAATATGCAAGAAAGTAGAACGAATTTTCATCCTACACCGGAGTGCGTGCTGATTTGAAACTTCCTGAAAATTTAAACTGTGTGCCAGATCGGGACTCGAACCTGGGAACCAGTCTCGCATACAGTTTTAGTTTGTCAGGAAGTTTCGTGCAAGAAACTGTATTCACTAATTGGCGAATTTCTTGAAGTGAAGTCGACAAAACTATTGGTCGTTGACTTGAGGGGGGGGGGGGGTGTTTGCAGATATGGTGATTCCTATATTCCACACTATTATGTGATTTTATCGATAATGTGCCATATTATAGCAGGAAGTTCGACAGGATGCTTGATATATATGATTTGAGGATTACGATGTTACGGTGGTTGGAGACAGGCAAAAAATCGTAACGACTCAATGAGGAAGATTGAACTATTGCCGAAAAAGGAAAACAAAACATCCGTGAAAGTTGTATGTCACGCATGAAATCGTTGAGAGCAGAGGCGACAAAACGGTCCTTTTACCGCCCTACAACTTCGATCTAGATCTGATAGAACTGGCATGGGCCAAAATACAGCACAATTTCAGGGAGAATATTGTCACTGGTGACATGTCGAAGGAAAGATTGAAGAATGTTGTTAATGCCGCTTTTCTTTCAGTTACTGCAAATGGCTGGCAAGATTACTGCAAGAAAGTGCAGCAGCTGTGGCAAGAGTATTGGACAAGAGATGGAATAATGGAAGTGTTAATTGATTAAGGTACCGTAAATACCACGCCCTCAAGCAATGATGATGATGATTTTGAATCAAAAACAAATGACAGTGATCCTTAGTGAACATCATTTTGACGTTTCTTTCAGGCACTGTTAATTACACTTTGTAAACATTACTGCTGTGGTGTGCTTAATAACTGCAATGTGCAAACATATTCCAAAAATCAGTATTTGACTTTCTACTAGTTTTGTCGCAAGTTGTACTTTCATGTACTTTTATTTTTCTTTATTTGCGAGGAATAAAAAATTCAAAAGTTGTTGTTGAAACTCTTGAGCATGAATATATCAACAAATTAGGTGATTTCCGGTACGACGGGAGTGTTACTTAACCGGTCGTATTTTCGTGAGAGGCGCGTCCGATTTCCTGTTAAGCATAAGACGTTGATAGTGGTGCCGGCACTCTGCAAACAGCCGACGCTGCGTTCCCGTTACCGCTCCTCATCTCTTGACAGTCATAATGAGTGGGTACCGCCGTTCCCGATAGCCATCACGCCAATCATCAACTTATCGTAGAAAACTGTATATTGAGTGACTTGTGTGCCCGAAAATTTTTGCTTTGAGAATTTTGATAGTAGCTGTTTATATGCATGTTCATGTTCTCTTTGGTAGTGGAAAAATGTTTTCTGTTGATATTTACCGTATACATACAGGCATATCTTTACTCTTTTCACTGATTGCGCGGGAAAGTATTTGTTTTTGTGTACACGACACAGTGTGGTGCATTTACTTTGCGGTATGGAAGATACGTGCGTAAGGAAGATTTAGTAATTAGTTGCAAGTATGGTGTTAGAAAATACTGGAAAGTACAGACCTGAAAGAAAGGAGGTAACGACAAAAGGGACTGGTTTTCCTAAGTGAGTACATAAACAGTTCTATTGCAAACATTTGATAAACAGAAAAAGAAACACACTACCTTAGTTGACTACGTAAACATTGATATATTTGAAGGCCCAACACGTTATTCCCCAATCCATTGGTTGAACGCAATGTATACGTAACTGGGTGAATACCGTGAGATTCTGCGCTCCGATACAACGCCAATGTTGAGGACAAAATGTTTCTAATCCATTATTAGCACACAATGGTTTCCATTATTTTTGCGAGTCGAGTCGAATGTGTGCTGGAGTTAATCAATGGTAAACATCGCGGCTATTTCATTCCACTTGCAGAGCCACACATAGAACGTTTCGCACACTATGACAGCACTCTGGACGGGATGCCAAAGGCATACACAGACCCGCAAAGTTCAGCCCTGGTGTGGAAGCTGCAAATGGTTGCGAATGTCTTGTGCGTGGTGGAACTGTGGAATAGTTAGTCGGTACCAGCAGTTGGTCTGCAGAATGGGTTATAAATTAGACCTGTTAATAACGTGGTCGTGTCTCCTATGAAACACAGATAGGTAATGTGGTTTAGTTTCTTTCTTTGAAACACTTACTGACTTGCTTCTCATGGTGGTTCAATGATGGCCTGAGTTTATTATTTCTATATAAATTTCTGCACTGTAGTCACTATGTTCCATAGTGTCATAAAGTAAACTTTCAGGGAAGTGGAATGAATCAGTGTCACCATTAACAAAAGAGAAGAAACTTAATCTGTGAACTATTTTAACGTTACACTGTCGATGTACTGGTTAATGTTATTTGTGCATTTGCGAGAGATATGTATCTAGTAAATTACAAGGAAAGCCACTACTTTATTTTTTTAAGTAACTGCTCCATCAGTTATGTTAAATAGCTGCTGTTTACTTTTAGTTTGTAACTCAAAAGATATGTATTACAGGCTTTGTTTGCAATGCCATAGCTCCTATTTGTCACACAGTCCTAGAATGGGCACTCGTGCTTGTCATGTAGCTAACAGGAATTTTCGGCAAACAGGACTTTTCAGGTCCTCGCCATTAGAGGTGTATCTGAGACTAAAACCGTTTGATCTGAGTTTCTTTATTAGCTTATCTATTTAGTGACAACATTTTTACATGTCATTCTGTAAGAAATCTTCACGGAATGTTTCAATTAGGCCTAGTGTATGACTATTAATGTCTGCTTCGGGGGTAGGCTGGTCACCTTCATGTATTAGGAATTTCATAAAGTGTATCTTAATAAATAAGACTCTTTGCTGTGAATCAGTGGTATCTGATATACTTGATTTTTTGCATGGCACCCTTCCATCTCATCAAGCCTCATAACCTCCTTTGCTTTAGAAGTCAGAGAGAGATACTGACGTATTCTTTGTAAATTACTAATTTCTTCACTCTAAAATGCAACAAATTTTATTATTTATGTAAATAACATATTGGGTTTTTCTACTTTATTCATGAGTATACAAAGCTCAGGACTTTTTTTGCTGGTAAAGATTGATACAGCACCTCACATGCGCAGTGTGGCTATGGGTGGGTACGAGGAAAAAGAGGTGTGTCTAATGGAAGATTAAAGAATAGTTGCAATAATTCTCTGAAACATTATCACAAATGTTAAGAAACATGTACAAGGGAGCAGAAAATGTGACACATATAAATACCTGAGGTCTGCATTATATGTGAGGGGGGACTCTTATGACTCACCTTCTCACTCTGACAGTATTGTAACCTTACAATTGCTGTTTCCTAGTGACTGGATGAATCCATATTTGGTCAAAATTAGTGATATATTGTTCATTGGGCAATGCTGAGGTGATCCTGCACACCCTGGCCAAACTGCCAAAGCTGTGCTCCCTCCCACTTACCTCTCCCCCCACCCAACAAAAAGAGATCTTATTTGCAAATTTTCCAACACGGATTTAGTAAATTTTATGATTTTGCAGTGCATATTTAATAGAAATCAAGCATTCTTGACGAATATTGCACACAACAAATTAAACCTTCATTGTTGCACATAAATTCCAAATTGTGTAAACATTCCAAAAGAATCTTTTGATTCATGAGAAATCTATGTTTACCTTATTCCACATGATGACATGCTTGTCACAATTGGCACTAAAACTCTTTGTGTCAAAGCTTCTCAAGTTCGTAGAATGTCTGCTGTTGAAAATAGTCTCTTTTTTTTTTTCAAAGAATTTATAATGGCATTGGTCCAAAGCAGCATAAAAGAATTCGCCCTTCTTAGTATCAGCCGATTTGGCTGTTAAGGATACGGTACTTGTATACACACTTTTTTTTTAGTGTGTGAGATGGATATCTTCATTCCTATATATTTTGCAAGACCAACTGTGAGCCAATGGTATATTTGTTGAAGTTTAGGCCCTAAGGTTTAAAGTTTTGTGTAGATGCTGTCTTTTGTTTTTATCTTTGTGTTTCAGTTGTAGCCGTTGTGTTCTGTTTCTAGCACATCATTTAGTAGTTGTGGGCGGTGGCTTAGATCATGTTTTGCGTTAGAAATATTTAGGTTTAGTGGAGATAGAAAGTGTATTGAATATTGTTGTTCATCTTTGACCAGTGACATACCTATTAGCACATTTTTAAAAGTTATATGCAATGCCGAAGGTGAATCTTGGGATGATTCTGCTGCATCTCTCTGTAGCTTGTGGGTTTGTGTAGAACATTTAGCTTAGAGTGTCATGTATGTTTAGCTATGATGAAGGTACTTAACCCAGTAGTGTAGAGTATGCATGAGAGAAGGTAAACACTAGAGGTACTGTCTTGAGACAGTATAACGATAGTAGAAGAGGGAGTCAGAGGCAGGCAGAAGCAAAAACAGTAGCCCAATGTAGTACTGCCCCAAACGTTACCATGTGTAGCCAACAGCTGGAGAGTGTACCATAATTAAAAGTCAGAGAGCACACTTGAGATGTTGCAAAGTATGCCTTGGCACTCACTGCACAGAATGCAATATTCGCCGTCTTTGTTACTTACATACCACTATATAGTAAGTAGTTCACTCTGATGACTCTGAACAGGACACACCTTTTAATGCTATGCTGCATTCCCTGAATATTTCCTTTATATTTGCCTATCCAAAACATGTGCAGGACTTGGGTGCATTTCATTGGATGAGATGTGACTATGCCACATAGTTCCTCATTCAGTCTGCCACCTTCATTTCCATCCAGTATTAAGAAATGGTCCTTTAAGCTTCATAGTGATGTATTGAGAGCTTAGTATCTATGTATTGCATAAATCTGAATCTGGCCTGTTCATCAGTTGTGTTGTTTTGCCCTAGACTATGAAGCAGGGAACAACTTCCAACTTACTGGTAGCACAGCAAATTTGTCTGTTTTGAGTTAATTGAGCTTTGTTCCCTGATATCAAAGCATAAAAACTTCATAATATCTATAAATCTCTCGCTCGACATTTTATTGTGAAATAACTGTAGTTGCCAGTTTTCTAACCACTCGCTACACATTTTTATTCTTTTGAGACAAAAAGACCTAATGTCGTATACCGCAGCAGTGAACGTGTTCAGTTCAGACAGACACTAACTACTGTTTGCATTTTGCCTGTTAGTTTCTGTCTCTGTACACAGTTTTGTGTGCTTTAGCACTGAGTCAATATAAACAATGGCCAAGAACTAATAATATTATGAATTTTATTGTTTCTCTTCACAAGGGCAGTGGCTCCAACTGTCTGCTGTTAAACATTATAATTTTGTAAAGTTCTTTGTGGATTCAAGGTATAATGCCAATTGTCCCATTCTGTTCCGTCTTTTGCGAATTCTGGATGGCACACAAAAATTGGTGAAGGTAACTGACTGATACCTCTTGCTCTCCATCTTTCTCTGTTTTATTGTATATCATCCGTTCTTGAATGACATGCTGGTTTTGATGGAGGAGTTTGCGTTGCCACTGTAACAATTATTATTATAATGTCTCTGAACACACTGCACTTACATTCATGTGATTAAACACTGGTTACAATATAATCCTCACTCATAGTTTGTTCTTGTCATTAATATTCATTACCTTTGAAGTTTTGTTGTGAAACTCTTGCAAGTGTTCTAAATTTTCCGTTACTTCCTTGCCTAGCCATTTATAGGACGTTTTCAATATTTTTATCATGCCTTACACACATTCAAACATTTTAGGTATAGTCAGATTCTATAATCAGCTCAGAGCCCACAACATGTGTTGTAGCATCACTTCATATGCATTTGCAATGCAACTGAGCATTTACAGCACTCTCCGGTGACATAGATGCGTGAATAAAAATTAAAGTGATCAGAACAGGCACTGCCACAGTTCTAGGTATAACATTAGAAATAAATACAATGGATTTTACTACAGATCTGTTATTCCTAAAGTGACATCTCTTTTAGATATAAATAAAATTAATGAATTTCCAAAGTTTCATTTTAAAATAATATTATTGTTTTAGTCATACAAAATTTCAAAGCACTCATTTTCATCACTTCCACAATTCTAATCTTAAAGCAATCATTGTGTAAAGGATGTTAAAAAAAATCTGTGTCCAAACTGACAGATATCACTATGGATCTAACAAAAAATATATTTCGTTGAGCAACCAGGTGTCACAAATACTAAACCCGCCTTAGTACTCCTAAGGAAAACATTGTACATCAAAGGTGATTTGAGGTATGTTGTGTTTTGACATCCTGATGTTCACATTCAGCTGACAAACTGCATGTAGTGCTGGATGGCCTGCCTGATAGTTTTAGTAGATAACATGAAGTGAAGTAAGTAAAGAGAGAACTTTGACATATGCAGTTTGTTTAAATGATGCAACTGAAGGTAATGATCAAAGGCCTCGGTGAATGTTGTGCAAACATTTCTCTGCACAAAGATGTCCACATTATCACACATTTATTGCAATCCATGTTCAATTAGACAATACTGGCATGTTCATGGTTCACACACCCAGTGCAAACAGACCACAGGTGGTGCGTACACCGACCTTTGTAGGAGATGTGCTGTTATGCTTTGAGAAAAGACCGGAGGCAAGTACATGAGCAAATGCTGCTCAGTTCAGGGTTCAGAATAGTTAAATATAGAACGTGTTATATGAATGGCTGCTTCATTTTTTCGTCCTTCCAGAGAACGGACACTGTGACCAAATGCTTATGCACTTTGGATGCAGCTGTATGCCAATTTCTGTAATGAGCTTCAGTTTCCTATTAAAGTTTTCTGTTTACATGTGAGGATCAGTTTGCTTCAGAAGGAATGTAGAACTGTCAAAACTTGCCTGTACGGTGGATGAAAACCCACATAAAACAAATTTGCGAGGTCATCAAAGAATACATGTTCGCTTTTATTGTGGAGTACTACTTTCCTGGGATCTATGTGTTGTTTCCTTTACTCAGGTGGTTCTGACAGAACTTGCAGAATATCATTAGTAATTTTGCTGATCATGCCATTGTAATAGGGGCGACTTGACAGCTATAGATAGGGAGTGTTATGCCATCAAAACTGGTGGCAGAGACTGGGGTTTGTGTGGCATTGTTCTGGATGTCTTGGCCGAAGATTACCTTGAGCAGATAGTTAGTGAACAAAATCGTGAGGGTAACATCTTGGACCTCCTGGCAACAACCAGACTTTAGTTAACATAGAGGAAGGTGTAAGTGATCATAAGGCTGTGACAGCATCTATGACGACGGGTTCTACAAGGAATGTTAAGAAAGGTAGGAAGATATATTTACTCAGCAAGGGTGACAGGATACAAAGATCTCAGAAGTCAGCATCAAATATTCAGTGATGAAGACGAAAATGTGGAGAACAAATGGAAAAAAATTCAAAGGCATCATTCAGTATGCCCTAGACAAGTATGCTCCAAAAGAGCTTTTAAGGGATCGAAAAGATCCACCCTGGTGTAATAGCCATGTTAGAAAAGCTCTACATAAACAAAGAGCACTTCATCTCAGAGTCAAGAGAAGTAAAAACCTAGCTGACAAACAAAAACTGAATGAAGCAAAAATGAGCATAAGGAGAGAAATGTTCAGTGATTTTGAAAGTAAGACGTTGTCAACTGAACTGAGTAAAAAACCTGAGAGATTGTGGTCGTATGTAAAATCAGTAAGTGGGTCAAAATTATCTGTTCATTCTCTCAGCAACCACAATGGCACTGAAACAGAAGATAACAGAGAGAAGGCTGAAATACTGAATTCGACCTTCTTAAGGTGTTTCACTTCGGAAGGTTGTTACACAGTCCCTCCTTTCAATTGTTGTACAAACGTCGAAATAACAGATATTGAGATAGCTCATTGTGGAATTAAAAAGCAGCTACAATCGCTTAGTCGTGGAAAAGTGTCAGGACCAGATGAGGTACCTATAAGATTCTATTTTAAAGGTTATGCGAAGGAACTTGCTCCCCTTCTAGCAGTAATTTATTGTAGATCGCTTGAGCAACGAAAGGTACCCAATGACTGGAAAAAAAGCACAGGTCATTCCCATTTTTAAAGTCCATAAGACAAGCCCACACAATTATAGACCTATATCGTTGACGTCAGTCTGTTGTAGAATTATGGAACAAGTTTTATGCTCAAGAATTATGATGTTTTTAGAAAATGAACATCTCTATAAAAATCAACATGGATTTTGCAAAGAGATATCCAGTGAAACTCGGCTCACTTTATTCCTTCATGAGATCCACAGCGCAGTGGACGAGGGTGCTCAGGTTGATGCCGTGTTCCTTGATTTCAGTAAGGCATTTGAGACTGTCCTGAATTGCTGTTTAATGAAAGAAATATGAGCTTATGGAGTATTGGAGCAGACTTGTGATTGGATTAAAGACTTTCTTGCAGATAGAACTCAACATGTCGCTCTTAATGGAACAAAATTGACGGATATAAAGGTAATACCCGGAGTACCAAAGGGAAGTGTGATAGGATCGTTGCTGTTGGCAGTATATATAAATGATCTAGTAGAAAGCGTCAGGTGCCCTTTAAGGCTATTTGCAGATGATGCAGTTGTTTATACCAAAGTAGTGACGCCAGAAGATGGTAAGAATTTGCAGAACAACCTGCAGAGAATTGATGAATGGTGCAGGCTCTGGCAGTTGACCCTGCACATAAATAAATGTAACACACTGCGCAAACCTAGGAAAAGAAATCCACTACTGTACAGCTACACTATTGATGACAGCTGGAGATAACATCTGCTGTAAAATATCTGTGCTTAACTATCCAAAGCGACTTTAAGTGGAATGACCATGTAAAACAGATAGTGGGAAAAGCAGACACCAGACTCAGACTCATCAGAAGAATCTTAATAAAATGTAACTCATCCATTTTCATCTATCTGGTATCCCTATCAGGTAGGACTGATAGAGGAGATAGAGAAGATCCAACGAAGAGCGGCGAGTTTTGTCACAGCATTGCTTAGCTGGTGAGAGAGTGTTGCGGAGATACTAAACAAAAATGCACTGGCAGACATTACAAGAGAGGAATTGTGCATCATGGAGAGATTTACTATTGAAATTTTGGGACAGCACTTTTCAGGAGGTGTCGGACAACATATTACATCCCCCCCACATACATCTCGCATATTGACTACGTGTAGAAAATTCGAGAAATTGGAGCCAACATAGAGGCTTGCCAACAATCGTTTTTCCCACACACTATTCACAAGTGGAACAGGGTTGGAGGGATCAGATAGTGGCACTGAAAGTTCCTTCCAGCACACACCATAGGTGGCATGCGGAGTATGATGTGGACATATATGTAGAATGTGCAGACTATTCGTAAGAGCACCTGGTGATGTTATTGAAGGAGTTCCCTTATGTATCAGAGGGAGTATGTGATGTATGTGGTTCCAGTATGATGGAACTGTGCTCACTCTGCAGAACCATTGCATGCAGCATTAAACCATGCTTCAGGCAATCAGGAGTGACCTGTACATTGACCTCCCAAGATCCCTGGATCTCACCCCATTAACCTTTTTTCACTGGGGGTATGTGGAAACAGAAGTATATTTTATTCGTGTAGACTGAGAGGAAGAGTTGGGTGGAAGAATTCTTGCAATGGCCATGCAGATATAGAAAACACAACACATTTTCCAAACACTGGATGCTCTGATCCATCAATATTGGGCCTGCTCATTTTGAACATTTATAGTTCCACTGATCAGAACAATGAAGAACTGATACACATTTAACATTGTTTTATTCTCAGTCATGCCCATTGACCCTGACATTCCATACTCACTCAATATGTCTTACTGATATCTGGTTGCTTAGCAGATATATTTGTTGTTGTCTCCAGCATTGCAGCTCTCAGATTGAGAATTGAACCACAGAATGTACTGTTTCCATTGTCAGCTTGGCATGGTGGAATGAAGTGCTGCTTAACCTGGAGAGATACAAATAGCAAGCGATGTACTTATTGTACTGTCTCACACTTTAAGTGATTGTGTTTTATATTGTGACAAAAGGAAATGTTGTTAGTTAATGTATGTTTTCTTTCCATTTTAGCTGATGTTGCAACATTTGTGGCATCAGTCATAAAATATTGTTTTATTTCTGATCTGCTTTTTAAAGTCATGCAAAGAAAATAGTTTCTGTTCCTCCCCAGTTCCATGTTAAGTAGGCCTAATCATAGTTGTAGATTTTATGATCGCCTTATCATGAAGACATGAAACAGTTTAAATGATAACTAACTGAGTACATCACTGCTGCTGTTATTGCTTATTTGTATGTCCCCTGGATCTCAATTGTAACCTCTTGCTGTGAAATGGGAAAGTCAGTTCTACAATTGTTGTACCTGTTCTCTGCAGAAAATATAGCTACCTGCCAAGCATTTGTCAAACAATGGCATGTTTGAGAGTAGGATGACAGTTGGTTTTGTGAGGATAGAAAAAATGCTGTTAGAATGGCACTGAGCCATCATTTGATGCACGAACTGAGTTGTAGGAATTTTAGCAAATTGGAGGCAGTGGCAGCTTAGGCAAGGAAACCAGTTGGTTAATTGTTCATCTTCCAGTTATTTCTAGACAAAGAGGACAACTTGAAGGACTGTTACTGAGACCACACCCCAAATACAATTTACTCTTACCAAAGCCACTTGTGGGGCAATACAGAGTACTGTGCACAGTAGATTTTATGAAGATGTTATGTATTTGAAGCAATCAGGACAGGCTGCTTAGTATTTTTGCACTTTGAACTGTGACTTTGCAGGCTTACAGAGGATGTCATTGATGCTGATCTACATCCTTAACAGTGGTGCAGTGGGGGTTAAGTTTGTGTACAAGATGACAATACTTCACCACACAGGACTGTTCTCATAATGAGTATCATCAAAGCTGTTCCCCATTTGGGAAATCCATAATTGCTGTACATGTTGTATTTTGTTAACTTCAGATTAACCATGTGCAGCAGATAATGGACAACTATTGTTTCATGTAAATTTACGAAAATGAAGGCAAAATTTAGCATGAAAGTCGGGTAGTTAATCTGCAAAGTATTGAACTGAAATTCCATTACCTTACTTATAATTGCATTTAAAAAATGAAAGTATGTCAGCTGTCATAATAAAAGAAGTCCTAGTTTCAATGCATTTATTTTTTTAGAGGAAAGATGCTCTTTCTTTATGTATATGAGGATAAATCACTGCTTTAGGGGAGGTTTTTAGAAAAGCTTATGTGTGAGATATTTAGGTGTATTTAAGGTAGGTGACCGGCTTTTGCAAAGGGAGACAACAGTTGGTGTAGTAGGGCACCACTAGGAGAAACATTGAGAAAATAGTATCAGGAGAGTGTGGAAGATCAACTAAAAGAAATAAATAAGCTAAAGAATGTTCTGGTCATCTAGAACAAAGTAAGAAAGTAAAAGGAGGAAGGGTGATACTTCCACAAGGGCAGAAGGCTGGAATGTGGTGGGATCATGACGGGAGTGAAGCACAGGGACTAATAAACAGGTGATGGGGAGGGGAGGAGATAGTTGAGAGAACAAAAGGTGTGTTGTTAGGAGACCAGTGAAGATTGATTCATACTACTACTGCTACAATAACAACAGCAACAACCACCACACTAGCAGTGATAGCAATGTATAACACTAGAATGTGAACATTTTCCCATGAGTGGTTCATTTGTGTGGCTTATTTTTCAGAGATGATACTTCAGAGCTTAGAATTCGTGAAGCAGTTGAAAATGATAAAATTGACAGTAAATATGGCTTTGAACGTGTATCTGATCATCTGGAACGTGTTGGTTTCCTTATTAACATGCACACAGTAAGTAAAATAGAAACTATTTTTTTATGATTTGTTCTGTTTTATTCAAAAAATGTTGTTTCCCTGCAAATATATGTAAATTTTATTTTTTGCAGACTGAAGTTCTAGATGAAGACAAAAGGCTTGTAAGCGCAGTTGATTACTATTTTATTCAGGAAGATGGAAGTAGGTTCAAGGCATCACTGGCTTATTTACCTTATTTTTATATCCTACCAAAACGGGAGTGTATCAATGAAATATCGGGCTACTTGAGCAAAAAGTATAGTGGCACAATAGCAAAAATTGAAGTTATACCAAAAGATGACTTAGATATGGTGTGTTGCACTTATTTATTTCCTTAACTGAATAATCTTTTAGATTAGTAGTGCTATTTTGTAAAAAATAAGTAACAATATAATTTTCTTAGTGCTGTGGGCTCTCCATCTCGGTCTCTTGGAACCCAGCAAATAATTTCCTTCGTCCATCATCTGTCCACATGTTCTGCACACTTCCAAATTTTCATTATAGTCATGATTCAGTCTTCCACTTCAGTCTGTTAACTGATCTATCTGTTTGTTCTTGTGTTACCCCAAGTAATTCATTGCTCATTGACCAGCCCTAAGTTTTTGAATGGTTTTTTATAGTTTAAAGTTCATGTCTTGCTACCATAAGTTAAAGGTAGTTTTGTACCCAGATTGTAATTTTCCTTTTCAGATGCGTTGGAAGCTAAGTTTTGAAAACTCCATTCAGTTTTCCAAAAGGAATTCCAGGCCAATTTAACTCTTCTGTTTGTTTATTTTTCTCATTGTTCAATCTTTGACTTAAACTGTCCTAAGTATAGAAACCTATGCAGTGGATCTATGACTTCATTGTTAATTAGAACTGTTTTACTTTTTGTATGTTTGTTATATATTATTTGAGTCTTATTGCAATTGATTTTTAAGGTAGTTTCAAAACTCGTGTCTAAAGTGCTTCCATTTGCTGTTTAAGTTTGTCTGCCCTGGAGGGCAGGTGTATATACTCGTGAGTCAAAACACTATGACCACAGCCCACTGTGAGACAAAATCCTGCCTGGTGGCCGTGTAGGCATGTGATACAGTAAAGAAAGTATATAAGTGGACCAGAAATGAATGGGGAATCATCCTAACAACTGTACAGGGCGTGAATGGGGAAATCCTTTGACAAAGGGAAACCATTACAGTCCAGCACCTGGGAAAGAACTTCAGAAACAGTGAAGCTTGTCAGCTGTTTGCTTGGTGATGTCATGAGCATTGATGGAAAGTGATTGAAGGACAGTGAAACCACGAATAGACGACAAGATATTGAATGTACATGCTTCATTACAGAATGTAGAGGTAGGTGGCTTGCCCACTGTAAAGCAGGACAGATGGCAATCTGTGGAAAATCTGAGAACAGAGTACACAGCTGGTGCAGGCATATATTCTGGAGCACATGGTTCATTGCACATTGTTGAACATGGAGCTCCACTACAGACAATTAATATATATTCCCATTTTGACCCCATGACTTTCTCAATTATGAGTGTGGTGACTCAGTATTATCAGTATTGGACCATGCATCAATAGAAACATGTCTCGTAAGGTGAATCATGCTTTTTGTTGCACCAGACGAGTCACTGTGTCCTAATAGCTGACATCCAGGTGAATGGGTGCTTGAAACATCCACCATGCCATGGATGCAGGCATGTGTGTGCAGTGTTATTCTGTGGGAGACTTTTGCCTGGGCTTCCGTGGGACCTATTGCAGTAATTGAAGATGCTGTGACACCTGTAGACTACATGAATATTGTTGTAGACTACCTGCATCTCTTCATGTTGAGATTGTGTCTGATGGCTATGGCATCTTCCAACAGGATCACTACGCATGTCACAAGGCCAGAATGATGCTACTGTGGTTTGAGGAATATGATAGCAAACTCATGTTGGTGTCTTGGCCTTCAAACTTGCCTCCGAGTCCAAAGGGACACTATTGGGCATCAACTCCATGTCATCAACCAACTGACCTATAAATTACGGGAATTATGTGGCCTGTGCATAGACATCTTGTGCCACATGCCTCCAGAAACCTGCCAAGGACTTGCTGAATCCATATCAGGCAGAATAGTTGCTATAATGTGTTCCAAAGATGAATCAACACACTATTAAAGTGCTTATCATTATGTTTTTTCTGATCAGTGTCATGTCATTAGTAAAATGAATATGGTTCATTAACATGTATGTCTTGTTTGTGTTCCCAGCTTAAAGCTATGAAAACTTCTTGTAATTTCATTGTTCTGAAGAAGTTTCATGCATGCTGTGGCATATACAGGATGAGTCTGTGATGATGTTATAAACTTTCATTAATGATGGAGAAGGATAAATTTATCAATTTGAGGTAAGGGACCCTGGTCCGGAAATGACTAAGTCAAAAGTTATAAGCAAAAATCATTCCGATACCTCTGACAGTGGAATGCTTATATCGGTTAGCTTGTTGATAAGTCTGTAGGGTAGGAAAGTTGTAGAGATGGTAGTATGGACCAAAACAATAAACAAAACCTTCAGTAAGCATGGTCTCTAAAATGCATACCTTCATAGCTTTGGGCACTAGTTCAGTAGGAGAGACGTTTCATTGTACCAAATATGAACAACTGCTCATAGCTCTTAAGGTATGCATTTTAGAGTCCATGTTTACTGTATGTTTCTTCTTGTTTTGGTCCATACTGTCACCTGTTAAAATTGTCTGCCCAACAATCTGAGAAACAAAAGCACTATTACATGTATTTCTCTGACAGAGGTATCAGAACGATTTTCACTGATAACTTTGACTTGGTTGTTTCCAGACTGGGGCCCCTTACCTCAAATTAATACATTTACCCTTCTCCATCATCCCTGAACATTTGTAACATTATCAAGGAACCACCCTGTATATATAATTAAAGATTTAAAAGTAATAACTTACTGAATAGTAGAGGCATTGAGTTGTCAAAACAAGCCACTGAGAACTTACATAGCTTTTGGGTGAATTCCTTTTCAATCCATATAGAATGTGTGCATCGTTGAGAGAAAGGGGGGGGGGAGGGGGGGGATAGAAAATGGGAGCTGATGGATGAGAGAGAGAGGTAGTGGGTACAGTGAATTAGGAATGTCATATGGGCATTACACCACCAAGTGATCTAGTGTAGTACACAATGATGTGAAGGAGTGGATTGGGTGGGGGAGATAATGGGAAGTGGGTGTGGTGTAGGATGACTTGAAGTGCAGTTCTTGGAGCAGGGTAGAGGTGGGTGAGGGGTAGGTATCTGGAGAAGACTGAGGTCGATCGCGTAATCCACTTGACACCAGGTCATAGTTTATGAATAAGGTATTCAAGCTATGAGATGTTTTCATATGAAGCATTAGTTACTGACCCAGGTAAGGACTGCTTTCCCATAATTCATTGTGCTGAAGGTAGGGTAACTCCTTTATGGACCACTGTATATGTACCTAATAACAACTGTGTTCTACATTGCCAAAGCATTTTTAAAACAGATATTTCTTTTGTAATTTGTGAAACACTGAACATTTGTGTATTTGTTGAGTAGCGGTTAGGAGCATTTTATTGGTTATTGTACTTGATGTACGGTTCAGACGTATTTCATAGAATTGTAGCCATGTTTTGCTTGTAATATTAAACTGCAGGAAAGATATGTATTACGTGCTGTAAAAAATGTAAATGCTGTGTGGTATTGCTGGCTGGATTATCTTCCAGGTGTTCGCAAAGGCTTTCTTTATTAGCACTCACTGCAATATGTGAGAGCTATGCGCTAAGTGTGACTGTAATGAGAATGAGTGCACGTAAGTGAAGTGTTGTGTTCATGTTGTTGATGACAAAAGAGAATGGATAATAATACTTTTGAATATTAATAAACTTTTTTTTTCTCTGTGTGAGCAGCCAAACCATTTAATTGGCCTTCAACAAAAATACCTGAAACTTTCATTTGTAAGCATTACTGACTTAATGAAAGTTCGTAAAGATCTTCTGGCTGCTGTTCGTAAAAATCGTGAACGGCACAAAGGACGTACAGTCTACTCAGAAATGTTGAGCAATGCTCTGGCAAACAAGGAAGGTATAGATGTTGCAACTAAGCGTACTGCTACTGATCACCTGGAGAGTATTATGGACATAAGGTAATGAAGGTTTTTTTATGCTTTAATATGTAATTGCAGTGAAATATAACAATAAATTAGTATATTAGTATTATGAAGTATTGTCCTTGATACTTTGAAGAACTGACATCCAAGGCATCACTGTCTTGGTAGGAGAAATCCCAAGATGAAATAGCTTGCATAGTGAAATGGGCAACTTCCAGACAGGTGGTCATTAAGTGAACAGAATAAAGATAGAGGAGTATGTAGTATGCAATAATGATCAGAAAAATTGGGGTGGGATTAATGAACTACAGAGTAAAGACGAATTCACAATGTTGCCCCATTGTTTGAAGCACTCCTAAAAAGCAATAAAACTTAATTAAAAGTACATTAAACTCGGAGACTTCATCACAAATGTGCTGACATTTGAAGACTCTTTGGCTCATGTACTAACATTTTGGTGTCTCCTGCAGCTATTATCCAGACCAATAGTGTCAAACTCACAGCCCACAGGCTGCAAATGGCTCTTAAAAAAATTATATGTGCAATATGCTGCACCAGTCTAGTGATATGTAAATGCTGAGTCACCTTATGACTGGCATACAAAACCTGACAATAGTTGAGTTGGTGTAAGAAGATTCCTATCACCTTGCAGGGCTGTTGCTAGCTCATAGTCGTGAAACACTAATGGATGCAGGTGAAAATGTCAGCCATGTACAGAGTTGTGACAACACTGATGTGTTGCCATAGAGGCATTTACAAAATTGTATTGCGTTATTGGTTGAGGTAGGCCCGCCAAGCCCAATGCAACTGTTGGGAATCAACTTAATGCTGACTCAGCTACAGCAGTGAATGTTTTGGTAGGCGACTACTATACGACAGACTCAAAGAGTATAGGAGAAGATTCCAGTTGGGTGTTTTGCAGACTCCTTCCTTCAGAATGCACTGCTGTCAGGCCAATGGGGCAATAGTGTTTGCTTTAAAAAACTGAAAAGTTCGCTGCTGGGGATTCAGGCAAAAGCAATAGACTGATCTTGACCATGTCTTTGTCAGCACAATCTGATGATGTAGCTGTATTGGTTTGCTATGTAGGTCTGCTCGACACATATCATTACAAGTTGGCAGTGTTGGTGATATGACGTTTTCAACTGGTGTCAACAGCGTTCAAACATGTGTAGTATTGTAGATGCTTGGTGAAAGGGTGCCCAGTATTAATTAAGAAAGCAAGTAGAGATGGAGCTATATCTTGCTTGTCAGGGTCATATTCATTAGTTATGTGTTGTAATGTATTTTTCTTAGTAAATTTACATTAGTATGAAAACTGAAGTTGAAGGCCTCCCCCCATGCATTTTTTTTCTTTTCTTTTTTTTTTCTACCTAAATGTGAAAATTGGTTATATGGCCCATGCCAGCTTTTGAATTTGATAATCTTGGTCTAAACTTAATGGAGAGTTTTCTAGGGACAGAAAGCTAGCTAAAACCAAAAATTGGCAGCAATGATATCTTTGGGGTAGATCTAAGTGTACAGAGTGTACATAAAGTCCAGGAACACTTTCAATTATTTATTGCACAAGAGCTAAATTTGTACAGATGTCATACATATTGCATTTTGAAGTGAAACTCTGAAAGATTTTTTTACCAACATTCGATATGCAAACCATGAGTGACCCGGCAGACATCAATATATTGTCATCAAATTCTTGCCATACTAGTCTCAGCATGGTATTGTTGATATTGTTGACTGTGGCAGTATTCTCTCTTGGAGCTCTGCTACATCACGTGGTAGAGGCAGTACATACACCAGATCTTTAATGTGTCTCCACAGAAAAAAAGTCACACGGAGTGAGATCTGGTGATTGGGGAGGCCATTTCATGAAACAGCTGTCCCCTTCTGTAGCATGGCTGATCCATCGATGCGGCAGCTCCGTGTTCAGGTACCCACATGCTTCATGATGAAAATGGGGTGGAGCCCCATCATGCTGAAAGATGAATGATACTAAAATGTAGACTTTCACGGCCGGAAATGTCATGTCCATTATAATTACCCGGGCTGTTATGCCGTGTTCGGTTGATGAATTCTGTGTCAATTCCCAACGTTTTGTCCCCATCTGTGGAGGACATCTTCAAGGGGGTCTGTAGCTCGATGGAAGGTCCAACTCACCCACTGGCTCACTACTGACTCAATCAGTAGCGAGCCAGTGGGTGTGTTGGACCTTCCATCAAGCTACAGACCCCCTTGAAGATGAAGATGTCCTCTGCAGACGGGGACGAAACGTTGGGAATTGACACAGAATTCATCAACTGACCATGGCATATAACAGCCGGATAATTATAATGGACATGAAAGATGAATGGAGAATCTGATTGTGTTTGAGGCATCAGCCTTTGCTGCAACATGTCCAAGTAGGAATATCCAGTGACAGTGCTCTCAGCGAAGAGAAATGGCCTGTACAGTTTTCGACGTGACAAAGCACAAAAAACATTTACCTTTGGGGAATCACTCTCAAATTCAGTGCATTAATGTGGGGCTTCGTTGTTAAAAATTACGTGATCAACAATGCCATTCCCAGCCTCATTCAGTAGTTGCAACTGCAAACAAAACTCAAAACAATTGTCTTTTTCATCGTCATTGAGCTTCTGCACTAGCTCCAGTTTGATTGACTTCATAGACAGCTTCTGTAGCAGGACTTTCCACACTACCATTGGAGCCATTTCGATTTCACGGGATGCACAATGCACTGATTTCTTTGGACTCCTTATGATTGTCTCTCGTACGTGCTCCACATTCACTTCACTCACACTGGGACGTCCGCTTCTCTTTACCGGGCGAAAGCAAGCCCTTGTAATGAATTTGTTGTGCCAGTGGTAAGTGGCCTTCCTTGTTGGTGGCTTCTTACCATACTTTGTTCTAAACATCTGTTGAACAGCTGTAACACACTTTTTTTTTCGAACTTCAACACACAGAAAACTTGCTTGGCACCTGAACTCACCGTGTTTGCCACTAGTGCTGGCTATCGGCAAATTACCAAACTACGCTGTGGCGGTATACGTGAAAAAAACTTTCAGGGTTTCTCTTCAAAATGACATATCTATGATATTTGTACAATGTTTGGTTCTTGTGCAATAAATAATTGAAAGTGTTCCTGAACTTTATGTACCTCCTGTACATCAAAAGGATGGGCAAATGGAAAATAGATGTGGTGTATCTGCCTCAGTAGTCAATGTCGAATCCACCAAGATATAATTCAAGCTCCGTTTAAGACTCCTCGGGCAAGACCTATTATGGAGGATTAGCTTAAACTTATGACTGGGTCTTTTTATTGACCACCAGACTTATGTAAATGAAAGCTTTAAAGGGAATCTCAACTCACAAGTATGTATGTTCCCCAATCTTATTGTCGTAGTTGGGAAAGTCTTTAATGATCCTACATTTGATTGGGATAATTTCAGTTTTGTAAGTGATGGATGTGCCAAGACATCCTATGAAATAATACTACATGCTTTCTCTGAAGACAGCTTATATCTCATTGTTCAAATAAAATAGATATTTTAGCATTTACTAAATGATTGGTGTACATGAACATCAGAAATAAGTGATAATCACAAACAATGACTGAACACATACAAACAATAATTTGCTAGCTTAACTTTTACACTTGCTCTTGCTGTAGTACAGGTGATGTCTGTATCAGATAGTCCAGCTCATATTGCTTTTGCTATTCTCACAATTTACAAGTTCCATGTATTTCCACAACTTAGCTTATTCCTCAAGCAGTAATGCAATTTCTTTACTGTCACATCTTATGGATTTGTTGGAACTGGAGAAGGGAAGTGGTGGGGGTAAGTTGAGTTAAGAGTCTAACATTTTTTTCTTCTTTTCTGTCTTTTATAAACTTTTTAGGATAAGACAATAGTAGCCAAATAAAAAATTTGTATCTTCACATTTTAATATTAAATCCAGCTTGTACTCTCATGCAGAATTTATTTATAATTCCATTTTGAGTCTCCATCTTTATGTTCAGTTGTCTTTTTTATTAGGGAATATGATGTACCATACCACATAAGAGTGTCACTTGATAACAAGATCTTCTGTGGCTCGTGGTACTCAGTGCAGAGTAGAGGCACTGAACCACCAATAATAAAGAAACGAGATGATATCATTGAGCGGCCTGATGCCATTGTCTTGGCGTTTGACATTGAAACAACTAAACTTCCACTTAAGTTTCCTGATGCCAGCAGTGATCAAATTATGATGATATCATATATGATTGATGGACAGGTAAGTTTTGTGCAATCTTGTTCTGATTTCTTAACACAATTTTAGTACTGGTACTTCAGTGAATAGTTTTCATTTCTTTTCCAGTGAACCAAAATACATTATAAATAATATGTCATAACTTCTTTTTCGATGAGCACAAGACCTGTAAATAAATCATGGGGATCTTCTCTGTGCCAACATTATAATGGCTAAATAGAAGAGGTGTTCCTTAATTACTGGAAATTGCATCTGCTGCCTTGCTACAGATTTATTGATTATGGTGTATCTTTGTCGTTTGGAGTTGTGATGTCGAAGAACTCAACTTCATTCAACATTGCAACAATTTTTCTTAACTGACATTATCCAAATACTGAGCTACTTTCATGGATATCAACATCCGTCTCCAAAAGGCTTCTGTCCAAACTGAGCTCCATGTGACATATCGCTCTCCCATAGGGTAGGTATCCATGATAATGAATTTGCTTCAGTTGAATCATGACTTCATTCACACAGTTCTGATAATCCCATAATGAAGGAGAGTTCAGAATGAGTCGAGCTATGCATTAACAGCCAGAAGCCCTTCTTTAATGATCTGCATACTGATAACAAATTATGACACATACTAACATGTGTTACTCTATATTGAATTCAAGTATTTGCAAGAAACTAGATGAAGTCTTTTTGAGTAGGAACATGTGGTTGAAAAATTTATACTTGCTCAGTTGAAGCTGTCTGTTATTAATAATGAATTTAACATATTTTATTCATTTGCAGCAGAAAGCGTAGGTATGAATCTCTTGGAGTGTTCGTGCATACTTGTGACTTAATTAGTGACTTTTCTACAACCATTAGTCTTTCTTAAATCTTGTGATTTATTTGTAACTTTTCATTAACAAACATACATACATACCTACCTGTGATGAATTGAGCAAAGTCATACCTGAAACTGAACTGGACTCAAACTGCATAACTGTGCAGTCACAGCCGTGGTCCCTTAAATAACATTACGCCAATGTGAGCAAACTTAGATATCATTAGCATTTACACTATATATTAATTACAATGAAAAAAATATCAATACAAGCAATTCCACATGTGACATCAGAGTCATCAGAGAACGAAGGCACATTTTAAACAAATTGTTTTCTAAAATGTAGAAGCTATGAGTGTTGGATATCACGCCATGAGTACCTTTAACAATTAATATTACAATATCCAGATTGGTGCTAAACTACTTCATTATTTTCAGTACCACCATGTACAAAGGCTTCAATGTTGAAGTTACATAATTTGGCATACCCAACTACCTTATTAACCATGTTAAAGATTATTATGTACTGACCGTTTACAATTCAGTAGTTAGACTCAGCATTGGTCAGTGCACCATGGTTGAGCAAATTGCCACATGAGATCTAAGCTGTGGTAATATGCAGTGCAGGACTCTCACTGGAATATAAATTACAGTTGGCAGATCGCGTACACACTTTGCATAATGGCAACCCTCACTACCCATAGCCATGGCACTACATATTGTTGGCAGCCTTGTTGCCCACAGAGATGACAGATTGCTACTGAATGACACTGATCCCTCCTCAAGTTATCCAGTATGCCAAGCACGGAACAACAATGGCCATCTTGCCCCCCTCTTTGTCAGGCCACCACTGAGCAGCACCCAACTCACCAGAGGTTCCCTGACACGCCATGTTCAGAGCATTGGCAGTCATTTTGCCCTTCTATCCTGCATACCTACCCGATGACACCCATTGCCACCACAGCATGTCATTGAGCCCACCCGACTGTGCCACACCTCGCATAGCTGATGGTAACAGATGGTATGATACCACCTACACTGCAGGATATGAAAAACACCCAACAGATCGCATAGTGGCTCTGGTTTCATGCCCACTTTGGCACCACCGCACGCAAGTGTTCCCAGCCCTGCCAACATCCAAATACCTCCCACAACCTTCACTAGGCATCAGAGGCCACACCATTACCCAAGTTCATCACTCACTGTACCTGGCAAATCAAACCAGTTCGCCCCACCCACCCCTCCACAACAGCTTCCTGCTCTGTGGGTGAGATCATCACACCAAACACCACTTTTTGTTGGCTTGGGGTCCAAAATTATACGATTCTGGATACCAACATCGTGGCCCTGACTCTGCACTTACACTATGAGTGGCAAATGGATTGATTATCACAACTTATGGAATTGTCACCCACAACATTGATATTGCAGTGGACAAGACCTCGGAGGTGACCAAAACTTCACGTGGACATTCCTACACACCAACGTGAATGAACTACTGACTGGGGCCGATTTCCTATGCCAGTTCCATCTACACCCAGATTTTCAGGAAGGGCTACTGCTCTGTGGATCAAATAATATCGCCATTGAGGGTACTATCAGACGACCACATATATCAGCTACATCACAGCACAAGGACACCTACGTTTCATTGGGACACAAGGCTCCATCTGCTATGGTCCTCCACCAGGAATCAGCTGACAGCAACTGATCATCCGTACATTGAAGCCAGGAATGAGCACCTCGCACTACAAGAGAATAACGCATCCCATCACAGGTTACTGTACAAGTGTCACAACCAGCTAGCGGAGGCTAGACTGCAACTTACGCCCGACATCGCTTCAATCTGCTTGAGTCTTCATGAACATTGCCCAGTCACCATCAGCAAACACCTTTCTTTGGTAAATGTTACACAGGATCCAACTGGTGACAGTGCAGCAAGTGTTTGTGCAATAAAAAAATTATTACAAACACGTTCGTTCTTGTTGGTGACTGTACACAGAATTGAAATGACAGAGGGACACTCCTGACAAAGCCACAGTTGGTGAGTTGCTTGAGATGGCCATTATCAACCCTTCAAACAGCCCTTGGACCTGGGCTTCACCAATACATATGGCCCACACAAAAAGCGGTATATTCTGGATGTGCAGGGACTATAGGGTACTCAACATTCGGACAATCCCCGAGCGCTGCCCGGCCCCTGATATACAGGACTTAACACACTTGTTATCAAGCACAACGATCTGCAGCATCGTAGACTGCTGAAATGCGTATTTGCAAATACCAAGGGTTGCTGAAGATGTTTCTAAAACTGCCATTATCATCCCCTCCGGGTTATTTTAATATCTGTTCATGCAATTCAGATTAAAAAATGCAGCTCAAACATGGCAGATATTCATCAACTCAGCTGTACACAAATTCAGTTCTGTTTCCCGTATGTGAAAAACATACTGTTATTCTCTGCTATGCCCAAAGAGCATGAAGACCACATCTGACAGGCTGTCCATACCTTAGAACAGCTAGCTGTTATTATCAGTATTGAAGAAGACCACTTGGATCAGCAGATTGTAACTTTCCTAGGACATTCAATTTCATCACCGCGGATCAGGCCAACAGAAGAGAGCACTGAATTCATACAGCTCACTCCCAGGCCTACGACCTACTACAAGGAGCTATGCAGATTTGTAGGAATGATGCATTTCTACTGGCACTACACTCCATGGGCAACCAAAATCCAGGCACCCCTCACTAACTCCCTTTCCGCAAACAACACTACGGGCAGCCGAACTGTCCATGGTTGGAAGAGATGTTACAAGCGTTCCAGACACACCCTAACACAAAAGAAAGACACACCACAAAGGAATTAACCAAATGGACAGAAATCAGTAGATTCAATGTACATGTACAGACAAACAGATAGTTACAATCACAGAAAACATTGATGATTTATTCAAGAGAAAGGGCTTCACAAATCAAGTAAGTCAATAACAGTTTGTTCCATCTGTGGCCCTTATGAATGCATTTATTCGGCTTGGTATTGATTTACGGAGTTGTTGGATGTCTTCCTGAGGAATGTCATGCCAAATTCTGTCCAATTGGTGTATTAGATTGTCATAACCCCAAGCTGGCTGGAGGAACCTGTCTAGAATGCTCCAGATGTTCTCAATTGTGGAGAGATCTGACAATCTTGCCTGCCAAGGTAGGGTTTGGCAAACATGAAGACAAGCAGTAGAAACTCTCGCCATTTGTGGACGGACGTTATCTTGCTGAAATACAAGCCCAGATTTGCTTGTCCCGAATGGCAACAAAACAGGGTATGGAATATCGTTGAAGTAGTGCTGCGCTGTAAGGATGCTGTGGATGAGCCCAGACTCTCATTGACTGTAGTAGAATTGTCTTCAGTGACGAGTCCCATTGTGAACAGAGCCCAGATGGCCAGCAAAGATATGTCTGTAGATGCCCTGGACTACAGTGGGACACCAACCCATTGCCCGCCATATGGTCCGACAACCAGGAGTGGTGGTCTGGGGTGTCATTTCTTTTCATAGCAGGACCCCTTTGGTTGTTTCCCGCAGCATCCTTACAGCGCAGCAGTAAGTGGATGATATTCTATGTGCGTTTTGTTGCTCTTTATAGCAAGCCACCCTGGGCTTACATTTCAGCAAGATAACACCTGCCCACACATGGTGAGAGTTTCTACTACTTGTCTTTGTGCTTGCCGAACCCTGTCTTGGTCATTAAGGTTGTCAGATCTCTCTCCAGTTGAGAACATCTGTAAGATTATGGGCAGGGTCCTCTAACCAGCTTGGGACTTTGAGGGTCTAATGCACCATTTAGTCAGAATTTGGCACAATATCTTGCAGGAGAACTTCCAATAGCTCTATCTATTAATGCCAAGCTGAATACCAGCTTCATAAGGACCAGAGGTGGACCAATACGTTATTGATTGGCTCAATTTGTGAAGCTTTTTCTCTTGAATAAATCATCCAGTTTTTTCTGAGATTGTACTCATTTGTGTAATAAAACAGTCTGTACAGAGAACCATGAGCCTAGACCACCCCTCTCCAATAGCCGACCGGTTGACCAGTACTGACGCTAGTGACACTGCCATCAACACTGTCCTACAGCAAGGAGCTGAGGGTCCAGTGAATGCACAAGGAAAAGACAATCATTTACATGAACTCTAAAAGGTGACCCCAACACTGGCCTGTGACTTGAACAAATAAGGTTACCCAACTCTAGTGTCAAACTATGGTGTGACTCTTCACATAGCAGATCACGCCCATTGATCTCCATGCTATTTAGGGAATTAATGTTTAACAACTTCACAACCTGTCACACCCTGCAGTTCACCCCACCATGATGTTTATTACCAAATCTCTTTTTTGGCTGGGATCACAGAAGACTGCAGAAAATAAGCGAGGACCTGTGTTCCATGCCAGTGTAGCAGGAATGGACAGCACACACTCCACCCACAAGGCATATTTCCTGTACTGAAAGGACATTTCCAGCATGTGCACGTGGACCTAGCTGGCCCTTACCTGAGGCCAAAGGATATAAATACATTCCATCGCCCATTGATCGCATGACCCATAGGGTAGAAGCAATCCCTTTAGATGATGTAGCAACTGAAACAGAGGCAAGGACTTTCATTAACATCTAGATTTTCCATTTCAGTTTCCTCCTATTTATACCATACAGTGAGGAGCAACAATTGGAATCCCTCCTCTTTGCTGAGCTGTGCAAACTGTGCAGCTTTCAATGATTTCACACCGTGGCCTACCACCCACAGAGCAACAGGTTAGTGGGAAGATGGCATTGGACATTGAAGGCCGCTTTAATGTGCCACAATACACAATGGCCAACTGCTCTACCCTGAGTTCTGCTAGGCACCTGGGCAGCATGCAAAGATGCCCTGAAGTTGTTGCTTGCAGAGGCACTATATGGCAAATGGTTTACCCTCCCAGCGGACTTTCCCTTATCTTCCCCACCATTAACGCAAGCAGAACTACGTTTGCTTGTACAGAACATCCAACACTACATTAACAACACTCACATTCTTGCCTCACACGCAACGGCTATGACCTATCTTGGTCAACAAGAGGCTAAGCGATTGCTCTCGTGTAATGCTTGGTGATGATGCAGTCTGCAACTGACTGTAGCAACCATACATGGGCCCGTACAAAGTACTCCAGTGGGGGAACAAACATTTTCTATACTACTGAAAGACAAACCCACAACAGTATCTGTCCGCCATCTCAAACCTGCTTGTATCCTAACAGAAGAGCAGGATGAAGATCTTTCCACCCCTCTTATGTCAACCTCTCCCATACCCAACACTTCCTGTGTGGATCGTCAGACCTACACGACAGCTTCAACACCAGGACTGGAGAGATGTCCACATATCACACATATCGCAGATGGTGACTTTCCCCACTCCTTCTGTGGCAGATTCCTTCAGCCCCTCATCATTTCTACGGGACTACATGCAGCAGTCAACAGCAGGCCACCTCCCCCACCCCACCCCTCACCTATGCGGTGCTCTGCATTGGTAAGGGGGAGGGGGGTATGCTCTTTGATGGCATTGATCTTCAGGATTGACTCTGTCCAACATATTGGCTGCAGCAGCTATGAACATGTTTTATCTGTAACCAAAAATATGATCTTTTTTCATTAGTTACCATTTGTCTTTTGTGTGGTAGGTAATCACAGTAACATGTTTTGTATCCATTCAGTGTATAATAGTTGCAATAAAGTGTGGAATTCTTTGCCAAGGTGTCCGTACATCATTCCACCCAACCCCCAGCTACCAAGGATTCACACAGTTTTAACAAAGTAGGAACATGCCTGCATGAAATTCCAAATTGTTGTGATTCTGTAAATGAAATACAATAAACAACATTTCACTTTAGAGAATATTTAATTAATCCTAATAGTGTTAGTTGAAAATTAATAACTTCAAAAGGAATAAACACAAACATAAATATGAGAATACAAGATAAATTACCTGAGAATGCCGTATTTGCTACTGGCCATTTGTATTAAACTAATATGCCAGAATAGAAAATTTCCCCTTAGGGACTAAATGTGTCAGGCATGTAAGCATGAGAATCCCAATGTCCCTGAAGATGCTGGTACAAGATGTTTGCTTATCAACTTTACTTAATGTTTATACTGCAAACCTCTGTAGAATAAATACTTCATCACAGGTAGCTGCATGTCCCCAGAACATTATTGTGTGGAATAAGAGTATGTTTGCAATCCCTTCTGCAGGTCGACACAGTTAGAGAGACTTATAAGTGCAAAGTAGGCAGAACTGAGCTTTTTCTTTAACTTTTCCTCGTGATGGTGCTACCGCTGTTTATTACCTGCAAAACCCCACACACGTAAGATGGAAAGGATAGATTCTACTCACTACATAGAGGAAGCATTGAGTTGCAGACAGGCACAATGAAAAAGGCTACTAAAATATCAAAGCTTTTAGACAAATTTGTGACACAGTGGCCGTGTGTGTGTGTGTGTGTGTGTGTGTGTGTGTGTGTGTGTGTGTGTGTGTGTGTGTGTGTGTGTGTGTGTTAGTTTTCCTCATCAGAAGAAGGACTTTGTCCAAATGCATTAAATATTTTAGTAATATTTTTTGTAGTGCCTCTCTGTGACTCAGTGTCTCTTCTTTAAGGTGAATAGCAATCTATTCTTTCCATATTGTTGTTACTCTATCTTGGACTTTCCATTATTTGAACTTCACACATGGTATTTCAGCTAGTGTATTCCCATTGATCCCTACTTCTGGAATTTATTTTTATTTGTTAAGAATATCATAACATTAATCTTTGTAAAAGTAACAATTTACTGTCAACTAGTTGTAAGCCTTTTGCATGATTACCCTGACTGTGTCTGGTATACAGGATTGGGCCCTTCATCAGTATACTCTTGTCTTCAGCAAGATCACAATTATCAAGGAGCCCTGCAGTATCCCTGTGAAATCATTTGTACAAGTCAAAAACAGGAGTGGGCAAAGCACTAAACATTATGAGACACCATATTTAATGTTTCCCTTATCAGAATTCAGGCCGCTTCTTGTTGTAGCATTTGTTAATGTGACAATCTGTTTTCTATTATTAAAGTATGACTCCATCCATGGAAAAGAGAGCCTTTTACACCGGAACTATTTAGTTTCCATAGTACAATTCTATGCAATGCACAACTGAAGGTCTTGACAAGATCATAGAAAATACTTTGGTTGAAATACTTTCCTCTCCAAAACAGTTGTTACTTTCCAGTGACCTTGTTTTCCCAGTCTCTTTGGCTGTTGATTTGGTAAATCTGATGTTTTCTGGTGGAGTCTGCAGTGCCTGTCTGAGTAAATAACGGATCTGTTTTCATTAGTCCATTTTTTCTTTTCTGCGTTTTCAGCTATTGTTAGGAAGAATTTGTTGAGTTTAGTTGCTAATGAGTTGAATTTATTGTTAATTGTCTCACAGCTACTGTCATTTCTGTACTAAGTTTATTTGTTTCATGCCAATAATATTTCAAACCATATTTTTTCTGTTCTTTGAATTTTGTGCATTGCTGACATTTTTTGCTGTTTTGATAACATAGTGAAGAATTTTTCCAAGTTTACAGTAAATAAAGTTTTTGCTTCATGGCAAATGTTAGTCATCATTTTCTTCACTTTCCACTCTTTTTGGCTTTGGTCGAGTATAAAGAAAAACTTGATTCTTATTGTTTTTAGTATCTTTGTAGGAAAAAATTAAATTTCTCATCAACATTGTGCACCTCATTACCTTCTTCCCATTGGTCATCCAGTAAATTCTCTCTGAATAGTATGGCTGAATCAACATCTATAACTGTGAAACTGTAGAATTCCCATGTTAGCCAAACCTGATTGGTAGGGGTAAGATTGTTAATTTTAAAATGAGTTGTCCAGCACTATTTTGCCACATCTTTCCATTCTTGTTGGTAGTCTTATTGTAGGGACCATATGAAAGATTGACATCATTAACTCCAGGTGCTGTAAGTCAGTACTACTCAAAATGAAATCGGTATTGAAAGCTCCACTTCCAGTGACTACCCATTTACTTCTCTTAAGTCTTAGCAATGTCCAATCTCTTAGCTAGACAGAGTTCAAAATCTTTGTTGTTGAAGCCTGAAAACCACCAAAACTGCTCTGCTGCATGTTCCCAAACATGTTACTGCATGAAGTGCTTTGTCCTCCATGGTGTAGCAGTTGTAGACACTGGCTAGCGACACACAGGTCACAGATTCCCACCTCCTGCAATTATTTCTCATTTGATAATTATGATCTCTTGGGCCACAACTGTCAAGACAACATCCAAGGTTCTCACTGGCACTAATTCAACCAGCTCCTTTGCCAATTCAGTCACCGTGCAGAAAAATGTACACTCTGAGAACAGAGAATAGCACTTCAGTACATTTCCATTGTCGATGTCCTTATCACTTCGTGTGCTGCTGTAAAGAAGAAGAGTTTTTAGCAGCTATTATGGTGCAAGGTATCTAACAGCAGAGCTGTTCTGTGGATACCAAGAAACTACAAATGATTATTGCTCATCTGTGGACTGAAACCTCTTGCTTATCTTGATCGAGACCGCTTTCCAAACTGCCACAGTCATTGTTTGTCACCGTTCAGAGGGAAATCCTCTCTCCCAGCCATCAAAATCAGGAAAATTAAACAAGGTTATCAGTATGGAGGTGAGGCTATCACTGTTAAAAATCACCCAGGGATGACAGTTGCCAAGTCATCAGAAGATATCATTATTGACTGACCTATCCACGCACTAATCGCTTCCTAGATATCATTTTCTGTGATGCTGCATACTTATCACCACTGTCAGAACGAAACAATGTTTCGAGATTCAAAGATCTGTTTGCTGACAGTTGTAAATGGAAAAATACATCCAGCTGACAGGAACCTGTGTTCATGCACTAGTCACTTCCTAGGTATCATTTTCTGTGATGCTACATACTTATCACCACTGTCAGAATCAAACTATGTTTTGAGATTCGAGATCTGTCTGCTGATGGTTGTAAATGGAAAAATACCTCCAGCTGACAGGCGTCACAGATAATCATAGACTGTGGAATATTAGAGCTTCAGATTGATGAAGTTAGAGATCTCAAGGTCATACAATGATTGCTCTGGCTGATTGTCTATCACTGAAGACACATTTATACTACCATCTACAAGCTGAGTTATAGTCAGCTGTCTGGATGCTCAGTTAAGTACTCTGCTTCACCAAAGAGATTTGTATGTCAATGATGATCACAACCATCACAAGTGGACAAAGAGATCTTTGAGTCACCAGTTGCCATGAACAGTGGTAACTCTTCCCTAAGGGGATGTGCTTAGAGACATTGAACCAGTCCTGGAAGGTCCACTCAATGGCCGTGCTTCGCTATCTTTATTGACTACTCACTGAAGGAATCTACTGTCCAGCCACCAGAAGGTTGCCACCTGACCGAGGAAAAGATTGTCTATTCTGCATAAATTTTTGAGAGTGTTCAAGTCTTACTCCAGAAACAAGCAGGCTGGATGTCCCAATGTGGAGCATTTTGTCAACAGCAGAAATCATGACTCCATCACTAGATATTTGTAAATGGTATCTCCTGCTGAATGATAGATAATTCATAAAAAGGCACTGTCTGATGACGATATTCATGCTTCAGAGTGCCTTTGGTCCTTGCGAAGAAGACAGGTGGTGCATCGCGTTTTTCCATCAATTACCAATAGTTGAACAGTATCATTCCAAAGAATATATACCCACTGCCACAAATTGATGACATCTTTGACTCTGAAAGGAGCGAATTATTTCTCATCTATTTTTATACAATCTGGCTACTGACAGATAAAGATTGAGAGGAAAAGACTGCTTCAAAGGACATAACGGGTTCTGTGAGTGCAAAATATACTGTTTGATGTGGCTAACACTCCGGCCACCTTCGAAACGTGGATAATCTGCTTTTACATTTTAAATGGACAATACTGATAAACTACTCAAAAACACATATTCTGGTTTTTCTACCTGACTAAATTGACTCAGAAGAGTTCATGTAAGAACTTCATTGAAAATACTGTCATTTTGAGATAGATTGAAGGAATTATACTTCATAAAATAATGTGAAACATGAAAGCTGAGATACTGAAATCCTATGTTTATGGAACCACTTATCCTCTGCAAACCAAAATCATTGGATGGATGGAAAAGGTGGTGAGTGTTGAAATGGTCAAGTAATAGTCACAAATACTTTTTCAAGGGACATTAATCTTATCTTTTATTTAATATTCTTCTCTTCTTTTTAAAGGTGCTAGTTTTCTGCATTTTTCTCATTTTTCCTGTGGATCCCTAAAACATCTTAACTCAAGAGCTGAAAACTAAATACTGCATTTTTCACTAGAGTATTTTCAAAATTTTTTCATTGTTATACAGTCACCATGGTACCGATAACATATTTGGTTTCTTGGATAACATTATCAAGAAAATAGTACTCATTGTTAAATTTTCATAGTATTGGTAGGCATTATTTTCTAACGTATTTTTGTTTGTTTCTTGCTAAGATTTCTAAACTGATAAGGCCTGAATTAGATGATATAATTTATTTATTTATTCTAATATTTCAGGGGTATCTCATTACTAACCGTGAAATAATCTCTGCAGACATAGAAGACTTTGAATATACACCTAAACCAGAATTTGAGGGACTCTTTACAATTTTTAATGAACCTGATGAAGCTGGGTTGTTGCAGAGATTTTTTGACCACATCCTTGATATCAAGCCACACATTTTTGTTACCTACAACGGTGACTTTTTTGACTGGCCATTTGTTGAAGCAAGAGCTGCAGTTCATGAACTAGATATGAAACAGCAAATTGGATTTTCGTGTAATAGAGACGGTGTATATGCTTGCCGACCTGCGATGCATATGGACTGTCTGTGGTATGATAGTTTTTGTAACATTATGATTTCTTATTAAACTGTTCTTATTAAAATGTTTCTTATTAAACTTGATAATACAAATTAAGAACAAACTTTTATTATTTTGTATGTATTTGTTACTCGTAGAGTGAAGTGTATAGACTGAAAAAAAAGTTGCAGAAAATTACAGTCTTTATTTACAAAGTAGCTAAACTGAATCTGACAGCTGTTAACATGTAGCAAATATTGCACATGTTCAGAGATTGCTCATTATTTGGACCAAGCTTAGGCAGATTTTTATTTAAAAGAGTCAGTTACAGAAATGGTGTATCAGGTTTTCTCCAGTGAAATTTGATTATCAGCACTTTCGTAAACAGTGATGAATATGGTACCATGCAGAAACAAGTAGTCACGTTACCATATATAATTTGACACATGCATCACAAACATAAATATTCATGTAGAAATAAAAAAGAATAATATCAGTTTCTGACCCACGTTCGTCTCAAAACACAAAATTTATGTGAGAAAATTGTTAAAATTACAAAGAGGCAGAGTGGCTGGCCAGTACTTTTGGAAATGAAAATCGTAATACTGTCAATAGAAACATTAAAGTATCAAGAAGTAATCATACTATTCAAATCTTATACTAGGTGTCTGTCTTAAGAGTAGTTAAGCACATTTTCTTTAGTGTTTTGGCAGATTTTTGTAATTTCAGTTTTTCAATGCATATATGAAATCAAACCAACAAATACTGCTCAGCCCACATTTCATGCAACATTATTTCGCCACAGATTCTGTGCCTGATTTGTCCAGTCTTGTGTGCCGCCCACTACATTGCTATCCTGTCTGGTACCCACATATAGTAGCACTACTCAGTTGCTGCTGAAATACTGGTTATTCCTTGTGATTCTTTGTCCTTGTTTATAGATGTTGTTAAATGGAATTTTACACTTTTCTGATAAGGGATTTTCTATCTAATGGGTGCATAAAATTTTACTTTAAAAACATTTTGCATGGAAAGAGAACCATTTAGCTGTGATGAGCAGAATTTGTTTTGGTTGACTTTACCTTGACACTGGAAAAATGAAATTGCAGATATATGCCAAAACATCAGAAAAATCATCAGTGACACTTAAGGGATACACTCAGTATGTTTCCTCTGTTGAGAGGAAAGAGTGATTGGTCGAAAGGGTAATAGATTACTCAGTCCGTATGTTGAGAGGGTCCCTCCTGTTGTGGGTCTCCCCTCATTTTCATAATAGCTGAATTAGATCTCTCTCAACCTAATGTCTGAGTGACTTGCCTTCACTTTCCTGCATACCCCAACCAGTTCCTCTTTGACCCCTGAAGAAGGAACATACAAATTCCAAAAGTTTGGATTAGTATTTTTTATTTTAAGTGTTTCTGTTGTCCTGTACAAGGAATTTTGCTCTCTTGCCAGTAAGTATTAGCCGGACATTTCATCTTTTTTTTTAATGTTCACAAATTGCATAACCTTCTAAACTTTTCAAGTTAATTGAGAGCCATAGAAACGGGTCTTTTCTGAATGTACTTCTGACAAAAATGCGATTCTGGTAGCCGGAGTCGTAGATTTTTGTGTTTGTGTGGTGATATTTTCATACAAACCTTAATCCTCCAACACATAGTTTCTTTTATCAAACTGAGAAGTGAAGTGTCAGTTTTCATAGATTTTGTTTTAACTGTTTTAATATAGCGAAATATTTGCTTAAAAGTGTTCATCCTCTATTTCACCACTTAGTGGCTGAATTTCCAAAAACAGTGAAACACGTATTTATCTATCTCTAACCAAGAAACCAAATTCAAATTTTCATAGATTTATCTTTAAAAATGTTTTCATAATCAAAGAATTTCATAAAACATTTCATCCTCTATTTTAAAACATTTCATCCCCTATTTCACCACCTTAGGGGTTGGATTTCGAAAACACTGTAACAAATTTTTTTTGTTTTATTTGTAACCGAGAAGTCAAATACCAATTTTCATGGATGTAGCTTTAAAACTACTCTCATAGTTCTTTAATGATGTCTTATCTTCAAAAAAACCTTTCATTCCTTATTTCGCCACCATGGGCGTTTAATTTCAAAAAATGCTGAAATGTGTGTGTGTGTTTTTTTTAATTTCTGACCAAGAAACTAAATACCAATTTTTATTGCCTAGCTTCAAAATTTCCGTAATATTGACATTTTTCAAAAAACTTTCACCACATATTTCACCGCTTTGGAAGTGGAATTGTAAAAAGTCCCTTCTTAAATGACACCTACAGTATGTCAGCAGTCTCTGCAAATTTCAAGTTTCTGTCCTTAGTAGTTTAGGCTGGGCAGTGATGAGCCAGTGAGTGAGTGAGTGAGTCAGATGTTGCCTTTTATATTTAATGAATGTGAGCTTAACGTGCAATGTTTTTTTCTGCTTATGTGGATGCTGTGAATATGAAATTTTAATATGGGTGTCAATAATCAGATTTACTTAAAACAGGGCTGTAGACTAAGTAATGATTGTGTTAATGCCACATTTTCAGAATATTACTGATTTATAAGTAATAGGTTGATATCAAATATTAAATTGTATGTACATGTTTAGAAAATGAAGGAAGGAAATCTGGACTGAATAGTAAACATGATTTTCTTCCAGTTGGGTGAAACGTGATTCATATCTCCCTGTGGGCTCCCAGAATTTGAAAGCAGTGGCCAAGGCAAAACTGCGTTATGATCCTGTAGAGTTGGATCCGGAGGATATGTGCCGACTTGCTTCAGAACAACCGCAAGTCTTGTCCAACTATTCAGTGTCAGATGCAGTTGCCACATATTACCTGTACATGAAGTATGTTCATCCCTTCATATTTGCTCTGTGCACTATTATTCCAATGGAACCTGATGAGGTGAGCAATATTTAAGCCTCATATGTTGCTAGTTGTGTTGACAGTTGATACTGGTATGTAATATACCTATTGTTTTCTGTCAAGTTAGGAAGAGGTCAGAGTTATTATAGCTTCTGATCAAATGTACGTTATTAGCCTTATTTTTGTGTTCATCCTCATTAATTCCCTGTTGGGGTTCTCTCTGAAGATTCTGACTCAGTACAACATGTGAAAATATTTATCCAAGGAATACTTAATTTATTAGTTTTCTTAATAATGTCCTATACAGATTAAACCTGAATTTTTGGCAATATACGTGGCAGAATAGTCCCAAATCAGTATTTGAACAGTTCACATTGTTACCTGTTACATGTCAATAAATAAATAAATAAATTGTTCAGTGCATTCCTGCTATATAGCATAGGAGACACACACACTTTTGGGACACAGTGATATACCAAATCCTGTAAATGAAAAATGGGAAGCGAAAAGGTCCCTTCAAGTGTTTAAGATTTGTAGTGTTAGGGAGACTCGCTGGTGGAATTCTTTAGAGTCCAATGCTACGTGCACTCCTGTATGAGACTGAAATACCAGTTAGCATACATGAAACATAGTACTTTTTTAAAACCTTCAGATGTTGTTGTAATCACATTAGAGACACATTAGAGAGATGACAAAATAGGAAATTGTAAAATATATTTTGTTCAGAATTATTAAGTTATCTGTAAGAGAGCCATCCCTTTATTTTAAAAAACAGTGCTCATTCAGTTATATGCAACAAATGGAGTATGAATTGTCTCAAAAGGAAAACTTAGTCAAGAAAACTACAAAATTATGAGACATAATTGCTGTCTAATGCATACCTACAGGAGGCAAAATATTTCATAATGCGGCAAATAACAGCTGTGGAAATTCCTGGATTTAATAACATATAAAGTAGGGCAAAGACAACACACATTTATAGCAAACTGATATGCAGTACATAGAAACACAAAACAGGAAACTATCAATATCAGCTTTTGAGCTCTTGCTTCATCTTTAGGAGAAGTAAGCATACCGTATTTACTCGAATCTAAGCCGCACTTTATTTCCGGTTTTTTGTAATCCAAAAAACCGACTGCGGCTTAGAATCGAGTGCAAAGTAAGCGGAAGTTCTGAAAAATGTTGGTAGGTGCCGCCACAACTAACTTCTGCCGTCGAATATATGTAGCGCTAGACAGGCATGCTTTGCAGTCACAAAGATAAATACTGGCGCCAAAACCTCTGCGTCAGTAAATAAATAAAAATAAAAAAAGTGGGAGACGAGCTTTTTTCTCCGCCCCGAGTTTCGACCACTGCATTTTCATACATTATCCAATGAAGGAAATACAAATTTCGTATTGTTCATCTTCGAATGTAGCAACATTTCAATGTACTACAAAATCCGACTGGCAAGACTGTTTGGGTGTTTGTCAATATGGGAAACTCTACGTCCTGAATTTTTTCCTACCTGTGAGAAGAGATGGTTGCTAATAGGAACTTTTATGAACTGTGAATCACATGCATTATTCTCTTCACCATAAGAATAATACGAATATAAACATTTTGTCATGTATTCTTTCGTGTTTGCAGCTGTCTTATTTAAATCCTGTCTGCCTAATAAACTACGAAACTAGAGTGAGACAACAGCAAACGCAGAAGAATACACATATCATCACATCATGTCATGTTTATATTCGTATTATTCTTATGCCTAATAGTGATACAGTCAGAAATGAAGCACGGCAATTGACTAGATTTTTAAATCTAAGATGACTCTAATTTCGGTGCAGAATGTAATGTTCTAAAAGAGGCGTCTACAAAGATTTTCAAACGGAGAAAATTTTTCGCTAAACTCTCGTTCAGAACATCTTCTATCATACGCAGTCTATTATTTGGTTCTTGTTTATCATTATCAAAGAAAGCGGCAGTGTAAGTAACAACAAATAGCAGTCTCTTGCCATTGTTTTGCTGATGAGACGACTCCTCCTTTTTTTTTTTTTTTTTTTTTTTTTTTTTTTTTTTTTTTTTTTTTTTTTTTTTAAAGCGGCGGTACCGTGCACAAAAGCAAGCAATGCGGCGAGCGGCGACAGGCCGTAAACACTCATTATCAGAAAGCGATAAACAATGGATGGCACAATACAGTAATGCATTTTCAGCTTAGAGTGACGTAAACAACTATAACAAAGAGAACGGCACTTATCAGATCAAAGAAAAATAAGCAATCAATTCGAAACAGACGAAGCACGTGAAAAAGGAAGGGTACCCAAAATACAGACGGAGCGCCTGACGCATAGCAATGGCTACCTGGTACAGCTTAACTGCTAAGCTTACGACTTGAATCAAAATACTGTAGCTGTATCGTCATTCATTCGACCTAAATTATGTCTCATATTATAATGGGCCAACTTTGTTTCGATTTGGAGGTGCGGCCTAAAACTTTTCTCTCACCTTGAATTTCGAGTCTCAAATTTCTGGTGCGGCTTAGATTCGGGAAAATTTTTTTTCCTTGATTTAGAGTCTCATTTTTCAGGTGCAGCTTAGATTCGAGTAAATACGGTATTCACACACACACACACACACACACACACACAATTTGTTATTTATTATTTACACACACAGGAACCAAGACACGCTCCTCCAGTGAGACTGATTGCTTGCTGGGGAGTGTGTGTCTGGGTGTGGTTGCATGTGTGAATGTGTGTAATTTTGCTGGAGAAAGAGCACAAGCTCCAATGTAGTGTGAGTACTGTTTTCTGTTGTGTGTTTCTATGCACCACACATCAGTACACTATAAATTAGTAGTTGCCTTTCCCTTATTTTACACACTAATACTGAGATAAACACACACAGAAAGAAACTATATGACACTGTCCTAGCTTTGGACATAACTATTCTTTCAATGGCGAGTGGGGAGAGGGATAGGTTGGAGAAGGATAAAGAAGAGGGACAGATCATTCAGACGATAGGATGTATTGAATATAGGAGTAAGTCAGATGCTGCAGTAATGTGCAGGAGGTGGACTTAAGAGAGAGTTGTTAACGATGATGTAAAGATTGCTCAGAAGTAAATGCAAGAAAATGGGAGAAAACCAAATGAAGTAGCCAAATAACATAAATTGTTAATAAGCAAGGGAAAATGATTGCTGAACAGGATTGTAAAAGAAGTGGAAAGAGATAATAGAACTGTTAAAAAAGATTAACAAACAAATAGAAAACTTGCCAAACAAAGAAAGTGGATCACTGAGTACAGAAAAAAGACCACTGAACAGAGGGATGGAGGTTGAGGGGGGGGGGGGGGGGGGGGGAAGGATCACTAAAGAAATAATCAAAATTGCTGAGTTCCTGTAGACAGATAAATTGGCTGGTGAAAGGATTTGCATAATACATATGGTAGAGCTGAAACAAGAGATGGTTGTTAAATGTACTATATTGCTGTTAAGCAGGCAAGATTGCAAGGAAAGCAAGAAAAATTGGCTAATGAACGAAAAAACAATCAGAAAATAGTGAGAGAAAACCATTCAAAAATAGAAGTGTGTCAAAAAACAATGAAAGTGTGCTGCAAAATAATGAAGAGAGACAACCACACACAAAATAGATTGCTAAACACTGTAAAAAGTATACGTTTGTTTGCATTGGCATCTTCCAAGACAGGACGCAGCATGTCATTCTCAGTGGAGAGAAGTCTTTCGAAGTAAGAGTGATTTCAGGTGTGCCGCAGAGGAGTGTCGTAGGACTGTTGCTATTCATGATATACATAAATGACCTTGTGGATAACATCGGAAGTTCACTGAGGCTTTTTGCGGATGATGCTATAGTATATCGAGAGGTTGTAACAATGGAAAATTGTACTGAAATGCAGGAGGATCTGCAACGAATTGACACATTGTGCAGGGAATGGCAATTGAATCTCAATGTAGACAAGTGTAATGTGCTGTGAATACATAGAAAGAAAGATCCTTTATCATTTAGCTACAAAATAGCAGGTCAGCAACTGGAAGCAGTTAATTCCATAAATTATCTGGGAGTAGGCATTAGGAGTGATTTAAAATGGTATGATCATATAAAGTTGATCGTCGGTAAAGCAGATGCCAGACTGAGATTCGGTGGAAGAATCCTAAGGAAATGCAATCCGAAAACAAAGGAAGTAGGTTACAGTACACTTGTTCACCCACAGCTTGAATATTGCTCACCAGTGTGGGATCCGTACCAGATAAGGTTGATAAAAGAGATAGAGAAGATCCAACAGAGAGCAGCGCGCTTTGTTACAGGATCATTTAGTAATCTCGAAAGCGTTACGGAGATGATAGATAAGCTCCAGTGGAAGACTCTACAGGACAGACACTCAGTAGCTCGGTACAGGCTTTTGTTGAAGTTTCGAGAACATACCTTCATCGAGGAGTCAAGCAGTATATTGCTCCCTCCTACGTATATCTCGCGAAGAGACCATGAGGATAAAATTGGAGAGATTAGAGCCCACACAGAGGCATACCGACAATCCTTCTTTCCACAAACAATACGAGACTGGAATAGAAGGGAGAACCGATAGAGGTACTCAAAGTACCCTCCGCCACACACCGTCAGGTGGCTTGCAGAGTATGGATGTAAATGAGTAGATGAGTTGTTAAAATCAGTGATAATCAGTTATTGTCGGATTTCCGTCTTGAGCTTACTGCAGTATCATTAAAGAGAATTACACCAGAGAAGTTTTGCTTTTATTTATTATGCACCTTCCGTGGTTATTTTGCAAATTGGATACATTAGTTTATACATTCTCGGTATTCTCCAAACCACTGCTTCTTCCCTCCTTCCTAGCAGCAGTTGACGGCGAAAGACTTCTATTCAAATATGCACTTGTCAGTTTTTGCCAGTCTGCAGTATTTCTTGCACTGCATTATTTGCATGTCATTTTTGTAAATTGAACTAAAGTTATGTGTGTTTCTCACTCTGCACAGTAACAATGTTTATGTCTATTCGTTTGTTTTCGTTTATGTTGTGAGTGTTGCCAACCTGTGAAACTACTTTTTTTGTAATTTGTGTGTGTGGAGGGGAGGGGGGGGGGGGGCAGGGTAATTTTTCTAGTTCCTGATGTATTTTCATATTGATAGCCAGATGATTACTCTGTTGTTGACTTTTGATAAAGTTTTACACATGTTGGAATACTCAGAGAATTGCAACTTGTCAAAAAAATAAATTTAACAACTGGCAATTATTTTTGTTCTAACATTGTAGTAAAATGCAGCACAATGTTGAATGCTGCTTTTGGTGAATATTCTATCAATAAAATGATAATTTATAAGAGGTACGAACATTTTCAAGCAAGTGGATATCTGTCTACTACAGCACATGAACAACCAGCTAAATAAAGTTGAAAAAGTGAAAGTATATATTGACCATCAATATCAGACAGATTGCTTAGAATGTTGGCTTTCTCTCCCGACCCCATGCTCTTGCCTGGGGCAGTTGCCCTCAAAATTTGTTCCGAAATTGTTGAATTTCTACCAAAAGGAGTTCCAAAATATGCATGCTTATTCTGTATCAGACCTCACTGTTAAATGGCACTAAGTATGAAGAACTGTGCCACATAAAGCAGTGACAGCTTACATCTAAACTTTATACTATTGTAGTTGTATTCTTATCATTCTCACAATATGTTTAAGTCAATTATAAAGGCAGATACTTCACTAAGTATGTCAAATTGTAAATTTACCCAGCTCAGTGTAGGTATTTTTTTGAAAATGAAAGTGACATGTTCTTGTGGTTTTTACATTATCCTAATACGCTAACAAAATAGCAGTACCTTCCACCATTTATTTACAAGAAACAAAATCCCTTTTAATTATATGTATTTCATATACAGTTCTAGTTAATAATATAAAGTTGCAATTTTAGTGGCAGTTGTGGCACTGGGTAGAATATATCATGAGAAACTGTTTGCGGTGGGTTTGTTAATTAGAAATATCAGAGAAAAATACAGATTTTTTAAAGAAAGTATTAAGTTGATGATTAGAAGGAATCTTGGATGCCACATAAGTAATGTTTTGAAGACTTCGGGGGGGGGGGGGGGGGGGAGGAAGGAAGACAATGACAACACCAGGACTTCAGACTCAATAGTCCAGTTCTATGGAGGTAGCCAAGAAGTGTTCTAGTTATTGTTAGTTTTATAGCATGCGTGTTTTTGGTTACAACTCAAGAAATAAAAAGTGATCTGTCTTGTTAAAGTAATCTCCTATCTCATCAAAGGCAGAGATACCAGTGAAAGCAGCCATATCTATAAACTAAGCAGTAAACACAGTGCTGCTTTCTACGAGGACGTGACAACTAACAAACCATCTGTCCACATGAATGGCCACTGCCAAACTGTGGCCAAGAGGCGGGTGGACTATCTAGTTACTGAACATGCTGTCCAACATGATGTACTTCACTTCAGTGACTGCTTCACAGCTTGCATCATATGGATCCTTCCTACCAAAACCAGCATTTCTGAATTGTGCTGGTGAGAACTCTCCCTTCAAGATATCTTTCATTCTCATAACTCCCCTTACCTCAGCCCTCGCTCGTCTCTGTAATCCATGTCCCGTTCCCTGCTCCCACTCCAGTTCAACACAGCCTTTCATTCCACCAATGCATCTACCAATCTTTTCCCTTTCTCTACTCTACGTCTCCCGTTCCCCTCACCCAGCACTGCTTCCTGACTTTGCACCTAGCAGCACATCATCTTTCCCTGCCCTTAATCTGGTACTGCGCACCCCTCACCCTGAATTGCTATTCTGTCAGACGTAGCCTGCAGTTGGGCCCAACTGGCAGTAGACAGTAGGTGTGTGTGTGTGTGTGTGTGTGTGTGTTTTACATCTGAAGACGCACTTTTTGATTCTAATTACATGCGATTTGCAAATATTCTTGTTTATAACAGTCACATTGTGACAAAACTGTAAATTGTGGTCTGACAAGAATTCGGTACACAAACAACCAAAGAGTAAGGTGTTACCTAACAAATAGTAATAACAAATGAAATGTTATGAACCCAGGCAATCAGCCTGAAACATCTGCATGTTGTGAAAGTGGTAAATTCCTGTTAGTTATTATAAAACTTGTTAAGTCATTGAGGTGCTTAGGGAACACAAGTGGGAATCCATGGAGAGAAGGTGACATTCTTTTCGAGTAATGCTATACAGAAAATTTAGAGAACTGGCATTTGAAGCTGACTGAAAAACAATCTTGCTGCTATCATCGTGCATTTCATGTAAGTGTTATGAAGAGAAGTGAAATTAGGGCTCATATCCATATAGATAGTCGTTTTCCCTTGCTCTGTTTGTCTTGCTCTGTTTGTGAGTGGAACAGGGAAGGAAATTACTGGTGTTACAGGGTACCCTCTGCCACGCACCGTATGATGGCTTGTGGAGTATGTATGTAGATGTAAATGTGGATGTAGAATTGGCTGGCATGCAGCTGTAGAACTCAAAGGATATAAAAAATACACACTATGTCATGTTTCTAATGAAATTATAAGTTGAGTTCCCTCTACTCCTTTATTCATATTTTATCATAATTTTGAAATTGTACTTGCTGACAGCTAGCCCCTATTTGAACTTTTACCATTTCATGTAATTTAACCACATTGTTTTCTGTATTCCTTTTTCCCCTTTTGAAAATAAATGTTTGCTGCTGTTTCAAATACTCTTCTTATGTCTTTCATGCACTTTGTCTTTAGTTTGTAAAATATGTGGTACGAGCTTTAAGTTACGAAAGCTGGCTGTAGTAGATGTTCAGTTAGTGTTTGATACTGATACTATTGTTTACATGAGAGTTGCAGCATTGATGTAAGTGCTATGAGTTTATGGAGCACCTGACATGAACAGCTGAAATACAGACACTATTTTTATGGCACAGCTCTGTAATCACAAAATGATATGTCATGTTCGTACTTGTTTTTTGTTTGCTGAAAGACAGATTACACAAACTCGGATGAAAATGATATTGTAATATAGTAAAATAAGTGAGTAAAATGAAGGATATTGCCGCCTGTAAGTGCATCTCCTTACACATTGCCTGTAGGTTTTTGTCTCAATCAGTGTGTCTAAAATATGATATTTCCAGCATATTGCTTAATTTTACCTGCCTTCTAATTGCTTCATTTATTGCAGGTATTGCGCAAAGGATCAGGCACATTATGTGAATCACTATTAATGGTGGAAGCTTTCCATGCAAATATCATTTTCCCAAACAAACAAGAATCAGAGCTTAATAAAATGACAGATGATGGCCATGTTCTTGACCAAGAGACATATGTTGGAGGTCATGTGGAAGCTCTTGAGTCTGGAGTGTTCCGTGCAGACTTGCCTTGTCGCTTCCGCCTGGTAAGACTTTGGATTATAATAATAAATTTAGTGTATGCTATATTCCAGATACAATGATGTACATCAGTGGTATTACTGAGGACTGAAGTTTGATTGCATCAGGAAAAATGGAAGATTAAAAGTAAATTCAGTTTTCAAAAAAATTTAGAAGAAAATTCTCTTGCCAAATTAGTTTAATAAATACAGGTTGAAGGCTGTTTTCTTAATAAATGCAGTGCATAAATTGAATTTCTTGGTCATGACTAAATATCACAGTTACTTTATTTATCATAATGTGTTGTTCAGCCACAGCCAGTTTCAGTTTAAGGGAGGTAGGACGTCAAACGGGCCGACTTGAAGCAGGAGAGGCACCACACGACATTTTAATTTCCACTGTCTATACTTTTACAAATAAATTCATAAAACTTTGTCAACATGACCAGGAAGTATTCTGGATTCAAACTCATAGCAATGTAAGTTCAAAAATATAACAAAATAATTTTTTTTACGTGTGAAATTTCATGATTTTCACTTACTATTGGCTGCATTTGTTGCTATAGGTACACTTTTCTTCACAAGTAAGAGAGATTATTCGATCAATTTTGCTCAGCATACAAACCATACTTACAGGTGTATGAAACTCTAGAATTTATTTAATTACTGAAAAAATGAACGAGCTGTTACATTTTAAACTTCATGTTTAGAAAAAACTCAAATTTTATAGTTAATTATCTCAATTTTTAGCACAGTTTATAATAGATTTGGAAAATTCTAGAGTTTCAAACACCTGTAAGTATGGTTTGTATGCTGAGCAAAATTCATCGAAGAATCTCCCTTACTTATGAAGAAAAGTGTACCTATGGCAACGAATGCAGCCAATAGTAAGTGAAAAAATGATGACATTTCAGATGTAAAAAAAATATATTTTGTTATATTTTTGAACTTCCACTGCTGGGAGCATGAATCCTGAACCCTTCCTGGTCATGCTGACAAAGTTTTATGAATTTATTTGTAAAAGTATAGACAGTGGAAATTAAAATTTCCTGTGGTGCCTCTCCTGCTCCAAGTCGCCCAGTTTGACGTCCTACCCCTCTTAAAGCCATTATCACATAGCAGTATATGTAAGAACAACATATGGTAAAACTTAGCATGTTGAATGCTCCTGCTATCTGTCTAGTGAATGTACTCTAAGGCAACTTAATTTTGACAGTTCATTGACTTCTCATGATTACTCTGCAATTCACACTTAAGTGCCTGGCAGAGGGTTCTTCGAACCACCATGAGACTACTTATCTACCATTACACTCTCTAACAGTGCATGGGAAAAATGGTGAATGATGTTTCTGTAGGAACTATAATTTATTTTATTTTATTGTGATGATCGTTTCTCCGTGTGTATGTTGGTGACGATAAAATATTTTCACATTTAGAGGAGAAAGTTGGTGATAAAAAAAATTGTGAAAAGATCTTGCAGCATCGAAAAAGTCTTTTGCTTTAATGATTGCCACCCCAACTTGGTTGTCATATCGCCGACACTCTCTCCCCTTTGGACTTTTTTGATGCCCATCGTTAATCCTATCTGATGAGGATCCCATACCACAGAACAGTACTCCAGCAGAGGTCGGACAAGTGTAGTGTAAGCAGTCTCTTTATTAGACCTGTTGCATCTTCTAAATGTTCTGCCAGTAAAATACATTCTTGTGTTTGCCTTCCTCACAACATTTTCTATGTGATCGTTTCATTTTAAGTTGTTTGTAATTGTAATTCCTAGGTAGACAGTTGAATTGACAGTCTTTAAATTTATGTGATTTATCATGTAACCAAAATTTATTGGAATTTTTTTTCTGTACTGATGTGGATGACCTCACACTTCTCCTTATTCATATTCAGTTGCCACTTTTGTACCATATAGATATTTTATCTAAACCATTATGAATTGGTTTTGATCTTCTGATGACTTTACTATATGGTAAATGGCAGCATCATTTGTCAACAATCTAAGAGGGCTGCTCAGATTGTCTCCTAAATTATTTATATAGATTAAGAACAACAGAGAGCAGATGTCATTTCTGTTTTATTTGATGATTTTCCATTGATTATTATGTACTGTGACCTTCCTGACAGGAAACCACAAATCCAGTTTCATAACTGAACTGATACTTCACAGTCATGCAATTTGATTGGAAGTCCCATGTGAGGAGGGGTGTCAAAACCCTTCTGGAAATTGAGAAATATGGAATCAATATAATAGAGGGAAACATTCCACGCGGGAAAAATATATTTAAAAACAAAGATGATGTGACTTACCATACGAAAGCGCTGGCAGGTTGATAGAAACACAAACAGACACATACATACACACAAAATTCAAGCTTTCGCAACAAACTGTTGCCTCATCAGGAAAGAGGGAAGGAGAGGGAAAGACTAAAGGAAGTGGGTTTTAAGGGAGAGGGTTAGTCTGCTTGTGTCTGTATATGTGTGGATGGATATGTGTGTGTGTGTGCTCGAGTGTATACCCGTCCTTTTTTCCCCCTAAGGTAAGTCTTTCCGCTCCCGGGATTGGAATGACTCCTTACCCTCTCCCTTAAAACCCACTTCCTTTTGTCTTTCCCTCTCCTTCCCTCTTTCCTGATGAGGCAACAGTTTGTTGCGAAAGCTTGAATTTTGTGTGTATGTATGTGTCTGTTTGTGTTTCTATCGACCTGCCAGCGCTTTCGTATGGTAAGTCACATCATCTTTGTTTTTAGAAATATGGAATCAATTTGAGATCCCCTGTTGTATGTCATGAGAGTAAAGAGGTAGTTGTATTTCATAAGAACGATATTTTCTGAATCCTTGCTCACCATGTGTCAGTAAGCCATATTCTTCAAGGTAATTCATAAAGTTTGAATACAGTATATGTTCCATAATCGTGCAAATTGATGTCAGTGATATGGATCTGTAATTCGGTGGACCACTCCTCCTTCCTTTCTTGAATATTGGTGTGACCTTCGCAACTTCCCAGTCTTTTGGCATGGATCTTTTGTCAAATGAGCAGTTGTATATGATTGTTATGTATAAGGCTGTTGTATCAGTGTACTCTGAAAGGAATGTAGTGGGTATACTATCTCGACTGGAAGACTTGCCTTTATTAAGTGCTTTGAGCTGCTTCACTTCTTTGAGGATATCTTCTTCTAAATTACTCACATTGGCAATTGTTCTTGATTCAAATTCTGGATATTTACTTTGTCTTCTTTGATGAACGGATTTTGTAAGACTACGTTTAATAACTCCACTACAGTGACACTTGTCATCAGTAATTTTGCCATTGGTATCATGCATTGGAGGTATTGATTGTGTCTTGCTGCTGGAGTACAGTACATATGACCAGAATCTCTTTAGATTTTCTGTCAGATTTTGAGATAGAGTTTTGTTGTGGAAGTTGTTAAAAGCATCTCACATTGAAGGTCTCACAAAGTTTTTAATTTCATTAAAACATTGCCAGTCTTGGAAATTTTGCATTCTGTTAAATTTGACATTTTTTGTTGCTTTTGCAACAATTTTCTGACATGTTTTGTATACCATGGGAGCCAGTCTCTTCTTTTATTAGTTTATTCAGTATGAATGTGTCAGTTGGCACGTATGTTATTTCCTTGAATTTAAGCCACATCTGGTCTAAACTTACATAGTTAGGTGGGAAGGAGCAGAGACTGTCTCTTAGGAATCCGAAGCAAATTTTTATCTCCTTTTTTTAAATAGCTATACTTTGTGTTTAATTTTAGTGGGTTTGGATGATGTGGTCAGTCTCACTAAACCGATCTTCCCATCACTAATCTCTGTATCCATCATGATGCCCCGTATTCACTCAGGATTAGTAGTTGCTAAGAAGTCAAGTATGTTTTCACAACCATTAATGCTTCTGGTGGGCTTTTGAACTAATTTTTCAGAATAATATTTAGATAGGCATTTAGTACAATTTCTGACAATGTTTTATACCTACCACCAGTTTTGAACTTGTATTTTCACCATCATAATGAGGATAGATTGAAGTTACCACCAACTGTAATTGTATGAGTGGAAGAACTATTTGAGATGATACTCAAGTTTTCTTCGAAGTGTTCGGTAACTGAATCATCTGAGTTGGGGGTAGTAAAAGAAACCAATTATTAATTTATTTTGGTTTGTCAAGTATAAACTTTACCCATACTAACTCACAGGAACTATCTAATTCATTTTCGATACAGGATAAATTACTTCTAACAGCAACAAACACCAATTGTATTTAAACTGTCTGAACTCCGTTAGGCCCATTGTAAAAATTTCAGCTGAGCTTACGTCTAGCCTTAGTCAGCTTTTGGTACCTACAAGGATTTGGGAGCTTCAGTACTTTCTGTTGGTGCTTGGAGCTCTGTTTCTTTCCTAACCGAGCTGTGACAGTTTACAACTGCAGTACTGATTGTTGCTAGATCTACCCTCTTCCTGTGTTTCTCCTGCACCCTTTGACACTGAAGCCCTTTCTGTACTTTCCTGAGACTTTCTAACCTAAAAACTCCTTAGTCCATTTCAGACATCCACTGCTACCCATGTAGAGACGTGTGTAGTGGACACCTGAACTATAAGCATAACCCAATTAAGTGAAACCCAAAACCCGACCACCCTATAGAGTAAATCTGCTATCGACATGGTCACAGAACTGTCTGAGCCTCTGATCCAGACCCTCCACTCAGCTCTGTACCAAAGATCCCCAATCAGTCCTGTAGATGATGCTACAGATGGTGAACTCTACCTTCATTTTGCAATCAAGACTGACAGTTTTTACCACTTCAGCTAGCTTCATAAAACAAGTAAGAATCTGTACAACCCAAAGCAACACGTGTCATTAATTCAGACATGAGCCACCACCTGCAGTTGGCTTCACCCTATGTTCTTTGTGGCATTCGGCAGAACTCGTTTCACATCTGAAATGTCTCCTCCCAGAATACACAGGATGCACACCGGATTTCTTTCCCTCCTAGGCAGTCATTTCCCAGGGGCCCCATTATTCCCTTGACATGAGAGCTCCCAGCTACCAGTAATCCCACGTTCAGTGAATGCCCAGACCTTGTGGGCTGAGAGGCTTCATGTGGATCAGTGCAAGCGAATGCATCTGGCTCAAGACCTATGAGAGCCACAGATAGAGTCCAAGGCCTGTTTGTCAGATGAACCAGAGAGGCCCTTTGATTGGGCCCTTGGAAAGTCTTATCTTTCTGGATAAAAATTGAACAAACACTGAAGCTTTCAATGATTGCCACTATCGTATTTCGCAGACACAAGTAACTTACTTTCAGAGACACAGTTGGGTTTTGTTATGCTCGCTCAGTAGTCCATTTACAGTTGGCTACTGTACATCGTCATGTCATAACATAAATTACTTAGAAGCTGCAGTTGGTAGCTCAGAGGAATACTTGCAAGGGGTAAGGGAGGCACAGAGAAATAGTCCTTCCCCTTGGTCCCTTCTGTCCTACAGCTGCCAGACATCAGCTGTATTGCCCTTCTGACAGATGTTGACGTACTGGTAGACTTCTTTGTTGCCTTGCTGTGGCGCATTTCATTATTGGTCTACTGGTAGACTTCATTGGCTACTATTCTGTGGCATGTTTTGTTGTTCGATACATAATCTCTACAGTTGCCTTTCGTGGGCCCACTGCAGTTTCTAATTACTTATATCTGTGTTGTTTTGCTGTTCTGTTCATTGTTTTTTGTCATGAGCAAAGAAAAGTGTTTGATTCTGTGACTATTGAATTGGTAGTCACCGAGGTTACTTTTATTACCCTCTTCAAAACATAAAAAGAGACAGATGATTCATAGTGAGGATATGGAATTAATAAGGAACACTGTAAAATCTTGTGATCTGGAAGCTAGAGCAGGAAATTTGAAATAGATGTGAAATTTATAGTCTGTGAGCTGCTAACTGTAGTGGCATACCATAAGAACTGTTACAAAAATTTGAGAAGATGGTATTTGTGTCGGGCGATTCTTCCATTATTGCCCTGGTGTGTGTGTGTGTGTGTGTGTGTGTGTGTGTGTGTGTGTCTATATATATATATATATATATATATATATATATATATATATATATATAAGCAGACACACACACACACACACACACACACACACACACACACACACACACACAGATATATGTGTGTGTGTGTGTGTGTGTGTGTGTGTGTGTGTGTGTGTGTGTGTGTGTGTGTGTGTGTGTGTGTCTGCTTGTGTGTGTGTGTGTGTGTGTGTGTGCGAGTGTATACCTGTCCTTTTTTCCCCCTAAGGTAAGTCTTTCCGCTCCCGGGATTGGAATGACTCCTTACCCTCTCCCTTAAAACCCACATCCTTTCATCTTTCCCTCTCCTTCCCTCTTTCCTGATGAGGCAACCGTTGGTTGCGAAAGCTAGAATTTTGTGTGTATGTTTGTGTTTGTTTGTGTGTCTATCGACCTGCCAGCGCTTTCGTTCGGTAAGTCACCTCATCTTTGTTTTTATATATAATTTTTCCCACGTGGAATGTTTCTCTCTCTCTCTCTCTCTCTCTCTCTTTATATATATAAAAACAAAGATGATGTGACTTACCATACGAAAGCGCTGGCAGGTCGATAGAAACACAAACAGACACAAACATACACACAAAATTCAAGCTTTCGCAACAAACTGTTGCCTCATCGGGAAAGAGGGAAGGAGAGGGAAAGACGAAAGGAAGTGGGTTTTAAGGGAGAGGGTAAGGAGTCATTCCAATCCCGGGAGCGGAAAGACTTACCTTAGGAGGAAAAAAGGACGGGTATACACTCGCGCACACACACACACACACATATCCATCCACACATATACAGACACAAGCAGACATTTGTAAAGGCAAAGAGTTTGGGCAGAGATGTCAGTCGGGCGGAAGTAAAGAGGCAAAGATGTTGTTAAAAGACAGGTGAGGTATGAGCGGCGGCAAATTGAAATTAGCGGAGACTGAGGCCTGGCGGATAATGAGAAGAGAGGATATACTGAAGGGCAAGTTCCCATCTCCAGAGTTCTGACGGGTTGGTGTTAGTGGGAAGTATCCAGATAACCCGGACGGTGTAACACTGTGCCAAGATGTGCTGGCCTTGCACCAAGGCATGTTTAGCCACAGGGTGATCCTCATTACCAACAAACACTGTCTGCCTGTGTCCATTCATGCGAATGGACAGTTTGTTGCTGGTCATTCCCACATAGAAAGCTTCACAGTGTAGGCAGGTCAGTTGGTAAATCACGTGGGTGCTCTCACACGAGGCTCTGCCTTTGATCGTGTACACCTTCCGGGTTACAGGACTGGAGTAGGTGGTGGTGGGAGGGTGCATGGGACAGGTTTTACATCGGGGGTGGTTACAAGGGTAGGAGCCAGAGGGTAGGGAAGGTGGTTTGGGGCTTTCATAGGGATGAACTAAGAGGTTACGCAGGTTAGGTGGACGGCGGAAAGACACTCCTGGTGGAGTGGGGAAGATTTCATGAAGGATGGATCTCATTTCAGGGCAGGATTTGAGGAAGTCGTATCCCTGCTGGAGAGCCACATTCAAGAGTCTGGTCCAGTCCCGGAAAGTATCCTGTCACAAGTGGGGCACTTTTGGGGTTCTTCTGTGCGAGGTTCTGGGTTTGAGGAGATGAGGAAGTGGCTCTGGTTATTTGCTTCTGTACCAGGTCGGGAGGGTAGTTACGGGATGCGAAAGCTGTTTTTAGGTTGTTGGTGTAATGGTTCAGGGATTCCGGACTGGAGCAGATTCGCTTGCCACGAAGACCTAGGCTGTAGGGAAGGGACCGTTTGATGTGGAATGGGTGGCAGCTGTCATAATGGAGGTACTGTTGCTTGTTGTTGGGTTTGATGTGGACGGACGTGTGAAGCTGGCCATTGGACAGGTGGAGGTCAATGTCAAGGAAAGTGGAATGGGATTTTGATTAGGACCAGGTGAATCTAATGGAACCAAAGAAGTTGAGGTTGGAGAGGAAATTCTGGAGTTCTTCTTCACTGTGAGTCCAGATCATGGAGATGTCATCAATAAATCTGTACCCAACTTTGGGTTGGCAGGCCTGGGTAACCAAGAAGGCTTCCTCTAAGTGACGCATGAATAGGTTGGCGTACGAGGGGGTCATCCTGGTACCCATGGCTGTTCCCTTTAATTGTTGGTATGTCTGGCCTTCAAAAGTGAAGGAGTTGTGGGTCAGGATGAAGCTGGCTAAGGTAATGAGGAAAGAGGTTTTTGGTAGGGTGGCAGGTGATCGGCGTGAAAGGAAGTGCTCCATCGCAGCGAGGCCCTGGACGTGCGGAATATTTGTGTATAAGGAAGTGGCATCAATGGTTACAAGGATGGTGTCCGGGGGTAACAGACTGGGTAGGGATTCCAGGCGTTCGAGAAAGTGGTTGGTGTCTTTGATGAAGGATGGGAGACTGCATGTGATGGGTTGAAGGTGTTGATCTACGTAGGCAGAGATACGTTCTGTGGGGGCTTGGTAACCAGCTACAATGGGACGGCCAGGATGATTGGGTTTGTGAATTTTAGGAAGAAGGTAGAAGGTAGGGGTGCGGGGTGTAGGTGGGGTCAGGAGGTTGATGGAGTCAGGTGAAAGGTTTTGTAGGGGGCCTAAGGTTCTGAGGATTCCTTGAAGCTCCGCCTGGACATCAGGAATGGGATTACCTTGGCAAACTTTGTATGTGGTGTTGTCTGAAAGCTGACGCAGTCCCTCAGCCACATACTCCCGACGATCAAGTACCACGGTTGTGGAACCCTTGTCCGCCGGAAGAATGACGATGGATCGGTCAGCCTTCAGATCACGTATAGCCTGGGCTTCAGCAGCGGTGATGTTGGGAGTAGGATTAAGGTTTTTTAAGAAGGATTGAGAGGCAAGTCTGGAAGTCAGAAATTCCTGGAAGGTTTGGAGAGGGTGATTTTGAGGAAGAGGAGGTGGGTCCCGCTGTGATGGAGGACGGAACTGTTCCAGGCAGGGTTCAATTTGGATAGTGTCTTGGGGAGTTGGACCATTAGGAGTAGGATTAGGATCATTGTTCTTCGTGGCAAAGTGATATTTCCAGCAGAGAGTATGGGTGTAGGACAGTAAATCTTTGACAAGGGCTGTTTGGTTGAATCTGGGAGTGTGGCTGAAGGTGAGGCCTTTGGATAGGACAGAGGTTTCGGATTGGGAGAGAGGTTTGGAGGAAAGGTTAACTACTGAATTAGGGTGTTGTGGTTCCAGATTGTGTTGATTGGAATTTTGAGGTTTTGGGGGGAGTCGAGCTGGAAGTGGGAGATTGAGTAGATGGGAGAGACTGGGTCTGTGTGCAATGAGAGGAGAGACTGGGTGATCTTGTGGTGAACTTGGGTTGGTAGATATATATATAAACAAAGATGATGTGACTTACCAAATGAAAGTGCTGGCAGGTCGACAGACACACAAACAAACACAAACATACACACAAAATTCAAGCTTTCGCAACAAACTGTTGCCTCATCAGGAAAGAGGGAAGGAGAGGGAAAGACGAAAGGATGTGGGTTTTAAGGGAGAGGGTAAGGAGTCATTCCAATCCTGGGAGTGGAAAGACTTACCTTAGGGGGGAAAAAAGGACGGGTATACACTCGCGCGCGCGCGCACACACACACACACACATCCATCCACACATATACAGACACAAGCAGACATATTTAAAGACAAAGAGTTGGGCAGAGATGTCAGTCGAGGCAGAAGTGCAGGGGCAAAGATGTTGTTGAATGACAGGTGAGGTATGAGTGGCGGCAACTTGAAATTAGCGGAGATTGAGGCCTGGTGGATAACGGGAAGAGAGGATATATTGAAGAGCAAGTTCCCATCTCCGGAGTTCGGATAGGTTGGTGTTGGTGGGAAGTATCCAGATAACCCGGACGGTGTAACACTGTGCCAAGATGTGCTGGCCGTGCACCAAGGCATGTTTAGCCACAGGGTGATCCTCATTACCAACAAACACTGTCTGCCTGTGTCCATTCATGTGAATGGACAGTTTGTTGCTTGTCATTCCCACATAGAATGCATCACAGTGTAGGCAGGTCAGTTGGTAGATCACGTGGGTGCTTTCACATGTGGCTCTGCCTTTGATCGTGTACACCTTCCGGGTTACAGGACTGGAGTAGGTGGTGGTGGGAGGGTGCATGGGACAGGTTTTACACCGGGGGCGATTACAAGGGTAGGAGCCAGAGGATAGGGAAGGTGGTTTGGGGATTTCATAGGGATGAACTAAGAGGTTACGAAGGTTAGGTGGACGGCGGAAAGACACTCTTGGTGGAGTGGGGAAGATTTCGTGAAGGATGGATCTCATTTCAGGGCAGGATTTGAGGAAGTCATATCCCTCAACTGACATCTCTGCCCAAACTCTTTGTCTTTAAATATGTCTGCTTGTGTCTGTATATGTGTGGATGGATATGTGTGTGTGTGCGAGTGTATACCCGCCTTTTTTTCCCCCTAAGGTAAGTCTTTCTGCTCCCGGGATTGGACTGACTCCTTACCCTCTCCCTTAAAACCCACATCCTTTCGTCTTTCCCTCTTCTTCCCTCTTTCCTGATGAGGCAACAGTTTGTTGCGAAAGCTTGAATTTTGTGTGTATGTTTGTGTTTGTTTGTGTGTCTGTCGACCTGCCAGCACTTTCATTTGGTAAGTCACATCTTCTTTGTTTTTAGATATATTTTTCCTACGTGGAATGTTTCCCTCTATTTTTTATATATATATATATATATATATATATATATATATATATATATATATATATATATATATATATATATATCCAGGGTGACGATTTCTCTGGAAAACCTGGCATTATTAGTGAATTACAATTTGATTTGTATGGAAAAATCAGGGAAATTGCAGGGAATTCTATGTTTCTAACCTAGCACTCTAATTAATTTTCTTGCATTTTATAAATCACAATTCTTAAAATACTTAATATTTCAATGTGTGTTAATTATATGAAAATTATAACATATAAATTATCAGTGTTCAAGAACTATGATTAAAGTACTGCTTTTTGGGTAGTATATCTCAGCTGTGAGGAAAGAAAAGTCATTATTAAGGTATGGTTCCCCCCACCTCTCCTACATTTATTAGGGGCTTCTTATAGCATCATCTTTCTCTCCAAATCTGCTCTCTCGCTCTCTCTCTCTCGAATAAATAACTTGGAGTATTCACCGTGCCCTCACAACATTCGTGAAAAGAGTGGGATTTCCATTGTCTGTTGACGCATTAAGGAGGCTGTTACATCTGATGAGTTCCAATGGAAAACGTGCTAGCAACAGAAACATTTTCATTGAGTGCTCTTATATTGTCACTTTGTGAGCAAAATACTTGAGGTGTGTCAAAATTTATCATTCCCAGTGCAGAACATTTTTACTTATGTAAAACTTATGTGGACAATAATCTTTCATTTGGTGGATAATGGCGGAGCAAAAAAAATTGTGGCTTTCACAACAAATACCAGCTCATCAAATAGACTTACCCTTGTCTATGCAGGTTAAAGGAATGACTATAGGAATGGAACAGAACTGATTCTTTAGGGATCGGAAAGTCAGTGGAGATTATCTGAGGCAAATCAAAGCTATCAATCTTGAGAAGTGAGATGCAGGAAAAATTGCTTCCCTGTCTACCAAAAGCTAGGATTATAAGTGTGTGATGCTGCTAATAGTGTGCAAGAAAAAAAGAACCCTCACAATAAGCAGTTAAAATCACAGAAAAAAATACACTTGAACTGTTTGAACAGATTCAAAAGTTTAAAAGCCCTTGAAAAGCCATATTGGTTTGACGAATCAACGAAAAGTCTTGGGCACTCAGTCCTCTGGTTACCCCCACATGTGTGTGAATCAAATTCCATAGAAATGACCTAGTCGAAAACTATAGGACATGTACGGAAGCAGAATATAAAGGGGGGTATTTCCATGGAGAAACAGCAAGAATTGGCAAAGAACATAACTGCATCTGTGACCATAGCAGACTAGGGGAAATTTGATGAACACATAATCAAAACAGAGAATATGTTTTGGGAAAAAGACTAGTTAATAGATGACATCGTAGATGATGTGTCCATAGGCATAGGTAGGACTGACTCTGCGAACGACAGTGATGACAACAGTAACTCTTCAGATTCGGATCTGTCTCAGCCATTTGACTTGGCTGACACTGACTATAGAATTCAACTATGTTGCTTCGTGAAGAACCGATAACTAAAACTCGTAAGAATTATAAGATGACACTTCCTGGCAGATTAAAACTGTGTGCCGGACCGAGACTCGAACTCGGGGCCTTTGCCTTTCCCAGGTAAGTGCGCTACCAACTGAGCTACCCAAGCACGACTCACGCCCCGTCCTCACAGCTTTAAATTCGCCAGTACCTCGTCTCCTACCTTCCAAACTTCACAGAAGCTCTCCTGCGAACCTTGCGGAACTAGCTCTCCTAGAAGAATGGTGTGCACATTGTTAGAATTTTTACATTAGCTGAGAGGAGCCAGATCATTCCCAGTAAAATTCTGCATCACTACATGAAATAGAAAAAGAAATGGCAAGACTGATGTGAGAACTATGTCTCATTATGTTTTGAACAGGGTCTTCTGCTCAGTTCATTCTTTGCTGGTAACATCCTATTTCTTTTCTGAGAAAGTAACATAAATTCATCAAACTCATTGTACATTTCTGGTTTTTCATTTTTGTTTCTTCAGTGGTTCACTATTTGTTCTTGTTGTAATACTTTACATTTGCACCTCCCCAGTTTTCTTCCTTCTTTGAGCATCTCTCCAGTTTTCTTCCTTCTTTGATAACTAACAATATGAAACCATATTTTTTTACAAATATTGTATTAATACATAGGTTAGCTGTAAGTTTCATTTAATGAATCCAAAGAGCTTGTTCTACATATTACTTTTTGTGCTTCAGAGACCAGAGGCCTTTGATACACTTATTGCTGGTGTTGAAAGGGCAATGACACATGCCATAGAGGAAGAAGAGAAAATTCCTATTGATTTAGTTACTAATTTTGATGAAGTTGTGGCTGATATAAAGGCTAAATTACAAAATCTGAAGGAAAATCCTTTACGCAATGAGAAACCAATCATATACCACTTGGATGTAGGTTAGTATTAATGAATGCAGTTAAGCTTTCATACTGTAGCTTGTGAATGTTATAATATTTGCATATAGTCTCTTTACAGTCAATAACAAATATTCATCTTAAAAAAATGTTTGTTTTCAGGTGCTATGTATCCAAACATAATTTTAACTAATAGGCTGCAGCCATCTGCAATGGTAGATGAAGTCACTTGTGCCGCATGTGATTTTAATCGTCCAGGAGCCTTATGCCAACGTAAAATGGCATGGATGTGGCGTGGAGAATATAGTAAGTGTTACAGTGTTGTACCTTTCTGTATTACCAAAATTTGTCCCTTTTGCTGCTCTTTCAACTCAGTGTTTTTATTCTATAGAATTCTGATTTTTCTCATTAATTTTCACCTTGGTAACACTATTTTATATATAAGTACCTCCTGTGTCAGTAGGGTAATGAAAAGTTGTAGCAGAATGTAAATAATTTAGGAGTATGGGTAACAATTATTGAATAGGAGGGGTGTGGAATTGTTGACAAGCACATAAAAAAGACTGAGCCATTTGAATACACAATGTCGTGACTGCAGTTCTGGAGGTTGACTGGGATGAAGAGTTGTGTTAGGTGGAGAGGGCAAGGAGAGAAAGGTTGTAGTGAGGAGAAGAGAGACTTCGAGAAGGGTGGCTGTTGGCTTGGAGGGAGGCAGCTGGTGTACAGAATAGGTCAGGGCCACTCTCTGGTGCTCCTTTGCTTGCCTGCAAGTAGGTGCGAGGAGTGTATGCTACCCACCAGACAGTCGTGTTGCGTGCATTCTGCACATGTGAGAGCCACGTGGCCACCCGCACCAATGGGCTCTTGACAGGACAGTACAATCGTGTAGACGTCAGCCCAGTTGCCCAACTGCCCACCTGTCAGCTGTTTGCCCATGGGCACTTGGCTGCCCATGGATGGGCACTTCATTTGGAACAGCATGGCGTGGAGTCTTGCACTTCACTGATAAGCATATTTTAAAAATCCGATATACGTATTGTAAGTTCTCCACAGAACAACAAAGAGATAAAAAGTCATAAACTGTCTTTGTAGATGTTTCTTGCTCCTCACTTCTCCCAGTCTTTACCAAATCACTAGCATTTGCACACAAGTTGACCATATTCCTCTCTAAACACACCTGCTGGGCCAAATAGTGCCTGATAGTAATCCATTCAGATGGCTGCTCAGTAATGTGATCTGGACAGTGTTCAGCCAGCTGGCCTTCTGTGAAGAGTGTGACATTTGAGAATGAGTGAATTGGATCAACAATCCAATCCACTGTGCAACTGTTGCATTTGTGCTAAAGTCTTTAGGACAGCTTATAAGGTAGCTCATTCCCTGATGAAGTGACGAATGTCACTCTACAATCAGGGACACAACAGAGATTGGAGTGCAGTTGGTTTTAGAGCTACACCTTTTTTAGATTGAAGTGAGCTGGTAAGTATACCTGCTTAAAGGAAGTCTCTCTAACAGAGGAATCACCTTCAGGGGAGGTCAGGTATCCAATTACAGAAGGAATTGGCATATTTCATCAAAATATAAGAGGTGTTAGAGATAAACTTAGTGAACTTCTTATAGATGTTTACTCTGACATTATAGGTATATTGGAACACCACTTAAATAATTTGACAATTCAGAGGCTTCCTTTAGCAGGATACAGAGTAGGTGGCTGTTTTTCAAGGAGTTCCTTGCGGAGTAGAGGAGTGGCCATGAACGTAAAAAACAGACACCATTAGTGACCTGCAGCCGTCTAGAACGAAATTAGAATTATATTAATACCGTCAGCTGCTGACGGGCATTGTTATACCGTATATCAACGGGGACAGGTGGAAATGTGTGCCCTGACCGGGACTCGAACCAGGGATTTCCTGCTTACATGGCAGACGCTCTATCCATCTGAGCCACTGAGGGCACAGAGCATAGTGTGACTGCAGGGACTATCTCACACACGCCTCCCGCGAGACCCACATTCTCCCCTTCTATGTCCGCACACTGCATTCGTAGTGTCCCACCCCAACACACTCATTACTCATGGAAGACATTCTTACCAAGTCCCGTTAGAGTTTGAGGAATATGTGTGCATCCGCACAGAAGAAGGAGGTCGTTGCCGGTATTGCCAGAACTATTGCTTATATGGATATGGTGTCTGTTCTTTCGGACATGTCTGAGTAATGGGTGTGTTGGGGTGGGACACTACGAATGTAGTGTGTGTACATAGAAGGGGAGAATGTGGGTCTCGCGGGAGGTGTGTGTGAGATAGTCCCTGCAGTCGCACTATGCTCTGTGCCCTCAGTGGCTCAGATGGCTAGAGTGTCTGCCATGTAAGCAGGAGATCCTGGGTTCGAGTCCCAGTCTTAGCACACATTTTTCACCTGTCCCCGGGGATATATATCAATGCCCGTCAGCAGCTGACGGTATTAATATAATTCTAATTTCGTATTCCATTTGAGTCTGTAGATGTACCACAGCACTGCACTGAACAGATATTTGAATGTTGTGAATTTGGTGAAACTGAACTTCTAATTCTTGTTATTTACAGGTCCCCTAACTCTGACTTCAGAGCATTTCTGCTCAAGCTAGAGAGCGTTCTTGGTCCACTTTATAGGAAGTATAAAAAATTAATTATATGTGGTGACTTCAATATTAATATTGTATATGATTGTGCAAGAAAAATGATGTTGGTAGATCTCCTGAACTTCTGTGATCTGATGCAGATTGTGTTTTTTCCAACTAGGGTGCAGGGGAACAGTAGCACAGCCATAGACAATAATTTTATTCATTCTTCATTACTGGCTGGGCATTCTGTTAGTAAAAGGCCTTTCAGACCATGAAGCACATATTTTAACACTAAAAGGCTTTTGTACTCAAATCAAGTGTCACATGTAATTACAAACTATGTAGCAAAGCTAATCCAGAGGTAGTAGAGTGTTTTTTAAACCTCATTAAGAAACAAGAGTGGTGCCAATAACATAGATGACAAATATAATGCTTTCAGAATGAGATTTTCACTCTGCAGCGGAGTGTGCGCTGATATGAAACTTCCTGGCAGATTAAAACTGTGTGCCTGGCCGAGACTCGAACTCGGGACCTGTCTTGGTTGGGCACACAGTTTTAATCTGCCAGGAAGTTTCATATCTGCGCACACTCCGCTGCAGAGTGAAAATCTCATTCTGGAAACATCCCCCAGGCTGTGGCTAAGCCATGTCTCCGCAATATCCTTTCTTTCAGGAGTGCTAGTTCTGCAAGGTTCGCAGGAGAGCTTCTGTAAAGTTTGGAAGGTAGGAGACGAGGTACTGGCAGAAGTAGAGCTGTGAGTACCGGGCGTGAGTCGTGCTTTGGTAGCTCAGATGGTAGAGCACTTGCCCGCAAAAGGCAAAGGTCCCGAGTTCGAGTCTCGGTCGGGCACACAGTTTTAATCTGCCAGGAAGTTTCATAATGCTTTCCTTTAGAACATTCTAAATGGGGTACTAGCAGTAAAAGGCAGCCTGGGTGTTGACTTGCGTGTTAAGGATATCATATAGAACAAAGTGGGAATTACATCAAAATATTTGAAGTAGTCACAATCAAGCTACAGTAGCCCATTACAAATATTATTGTAAGGTGTTTAAGAATGTTATTAGGAAGACAAAGAGTATTTGGCACATAAATAGAATAGCTAATTCAGAGGATGAAATTAAAACCATATGGTCAGTTGTGAAGGAAATGCCTGGTCAGCAGCACAAGGTCAACGATATAGTCAGTTTATAGTAAAAATATTTCTGTTACTGATAAGTCAGATATATGTACAGTATTTAAGAATAATTTTCTGGGCATTGCTGGTGAATTAAATAAAAACTTGGTTTCTACAGGGAATCATATAACTCTCTTGGAAAATGCCTTTCTGAGATTGGTTTCTGAAATACTCCTCTGTGATACTGACAAGGGGGCGATTGAGTCAATAATTAAATCCTTGAAAATTAAAGCCCCTCATGGGTATGATGGAGTGCCTAGCAGAATATTAAAGTACTGTGCTGCACATGTTAGCCCTGTACTTAGCCATATTTGTAATCTTTCCTTTAGAAATGGTCAGTTTCCTGAATGATTAAAGTACTCAGTAGTAAAGCCGCTTTATAAAAAGGGAGAAAGGGATAATGTAGACTATTTTAGACCTATTTCTATGCCATCAATGTTTGCTAAAGTAATTGAAAAGACTGTGTATGTAAGGATAATTGATCATTTTATATCGGATATTTCCTATCAAATGTACAGTTCGGCTTTAGAAGTCATTTAACAACTGAAAATGCTGTATTATCTTTTCTTTGTGAAGTACTGGATGGATTAAACAAAAGGTTTCGAACATTAGGCATATTTTTTTTTTTATTTAACTAAGGCGTTTGATGTGTTGATGATAAACTATTGTTCCAGAAGTTGGACGATTGTGGAATACAGGGAGTAGCCCACAATTGGTTCACCTCTTACTTTAACAACAGAAAGCAAAAGGTCATTATTCACATTGTTAAGAATGGCTGTGATGTGGGGTCTGAGTGGGGTGTGGTCAAATGGGGGGTGCCTCAGGGATCAGTGTTGGGGCCACTCCTGTTCCTTATTTGTATAAATGATATGCCTTATAGTATTACAGGTAATTCTAAAATATTTCTGTTTGCTGATGTCACTAGCTTGGTAGTAAAGGATGTTGTGTGCAACATTGGCTTGGTTTCAAATAGTGCAGTTCATTACATATGTTCATGGCTTGCAGAAAATAAACCATCTCAAAATCACAGAATGACTCAGTTTTTACAATTTCTAACAGACAATTAAAAAAACTGACATTTTAATTTCACAGAATTGGCATATGATTAGTGAAACTGAACAGTTCAAATTTCTAGGTGTTCAGATAGATAGGAAGCTGTTGTGGAAAGCCCACATTTATGATCTTGTTCAAAGACTTAATGCTGCCATTTTTAATATTCGAACAGTACATAAAGTAAGCAATCATTCGACATGGAAATTAGTCTACTATGCTTATTTTCATTCACTTACATCATATGGTATTATATTTTGGGGTAACTTTTACCATTCTCAAAGGATATTTTTGGCTTAGAAATGGGCAGTTTGGGCAATAAGTAGTGTAAGTTCACAAACCTCTTGTTGACCCCTATTCACTAGTATGGGTACCCTGACATTGGCCTCTCAATATATGTATTCTTTACTGTTGTTTCTTGTTAACAATATCAGCTTATTCTCAAGAACTAGCAGCTTTCACTCAGTTAATACTAGGCAGAAATCCAGTCTGCGTTTGGATTGCACTTCCTTAACTTTTGTCCAGAAAGGAATGCAGTATACTGCTGCATCCATTTTCAGTAAGCTACCACAAGAATTCAAAAATCTGAACAGTAATCCACGCGTTTTTAAATTGAAACTGGAGAATTTTCTTGTGGGTCACTTCTTCTACTCTGTTGATGAGTTCCTTGAAAAATTAATCTGATTCTTGTGTTATATTGTTGATTTCACTTACTTAAACTTATGACTTGACTTATTTTGGGTTTAAACATTACTTTTATGTTGTAATTTCTTGTACTGACACTTTCCATGACCTTGTAGATTTTCTCCTCAATTTTGTCCTACGGAACTAGATGTGTAATTAAAAAAAAAAAAGATATTATCACATTTACAGTACATTCAAATGTTAGTGTGGAGTGTGCCGAAGTAGATGACGTTATAGCATAGAAAAAGGACACCTTGGAGTCTTTCCCAACATGAAGAGCAATAACAAGCATGGCGATATTCTGAATGTGCATTTAGATAAGATGGAAGAACACATTTATGCAAGCTATCTCTTTCTCTTTTCAGCCAAAGAGCTTGGAGATGCATATCGAATTTCAGTTGGAGCCCATATTCAGTGGGTTTTGTAACTTATGCCCTATGAATGTATTCCGTTTCAAAGCAGTAGTACATTCAGGATCTCCTGAAAACTCATAATTTTTCGTACAATTTATGGTATTAAAATGGCAGGAAATGACATATTGGTAGTTAAAGAAGCTCCGTATTAATACTTGTCTGCTATGAAAGTATGTTATTTCAAGCTGTCAGCACATTGAAGATCCATCAAAAATGCGTTCTCTTAGTACAATTTATTATAAATAAATGTCAATTAATAACTTATTAGAGATTAAAGGCTTCAAGAGATGATAAAAAAGGCAAGCTGTACTAGCATGTTCTGAAAGTTCGGTGATGCATAATGAATAGACTCACAGAAGTATAGAGCATTGTGTGACTTGTATAGCTGGTTTGCACATCACTAAATGCTTTCTTCTTTTCTGTTGCCGGCAATTGCTTCTAAAATTCAATTATTTCCAGCATTTGTTGCTATTCTTATTTGTGCAATCCATAGAAACTGTCAGAAGGTGACCTCTAAAACTGTCAGAACGTGATCTCTGGAATTGTTAAAATGAGACCTCTAATTTGATGAGACAAAGGCTTTTCAATTACACGACTTTAAGTAGAATGAAATAATCCCATCTCAGTAACAATCCTGAAACTGTAGAGACCCGAACTCCCCATCATGTCCCTTCTCGTGGAGAAGTTAGTCTTATGAAAGATCTCTAGATAGTTCTATTAGAACTGGGAGAAGCCTCTAGATTGTTCCATGTGTAGCCTGTGCTGCTAATAACTGTTCAAATTGTAAGAGTTTACCAATTATCTTCAAAAAGTAACTGGTTGTGTCTACATTCTGAAAGTTTGTTAATGAAAAGTTTGTTGAAGCCCAGATCATGATGTAAATAAAGTATGTGCTGTGATTATTTCAGTGCCAGCATCACGTAGCGAATTTCAGCGCATCAGGCAGCAGTTGGAGACAGAAAAATTCCCTCCCCTGGTGCCAGGTGGTCCCCACCGTGCATTTCATCAGTTATCTCGTGAAGACCAAGCAGCACATGAAAAAAAACGACTCACTGAATATTGCCGAAAAGCTTATAAGAAAATTCATGTTACAAGGACTGAAGAAAGACTCACCACAATTTGTCAAAAGGAGAATAGTTTCTATGTTGACACTGTTAGAGCATTCCGAGATCGTCGCTATGAATACAAGGGTCTTTCAAAGGTGAGAATAGGTAACTTGCTATGAAAAAATAAAAGGAATGCTCTCTTACTGTAAAGGCGGATGGATTAGAATGGATTTGTGAATTTTGAATTGAATGTTGTGTCCTAATTTTACAAATCTGAATGATTCTGCATTGTCGTAAACATTCATGTGAGATTTATTGATAAAAAAACCTCTATAACACTATAACTTAGAAAATAGAAAACAGACAAGACACAATTTATAAAAGTAGTGCTTGAAGCAAAAGGTTTATTCATAATAGGCTAAACCTGAAATAAAGTTTATTCTTGTATTTTCTTCCTGCACTACTCATTAGAGTTCTTCAACATGAAGAAAAAGCAAAGAAATGAAAAGGTCCATGGCTAAAAATAAAAATAGGAGATTAATAACACTGGTCAACAAAATTTAAGTTTTTTTTAATGTTAAAGGGCATGTAATTGGTGATTCTTACTGAGTTTCTTGTGCTGATTTCAAATCTTTTTACATAATTACTTTTCAGTCATCCACAGATTCTGAGTAATCTTATCAATAACATCTCTGACAATTGAAGCAATCAGAATAGAAGTGGAGCAAGTCCAAAGAAAGCATTTCTGAGATATTGGAGGTAAAGATATATATTGGAAAAAATTGGCATAAACTTTACAAACATAAATTTATTTTATTTTGAAACAGACAATTGTACTTCACTTGTTCTTTGAAAAATGGAGTACGGAGAAAAAACATTGGCGGCTGCAACTATGTCTGAAACGGAAAATATGGACGTGCTTCAGTAGTCTCCAGAAAATAATTCCATTCAAAGTTGTACACAATATCTCAGTTTCATGTTTAGTATTTCCAAATCTGTTCTTCTATTGACTGCATTTACCTATGTATTCACACATAGAACAGTTCATTATTGTCTTCAGTCTCAGCGTCATTTTCACCAAACCGTGTTTGATATGTTTTGAAATGCAAGGAACATGTTTGAAGAGTGTAGTAGTTACAGAATGCCGCAGAGTAACTGTTGGCGTGGCTAGGAAAAGTTCTCAGCTCTCCTCAGACCAATTTTCATCACCATCTCAGTAGCCAGACGGTAGCCACAGCACATGCTTCGACAACACATGGGACACTTGCAGCTTATGTTGTCAGCTGCTGTATTGGTGACAAACACATGAGTGTGTCAGCTGTTCAGCCCAGTACTTTCCTGGATAACATCTATGAGAGGCATTGTCTGTTGCTTGTCATAGGCCGACAAGAACAAATTTTAATTAGTAAAGTGATGACAGTTTGTGATTTTAACACAACACACAACATTCATCATAGATGATGGTTTTCTTATCAGTTGATGATGGTTTTTTATCAATTGAGGAGCACTGAGAACTTTGCCTAGCTACACCAACAGTTACTCTGCAGCATTCTGTAATTACTCCCCACACTATACGACATAACATTTATATACACCAGAAGATGCAACTTAAAAGTTGTGAAACTGGTTGTGTGGGTCTATAACTGACGCTATACAGCTGCAGTGGAATGTTGGACTTTTCATTCAGTTTTATATTTAATAATTTTAGTATCTGTATTAGAAAAATGTTTGCTGTGTGAATTGTCAATCAGCCATGTATAACTATTTTAGCTGTGGTAGCCCCAGTTTTAAAATGACTATGTGTAGTTAATCCTTCCATAAAATCTGGGCACCTCTGTTGTTGTAATTCACTGATATCATCAACACTTCTAAAATTTTCGGTCACAATTTTGCCGTTTAGTGGAGTTGGTATGGGAAGGCGTGGTCCAGGAGGTGCTGGTCGATGGCTGATTCTAAAGATGGATATTTAACAAATGAACTAATGCCAGATGTATTTGTCAAGCAGGAGTGGCAGTCTGTTACATAACCCTTAGGTTCCTGCCATATCATAGAACTGCAAAAGGTATATGAAGGGATCCTATTAACCAGTCAGTTAATCATGTCACACATTTGGCACAACAGGTTTGTGAAGCCCAAAAGTTATTCTGGTCTGTTTTACTGTCAAAATAATGTTGGTAAATTATTTTAATTTTAGGAGTCAGATTTTGCCTCTACGCTTTTCAATTTAATTCGCCACAAGCATAACAAAAATTGTTTTTGACATTTACACATTAGTGAGACATGTTCCTCCTCCTGAAACACAGTGCTTAAGAAAACACACTATCATCTAATGCTACACTTGTCAGTTCATAGCTGAATAACACACAGGATTAGCTCCTCTTACTAAATAAAGCTTCTACTCCTCTGGCAACTAAGCAGGACACCTTCAATATGTAATATATCTTCTTCTTTATTGTTTTTTGGAACAAGCCTTGACCTGGGTAGGGAAAAGCCAATATTATGAGGAAAAGTTCATTGCTGAACATTGTTATCATTCCTGAATTCACAGGCAACATTTGCCTCAAACAAATATGCGAGTTGTTGACCCAGTTGAATAAAATTATATTCTTTTAGTTACTGGATTTTGCACCTCATCTTAATAAACATTTTTAAAGGTTAATGTTACAAAAAACTGGTGGGCAATGGAACATTTCTGCCCTCATTTTTGGATTTGGCAGCGCAGATACATAACAATCAGCTGAAATTATTTATTTAACATATTCATTGTTGACCAGTGTTATGGACATGAAAGAAGCAAAAGAGAATTTTGTTATAAAAATACTAGAGTAGTTGTCTGATAGTATTGAAAATACTGATGCTCTTTGCTGCAGGCAAAAATAAATAAATATTTAAAATAAAATGAAGAGGTTAAAGCTTAGTACCATGCAAGTACCAAGGACAGTGAGTTGGGAAGGTAAAGTTATAGGTTTCTAAAACAAGCAATAATATTGCATGTAGTAAAAACCAGAAAATAAAATGGAAAACATATGTATTGGTAATATAAACACAATAGATGGTAGATAAATGAGGTAACTTTTTACTTAGAACATCACTTACTATACTCAATTAGCAGTTACAGCTTAAATTTACACGAGTTATATTCTTCCATAATCTACACATTTGTGTACAGGAATAGATATACAAAGAGACATGTGTCTTTATTTCAACAATACTCAGTTAGATCTGTGAAATTCTCGAAAATTATGTACATTTCATCAAGAATGTTTTCACAGTGCTTTACAAACCCATTCATTCCATTCTTTTCTGTATTGCAACTTACCGCCCAGAACTTCCTTCATGTCTGTCTTCAGTCAGTAGTAGTATTTCCTCTGCTTTCTTCCACATTGCTCCTGTATTCCCATTTCTGGTGCTTTTGTCTTCCTCCTCTTTGTTCCCTTTTTTCCTCTCTCTCTTTCACTTCTTTGATATGACAGAACGATTTATTTTGCTCCGTTACCAGTTTCTCTTTTTGTTGGTGTTATGCATATTTTCACACACTTTGCTACAATCAGTATCTCCTCAAAATAATTGCACAATTAGAAGTGTTACAAATTGTAGTAGTAGTAGTAGCAGCGCACCCACACACACACACACACACGACCACTGTCTCTGGTTGTTGAGACCAGACTGCGAGCAGCAGTACATGATGGGAGAAGCAACTGGGTGGTGGGGTAAGGAGGAGCCTGGGACAGGGAGGTGGAGGAATAGCTGGGTAGGGTTGGGGGATGGTAAAGTGCTTCTTGTGAGAGCATACAGGGACGAAGTGGGGAGAGGGTAAGGCAGATAGGTGCAGTTGGGAGGCTAGATGGAGAGCAGAGGGGGTGGGGTATAATGGAAAAGGAGCTAAATAAAAAGACTGTGGTGTGGTGGTGGAATAGAGGGCTGTGTAGTGCTGGAATGGGAACAGGGAAGGGGCTGGGTGGGTGACAATGACTAATGAAGGTTGAGGCCAAGAGCAGTGCAGGAACATACACTCCTGGAAATTGAAATAAGAACACCGTGAATTCATTGTCCCAGGAAGGGGAAACTTTATTGACACATTCCTGGGGTCAGATACATCGCATGATCACACTGGCAGAACCACAGGCACATAGACACAGGCAACAGAGCATGCACAATGTCGGCACTAGTACAGTGTATATCCACCTTTCGCAGCAATGCAGGCTGCTATTCTCCCATGGAGACGATCGTAGAGATGCTGGATGTAGTCCTGTGGAACGGCTTGCCACGCCATTTCCACCTGGCGCCTCAGTTGGACCAGCGTTCGTGCTGGACGTGCAGACCGCGTGAGACGACGCTTCATCCAGTCCCAAACATGCTCAATGGGGGACAGATCCGGAGATCTTGCTGGCCAGGGTAGTTGACTTACGCCTTCTAGAGCACGTTGGGTGGCACGGGATACATGCGGACGTGCATTGTCCTGTTGGAACAGCAAGTTCCCTTGCCGGTCTAGGAATGGTAGAACGATGGGTTCGATGACGGTTTGGATGTACCGTGCACTATTCAGTGTCCCCTCGACGATCACCAGTGGTGTACGGCCAGTGTAGGAGATCGCTCCCCACACCATGATGCCGGGTGTTGGCCCTGTGTGCCTCGGTCGTATGCAGTCCTGATTGTGCCGCTCACCTGCACGGCGCCAAACACGCGTACGACCATCATTGGCACCAAGGCAGAAGCGACTCTCATCGCTGAAGACGACACGTCTCCATTCGTCCCTCCATTCACGCCTGTCGCGACACCACTGGAGGCGGGCTGCACGATGTTGGGGCGTGAGCGGAAGGCGGCCTAACGGTGTGCGGGACCGTAGCCCAGCTTCATGGAGACAGTTGCGAATGGTCCTCGCCGATACCCCAGGAGCAACAGTGTCCCTAATTTGCTGGGAAGTGGCGGTGCGGTCCCCTACGGCACTGTGTGGGATCCTACGGTTTTGGCGTGCATCCGTGCGTCGCTGCGGTCCGGTCCCAGGTCGACGGGCACGTGCACCTTCCGCCGACCACTGGCGACAACATCGATGTACTGTGGAGACCTCACGCCCCACGTGTTGAGCAATTCGGTGGTACGTCCACCCGGCCTCCCGCATGCCCACTATACGCCCTCGCTCAAAGTCCGTCAACTGCACATACGGTTCACGTCCACGCTGTCGAGGCATGCTACCACTGTTAAAGACTGCGATGGAGCTCCGTATGCCACGGCAAACTGGCTGACACTGACGGCGGTGGTGCACAAATGCTGCGCAGCTAGCGCCATTCGACGGCCAACACCGCGGTTCCTGGTGTGTCCGCTGTGCCGTGCGTGTGATCATTGCTTGTACAGCCCTCTCGCAGTGTCCGGAGCAAGTATGGTGGGTCTGACACACCGGTGTCAATGTGTTCTTTTTTCCATTTCCAGGAGTGTTTGATATATTGCAGGGAGAGTTCCCACCTGTGAAATTCAGAAAAACTGGTTTTGGTGGGAAGGATCCAGTGAACCAATTATTAAAATGAAGAATGTTGTGTTTGGCAGCATGCCCAGCAACAGGGTGGCCCAGCTGTTTCTTGAACACAGTTTGTTGCTCATCATTCATGCAGACAGACAGCTTGTTGGTTGTCATGCCCACGTAGAATGCAGCACAGTGGTTGCAGCTTAGCTTGTACATCACATGACTGGTTTCACAGGTAGCTCTGCCTTTGATGGGTTAGGTAATGCTTTCAACTAGACTGGAGTAGGTGGTTGGTGGGAGGATGTGTGGGAAAGGTCTTGCACCTTAATGTGTTAGCCCCACAGAAGCATCAGTTCTCTCCAAAGGCCTGACCTTTTGCCCCACTCCCAAATTCAATCATGCAGGACTTGTTAAGGACCTTCTCTTCTTGTCCTGGTCCTTAATGTGAAACACTTTTCCGCCACCAACTCTACCAACCAGACTCAACCAAAGAATAATGTTTAATCCTACCTAACTCAGTTCACTCCTCCATCCAACCATGATCCACCCCCACTGTCCCCAAACAAACCCCGATTAAATTTGCAGAATTTCTTAAACTCGAACCTTGCCTCACCATCATTCCCCAAATCCCACAACAAGCAGGCTAATTTTACATCTGCATATAGAAACTCAATCCATCACCTAAAAACTGATTTCGACCTTATAATTCTACCTGCCAACAAACACTCCACCACTGTTGTTTTGAACCGCAAGGATTACCTGCCAAAATGACTCCGCCAGCTATCAGGTTCATCCACCTACAGACACTGCCCCAGTGACCAAATTACAGAAATTCAGCAGCATCTCCAGTCTGTCTTCAAAGCCTTAGGTCCACCAGTGAACCACTCCCTGGAGTGCGTCTCTCTCTTCATTACCACAGTTTGCACTCCTACCTTCTACATGCTTCCCAATGTCCATAAACCCAATCACCCAGAGTAACCAATTGTGACTAGTTACTGTGCCCCTACTGAGAGAATCTCTGCTCTTGCAGACCAACACCTTCATCCTACTACCCACAACCTACCCTCGTGAAGATACCAACCATTTTCTCCACTGACCCTCCACAGTTCCTGTTCTTTTACCACATCTGTCCTGCTCGTCATTGTTGATGCCATCTCCCTTTTCACTAACATCCATAATACCCATGGCCTTACCACTATTGTACGCTACATTTCCCAATGCCCAACAGATTCCAGACCTACAATCTCATTCCTAGTTGCCATGACCAACCATATCCTCACCCACTACTACTTCTCCTTTGAAGGCATCACCTACAAAGAAATCCACAGTACGGCTATGGGCACCCAGATGGCACCATCCTATTCCAACCTATTTGTGAGCCATCTAGAGGAATCCTTTCTAATCACTCAGAATCCCAAACCCCTCATCTGGTTCAGATTTATTGATGATACCTTCGTGATCTGGATTGAGGGTGAGGATACCCTAACCACATTCCTCCTGAACCTCAACACCTTGTCCCTCATCGCTTTACCTGGTCCTACTCTACCTTCCTCGACATTGACCTCCATCTCAAAGATGCCCACATCAATACCTTCATCCATATCAAACCTACCAACACCAGCAATCCCCCCTGTGGGTCCAGGATTTAGAATAGGCCCAAGGTATTCCTGCCTGTCATAAGAGGTGACTAAATGGAGTCTCTCACTTTTTGGCCTTATAAGTTCAGGTCACATTTTATGGTTGACCTGCCACATTCCACATTCTACAGAAGTGTGAGCCATATGGGGAAGGATGCCTTACGTGCCCTTAGATTCGATCTCCTGAACCTCTTCCCATGGCTTTGCATCACCACCTGTAGTTCAGTTATTTGGGCAAGGAGACTTTCTGGGGTATGTCATCTTCTTCGGCTGTCTCCTGTCCCCTTTCACCCCCCCCCCCCCTGATGATATTGGATTTTTCTGCGCCCAATTTCCGGCACGGTAGCCAGTTTGTTGTGGTGGGGCTGTCATGTACCCATTTGCTGGCAGCCCCTGACAACACAGGGACCGCATTGCTGATGCCTGAGCTGTAAACTCCCCACGTATGCTAAGGAGTAGATGCCTGTCTTCCGAGGGCATGAGGACTCCCAGCAACGTCAGGTGGCCTTTGCTGTGGCTGGGTGGTACCCGTGGGGAGAGCTCCTCATCGAAGTGGGTGGTATCAGGGTGGATGACCCACAATGAAGCAGACTAAGTCATCTCGTACTGGTGACCCTACGGTGCCAGCAGTCTTTAAGAAGGGCAAGATTGAGTTCAGTGCCGACAGATATGACCCTAAATCATTTCCCTCCCTCACTACACCATGCAGGGAATGTAGAGCTACAGAACGGAGAGGGCCATATTCGCCTTGGTTTTTTAGTCTGTAGCAGAACCGATGGGGTCTCTTTTCTACCAACGAAGCCGCAACTTTTCGTTGAACACCTTGAGGATAAGTTTGGAGAAATGACAACACTGTCCAAGATGCGAAACGGCGCAGTCTTGAATCAGACAGCATCCCCAGCCCAATCTTGAACATTACTCACCTGTGACAAGCTGGGTGATATTCCTGTTTCCGTCACTCCCCATAAAAGCCTCAACATGGTCCAGGGGATTATTTTCCATTGTGACCACCTCTTGCAGCCTGACAACGAGCTCCACACCAATTTAGAATGGCAGGGTGTTCATTTCATCTGGTGCGTTTACGGTGGCCCGAAAGACAACAGGGTTGCTACCGGTGCCTTCATCTTGGCCTATGAGGGTGATTCATTGCCTGAAAAGGTCAAGGTGATGGTTTACCGCTTGACATTAAACCATACATCCCTCCCCCTATGCAGTGCGTTAAGTGGTGGAAGTTTGGGTATGTCTTCCCGCTGCACTTCTTGCACCAAATGTCGAGACTGCAGACTTCCACTGCACCCAAATACTCCATGTGCACGACCTCCCACTTGCATCAACTGTGGAGAGCTGCACTCCCCCTGCTCGCCAGACTGGACAGTACTCCAAAAGGAGTATGTATGCAGTATGTACAGCAAACTGCATGCCATTAAGGAGACTATTTTATCACGGTCCGCGCGGCTTCCCCCGTCAGAGGTTCGAGTCCTCCCTCATGCATAGGTGTGTGTTCGTGTTGTCCTTAGCGTAATTTAGTTTAACTAGTGTGTAAGCTTAGGGACCGATGACCTCAGCAGTTTGGCCGCACTAAAAAAAGTTTAAAAAAATAGGAGACTACAGATGTGTGGAATTCCTCCATGCAGGCCTCTTGCAGGGACACACTAGTTCTCTACTGGCTCCGCATTGGCCATACATGGCCTACACATGGTTACCTCCTCCGTCGCGAGGACTCACCTCGGTGTCAGTGTGGCTCACATATGACTGTCGTCCACATCTTCTTGTATGCCCACTTTTAGCCACTCTGCTGTGGACTTTAAACATTCCCAGCACCATACCTTTGGTGTTGGGTGACCTTATCTCAACAGCAGATTTAGTTTTACGTTTTATTCGTAAGGGGAATTTTTATCGTACCATCTAAGGGTGGGCATTTAGCCTTCTCTCTGAGGTTGCCACCCTCCCTCTATTTTTAACTCTGTTGCATTTTCTTTGGATTTGTTTGTCTTGGTGATCGTTTTTTCCCTACATGTGTTCATCTCGCCTTGTGTTTTTGAGGTGGACATTTTAATGTGTTGGAGAGTGGCTGGCTCATCCTCTTTTATTATTGTGATCAACCAGCCCAGACCATCTGCTCTATGGTGCTAATACCTTTTTCTATATTTCCTTTTACTTTCTCAAACTTACTTTGGGTGTTTTTGTACCTTGAGCCTCACTTGCGTCAGGAAAAAGGGACTGACAACCGTGTAGTTTGGTCCCTATATACCCCAAACCAACCAACCAGCCAACCATGAGCAATACCTCCACTTCGACAGCTGCCACCCATTCCATTACCAAGAAGTCCCATCCATATAGCCTAGCCACCTGTGCTGGTCGCACCTGTAGTGACGATCAGCCCTTCTAGACATATACCATGGGTCTCACTGAGACTCTCCATCGAACCTCCCGACTGCACCTAGCTGCCCTACCCCCTCTCCACCTCGTCCCTGTCTGCTCCCACAAGCAGCACTTTACCATCTCCACTCCTACCCTGCTATCCCTCCACCCTGCCCCAGCCTCCTCCTTACCTCCAATACCTGGTTGCTTCTCCCATCCTGCGCTGCTGCTCGCAGTCTGGCCACAGCAGCCAGAGATTGTGGTTTTTGTGTGTGTGTGTGTGTGTGTGTGTGTGTGTGTGTGTGTGTGTGAGAGAGAGAGAGAGAGAGAGAGAGAGAGAGAGAGAGATCTATTTCTGAAGAAGGCCTTGTTGGCCGAATGCTTACTTTCTGACAGTATTTTTGTTGTGCCTGTCTGCAACTCAGCATCTCCATTCTGTGCTGGGTAGCAACTATCCTTCTCATAAAAAGCAGATGTTGATGTTTCAAAAGAAGAGTTCTGTGATGCATATTATTCAGTTATTAATTTCTATAGTTTGCCATCGCAAGACAATCAAACGTGATGACACTGCCAGAAAATCAATAGATATTGTTTCTTCTGTTATTCCCTGAATACAAGAATGTTTAATACTATAAAACACAACATCTGATACAACAAACATAGCAAGAGTTAACTCAAAATCAGTTTATATTATCTAAGTGCATACTAATAAACTGAAGAGAGAAGTTAGTGATTTTCTTGACTGATTCTTAGAAACTTGTATGATATATTTCATGACACGAAACACTAACACAACTCATCGAATAGCAGAAGTGTTGAGGCATTGACAGGCACGTACAAAAGAGAAAGAAAGCTTGCTGGCTTTTGGAATACATATTTTGCCGAGCTTGAGTGCAAATACTCAAAAAGGCGCAATTCCCCCACTCCCCCTCACACACACACACACACACACACACACACACACCTGTGGTCCGAAAGATAATAAGTTTTCTATCTCTCTTGTATGTGCTTGACTCAATGATTCTGCTATTTGATGAATGGTTTCCTTTACTCCTAAGTAAGAATTTTCTGCAAGAATTTTCCATACAAATTATAATGTTTCTAAGGAATTCTGGTATTTGGCTGGAATAATTATTAAATTATATTTAGACTGTGTTCATAAACTTTAATAGTGCAACTTAATGATTTTCAAATACACTCCTGGAAATTGAAATAAGAACACCGTGAATTCATTGTCCCAGGAAGGGGAAACTTTATTGACACATTCCTGGGGTCAGATACATCACATGATCACACTGACAGAACCACAGGCACATAGACACAGGCAACAGAGCATGCACAATGTCGGCACTAGTACAGTGTATATCCACCTTTCGCAGCAATGCAGGCTGCTATTCTCCCATGGAGACGATCGTAGAGATGCTGGATGTAGTCCTGTGGAACGGCTTGCCACGCCATTTCCACCTGGCGCCTCAGTTGGACCAGCGTTCGTGCTGGACGTGCAGACCGCGTGAGACGACGCTTCATCCAGTCCCAAACATGCTCAATGGGGGACAGATCCGGAGATCTTGCTGGCCAGGGTAGTTGACTTACACCTTCTAGAGCACGTTGGGTGGCACGGGATACATGCGGACGTGCATTGTCCTGTTGGAACAGCAAGTTCCCTTGCCGGTCTAGGAATGGTAGAACGATGGGTTCGATGACGGTTTGGATGTACCGTGCACTATTCAGTGTCCCCTCGATGATCACCAGTGGTGTACGGCCAGTGTAGGAGATCGCTCCCCACACCATGATGCCGGGTGTTGGCCCTGTGTGCCTCGGTCGTATGCAGTCCTGATTGTGGCGCTCACCTGCACGGCGCCAAACACGCATACGACCATCATTGGCACCAAGGCAGAAGCGACTCTCATCGCTGAAGATGACACGTCTCCATTCGTCCCTCCATTCACGCCTGTTGCGACACCACTGGAGGCAGGCTGCACGATGTTGGGGCGTGAGCGGAAGACGGCCTAACGGTGTGCGGGACCATAGCCCAGCTTCATGGAGACGGTTGCGAATGGTCCTCGCCGATACCCCAGGAGCAACAGTGTCCCTAATTTGCTGGGAAGTGGCGGTGCGGTCCCCTACGGCACTGCGTAGGATCCTACGGTCTTGGCGTGCATCCGTGCGTCGCTGCGGTCCGGTCCCAGGTCGACGGGCACGTGCACCTTCCGCCGACCACTGGCGACAACATCGATGTACTGTGGAGACCTCACGCCCCACGTGTTGAGCAATTCGGCGGTACGTCCACCCGGCCTCCCGCATGCCCACTATACGCCCTCGCTCAAAGTCCGTCAACTGCACATACGGTTCACGTCCACGCTGTCGCGGCATGCTACCAGTGTTAAAGACTGCGATGGAGCTCCGTATGCCACGGCAAACTGGCTGACACTGACGGCGGCGGTGCACAAATGCTGCGCAGCTAGCGCCATTCGACGGCCAACACCGCGGTTCCTGGTGTGTCCGCTGTGCCGTGCGTGTGATCATTGCTTGTACAGCCCTCTCGCAGTGCCCGGAGCAAGTATGGTGGGTCTGACACACCGGTGTCAATGCGTTCTTTTTTCCATTTCCAGGAGTGTACATTAATGTATGCACCAGTTGCTATATATTTTGTTTCCAGAGTGTTTGTAAAATAATTATAAATCGATGCTTATAACGATTTTCAGGTCGCAAAAAAACAAGTTTCTGAAGCTGTAGCCAAAGGAGATGCTGCTGAAATTAAGTCTGCAAAAAACAGAGAGGTGCTATATGATTCCCTGCAGCTGGCTCATAAGTGTATTCTCAATTCTTTCTATGGTTATGTAATGAGAAGAGGGTGAGTTTATTGCTCATATTTCTCTGTCATATTTCCATTTAGACTCTTTCAATCTAAGTAGATACTTTTCAAGTAAATGCTACATGAAATTTTATATTTTAGAGCCCGCTGGCACAGCATGGAAATGGCTGGTATAGTATGCTACACAGGAGCAGCAATTATAACAAAGGCTCGTGAAATCATAGAACAAGTTGGTCGACCGCTTGAACTTGATACAGATGGTATCTGGTGTATACTGCCAGAGTCCTTTCCAGAAAATTATGTTATTGAGAGTACACACCCAAAGAAGTCTAAAGTGACTATTTCATATACAAATGCCGTTCTGAATGCAATGGTTAAGGTTGGTTATCTGCTACATTATTTTGTAAGCTTAAGTTTGCAAAATTAAATGATCATTGTTGTTGCCATGTACTGTTATTGATTGTCCTTTAGACTCTAATATAGCCTGTGGCAGTCGAAGATAACTGCACTAATGGAACCAGGACTTATTGAGACACAAATGGAAAATGTACAATTGGTGTAGAGAGAAATCAAAATAGATACGTGCAAAATACTCATCTGTACGAGAGTTATTTCATTGTGCTACATGTGCGTCTTTTAATAATCTCTCACCTCCCACTTCCTATCTGTAGCTGGCAGAGAACAATCAGTTTCAAGATCTCATAAATGAATTTATTGGAGGCTCTGCTCCATTTCCAGTGCCATTGTCACATTCAGTTTTCTTGTTTCAGTACTGTCTCTTTGAATCTCCATATTGACAAGTTTCACACCACATATTTATGTACATGTGTAAATCTCAATATTTTTTCTGTATGATGATTCAGTGATGTGACTGAATCATTGTTATCATGTTTTTCAGTATTTAACGTAATGTCTTGCCTTTGGAGAAATTTAGCAAGTTTGTCTGCATTCTTTTTGATACTATACATGTCTGCGTCCATCCCCGTTTTGTGGTTATAATTTTATCTTTGGGTCATTCCATATCAAGTCACCTAGTTTTGCAACATTTTCCTGCTTAATCATCAAAGATTTTGATTAAATTTTATGTGAAAATTCACACGTCATCAAGCAATACTGGCCGAGAGATAGCAACTTTTTTGCCTCCTTGCCTGACTTTGTGCAGAGTGAGCGTGAATTTCTGATAGTTATGAGCAGTTACATATTGGGCAATATTTTGTTGAAAGACATGAAATGTGGCTATTTTGTACATCTTTATGCATTCTCTTAAGAAAAATAACGAATTTTATGAGCTCTATTCAGCCAGAAAATTTTAGCCAAATTCTTCTGTAAAAATCGACGGCTGGAAAAATTTCATCATTTATCTTCTTATATCTTAGGAATAATCAAACAATGGAAAATCCAGGATGGATGGAATATACTCCCGGCCTCATGGCTCCTATCCCTGTTATAGACCCAGATGCAAGACCTTGCCCCATCCAACCTCCAACCACCACCTACTCCTGTCTGTCACAAGCATCACCTGTTCCATCAAAGACAAGGCTACCTGTGAAACCAGTCCTGTGATCTACAAGCTAATCTGCAACCACCATGCTGCATTCTACAGGGGCATGACAACCAAAAGGTGTCTGTCTGCATGAATGGTCACCGACAAACTGGTCGAAAAACAGATGGACCACCCCATTGCTGAGCATGCCATACAACATTATGTTATCCGTTTCAGTGACCACTTCACAGCCTGTACCATCTGGATCCTTCCCACAAACACCAGCTGTTCTGAATTGTGCAGGAGGAAATGCTCCCTGCAATATACCTTCTTTGTTCATTGTCCTTACTCATCTAACTCTCCCCTGCTCTCATTCCAGCACTATGCAGCCTTCTGTTCCACCAACACACCCACAGTCTCTTTACTTCTCTCCTTTTCCGCTACCATCCCCTCCCCCCGCCCTCGCCCTCCGTCTAACCTCCCGACTGTCCCTAACTGCCCTACCCTCTCTCCACCTCGTCTGTCTCTGTATGCTCCCACAAGCAACACTTTACTGTCCCCCACCCCTCCCCCTTACTGTCACTGCCTCCTCCTTACCCCACCACCCAGTTGTTTCTCCCATCATGCACTGCTGCTCGCAGTCTAGCCTCAGCAGCCTGAGACTGTGATCATATGTGTGAGTTGCATTTGTGTGTGTGTGTATGTGTGTGTGTGTGTGTGTATGTGTGTTTTCTTTTTCTGATGAAGGCCTTGTTGGCCAAAAGCTTACTTTCTGAAAGCCTTTTTGTTGTGCCTATCTGCGACTTCTCATGTAGTAACATAACACAAGGTTCTCAAATACAAAGTTTCATGCGTATACCACTTTCCAGTACTGAATAAATTAAGTGCAAAGTTGAAAATTTTGTAAAAAAAAAATTAAAATGTGTGGTGTTTTCAATCTGATTTTGCAAAAACTTTGTTCTATAAAACTTTGCAAACTAGGTTCATTAGAAAGACAGTGGTTTTAAACAAAAAAAAAAAAAAGTGTATATGATTATCCAACATGGGCTAACAATGCTGGATAATTTGAATCCAAGTTGGCTTTGAAAATCGAGGCCCCAAAAAATGTAAACTTCAGATTCTTATATATCATTGAATTCCACAAGGATGTGGAATACAAAATTCCATTCACCTGTTATTTTCCAGTATTCTACAAATTCATCGATAGGATGATGATAATACCATTTTCTATTAAAGCTTCAAAACCAGTCTCACTCAAAGGTACGTGTTTTAAGCTCCCCAGAACAGTGAGTTTAATTTCCAATACGAGCTAACAATGCCATATAAACTATGGCAAAGTATCCAGAAAAATCACTCTTGAATAGAGTTTTATCTTTGGCTTCTTATATCTCATTGCTTAAATGCATGGAAAATATGAAACTTCGGTGACAACTTAGCAACATAAGGTTTTCCAGTATGAAATGTCATTCACATACTGCTTTCCAAATTTCTACAAAATCAGTTCAGACATGATTTTCATAAAAATTACAAAAATAGATCCATTCAATTTGCTTTCAGAAAATCTGTTTTGCGTAATTGATTTCAAACTAATCACAGTTGGAAAGAGTATGTTTTGGAGTGTTTAAAAAAAATCACATTCAGTTTTCCAATATGGGCTAACAATACGTGAAAATGACAGACAGATTTGGAGGAAACTACCATGGCAACATTTCAACAATCTGTTGACTGCATTTTGCTGCATGTACTTTGTATTTGTGTATTGACAAATAGTATCTCACTATGTTGTATCAGTCCATTCTCTGTGTTTCTTAAATATCATCATCTGGCCTGCAGTATCAATTTCCAGAAAATGAACTGCAGCAAGTGGTTCAAAAATTTCAAAAAATGGTAACTGCAATGTTAAGTTTAAAATCAAAATTGATATTACTTTTTGCTTGCCGCCTGTGTGAGATACTCCTACAGATTTGAGAATAAGAGATAGGGTACTTAGCAAATGGCTGTGTAAGCAGATAGGTACCACCACAAGGCTTTTTAACCCAAACTAAGAAACCAAATTACAGACTTGTGAACCAGGATGAAGAATCCTCCATTGGCTGGTATTGCACAGCTATTGGGCGTGATCCCTATTGCAATGGGGTTGTTGGTTCATGTTCTCGACACGTTAGTGACAATGTCATCACGGACCAGCCCACTATAGTAAGATATTACTTGGCAATGTAAACATAAAAACAACTTGCAACGAAACACGGACGACAGGTTGCTGCAATGTAGTCTGTTGCCATGGTACATTGCCTCAAATTTGTCTGTTATTTTCAGGTATTGTGAGTACACATTGGAAAATTGAATGTGGTTTTCTGGATGCTTGAGTACATGCTCTTTCCAATTGTGATTAGTGTGGAATCAGTTACAGAAAACTGATTTTCTAAAATTAAAGTGTATTTGGACTATTTTTGCAACTAATTTTTGCAATATGTGAATGATGTTTCGTACTGGAAAACCTTATGTTGCCAAATTGTTGTCTCCAAAATTTCATGTTTACAATGCATTTAATCAATGAGATATAAGAAGCCAAAGGTAAAACTCTATTTGCAGCACATTTTTCCTGGATCCTTTGCCACAGTTTATGTAGCATTGTTAGCTCATGTCGTAAATTAAACCCACTGTTCTGGGGAGCTTAAAACAAGTTGTTTTGAGTGAGACTGGTTTTGAAGCTTTAATAGAAAACAGTATTTGTAAAAGAAGTGTCGAATATATCCTATTTTCATCTTTTCACAAACATCTTCATCGTACTGACAAATTTGTGGACTACTGGAAAATTGTACTTGAATGAAATTTTGTATACAACACCTTTTTGCTACCAAGCTATTGGTATTAAGTTTCATGTTCAGCATGCATTGACTCTACAAGATATAAGAATCTGAAGTTTACATTTTTTTATCCCACGATTATTACACCCCCCTTTGATTTAAATTAACTAGCAGTGTTCGCTTGCACTGGAAAATCAAGTACACCTTTTTTGGGGTTTAAAGGATGGTCTTCCTAGTGAGCCCAGCTTGGAAAGTTTTATAGAACTCAGTTTTTTGCAATATTGAGTAAAAAATAGGGCATTTTTGACCATTTTACAGAATCTTCAACTTTGCACTTAATTTACTCAGTATTGGAAAGTGGTACATAAACGAAACTTTACATTTGAGAACCCTGTGTTGTTAGGCTACTATATGGCAAGTTTCATGTTCATTCTCTCCTTTATTTTTCTTAAGAGAAGGCATATAGTTGTGCAAGATTACTAAATTTCATGTCCTTCAACAAAATATTGCTTAATATATAATGGCTCAAACTCACAGGAAATGTTCATCAGGCACATCTTTTGCATGTCATTGTTATTTCCTCAAAACCTGTCTTGTAATAGTCATTCTATTTTGTTGTACTTCCCTTAGTTCAGAGTGTGTCTAGTGCTTTAAATGTCTAGTGCTTATGAATGGGTGACCTTCCGAAATTTTATGTTTTTTGTGGTATTCTATAATTAAGTCATTAATCCACTCACACATCGTGTTTTGTAAATATTTGTAAGGAGAGTCTTCAGGGATGTGGAGTGAGTCAGACTATACACAACACAAATGTCTAATGAAAGCAATTCCTTCTCAATTATTTTGTATGAATGCTAGGGGAATAGTAACCTCTTTAGGAAAAACACTACTCTTCCTCTTACTCTACTCGGCTGTTTTTTTCTTTTTTTTACCACTACTTCATACTAAGCATTTATGAATTTTTTGTGATTTCAGAGACCTCTGTAGTTGTCTCTGTACTACAAAGGAAAAAACAGCTTGTTTAACTGGAACATCAGTGTCCACCACAATTTTTATGCTTAAAGATGTATATGACCCGGGAGATTCGGTAAAAACCCGGGAATTTTTTCATTCGGGAGAAAACCGGGTTAAACCAAGGAATTTTTCAGAATTCCGGGAATTTTTCATTGTTTTAGTTTTCAGTTAAATTTTTGTGATTTTGACGGGTAAGAACCAATACTCTAACAAATGGTATTACTGTATCCCACATTTGCAGAATAATACTGCAGCAACAAAACACGAGCAAGAGAAAAAATGAAAATAAAACTTAAGTTGCAAAAGAAATACGCCATATACAACTATAAAACACATTGTTCATACCAGCGTTTGCCAACTGCAATGTGTGTCAAAGGCTTTGGGAAGACTATGCAATGCTTTCTAACAACAAATTGTCTCCGATGAGCGTGACAGCACATCTGTTTACTTTAGATTCGTTTGAGCAGTTGCGGGCGGGCTCTTGTGCATGTGCAGTTCAGTTGCGTATGAGAAGTACCTTCTTCCGCTTCTGGCTACAGACGTGTGGTTGGCCGCCACTATCTAATATTGTTCCGGTTCGGAGATACAGCGCTGATCCACAGAGCAGTTTGAGTTGTAGTGGGGAGTCTCCACGTAACTCATGTTTACGTTTAGTGATTTTGCTGTTTCCTCTTCATTTATTGCTCTCACATTAAACGAAAACAAAACGGATATCTATGGCTGTGAGCTATCAAATGAATTAAAATACATTCGCATAATTGCGGAAAGCTAAAATATGTTATTAGATTCAGGTTTTATCTCCGCCTTTCTGACAGTCAAGCATTAATCGCCTTGCAGAACAATGAAGTTATTTTGTTGGTTTGCTAAAGAAGTTAGGGTTTTATTAATCTTTTCCACAGGGGCAGTCAATTTATTTGAAACAAAGTGTTTAATTCCACACAATGGGCTAGTTTCAACTGTTCGCTGCATTTCAAATGTGCATGTTTTCATCTTTTAGCACGTATGGCATTATGCCATAATAAAGAACCAAACATGAGATAATACAGTACTAGTACTCAAGAAAATTTACATCAAAATCTGGACATATGAATGTGCACTTTAAGCCGAATTATGCGTTGTAGTATGGTTCACGAAATTCCGATGTTCTTGGAGTATCCTCTTATGTCTTGTTTCTTTTATGACATAGTGTAAGATCTTTTAATGTTTTACACCTACGAACATATGGGCTTCCTGCTTCATCATAGCTGCGCAAGTGCGGTGACGCCTGTTTCTGGCGCTCTCTGGCAACTACTGAAACGAAACTATTTCTAACAGGTCATGGGAAAATATTGTAAATGGTTGTTTGAAAAGCGTTACTTTCAAAGTAAATTTTCTTTTATGCAAGATGAATTATGTGCGAGAATGTATGATGAATTTCTTAAATCACAGAGCGTTTGACTCTCATTTAAAAATCAAGTCTTTGAGGACATACATTTAGAAAAATTTCGAGTTTAGAAGATCAGACATTTATATCTTTATTAAAAGCTTTAATGACACATTATTGTGTTGTTGTAACATGCGCAAAAAACAAAATCAATATTATATGTGAAAGCTTAGCTTCTCTTGCAGCGTATTAATCTTCGAGACCAATATTGTATGTGAAAGCTTTGCTTTTCTTGTAGTAACGCTGAGTATGTTAATTTAAACCATTAACTTTTCCTATTTGTGTTTACGCGCTACTTAACAGTGATATTGCTATTGGCTGACTACATCATGTACCCTACGCTAGAAGACCCACTGTCATCGGCTGGCGAGATCACGTGATAAGCCATGACTGGCTACAAAAGTGCATTGCAATTTTGATTTCAATGCTTCAGAAAGTAACATGCAGCATTGGTGGAATTTAAATTTACACTTTCGTAATACAAATGTATGCAGCATACATGTTGCTGCACAAAAAAAGATCTTTCCAAAATATGTTTCGTGTGTTGTTGTGGTTGTGTGTGTGTTTTTTTTTTTTACTGAGTTTGGTTTTCGAAAGGTGCGGGAAGTTCTATGCCGGTGTATAAAACCATAACCATTGAAATTATTGATAAGTTTTACAGTTCCGAGGAAAAGTATACTGTCACTTAACAATGAAAAAGTGTATTTTCACCTGGGAGAAAGTGTAATTTTAACAGAGAAATCCGGGAATTTTTTTTTCTTGTCTGCATATACACCCTCTGTTAAATTACAGAGGTGAATCTCTTTTTCCTTCTTTCTCTTGTGTGTCTGTCCCATATTGGGCGCAGATTCGACACAATTATTAATAGACATGGCTCATTTAATTTAAAGGGTGGTTGGATGCCCTTCCTGTCACCACTCAGTTACCCCCAGAATGGAATGAGTGTACTCCAACTGTCTGCAAATATTGTTATGCATATGAAAGTGAGTGAAAGTTTTCTAAATATTTGTGAATCGTGTAACTGAAGCAGGACTTGGGCACTAGCCCAGTATTCACCTTTTGGGATGTGGGGAAACTGCAAAAATCCACAACCAAGCCGGCCAGCACATCAGCCCTCGTCATAATCTGTTGGGCAGATTTGATCTGGGGCACAACTGCTCCCCGTCCTGGAGGTGGCACCTTAACATTATAGGAGTGAATATTTGGGATTTTCTGGTTTCATGCTTGATATTTCGGCAACCTGTTGCAGATTTTTCCACCATGTATAAAACACCATTCTAAACCACAGACAGTGGCACTAGCCTATATGTAATCTCTCCCTTTTTTTTTTATTTTTTTTTTTATTTATTTATTTATTTTTTTTTTTTTTTATTATTGTGGTTTGGGATTTTCACAGTTCAGTCTTTATTGACTTTTATTATTAACTGCAAATAACATTATGGAATAAACTGTAAGAATACTGAGGTGCCTGGAGAGGCTTCTGGAAGATGTTCAGATATCTACTGTACACAATAGTATTACTACACACTTCTGAAGAACGTATTTGTCTTGACCTTAGCTTCATTGTCTCAGAAGATAATATCGTAGGACAGCACTGAGGGAAACACAGTGAGATGATTTATAGGTGCAAAGCAGGCATAATTAAGCCTTTTATACTGCTCATTCAGTAATGCCACTTGCAGTAAATAATAAGAGGGTATTTAGGGTGATCTGTGAAATTCAGAACCATGATGTTAGAACTAAAAAATTTCATATAGGCTATGTGCTACTGCCTATGGTATAGAACAAGGGTGTCCAACACACTGCTCACATGCAACCCAAAGCAAGAACCATTTTTTTTTTCTCAGCAGTTGTTGTTGTTGTTGTTGTTGTTGTTGTTGTGGGCTTCAGTCCTGAGACTGGTTTGATGCAGCTCTCCATGCTACTCTATCCTGTGCAAGCTTCTTCATCTCCCAGTACTTACTGCAACCTACATCCTTCTGAATCTGCTTAGTGTATTCATCTCTTGGTCTCCCTCTACGATTTTTACCCTCCACGCTGCCCTCCAATACTAAATTGGTGATCCCTTGATACCTCAACACATGTCCTTCTAGTCAAGTTGTGCCACAAACTTCTCTTCTCCCCAATCCTATTCAATACTTCCTCATTAGTTATGTGATCTACCCATCTAATCTTCAGCATTCTTCTGTACCACCACATTTCGAAAGCTTCTATTCTCTTCTTGTCCAAACTATTTATCGTCCATGTTTCACTTCCATACATGGCTACAATCCATACAAATACTTTCAGAAACAACTTCCTGACACTTAAATCTATACTCGATGTTAACAAATTTCTCTTCTTCAGAAACGCTTTCCTTGCCATTGCCAGTCTACATTTTATATCCTCTCTACTTTGATCATCATCAGTTATTTTGCTCCCCAAATAGCAAAACTCCTTTACTACTTTAACTGTCTCACTTCCTAATCTAATTCCCTCAGCATCACCCGATTTAATTTGACTACATTCCATTATCCTCGTTTTGCTTTTGTTGATGTTCATCTTATACCCTCCTTTCAAGACATTGTCCATTCCATTCAACTACCCTTCCAAGTCCTTTGCTGTCTCTGACAGAATTACAATGTCATCGACGAACCTCAAAGTTTTTATTTCTTCTCCATGGATTTTAATACCTACTCCGAATTTTTCTTTTGTTTCCTTCACTGCTTGCTCAATATACAGATTGAATAACATCGGGGAGAGACTACAACCCTGTCTCATTCCCTTCCCAACCACAGCTTCTGTTTCATGTCCCTTGACTCTTATAAGTGCCATCTGGTTTCTGTACAAATTGTAAATAGCCTTTCGCTCCCTGTATTTTACCCCTGCCACCTTAAGAATTTGAAAGAGGCTATTCCAGGCAACATTGTCAAAAGCTTTCTCTAGGTCTACAAATGCTAGAAATGTAGGTTTGCCTTTCCCTAATCTAGCTTCTAAGATAAGTCGTAGGGTCAGTATTACCTCACGTGTTCCAACATTGCTACGGAATCCAAACTGATATCCCCCGAGGTCGGCTTCTACTAGTTTTTCCATTCGTCTGTAAAGAATCTGCATTAGTATTTTGCAGCCGTGACTTATTAAACTGATAGTTCGGTAATTTTCACATTTGTCAACACCTGCTTTCTTTGGCATTGGCATTGCTGCCCCTCTTTTCGGGAACCACATGTTTGTCTGGCCTCTCAACAGATACCCCTCCATTGTGATTGCACCTACGGTACGGCTATCTGTATCGCTGAGGCACGCAAGCCTCCCCCCCAACGGCAAGGTCCATGGTTCATTGGGGGCGGGGGGGGGGGGGGGGGGCTTAGCAGTTATTGTTATTAATTAAGTATAATGCATGCAGTCCAAAAATACTTGCTTCTTTCAAAGTAGCCCAGGTAAGCTAAAATGTTGGCCACACCTAGTTACGAACTAAGTTTTATACCCTGGTGCAAAAGTATACAACAGTTTGCCAAAAGGTATGAGGGTGGTTTGAAAAGTTCTCAGAACGGAATAGAAAAAAGTACTTACATCACTGAAACTTTTTTTTTTTATTTTTCAATGTAGTCCCCTTGTAGATTAATGCACTTGGTCCAAAAATGTTCCAGTGCCTTGATTCTATATCGAAAATGAGTTTCCTCCAGGCCTGCAAAATAGTTGTCAACTCCAGCTATCAGTTTTTTGTTTGAAGTGAATCTTGATCCACCAGGAAAAAATTTCAGTTTTGGGAAGAGATGGAAGTCTGATGGAGCCATATAAGGTGAATAAGGTGGGTGTGGCAACAATTCATACCTTAGTTCTTGTAATTTTGCCATGGCAATGGCACATGTTTGCAGGCTCACATTGTCTTGTCGTGGCACCCATCTTTCAGATAATTTTTTCATTTCTAATTATTCCATTAAACTGTGATATACCCTTTCGGATGACATCTGACAAGCGAGAGCAATTTCACTCACTTTCAATCTGCGATCCTCCATGACAACATTGTGCACTTTTGCAATGATTTCGGGATTTTGCTTTCATACTTCCATACCTTTCTTTACGAAGTTCTTAATCACTGCTCAAATCTCGATCCCCCCCCCCCCCCCCCTCCATCTTCACAAATCACTACGCGGGAACAACAAAACAACAATAGAACTATGTCACCACCACAGCTCTCTTCCAAGAGCACTGACATGGCACATGTTTACAGGCAGTCCAATGAATATCATATGAACAACCTGTTGCACTAGCACTGACCTCTTGTGGCGATTCTGAGAACTTTTCAAACCACCCTCATATCATGCAGGAAATCGGAAATTGCCAAATACTGCCTGTACCATGTCTTGTCTATTATTCATCTGGAAGCATGGGAACTTCACACTTGTTGGTTCATCTAGTGTGGTTGTTTGCTGTGAACAATGTAAGCTTGTTCCATTATTCTGCTTACTGTGTCTGGTATAGAGGTGTTTGGGAGCATGATCAGTACAGCAGTGGGCCAAGGGTAGTTAACGGTCCTCCACTCTCAATTCTGATTTTTTCGCATGATGTCTCTTGTTAATGCTACCATCTATTTTCTAATAGTAAAATGTCCTCACAGCTTTACTTCTGCCAGTATCATTTAAAGAAGCCATACCGGGCTGTCTTTAAGAGTTTATTGTCAGAAACATGTTTCTGTATTACTGTATTTACCCAATTATTTTTTTCCCAGATTTGTCATTCAGAAAATACAGGTTTGTCTTTTCTTCACAGATTAAACTATTACTAGAATGAGATTTTCACTCTGCAGTGGAGTGTGTGCTGATATAAAACTTCCTGGCAGATTAAAACTATGTGCAGGACCAAGACTCGAAATCGAGACCTTTGCCTTTCACGGGCAAGTGCCCTACCGTCTGAGCTACACAAGCACGACTCACACCCTGTCCTCACAGCTTTACTTCTACCAGTATCTTGTCTCCTACCTTCCTTTAAGTCTTCTACCTTGTCTCTCCTTGCCTCCTACCTTCCTTAAGTTTTTTAAGTAAAAATAATATTCAACAGCGGAAATGTTGTCCTTCAAAAACTATTGCTGCTGATGTTAACATTTTTATGTTGTTTAATAGGCTATATATTAGGTCATATTACAATTACAGATGAAACTTTGGGTATTGAGGTCACAAGCAGATTTATTTTGAAGAATTTGGAAGGGCAGGGCTGGACAAACAGTACTCACATTTGAACAGGCTCATGATCTCCTGATACGTCAATGCCCTTCTGATATGTCAATGCCCTTGACACAGTATCAATGTTGCTCCAGCAATCACGCGACATTTAACTCACATGGCGCTAATACAAGGGATATCCGAGAAACTAGTCACTACAACAGTGTATTGCTCTGCTTAAAATCTGACAATTTTGTGAAACACAGGAGCAAATAGCACTAAATTCTGTCATCTTACCAAGTCTTGTTATATTTGAACAGATTTGCAATGAAAGTTCTCATACATACTTTTTACATAAAATTAACATTCAACAGCGGAAATGTTGTCCTTCCAAAAACATCACTTGATCCTGAACCAGATCTATATTTTGTTTGATTATGAGATACTGTAATGATTTACTAAGTGGGTTGCAAAAGAGAAATTTGGTCATTGTCTCATATTAGAATACTGAGTAAAAACATTACCAGCTTTAAATCAGCTTTAGAACATGATAGTGTCATTCAAATGAGACGAGAAGGAAAATTAATCCAGAATGAAATGTCAAAGAAACGAAATAAATCATATTAAACTGACTGCAGTTGTTACCGCAAAAATAAATTACAGCGGCAAGACCTGTCACAGAGATAGTACCAACAGATCTCAGTAGATTGTGGGATGAGTTGCAGTTCAAGAAGTGGACTGAATCGTGATTCCAGTCTTGTCTTAGCTGTTGTTGTTACGTATGACTTGTCCCATAGAAGATTTTGCTGCCTGTGTTTCACAGTTGCTCAAGCACGTTACTACAGAAGGGTTTGGGGGGAAACAGTGACACCAGCTTGGTTGAGAACAGGGGTGAGTGCGGGCATGGGCGTAGTGAGCAGGCAGCAAATTATGTCATGTTGCCAGCTTTGGGAATCTGTACCACATGCTTTGGCTTTTTAGGAACATTTACCGCATTTAAACTGCAGTTTGTGTGAATCCATTTGCTGTTGGAATTGAATTGACTTTAAAATTTGACAAATACTCAACAGTATTTATTCATTTCTGCAGCAGACTTAAAGTCTATATAGGGGCCAATGGCATATGTACATGTTTTGTGCTACAGTGTTGTCGTCGCTCGCTGTGACTTTCGACAGGAACAAAATGGAGTGTGTCAGCTGCTGGTCCTATGCAGCCAATGAGAGAGTGGTGGGCAGATGGTGTGCTTGGATGCAAGAGGTGTTGTAACATTCTCAACCCAGTATAGCAGTGAAATCCAATATACAGGGTGGTCCATTGATCGTGACCGGGCCAAATATCTCACGAAATAAGCATCAAGCAAAAAACCTACAGATAACGAAACTTACCTAGCTTGAAGGGGGAAACCAGATTGCGCTATGGTTGGCCCGCTAGATGGTGCTGCCATAGGTCAAACGGATATCGACTGCGTTTTTTTTTTTAAATAGGAACCCCCATTTTTTATTACATATTCGTGTAGTACGTAAAGAAATATGAATGTTTTAGTTGGACCACTTTTTTCACTTTGTGATAGATGGCGCTGTAATAGTCACATACATATGGCTCACAATTTTAGATGAACAGTTGGTAACAGGTAGGTTTTTTTAAATTAAAATACAGAACATAGGTATGTTTGAACATTTTATTTCAGTTGTTTCAATGTGACACATGTACCTTTGTGAACTTATCATTTCTGAGAACGCATGCTGTTACAGCGTGATTACCTGTAATTATCACATTAATGGAATAAATGCTCAAAATGATGTCCGTCAACCTCAATACATTTGGCAATACGTGTAACGACATTCCTCTCAACAGCGAATAGTTTGCCTTTCGTAATGTTCGCACACGCATTGATAATGTGCTGACGCATGTCATCAGGCATTGTCTGTGGATCATGATAGGAATTATCCTTCAACTTTCCCCACAGAAAGAAATCTGGGGACTTTAGATCCGGTGAACGTGCAGGCATGGTATGGTGCTTCGACGACCAATCCACCTGTCATGAAATATGCTACTCAATATCCCTTTAACCGCACGCGAGCTATGTGCTGGACATCCATCATGTTGGAAGTACATCACCATTCTGTCATGCAGTGAAACATCTTGTAGTAACATCGGTAGAACATAATGTAGGAAATCAGCACACATTGCACTACTGAGATTGCCATCGATAAAATGGGGGCCAGTTATCCTTCTCCCACAATGCCGCACAATACATTAACCCGCCAAGGTCGCTGATGTTCCACTTGTCACAGCCATTGTGGATTTTCCGTTGCCCAATAGTGCATATTATGCTGGTTTACGTTATCACTGTTAGTGAATGACGCTTTGTCGCTAAATAGAACGCGTGCAAAAAATCTGTCATCATCCCATAATTTCTATTGTGCCCAGTGGCAGAACTGTACACGACGTTAAAAGTCGTCGCCATGCAATTATTGGTACATAGTAATATGGTACGGATGCAATCGATGTTGATGTAGCATTCTCAACACTGATGTTTTTGAGATTCTCGATTCTCGCGCAATTTGACTGCAACTGATGTGTGGATTAGCCGCGACAGTAGCTAAAACACCTACTTGGGCATCATCATTTGTTGCAGGTCGTGGTTGACGTTTCACATGTGGCTGAACACTTCCTGTTTCCTTAAATAATGTAACTATCTGGCGAACGCTCCGGACAGTTGGATGATGTCGTCCAGGATACCGAGCAGCATCCGTTGGGCGTTTTGATCACAATAGCCATACATCAACATGATATCGACCTTTTCCACAATTGGTAAACGGTCCATTCTAACACAGGTAATGTATCACGAAGCAAACACCGTCCGCACTGGCGGAATGTTATGTGGTACCACTTACTTATACGTTTGTGACTATTACAACGCCATCTATCACAAAGCGAAAAAAGTGGTCAAACTTAGCCATTCATATTTCTTGACGTACTACACGAATATGTAATTAAAAAACGGGGGTTCCTATTTAAAAAAACGCAGTTGATATCCGTTTGACCTATGGCTGCACCATCTAGAGGGCCAACCATAGCACCATCTGGTTTCCCCCTTCGAGCCAGACAAGTTTCGTTCTTTGTAGTTCTTTCATTTGACACATATTTCGTGAGATATTTGGCCTGGTCATGACACACCGTTTTAATCTGCCAGGAAGTTTCAAATTTATCCCCTGACTTTTCGACATACTACAATAGTAAGTCAAGTGGCAACAGGATCAAGCCAACACAAGATTTTAGTACCTTGGTTATAATACCAACATAACCAGTAATCAAGTGATTTTTGTGATTAGGCAAACCCGATGGTTACTGATGGGGTATGCAATTCCTATCCCTGACTAAGTAAGTACAATGGCTCTGCTTTTGATGGTCTGTCCTTTCTTTCTGTGTTTTCGGCAACTCTTATGGAGGATACATCGAGTTCAGTGGCCAGTGTTTTTTATTTTTATTGTCTGTCTCACTGCTACTGTTATAGGGGAATTGAATATCATTTGCCTTACTGAATCTATGTTTCATGCCTAGAAATGTTAAAAATTCCTCAGATCACTAGATATTGTTTATGTGTTCTTATTTTGTACTGAAACCATTGTGTTCTTTACCGAGCGAGGTGGCACATTGGTCAGCACACTGGACTCTCATTCTGGAGGACGACGGTCCAAACCCATGTCCGGCCGTAGTGATTCAGATTTTTCTGTGATTTCCATAAATCACTTCAGGCAAATGCCGGGATGGTTCCTTTGAAAGGGCATGGCTGACTTCCTTCTCCATTCTTCCCTATTCAAATGGGACCGGTGATCTCGCTGTTCAGTCCCCTCCCACAAATCAACCCAACCCCGGCCCCCGCAGCCCCAACCCTTTATGTTCTTTATACTTGCAGTGTACTGAAATTTCATTACATAATGAGCTGTTGATTACCAATATCCAGTGACTAAAAATATATCTCTTCCTTAGCTTGCAGCCTCTGGATCACGGGGTCCTAGGTTCAATTCCCAGCCGAGTCGGGTATTTTCTCCACTCGGAGGCTGGGTGTTTGTGTTGTCCTCATCATCGTTCAGGTAGTGATGAGATTGGAAATGGGAAGATTGGAACTTGTACGCACACTGATGACCACAATGTTGAGTGCCCCACAAACCAACAACAACAACAACAACAACAACACACCCACACACACACACACACACACACACACACACACACACACACACACACAGAGAGAGAGAGAGAGAGAGAGAGAGAGAGAGAGAGAGAGAGACTAAATATTAGAATAGTTTTTCCTGCCTAGTTTTGATAGCAACACATGACAGAAAGCGAGAATATTTTTCTTATTTAACTACATCTTCCAAGTGCAATAAGTAATTGTGACTGACATCTTCATTTTGCAGTTCAGCATTAGATTTGAAATTTTGTTACCTGAAAATGTAATGACAACTATTTGTTAATTTGTCTGTTTAAAGGATCATTTCACAAATGATGTTTACCATGAACTTGTTAATCGCGAAACACTGGAATACAAAATTCGGAGTGAAAATTCCATATTCTTTGAAGTTGATGGGCCATATTTGGCAATGGTCTTGCCTGCCTCAAAGGAGGAAGGAAAGAAACTTAAGAAGAGATATGCTGTCTTTAACTTGGATGGTTCATTGGCTGAGCTCAAAGGGTTTGTATATGTGCATTCATTTTTAAAGCTGTATATAATTTTTATTTGAAATGTTAGGGTGTAAAAGATTAATTCAGTAGCTGATAATAGTTTCTGACATCTTACAAGTTATCCCTATCAATCCTGATAGTGTTTAATGTGCTAAAGAGGTTATGTTAGTGATATGCTTTGAAACAGAGGAAGCTGGAATTTTTCTATTTGCTGTTATTACACTTCTTATAATAAATATAATCATTTTCCCTTAATTCCCATTTAAATCATACACATCGTGTATATATTTTATGTGCTCAAATCTATCCAAATATTATTCAGACCATATTCTGTGCAAATTTACTATTCCGGGGGATGGTACTTATAGACTTTAGAGTAAAAATCCACTTCAGTTGCCAGTAATTTTCTTAATTTGTTGCTTGACTAGTTTTGAAGCTTAAAACTTCACCTTCAAGTGTCTCCAAATAATTATGATGACATAAATGTGTGGCAGTATGGCCAATTAATCATGGGGTCACATCCACATCTAACAAGTGCATGGGAGTATAGGATCAGCAACTACAGCTCCTGCCTGGACAGCATGACATGGATTTAGTATCAGAGGATAGATTTGAAGGTGCTGATTACAGGAATGTATGTCCTTTTTCTAGAAACTATATTAATTGAAAGTAATGAGTAATTGAAAGTTTTACTACTGCACATAATGAGGACTCAACTAAGCTAATTGATAACTGTGGCACTGATGATGCCTATCAGTAGAACGCTAGGAATTGATAAATTAAAATAACATGTTATAATTTCCCTGAAACTAATCAACTTATCATATAACTAATGTTGAAGTTTTCGCCCACTCAAAGCTGCAGTTATCTTTTGTGCCATTGTATCTGCTTGGTTCCTAAGTTTGACTTAATGCTTTTGTTGCTATATCTTTTCTGGGCTGAGTGACATCCTTCATTATGTAATTAGGTCATTGATCAAAAATTTGCATAATTTATTAGAATTTGCAAAATGGCAGCTGTGCAGTGTAGACATACAAAATACTTCTGCAAACTTTTTACTTTATTAACTAACTATGTGTTTTACATACCAAATTATTGTTTGAACATATAGCTAATCCACTGTAGTAAATTTTAACCCAGTGATTTTATAAACAAATGTGTAGTTTCCAAAATACTTAAATATCATCATGCCAGTCTATAAGGACCTCTTCCATCCCAATAATCCTTACTCCTTGTACCACTCCTAATAGCCTAACCTCCCCATTTCACTGTTGTTGTTGTTTTCAATCCTGAGACTGGTTTGATGCAGCTCTCCGTACTACTCTATCCTGTGCAAGCTTCATCATCTCCCAGTACTTACTGCAACCTACATCCTTCTGAATCTGCTTAGTGTATTCATCTCTTGGTCTCCCTCTACGATTTTTACCCTCCACACTGCCCTCCAATGCTAAATTTGTGATCCCTTGATGCCTCAGAACATGTCCTACCAACCAGTCCCTTCTTCTTGTCAAGTTGTGCCACAAACTCCTCTTCTCCCCAATTCTATTCATTACCTCCTCATTAGTTATGTGATCTACCCATCTAATCTTCAGCATTCTTCTGTAGCACCACATTTCAAAAGCTTCCCTCAGCAACACCCGACTTAATTCGACTACATTTCATTATCCTCATTTTGATTTTGTTGATGTTCATCTTATATCCTCCTTTCAAGACACTGCCCATTCCGTTCAACTGCTCTTCCAAGTCCTTTGCTGTCTCTGACAGAATTACAATGTCATCAGCGAACCTCAACGTTTTTATTTCTTCTCCATGGACTTTAATACCTACTCCGAAATTTTCTGACACTAATAAAATGTCTGTGGTTGAAAATAAAGTGGTTCACATCACATAGTAAAGTCCCACGCGAGCTAGCACAAAAGCAACATAGTTTATTATGAAGTCTGTCATCAACATTCATACACAAGGCATCTATGTGCTGAAGTCAGTGATCGTGTGATTTCGTATATATTATCTTTATGAATTTCTGTGATCAAAGTTCAGTTTGCACCTATCCATCAACCGTCCGAGGGGGGTTTGAAAAGTTCTCGGAATCACCACGAGAGGTCAGCACTAACACAATGAGTTGTTCATGTGAAATTCATTGGACTGTTGCCAGTAAATACGTGCCACGTCAGTGCTCTTGGAAGAGAGCTGTGGCAATGACGAGGCTCTGTTGTTGTTCCCGTGTAGTGATTTGTAAAGGTGGAAAGAATCGAGGTTCAAGCCGTGATTAAATATTTCGTAAAGAAAGGTATGAAAGCAAAGGACATAGGACATTCATGCCAATTTCCAGATTTCACGGGGGGGGGGGGGGGGGGGGGGGGGGGACTGCTCCTTCATATTCAACTGTGGATAAAGGAATTTAAATTTGGTCGGGAGAGCTTAGATGATGATCCACTCAGTGGTTGGCCAAGATGTGTCACTACTCCAGAAACCATTGCAAAAGTGCACAATATGGTCATGGAGGATTGCCAATTGAAGGTGTGTGAAATTGCTCATGCTTGCTAGATGTCATCTGAAAGGCTATATCACATTTTAACTGAAGAATTAGAAATGAAATAATTATCTGCAAGATGAGTGCTCTGACTCTTGATGCGCATCTGCACACGTGCCATTGTCATGGCAAAATTACACGATCTATGGTATGAATTGTTGCCACCCACCTTATTCACCTGATACTTATTTTTGAGATGGGATCAAGGCACTGGAACATCGTTGGACCAAGTGCATTAATCTACAAGGAGACTACATTGAAAAATTTAAAAAGTTTAGTAATGTAAGTACTTTCTTTTTTTCTATTCCGTTCTGAGAACTTTTCAAGCCACCCTCGTACAATGCTTCTAGATTACCGCTTATTTATATTATGATGATATTTTCTCCATGTTGATTACATCCATGTCTGAGCAGTAACATCAGTTATCACAAACTGAGCTGTGTCCACTAATTGTGTGATTTGATAACAACTTTAGAATGCTTGTCTGTCAGATTTAATATGAGAAAGTATGTACCACTGTTAATTTAGTTGTTAGGATACTGTATAGCAGGTAGGGAGAGAGAGAATGTGAATTATTCACAACTGACATAATTATGCCAGTGCACCTTTAGCCCACCAGAAATTGTATATCCAGAAATGCATGCAGGTATGGATGCATGCATGTTCAGAAACGTTGTGGCAGTTGTGGAACACTGAATATTAATTCATTTGCGTTTTGGTGTATGGCTTGATATTTACCTCGTCTCCCCAACAATGTACAACAGTGCTGGCATGGCTTCGTTGGCTATTCTGTCTTCATGTTGACTTCTTCTATAAAAAGGTCCATTTAAAAATGCAAGTCCTTGTCACATCGGGATTCGGAGAGTAAGACATAGCTCGGTAAGAGAATTAAAACTTGCAACTTCCACATGTTATATCTTTTAATTAACACAATATTGGGAGAGTGTAAATACATACGTCTCTATTGCACTAGCTCAGAAGACCAACAGGCACCGAGATCAGTGGGGGAAAAAGAAATTTGAGGCACATAAAAAACTGATTGTACAGGTTTCAATTTTCTGTCAGCATATTCAGATATAATCGTACCTTCCTGTGATATCCTTGCTGCATGAGGATGGTGTGAACAAGAATCATTATAAATAATTATTTATATGTGTAGACCATTTAAAGAACCTGCACAACTGGAAATGTCTGGGAACAATATTTTATGTAGGGGCTGAAATTGCTCAACATATTGTCAATAGTGACAGTAAATGTGGAACAAGTCAAATCAGTTAAAAGTTGTGTATGTTATGGGAGAAGTTACCATAAAACCAGTTTGCAGCAATTTAGTAATCTTCCATTGATGAGACGCAAGTGCAAACTAGAAATCAAAGGCAGGTGCATACCATTGCCATTCAAAACAGTGGATTCAATGACTGGGCTGAGCTGATATCACTGTGCAGTTCATATTCATGTACTGTCCTGTGCCACTTGAACCAGAACCCAGATCTTAATCAACTTTCCTGCTTAATCCTTGAGTAGGCTTGATCCTTTCAATTCACAGTCTCTTTTGCTGAATAAAATGTTTTTTGGTTCCAAAAGCTGGTGTTCCTATCAGCTTTTTCTGTGGATAATTGTCTGATCATTTGATTCTACAAAAGTCAATTTGGTAATTTCAAATCTGGTACAATATTTCTTGTGCCAGAAACCAGAAGGAACAACTGTAAATCAATGCTACAATATAGTGATGAACTTGCTTTTGCCATGCAGCAACATTCTGTGATTTCTCAATTACAGGTTCGAAGTCAAACGGCGAGGAGAACTGCAGCTAGTAAAAATTTTTCAGTCATCCGTCTTCGAAGCATTTCTTAAAGGTGACACTCTCGAGAAGTGCTATGAATCAGTTGCCAGAGTAGCTGATTATTGGCTTGATGTCCTGTACAGCAAAGTGAGTTGATCTTACATACCTGTTTGATGCGAAAGGAATATTGATCATGTCCTAGAAATCCTTTACTGAGATTGTAAACATTGTGCCTTAGTTCAATTTAATTTTCTCATGGTGCATAGTTTGATAGCTAAAATGATAAAATATCTAAAACTATGTAGATTTGTTTATTTTATTGGTATATTGGATACATTTGCAAGGCAGTGAATGATTTTCAAGTGTGTATTCGAGAATGAGTAACTCAGCACGTTATTCTGTATGGAGAGAAGTCTTCAGGTGTAAAAATAACTATGGGTGTTCCCTAGGGGAGTGTTACAGGGCCACTATTTTTCACAATGTGTATAAATGACCTAGTAGATAACTTCGGAACTGCCATGAGGTGAAAATGAGAAAAACTTCACACAAGCTCTCTTGCGAAACTTGCAGAACTAGCACTCCTGAAGTTTGGAAGGTAGAAGATGAGGTACTGGCGGAATTAAAGCTGTGAGGGCGGGTCGTGAGTCGTGCTTAGGTAGCTCAGTTGGTAGAGCAATTGCCCGTGAAAGGCAAAGGTTCCGAGTTCAAGTCTCGGTCCGGCACACAGTTTTAATCTTCCTGGAAGTTTCATAACAGTGCACACTACGCTGCAGACTGAAAATTTCATTCTGGAAACATCCCCCAGGCTGTGGCAAAGCCATGTCTCCGCAATATCTTTTCTTCCAGGAGTGCTAGTCTCTGCCCACGCATCCTCTTAACATGCCCGTACCATCTTAATCGCTTTTTTTCAATTTCTTCTCTCATATTTTATTGTTTAAGGTCCTTTCGAATATCTACATTCCTTATCCTGTCCATTCTTGTTTTTCCCTTATCGGCTCTGTGAAATTTCATTTCTCCTGCTTGCAGTCTGCTCTAGTCCCTTTCTGTCATTGTCCATGTTTCTCCTCCATAGATGACAGTGTGGAAGTAATAACTCTTATACGTAAGGAGTTTTCTTTTTTTGAAACTTTCCTTATTCCAAATAAGGTGTTTTATTGTTTGGTAAAAATTGCCTCCCTTCTGTAACCTCCTATTAATTTCGTAGGTTATTCTCCCATCACTAGATATTTCACTCCCTTAACTAAGTCAAACTGTACCATTACTTCATTCTTATCTTTATTTATTTTTAATCCATACCTTTTCATTGTTTCCTTCCACACATCAAGTTGTAACTGCACATCCACCTCTTTATCACCCCATATTACCATATCATCTGCAAAGGTCATCTTTTTGCTTTTTTCTTCTGCTATATCTTTAACTGCCCTATTCATTCCCTCCATCACAACATTAAAAAGTGCAACAGATAGAATACTTTCTTGCTTAAGTCCTTGTCTTATTTCAAAGTATTCAGAGTTCCCCCATGTTGTTGTGTTGTTGTTGTCTTCAGTCCTGAGACTGGTTTGATGCAGCTCTCCATGCTACTCTATCCTGTGCAAACTTCTTCATGTCCCAGTACTTACTGCAACCTACATCCTTCTGAATCTGCTTAGTGTATTCATCTCTTGGTCTCCCTCTATGATTTTTACCCTCCACGCTGCCCTCCAATGCTAAATTTGTGATCCCTTGACGCCTCAGAACATGTCCTACCAACCGGTCCCTTCTAATTGTCAAGTTGTGCCACAAACTCCTCTTCTCCCCAATTCTGTTCAATACCTCCTCATTAGTTATGTGATCTACCCATCTAATCTTCAGCATTCTTCTGTACCACCACATTTCGAAAGCTTCTATTCTCTTCTTGTCCAAACTATTTATCGTCCATGTTTCACTTTCATACATGGCTACTCTCCATAAAAATACTTTCAGAAACGACTTCCTGACACTTAAATCTATACTCGATGTTAACAAATTTCTCTTCTTCAGAAACGCTTTTCTTGCCATTGCCAGTCTACATTTTATATCCTCTCTACTTCGACCATCATCAGTTATTTTGCTCCCCAAATAGCAAAACTCCTTTACTACTTTAAGTGTCTCATTTCCTAATCTAATTCCCTCAGCATCACCCGACTTAATTCGACTACATTCCATTATCCTCGTTTTGATTTTGTTGAGGTTCGTCTTATATCCTCCTTTCAAGACACTGTCCATTCCGTTCAACTGCTCTTCCAAGTCCTTTGCTGTCTCTGACAGAATTACAATGTCATCGGCGAACCTCAACGTTTTTATTTCTTCTCCATGGACTTTAATACCTACTCCAAATTTTTCTTTTGTTTCCTTTACTGCTTGCTCAATATACTGATTGAATAACATCGGGGAGAGACTATGACCCTGTCTCATTCCCTTCCCAACCACAGCTTCTGTTTCGTGTCCCTTGACTCTTATAAGTGCCATATGGTTTCTGTACAAACTGTAAATAGCCTTTCGCTCCCTGTATTTTACCCCTGCCACCTTTAGAATTTGAAAGAGAGTATTCCAGTCAACACTGTCAAAAGCTTTCTCTAAGTCTACAAATGCTAGAAACGCAGGTTTGCCTTTCCTTAATCTATTTTCTAAGAGAAGTCGTAGGGTCAGTATTGCCTCACGTGTTCCAACATTTCTGCGGAATCCAAACTGATCTTCACCGAGGTCGGCTTCTACCAGTTTTTCCATTCGTCTGTAAAGAATTCGCATTAGTATTTTGCAGCTGTGACCTATTAAACTATGGTGTTCTAATTCTACAATTGTGTCCTCTGTACATTGTCTTTATTACATTAATGTACCCATCTTCTATACCTATCTTCTTCATTTAACTGAGTCATATGGCCTTTCTATGTCTATAAAAACCAATATCACCCTTTTGTTATATCCCAAGTTTTTTCCATCAGTTGACAGATAGAAAATATCAGGTTGATTGTGCTTCATCCTTTCCTAAACCCATGCTATTCTTTACTCATCTCCTTTTCTATCTTTTCACTTATTCAATTTAGTAAAATTCTTTCAAAAATCTTGGCTGTATGACTCATAAGGGTTATTCCTCTGTAGTTTTTACAAAATCTTTTATTGCCTTTTTGAAGATGGAAACAATATCTCCTCTTCTCCAATCATCAGATATTGTACTATTTCTCCACACACAGTACTCTATACAGCCACTGCATTCATGTAATTTGTCCTAATTCTGCTTCCCAACTTCTCTCAATTTCTCCATTATTTGTTGTTTCCTCGTGTACCTGCTCCTCAGCATTTAACAGTTTCTTAAAATGTTCTCTCCAGAGATCTTTCACATTCCCTGGATCTTCAATCACAGTACCATCCTCTGTTTCCATCTTTAATTGTACTTCAGAAGCCTTCCTTTTATTTTTCATGATTTTATGGAACATTTTCTTGTTGCTCTTCACATGCCCTTTTCTTTGCTGTTTCCACTATTCCTTTGCACTTCTTTTTTTCCTCTGTATATCTTTTATGTTCCGCGTCATTTTTAGTTTTCCACCACTTTCTCCATGCTCCATTTTTCTTCTAACTGCGTGGATTGTGGTATCATCCCACTAACTTGTCTGTCTTACTTTTTCCTTTCCAGATTTTCTACCACATACTTTTTGTGCTGCTTCGACTAAAGTGTCTTTGAATAAACCCCATTCTTTTCCTACATCACAGAAAACTCCTTTTGGAAATTTTTGTGTGATTAATTCTCTGGACTTTTATGAATCTATATGATTCTATGTATGTCAGCAAATGACTGAAACCTTGTACAGTACACTAGATGCCTGTCTTTAACTGGGATCTTCAACTGCTGCACTTTTCGAACATAGCATGCATGAAATTTAAAGTTCTGCCTCACTTTCTGGCCACCACCATATGAAACCTATGATTGGGCACATACCGTCCTCAGATTTTTTGAAGGTGTACACAGAAGTACATCCTTCATCTCAACCTGTTCAGCACCTATCAAAATGGCCAGATTATCAGTTCCATTCTTGTTGGTAACAATCTGCATACACAGAAATTGGTGATTAATCTCATTATTTCTGAACTGTTCTGCACATTTACCATGAAATGCATCTATGACAACACGTTTATCAAGCAGTGCGTGACACAGTACAATAGGCATCATATGACCTGTACCTTTTACATTTGCATCTGCATTTGTTGTTGGAATACCTGTGTTGTTACCTTGCACTAGCTGATCGAATGAACAAATGCAATGCAACTCCAACATACAAACACCTCTATTTTTTACCACACTGTAACAGTTTTTTCTCCTCTTAGTGATGCTATTATGTTTCAGGCTTGCAACATGCCTGACTCTGAGTTATTTGAGCTCATCTCAGAAAATAGATCTATGTCTCGAAAGCTAGAGGACTATGGAGCACAAAAATCAACATCCATCTCAACAGCTAAACGTCTGGCTGAATTTCTTGGTGACCAAATGGTGAAGGATGCGGGATTGGCTTGCAGGTTTATAATTTCAAGAAAGCCAGAAGGTGCTCCTGTTACTGAAAGGTAATTATAGTGCTTGAATTGTACATTATTTGTTCATTTGTGAATATATTAATGCCATGTGTTATTATAAACCTGCGTGTGTGGCTGAATTTACTGTAGGACGGTTCCGGATGAAGGTATATGCATCTTGCTGTATTAAATCAATACTTTCATTGATGCCATGTAGTGAATTCTTTATAATCTGATATGCTAGGGAAGTGTGTAGAATGTAATTTTGTGTAACTTGAAAGGAGACACAAAAATATAATTCTCCAGGGTTTAATACACAGCAATATGTCCATGTGCAACTCAGTTATGGATAATGTGAGAGCGAATTACAATATGAGACTCATTGGACTCATGTCATAAACTTGCTATATTGTTTGTAGATTTGTTGAGAGGAAAGGAAGAGAAAGGAAAATGTGAGGGAAATCTGTAAAGACTGAAAGGCTATATAAATGTAAATGAGTTCTCTTTATAACAATACACTGTTCTACGGTATAATAATAAGCTGGAGTAATAGAAAAGGTAAGTCATAATAGTGTATGTAAAATCACATTATTACCTGTTTCCTCACTCTCTTGCTGGTTCCTTCATTACTTTTATTTGCCAGTTGCTAAATAACTGTATTTTCAAAACAGAGCTATGCTGGTAACAAGCACTTTGTACGCACTGCCCATCAACAACCTGTTTTAGGCCTAGAAAGGTGTTCTGTGATGTAAATTATGTCATAATGCCAGTTAAAAAAATTGAACTGAAAACCAAATATAGCAGTGACTAAGTTTAAAAATTGAATCATCAGACTTATTCATTTACAACTATCTATCACATGTATTCCACCAAGGGATCAGGAATTCTTTATTTTGCTTTGGGACATGAAACAGTAAAAACTACTGCGGTTATTTGTCTGATGCTATGTACATTCTCCCACCTCTCACGAAGCAAGTATGTTGTGAACTATGCTTGCTCGTGGCTGCTGGAAAGTGTAATATACTTACTGTGTGTTAGGAGAAACTACCAATATTTTTTGATGGTACTGTAAACTCACTTGGTGTTGCATTTTGAAATATGGTGACACACCAATAATAATATCAGTTTGACATCCCTTCACAGTGCTTCATATTTATGAAAGTAGAATCACTGTAAATTCCAGTATGTACACAAATATTTAGTGATTTCTATTTTAGGCCCACCATTTTGAAAACAAATGAAATCAATGGGAGAGAGGAAGTTGTGAGACATGTACAATGTGACAAATTCAGTGAGAATTAATATCCACCTAGTCTTAAGTTGCAGTTCTTTTTTCACCATTTCCAGGATCCATTATTTTGTTGCCACAGAGTAAATGCTGAGAGGGTTCGGTAAAGACTTCAGTTTCACTAATTCTGATTCTTGTAAGCTGTGGAAGCAGGCATTTGTTTGAATCTGCTGATTCCAGTGGGACGTGTTGATATTGTACTCATAGTATAATACTTGTATTTGTTTTGTGAGGTGTGACATTTTACCTTTCTGTATAGTTAAAGCAAGTTACCAGTCTTCGCACCATATTGAAATATTGTAAAAATGTTACTGGATATTTAGAAGTTTTTTTGTAAGATAGTACTTGAAGTTAACAATAAAATTGTCTTCTAGGCCATTAATGCACAACATGAACAGCAAGAGACCCATCATACTTTCCTGGAGCATTCTTGAAGGTACTTCTATATCTGTAGAAAAATCTCTGTCCAAGAGTGTTGGTGTGGTATGATTAGAGTGCTTTTTGGAAATCAAGAAATTCTGCACCGTTGTAATTGCCTTGGTCTATGCCTTTCAGGATATTTTTGCTTTTTTCCTTGCAAACAAAAATGTAACAGATTTCCACCAAATTGATAATACAGTTTGGTTAGTCGGCTACGAGTTTTGTGTGACCAATGTTTTTGCAATACATGCTGTTAAACGTGTAAGAGTTCATTTTGTTTGTGTTCCGATATGTTCTAAAATTCTGTAACGAATGTATGTCAGAGATATGGGTGGGTAGTTTTGTGAATCACTTCTACTACCAGTTTTGTAGACCAGTGTGACCTGTACTTTATTCTAACCAGTTTTTTTATGGGTCTAAGGTGTAGTATGGTTTATAGAGGACCTATCTCACCTATAAATTCTGTATATAATTGTGTAGAGACTCCATCAGGTCCTGGGCTCTTGTTTGGTTTTTTTCCAGTTTCAGCTGTTTCTCAATACCAGTGACAATAATGTCTATATTTAGTGGTTGGTTGGTTTGTGGGATTGAAGGGACCAGACTGCTATGGTCATCGGTCCCTATATTTAGTGGTCTGCATTGGTACTTAATAGTTCTTTTGTGAATAAAAGCTCGTGAGGATGCAGGTACCTGTAAGGTATGTTTGTGTATGTCCCCTTATCTTCTGTCTTTGACTGCTTTACCTCCCCCCACTGGCTCTGTGTTACTGCAGCTTTTTCTTTCATGCAATCTCTGAAGCACGTTCTGGGTGCTGACAACATGCAATTTGTGAAGATTCTGCTTGCCCGGTTAATGCTTTGTTGTTCTAGAGTGACCACCTAAAGAGGGCATCGAGTAAATGTTTCTGATAGTACGTTAATAAAATTAATACTGTAGGCATAATTTCATATAATGTTTAATTTGAGTTACCAAGTTGAATTTGTTGATTTGTCTGAATTTTGGTTATGTTGTTCATGGCAAGGAAAACAGCAAAGATATAGTGGCTGCTTGTATAGAAAGTGTATTCTCGCATCAGACAGTTAAATGTGCCTTCAAATTTGTTAAAACATAAGTATGAGGCTGGACAAAATAGTTAATTTGTTCTCTTTAATACTAAGAGGAACAGAAAGTTCAGCTGTCTGAAAAGACATTTTACATTTCAAAGTTGCTTGTGGAGCTGGATTTTTTAAAAATAGTACAGTTTCTTATTGATGTTGGGAGATGGCACTAAGAGTGCGAAAGAACGTCACCAAACCACCGCTTCAAGAAAGTTACAGAAAACCACCAATCTTCGGTATGAAGCTGCTTGTAGGTAGATGAGGAATATTTTCAGAGATGTAGGAGGGTCACCAGCAGTGAATGTATGGAGCAGTTTGTATCATAAAATAAACTAAAAAAATAAACTACATGGGAATGACTACACATTAAATTAATAGTGGAAAGAGAACTCATAAGGACCAGGTGTATTGAACCAGAAAGTTCGTTGCCAAGATTATCGGATTGGAAAAAGTATTAAACTGGAACTGAACGAGATATTACAGTCATTCAATTTATTCAACACTGTGTGAAATGTGATACAAGAGACTATCTTGTTTAGTCCATATCGTCAATATAGTGCTTCTGCACTCGACTTGGGGAGGGAGTGGAGATGAGAGGAGCAATGTAAAGTTCTCAAGGTGTCTTTATAAAAAAGATCTTGCATTCAGAACACTTGCACAAGTCATTAAAAGATGTGGACACACAATGAAACAGCAAACTTGACATTTCAGTTCATTAGCTTAACAGGGGTTCAGTGTTAAGCAACTTTTTCTGAGGAAAATCAAGATTGATTAAGCTGTCTGGCACGATTTAAAAATGTCTTCTGTGATCTTGATGTCTCTAAACCATCACCACTATATCTGTGTTTATCTTTTCTAACTACTTTAAATGTTACAGCAAAACCATTTTTTATGTACAAGAAATAACAACATTGCACAAACGCGCAATATTTATAAATTTTTAACACACAAGCTTGTAATTTCTTATCTGTACTAAGATAATGGGATCATCATGTCTGAAATTCTTGCAAAGAAACAGGAAACTATTTGATTTTTTTAAAAACTTGAGAAGTCATCAGATGTCTCTGCAAGAAACATTAGCATTGCTACAGATGAAATTCTGAAGCATATCTACAAAACCTCCAGTTTGTTGAAAGAAGTGACATGACAACCTGGTCATGTGAATAGGAAAGCCTATCCACATTTTTTCAAGCTTGAAAGTTTCTGTATACTGGACGTATAATGTAGAATTGGCACATGCCTTGGAAGGCACAAACAAGTGACAATATTATTTTCCTGAATAGTAAATTTCCAAACTAAACAGGAACCTGTAGACTTGCCATTTCAGCTGTCTTTCTTTGAGTTACCATATTTTTAATTTTTTTGTCTCTTTGTTACACTGTTTGAAGCAGTATTTGGTGGAAGGAGTAAAGAAGGTAGATTGAATAAGTTGCTGCCAGCATGAAATCTACTATTTATTAATCGTGTAAGCCACTGGACAGAGTACCATTATAGGTTTCATGTGCAGTGACCAAGGGAAGAGTAGATATGTTGTTAGCATCCGCAGCGGCTAGAGACGGCAATATGTCCATCTTTTTTGTTTACTACATTGCTAAACATACTTCCTATTACTATTCTATCTGCAGCTGCTTTATGTCTGAGTCATTTGTTTCTTTTGCAGTAATAGACTTCAAGCATACAATTACCAAAAGCTACTGCAAAGTGAAATGAGGCACGTCCAGAAAGTAAGTTTCCTGATGTTTCTTTTAAAGTAGACATATTTAGCCAGGAAAGCTGTGCAGGTGTGACAGAGCTATGATATGACAGTCAAATGCCAGCCAGACAGGTCCTGCATCATGCCAATACCATGGCAGCAGTGCCTCGAAACTGTCTCTCTTATTTGTTCTTCCACCACCTGGAAGGTTTGGTCAGTGATAAGGTTCCTTAATGCGTGAAACATAGCGCCCATCGAAACTCGTCAACAGGTCTATCAGGCCTACAGGCAGAACATCAAGAGCAGACGGATGATGTGTCGCTGGTGTAGTTTTTTTTTCTGGTGGTGGGCTGTCTTTGTCGCAGATGGCCACAACTGTTTGTCTTCATGCTGGATGTTGGCAGCTTTTTGCATGAAGGTATAGATCTGTTTTTGTCTTCTTCCTATGTACTGCATGGCCTAGTGAACCATCTGCCTTCCTATTAATTAGTATGTCAAGGAAGGGCAGGCAGCCATTTTCCTCCATTTCCATCGTAAATTTGATATTCGGATGGATGCTATTGAGGTGTTCCAGAAACTCATCTAGCGCCTGTATGCCATGTCCCCACACGACAAAAGTGATACCCATGTAGCGGAAGAAGTGCTTTGGTTTCTGTCTGGCAGTTTGAAGGGCCACCTCCTCAAAATATTCGATATAGATGTTACCCCGACGATGAGTAGAAAGACGATAACTCTGCTGAAGAAATCTGACTAACGTGAGCGAATGAAGAAGCATCAGTACCACAGAGTGCCAGCAATACTGCGTCTCTATGGACTCCCCAAGATGCATAAGGAAGGGGTACCTCTGAGACCGATTGTGGACTCCATCAACTCTCACAGCAACAGACTAGGTAAATACCTAGCAACACTGCTCAAAATCCCTTGTGGGACACTGCAGCCACCATGTGAGAAACTCAGCCGGATTCGTAAAAATACTCAGGGACATGTGACTACAAAGGGAGCACCTAATTGTGAGCTTCGACATGACGTCACTTTTCACAAAAGTGCCCCTTCAAGACTCCTTGGCACTTTTAGCTCAGCACTTTGAACCACAAACAGCCAGCCTTTTCGAACATGCACAACCACCTACTTTCAGTGCAGTGGAGAATTCTTCGAGCAGATTGATGGTGTGGCCATAGGCTCCCAACTGGCTCCTGTGATTGCAAGCCTCTACACGGAACGTTTTGAGGAGATGGCCCTTCAAACTGCCAGGCAGAAACCAAAGCACTTTTTCCGCTATGTCAACGACACTTTTGTCGTGTGGGGGCATGGCAAACAGGCACTAGATGAGTTTCTGGAGCACCTCAACAGCATCCATCTGAAAATCAAATTTACAATGTAAATGGAGGAAAATGGATGCTTCCCCTTCCTTGACATATTAATTAAGAGGAAGGCAGATGGTTCACTAGATCATGCAGTACATAGGAAGAAGACACACACAGACCTATACCTTCATGCAACAAGCTGCCACCATCCAGCACGAAGACAAACAATACTGACCACCTCTGGTACATAGGGCATGCGCCATCTGTGACAAAGACAGCCTACCATCCGGAGGGAAGTCTTCCATCAAAATGGCTACAGTGAAACATAGATCAACAGGGTGCTTAAAAGGAAGAAGGAAGCAGTGACAGTCCCAGAAGAAGAAGCTGACAAATGACTGGCATTCCTTCTGTATGTGGGTCCGCTCCCACCCAAAGTTGCACGATTTCTGGGCAGACACAGTATCAAAACCGTTCTCCGCCCACCACTGAAAATGAGGGAGCTCCTAGGTTCTGCCAGCCCGAAACTTAACAAACCAGGAATTTACAGCATACCATGTGAATGTGGTAAACAATACATTGGAAAAACACAGCACTGTATATCTAAATGCTGCGAGGAACATATCAGATGTGTGCGACTAGGTCACACCGAAAAATCAGCCATAGCAGAACACAGCATAAATGAAGAACACACCTTCAACTTCAAAAACATGAAGGTGCTGTGCCGAGTATCTTGCTTCTGGGAAAGTATTATCAAAGAATCCTGAGAAATAAGGATTCATGACAACCTGGTTAACAGGTCTGAGGGATACCAACTCAGCGCAGCATGGAACTCTGCAATAGCGGCAGTCCGTCGGGAGCACACCCATCAATGTCCTCCACAGCGGACACAGACAGAAGTCTTACACCGAGAACAGAACACGGCCACCGGGGATGACCGCTATCCCCACCACCGCGCACACGCTGCTGGTCCACCACAGCCTCCCGAGGCCTAGTGGAGAACCCAGCTGGAGACCCAAGACACCTTCATCAACAGTTTGCATCGGGTAAGCCTACATCACACATGAAATTTGTTCTCCACAAAAAGTCAAATATGAAATTTCTTCTTGGCAAAAGACTTTAAACGTAAATCAGGAATTAGAATGTTTCATAAAACACATAGATGCAGAAAGAAATGTATTTAAATTTGATACAAATAAACAAACCAACAGAAGAGATCGTGATTTCTTAGACATGGCATCAATTGTGTAAATTTGATATAACTGGCATTGAAATAAACTTCATGACAAAAAAAAAAAGAGCAAAGCACCCAAAAGGGGACGAGGAAAGAAAATGAAACTTCAAGAGTTAAGAGTGTAAGTGATGTTATTTTAGTGATTACAAAATGAAGTCAAATTTACAAAGAATTTGGCTGTACAAGCCCATGTATCAGTGCAATGTTACATCTATTCTGACCTAGAGACTGATTCAGTTTGAAAAGATGTCTTAAAAAGATGTTGTATCCTCTCTTTAGGCAAGGTAGCTGACAACTGTTGCAATTGAACCTTGATATCATGGGTATTGACACTTGTACTGAGTTGTATTCCCACTGTTTAATTTATTCCTTGTGCGAGAAAAAAATTGATTTGTGGTTTTACCAGAAATGTCATAAACTATTTAACATGAATTCATGCTCATCAGCTAATAAGTGGGGCTTTTTTGCTCAAGTCTGCAGGAGGTCTATACTACATGGAAACGTAATGCCCTAGGATGGCTTTGAGAATGGTACTTAAGCAAATTTTATCATTGTACAGTCTTGACTATTTCCACTTAGTTTTAGATAGCAGGTCAGTGACAAGTATGTTGGCTTTGAAGAAGAAAAGATGTCCCTCAAGGCAGAGTTTATAGGCGAGTTTGGAGAGCAGATTGAACAAGTATCTCACTTTTACAGAAATTTTGTACATTTCTGGCTTCATTGTCGATGCTGAGTTTATGGATCTGCTAGAGAGATGTCTACCATAAAGTATTAGGCTAACAAGTGTCATGCTTTGCACCAGTTGCATTCTCATCTTCTTTGTTGAGACTGGTAAGCCATTCACTTGACACGAGGCAGTGCACTCTCACTAATGCAACCACTACCTAACATATTTGCTTGGCTTAATGTTGCTCGTCCACCATTCAAGTAATGTTTAAATTATTCACTGTGAATTACAAGATAATTGGAATTCATGTAGAGGACTACATTTTTATTGTAACCATATGTATGCTAGGTGTTAATTTTTTACTCCAAGATTGGGTTAATTTTCCATAGCAGGCCCAGTTTTGCTTCAGATTTGACAAATTAGGTAAAGTAATCCACTCCAAATGTACCTTTTTTCACATTTCCTAATTTTTTTTTTTTTCTAAACACAATGCTACAAGGCTTGAAGGGCTATCTTTCCTTTGTGCATTTGTGGAGCTGGAGACAAACAGTTGTAATGCCTGCCCATTCAGTTGAACAAATGAAGGGTTTCATCGGCTGACAAGATTCTCATGACACTTGTCCATTAGACTACACTGCTGAATTTTGGCATTTAAAATGAGCAATTATAATTGTTATTTCTCAAGGTCGAACAAATGAAGGGTTTCATCAGCTGAGAGATTCTCATGACAATGTCCAATAGACTACACTGCTGAATTTTGGCATGTAAAATGAGCAATTATAATTGTTATTTCTCAAGGTCACACATAAAATGTGATGACAGAAAGACACATTACTATTTTGTGCCTGAACTTCAATTACTGTGTGTTTTATTATTTCTTTCCTGAGTTGTAAGTGGTGCAGTCACTGAGTTTCATTTATTTTTGATAATTCTTTCATGGCTTTCCACTCTCTGCAGCTAACATTATATGTGACATGATTGACGAATTGGAGGTAAACAACAGCCTGGTACATTGACAATTGACTGCTTCAGTGTTACATATCTCATAGATTGAAAAACTTTGTTTTGTATAAATATTTAATTTACTTCTGATTGGCCGTATCAATTACTGTACCATATCATTTTTCATCAGGGCTATACCTTTGGCTATCTTCCAGTCAGAGCCAAGTGTGAAAAGGCATTATCTGCGAAAGTGGCTTAAGGATTCTTCAATACATGATGTTGATATTAGAGATGTACTGGATTGGGACTATTACATTGAAAGGCTTGGAGGGACGATACAGAAGATCATTACCATACCAGCTGCTATGCAGGGGGTGAGTACATAAACAAATAATATTGCTGATCGTATATCAAGTACCATTTATTTAATACCTATCCTTAGTATATCTTGAGAATTGAATAAACATTAAAAATAGCTGTGTCTTAGTTTTATATCATTACCATGGGGATACGTAATGTTACTTTGTAAGCCTGCGTCCACATCCTGAGTTAAAAAATAGACATCTCAGAGTCTTGTTAACTTCATAATGTTATATCTCTGTTTTGCAAATGAACATGGGTAAATATTTTCATAAATATAATGCTGAACTGTCATAACGGGTTAAGTAAAGTTTCACTGATACTGTACTCATACGGGGTCTGTTCAAAAAATTCCAGAACATTCATAATTTCGCACCAATGGTGTGTTTGAGCAAAATGCAGTCGACATCCTTGCACATACCTGTCTTTAATGTGTGACTGCCGGAAGTTTCATTGTCCTATGCCTGTTAGTAATTATTCAGTGCTGTATTGAGTAGAATGTTGTGTCACACAGTTTGCTAATTTCGAGATGGCAGAATAAAAGAGCAATGCGTCTGCATTAAATTTTGTGTGAAACTAATGAAAACCTTTGGAGAGACACACCAAATGATGCAGGAAGCCTACAGTGATGAGTGCATAAGCCATACTAGGTGTTAAGAATGGTTCACATGGTTTAAAAATGGCCAGACAGAAGTTAAAGATGACCCTTGTTCAGGATGCCCTTTTATGTCTACCAACAACACTCGTGTCAGGAATGTCGATGAAATTCCACGTGCCAATTGAAGACTGACTGTCAGAGATATTGAAGAAGAATGTAACATTTCAGTTGGATCATGTCGTGAAATCCTGACACAGCATCTTGGAATGGATCGTGTTATCCCAAAGTTCGTCCCACAGCTCATGAGTCAAGACTATAAAGACATTCGCCTCACAATCTGTCAAGAGTTTTCGGATTGCACAAATGAGAACAAGATGTTCCTTAAAAGAATCATAACTGGTGGTAAGATGTATGTTTACAGTTATAATGTTGAGACCAAGGTTCAGTCATCACAATGAGTTGGGAAAGGTTCTCCAAGGCTAAAAAAAAAGCTCGTCAGGTCAGGTCAATTGTCAAAGCCGTGCTGATAGTTTTCTTTGACTTTGAAGCATTAGTTCATCATGAATTCATGCCATATGGACAAACTGTTAATTCATGGTACTATCGGGACTTGTTGCAATGCCTGTGAGAAAATGTGAGAAGGAAATGGCCTGAAATGTGGCAATACAACTCATGGCTCTTGCATCATGATAACACACCCGCACATTCATCCCTTTTGGTGTGTGACTATTGCACAAAAAATTACTATGTTGCCTCATCCTCCGTACTCTCCAGACTTGGCCCCTGCAGACATTTTTTATTACCAAACTTGGAAAACCATATTACAAGGACAAAGATTTGCAACAGTAGACAATATAAAAGAAAATTTGCAGATGGTATTTTGTGTAGTTCAATGGGAGGTGTACCAAGACTAGTTCCGGAAGTGGAAACAGTGCTGTTTCCACTTCAAGAGTGAGTGAGTGTGTGTGTGTGTGTGTGTGTGTGTGTGTGTGTGTGTGTTTTAGCCGCCAGGGGGACATCATGAGCACGATTGCCTTTGTTGTAGCTTTGTTGTTTTTTTTTTTCAAAGATATGAACAGTGGTATGACCTTTTAAAATGGCACCCTGTATTTTTTATTCGGTAATTCATTTCCTCTCCTAAAGACCTATTCAATAATGTATCATTGTGTACCATTCACTGAAACACAACGTTATTAATTACATAACATACCGAGTGAGGTGGCGCAGTGGTTAGCACACTGGACTCGCATGGACGACAGTTCAATCCCACATCCAGCCTTGCTGATTTAGCACTGTATGTGTGGATGGATATGTGCGTGTGTGCGAGTGTATACCTGTCCTTTTTTCCCCCTAAGGTAAGTCTTTCCGCTCCCGGGATTGGAATGACTCCTTACCCTCTCCCTTAAAACCCACTTCCTTTCGTCTTCCCCTCTCCTTCCCTCTTTCCTGATGAGGCAACAGTTTGTTGCGAAAGCTTGAATTTTGTGTGTATGTTTGTGTTTGTTTGTGTGTCTATCGACCTGCCAGCGCTTTTGTTCGGTAAGTCACCTCATCATATATATATATATATATATATAAAATACACTGATGTCCAGAATTAAAGCAACCGATGGAAATTTTGCAAATTGGCATTCATCTTGCATTGAAACAGATGATAGTAAATTAGAAACAATACAAAGAATACAGAACATAACAACTGCAACATGCATGACAGTAAGCAAAAATGTTGTTTGTTTTTTCCAACTTGACGGATATGCACACACATTCCGGCAATTGGTTAATGTGCTCAGTATGGGATATAACCACCTCTGGTAGCAATACAGGCTTAACGATGATGGAGCATGCTGTGAATGATTTTGTGAATCTCTTATTGAGGAGGCCTCAGCACTCAGAAACAGTAACCGTGTGTTTGGGAATTGTGTTTGTGTGAATGCGTGTGTGTGTTTTCAATTTCAAAAGAAGGACTTGTCCAAAAGCTTAAATATTTTAGCAGTTTACTTTATTGTGTCCCTCAGCGACTCCGTGCCTCCTCTGTCTGGTAAATAGTAAACTGTCCTTTCCATATTGTTATTAAAATTATTAGGAGTTCTAAGGCATGTCGTGTATCATTTTCCCCCCACACATTTGTGTTTATGCATTGGTTATTGAGAGTAGTAAATAATTATAGAATCAACTCTTTAGTCTTGGGAAGAATTATCAGTGGAATAGGAATCCCAGTCCAAACAAAAGTCTGTTGTAGTGTTACACAGTACCAAGAGCAAACCTCCTCAGTGACCTTGTTTACTCTGGTTCAGTACAGCTCAAATTTTCTGCACATACAGATGAATCCAAATTAGCATCCACTCTGCAACTCACTTATTCATGGCTCAAGCTGCTACAGTTTGAAAGAAATCTAGATTACAAAGAAATTACTGAGAAATGTACTGACAAAATAACAACAACAATAGTTGGTGAATGATGCAACCTCCCCCCCCCCCTTCACACACACACACACACACACACACACACACACACACACACACAAAATCTCATTTCTGTCTCAGGATATGAAATGAAATGGTTTGTTTACTGAGAAGTCGTGCATCATCGCTGGCTGGGCGCAGCTGAGTATGCGCGCTGCTTCCCTTCTCCCTTGTTCTTACTGTTTATTTCAATTCTGCCACTCCCCTCAGATTGCACCCAGTGCTGCCACCACTTCTTGCCACTAGCCTAGCAGCTGCTGATGAGAGGCTGGGAGGCATGAGGAGTGGTTTGTTCGGAACTGATTCTGAGAGACTGTTGTTGCAATGGCTGTATATGGCGGTCACGTGTGCATGAGCTGTGTCTGAGTAAGTGTGTGAATGTGTGTGTGTGCTCTCACTTTCTAACAAAGGCTATGGACAAAAATTTAGTTGTGGGAGTGGGATTGTCTTTTCTATGTGTCTGTCTGTGGCTCAGCGATCGTCCTTAAGTGAGTTGGTACCTATGCTCATTAATCAGTGTATTTGAACAAGTTATCTGTTACACAGATTGATCACATGGTGTCATTTCATTAACATGCTATCTGTGACTTGTGAATAACTGGCCACACAAGTGGACTTCCATGATGGGCCAAAACCGCAGGCTGTTTCTGTGGGTATCTCTAATGGACCGGGTCGCCAATCTGAAGCCCATCAGTTCCCACTAATGTGGGCCCTGCATATTGGATGTAATCTCATTGATGTGCCCACAGGCCAAGTCTGTTTGCGTGTGGTGTAATGCAGTGGATCTGTTTGGTTTATCAATGGGTCCAGGGCAGAGGTGCTCCTCAGCAGACCAATGGCCACGGGCGATGGATTTAAGGAATTGTGACTGTCTCACCACAAGTACACTGTACAGTGTGGTGTTTTATAGACATTTTATTTATTCTAGTACATTTTGGCACTTTGAAAGTAGTTCATATATTAGAAAGTATGGACGGTAAGAAGAAGAAAATTGTAATAGTCGCTGGAAGTTTGTATGCTATTTACTCACGTATTTCTTAAAAGAAAAACCACACAGTACCTGTAAAATAATAGACATAACACAGTGGATAATAACTGACAATAACAAACGTAGTAAAATTGACATTTTATTGGCTGTCACCTACAGTGTCGGTTTACACAAATTTTCCCTGCCTTATGTACTCCTTTCAAGAGGCTTACTTTTTTCTGAGGTTATTTCTGAAATCAGTCAAGGTATTTTAAATCTATCTTGCAACTCCAACGAAATGCGTATTTTTGTCACAAAATGTGTTTCGTTTTATTGAAATAAAATAACATCAGTCGTGTCAATGAAACACGTATGCCATTTGGCTTGCGTTCTCCATCTAAAAACAGTCTTTACAGAAGTTGTTGATGTTAGTACTTAAGATATTTGCTGACACATTTAGAAGTACGGAAGTCCATGCGTTTTATTGTCAACTTACGTCTTTGCTTACTCTTGAGATCTCAGAAATTGTCAGGAGAAACAAGCGCTTTACCATATTTTTATTAATAAAATAACTGATAAAGTGGCACTAAATACCGAAATATTCTTGTGCAGTGTGGAGCAGACAACATCGTGTTCATCAAAACATCTGTGTAACTACAAATATTAGCCATCTGACGACGGCACATTTCTGCCACGGAAAGGGCCGCACTACGAAAGCTACAAGAAGATCCTCACACAGATAAGGGAAACGCCACAGTGCTGTTGCCACGTGAGGTTTATAATCGGAAGATTTACAACTTGCCGAGTGAACCAATGTATCGGAAGATTGACAAAGATCCACAGCAAAAGTGGAAAGGAAAACATTAGCAGTGCTGAATTCTTCTTCTATTATGCAAGAAGTGGTGAAAAGACTGAGACCTCACAGTCCTGTGCTACCCAGGTTATACAGTCTTCTGAAGATACATAAAAAAGAGGTTCCACGGTGTCATCTCACTTTCCACTAAGGTGCCTCCTACAGACTCTCTGTTGATCATCGGCAATAAATTCACGTCCGATATAACGGCACTTTTCCATCGTGTCCTCTCCTCGACCTACTTTTTATTTAACAATGAATATTTTGAGCAGACTGACAGTCCTCTCTCGCCTTTGATGGCGAGCTTTTTTGTGGAAGACTTTGAGGAAAGGGCAGAACTTAAAACTGAGAGTCTTCTGGTGACATGTAGATGACACTTCTGTAGTGTGGCCCATGGTGAAGAAGAACTGTCATGTTTCTTGCAACATCTGAGTGCAATCCACAAGAACATCCACTTTACGACGGAAATAGAGGAGGATGGTTGCTTGCCATTTTTGGTTACTAGGAGAGTGGATGGGTCATTAGGGCATTCTGTCTACTGTAAGCCTACACGTACAGGCCTTTACCTGCGAGTGTCGAGTTGCCGTCACCCTTCACAAACTACCGGCATCCTCAGAACGGTAGTGCACCGGGCTCGTGTTGTTTCTTGTGGAGATAGCCTTACAGAGGAGCTGGAACATCTAGAGTTGGTGTTCAGAGGTAATGGTTACTCTCCACATCAGATTAGAACAGCGCTAAGAAGGAAGAAACGTGACCAGCCACAACATCGAGAAGATAAGGAGTTGTTCGAGTCCACGGCGTTCTTTCCGTACGTCGCCATCCTTTCGTCTAAAGTAGGCAGGATCCTAAGGAAACATCAAGTTAAAGTAATGTTACAGCCACCGGCGAAGATTAGTGCCCTTCTCAGTTCGGTAAAGGATGATCTGGGTCTGCAGAAGACCGGGATCTACAGAAGCCCTTGCCAGTGTGGCAAAGCTTACATCGGTCGGGCGACACACAAAGTACGTGTTGAACGTGAACGCCACACTCACCTTCCACAGCCCAGTAAATCGGCCGTAGCTAAACATTGTATTACCGCAGGACCCGCTGTGGATTTTTCTGCCGTGAAAATCTTGGCCCCCGGCAAAAACTTTTTGGGATTCGGTAATTAAAGAATCTGTGGAGATACGCCTAGCACAAAATCTTACAAATAGTGATGGGGGTTTTCAACTGGACGAGGCTTGGGACCCGGTGACCTCTCTAATTTCTTCTGAAAGAAGACAGTTTATTCGTAAGGACATGTCTGGCAACACCTGATGTCTGTTTTTAGTGACACAAGCGTGCATTCCGACAGAGGACCAACATGTAGTTTTCACCTTTACGCGTGCATCTGCGTGCCACAGATAGAATAGTTATTTCCAGAGATTGCAGATTTCGATAGAGGACACTCCTGTGATGGCTGACTACGCACACGTGTTTCCGCAACAATTTTTTGCTATATAGCTGACGCCAGGAACTCGCAGTCTCCAGTGACGGAGACTCACCTGAAGATGGCTGGACGTTTGCCAGCCAAAATATGGCAAGAAGTCAATGTGATCCGGCTGCAATCCTGAAACCTCATCAAACAAATATGTTTTACTTGTAAAACTGGAGGATTTTGACCTGTAACAACATACATTTCAATTGTTTCTATGTTTATAGTCTCACATACTCATTCACATTACTTTCTTTCGATATGTAATATTCATTTCTTTAACTTCTAATCTGTCAAACTCACTCCTAACCTTAATATTTAACCTCATGCATTCCACTGAACTACATTCTATCTCTTACTTAAGTTACTATCTGTGTAGCCACTCATTTTTGCTTTAGCTTCCAATATTAAAATTACTGTGTCCATATTCGTTTCACAGCTTGTAAGTAGTCTTCCACAGGTTTCATTGACTGAAGAGTCTTCGGTACTGGCACCTTTGTTAATGTAATAACTCTCTCAATTATTCATTTTTGTCTTCATATTAAACCTAACACAAATCTTAAAAACAGTGTGCTGCACAACAGCATACAGTTTTCACCATTTTTACTTATGTATTGGAGTCCTGCTACTTTTCACAAGGTGCAAGATGCAAGATGTCTGTATGGCCAACAATGAAACTTGATGATCCCTGCTATGTGCCTTCCAGGTGACACCAGCCTGTTATGATGGGAGTTTACCCATAAATATAATTACCTGTGTAAATTTGTTCCTTGTGTAAGGAAATAGTAGCCTGTGTTTTCTGTCATCAGGTGCCCTTTGAGTTCTGAATGTAATGTAGCTAACCTTGTTGTGCTTTCAGGATGTATCAAATGCTGATAGTTGCTGTTGACCTCCCCCCCCTCCCCACCCCCCACCCCACCCCACCCCTCCCCACCCCACCCCACCCCACCCCACCCCACCCTTTCCCCACTTTCCTCCCATCTGGTTTCTTAACTTAGTCGCTTGTATAGTGGTTATAAAGTTTCATTGAATGTGAGCTGCTTATTAGCAATGGCAGTGCGTGTGAAATCAATAATTTCTCATTTCACAGGTATCAAATCCTGTTCCACGTGTTCGGCACCCCGATTGGCTGCACAAAAGAATGATGGAAAAAAATGATGTTCTGAAACAACGGAGAATAAATGAAATATTTGTAAAAAAGCCAAAGGATGTTCAAGAAGAACACTCAAACGCAGAGGTAATGAGTAAAGTTCTAATTTTTTGTTATATTTAATTTTCTACCTCTCTTTTGTAATGTTATGTTTTTTTTTATACACATATTGTACTGTAGTTCATTAATGCTAGTGCATTCAAATTAGTTTGACTTACACATAGACTTAAAAGAACATGCTGTAGTTTCTAGTGAAAATAATTATTTATGTAGCTTCACACTAAGGATACAACCATGAATGCGCACATATTTTTTAAATATCAGTTGTAATGGAAGCAAAAGATCAATTATTCCAACGTGTACAATGTTACTCCCAGGTGCCTGCTACTTGCTACAGTTGAGTTTCTGTGTTGCACATCCCAGTGAGTAAGGGCAATGTGCAGCCATTAACAGATCACATGGCTCGATCACATGTGTATCTATAATTTTTACTGAGTTAACATTCCACTGTGTCTGTTACAGCCACATATTAATCTATCCCAAGCTATAATGTTGAGGTATTTCTTCGTGAAGTGCACTGTACATCCATAATGTGTAGCTTGTTGGGTTAGCTGATGGCACTCTGCAGTTATGGGGACATGAGCAGATTGTTTACATGAAGCTCACATGGGTGGTTCAGAATCCATATTCTTCAGCATGAGCGTTGGCTTGAGTCTGTTAATAGAGATGGTCTTCTGGCCATGAAGTATTTCAATGACAAAGTGCTGTTCAGACTTGAATATAGTCTTTATGGTCCATCACAGACTGTAGAGGTTTTCAGTGTGCATCATGTCTTATGAATACATGTGAAGAGGTAATGAGTAGAGGATAGATAAAGACAGATGTTGCTGCATGATGTCAAACTTTAACTGGTTTATGTGATGTCATGTGCTGTTAAATGTTGAAAATGAAAGTTGGAATGTTACGCTCCACTGGTGTAAGATCAAAAAAATCGACTGGAAGTCTAGTTGTCATGTGATAACGATTTCTGCAGTGATGGTGTTTTATTCTGGAACCACATAAACTTGGAGACCCATTAAAAATGTTGAAATCAAACAATAGAAAATCCAGGATGGAATGTAACAATTTTATGAAATGGAAAGTTGATGTTCGCCATATAGTGGAGATGCTGAGTCGCAGATAGGCACTACTAAGAGACTGACACAGTGAAGCTTTTAGCCAGTAAGGCCTTCGTCAAAAATAGATGGCGCACAGCACACACACACACACACACACACACACACACAAATGCAATTGACATGCACGACTGCAGTCTCAGGCAACTGAAACCACACAGCAGTTGCCTGTGACTGCAGTCGTGTGTGTGTGTGTGTGTGTGTGTGTGTGTGTGTGTGTGTGTGTGTGTGTGTGTGTCTTTTTTGTTATGCCTGTCTGTGACTCAGCATCTCCGCTTTATGGTGAGTAACAGATTTCCTTTTCATTAAAAATTTTGATAAGTTGTCTACCCAGTCATCTGAAAGTCAGGTTCTTATTGCTGCTTTGATGTTGCAATGTCACCATTCAGCTTCCCTATTCAATGCTGGATGGTAAGCAGTGGTTTTGATGTGGTGTACACCTAAAGTCTTTATGAAAACAATAAATTATTGATAAAATTATTTAATTGGATAGATAAAAAAATCTACTCACCAAGCTACGGCAGAGCACACACAAAAAGGCTGTTGTGATTGGCATGCCTTCTTCAGGCAGAAGGGTTGGAGGGGAAAGAAGAAGGGTGAAGGAAAAGGACTGGAGAAGTCTAGGTAAAGGGGTAAATTTTGGGAAAGTCACCCAGAACCGCAGGTCAGGGGAGACTTACCATTCAAGATGAGAAGGGAAGACTGAGTGCTGGGGACTGCATCGGAGAAGATTTGAAAACCTGAGAGCTTAAAGGTGAAAGACAGGATAATATGCAAGACATCATGCACGAGTTAATAAGAGTGAAAAGCTAAGTGCATTGTACGTAACAGGGATGGGAGGGGGGTGGTGAAAAATGATGGGGAAGACAATAAAAGATGTAGAAAACTAAAGCGAAGTGAAGCAGAGAGTAGTTACAGTGAAGAAAATCTGAGACAGAAGAAATTAATGTAAATTAAAGCCAGGTGGGTGGCGAGAAACAAGGACATGTTGTAGAGCTAGTTTCCACCTGTGGAGTTCTGAGGAACAGGTGTCTGGGGGGAGAATTCAGATGGTGCGTGTGGTAAAACAGGCACCGAGGTCACGAGTGTCATGTTGTAGAGCGTGCTCTGCAACAGGATACTGCAAGTTGCCAGTGGACACCCTCAACATGAAATGTGAAATTAGCTTAGCAGATTCGCCTTCAAGTTATCCCAAAATTGAGTAATATTTTGTCACCTCGCTGCTAATATTTGTGGCACTAAAATGGGACCCCATTGCTAAAAACCATATTGTTAAATTTTTCCACCAGAAAGTGGTACTTGTTCGATGGTGAGTTCGCCATGAAAAAAAGTGTTTAAATTGCCATAGTACAATTGGAGTAATGATTGGAGTGATTCTTATGTGCTTGAAATAACGTCTGTCTCACATTAGTTGTGGATTCTAGTAAAAACAATTATGTATTTAGCACCACACGGAGGACACTACCCTGAACACACACACATTTTTTTTAAATCCATTGCAATGGAAACACTAAATAACAAAACAGAAGAGTTTACATTTCATTGTATCTGTTATAGCCCCAGTACCACATCCATGAGTGTGGTTGCTGAATATACTTAGGCCCAGCCCTGCATGTACTCCACTTGTCTCCTATTAAGAGAGATGGTGCAACCATCTCTGAGACATGAAACACACAAGGAAGGATGCATCGAGCAGTGTCTGTAACAGACTGGAACAAAACAAAAGGACAATCGGTCCATGAACATAGAAAAAAAAGATGCTGACAAAAGAAGCAAGGCGTGCCTGCATAGTAGAACGGCAGCTGGTTGCCGTAGGTGGTGACAGTAAGGTCGTGCATAAGCAGGTCTGATAGTGAGTTTCCATGGCCCAGAACAACACACAATGGGATTGGTGGCACCAGTGGAGACGGTCAGGTTAGCTGTGGAGGAGGCAGCAGTCAGGAATGGCACCAGGAGGACCAGTGATGACTGTGGAAGCAGCTGCATGGATGGCCATGGCAGTGCCAGTGCGGAACAGTTCGGTCAGCTCTGGAGGTGGCAGCAGTGGTGGTGATGGCCACAATAGCATTGCAAGGTCCCTCGAGAGAGCAAATGGCACCATCGACAGGACTGGTGATGTCAGAAGGGCAGACCGTGACCAGGCCGGCGACAGCTGAAGTGAAGCTGAGGGGCTGATGACAAGAAGTTGGTATCTGATGGCATCACATGCAAAGGCTGGGCTGATAATGGAGAGAATTCAGCCTGAGAACTCTGCGAACAATAAACAGAGCTGTACGGTATGTCAACATTGCAGGACACTCGATGATAGGGGGCCCAGGTTATCACACACGAACTCTTGCCCCCCCCCCCCCCCCCAACCAAATGCTGGTTCTGATCGCACCCACTTGAAAATTGTGGGAAAGACTAGAATCTGACTTAGCAGAGAAAGACTACCTCCCTGGTCCGGAATTGCCCAACCCCAGAATGGGAGGGCCAGAGAAAATGATTTCTCCCGCAGTTGATCAGATGTGATTCACTTATAGATGAGAAAGACACCAAAGAACTACTGGAAACAGTGCAAACCAACAACAGCAAGCAAGAGGATTCACATTGAACAACACGTGAACAGATTACCCAAACTACGCTCAAAAGAAAGCAATGGCAAACTTGCATCCACTGATAAATGTGAACATCAAGTGCAAAACAAATGCTTACCAAAATCAAGACAACCACACGATAGAACACAGCTGTCACCCAAGAAAAGGAACAGTCCATGTCTGGTTACATAGGTGGATACTCTCTCACCATTGTAGCATTTGAGTACTGACTGCCATAACACAATGGACATGAATGCACTGCTCATCAAGACAAACTAGCATATGAACATCTGAGAAAGAACAAAACCTCACTCCAGCAAAAATGAATGAAGACACTTTGAGGGACACTGAAACACATGTGGAGAAACAGCCTCATCATCCCTGTTCTGTCTGGGCAGTGCCACCCTTGGGAAGAGGGCCAGCCACAGATGTCTTGGCCGGGTGGATCGCAACACGGAATAGCAACATCAAACTCATCATAGAGGAGAGTTGCAGCCACGTGACAGATCAGACCAGTGAACCTTGGACAGGCACTGGAGGGGCAAATCTTGAGCAGGCATTGTATCACTAAACTAGTCTCCTTGTTGGCACTGTAATATTCAGTACTCAAAGAAAAAGTATTGAGAATCCATACGAACTACAGGTGTCACACATCATGAAACCATTATCTTACTAACCACTGTAGGACATGGTAGACGAGGGAAAAGCACTGTAACACAAAATCATTACCCTCACTACCACTGTTATAACCTTGGTCAAGTGGTGTGACTGGTAGTGATTGAAGTCACATGTTGCTGTAACAACTCTTTGTTTATTAATCTTGTACTAAACTTGGTACAACTGGAAAGAGCATTGCGATGATTTGTAGCGGGTGTCAGTTATGTAGTAGTCCCCAGTTGTCATTAGTGTTGATGAGTTGGGAGTTATTGTGGATGATCAGTGGCACTGTACCAGCAAGCTGTCAGCTCATGGTCCCTCAAGATGCAGTTCCAGTCCCAGGAACAAGTGGTGGATGTGGAGCAGCTAAATGATCCTGGTGAAGGCATTGTCTGATGGGTAGTGGCATCAGCAAGCATTGTGGTAAAAGTCCAAAGCATAGACAGTCAGTGTAGAGCATGGAATGAACTCATCATTGAGGGCTGAGTGGCAACCTATGTACTCATTTGCAGAGGAATATATTGGGATGTCACATGACAGCATGGAGCAAGTAGGTGCCTGTGACTGCAGCATTGTGTACAGCGATGTGCATGCCGCGTATCAGTGTGGCTTGCACCTCTAGACTCTGTGGCAGCTGCAGGAAGTGTGGCAGTAAACAGCTCAACGAATATTATGTTAACAAACAACCTCCCAAGGGAAAGCAGCCCACAAAGCACATCCTATGAGTGTGATGACCAAACATGCAGGGGCTTAGCTCTGCATATACCACACCATCCATGCAGCCGTTTTCGTATATTCTTTTGTATTTGTATTAATTTGTTGTCAGAAAAAGGACTGCAGTGTTGGGCAGAATGCTGACAAATGTTGATGACTTTTTCAAAAACTGTGTAAGTGTTATGAGTTTTCCAATTTTTTGTGATTTTGGAAAGATGAGGTATACAAAGAAATCTGTTGAGACAAATGTGGGTGATGTTGAGTTAACTTTAATGAAACCATTGTATTGCTTTTCACAGAATTTAACACTTCAGGTTCAGATCTTGTAGATAACTGCTATTACCTGCAGGCTGGCTAAAGTCTTCGGGTTGTGACTTGTTGCTTCTACTGCTGGGTGTTTGTTCCTCCCAAGTAAAAGGGAAAGAGAGATTCCTGGCAGGTGTATGCTGCCGCACCGGTGTAAGATGGCTTATCATATGACACCCTCATGCCTTCGAGAGTGCATGTTGGTGTATTCAGCAAATGAAGAAGGCTGCTGCATATGAGTGGAGTGACATTCACCAAGGCACACTCAGTGACTGTCAAATTGCTAGTCAGATATTTTATGCTACCTCCACATCTACAAACTATGCAGAATCCATCATAAACTACTATTATATAATAAATTTAACAAATTCAATTTTAGAAGTGAGGTCAGTAATTCTTACAGTGCGTTATAAATCTCGTCTCCCTTTACTAGCACATTGTTATTGCTGCTTTATTCTACATGGAATATCATCTTCACCCTGAGTTAACTATTCCGCTAACAAGAAAAAGAGAGCAGTTCAAATTATTTGTGTATTTAGACCCAAGTCCTAAAGTGATATGAATCTCTCTATATATTCCATCAAATACTGATCATATTTTCTTGCCATTATTTCATTTTAATTTTTTTCCTCAGGTGGATATTGAAGATTCTGCAGGAAAGACTGTTACTGCAGAGAGACCAAAAACACCAGTTGCTCATGTAAACAAAAGAAAGAGAAACAGCTCAGTCACAGATCCAGACATTTTAAAGCGCAGCTGGCGTGAGGAGCTTGGAGCACCACCACCATATGGTACAAGCAAGGTATAAAATTAAACATGCTCTTTTTTGCAATGTAGAAATAGACAATATTTTACAGACAAATATAGAGATTTGACATACCTAATATTTCTTGCTGGCAACTTCAATGTGTAACCCATCCTGCTGATTCTGATGCTGGATAATGTTATGCTATGTGGCCTTTATTGACACATTTATAAATTGAGCTCCTGCAGGCAGTGTTAATAATTGTATATTAGTCCCATATTGACAATGTTACTCACAACAACATTGAATAAGAACTGCTTCAGTAACATTTTGAAGTAGAAATAACATGTAATACCTGAAGCTGCTGTGCAATTTATTCTTTATTGATGACCAATTTGGATCAAAGGCCATTTTCAAGCACCTTTTGTACATATGTCATAGAAAGAAGAAAATTTGCAAGGAAAACGATGTTTGAAAATTGTAATAAAAATATTGGCAATATCTACTCATTTTTGTTATCAGGAAGAGTTGCATGCATACATCATCAAAGATACAATGTCAAAAATATAATCTATATAAATAAAAATGTAAATTTTCATTTGTTCAAACTCTCAAATCTCCAAAAGCTTCATTGAAATTTTGACATAATGTTGCATTCTAATATTTACATGTTTTGTATATCTGTTGGAGCCACCTTCTATTGAACGTAACAGCAGCATACGCAATACTAAACATTGCTAATGCTGGGCAGTGAACTTTTTGACAGTTGTTGTTCCATTTTCCTTCTCACAATCAGTTTTAACTACAATAGCATGGCACTTAAACCATTAGACAGATTGTTTCTCCTGCATATATTCTTTCTCCATATAGATAATATTAAATAAAAATTCTATACACAACTATGTGCTGTTCTGTTTTCTTCCTACAGTCATTTTAAACAGAAAACAGGGAAGTTGTATTTATGGCTTTTTGGCTTATGATTAGAATACTACTACGGAATGTGAATCACCTGAAACTTTGTAATTGTACCCGTTCGCAGATCAAAACTATGCAAAATACTGTCATTAGTGCTACTATCCTCATAGATCCCGCATCCAGAGAGGTCTCTTATAAACTGTATTCAAATTATCCCAGTCAGTTGACCCATTCATTTTAATTCAGTTCCCAATAAAGGTCTTGTTGGCAACAACAATAAACTAGGCTCAAAATCAGAGAGAGAGAGAAAGAGAGAGGAGAGGAGATGAGATGAGATGAGATGAGATGAGATGAGATGAGATGAGATGAGATGGATAGGGGGGAGGGTGATTATTGGACATAGAGGAGGGGAAGGAGGAAAGTTAGAGAGAGGGGGTGAAGGAGGTGGAGGAGGAGATAGATGGGGGGGGGGAGGAGGAAGAGATGGGCAGAGGAATGGGAGGGAGAGGAGGAGATGGACGCGGGGAGGGGGGGGGTAGGAGGAGGAGGAGGAGGAGGAGGAAGTAGAGATAGAGGGAGAAGGAGATTATGACATGTCCACTGCTCATACATATTTAGCAATTGCAAAGCATTGCCTAATTCGCCAATATTTATAAATAATGTTAAGTCTTGCAGAAGTTGATGCATGGAGTGTCAATTTTAGACCCCTATCCAAGTAATATACAGAATAATACAGCAAAGAATCATGAGTAACTGTTGGTGTAAAACATGGCTAATCTCTAAATGCCGTGGAGTTAGTTCTAGTCAAATGCCCTTCATAGCTAGTATTACCTTTGAAACTAATATATCACGAGAATTTTTCAGTATATGTTTTTTTAACTTTTCAGTTAAAATTATTTATTCAGTATGGAATTTGAAACTTGAGCATAATGTAAACAAATTTCTCTCTCTTCCATGGGATTCATATATCTGCCTTTCTCTGCTGGATGTCAAGTAGTAGCACTAGTTTTAGTTTTATTTACTACATGCTTTTTATTTCATAAATGTATAACTAGAGGCAGTAAAAAATTGTTTTATTTCATGGCCGATTTTGGTGGTTTTTTTGCCAATTTTTGTGTTACTTTTTACCATTTTTAGTGTTACTTTTTGCCATTTTTTGTGTTATATTTTGCCATTTTTTGTTTTATTTTCTCAACACGTGTTTTTCAAATTCCTTCTTTATTTTTGTTTTATTTGTTTTCAGCACTATGTTGTAAATGAAAATATACCTCTCAATTACATTATGTTGGTAGACATTAAAAATCAAATCTATTTCAATTCTTGGACAGATAAAGTAATTTTCCCAACAAATATTTACAGTTGTTGTTTTTGTCTTATTTGTTGTAATTTAGTACTTTGTTGATAATGAAAATAAATCATGTTGTATTTATTAGACATTAAACATCAAATGTGTTTATGTTATTTGTGCAGAAAGGTAAACATAGCACAGTCTTTCATCTGACATCGTTGTCATTAGTTCTAAGTTATCTTCTGGGAAATTGTGCCGCCGATTTGCCAGTACTTCATTATATTGTGAAAATAACTGTCCGCTCTGAGTCTTATGTTTGAACATGGAATCCAAATTGCTTTCAATGCAGCTGAGCAAATTGTGGGTTGTCAAGTTTAGTTGCCTACAGGCATTTGACAATGTTCACAGTTCCTGCTGAAAGCAGGATTTGTTTGCCTTCAGAATATCTATGGTGCTAAGAGCTGCCATGCCAGGTATACATGAGAGACTCTTTGCCATGTCAGCATTAACAGAGTTTGTGATTACTTTCCAGCAGTTGAAACACTATCCTATGACAGAACACAGACTTACATGGATCTGTAGACATGAGCATTGTTAGCTTTGTTCAGAGATGCAGTCCAGTGTGTTTATGCGGTAGTCTCACTTCCATCTGAAGATTATGCCTCTTCAACTTCTTCATAAGCTTCCAGGTTTCCTCACCAAAAATTCCATGTGCGACAATAGCAAAGCCATTTTCCAGCTGTTTTAACTTTTAGTATAATTCATTTGAGGTAAGATGATTTGAAGACTAAGTGGACATGGATGTTCATCAAATCATTTGCATGTTCCTGAATGAGCATAGCCTCCACAAAAATTGAACGTGCATCATAACTAGACAATAAATTAGTGTAATCAGTCCCTGCATTGGATAATTCCTGCATGTCATCACTGCAGAAGAATTCCACCATGTCTTCAACATATTCTCTCACATAACTGGCTGTGGAAACCAAGGGTTCAACGCGTTAACACTGGAAGAGGAAATTCCTTCAGATCCCTCTTCTTTTCCTTTAAAAACAATTGATGCAAAAGTTTTCTCTTCTTGGTAATCAGGAAAGCACTCATTTAGTTAGTTATAGCTGAGTTCAGATTCAAAAGTTTGAAATGAATGAATGAATGAATGAATTGACACTCTTATTCAGACAGTAGTTTTAACATTATTATACTGAATGTAATTGCATGAACACTTTGAGTAAGGTTTACTGTGTCAAGAACTTGTACACTCGCAACAAAAAATTTTTGTTCGTTCCACACCTTAACAGTCTTTACTGTCTCACAAGAAACATGATGACCTCTTATGTCAGTGGTCTCGTCTGCTAACACTACAACATCATTGCAAGCTGGTTGCTGCATCACCTCATTCTTTCGTTGTTTTTGTATTGAAGTAAAACAGTTCCCTTCGTTGTCTTGATGCATGGATGTCACCAGCACCTTAAACAAAATTAACCCCACTGTTACCATTTGATTTAAAAATAATTTAAGACTGTGTCAATAAAATTTATTACTTCATTAAATATACAATGGCAAGCTGAAAACAACAATTCCATCATCAGACTGTTTATTATCAATAACCACAGCTCACCTTTGACGAATTCATTCATCCACTGGTGAAAAACTTCATTTTCCAGTTTATGAAATGGAGCGTTCAGTTTCAAAAACATTTCAACAGTCCTTTGAGCCAGATATTCAGTCATTTTTCTTTTTCTTGGTGGCTTCAAAGCTGCTGCTGATTGAAGCTTGTCACTGTATTTGCACATTGTGAAACTTGGATCTATTTCCTTAAGCTTCTCACACTGCACATGTTTCAGTACAGTATCTTTTCTGTCCCAAGATATCGTGCTTTTGCAGTATTTACAGAATACTATATATTTATCAGGAGCATACAGATCATCAGCTTCAAATGCCTGTGCTCTTTCTTAGACAGCAACTGCATGCTTTAGCACTCTATACAATTACCAATGCTGCGTCTGTGAACAAGAGCAAAGTAAACAAAGAGAAAACACAACAAAATGTGAAAACTACTGCACTGTTTGGACAAAGATTTCATCATTTCAAAAATAAAGCGTTCCAAGAAAAGTCTTTCATTCTACATTTTAGTTAGGTTCTAAAGTTGGTGATATTGTGGGGCAGGGGGGCAACAGATAGCAAGGGGGATGAGGGAGCAGGGGGTTACTAGCTTATGCCTGTTTGCACTGAGGGGTAACAGTCTAATAAAGGCTGAGAAACACTGCTTTAAGTGAATTGTAGGACTTCAGTTGTTTTTGCCAGGAATCATCATTTTCAAGTTTATAGGTGAATGTCAACCTTGAGATCAAATTTAAGCGTCAAATAACTACTATTTACCAATATTAATAAACTGCTGTCACAAGATTTATGACATTTTTAACATAGAAAAATTTTGCGACACTTCTTTTAAATAGCCAATTTTGTGATATGTCACTAAAAACAACGAGTCTCATGTTATTTGTCGCGTTACCATTAATGCGAAATTTTCCTGTCCCTATGTATAGCAAATGTTGATGGATTGCTTTTGTGGGTGTTAAAATGTTCTTTTTATTGTGTACATATTTTTCTACCAGTTTGCTCAGTGTTTTCTATGTTTAACTCTTGCTGTTAACAAACATCTATAAGAATTTTTTGTTTTTACTCCAGTTTTCAAACATACTTTTCACTGCAAATTTTCCTTCATCCACGATGTGTACAGCAGGTGTTAGATTTTGACCAAGACCTGTTGCACAATAAAGAATAAATTAAGGTGTTACGTAATTTATAAACATTAACATTGGTATTGAAAGACCATAATTTGTTTGACAAAGAGTTCATAGAACACCCTGTTCGCAACTGCAATATGCTATAGTTGAGAGCAGTGAAAATGGTGGACAGTACAGAAACATCAGTTTTCCCACCTATGTGTTACCTTCTTCTGTAGCTACCCTTGAGAAACAATAGCTCATTCCAGGGCAGTGTATGCGTCGTATAATTCTGCTGTAGCCAGAGTCAAAGTAGATTATAAAGAAAGGATCTTATGCTGCTGTGTTTTATGAGGTAAGCCTGTGTTTGACTCACACAGCTACCACCAGCAGAGCTTTACATCTTTGTTATGATTGATCCTGTCATTTATGTTTTTTCTGTTTGCGAGTATTATTTGTTTGCCGAGAATCAATTTTCTGTTCATGTTCACTCGTTGTGTGCTGTTTTCGTGTGTTTAGTGTGGCCAACAAAGTGAGCTCCATCTTCCCAGGAACTTAGCTGTTCAGCTACTTATACAAAGTAAAGCTTAGTTTACACATCAACATTGGGTTGTGCCACTCGTTGCGTGGAATGAGTTGCACGCAAGTGGTTTCATATATGACTGTAGACACGGCGACACCAGTATACTCTTCAGTTTTGTCGTTTTGTGGGTCCCTGAGTCGCATCTGAAATGAAAGTTTTGGCAGCTGCAAGACGCATGAGTTGTGATGGAGTTAAAGCTTGTTGCGTGGAATCATTGCATAAGAAAAAAATAAGAAAGGTGTTTTGATTCGTTACTGGATGAAGAAAAGACCTCAGCTTGGTTGCTCAGCATCCTTGCTGAAATAATTTATAACGGAAGTTCTTTTAATTATCTTAGAATGTCACCAGAACTGCTCACTTTTCTTCTAAATAGAGTTAGTTATGTGATAAGGAATAAAGATACTGTAATGCATGAAGCGCTGTTGCCAGAACTGAAATTACATTTCATATTGCATGCATTACAATTGAGAACACTCGGCATGCTATAAGATACAGTTTTAATTGGTGATGATGCTATTTCATTAACTCCAATAATTATTAGCATTAACAGTAATAATTATTAACATTAGCAACAATAATTATTTGAAGCAGGCCGCATTAAGACAGTGGTTTGCAAAACTACTCTCTTGAAGACTTGAAGATAGATCTGTACACTGGCAATATTTCAAAATTCTAACATATGCGAATGGGGAGCACTGCATCGACATTTTAAATAGGTGAATATTGAATAAAGAATGCAGCTTCATGAATTTGTATAGCCTTCCCTCCTGTCAACAATAATCCTTAACAAAGAGTTGGTCAACTCGAACGATGGGATTTTAGTCTTGTAGACAAGAGCATTGCCACAGCTAGAACTACACTTGCTTGTTGTTTTTTTTTTTTTTAATTCAGTTGTATATGTGCTCCTAACTCAATAAATTTTGCACTGCAGCTCAGATATTGTCAAACCATGTATGTTCTATATCTCAGCAGCAGCAATATGCTGCTTATTTTTGTAATCAGCATCACTGAAATCCCACAAACACCTATGCAAAGCATAGATATCCAAAAAGCGAACATTATTCGCTGTTTCCCACTTCATATTTCAGTTTGTCTACACTCTACGAACACACACAACCTCAAAACTTATGCAACTAGTCGCCAAAGTTGGAACACGCCGAAAGTGTTGAGTTTCATCAATGAGTTGCGCAAATGCATGGCGCGCATACGCAGTGGCCGGCAGCGCAGTTGCCTGCAGCCTAGTGTCGTCACGTAAACTAGGCTTAAGTTATGCACAGTGTGTACTGATAGTGACAAAGAAAATTCCATTCTAGTCCTAGAATTTCTATGAAGTAAACATGAAGGAGGAGGTAAGAATCAAAACTGAAGTTGGAACTGTGAAGTAGACTTGTACAGGGTTGTCAAAGGTTCTGGAAATCGGGGAATATCATTGAATTTTAAACATATCCGGGGGGGGGGGGATTGGAAAAATCTTTTTCTCATCTCAGTAGATAAAACGGTTTGCTTACTGAGGTGTCATGCATTGTCACTGGCTGGTTGCAGCTGAGTACGTATACAGCTTCCCTACTCCCTCATTATTACTATTTCTCCCCTTCCTACTACTCCCCTCAGCTTACAGTCAGTGCCGCCACCACTTCTTGCCACTAGCCTACCAGGGAGGTGTGAGGAGCAGTTTGTTTGTACCTGATTCTGAGAGACTGTAGACGCAGTGGCCGGCGATGGTCATGTGTACATGAGTTATGCCTGAATGATTGTGTGAACGTGTGGGCACTCTTGTTTTCTGACAAAAGCTGTGACCAAAAATTTAGTTCTGAGGTTGTGATTATCTTTTCTACATGCCTTTCTGGGGCTGTGTGATCATCTTTACTGTGAGTTGCTACCTATCCTCATTATTATTGATTCTCAGAGTATTTGAACAAGTTATCTTTTGCATGGATTGAACACCGTGGTCCCATGTCATATTCATGGATCCAGGGCAGAGGCCATGGGTGGTGGATTTCAGGAATTGCGACTGTCTTGTCGTAAGTACTTTGCACAGTGTGGCATTTTAGACATTTTATTTGTCCTAGTACATTTTTACACTTCAAAAGTAGTTTATATATTAGAAGGTGTGGACGATAAGAAGAGAATTGTGTCAGTTACTGGCAGTTTGTACGCTATGTACTCATATATTTCTCGGCAGAAAAATCGTACAATACCTGTAAAATAATAGGTATAACACAGTGTATAATAACTAACAATAACAAACATAATAGAATTAACATTTTATTGGTGGTCACCTACAGTATTGGTTTACACAATTCTTCCCCGCCTCATACACTTCTTTCAAGAGGACTACTTTTTTCTGAAGTTATTTCTGAAATCAGTGAAGGTGCTTTAAATCCGTTCTGCGACTCCAAGGAAATGCATATTTTTGGCTCCAAATGTGTCTCATACTATTGAAATAAAATAACATCAGTGGTCTTAATGAAACACATATACTGTTTGACTTACTTTCTCCATCTAAAAGCAGTTCATTACAAAAAATGTTGATGTTAGTACTTAAAATTTTTGCTCACTTCAGAAAACTATCTGCTTGCAAGTTTTTTTTAGATAATTCCTTGTCAACTTACATCTTAACTTACCCTTCAGACCTCAAGATATCTCAGGGAAAAATGCTCAAACTTCTCTGGAAATCGGGGTATTTCACTTGAGGAAACTTGTGGCAACCTTGTTGAAGCATATTTCCAAATATTTATGGTGTGAAAGTAAACATGATGTGCATTTTGAGCAGTATTGTAACATAAAAACTTTGTTGGTTAATGTGTACAATTCGCTGCACTAAATTAAGTCTTTTTATTTAATATAAAGTTGTATTAACTGTATTTTAGGAGCAAAGAACAGCATGGATAGAGTTCCAGAAAAAGAAATGGGCATGGCAGACAAAGCAACGTACAGCTCGTCGTGAAGCAGCAAAACGTTCTCGAATGGATGACATTGATGTTGGTTCAAATTCTCTTGTCTCTGTGGCTCGCAATACTTCTGCTCCTGCTCCAGGAACTCTAGGCGGCTTTCTTAAAAGGGCCCAGCGAACTCTTCTTGATTCTTATTGGCAGATAATACAGGTGCGTAATGCATTTTATGTTTGATGAAGCACTTTTTGTTCACTACAACCACTAATTTTGTTGGGTGAAATACCTAAAAATAGTGTGTGTGTAGCTACAGGAAGGTGTTAACACTAAGGACCTGAAAGTAAGAGGATGCTGGATGTCTTTTTTAATTGTAAAAAAGATGTAAGATACTAAGCAATTTTGGTAACGCTATATCAGCTGATTACCTGTGTTTTAAGTTATGTGTTTGGCTTAATTTTACATCGCAGGTTGTGACTTCAACATTGTGCTCAAGTTAAGTGTTGTGCTGAGTAGCGCAGGAGAAACAGGCTCAGGAGAAAAGGGCTTCAAATTCCTATCGAACCATAATGACACAGTTTCTCTCAGATGAATTCTGCGATTGTTAGTTTAACAATAAATTCTGACCTTCTAATTTAGTTGATGCTTGTTGCTGGTGACCAAAACACTGAGAGGGTATTAACACTAATCTCCAAGGTGGGGAGGGCTAAAGTACACCACGTGCCAGGTATTCAGTAGCACACTGGTACCAAATGTGGACTCCTCAGGAAACTCATCTTTTGCCTGAGTTTGAGTTTGCCAAATCCAGGGTTCCCGAGGTGGGGGCTTGTCAGCACCACCAGTCCTCTACAACTACTAGCTATTTGCATGCTTCAGTAACCACTGCACCACGTGGCATTGGACCTTGCGTGCCACAGAGGTGAGTTATGTATCAGTTGGGTACTGGGTTATGAAGCAAAATAGTTGCTAGTGAGCAGCCTCCCAGGCAGCTGCTACAACTTAATTGTAAGGCCTACCCAAGCAAGCTGCACTCTGTTTGTGTGGACACTTATTGCCCAAATGACTCACAATTCTTAAAATCCAACAAACACCAGTGGGTCAGGTAGACCACCAGTTGACACTAAGGCCCAATCATCTAACAGAGCTATAAAATGTAGAACTAAACTTGTAAAATCAATTAAATGGCTTAAGAGTGGCGCACTGCTGATTGAAGTGACCACTGGCTATCAAAGTGACCAGCAAAAATTTCCACAGTTCTCTATTGTGGAGAGGAAATAAACTTTCTTCTCTTAATTCAAGCAAAGGTGCCAAGAAATTGTAGAAGGAATAGTTCGGTGAACGATTTACGGATAGAAACATTATGATACAGATCTACTAAGCTTCGAAAGAATACTGTTTGTATTATAATTCTTGTCTTACTGAGTTTGCCAAAGTATATTAGAGCTGACTTCCTGTGCCTGAATGTGTGACCATATATATACAAAACCTCCTGAGATGTTTTAAGTGCCAGTGCGGAAGGCCACACAGTACTTCCATGCAATGGGCAGGCAACATGTGGCAGATACAGCAAGGCAAGCCACATAGCAGGAGTGATATGCTCACATCCAGAATTCTGCCTCGGGTACAAGTAAGAAACCATCAGACACACTCCACACTTAGGCTTATGTTGACTGATGCATTGATTTTTTGGAAGATGATCGTGCAGATGACTCTAGCAATAACATGTACTATACTGTAGAAGAAATTTCGGAGAGTACAAGCCAAGAATGTCTGCATTCTATGTAGGCATGACAACCAACAAGCCGTCTGTCCGCATGAATGGCCACAGACAAACTGTGGCCAAAAAGCAAATGGACCACCCTGTTGCTGAACATGCTGCCAAACATGATATCCCTCATCTCAATGACTGCTTCACAGCCTATGCCATAAGGTTCCTTCCCACCAACACCAGCTTTTCTGAATTGCACAGGTGGGAACTTTTTGTAATTTTGCCTGGTAAGAACTGATAGTCTAACAAAGAATTTTACTTTATCCCACTACTGCAGAATAATACTGCAGCAATAAAACATAAACAACAAAATAAAAATTAAGCTGCAAAGGAAATGCGCCACTTACAACAACAAAACACAGTGCACACACAAGCGCGTACCTAAAGCAAAATGTGTCAAAGGCTTTAGGACAAAGACAGTAGCAAACTACTTCCAATGAGCGAGATGTCATAACGGTTCACATTAAGTTCGTTTTGAGCAGTTGCTAGTGGGCTCATGTGCATGCACTGTTGAGTTGCATATGAGCAGTACCTTCTGCTTCTGGCAACTTATGTGTGGCTGCAGCAGTAGCAAGAAGCAGTCATGCTACCCAGAAAAAATTTTCTGGCGCACCTAAGCTGCAAGATTTGCGCATGCTCAGAGCGGCCTGGGTTGTGGCGAGGCGGGTAGTTGACCCTTGTTTACGCTTAGTGATTTGCTGCTTTGTCTTCATTTACAATTCACACATCAAATGAAAACAAAACAGATTTATGTGGCCAGGATGTTGTCCACTATGTCACTTATGAATGCATTTCACAGTCTTCAGGTCAGCTACATAGATTTTTTGTTTCCTGGAGGAGTGTGGAGTGTTGCTTAGCAATAAGGAACAGGAGTACAGCTGTGCAAAGCTTAGAAATCTGACCAACAGTAGATAACATTACAGCCTTTTGGGTTGCAAGGCCAAAGACCTGATTGGCTATTAAGGAGTTCAACAATAGGTTGTAGTGAATATTAGCAGACCAAATCATTTGCTGCATCAGCTAAACGCAAATATGGTAAGGCATCAGGAGGATTTCTGGAGGGGGAAAAAACCAGTTGGTCACTTTATTGTGTTGTTGCTGTGGTCTTCAGTGCGGAGATTGCTTTGATGCATCTCTCCACACTAGTTTATCCTGTGGAAGCATCTTCATCTCTGCAACTTACACCTATTTGAACCTGCCTTCTGCATTCAAGCTTTGATCTCCTGCTACTGCCTTACTCCCTTCACCACTAAACTGACAATTCCTTGATAAAGTAATGATGAAAGGGTGTCTTCAAACCACACCTACAACATTAGCCTGACTAAGGCAGTGCATTTCATCAATGCTACTGCCAAAGTGTGCTTGGATCCAACACCATGTACACTTCAGGTACAAAAATGCTGAACATGCCATTAGGTACCTTAAAGTTGGAAATCCATTGGGATTATCTCCTACATACAACATCATTAGAACAGTGTCCAAGGAGTTCACAAGTCCTGCTGCCGCAGTGCTCTAAAATGCTCCAGGGATGTCCAAGTCAGACAGTTGGGATTTCTTTTCCAGCAACGAGGAAGAATATAACTGCCCCTTCTCCATGTGGTGAATGGAGTCCACTTTGGCAGTGCCTCTGGACACTACCTCTTGTAACAACCAAAGACACAATAGCATGATGCTGCAGCTTAATAGTCCAGCAAAGAAAAGCCTCAATAGTTAATTTAATCAAAGCTGGCATACAGAATAATATTATGATTTCCGGAGGAAGGCAACTTAGTTTCCCTCCTTACATTAGAGAAAGAGCTGAAACATTGCTTACCTTAATTGTCTTTTTCATTTCATGTCCAGTAGATGACCTGCTACCAGAATGAGATTTACACTGCAGCGGAGCATGCGCTGATATTAAACTTCCTGGTAGATTAAAACTGTGTGCCTGACCGAGACTCAAACTCGGGGCCTTTGCCATTCATGGGCAAGTGCTCTACCAACTGAGCTACCCGAGCACGACTCATGCCCCGTCCTCAAAGCTTTACTTCTGCCAGTATCCCATCTCCTACCTTCCAAACTTTACAGAAGCTCTCCTGCAAACCTTGTGGAACTAGCACTCCTGAAAGAAAGGCTATTGCGGAGACATGGCGTAGCCACAGCCTGGGGGATGTTTCCAGAATGAGATTTTCACTCTGCAGCGGAGTGTGTGCTGATATGAAACTTCCTGGCAGATTAAAACTGTGTGCCAGACCGAGAATCGAACTCGGGACCTTTGCCATTGTCCAAGATACCTATAGAAAGACTCTTGTATGAGGGTTTTGAGTGGATTTTTAGCTGTGCAGTACTACCCCTATTGGTCGTTAAAGCCCACCAAGAAATTTCTAGAAATTAAGTTATACATTAACAACTTTTTGTAGTAAAAGTATATTTTTTTCCACAGAGAAATTAGCACTACAAGAGTGTATCCAGGATTTTATAAAGATTGGTTTCCTAAAATTTGAAATATTATGGAACAGCATTTTTGAGTTATATTGTTTTCTTAATTATAAAATTTAGGAAAAAAAGAAGGTATGTTCTTTGGTTAGTGTAGGAGGACTTTCAAATGAGGAAGTTCAAACTCAAAACAAACTATTATATCATGTACTGATTTCTAAGTTCATGTGATTTTCATGAGTCCCTCTTTTAGATTTCAAAAATATTAAATGTTGTTCTATCCAATCTAAGTTCCTAGCAATTCCTATTAATTTCAGTTCGTTAATTTCAGTTGTATTGTCTGCAGTGCTATGCTATATCACCATAACAACAGCAATACAACTTCAAATTTGTTAGTGATGTTAAGAAATCCATTTGATTTCATGTCTTGCCATTTATGACCAGAAGTTGCACATACATAATTTTTATGTGACTAAAGAGGACTACTACTCAGTGTCAGTTAATAGCCCCATATTTCTTACTGCTTTCCATAGACACATGAAGTTGCACTGAGCATTGGGTGGATTTCAGTTGAAAGCATGAGATTTTGACTGGCTGCAAATTAATATTTCTGGGGAGCACCAGGTAGTGGTGGTAACATACATTGGATACTGAACATCAGGAGTATTTCATACATACACATAGCAGGTCCCAACATGAAGTGCAGCGTCCAGGGATGCGGGGTGATTCACCCTACTTTATTGGCAGGCAGAAGCAACCACTGCAGGCTACTTCTGTAAAGTATACTAACAACAAATTCTGACTAGTGCCAGCCATGCATATTGAGAAGTTATTTTACTTTATTTTTGCTACCAGTTTCAACAATTCGACATGCCATCTTCAGACCCCATGTGCACACCTCTAAAGGGAAAAGACAGATTGCTATTGACTATATAGCAGAGATGTTGAGTCACAGACAGGCACAACAAAAAGACTGCTAAACATTTTAGCTTTCGACCAGAAGGTCTTCTTCCAAAATAGACAGCGTACACACACACATTCGTGCAAATGCGGCCCACACACCCATGACTTCTGTCATTGACTACCAGGGCCAGGGATTGGTTGCGGCAGCCAGAGACAGTGGTCATGTGTGTGTCAGCTGTGTGTGTGTTTTGTCTATTTTGGAAAAAATACCTTCTGGCTGAAAGCTAATGTGTTTAGCAATCTTTGTGATGTGCATGTCTGCAACTATCTCTGCTATGTGATGAATAGCATTCTATTGTTTTCATAATATTGTCCTTATTTCATCCTGGGTTTTGGGTTGTTCAATTCCTTTCTTTTAGTAGCAGCAGGTTTCACTGAGAAGGTATCTTTTGCAAGTACATTTCACCAGTTAATTCAAAATAGAATCTTTGTCTTTGTTTGTGTAACAAGACAGACATGAAACTTCTGCAAGGCTTTTTGCTAAGTTATGAGAAACAGTCCTGTTTGTTTTAGTTCCAGCTCCCTGTTATATGAAGTATATGTGAAAAATGCCAGTTTATCAGTTTCAAGCATTTGTGTGATGTAAAAAATTTAACAAATTCTAAAATTAACTTAAAACCAAACTGGTATAATTTCTACGTGACAGTTGCTTCTACTCCATACTCCATAGAATAATTTCATAATTGATTGGGTAATAATATAGTGTGTGTGTGTGAGGGAGAGAGAGAGAACATGCTTAAGTATCAATTGCGGAGGAAAAAGTGGCTGCAAAAAATCTTGTAAATGGTAAGCATGTTGCCACTGTGCACTATAATTGGAAGACTGGCTCCTTCCACTTCACAGCAAGAGATTGTGCGGAACGTGCAACCAAGTGACTGATTCATTGATTATATAACTACATTGGAATTTTCTTCCACAATGTTGATACTACCCATCTTTGTAATGTTTTGTCATAATTTTAGACTTGCAATTAAAATAAATAAATAATATGTTGATGTACACTTTAACTGAATGCTATTTATGTGTGACAGGCACTTGGTTGTCTGATGCTGCATACACAAAAACAACTCATTTTATTCTCTATTTTATCTGTTTGGTCAACTCTTATAAGAAATTTAATGTAAATGTTAATTATTAGCTTAATGTCAGTTTTTATTTAATTTCTAGATTTCTGAAATGAACCAGCCTGGAGCATTCAAGGCATGGGCCCTGGTGGGTAGTGAGCTGCATCAAATACGCCTCATAGTGCCACGCATTTTCTATGTAAATCAGCGAACACCTCGGGAAGAACCAGACTCAGTGCTGTGGCGCAAATGCAATCGTATTTTGCCTCGATCAAGACCAGTTTTCAATCTCTATGAGTACACAGTCCCTGATGAACTTTTCCAGCAACATAATCAGTAAGGCTTGTTATTTATTTATTTATTATTGTTTCTCTTACTGCCTGCTGGCCTTGAGGAACCTTAGGAAGAGAACATCCGTGCAGCTTTTAGAAACATAGCTCATGAAAACAGTACAGATATTTTGCACTGATTTTAGAGTGTTGCTTTTGAAATTATTCATGATATACTGTACCTTATACCAATGCATGAAAACTTACAGAGGAGTTGTAAATTATTTGATTGAATGAAACTACTTTTAGGAAGTGAAAGCATGACTGATAATTGGGACAATGCTTAAGTGTAACAGTTACCATTGGACTGCCCCAAAGTGTCGTTTCATGAATGTATATTCACTTCTAAGTAAACGGATGTACTAAGAGGTCATCTTGAGAAGATTATCTATTGAACATTTACAGCCAGACTATTTGTAACTTATAAACGTAAGGCTTCCACCGCCATTGTCACAGTAAGTGTGTTTTTTTTTTGACAGCATAGTCAATATGTAAAAGTACCGACATTTCAGTCACTGCTACAAGTGACCTCCTTTTTGTTTACTGGTGAATGAGAAAACTTTGTTTCTTAAATACCTGCAGACATGGCTGTTATTTGAGTCTGATAGGCTGTTAAGGACAAGGGGAGGGATGTTGGAAGTTCTTTATTGGTACTTTTATTATTTCTTTTTATTGGTGCTTTTCATTGGTGGAAATCCAATGTTTTGATTGGTGTTTGCATTACTGCTGTGATTGTGGAAATCAGCAAGTGGGAAACCAAATGGCACATGTGACAAGTCATTGTTTTCCTGCTTTCTAGCACCGGCTGAGGTGTGCCAGTACTCTATGTACCGGGTGATCAAAAAGTCAATATAAATTTGAAAACTTAATAAACCATGGAATAATGTAGATAGAGAGGTAAAAATTGACACACATGCTTGGAATGACATAGGGTTTTATTAGAAGAAGAAGAAGAAAAATGAAGTTCACAATATGTCTGACAGATGGCGCTGGACAGCAAAACGTCAGTGACTGCGCATGACAATCATGTGTAAAAGGAGCTGTAATGAGAGAGAGAATCAGATGCACCAGCAGTCATAGCATGTTGACGTTACCTGAAAAGGCACTTTTAGTGAAGCTGTATTATCAGAATGGGGAATGTGCTAGTTCAGCATTACGATCCTATCGCCATAGGAAGGGGATTCGAACGGGTAAAGCTCCGTTGACAAATGCAGCTGTGGCGAGAATGATTTCGAAGTTCGAAGCCACGGGTTGTTTAGACGATAGACCCCATAGTGGGCAACCGAGCACAAGGTGTAATGCTGCTGAGACAGTTCAGGAAGAAATGGAGACTGTAGCAGGTTCGTCCATGCATGGGGAAGTCAGTACTCGTGCAGTCGCACCTCGCACCGGCATTCCATACACTACTGTTTGGTTGGCACTTAGGCGTACCCTCCGATGCTATCCGTACAAAATCCGTCGGCATCATGAACTGTTACCTGGCGATTTACAATAGTGAATCGGAGGGAATTTGTGGTGTGGGCATTTCAAAAGATGGTGGAAGATGATGATTGGTTGAGTAACGTTTTGTGTACCGACGAAGCTCATTTCATGCTCCGAGGGTCTGTCAAGGCCCACAACTGCAGAATTTGGGCTACTGGAAATCCTAGAACTGTCGTGGAAACTCCATTACACGACGAGAAAGTCATGGTATGGGTTGGATTTACCACATCTACCGTTATCAGGCCTTTTTTGTACGAGGAAATGCGTGATTCTGGTTTTGTAACTGCTACCGTGACGGGTGAGAGGTACGTCGATGTGTTACAGAATCGCATCATCCCCAGCCTGGCTGATAAACACCTACTGGAACGTACGATGTTTATGCAGGATGGTGCTTCACCCCATATTGCTAGATGCGTGAAAGATTTCTTGCACTCGTCATTTGGTGATAATCGTGTGCTCAGCCGCCACTTTCGTCATGCTTGGCCTCCCAGGTCCCCAGACCTCAGTCCGTGCGATTATTGGCTTTGGGGTTACCTGAAGTCGCAAGTGTATCGTGATTAACCGACATCTCTAGGGATGCTGAAAGACAACATCTGACGCCAATTCCTCACCATAACTCCGGACATGCTTTACAGTGCTGTTCGCAACATTATTCCTGAACTACAGCTATTGTTGAGGAATGATGGTGGACATATTGAGCATTTCCTGTAAAGAACATCATCTTTGCTTTGTCTTACTTTGTTATGCTAATTATTGCTATTCTGATCAGATGAAGTGCCATCTGTTAGACATTTTTTGAACTTTTGTATTTTTTTTTTTGTTCTAATGAAACCCCGTCATTCCAAGCATGTGTGTCAATTTGTACCTCTCTATCTACATTATTCCGTGATTTGTTCGGTTTTCAAATTTATACTAACTTTTTGATCACCCAGTACTTGTAACCGCTGCAGTCTCTCGCTCACTTGTGTGTATTGCTTCACATGAGCTGTCGCCCCGTAACACTATTATTGCTGGCAGCCAAAACGTTGGAAGTCGGTACCCGTCTTCTCTGTTCATGTCAGCGGATCGCTCGGCTATTTCTAAGAGGCTGTTTCATTAGTACGGAGCTTCTCCTAAATCAATCTGTTGGCTGCGCCCATCCTTGTGTGATGTCTTGGTCAGATACATCTTCCATGTTCAGATAACCATGTGCTGATGGGTCGCCGCAGCTCACCTACATATACTACTCTACATTTGCACTTGATTTCGTAAACACCAGCAGCATGTGTGTGATTCATTCAAATGAAACCTGGTCATTATGTCTACCTTTGCCTTATACATAAGGTTTCACCACGTAACTACAGATATCATGGCGCCATCTATTGGTAGAGAGATTGACACGTGCACACAATTTGATGTTGCATAGCGCCAATATGGTTTCACGCCGAAGTGAAAGTGGTCACACAAGTTATCGTCCACTACTGAACATGCAAATAAGTAAGCAGGAACAACGAGGAGTGATTCGATTTTTGGGGGTGAAGGGAGTTGGAGGCCGTGAAATGTATCAATGGATGAAGGCTGTGTACGATGAGTACAGTCTGATTCATTGAAGTGTTGTGGAATGGCACAAATGATTCCTTGAGGGACGCGAGTCACTGGAAGATGATGCTCGTCTTGTACAGGCTCATCGTGTCATCACACCGGAAATGGTTGCGGAAGTGAATGCTTTATTCTTGGACAACAACAGAATCGTCATGGATGAGATCCATCAGTTATTGGGTATTAGTGCGGGCAATGCCCACACCATAATGCATCAACATTTGAACTTTCAAAAAATCTGTGCACAGTGGATTCCCCACCAACTGACCACTGAACAGCACAATACTCAAATGGCGCTATCTTTAACTCATGTGCAATATTATCATGAGGAGGAATACGGCTTTCTGTTGTGTATTGTCACAGGTGACGAAACGTGGTGTCACAATTTTGCACTGGAAAGCAAGCGTCAGAGCAAGCAGTGGAAACGTCAGTCTTCACCACCTGCAAAGAAATCAAAGGCTGTGCACACCAGTTCTAGTAAGGTCATGATGTCCTTTTTTGACCACAAGGGCCCACTGCTTGTCAAGTTCCTGTAACGGGGAACCGCCTTCAATGCCCAACATTATCAAACCACTTTACAAAACCTCAGACGAGCCATCAAGTCGAAACACCAAGGCATGTTGTCCAATGGTGGTATCCTTCTTCTTCTTCTTCTTCTGTGGCACTATAGTCCAGGATGAACCTTGGCCTTCCCAATAAGCTACCACCATCCATGACGGTCACATGCTACCCTCCAGTTTCTGCATTCGAGCTTCCATAGGTCTTCTTCCACTCCAGCCATCCATCTTGCTCGAGGTCAACCTCACCCTCTCTGTCCCTCTGGATTACCACAGAGAATCTTCTTTATCACCTCAGACTTCTCCATTCTTGCCATGTGACCTGCCCATCTTATCATTCCTGATCATATGATTTTTGTTACAGGAGCATCAGCATATATAGTGTACAATTCTGCATTGTACCTTTTCCTCCTTTGTTCTCTGTCATACACAGGGTCAATTATTCTCCTCAAAACTTTCCTCTCAAATCCGTCGATAGCCTTATATCGGTTTCCTTCAAGGGCCATGTTTCCTAAGCATAAGTTAGAACTGGTCTAACAAGGCTTTTATAAATAGTGAATTTTGTTGGGCGGCTGAGGAGTCTTGACCGGAATAAATTACTCAAGGTAAAATATGCCTTATTTGCTGATATCAGCCTAACCTTAATTTCAGTTGAGATATCATTAAAGCAAGTGACTGTGGGACCAATATACTTGAAGCTATCAACTCTTTCAAGTGTATATCCATTCACATTGAAAGTTGACAGGATGTTGGGTTGATATGCTTTCCCACAGGCCATGTGGCTGGCCTTCATTAGTCAGAAGACCCACTTTCCTACTTGCTTGACTTAAGGATGTAAAAGCTTCTTTAAGTGCTGATACTGTTTGTGCTATGATGTCTATGTCATCTGCATATGCTAAAATCTGCACTGACTTGTAGAAAATGGTGCCCCTGGTCTGTAGGTCTGCTTCCCTAACCATCTTCTTGAGCGCTACATTAAATAACAAGCATGCTAATGCATCTCCTTGATGTAGCCCATGTTTTATTTACAGGGAGTCTCAATAATTTCCTCGAACTTGAATGCAGCTTCTTACGTCAGACATCATCATTTTAACCATTCTCAGGAGCTTTCCGTGTATCCCCACCTCCTGTAAGGCAGGAAACAACTGGTTTCTATTGATGCTGTCATATGCAGCCTTAAAGTCAATAAAGAGGTGATGTATTCCAATTCTATATTCAACAGTTTTTTTCTAAAATTTGGTGTAGGTTGAAAATCTGGTCTATTGTTGACCTTCCTCATCGAAATCTGCTTTGGTATATTCCAGTTTCTTTATCCACCTGTGGGAGTAGCCGATCAAAAATAATATTAGATGACACGTTGTACCCCAGTTTCAGGAGGGTGATCCCATGCTGGCTTCTACACTCCTTTTGATTGCCCTTTTTATGTATGGGACACAATGTTCCTTCATTCCATTCAGCTGGTATCCTTTCCTGTTCCCATATGAGAGTGATAAGTTCAAACAGATACTGCTCTAATGTTGCTCCTCCACATTTTAACAGTTCTGTAGGAATGCTGTCAGTGCCAGGGGCCTTATTATTCTTCAGTTTCCTTAAAGGTTTTTTAATGTCCTTTAACCCTAGGCCATCCAGTGGCTGTTCATCATCCAATCTTTGCTCACAGTCATTAGAGATATCCTCTGCATGCTCTGTCTCTTGACTGAGTGGGTCATTAAAGTATCTTTGCCATCTTTCCAGTCTGTTTTCTCTCTCTTATTATGTTTCCTTCTTCATCTCTAATCAAGCTGGTTATTGGAGCAAATTGTCTTCTAGCATTGTTTACTTTTTCAAAGAAATTCCTTGTTTCATTCTTCTTCTTGGGCAATTCCATGCATTGTATTTCAGCCTTAGTCCATTTCCTTTACTTTCGGTGCTGTGTCATCTTTTCAGTCCTCCTTTTCTCTTGGTAATCCTCCAACAAGCTTCTTGTGCAGTTCGCCTGTGATGTCTTTTGGTATGCAGTGTTCTTTTCTTCAGTCACTCTCTTACACTCTTCATCAAACCATGTGGGCCGTATTGATTTTCTCTACATTCCTCGTGTTTCCTTAGTTGAAATGTCTATAGCTCTTTTTATAGTCGGCTATTTTTGTTCTATGTCATTACTGTCTCACATTGTTCCTTGTTATTATTCTAGGGCCTGCGAAACTTTCTGACAGTACGATTCACAAGTTTCTGTTAATTGCAGTGCTGCAATATTGTACCATTCTTTCCTAGTATGTCTTTCTTTCTGAGCATTTGATATCCTTGCTCTTATGTTGGCCATTACAAGAAAATGGTCTGAATCCACATTAGGGCCACGAAAGGTTCAAACATTCAACAAGTTAGATTTATGCCTCTGGCCTATCAGTACATGATCAGTTTGATTAATGGTTCCACCATCAGGTGACTTCCATGTGCCCTTGTGTATCTCCTTATGGGGAAACCTGGTAGATCCCACTATCATATTCCAGAAGGCTGTGAAGAGAATCAATCGTATTCCATTATTGTTAATGGATCCGTGTTTATTATGGACTCCAATTATGGGCTGAAACATGTCTCCTCTTCCAAGTTGTTCATTAAAATCACCCAGCACGATCTTGATGTCATTCCTTTGACACTTACCGTAAGCTTTTTCAAGGGCATCATAGAAATCATCTTTTAGGTTTCCAGTAGATTCTTCTGTAGGCGCATGTCCATTAGTTATACTAAATTAAAGAATCTTCCTTTAATTATAATTACTGATAGCTGTGGGTTAATGGATGTAAAATTCATCACCAAATGTTGCAGGCCTGGCTCACCGTCTCGGGAGGGAACCCTTTCCCCATTACCTCGTCTGTACTAGGACAGATCGGGACACATTCACTGCCAGAAAACCATTGTTTTTCATGGAAAATATCGAGGTCAAGTTTGGTGAAGTGGAGTCTCTTAGTGAGATGCGATTGGGCTCACTGTTGATCAAAGCTTCTTCTACCACCCAATCTGCAGCTCTTCAGGCCTGTGATCCTCTTGGTAATGTCCTGGTGTCTATCACTCCCAAACATCTCTGAATATGGTCCAGGGAGTAATTTTTCATAGGGTCCTCATCCTGCAAATTGATGAGGATGTCCAGGCTAATCTGGAGCGGCGTGACGTTCATGTTGTTCGATGTGTGCAGAAGGGTCGCAAAGACAATCGCACCGATACTGGCGTCTTCATTCTGGCTTTCAAGAGGGATACCCTCCCAGAGAAGGTCAAGGTTATGTGCAACAAATGTGATGTGAAGCCATACGTCCCTTGACTTATGTGGTGCTTTCGGTGCATGTGTTTTGGACATATGTCTTCCCGCTGTACAGTGGACCCTTTGTGCGGCGACTGTGGCCACTAACGCCACGAGGGAAGCCCCTGTGTTCCGCCACCTGTGTGTGTCAATTGTGCTGATCTGCTGGTGATCAGGCTCCCTCCCGGGACCCCTCTCCCAGGCGTCTCTCAGGCCAGAAGACTCTTACCGCCACTCGGCCATGAGGCTCACCATCTGTGCGCCCCAAGGTTGCCCACACTCTTTGGATCCCAGATCTTGCAGAAGCCTGTACTTCCCCTGTACCCTGCCCTCTTCCACCTCAGGAAGAGTAGAAGAAGAAACATAAATCCCAAGACAAGGTGCCCCCAGTGCCCCGGGAGGTGTTACCTTCCTCCTTGCAACCTGAGTCTGACATCTTATTTGTAGATATCACCCCATCCTTGTCAATGACAGCTACTGACTGAGTGACCTGACCTGCTCCTCAGCTTCTTTGTATCTACCTTGGACTCTTGCCACACGATCATCCAGTGGAATTACAACGAATACTATCGTCTCCAACCAGAAATGCAATGTCTTGTCTCCTCCTAGTAAGCATTCTGTCTCGTTCTTCAAGAAACACATTTCCGTCATGACCACTCTCCAAACTTTTCGTGGTTATTGGGCATTCTGTCGGAAGCATGCTGGCCCTGAGGTAGCATCTGATGGGTTCTGCACTTTGGTTCACTCTGATGTCATTAGTGCCTGGAACCTCATACGTACCAACTTGGAAGTGATAGTGGTTTAAGTGCAAATGGCTCTGGCAATAGCCATTTGCAATGTCTACCTCCCTCCAGGTAGACCAGTTCCTTACGTTGTACTGTCTACCTTAATCCAGCAACTCCCACCCCCATGTCTCCTCCTTGGGGACTTCAATGCCCACCATCCACTGTGGGGGAATGTCACTTCAATGGGTAGGGTATCCTAATTGACCAACTTATCACGGACCTTGATTTGTGTCTCCTCAATGATGGTTCCCCTACCCGTTTCAGTGCCACCCATGGCACCTTCTGTGCTATCGATCTCACAATCTCCTCCCCTGCCCTTGTGGCTTTGCTACATTGGTCATCCCATTATGACCTTTGTGACAGTGACCACTTTGTGGTGATTCTATTACTTCCCTGCTGCTGCCAGGCAGACAGGTCCCCACATTGGCCATTCCGCCAGGCTAATTGCCTTTATATACGTCTGCTGTGCACTTTGACTCCTCCCTTTCAAATTCTATTGATGTAGTCATGCAAGGCATTTGTGCCACTATTCTTCATGTTGCTGGGCCTGATGTCCCCCTATCCACAGATCCCCCTCCTTATCAGTCGGTGCCGTGGTGGAACAAGGATATTGCAGTCGCTGTCCAGGACTGCTGCAGTGATTTAAGCGACACTCTTTACAGACCAACCTCCTCGCTTTTGAGCATCTCCACGCAAAGGCTCATTGCGTTAATAGGTGGAGTAAAAAGGAATGCTGGGAGTGCTATGTTTCCTCCCTGGGGACGTATGCCTCTTCATCGCAGGTTTGGTCCAGGCTTCGTAGTCTTCTGAGCCGCCAGTGACAGTTAACCATCCAGGGTCTGAACCTCCAAGGTACTCTGTGCACTGATCCATTGGTCCTCGCAGAATACCGTGCGACACATTTTGCGATGGCAATATCGTCCTCTTCCTACCTCTCTGCCTTTCTCTGGCAGAAATGCGAGTTGAACAGACACCCCCCCCCCACTGTTTCATCCCACTCCACGTTGAGCCCTATAATGCACACTTCACTGAATGGGAATTTGTTGCAGGCTTTTAGCTCTTCACAAGACACAGCCCCAGGCCCAGATTCCATCCACAACCAGATGATCCAGCACTTGGACATTCCCCAGAGGCAACAGCTCATCAGGGTCTTCAACCACATTTGGCTCATGGGTACTTTTCCGTCCCAATGGCGAGACAGTATAGTTATTGTTGTGTCGGTAGCTGGGCCGACACCGTGAATTTTAGATGGCTGAAAATGCAAGCTACACTAACGCTGTAGCCGATAGGGCACGCACGGCTAAAGCAGACGGGCGTGAAGTCTGGAACATGAGAACTTATAAATGAATAAGAAGAAAAGTATGTAGATGCTTATTACTTATCTTTTTATTAGTCCTTGGAATACATCTCTCTTGAATACTCGTAAGCTATAGGCACTGATACAAATGGCGCCTTGCTAGTTCGTAGCCATTAACTTAGCTGATGGCTATTCTGTCTCTCGGCTAATGAGAGAGAAAGGCTTCGTACATCTGGTCGGTAGCTAGGTTCTCGTACAACTGGGCGGTAGCTAGGTTCTCGTACAACTGGGGCGAGTGCTCTCTCGTATCACGAGACCTGCCTTGGTGGTGGCGCTAGGTCTGCGATTACACAGTGGCGACACGCGGGTCCGACATGTACTAAATGGACCGCGGCCGATTTAAGCTACCACCTAGCAAGTGTGGTGTCTGGCGGTGACACCACAGTTATCCCATTCTTAAGCCCAGGAAAAACCATAACATCTCTCGACACCTACTGCCCAGTTAGCCTGATGAATGTAGTTTGCAAACTGCTCGAAAGGATGGTCAGCTTCAGATTATGTTGGGTACTCGAATCTCGTGGCCTTTTGTCCCTGTATCAGTGTGGCTTCCGGGCAGTGTGATCTCCAGCTGACCATTTACTCCGATTGGAATCAGCCATCCGACAGGCTTTTACTCACCACCGGCACCTTGTTGCGGTCTTTTTTGACCTAATTAAGGCGTATGACAAGGCTTGGTGCCATCACATTTTAGTTACCCTTCATGACTGGGGCATCTGTGTTCCCCTTTTGGTTTTTATCCGCAAGTTTTTATCTCACCAGCTTTTCCGGGTTCAAGTTGGCACTTCACTCAGCACCCCTCAAATTCAGGAGCATGGTATCCCACAGGGTTCTGTACTAAGAGTCACACTCTTCCTCAATGCCATCAATGGGCTTGTGACCTTTGTTGGGCCTCTGATTCCCCCAGCGTTGTGTGTCGATTTTTACATCTGGTGCAGCTCCCATTCGGTAGCGTCTGCTGAGTGCCAGCTCCGAGGTGCCATCTGATGGGCCTCTGTGTGGGCTTCTGCCTGTGGCTTCCAGTTTTCTCCCTCCAAGACTTGGGTTATACAATTTTGTCGTTGACCCCAATCCAGAACTTTATTTAGGCAACTAGCTCCTCGATTTTGTAGCACAGTCCCATTTCTTGCGCCTTATGTTTGGTAACAAGCTGACACGGCTGCCCCATGTTCACCACCTAAAGGCTACATGTATGCGGAAGCTTAATGCTCTCCACTGGGGCACACACATGTTGCGGTGCAGACCATTCCACTCTTCTCCATCTTTACCATGCTCTGGCCTTGTCCAGACTAGATTATGGTAGTCGGGTTTATGGCTCATCAGCTCCTTCCACTTTGAAACTCCTTGACCCTGTCCATCATTGTGGGGTGCATCTGGCTATTGGTGCCTTTCACCCTAGTTCTGTTGATAGTCTCCTCACAGAAGCGGGGATTGCCCCTCTACTCATTCGATGGAGCAAACTCCTTGTTTCTTATGCAATCGCCATTCGCCAATTCCCTGACCATCCTGTGTACCCTGTGCTCTTCGCCAATGAGAGGTGTCTCCCTCCTAACACCCGCCCATGGGTGGGATTGCTGGTTGGCATACTTCTCACTTCCCTCTGTCGGGATCTTCATCTCCATTCACTGGACGGCACCCTGTGTCTTTCCTCCCTTATAGATGGTGCCTAGACCACGGATTAGGACAGATCTATTCCAGGGTCCTAAGGTCTGTCGCTCCTATGGTTCACCGGTGTCTCGTATGTGCCATCCTTGCAGAGTTCCAGGATGACACCATCTTTTACACTGTTGGATGTAAGACAATCGATTAGGTGGGATACGCTTTCACGTTTCCTACTGGTTTTGAACACCATTTATTGCCGGGATCATGTGGTGGGTCCACAGCAGAGCTTCTAGCCATTCACAGGCCCCTCCTTTTTGTTTCTCAGGCCTTCCTCCACAGTGTTTTAATTTGTTCAGACCCTGTGAGCAGCCTGCAGGCTATCAACCGATGCTACTGTCGTCACCCTTTGGTCTCTGCTGTCCATGACCTGCTCTCTGCCCTTGAGCATGCCGCTGTTCAGTCGTCTTCCTCCCAAGTCGTGTGGGCATCCCAGGGAATGAACTGGCTGATCGTTTGGCTAGAGAAGCAGATATTTACCCCCATTTCCTTTCATGATTCCAGCTGCCGATATGCAGATCTACGCCAAATCTCTCTCTGCCCAAGAGTGAAATGCCTGTCTGGAGCACTACTGCTCATAGTAATAAACTCCGCATGATCAAGGAGTCTACTGCAGTTTGTTGCTCTTCCTTCTGCTCCTCTTGGAAGGAGTCCACTGTTTTTTGCCGTTTACACACTGATCATACCCGGCTCACCCATTGTTTCCTTCTGTGTAACAACCCACCCCCACAATGTAGTTGTGGAGCCAGACTGATGATGTCTCACATATGGGTGGAATGTCCCCATCTTTTGGCCCTTCGTGATAAGTATAGTCATCTCGATTCCTTAAATTGATTATTAGCAAACGAACCATGGATGGTTGAACTGGTCCTCGGTTTCCTCCGTGAAATTGGTTTTTATTTTCAGATATAAGGTTCTCCTTTAGTCTTGGAGCAGGAGCAGGTTGGTTGTGGTTGGGACTTATTTTACAGTCTTCTTGATCCGTGACCCCCTTTTTTTTTTACAATTTTTAGATAGATAGTGCTACATTGTGAAGGGGATACCCAAAATGAAACCCATTATGTTCTCTCATTAGTCATGCTTTGTGTTGAATTGTACTATATATTAGGAGATCGTCTAACATGAAACAGTACTAAACTTTGGCATTAAACTTCCCAATACAGTCTGGGCAAAACATTGGTGCAAATAAGAACCATTATTGGCTAACATATGTGCGACGGCAGATATATTGCAACTAGCTTTTGTGTATCTATCCTTTTGATTGGAGGTCTTGGGGAACCATGGCTGTTCACTATTGTAAGAAACTGAAACACCTACAGCATATCTGCTTTACACAGACTATCTGTAAGTACGGTGTCAGGTCGCCAACCAGTTTGAATTGGCAGTGGATGGTTGGAGTGCTGACACCACAGTCACAGATAGTCTGCGTAACCCAGTTATGTTGGCCACTGATGCAATGTATATAGGGCACGCATTCAGTGTCAACTGTGGCCCGAAGACGGCACATTTAAGTGCCGAAACTGATAGCTACACAATAAATAAGACCATAAGGATGGTGGTAGGTGTTTCATTTTCTTACAATATTGCAACTAGGTCAGTACCTCCAATGATTACTGTATTACAGTGGTCGAATTTGTTCTTTGTAAAGTGTGGCAAAATGTCAGTTAGGACTACTTCAGTACTGTGATTGAATTCACACCACAGAGATGTAAAGAAGTATTAGCGTATCACACAAACACACTGTTGTTGATATAGGTTTTGGTTGCTTTAAATAAGAGTTGGTACTTCATTTGATCTCCTAATATGTTCTGACCAGACAGTACTGCATCTTAGCATTTTATAAGTTTTCCTCATTAGCATTTCAATACATTATGGTGTACTTTCTGTAAAATTTAAGCACAAGATTATCATGATAGCAGGTTTTAGTCATCTTCTCAATGTGTTGTGCCATTCTTAAATTCTTGTTGCTTTTTCCATGTGAGAACGCTATGAGATTTTCGTTACAGTTCTAGGTAGAGTTGCCAGATTCTGACTTTTTAATGAATTGAACTGTTTTCTCTCCCAGTGTCTTTTCCTCCATTAATTTTTTAACAGACATGAATAATTCTCCATTTTTGTATTTTAGTCTATTACAAATTATATTTTATGGAATGAATATAATCTTAAAACTTAAACTCTTGAAAATCGCCTTTGTTATAGTTTCTTCAGTTATGAGTTAGCTGTAAATGGTAGCTAAAACACTAGAAAGTCTGACTTAAGTGTACTAGAGACAAGTAAACAAATTCGACTACTGAATTTTAAAATTCAGCCGAGAAGGAAAGACAACTATTTTGGTATCAAAGCAGAACAACTCCTAAATAGATTGTCAATTCTGTTATAGAAAACGTAACTGACGACCTTGATTGTTTTTATAGCAGTATGCTTCAGTATTTGCAAAAAGCGAAAAGGTATGATATGACAGATGACAGCCCCTATGCATCCCTTGCAGCATTTTCTCTGTAGGAAGGGATAGAGTTAAAGATTTTGAAAAGGCTGCAGAACTGTTTCACATCAGTAAAGATATTTGCTCAGATGGCCTGTGTTGGGAGTTCAGCAGTCAGTGATTTTATCTTAGCAGCAGTGTGGACAAAGATGATGTTTATATTACAGACTGGCTTAAATTATTTTCTTCAGTACCTGAGCAAAGTGTGTCGAATGTTTCCAAAGCGATAGGATTTTTGTTCAGTATCTCTGGTTCCGATGCCTTTGTGGAGTCAATCATTTTATTCGTGGAGAATAAGTGGTGTTACACAAAAAATAAATTTATTCAAGGCTGAACTCCAGGTGACACTGAACTACGAAAGCATGCTCTGTTCAGAAATGTTTAAAGTTGTAAAGAGTGATATTCAGTTATTAAAAAGTGCCGGATGTTCAGAGAAATACAATTAGAGTCCATGTGAATCTGATTGATTAGCCTCTGAAAATGATAAATTTTTACTTTTGTGTTCTTTAGAGCATTATTAATATTTTGAGCACTCTATTAAATATATAGAAGGGCTATATAACAGGGTTGCCACAGGTTTTGTAAATCGGGGAATTTCAGGAAATTTCAAACACTTCAGGGAAGTCAGGGATATTTGAAAAAAGAAAAAACTGGAAGAATCTCATTTCTGTCTCAGTAGATGAAATGATTTGTTTACTGAGATGTGCAGCTGAGTACGTTCACCGTTTCCCTGCTCCATCATTACTACTGCTTGTCCCCTTCCTGTCACTCCCCTCAGCTTGCACCCAGTGCTGCCACCACTTCTTGCCACTAGCGCAGGAGCTGCCAATGAGAGGCAGGGAGCTGTTTTAGTGTAACGACACAAGTTTTGTATAAATGATTTTCTTTTGACATATGACCATGTGCAGACTTCGTCACCTACGTCAGTTACAACACACTTCAAAATTATTTAAATTCTTTTTAAATTGTCTCTGAATGGTTCTTGATGTTTTGTTTCGTACCTGTATGTCTTAGTTGCACACAAGTCTTGTCTATAAGGTCGCCACGGTGTAGTGTAACGACGCAAGTTTTGTATAAATGGTTTTCTTTTGACATATGACCATGTGCAGACTTCGTCACCTACGTCAGTTACAACACACTTCAAAATTATTTAAATCCTTTTTAAATTGTCTCTGAATGGTTCTTGAACGAAACTGTAAAACATCATCATTTGAGTCGTATGCACAGAATTTCGTCACTCAGTCCAATTTGTTTGTGCAAACCTTTTCAATTTAGATGTTTTGTTTCTTCTCAGAAATTATATTAATGCAAGTTATCTGATTCAACAAATATTAGAACCACATTGAATAAACTTTCCAGATTCAAACTCGCGATGAACGTTGTCAAAATTAATAATCAATTCATTCACATAATTCTTCATAAATAAATTCTCGGAACACGTATTTGAACTTTAGCAGTATCCACTAGTTTATTATCTTCCTACATATAGACGTGAACCTGAGCCTTGACAAGATAGGACTGAACATTTACAACATGATTAAACTTTCTATGACATCATTGTTGTAGAAACGTTACAAATTCTTATTTTTCCAGTTTTTAGAAGCACGACGCAACAACTCGGTTTCAGGATCTTCCGTTGCTCTTTGGCTGTCGACCCGCGACGTATAGTGGCCAGCAATTTTCTCTCTGGTCCCGGCAGTGAAGATGCTGTCTCTGTTCGTTGCACCGCCCTCTCCGTACATGAAACATAAAAAAATTAAATACAAAACTTTAGACAATTCACAACAATTACAAAGATTACAAAAAATACATAAACAAACCACTAAATTAAATTTATATTCACCTGCAAACTGGGCTGACACTGGTGGATGGGTGACACTTCAATTTCGTGTCCCACTACACTGTGAGGAGTGGTTTCTTTAGATCTTATTCTCAGAGACTGTAGATGCAGCAGCCGGAGACGGTGGTCATATGCACATGAGTTGCGTCTGAGTGATTGTGTGTATGTGTGTGTGCTCTTGTTTTCTGTGGCTGAAAATTTAGTTGTGAGAGTGTGAGTGTCTTTTCTACATGCCTGTCATGCAGCTCAGCAAACATCTTTACAGTGCATTGCTACCATCCTCATTATTATTGATTCCCAGAGTATTTGAACAAGTTATCGATTGCATGGATTGATCACCATTGTCTCATTTCATCAACATGCTGTCTGTGGCTCACGAATAGCTGGCAACATGAGTGGATTTCCGCAACGGGCCAAAACTGCGGGCCGTTTTTGCAGGTATCTGTAATGGACTGAGCCTGCTAATCTGAAGCCTTTCTTTTCCCACTAATGTGCAGGCTCTGCCTGTCGGATCTAGTCTCACTGATCTGCCCGCAGGCCAGGCCTGTTTTTGTGTGGCGGTATGCAGTGAATTTTCATGATTTATCCATGAACCTGGGACTGTGGTACTCCTCAGCAAGCCAGAAGCCATGGGCGATGGATTTCAGGGATTGCAACAGTCTCAACGCAATTACATTGTACATTGTGGCATTTTATAGACATTTTAGTTGTTCTAGTACATTTTGGCACTTCAAAAGTAGTTTAATAGATATAACACAGTGGGTAATAACCAGCAATAACGAGCATAGTAGAACCGACATTTTATTGGTAGTCACCTACCGTGTTAGTTTACACAATTCTTTCCCACCTTATACACGTCTTTCAAGAGGACTACTTTTTTCTGAGGTTATTTCTTAAATCAGTAAAGGTATTTTAAATCTGTCTTGTGACTCCAAGGAAACACATATTTTTGTTTAGTTTTGTTGAAATAAAATACATTAAGTGGTCTTAATGAAACACATATACAATTTGGATTGCTTTCTCCATCTAAAAACAGTTCATTACAAAAGATGTTGATGTTAGTACTTAAGATGTTTGCTCACATCAGGAAACGCCATCTGCTTGCCAGGTTTTTATATATATCTCCCTGTTTGAACTATTGTTTCTTGTGCAATAGATGCAAAGACAGATTATCAGCTGACAACTTACCCTTGAGATCTCAAAATTTGTCAGAGAAAAAATGCTGAAACTTGTCTGGAAATCAGAGAAATATCAGGGAATTTCACTTGGGGAAACTTGTGGCAGCCCTGTATAACTTTGTGTGTTCTAATGTATGTGTATTTTAGCTTTGAAAATATTGTTGCTAACAAATAACTAGCCATCTCTTCTTTTTACTTCACAAAATATGGTAACTCTAGCCCCAGGTTCATGGTACTGTTGTCATTGTACCCACCCCAACCCCATCCCCTCTTTTCCCCCCACATGGAAATGTTAGAATACGATTGGCTTTATCCTGTGCTACATGAAAATGTATTTCAATTAGAAAACTAATTGAAGATGCAGCAAAAGATTTAATGATATTGTGAATATCGCTGTTTTATCTGTGGAATGCCAACATAAACATTTACGATGTACCTCTAACCTCTTCCTTACATCTGACATTTCTCCAGGTAATTTTTTTTTCCATTAAATACATACATCATTTACTTCCCCATTGTGTTGGACCCACACGCGGGAGGAACAGATCGAAATCCCTGACCAGTTATCTAGATTGAAGATTACCTTGGTTTACCCAAACTGATAATGGTTTCTTTGAAAAGGAGAAGATTGGTTTCCTTCGCCACTCTTAATTCATCCAAGGTTTGAATTTTGCCTCTAATGGCCTTATTCTTGATGAGATGTTAAATCCTAATCTTCCATTTCCTTCCACCAACCCTGCCTTCCTCATGATGACAAGAGTTTCTCCAAATCTCTGAAAACCGGATATTCAGCTGTGCTTTATAATATGAGTTACGGTTGTATATGCTCCTTGTATTCCTCAGATATAGATAATAAGAGTTAAATAAGTATCCATTTTATTTGGTATCTGCTAAAAAAAGAAGAAGAAAAAAAAAGAGGAACTTCGACGCCTACTGTTATGCAGGAATTGTGTTGCAGCTTACCATGTCTAATAATTGAATCATTTTGCTACATTACCAATTTTTAAATCATGTAATAGTCATATTTTTATTAGCTCTTTGTAATTAAATAATCCACTTATGAAACACAGGGAACTGCTTGCTGACTTGTCAACCCCTGACATTGAGGGCATTTATGAAACACAAGTTCCACTTGAGTTTCGGGCACTTGTACGCCTAGGATGTGTGTGCTCTGTAGAACGAAATGAAGCACGCCGTCTTGCTGTGCAGGGAGATGCTTCAGATACTTTTTCTTTGACACAGCTGCAGTTTCGAACTCTTGCACATCAACCTTATTTGGAAGGCTCAAGTAAGTCATTCGCAAAGTATTAAATATTCTAATTCTGCATTTTTTTAAAAGCAAAATTGAAATTTTATTTACATTGAATATGTTATTTGTGCAATTTGTCTTAAAGTTATGATCCATTTTACTGAAGACACTCAATAATATTATTATTGTTATCCTGCGTATCATTGCCACCATGAAGACAATTATTCAGCACTCATCTTACCATGATTTTTAAGATAGATAAAAAAAAATCCTCTCCTGGTAAATAATACACTTAAGACTGGAAAGTTTCCTGAGATCATTATCCCAATTTATAAGAAAGGGGATTAAAAAAGAACTGAAAGTTACCGTCCAATATTCCTCGTACCCATAATAGCAAGGTAAGAGAACATATCAACAAAAGTGATCAATTGTTGAAAATATAATTGGATGGATAAAAAAAAATATAATCAACAAGTGGTGACAGTAGAAAACACATACAAAAGTTATGGAAACGTGCAATCTTTCAGAGCCAATGGCACCTTCTTCTATTAGAAGAAAGATGACGGAAAAAAACTGGTGAGGCTTAGTTAATGGGAAAAGTTACGGAAAGTTGTCCAAAACCCCGGGTCACGGGAGACTTACTGGACGGGATGAGAAGGAAGGACTGATTGTTGGGGGCTGCTAGCACCTGCCAATTGCTGATCAGTACTTACCTTTAGGAGATGAAATGTTAGTATTGTCATTGAACACACATATCCATTGCTTTTGGAACTATTAGCTCCTTTCTTAGAGAGAAGAGGAGGATAGGTTGAGGGAGGTTAAAAAGGAATGGCAAGTCACTTGGACCCCAGGATAGAGGGATCCTGAAATTTTATTTACATTTATAAGTGTTAAAATTTCTCCATTGTGTTTGATTGTAATAACTGCATCATATGCAAAAAGAACTGTTTCCAATTCTTTGGTATATGATGGCAGATCATTGATGTATATTATAAGAGCAAGAGCGAATTAACTATCAATCACTGTGGTTTACGTGCAGGACTATTCTCAATCCTGAAGATGCTGTTTTGTCATATATAGTCCATAGATTTCCTGATTCTACAGTGCATCCTTTTAGTTTGATACGATGAAAACCAGTTACTAGCAGTATCTCTGATATCTTTAATCTATGAGATTCTCTGGGAGAATAATGTGAATTGTCCAATAAAATGCTTTAAAAATCGCAGTGATGGTATTTTGTCACTTATGTTTTGTGTACTTGAAAAAAAACACATGTTCTGATACCCTAACAGAGACTAAATATCTTATTTTTGGAGATAAGTGTGTTACGGTTCTTGTGCAAATGACATGTTCCAGTACCTTTGGGGAGAAGGTAAGCAGTGACACTAGTTGATAATTACTATCCACCTTACTGCTTCTCTTGTAAAGATCTCTCCAGCTGCTTCGGAGACTAGAATTAACTCGTAGTAAGTCTTGCCATCCATAAGAGGCAATTAAAAGTAGTCCTATACCTTGCCAAGCTTTCACGTTGACAACTTGACTATTATCAGGACAACCAACAGTGTTAGCCCACATCACGACCTCTTCCTCAACCTTTTTCCTATTTGGGGTTTGACCTCCTCTGTTCTATATTCCGCATAATTGCAGACCGATGGGGAAGGAAGCCTTACATGGTGCATAATCTATCTACCGTATGCTGTGACCCCACGCACCTGCTGTTGGAGTGGATTTATGTTTGCACCCAAAATCCAGCAAAGTAGCCAGTTCGTTGTGTGGAATCATCACGCTCCCAGCAGCTGTAGCCCCTTTACAACACAGGGATTGCAATGCTGGTGCCTGAGCAGTGAACTCTCCATGCCCATCAAGTTGTAAAAGCCTGGGGCACCAGGATTCCAGACAGTTGCTACTATGCAAGGTAACCTTTTCCACAGCAGTATAACATGCATGGGGAGAGTCTCCAATCAGGACACGTGGCATCAGTGCTGGCAATTTGCAAGGAAACGCAGCAAACGTACCTGTACTGGTGGCCATGCCAGTGCAGTCATCTCACCAGATAGGAAACAAGATTTTAGTGCAGAGACGTACATCATCATAGCATTTCCATCTTTGGCCACACCACAGGATGAGAGTCAGGCAAGAAGAAATGGAAGTAGACAGTTCGCCCAGTTCTTGATGTGCCCCAGAATCGATTGTGAATCTTTTACAACAACAAGAACCTTTGTTTTTAGTTGATGACATTGAGGATAAGGTTGGAGAAGTTGCTGCAATAGAGAAAATAGAAGTGGAATGCTGTTGATCAAAACTATAAATGTTAACTAATCACAAGCACTTCAAACTTTTGACAAGCTTAGGGATATACCAGTTACTGTCTCCCCTCATAGCTGAATTGACATGATTCAGGCTCCCATCTTCCATTGGCATCTAATGCTATAAAGAGCGAAGAAAAACACGCAAAGAAAGAACAGTGCAGAGCATATTTCGTATGTCACATTCAGAGTGGACCTAAGTATAATAGGATAAACACTGGAGCTTTTATCCTAATCTTTGATGGAAATGCTTTACCTGAGAAAGTTTAGGTCTTGGTGTATAGGTGTCGTGCAAAACTCTTCTTTCCTCACCAATGAGATACTTTAGCACATGTCCTCTCGCTGTACTAATGAACCTACCTGTGGATCATGTGTAAGGACAACTCATGAGAGCATACCTGACAAGACAACCCCTAGATGTCTAAACCAACCTAGATGCCAACCTCCTTATTCACTGACATACCCAGTTTTCAAGAGAGAAAATAAAATCCAGAATATAAAACCCTGGACTGCGTGTCAAATCGAAGTACTAATATAAGTTTGAACAACACTCATTTGACATAACATCATAATTTGCAAACATTGTGACTAAACCACACTTAGCATGATGGTGGGGTGGTCTCAAACACCTACTCAAATCCCTAGGCATATTTCAAAAAATGTTTTTCAGTTGAGAGAGAGGACGTCAACTTTCTCAACCACAAAAGTCGCAGCACCAGTGGTAACCACCCCACCAGCACAGGTGTAGACACCTTGTTCTCCCTAGTAATCACCAGGGAAAAGTACACCTGCCAAGGTGCTCCCCCTTCAGGGGAAGTATAGTATAATTCTAATAGAAACCAAAACCTGTCCGGAACAAAAAAGAAAACTCAAAAGTGAAACTAAGTTTTGCTGTTCCCGTCGATTCGACCCACCTTCCTCCCATCCATCCCCTCCCCCAACCCCGAGGTCAAGCCTCTTAATGCCGATGTAGACGCACACATTCGTGTGAAGCATAAATCAACAGCAAATTAATTTGTTTCCCATTGCTGCTTTTTTCAGATCCCAATCTTATATCCTCCAATGGAATTGTAATGGCTGTCATCATTGTGTGGTCAGATTCCATCAACTTATGGCTACTTACTCTTCAGTTGATGTGGCAATTCAGGAGACATGGCTCTCAGAAACCCAACTCCCTAATGTTAAAAATTGCAAATTGTGTTGTCAAAATCTCATTAATTCCAATCTGGTGGAAGCATCATGTTCATATGTTCTGACACTTTCACTTAGCAGGTGCCTCTAAATGCTGCCTTACAAGCTGTGTCAGTCTATTTCCTCCTATCAGGTAGGGCACTATCTACCGACAGAAAGACACATACCACATCACAGGCTGGTAGAGCTAATGGAACAGTTACCTCCATTCCCCCTTCTACTGATGCACAATCCTCTGTAGGGCAGTTAAAACACATCTAGCAATAGCCAAGCAACAGCAGGTAATTTTAGCATGAGAAGTATACCTGCTTAACAGTGGAGGTGCAACACATTTCAGTGTGAACTATGGAACATACTCAGCCATAGACTTCACAGTCTGTAACCCAAGCATCTCACCCTTGATCCAGTAGAATACCCATGTAGAGATGGGCAAAGTCATTCATCCTTGGGAACTAGTTCACTGCTGATCATTCTTTTTTGGGAACCGTTCATTTTTACTCGTTCACCATTCATTTGTGCTTGGTATATGGTTCTTATGAAAAACTGAAAACTAGTAGTGTAGGTGACTGAAGGATGGAGGGCACCAAGAGGGGTCACTTGCCTCCCTCCTGCAGTATAGAGTTTTTATCCATTACAGAATTCTTACACACTTTTAGAAGTAATTTCTGTGATCCTGCAGAACCTCTCGTTTAGCCAACTGTAGCATTGTGTGGCTGATCGCAGGGGAATAACATAGGGTGGTGCACGGAAAACCGGCCCCGAGTACAGACTGCTCACCAATTACGGACGATGTGTTGCCGATTACAAGCAGATACAACAAACAGACTAACATGTAATAATTAGGCTGTGAAGAAATAACAAGCTAATGCAAGCAACAATTGCGAAACAATCGATGACAATGTGTAGAGAGCTGGAGAAAAGAACACGAAAATCTCACGCGACGCGCATGGGCTATAGCTCATGTAGTCTTGTAAACCTGTTGGTGGCTGTTTCCCAGCTTAATAGACCACAAGGGTCTTGTATAAAATTCTTCGTTTCGACTTCCACTACATAGCTATGCCACGTTGTAAACAATAATCGTTTACACCCTATATATACGTCACGTTTCCTCTGAGTTCGTAGGCGAAGTAGAGACTTTATGGAAGCATAAAATAACATGTGGTTTTCTCATCATACTTGCGTCACACGCTTAGTAAAAATTAGGTTTTTATGTTGCACTATTAAAGTTAATGCAGCAATAATATTAATAATTAAGTTTGCAATAATAAAGTTTTTTGGTTTGAAAGCTCCTTCTGAACAGATGTTTTTGAGATAATAAGTAAATACGATTTTATGGTAATCTATGTCTTTTCAAATAAATGGAGAGGCACCGCTTTTCCTACTGAGGCAAAATGATACCCCCCAAGAAACCAAACTAGCAGGTTATGCAAATTGCAAACAACCAAACTTAAAAATAATTAGAGCCTTCCTAAATGTAATGCTTTGTATATGAAAGATACATGAAAATCGTTTTATGTGAATTTTCTTACACTAAAAATTAAGCAAATTATTGAAAGCTAGTTGCTAAATCAAGTCGATGAAACCAAAAAATATATGAATAACAAAAAAAAAACTTGCCTTGTTATAAGTATGTCTTCTGCTGTTCATCGATATAATGAAGTGAGCTGATATGCCCTTTTGTTACCTGAAAAGACGTACCTATTAGATACAACATAATTTTTACGTAACTATAAAATAATTTTTGATTACCGGTCGTGGACACTGAATAGCCAGAACCAAGTGCAAGAACAGTTTGGAACACATGTAAAATGGGCGAGCGCAGTGAACGAAACGAACAACTGGATACTGAACTAACTAGGAGCAGTCGGCAGTGGAACTGAGACAGGTGGTCATGCGCAGAACGACGAGTGCAGGAGAGGGAGACCGAGGCTGGAACGAGAACTGCCGAAGTGACTGCCGCGACCGAAGTGAACTAGTGAAGTATGAACTGATCGTTCCTCGTTCCCGGGAACTATAAGTAGACCGCCGCGACCGAAGTGAACTATGCACCGATCGTTCCTTGGAATTCATTCCTCGGTCCTCTCGTTCATCTTGGTGAACCGTTCCTTTGCACCCGTTCGTTCGCGAACTACCCATCTCTACACCCATGACGACTTTCCTATCACTGTCTTTTTCTCAAACCACCGACCAATGGGATACAAAAACTTTGGCCACCTTGGAAAGCCAATTGGCAACCTTTCACCTCCAAAACAACTTTTGAGGCCAGTCAAGAGAAGGATATCGAAGGAATTATTCTGTTGATGCAATTATAAATGCTGCTAAAGCAATGAAGCCCTATTCTTCAGGCCCTCCCACCTGAAACCTGTGCCATAGTGGTTCGAAGAAGTGGCCTCAGTTATCAGCACACATAGATGGATGCTTCAACAAGACAAATGCTATACTTCTATGGAACATTTAACAGCATTTTTTAGTGAAGGAACTGTTTTTAAAAGAAAACAGGAGTGTTAGGAACAGTAGGTATAGTCTTTGAAGGCCCACACCCCATCCTGAGAGGTGTGGACTAAGCATTTGCAGCCACCATCTGCCCACAGTAGTTCCTGGCATCTCCCTCAGCCATTGATCATATTTGATGAGATGATGATGTCGTCGTCGTCTTCAGTCTGAAGACTGGTTTGATGCAGCTCTCAGTGCTAATCTATCCAGCGCAAGTCTCTTCATCTCCGAGTAACCACTAAACTCTACATACTTCTGAATCTGCTTACTGTATTCGCCTCTTTGTCTTCCTGTGCGATCCCCCCCCCCCCCCTTGCCCAATACTTCCTTCTAATACTAAATTGGTGATCCCTTGATGTCTCAGAATGTGTTCTACCAATTGATCCCTTCATCTGGTCAGGTTGCTCCCCAGTTCTATTCATTACCTCCTCGTAAGTTACCTGAGCTACCCATTCAGTCCTCAGCATTCTTCTCTAGCACCACATTCAAAAGCTTCTATTCTCTTCTTGTCTAAACTGTTTATCGTCCATGTTTCACTTCCAAACATGGCTACACCCCATACAAATACATTCAGAAGAGACTTCCTGACATTTAAATCTATACTTGATGTTAACAAATCTTTTCTTCAGAAACACTTTTCACAAATACTCTGTGTAAATTATGTGAAAGAACAGTGAATTGACAACTGTTGGTATCCAGAAGACAGAGGACATTTCTATCAATTTCAAAGCAGCTCTTGCACATTGCTAATGCCCAGTCACTGTGTTCTTTGATCTGCAGAAGACATACAGCACCACCTGGCGCTATCACATCCTGCTTGCACTGCATGGGTGGGCTTTCAGGGATTGCTTACCCATCTTTATGCAGAATTTCCTATCCCTCTGACTGTTAAAGGTCCTGACAAGTTCAGTCCTCTGCGACCAATATGTACAGGAAAATGGAGTCCCTTAGGGATCACTTTTGAGTGTAATCCTCTACACCATTACAGTTGATGGTGTAATGACCGCCCTGGGACCCATGGTCTCATTGTTACTATTTGCGGATGGCTATTGCTTGTGTTACCATTCTACATCTTTGCGCACATCAGAGAGACGACTTCAGGGAACCATATAGGAAATACAAAATTGGGGCCTAAATAGTGGACATCATTTTTCTCAATGAAAATTCATCATGGGTTGACTAAGAACTATGCATTCTCAACCACAATTACACTTATGTAACGAGTTACATGAATTCATTGACAAAATAAAATTTTTAGGACTTTCCTACCACACGCACACCACCTAAGGCAAATTGAATGAGGATACTTAAGACCCTCAGACCTCTCAGCAGCAACTCCTGCAAAGCATACTGCACCATTCTTTTGTGATTCTACAAAGCTTTTGGACTGTGCATTTGTTACTTGTAATCAGCAGTATCATCCATACTAAACTTGTTAGACTCTGTCCACCACAGTGGTGTTTGATTTGCAATGTACAAGCTCCATAGACATTCTCCTGAGGAGGACAATGCAGTTACTGCCTTTCAGATGCGCTTGCTATCTATCAGATCCCCACCCATTCATAGTGTTAGTCGAGTCTGTTCCAAAACCAACAGATCACACTTTTCAAATGTCCCCGTAACAGGTAGACCAATTGGGTCACTGTTGGAGGCCCTTTCTATAAGGACCTCCACTTCCTCCCTCTTATCTGTGTACATAGGGTTCCCTCTCAGTGCAACTCACCCTTCCCACCCCTCTGCCCCTGCCCATATTGTGTACCCAGTCCTGTGGACCTCTTCCATGTCCCTAAAGGAAATACAGATCCCGGCATTCTCAGATATCAGTAATGTTCAGTTCTGCACAGCTACCCCAATCCTGACTGCATCTACACAGATGAATTGAAAGTCAGTGATATTATTTGTTATGATTTTGCATACACAAGTGAACACAAAAAATATTCTCTGTTGTGTGCATGCTCTGTATACACTGTGGAGCCATATACTGGGCTTTGCAACATATCCAAAATCTCACAACAAAGGACTTCTTGATTTGTAGTGACTCCCTGAGCCACTTACAAGGAAAATATTGGTGATACCCCAGAAATGTTTTGATTGCTAAAACCCAACACCTATTAATTGGTCTGCACAGCTTTGGAACAACCACATCATTCATCTGTCACCAAGCCACCTGTTGGTATCAGGAAATGAACTCGCTCACAAATTAACTAAAAATGCCACCACAGCAAAAAACCGTGAACTCGGATTAACCGGGCACAGATCTGTGCTTGCAACTGAGGCATCAGATTTTGAAAACCTCGGATATGGAATGGTACGCTGCCACAACCCTCAACAAGCTGAGAGCAATCAAGGGAGCCACCAAGGCATCTATCCAAACTCTGGGAAAGATGATTCATACTGTGCCAACTGTGTATCGGCCAGACCAGACATACCCACGAGTTCCTTTTATATTAGGAGTTGCAGTTGTGGTAGTTCTCTAAGAATAGCCCATATTCTCACAATGTTTTCCCTGCTTGATAATCCGAGACAAGCCATGAACCTGTTTACCTTGCTATCACAGGTACTTGCAGACAATGGGATAGCAGCTTAAAGAGGTGTGTGTTTCATGAGGAAAAGCAAATATTATAACAACAGTTAATATATCTCAGTGTTCGTCAGATAGGTATAGAGGGCGCATCTCTCGCTACGACATGCCTCTACCTGGTTTCTCCACATGCATCATCATGCATTTTAAAATGTTATGTACATATTTTATTTTATTTGCTGCTTAAACTAATGAGCTGTCTAAACTATACAAATCTTCATTTTCTCATCACATGTTAGTCATCTGATTACCTTTCTTGGTGTGTGCTTTAGTGATGTTGGTAGGCGCGGATACAGAGGGTGTGCTTTCCGCCTCAGATAGCTGCTGTGGGAAGCGTCCAGCTGCAGCTGCTTTCACATCAGCATTTATTCCCCATGACCAACTACAGTTTCTAGCTGCCTGGATCTTATGTCACTGTTAACCATTTACTTAACCTCTTAATGCTCAGTGTTGGGAATTTGCATCATACAAATGCTGTGCTAATAACTGGAAGGTTAACTGTTTCTGAATGACAATACCAGTAGTCGCTGATCCTTCATGAAGCTACCAGTGCTTCTGACAAGTGCTGCAGTCTCCAGAGTGTTTCAGATTCCTTTAAAGCACCACTATTTTTGATTTTTATATTTTGTCTAGAAATTTATTCAGGCATTAAGGGGTTAAGTTACTGTCCCACAAATTTTTAACCACAACAACAAAGTTAAGAATCCTGGAGCTGACCATTCTCCTTTTCTCATTTTACATGAATTCTAGTGGCATGAGGGGCTGATAACCAGGACTTTTAATACATTTAAACTCATAATTATCATCATCATCATCATCATCATCATCATCATCACCATCTTGTAAAGATGTCTGACAAACCACATTTCAGTCTACATGGAAATAACTTTGCGATAGCATGATATTATCGTATGTGACTGCATACACTAGATACGTGTGAACAGCAGCTTAGTAATCTAATTGAGATATTGTCAACTTTGTGAGATTTTGGTTTATGAGGAGTTAATTACAGTCTTAATTTCCTTGGCAGAGCATTGCAATTTGGCTGTATGTACATCACATTGGCATTGTTTGTTGTGTGTATTCGATTGCGTTATTCCTTGAACTGTATGCACTTACCTCCTGAGATAATTCCAGGAAATGGTTATTAAATATGTGGGTACCTGACACCTGTTCCTCATTATTTGTCTGTTTCCTTTAACAACAATTTGTTTAGCAGAGTAGTTGACCAACCGCTGAATTGATATGTTCTTAATAGAATAGTTTCTAATGGGAGGGACCCTCCATACTATATAGTCTCTATAAAGAAACTTCTAAAGAAGCAATGGCCACTGCACAATAGGCATAAAATACAGCATTGTGCTATAATTAGGGCAATGCTGAATAAAAGATTATTGGCTGTAACAGTGGCAATGTGTAAAGCCTTTAATGATAATTATCTTATTGAAAGACCTCCTACAAAGCTCCACGAAATTCTTGTGTTATGAAAAGTTTGTCACTGGCAGGCACTCACTGATGCCGCAGGAACTGAAATTGAGGGCGGCAAAGTATTGCCACAGTTTAATTCTCACACCGCTGCAGAGATGAGTGATATGTATGCTGTTGCTAATACTGAACAACGCTTCAGAGCCCAATGGAATCTCTAAAATTCTATACCGAATTTGTGGCTAAGTTAATCTCACTTGGAACCGTAATATACTGTATATACCTTGAACAAAAATTTGCATCCTGTCACTGAAAAAAAATACACATCTGCTGTTCAGCATCCTTGGCATCTGTCTGTTGTAAAATCTTATAACATATTATAAGCTCAAATATAATGCGTTATCTTGAATGGAATGACCTTGTGGATCCAAAAACACCAATCTTGTAAAACGCTACTTACACTTTCCTCTACATCCTAACACTGATGGATCAAGGTAGACAGGAGGACAGAATATTTCTTGACTTCTGAGCAGTATTTGAGTCAATATCACACCTATGTTTCTTACCAAAGGTATGGTTGTATGGTGTATCAAGTGAAATATGTATTTTGGCTGAAGGAATTCTTGATAAGGAGGATGCATTATGTTCTATAGAAGGTCATTGACAGGTGTAGGTGTAACTTCAGCTGAGCCCCAGATAAAGGTATTGGAATTCTTGCTATTCATGTTTTATATTAATAACCTTGGAGAAAATATTAATAGTAATCTTAGACTTTTTGGAGATGGTGCTCTTATCTGTAATTAAAAAAGCTGCACAAATATTCAGTAAGATTTTGATAAGATTTCACAATGTGGTGCAAAAATTGACATGTTCAGAAATGTAAAATTGTGCACTTAAACAAAAAAACTATAGTAACTTATGACCACACCATCAACGAGTCCCAGCTGGAACCCGTCAATCCAGACAAATACCAGAATATAACAGGTTGGTGGTATATGAAGTGGGGTGATCACATTTACTCAATCACATGCTGTCTTTGGTTCATTGGTAGGATAGTAGGAAAATACAGTCAGGAAATTGCCTACAAAACACTCACGCGGCATATCCTAGAGTATTGTCAAGTTTATGAGGCCAGTACCAAGTGGGAGTAACAGGTGACATTGAATGTGTACGAAGAAGAGCAGTGTGAATGGTCACAGGTTTCTTTGGCCAATGAGAGAAATCACAGGTGTGCTGAGACAACAGAAATACCAGGCACCTTAACATAGACACAGCCTATCCCATCAAAACCCAATTAGAAAGTTTCAAGAGGCAGCTTTATATGAAGAATCTAGGAATGCACTATAACCCTTTATGTAATACTCCAATCAGGATTGCTAAGATAATATCAGACTGTTCACAACCTGCACTCGAGGCATTTAAGCACCCTTTATGTAATACTCCAATCAGGATTGCTAAGATAATATCAGACTGTTCACAACCTGCACTCGAGGCATTTAAGCAGTCATTCTTCTCCATGCATGAAGGGAGAAGGAAGAAGCTCTCATAACTGGTACAATGGTAAGCACACTCTGCCGTGCACTTCAGTGGTTTACTGAGTATAGATGTACATTTAATATGAAATCTCCACTACTTCTCTGTTGTAACCATTTCATATAATTTCCGTTTCCTTGTTCATGACATTTTGATTCTTCTGCAAGCCAGTTCTTTTTATCTCTTTATTAGTGCAGCCATTAAGGATTAATAGAAGTCACCTCTAAATTCATTAAATGTAAAATTTACATTTGTCATATTTTACACATCCCTCCGCCACTTCCTCTAACATTGCTTTGTAATTGTTCATTGTTTATTAATTAGTTTTAACTGTTTCCTGTGACACCACTTTCTGTGGTGAATGATTTGCTGTGCTTCATGGCCAGATATAAATTTATTTCATTAACTTTTCATATATAAATGTGTTTTCTACTAGTTTACTTTTTTCATGTATAGTTCTGGTTGGAGTGTTAGTGTAAGTGTTACACAGCATTTCCAAATCATTTCTTTTATCTCAATGTATCAGAAAATAAATATTAATACTTGGCATAGACTGTCATTCGCTTTGGCTGACAGGTGGCATGATAATAGTTGACTTTTTCTAAAAATATTTGAAAATTTTCCAGTGAGTAGGTATATATTGCTGTAATTACAAATGATTTTTCTGTTATCAGCATTTGGGATGCACATACTTCCAATTGTTGATCTAAGCATGTCTTTTACGTACAGGAATGATCATTGTTGTTATATAACATGCTGAAGCACTACATTATGTTTACTAGGCCCTTATATTGATATATAAGACTGCTATACTTGTTACAGGTGGGTCGATGAGAAGGATATTTCTGTACCAAACTCGAGCACCACAGGGTCCACGAGCAATGTTTGGACTTTTCCTAACACCAGTTAATCGGGCTTTAATTTTTGTTTTGGACACTGTAAGAACCAACAACATGCCTGCCATGGGTCGACTTTATGAGACTGCACGCGCAGAAAAGTGAGTTCCCTTCTGCCCTTCTTTTTATGTCAGTATGTTCATGTTACTATATAGTTATAAGTTGTAAATTTACAGGAATTTTTGAGTGATATTGTTTATGAACGGTATAGTTTGTTTATGAACGGTATAGTTTGCTAAAACAGCATATGAAAAGTGCCTCTCCGGCTTAATCATTTTTAGCAGCAGATGTGGTGGTGGTGGTGGTGGTCTTCTTCAGTCTAAAGACTAGTTTGATGCAGCTCTCCATACTACTCTATCCTGTGGAAGCCTCTTCATCTCCAAATAACTACTGCAACCTACATACTTCTGAATCTCCTTCCTATATTCATCTCTTGGTCTCCCTCTACAAATTTTACCCCCAATGCTTCCCTCCAGTACTAAATTCATGATCCCTTGATGTCTCAGAACGTGACCTATCAGCTGATCCCTCCTTTTAATCAAGTTGCTCAACAAATTTCTTTTCTCCCCAATTCTGTTCAGTTCCTCCTCATTAGTTATGCAATCTACCCATCTAATAATCTTCAGCATTTTTCTGTCCACCGCATTTCAAAAGTGTCTATTCTCTTCTTGTCTAGGCTGTTTATCATCCTTGTTTCACTTCCATATAGGGCTACACTCCAGACAAATACTTTCAGAGAAGACTTCCTTTCATCTTAACAGATATCTCTTATTCACAAACACTTTTCTTTCCATTGCCAGTCTACATTTTATATCCTCTTTGCTTTGGCCATAATTAGTTACTTTGCTGCTGAAATAGCAAAACTCATCTGCTACTTCAAGTGCAGTGTTTCCCCCCAATCGAATTTCCTCACCATCGCCTTATTTAATTCGACTACATTCCATTATCCTTGTTTTGATTTTGTTGATGTTCATCTTATATGGTTCATGGTGTGGGTTCCTGTAGTCATGTCCTAGTTCATGAACCACGGGCAACATATGAGTGGCCAAGTAAGTGGTCCCGACAGTCGGGACACCAGTCACTTTGGAATAAGGCTGGGCATCTCGGACATATTCTGAGTCGTGGTCACCTTTGTGCTCATACGGCAAAGACTACCAAATCCACCGGTTAGTCCCTCAACCGTTAGCGGTAAAACCCAATGGGACTCGGGGCAAGTAAGGCTAGCAACCTGCTTCCCCAGTACTTTAAATATGATGCTGGCAACGATCAGAGCAAAATGCCTCGGACCTTTGGACGTGACGGAGTTCCACCTCTAACTGACAAACCAGGGACTCCTAAGATACAACGTGGCAAACAAATGAGATGGGGAGCTATTAATATCAATGGGGGCTACTCTGGGAAGAAGGTAGAGCTGGCAGAGGCTGCAAGTAAGATGGGGCTGGACGTCTTAGCTGTTAGTGACATTCGGGTAAGGGGTGAGAAAGAAGAGGAAGTGGGAGAATACAAGGTCTACCTGTCAGGAGTCAAAGCAGGAATAGCACAATGGGGTGTAGGGCTTTACATCAGGAAAGAAATGGAACCCAGCGTAGTTGCAATAAGGTATGTAAACGAACGACTGATGTGGATAGATTTGACAGTGTCTCGCAAGAAAATTAGGATTGTGTCAGTATATTCGCATTGTGAAGGGACAGATCAAGATAAGATGGATAGTTTTTATGAGGCACTCAGTCATGTAGTTGTTAGAGTAAAGGACAAGGACAGTGTTGTGCTCATGGGTGATTTTAACGCCAGGATTGGAAATCGAACAGAAGGGTATGAAAAGGTTATGGGTAAATTTGGAGAGGATATGGAGGCCAACAGGAACGGGAAACAACTCTCGGATTTCTGTTCCAGTATTGGCTTAGTAATCACAAACTCCTTTTTTAAACATAAGAACATTCACCGGTATACTTGGGAAGGCAGGGGAACCAGATCTGTCATCGACTATATAATAATAGATCAGGGATTCAGGAAGGCTGTGAGGGACACACGTGTATTCAGGGGATTCTTTGATGACACTGATCATTATTCAATCTGCAGTGAAATTGGGATTGTGAGGCCGAAAGTGCAGGAGGTCAGGTCCATATGTAGGAGGATAAGAGTGGATAAACTTCAGGATAAGGAAATCAGGCATAGGTACATAACGGCGATCTCAGAAAGGTACCAGTTAGTTGAATGTAGTCAATTACAGTCATTGGAAAAGGAATGGACAAGGTACAGGGACACAGTACTAGAAGTGGCTAAAGGATGTCTTGGAACAGTAGTGTGTAAAAGTAGGATGAAGCAAACAGCTTGGTAGAATGACACAATCAAGGCAGCCTGTAAAAGGAAAAAGAAGGCGTATCAAAAATGGCTACACACTAGAACTCGGGTAGACAGAGAAAGTTATGTTGAAGGAAGAAACAAAGCCGAACAGATAATTGCAGCATCCAAGAAGAAATTTTGGGAAGACTTTGGAAACAGGTTGGAGACTATGGGTCAAGCTGCTGGAAAACCATTCTGGAGTGTAATTAGCAGTCTCCGAAAGGGAGGTAAGAAGGAAATGACAAGTATTTTGGACAGGTCAGTAAAACTGCTGGTGAATCCTATGGATGCCTTGGGCAGATGGAGGGAATATTTTGAAGAGTTGCTCAATGTAGGTGAAAATACGATCAGTAATGTTTCAGATTTCGAGGTAGAATGGGATAGGAATGATGGTGGAAATAGGATCACATTTGAGGAAGTGGAGAAAATTGTCAATAGATTGCAGTGCAATAAAGCAGCTGGGGTGGATGAAATTAAGTCGGAACTCATCAAATACAGTGGAATGTCAGGTCTTAAATGGCTACATAGAATAATTGAAATGGCCTGGGAGTCGGGACAGGTTCCATCAGACTGGACAAAAGCAGTAATCACATCAGTCTTTAAACATGGAAACAGAAAAGATTGTAACAACTACAGAGGTATCTCTTTAATCAGCATTGTGGGTAAAATCTTCTCAGGTATTGTTGAAAGGAAAGTGCGAGTATTAGTTGAGGACCAATTGGATGAAAATCAGTGTGGGTTTAGGCCTCTTAGAGGTTGTCAGGACCAGATCTTTAGCTTACGGCAAATAATGGAGAAGTGTTATGAGTGGAACAGGGAATTGTATCTATGCTTTATAGATCTAGAAAAGGCATATGACCGGGTTCCTAGGAGGAAGTTATTGTCTGTTCTACGAGATTATGGAATAGGAGGCAAACTTTTGCAAGCAATTAAAGGTCTTTACATGGATAGTCAGGCAGCAGTTAGAGTTGACGGTAAATTGAGTTCATGGTTCAGAGTAGTTTCCGGGGTAAGATAAGGCTGCAACCTGTCTCCACTGTTGTTCATATTATTTATGGATCATATGTTGAAAACAATAGACTGGCTGGGTGAGATTAAGATATGTGAACACAAAATAAGCAGTCTTGCATATGCGGATGACTTAGTTGTGATGGCAGATTCGATTGAAAGTTTGTAAAGTAATATTCCAGAGCTAGATCAGAAATGTAAGGACTATGGTATGAAGATTAGCATCTCCAAAACGAAAGTAATGTCAGTGGGAAAGAAATATAAGCGGATTGAGTGCCAAATAGGAGGAACAAAGTTAGAACAGGTGGGCGGTTTCAAGTACTTAGGATGCATATTCTCACAGGATGGCAACATAGTGAAAGAACTGGAAGCGAGGTGTAGCAAAGCTAATGCAGTGAGCGCTCAGCTACGATCTACTCTCTTCTGCAAGAAGGAAGTCAGTACCAAGACTAAGTTATCTGTGCACCGTTCAATCTTTCGACCAACTTTGTTGTATGGGAGCGAAAGCTGGGTGGATTCAGGTTACCTTATCAACAAGGTTGAGGTTACGGATATGAAAGTAGCTAGGATGATTGCAGGTACTAGTAGATGGGAACAATGGCAGGAGGGTGTCCACAATGAGGAAATCAAAGAAAAACTGGGAATGAACTCTATAGATGTAGCAGTCAGGGGGAACAGGCTTAGATGGTGGGGTCATGTTACACGCATGGGAGAAGCAAGGTTACCCCAGAGACTCATGGGTTCAGCAGTAGAGGGTAGGAGTAGTCGGGGCAGACCAAGAAGGTACCTGGATTCGGTTAAGAATGATTTTGAAGTAATAGGTTTAACATCAGAGGAGGCACCAATGTTAGCACTGAATAGGGGATCATGGAGGAATTTTATAAGGGGGCTATGCTCCAGACTGAACGCTGAAAGGCATAATCAGTCTTAAATGATGATGATGATGATCATCTTATATACTCTTTTCAACTGCCCTTCCAAGTTCTTTGCGGTCTCTGGCAGAATTACATTGTCATTGGCAAACCTCAACGTTGGGCGTATTTTTTTGTTTTATTAACCGCAAAATCGATTTTCGGTCACTTAGTGACCATCCTCAGTGCTGTAATATACAGTTTAAATTGGTAGGCACTGGTGTCAACAAGCTTAGAGCGATCACATAAACTGTATGAGTTTATTTAAATTGGTAGGCACTGGTGTCAACAAGCTTAGAGCGATCACATAAACTTTATGAGTTTATGTGATTGCTCTAAGCTTGTTGACACCAGTGCCTACCAATTTAAATTGTATATTACAGCTCTGAGGATGTTCACTAAGCGACCGAAAATCGATTTTGCGCTTAATAAAACAAAAAAATATGGCCAATGCTGTCTCTCCTTCCAAGTATATCCATTATCTGGTCGTGGTGCACAGGACACTCCATGGAGTCGCCAATCAATAAACCTCAAAGTGTTTATTTCTTGTCCTTGGACTTTACTTTGTTCACCAAATTTTTCTTTGTTTTCCTTTACTGCTTGCTCAATGTACAGGTTGAATAACATCGGAGACAGGCTACAAACCTGTCTCACTCCCTCCCTTTTCCATGCCCCTCAACTCTTATGACTGCCATCTGGTTGCAGTACAAGTTGTAAATAGCCTTTCGCTCTCTGTATTTCACCGCTGCTACCTTCAGAATTTCAAAGCGATTATTCCAGTCAGCGTTGTCAAAAGCTTTCTCTAAGTCTAGAAATGCTATAAACATAGATTTGCCTTTTCTTAACATACCTTCTAAGATAAGTCGTAGTATCAATATTGCCTTGTGTGTTGTGTTCCTACATTTCTCCAAAATCCAAACTGAGCTTCCCAGAGGTCAGCTTTTCGATTCATGTGTAAAGAATTTGTGTTAGTATTTTGCAGCTATCAACATAAGTTTATAACCTTGTCCTTCATGTACATTGAATATAAGCTATATTTTTTGAAGTACCACAGTCTCTTCCTGCATACAGCTGTCTCAACTTTTATGAACAGTAGTAATGATCAACATGAGGTGTTAACTGTTTCCACAGTTGCAGAAAACTCTACTTATACAGTGCTGCACTATCAACAGTAAAAAACAGTATTTACGTCATTTTATAGGTGCAGTGTTGTGTAGGATATACATAACTTTGAAATTGTGACTGACAAATAGTATTTACAGCAAACAATATGCATCTTGCTTATGCAATATGACAAGAGATGGAACTGTAGACCAGTGATAGGGAGCAACATGGCACATGACGTGAAAAGTGCTCTACTTTGTTGTATAAGTAAACACAATCAGTAGACTGAACAGAACTGTATTCCTCGGAAGCATTAACAACTTGAACACACACACCCGCACACACACACGTCTGAGGCGCTCTCTGCAGATGACATAGCACATGGCTCTCACGGTGCTGATGATACTGGTATCAGGTGATAGAATCCCTGATGACTGTGTCGCAAGTAATAGAGAAACTGCTGGTTCGGCCACCAAAGATGGATGCCCTTATCAGTTTCGGGAGTGGAGACTCGACAGCAGCAGGGGATGTGACGCCCGATTGGGTGGGCTCGGAGGCAGTGGTGTGACATCAGGGGACACGTGGCCATCCACACGAAAGTGAAGCTGATCGTGGAGCATTGAGCAGAGGTTGTCCTCCGTACAAATGTTGCAGAGATGCTGGCCTCAGCATCTGGCAGTAACAGCTGGAATCCATTTAGGGCAACATCTCAAACTGCGTGCCCAGACAGCCACACCCAGCTGGAAGAGGCATGTCAGCTGCACAGGGTGATGTCCAGGTGGAGGACGAAGGAGAAAATCCAAGCTGGTCTAAAATGTGTCAATGGGCCATTGCTTTTGTGTGTTATACACTCAGTGATCTGAATGTAATAAACAAACAACCTCCAAACAAAGCACTGAGGGCATCACTATCTGAGGGGCCATGTGATATGTGTCTAAAAGCAGAACACCATCCACAACAGAGAATTAATGTCAGAAGACTTAATAACTACAGAGATTGTCGGACACACGGGAAAGTGGTGAATCCGGCCACCCATGTTGAACAAATGTTATGATTTGCAAAATGGGACCTGAAGCTACAGACTTCACAATCCGAGTGCTAGTTACAGGAAAACCATCAACTGTCTGCTGTGTGCCAACATCAATGTGAAAACAAAGTAATTCCTCCTGATCAAATCCTAGTCTGGACCAGCCGGCAGACGGGACAAAGCATCGGCATTTGTGTGGTGATTCATAGGGCAGAAATGAATCTTGTAGTTGTAACGCAAAAGAAAAAGATGCCAATGTTGAATGTGGTGTGCCGCTTTATCCGGTAATGACACAGAAGGACTGAATAAGGAAACCAATAACTTGTGACTGATGACCAGGTGGAATTTGGCACCATAGACAAAAACGTGGAATTTCTTCACAGCAAATACAATGGCCTAAGCTTTCTTTCCTGTTAGTTGTTCCAAAAAATGTTGAAAAATAGTGGGAGTACTGGTGACTCCAAAAACCAACTGCAAATATTGGTACAGTCCAAAAGGGGTATTGGCATCTAACATATGTTGTCATTCTGTATCTAAAGGGAGCTGTAAATAGGCATCCAACAAGTCAGTTTTTGAGAAATATTTACCACCTAATAACTTTGCAAAGAGTTCATCTGGCCACGGTGTCAGGTATGTATCCACTGTAGATTGTACAGGGTGACACGCGGGAAACGGACGGTTTTGGAACTGTGTAGTACTGAGGGCACGGTGTGGGAGGTGGTCAGGGTGTGGATAGTTCTGATCGACACAAGACGCCATTTAATTTACTCAGTCACTATGGAGCAGTGGGACTTGCAACGTCGAGTGTTTGTCTATGACAGATTCGTGAAAAGTGGTGAGTCTATTATTGCTACACAGCGATTGTTTCGTGCTCTGTTTATGTCAGTTGACATGGAGCTGTAACACAATCCTCGGGTGGAAAACTTCAGATCAACTGGAAACATACTGAATAAGAAGCATCCTGGCCCGAGACGCAGAGTAACAACACCAGAAAATGTTGAAAGGGTAGGGCAAGCGGCATTCAGAAGCCCAGGACGGTCAGCTAGACATCATGCTAGTGAGTTACGAATCAATCGTGAATCGGTTAGAAAAATTTTTCTTAAAGAATTAAAATTCCATCCCTACAAAATGCTCATTGTCCAACAACTTAAGGAAACTGATTTTGCTGTACGAGAAGACTTCGCTTACAGAATGCAAGTGATTTTGGGATCGAATGAAAATGAAATTTTATTGATGAGCGATGAAGCTCATTTTCATTTCAACAGGACCGTGAATAAGCAAAACCTATGTTACTGGGCTCCAGAGCATCCACACCTTATCCACCAGCGCCCTCTACACTCAGAAAAAGTAACAGTCTGGTGTGCTCTTGGCTCTGTTGGCGTTAATGGACCTTATTTTTTTGAAGAGAATGGGGTCACAGTTACTGTTAATTTGGTTCGTTAGATTTGTATGCTTGAAACATTCTTGAAACCAGAACTAAGAAGACGACGAATCCCTTTAAAACGCATTTGGTTCCTGCAGGATGGGGCAACATCGCACACTGCAAACACTTCAATGACAGTTCTTAGTCGCATGTTTCCTGGTCGGAGTATCTCACATTTTGGCAATGTTCCTTGACCTCCCAGATCTCCCGACTTGTCAGTATGTGACTCTTTTCTGTGATGTACCGTAGGAACTGCGTCTATAACAACAAACCACGAAATTTGGACAAGTTGAAGAATGCAATCATTCAAGAAATTGCTACCATCCCTGCAGAGATTTTAGTCTGTGTGATGGAGGATTTTGAGAAGAGACTTGAGTCCTGCATTCGAAATGATGGACATGACCTTGACGACATTATTTTTCACAAATAACTTTGTTAACTAAAATGGCAAATAATGAGCTTTGATTTTTTGTAAATAAACATGCATTAATTTTAAAGTTGGCTGAGTATTATTTCATTAAAAAACGTCCGTCTCCCGTGTGTCACCCTTTACATTCACAGGAAATTTAAAACCACCGCAGAGGCATAACCGACCCAACAGATCCTTTACTATATCTAAGGAGGGTAGACCATTCACTTGATGCAATAGGCCGAACAACGCCGGATTTTGTGAGGCAATCTAATTCATCTTTCACGTGTTCCCTGAGTGCCGCTTGAACCAGATGGGACCGAAAAAAACAAGGCTGAGCAGAAGGTTTCATGGTAATGAGTGCTTGAAAATTTTCGGCAAACCCTAATTCAGGACAGAACAAAGAGGAAAACTCAAAACTTAACAGATTTAACTGTGTATATTGTGCTTGTTCAGACACTAAATTCACATCATCTGAAGTGGTAAAAACAAATAACTTAAAAGCATCTAATCCATAAGGATTTTCCTTACATGCATTATCTACAACAAGAAATGTAAGTGACCGGGCTACTGGCTTGTAGGTCACTGGGGCAGAGAATTGGCTGAGTATAAGAATACTCTGTTTATTGTAATTTACCTAATGTTCATGACACTGGGAGAAGTGGAGGGGAACCGTGGTCCGTGTAAATTTGTGAGTTTAACAAGGTTACAGCAGCTCCTGTATCCACTTGCATGTGCAGAACTTTATGAAAAATTATTACATTAATGAAAAATTGTTTGGAGCACCATAAATAGCTGATACAATGCTTACATTCATATCCATATCAATAAGGACAGGACAGGAGCATGGAACATGTACATTCGTGTTTGCTGGCTTGTTTACTTTGTTGGTTCTACTGCTGCTGGGAGCAAGGCCGGCCATCTTGATGCTGTGATTGTGTGTGGATTGCCGTGACTATGTCTTCCCCCTGCGAAGTATTGGTTGGTTGGTTTGTTGATTGATTTGAGGGAAGAGGACCAAACAGCAAGGTGATTGGTCCCATCAGATTAGAGAAGGATAGGGAAGGAAGATGGCTGTGCGCTTTCAAAGGCATTTGCCTGAAGAAATCATGGAAAAGCTAAATCAAGATGGCCGGATCTGGGTTTCAATTATTGTCCTCCCAAATGCGAGTCCAGTGTGCTAACCACAGCACCAACTTGCTTGGTCCCAGCTAAGTATCTGAAGCTTGGTGTGGAGGAGAGGTTTGGATTGCTAATACCTCACACCAAGGCTCAATTTGGTCATCTGCAGCTTGAATGACTGTGCAATACCTAAAACCTTGGAGATGGATGTATTTTCATAGTGCAGGGATGCTCGTGCACCTCATGATCCAGAGCTAAATGAATGGTAGCACCTCTTGTGGTTGCTTTCCACACTGGTAAAACTCGACCCAGGGTGCAATAACATGGGTGCGCTTGCAGTAGCATTTTGAAAGAAGTTCAAACATGTGGCCAAATGTTAAAGAAAAAGGACCCTACAGAGGGGCGAGTTGACTGAAGATTTTATACATTCTTGGCAATATACATGAAAAGAACTAGGCACAGCGTAAAATAGTATCAGTAATACCAAAGCTTGAAAGTGTTGTTGCAGACATTTCTCATATGCTTCCCATTCCCATTCCTCAGTGGACTCATCATATGTAGAACAGGGAAGTGGATAAACCTTGGGAACCACGGAGGGCAAAACAGCAGGCAACACAGACTGGGGAGCATGCCAACTAGACAGAACAGAAGCCAATGATTAAAGTACTTGAGTTTGATTGTCCAGCACCTGCAATCGGTGGTGCAAAACTGTGGCAAATGATTCTTGCTGTTCAGCCAACCAAAGTAAAATATTCTCTGTAATACCCTCAGTCATCATGGGAATATGGAGCAACAATCAGATTAGAAACTTGCACGGAGAACAGTACCAGACTCGTCACCAATTGTGTTGTAAGTAGGTATGACCAGTAGACTGAACATAACTTTATTCCACGGAAGAACTAACAACTTGAACACAGTATTTAAGTAACACTCAGCAGGAACCAGTAACATACACAATTAGCTGTAGCAATACACATAGAGAACGTACGCCGAGCATAGCTCGGCTAGTGTGAAATAGAATGGGGCCCGCGGTGGGCTCTTGCAGTGACCCCCCCCCCCCCCTCTCTCTCTCTCTCTCTCTCTCTCTCTCTCTCTCTCTCTCTCTCTTTTTTGTGCGCACGCACGCACACACACACACACACACACACACAAAAAATTATAAATTACATTCCCTACATTGTGTCAGCAAAATATTTTACATATGCATGATAGTGACATACAAGGGTTGGAACTTTAGTAGTGGCAACTATTTATTTACAGCTCGTACAAAATAGATACATGTTTCAAAGTTTTACTGACTGTCAAAGTAGTCACCAGCATTGTGTGTAACCCTTTGCCACCGATGTGGAAGTCGTAGGATACTCATAACAGTGCCAGTTGTGTTGATAGTTCGAGCGGCGTGGTCTGTTGCCGACGAATTTGTAGCAGCTCTGAAGTGAATGCCGTGAAGTGTTTACTTCAGTTTAACAATCGAGTTGAACTTACGAGGCCTTAAGTCAGGGGAGTGCTGTAGGTGGTATAGCACTTAGCAGCCCCATCAGCCAAACAAATAAGTAACAGCTTGCACTGTACGTGCTTGAGCATTGTCCTGCAAAATGATGGTCAGGTCCTGCAGAAAGTGTCATCATTTCTGTCTCTATGCTGTTCATTTTTGGAACACAACCTACGACCAGCGCCGCTCGAACTGTCAACACAACTGGCACTGCTAAGAGTATCCTACTACTTCCACCTCTCTGGCAATGGGTTATACACAATGCCGGTGACTACTTTGAAGGTCAGTAAAACGTTGAAACACGTATCTATTTTGTATGAGCTGTAAATAAATAGTTGCCACAATTAAAGTTCCAACCCTCACACTCCTATATGGCCATTGCATCGTGTGCGAGATCAGTTACAGACATACAGTATATGATTTCAAAAATGGAAACAGATGTATGGGATTCATCAGTGTAACAAAATAGACTTTCGTATGAAGAAGCGGCTACAGATTGAACGACAAATGGCATCTACAGCATGAAGATCTGTAGACAAGTTAAACAAACTACTACTCCAGCTCCAAACAAAAAGTGTATTTTTAGTGATGACCAGTCTTTCAATAGGAGAAGCGCAGGCTAAACACTGTGGCCATGAAATGTAGTTACACAATTTTGGCACAAGGTATAGTACATGTGTTTTTACAACTGCTTGTCATAAAGCTCATTATTAGTTTTGGTCAAAAATTGATTAGAATTCTTCTTAATGTTGGAAAAAGTTGACAGATTCATGCTTTTGTGCAGGGTTAAAGAGATTGTTTTGATATAAATATCATAGCAAAAAAGAGTGAAAAAATGCAATTGGAACCCCTTTCTTTATAGTATGAACGATGATGATGATGACCCCTAGTGTGGAAGAGGGGAGGGGTCGGGGGGGAGAGGGATATTTTTTGCTTCCTGACTCATGGTTCTACATAATAAAAAGTTGTACTGGCCCATTCCACCTCTCCTCGAAAATATCTGACAGAATTCACACCATCAGAAACCGTTGCTCACAAACAGGCTCTGAAGCCTGTTCATTTTGTAGTTACAAAATATACTGCACTACCTGTGGCAGTGTTGAAGAATAGCCACTTTAAAGATCAACAACAGTTGAGGGTGTTTGTCATTTGGTATCCTGGTAGCACGTTGCATCAGTTTGCATCACATAGTATGAATCTGATTGTGTATGTGTTCCACAAGAGTCTGTAGCTTGTTTCTCATCCTCTCAGTCTTCTCATTCTCAATAATTTTACCTTCAATCTTCATGATGAACTTCTATGATGACTCCATCAGTTAACACTTCCGGGCTAAGTTGCCGTGGTCGATCTGTAGAACTTCTTCTCCCTGACGTTTCGTTGTCAACTACGGAAAACATCTTCCGAGGTGAGTCAACGACTGGCTGCTAGGAGCTGGGGCCGCCACTTATATGGATATCGTAGGGGGCGCCACCGCACGTCACGTGGCGTCTGTAGTTGAGAACGAAACGTCAGGGAGAAGAAGTTCTACAGATCGACCATGGCAACTTAGCCCGGAAGTGTTTACTGATGAAGACGCCGGCCTGAAAGCCTACATGGAATGATTCTATGATGACTGTGGTTTGTCATTTCCATTTAGAGCTTCTGTGTGAATTAATCATTTTAGCCTACTCTAATGGGCAGAGTTGTCAGTTTCGCTGAATGTAGCACACATTCTGTAGAAGGGTTCTTTCTACTCATTGTTTACATTTCCTCACCATTGGATTTTCCTTTACTAAGTAAGTTAGTAACAATTTGTAGTTTCCTAATCTCATGGTTTACAATAACACTTCAAGCACACTTTCAAATATTCCATATTATCATAAAGTTGTGATCCAGAAGTAATGTAGGTTTCTTGTAAAAGAAATAAGTGTACAGTCCTTCTGTTTAGTGCACTTTAGCCAAACTTTTAATAATGAAACTTTGTGTGATTGGTAAGTTTCTGTGTTGTCTCAGCAGTTTACTGTAGAGACACAATAAATTCACCTAGTTTAGTGTTCCATAAATAAACTTCATTTCTATATGTTTCTAGACCAGTCTTAAGTTAAGCTGAAACACTTTCATGTTACTACAGGATTACCAGAGGGAAATCAGAGGATTCACTTCCTCCTAAGAATGTATCATTTGAAGTCCGTATAGAGACAGATCAACGCCAGGTTTTTCGTCTTATACAGCGTGCTCTCCAAGACTACAAAGATGAGAAAAAAGGACCCACGTTTATTGCTGTTCAATCATTAATAGGTCAGTTAAAAATCAATTTTTATAAATATTTGTTTTTTCCGTTGTGTTTGGCAAACATTCACAGTAAATCTGTATGGGATCTTTTACCGTTGATTTTACCATTCTTCACCATGGAGGATATTTTACAAGGGATGTTGCTGTTTGTCTTGTTAATGTAAGAATAGTAAATGTCATGACCAGTATTTTTTGTGTTACAGTCATACAATTAAATATGTAAATCATTCATCACTTTTGGTATATTTAAGTTGTTGATGACATACATACCTATACTAATTTGTATTTAATCAAGAGAAAATAGAGCATTGCTCAGATATAGCATTACAGCTAAATTCAAGCTAAACAAACCACAAATATAGATGTTCACCAGAGGCCCAATGCAAGCCAAGGTTGTTTATTTGTCCATGTTACCCAGTACCTCCATCTGATAAAGTCGTATAATTACAATAGTAATGTTACATATCTACAGCAGTTTATATGTGCATGTTACCCAATGTCTCTGTCCAATAATATTAACTTTTTAGTTGAGATTAGATTAGATTAGATTTACTTTCATTCCAATTGATCCGTAGTGAGGAGGTCCTCCAGGATGTGGAACGTGTCAGAAAAACAACAATACATGACAAATATTTACAACTAAAGCAAATAAGCTAATGTACCATTCCACAGGTCCCAAGTGGAATGACCGTCATTTTTTAATGAACACTATATGAAAGAATAATTTTACAAATACTAATGCACTGAATTTAAAATTAAAAAGCTTTTTAATTTATTTATAAGGTAATAAACATGTAATACAACTGCTGTAATACTTATTTACAGTGAAAACATTACTGCACTGAAATGGCGCAGAAGTTAGATTGCGCTTGCACAAAAAAGTGAATTTCATTGGTTTTTAAGCTTTTTATGGCTGTTGGCAAGTGAGCAGAAGGATTAGCTGTGGACAGCTTGGAATAAAGATTTACCAAAACTGAAGAACATGTAGGCTCTTACTCTGACATCATTCAGAAATATACAAATATTTTTTACTCAGCGAATATGGGAATCAAGCATCTTGCAATAACATCTTTATATGAATTCTTCAGTCTATGTGCCACATCAGTAACACCTTTGTGTGTATTTTTTCAGTCTATGTGCCACACCAGACTGGAACAAAAATTATCATTCATTATTTTGCCGTTTTCTTTAATAACAGAGTCCTCCCATTTTTAACTAATTTTCCACTTTCTCTTTTAACTATTGTCCATATAGATGTAATTTTATTATCGGATTTATTAATTTCTGGCATTATACAGAGGTTTATTGATTTTTTAATCATTTTCCTTAAAATGATGCTTTACATTTCTTGTAATATATAATCTATCTTATTTCTTTGTTTGTCCTGACCATAACACTTTACTTTTCCTTGTACATGATATTTTGATTCCTTCTGTTAGCCCAGGAATTTTTGCATGTGCTTTTAGTGCTATGCTTACTTTATTGGGAAAGCAGCTGTTAAAGATAGATAATAATCCACGTGTAAATACATTAAATTGGAATTTAGGGAAAGATGTTTAACGTTCAAATGCCAAAAGCAGTTTGAATGGCATAGAGCAATATGTAAAATAAGAAAAAGGCAACAACTCATCTATAGCAGACTGATTTGCGGAGCACAGAAATACGAGGGTATTTCGGAAAGTAAAGACACACCGTACGCCAGAAACGGAAGAGTTTTGGCGAGCAAGTTGGCAACACTGGTGTTAACCTTGAACCGTTAGCTTTCTCCTCGCGGTCGTTCGGCAGTTGAACGTTGCTTCTGGTTGGAGTAGGTCGTGTTTAAAATGGCTGCGCCGATTCAGAATCCTGCCAAGTGCGAAGTGCACTCCGTCATACGTTTTCTTCATGCAAAAGGTCAGCGACCAGCGGATATTCACAAATAATTTGTTTCTGCTTATGGGAACATTATAAATCGGCAAAATGTAACGAAATGGTGTTGTCATTTCTCTGAAGGTAGGACCGATGTTCATGACAAACAAAGAACAGGTCGGCCATCTGTGATTTCTGATGCCCTTCTTTGGAGAACAGAGAAAGCAATTCGTGCAAATAGACATCTCACATTGAAAGAATTGCATCAGATCATACCAGACGTGTCAATGACAACTCTTCATGATATTGTGACTGTCGAGTTAGGGTACAAGAAATTGTGTGCGTGCTGGGTTCCAAAACTTTTAACGGAAGAACACAAAAAGAAAAGGATGGGCTTTGCACTCGACTTCCTCACGCTATACTGAAGCAGGCGATGAGTTCCTTGATCACATTGTGACAGGTGATGAGACATGGGCTTATCACCATACACCTGAATCCAAGCAACAATCAATGCAATGGCACCATTCGAATTCACCAAAAGCCAAGAAATGCAAAACGTCGATTTCAGCGAAGAAAATTATGGCTTCTGTTTTTCGGGACAGACAAGGTATTCTTCTGTTCGAATTTATGCCTCCTGGAACAACAATTAATGCTGCTGCATATTGCCAGACTTTGAAATGTCTTTGAAGGGCAATTCAAATCAAATGCAGGGGAATGCCGAAAGTGGAGTCCGCTTGCTTCATGACAACACTCGGCCTCACACAGCGCTCGTAACCAAAGCACCACTCAAACAATTCAAATGGGACGTATTGGACCATCCGCCATACAGCCCCGACCTTGCGCCCACCGACATCCATGTCTTCCGTTACCTGTAGTCACATCTTGGTGGAAAATCATTCCACGACAATGAAGAGATCAAAGATGAAGTTGAAATGTGGTTCCAACAACAGGCGGCAACCTTCTATGACTGTGGGATACAAAAGCTTGTGCACCAACTTAACAAATGTTTGGATAATGGGGGTGATTATGTCGAAAAACAACAAATAATCCAGTTAGTAAGATGTAACTGACATTTTCTAAATAAATGTTCTATTTAAGGACTGCGAGCCATTGTATCTTTACTTTTCGAAATGCCCTCGTACATAATAAGAAACTGCATTCACACGAGCTCTCCTCCTCCTCCTCCTCCTCTCCTGCCTACCGTTAGACCAAAAGTACATACACTCATACACACAGACACCAATGTACCTGACAACAGAGAAAGGGAGCTTAGAGAGAGAGGGGGGTGGGCGGGGGGGGGGGGGGGGGGGGGGGGGAGTGAATGGGAGAATACCCTCATGGAGAGGAGGAAGAGTGGGTGGGAGAAGACAGAGCATGGTGTGGCTGGGAAATTAGTGGTGTGGACAGAAGAGAGAAAAGATAGATAGGTGAGGCATTGGGAACAGATTGGTGGAGTTTTAGGCCAAGGTGTAGAAAGAATGCAGGATATGCTGCATAGTTCAGAGAAACTTGTGCTGGAAGGAAGTATCCACGTGGACCACATAGTGAAGCAGCTGTAGAAGTCATTTGTGTTGTAGTATGCAGCATATATGGCAACGAGATAATCAAATTTGCCATTTGCTGCAGTTTGACAGTGGCTATTTCTTGAAGCAGACAGTTGGTTACTTATCATGCCAACATAGATTGCTGTACAGTTAGCTGTGTCACAGCTGATACATAAGATGGCTGCTTTCGCACATGGCCCTGTCTTTTGTAGGGCTGGAAATACCTGTGGCTGGACTGCAGTAGGAGGTAGTGGATGAGTGTATGTAACAGGCCTTGCACCTATGTTGACCACAGGGGAATGACCCATGCAGTACAGGATTGAGCATAGGATTGGAATGGGGTGAATAAGGGTATTCTGTAGGTTGGGTGGGTGACAGAACAGTACTTTGGGTGATGTGGATAGGATTTTGGGTACAATATAACTTATCTTGGGCCACAATGAGAGCTAGTCGAAGCCTTCACTATGAAGGATGTGAGAGCTTTTTAAGACCAGAGTGATACTGGATGATCAGATGATTGCTGGATGGTGGTTGGTTAACAGGTTTGCAGGTGTCAGAAGAGTAGATGGCATGGGAGATTCGTTTATGGATGTGCTGGACAGGATACTGTCTGTCAGTAAGGACTCTGGTAAGGTTACCAATGTATTTTGACAACTGCTTTCCCCTGCAAATATGACGTCCACAGATGGCAAGGCTGTAAAGAATAGCATTTTAGACATGGAACTGGTGAGAGCTGTTAAAGTGGAGCTACTGTTGGTGGTTGGATGTGATAGAGTTGACTGTACCTTGACCACTAGCAACAGCTCCCATAAAATCTACGAAATTAAATGTGATCCTGGGGAATGGGGAGAGGGACATAACAATTTTTAATATTAGTTTTGGGACAGAACTAGGCCAGCCCCTAATGTCCTTGAGAGAAATTGCACATTAATAATTATAATTGCAAAGGAGAAACTCCTGTTGATGTTGTAGAGATAGTTACATGATAACACACACCAAGAGGATCAAATGGTCATACTAAGCATGATGCTGTCTGCAGAAAATGGAAATTGATCACACGTTTTGAGCTGCATTTGACATGAAGTCCAATGGGAAATGCTGTGTGGCTATGGCCTCCCGTTGGGTAGACCGCTCGCCTGGTGCAAGTCTTTCGAGTTGATGCCACTTTGGCAACTTGCGTGTCGATGTGGATGAAATGATGATGATAAGGACAACACAACACCCATTCCCTGAGCGGAGAAAATCTCCGACCCAGCCGGGAATCAAACCCGGGCCGTTAGGTATGACATTCCGTCGCACTGACCACTCAGCTATCAGGGGCGGGCAATGAAGTCCAATGAATGCTAGCAACTCCTCAATCAGCTGGAACACATACTAAGCCTGTCCCATAATTTCCATGTTAATTGAAGCTCTCACTAGTCTACTTATAATATATATTGACTTAAATTACACAATTTTGGGGTCGAGGCTAACTGCTGTAGTGTACAGTAAGCACAAGCGCCCCCTCCCCTCCCGCCCACACACACACACACACACACACACACACACACACACACACACACACACACACACACACACCATCCCTCCGTTTTCTTACTATCTTGTGTTGACTGTTTTTAGGCTTTTGTACTGTTAGGAAGATAGTCTTAAGTTCTTACCTGAAATAGGTCTGATGGGTTGGAGAATGAAGACTGTGTGCCTGGATACATCCCTGTACCTAGTATTATTCCTACTATTTACTTTTAGGGCTTTGTAATTTAAGCTGTGAAATAAATTGATTAGACTAATATCAGTGCACACAAAGACATTTAACACTTAGTGGTCCAAACATGTTAAAATGTGCTCCTGCTCATGACTCTAGGTGCTCTGTGTGTTTAAGCACATCATTGCTTCTCTTTCCACGTGTTCTAGATGTCATAATGTGAACCTTCTTGACACTCCTTGTGTGCTCCAGACATTTTAAAACTCACTGCCACTCAGGTCCATTTGTTCTCTGAACTTGGTAATGCACAGAGCCATAGGTGGCCTAGAGAAATTTTATTGGTTTATGTGCTCAAAATAAATTACTAACTGTATGAAAATTGATCACATGTTTTGAGCTACTCACCAGATAGGGAGTATGAGCCATGAGGTAAATGGTTGGGAGCAGGGGTTATTTAGGGGTGGACAAGTATATTGCGTAGGTTTGGTGGACAGTGGGATACCACTGTGGTAGGGGTGGGAAGGATAGTGGGCATGACATTTCTCATTTCAGGATACGACGAGAAGTAGTCGAAACCCGGGCAGAGAATATAATTATGTTGCTCCAGTCCTGGGTGGTACTGAGTTATGAGGGGAATGCTCCTTGTGGCCGGGAGGTGGAACTTTGGGAGACTGGAGGGAGACTGGAAAGATAAGGCATGGGAGATTCGTTTTTTGTACAAGGTTGGGAGGATAATTACAGTCTGTGAAGGCTTCAGTGAGACCCTTCGTATATTTCGAGAGGGATTGCTCGTCACTGCAGATGTGACTTCCATGGGTTGCTAGGCTATGTGGAATGGACTTCTTGGTATGGAATGGGTGGCAGCTGTCGAAGTGGTTGTATTGCTGGTGGTTAGAAGGTTTGATATGGACAGAGGTACTAATTTAGTCATCTTTGAAGTGGAGGTCAACATTTAGGAAGATGGCTTGTTGGGTTGAGTGATACCAGATGAAGCAAATTGGCGAGAAGTTGTTGAGGAGGTTCTGGAAGAGTATGGATAGGGTGTCCTCACCCTCAATTCAGATTGCAAAATGTCATCAAAGAATCTTAACCAGGTGAGGGGTTTAGGATTCTGGGTGTTTAGGGTTTGGAAGCCGTCGGGCGTTGGGAGAGGTAGTGTTCAATAGCGGTAAGGCAATGAGCATTGGTGATGTTAGTGTAAAGGGAGGTGGCATCAATAATGATGAGTAGGGCACTGTTTGATAAAGGGACAGCAACTGTAGAGAGCTGGTGGAGGAAATGGTTGGTATCTATAAAGAAAGTAGGGTAGGTCCCAGGTAATAGCTTGGAGGTGTTGATCTGCGAGAATAGAGATTCTCTCAGTACGGGCACAGTAACTAGCCACAATGGTGTGACCTGGGTAGTTGGGTTTATGGACTTTACAAAGCATGTAGAAGGTAGGAGTGCAGGGAGTGGTAGGGGTGAGCAGAGAGATGGACTCCGGGGAGAGGTTCTGGGATGGGTCTAAGGATATGAGGAGTGACTGTAGATCCTGCTGGATTTCTGGAATTGGGTCACTGTTGCAAGATTTGTAGGTGGAAGTACCTGATAGCTGGCGAAGTCCTTCTGCCAGGTAATCCTTGTGGTTCAAAAAAACAGCAATGGAGCCTTTGCTGCAGGTAGGATTACAAGGTCGGGATCAGTTTTTAGATGGCACACTGTGGTTCTTTCTGCTGTTGTAAGGTTAGTTTGCAGGTTGAGCGATTTGGGGAATGATGGTGAGGTGAGGTTTGAGGTTAAGAAATTCTGAAAAGTTAACAGGGGGTGTCTTGGGGGCAGTGGTGGTGGATCCCAGTTGGATGGAGGAGTGAACTGAGTTTGGCAGGGTTCAGTATTTGGTCTTTGGTTCAGTCTCACTGGTAGTGTTGGTGGCGAAAAAGTGTCTCCACTGCAGGGACTGGAAGAAGGAGAGAAGGTTGTTAACAAGTCCTGCATGAATGAATTTGGGAGTGGGGCAAAAGATGAGACCTTTGGAAAGGACTGATATTTCTGTGGGGCTATGGATTCTGAAGGAAACATTCATGACTGTGTTGCTGGTCTGTTTAGGTTCTGGATTCTGTGTGGTGATGGGAGGAAATTTTGGAGGGTGGTGTAAGTGTAGTAGGTCTGTGACACAGGGTTTGTCCGCTATGAGGAGACATTGGGGAGGTTCGGAGCCGCAAATGGCCTTACCATCAAATTAACCATCTTTGGCTGCCACACCTCCTTCCATAATGACTTCCACCAGTTCAGATTCTGCTAATCCTTAGCCCTCGCCAACGTAGTCATGCAAAACTATATCAACCAAGGCCAAACCTCCTTGCAGTACCTGCTCTCCATCCGCAAAATTCTCCTGCCTTGCAATCCCAAATTCCTGGAACCCGTAACACACATTGAAACTCTTGCCCTCCAGGAACAATAGCAACTTGCACAATGCTACCTCGAAAAGCTCTCCACTCTGCTCACTTCGTACTCCTGCCTTGGTCCACCACCTCTACAACAACCTCCAAACCTCCACCAATGTCCCCTCATAGCAGACAAACCCTGTCTTGCAGACCTACCACACTTACCCCACACTCCAAAATTCCCTCCCATCACCACACAGAATCCAGAACCTAAACAGACCCGTAATACAGTCATGAACCATTCCTCAAGAAGCCTTAGCCCCACAGAAATATAAGTCCTTTCCAAAGGCCTCAACTTTTGCCCCGCTCCCAAATTCATTCATGCAGGACTTGTTAACAACCTTCTCTCCTTCTCCCAGTCCCTACAGTGGAATCACTTTTTTCGCCACCAACACCACCAATCAGACTCAACCAAAGACCAAATGCTGAACCCTGCCGAACTCATTTCACTCCTCCATCCAACTGAGATCCACCCCCACTACCCCCAAGTCACCCCTGTTAACTTTTCAGAATTTCTTAACCTAAAACCTTGCCTCACCTTCATTCCCCAAATCACTCAACCTGACCAAGCGAGGTGGCGCAGTGGTTAGCACACTGGACTCGCATTCGGGAGGACGACGGTTCAATCCCGCATCCGGCCATCCTGATTTAGGTTTTCCGTGATTTCCCTAGATCACTCCAGGCAAATGCTGGGATGGTTCCTTTCAAAGGGCACGGCCGACTTCCTTCCCTATCCTTCCCTAATCCGAGCTTGTGCTCCGTCTCTAATGACCTCGTTGTCGACGGGACGTTAAACACCAATATCCTCCCTCCTCCTCACTCAACCTGCAAACTAACCTTACAACAGCAGAAAGAACCACAGTGTGCCATCTAAAAACTGATTTCGACCTTATAATCCTACCTGCAGACAAAGGCTCCACCACTGTTGTTTTGAACTGCAAGGATTACGTGGCAGAAGATCTTCACCAGCTGTCAGATTCTTCCACCTACAAACCTTGCAACAGTGACCCAATTCCAGAAATCCAGCAGGATCTACAGTCACTCCTCATATCCTTAGGTCCATGCTAGAACCTCTCCCCGGAGTCCATCTCTCTGCTCAACCCTACCACTCCCCGCGCCCCTACCTTCTACGTGCTTCGCAAAGTCCATAAACCCAACCACCCAGGACACACCATTGTGGCCATTTACTGTGCCCCCACTGAGAGAATCTCTGCTCTCGCAGACCAATACCTTCAACCTATGACCTGGAACCTACCCTCCTATATAAAAGATACCAACCATTTCCTCCACCAGCTCTCCACAGTTCCTGTCCCTTACCACACGGTGTCCTGCTCATCACTATTGATGCCACTTCCCTTTTCACTAACATCCAAATGCACATGGCTTAGCACTATTGAACACTTCATTTCTCAATGCCCGACAGATTCCATACCAACAACCTCCTTCCTAGTCACCATCACCAACCAAATCGTCACCCACATTTACCCGTTTGATGGCACTACCTACAAACAAATCCGGGGTATGGCTAAGGGCACAATGTGGCACCATTCTATGCTAGCCTCTAAACACTCAGAATCCTAAACCCCTCACCTGGTTAAGATTCGTTGATGATATCTTTGCAATCTGGATTGAGGGTGAGGACACCCTATCCACAATCCTCCAGAACCTTGACCACTTCTCCCTCATTTGCTTCACCTGGTCCTACTCAACTCAACAAGCCACCTTCAAAGACAGTTACATCAGTACCTCCATCCATATCAAACCTACCAATCACTAGTAATACCTCCACTTCAACAGCTGCCACCCGTTTTACACCAAGAAGTCTAGTCAACTGTGGCCGTCACATCTGCAGTGACAGGCGGTCCCTCTCAAAATATATTGAAGATCTCACTGATGCCTTCTCAGAGCATAATTATCCTTCCAACCTTGTATAAAAACATATCTCCTGAGCCTTGTCTTTCCAGTCTCCCACCACCTCGCAAAGTCCCACCGTCTGGCCACAGAGGAGCATTCCCCTTGTAACTCAGTACCACCCAGGGCTGGAGCAACTTAATTACATTCTCCGCCAGGATTTCGACTATCTCTCTTTGCGCCCTGAAAGGAGAAATGTCCTGCCTACTATCCATCCCACCCCTCCCACAGTGGTATTCCACCTTCCACCTACACAATATACCCGTCCATCCCTACACAACCCCTGCTCCCAACCCCTTGCCTCATAGCTCATACACCCGTAATAGACCTAGATGCAAGACCTGTCCCATACATCCTCCCCCCACCACCTACTCCACTCTGGTCACAAACATCATCCATCCCATCAAAGGCAGGAATACCTGTGAAACCAGTCATGTGACTTACGAGCTAAGCTGCAACCTGTGCTGCAGAACAAGCTGTCTGTCCGCATGAAGGGCCAGCAACAAACTGTGGCCAGAAACAAGTGGACCACCCTGTCACTGAGCACACTGCCAAACATGACAACCTTCATTTCAATGACTGCTTCACAGCCTGTGCAAAATGGATCCTTCCCACCAACACCAACTTTTCTGAATTGTGCAGGTGGAAGCTTACCCTGCAATATATCCTATGTTCCCATAACCGTCCTGGCCTCAACCTTCATTAGTAATTCTCCTCACCCATCCAGCCCCTTCCCTCTTACCATTCCAGCACTACACTGCCCAAATTCCACCATCACACCCAATCTTTTTACTTCTCTCCTTTTCTGCAACCCCCTCCCTCCCCCTCCCCACCTCTCACCTGCCCTCCAGCTAACCTGCAGCACTTCCCTGTCCACCACCCCTCCCCCTCCCCGCCCCCAACCTCCTCCTTGCTCCCACCCAGTCACCACTCCCATCATGCACTGGTGCTGCTGCTGGCTGTGTGGCCTCAGTTTTTTGACGAAGCTCTTACTGGCCGAAAGCTTTATTGGTGACAGTTTTTTTGTTGTGCCTATCTGCGACTCAGCGTCTTCGCTATATTGTGAGTGGCAACTTTCCTTTTCATAATATTGTTACACTCCATCCTGGTTTTCCATTGTTTAATCTATAATTATTGTTTTGTTTACCATTTTATTCTTTCTTGTTACTAACTGCATAGTAAAGATCGTGAATTACGTGTGTACCTCAGTATCACTTGGTGTCTCACTTGTACTTTAGGCGTAACTTTTTCTTCCGTGTCCTGCTTTTGATCTCTCTCTCTTCTCTCTCTCTCTCTCTCTCTCTCTCTCTCTCTCTCTGTGTGTGTGTGTGTGTGTGTGTGTGTGTGTGTGTGTGTGTGTGTGTGGTTGTGTGTGTGTTCGTTCGTCATGTATTTTATCTTCTCTGTTGACAATACTTTTTTATTTTCCAGATCTGCCTACATTGACTTCAAATATGCCAGGATTACAGGAATTCCCATTGATTCCCATTCATGTCAAAGATGTTGAGATTCAGTGGGATTTGAACTGGCAGCGTACAGTTGCAAGAAATGTGGTACGCCACTATCTCAACTCAAATGTTGTACTAAATTTGATGGTAGAACAAGCAAGATATTTTCATGCGCCACTTGGGAACATTCCAGCAGATCCACCTCTGTTTGGTGCAGATCTGTTCTATGCAAGACATCTCATTAAGAATAATTTTGTCCTGTGGTGCTCTCCAACTGAAAGACCAGATCTTGGAGGGCGAGAAGTTGATGATAACAGGTTTGCAGCATTTTCTTTCAGCCACTGTCTTAACGTATATTGAAAGCATTTGAAATAATTTGTGTAGTGTAAGTAGGACTGTAATGTTAGAAATAGTACCAACGCTTCAAGTAGTAAAACTGATTAAGCTCTTAAAGTAAAGCACTAAAATATTGATGGGTGATTTCAAGAAACTTCTGTAAGTGTTCTCCATTCGGCATTAAACAGGGTCTGTGCTGCTAACTTTATATTTGAGAAAACATAATGGCAGTTCAGTATATAGACTAACATGTAAACAGCTGAGGACAGAGTTATATAGGAAGGGGGGAAAAGTCTCAGTTTAATAAGAATAGAGGTCATTAAACTCAAGGAATATGAGATTAAAAAATGATGATGATTAGGATGATGATGATCATCATCTACATCTACATTGATACTCCGCAAGCCACCCAACGGTGTGTGGCGGAGGGCACTTTACGTGCCACTGTCATTACCTCCCTTTCCTGTTCCAGTCGCGTATGGTTCGCGGGAAGAACGACTGTCTGAAAGCCTCTGTGCACGCTCTAATCTCTCTAATTTTACATTCGTGATCTCCTCGGGAGGTATAAGTAGGGGGAAGCAATATATTCGATACCTCATCCAGAAACGCACCCTCTCGAAACCTGGCGAGCATGCTACACCGCGATGCAGAGCACCTCTCTTGCAGAGTCTGCCACTTGAGTTTGTTAAACATCTCCGTAACGCTATCACGGTTACCAAATAACCCTGTGACGAAACGCGCCGCTCTTCTTTGGATCTTTTCTATCTCCTCCGTCAACCCGATCTGGTACGGATCCCACACTGATGAGCAACACTCAAGTATAGGCCGAACGAGTGCTTTGTAAGCCACCTCCTTTGTTGATGGACTACATTTTCTAAGGACTCTCCCAATGAATCTCAACCTGGCACCCGCCTTACCAACAATTAATTTTATATGATCATTCCACTTCAAATCGTTCCGCACGCATACTCCCAGATATTTTACAGAAGTAACTGCTACCAGTGTTTGTTCCGCTATCATATAATCATACAATAAAGGATCCTTCTTTCTATGTATTCGCAATACATTACATTTGTCTATGTTAAGGGTCAGTTGCCACTCCCTGCACCAAGTGCCTATCCGCTGCAGATCTTCCTGCATTTCGCTACAATTTTCTAATGCTGCAACTTCTCTGTATACTACAGCATCATCTGCGAAAAGCCGCATGGAACTTCCGACACTATCTACTAAGTCATTTATATATATTGTGAAAAGCAATGGTCCCATAACACTCCCCTGTGGCACGCCAGAGGTTACTTTAACGTCTGTAGACGTCTCTCCATTGATAACAACATGCTGTGTTCTGTTTGCTAAAAACTCTTCAATCCAGCCACACAGCTGGTCTGATATTCCGTAGGCTCTTACTTTGTTTATCAGGCGACAGTGCGGAACTGTATCGAACGCCTTCCGGAAGTCAAGAAAGATAGCATCTACCTGGGAGCCTGTATCTAATATTTTCTGGGTCTCATGAACAAATAAGGCGAGCTGGGTCTCACACGATCGCTGTTTCCGGAATCCATGTTGATTCCTACATAGTAGATTCTGGGTTTCCAGAAATGACATGATATGCGAGCAAAAAACATGTTCTAAAATTCTACAAGAGATCGACGTAAGAGATATAGGTCTATAGTTTCGCGCATCTGCTCGACGACCCTTCTTGAAGACTGGGACTATCTGTGCTCTTTTCCAATCATTTGGAACCCTCCGTTCCTCTAGAGACTTGCGGTACACGGCTGTTAGATGTTGATGTTGATGTTGAAGATCACACAAGAAGAAAGAAGGGAAAGTTATTAAATGGAAAATGTGTGCATGTTAAGAGGGAAGAGGTGCATGGTTTGGAAGTTAAACCCAAAGCCTGTGGAGTTACTCATTTGCTTTTGACTCTTGAATAACTTATTTTTTCATGGTTATACATTTCTTTTCCAATTGCCCCCACCATTTTATATTTTCTTTTCCTCTGTATTTCTCAATTAAAATAGGTAATACTTGTCTCACTGCCATCACTGTTTTAAAGCCAACTCAGTATCTCATGACTATCCTTTTTTTCTAATTGTTTCTGTAATATTTACCAATTGTGTGTTAAATTTAATGTAAAATAAAATGATGCCACTTTTTGTGCACATACTTTTGAATGTGACAAAGTTTTATTTATTTATTTATTTATTTATTTATTTATTTTTATTATATATAGATTCTTTTAAATTTTCAATACATTCTATGTTTAATATTTGAGAAGGTAGAGGAGTTGTTGCTAACAAACTCCTTAAATAAGGACAATTGGAACAGGGCTGATGCCTATCAGTAATCAAATCCCTAACTTTCAAACAGCTATTTCATCGAGAGTGATACACTCATAGAGAATATGAATAGAAATTGGTGCCTTACAAATTAGTTATTACTTCAGACTTCGTTTCTCCACAGGGACCATTTGGAATGGAAGACTTCCCCTTAACTTCTGCATCTCTATATATTTCTTATTCGTGTTCATTATGAGGGTTTTTGGAATGATCACAGTTTCTCCCCCACCCCCATCCCTCCTCCACATATCTATATTCACCCTCATAAATTTGATGATGCATCTCAAAGTAGCCTCCTTATGATGTGATGCAGTTGTCCCAGTGTTTCTGCCAGTTAGTAAAAGCATGCTGGAAAACATTTTTTGAAAGGTCCTTCAGAATCATGTCCACAGCCTTCACAACAACTTCTGATGATGGAAAATGCCTGCCGTGAAAGGGTTTTTTTCAGGTTATGGAATAGAAAAAAGTCACACAGAGCTAAATCTGGACTGTACGGACAGTGTGGGAACCATTTCACATTGATTTTTGCAAGTTATCCAGTAACAACATTTGCAGTATGTGGCCATGTATTATCATGACGCCGCATCCAGTCTGTTTCAAGGAAAATTTTCTGTCGACAACTTGTGGATGACACCCAATAACATTTTTAATATTTCAGAAAGCATTAGTAAGGTTATTCATTGATCCTCTCTCTCAATTACAGCAGCGATGTTGATGTTTGCATCCGTAAGAGCAGTAACTGGAGTACCAAGTCTATGTTCCTCTGAAATTTGATTCTCTCTCCTCCTAAAATTAATTAAACCACCATCCAGCTGTGCGGAACACTCTCTGTAGGCCTCCTGTAACATCAAAGAGGCCTCAGCTGAAGATTCACTGAGACGAAAGCAGAATTTCAAAGCCCCATTGCGCACCACCTCCATTGCTGCGGTAGGTGATACTGAACACGTCTCAGCTTGCCACGTCTCACAGGCGAGCACCAAGAGTGCCAACAATGGAAACTAGTACAGTGTGTTTGCTACACGTGAAGCTAACAGACTACCATGAGATTAAATTCTACCCTGAGAAAAAATAACTGTAAAAAAATTATATAAAATTAAACAGTATTAATTTTCTATTTATTGCTTTGAATTAAATTAATGATTATTTAATGTTTCACACATACATAAAAACAAATTTGTTTTCAACAGGCTGCTGACTGAGTTTGAAGAAAGCTCAAGTATTGTTCATAATAACCCAGGCTGCTATTCAACATTCTGCATTGATCTTGACATTGATGGATTGGCAGTAAACACACTTCTGCAGTCAAGTCATGTTCATGACATTGAAGGTTAGTCTAATAAACAAGCTATGATTGGTAGTAATTTAAAGACTGTTAAAATGCTTTCATATGTCATCAACAAGGAGGTATGCAGTAGCAGTAGGAGTGTAAGTTCTGTTTCTGTTTTAGAAGAGCTCATGGACTATGGTGCAACCCAAACTACAACTGACAAGCATGTGTTCATTTTGCTGAAATTAATTTGGGTTATTTGTTAGGCTGATTGTGAGTGTTTTGTATCATCTTCCTTATATCCACTCCAGAATTTTTGGAAAATTTGGCACTATATGATCCAATAAGCCAAACAGCAGACTCATCAGATACAAATGTGCACATGTGATGAAGTCAGAACACCTAAAGGATATTTAAACACTAAAGATTCTTTCACCAAATGCTTAACTGGTTGCAAAGAGAAGCTCACAGTTGGTGAAAGGACCATTAGTGTCTAAACATCCTTTTAGTGTCCTTATGTTATCGCCCATGCACTGTTGTGTCTGATATGTCTGCTGTATTTGTGTAGCATTAAGGTCCCCCAGAATGCAGTAGACATAGCAATGAACATAACATTTGCTTGGACACTGGTATCTGAAAGCCTCATGAAAAATGCCTCAACATTGCACATTTTTCTGTTAATACATTGTTCTCACTGTTTATGTGCTGTATAAGCACATCCTAGGATTGATTTTTGGCATTAAAAAGGCCTATTGAACTATTGCGAAGTAAATCGTAATGGCCAGCTTCACAGTAAGACTTCTGTGGAAAGTTAACAGTTTCACTAAGATCCTTCCTTGCTGAGTCATTGTCCTATACTAAATGGTAGACATTCTCTCAAGCAGTTTTGTAGAAGAGAATGATGTCCCTCAGTGAACTGATATAAATGTCACCCTCTTTACTGTTAGAATAAACAGCATAATGTGTGGTGTAAATACCAGTGGAATATTCTGCAGTTGTCGATAGTTTTGTATTTATTAGCATCACCTGTGCTCAAAATTAGACCAATTGTGTTTATAAAGTAATAAAACGTAATTGGAATTTATTTGTGGTTTTTACCTGAACACTATGCAGATTTTTAGGTCTTACTTGGAAGCTATGAGGATAGGAGTAAGAAAGGACAATGAGGAAGCATAAGAGAATGAAAGACACAAATGAAGCAAATAACTGCTTTATTCTACAATTTAATGACACAAAACCTCAGTGCAAACAATATTTTTAATAAATATTCCTTCGTCATTCCGTAAATGTCCTTGCTCGTTCTGTTCACAAATATAAAATTTCAAACCATCGAAAGATCAAACTCTGTTTGTTGCAACTTATAACTGACCATGAGTAAAGACTGGTTGTCTCAATAAAATCCCAATTGTTTCTAATATTTCTGCTTGTAACTTATTAATGGTAATATCAAATGCTGAAATAATCGGGAATTGTGCCCTTTGAAATTGCTGGATAGATAAAGTAGTACTTGAATATGCACACTTGGAGTCAAAATTCACTTATTTTGTGTGGTTTGAGTTAAAACTTGGTAATGAACATCATTAAAAAACATTTGACAGATATTCTGGTCCCATTAACTAATCATTCTTTCGTATTTATATTTTTACTGAAAAGAACAATCCAATAATTTTTTTATCGTAATTTATGTGGTGATAAGCCATTTTCAGACAGATAATTCAAAAATTCTACTGGATAGTAATTATTAATTTTGTATCCATTATCACAAATTATTTTATCATTGCTTCACCTGGCATAGTGTTGAGTATGTTGTCATTGATTGTAGTGTGAACTTCATTTTTTGGTGCTAAAGTAACTGAATTTAACATGGATTGTGATAAAATGTTTTCTGCAATATTGCTATAAATATCATTAACAATATAATTTTGATCACCGACCTATGGCTGTGGTATTTCAATAGTAGTCAAGAAACTGTGAAAATTTTTCTTGCTTGCCATTACCAATTTGGTTTGAAAAATCTGAAAACTCTACTTCATGATGCAAAATGATTTTGTTTAAAGTAACATGGTGAAACTTTCTAAACTTGTTCCAATTTGTAATTGAAGTTGCACATGATCCATATTGAACAACTGGTAAAATTTGTCAAAAATCATCACTTAAAACAACAGTTTTACCTCCAAAAGTTTTTAAGTTTATTACGGCCATCTATACAAAGATCTCCAAATAATCTGCCTACAAGTTCCAATACTTGAAGTAGACACATTGAAACTTAATCTCTAGGAATCAATGATCGTTAATTAATGTGTTGACCGTTTTTACTTTTCTGTGTTATAACGGGCACAGAATTTTCCAATACTGGAATGGGCAATTTAAATGCATTGTGCAAGGTTCTATCTCCTATTAGGAGAGATGAAGCTATGCCGCTAAAGACAGTTGCAATGAAATGAAGATTAAACAAATTTAATTTGTGTATAATTGCAGTTTGTGTCAATGTTTTACCACATCCTGTATGAGCAGTCAAGCAAAACACATTCGACCCAGTGTCATGGTACTGAATTTTACAAATAACATGGCCAAATATACTACACTGCTCAGTTAGCTCTTTCGTAAAGTTCACTAAATTCTAACTCTTCTTGGATTGGATCTAGAATATCTACTTCAAGAAATACTGGCATTAACATTGGAATGGGTAATCCAAGGTACCTATATCAAATTATGACCTTTAAAATATCATCAATTTCTAATAGTACTCTGTTGTAAGAAATTTCTTCACTGTATTTCCTTAAGAAATCTTCACAAAGAAATATTCTTAATTCTTCTTCCTTCCCATATGTTCTTTCATTGTGTACTTCTATACTTCTGCTATCATACCCTATACATACATATTTTTGAATGTATTTAACACTTTCAACTGTAGTGCAAAATTCAACATTCACATTTAGCAAGTATAGATTGTATGGTATATTGTAACGATTGTCAAGTTTTTGTCATTGAATATCAATGCTAACATCATAATCACGCCATCTACATACAATTGATATCAATTAACTGATTGTCATGTGATTTTACAGAAATCATTAGGAGACCGTTTTGTGCATTTGCCATCTCTCATACTCATAGAATTTTGGTTAAATGCACCATATGGTCCATGCATTATATGTTTTGCAACACATTCATATAGTTTACATTGTGTTTGAATTTCTGAAATTTCTGCGCATGTTGTTGTTGTGATCTTCAATCCAAAGACGGGCCTGATGCAGCTCTGTGCTACTCTATACTGCGCAAGCCTCTTCATCTCCGAATAACTACTGCAACCTACATCCTTCGGAATGTGCTTAGTGTATTCATCTCTTGGTCTCCCTCTATGATTTTTACCCTCCACACTTCCCTCCAATACTAAAGTGTTGCCTCATAATGTGTCCTACCAACCAATCCCTTCTTCTAGTGAAGTTCTGTTCAGCACCTCCTCATTGATTACCTTGTGTACCCATCTAACCTTCAGCATTCTTCTGTAGCACCATATTTCAAAAGCTTTTGTTCTCTTCTTGTCTAAACTGTTCATCGTCCATGTTTTTTCATCTCCATATATGGCTACACTCCATACAAATACTTTCAGAAGAGACTTCCAAACACTTAAGTCTATATTTGATGTTAACAGATTTCTCTTATTCAGAAATGCTTTTCTTTCCATTGCCAGTCTGTTTTATATTCTCTCTGCTTTGACCATCATCAGTTATTTTGCAGCTAAAATAGCAAAACTCGTCTACTACTTTTGTGTCTCATTTCCTAATCTAATTCCCGCAGCATCACCCGATTTAATTCGACTACATTCCATTATCCTCATTGTGCTTTTGTTGATGATACCCTCCCGACAAGGCACTGCCCATTCTGTCCAACTGTTCTTCCAAGTCCTTTGCTGCCTCTGACAGAATTACAATTTCATAGGCAAACCTCAAGGTTTTTATTTCTTCTCCCTGAATTTTAATTTCTACTCTAAATTTTTCATTTGTTTCCTTACTGCTTGCTCAGTAAACAGATTGTGTAACAGTGGGGATAGGCTACAACCCTGTCTCACTCCCTTCTCAACCATTTCTTCCTGTTTGTGCCCCTCTACTCTTATAACTGCCATCTGGTTTCTGTACAAATTGTAAATAGCTTTTCACTCTCTGTAATTTTCCCCTGTCACCTTCACAGTTTGAAAGAGAGTATTCTCGTCAACATTATCCAAAGCTTTCTTAAGTCTACAGAGCTATAAACATAGTGCCTTTCCTTAACCTATCTCCTAAGATGAGTCATGGGGTCAGTATTGCTTTTTGTGTTCCTACGTTTCTACGGAATCCAAATTGATCCTCTCCAAGGTCAGCTTCTACCAGTTTTTCCATTCGTATGTAAAGAAATCACATTAGTATTTTGTAGCCGTGACAAAACTGATAGTTCGGTAATTTTCCCACCTGTTGACACCTGCTTTCTTTGGAATTTGAATTATGACATTCTTCTTGTAGTGTGAGAGTATTTCAGCAGGCTTGTACATCTTGCTCATCAGATGGAAGAGTTTTGTCATGGCTGGCTCTCCCAAGGCTAACAGTGGTTCTAATAGTACGTTGTCTACTTCCAGGGCCTTGTTTTGACTTAAGTCTTTCAATTTTCCAACTGAGTTCATGATATTCATACAGGTGGTTCTCTTTCCTCCAAAGATCTCTTTCATTTTCCTGTAGGTAGTATCTGTCTTACCTCTAGTGTTATATGCTTCTACATCCTTACATTTGTCCTCTAGCCATTCCCGCCTAGCCATTTTGCGTTTCCCGTCGAGCTCATTTTTTAGACAATTTTATTCCTTTTTGACTAATTCATTTACTGCATTTTTATATTTTTTCCTTTCATTAGTTAAATTCAATATCTCTTGTGTCACCCAAAGGTTTCTACTAGTCCTCATCTTTTTACCTGCTTGATTCTCTTCGGCCTTCACTATTTTGTTTCTCAAAGCTACCCATTTTCTTCTACTGAATTCCTTTCCCCTGTTCTTGTCAACCGTTCTCTAATGCTCCCTCTGAAATTCTCTACAACTTCTGGTTCTTTCAGTTTATCGAGGCCCCATCTCCTTAAATTCCTACCTTTTTGTAGTTTCTTCAGTTTTAATCTACTGTTTATAACCAATAAATTGTGGTCAATCTGAAACCTACCAGTGTCTCCAGGTCTCTTCCACGTAAACAACTTTCTTCCATGAATCTTAAACAGTGTGTTAGCCATGATTAAGTTGTGCTCTGTGCAAAGTTCTACCAGATGCCTTCCTTTTTCATTCCTTACCCCCAGTCCATATTCACCTACTGCGTTTCCTTCTCCCACTATTAAATTCCAATCTGCCATGACTATTAAATTTTCGTCTCCTTTAACTATCTGAATAATTTATATTATCTCATCCTACATTTCTTCAATCTCTTCATCATCTATGGAGCTAGTTGGCATATAAACTTATACTTCTGTGGTAGCCATGGGATTCTTGTCTATCTTGGCTACGATAATGCGTTCGCTATGCTGTTTGTTGTAGCTTATCCGCATTCCTACTTTTTTATCAATTGTTAAACTTAGTCCTGCATTACCCCTATTTGATTGTGTATTTCTAACCCTGTATTCAACTGATCAGAAGTCTTGTTCCTCCTTGTCACCAAACTTCACTAATTTCCACAACATATAACTTTAACCTATCCACTTTCCTTTTTAAATTTTCTAGCCTACATGCCCGATTACGGGGTCTGACATTCCACGCTCCGATTCGTAGAACAGCAGTTTTGTTTCTCCCGATAACGATGTCCTCCTGAATAGTCCCCACCCGGAGAGCGAAATGGGTGATTATTTTACCTCCAGAATATTTTACCCAAAAGGATGCCATCATCATTTAACCATACCCCTAAAGCTGCATGCCCTCATGAAAAATTACAGCTGTAGTTTCCCCCTTGCTTTCAGATGTTCTCAGTACTGGGACAGCAATACTGTTTTGGTTGATGGTACAAGGGCAGTTCAATCAATTATTCAGACTGTTGCCCCTGCAACTACTGAAAAGGCTCCTGCACCTCTTCAGGAATCACACGTTTGTCTGACCTCTCAACAGATACCCCTCCATTGTGGTTGCACCTACGGTACAACTATCTGCATCACTGAGGCATGCAAGCCTCCCCGCCAACGGCAAGGTCAACAGTTCATTGGGGGGGGGGGGGTTCTTCTGCACATAAAACTTTACAATTATTATTACATTATATTATTAATAGTTTTTTCTGCACATAAAACTTAAAATATGGGCATGTGGCAACACTCTGTTTTGAAATTCAGTTGTGTAGAAGACTGCCTCAACTTTTCCAAATATGTTTTTCATTACCACTACATCAATTAATTCTTTTAATTTAGCCTTGAATGCTCATATAACAATTTCTGGATGGAAGTTAGCAGATTCATGGGGATCAATGTTGTTGTCGGAGTAGCTTTATGCCTGTGGCTGTCGAAACAAATTACTGCATGCATACTATTAGCCGCCAATGGAGGAGGAGACCCTTCGTGTCAGAATCAGTAGCACTTTATTCAAAAGCTCAGAGAGTTGGTTAATGACAAATGTTAGATGGAGATAGTTTATATGGAAGTAGTATCGACTCTACAATATGTCAAAAGCAACTCCATAACCAACAATCACCGGAATAAGAAACTATTCCAAGAGCAAGTGTACAAATGCCACAGAATACAGTGCCTCTGGTGGCTGGCGCAGATGCTCTTTGGCAGTGTTATGAAAACAGCACAACTTGCATCGCAGTGTAATGTCACTTCTGTCTGCTGCAGCAGCCTCTGCTGGGAAAGCGGAGCACAGTCCTAAATCCTTTCAGGGAAATGGACTCATCAACCCAATCATGCTGTGCATCCAGAGGGCTTCTTTGCATCGATGGCTCTCAGAACCGGCAGTGACAGAGGCAGTTGAAACTGGGTTGTGATTGTGCTTTGTTGTCCTCAGAATTTCTTCTTGAAGAGGTATGCAGGTGTTACACGGTCCAGTGTGACAGTAGTAGTTCTGCAATTAATGACAATGTTGAGCGCCACTTTATGCAGTCCTGACTAAGGTGTTTGCATTGGGGGGTTTGACACCATCAGAGCATAGCATTATGTGTGTGCACTTGTGAAGGTCTTGGTGTACATATGTAGGACTGATGCCATGTCGGAGCGGTTGCCAGGGCCGGATGTGGGACATGCATTCTCTCAACTGACAAATAAAATCACCATCTCCAAGATAGGTAGGAGCAAGTACTGTGGATTCACAAACTCCCCTGGCAGACATAATGATTCACAAGTTCGGCAGCTGAAGCGTCCAAATCTGGCTTGTAAGTGCTTCTCAGACTGAGCAACACGATTGGCAGCACTGTTGTCCAACTTGCATCATGGCACATCAGGGCTGCTTTCAGTGATTGGTGCCAGTGTTCTATCATTCAGTTACATGCGGGGTTCGAAGAGCACAGTGCCACAGAATTTAGTCAGCTCTGCAAAGAGATCAGGCTCAAACTGGTGTCTGTGATCCATCCTCACACTGCAAAGGTCAACCAAAGTGTGACACCTGACTAGAAACAAAGGCAGAAGCTAAGGTCTCAGCCGAGATGTTATCTACTGATGTGAGTTCTGGCCAGTGGGTGGACTGGTCAATCACTGTTAATAAATACCACTGACAATTTGAGGAAGAAAGGGGCCGACTAAATCTATGAATGCGTGCAAATTGAGTTGTTGTATCTGAATAGTTGTCCTTTGGTGCGTGAACATGTCTGCTGACTTTCAAGCATTGGTATTTAATACATGTCCATGCCCAGTTTTGGCAATCTTTCTTGACTCGTGGCCACACAAAATGACTGGAGACTACTTGTGTTGCTGTACTAACTCCCGGATGGCACAGATTATGCACATTATCAAAAGCACACCTCCTGAATGCCATGGCTAAGAAAGGGTGAGGTTTGCCACTGGACACATCACACTACAACTTGGCACTGGTGCCAGGAATCTCTATTGTCTGACGTCTGAATGACGACTCGGATTCTTCAAGCAACTCGTGCAGCTCCTGGTCTGATTGTTGTGCCACCACAAGTTCTGTGACGCAGGAGGAGCAGTGGGTCGCTACATTGTCTATTCCAGAAATGTGTTTTATATCTTCACTGAACTGAGAAATGTTGACTAATTGATTGTGCTGCTGAGGTGAACAATTCAAGTTATTTTGTCGGAAGGCATATGCGAGAGGCTTACAGACGCTATAAGATGGTAGATTCTCTGTCCTCCAGCTGAGACGGGAAATATTTAATGGCTTCCTAGATTGCTTAAAGTTCTCTGTTGTAAGCACCCCATTTTCATTGAGACAGAGACAGCTTTTGCAAGAAGAATGCTAGCAGCTGCTGTGCTCCGTCCTGAAGTTGTTCAAACGCTGTGCCGATTGCTGTCTGACTAGCATCAACTGCTAGTGACAGGGGTGGACATGGTTCTGGGTCTCAAGTAATGGTGCATCCATTTGACTCTTCTTGGCTGCTTCGAATGCCGAGATCATTTCATTCATCCATGAAACTTGTGAATTTCCCTTCCCCTTTGGGCCAATGAGTGCCGCTGTTAATGGTGCTTGCAGCTCCACTTCGTGAGGTAATGTCGGCAATAGAAATTGACAGTGCCGAGGAAACGATGCAGTCGTTGCAGGTATTTGGCCAGATCATCTGCAGGATGGCCTCCACTTCCTCTGGCAGGAGTAGCAAGTCTGAGGACATTATGTTGTGGCCCAAAAAATCAACTTTTGCCTGGTTGAAGGTACACTTGGGAGAACCTTCGCCACATTTACGCTGCATTTTGCAGGCCAAACATCATGAACCAACTCTCAAACAGCCAAAAGATGTGACAATGGCTGTGTTTTGTAAGTCGGCTTCTGCCATTGGAATCCGCATATATGCCTTTGCACAACACTGAATACAGTCATGCCACATAGTGCTTGATTATAGTCCCAAAGTAATGGTACTGGGTAACAATCAGGACAGTTTTAGCATTCAGTGCCCGATAGTCACCAAAGGGTGCCATGCACCATTCTGTTTTGGCACCAAGTGTAGTGGAGACGACCAGGGGGTCCGCAGCTCATGATCTAATGATTAGCATTGCTGCCTCTGGATCATGGGGTCCTGGGTTCGATTCCCAGCCTGGTTGGCGATTTTCTCCACCCAGGGACTGTGTGTTTTTGTGTCCTCGTAGTTCTGGAAAATTGGGCAGCGAAAAGATTGGGAATTTTTGCGGGTGCTGATAACCATGCTGCTGAATGCCCACAAACCAAAATCACCACGACCAGGGACTACTCGATGGTGACTTCACATCTTCACGAATCATGCTGTCAGATTCTGCTTTTGCTATGCCATGTTGACCTAGTGCCAAGTGGTGAGGCTGGCAGGAGATTGGTGGGCCTTCCGCACTTTTTATGTGATACACCATATCGTGGGAAATCTCTTTCGATGCTCCCGGAGATCTTGTCAGTGCTGGGAAAATCTTCAATAAATCGATGTACTTGCCTCTGGTGTCTTACACTAGTTAACTCAGTGATGCCATCGACAAGCCGTGTAATCGCTATATCAGGAAGCAGTTGATAATGTGCCAAAGAATCCGTGCCTATTGTGGGTTCTTGCACATCTACAACTGTGAAATCCAAAGTAAAGTCACATCACAGTCTGAGGTCCAGGCTGATTTGCAGCGTTCCATATGTCGATACAGTTGAATTGTTGGTGGCGTCAGACAGAAGGTAGCGTGCGGCTGCTTGCTGTGCTTACATGGGGTCATGCATAAGTTGGAACCAGTGTGTACGAGATATTTCTACTCGGCCTTATGGTTACAGATGAATAGGCGTTGAGACAATGCCCTGCAATTGGTCAGTGTGCCTACATCCAATTGCTGCTGACATTTGTGTGTGAACAGGGCATCGTACACTTGCTTGCCCAGTCCCCAAATCTCCTGTGAAACCATCAAACAGTGGGCTTCTCAGTACCTGATGTCGAGGATGTGGTAGACAAGCGCCTCCTCGATTGCTTGCAATAACAGCCCCCGTTTCTTCTGTGGTCACGTTGAGTCAGTAATTCTGCTGACTTCTTGATCAATAAATCCACTTTGGAGGACAGCACGTCATAATCGGCCGATGTTACTGTGTGTGATGACAAGCTGTTGCACGCCATTGTCGCTGTACTCATCGGCGCAGGCATTACAGCGTCAGCTGTAACCGACTGTCAGCTAACTCCACTAGTGTCTAAAGGCATGCTAGTTTGTGACGAAATAATGGTTTTCACCTGGGGTGGCAAGTGACTGCTCCACAGCATGCGCAAAAGACTATCGGGCACGGTTCCTGTATCTACCTCACCCTCAGGTGTCATAAATGTTGTGAGGGTTTTCTGTTGCCATTGTCTTCTTGGGTTAGGACTTCTCTGACACGTTCTTCCTGTAAAGTGGAAACCCGTTCATATCAGTTCCATTTTTAACACTTCTTTTGCATCCGTTGTATGTAGAATGGTGATCACATCTTCGATCTGTGTAGCATATTTCTGATACAACTGTCTCGCAAAGATTGCAAATTTGGTTGCATCTGCTATTATTCTGGCACAAAGAAAACTCATTTCAACCTGCGCAAACCATAAAGCCGGGTTATGCTTCCAAAAGCATGGCAAATGCATGGCGAGTCATGATACTAAAGGCACTGGCTCTGCCAATGCATCCACCATGTTGAATGCGGTTCCTTCCAGTGATATAATGCAGTTAATTCTATGACGTAGGCGTCAGCAGTGTCGGAGTAGCCTCCTATCTGTGACCATCCGAACAAATTACTGGGTGCTATTAGTCGCTGATATAGTAGAAGCGACTATTCACTTCAGAATCACAAACACTTTATTCCAATGCACAGAAAGTTGGCTGATGACGAATGTTAGATTGAGACGTTTTACATGGAAGTAGAATAAACTCGACAATTAGAACATGTAATAATCAAAAGTAACTCTGTAAATAATAAACAACAGAATAAGAAACTGTTCTGAGAACAAGTGCACAAATGTCATGGAATACAGTGCCTTTGGTGGCTGGCGCAGAAGCACCTTGAGAGCGTTACAAAAATGTGCAAAAATCACATGACTTGCACTGCACTGTAGTGTCACTTCTGTCTGCTGTATTGTTAATAATTTCTGTCTGATTATGATTGCAAGTGATTGTAAAAAATTATGAAGGTTTCCCAAAATGTTGAACAATAGACATTTCGTTCAAATAATTTTCATACATCTTTTTGGAGAACCGTTAAATGAAGAAGTCAAAATAACTTCTTCTTTTACAGTATCATTTGGGTTATATTATAAATGATAACATGAATTATTGTACATTTCTAACCTTAGAGCAGACTGATTTTGCCTTATGAATTGAGGTTTCATACCTTCGATACTTGCATACATATCAACAATCTGCTGCAAAAATAATATATGTGAATGATGTGAAAGTCTGAAATCATCTGTAATAGAAAAGTGGTAGGACGCGTACAGCAACATGGTAACTTTATTTCTAGGCTGTTTCGCAGTAGACATATTTGGTGTGTTAAGGAACAAATTAGCGTGTCATTCAGTGTCACTATTAGGAAATATCAATGAATGTGCTAATGGATCCAGTGAGGAATCGGAGACCACACTGTATTTCTTTTGAACGGTGGCTGACAATCATCTGTAGTAAAAATAGGGGCCACAACAGTTTGCAATGCCAGAGGTCTAAATATTGATCAAGTATAATAACCATACAGATTTCTCAATTTTCCTTTTCCACTCCTGCAAAATAATCTTTCATCTCAGTGAAAGAACACGCAAAAGGATTAGTGCATTCTAATGCAGTAGCAGTTTCATACATTACTTTTTTATCTGTTCTGCATGACTGATTTGATTGCTCATTAAGTCTATAGTGAATAGCAGTCTTGAGATCATAAAAATGTAATTCTGCATAACATGGTGAACAATCATACATTAAAGTCATTGGACCTGACCTATGATGAAAAATGTCATGTATCTTAAAGTGATACACTACATGTAAAAGTTTGTCTGAAATTTTGGCATCAGAACTGACTATAGTAAATGCTGCATTGTAGCTACAAATATTATTGAAATAATCCTTTGATTTCTCTTGAATTCTTGGATCATTTGAAGTGTGTCTTGATAAAGTTAACTGAAAAATAAATTTTGTGTTAAGGGCGGAAATTTAACTTTTCCCTTTTGACAACACAATGTGGATGCTGTTGTACTACATACCGCAACCTCTGATGTGAAATGTTGTGCATTACAAAATCTACACTACAAATTAATCAAACCACAATTATAACTGTAAAAATTATGTGGAATTACCCTCAGTGGACATTTAAATGTATTTGTATCTGTCTAGCCCTGCGTCTTTCACTCTGATCTCTTGGTATTCTCCTTAGGAACTTAACCTCAGATTTTCTGTTAACAGTGGCAGATGACGACAGAGTTAATCTTACTGTAAAATAAGTAAAATAACAATGTCAGTATACAACATTATTTACAGGCTTTGTTACTACGATATTTTGGTTTCGACTGCTGGCAACGTCACTAACCTAGCAATTGTCGCATTGCAGCTGCCCAGTATACGTGTCTTACTGCAAATGAACCATGTAAACAAGAACATCCCTAGAATGTGTTTTCACAAAATATTGTTACTTCCGTGTGTCATTTCTACCATAGCAAGTGATCAGTACGCCGGGCAGAAATTGGTAGCACTTAAATCTTTGAGTTCACATATTGGAGATTTTAATACGTGATAGAGAAGGTAAATCAGAGTTATGAATATGAAAGCATCTTCTTCCTTTTACCATTCTTAAAAGTTACATACATATATGATTTTTTTTTCTTTGTGTAAATCTGTGGCAAAATACCTTTCAAATTAATATAAGTTTCATTGGCCTCCTTGTATAATTATGGCTAAAAATCAAACTATGCAAAATCCTTGAGGGAACAATGGCTGTATTATGAAAAGGATAGACTGCTACTTACCACATAGTGGAGGTACTGAGTCGCAGATAGGCACAACAAACAGACTGTCAACCATGTAAGATTTTGACCAAAAAGGCCTTCATCAGTATTAGACAACAGACAGTTACGCAAACCCAACTCACATCTGGCTGACAAGGCCAGACTGAGAGCAACAATGCATGATGGGAGATGCAGCAGTCAGGGGGTTGGATAGAAGACTGGGGGGGGGGGAGTAAAAAAAGACTGTGAGTGTGTGGGTGGAGAAGAGGGTTGTGTAGTACTGGATTGGGAACGGGGAAGGGGATGGGGGGGGTTGTAGGACAATGACTAAGGTTGAGGCCAGGAGGGTTACGAAAATGCAGGATATACTGCAGGGAGAATTCCCACCTATGCAATCCACAAAATTTGCCATTCATAGGAAGGATCCATATGATGCGGGCTGTGAAGCAGTCATTAAAATGGAGAACACTGTGTTGAGCAGCGTGCTCAGCAACTGTGTCGTCAAGCTGTTTCATGGCCAAAGTTTGTCTGTGACCATTCAAGCCGACAGACAGCTTGTTGGTTGTCATGCCCATGTAGAATGTGGCACAGCAGTTGCAGCTTAGCTTGTAGATCACATGACTGGTTTCACAGGTACCCCTGCTTTTGATGGGATAGGTGATTCTTGTGACTAGACTGGAGTAGGTGTTGGTGGTGGGAGGATTTATGGACAGGTCTTGCATCTAGATCTATTACAGGGACATGAGCCATGAGGAAAGGGGTTAGGAGCAGAGGTTGTGTAGGGGCGGACAAGGATATTGTGTAGGTTCAGTGGGTGGTGGAATACAACTATGGGAATGATAGTGGGTAGGACATTTCTCATTTAAGGGCGCAACGAGAGGTAGTCAAAACCATGCTGGAGAATGTGATTCAACTGCTCAAGTCCTGGATGGTACTGGGTCATGAGAAGAATGCTGCTCTGTGGCTGGTCAATGAGGCTTTAGGAAGTGAGATTGACTGGAGTGATAAGTCATAGGAGATCTGTTTCTGTACAAGGATGGGAAGGTAATTATAGTCTGTGACGATCTCAGTGAGATGCTTTGTATATTTCATGAGGGACTGCTTGTCACTACAGATGCAATGGCCATACGTGGCTAGGCTGTTTGGAAGGGACTCGTTGGTATGGAATGAACGGCAGGTGTCAAAGTAGAGATATTGCTGGTGGTTGATGGGTCTGATATGAATGGAGGTACTGTTGTAGCCATCTTTGAGGTAGGAGTAGACATCAAGGAAGGTTCCCTGTTGGGTTGAGGAGGATCAGATGAAGCGAATGGGGGATTAGGTGTTGAGGTTGTGGAGGAATGTGGTTAGGGTATCGTCATCCTTGATCCAGATCACGAAGATGTCATCTGTGAATCGGAATCAGGTGGGGGTTTGGGATTCTGGGTTATTAGACAGGATTACTCTAGATGGCCCATGAATAGGTTTGCATAGGATGATGCCTCGCGGGTGTCCATTGCTGTACCCCGAATTCGTTTGCAGCTGATGCCTTCAAAGGAGAAGTAATTACGGGTGACGATATAGTTGGTCATGGCTACTAGGAAGGATAGTGTAGGTTTGGGATCCATTGAGTGTTGGGAAACATAGTGTTTAATGGTGGAAAGGCTGTAGGCATTAGGAATGTTAGCGTAAAGGGAGCTGGCATCAAGAGTGATTAGCAGGACACCATGTGGTAAAGGAACAGGAACTGTGAAAAGTCAGAGGAGGAAATGGTTGGTATCTTTTATATTGGAGAGTAGGTTGTGGGTAATAGGCTGAAGATGTTGGTCTGCAAGAGCAGAGATTCTCTTAGTGGTGATACAGTAACCGGCCACACTGGGATGTCCTTGATGATTGAGTTTATGGACTTCGGGAAGCATGTAGAAGGTAGGAGTGTGAGGAGAGGTAGGGGTGAGTAGAGAGATGGACTCAGTTGAGAAGTTCTGGGATGAGCCTAAGATTGTAAGACAAGACTGGAGATTCTGCTGGATTTCTGAAATGGGGTCACTGTAGCAGCTGGTGGAGGTGCTTGCAGCAGGTGATATGTGTAGTTCAAAACAACATTGGTGAAGCCGCCTTTGTCAGCAGATAGGATTATAAGGTCAGGATCAGGTTTTAGGTGGTGGATTGTGGGTGTTTCTCCGGATGCAAGGTTAACTTGCATGTTGAGGGATTGGGGAATAATGGTAAGGCAAGCTTTGAAATTAAGAAATTTTGGAAAGTTAACCAGATGTGATTTGGAGGCAGTGGGGGTGGATCCCTGTTGGATGTAGGATTGAACTGGGTCAGGCAGGATTCAACATTGGTTTGGTTGAGTCTGGTTGCTAGAGTTGTTGGCAAAAAAGTGTTTCCACTGTAGGGACCAGGAGACGGAGAGGAGATCTTTATGACATTTAACTCTTACAGTAAAGGGTCGGGGATGGTAGAGATACAGTGAAGGAAGTGGTTGGTGTCCTGGATCCCTAATTGTCCCCTCCCTATACGCTAACATCCATCACACCCATGCCCTTACGGTTAAGCAACATTACCTTTCCCAGCGTCCTTCAGATTCCAAACCCACTACCTTATTCCTCTTATACCTCACTTACTTTATCCTAACCCGCAACTACTTCCTCTCTGAACGCAAACAAATCTGTGACACAGCCATAGGCACCCGCATGGCACCCTCCTATGCCAGCCTGTTTATGGACCACCTAGAGGCTTCCTAGCCTCCCAAAATGCTAATCTCCTAGTCTGGTTCAAGTCATTGATGATATCTTCATGGTCTGGACTCTAGGACAGGACACACTTATCTTCATTCCTCCACAGCCTCAACACCTTATCTCCCAGCCACTTCACCTGGTCATCCTTGGCTCAGTGTGCCACCTTTTATAAGTTGATTACCTCTTCTCTGACAGCTCCATCCTCCATCTGCCCCTCTGTCCATATTAGAACCACCAACAGTACCTGCATTTCGACAACTGTCATCCCTTTCACGCCAAAAAAACCCTCAAAGGCCTTCAGTGACAGGCATTATCCCCAGACCTAGTCTACAAACAAATCTCACACGCCATTTCCCTTCACACCCCAAGTCCTCCCACCAGCCCCAAGAATCAGCCACAAAGAAGTGCCGTCCCCCCCCCCCTCCCCCCCATCATCCAATACCAACCCGGACTAGAACAAATGAACCACAACCTTCGCCAGGGCTTTGATTACCTATTATACTGTTCTGAAAAGAGGGACGTCCTACCTGAAATTCTTCCCATTCCCCCCAAAACTGGTGTTCCATTAGCCACCCTACCTCTACAATTCTAAAGGTGGCAGGGGTAAAATACAGGGAGCGAAAGGCTATTTACAATTTGTACAGAAACCAGATGGCAGTTATAAGAGTCAAGGGACATGAAAGGGAAGCAGTGGTTGGGAAGGGAGTAAGACAGGGTTGTAGCCTCTCCCCGATGTTGTTCAATCTGTATATTGAGCAAGCAGTAAAGGAAACAAAAGAAAAATTCGGAGTAGGTATTAAAATTCATGGAGAAGAAATAAAAACTTTGAGTTTCGCCGATGACATTGTAATTCTGTCAGAGACAGCAAAGGACTTGGAAGAGCAGTTGAATGGAATGGACAGTGTCTTGAAAGGAGGATATAAGATGAACATCAACAAAAGCAAAACAAGGATAATGGAATGTAGTCTAATTAAGTCGGGTGATGCTGAGGGAATTAGATTAGGAAATGAGGCACTTAAAGTAGTAAAGGAGTTTTGCTATTTGGGGAGCAAAATAACTGATGATGGTCGAAGTAGAGAGGATATAAAATGTAGGCTGGCAATGGCAAGGAAAGCATTTCTGAAGAAGAGAAATTTGTTAACATCCAGTATTGATTTAAGTGTCAGGAAGTCATTTCTGAAAGTATTCGTATGGAGTGTAGCCATGTATGGAAGTGAAACATGGACGATAAATAGTTTGGACAAGAAGAGAATAGAAGCTTTCGAAATGTGGTGCTACAGAAGAATGCTGAAGATTAGATGGGTAGATCACATAACTAATGAGGAAGTATTGAATAGGATTGGGGAGAAGAGAAGTTTGTGGCACAACTTGACCAGAAGAAGGGATCGGTTGGTAGGACATGTTCTGAGGCATCAAGGGATCACCAATTTAGTATTGGAGGGCAGCGTGGAGGGTAAAAATCGTAGAGGGAGACCAAGAGATGAATACACTAAGCAGATTCAGAAGGATGTAGGTTGCAGTAGGTACTGGGAGATGAAAAAGCTTGCACAGGATAGAGTAGCATGGAGAGCTGCATCAAACCAGTCTCAGGACTGAAGACCACAACAACAACAAACCTCTACAATGCCCTAGTCCATTCCTATGCCACTCCTAGCCCCAACCCCTTGCCACAAGGCTCATATCCATGTGGAAGACCCAGGAGCAAGACCTTTCCAATCCACCCACCTATTCCAATCTTGACACAGGTTTATCCTACCCCATCAGGTTCTGGGCCACCTGTTGAAGCAGTCGTGTCATACACCAGCTTTGCTGCAATCATTGCACAGCTTTTTATATTGGTATGACTACCAACTGGCTGTCCACCAGGATGAACGGCCATCACCAAACTGCGGCCAAGAGCAAAGTAGACCACTTTGAGGCACAACGTGCAGCTGGACATAGCATGCTTGATTTCAGTAGCTGCTTCACTACCCAGGTCATCTGGATCCTCCACTCCACCAACAGTTTTTCTGAACAGTGCAGTGCACAACATGTTCTCCACTTGCAACACCCATTTTTCCCCGATCCTCTCCTTTTTCTCTCCATTTTCCCCACCTCCCTGGCCCGCAACCTCCTGATGCTGCGGATCTTGACATTGTAGTAACTGCACATTCTGCCAGACAGCAATCCTCTCTCCCCCCCATCGATACACTGCCGTCCTTTCCCTTCCCCTCCAGATTGCTGTTTCCATTCCAAGTAATAGCTGCATTCTGGTCTGTGTTGGCAGAGGTGGTGGTCATGTGTGCATGAGGTCTGTTTGGTTGTGCGGATGAATGGTGTATGCTCCTCTTTTTCTGATGAAGGCTGTGGCTGAAAGCTTATGTGTGTCTGTTAATTGTGTCTGTCTGTATCTTAACATGTCATCCTTACAGTAAGTAGCAATCTGTCTTTTCCTACATTGTTAATTTTGTAAATAGATATTAGTGATTGTAGTCTGTTTAAATCCAAAATGGCATTTTGTTATCTCTGGTAGTGGAATAAGAGTGCCAGCATGTGTGCAGATCAGCCATAATTGTCTCCTTTGGTAGCTCATTCGAGAAGTAGTCGACAGTAGGGCGCTACTCTGTTGTGCGTAATGACACTGGTTCGGAAATGCACCCACTTTGTCAATTTGAAAGCTCTGACACACAACCGATCCATATTTACTGACGAAGTATTCGTAATTGAGTTCCCGAATTTACCGCCCTCCAGGAAAGTCTTGGCTCAAATTACTCTTGGGACCGAGAACTGGCAGAAACCCAAAGTGGAAAGCTCCGAGCTATTCAGTGAGTCATGGAACGTATATTGGAAAGACAGATTAGAGGCTGTAGGACGGGGAGTGTTAAAAAGCAGTTGACAAAAATATTGTCTCAATTGAGGTTGAGGTTGAGTGTGACAATGAAGTCGTCTGGTTGCATAAAACAGGTGTAGCTGCAACTAAGTTAATTATTGGACATTTTAACTTGCCATCCATTTCTGCTGTGACAGTTCTAGTCATTCAAAGAAAGTTAACAGTGAGTAGCGCATAAATACATACGTTATCAATACTAGTTGGAGGCAACTTTAACCTCCTGAGTATAGATTGGAATGTCTACGGATTCATTGCAAGGTTACAGACAGACAGTTATGTAAAATACTTTTGAACATGTTTTTCGAAAATTGTCTTGGGCGTCTAGCTCAGTAGCCCACAGGCAGTGGAAGTGTCTTAAACCTTGTAGCTACAAATAGACCAGACGTTATCGACAGTGTCGGTATAGAAACAGGAATTAGCAATCGTGGTGTCATTATAGCAACTATGATTACAAAAGTTAATAAATCAGTGAAAAAGGCTAGGAGAGTGTTTCTGCTAGATAGAGCAGATAAGCATGTAATTTTTCCTCCTATCTATGTAATTATGTAGTTGCGCGGTTCTCAATTCGTTCAAGCAATCAATCATTCATAATAGGAAACACAGTCATAACTCAGTCACTCAAAATGATTCAGAAATTTTACATGTTAGAATGAAATCAGGCGATGATTCTTCTTCTCTGCAGGCTCATGCTTTGCGGCAGTCTGCTAATCTGTACAAATAAAATGCCCCGTATTTTTTGAAGTGTTGTATAATCAGTCGAGAACCTCAGATCAAGCAGATATTTGGCTTTGATGACGTTTAACCTATATATATATATATATATATATATATATATATATATATATATATATATATATATATATATATATATATATATATATATATATATATAAAACAAAATAAAGGGAAACATTCCATGTAGGAAAAATATATCTAAAAACAAAGTTGATGTGACTTACCAAATGAAAGTGCTGGCAGGTCGACAGACACACAAACATACACACAAAATTCAAGCTTTCGCAACAAACTGTTGCCTCATCAGGAAAGAGGGAAGGAGAGGGAAAGACGAAAGGATGTGGGTTTTAAGGGAGAGTGTAAGGAGTCATTCCAATCCCGGGAGCGGAAAGACTTACCTTAGGGGGGAAAAAAGGACGGGTATACACTCGCACACACACACATATCCATCCACACATATACAGACTAAGGTAAGTCTTTCCGCTCCCGGGATTGGAATGACTCCTTACCCTCTCCCTTAAAACCCACATCCTTTCGTCTTTCCCTCTCCTTCCCTCTTTCCTGATGAGGCAACAGTTTGTTGCGAAAGCTTGAATTTTGTGTGTATGTTTGTGTTTGTTTGTGTGTCTGTCGACCTGCCAGCACTTTCATTTGGTAAGTCACATCATCTTTGTTTTTTGTATATATATATATATATATATATATATATATATATATATGAATATAATAGAGGGAAACATTCCACGTGGGAAAAATATATCTAAAAAGAAAGATGATGAAACTTACCAAACAAAAGCGCTGGCAGGTCGATAGACACACAAACAAACACAAACATACACACAAAATTCTAGCTTTCGCAGCCAATGGTTGCCTCGTCAGGAAAGAGGGAAGGAGAAGGAAAGACAAAAGGATATGGGTTTTAAGGGAGAGGGTAAGGAGTCATTCCAATCCCGGGAGCGGAAAGACTTACCTTAGGGGGAAAAAAGGACAGGTATACACTCGCACACACACACATATCCATCCACACATACACAGACACAAATGTCTGCTTGTGTCTGTGTATGTGTGGATGGATATGTGTGTGTGTGCGAGTGTATACCTGTCCTTTTTTCCCCCTAAGGTAAGTCTTTCCGCTCCCGGGATTGGAATGACTCCTTACCCTCTCCCTTAAAACCCATATCCTTTTGTCTTTCCTTCTCCTTCCCTCTTTCCTGACGAGGCAACCATTGGCTGCGAAAGCTAGAATTTTGTGTGTATGTTTGTGTTTGTTTGTGTGTCTATCGACCTGCCAGCGCTTTTGTTTGGTAAGTTTCATCATCTTTCTTTTTAGATATATATATATATATATATATATATATATATATATATATATATATATATATATATATATATATATAAAAGCTGAAAGCTTATGTGTGTCTGTTAATTGTGCCTGTCTTTCTTAACATGTCATAAAAGCTGAAAGCTTATGTGTGTCTGTTAATTGTGCCTGTCTTTCTTAACATGTCATCCTTACAGTAAGTAGCAATCTGTCTTTTCCTACATTGTTAATTTTGTAAATAGATATTAGTGATTGTAGTCTGTTTAAATCCAAAATGGCATTTTGTTATCTCTGGTAGTGGAATAAGAGTGCCAGCATAAGGGTGCATGGGACAGGTTTTACATCGGGGTCGGTTACAAGGGTAGGAGCCAGAGGGTAGGGAAGGTGGTTTGGGGATTTCATAGGGATGAACTAAGAGGTTACGAAGGTTAGGTGGACGGCGGAAAGACACTCTTGGTGGAGTGGGGAGGATTTCATGAAGGATGGATCTCATTACAGGGCATGATTTGAGGAAGTCGTATCCCTGCTGGAGCGCCACGTTCAGAGTCTGATCCAGTCCCGGAAAGTATCCTGTCACAAGTGGGGCACTTTTGGGGTTCTTCTGTGGGAGGTTCTGGGTTTGAGGAGATGAGGAAGTGGCTCTGGTTATTTGCTTCTGTACCAGGTCGGGAGGGTAGTTGCGGGATGCGAAAGCTGTTTTCAGGTTGTTGGTGTAACTGTTCAGGGATTCCGGACTGGAGCAGATTCGTTTGCAACGAAGACCTAGGCTGTAGGGAAGGGACCGTTTGATGTGGAATGGGTGGCAGCTGTCATAATGGAGGTACTGTTGCTTGTTGGTGGGTTTGATGTGGACGGACGTGTGAAGCTGGCCATTGGACAGGTGGAGGTCAACATCAAGGAAAGTGACATGGGATTTGGAGTATGACCAGGTGAATCTGATGGAACCAAAGGAGTTGAGGTTGGAGAGGAAATTCTGGAGTTCTTCTTCACTGTGAGTCCAGATCATGAAAATGTCATCAATAAATCTGTACCAAACTTTGGGTTGGCAGGCCTGGGTAACCAAGAAGGCTTCCTCTAAGCGACCCATGAATAGTTTGGCATACGAGGGGGCCATCCTGATACCCATGGCTGTTCCCTTTAATTGTTGGTATGTCTGGCCTTCGAAAGTGAAGAAGTTGTGGGTCAGGATGAAGCTGGCTAAGGTAATGAGGAAAGAGGTTTTAGGTATGGTGGCAGGTGATCGGCGTGAAAGGAAGTGCTCCATCGCAGCGAGGCCCTGGACGTGCGGAATATTTGTGTATAAGGAAGTGGCATCAATGGTTACAAGGATGGTTTCTGGGGGTAACAGACTGGGTAAGGATTCCAGGCGTTCGAGGAAGTGGTTGGTGTCTTTGATGAAGGATGGGAGACTGCATGTAATGGGTTGAAGGTGTTGATCTACGCAGGCAGAGATACGTTCTGTGGGGGCTTGGTAACCAGCTACAATGGGACGGCCGGGATGATTGGGTTTGTGAATTTTAGGAAGAAGGTAGAAGGTAGGGGTGCGGGGTGTTGGTGGGGTCACGAGGTTGATGGAGTCAGTTGAAAGGTTTTGTAGGGGGCCTAAGGTTCTGAGGATTCCTTGAAGCTCCGCCTGGACATCAGGAATGGGATTACCTTGGCAAACTTTGTAGGTAGTGTTGTCTGAAAGCTGGCGCAGTCCCTCAGCCACATACTCCCGACGATAAAGTACCACGGTTGTGGAACCCTTGTCCGCCAGAAGAATGACGATGGATCGGTCAGCCTTCAGATCACGGATGGCCTGGGCTTCAGCAGTGGTGATGTTGGGAGTAGGATTAAGGTATTTTAAGAAGGATTGAGAGGCAAGGCTGGAAGTCAGAAATTCCTGGAAGGTTTGGAGAGGGCGATTTTGAGGAAGAGGAGGTGGGTCCAGCTGTGACGGAGGACGGAACTGTTCCAGGCAGGGTTCAATTTTGATAGTGTCTTGGGGAGTTGGATCATTAGGAGTAGGATTAGGATCATTGTTCTTCGTGGCAAAGTGATATTTCCAGCAGAGAGTACGGGTGTAGGACAGTAAATCTTTGACAAGGGCTGTTTGGTTGAATCTGGGAGTGGGGCTGAAGGTGAGGCCTTTGGATAGGACAGAGGTTTCGGATTGGGAGAGAGGTTTGAAGGAAAGGTTAACTACTGAATTAGGGTGTTGTGGTTCCAGATTGTGTTGATTAAAATTTTGAGGTTTTGGGGGGAGTGGAGCTGGAAGTGGGAGATTGAGTAGATGGGAGAGACTGGGTCTGTGTGCAATGAGAGGAGGTTGAGGTTTGCTGGAAAGGTTGTGAAGGGTGAGTGAGTTGCCTTTCCGGAGGTGGGAAACCAGGAGATTGGATAGTTTTTTTGAAGTGGAGGGTGGCATGCTGTTCTAATTTGCAGTTGGCCTGTAGGAGGATGCTCTGAGCAGCCGGTGTGGATGTGGGAGAGGAAATACTGAGGACTTTTATTAAGGATAGGAGTTGACGGGTGTGTTCATTGGCTGAGTTGATGTGTAGGTGAAGGATTAGGTGGGTGAGGGCAATGGATTGTTCAGTTTGGAACTGGTATAGGAACTGATGGAAAGAAGGGTTACAGCCAGAGATGGGAACTTTAAGTGTGAGGCCTTTGGGGGTAATGCCAAATGTCAGACAAGTTTGAGAAAATAAAATATGGGAGTGTAATCTGGCTAGGGCGAAGGCATGTTTGCGGAGGGAATGTAAATAAAACTTAATGGGGTCATTGTGGGGATGGTGTGAGGGTGACATGGTATTAGAAGGTGGAAAGTGTAACATGAGGCTGAAACGAAAATGAAAATAAAAATATAAATATATGGGGAGAGATAAAGGTGAACTGGAAAGCAACTGGAGATCTGGTGTGAAAAAAGGCGAAAAAGTGTTGGTTATAGCTGGGCTTGTTGATCCTGTGGTGAACTTGGGTTGGTAGACAACGATGTGCACAAAGGTTAGGTGGTTGTGTTGCCGCCAAAACACGTAAAAGGGTGGAGCAATTCGGGAAAATTTCGAAAAAACTGCATGCAAATGTATTAAAAGGAGTGGTTTTGTGGTGGCAGATTGTGAAAATGAGGCTAACAATTGTCCGACGAAGAAATAATGACGTTAAAACCTGTGGGAAGTGGCTAAAAAAGATCAGTGATGTGGGAAAAACGGAAATGGAAAAAAAGGCGAAAGTTATTAAAACTAGCCGAAATGGCTGTTTAATAGCTGAAAGGAACTGTTTGTGAACTGGAAACGGTGGATTTTGTAGCAGCGGTAGTGTTGAAAGCAGAAAAAATTTTTTTGGTTATGGTTTGGAAGTGGGTTACGTATTATTGAGTATATAAAGGGCTATTACAAATGATTGAAGCGATTACATAAATTCACTGTAGCTCCATTCATTGACATATGGTCACGACACACTACAGATACGTAGAAAAACTCATAAAGTTTTGTTCGGCTAAAGCCGCACTTCAGGTTTCTGCCACCAGAGCGCTCGAGAGTGCAGTGAGACAAAATGGCGACAGGAGCCGAGAAAGCGTATGTCGTGCTTGAAATGCACTCACATCAGTCAGTCATAACAGTGCAACGACACTTCAGGACGAAGTTAAACAAAGATCCACCAACTGGTAACTCCATTCGGTGATGGTATGCGCAGTTTAAAGCTTCTGGATGCCTCTGTAAGGGGAAATCAACGGGTCGGCCTGCAGTGAGCAAAGAAACGGTTGAACGCGTGCGGGCAAGTTTCACGCGTAGCCCGTGGAAGTCGACGAATAAAGCAAGCAGGGAGCTAAACGTACCACAGCCGACGGTTTGGAAAATCTTACGGAAAAGGCTAAAGCAGAAGCCTTACCGTTTACAATTGCTACAAGCCCTGACACCCGATGACAAAGTCAAACGCTTTGAATTTTCGGCGCGGTTGCAACAGCTCATGGAAGAGGATGCCTTCAGTGCGAAACTTGTTTTCAGTGATGAAGCAACATATTTTCTTAATGGTGAAGTGAACAGACCCAATGTGCGAATCTGGGCGGTAGAGAATCCTCGCGCATTCGTGCAGCAAATTCGCAATTCACCAGAAATTAACGTGTTTTGTGCAATCTCACGGTTTAAAGTTTACGGCCCCTTTTTCTTCTGCGAAAAAAACGTTACAGGTCACGTATATCTGGACATGCTGGAAAATTGGCTCATGCCACAACTGGAGACCGACAGCGCCGACTTCATCTTTCAACAGGATGGTGCTCCACCGCACTTCTATCATGATGTTCGGCATTTCTTAAACAGGAGATTGGAAAACCGATGGATCGGTCATGGTGGAGATCATGATCAGCAATTCATGTCATGGCCTCCATGCTCTCCCGACTTAACGCTATGAGATTTCTTTCTGTGGGGTTATGTGAAAGATTCAGTGTTTAAACCTCCTCTACCAAGAAACGTGCCAGAACTGTGAGCTCGCATCAACGATGCTTTCGAACTCATTGATGGGGACATGTTGATTATCGGCTTGATGTCTGCCGAATCACTAAAGGGGCACATATCGAACATTTGTGAATGCCTAAAAAAACTTTTTGAGTTTTTGTATGTGTGTGCAAATCATTGTGAAAATATCTCAAATAATAAAGTTATTGTAGAGCTGTGAAATCGCTTCAATCATTTGTAATAACCCTGTATAGGCGGGATAAAATTGTATGGTAGATTCGGTAATGAGGAGAAGGTGAATACAAAGTAAAACTACTTGCAAAAACAGAAAGAGAAAATAAGATGACAGGAAAGATTTTGAAATGCAACAGTGACAATAACAAACGTAATTGTTGGGTGCAAATTAATGATATGAATATAATAGAGGGAAACATTCCACATGGGAAAAATATATCTAAAAACAAAGATGATGTGACTTACCAAACAAAAGTGCTGGCAGGTCGATAGACACACAAACAAACACAAACATACACACAAAATTCAAGCTTTCGCAACCAACCGTTGCTTCGTCAGGAAAGAGGGAAGGAGAGGGAAAGACGAAAGGATGTGGGTTTTAAGGGAGAGGGTAAGGAGTCATTCCAATCCCGGGAGCGGAAAGACTTACCTTAGGGGGAAAAAAGGACAGGTATACACTCGCGCACACACACACACACACACACACACACACATCCATCCGCACATACACAGACACAAGCAGACATTTGTAAAGGCAAAGAGTTTGGGCAGAGATGTCAGTCGAGGCAGAAGTACAGAGGCGAAGATGTTGTTGAAAGACAGGTGAGGTATGAGCGGCGGCAAATTGAAATTAGAAATTAGCCTAAATTGAGGCCTGGCGGATAACGAGAAGAGAGGATATACTGAAGGGCAAGTTCCCATCTCCGGAGTTCTGACAGGTTGGTGTTGGTGGGAAGTATCCAGATAACCCGGACGGTGTAACACTGTGCCAAGATGTGCTGGCCGTGCACCAAGGCATGTTTAGCCACAGGGTGATCCTCATTACCAACAAACACTGTCTGCCTGTGTCCATTCATGCGAATGGACAGTTTGTTGCTGGTCATTCCCACATAGAACGCATCACAGTGTAGACAGGTCAGTTGGTAAATCACGTGGGTGCTCTCACACGTGGCTCTGCCTTTGATCGTGTACACCTTCCGGGGTACAGGACTGGAGTAGGTGGTGGTGGGAGGGTGCATGGGACAGGTTTTACAGCGGGGCGGTTACAAGGGGATTTCATAGGGATGAACTAAGAGGTTACGAAGGTTAGGTGGACGGCGGAAAGACAAAAAAATATATATATATATATATATATAGAGAGAGAGAGAGAGAGAGAGAGAGAGAGAGAGAGAGAGAGAAGGAAACACTCCACGTGGGAAAAATGTATCTAAAAACAAAGATGATGTGACTTACCAAATGAGAGCGCTGGCAGGTCGATAGAAACACAATCATACACACAAAATTCTAGCTTTCGCAACAAACGGTTGTTTCGTCAGGAAAGAGGGAAGGAGAGGGAAAGACGAAAGGAAGTGTGTTTTGAGGGAGAGGGTAAGGAGGCATTCCAATCCCGGGAGCGGAAAGACTTACCTTAGGGGGAAAAACGGACGGGTATACACTCGCACACACACACATATCCATCCACACATTTACACACACAAGCAGACATATTTAAAGACAAAGAGTTTGTCTTTAAATATGTCTGCTTGTGTCTGTAAATGTAAAATTAGTAAACGTCATTCAAGGGTGGAATTGTATCAGAATAACTCATCGAATATAAAGAGATATTACAAGCAGTTATTAGCATCTCACTTAGACAGTGAACTGGCATCACTTAGTTCCAGTAAGATGCGTGTAGGCAAAGTTGAAGCAGATTGTAAATTGTGTTCTGGAGAGCTATGTGCATAGTAAGTGGATAAAGGATGGAAAAGAACCAGGAAGATTTAATAACGAAATTTGGCAGCAGATGCTGAGGAAGCAGAGGCTGTTGTACTTGCAGTTCAAAAGGGTTCGCACAAATGACAACAAGTGAAGGTTAGTAGAGATTTGTGCGTCTGTGAAAAGATCTATGCATGAAGCATACCACAGTTACCACCATTACACCTTCGCAAAAGATCTGGCAGAGAACCCGAGGAAATTCTGGTATTATGTAAAATCGTTAAGTGGCTCTAAGGCTTCCATTCAGTCCCTTGTTGTCCAGTCCGGTGTGACAGTTGAAGATAGCAGAACGAAAGCCAAAGTTTTAAATTTCTCATTCAATTAATCATCCATACAGGAGAAATATACCATCATTTGACCATCGGACAGACTCCCGTATGTGCAATATAGTAATAAGCATACCTGGCATAGGGAAACCACTGAAAAGATTTGAAAGCAATAGATCACCAGGTCTGTATGGAATCACAGTTTGATTTTACAAAGAGTACTCTACAGCATTGGCCCCTTACACAGCTTGCATTTATTGTGAATCTCTCGCCCAGGACAAAGCCCGAAGCAACTGGGGAAAAAGCACAGGTGACTGTAGCATATAAGAAGGGTAAAAGAACGGACACACAAAATTACAGGGCAATAATCCCTAACTTTTGTTTGCTGCAGAATCCTTAAACATATTCTCAGTCCGAATATAATAAACTTTCTTGAGATTAAGCAGCTTATGTCCATGAATCAGCATGGTCTTAGAAGGCATCGCTCGTACGAAACTCAGCTTATCCTTTTCTCACACAATATACTGTGAACTACAGGTGAAGGGCAACATTTCTGGAAAGCATTTGACATGGTGCCCCATTGCAGGCTGTTAACAAAGCTACAAGCATATGGAATATGTAACAGATATGTGAGTGGCTCGAAGATTTCTTAAGTAGAAGAACGCAATATCTGGTCCAGGACGGCGAGTGTTCATCAAAGACAAGTGTGTCATCATGAGTGCCCCAGGGAAGTGTGATAGGACCACTGTTTCCCTCTCTATGCATAAATGATGTGGCGAACAGGGTGGACAGCAATCTACGGTTGTTTGCTGATGATCCCGTGGTGTACGGTAAGGTGTCGAATTTGAGCAACTGTAGGAAGATACAAGACAACTTAGACAAAATTTCCAGTTGGTGTGATGAATGGCAGCTAATCCTGAATGTGGAAAAATGTAAGTTAGTGCAGATGGGTAGGAAGATCAGAGCTGTAATACTTGGATACGGTGTTACTAGTGTCCTTTTTGACACAGTCAAATTGTGTAAATATCTGGGCATAACATTGTACAGCGATAGGAGGTGAAACGAGCATGTGAGAACTGTGGAAAGGAAGGCAAATGGTAGACTTCAGCTTATTGGGAAAATTTTAGGAAAGAGTGGTTCACGTGTAAAGGAGACCACATATAGGACACTGGTGCGACTTATTCTTGAGTACTGCTCGATTGTTTGGGATCTGTAGCAGGTCTGATTGAAGGAAGACATTGGAATAATTCAGAGATGGGCTGCTAGATATGCTACTGGTAGGTTTGAACAACACACAAGTGTGTCACAGATGCTTCGGGAACTCAAACAGAAATCCCTGGAGCGAAGGCAACACTCTTTTTGAGAAACACTAGTGAGAAAATTTAGAGACACGGCATTTGAACCTGACCACTGAATGATTCTGCTGCCGCCAACGTACATTGCGCGTATGAGCTACGAAGATAAGATTCGAGAAATTATGGCTCATGTGGAGGCCTACAGACAGTCATTTTTCCCTCACTCTATTTTCAAATGGAACAGGAGTGGAAATGACAAGTGGTTGGACAGGCTACCCTCCGCCATGCACCGTATGGCGGCTTGCAGCATATCTTTGTAGATGTAGATTTACTCCACAGTAATTTATCTGAAATTACTTCACAAAGTGTGCTGTTTTAAACATCCAGTTGTTATAAATGTGGGCAGTTATACCCCAGGCTACCAACCAGAAAATGTAGTTATCCCCATAGGCACTGAGATTGCATCATGTTTCTGGCGTAGAAGTAGTCCTATGTTGCTTCTGGTATGATTCTTTATGTGTACAGTTTAATCAGACCATAATGTTTGCGTGTTGTGAAACTGTGAAACTTTTTTATATCTTCAGTGCTGTATCACCTATCAATTTTCTGGTAGTTGAAATAGTTCTTTGAGTAATGCCATTGCGTAGAAACAATTATGATATAATTTTGGAATATAAGTGAACTATGAAATAGAGAGCAAAATTGCATCACAGTATACTTGCAAAAATTATTAATACTCCATTTCTCTCCACAGGCACTAGCTCTAGTGTGGCATTTGACACAATGCCACAAGCATCCCTCGAAGAGATGATGTCCGGTGGAGGACCAGCGACCCTGGGCAACTACGATGATATTGCTCGCTGCAGTGGGGCTTTCAAGGTACTCAGGTCAATGGTGGGAGCATGGCTTCGGGATGTCTCTGTCTACAAAAATGTGTTTGCAGATTTTCAGATAGTTCAGTTCTACAGGTGGGATATCGCATTGTTATAGATGTTCTTCATATGTAGTGTGAATCCTCATATACAATGAAACACAGATTAATTTTACGTCTGTTATTTTATTCAGATGGTTGCGGTCACCGAACACATTACTTTATGACCCGGCTTTACGAAGAACTTTGCACAGCCTCATGAAAAAACTCTTCATTCAGGTAATGTGTAGGTGGTAATTACACAGGTGCAGATCATATTTGCTGTTTATTTTTGATAGTTTGTTTCACTCCATATGTAAATGAAAGACAGTAAATTGGACGACACTACATGTCTTCCCCCCATTTAGTGTCTTTCATTTTCTACATCTACATCTACATCTACATTGATACTCCGCAAGCCACCCAACGGTGTGTGGCGGAGGGCACTTTACGTGCCACTGTCATTACCTCCCTTTCCTGTTCCAGTCGCGTATGGTTCGCGGGAAGAACGACTGTCTGAAAGCCTCCGTGCGCGCTCTAATCTCTCTAATTTTACATTCGTGATCTCCTCGGGAGGTATAAGTAGGGGGAAGCAATATATTCGATACCTCATCCAGAAACGCACCCTCTCGAAACCTGGCGAGCAAGCTACACCGCGATGCAGAGCGCCTCTCTTGCAGAGTCTGCCACTTGAGTTTATTAAACATCTCCGTAACGCTATCACGGTTACCAAATAACCCGGTGACAAAACGCGCCGCTCTTCTTTGGATCTTCTCTATCTCCTCCGTCAACCCGACCTGGTACGGATCCCACACTGATGAGCAATACTCAAGTATAGGTCGAACGAGTGTTTTGTAAGCCACCTCCTTTTTGATGGACTACATTTTCTAAGCACTCTCCCAATGAATCTCAACCTGGTACCCGCCTTACCAACAATTAATTTTATATGATCATTCCACTTCAAATCGTTCCGTACGCACACTCCCAGATATTTTACAGAAGTAACTGCTACCAGTGTTTGTCCCGCTATCATATAATCATACAATAAAGGATCCTTCTTTCTATGTATTCGCAATACATTACATTTCCATAGATAATAGTTCAGCTAGCTTGTAATGTCATTTGTTAATGGGAACAAATCGGTAATTTACAAATGTTATCAACTAGTCTTTTTGTCTGTTGACTTTAACAAGAAGTAATACATTTTGCAAACTGAAGATACTCAAAACTATTTTAACTAATGTAGTGCGGGCACTTTAGGTGGCAGTCAGCTACAAGTGTAAACAAGTGAGAACTCCGATCACTGGGGAGAGAGGAGATGTGCTGAGGGAACAAGCCCCACCTTCCTTTTGCAAGACTGGCAGTCTGCATTTTAGGTCTGGGTTTGTACAAAAACAGAACTGGTACCCAGTGATAGAGAATGCTGAATGTTTTGTAGTAACGGGAGATGTACTCTAACCTCTTGACAGAGCTGGAGTAGCCTCTTACAACACAAAACAAGGCTAAGTACATAAAATATTTGGTAATGGCTACTGCAGTTACATCCTGAGTTTGGCAGCACCATAAACGAGGTAGTACTGACCCTACCTCTACAGGTATCTTAAGCCACCATAGTTTAAAACAGCCCCACCTAAAACTGCTACATTAAAGTATCCACACTGTACTTTCATATTTGTTATTGTATTTTACCAACATCTTCTTCACTAAAAGTACTGGGAAAATAAGAACAGTATGTATCTTGCGGTAATGAGTATTTCATATGATTTCGTCAGTATAGCCCCCCCTTCCCCCCCCCCCCCCCCCCCCCCACCCACCCCCCATGCAGGGAGGGGCAGCAATGAACCAGGATGGTGCAAGTGGGTGGTGGAGGTGAGGTAGGAGCCTAGGAGGCTCCAGTGATAGGCGGCTGCAAAGGTAACGAGTTCTTTGTTGAAGCATCTGCACTATTTAGTACAACGGGTCAGTGATCTGCTGAACACCGTGTTCTGCTGGGCTGGCTCGTTGCATGCACCTCAATGCTGATGTGGAGTCTCTGCCGTGCGCTGCTGGCCTCATTGTGTAAGCTGGCAGTGAGGCTTCCATGCCAGTAACACTTATACTTGACAATGCCATATGTGCTGTTGCTCCTGGCAGCATATTGTCTGTGTCACCGTCAGAGAAGCCCAGCACGATGAGACACTTGTCCTGCGATGGTCAAAGATGGTTGGTGTGCATGGAGAGTGATCTACTGTCCCTGGGTTGAAGTACGAGGTGCATTCAAGTTCTAAGGCCTCTGATTTTTTTTCTAATTAACTACTCACCCAAAATCGATGAAACTGGCGTTACTTCTCGACGTAATCGGCCTGCAGATGTACACATTTTTCACAACGCTGACGCCATGATTCCGTGGCAGCGGCGAAGGCTTCTTTAGGAGTCTGTTTTGACCACTGGAAAATCGCTGAGGCAATAGCAGCACAGCTGAGAATGTGCGGCCACAGAGAGTGTCTTTCATTGTTGTAAAAAGCCAAAAGTCACTAGGAGCCAGGTCAGGTGAGTAGGGAGCATGAGGAATCACTTCAAAGTTGTTATCACGAAGAAACTGTTGCGTAACGTTAGCTCGATGTGCGGGTGCGTTGTCTTGGTGAAACAGCACACGCGCAGCCCTTCCCGGACGTTTTTGTTGCAGTGCAGAGAGGAATTTGTTCTTCAAAACATTTTCGTAGGATGCACCTGTTACCGTAGTGCCCTTTGGAACGCAATGGGTAAAGATTACACCCTCGCTGTCCCAGAACATGGACACCATCATTTTTTCAGCACTGGCGGTTACCCGAAATTTTTTTGGTGGCGGTGAATCTGTGTGCTTCCATTGAGCTGACTGGCGCTTTGTTTCTGGATTGAAAAATGGCATCCACGTCTCATCCATTGTCACAACCGACAAAAAGAAAGTCCCATTCATGCTGTCGTTGCGCGTCAACATTGCTTGGCAACATGCCACACGGGCAGCCATGTGGTCGTCCGTCAGCATTCGTGGCACCCACCTGGATGACACTTTTCGCATTTTCAGGTTGTCATGCAGGATTGTGTGCACAGAAGCCACAGAAATGCCAACTCTGGAGGCGATCTGTTCGACAGTCATTCGGCGATCCCCCAAAACAATTCTCTCCACTTTCTCAATCATGTCGTCAGACCGGCTTGTGCGAGCCCGAGGTTGTTTCGGTTTGTTGTCACACGATGTTCTGCCTTCATTAAACTGTCGCACCCACGAACGCACTTTCGACACATCCATAACTCCATCACCACATGTCTCCTTCAACTGTCGATGAATTTCAATTGGTTTCACACCACGCAAATTCAGAAAACGAATGATTGCACGCTGTTCAAGTAAGGAAAACATCGCCATTTTAAGTATTTAAAACAGTTCTCATTCTCGCCGCTGGCGGTAAAATTCCATCTGCCGTACGGTGCTGCCATCTCTGGGACGTATTGACAATGAACGCAGCCTCATTTTAAAACAATGCGCATGTTTCTATCTCTTTCCAGTCCGGAGAAAAAAAATCGGAGGCCTTAGAACTTGAATGCACCTCATAGACCTGCAATAGCCTGCTGTGCTGTGGTGCTAAATCCATGATGAACTTGCTGTTGCTCCTCCTTGCCTCAAACCAGTGACTTCTACTGGCAGTTCAATGTGGCAGCGTCACCCAGTGCACCCCTTTGGTCTGGTAGAGCTGTGAGACTAACAATAATTTCATTGCATAATGATCAGTAATTACAGCTGGTAATGGCATTCTTGTTGTACATATGTGCTACTACCAGTCACATATCCTGAAACACCGCTGCCACTGTGGAAATCTGGCTTGCCCCTTGCTGCATTGGTTTGTGGCGAGCCACTGAGTCCACTGCTTCATCAAGCTAGCCTACCTCGAAACATTGCATCAACCTTGTTGAATTATTATAGTGACAACATCCCTCATGATCTTATGTGTGGCTCCAATACACTCTTCAGACTCACACTTTTGTGCCAATATGTGGTCAGTGTGGTACAGCAAACAACCAAAGCAACCATCTTTAGGTGAGTTTCATAACTGGAGTTTACTATTATTGTGCATTTCTATGTTTTATTGTGTTTGCTAAGTTAAAACTAAACAGTCAGACTAATTAAATTAGCTGTTGCTGGGAAGGCAGTAGGTGTACAACTACGTCTTTGTGAACAAACTGAAGAAATAACTGGGTTTGAAGCCAATTATTGATATATACAAAGCAACACGCACTAGTAATCTTCAGTCATAAATGTCACATGAAGATGGCTACTTGGTAGTCAATTGAAAAATCGAGGCAAGAAGTCAGCACCGTCCACCTTGCAAACCAAACGTCTTATGGTATAAAAAGCCCAATGATTGCAAATTCTGTACAGTCCAGGAAAATATGAAGTGTCAAAAACAAAACCATGCCTTTTTGCATAATGAAAATAAGTTTTAGTTCATAATCTTTTGATGTATATTTAGTTTTAATAAGATAAGAGTGTAATTAAACACATGTTAATGAAACAACAGTGTGAGGAGACAAGTACATTTTTTCGAAAATTCCTTGTTGGATACGTTTCAGTCACTTTCCGTGCAAAGTAAAATTATGTAAGAGAAATCTTGGAACTGGTGCGCCATTTTGTTGAGAAAATTTTCTATAGTATTCAAATTTTGTGCTTTACAGACCAGCAGAATTAGTTAAAGGTCTATCTACTGGCCATGATGGGTTATTCTGTACCGAATGGTTACAGTGTCAACCTTTGCCAGTGGCCTCTTTTGGATGTGGTACAAAGGGCCATGGGATCAGCACACCGCTCTCCCAGCCTTTGTCGGCTTACCAAAGCTTGGAGCTGCTACTTCTCACTCGAGAAGCTCCTCGGCAGGTAACTTGAGGCTGAGTGTGCCCTGTTCCAATCGTCCCACAAAGAAAAAATCCCTGCCAGTACCAGAAATTGAACATGGGTCCTCCAAATAGCAGTCCAACACACTTACCACTTAGTTATGGAGACGTATTACAGGTAGAACAAAAACAGCATTTATGTAATAGAGAATTTCCTCAGCTTTCATCTGGAACTTAATAGTAGAAGACTCTAGATGAGCCTGTGCTCATAATGGCTCAGATTGTCACATTTCTCTGTAATGTTTACATGCAGTCTTTGAATATGTTCAAATTATAGCTCCACAGATGTCCAAGTATGGAATGATTGTCTTCAAGTATTCACAAATTAAATATGAAAAGTCAAAGTGCTGTGTAAATATTTTCATAGCAATCCTCTCCTCATAATCTCTTCAATGGCCGTTTCTCTGACTGTAATCTCCACAAAATGTAAACAGTCATGTGTATGTCTGTATTGAACCGGGAACCTTGAAACGACGGAGAGGCTTCATGCCGCCGTAGCCCTCAGTGGTTCACAACCCCCAACAGGCCACAGCATTCCACCCACCCTACCGCCGCCCCACACCGAACCCAGGGTTATCGTGGTTCAGCCCCCAGTGGACACCCCTACCCCCACCCCCGGGAACACCTCAGACCAGAAGAGCGTTATCCCAAATGTTTGTGTGGTAGACTAATTATGCGTATGTGGAGACAGTGTTTGCGCAGCAGTTGTTGACATAGTGTAACTGAGGCGGAATAAGGGGAACCAGTCCACATTCACCGAGGCTGGTGGAAAACCGGCTTAAAAACCATCCACAGGCTGGCCGGCACACTGGACCTTAACACTAATCCGCTGGGTGGATTCCTGCCGGGGACCAGCACGCTTTTCTGCTCGGGAAACTGTCACATAGGTGTCATTTGATAGACCACCTCATTGACTATCATTTAGTGTGCTGATCTTGTTTATAACTTATTGCATTTGCTATTAATGAATTTTGTAAATACATTGTTGTTAGTCAATCATTTTAAACTCACAGATGCCAAAATAATCTCTACATAAGGCTACCTTTACTTAAATGAGGCTCATCAAATGCCTCAGGAGGCTCGCCACTCTTTGGTGGGTTCGTGCTTGGTCCCAGCCTTTGCAGCATCTTTTCCCTTCCATGCTACATGTCTGTCCTCTTGCTATCCTTTTTCACCTCCCTTTGGGATCATGTGTGGGGTTTATTGGGAATGTTCCGCTAAGACCGTTGCTGACATAAGAAGTCTCACTACTCTTTTTCATTCCCTTTTCCTTTCTTTGTTTCCCTTCTCCTGTCGTTCCTCCACTTCGGCATTTGAGATTTCTCTTTTTCTTCTTCCTCCCTGTGCCCTTCTGACGGCTGGCCCACGTGTCTGATGTGCAAGAGGTGACTGGTTAATGCATAGTTCCCAGCCCTGGGTCAACAGGTTGGGTTCGCACATACCCCTGGTAAAGGCCAGGCCCAGGGAGGGGTGATTGCCTGACCTTCTACTTTCCCAAATTGCTGATTGGTCCCTCGGTCCGGTGCTCAGGAGGTGTGTCCTGAAGTGTGAACAATCACCTAAGGCGGTTGTGCCCCCTTGTGAAGGGCGCCCCCAGTTGTAAGGACCACACCATCGGAGATGCTGGTAATCGTAGGGGATTTTCTCACAATGGGCCAATCCTCTTCACAGTCAGTATTTACGAAATTTAAACGGAATGAGCCTAATGATTCAAAGACCCTTCCGGCTGCACCACGGTTCCTCATGATTTCATGTACTGAAGACAGTCAGTCCTTCGCAACGGTAAATCTGTTTATTATTCAGAAAGGTGTTGATGCAATTGCTGGCCCTTTGAAACCCTGCTCTCATTTACAGAATGGCACTTTGCTTTTGGAGACTACTTCTGATTCACAAGCACAGCAAAAGCTTGCTGCCTCACTTCTCCACGGCTATCCTGTTTATTTCGAGGCCCATAGAACTCTGAATTCTTCCCATGGTGCTATTTACACTAGGCTGCCTGACAGTCTGAATGAGGCTAAAAACCAATCATATCTGTCTGATCAGGGTATCATCACCCTCCATTGGGTGATTAAAAAGGTAGATTACTCCTTAGTGCCCATGCACAGTCTTTTTCTCACCTTTGATAGAGTGGTGCTTCAGTCCAAGATCAAAGCAGGCTATGAAATTATCACAGTCCGACCTACATTCTGAACTCGATGCGCTGCTACCAGTGTCATCGTTTCAACCACACTAGGATGTCTTGTCAACACGCAGGCAAATGTGTAACCTGTGTTAGGGATGCACACGAGGGTGATTGTCCACCTTCTCCCCGCTCTATAAACTGCAATGGCAGCCATGCCGCCTCCTCTCAGGATTGTCCCGTGTATCTTGATGAGCAGACTGTCCAGGAGATCCAAGTAAAGGAAAAAGTGCTTTATCCAGTCACTCGCAAGTTATTGGCTAGTCACGAACCTTGCATTCTCTCATCTGACACTTATAGTTCTGTTCTTGTTACCTCTCGTTCCATGAAGGACATGGCCACACAGACTTGTGACCTTAGATTCAGCTCTAAGGTTGTGAAATCACCCACTGTCAAGGTAGCATTGCAATCCCCTCGTCCAGCCATCAATCTCTCCCCCTCACAGGGCAAAGCCACCAGCTACACAACTGTTAGGCCAGAAAGGACAGAAGGAGTACTCCCATGAAGACTTCCTACATCCCTCCAGCCAAACAACATCTGAGTCTTACTCTGCTAATCTGAAATGCTCAAAGAAGTCTAACAAAGGCAAACGGTCTTCGCCTTCGCTGACCTGAAGATCCCCTTCAACGGTGTTGCCATGTGATAGCTTAGTCCGGACGGCCTCTGTGTCGCCAGTGCGCACCACCAACAATTTTCCTGTGGTGGACTCCACAGACTGACAGCACAAGCAAGCTGATGCTTCTGTGGACCTCAAGGAGCAGGATCCTCCTGCTTCTGTGCCCTGTGGCAGCAAGTCTGCGCAGGCTGTCACTCGGCAGTCGCCGAGGTGACACTCCTTCATTTCTTCCTCATCATGACTCTTCTCCAATGGAACATTTGCAGCCTTCGGTCACACAAAGAGGATTTACAGCTGCTTTTACCATCGCAGCATCCCCTTGTACTCCGCCTTCAGTAAACAAAATTGCATCCTCACGACCGCTTTGAGCTTTCACATTTCTTCCCAGTTTGTTTCGAACTTCCCCCTGAGGTCAGCATTCCATGTCATGAGGGTGTCGTGCTGCTCATACAGGATGACACTCATAGTCAACCCATCTCCATGACTAGCCATCAAGCTGTTGCAGTTCGCCTTTTCCATCCTCTTCTAACTTTTTACCTCTGTACTATTTATGTCCCTCCATCATTTGATGTCACTAGGGCAGTCTTCCCTCAGCTTATTGGGCAGCTGTTCCCCCATTTCTGCAACTCTGTGACTTTAGTGTACATCATCCCATTTGGGGTTCTCCCAGAACCTGTCGGAGAGGTACCCTCTTGGCTGATCGTCGTAATCAAGTCAACCTCTTCTACCTTAACACTGGAGCACCTACATTCCTTTCCAAATCCTCACACACCTATTCCCATTTGGACCTGTCCTTCTGCACTTCCCAGCTTGTCCATCATCTTGAGTGGTCCGTTCATTCTGACACCTACTTGAGTGACCATTTCCCATGTGCTATTCCTACCCTACCTGCATGCACACCCAAATGGCAGGTTACTAAGGCTGACTGGCGGCTTTACTCCTCCCTGGCAACCTTCGGAGAACAAGATTTCCTCAGTTGTGATGACCAGGTGGAATATCACACTAACATTATCTTTACTGCTGCAGAACGTTCCATTCGTCACACTTCCTCTTTACCATGCCGTGTCCCAGTTCCTTGGTGGACTGAGGCATGCCACGACGCTGTTCGCGCATGGAAACGTGCTCTCCGCGTTTTTAACTATCATCTTATGATGGCAAATTACATTCATTATAAACAGATGCATGCAGAGTGTCATCACATTCTTTGGGATACAAAAAAAGCTAGCTGGATTTCATTCACTAATTCTTTGAACAGTTGCACCCATTCCTCTGTCATGTGGATCAACCTCTGACGGCTCTCTGGGAACAAGATCCATTCGCCAATTTCCGGCCTGATAGTAGCAGCCGATGTCATGATGGACCCTATTGCTATCTCCAACACCTTGGGCCACCACTTTGTGGAAATTTCGAGCTCATCCCACTATCACCCTGCCTTCCTCCATCAGAAATGAGCGGAGGAGGCTCGGGCGATACCCTTCTCTTCTCAGAACCATGAGTGCTACAATGCCGCTTTTACTATGAGGGAGCTAGATCATGCTCTCAGATCATCCTAATCGTGCGCCTCAGGGCCAGGTGCTGTCCACATTCAGATGGTACAGCACCTTTCTTTTGTGGGCAAGCACTTTCTGTTTAATGTGTACAACTGCATCTGGACAGAGGGCATGTTTCCCAGACGTTGGCATGAAGCCATCATCATATCCATTCCTAAGCCCCATAAGGACAAAAACCTTCCTTCTAGCTGTTGCCCCATCTCTCTCACCTGCTGTGTTTGCAAGGTGATGGAATGATTCGTGCCCGGCTGGTATGGTGGCTCGACTCTCGCAATTCACTAACGACTGCAACGTGTGGATATCGAGCATACCATTCTGCAGTTGACAATTTCGTTACTAGGTCCACCCATTTCATGAATGGTTTTCTGTGGAAATCCCAGACTGTGGCTGTGTTTTTCAATTTGGAGAAGGCCTACAACACCTGCTGGAGAACAGGTATCCTACATATTCTTTACACGTGGGGCTTCTGTGGCCACTTGCCCTGTTTCCTTCGGGAATTTTTAAAAGACCCTGTGTTCAAGGTGTGAATGTGTTCTGCCTTGTCGGACACCTTTATGTAGGAAACCGGTGTGCCTCAGGGTTCCATCCTGAGTGTTGTCCTCTTTGCTATCACCATTAACCCTACAATGGCCTGTCTACCACCGGGCATCTCCAGCTCCATTTTTGATGATGTTTTTGCCATCTATCACAGTTCTTCACGGACCTGTCTCACTGAGTGACGTCTTCAGCGATTTCTTGATCGTCTTTACAGGCTGTTCCGTTCGTTGAAAATACAAAATTCTTGGGGCTTATGCTTGATAGGAAACACTCTTGGTCCTCCCAAGTGTCTTACCTGGCAGCCCACTGTACACAGTCCCTCAATGTCCTACGTGTCTTCAATGGTACTTCCTCTATTTGTACCGGTCCCTTGTCCATTCGAAACTTGACTATGGGTGTTTTGTTTATGCGTCTGCATGTCCGTCCCTCCTTACTCTGTCTCAATGCTATCCACCATTGTGGCATCCATTTAGCCCTGGCACCTTTTATATAGCCCTATTGAGAGTCTGTTTACTGCAGCTGCTGAATTACCGCTGTCCTACCGCCGTGACTTTCTCCTCGGCAGGTACGCATGCCGTTTGTCTGCTATGTGTGGCCACCCACGTATGCCTCCTGCTTCGATGATTCCTTTGATCACCAGTATGGGGCGCATCCCTCTTCTCTGTTACCTCCTGGAGTCCACTTTCAGCACTTGCTCCGGCGGCTTAACTTCGTACTCCCTGCAACTTTCCTGGTGGGTGTTAACCCTTCACCACCTTGGCTTCATGAAGCAGACAGTGTTAACCTTGGCCTTCATTCGCTTCCTAAGGACACTACCCCAGCCTCACTCTACCGCCTTCAGTTTCATGACCTTCACATAGAACTTCACGATAGTACCTTTGTGTACACTGATGGCTCTCGGACTGACCGTGGTGTCGGGTGTGCCTTCATAATTGGTGCCAATGTTGCTCAGTATTGGCTTGCAACACACTGCTCAGTATTTACAGCCGAGCTCTTTGCCCCGTATCGGACCACGGGGTACACCCGACAATACGGTCTTTTCTGTTGTGTCCTTTGCTCAGACTCTCTCGGCACCCTTCAAACTCTATGCGCGCTGTCCATAGTGCAACGGGTCCAGGAAAACAGTTACTTGCTCACTCTTGATGGAGCCACTGTGATGTTTATGTGGGTTTCTGGTCATGTTGGTCTGCCAGGAAAAAAGGCTGCTGCCAAGGCTGCAGTCCTCCTACCTCAGCCCACTAGTTCCTATATTCCCTCCAGTGATCTCTGTGTTGCCGTCTGTCAGGAGGTAGTCCCACTTTGGCATCGCCATTGGCCCTCCCTTCATGGGAACAAGCTCTGGATTATTAAGCCTCTCCCAGTGGATTGGATGACCTCCTGTCAGCCCTCTCACCGGGACTAGGTCACTTTAGCTGGGTTGCATATTGGGCACTGCCTTTTTAGCCATCATCATCTGCTAAGTGTGGGTTGCATATTGGGCACTGCCTTTTTAGCCATCATCATCTGCTAAGTGCTGTTCCCCCACCACTTTGTACACATTGCGCCCAAGTTTTAACTGTCTTCCATTACCTGACGGAATGCCCATTTTTTAACTGTTTACGTTCCTGTGTGGGCCATTGACTGCGTTTTACTTTTTATCTGTCATAGCAATATGGTGAAGGCCATTTAATTTTTAGTTTTGGACCTCCGTTTCTGTATGGTGTCTTTGGTAGCACTTTCTCCATGTCCCTGTTTTTAGCTGTCTTCTCTTACATTAGTAGGGATTGACATATAGTCGTTTTTTAACTCCTCTCTGTCTTTGTGTTCTGTAGTTGTGAGTTGGATGCATATGACCCCAGTTGTTTTTGCTCCCCTTAAACAAAACAAACAGGCTCATCAAAATAAAATGCATTTATTTGCAGCCATTGTGATTTCATCAGTTAGTTTTCTGCACTGGGTTTTCCTCCATTCAGTCATCATGAACATGCTTAGCATGCATGGCAAGCTCACCATATCCAAGCAGCTGCACTTAATTCTGTCAATCTGTCACCTCCACTGTCGAAATGGCCATCCTACCCCTGTCAGTGCACCTGTATTTGTACAGCCAACTACCTAGTCAGCTTAACAAGAGCTCTACAAAAAGCGATAAAAATTGTCAATCAGTAATGTACTAATTTAAATTCATTTGACTAATAAATATTTGAGTAATTAATTCATCAAGCGATGGCAGGAAAATACACATATAAAAGGTATTGTGTATGTAAGCTTTCAGGGCCAGTCACTTACAGACAGGATTTCTTCTCATCCCATCCTGTAAGTTATCTCTGATGCAGCAGTCATTTTCCTTCGCCCCTTATCCTTCCCCTTCAACCCTTATGCCAAAAGGAGGAGCCACTAGCTCCAAAAGCTTGCATACATAATAACTTTTCATATGTGCATTCTCCTGCCGCCACTCGGTGAGTAGATTTTTTTAACTATACAATTATATTTTGTTTTCAAAAGCTGATTATTTTCATTGAGTATTAATTCAAATTGTGGGAAAAATATATTTGGCATTTTTATACATGAACTTTTCCTTTATTGTTTACATTATGTATTTTGTTCTGCTTTGTGTCTACAGCTCGTAGCAGAGTTTAAGAGACTGGGGTCAGTGATCGTGTATGCAAATTTCAACAAGATCATTATATGCACCAAGAAAAGAAACATTGAAGATGCTATTGGCTATGTTGAATTTGTTGTCCAGAGCATCAGAAATAAAGAACTCTTCCACAGCATTGAAATTTCATATCAGCAGTGTTGGGAGTATCTCATGTGGCTGGATCCAGTGAGTGAGTTTATGTTTTTTCTTAATGTTAAGCTGTCTGATTGCAATTTCATTCATCAAATTCTGGTGGAGTTGTGTTGTTAATGTGTTGTGAAGAAAAATTCTAAAGTCATTATTTCTTATGTTATTCAAATAAAGCAAGTTAGCTAGTAAACGCTCTGAAGCTGTTATATATAGATAAAATATTGGACAACAGTTTAAATGCTGTAAATACTGCACCAAGAAATTAAGTGAACCCTCAGTTCTTTATACTCCCAGAAGTGTGAATGGTTGTAATCATTATCCTGTATTTTTTATTATGTCTTTATGTCTTATTGGGGAACTCTGAATACTTCCAAATAAGACAAAGACTTAAATGAGGATGTATTTTTTCTCCTGCACTTTTTAATGTTGTGATGGAGGGAATGAATAGGGCCGTTAAAGATATAGTATAAGAAAAAGACTTTTGCAGATGATATGGTAATATGGGGCATTATAGAGGTAGATGTACAGGTACAACTTGATTTGTGGAAGGAAATAATGAAAAGGTATGGACTAAAAATAAATAAAGATAAGAGTGAGGTAATAGTATTTGGAAGAGACAAAGAGATCAATGGGAAGATTATTTTGAATGGAGAACTCCTCAAACTGATAGACAGTTTCACTTATTTAGGGAGTGAAATATCTAGTGATGGAAGAATAACCAACAAAATTATAGGAGGTTACAGAAGGGAGGCAAGTTGTATAAAACAATAAAACATTTGATTTGGAATAAGGAACTTTCAGAGAAAGCAAAACTCCTTATGTATAAGAGTTATTACTTCCCTATTGTTACCTGTGGGGGAGAAACATGGACAATGACAGAAAGGGACTGGAGCAGAATGCAAGCAAGGGAAATGAAATTTCACAGAGCAGTTAAGGGGAAAACAAGAATGGACAGAGTAAGGAATGTAGATATTAGAAAGGACCTTAAACAAGAAAATATGAGAGAAGAAATTGAAAAAAAGAGATTAAGATGGTATGGGCATGTTAAGAGGATGCATGGGGAGAGACTTCCCAAAATTATGGAAGAATTAAAGATGGATGGGAAAAGACCTAGAGGGCACCAAAGAACATGGTGGAAAATGGGAGTGAGAATATCTGAGGAAAGGAGAGATGTGACCTGGCAGCAAGTGGAGGAAGATAAGTGGTGGGAGGACCAAGCCAAACAGAGAGGACTTGTCAGCTCCCAGACCTGGCAGTAGCTGGAGTGGGATCCGGATACATACATATGTCTTATTACTTTGGTGTAACATGTAATTCCAATACTTGCTTGTTCTGTTACTGAAAGGGGGGGGGGGGGGTTCGGCAGTTTGGTCAAACAGCACAATTTTCTAATAAAAGAAATACTTGGTCGTACACATACATTAACAGTGTACGCATATTCAGGATCAACTATTAAGATTTCTGTGTTTCTTTTTTTCTCCCCCTCTATAAATCACCATCAGGTGACGGCCGGATAGTTCATTCACAAATGACACTAACACTTTTTTTTCTTATGTTCTTCAAAATGAACTGGCACTCGCATTATCCTTTCTAAGTCCAGAGTCCTAATTTTTCACAACATAAATTAGCCTGCCGGAAATTGTGCTGAAACGAAGTTGCTGCCTTCATGAGAGCAGCTGGTTGGTGTTAAGAACATACCTCCAATACAGATTCTAAGACAGTGTGTTTTGTCTTATTTATCAGATGATCACACACTAGTCCAGCTCTAGTTGTACCAGTGGCGATCAATACAGATTGAACATTGTGGCAGTCATATAAAAATGTTCGTCACTTGTTCTATCCTCAGAACCAAATGTGTAATGCGGACATTTATTAGTCTGTCATGAAGTAGTATGTCAGCTCAAATTAGTATATGGCAGGTATCCTGCAGAAATGTGGCAGTTGAGTATATGTACAGAAGTTTCAGCATCAGCATTATATTTAGTGTATAATATTGGGCTGAGGACACCTCCAAGCATGAGACCTTGCAATATTCACATAGCTGCAGCATCTCATCACTCAACCAAATGTGTGCAGCGAGTAGATACCTATGATGAAGGTGTCTGGTGTTCACAGTGTGAGTCTTACACGTTAGTTTAGAGATTCCTGAGTTGCACTCAACCGACAAATCAAAGAAGCCTGCAGTAAGGAATCTGCCCTGAACAAACACACCAAAGATGTTGGCCATTAATATTATATGAGTATCATATGTTCCCCATCCTTTTCTGAAGCTATTTTGGATGGTAGCCAGTTAGAGCCTGGTTTTTGCTTATGTATGAGCTTAATACAGGAAGCCTTCACCCCATTCTAGAAGCTGTAGTACAAGAGAATGGCTCTATTGTCCACTGCTCCACTGGATGCAGCCAGCAACAACCATATAATCCCTCTCTGAACCTCCTATTGACTGCCTACAGACATAGGGAGCTGATTTATTCAGCACATTAGTGGCAGGATGCTGGTTTATTTGGCATAGCTGCAAAAATGTGATGTGGACCCAGCAGCAGACTGCTGGTTCCAACAGTGACAAGCCTCAGTTATAGCAGCCCAAAGATGAACACGCAGCTGCAGACTGCAATGGTGAAGGGGCAGCCTTTGGGCCACACAGTTGCAGTATGAAGCAAGACTGTACTGCCCAACCGAGGGCAGCATGATACTGGCGTTGTTGGCTACGGCTACAGGTTGGCAGTGAACAGTGTAGATGGCAGCATGGCCAGCTTGGCTGGCAGGGTACTTATGGGTCAGGCTACAGCAGTGATATACTCCAATTAAAAAAACTTTGTTATTGACAGATACCAGTGATGGAGGGTAGTGTTTCAACTGAGCAACCACATGTGGTAGATGTCCTGTCTGCATAATGGGCAACACAGTGAGCACATGGTGCTAGAGAAAGAGCTGGCCTCTGCTACTCAGCTTCCTGAAATGTCAATCACAAACTTATTTTAATCAGAGTATAGGTGGGTAACACTGGTGGGTGGCAGGCAGCTGGTGGGCCATGCCTATGGGCGGCATCAGGCAACAACCGTTCGCAGGAACAGCTTAGACACACTGCATGATTTGCACACCACATGGATGGGACGGCTTAGCAGTGATGCCCAGGCTCAGTGTTGATGCAGCTCTGGCCATCTGCAACAGTCAAATGAGCCCCAAGCAGTGCCAGCTCGAACGCAGTGCACATGTGGACAGTTTTCTGCTTCCCTAAATGTCCAGGGTATTCACGGTGTGACTCCTTAGTACTGCTGGATGGCAGGCAACAAGCTGTAGGCTATACTTTGGCCCACTGTAGCAGTGGAATGTACAGACGCAGCACACTCCCGGCAGTGCACCGGCACACTGCAACACACAGCGCGCGTCGAGGCAACATTGTATCACTGGCCACACAGCATTGAACATGAACCAAAATTTTGCACCTCCCTTGAAACCAAATGGAGGGGGATCCTGACTTCTGACACCAATCTGTACAGGCGCGAGAAGTAATGGCTTGATTGAGAACAGTAGAGAGAGTCCTTCGGAAAGGAGGTTTGAAATGAAAGAGAGAAATAAACTGAATTTTGACTATACTCTGAAATTATGGCTTACATAAGGACTCATACAGGATGGACGGTGAGGGCATCTGCCATTCTGGATGATAGCTGTACATAGTAATAGGAAATGCAGAGCAGTTGGCTCACGTTTGAGCTAGCTGGTGGCCGATCGAAGAGAACAGAATCGGAGGCAAATGGCAGGAAGCCGCCTACCCAATTTGGAAGTTGAAGTACAAGAGAGTGACAGGACTGCACTCTGCTCCCAAGGTTGCAGCCCGTAACAATCATTTGATCCCCTTCTCACACATCCTATTAGCTGCCCACAAATGTATGGGACTTGTTATTCAGCACCGTGGTGATGGGATGCTGGTTTACTCAGCCTAGCACTGGAAATGTGGCATGATGCAAATGCTACAGTTCTCATAGACGGTGCAGGAACTCAGGCTGGTACCTTGGTTGGAAGGCATTTGAAAAGAAATTTTAGAATAAAATTTTGATGTTGTTGTTGCGGTATTCAGTCCAGAGACTGGTTTGATGCAGCTCTCCATGCTACTCTAACCTGTGCAAGTACCTACTGCAACCTACGTTCTTCTGAATCTGCTTAGTGTATTCATCTCTTGGTCTCCCTCTATGAATTTTACCCTACTCGCTGCCCTCCAATACTAAATTGGTGATCCCTTAATGCCTCAGAACATGCCCTACCATCCGATCTCTTCTTTTAGTCAAGTTGTGCCACAAATTCCTCTCCTCCCCAATTCTATTCGGTACCTCCTCATTAGTTACATAATCTACCCATCTAATCTTGAGCATTCTTCTATAGCACCACATTTCGAAAGCGTCTATCGTCTTCTTGACTAAACTATTTATCGTCCATGTTTCTCTTTCATACATGGCTGTACTCCATACAAATGCTTTCAGAAAAGACTTCCTGACACTTAAATCTATGCTCGATGTTAACAAATTTCTCTTTTTCAGAAATGATTTCCTTGCCATAACTAGTCTAAATTTTATATCCTCTCTACTTTGACCATCATCAGTTATTTTGCTCCCCAAATAACAAAACTGACGTATTACTTTAAGTGTCACATTTGCTAATCTAATTCCCTCAGCATTGCGTGATTTAATTCAACTGCATTCCATTATCCTCGTTTTGCTTTTGTTGATGTTCATCATATATCCTCCTTTCAAGCACCGTCTATTCCGTACAACTGTTCTTCGAATTCTTTGCTGTCTCTGACAGAATTACAATGTCATCAGCAAACCTCAAAGTTTTTATTTCTTCTCCATGGATTCCTACTCCAAATGTTTCGTTTGTTTCCTTTACTGCTTGCTTAATATACAGATGAATAACTTTGGGGATAGGCGGCTACAACCCTGTGTCACTCCTGTAACCACACCTTCCCTTTCGTACCCCTCGACTCTTATAAGTGCCATCTGGTTTCTATACAAATTACAAATAGCCTTTCGCTCCCTGTATTTTACCGCTGTTACCATCAGAATTTGAAAAGGAGTATTCCAGTCAACATTGTCAAAAGCTTTCTCTCTGTCTACAAATGCTAGAAATGTAAGTTTGCCTTTCTTTAATCTGCCCTCTAAGATAAATCGTAGTGTCACTATTGTCTTGCATGCCGCAAAATTTCTATGGAATCCAAACTGATCTTCCCTGAGGTCGGCTTCTACCAGTTTTTCCATTCGTCTGTAAAGAATTTGTGTTAGTATTTTGCAGCTATGACTTATTAAACTGGTAGTTTGGTAATTTTTCACAACTGTAAACACATGCTTTCTTTATGATTGGGGTTGTTATATTCTTCTTGAAGGCTGAGGCTGTTTCGCTTGACTCATACATCTTGCTCACCAAATGGTAGAGTTTTGTCATGGCTGTCTCTCCCAAGGCTATCAGTAGTTCTAACAGGATGTTGTCTACTCCCGGGGTCTTCTTTTGACTTAGGTCCTTCAATGCTCTCTCAAATTCTTCACCCAGTATCATATCTCCCATTTCATCTATGTCCTCTTCCATTTCCATAATATTGCCCTCAAGTACATCGCCCTTGCATAGGCCGTCTATATACTCCTTCCATCTTTCTCCTTACCTTCTTTGTTTAGGACTGGTTTTCCATCTGAGCTCTTGATATTCTCACAGGTGGTTCTCTTTTCTCCAAAGGTCTCTCTAACTTTCCTGTAGACAGTGTCTATCTTACCCCTAGTGATATACGCCTCTACATCCTTACATTTTCTCTAGCCATCCTTGCATAACCATTTTGCACTTACTGCCGATCTCATTTCTGAGACATTTGTATTCCTTTTCGCCTGCTTCATTAACTGCATTTTTATATTTTCTCCTTTCATAATTAAATTCTATATCTCTTCTGTTACCCAGGGATTTCTACTAGCCCTCGTCTTTTTACCTACGTGATCCTCTACTGCTTCCACTATTTCATCTCTCAAAGTTACCCATTTTCTTCTACTGTGTTTCTTTCCTCTGATCAATCGTTCCCTAATGCTATCCCTGAAACTCTCTACGGACTCTGGTTCTTTTAGTTTATCCAGGCCCCATCTCCTTAAATTCCTGCCTTTTTGCAGTTTCTTCAATTTTAATCTACAGTTCATAACCAGTAAATTGTGGTCAGAGTCCACATCAGCCCCTGGAAATGTCTTACAATTTAAAACCTGTTTCCTGAATCTCTGTCTTACCATTATATAACCTGTCTGAAACTTTCCAGTGTCTCCAGGCCTCTTTCACGTATACAACCTTCTTTCATGATTCTTAAATCAAGTGTTAGCCATGATTAAGTGCAAAATTCTACAATTTTTATGTAAAGTCTATAATATTCCCAGACTATCAGAAGTCCTGTACAGCAATGTCACTGATGGCAAATGTTGGTGGTCAAATGTTGTCATTCTGCAGGCAGTTGTAGACGTTTTCTTCGTCGTCAGTTGAAGCCCTCTTGGTTAGTTACTCATAATTAGTTCGTTTCTTATTCATTGATCATATTCACAATAAACATTATGTTGTGTGTGATTGCACACACACATGTGGATGGAAAGGGGGGGGGGGGTTCATGTCAGCCATTTACTGGTATGTAATTAACTAATTACTTCCATTGTAATGAAGTTGCGTATGAAGTAGTCCTTCTCTATGAGCCCAAATTAAACTGTTTGAGGGTTTACCAATGGTAGTCATATTGTGTCTTTAAAATCTTTTGTCCAATCTGTTTCTGTATATCCAGTATTGTGAGCATATTTAATACTTCTAAACTTTCCACCCTGTGTCCATCTTGTTAGCACCGTGCATTGCTGAGGGACAGAACGACTTGTAAGTCTCACATTTGCATTGTTTCAAGGGTCACTTGACCCTGGCATTGACACATCGGTATTTTCAGTTCATTTCATCTAACAGGCTGCTCTCCAAATTGTATTAATACTGATCTTAAAAGTAGTATGCTGCGAGAATTCTACTTTCTGGCAAATTATTGTCTGCTTATTGCAGGGGTTGTAAATATGTTTTCTTTGAACGGTTGCAGAAGCTGCTTTCTTCAACACAGTCATGAACCAATCATACACCATACATTCCAGCAAGATACAGTGAACTGTGGTTGTTTCCTCCTTTGCCCATGTGGAATAACATTCAAAGTTAGATTTGTCACAGTTTAATTTGTGTGGCTCTGCCATCAAGGGTGGAAGAAGTGAGTTTGCTGTTAAAGAGACCAGGAAAGGATGATGATCCAGTGCCACAGTGTCTTTCAGATCATCCCAGTCACATATTAGAGTAAGAGATCAACAAAGACAGACATGACAACAGCTAAGTTTATTCACATAGGTGAAAGTAGCATCCTGGATGATATCCCATTTAACAAAACAAATTGTTTTGTCTTCTATTAGTGAAAGAAAAATCATTCAGTCAATTGTCTCACAACCTCGTGCTTTAACACGAGAACCAAGGTCACCACAAATAGTGGTTATGTCTTTAAGATTTCCTGCCATCAATAATTTAATATGACTGATTTTGGTGAATAGTAAAATCACATGATCGTAAATAAGCCAACTGCTAGTTTTATATGTAAGGGGTGCAATATCATTAATTGCTGGCATACTTTAGTTTCATAGCTGGCATTTTCCCCCTTTCACCAATCTGGTCTCCTCGAATTATTTTATATCTGGAGAAACTAATCTGGATATTAGACATGTCCATTTCTGTGATAGCCATAATTTATGGATGAACATTATGCATTGCAAGGAGCAGGCTTTCTTTCTCTGTTAAATGACACTGAGTAAATGTTCCAGTGGAGGATTTTAAATCTCATTCGTAGACCTGAAGGTTTGTTCTCGAACAAGTTCGCTCTGGGCAGTCTGACGTGTTTAAATACGAAAATAAGCATGCATGTGTCATCAGTTATGTTTTGGGTGCTATTATGAGCCATACCATTGTCCATAATGTGTTCCAAATTTAGCCAGTGAGTATGCAGTGTCTCTTAACATATCCTGTGCGACTGCCAGTTAAGGCTTGTGGACAGTTGAAGATGGTGGAAATTGTGACAGTTGATGTGAATATCAAGAAAAGCTTTGGTAGCTTTTATGTAGTTGCAAAGATACCTGGCATCATGTTGGCCTGAAACCAGTTCATAACATAAACTTGTGGCACTCCCATAGGCTTGCAGCATGGAATAAAACAGGCTATCCTGGCTGCATTTGTGGGAATTGTTGTTGAAGTCATACGTTCATTGGGATAGCTGGGATAAGGCTGCTGGTTGAGATGGTTGTAGGGGATTAAGCACTAGGTGCCATTACAACAATGGGGTATTGATGAAACTAGTCATGGGTTCTCTCTTAACTCTTAAATCTGTTGATTTCACAGTGTGTTTTTATGTACCTTTTTTTAAAAAAAAAATTCTGCAACAGCTTATTGTGGGTTCCACTGTAATTCATTAGTAAATCTTGTTTTGCAGGCAAATCATGCTGGTGTGCAGGGTAAATTACCAGAAGGGCTGGCTGGTGCTGGTGATGGAGCAAATTTAGCAGAAAAGGATGATGTTAACAATATGGTCAGCCAGAATGATGATGCTGAGGATGATGAAGTGAGTTTGCCCATATCATATCCATTATTTATGTAACAAAAATTTCTTATTTCACATTGAAAGACACTTTTCCATTATTTTAAGTAGTATGCCATAACAGCAGCTAATTTCCATTATTTCTATTTATTTTCATTTTGTTTAGTTTTATAACTTTTACATATATTCATGAACACCCAACAAAACAGCTGTCAAATAATAAAACCAGACATTTAACTAGAGAATGAATTTTGCTTAGGCAGTGACAGAATATCTCCTTTCCCAGCTTTCTGACCCTTTTCTACACAGTTTGAGAAATCTTTGCTGCTATAAACAAATTTAAGTTCATTTCTTTATCCCCACACAATTGTATGTTATCATCTATTGCTCAAATGCTATTGTAATACTATCCTGATAACCGTTTTACTCAGTATTCCAAAGTCATCTGACATTATTGATCCAAGAACAATGAGTGGGAAAGTAGGCCATTTCAAGTGTGTAAGCACTTGCTGACAGGTGTATTGTTATGTCTCTCAAGTGTCAAACACCAACGACAATTACCATTTTTGTTTTCTCTCCCTCATCTTCAATTTAGAGCATCACATTGACAGAGTCAAACACACTTTCAAATACTTATTAAATGACATAAATGAATGAAATACAAATGTTAAGCAGTTATGGCAATCATCTCGAAGTGTTTTGGTGATTCTCCATTAGACACTGGTAACACTTGTCCCATGTACACTAATTGTGTGACCCTGAATGAACTGTTGCATCAAAAATAGAGCTATAATGCTCTGAAACTTATTGGGAAGTGGTGGCTATATTTAGTACCTGCATGTTGAGCTTTTTCCCCATGTGTAGTAGCAATTGTGCCAATGTTTATCACTATACAAATCCTAACTGTTAATATTCAATGTTCATGCTTATGGTTTAAGTGCATAAAGAAAGGACTTTTATTGTTTTTGTATTCTGCTTTAATTCAGACATATCCAGAGAATAAAATGAGAATACTCTTAAAAATTACATTGTAATATTCAAGCACATAATTAACTTGAAGTCACTGAAGACAGCACAGTCCAGATAAAATTTCTTTTACTAAAGTCCTTTTCATTGCTTCTCAGTTATCTCTTTTACTTAAATTCCTGAGGCAGATGAAAGTTTTTTCTATGCCATATAAAACAGTGACTTCATTGTTGATTGCAGGTAATTTGAGTGTACAAAAGGTGTTATTGCTGCAATCACACAGTGACAATGGGAAATATTTAGTTTTTGTAAGAAAACTATGATGATTGTGCAAATAATGTTCTAGCTTTAGTATTTTGTCCAAGCACTCAACTTACGAGAAAATACATTGAGACCCACTATTAACAAACAGTTAAAATTGTTAGCATTTATGTTCCCCTTGTCTCACATAAGTGAAAACTGTAAAAGGCACTATAAAAAAAACTTTCTTGTCGTCCATGTCTTCCTAGTGTTATTCATGCAGATTCTCATTAAATATTATGGCCGGCATTGCTTAAGACTGTGTTAGATATAACTTTTTCCTCATCTAGGTAACTGTAACTGAGCAGTATGGGCTGTTATCATCATTTGGCTATTGTGCCTTATCCTGCCAGCTCCTCCCCCCCCCCCCCCTCTCTCTCTCTCTCTCTCTCTCTCTCTCTCTCTCTCTCTCTCTCTCTCTCTCTCTCTCTCTCTCTCTGTGGGTGTGGGAGTGCATGTGCGAGAGAATCGGAGATCGTGCATGCACACACGCCCTTACATTATCTTAGCACAAAACGTAAATTTTTCAAGTGCTCTTCTCTTCCTCTTTTTTTTCTTTGAAAGTCATTCTTCTTCTTGCAGATACAAATATTATGTATTTATCTGGAAGCCATAGCATATATTACATGAAACAACTGGAAAACTGTTAACTAGAGAATGATAAATTTTAAGTCTAAGGTGTAATTTTGTAATGTGTCGTCTATTTTCTCTCAATGTTACGTCAATGTCTTTAGTTTCTCCTCTAATTTCTTCAAAAAGAACAATGCATTTTAACGTAATTTTACAATTGGATGTATTCTGAGTTTAATTGCTTTCAGAAAAATTTGATGAGACACTGTTGCAGATTTTCTTCCCTATGGCACTCATTATTATTTGCTGCTTCACTAATCATGAATAACATATTCACAACTTCTTGTTCATAATATTTACATATTTTCTGCAGCCAACTATTGTTATGAACTGGAATTTGCTGGAGTTCCTGCCAAACATTGGAGGGTGTCGAGAGAACGTTAGCGCAGTGATAGCTGGCTACATCAGTGCTGTTTATCAACATATGCAGGTATCAGTTACTTCCCAGTAGCATACTGACCACAAGGAGACACTAACTGTGAAGTACCAAACAAATCTCTTCTTAATATCTATTTATCCAAAAACAGTCATGATACAGTATTTAAAGTATGACTTCCAACATAGATAGAATATTTCAAATACATGCTATTGTATAAAACAGAGAAGAAAATTTCAGATAAGTTGAGCAGTCACTACCTGCGTTGTTTGGTACTTTTTGTTGCAGAACAAGCCGTTGGATAAGCAGCTGCAGCAGCAAGTCGTATACTCCTAGCTCACTCATTTGTTACATAGTTTAATTCTTAATTTCTTTGCGTGTTTTTGGTTCTTGCATTGTTTAATTCATAAATTTCGGGCGTATTATAGTATTTGAGAGTGTAGCATCGTGTTTTAGTACCTGAATAGTGTAATTTCGCTTAGTCTCCTTCCGCCGCCGAGCAGTGTCAGCAGTGCGCAAGTAGCAGCATTACTGCATTTACTAGGCAATCTTGTATTTTAATAACCGTTTAAATTTTGTCGATTTGTTGCTCTCTGTAGATTAGTTCAGACGTTCTTTGCAAAACAGTTTTTAGCATGGATAGGGACTGCAACTGCTGTGTTCGGATGCAGGCTGAGTTGGCATCCCTTCGCTCCCAGCTTCAGGCAGTGTTGGCTTCGGTCACACAGCTTGAGGCTGTTGCCAATGGGCATCACTGTGGGGGTCCGGATGGGGGTTTGTCGGGGACGGCCAGCTCGTCCCACGCATCCCCTGATCGGACTACGACTGTGGTTGCCCGGGATACTGCCTGCATTGAGGCTGATCCCTCACCTGTGGTAGAGTGGGAGGTCGTTTCAAGGTGTGGCAGGGGGCGAAAGACATTCCGGAGGGCTGAACGGAAAGCCTCTCCAGTTTGTCTGACGAACCGGTTTCAGGCTCTGTCTCAGGCTGATACTGATCTTCGGCCTGACATGGCTGCTTGTCCTGTTCCAGAGGTTGCCCCTCAGTCTGCAAGATCCGGGCAGTCGCAGAGGGTGGGCTTACTGGTAGTTGGGAGCTCCAACGTCAGGCGCGTAATGGGGCCCCTTAGGGAAATGGCAGCAAGAGAGGGGAAGAAAACCAATGTGCACTCCGTGTGCATACCGGGGGGAGTCATTCCAGATGTGGAAAGGGTCCTTCCGGATGCCATGAAGGGTACAGGGTGCACCCATCTGCAGGTGGTCGCTCATGTCGGCACCAATGATGTGTGTCGCTATGGATCGGAGGAAATCCTCTCTGGCTTCCGGCGGCTATCTGATTTGGTGAAGACTGCCAGTCTCGCTAGCGGGATGAAAGCAGAGCTCACCATCTGCAGCATCGTCGACAGGACTGACTGCAGACCTTTGGTACAGAGCCGAGTGGAGGGTCTGAATCAGAGGCTGAGACGGTTCTGCGACCATGTGGGCTGCAGATTCCTCGACTTGCGCCATAGGGTGGTGGGGTTTCGGGTTCCGCTGGATAGGTCAGGAGTCCACTACACGCAACAAGCGGCTACACGGGTAGCAGGGGTTGTGTGGCGTGGGCTGGGCGGTTTTTTAGGTTAGATGGCCTTGGGCAAGTACAGAAAGGGCAACAGCCTCAACGGGTGCGGGGCAAAGTCAGGACATGCGGGGACCAAGCAGCAATCGGTATTGTAATTGTCAACTGTCGAAGCTGCGTTGGTAAAGTACCGGAACTTCAAGCGCTGATAGAAAGCACCGAAGCTGAAATCGTTATAGGTACAGAAAGCTGGCTTAAGCCAGAGATAAATTCTGCCGAAATTTTTACAAAGGTACAGACGGTGTTTAGAAAGGATAGATTGCATGCAACCGGTGGTGGAGTGTTCGTCGCTGTTAGTAGTAGTTTATCCTGTAGTGAAGTAGAAGTGGATAGTTCCTGTGAATTATTATGGGTGGAGGTTACACTAAACAACCGAACTAGGTTAATAATTGGCTCCTTTTACCGACCTCCCGACTCAGCAGCATTAGTGGCAGAACAACTGAGAGAAAATTTGGAATACATTTCACATAAATTTTCTCAGCATGTTATAGTCTTAGGTGGAGATTTCAATTTACCAGATATAGACTGGGACACTCAGATGTTTAGGACGGGTGGTAGGGACAGAGCATCGAGTGACATTATACTGAGTGCACTATCCGAAAATTACCTCGAGCAATTAAACAGAGAACCGACTCGTGGAGATAACATCTTGGACCTACTGATAACAAACAGACCCGAACTTTTCGACTCTGTATGTACAGAACAGGGAATCAGTGATCATAAGGCCGTTGCAGCATCCCTGAATATGGAAGTTAATAGGAATATAAAAAAAGGGAGGAAGGTTTATCTGTTTAGCAAGAGTAATAGCAGGCAGATTTCAGACTACCTAACAGATCAAAACGAAAATTTCTGTTCCGACACTGACAATGTTGAGTGTTTATGGAAAAAGTTCAAGGCAATCGTAAAATGCGTTTTAGACAGGTACGTGCCGAGTAAAACTGTGAGGGACGGGAAAAACCCACCGTGGTACAACAACAAAGTTAGGAAACTACTGCGAAAGCAATGAGAGCTCCACTCCAAGTTTAAACGCAGCCAAAACCTCTCAGACAAACAGAAGCTAAACGATGTCAAAGTTAGCGTAAGGAGGCCTATGCGTGAAGCGTTCATTGAATTCGAAAGTAAAATTCTATGTACCGACTTGACAGAAAATCCTAGGAAGTTCTGGTCTTACGTTAAATCAGTAAGTGGCTCGAAACAGCATACCCAGACACTACGGGATGATGATGGCATTGAAACAGAGGATGACAGGCGTAAAGCTGAAATACTAAACACCTTTTTCCAAAGCTGTTTCACAGAGGAAGACCGCACTGCAGTTCCTTCTCTAAATCCTCGCACAAACGAAAAAATGGCTGACATCGAAATAAGTGTCCAAGGAATAGAAAAGCAACTGGAATCACTCAATAGAGGAAAGTCCACTGGACCTGACGGGATACCAATTCGATTCTACACAGAGTACGCGAAAGAACTTGCCCCCCTTCTAACAGCTGTGTACCGCAAGTCTCTAGAGGAACGGAGGGTTCCAAATGATTGGAAAAGAGCACAGATAGTCCCAGTCTTCAAGAAGGGTCGTCGAGCAGATGCGCAAAACTATAGACCTATATCTCTTACGTCGATCTCTTGTAGAATTTTAGAACATGTTTTTTGCTCGCGTATCATGTCATTTCTGGAAACCCAGAATCTACTATGTAGGAATCAACATGGATTCCGGAAACAGCGATCGTGTGAGACCCAACTCGCCTTATTTGTTCATGAGACCCAGAAAATATTAGATACAGGCTCCCAGGTAGGTGCTATTTTTCTTGACTTCCGGAAGGCGTTCGATGCAGTTCCGCACTGTCGCCTGATAAACAAAGTAAGAGCCTACGGAATATCAGACCAGCTGTGTGGCTGGATTGAAGAGTTTTTAGCAAACAGAACACAGCATGTTGTTATCAATGGAGAGACGTCTACAGACGTTAAAGTAACCTCTGGCGTGCCACAGGGCAGTGTTATGGGACCATTGCTTTTCACAATATATATAAATGACTTAGTAGATAGTGTCGGAAGTTCCATGCGGCTTTTCGCGGATGATGCTGTAGTATACAGAGAAGTTGCTGCATTAGAAAATTGTAGCGAAATACAGGAAGATCTGCAGCGGATAGGCACTTGGTGCAGGGAGTGGCAACTGACACTTAACATAGACAAATGTAATGTATTGCGAATACATAGAAAGAAGGATCCTTTATTGTATGATTATATGATAGCGGAACAAACACTGGTAGCAGTTACTTCAGTAAAATATCTGGGAGTATGCGTACGGAACGATTTGAAGTGGAATGATCATATAAAATTAATTGTTGGTAAGGCGGGTACCAGGTTGAGATTCATTGGGAGAGTGCTTAGAAAATGTAGTCCATCAACAAAGGAGGTGGCTTACAAAACACTCGTTCGACCTATACTTGAGTATTGCTCATCAGTGTGGGATCCGTACCAGGTCGGGTTGACGGAGGAGATAGAGAAGATCCAAAGAAGAGCGGCGCGTTTCGTCACCGGGTTATTTGGTAACCGTGATAGCGTTACGGAGATGTTTAATAAACTCAAGTGGCAGACTCTGCAAGAGAGGCGCTCTGCATCGCGGTGTAGCTTGCTCGCCAGGTTTCGAGAGGGTGCGTTTCTGGATGAGGTATCTAATATATTGCTTCCCCCTACTTATACCTCCCGAGGAGATCACGAATGTAAAATTAGAGAGATTAGAGCGCGCACGGAGGCTTTCAGACAGTCGTTCTTCCCGCGAACCATATGCGACTGGAACAGGAAAGGGAGGTAATGACAGTGGCACGTAAAGTGCCCTCCGCCACACACCGTTGGGTGGCTTGCGGAGTATCAATGTAGAAAAAAAAAATTTTTTTTTGTCAATTTTAGCACCTCTTATTAAGTGCACTGTTTTTTTATGTGCTCATATCTTTATTTGTCTCCAAAGAATATTAAGTTGAGGAAAAAAGTAATAAAGTAAAAGACAGAATTGCGCTGCAAAGAAAGAGAAAGTTGAGTATGAATTAATAAACAATCAGATAACAAATTCAAGGCTCTTTAATAATAATGAGCCTACTGGTGCACCCATAATTTCCCTGTCAATATTGAAAATTCAGTCATGATTTAAAACTTTAATTAAATTTCCGTGAGAAAAGAAACTTCATGTGAGAATGATTCCTACAGTCCAATTCGTGAACAGTGGCGGTTTGCGCATGTCGAGGCCTGGACTGTATCACATTGTTGCCCAGAACAGTACTGATTACTCATTGGCTGTTGGGTAATGCATTATGTCAAGTGCAGAGAATGAGCCTAAAGTTGACTGCCATCTTTTTCGACACCAACTATGACATATTGAGGAAGCAAAATCTAGAAACATTTTCGGCTCCCACAGTTTTGCAAGGAGTTGATAATTTACTCAGAATAGCAGCAATTGTTAAAAACTGTGGCAGTTTTAAATGGTTGTTCTTCCTCATGGAGACATAGTAATAGTGTGAGAACCATCTTTCAGGCAGTTGGAACTGAGCTAGAATACAAAACCACTGTCATCAAAAAAAGACCCGATTGGTTCCTGTGTCTCAGCATGGTGGCTGTGGCCTGTGCCCTCCCCCGTAATTGGCAACAGCTCTATTTTTTAAGAATCTGAAGCTTACAGGAATATGGTGCCCGTTAAGTCTTATAAAGATGTGTTTCCACAAGCAATAGAAATTATGCCAAAGTAAGTCACATGATAGCTGGTACAACATTGGCACTGTGTGCTGCTGTTTCACTGTTTCAGCACACTACTGTCAAAAATTCTAGTTCTATGGCTTTCAATATGGTGTCATCTGAGATTATACGAACAGACATTGGTGTTATCATTCAAGTTATGGCATTAGAATTGATCTTAGACTACAGTAAGAAGGAGAGAAAGTGTAACAGTTTTTAATGTGGAAAAGGATTTTACGTAGAAGTAACTCAGGAGCATCAAAGACACTTAGAAATTAAGAAGCACTTGTAAACAAAAATCCGTCCTTGAACAACTTTTTGATAACAAAAATAACTGTCGATCTGCGTATTGAGCTGTTTTTTTTTTTAAAAATTAGATATTCAGTACTTGCTTGAGTGAAAATACAAGTGACACTTTGATATATGACATCTGGCGATTACTTTTCACCTCTCCGATATTTCTAATATATCCACAAAACTACAGTTTCGTTGTTCTTGTGTGATGTGTTGGGTGTTATTTACAGTGCCCTGAAGACTCATTTGAAAGCTAATATTTTCACCCTTACACCACACATCAATTAAGTACGATGAACTGTTAAAGTTATTCTGTACCAAATTTTGGAGTTACGCTCCATGCAAACTCACCAAAAATTTCTCCAATATAGGTGATTTCCTTCATCAAAAGGCTCTCGGAAATCTTGTTTAAAGCATGGAAGATGCCATTATACAAGAATCTGAATTTACTATCACCATTGCATTAAGTATCAACATTTGAAGAATTAAGCAAGTTGCTGTGCAACTGTAAACCTCCTTTCACTAATCAGTCAATAATACTTACTTACTTGCACACATTATACCCATGCGTCATACATTAAAAACATCTTATACACCACATAAATTAACCTCTGTATGGTCGCAAAGGTCAATGTGTTCTGAAGAGGTCTTTAAAGCTGTGTAACTTTTGTAATACCAGGCATAAATTCGAAAAACACCAAATATGGAAATAGCTTGAGAAGATGGCAGCTGTTTGATCTGCTTCTGATGCTAATTTGTGTGTGTGTGTGTGTGTGTGTGTGTGTGTGTGTGTGTGTGTGTGTGTGTGGGAGGGGGGGGGGGGGGGTTAGTGGCATCACATAGTTAGAGTGACTTGAACGTTTTTGGTGTGGCTAAAAGAGGCATCACATGAATTTTAGTGTTTCCACGTGCTACTTCGGAGATGTCACTTGAGTGACAGTGAGTGGAAGAGGAGTCACAGAAAATATTAGATACAGGCTCCCAGGAAGATGCCATTTTCCTTGACTTTCGGAAGATGTTTGATACAGTTCTGCACTGTTGCCTGATAAACAAAGTAAGAGACTGCAGAATATCAGACCAGCTGTGTAGCTTGATTGAAGAGTTTTTAGCAAACAGAACACAGAATGTTGTTCTCAATGGAGAGACATCTACAGACGTTAAAGTAACTTCTGGCGTGCCACAGGGGAGTGTTATGGGACCATTGCTTTTCACAATATATGTAAATGACCTAGTAGATAGTGTCAGAAGTTCCATGCAGCTTTTCGCAGATGATGCTGTAGTATACAGAGAAGTTGCAGCATTAGAAAACTGCAGCGAAATGCAGGAAGATCTGCAGCGCATAGGCACTTGGTGCAGGGAGTGGCAACTGACCCTTAACATAGACAAATGTAATGTATTGCGAATACATAGAAAGAAGGATCCTTTATTGTATGATTATATGATAGCGGAACAAACACTGGTAGCAGTTACTTCTGTAAAATATCTGGGAGTATGCGTACGGAATGATATGAAGTGGAATGATCATATAAAATTAATTGTTGGTAAGGCGGGTACCAGGTTGAGATTCATTGGGAGAGTCCTTAGAAAATGTAGTCCATCAGCAAAGGAGGTGGCTTACAAAACATTCGTTTGACCTATACTTGAGTATTGCTCATCAGTGTGGGATCCGTACCAGGTCTGGTTGACAGAGGAGATAGAGAAGATCCAAAGAAGAGCGGTGTGTTTTGTCACAGGGTTATTTGGCAAGAGTGATAGCGTTACGGAGATGTTTAGCAAACTCAAGTGGCAGACGCTGCAAGAGAGGCGCTCTGCATCGCGGTGCAGCTTGCTGTCCAGGTTTCGAGAGGGTGCGTTTCTGGGTGAGGTATCGAATATATTGCTTCCTCCTACTTATACCTCCTGAGGAGATCACGAATGTAAAATTAGAGAGAATCAAGCGCACACGGAGACTTTTCGGCAGTCATTCTTTCCACGAACCGCACCCAAATGGAACAGGAAAGGGAGGTAATGACAGTGGCATGTAAAGTGCCCTCCGCCACACACCACTGGGTGGCTTGTGGAGTATAAATGTAGATGTAGATTTGGGTGTTCCCAAATGCTACTTCAGTGACACCAGTTCAGTGGCAGCCAACTAGTGTCACTTCTGTTGCAACAAGTGGAAACCCTGCTTAAGGTCTAAAATGTTGCCACTCTTGCCCATTCAGGTTGATCATCAAGACAGACCAGCAGCTGCCATTTTGTCATGCATGTGACTACAAGCATTTACCACCTTGCAGTTAGTAGCTAGCTGTTCATCACGTTGAACAGAATGCAGCAATGTTGCCCACATGCACAAGCATTTTCAATCACTTCATGAGTGCGAGTATCTCACACTATGACTTTAGAACAAGGCACCAGCCATGTGGTAAGATTTATTGGAATCTTCCCGTTCTCACTTTGATATTCTCTCTTGGTTCAGTACTATCTCTCTTTGGCTTGATCATGGTTCTGTGTACCTAGCTATGGTTTCAGTACATGTCATTTGTTATTAGATACTGTCAGTGAAGACTGCCCTCAGCTAAATATTGTGTTTTGCTTAATTCAAATTTCAGAGTATATTAATGTAACTCCTAGTTTCTTTCTTATTAGAGTTGTAATATTCTCTCACCTTTTGTAGTGTCCAACAAATCACAGATCCCCTGCAAAGAGGCAGTAGGCATGTGAGATAAGTGAGCTACATACTACCCTTCCCCAGATAGGAGAGAGAGAGACAGGTTGTAAAAGTTAAAAAGAAAGGGCAGCTGAGTGTAGCTAAGATGGCAGGTGGTGGGGTGATGCACAGTAGCAGGAGACAGTGTACTACATGACACTCCAGCCAATAGCATCATTCAACCATTTATCTGTTGCACACACTTCTGAGTGTACTTTGAACGTGTAATGACAATTTCTTCCCCAGTGTACGTGTGCTGGTTGTTATATTGTTTATAAAGCATCTTTCAAACTGCCAGGAAAGTGATGCAATTGTAAGAAGGAAGTAGGTGATCTGGACCATTTCTTGAAAAGTGTTTTGTGTCAGATGGTATTTGATATTAAAGGACGTGGGCTTTCGATATCGTAAGATGAATGAAGAGAGAAAATTGCTCCTGGAGAGAAGTGATATTGTGGATGCAAAGACTGTATTTTTAAGGAGACTGTCGGAGGTTTGAGACGGTGGGACATCTCGCATTTATTATATCGATGAAACGTATGTGAACCAGAATCATACAAGGTCAGTTTGCTGGATAATGAGTGATGGATTTGGTGGTCTTACAGTTCAAATAGGTAAGGGTAGTTGACTTATGTTGTACATGCAGGGTCAGCAGACAAAGGGTTTATTGCTGAGAGTAAACTAATATTTAAGGCTTCAGGGTCAAAGAGCTCTGAGAATTGCCATAGTAGGACAACATACAGTGTATTTAAAAAGTGGTTTACAAATAATTATTGACATTCCTCCACCCAAATTCAGTTATTGTGGTGGACACCAGTGTCCACTCAGTGTTATTCGAAAAATTCCCTACAACCCATACCAGGAAATCTGATATTATCGCTTGGTGATCGAGCAATAACATCCATCACAAACCAGAGTGGTATTGACAATGCTTGTCAACACAAATAAACCAGCTTACTGTAACTATGAGACACTGAACAACATAAAGAAGAACAACAAGATAAAAATTATTTGACAAACTGTGCAAGAACAAGATTGTTTACATCAGTAGTTCATAAGGTTCACTTGAATAAATAGAGCACAAGTTTATAATCAACAGTAAGAATTATTTAGAAATACATTACATTAAGTCACTGTTGAGTAACACACAGTACATTTTTTTATATTTTCACTCAGAAATATTTCATTGTTATTACTCACAGATCAGTGGGGCTTTTCTTGCGTAGTTTCCCATATATTCTTTACATTACTTCCTGTCTTGGCTGGTCCAGGTAGAGTAAATTTGCTATTAAAACTTATTCTCAATGCTGTCGTGTTCACTCGAGCACAATATTTTCACTTCTGCAGTTACAATCTTTTCAGTGCATGTCCTTTTTGTTGCTGTCTATTGTAGTCTGAAGTTGTGGCAGACAGTTGCAATGTCTACAAAATCTGTAGTGTGTTCCTGATTATGTGGCTATGATATTGCTTGCTATATACATTGATCTGTGCAGCAACCATATGTTCATGACAATATAAATGAAAAATTCAATGATTCCTTGTAAAACATTTCCAACTGATCTCTACCACAAGTTGAAGAGAGTGGATTTTCACTTAGGAAGAATTGCGTATAAGGATGAAAAATGCATTACTTCTGTGGTCATATAGATTGTATCAAAATCAGTGGTTCAAAAGCAGCTTGGAATCCATAAAAATAGCGGGACAAATTGCTCAGAACATATGACTCAAATATGAAATTAAAGTATTTGTAGAATATTCCTTACTAGGTGCACAATGTATGTATTGGAATGGGGAAACTCTCACATGGAACAATATTGCTAGGAATGTGACTGCTTAGCGCCCCATTCAGCTGACGCCTGACAGTGTAGTACGAGAGCACTGAAAGGGCAAACTGCCAACGTTGCAAGTGTTCTCCATCTGTCTCTGTGTAGAATGCTTTGCTCAGCCACCACCTTACCTGCACTCCATTCTAAGACCCAAGGACAAAAGGGACCCACCGGGAGTGAGGATGAAGGTGGACAAATGTGAGGGGTCAGGTGACAGAAAGAATAGATGAGAGATAGTACATGGGTATGCACTTTTCCAGTTTAGATGATAGACCATAGTGAGGGTAAAGACAGATTATGGAGAAAGGAAATTAACTGTGCAGTTAGAATTAGGACAGGAAAAAAAATAAGAAAAGGGGAAAAAAGCTAGAGACAGTGAGAAGTGTACTTAAAGAGAGGCTGTGTTAATGGAGATATTTCTGTTGTATATTGCAGTATATTGCATGATGTATATCAAAATAAGGTTGTGGTACTGTGACCTTTGGGGGGCGGGGGGTAAAAAGGGTTTAGATGTTTTAAAACATTATTTTAATAATGCTTTTTATAAATCTACGCCCCTCCCATAGATACTGCTATGGTGGTGTCTAACATACACACTGCAATTAAAAATGAGGACAGAGAAAAGGGATATGTATATGTAATAATAACTTCTTTTTCTGTCTCCATTTTTAATTGCAATATTCACTTGTCTTCCCACTAATTATTGTATGGTCAAAGAAAGTTTCTCTGTCTTAGCAGGGTACACATTGTTGCTTTGTGTTAGGAAAATATTTGAAATCTCTCTACACTTTTGTTTGAGTGAAAAAATTGTCAGAGTGTCTTTATGAAAGATCGGTTAAACATGCATGTGAATCATTAACTTTATTTATTCCTGCCAGGAATCAGATGGTCCACAAACACCAGTCAGGCGGCGACGGGTCACAAGCAGCCAAACACCATCACAGCTTGCACCATTGGGGTTGGCTGCTCATGCTACAGCAGCAGATTTTGCTCGCAACCTCATCAAAGAAGAAATGGCTCTCAGGCTATACCAGTAAGATCCATCTCCAGTATTGCTACTTTTGCTGTGCAATGCTATTAGCTAGTTGTTGCACATGCTCCTCTTTGTTGTCATTTATGTTCATGCGATACAAAGCCAACACATTTTCTCTTTAATTGCATTAATGTGTAGTTTTGGTTAAAAGATACTGAAATGAATTGTCTACATACGAATGAAATAATTGGTTGAAGCTGATCTAGGGGAAGGTCAGTTTGGGTCTGAGCTCAGGAGAAATGTGGGAACATGTGGGGCAATACTGACCTTATCACTTACCTTAAAAGAGGGATTGAAGAATGAGAAATCTGCATTTATATAATTTGTTAATTTAAAAAAGGCTTTTGACAAAGTTGAACGGCATAAACTCTTTGAAAATTCTCAGGCTATCTGGGATAAAATAAAGAAGTGAAAGCATGACTACCATTTGTGGAGTCTCGAACATGAAGGAGAGGAATACTTGAGGAAATCAGTTACGTTTTCAACCTGTACACACAGGGAAACAGTATTGTAGCGTATCCCTCATTGCTCAACCTGTACATGAACAAGCTTTAAAAAAATTAAGGAGAAACTCCGAAAGAGGAAATAAATTTAAAAAATTAAAATAAACTCTAAGGATTGATGATTGCATTGTAATGCTGTCAACAATGACAAAGGACTTGGAAGATCAGTTAAAACAAAAGGATATATTTAAAAAATTAAAATAAACTCTTAAGGATTGATGATTGCATTGTGCTCCCTGGGAGGAGGGTCAGGCTCATAGGCGAGGGGCGAAACCTTTCCCCCACTATCTGGTTTGCACGTGAACTGATGGAGATACTTTCACTACTACCAAAACTTTATTTTTTGTGGAACACATTGAGGACAAGTTTGGCGATTTGATCTCTCAGAGCAAGATGCGGTCGGGTTTGTTGTTGCCCAGTCTGCGGCCAGTTGTGCCTGTGACCATCTTGGCACAATTCCTGTGTCGATTACCCCCACCAGTATTTGAATATGGTTCAAGGTGTAATTTTTCACAGGGACCTCATCCTTCAAACTGATGAGGAACTTCGGGACAATCTCGGATGGCGGTGTGTTCACTTTGTTTGGCATGTTCAGAAGGGTCCGAAAGACAATCACATCAGTACTGGAGTCTTTATCCTGGCCTTTGAAGGGGATACCCTCCCTGAGGAGGTCAAGACAGTACGCTTGTTCGCCCACTGCTTGAATACTGCTCAGCAGTGTGGGATCCGTACCAGATAGGGTTGATAGAAGAGATAGAGAAGATCCAACAGAGAGCAGCGCGCTTCATTACAGGATCATTTAGTAATCGCGAAAGCGTTACGGAGATGATAGATAAACTCCAGTGGAAGACTCTGCAGGAGAGACGCTCAGTAGCTCGGTACAGGCTTTTGTTAAAGTTTCGAGAACATACCTTCACCGAAGAGTCAAGCAGTATATTGCTCCCTCCTACGTATATCTCGCGAAGAGACCATGAGGATAAAATCAGAGAGATTAGAGCCCACACAGAAGCATACCGACAATCCTTCTTTCCACGAACAATACGAGACTGGAATAGAAGGGAGAACCGATAGAGGTACTCAGGGTACCCTCCGCCACATACCGTCAGGTGGCTTGTAGAGTATGGATGTAGATGTAGAATGCTGTCAACAATGACAAAGGACTTGGAAGATCAGTTAAAACGAAAGGATAGACGCTTTTAAAGAAGTTAGAAAATGAACATCAGTAAAAGTAATGGAGTCTGGATGAATTAAGTCAGATGCTGCTGAGAAAATTAGCACAGGATGTGAGGCCCTAAGAGAAGCAGAAAATTTTGCCTATTTTGGTTGTGAAATAAATGATTAAAATATAAAATGTAGACAGCCAATTGTGAGGAAAGATTTCTGAAAAAGAGAAATATGTTAGTATGTACATTAATTTTCAGTGTCAGTGTGCCTGTTTCAGAAGTAACTGCTTGGAGTGCAACCTTATCAGAAAGTGAAATGTGGACATTCAACAGTGCAACAAGGAAAGAATAGAAACTTTTGAAATGTGCTGCTACAAAAGAGGGTGGACTGGTTAAATACTGAAGAGGTATTGCATTGAATAAGAGACAAAAAATTTATGGCACAACTTGACTTAAAGAAGTGACAGGCTGACAAGACACATTCTGAGATAGTAAGAAATAGTTAAGTCTTTACACATGGCGCTGTGCAGCTCACAAGAAACTCAGGAACTTTATTTTTTATGCAAGTCTTGTTATGCCACTGGAGAAATCTGTCGTACATGTCTTACCAAAAATATTATGAAAATGATAGATTGCTACACATTGTAAAGATGACACGTTAAGTTGCAGACAGGCACAATAAAAGACTGTTACACATTGAGCTTTCGACCAAAGTCGTGTCCATTTAAGAAAACACAACCACATTCACACTGGCAGCCACATGTCATGTGCGCATGACCACCATCTCCAGCCACTGCATCCAGAACGCAGCTGTCATGCTGAACAAAAGCAGCCATATGGAGTGAGGCAGGGAAGGAGGAGGGATATCAGAACAAGGCTGTCAGGTGCAGTGTCAAGAGGTTATGAAGAAGGGAGAGGAGAGGGAAACACGGAGCAGAACACGAGAGATGCAGAGAAGATGAAAAGACCAGTGGGTATGTCAGCAGAGAGTGCTGCACAACAAGGGTGAGGGGACAGAGGGCGGAAACTGTTGGGTGGAGTATGTAGGGCAGTAGATTACCCTAGGTTGAGTCCAGGATGATTTCGATAGTGGAGAATGTGTTGTAAGGATTACTCCCATCTGCGCAGTTCAGTAAAGCTGGTAGTGGAGGGAAGGATCCAGATAGTGAAGCAACCAACCATTGAAATCAAGCATGCTTCGTTCTGCTGCATGTTGTGCCACAGGGTGGTGCGACTTTGCTCTTGGCCACAGTTTGGCAGTGGCCATTTATCCTGCAGGATAGCTGGTTGGTAGTCATTTCAATATAAAAAGCTGTGCAATGATTAGAGCAAGACTGATGTACCGTACTTGCACGATTATAAGACAAATCCGTCATTTGAAAAATACATTCGCAGACAATCAATCACATGACATGGAATCGCACAGCTGCTACAACAGTCTATTGCTCTCATTAAAATTTGTCAGTTTTGTGAAACACAGGAGGAAATGTAATTAAATTCTAACATCTTACAAACTACTGTTGTTTTTGAACAGGTTTGCAATAAATGTTCTCATACATGTATGGATACCATATACAAACAATAACAGGGAAAAAAGTTGCAGCACAAAAGAAATAGTTACTGTGGTGTAATAAAATTTCAGGAACTCATTTGTCTAGGTAACATATTTAAAACGATTAACGTTGAAAGATCACAGGTTAATGTGGAAAAGGGTTGAGGCTGGGTGGCATGGGAATGGTCTAGTATGTTGAGGAGGCTAGCTGGGTGATAGAACATCACTTTAGGAGGATTGGGAAAGATATTGGGTAGCTGCCTCTCATATGGGGGCATGATGATAGAAAATCAAAACCCTGATAAAGGATACGATTTATCTGCTCCAGTATGGGCTGGTATTACATGACGAAGGGGGTGCTCCTTTGTAGCTGATTGCAGGGGAGTGGTGGGAGGATTGGGAGTGTGTGGGGATATGGCACAAGAAATATGTTTGCTGGTGGGATATGTAATGGATCTAGGAGATCTGTTTTTTTTTTTTTTTTAACCAGATTTGTCGATACCAAATTGTAAATGTTTTCTTATATTTTTTGTCAGATTTTTTTTATTATAATTTGCCTTATTATATGTTAATTTACTTATATTTTTGTGAGTGAAAGCATATTGATTACTATTAGTAAATGTGTCGAAGAATAACAAAGAGACTGATTACAAGTGGAAGCTTGTGTGTTGTGTAAAATGTCTTTGACGCTGGAGTCGTCTTTGACTATAGTCAGTCGGCAGTTAACTCTTGGTGTGTGTTGACGGTAGAAGAATGTGCAGGTCGCCGTCATAAATAATTTTGAACTATGTTACTATTTTTTTATACAAACTATAAGAAGAAACTACATTCGAAAAAATGGTATTTGAAGCACCAAAAATGAGGCAAACACGTTGAACCAGGTCATTTGTGCAGCCGACAAAGACGCATTGTGGAATCATACTCCCAATAGACAACTGAAGCCAAGACCAATTCCGCCTCGTAAACATCTAACGGAAAAGGTACTGTCATGAAATATGCCAAATTTAAGTAAATAAAAAAAAATGTGAACATATTTCAACTTTGTGTACCAGCCGGGATAGCATATTTCAACTGGGGACTGTAGCCGGGATATTGTGTTCACGAGATCTTCAACAGTGCTACGAGGAAGAAAATTTTTGTGTGTTAATACCAGTTTTTTCAGAATGTGTTTTACAGTATTTGTGTTCATCGGGAAGTAAAAGTTTTGGAGAAGAAATGTTTCGGCAAAAAATATAATTTTCGACAGAAGAAAATACTTCAAGAATTTTGGTCAACAATCACATGGATGGAAAACGTGGATTTGCAACAGTAGAAGTGTGTTCCAGATAAGTCACGAAACCTTCATATTTTGTTAAAACAATCTTTTTATCTCGTATTGTATTGTTGTGTATACATTTTTTTTCTTCACAATGACTTATGAGATTTTCGAGAGTATTGTGCCTAAAATAGAAAGTAGTAATTTAATAGACTTCGAAAATCAGGACAGGTCAAATGAAACAGGAAGAACCGATCAATTTGATTTAAAAAGTTTTCTTATAAATTTCACGAAAGAAATTAAACAGTCAGTTGACGACAATAAGACACTGGGATGAAAAAATTGATAACATTTTGTTGCAAGTCCAAGCAGTCAATACCCAAGTGGGTGATCTTTCGAACAGAGTTGGCAGTGTTGAGGAAAAAATTGAATCTGTGGAAGCAAAAGTAAATGAAATTGATGCTAAATTGAGCGATGAAATTAATACTGTAAAAAATGAGTTACTGGCAGATAGGGAAAGAAATTTAATTGATTTTAATGAGTTAAAAGGGGAAATTAAAAATTTTGATGAGAACACAAAAGTTTTAGTAAAAAATGTACAACAAGAAACTGACAATCGTTTGGTTACTCTAGAAAAAAAAATGATTTAGAAAACAAAAAATCTGTCAAAGAACTTAGCGAAAAAATTGAAAATTTTGACATTGAATTTCAAAGCAAAAATCACAATGTCAACACATACAATCTTGTATCTAATATTCCAGTGAAGCACTTTTCGGTAGATGGACCCTTACATCCCGTTGATTTTATACAGTATTGTAAGGATTGTTTTTTACCTCACTCACCAGATGATATGAAAATTAAATTTGTGAAAAAATTCTTGGAAGGGGAAGCTTTGACTTGGGCAAACCAGATTGTAACTTTGGGGATGACCTTTTCAGAATTTGAATCAAAATTTCTGGAAAATTTTTGGGATGATCTTAAACAAACTAGAATCAAAAGTGAATTTTTGAATGGGAGAAACTATAGAGAATCAGATGGGAACATGAAACAATTCTGCAAAAGTGAACTTCAAAAACTTATTCATTTAACAAAACTTTTGGATGACTTTATCAAAATTGATACCTTAAAGAGAAGATTGTCATCAGCAATGCAGTTGAGTTCAGTTCATTGTCCTGATAGTAATGTAGAGCAGTTTCTCAATTATATTGAAAAGTTGGATAGGGTAACAACAAGAACACACAGTGGGTTTACTCAGAAAGGTAATGGTCAAAATTGGGGAAATGATAACTTTCAAAAAAGGGAACAAAACAATTATCATGGTGTCAGTCAAAATTCACAGGGATATAACAATTTTCAAAAGAAGGACCATAATTTTTATCCAAAACAAGAACAACATTTTCGTGGGAATAATCAACAAAATAGAGAACACTTTAGGGATCAAAATCACAGAAATTTTGCCAGAGATCAGTACAACAGAAACTACCAACAATCAGGTAATGTTTGGCATAGGAATGGGAACAGAAATGTTGATCGGAGACATTGGCAGAACCACAATCAGCAGTTCAAACAGGAACCAGTTGTAACTCAGGAAATAAAAAACGAGTAGACGCCCCCTTGAAGGTCCGCAAGGTTGAGGCAGAAGGTGAGCATGATGAAAGGACCAATGGATGTGACTATCATAAACCCAAACATGACAATTCCAAACCTAACCTATCACATGAGGTCATTAGTTGTTACTTATTGAAGAAATTTCAAGAGGAAAATAATGATGATATTGATAAAGATAAAATTTTCAGTACACAAGAATATACAGTAGATAAAAGTAATTGTGATTCATTTAATTTAACAGAGTTTTACACTTGGGCAGAAAAGAACAACACTTTGTCAGATGATGTAATTTGTAGTAGTTCAGAGACGTGTGTGAATGAAAGAGAGAATGCATGCTGTCAGAATGAAAATATTGGTGAAAGGGATCTGGTAACTTTAGAAAGGGGAAATTATATTTTGGGGGATAATTTGAATGTGTATGACCTGAATATGTATAATGATAATGATGTTGATGATAAAGTTGATTATGATACACTCCTGGAAATTGAAATAAGAACACCGTGAATTCATTGTCCCAGGAAGGGGAAACTTTATTGACACATTCCTGGGGTCAGATACATCACATGATCACACTGACAGAACCACAGGCACATAGACTCAGGCAACAGAGCATGCACAATGTCGGCACTAGTACAGTGTATATCCACCTTTCGCAGCAATGCAGGCTGCTATTCTCCCATGGAGACGATCGTAGAGATGCTGGATGTAGTCCTGTGGAACGGCTTGCCATGCCATTTCCACCTGGCGCCTCAGTTGGACCAGCGTTCGTGCTGGACGTGCAGACCGCCTGAGACGACGCTTCATCCAGTCCCAAACATGCTCAATGGGGGACAGATCCGGAGATCTTGCTGGTCAGGGTAGTTGACTTACACCTTCTAGAGCACGTTGGGTGGCACGGGATACATGCGGACGTGCATTGTCCTGTTGGAACAGCAAGTTCCCTTGCCGGTCTAGGAATGGTAGAACGATGGGTTCGATGACGGTTTGGATGTACCGTGCACTATTCAGTGTCCCCTCGACGATCACCAGTGGTGTACGGCCAGTGTAGGAGATCGCTCCCCACACCATGATGCCGGGTGTCGGCCCTGTGTGCCTCGGTCGTATGCAGTCCTGATTGTGGCGCTCACCTGCACGGCGCCAAACACGCATACGACCATCATTGGCACCAAGGCAGAAGCGACTCTCATCGCTGAAGACGACACGTCTCCATTCGTCCCTCCATTCACGCCTGTCGCGACACCACTGGAGGCGGGCTGCACGATGTTGGGGCGTGAGCGGAAGACGGCCTAACGGTGTGCGGGACCGTAGCCCAGCTTCATGGAGACGGTTGCGAATGGTCCTCGCCGATACCCCAGGAGCAACAGTGTCCCTAATTTGCTGGGAAGTGGCGGTGCGGTCCCCTACGGCACTGCGTAGGATCCTACGGTCTTGGCGTGCATCCGTGCGTCGCTGCGGTCCGATCCCAGGTCGACGGGCACGTGCACCTTCCGCCGACCACTGGCGACAACATCGATGTACTGTGGAGACCTCACGCCCCACGTGTTGAGCAATTCGGCGGTACGTCCACCCGGCCTCCCGCATGCCCACTATACGCCCTCGCTCAAAGTCCGTCAACTGCACATACGGTTCACGTCCACGCTGTCGCGGCATGCTACCAGTGTCAAAGACTGCGATGGAGCTCCGTATGCCACGGCAAACTGGCTGACACTGACGGCGGCGGTGCACAAATGCTGCGCAGCTAGCGCCATTCGACGGCCAACACCGCGGTTCCTGGTGTGTCCGCTGTGCCGTGCGTGTGATCATTGCTTGTACAGCCCTCTCGCAGTGTCCGGAGCAAGTATGGTGGGTCTGACACACCGGTGTCAATGTGTTCTTTTTTCCATTTCCAGGAGTGTAGTAATGGTATTGATGATGATGTTGAGGAAAGGTGTTTCATTAGTTTAAATAGGGAGTTGGGTATACACATGGTTGAAAATGGATTAAATAGTGAAAATGTTATAGAAATTCCCAGGGATGTTACCAGGATGAATAAGGCTCACAAGCTGGGTGTATGTAAAAGTGTGAATTTTGATGTTGTTGGTAAAGAATCTGACTTCACAAATAATGATGACACATGTATAACTTCTAGCCTAAGTGAAACTTTTACAGATACTAATGACACACACACATTTCTTAATAATCTATGGCTGAACAGTGAAACTATTTATTTTGACAAGAACTTTAGAAAGATGCTTATTAATGTATGTGAAACTGTATGTCCTGAGTGGTGGAAAAATATGAGATATTTTATTTTTGAAAAGTTGAAGGATAAGTACTTCAATAGTATACAATGTGATTTGGATGAAAATTCTTGGCTATTTGAGATAATAGAGAGTACTAATGACAATTTTGTATCTTGTGCAAATTTTATAACTGTGACAAATAATACATGTAATGATATACCATATGATTCTGATAAGTATAGGTTTGGGGAAATTGAAAGTGATTTATTACATGAGGATACAGGTTCTGAGAAGAGTGATCAATTTTGCAGTCCTTATATAAAAGTTCAAATTGGGTCATGGATTGGTAAATGTTTAATTGATACAGGAAGTGAGATCTCGGGAATATCTGAAAGGTTAAGCAAGAAACTGAAAGCGGGCAAAGATTATGTTGAAATGCCAGTTGTTGGGATAAAGATAAAAGGTGCTACTGGGAAGAACAGTAAATTGGTAAAAAGCCAGGCTTTAGTGACATTTTTAATTGAAGGCAAGTTGTTCACACATGGGTGTTTTGTAATTCAGGAATTTAATGAGGATTTTCTTTTGGGTATGAATTGGATAGTAAAAGTAAACACAGCATTTGATTGGGTTGGAAGAAAACTTTTGATAGAAACTAGTGAAAGGGAATACATTCAGACAAATTTTGTGAACACACTTGGTGATCAGAGTAATGGAAATTTTGACAGTATCAATTTACTAAAAGAAAATAGATTGGAGAATATTGAAACTCATAGATTTGATACTGATGAAGTTGAATTTGGGAATTTAGTAAATTTGAAAATTTCAGGAACACAAAATTTATCTGGGGAGCAAAAACAACAGTTAGAAAATCTGCTGTGGGAATACAGTGATGTTTTCAGTGACATACCTGGTAGGGTAAAGGGATATCAGTGTGAGCTTCAGGTAAAACCTCATGAACCATTTTTCATAAAACTATACAGTATTGCAGTATCAAAAGGACCTGCTGTTGAGAAAGAGCTGAAAAAGATGGAAGGATGTAATATAATAGAAAGGAGTATCAGTGCATATAATAATCCTCTAGTAGTAGTTTCGAAAAAAGATGGTGGAGTAAGATTGGTTTTGGACTCTAGACACTTAAACAAAATTTTACTCAGACAGACAGACCATCCTGAAAATACTGATGAGTTACTCTATAAATTTACAGATATAAAATATATGTCAAGTTTGGATCTAACTTCGGGTTTTCATCAGGTACCACTTTCGGTTAATTCTAGGAAATATACTGCTTTCTTGTACAATGGTAAGAGTTACCAATATTGTGTTGTGCCATTTGGGTTAAATTCTTCTGTTTCTGAATTTATAAGAGCTTTGGATCATGTACTGGGACAAGAACTTGCATCTAAACTGATAATTTATGTAGATGAAATTTTGGTTACAGGGCAAAATTGGGAGGAACATTTTTCGATTTTGAAGTCAGTTTGTGAAAAACTTAGAAAAGGGGGGATGACATTGAAATTAGAGAAATGTAAATTTGCAGTTTCTGAATTAAAATTTTTGGGTCATGTTGTCACAGACAAGGGAATTTTGGCAGATCCAGAAAAAATTAAAGCAATTTCAGAAATTCCTATTCCTAAGACTAAAGAACAATTAAAGTTGTTCTTTGGGTTATGCGGTTATTACCGAAAACACATAAGTGATCAGAGTCTGAATGCACCATGTTTAAGTCAGTTACTTAAGAAAAACACTGTTTGGGTTTGGGATAAAAGTTGTGAGGAAGAGTTTGATAAAATTAAGGAAGAGTTGAGGAAGCAACACTTATTACACAGACCTGATTTTAATTTACCATTTTGTTTGAACTCTGATAGCAGTAATTATGGGCTTGGAGCAGAGTTATTTCAAGAAAGAGTAGAGAATGGAGTTAAGATACATTGTACCATAACATTTGCAAGCAGAATGTTGCTCAAGCATGAGAAAAATTATACAGTCACAGAGAAGGAACTTTTGGCAATTCATTGGGCTTTTACAAAATTTAAAATTTACCTTATTGGACATACAACCATAGTATTTTCGGATCACAAAGCTTTGAGTTACTTACAAGAGTGCAAATTATACCACAGTAGATTGACCAGATGAGCAATATTTCTGCAACAGTTTGACTTTGAAATCAAACACATAAAAGTTTTTTAAAATGTAGTAGCTGATTCACTTTCAAGGTTACCAATTGGGGGAGAAAAGGAGATTTTTGAACAAGAGGAGGAAAAGCAATTTAAAATTAGATACTTGAAAGGGGTGGAAAATGAGAAAACAATTAGAGCTATGTGTAACAAAATTAGAAAAAATCAAAATTTGGATCAGAGTTGGAAATTAATTAAAGAATGTTTAGGCAAGAAGGGGTATGAGAAACTTGATAAATTTTACAAATTACATAAGGGGATTTTATTTCGGAGAACAGATGTAGATTCTGATAATTGGAAATTGTGTTGGCCAGAGGCAGATGCCGATAAGCTGATCATTTACATACATGAAAGTTTTGGTCATTGTGGGATACAGAAGTGCATTCAAAAGATACAAGAAGACGTTTATTTTTACAATATTGGAAAGAAGGTAAGAAAAGAATTGGCAACCTGTGACAAATGTCAGAGAGTTAAAGTGAGCAATCAAAGATGTGGTGGAGAGATGCAAAACATTATTCCGGAAAAACCTTTAGATCTTATCGCAGTGGACTTATATGGAATGTTACCAAAGAGTAAAGGTGGTCACTGTTACATATTTGTTATGGTAGATGTATTTTCAAAATTAATTGAACTATATCCAGTGAAAAAAGTTACTAGCCATGAAATTATAATAAAAATTGAAAGAGATTATTTCGCACAGGTGGGTAAACCAAAAGCTATATTATCAGATAATGGTTCACAGTTCACCTCTAAAATTTGGAGAAAGTTTATTGAAAGATCAAAATTTATTCTCCATCCACCAATCCTGCAGAAAGATATATGAGGGAAATTGGGAGACTTTGTAGAACCAATTGTAGCCATGAACATCCAACCTGGTTTGAGCACATTCGAAATTTTGAAGATATTATGAATAGCCTACAACATAGTTCCACAGGATTTTCACTGTATGAGATTATGTTTAATATTAGACCTCCAAATCTTATATCAGAACTTACTGAATTTCCTAAATGTACACCTTTAACTATGTAAGAGAGAGAAGATATTGTCAGGGAAACTATGAGGAAACAAGGGGAAAAGAGGAATAAAAGACATAACAATGGGGTAAAATTAACCACTTTCAAAATTGGGGATCTTGTTCTGGTCAAATCTCTTGAAAAATAAAAAATGTTAACTTCAGAAATTAAAAAATTCTTTGATATCTATACCGGGCCTTTTGAAGTCATAGAAAATCCACACCGTAATGCTTATCGTTTGGTGTATCCTAAGTCAAAGAAATTATTTGGTCTCAGGAATGTTGAGTCTTTGAAACTATATAAACAGAAATCATAATTTCAAAATTTAAATAACCTATTATCATCTAAAACAAAAGTCCTCCACTGGAATATGCTTGCTAGAACAAAACTACCGGTACAACCAAGTATGTATATTTGCATGTATAAATTAATAATTTGAAGTCACATGTTAATTGAAACTGATGAAAAAACACTGTTGTAACAAAGAATGAGAGAGAGATTTATTTTTACTTTTTTACAAAAAAAAAAGTCTCCGTAGAGAGCATTTCTGAATTTTTCTAATTTTTGGAAGCTAAGTCTTCCCTGTGGGTGAAGGCATGCATGTGAGGACATGCATGCAAAGGTATAAGTTGCAAAAACAATTTTAGATAAAGCCTCATGATATATGAGCAATTTATTGTTGTTTATACTGATGTTGTGGGGAGCGAAAGTACTCTTCACAAGAATGTGACTTGTAGTAGAGAGGCAAGTGTACATAAATAATTGCAAAAAATTTAGATAATACTGATGTATCTTTAGCTGTACTAAAAGAAGTAAATCATAAGCAAAAAAATATACAAAACAAAGAAAAAACATGAGTAAAAAAAATTCAAAAAAGAAAATCAGAAGTAAAAATATATAAAAGGCAAATATATAGGGAAAAAAACACTACACTATATATGTCCAGTATCATTTTTACTGTACAATATGTAAGCATAATGAAATTAACAGTAATATAAAAAAAAATTAAATCTTATTTTAGGAAATGAGTTTTACCTTTCTATTATTTTCAATCTGTATGCTGTATGTTAGAATATTTCTCATGTATGTTTTATACCATGTATATTTGTCATGTCAAATAATTTCTTTACTTGAATTTTTTTTGTATGAGATTGATGGGGAAGGATCATTGCAACAACAGCCAGTAACAAGTCCACAGATTCAAAGAGTCCAAATTTGGAAGAGGTTATCAGACTGCATCATTAATGTACTAATTGTGTAATACAGATCCATTACTGAGAGTGTTCGGGATTTTGTTGTATATGTCCATAACAACAAAAGCCCTGGGGAGCAGTTGTAATGGATCTGGGAGATCTGTTATTTTTTTTACCAGATTTGTCGATACCAAATTGTAAATGTTTTCTTATATTTTTTGTCAGATTTTTTAAATTATAATTTGCCTTATTATATGTTAATTTACTTATATTTTTGTGAGTGAAAGCATATTGATTACTATTAGTAAATGTGTCGAAGAATAGCAAAGAGACTGATTACAAGTGGAAGCTTGTGTGTTGTGTAAAATGTCTTTGACGCTGGAGTCGTCTTTGACTATAGTCAGTCGGCAGTTAACTCTTGGTGTGTGTTGACGGTAGAAGAATGTGCAGGTCGCCGTCATAAATAATTTTGAATTATGTTACTATTTTTTTTATACAAACTATACGAAGAAACTACATTCGAAGAAATGGTATTTGAAGCACCAAAAAATGAGGCAAACACGTTGAACCAGGTCATTTGTGCAGCCGACAAAGACGCATTGTGGAATCATACTCCCAATAGACAACTGAAGCCAAGACCAATTCCGCATCGTAAACATCTAACGGAAAAGGTACTGTCATGAAATATGCCAAATTTAAGTAAATAAAAAAAATGTGAGCGTATTTCAACTTTGTGAGTGGCAACACAGTAGGTAGAATCATCAGGTTGATGTACAGATTTGGAGTCAGGGTGCTTGGGTGTGTGAGTGTTCCTTCTGTCATACAAAATCACACCCCAGATCAACTGGCCTCCTCCTAACCAACACACGGCCATCACTGGCACTGAGGCAGAACCAGGTGTCGTCAGAAAGTACAGCTAACCACCACCCTGCCCTCCAATGAGTTCTTGCTTGATACCACTGAAGTCACAAATAGCAGTGGTCTCGGGGAAGTGGAATGCACGCTACAGGGTGTCTGGCTTGGAGCTGTCATTGATGTAACTGACTTGTAACAATTTGTTGTGTCACTGCAGTACCAAACGTTGCTGCTGCAGATGCAGTACCACACCAGAACCATATGCAAAACACAATGGTCTTCCCTCTTGGGTGTGCCACATGGTCATCTGCAGCCCAGTCTACTTGCGACTGTACGTACTCGCGACCACCGTTGCAAGCAATTGTGTACAGTGGCTAATTCCTGCCAAGCCTTTCTGCAATATCACAATAGGAACATCCAGCTTCTCATAGCCCTATTACATGACCTCGTTCAAACACTATTAGGTGTTGATAGTGGTGTCTTTGTCACCTTAAAGTCAGTCTTGACTAACACCAACTCACCACATCCAATCTCAAAGATAACTAACACTCATGACACTTACAGCATAATTTACAGGAAACCTGATTGGCTTTCCTCATAATGGCACTACTAGAGCCAATCTTATGTGATGCGTGCAAAATTTGAATACACATTTTTCATATATAAAAACATGCCTCTGACTTTCATTTATGTCACACAACTCCTTGGTGTGGTTTTTTTCCCATTAGTGTATTAGCATATTTGTGTGTAGCATTCTGTGTTAGTTTGCAGAAATTAATTATCAGTTGATAATGATTCAGTATTTTGATTAATAAAAAAAAAAAAAAAAAAAAAAACATCCCAAAGGTGTTCTGTGTTCTATAGGATGCAGGCCAGTCCATTACAGGGATGTTATTGTCGTGTAACATCTTCACCACAGGCCGTGCATTATGAACAGGTGCTCGAGCTTGTTGAAAGATGTAATTGTCATCTCCGAATTGCTCTTCAACAGTGGGACGCAAGAAGGTGCTTAAAACATCAATTTAGGCCTTTGTTGTGATAGTGCCACACAAAACAACAAATAGTGCAAGCCTGCTCCATGAAAAACACGACCACACCATAACACCACCGCCTCCGAATTTTACTGTTGGCATTACACATGCTGGCAGATGACGTTCACCGGGCATTCGCCATACCTACACCCTGCCATCGGATCGGCAACATTGTGTACCATGATTCGTCACTCCACACAACGTTTTTCCACTGTTCACTCTTCCAATGTTTACACTCCTTACACCAAGCAAAGTGTCATTTGGCATTTACCGCCGTGATGTGTGGCTTATGAGCAGCCACTCGACCATGAAAGCCAAGTTTTCTCACCTCCTGTCTGAGTGTCATAGTACTCGCACTCGATCCTGATGCAGTTAGGAATTCCTATGTGATTGTCTGGATATATGTCTGCCTATTACACATTACAACCCTCTTCAACTGTCAGCAGTCTCTGTCAGTCAACAGACGAGGTCAGTCTGTACACTTTTGTGCTGTACGTGTCCTTTCATGTTCCCACTTCACTATCACATCGTAAACAGTGGACCTAGGTGTGTGGAAATATCGCGTGCAGATGAATGACACAAGTGGCACCCAATCACCTGACCCCATTTGAAGTCTGTTAGTTCTGTGGAGTGCCCCATTCTGCTGTATCACAATGTCTAACGATTACTGGGGTCACTGATATGGAGTACCTGGCAATAGGTGGCAGCTAATATGAAAAACGTATGTTTTTTTTGGGATGTCCAGATACGTTCGATCACATAGCGTATGTCTTATTTGTTTTGAACAGAAGTCTGCAGATACCAGTTACTGAATGGTGGCCCCTATCTTGATTGCACATGAGGCTGGATTCTTCCTGTACATCGGTCAAGAGGCCTGAAGATAGCCCAGTGAAATGGCAAAACAGGTTGCATAAATAAATTACATTCAAAATATAGACAGCTGAAGGTGCTATTGATTTTACATTCATCCGCAGTCCCTCAATCATCCCGTATGAAAATAGATCAAGAAAAGCTCTCTGCTCATATAAGGACAACCATTGCATGATCATTTTTAACCATAAATGAGAGTATACTAAGCAAGTCTTAAGTATTTTTAGGTTGCAATGATAGATTCAGTGTTTCTCAAAAATATTTTAAAAGTGACTCTTTGATGCTGATTGACCATCTCATGACAGTAACTAAAAATAGCAAGACCACAGGGAATAAACAATATACATCTTCCAAATTACCAGTACTTAAAAGGTTAGAATCCACACACTTCTTATAAATAAAATTCCTCTATTGAAAGGTGAGCTTTTAGTTTCAGAGTATAATTTACCGCACAATTGGAATAATGAAGAATATTTGACAATGATAAGTCCGGGCCAATTTAAATTTATGATTTGGTCATTAATATCATACATTTTGTAATGCCATAACAGAAACTATCCTCATTAATCCAAGAACAAAGAGGAAAATTCATCGGCTTGAGTCACTGGTGGCCACTAGATGACAGACACTGCCCCTTACCCACAGCAGCGAGCATTCCCTCCAACCAACGAAAGTGACAAGGGTGGGTAGTGGTGTGCTGCCAAGCAACATGTGTGCAACATACCACTCTCAACCACTGGTGACCACAGGAATGTGGCTAGCTTGCGCAGGCTGAGTGGTTGGTGTCTCTGCTTAGTACAGATGCAGTACTACAGCTAAATGAAGCAATAGAAGTGCCCACTAGCTAAATATTGTAATAAATGCATTGAAATCTACCCTAATTGCAGTACGCTAGAGGTGACAAGTTTCTGATCAGGGTTTCAGAGGTTTCCCCAATCCATAAGGATGGGATGGGGATGTGGTCAGCTGCAGTACTATGCAAAATCATTGAAACTAGATGTTAATGCCATGCAGTTGTTGTTTCTCTTAAAGTAACTTTCTTGACTGATCATGCTATGAGGAATAAATGTGAATGGGCTGTTTGACAGCACATGGTGCGTACAGTTTGACAATTTAAAGTCTGCTAATAATCAGTAAATTTACCATGCCAACGATACAGTAAGAAGAAGAAGAAGAAATGTCTTATTACAGAGGAACAGAGCAGAGATCAGATATTTTAAGAAGAAAATTAAGAATAAATTAAGAATAATATTACAGGCATGGAATGAATCTCAAACAAAATAGCAAGACTTGGTTCAAAAATGAAGAAAAGGTATAGCATGAAAATTGTCTGTCTGAGCACCAGCATGCTCATATTCTGATGAAGAGTTTACCTCTAAAAAGAGTTATAGAAACAGATAAATGACAGGTATCCCACTACAAGTTGATAATAGGGGCTTTTAATGTATGGGCAGCATAAAAGCTGAAGAAAAATTCTTCAGTGTCACGCTACTGCACAATGTAGTTGCCTGTGTGTATGTGAGTGTGTAGCTACCACTCAGTGCTCCAGTTGTACAGTGATCAGTTGCCCTCATTCTTTTGATTGTTTGTATGCCACCCAGGACTTTCCAGTTTCAATTAACAGTACAGAGAGTTCTCTAACAGGAGAGGTATCAAGAATGGTGTCCCACAGGTTCTTGGGTCCCTTATTGTTCTTAATATATACTAATGACTTACCACTCTATATTCAATAAGATGCAAAGCTAGTTCTTTTTGCTGATGATACAGGTATAGTAATCACACCCCAAGAAACAAGAATTAGCTGAGGAAATTGCAAATAATGGCTTTAAGAAAATTATTAAGTGGTTCTCTGCAAATGGACTATCACTAAATTTTGAGAAAACACAGTATATACAATTCTGTACAAATGGCATAACACCATTGATAAATATAGACTATTAACAGAAGGCTGTTGCTAAGACAGAATCAAATATTCAAAATTTCTGGGCATGTGGATTGATGAGAAATTGAATTGGAAGATGCATATGGATGATCTGCTGAAATGATTAGTTTATTGCAAATTTTGGCGATAAACATATCAGTAAGTTAACCTACTATACCTGTTTCGTTTACTGCTTTCATATGACATCATATGATTCATCATTACGAGAAAAAGTATTCTTTGCACAAAAGTGTGTAATCAGAATAATAGCTGGAGCCCACCAAAGACCACCTTGCTGACATTTATTTAAGGACTCGGTATATTCACAGTAGCTTCAGATTTCATATATTCACGTATGAAATTTGTTATTAATAACTCACCCCAATGCAAAAATAACAGTGAAGCGCTTAGCTACAACACTAGAAGAAAGGGTCATCATCACTAACCTGGGTTAAATGTGACTTTGGCACAGAAAGGTGTGAATTATGCTGCCTCAGAAATCTTTGGCCATTTGCCAAATAGCAATAAAAGTCTGACAGATAGTCAACCAACCATTAAAAACAAATTAAAAGAATTTCTGAATGGTGACTCCCTCTACTCAATAGATGAATATTTAGATATGAAGTAGTAACTGTAAAATAAAATAAACAAATTATTTTGTGTAAAGAAAACTTACATCAAAGTGACACATTCCATATCATTATGAAATGTCGTTATTCATTATCTATGGAACAAGTATTAATGTATGTATGCATATACTGAACAGGGTAACAGATGTAGTAAAAGTCAATCTTCAGTAAGTAGAAGATAGTCCAATGAAAACCACATACACTGATGCCCACGTATAAAACTGTAGCAAATGTTAACAGCAGTTAGTTACATTTGCTTTATAATTTAGTCCACAATACCATTGTAACATAATCACGTGATCAAGGGACATGTTATTCCATTAAGTGAGCGCAACACCTTCAAACGTGCAGCGAAGGTCAGTTATTGGAATGTTGTTCATTGGCGATTGCTAGTCACTAATTAATTCTGTCACTGATGGAGTTGCTTGTGCATCAGTAATACCCAAAACCCTCATCAGTGGTGTCATGAAAATCCCCTTACTGTTATGGAAAAACATTTTGACATTGGTCCTCGATAAATGTGTGGGTTGGTGTAATCACCAATGAGATAATTACATTTGTAGTATGAACAGTGAATTACCATACTAGTCATCTTTATTGGTCAACAATATCATCATACTGCATCCTATTTAATGATTTAGGTGTTGTGATTGATGAAAAATAGAGTGCTACTTTCACAAAAAAATTACACATTAGAAAGATAGCTGCATTTTGTATTTGAGTCAGTGGTGGAATGTACGAGAATGTAATTTAAACTGTAAATTATGTGTGTTATTTTACATCAAGAAGTTGCTTCTATAATTTATTACATGCTCCGAATCATTTTTATGACATGTCTTGTATGCACAGCATTCAAACACCTGTAACTTTGTGTGTACTGATAACTGTAAATATGTTTGTATCATTATTTTAATACAGAATTGTCCTTTCTGCTGCATCCTAAAATATTTATTTTTTTATCCCAAAAATGTACATAATTTTCTAAGAAAATAGAACTTTGTGTGTATTCTGACTCAGGAACTGCCATTTACTTACAAGTTTCAATATTGTAATTTCCATGTTATATTTAGAAGTAAGTAAAAGGCTGATCGTCTGCACTGGGAATAGTAACTGCTTGATATAACAGTCTCACCAAGAAGAGAGACAAAATTAATGCTTTTTACAGTTTTAATATTGATATTTGCACATCATGGAGGTGCTTCTGTACTTTGTGTGTGAGAACTTGCTTTCTATGAGAATGCCATGTACTCACAGCAATGAGTGGTAACAACTCAATTGGTTCTGGCATTGGCGGAAGACAAGTGACATTGAAAGTGTGGTCTTTGATCTTTTCCCTATTCTTCAGAGTAACTTGAATGTATTTGTCCTTATACTCCTATTAACATTTTTGCTGTATTATTGTTCCCAGTTTCAAATCATCCCACAGTAGTGCAGTGTAGATGTTGCAGTATGCAGTTACTGATAGAAATAAATATTTTGCAGGATGACAGAGTCTATACAGGAGAAAGCTCGCAAACATAGACCCACTGCTGATGATGAAGTATCACCATTATTAATAAACTCAACAGTCAATAAGAATCCAGCATTAGAATTTGTTAAGGCAGTGTGCAAGGTACTTGTATTTCATTGTTAACTATTTTTTAATTATTAATTTAATAATGCACTGACTAAGCACAGTTTAATTGAACACTTGGATCTCAAAAAATTATAATTTTCTTGTGTAATTTTTGGAAACAACTGAAATTTTGCAATTTTTCTGTTATTCTTTATACACTAGAACTTTCAAAATCTGAGGACGTTCCAATAACATCATTTCAGTAAAAAAATTTCACCTCCGTATTCCAATACAGTGGAATATGCAGAATATGCATTTATGATATATTTGATTTTTTTTCTGGAATATCTTCCAGATTTAGATAGCTTCTAAAGTTGTACAAACACTCAGTGTTAATGCACTGTCTTTCTTGTTTTTAGGCCTCCTTTATTCCACAGTTGCAGTTGTACAAATAATGTAGATTATATACCATGTTTTGTGACTGTAATAAAAGTCCTTATTTTCCTTCAACATCTGTCACTGTTGCTATAATAGTTGTTTCTTTGTGATAACTAGTTGCATCTGTGTAATGGTTAATGGTGAGGAATAATGTACAACATGTTGTATCTGAGTAATGAGTATAATGCATTTTTGGTTACTTGCATGTAGATTGGTGGGAACCATTTGCTTACACTTAAATCTAAGGCTATTGTCTGAAAATGGCCGTGCTTGCCCAAAACTAGTCACCACAAAGAAATTATTATCACAACTGTGATGGATCTGGCAGCCATGCAGCAAAAACACATGAACAGACCAGAGCTGCTCATGGTCGGCCCAAGTTAGCTGCATCAGATATCCGCGGCATGCATACCTGTCAATAGGCAAAATTGTGGCAATGTGTGGCGCCCACGAATGCAACAGAAAAAGCTACGGGCAGTGCAAACTAAAGTGCCATACAGTATGGACACTTATTTCAAGAGTCTATAACTTCAATCCGCAGGCCACATGGGTCGAGCTTTACACGAGCTCCCCACAGACTCGTACAGAAGTTTGTTTGGTGCTTCCCATTCGTTTCCACTTTCACTTTGTCCCATCTGCAAAATACACAGCACCCTGCGATCCCGAGGAAAAAGTTCATTTCGTTCTGGACACGTGTCCCCTCTTCTCACCCAATCGGATGACACACTCGTCATCGAGGAGTGTACATCCTCTGACATCAGTGTTCAAGTGGAACTGTTAAGCAAAGACAATTATCGCGATCGCTGGTTAATGGACATTGCAGTCTGATTTCATTTTTGTCACTTGTTCATTTACTCATTTGGCAGAATAAATACATTTTTGGCAAGTGTAGTTATCAGCTGTCGTTACCACACAGTCACCGTAGCTTACATCCTGAACAGAGTGCATGGGTGAGATAGTAAAGTCGGCTCACTGGATGACTAGCATGTAAGTGGCGATACCCACATGTTCCCCCTTCACTGGTGACCCCGACGTGACCGCTAGGCTAAATACGTGGTGACGCACTTTCATCACTGTGACGTGAAACCGCGAGTGATGTAACATGTACACCCTCATGTACTTAGAATGAATTTTTGAACAAACCATTGTGAACTAGGTGCTAAAGCAGGATAATGACTTTGGAAAAGCTGCAAAAGACAATAGACAGTAGACAAAAGACAATAGATGAGCTGCTAACACGCAACCAGTGACTGGAGAGTGAGCTACAGGCACTCTCCGCACGCACAGTCTCTGCCCACCTGGTACCAGCTGGCCACACCAGCACCTCCCACTGTTATGGGAGCGGCGGCAAGCACAGGACGTGTGTTGATTAGGCTGCCGCTCTTTTGGCCCTGCAACCCAATCATGTGGTTCAGCCAAGGGGAGGGGATTTTCTTGAGAAACATCACCATATGCAGCCTCGCCAAATTCAAATACGTCGTGAGCCAACTAGATCAAGACTACGCAGCCGAAGTGCGGGACATAATCACCACCCCGCCGACACAGTCTTCATATAACTGACAAAAACAGGAGTTAATACGGCAAATTTTATAATCTCAGCAATAACAGGTGCATCACTTGCTGGCCCAAGAGGAGTGCGGCGACAGGAGGCCATCTCAGCTTATGCACCATATGCGGAGTCTTGCACAGTCTGACATGGTCCGAGACTCGCTGTTGCATGTTATCTGGATGCGCAGCCTTCTAGCACAACAGCAAACAGAATTGCAGCTGTATGCAGTCACAGACTTGGCTGATCGGTACATGACATGCTTGCAACGGGGCTCAATACCACTGCCATGGCAGCCTACAATGCCGTTGCCATGCCAGCAAATTTGCCTCCGCACCGATACCCATCTGCTGCAGCCACTGGCGCATGGATGCAAACCTGCCCCAACTAGTTCAGGACTTGGCCACACAGGTGGCAGCAGTCAACACACAGGTCGACCGGTTGGCCCACTCATGGACAGAGGGCAGTAGGTGCCGTAGCAGCAGCAGGTCCCAATACCGCCTATCTTGCTTGCACAGTTGGTAGTGCAGTACCAGCCGTTCTGGAGGTACGTCAGTGACGTTAGAGCAGCAGCAGAGCAGGCTAGGCTGGTATCATTCCCACATTGGCAAGGAATTGACAAAGGTTTGTCCTCCCTGCTCGCACCCAAATGTCAGCTGCAACCAGGACTAGGTGCAAGTGGCTTCAGTGCAACATCCAGGCATCTCTTCGCAACTGAACAGGCTGGCAGTGTGAAGTACCTTGTGAACACAGGTTCCGATTGTCTATTTTCCCCCGATGTATGCTAAGAAGCTGCCAGAAGGCTGAGGTGCTGTCTATTATGGCATCAAAGACTTCAACAATAAAAACATGGCAGTCATCACCGAAATTTAGACCTTGGACAGTGTGGCACGTTCCTTTGGACATTTGCTGTGGCTGATCTCGTCAAGCCAGTCCTGGGTGCGGATTTCCTTGGCCCCTACAACTTATGAGCCGATATCGTGAACACCCTGCTGATTGATTCGATGGCAAATTTCAAATTAGCGATGGCCGACCACTTTCTTCAACGTTAAACCAATGAAGTCCCCCAGAATGTACGCAGACATACTGGACAAATTTCCAGAGCTCACTCGCCCACCTGGTGCACCGAGGGACGTCAAAACATTTGATGGTCAACTAAATTTTGACTACACCCAGCCTACTCACCTCGTGCCGTCCATTCTGACTTGCGCCCAAGCGACTCGCTGAAGCAACGGCTGAGATCAAGGCCATGTTGCGACATGGCATTGTTCGACCATCATGCAGCCCATGGTCCTCTGCCCTGCAGTGCTGGAACACCTATTGCGAAAGGAAGGACTCCTCTTAACTGGACGGATGCAATGAAGAGAAGCTTTATTAAGTCCAAATGAAGCCTTGCAGAAGCAACGCTGCTCGCTCACCCTGTGCATAACACTAAACTAGCCATGGCCATGGTCATGGATGCTAGCCAGCCAGCCATTGGAGCAGTGCTTCAACAATGCTTCAGTGGCAGCCAATTGGTTTCTTCTCATGAAAGCTTTCAGAGTCACAATGTGCATGAAATGCTTACAATCACGAGTTGCTTGCAATGTTTGAGGCAGTAAAATACTTCTGCCCATCAGTAGAAGCTCGTCCCTTCATAATTTTCACTAACCACGCATTTGCAGGCAATAATAGCAATTGTGTGCCGTGCCAATTGCGGCAGTTGGAGTATGTGTCACAGTTCTCCAAAGACATCCATCATATTTTCAGAATTGACAACATCGTTGCTGACTGCCTGTTCCGCACTTGTGCCGTTAACTCTCCTCCCGTGAACTCGGAGGACTTTGCCGAAGGACAGAAGAATGACAAACTTTCAACAGGCACACACTGCTTGGTTCTCCTGGAGAAATTCAAGCGCACTGCTTTCAACCGTGTCCACAGACTGTCACACCCCCACGTCAACTCCACCGTGTTACTCATGGCAGTGCATTTCATCATGTGTTTCCAAGTATGCGTAATAACGATTGGTTATTTGATTGTGCTCTGGAAATTGTCTTAAATGCCATATTATGTCATTTTATTCTCATTTACATTGACATTTTGTTTTGGATTTTACATTTTGGAATATGAGTTAGGAATGGTGTGTAGTGCCACACTGTACAAATACTTCTATAAAAACACATGAAAGTGTGTAATCAATGGGCAAGCACCTGCAATGCGTGCCTAAGTCGGAAGGCACACTCTCGCACTTGTCAGCACCTTTCCCGATGTGACAAGCTGTTGTACACATGTCCATGTCGACATTGTGGACCGTCTCCCTCTGTCCCAAGGCAAGCATTATCTCCTGACAATGGTAGACTGCTTGCCGGAGGTAACACCTGTAGCGGACATCATTGCCAACACCATAAGCACAGACTTCGCCAACACCTGGGTGGCATGCTTCAGCTGCCCTAGTCATGTTACAGTGGATTGCAGCTGCCAGTTTGACTATGCACTGTTCAGCTGCTCGACTGTGTGGCGTGCAGTTACACAGGACTACCAGCTACCATCCGGCATCTAATGACATAATCGAGCTGCTCCATTGAACACTAAGAGCCACTCTAGCTTGTCACAGCACTGCCTGGACAGATGCATTCAGGTTCGGCCTGCAAGTAACACAGAAATAAGAGATTGGCACTTCTCCAGCCGACCTTATGTATGGACAATCTCTCGCCATCCCTGGTGATTTTACGGAGGAGGCACCATCACAGTGCGATGCATCGGCCCCTCCACTGGCAGAACATCTGCAAACCCACATGACCTGCCTATGATCAAATGCACCGTCACGGCGTGGCGCCGACAAAGTGTCCATACACGCCGACCTACAGTGTTGTACACACATCATGCTGCATAGTGACACAGTACAGCCACTGTTTTGGCCCCCGTACTCAGGTCCACACCGCGTCATCACCTATGGCAAGAGAACATTCGACGTTGAGTGCAACGGCAAGCCGACCAAAGCATTAATCGACCGAGTCAAGCTGGCTTATGTCTTGACCACTTCCTCTACCACTGGTCAGGCAGGCCCCCCACCTGTGACTGCCAATGACGCAAACATGCAGCCAGCTGTCATCAGGTGCACTGCAGCCTCACCCCCACCCTACTTTGCACAACCAGCTGGCACAGTCGACCAGGGGTGCTATTATGTATCTTTCAACTGACGATCAAGTAGCCTTATTTTTGATGGAGAGCCCTCATGTTATTTTGAAAGAGATGCCGCAGGTTTCTAGCTCGTCAAGGCACTGTTGTCAGTTCTCCTCACGCCAACCAATCAAAAGCAAGGTGCCGCAGACCCATGCATGCACGCTGCAGCGTGCACAGCGCCACAAACCCGAAGGGCTAGCAGCCGACACAGGCACATTATTCTTTGCAGTTCCAAAAAGTGTGTTTAGAGTATATAGTACTGTTCAAATTTTGCTCATCATGTGTTTCCAAGTATGCGTAATAACGATTGGTTATTTGATTCATTTTATTCTCATTTACATTGACATTTTGTTTTGGATTTTACATTTTGGAATATGAGTTAGGAATGGTGTGTAGTGCCACACTGTACAAATACTTCTATAAAAAAACATGAAAAATTGTTTAAGAGAGTGTGAAAGGATAAGAAAATGTGTAGAATGTGGTCGTAACTCACTCCTACAGATCCAAATGATGAAGTAGCGTACTTCCCTATATTACACATCAACAATTTGAGTCTAAAAAACAAAATTTGAAAAATCCCTTTTCGTGGGCATGTGGTGAGTGCAAGTATTGAAAGTTTGTCGTAGTTTATAACATACATCTGATAAATCAAAATGTTTCATATATGGTGGTATAGTCTAAAAATATTATGGCAAGGATCTTTCATCTCTGTCGACTACTGTTAAGGATCCAATCGCAGATAAATACTTGTGACAAGCAAGAGTTATAAAGATGATTGCTGTTAATTTCATTCATAGTAATGTAAGTTGTGCTCTTAGATTCCTGTCTAACCACACACTACGAAATCGCTACATATTCAGAAAAAAAAATGGTGAATTGCTTGTGAAAATCAAAAAGAAAAATGTCACTGTTGGTTGTTTCACGCACAGCAATTTCATCTACAGCAGTTTCATTTTTCTAAACATACGGAAGTCACAAAATCAAAGATACTTATTACTGAGAAGGTGCACACTTAAATGTAAATAACAATGAATATTGCAGAAAAATACGTAACTTTCATGAGTAACAAAGTCTCAGAATGTGTTACAAAAATGAAGGGGGGGGGGGGGGGGGGGGTGAGAGAATTACACCTGGCGGGACATAAACCTACAATCTACAGCATTACTGTGTCTTGCCTTATCCACTTGGCCATGACAACTACCGTGGGACCAGCTGTCCAGATTTAAATAAATAGAGATGCAGGCTCACATTGTCACTGAACGATGCAGACTTAAGTCACAAATGCCTGAAATTTTGGAAGGTTTCCACTGTCAGGCTTCGTAAAATTTCTGTCCATTATGACTAAAAAGTTGTAAACATGTTTCGATAGTTAATAAATAAACCATTTGCGGGAAAAAAGTACGCAAAGTCACAAGTATTTCAGCTAATACTCGTGTCAGATATGTAAGCAGAGCCAACATCTTGTAATTTAATGTTTTTTAAGCTCTTAATTACGTAAAAATATCAGGTGTTTTGTGAGAATATTGACCGAAAATGTTTCTTTGATGTTATAATCATTCACAGTAAAAACAGTACAAATCATATTTCTAACAAAGGAAAACAGTCTTTTATGAACTCACTTTCCATTCGGATGCACCCTGGTGGTTCTTCAGTAAAACATAATCACTAAGCCCAAAACTAAAAACACGCAACATTTCTAAAATAACAAATTCTAGCTGTAAACAAGTCACACTGAACCGAATGAGTGGCGTTATCGAAATCTAACCACCTCTCGGTACAGTTGTCAGAAAATCAGCGGGAGGGCTGATCAGTATCAGACCTCAGAAGCTTACAGAATAGCAACTTCGGATTAAGAACTGCACCGATAGATATGAACATTACAGAATAGGGTCCCAGGCCACACTCACCACAAGTGCCCGGGCCACCCCCACCGCAGCCGCCAGCAGACTACGTCACGCCGTCCAGCTGCCGCGTCCAATCCAAATGACCATGCTGCATCATGCCATCACCTGCAGTAGACACCCACTGTACTTGCGCAAGTGTATACACTTCTTGTGATCGCTGTACCGAAGCATTAAGTCTGGACTGAATCCCAGGGCCGAGCTCCCGCAATCTCACGTGTCTGTGAAGTTTGAACAGTGAAGCTCATAATGCTTTATTTTGCTACCTCTTGTTGTCAGTTTTTCTTTCAAGACAACATCTTTTCAAGTAATTCACAGCCAGCACTGCCTGCCTCTACTGTCGCTAGCCAGCTGTGCAAGGACACGCCCACTGTGCACCTTGGTGCTGACATCACACGTCACCACGCAATCACAGCTGACTGGCCCACCTCCATCACGCTCACACTGACGTCAGAATGAAACATGCGGAACCCAAATATCTGTCACACAAGCTGGACAGCTGCACTTTCTCATAGCTTCTGAGCTCTGCTCTCGAAGAGGGGATCTGTGTGGCAGCTGTGCTGCAAAAATACGTGAAAGTACCAGAGCCGCTCAAGGTTGGCCCAAGTTAGTTGCATCATATATCCTTTGGCATGCATAGCTGCCAATAGGCAAAACTGTGGCAACGTATGATGTGCACAAATGCGGGTCAGCAGAAAAAGCAACAGGCAGTGTGAACTGAGCCATTGTATAGTAAAGATGTGTATTCTGGGAGTCTATAACTTTAGTCCGCAGACCACATGGGTTTAATGCGAGTTCCCCACAGACCCATGCGGAAGTTCGGTTGGCACTTCCCGTTCATTTCCACTTTTGCTTTGTTGCGTCCACGAAATACAAGGTGCCTTGCGATTGTGAGAAACAGGTTCATTTCGTTCTGTACACACATCAACTGTTCTCACGCAATTGGATGACGCGCTTATACCGAGGAGTGTACAGCCTCAGGGACTGGTGGAACTGTTATGCAAAGACAATTATCGCGATCACCAGTTAATGGTCATTGCAATTTGATTTCATTTTGTCACTTGTTTATTTACTCATTTGGCAGAATAAATACATTTTTGGCAAGTGTAGTTATCAGTTCTCATTACCACACCATCACCATAGCCTACATCCTAAATGAGGTGCATAGGTGTGCCTGTAAAGCTGCCTCAATGCACAACTGACATGTAAGCAGCGATAGCCACACGTTCCTGTTTCACGGGTATTGAAGGAAAATTAAGATATTAATACTCCAAGTTATTGTTGAAACTTCATACACATGCAATAAAAGTCTTATTTATACCATATATTAACTTTCATTTCAAAGCACTCTCCAGTGGTCGTTGTACCAGTGTGGTTTGTCGTACAAACCTGTCTGTCAAGATCGTAAATAGTTCTCATATTTTTCATTACTACTATTAAGTAGTGTTAAGTTACAATTCTTTCTCACAATTTTTTGCTTCCTACTTCATTCATAATGTTCTTTCACACATAGTTGCACTAGTTTTAGAACATTCCACTTTACTGGTGCTGGATATATTTTCATTTCCATGTTGTGTAGATGCACTCACACCTCTTCTATTTTTTTTTGTGATGTAACTTCTGTGGGTACATCTCATTGTTTTGTTAAACCTATTTTTCTGTGTATTTATCTACTGCATATTTATTAGCTTAATAATGTTTGGTTATAGATGTTTAATTAGTCATTTGTGTGTTTCTCTTCTGTGACTGCATTTTGAATACAGCAGTCTTCTTCTAGTGTTGAGCTACATTCACACTGAGAGATTTGTCATGTATGCTTACGCCCATCACATGAGCTGTGGCACATGTTGCAAGTTCTAGCAACATGTGTGTGCAACATCAACACTAGAATTCTGAGAAATACTCTGTTCTGACATAAGTGACTGTATCCATATGCTCATCGAAAACTCTGCACCAATCCCTGATAAAATTTTCTGCTGTGAATGCACAGGCAGACTCGTGGTGTTGCTTCTTGGGAGCAAGTGATCAGCTGTACATATTCAGTAGCAGATTGTGAAAATGGAGTGAACAGAAAATAAACCCGTTAAACTAATTGAAGAATATTCCAAAAGGCATTCATTATTGGATCCTACATTCCCCCATGGTCTACAAACTTAACAAATGTTCACCCTGGAAGACATCGGGATCGGATAGAGAAGAGTCGTACATATCGAAGTGGTACACCTCTGATTTGTTGCTCTTTCTGAACAGTGTAAACAAGCAAAGAATGAGTTTATGCACTTGTAAGTAAGTTGGAGCGTATTTATTATACATGAGTTTTATTGTTGTTGTTGCTATCTGCAGTCCAGAGACTGGTTTGATGCAGCTCTCCATGCTATTCTATCCTATGTATACCTCCTCATCTCCAAGTAACTACTGCAACCTACATCCTTCTGAATCTGCTTAATGTATTCCTCTCTTGGTTTCCCTCTACGATTTTTACCCTCCACGCTTCCCTCCAATACTAAACTGGTGATCCCTTCTTCTAGTCAGGATGTGCCTCAAATTCCTCATCTCCCCAGTTCTGTTCAGTACCTCCTCACTAGTTACGTGATATTCCCGTCTAATCTTCAGCGTTCTTCTGTAGCACCATGTTTAGAAAGCTTCTATTCTCTTCTTGTCTAAACTATTTGTCGTCTATGTTTCACATATATACCTAGCTCCACACCATACAAATACTTTCGGAAAGGTCTTCCTGACAATTAAATCTGTACTCGATATTAACAAATTTCTCTTCTTCAGAAAAGCTTTCTTTGCCATAGCCAGTCTACATTTTATATCCTCTCCACTTCGACCACATCAGTTATTTTGTTTCCCAGATAGCAAAACACATCTACTACTTTAAGTCTTTTCATTTCCTAATCTAATTCCGTCAGCATCACCTGATTTAATTAGACTACATTCCATTATCCTCGTTTTGCTTTTGTTGGTGTTCATCTTATATCCGCCTTTCAAGACACTGTCCATTTTCTTCAACTGGTTTTCCAGGTCCTTTGCTGTGTCTGACAGAATTGCAATGTCATCAGTAAACCCAAAAATTTTTATTTCTTCTCCATGGATTTTAATTCCTACCCCAAATTTGTCTGTTGTTTTCTTTACTATACAGATTGAATAACATTGGGGATAGGCTACAACTCTGTCTCACTCCCTGCTCAATCACTGCTTCCCTTTCATGCCCCTCAACTCTTATAATTGCCATTTGGTTTCTGTGAAAATTGTAAATAGCCTTTCGCTCCCTGTATTTTACCCTTGCCACCTTCAAAATTTGAAAGAGAACACTCCAGTCAATATTGTCAAAAGCTTTCTCTGAGTCTACAAATGCTAGAAATGTAGGTTTGCCTTTCTTTAATCTGTCCTCTAAGATAAATCGTAGGGTCAGTATTGCCTTGCACGTTCCAACATTTTCACAGAATCCAAACTTATCTTCCCCGAGGTCGGCTTCTATCAGTTTTTCCATTCGTCTGTAAAGAATTCGTGTTAGTATTTTGCAGCCATAAATTATTAAATTGATTGTTCAGTAATTTTCACATCTGTCAACACCTGCTTTCTTTGGGATTGGAGTTGTTATATTCTTCTTGAAGGCTGAGGCTGTTTCGCCTGACTCCTACATCTTGCTCACCAAATGGTAGAGTTTTCTCATGGCTGTCTCTCCCAAGGCTATCAGTAGTTCTAACGGGATGTTGTCTACTCCCGGGGCCTTCTTTTGACTTAGGTCCTTCAGTGCTCTCTCAAATTCTTCATGCAGTGTCATATCTCCCATTCCCCCCCCCATGAACCATGGACCTTGCCGTTGGTGGGGAGGCTTGCGTGCCTCAGCGATACAGATAGCTGTACCGTAGGTGCAACCACAACGGAGGGGTATCTGTTGAGAGGCCAGACAAACGTGTGGTTCCTGAAGAGGGGCAGCAGCCTTTTCAGTAGTTGCAAGGGCAACAGTCTGGATGATTGACTGATCTGGCCTTGTAACAATAACCAAAACGGCCTTGCTGTGCTGGTACTGCGAACGGCTGAAAGCAAGGGGAAACTACAGCCGTAATTTTTCCCGAGGGCATGCAGCTTTACTGTATGATTCAATGATGATGGCGTCCTCTTGGGTAAAATATTCCGGAGGTAAAATAGTCCCCCATTCGGATCTCCGGGCGGGGACTACTCAAGAGGATGTCGTTATCAGGAGAAAGAAAACTGGCGTTCTACGGATCGGAGCGTGGAATGTCAGATCCCTTAATCGGGCAGGTAGGTTAGAAAATTTAAAAAGGGAAATGGATAGGTTGAAGTTAGATATAGTGGGAATTAGTGAAGTTTGGTGGCAGGAGGAACAAGACTTCTGGTCAGGTGACTACAGGGTTATAAACACAAAATCAAATAGGGGTAATGCAGGAGTAGGTTTAATAATGAATAGGAAAATAGGAATGCGGGTAAGCTACTACAAACAGCATAGTGAACGCATTATTGTGGCCAAGATAGATACGAAGCCCACACCTACTACAGTAGTACAAGTTTATATGCCAACTAGCTCTGCAGATGACGAAGAAATTGAAGAAATGTATGATGAAATAAAAGAAATTATTCAGATTGTGAAGGGAGACGAAAATTTAATAGTCATGGGTGACTGGAATTCGAGTGTAGGAAAAGGGAGAGAAGGAAACATAGTAGGTGAATATGGATTGGGGGACAGAAATGAAAGAGGAAGCCGCCTGGTAGAATTTTGCACAGAGCACAACATAATCATAACTAACACTTGGTTTAAGAATCATGAAAGAAGGTTGTATACATGGAAGAACCCTGGAGATACTAAAAGGTATCAGATAGATTATATAATGGTAAGACAGAGATTTAGGAACCAGGTTTTAAATTGTAAGACATTTCCAGGGGCAGATGTGGACTCTGACCACAATCTATTGGTTATGACCTGTAGATTAAAACTGAAGAAACTGCAAAAAGGTGGGAATTTAAGGAGATGGGACCTGGATAAACTAAAAGAACCAGACGTTGTACAGAGATTCAGGGAGAGCATAAGGGAGCAATTGACAGGAATGGGGGAAATAAATACAGTAGAAGAAGAATGGGTAGCTTTGAGGGATGAAGTAGTGAAGGCAGCAGAGGATCAAGTAGGTAAAAAGACGAGGGCTAGTAGAAATCCTTGGGTAACAGAAGAAATATTGAATTTAATTGATGAAAGGAGAAAATATAAAAATGCAGTAAGTGAAACAGGCAAAAAGGAATACAAACGTCTCAAAAATGAGATTGACAGGAAGTGCAAAATGGCTAAGCAGGGATGGCTAGAGGACAAATGTAAGGATGTAGAGGCCTATCTCACTAGGGGTAAGATAGATACCGCCTACAGGAAAATTAGAGAGACCTTTGGAGATAAGAGAACCACTTGTATGAACATCAAGAGCTCAGATGGAAACCCAGTTCTAAGCAAAGAAGGGAAAGCAGAAAGGTGGAAGGAGTATATAGAGGGTCTATACAAGGGTGATGTACTTGAGGACAATATTATGGAAATGGAAGAGGATGTAGATGAAGATGAAATTGGAGATAAGATACTGCGTGAAGAGTTTGACAGAGCACTGAAAGACCTGAGTCGAAACAAGGCCCCCGGAGTAGACAATATTCCATTGGAACTACTGACGGCCGTGGGAGAGCCAGTCCTGACAAAACTCTACCATCTGGTGAGCAAGATTTATGAAACAGGTGAAATACCCTCAGACTTCAAGAAGAATATAATAATTCCAATCCCAAAGAAAGCAGGTGTTGACAGATGTGAAAATTACCGAACTATCAGCTTAATAAGTCACAGCTGCAAAATACTAACACGAATTCTTTACAGACGAATGGAAAAACTAGTAGAAGCCAACCTCGGGGAAGATCAGTTTGGATTCCGTAGAAACACTGGAACACGTGAGGCAATACTGACCTTACGACTTATCTTAGAAGAAAGATTAAGGAAAGGCAAACCTACGTTTCTAGCATTTGTAGACTTAGAGAAAGCTTTTGACAATGTTGACTGGAATACTCTCTTTCAAATTCTAAAGGTGGCAGGGGTAAAATACAGGGAGCGAAAGGCTATTTACAATTTGTACAGAAACCAGATGGCAGTTATAAGAGTCGAGGGACATGAAAGGGAAGCAGTGGTTGGGAAGGGAGTAAGACAGGGTTGTAGCCTCTCCCCGATGTTGTTCAATCTGTATATTGAGCAAGCAGTAAAGGAAACAAAAGAAAAATTCGGAGTAGGTATTAAAATTCATGGAGAAGAAATAAAAACTTTGAGGTTCGCCGATGACATTGTAATTCTGTCAGAGACAGCAAAGGACTTGGAAGAGCAGTTGAATGGAATGGACAGTGTCTTGAAAGGAGGATATAAGATGAACATCAACAAAAGCAAAACAAGGATAATGGAATGTAGTTTAATTAAGTCGGGTGATGCTGAGGGAATTAGATTAGGAAATGAGGCACTTAAAGTAGTAAAGGAGTTTTGCTATTTGGGGAGCAAAATAACTGATGATGGTCGAAGTAGAGAGGATATAAAATGTAGGCTGGCAATGGCAAGGAAAGCGTTTCTGAAGAAGAGAAATTTGTTAACATCCAGTATTGATTTAAGTGTCAGGAAGTCATTTCTGAAAGTATTTGTATGGAGTGTAGCCATGTATGGAAGTGAAACATGGACGATAAATAGTTTGGACAAGAAGAGAATAGAAGCTTTCGAAATGTGGTGCTACAGAAGAATGCTGAAGATTAGATGGGTAGATCACATAACTAATGAGGAAGTATTGAATAGGATTGGGGAGAAGAGAAGTTTGTGGCACGACTTGACGAGAAGAAGGGATCGGTTGGTAGGACATGTTCTGAGGCATCAAGGGATCACCAATTTAGTATTGGAGGGCAGCGTGGAGGGTAAAAATCGTAGAGGGAGACCAAGAGATGAATACACTAAGCAGATTCAGAAGGATGTAGGTTGTAGTAGGTACTGGGAGATGAAAAAGCTTGCGCAGGATAGAGTAGCATGGAGAGCTGCATCAAACCAGTCTCAGGACTGAAGACCACAACAACAACAACAACATCTCCCATTCCATTTTCATCTACATCCTCTTCCATTTCCATAATATTGCCCTCAAATACATCACCCTTGTAAAGACCCTCTATATACTCCTTCCACCTTTCTGCTTTCCTTCTGTGCTTAGGACTGGTTTTCCATCTGAGCTCTTGATGTTCATACAGTTTTTTCTATTTTTTCCAAAGGTCTCTTTAATTTTCCTGTAGACACTATCTATCTTACCTCTAGTGTTATATGCTTCTACATCCTTGTATTTCTCCTCTAGCCATCCCTGCTTAGTCATTTTGCATTTTCTGTCGATCTCATTTTTGGGACGTTTGTATTCCTGTTTGCGCCTGCTTCATTTACTGCATTTTTATGTTTTCTCCTTTCGTCAGTTAAATTCAGCATCTCTTCTGTTACCAAAGGATTTCTACTAGCCCTTGTCTTTTTACCTACTTGATCCTCTGCTGCCATCACTATTTCATCTCTCAAAGCAACCCATTCTTCTTCTATTGTATTTCTTTCCCCTGATCTTATCAATCGATCCCTAATGCTCTCTCTAAAACTCTCTACAACCTCTGGTTCTTTCAGTTTATCCATGTCCCATCTTCTGAAATTCCTACCTTTTTGCAGTTTCTTCAGTTTTAATATACAGTTTACAACCACTGAATTGTGGTCAGAGCCCGCATTTGCTCTTGGGAATGTCTTACATTTTAAAACCTGTTTCCTAAATCTCTGTCTTACCATTATATAATCTGTCTGAAACCTTCCCATGTCTCCAGGGCTCTTTCACGTATACTACCTTCTCTCATTATTCTTAAACAAAGTGTTAGCTATGATGAGGTTGTGCTCTGTGCAAAATTCTACCAGGTGGCTTCTTAAATTCCTTACCTCCTGTCCATATTCATCTACTACTTTTCCTTCTCTTCCTTTTCCTACAATCAAATTCCAGTCCCCCATTACTATTACATTTTCGTCTCCCTTAATTACTTGTATAATTTCTTTTATCACATCACACATTTCTTCAATCTTGTCATCATCTGCAGGACTAGTTGGCATATAAACTTGCACTACTGTGGTAGGCATGGAAAATTTGTCATCTTGGATATAATAATGCATTCACTATGCTGTTCATAGTAGCATATCCGCGTTCCTATTTTCTTGTTCATTATTAAACCTACTCCTGCATTACCCCTATTTGATTTTGTATTTATAACCCTGTATTCACCTGACCAGAAGTCTTTTTCCTCCAGGCACCGAACTTAACTATATCTAACCTACCCATTTCCCTTTTTAAATTTTCTAACTTATCTGCCCGATATCGAGATCCGACATTCCACACTCCGATTCATAGAACGCAAGTTTTGTTTCTCCTGATAACGATGACCTTCTGTGTAGTCCCCACCTGGAGATCCGAATGGGGGACTATTTTACCTTTGGAATATTTTATCCAAGAGGACACCATCATCAATACAGTAAAGCTGCATGCCCTCGGGAAAAATTTAGCTGTAGTTTCCACTTGCTTTCAGCCATTTTCAGTACCAACACAGCAAGGCCGTCTTGGTTGATGTTACAAGGCTGGATCAGTCAATCATCCCAACGATTGCCCCTGCAATTACAGAGAAGGCTGCTGCCCCTCTTCAGGAACCACATGTTTGTATGGTCACTCAACAGATGCCCCTCCATTCTGGTTGCACCTATGGTATGGCTATCTGTATCACTGAGACACGCAAGTCTCCCCACCAACAGCAAGGCAGGTCCATGGTTCATGGGGGGCAGATGAGTTTTATTGTAAATATTTATTTAGACAACAGTGAAGAATATAGAAGTGGTGTTTACAGTTGTGCAAGAGAAAGAAATCATCATTGTTGTACGTGATAATTATCAGTGAACTATCTTCAGCACTAAATACTGCCACTCCACCTGTTCTCGTATGGTGGCACAATGTGCTACAAGCCCATTTCTCATTTGCTTAGCATCTTCAGCAAAATTTCTAAATATTCTTGATAGTGATGTAAGTGGTGGTAGGTGGTCTCTCCTTCTCCCAGGTTCTATGGTACCCCTTTCTAGATTTTCAAAATCAAAACTCTCTGGTGGTGAATAAATTAGGTGACTTTCTCGATTTCTTAGAAAATTGTGAAGATAAATACAAATTCACAATAGTTGCTTTGTGGGGATCAAGATGAACAGATTTACATAAAACACGAAAAGTAGACGATAGTATTCCAAAGGCATTTTTGACAACTCTTCAGGCTCTACTGAGACTGTAATTAGATATTCTTTCTTTGTTATGATTACCTGGGTAGAGCATCATAACATGTTACTGCAAAGGCATTGTCAGCAACAATTACCTAGGGGAAGAGGTTCTGGCTGTGGTATGTGCAGCTGACCTGCTTTGAAAGGCTTTGTTAATGGTTGTACAGTTAAATACACCTCCATCTGAAATACGTTTTAAATTTCCATTTCTGCATAAAGAAACTGGTAATTGGCATCCACTAATGCCATTAACACAGTACTGAAAGATTCTTTATAGTTGTTGTAAGTGCTTCCAACATGAGCGGGATTGATAGTTTGCAGGTTTTTTTCCACTACTGCCCCTATGTAGTTAGTAAAGTTCCAGCGAATCTCAAATTCTTGTGAAATCATTGTGCTTCAAAATCTGGTGTCTAAAGAAAAAGAAAGTATGAACAATGTCCCCTGCCCCCCCTTTTTTGGGGTGGATCAGAAGAGAGATGTGGTGAAGAGACTGTCCTCAGTACATCATCGTCATTGGCAGGCAAGCAAGTACTTAAGAGTACTCATTTGGAGAATTCCTACGAACACACTGTGCAAGAAGGCAAAAGTAATAAAAACAATATTCTAGTGATGATGCCACGAAAGTTTTGAGGTGTGCAAATGACCTAATCATGAGGAAAAAGGAAGACAAGTTTACCTCAGCTGCAAAGTACATCGAACGTCAACTGAGAGCCTTTCACATCAAAAAACGTGTTGCTGTCCTTCAGAAGAGGATTCAAGACATGATTTTCATATTATAGCCTGACTTGCTTTTGGTATTATTACAGTATGCATGTACATTAAGAAGCTGTTTGAATCTCCAGTAGCTAAGAAGTGCAATGTAACTGCGCGTACTTCAGCAGGGGTTACAGCTTCTCAAAAATTTGTATTCTTTAATGTGTAGTATTGAGCTGTCACATTTAGTAATACTTCAAAGTCTGTCATAGACATACGAACAAAATTTTTGAAACTCTGTATGTCTTGAACTTTTAGGTCACTTATCACAGAACTGAGAGCTGCATGACAACACCATTTACAAGTTACGCACCCACTACCTACGTTTCCTTCTCCATTTATTCTCCCTTTTTACAATTCTATTCAGATGCTATTGTAAAGAAAAGTTCTGTGTCGGACGCCATGTTCCATGAAACAGACTGGCTGCATGTCACCATTGAGAAAGCTAACGTTGGCCACTTTTGCCAGGCACATGCCCCTGAACTAAGTTGCAGTGTGCATGTACCGAGGTATTTCTCTCCACAACTTGTCGGGTACAAATTTCTGCGACAAATCCCTCGGTGTGAATGTAGCTTTATTAGATGTTTTTTTCCCTGGATCTGATTATTTTCATGTATGTTCCTATTGTGGTTGTTTGGTTAGTTTTCTTGTTAGAGGTATTCTACAAATGTTGAATAGCAATTCAAGCTATTCAACATTTGTAGAATACCTCTAACAAGAAACCAACCAACCATACTTCCATGCTTTTTCATGTTCATTATATCTTATTTCATACGTTCTGTTGGTCTGTTCTAATTATGGAGCATCACAGATGTTACACTGTTTTAGCAAATGCCACATTTTTGCATATATCAGTGTCACCCTACTCCTTTAAACCTTTCTGTTTTGAATTATTACTTTGGTAAGCTATTTGTATTCCTTGATCCTTAAATATGTTACCAGGTATGTGTATTAACTTGTTTCCATATGTGAATGTGCGCCAGCTTGCTGGTTAGTGTGTGTGTGTGTGTGTGTGTGTGTGTGTGTGTGTGTGTGTGTGTGTGTCAGTCACTGGATTTATGTGGTGTTTGCATTACTTGTTTAGCCTGTTTTATTTTCATGACTACCTGGATTGTCGTATTTAAATAGATTCTTCATATCCATTGTTTTTTGCTGTTTGTATTGTTATGTCTAGCGTCTTACTCTAGCATCTGTCTGAGAGCTGCTTGATTTTTGGGCTGTAGGTGCAGCAACACACCTGTATCTGGAACACATATGCCTTTTATATGGTTTATTAGTTCCCCTGTGTTTTTGACTGTGCCATAATTCTGTGTGTGTGTGTGTGTGTGTGTGTGTGTGTGTGTGTGTGTGTGTGTGTTTTTTTTTTGTTTCTGTGATTTGTGACCGGTCTTTCAGAGATATTTACTTTGTGAATTTTGGAGCAATAGGTTTCGTACATGCCATACAAAGTTTTATCTGTCATCAAGTGTGCATCCTATTCTCATCAGTGTGTTTTTCATTTGTGTTACAAAACTATTTGTTGAATCTGATTTCACTTTTGTGATTTTATTCTGTGTAATGAGTTATTGTGTTTTGTTATTGTCCTCTTGTTTGTCGATGAGAACAACTTTATTCCCCATGTCTGCCTTGGTTACAATTATATTTGCTCTGTCCATTTTTTTCTCTAAGGGTTTTCAGAGTTTTAGATTCTGTGGTTCTCTCTGTTGGTTAATTGAGTTCACATCTTGTATTTATGATATTTTTAATTTGTTTGCCTATTGATTCCATAATTAAATCAGTGTCATGGTGTGCATGCCCTTCTGCTGTTCATGAGATTGTGTGTTCTCAGATTCTGTAATTAATTTTCTGTGCAACACTTGTTTACTTTTGTTTATGTTTCGTTTCAAACCTTTCTGTTGTAGCTGTGTTTCTTCATTATTAAATTTTGTGTCTGTGAGTTTTGAGACATGGGTAGAGTTAATGTGGGTCTTTCTGCTTGGTTGGTGTGTTTAAGTGTATTTGTTGGTCTGTAAGTGTTTTTATTTTCTTTTTCTGTGCTGTTTTAACTGTTCTTTGGAGTTTCTGTTCGTGTATGGAATGATTTGGGTTCTGAGTGGTTGGATGTCAAATACATAGTTAAGTTATATTGTGTGTGGTTCTCTCAGATGTATTACAGACTTTCTGTTCCTATTTGATAGATATCATGTTAATGTTTATAAGTGGTTCCACACTTCTGGATTGATTTGTATATCACATCTATTGCAACATGATGCATAGAGGTTATGTGAATACTACTTGATTGTGACTAAAGTTTAAATTGGCCAATAACAGGTAAATTGAATATTATGCAACCCATAATGGACAATTTTTTCTTTTGAAAAACTTGAGTTTATATTCACTGTTAACAAATTTGTCTTTTTCAGAAGCAATTTCCTTGTTTTTGCCAGCAATTTCCTGTTATTCACATCTTGTCTACTTCAGCCATATCAGTCATTTTGCTACCCAAATGGTACACCTCATCTCCTACATTGAGTGTCTCATTTCCTAATCTAATTCCTATTACCTGATCTAATTTCATTACATTCTATCACCCTAGCTTTACTTTTCTTGTTCTCTTTTGATAACTTCTTTATAATATATTACCCATTCCATTCAACCGATTCCTCATTCTGTGCCACCTCTGTTAGAACTGCAATGTATTCATCAAACCTATTTCGTCTCCCTGAATTTTCATTCCCTTTAGAATTTGTCATTGGTTTTCTGTCTTGCTTGCTTGATGTGTACAGACTGAATAACATCAGGGATAAGTTGTAATCTCGTCTCATGCCCTCTCACCTACCCTTTCATATTCTTCAACTCTCATAACAGCAGTTTCTGTAAAAGTTGTTGTAACTTTTAACTTCCTACTTGTAATGGATCTGGGAGATGTGTCATTTTCCACCGGATTTGTCAATACCAATTTGTAAATGTTTTCTTATATTTTTGTCAGAATTTTTTATTATAATTTGCCTTATTATATGTTAATTTACTTATATTTTTGAGAGTGACAGCATATTGATTACTATTAGTAAATGTGACAAAGAATATCAAAGAGACTGATTACAAGTGGAAGCTTGTGTGTTGTGTAAAATGTCTTTGACGCTGGAGTTGTTTTTGACTGTAGTCAGTCGGCAATGAACTCTTGGTGTGTGTTGACGGTAGAACAATGTGCAGGTCGCTGTCATATTAATTTGGAAGTGAACAGAAAAAAATGAATTATGTTACCACTTTTTTTTTATATAAACTTTAAGAAGAAACCACATTCGAAGAAATGGTATTTGAAGTACTAAAAATGAGGTGAACACATTGAACCAGGTCATTTCTGCAACCGACAAAACTGCATTGTGGAATCATACTTCCACTAGACAACTGAAGCCAAGACAAATATCGCCTTGTAAACATTTTACGGAAAAGGTACTGTCACGAAATATGTCAAATTTAAGTAAATAAAAAGTAGATACCATATTTCATACTTCATCCCTGCTGGTTTCAGAGTGCTTTCTCTAAATCTACAAATGCTATAACCATTGATTCATTTTTCTTCAGTGTATCTTCTAATACAGGGATGACCAAGAACTCTGCCTGCATATAGAGGTCTTGCACACGTGTAGATCTCTCTCATCTTCATCTGACTGCTCTCTTCCAGCCCCCCCCCCCCAATCTTCCTACTACTGCACCACACTGTCTGAGTGGGAATATGGGCAAACAGCAAATGCACTGTATCATGTGACAGTTTGTAGCTGTTTGTACAAGAGAATACAGCAATAAAAATAAAGCTGGGTGTGCAGCTTTATTACACCAACAATATTGTGCACACCACATTGTTCCTTTTAAATTTCTTATAACATTTAAGCTTACATATAGAAAGAAAAGAAATAATCTCTATGACACACTGGTTAGGGTGGAATAAATCTTCATTTCAAATGCATTTAGAATCAAATTTCATTATCCAGAACTACTGTTCATTCCAGTGAATACATTTCTCAAAAATATAGACCACAAACAAAATATGTTTTTGCTATCATTTAATTATCTTTGGTTCACCAAAGACATGATAAAATTTATGTCTGGGACACACTGTCAGCATGTGGACAAACACATTCAGTTTGCAGATTTTTGTCACTTAGGTTGCCATGTAATTGTGACTTACTTAATTCCATAATAGGAATAATAATTTATAATAATAATAATAATAATAATAACCTTCCACATGCATATTTTTGATAGTAACAGTGATATCAGTTTCGCATCATCTGTATGGAGATGTGGAAACTCTTTCCAAGGTAAAATTTGTAAAAGTCCTGGACAGCTCTAATGCAAAAGAATTTATCTTTTAAAGGGAATTACATTCCAGAACAATCAGTTTCTGCTGCAAAAGCACGGGGACTCTTTAAACTGAAACAACAAATGATCCCAAAGACAGATTTGAGATGGTTCTCCTGGCAATGTATTGAAAACTGTTCCTTTAGTTCTTTCAACACTGCATTTTCTTTAACACAAGAGAGCTTAGGCAAATGGGCACTGTTCTTTGTCAGAAGTTGTCCCTTTCACCATCTAATTTTCTTTTTAAATGGTTCCATTTTCCCCATCAAATAAAAATAAATTGCTTTTCATCTTGCAACATCTTGCTGAGGGCATACAAGTGTGCAATCAAGCTCACAAAAAGTGAGGTCTGCAGTTCATTCTGGTTTTCCTAGTATTGGTTCCTGCTTTCCTTTTTCCTTCATAAATTCAACAAGAGCTGAACTTAAATCAAAAAATCATTGTAGGCATGTCCCTTAAGTTAACCAACATATTTTGCAGTAATATATATATATGTCCCTACACTCTCTGTTCAGTTCCATCAAAAACTGTTGAAACTAACGCCATAATAATCAATGCGCTTTCAGAAAATTTACTATTTGTACCAGCAATAATAATGAGCTCGATACCTGCGAATTTAGTGCCAAGTGCTTCTTGATGTACAAAACAACGAATCCCATAAAAATCATCTTGTTGATTGTCATTTTTAGCCCATTCATCACCAACTATATCTTTAAATTCCTTGTGCTTGCAGTTCTGTAGGACATTTTTGGTGCCTGGTTCTTATGTGACTGCTTAATGAACATTGTGAATTCACAATATTCTCTCTGGGAGGGAAGACTGCAATTCTCGTTCATTTTCTATCCACGCTTGGGACAATAGGTCACTATCTGCCTTTTTAGAATGTATGCCCCATTGCAAGAACGACGAAATTTCCTTTATACCAGAAGCAAATAGCTGCCATTGTGTACAGATCAAAAAACACTGCACCAAATGCCAGAAAAAACAGTGCTGCATGACACTGCTAAATGAAATGTCGTAATTTACCAAGTAGCTCCAAGGAGGACCACACAAAGCCGAGACATTCTGACAGAATGAGCCCTAGAACACTTACATGAAGTTTTTCCAACACTGTTCTAGGGTCAGTATTCCCTTCTGTATTGCTAAATTTCTCCAGAACCCAAACGTATCTTCCCTGAGGTCAGCATCTACCAGTTTTTCTATTCTCCCCTAGAAAAACCTAATGTCATTAACTTTTTAATGTTGAGTTTTTAAACTGATGTTCCGGTAATATTCATACCTGGCAGCATGTGCCTTCATTGAAATTATTACATTCTAATTGAAGTTTGAGGATTTTTCGCTGACTCGTATCTAGCATACCAGATAGAATAGAGTGTTGCGATTGGTTCTCTTAGATCTTAATAATACAGAGGAAGTGTTGTTTATTCCAGGTGCCTTGTTTTGACTTAAGTCTTCAGGGCTCTGCCAAATTTTTTCTCATAATATCATGACTCCCACCTCATCTCTTCTCTTTCCATAATATTGTCTTCAGTTCTGCAAGTTTCCTAAGCAGTACAGTGAGTCACATTCCAAGGAAACCACTGTTCCCTGATCTCACACTCTTTGATTTATGTTTCTCAGTCTCATCTTCTAACGCACTAGGTGAATATGGCTTATGTAAAATTTGTGTGTGTTGTTGTTGTTGTGGTTTTTTTGTAAATAGTCAAAATTGGAGTATCTGTGATTGCTGAGTATTCTGTTGTGTTTAAAGACAAGCAGTAATGTGCTTGTGGTGCAGGTAGCAAAACTAACTCACATTTCGTTGTTTGATTTCATTAAATAATTTTTTATTTTATCCGTAAGTTAGTGGTTTCCCCTCCTCTGTACACATTTTTCCTTCCTGATATGAAAGATAAGAAATTTATAAGATTTATCACTTTTTTGTGTGCTATAATTGAACTACTGGCAGAGTATCTGAATGAGCCTTCATTTTATGTCATATGTATCATAGTTTGTGGTGTATGTCTTCCCTTTTAGTCAGGGGTAAAATACCTCAGTAATTATTGAGAATAGTACCCATGTTTAGTGTAATCTTTTAGTTGCAATCTCCACCATTTCCCCATATGGAATTCAGTTATTTTATTATTGTTTCGTTCTGCATCACAGGTACTGTCACTAGACCCTAGTGTCCAGGAAGAGGTCAACAATATTCGCCGCAATATGTTACGCCTTCTTGGTATTGGAGAATTCAGTTCAGTTGCCACATGGCGTGATCCTTGTATTTCATTCATTTTACCAGAAGTGATATGCAGAGCCTGCAATCACTGTCGAGACATTGACCTTTGCCGTGATCCCTACCGTGGAGTTGACAACGAGACGTAAGTTAACTGTCGTGTACAATAAATCTCTGGTAGTTGCTCTGACTTCTGTTGTTAGTAGTTTTCATTAATTTTTTAGTTGTAGCAAAAAAATGGAAGTTGGATGGTAGAGGAAGAAATCTACATTGTGCATACTATTAAATTAAAGAAACATATCTTGATGTTCTAGGATATCATGATCACCCCTTCTGTTACGTGCACAGCATTCTTACATCATATGAAGGACATGTATTAAATTGAATTATATGATTTTGAATAAAAAAGGAAGAAAGAAAGAAAAAATGAACTTCTAGTCTTTTTACATGCTCTAGGATGTCAAATGAAAGTTAATTTATTATCTGTGTCTGAGCACCAAGTAAACACATGCATCCATATGTTAAATGTAAAGGAATATAAATTAGTAGCCTATTTATGTGGGGAAAACATGGAGAATGAGGTATCATCATGTATGTTAAAAATAACATTAAGTTCATATCCACTGAAACCAGTAATTTCTGCTTAGATTTCTTAAATATTTCTAGAAAGAACTGAGTCATTATCGCACCACCTAGCTAACTGATCTTTGTAGAATTTAGTGTTAATATTCTGAAAAATTAAGATAAAAGAAGCAATTTGAAAATATCTAACATTTATAAGCTGAAGTAAATTTATTGTATTGATGTTAACCCTATGAGTATGGTTGTGTTTTTGTTGCTACTAGGACCAGCCACTCTGAAATGCTTTTTTAGAACATTTTTATTCTTCCTTTAGCTATTTTTGAAGCCATAGCCAGCTCATCTTCAGGTGGTAGGTATTTATAGATCTTGCATTTTGTACCTGGTGCAGCTAGCTGCAGGGATCGTGGTATAGTGAAAAAAGTTGGATGTGCATAGATTCTGTTATTTTAGGCACATTTTATTTTGTTAGTTCCACATGACATGATTCTTGAAATTGTAAGAATGCTCCCATAAAATGAGTCATTATGCACCAGCCAATACAGTACTTGGATGCAGTTGGTTTTACAACTTGTGTACAAACAAAAAATTACAAGGAACCCATATCCAAAAATGCATGATTTGTATGTCAGTTTGAAATTAGGTCACTTTCCAGTGACGTGCTTCACAGTGCACACATCACGGAAACAATGAGCTGTGACCTAAGTGCTCTACAGGAACTGATCCATGTGGTGATCCTGCTGTTCATTTTGCAAGGTGTATCTGCAACACATTCTTTCAGACACCCTGTCTGCAAGCCCTGGAGCATGTTTGTGGAACCCCATAGTCAACCCTTTTAGTTGCAAATGTAGGCTGTTAGTTTCTTGCACCCACTGCTGTGATAAGATGGAAACGGCATGTGATGGACTGCGGTGACCTGGAAAATGTTCTCAATCATGCATTGTGCACCTGTACCATTACGCACCATACCATCAAGCTGGACATTGAAAGTGACGCGATCTTCAAACTTATTTTACAACCAAACAGTACATTTCTGGACATGGGTTCCTTATCAAAATTTTACGTCCCCACTACAACCTCTAGAAGCATGTATAGGAATTCTGAACCTAGCTGTATATAAAAATTATCCACTATGTGCAGGCATCATAAATATAACCATATCACTTAAATGAACTGTATCAGTTCTTTAAACAGTTTTTAGCGTCCTTTTGAAGATATTAGCAACTCCATATGAATTCTTATGGTGAGGATCATGGTAATTGTACTTATTTCAAACAGGGATGTGTCAGAAAACATTCTGGCAGAAATAAAACTGTGAGGACAAGTTGTGAGTTTTGCTGCAATAACTCAGTTGGTAGAGCACTTACCACAAAAGACAAAGGTTCTAGGTTCGAGTCCCAGTCCAGCACTTAGTTTTAATCATCTAGGAACAGGCATTTCAAACATTGGTATTAATGTGACTATTTTCTTAGCATATGCCTCCACATTTTCAGTGAACTGTTTCCGTCCATTACATCTTCACATGCAATATTTATGCAGTTACAGTCCACCTCAAAGTTCCAAGCCAACTATTAACATCAACAGAAAGTTTTCTGCCTGTGTTAGGCAGAGTTTATCACAAAAAGACCCAAATTTGCAATGATAAGCAACACTTTATTTTCACTGGAGCTTGTTTTCAGCTTCAGGAATGATAGAATGTATACACCTCAGGACGCCCAGGAAAAACCCTGAAATTTTTTAGAATTCCGGGAATTTTTCATTGTTTTAGTTTACAGTTAAATTTCTATAATTTGGACTCGTGAGAACTGATACTCTAACAAAGAATTTTACTTTAGTCCACTACTGCGGAATAATACTGCATCAATAAAGCATAAATGTGAGAATAACAGCAAAATAAAATTCTAGTTGCAGAGAAAATTTTCCATTTAGAACACCAAAACACAGAGCACGCACAAGTGTCTGTTGACAGCAAAATGTGTCAAAGGCTTTCGCACGAAGACTATTCAATACTTCATAACAACAAGCTGCTTTTATGAGCATGACGTCACAACTGTTACATTTTTAATAGGTCACGGGAAAATACTGTGAATTTTCACATTGCATACATAATGACAGTCCATACCATCATGCCAGGAGATATGCTTGTTTAACAATGACGAATGCAACCTGACACATTTGTTCCCCTTGGAACCTCCACACATGGATATGCCCATAGTCATGCTGTACGCCAAACCAGGATGTGTCTGAAAAGACAATGCAGTGCCAATACTGTGTCCATTGTTGTAATCAGGTGCACAACCATTGCAGTGATGCGTATGGAACTGCAGCGATGCATATGGAAACTAGCAACAGCCGCATGCTGACAGTCCATAGTGCTCTAGGTGTAATTGCTTTCTCAGTGTGGACATTTCCCTTGCTGCAGACAGACCCATTACCTGGCTCAAGCTGGATGACATAGCTGTAAAATCCAGCACATCCGAAACAACAATATGTCTGTCTTCTTGAGGTCAGTCATGTGTGACCTTTGTATCCTGCATGGTGTTGAAAATGGTCCTCCTGAACCTCTTGATATTGTATTTGTATAGCAGTTGTCAGATTCTAACCAGTATTATCAGCAATACTGTGAAAAGATATAAGACAGTCTTGATGCACCATGATCTTGCAACTATCCAACTGACGTACGGCTCAATACAATTTTCTCGTAAATGAACAAAATTCAAATGCAATTTCTGGCAGATAAACTCACTGCATTCTCTTTCCTCATATACACAAACTGTAGATGACATATTGCTACCTACATATTGTGTCTTATCCAAGCATGTAGTATGCTTTACGCCAACTTGGTGTTCTGTGTATGCTGCCTTCATAGTGCTACAATTTTAATGGCCAGCAGGGAACTAAAAATGGCAGTTACTCTATCAGAAAATGTAAAATCTGGAATGGAATAATAATAATAATAATAATAATAATAATATGAAAGGATAGGTTGCTACTTACTACTTAGAGGTATCGAGTGGCAGATAAGCAATCGTCAAACGTAGATGAAAACAAAACACACACACACACACACACACACACACACACACACACACACACACACACACACACACTGGAAGAGAGAGAAAGACAGAGAGAGAGAGAGACAGAGACATTGTCATCTCTGGGCACTAAGGCCTGACTGCGTCTGAGGTGAATGGTAATCTTTGCTGTGCCTGTCAGGGAGGTACAGAGCAGGTGTGTGGCATTGATAGGAGGGATAAGATGATAACACTACATGTGGGAGCTGGCAGAGATGTGCTACTTGCAGCATTGGGAGGCTGTGCAAGTGGGGGAAAAAGGGAGAGGAGAGAAATAGAGAAGGGGAACTGACTATGCAGGTGTACTGGCAGAATAGGTGTGTGGAGGGCTGGAGTGGTGGCACTGAAGGGGATAGGCAGGTGGCGGACAAGGACAAGCAAAGGTTGAGGCCAGGTGTGTGTGTGTGTGTGTGTGTGTGTGTGTGTGTGTGTGTTTTCTGTTTGCACCTGATGGACTTACTCCAACATAGGAAGTCCAGGATGGAATAAGAATAATGTTATGAGAAAGGATAGACTGCTACTCACCACAGACATGCACAATGAAAAGAGTGCTAAACATTTAAGATTTCGGACAAAAATCTCTTCTTCAGAAACATAAAACACATGCTTATTGTTACCGTCTCCAGCCACTGTGGCCCGTCTATGTCTCACATGAGCAGCTACTTGGAGTAGGTGGTCTGGGTAAGGATGCAGCATGGGTTGAAGAAGGGGGAGGGATAGCAGGGTAAGGCAAGATGTGCTGTCTGTGAGAGTGCGAAGGCACATGGTGGAGACAGGACAGGGCTCTATGTGCAGTCAAGAGGCTGTGCTGGTGAGGGGAGGGGAGGAGATGTGGAAGAGATGAGAGAATGAGAGAGAGGTAGATAATGGGAAAGGTTGGGGAGGGGGGGTTATGATCAGAACATTGGATGTATTGCAGGGAGAGAGTTCCAACATGCACTGTTCAGAAAGGCTGGTGTTGGTAGGAAGGATCCAGATGGCACAGGCTGTTAAGTAGTCATTGAACTGAAGACCTTCAGCAATGGGGACGATAGTGTAAAAGGGAGGTGGCATCTACACTGATGAGCAGGACACCGGGTGGTAAAAAACAATAACTGTGGAGAGTCGATGGAAGAAATGGTTGGTATCTTTTATATATGAGGGTAGATTACAAGTAATAGGCTGAAGGTGATGGTCTCTTGGAGGCACATTAACTGGCCACAATGGAGCACCCTGGGTGGCTTTGTTTATGGACAGGAAGCAAGTAGAAGGTAGGAGCGCACAGGGTGGTGGAGATGAGGAGAGAGTTTCTGGATGGGCCTAATGATTTGAGAACAGCTAGAGATCCTGCTGGATTCCTGGAATGGAGACACTGTGCCAGGGATTGCAGGTGGACACATCTGACAGCTGGCAGAGGCCCTCCAACATGTAAACACTACAATTTGTAACCACAGTGGATGAGCCTTTGTCAACATGGATGCCTATAAGATGTTGACATTAAAAAATTTTGAGTAGACCTTTGCCTAACTGATGAAGAGAAAGAGGAAGATGATAATGATTAAGACTCAGTTTTTGTTCATGTCTAAAGGGTATTTTTCAGTAATTTCAGTTTTTATAAATAAAATCATATTCTTGTATGTTTTATAGAGAAAAGAGAGAACAGTTTTAATTAAGGTTTTGTTTGTTTGTGTGTGTGTGTGTGTGTGTGTGTGTGTGTGTGAGAGAGAGAGAGAGAGAGAGAGAGAGAGAGAGAGAGAGAGAGGGGGGGGGGGGGGGGGGGGGGGGCTTTTTTAAAAGTGATTGCAGTGTGATCATGTGTCTGACCACAATTAATCTTTTTTATTGAAAATCATTTTTTGCGTATTTGTTCTCATACTGATTCTCATCTGTTGTCTTAAGGCCATCTTAAAAGCAAGAGCATATAGATAGTTAATAGATGTGTGTACCCCAATAGTTAATTCTAATAAACCTTCAGCTGAGATTTATTGACACATTAGAAGCATTTGGAGTATATTTTTATGTGATTATTTTTTTAATAATTCTATATGTTTTGTGAAATACCTTAATATTTAAATTATTTCTGTACCTTCTGTTTGACAGAAAGGAATAAAACATTTTTTCTTCCTTTTTCTGTAGCCCTGTATGGAAATGCCCACTGTGTCAAACAAGTTATGACAATAAAGAACTTGAATACATGTTACTGGATATTGTTCACAGAAAGACCATGGCTTATACTCTTCAAGATTTGCAATGTTCAAAATGTCATGAGGTAAGGTGGTCAAATACTTTGCATATACGTAAATGCAAGCAAAAATTTTATTGCTTTTGTATGTTGGTCTTGCTTTAAAACATTCAGTGGTGTGCCATATAAAAGGCTATTATAATAATTAATAATATGGAACTACAGTTTTGGTTACCATCCACTAATGATAGCATACTCAGCAGTCAGCTTTTGTACTGTTCGTCTCTGGGAATCAACAAGATACTAAGAAGGTACATACCTTCACAATGATTGATTCACAAGCAGATGATGTATTGTGTATTTCTTCATTTTATACTTCATGTTCTGGAACAAAACTTTCAATTGCTCAGTTTCATCATAGTCTCTCGTGGAAAATTATTGCAAAGGAAAAAAGAGCAAAAAGCCTTTAGATGCACCACCCAGTCTGACACTACCCAAGTCCAGTCTTCACATCTATGAAAGGGGCAAAAATAATACAGGTAATAATACAGCTAGTTTCATGTGCAAAATACATGATGTGGTATTTTGTATTGAGCCGGTCTTCACAGCTCTAGCACATGAAACAATCTATACAGAAACAACACAGAAGTATAAAGTGCAACTTGCCCTGTTAAAACTTCTAATTCCTACTTTTCTGTAATATGTTCACTGTGGACAGTGATACACATTGTATTGTGTGCATTTTTATTGTTAATTGTAACTGAACTTTTACACTGAGGTGACAGAACTCATGGAACAACTCCTAATCTTGTGTTGGACCTCCTTTTGCCCAGCATAGTGCAGCAACTCGACATGACATGGACTCAACAACTGACAATGATTGTGAAAGTGTCGCCAGTGTAGACTTTTGTGCAAAAACTGACCCCTCAATTACATCACATAAATGTTGAGTGGGATTCATGTAGAGCAATCTGAGTGGCAAAACAATTCATTTGAGTTGTCCAGAATGTTCTTCAAACCAGTCATGAACAATTATGATCCGGTGACATGGCACATTATCATCATAAAAATTACATTGTTGTTTGGGAGCATGAAGTCCATGAAAGACTGCAAGTGGGTCTCCAAGCAGCCGAACTTAACCATTTCCTGTCAGTGATTGGTTCAGTTGGACCAGAAGACCCAGTCCATTCCATGTAAACACTATGGAGCCACCACCAGCTTGCACATTGCATTGTCAACAACTTGAGGCTGTGGCTTTGTTCGGTCTTTGCCACACACTGCCTCTACAATCAGCTCTTGCCAACTGAAATAAGGACTTAGGAATTATCTGACCAGGGGCCAGTCATCTAGGATCCAACCAATACGGTCACGAGCCCAGGAGAAGTGCTGCAGGTGATATTGTGCTGTTAGCAAAGGCACTCACGTCATTCATTTGCTACCATAGCCCATGAATGCCAGATTTCACCGCGCTGTAGGAACGGATAGGTTTGTCGCACATCCCACATTGATTTCTGCGGTATTTCACGCAGCATTGCTTGTATGTCAGCACTGACAACTCGATGCAAATGCCCCTGGTCTCGGTATTTAAGTGGAGGCCGTCAGCCACTGCATTGTCCATGTAGCCATAATCATGTCGGAAGCCATTTTACAGGAGTCACATGAGCACAAATGACAGTTCCATCAGTGCACTGGCTGTATGCATGCATTATGCTATCCCACACTCTTTTGGCACCGCAATGTATTTTCAGAGACTGCATTGCTGTCATCCTCTTGTCCTCCCTTTTTGCCACAAAATTAGTAACATAATGAATTATGAATTAAAAGATAACTGCCTGTTCCTTTTGCCACCCCCCCCCCCCCCCAAGCTTAGAACAAAAATAAACATGGGAAATACATACAGTGTAACTCGCCAAACACCAGTTAGGTAGAATTTCACCTGAGAATGTCGGTCAGTTTTATATAATGTTATTACAAATTGGCTTTACTTCTGTCTTAACAAACGTTTGTTATCAAGATGTGGGATATTGCATGAGAAAAAATTTACAATTAAAATCATGTCTGATTCTCTGCTGCTAAAGTTGTTGTTTTGCAAATACAGTTCATGCAGACAGAGGTGTAACACACTGCTCAAAAGAATTAGGGGAACATGACTTTGGGCATCTGCCATACTATACTGAGAAATAATTGCGGACTGGGTATGTTACCAGATTATATCTTAACTTTCTGAAACTTAGTACACAACAAAACATCATTACAATACTCGATTATTTACATAAAAACAAGTGAAATGTCTGACTGGTGTCAAAAACTAAGTGGAAACAATCATTCACCCCAACATCCTGGGTGCTTTTCGTTGGAGATTGAGAGCTTCAGTAATGAGTATCCGCACTGTGAGTTTTTACCACTGCCTGACACATACATAGTATGCTCCTTGTAAGACTACAGAGGCCCTCCTGTGGTATCCATTCCCATTCTTCCGTAAGAGCCCTTAGAAGTTCTTGGAGTGTCTGTGGTGGAACAGGACAGCCAGAAATAAGAAGATCCCACATTGGCAGGATGGGGTTTTGGTCTGGACTCACTACTGGCCATTCCACTATTTCAGTGTTCAGGCTTCACAAGACATCTCTGCTGATGTCCATCATGGAGGGCCTGGAATTAGAAGGAATTCAGGGCCAGCACCATACCCGGTGTCCACCACATAGTCCAACAGGATCTGTTCGATGGACTGCATGGTGGTAAGATTACCATTGACAATGACGATTTGGATGGCTGTCAACTCTGAAGCCTCACCACAATCACATAAAACCTTGGAAATCTGTCAATTTTGTGGACAATATTTGGCGAGTACTGTTCACCACATGTCTCTGCATATGAACACGGCCATCACCTTGTCTTGGAGGATATCAGGACTCATCTGTGAACAACAAATTTGTCCAGTCATCAAGTTGTGAGTTGACACAAGAATGGCTGAACGGAAGGCAAGCTTAAGGATGTTGTTGTGTCAAGCAGGGTACTTGAACAGGATGCCCGAGTCGGGCGGTCCTTTCTTGTAACTTGTCCATTACAGTATTAGACACAGCACCTCCAGTGGTTCTTCTGAGGTTGTCTTGCAGTGCTCTGGCAGTATCCATATGATAGCATATCACAGAGATGGCCAAGTATCGGTCTTCGAGTGGGGTCCTAATGCATCGGCAAACTTGTCCAACTCACATTGTATACTGACATATTTCCCTGTAGTTTGTCCACACCTATGGGTGACACATGGACAGACATTGGCATCTGCAGCAGTACTAACAGAAGTCCATCCTTTTCAGATTGAACAGGCCACCCTTGCAACTTGCACTGCATTAAGATGTCCCATTGTATGTGTGTGGTTGAATACTACGGCCACAAATGACAACTGCCACATGTATACCTCCTAAGAAAACACTGGGACACCAATACTCACTTCCTTCTGAAGGGTCACTCGACACTGTAATGAATAACACAGCCAGTAGATGGTGAAAGATTTTAATTGTTGCATACATTGAAAGTGAAGATCTCAAGTCATGTGATAAGAAAATGAGTACTTCCTGTATCAAACTATATTCACCATAGCAGACGTTGCTACACTTTTTCCACTAATTCTTTTGAACAGTGTGAACTCTCTAGCTAATCCAGATAATGATAGTTGTAGGAAACCCAGAAGTATCAGGGAAAGATCGAAAGAAATGCCTCCCATAGGAGAGAGTATTAAAATCTTGATGGTAAACTGCCGAAGCATTCACAACAAAGTACCAGAGTTTGAAGCACTAAAAGTTGGTTGTAACCTGAAATTGATAGCAGTGAGATTTTTGGGGGAAATTTTAAGTGGTGTGTATCGAAAGGATAGGCGAACAGGAAATTGAGATCGTGTGTTTGTCACAGTAAACAAGAAACTCAAATCCACTAAGATAGAAATCAAGATGCGTGTGAGATTGTATGGGCAAGACTCAGTATCAAGGTTGGCATAAAATGATAATTGGATCCTTCTATCGCCCACCAGACTCACCTCCTGATGTAAGCGAAGACTTTAGAGAAAACCTCAGTTCACGTGTACTTGAGTTCCCCAATCATACTGCAATCATCTGTGGAGACTATAATCATCCAATAATTAACTGGGAAAATTACAGTTTTGTTAGTGATGGATGTGATAAGACATCCTATGAAATTTTACTAACTGTCTTCGCTAAAAATTACTTAGCCTCATGATGGAAATATATTGGATCTAATGCAATGAATAGACCTGACCTCCATGAGGGTGTTCACATCGAAACTGGTATTAGTGACCATGATGCAGTTGTGGCAACAATGATTATCAAAGTACAAATGACAACTAAGACAAGCAGAAAGATATATATGTTTAGTAAACTAGATAAAAAGTCAGTAGTGTCATTTCTCAGTGAGGGAACTTGAAACATTCAGCCCAGGGCAGGAGCTTGTATATGAACACTAGCTCAATTTTAAAAGAATAGTTGACCATGTGCTGGATAGATATGAACAAATTAGAACAGTTCGTAATGGGAGGGAACCTTCATGGTATACAGTCATTGTAAAGAAACAGAGACTACAGCGTAATAGGTGTAAAACACAGGTAGAGAGATGCCAAATGAAATGTGTTTGGCTCTCAGGAGAGCAATGTGTGAAAGCTTCAGTGACTACTGTAGCAGAATACTGTCAAATGACATTTCACAAAATCCAAAGAAATTTTGGTCGTATGTAAAGGTTGTTAGTGGCACCAAAGTTAGTGTCCAGTCCCTAGTGAATGAGACAGGAACTGGAATTGTGGGTAGAAAGGAAAACCCAGGAGAACTGTCGTAATTTAATCCTCGCTTTCCTGAGAAGATAGTGAAATGAGTGTTAGTGTCAGTGGTGTTGAGAAACAGCTGAAATTGTTAAAACTGAACAAAGCTCCAGGCTTGCGGAGCCCCTTTTAGATTCTATACTGAATTTGCAGCTGAGTTAGCCCCTCTTCTAACTATAATCTACCGTAGATCCATTGAGTAAAAATCTGTGCCCAGTTCTTGGAGAAAGGCACAGGTCCCACACATCTATAAGAAGTGTAGTAGAAGTTTTCCACAGTACTTCTGTCCATTATCCTTGACATCAGTTTGTTGTAGAATCTTAAAAAATATTTTGAGCTCAAACATAATGAAGTATCATGAATAGAATGAACTCCTCAGTGCCAACCAGCATGGATTTCGAAAACATTGATCATGTGAAACCCAACTCACACTTTCCTCACATTACATACTGAATACTTTAGATCAAGGCAACCAGTTAGACACTGTGTTCCTTGTTCTCCGAAAAGGATTTGTCTCAGTACCACACCTCTACTTACTGTCTAACACACTATCATATGGTTATCAAGTGAAATTTGTGACTGGACTGAGGACTTTTTGGTAGAGAGGACACAGCATGTTATCTTGGATGGAGAGTCATCATCAGATGTAGAAGTAACTTTGAGTGTGCCCAAGGGAAGTATGTTGGGACCTTTGTTGTCCATGTTATATATTAATGTCCTTGCAGACAATATTAATTAATTATATCAGGCTTTTTTGCAGATAATGCAGTTACCTGTAACCCTGTGGCGCATAGCGTCCACTACAGTGGACAGCTGTTAATGGTCGCTTCTTTGGCATTTTCAGTCAGTCCTGAGGCTGCAAATGCACACAGTTCACTGCAATTGGCACTCCCTACTGGTGTTGTGTCCTGCATGCATTTGCAGCCTCATGATTGATTGAAAATGCCAGAAACTTGACCATTATAAGTTGTCCACTGCAGTGAAATTCATGCACCACAGGATTAATTAAGTACAATCTGAGAGAAGCTGTATAAATATTCAGTCATATCTTGATAAGATTTCAACATTGTGCAGAGATTGGCAGATTGCTGTAAATGTTTAGAAATGTAAAATTTTGCATTTCTCAAAACGAAACAAAAAACATAGTATCCTATGACAGTAGTATCTGTGAGTCACCATTGGAATTGAGCTACTCGTACAAATATCTGGGTGTAGCATTTCGTAGAGATATAAAATGGAATGATCACATAGGTTCAGTCGTGGGTAAAGCAGCTGGTAGACTTTGGTTTATTTGTAGAATACCGGAGAAGAGCAATCAATCTACAAAAGAGATTGCTTACAAATCAGTCGTGCATGCAACCGATTCTGAATATTGCTCAAGTGTGTGGGACCTGTACCAGATAGGACTAACAGGGCATACTGAATATATACAGCGAAGGGCAGCACAAATGTCGCAGGTTTGTTTAATCTGTGAGAAAGTGTCACAGAGGTACTGAAGGAACTGAACTGGCAGGCTCCTGAAGGCAGACTTAAACTATCCCAAGAAAGTGTATTGACAAAGTTTCAATAACCAGCTTTAAGTGATTACTCTAGGGATATACTACAACCCTCTATGCATCGCTTACATAGGGATCATGAGGATAAGATTAGAATAATTGTTGCGCGCGCGTCATTCGTCATTGCGTCATTCCTCATGGTTCACTGAGTCAAATGCTTTAGTAAGATCTAGAAATATCCCTGCTGTCTGCATTCCCTCATCCAGAACATCATACACCTTGTGGATAAATTCGGTAATTGCTGTAATGGTATTGTGATGCTTTCTGAAGCCATGCTGTGTTTCTGCTAGTCAATCAATCATTCTTCCTGTGCTCGATATGTGAGTGGAACAGGAAGAAATCCTAATAACTGGTACAATGGGACTTACCCACTGCCATGCACCTGCAGAATATAGATGTAGATGTGTGTATTATGTACACTGATCAGCCTGAACATTATGACCATCTACTTAATAGCCTGTATGTCCTCTTCTGGCACGGATAACAACGGTGACCCATCCTGGCACAGATGCAATGAGGCCGTGGTAGGTTGCTGGAGGGAGTTGGCACCACATCTGCAGACACAAGGCAATGTGTTCTATCAGGTTCAGATCTGGTGAGATGGGAAACTAGCACATCAGTTGGAACTCGCAACTGTATTCCTTGAACCTCCCTGTCGAGAAACGTGAGCGTCATGAAGGGGTGTATGTGGCCTGGAACCAGTGTACGATACTCTTTGGCCATCAAGGTGCCTCGGATGAGCTACACTGGACCCATGCTTGCCCACATAAATGTTCCCCAGAGCATAATGGAGCCACCAACCAGCTTGGCTCCATCCCTCAGTGCAGGTGTCAAGGAGCTGTTCCCTTGGAAAACGACAGTTTCGCGTCCTTCCATTGACATGATGAAGAAATTGTCAGAATTCATCAGACCATGCAGCACTCTGCACTGTGCCAAGGTCCAGTGCCAATGTTCATGTACCCATTTCAATCGCAGTTGCTGATGTTATGGTGCTAACATTGTCACACGTATATGTCATTGGCTGAGCAGTCAGACACATTTGTACTCTGCCCAGCATTAAAGTCTGATGTTAGTTCTGCCACAGTTTGCTGCCTGTCCAGTTTTGCCATTCTGCCCAGCATAAGGCATCAGACATCTGTAAAGAGGGGTGGCCACCCAATCCCAAAATGTCTGGACATGGTTTATCCTTGGTTTTGCAATGCATTGAAGGCACTCACCATAGCACTCCTCAAACAGTTGACACATCATGCAGTTTCCGAAATGCATGTGCTAAGCCTCCGGGCCATCACAATCTGCTCTCGGTCAAACGCAGATGGATCACATGCCTTTCCCATTGTAGACAAGGAAAGCATGGTCACTGATAATACATGCACCATGTGTGAGTCTGACTAGCAGTCATTCCTCACCGGGTGATTCTGGTATTGCCTGGATGGGTTTATATCAATAGTATGTCGATGGTTATAATGTTCTGTCTGATCAGTGTAGATGCCTGTTGCTAAATAATGAGTGTATTGCAGTTCCTTTCTACCTGTAGGTATTACTGGTTTATTAACAGAGCCTTACAGCAGCCTATTTTGTATCGAAGAGTACGTAGTAACATTATTTCTAGTACTGATAAAAATTTGCAAATGACAAGAGTTCTATTCACAAACAGTAAATAGAAAGATATCAGTTGAACAGTGAAGTGTAAAACAAGGTTGATTTAATTTCTCGAACAGAGACTAGATATAAAAGTTCATTTTTTGTTGTTCAGGGTGTGGATGCCCTGGGAAATCTGAGAAATACCAATGAATGTTTCTGGATTCTGGGAATTTTTCCTAACTTTAGTTTTTAGATAAATTTCCATACTTTTGACTTGTAAGAACTGATACTCATCCAAATAATTTGACTTTATAATACTACAGCGAGAGAATAACACCAAAATAAAACTTTAGTTGCAAAGAAAATGAATTATTTACAAATACAAAACACAGTGCACATACAACATGTGCCAACAGCAAATTGTGTCAAAGGCTTTGGGATGAAGACGATGCAATACATATTAGCAACAGGCTGAATTCACTGAGTGTGACATCACAGTTGTTTACGTTTCTAACTGGTTTGCGGGAAAATATTTCGAATGGTGGTTTGAGAAGCGTTACTTTCTAAGTAAATTTCCTTTTAACGCAAAACGGATTTTGTTACGTGTGAGAATGTGCGATGAATTTCTTAAATCGTGGAGCGATTGACTCTTTCAAAACTTAAGACATTGATGATCACCCACTTAGAAAAATTTCAGGCCCAGAAGACCAGCCATTTATGTCATCATTTTAAATTTTACTGGCACATTTGTGTTTGATTTATCTTAAAGGGAACAGACATTAAAACAGATAAATCTTCCAGGTTAGTTTTTCATTTTTATTGTAGTTCTTTCATAGGTTCAAATTGTGCAAGAACTATAGCAAATAGTATAATTATCATTAAAAATGTGCAAAGCGAATTCTGGAGCAATTTCGCACGTAAGTGGCTTTACTATAGAAAGGGCGAAGTGCTTGACGGAACACATACTCAGCCAGGTAACCCATGAAATGTTTGGTGCATGACACTGAAATTTATAATCGTTCTTGTGAGAAATAGTCAGCTGCTGCAGTTTAGGATGTGTTCTTAGGATCCTGCCTGACCACACATTTGGAAAAAAAAAAGAGCAAAATGTTTTGAGGACCAGTATTATATGAGAAAGCTTAGCATTTTTTGATGAAAAATATCATCTAGTAGCCATATTTGCAAAGCAAAAATATGTATTATCGCACCACATTTTACCGAACTCGAAGTTCATTGCCACATCACTCGTAGCACTGCTACAGTCTCTGTTTCCATATCGTAGTGTGGGCATCGCACTGCTTATATGTTGGTGTTCTGTGTTCAGAAGTTACCATGCTGTGTTTGGTGAATTCGCTTACATACTTTCGTAATACCAAAATATGCAGTGTAAATGTTGCCAAGCATGAAGGATCTTTCCAAAACGTGTTGTTTATTGTTGGAAGTGCCAGGAAATTCTTACTGATATGTTTTACAGCTCCGAGGGAAAGTATATTGTCAATTAACATGGAAAAAGTCTACTTCCATTTGGGTTATAGTGTATTTTCACCTAGAAAAAGTGCATTATCACCCAGAAAAACTGTATTTTTAACTGGGAAATATCTGGAAATTCTTTTCTGTTGTCCATGTGTATACCCTGTTGTTACACGTGTCCACTAAGAAATTTCAAAGACATGCTTTTGCTCCATTCCTCTTGATGAATTTGTGAGATATGTAAACCAGTGTAGTTTGTTCAGAATTGCACAGGATTAATTTTTTTAGGATTAAATCAACTGTAGTCACTACTTAACAGTAGCATGACTCATGACCAGATTGTAATTGGAATGGTTGAATTCAGGGCCCTGGTATAATGCAAAACTCATCCTCCGTTCCTTTCTTATTCGAGATTGTTAAAAAGTTTTTGGCTGAACCTTGTAACTACTGATTGATAATCACATTGTAAGTAATATAACATTTCCATCCTGCTACAAAATGTAGAACGTTACCTATTTATGTAAGCACTCGTGCTCAAATCTTTAGTCAAGAGGAGCAAGTGTCAAACCACAGTCTGAGTAATGCAGTTGTTTCTTTTGGTATGTTTTCCTATATTGATGCTGAAAAATTCCAAGCTAATTTCCTCAGCTAGACGATAGACATTTCTTTCGTCAGTTTTTAACCTGAAATAGTGCATTGTCTGTATAATTCTACTGCAAAAAAATCCACTCAATGCATGTCACTGTTCAAATCAACCAGAGGTCGAATATAAGCTTTTGTGCACACGGAAGAGCTGTGTAGAATGGCTAACAATTTGTCACACACGCACTATGAATGTGCAGCTTGCTTCACCAAAGGTACCAAATGGCATGTACATTGTGCAAGTCTTCATTCAGTATGTTGCAAGGAAAGAATGCAGATCAAATGAGTAAAATCGACAAAAATTATTTTAAAATATGGGTATGCACCTCTTCTGTCGCTCAGGAAATTCATATATCTCTAAAACTCTGTAGTTAATATTTGAAGGTAAAATGTTATAAATACTAAAGAAGTGCAAGTTGATGAAGAAACAGTATCATGCAACGGGCAGTTATGACCAATAGATCCATAAGATTGGGTACTGTTTGGCATAAAGCGAAACATTTGTTTGAAAACGTGTGTGTTAATACACACAGAACTTTGTCATATTTCCCAAAATATAAGTTGGTGTGTTGTCATGCTTTCTTAATCTATGCATCGTCAAAAGTTCAGATGCGGTATTTCAATGTAGTGATTAAAACACAATGTGTGTTATGCAACCTATGCTTACCTGACAAGGGCAACATATGATATTGCTACATATCTTTCAATTTATCCATAGTGTAGTATTCTATTATCAGAGGCCACAGTGATGACGTTATCCAGATCTTTGCCATGAACTTTTCTGTTGTGTTGAGTTTCAGTTCTTCATATTTTAAACTCATTTGTATTCAGTTTTAACTGTTAAAACTGGGACACTTCCTTTGATTGTAACTCTACAGGTTCCAAAATTTCTAGCTGCAAATTGTATGATGTATACTTAAAAATTTTAATCTTTAAGCTGGATATATCGCAAAGAGTAATACCACTAGACATTTATTGCAGTGATATACCCAGTTAGACCTGTACTTTAGGCTATTGTTGCCATTTTCTAATGAAATATATTTTGTTTCAGATTAAGATGGAGAATATGACCCGATTTTGCAACTGCTCAGGAGACTTCCAAACATTAATTCCAGTGTCGAACATTGCAGAACATCTTCGTACATTTCAGGCAGTTGCTAAGCACTTCAAAATGCCACTGTTATTGGAAGTAGTTCAATGGACTATTAATGCTAATCCAGGACTTGTGTAGGCAAAAAAAAAAAAAAAAAAAAAAATGACTATCCAAATGATGGAAAATGTCATGACATGAGTAGTTGCACATGCCTTTGCTGAACAGTCTGCATTCTAACATACCTGTGATGTGATAGTACAATGTACAATCACTACTCACAAAACAATTTATTTAGTTTTTAATCCTCTGTGTTGCATGGAATTCTGGTCACAACAGAAAATTTATTTTCTCATTTTTATCTTTGTGACAGTTAAATACATTTTTAATATTGCATTACTATCATTCAATGAGACTTTCACAAAATCATTGCAAAATATGTTTGCTGGCATTTTTCAACTACAAGAACAAAGGCAATACATCAGAAAGACATAAGACACTCTAGCAAAAGCTCTAGTTCTATGTTTTGGATGTCACTGAGTTAGTAGGAAGATAAGCATTTGTGACAAAGTGCATAAAGATTTGAAACAACAGTGTTGCAGGTGAGCTCTGTCTCTTTCCCAACATCCAAACCACTCACACCCCCCTCTGAAACCAATTGTCTCATTGAGTTCTATCTGTGTACATATTACCCCCATTTTTCCCCTTTGAACTACACTCAGTTGAGATGATGATGATGGATTTAACTTAGCTGTATATCTTGAAAATTGTACATATTTCTGTACATATAAGTACTGTAATACTATTTTTATATATTTATTGTGCTGGTAATTAAAGCACTTTCTTTTTATTTTTCTTGTTCAATTATTTTAAAAAAACTGCACTTTTATTGTGTATTATGAGAAGTATACAAAAAAAATAATGAAAGTTTGAAATGAACATCCACATTTGAGGCAGAAGAGGATCATGTACTTTCCAGTCTCTGAAATAAACAGGAGCAGTCAAATGACAAACAAGTAGTGAATTTTCAGTTTTCAGCCTTATCATTAATAAAAGATGCTGATATAGATTAAAAGATTTGTACATGCAGTACTTTGACAATGAGAAATGTAAGGTACAGGATGTCACTAAATTCCCTGTACAGTCTTTGAAGTCTTGTATGTGGGACCAAGAAAATTCAGCTTAGCACAGGAACTCATGTTCAGAAAGATACCGTTTTCCCATTAGCTGCAAAATATCACAACACACATTGCTCTCTGACTCCTGCTGCTTCTTGTCGTCTGGGTCTGTTTACAAGTAGGCTCACTGCGACAACCACCAACATCAACCCAGATAAGGCACCTCCATACCGTTTTCTAGTACAGACGATCACCAATCACTGGTCTTCCAGCATTCGCTGCAACTATAACTCATGCCAGTAGGTGTTCCTCAGATGTCACAAGGGTCTTGTAAATCAAACTTTGATTCAACCCCACAGGGAGTAGTCTAGTGGATTCGTGTTGGGAGAACCTGCAGGCCAAGCAGTCAGGCCACTATGGCCTACCTACTGTTGCCCAAATCATTCGTTCAGATTATCTCAGATGGTATCTGCAAAATGAGGTGGTGTGCCATCATGCTGCCAATGGCCTTGCCACAGTGATAACATCAGTTCCCATCGCATCACCGAAGTTAAGTGCTGTCAGGCTTGGCTAGCTATTGGAAGGGTGACTGTCTGGATCTGTGAAGCGCTGCTGACAAGCGGCATGCACCCAGCCCTTGTGAGGCCAATTGAGAAACTACCTGAATGAGGCATAGTGGCTCCGGTCACGGAAACTGATAACAGCTGGAAGGGCAGTGTGCTGACCATATGCCCCTACATATTCACATCCAGTGACTCTTATCGACTGAGGATGGCACGGTGGTTGGTCGGTACCATTTGGATGGACTGCCATCATGCTGGAACCACGCATTTTGATACATCTGCAGTAACACAAGATGATTCCTTGATGGCATACTACATAGGCTCTCGGAAGATCGAAGAGCCAATGCAGTGTGCCATCAAGGAATCTCAAGTACATGGCACCCATGAGATATGGTGAAAGAAGGTGTGGTCCAATCACACTTCAATCCAGGAATTGTACTCAAATGTTCAGACCATATTGCACATGCAGCGTGTAGATTTTTCATGCAGTGTGTTGATTTTTCATCAGCCCACATGTGACTTGTGGAATTTGGGAAAACCTTCCCTGGTGAACTTGGCTTCATGTGTGAAAAGAATCCGCCATGGGAAATTGGGCTCGTCTACACAACGGTGCAAGAACTACCTTTAGAAGCTGGCTTGTGACGCATTGCCTGTATCTTTCGGGGGTGGTACTGGTCTAGCTGCTGCTCATGCAGAACCCACCAGGCAGTTTGGTGATCCACATTCATTCTGCCTGCTGTGCATCAGGTACTCACCATATCCTCTTCCATTGGATGTAGTATAACCTCCTCAAACTGGTGTGTGGCACCACAGTCAACCCTGCTGGTGGTGTGCACCACAGTCAGCCCTGCTGGTGGTGAATGTACTCGTCTCCAAGGCCCGCTGGTACACCCTAGCAAAGAGGGAGTGCAAAGGTTTCTGGTGGTCTGGAAAATGCTCCACATACTACTGATGAACAACCCTCCCATTGCACAGAGCTTCATACAATAGCATCGTGTTGGCATGTTCTATGTAGTTATCATGTTCAACAGCAATGCACTAAAAATGTACAAACACCTTGCATTCTGCACTGTGGTGTATGATTACCACTGTGCAGTAGTGTGTGGTATGAACAAAGACCATAAGCACAACAGGTGCAAACCTCTCTGGGCAGATCATAAACTCAACTGAATGGCATGTAAACCGGTAGGGAATGTGAGGCTTCAGATGATCAGTGAATGACATACGTAATAGGCCAGTCATCAGTGCTGAAAGTGGGAGAGATTTGAATGTGTGTTGCATATTTTGCGTGTAGTGAGAAAATGGTATGTTTACAGAAATGAATTCCTGTGCTAAACTTAATTGTCTTGGTCCCACTACGAGTCCTCATAATCAGTAAATGGAATTTGGTCACCGCCTTTTTCCTGGTGGCATTCATGGAAGTTAGACAACTCCATGTGTCTGTTCTAGCCATAATCCAGTTGCCCTTTTATCTGTAATTGTTAAATTGATATTCTTTGAGTTGCAGACAGACACAACAAAAAGATTGTTACACATTAATCTTTCAGCCTAAGCCTTCATCAGAAAAGGGAAACACACATGCATTCACACAAGAAAGCACACCTCTCACACATGAGCATGCTTGTTTGTGTGAACCTGTGTTTGTTTCTCATTTCTGATGAAGGCTTTGGCCAAAAGCTTAATTTGTAGCAGTCTTTCCATTGTGCCTGTCTGCATCTCATCGTGTCCTCTTTACGGTGAATAGCAACCTGTCCTCCCATACCTGTTGATATTCCCATCTGGAATTTCCATTGTTTAAATTGATACTCCACTACAGTTTGATGACAGAAGATCTTGCTTTCAGTCAAGGAGTTGAATACATAATAAGTAATGCACTGAAAACAGTGCAAATAAGTTGTCTTGCAGAAGTGTGACTAAGGCACTTATCTGCATCAAGATCATCTCCTCATGGGATAAAAAACTGAATAACCACCTGTTCCAAGCTAGTTTGATGTGAATTCTGCTACATGATCTGTAATTTTAAGTACCAGGACTCTATTATTTTCAATTATTGTGAAGTCTGAAACAATTAACTCACTTGCAAAGTGACCACTTAACCTAACCTAATGCATATGCCTTAAGAACTGCAGCACAAGCTCTTGTTTGGAGTTCAAGTAGCCATGTCAATAAAATAGGTATCCATCTAAACAATGTTACAAGAATCATGCCAGTAACTTTTCGATCCTTGCCAACACATTGGCTGTCGGTACTCGCCAATATTGCCCCTTCAAATCTCTGATGACATCAAGCAGTAACAAGTAAATGGATGAAATACGAAAGATCCAGAGACTTATCAATTCATGAAATATTTAAAGCTTGCCACACACCTGATTAACATCCAGAGGACCAGTCTGGGTAAACACCGCCAAATTGCCACATAGAGCTGTAATCTAAGAGATGAATGGAGAAAATTAGTGGACTCACTTCCATGGTCCTATGAAATTTGGTAATATAGAACTGACCAACTCCCAGGTGCTACACAACCGAGAAAAATGTGGAGCTCTCTCAAACATCAACATTTTTTTAGCTACTTGTTCTCCAGCTTTCATTATTACCTACCAATACATATAAATAGATGTATCTGCTTGTTCTGATACATGTCAGGGTTTATTGTATGTACTTGTAATACATAATGCTGTAAGCCATACACTAAATAAAACCTAACCAGTACTATTAACTGTTCCAGGAAATGAAATTGACAGAAATGTACTAAATAAATTTATTTTTAATGTAAAAACATTGTAAAAGTGCACTGCAACAGCATTTACTTCTTAGTAATTGGTAGGCCAAATATAACTGATCAAATTTCAATAAAAAAGTCTTACTAAAGGCTGTATTCACTCATAACAATAACAGACGCAGGAAAAGATGGCGGAACTGCTGCAGGAACATTATTTTCTGAACTAATTCTTTAATTCTCATGGCTCAAAAGACTGGTCTGTCACAGGTGAGCACAGAAATCTGCTTCACCAAGTGTTTCATCATTGAGAGACATCATCCCTGCAGCTTCGCAACTTTAGCTAATTTTAGGAATGAAAGGAGATGGAACTGCGTGATACACTAGACCAGGCTACCTTGTAGATACGAAGTGTCTGACCAGTATGATTTGGTAGCCAAGTATCACAGGCCTGAGACTTCAAAGGACCATATACAGCACTATTCAGAGGTGGCAGTTTATGGCTGCAGTGTGTCGGTAATGTTAATACAACTGTTGTTTTTCTTTGAGCAATGTTATTGTTCTTACTGACATTTGGCTCCACAATTATCTATGGTGAGAAATGTTGGTCTTCCTAAGCTTAGTCATTCACATTTGAAAAAAAAAACTAGACAATTTTTCTCCAGTCATCCATCTTGAGATGTGAGCTGCCGCTGCAGTTCCAGGTGGTGTGATGACGAGCATATGATAATGAAAATGAACAATTTTGCAACATGAAAAATGGAGGAACTGCTTTTCCTGTGCTCCCTATAATGCTACAACTAGCTACAAGCATGCCTCTCTGTGCCTTCTAGTCCATATTTGATTTTTTTGAAGGCATTCTTTGGAATTTGTGAAAAATTTACCAGCAACTGTCCTACTGAATTAGTGGCACGGCTCAAACTAGTCCCTTCAAGGTGTTAAAGAGGATGTATATGACTCTTCATAAAAGAGTGAAGCCATTGCTTCTCAAATACTTTTTCTTGTTGTCACTGTGTCACGAGCTCCTTGTTGTTACTGCAGATCGTATTTTACCTTCCTCATAGCTGTGGATGATAAACTATAATACATACCAACAGTTTCGTTGAAGCAGGAGCTGGCGTTAAAATCTTTTTGTTTGTACTTTGATCGCATAAATTTTACTTCATGACCATCAACAGGTTATTATTATGTTTTAGCATTGTTTGAAGAATGTTAAATTTAATAAACATTGCATGACGGCTAGTTCCTCTTTTTAATAGCTGTCTCTGGTAGTGTCAGATCGTACACTGAATACAACCGGTGGTTGGTTGTACAGTTACAAACTTGTGACCGCTGAAAATACCAACTTATAACTTATCTAAAATAGGTGTGAAGTTAACTCCATTGCAGTTTTTGCAGTGAAAGTTATTGCCAACAGTATTATATACAAGATTTTTAAAAGTAAAAAACAATACCAGTAAAATACATAGTAGTTAACTGACCCAGCCTAAATAACCTAACCGCATTTATGTCCTATTAATCTGAACACACTTTTTTTCCTTCTAGGTCAGTAAAACAAGTACTCAACTGAAATTAATAATAAACAAACTGCTGTATAGTGCCAGCACTTCCATTATTTTATGTAATTAGTTTCTTCAAAATGCTTATTTAAGTAACAAATATACTGAAAACAAAATGAGTAGGAAAAACTACTGACAAAAAAAGCCACTCATCACAATTTCTTGTTGCTCTTTAACTGTTTTTAATAGCTTAAATTGTTAGATATGAGCAGTTTTTTTAGCCGTCTAGTGGAAGATACTGGAAATTACTATTGCTGGAATTTAAAAGTGGGAATCAGTTAGCCTAACCTGTCCAGTTAACCTCACTCTCCCTTGTACACTGGTGACATCTGTCATGGGGTTCAAGAGACCAGTTTTTAGAGGCAGAAGACACAATTATGCTATAGAGAACAAGTGTATAATGGTAAGTTTTATTGACTTGTTCAGTGGTGCCCGGTGCTAAGCAATATTAATCCCCTTTACATGAAAAGATGATAAGCACTTTGTTGAGTGTGGACAAGAATGCATAAGAACAAATTTATCCCAAAGTACAATGTAACTGAGCAAAGTCCTCTGGCACGACTGAAATCTTATCAATCAAGTGAGTGCTTTCAGTCTTATGGATGGCTTAAAGGAGGTTTTCAAACAATGGAAACTCCAAGTAGGAATATCAACAATGTAGGAAAAGATAGATTGCTACTTACCATAAAGAAGATTCATCAAATTGCAGATGAGCATAATTTAAAGACACTCACTTAGCTTCTGTCCACAGCCTTAAAGAGGACCACACACACACACACACACACACACACACACAAATATACCTCACGCACACACAACTGCCAACTCCAGCATCTTGGACCGGAATGTAACGTCACGTGGGATGCAAACAGCAATCTGGAGGGGGTGGGGAAGTGGAAACGGAAGGGATAGTAGAGTACGGGGGGAAGGTATGTGAACGCAATCTGATGGAGCATGCAGAGACTAGACAGCCACAGGCACATCGTCAGGAGGTTGTGGAACAGGGAGGTGCGGCAAAAAGGGACAAAAAAGGTGAGGAATGGGGAAAGACAGGCAGATACATTGGCAGAGGGGTGCAAATAAACAGTGTGGGAGACAAGAATAGGAAGGGGATGATAGGACAGCAGGTGTGGAAACTTGGTTTGAGGGTGTAGGGACAGTATGTTACCATAGGTTGAGGCTGAGATAATTGCAGGAGTAGAGAATGTGTTATAACGATTACTCCCATCTGCACAATTAAGAAAAAATGGCTCGGCTAGTGAAGCAGCCATTGAATTCAAGTGAATTATGTTCAGCTGCATGTTGTGGCACTGGGTAGTCTACTTTGCTCTTGGTCACAGTTTCGTGGTGGACAGCTGGTTGGTAGTCATATCACTATAAAATGCTGTGCAATGATTGCAGCAGAGCTGGTAAATGACAAGCCTGCTTTCACAAGTGGCCCGACCCCTGATGGGGCAGGATAAACCTGTGACAGGACTGGAATATGAAGTGCTGAGTGGGTGGATTGGGCATGTTTCGCACTTTTCGTCTAGTCCCTGCACAATCCACCAGATGATGTTTGTTTCTCTCCCCATTCATATTTTACTATCCCTTCCCCACCTCCAGATTGCTGCTTGCATCCCAAGTGATGTTGAATTCCGGCCCGACATGCTGGAGTTTACAGTCGTGTGTGTGTGTGTGTGTGTGTGTGTGTGTGTGTGTGTGTGTGTGTGTGTGTGTGTGTGTGTGTGCGCACGCGTGCGCGCATGCATGCGCTGACAAAGGCTGTGGCCAAAAGCTATGAGTGAGTGTCTTTTAATCATGCTTGTATGCAACTTGACTTGTCTTCTTTACAGTAAATAGCAATCTATCTTTTCCTAAATTGTTAAAGGAAATTTTCCTGGACTTGTTCTGAAGAAGTAGCATTATTGAGTAATTTTTTCCAGCTGTTATTGGTAGGCTATCATCACTGGATAGGTAGCAATAACAGGCAGAGATAGAGAATGGGTATGTTTACCGAAACAGCGTTTGATGTTGCAGAAGTGATGTCCTGAATTCACACCCTTGGCTAAGTATTTACTTCCTTAACAGTGGGAAGCCATGAAGCTGGAAGCCTCTAGCCATAATTTCTATTGAAATTATTCACAGTCTTAGAGATCTTAATTGGCTTTCTTCTATAAATGTTTCATGGCTAACAATTATACATTGTTGAGATGTGGCCGCAGTTCTCCTGATGTTCTGCTGTCACACATTTCATGCTCTGTTTTAAACAAGTGTGGTGTTAATGCTCTTTAATCTGCTCTTTTACTGTCTTCCCAGTTTTGCCTATACGTATACAATTTGTCACAGCTACATGTCACTTCATACTCTTGCTGCATAAAGATGAAAAGGTACATCTGTTTTGTGTTTGAGAAATTCTTTTATTTAGTACTGACTGAAAAAATTATCTTTATGCAACTTTTTTGAAGAATTTTACTTGTCTGGCCAGCAACTGTGGAAATAAGTGGTAACCTTACACAGTCAGACGGTAGACCATCATCCTTCATATTAGCATAATTAATGCTATTTTGTGTGAAGATAAATTGTCATAACTGTTGACCTTCAGTCTCTCCTTTTGGAAATTCAATTCCAATTCCAAGCTGTTACAAGCACTGAACACAGTGCTTTTTGGCAGGATTAGGGATGAAGTGGCATCTAAATACCTATTTGTGTTTGAACTGTAGAATCTCTGTAGTCTTTCCTGTGTAGTCATATAACAAATCAATGGCGGGCAATGAAAATGTCATAACTCCATTTTGTTAAATTTTACAGGAGAATCAAAAACAGTTTCTTAAAAAATAATACAAAGTGATAACGAAAAATTTGCTACATGTGTAACTATATAGTAGTAGCCTATTTTTTTCAAAATACTCCATAAAAAAGCCAGCTTTTACTGCTGACAAAGCTGAACCAATAGCAACAATGTCAGGTTGTTTGTAAACTTCATCCTTGTGTTTAAAATAGGCCTAGCTCAATTGTGGACATAATCTGATCAGCTCAGAAACAACTAGAGCAATTTTCTTCCCTATGGTGTGCATAGTATCTGGTAAGCAGGTGTTGGTAAATAAAGATTTCATGCCAGAGCTTACAAGAATGTCAGTCGCAAATATCTTCACCGTGCATAATATTTCTAAAAATGTTTTGAATCTTTCACTAAAATAGAATTTTTTTCTATCTAGACGTCTCAATTTCAGCAACAAATCACACACTAGAAAGTACATTGAAGAGTTTTCATTTCTACTCGAGACAGCTGCCTCTTGCCAATGAAGCTATCCATTCTGCAGCTTGATCACAGATTTTTTCAATTTTCTAATTATTCCCTTTGTCTGATCACTTTCTGACTTGCAGTACACAGGGTCAACCAATAATTGTTACATCTTCTTGTGGTGTTACACAGCATCAATAAAAACTGTTTCTACTCTTATCCACTTTGGTGGATGACCACATTGCATTCACATTCCCCTTGCCATGAGGTGGTTGTGGCAACAATGATTACCAAAGTACAAAAGCAACTAAAATAAGCAAAAAAATATATGTTCAGTAAACTAGGTAAGATAAACCAGTAGTGTCATATCAGTGAGGAACTTAAAACTTTCAACACAGGGTGGAAGCATGTAGAGGAACTACGACTCAAGTTTAAAAGTATAGTTGACCATGCACTGGACAGATATGTACCCAGTGGAACAGTTCATAATGGGAGGGAATCTCCATGCTATACAGTCATTGTAAAGAAACTTCTAAAGAAACAGAGACTACTGCATAATAGGTGTAAAACACAGCATAGAGAGATGCCAAATGAAACGTATTGGGCTGTCAAGAGAGCAGTGTGCAAAGCCTTCAGTGACTACTGTAACAGAATATTGTTAAATGACATATGACAAAATGCAGTATGTAAAGGCTGTTAACTAGTGGCAGCAAAGTTAGTGTTGAGTCACTAGTGAATGAAACAGGAACTGAAATTGAGAGTAGCAAAGCAAAAGCTGAAATGCTTAACTCTGTTTTCAAATGTTCCTTTATAAAAGAAAACCCAAGAGAATTGTCCCAATTTAATCCTCATACCACTGAAAAAATAAGTGAAATCAGTATTAGTGTCAGTAATGTTGAGAAACGGCTGAAATCATTTAATTTGAGCAAAGCTCCAGGATCCAATAGAATCTCTGTCAGACTGTATACTGAATCGGAGGCTAAGTTAGCTCCTCTTCTAACTGTGATTTCTTGTAGATCCCTCAGACAAATAACTGTACCCAATAGTTGGAAGAAAGCACAATTACACCTGTCTACAAGAAGATTAGTATAAGTGATCCCCAGAACTTCCATCCAAAATCCTTGACATTGATTTGTTCTACATCTCAGAACATAATATTCCGAGTTCAAACATAATGGGGTATCTTGAACAGAATGACCTCCTCTATGCCAAAAAGCATGAATTCCGAAAACATTAATCATGTGAAACTCTATTCGCACTTTTCTCACGATATACTGAAAGTTTTGGAATCAAGGCAACTGGGTACATGCAGAATTTCTTGATTTTTGAAAAGTATTTGACTCAGTACCACACCTATGCTTATTGTCAAACGTATGGTTGTATGGGTACAAATGAAATTCGTGATTGGATTGAGGACTTTTTGGTAGGTAGGACACACCATGTTATCTTGGATGGAGAGTCCGCATCAGATGTAGAAGTAACTTCACGTGTACCCCAGGGATGTGTGCTGGAACCCTTGCTGTTCATGTTATGTATTAATGACCTTGCAGACAATATTAATACTAACTTTTTGCAGATGATGCAGTTATCTATAACTAAGATCTATCTGAATGAAGCTACATAAATATTCAGTCAGATCTTGACAAGACTTCAAAGCGGAACAAATATCGGCAACTTGCTTCAATGCTCAGAAATTAAAAACTGTGCATTTCAAAAAATGGAAAGTCAAATTATCCTATGACTATAATGTCAATAAGTCACAGCTGGAATCAGTCAACACTTACAAATACCTGGATGTAACACTTTGTAGGCATACAAAATGGAATGACCACATACAGTCAGTCATGGGTAAAGCAAGAGGTAGACTTCGGTTTATTGGTAGAATACTGGGCTGGGAAAGTGGCAATCTGTCTACAAAGCAGTTTGCTTACACATCACTTGTGTGGTCCTTTCTGTGTGTGGGACCCTTACAAAATACAACTAACAGGGGATATTGAACATATACAGAGGAGGTCAGTGTGAATGGTTATAGGTTTGTTTGACCATGGGAGAGGCACAGAGCTGCTGAAGAATATGAAGTGGCAGACTCTTGAAGATAAATGTAAATTATCTGGAACAGGTCTACTAACAAAATTTCAAGAACTGGCTTTAAATTATGTCTCTAGGAATATACTACGACCCCTTTGTATCACTCACATTGGGATCGTGAGAACAAGACTGGAATAATTACAGCACGCACAGAGGTACCCAAGCAATCATTTTACCCACATTCCATATGTAAATAGAAATAAACCCTAATAAATGGTACAATGGAATGCACCCTCTGCCATGCACTTCACGGTGGTTTGCAGAGTATAGATGTGGATGTAGATCACACAGAGCTTTCCTGCACCAATATGTTGCTTGTGGATGAGCTCATGGTCAAGAAAATTCTCTGAAAGTCCCGTCATTCTCCTTCTGCTTGAACCTACAAAAGGCAACGAGGATGCTTCGGCTGCACTGAAATTTTTTTCTACAGGAATTATATTGGCTATATTTGTGAAATTTAGGCCTCTGCCCAATTCCGAGATGGCCTGTTGCCAAGTTCCTCCGACAAGATGTTTACAACTACTCGTTCTGGGTGCAGGATATAGTGCCTTTTATGTGCTTGATTCATCAGTTTTGTGGAAAGTTTATGAAATCTGTGATACCTGTCTGACCAACTGTTCATATAACATAACAATACTTACAGTATCAAATAATGGATAGCCCAGGTTGAAATGCCAATAACGGATTGAGCGCTGTTCAGCGAAAGATAACACAGTGTATTGCTGAAGGGCAGAACAAAAGGATTGTTACACAGAGAGCTTTCGGCCAGTCTTTTTCACAAAAGAAAAGACACACAAGCAAGCTCACATCACGCACATATGATCCCCAGGCACAGCGACGGGAGCATAGCTGGGCACAACGAAGTTAACTTTTCAAGATAACAAATGAACTTGTAAATTAACGTGAAAAACGTTAATAGGCTCTTTAACTTATGTTAATTTTTTTGGGTCCGTTAATTTAGTACCTACAGTTTATCAGAAAAATAATGCCGCGCCGCCTGCGGAAATCGCGTTCTGACAAGGTTCGGTCAAGTAGGTTTGTGGCCATGCCAGGGTGGGGTGCACGTGGTTGACGTCAACAATCGAGTGCGAAGGAAAGAATAAATAGGTAGTGCCTGTTTATTGTTGTCTGTTTACTGAGTTTGTGATAAGTATTTTTGTTTGTGGAAACTAAGTTATGTAATCGGATTCTAACCCCACAACTGACGAAAATCCGTGTCCGCGTTCAGTAGCCGTGTCAAAGGGAGGGGGGGGGGGGGGGCGGGCTATAGACCCCTATTACACTGGATAAAATGATTTCAGAAAACACCAAATACATTACTTCAACAGATTCAATCATTTGTTTTATAATTATGTAGCAATATAAGCTGCAATGTACTTCAAACACATTTTCAAAATAAGAGGGGCAATTAGCTTACTATCTAAACCAATTACTACAGGTATCATTTAACTTGAAACGGGCGTGGATGTATATTAATGTACCAATTACAATAATCAAAAAAGTTAAATATGCCAGGTATGCCTACCAGCACTTAAATTGCTGACCCAAGACAAAAAACTTCGAAATCGCCGAATATTTGGGTCAAATCGTATATTTTCCTGGGCACGCGCATTCTGCAGGCGCGTTGCAGTCCTGACAACGCCTGTAGACGCGCCACCTACCGACCAGTAGCTATAAACTATACACGAGAGTAACAGGAATTTGTGAAAGCGCATTATAGAGACGTTCAAGTTCAAATGTAGTACGCGTTTGTAGTAAGGAATATGAAGGTCATTTATGTGCGTTTTAATACAGCTCAATGAGTAGAACGCAAATGACGTACGGAAAATACAGTGTGTTCCAAAACGATCTTTACAACTCCGACCATAGATATTTTGCAACGTGTTAAAAAGTGTTGGTTAATTAATATATACATAAATTAACAGTGCAGCATCCGATATTAAACTTTAAAACCAACCAAAAGTTGATAACCGAAAAGGCTGAAAGAGAACGTAAATAAAATAACTCAAGGCCGGAAACTGAGTGTAAACATCCATATAGCGGCTGCAACCGAGGGAAGAAACCGACTAGACGAAAAAATAATCAACTAACCAATCGATTGTTAAAAACAGTCGGTTGTCCTGTCACTAGTTCCAACTCTTCCACATGCTGTCAGCGACCCCTTGTCTTCCGCTTACGATTATTGACATTGTTGAAGAGTGTAACTTGAGTAGTGTGACCGAATCATGCGTAGTGAAGTGTCAATTTTTTCTGAAATAATAGTGTATTAGTGATTGGAGTTAGTGATTAAAGACGTTGCTGCAATGAATCGCAAGCAATTGCTGTCTGCTGTTTAAAATACGGTGAGGATGAAGTGATCCAGACATCTAAGAAATATGAACAGTTTTTGGAGAGTTTTTCGCTTTTAATGAAAGGAGGGCTGAAACTATAGAAGAAAAAGTGTGCTGACGAAAGTAAAAGACCTGAAACAGCAACTGATGCTTTAAAGAACTGTGACAAGCAGTTTTTCCGAAATGTATGTTTTAGGCCTACTTCAAATATTTGGGACTATATCTGTCACCGCAAGCACTCCAGAACGAAGCTTCTCTTCTTTGAGACGAATAAAGACTTACTTGCGTAACACAATGGAGCAGATGAGACTAAGTGGATTGGTTCATGCAAACATCCATAACGAAAGAGATATGGACATTGAAAATATCATTGTATCATTGACATACTCAGTAAAAAGAAACAGAGACGAATGAGCATGACAAATTGGACAGAAGACAGAAATATCCAGGGAATTTTGCTATAGAATCTTTTTTATATTCATATCGAGTTCAAGTTTTTCCTTTAATGTCATCTTCTGTATCCAGAAATTTAATAAAGACTTATTTGTTGTAAGTTGACCTTTTTATGGTTTATGTAATTCATAAAATTTCCCATGTTAAAATAAGTTTTCTTTTTACTCTGAACTCCAAAACACCAACTACTTTAAGCAACACCAAATTTTACCAATTTCTCGGTGAAGGACCCAACTCTCCTTTTATTAAACGATATTCCATTCCCCCAAACCCCTCCCAGTAGCCACTCCCTCCTTGACCGCCTTCTAGTTCGACCCTGGCCGCATTTAATTAATTACATTAATTTTGTATCCAGATCGAGAGAACAAATACTTTTCGTTTGTAAACTGATTTGTGTAAAAAATCAACAATATCGTTACATTCCATCCTGGATTTTTCATTCTTTGAAATCAACAATTAGGTTTCATTACAGAACTGGTTTGCAGGTTACGGTAAGGTTAGTTTGGGTATATGGGCCATGATTTTACAACATGAGGACGTAGTTCCTAATGTAGTACTAGCCTGAGAAGCACTAATACGTTAAATTAATATCTGAAATATGTTTTCTTAAAATACAACATGCAGCCTTCAAGGAATGAAATTTAAACTTAAAGGGAAAAAAAGCATAATGGGCCCAGATACCCTTACAAAGTGGGGCACAAGTGCCTTAGATCCATACAAACTGTTGTTGTTTGAATTGAGGTAACTGGGCCTGTTAGCAAACATGTAAACCCCATGAGTAAATTAATACAAGTCATTTCTGTGACCCTGTAGTTGAGTTACCGACAATGTAAGATAACACCTGCAAAGTGACTAGGTATGAAATTACTTCATATTTTCGAATAACACAACTGTTATTAAGGAACAGGAGTTACAATTACCAGTAAATATCAATCCAATTACAGGTATTAATATTTAATTATTATACCATATGTGTAGTTAAAAAAATGTTAATAAATATGTGATAGGTCACTCAAACAATCAGTAACGCTAATCAAGTCCTTGAATCTAGCAGAGCTACTTTTAAGAGGCTTTGACAGCTTCCTTACTACATCTTTTTTGGTAATGTAAGCCTCTTCTGTTTCTATAAACTTCATTGTTTGGTAATGACGTCTGCAAAACATGACACCATATCCAGTGTCTCACTGGTTTGTCACTTTTTCTATGTACGGCCTGAAATTCACTTCTAATTTTCCATAGACTCTGACAACGCAATATTCACCCACTTCTATTGAATTCACATCATGTTCATCTGCTTCTTCGTCAGCATAACTTATAAAAGCCTAATCATTGTCACTGTCACATACAGAAAATTGGTCACTTTCTTCAATTGTCTCTTCAGCGGTATTATTAAGTTTCTTCCTCCTTTTTTTCTGGCAGCAGGCTTAGAAAGGTTGATCTATGCCATCTCTCTCTTCTTTTCTCTTGCAGCCTGTTTGAGTGTCTTTCTGTTCACTTCCTTCTATTTTTCTGTTTCCTCTTTTTCTTTCATTAATAAATATTGTTTTGATGTAATAATCTCACAGTTGGTCACAAGTCTTTTACGCTTCGTATCACCTGTTTCAGGTTTTTTCTCACTCTTAAGCATGTCTGATAACAGGTCTTCAAAACTTTTGTGGCATACTCCTGTTGATGTACTGGCTACTCCTGGTGGGTTTATAAATGTGGATGCAGGGATAGCAACCATTCCCAGTGGCGCTGTGTCTATAGGGTTAGAAGCTGAAGTGATTTCTGAAGACACTATGTCTGTTGAGTGGAAGTCTATTTCTTGACGGATGGTAGCTACCTGTGGTGGCACATTTGGATTTGGGCAAATTATTATTATTTTTTTTTACTTCATCAGATCAGTTGTCTTGAATACTGAAGTTGGGATTGTTTCTTTGTCAAACCCCTGTACTTCCCAATCATAAATTCCAGTAGTCTTAAATCCATTGATAATATTTGTTACGAGCACATCTTGGGCTAGTCTGGTTAAAAGTGAAATAAATGTCTGTTTACAGATTGTTTTGCATGGATTTCTCCATTTACATAATTCACTGTCCCATTTGGTGTCGAGGCTTTTAAAAACTGGCACATCGAGAGGCTGTAATAGGTGTGTAGTATGGGGAGGTAGCTTCATAATGGTGACTTGATATTGTTGGGCTAGTCTAATCAATTTAGTTGAAATATGTGTAGTATGACCATCATAAATTAACTGCACTGGCCTTTCTTCACCTATAATTGGTAGAAAGAATACACAAAACCAATTGAAGAATAAAGTGGTTGCCATCCATCCACGTGCACTTGCTGAAACTGCTGTTTGTGAAGCAAGATCTGCATTAATCCAATTCACCATTACATTTTTGCCTCTGAATACGCACAGTAGTAGAAGCTTTTGTCATGCAGCATAACAGCGTTAGAGCACTAATGAACCGAGTGATCAAAAAGTCAGTATAAAATTGAAAACTTAATAAACCACGGAATAATGTAGATAGAGGGGTAAAACTTGACACACGTGCTTGGAATGACATGGGGTTTTATCAGAACAAAAAAAAAAAAAACAAAGTTCACAAAATGTCTGACAGATAGAGCTGGACAGCAAAACGTCAGTGACAGCACATGACAATCGCGTATAAAAGGAGCTATAATGAGAGAGAGAATCAGATGCGCCAGCAGTCGCAGCATGTTGATATTACCTGAAAAGGCGCTTTTAGTGAAGCTGTATTATTAGAATGGGGAATGTGCTAGTTCAGCGTTACGATCCCATCGCCATAGGAAGGGGATTCGAACGGGTAAAGGTCCGTTTACAAATGCAGCTGTGGCGAGAATGATTTCTAAGTTCGAAGCCGCGGGTTGTTTAAACGATAGACCCCGTAGTGGCCGACCGAGCACAAGGCGTAATGCTGCTGAGACAGTTCAGGAAGAATGGAGACTGTAGCAGGTTCGTCTATGCACGGGGAAGTCAGCGCTCGTGCAGTCGCACCGGCATGCCATACACTACTGTTTGGTAGGCACTTAGGCGTATCCTCCGATGCTATCCGTACAAAATCCATCGGCATCATGAACTGTTACCTGGCGATTTAGTGAAGCGGAGGGCATTTGCGGTGTGGCCGTTTCAAAAGATGGCGGAAGATGACGATTGGTTGAGCAACGTTTTGTGGACCGACGAAGCTCATTTCACGCTCCGAGGGCCTGTCACGGCCCACAGCTGCAGAATTTGAGCTACCGAAAATCCTAGAACTGTCGTGGAAACTCCATTGCACGACGAGAAAGTCACGGTATGAGTTGGATTTACCATATCTACCGATATCGGATCTTTTTTCTTCGAGGAAATGCGTGATTCTGGTTTTGGAACTGCTACCGTGACGGGTGAGAGGTACGCCGATATGTTACAGAATCGCATCATCTCAAGCCTGGCTGATAAACACCTGCTGGAACGTACGATGTTTATGCATGATGGCGCTCCACCCCATATTGCTAGACGCGTAAAAGATCTCTTGTGCGCGTTGTTTGGTGATGATTGCGTGCTCACGCCACTTCCGTCATGCTTGGCCTCCCAGGTCCCCAGACCTCAGTCCGTGTGGTTATTTGCTTTGGGGTTACCTGAAGTCGCAAGTGTATTGTGATCGACCGACATCTCTGGGGATGCTGAAAGACAACATCCGACGCCAATGCCTCACCATAACTCCGGACATGCTTTACAGTGCTGTTCACAAAATTATTCCTCTACTACAGCTATTGTTGAGGAATGATGGTGGACATATTGAGCATTTCCTGTAAAAAACATCATCTTTGCTTTGTCTTACTTTGTTATGTTAATTACTGCTATTTTGATCAGATGAAGCGTCATCTGTCGGACATTTTTTGAACTTTTGTATTTTTTTGGTTCTAATAAAACCCCATGTCTTTCCAAGACTGTGTGTCAATTTGTACCTCTCTATCTACATTATTCCGTGATTTATTCAGTTTTCAAATTTATACTGACTTTTTGATCACCCAGTATTTTCACACCCAGATGTACTTGTTTTGCGTCTACTTTTTGCGCCAATGACCCCAACAACTGTGGTTTTCGATGGATCATGACTAAAAGAGGTTTCATCACAATTTAAAATCCTCTCTGGTTTTCTATGAAGATTCAGTTCCCTTACAGTTTTTTCTAAAACATCAAAGAAGTTGTGTACTACCCATGGGTTGACTTGGTCACACCTTACGTGTTCAATACTTTGTGGTTTCTTGAGAGACAAGTGGTGCCTAATTTTAAAATTTATAAACCAGTCTACACCAGGCCTCTGGTCTTTACATCTACAAGGGATGCTGTTTTGTCTGATGTAACATTGAACTAAATCCAAAACTTCTTGTCGAGGTAAGCCAAAATTACTTTCAAGCAGTTCACAATCTCTTCTTCTTCAGCAGCAGACAAGAAGAATCAATTCAACACCACCATCACCCGCCGCCTTTGCCGTCTCTTGACGTGAATCCTTCACCACATGTGCCCAGAATACGGTGTTTCAGTGTAGACCTAGAAACACTGTAGAATGTAGCTGCTCCCCTGGTGGTTTTACTGCCATTCTGAACATCTTCAATAGCTTTTTCTAAATCCTTTTCACAGTAGTTAATGCCAGCTTCCCTCTGAGTTTTTCTGACGTGTGTCCTCAACATCATCTGGAAAAAAAAAAGTTTGTGAGATAGTTATAAGAAGTTTAGGCTAGGTTAAATTAAGGTCAGATTAGACAGTCGCCGTTAGAACTCAAATAGTAGACTTCAGGTAAAATTAATTTAACATAATTCACAAGGAAATAATAAAAACTGACTTAAGTTCTGAATTAAAGAATAACAATAACGATAATTAATGACTTGGTAAATGGATATACTTGGGGTAAATGGGTCCTAGGTGGGCCCAGATACCCCAAGCACCCGCCCCAATTGCCCCATTTTTGACAAACCTTTGGGGTAACTGGGCCACCCCCTCAAACGTATAACCTAAAGGATCACACATGCTGCCAGTAACATAACAAGTGTTTGTCATGCTTCTACTTTACGCTAAATTACTTGTAACATTGATAATACTCACAGTGAACCAATAGATATTCTGAAACTTTGAAACTTCCTGGCAGATTAAAACTGTGTGCCCGACCGAGACTCGAACTCGGGACCTTTGCCTTTGGCGGGCAAGTGCTCTACCATCTGAGCTACCGAAGCACGACTCACGCCCGGTACTCACAGCTTTACTTCTGTCAGTATCTCGTCTCCTACCTTCCAAACTTTACAGAAGCTCTTCTGCGAACCTTGCAGAACTTAAGGCAAAGGTCCCGAGTTCGAGTCTCGGTCGGGCACACAGTTTTAATCTGCCAGGAAGTTTCATATCAGCGCACACTCCGCTGCAGAGTGAAAATCTCATTCTGGAAACATCCCCCAGGCTGTGGCTAAGCCATGTCTCCGCTATATCCTTTCTTTCAGGAGTGTTAGTTCTGCAAGGTTCGCAGAAGAGCTTCTGTAAAGTTTGGAAGGTAGGAGACGAGATACTGGCAGAAGTAAAGCTGTGAGTACCGGGCGTGAGTCGTGCTTCGGTAGCTCAGATGGTAGAGCACTTGCCCACCAAAGGCAAAGGTCCCGAGTTCGAGTCTCGGTCGGGCACACAGTTTTACTCTGCCAGGAAGTTTCATATCAGCGCACACTCCGCTGCAGAGTGAAAATCTCATTCTTGAATAGATATTCTGTCAAATTGTGATGACACCATGTAGCTATAGAAATCCAGCACTACAAAATTGAAAACTTGCACACACGAAAGCTAAAGCACTTAGAAAGATGAGACTGCTTGCTCAAGGAAGACACCATTGTGCTTCAGTGCTGCCAACCACTTGAAGTGAAATTCCTCTGACAACTGTTATGGAAAAAACCTATGGCCCAGTTACCCCCTGGGCCCACATACCGCAACTGACCTTACCGGTCGCTGGCGCCCTTGATCAAATTCAAGAAGAAGCTAAAGCTGTGTTCACACAAGCATCTAATGTGGCGCCACAACTTGTGGCTTGGTGTAGTGGCCTCGTGAGCTACAGCACCATTCACACAGAACGCCACAAATCGTACTTAGTTGCACAACTTCCAGTACGGCGTCAGTTGAAATCATATGGCAAGGTGTATACGCTATGGGACAACAGGGAAATGCGAGAATTTTTTTATTCAGGAGAAAACTGAGAAAAACCTGGAAGTTTCCCAGCATTCGAGGAATTTTTCATTGTTTTAGTTTTGGTTAATTTTTTGTAATTTTGACTGATAAAAACTGATAAACAGCAAAATGTGTCAAACGCTTTAGGACGAAGACTAGGAATACTTCATAACAGAAACTGCTTCCGATGAGCGTGATGTCACAACTGTTTACATTACGTTCGGTTTGAGCAGTTGCCAGCGGGCTCATGCGGATGCGCAGTTGAGTTGTGAGTGAGAAGTGCCTTCTCCCTCTTCTGGCTAGTTGAAGTATGAATGTGTAGTCTGGGTTTTAGCAGGGAGGGAGCTAGTGACCCGTGTTTATGTTTAGTGATTTTGCTGTTTCCTGACGCCCTGTTTCCTCTTTATTCACAGTTCACACATCAAATGAAAACAAAACGGATGTCTGTGGCCGGGAGGTATCAAGTGATTTAAGATACATGCACATAATTACGGAAGGCTGTTATTAGTTCCAGTTTTCTGATTTCGTTTTATTTCCATGTTTTTGGCAGTCAAGCATTAATCGCCTTGCACAACAATGAAGTTATTTTTGTCGCTTTGCTAAATAAATGTGGTTTTGAATAATATTTTCCGCAGATGCAGTCGATTTATAAGAAACGATGTGTTTCATTCCTCACTATTGGCTAGTTTCACCTGTTCACTGACTTTCAAGAGCACATTTTCATCTTCTGTCATGTATGACATTATGCAATAACAAATAATCAAACACGAGTACTGGTACTGGTACTCCAAGAAAATGTGCAGCCTGAAAAGCGCACTGAAAATCTTAATATCAGGTTGGGGCCTACTTCATCGTGACTCTGAACATATGAATGTGTCCCTTAAGACCAATTATGCATTTTAGTATGGTTTACGAAATTCCTATGCTCTTGGATTATCCTCTGATGTCCTATTTCTTTTATGACGCCATGCAAGATCTCTTAATACTATATGTGTACGGACATACGGGCTTCCTACGTTATCATAGCTGCCTACGCGCAGTAACGCGTGTTTTCTGGCGCTCTCTGGCAGCTATTGAAACGAACCCATGTGTAACAGGTCGCAGGAAAATATTGCGAATTGTTCATCGAAAGGCGTTACTTTCAAAGGTAATTTTCTTTTACGCAAGATGAATTATGTTACATGTGAGAATGTGCAATGATTTTCTTAAATCATAGAGCGTCTGACTCTCATTTAAAACTTAAAACTTTCAGGACCAGCCACTTGAATAATTTGGAGTCCTAAGGCCAGACATTATTAACGTTGTTTAAAATTTTACTGGCACATTTGTATGATGTATCTTAAAGTGTAACACACATTAAAAACACCAATGTTATATGTGAAAGCTTAACTTTTCTTGTAGCTTACAAGGGAACCTCCCCATCGCACCCCCCTCAGATTTAGTTATAAGTTGGCATAGTGGATAGGTCTTGAAAAACTGAACACAGATCAATCGAGAAAACAGGAAGAAGTTGTGTGGAACTATGAAAAAAAGAAGCAAAATGTGCAAACTGAGTAGTCCATGCGCAACATAAGCAACATCAAGGAGAGTGTGGGCACAGGAGCGCCATGGTCCCGTGGTTAGCGTAAGTAGCTGCGGAACAGGAGGTCCTTAATTCAAATCTTCTCTAAAGTGAAAACTTTTTATTTTCAGACAATTATTATCTGGCCGTCCGTCCGTCCGATGCAACTGCGCCGTAGTATGGGGACGCTACACCTAAACAACGCACGGAAGAGAGAGTATTCCTGCTAACGAGGCTCCCTGTCTGGCAGTTAACTGTTCGCTACTTTGGACGAGAGTGCATTAAATACGTGAGATGTATTCCGTGGACAATATGAATCCAGCAAATAACAGAGGACGGATGGACAGATAATAATTGTCTGAAAATAAAAAATTAAACATTTCACTCAAGGGAAGACTTGAACCAAGAACCTCTCGTTCCTCAGCTGCTCACGCTAACCACGGGACCACGGCGCTCCTGAGCTTACATTATCCATAATGTTGCTTATCTAATGCATGGACTACTTAGTTTGTATATTTTGCTTATTTTTTTCATAGTTCCACACAACTTCTTCCTGATTTCTCGATTGATCTGTGTTCAGCTTTTCAAGGCCTATCCACTGTGTCAACTAATAACTAAATCTGAGGGGGGTGCGATGGGGAGGTTCCCTTGTTACTAATCTTCAAGACCAGTATTATATGTGAACACTTAGCTTTTCTTATAGTTTAAACAATTAACTTTTCCTGTGTGTTCACGCTACTTAACAGTGATGTTGCTATTGGCTGGCTACATCACGTGTCCAATGCTAGGAATGTGTTGTTGTGGTCTTCAGTCCTGAGACTGGTTTGATGCAGCTCTCCATACTACTCTATCCTGTGCAAGCTTCTTCATCTCCCAGTACCTACTGCAACCTACATCCTTCTGAATCTGCTTAGTGTATTCATCTCTTGGTCTCCATCTACGATTTGTACTCTCCACGCTGCCCTCCAATACTAAATTGGTGATCCCTTGATGCCTCAGAACATGTCCTACCACCCGATCCCTCCTTCTGGTCAAGCTGTGCCACAAACTCCTCTGCTCCCCAATCCTATTCAATACTTCCTCATTAGTTATGTGATCTACCCATCTAATCTTCAGCATTCTTCTGTAGCACCACATTTCGAAAGCTTCTATTCTCTTCTTGTCCAAACTATTTATCGTCCATGTTTCACTTCCATACATGGCTACGCTCCATACAAATACTTTCAGAAATGACTTCCTGACATTTAAATCTATACTCGATGTTAACAAATTTCTCTTCTTCAGAAACGCTTTCCTTGCCATTGCCAGTCTACATTTTATATCCTCTCTACTTCGACCATCATCAGTTATTTTGCCCCCCAAATAGCAAAACTCCTTTACTACTTTAAGTGTCTCATTTCCTAATCTAATTCCCTCAGCATCACCCGACTTAATTCGACTACATTCCATTATCCTCGTTTTGCTTTTGTTGATGTTCATCTTATATGCTCCTTTCAAGACGCTATCCATTCCATTCAACTGCTCTTCCAAGTCCTTTGCTGTCTCTGACAGAATTACAATGTCATCGGCGAACCTCAAAGAAACTGCTTGTTCAATATACAGATTGAATAACATCGGGGAGAGGCTACAACCCTGTCTCACTCCCTTCCCAACCACTGCTTCCCTTTCATGTCCCTCGACTCTTATAACTGCCATCTGGTTTCTGTACAAATTGTAAATATCCTTTCGCTCCCTGTATTTTACCCCTGCCACCTTTAGAATTTGAAAGAGAGTATTCCAGTCAACATTGTCAAAAGCTTTCTCTAAGTCTACAAATGCTAGAAACGTAGGTTTGCCTTTCCTTAATCTTTCTTCTAAGATAAGTCGTAAGGTCAGTATTGCCTCACGTGTTCCAGTATTTCTACGGAATCCAAACTGATCTTCCCCGGGGTCGGCTTCTACTAGTTTTTCCATTCGCCTGTAAAGAATTCGTGTTAGTATTTTGCAACTGTGGCTTATTAAACTGATTGTTCGGTAATTTTCACATCTGTCAACACCTGCTTTCTTTGGGATTGGAATTATTATATTCTTCTTGAAGTCTGAGGGTATTTCGCCTGTTTCATACATCTTGCTTACCAGATGGTAGAGTTTTGTCAGGACTGGCTCTCCCAAGGTCGTCAGTAGTTCCAATGGAATGTTGTCTACTCCGGGGGCCTTGTTTCGACTCAGGTCTTTCAGTGCTCTGTCAAACTCTTCACGCAGTATCGTATCTCCCATTTCATCTTCATCTACATCCTCTTCCATTTCCGTAATATTGTCCTCAAGTACATCGCCCTTGTATAGACCCTCTGTATACTCCTTCCACCTTTCTGCTTTCCCTTCTTGGCTTAGAACTGGGTTTCCATCTGAGCTCTTGATGTTCATACAAGTGGTTCTCTTATCTCCAAAGATCTCTTTAATTTTCCTGTAGGCAGTATCTATCTTACCCCTAGTGAGATTAGCCTCTACATCCTTACATTTGTCCTCTAGCCATCCCTGCTTAGCCATTTTGCACTTCCTGTCGATCTCATTTTTGAGACGTTTGTATTCCTTTTTGCCTGCTTCATTTACTGCATTTTTATATTTTCTCCTTTCATCAATTAAATTCAATATTTCTTCTGTTACCAAGGATTTCTACTAGCCCTCGTCTTTTTACCTACTTGATCGTCTGCTGCCTTCACTACTTCATCCCTCAGAGCTACCCATTCTTCTACTACTGTATTTCTTTCCCCCATTCCTGTCAATTGTTCCCTTATGCTCTCCCTGAAACTCTGTACAACCTCTGGTTCTTTCAGTTTATCCAGGTCCCATCTCCTTAAATTCCCACCTTTTTGCAGTTTCTTCAGTTTTAATCTACAGGTCATAACCAATAGATTGTGGTCAGAGTCCACATCTGCCCCTGGAAATGTCTTACAATTTAAAATCTGGTTCCTAAGTCTCTGTCTTGCCATTATATAATCTATCTGATACCTTTTAGTATCTCCAGGGTTCTTCCATGTATACAACCTTCTTTCATGATTCTTAAACCAAGTGTTAGCTATGATTAAGTTATGCTCTGTGCAAAATTCTACCAGACGGCTTCCTCTTTCATTTCTTCCCCCCAATCCATATTCACCTACTACGTTTCCTTCTCTCCCTTTTCCTACTACCGAATTCCAGTCACCCATGACTATTAAATTTTCGTCTCCCTTCACTATCTGAATAATTTCTTTTATTTCATCATACATTTCTTCAATTTCTTCGTCATCTGCAGAGCTAGTTGGCATATAAACTTGTACTACTGTAGTAGGTGTGGGCTTCGTATCTATCTTGGCCACAATAATGCGTTCACTATGCTGTTTGTGGTAGCTTACCCGCATTCCTATTTTCCTATTCATTATTAAACCTACTCCTGCATTACCCCTATTTGATTTTGTGTTTATAACCCTGTAGTCAACTGACCAGAAGTCTTGTTCCTCCTGCCACCGAACTTCACTAATTCCCACTATATCTAACTTAACCTATCCATTTCCCTTTTAAATTTTCTAACCTACCTGCCCGATTAAGTGATCTGGCATTCCACGCTCCGATCCGTAGAACGCCAGTTTTCTTTCTCCTGATAACGACATCCTCTTAAGTAGTCGCCGCCCGGAGATCCGAATGGGGGACTATTTTATCTCCGGAATATTTTACCCAAGAGGACGCCATCATCATTTAATCATACAGTAAAGCTGCATGCACTGGGGAAAAATTACGGCTGTAGTTTCCCCTTGCTTTCAGCCGTTCGCAGTACCAGCACAGCAAGGTCGTTTTGATTATTGTTACAAGGCCAGATCAGTCAATCATCCAGACTGTTGCCCTTGCAACTACTGAAAAGGCTGGTGCCTCTCTTCAGGAACCACACGTTTGTCTGGCCTCTCAACAGATACCCCTCCTTTGTGGTTGCACCTACGGTACGGCTATCTGTATCGCTGAGGCACGCAAGCCTCCCCACCAACGGCAAGGTCCATGGTTGAATATCTGGTGTGATTGGCTGACGAGATCACATGACATGAGCTATGATAGGCTTACAATAGCACCCTGCAATCTCTGTTTCAATGCTTCGGAAACTAACGCGCTGTGTTTGATGGAATTCGAATTTATGCTTTCATAATGCGAAAATATACAGCGTATCGTAATATGAAAATATGCAGCATACATGTTGCTGCACATCAAAGGTCTTACCAAAATGCGTTTCCTTCCTCCCCACCTTCCCGAGTTTCGTTTTCTGAAGTGCCTGGAAATTCTCGCTGGCGCGTAAAGCCTTTACCATTCAAAGGATTGATGTTTTTCTGCTCCAAGGGAAAGTACACTTTACTTATCATGGAAAAAGTGTATTTTCATCTTGAAAGAAGTATATTTCCACGTAGAAAAAAGTGCGTTTTTAACTGGGAGATCCGACGAAAATACGGTTGTTTTGTTTGTTTGTTTCTTGTCCGCATATACACCCTGAATGGGCGGGTATGAATGACATAGTGCAGGTTATGCTCTTAGAGCTGTGACAAGCGATAAATACAAGGAAGACGAAACCCAAATGTTGGATCCGAAAATAGATTTCGCACAGAGATAAATCAGGGGAAACAAACACACTTATAAAAGTAATAACACGCAGAGACGATAATGCTACCTGAAATGTCAAACCAACCAACCAACACAAAAAAATGGTTCAAATGGCTCTGAGCACTATGGGACTTAACATCTATGGTCATCAGTCCCCTAGAACTTAGAACTACTTAAACCTAACTAACCTAAGGACATCACACAACACCCAGCCATCGCGAGGCAGAGAAAATCCCTGACCCCGCCGGGAATCGAACCCGGGAACCCGGGCGTGGGAAGCGAGAACGCTACCAACCAACACACACACACACACACACACACACACACACACACACACACACACACACACAAATCAAACGTAGGCTGCTGTTCTTGTGGGTCTAGAAGCTGCGAAAGTTAATTGCCGACCACTGATTTCACTTTTTTCAGAAATAAAATAAAAAACACTGAAATCGAATGGAATACAGCAGCAATTACACAACGATAACTGCAACAGAATACTGTGTTTCGAAATACTGCCACCAGGGAGCAGCGGTCGTAGGAAAATGGCGTAAAAAAGTACATTGAACAACCAAGTTGAACTTTTTATGGTGTGACAAAAGTTAAGTCTCTTACGTTGCTCCACTATAAGTGGGAACTCGCACTAATTGTGGCGACACTTTCGTTGAGTGTGTGAACCCGGCTTGGCTTACTCCAACTGACAGCTGTGGCAACCATATTTAAATTGAATAATATAGAGGCAATGAGTCTTGTCAACTGCACAGATTTAGCCAGTGCCTTGTTAAGTGGCAGAGATAAAATGCTTGGATCTCCACTAGACGATAACCAGTGCTAACTTGCTGCGGCTTTTCATGCAAAGTTACGGGCGATATGGTTGAAAACATATTATAACAACTGAGTGGAACTAGTAAGACAATGAATGGATAAAGTTGCAGAAGAGACTTTGAGGAAAGCTGTCAAAAGTTCAAAGATCAGAGATACTTTAAGCGGTGGTAGAGGGGCCAGAACAACTAAGATGTATATTTTTTTGTGTCTATCACTCAAGCTAAGGAGGTGCCTAGTAGTAACACATCTGCAATAGGCAAAGCCCAGAGTCCAGTCAAAATATGGCTGGGGGTGAAATCAAAAGACTCATTCAACGATGCAGTAATTCTTGGGAAACAGGTTTTAGTTCATTTATCTATTACATGTAATATCCCAATAACCTCGAGTGTTGCAGTCGAACAACTTTTTTCTGTGGACAAAAACATTTTCTCACCTAAACGAGTCTAGATCTCTGATTAAAACTTGAACATGTTCATGAGAGAAACATGCACCTTACGTAAGATACAATCTGATCCTCTTGTATTTTGGTTCTCTTGTGATTTGCCGTAAACTGGAGTGTATAGGGACAGCAGTTCAAGAAAAAGTTTTATGTGTCAGTAACTCATTGTGAAATGTGACTGTAGTACATTTGCTGTCCGAAACTCCCAAAAAGGTTGGAAACGTCTTATGATTTTGTTTCTCTGTAATTGAAGATTTTTCTGGCAGCGAGACATGGGAAGTGACGTAACTGACAAAAGTTAACACATCCAACTAAAGGCACTGTAAAGTACTAACTTTGAAGACGAAATGTTGGCGGATGGAAAGGTCTGTGTTCTTTTCGTCAAGATTCCACCATGCTGCACTGAACTGTAGTAGTAATTCAGCAAAAAACTTCAGGGTACGTTCAAACTCATCAGTTATTTTTGTTGTATTTATTTTGGTGGTAATACTTTTGCTGTACATGTAACACACTTTCGTGGAATCGTTTCAAAAGTTTCCAGGTAAATACTATTTATAAGACACATGTGCAGAGATTTGCGCTACAATTCTTTTTGTAGAAACTATTAAGTTTTTTTTCTTATGCTGTAATTATGTTTTACTTTCAGGAGTAAATAGGGACAGCATGGTTAGGAAGTATCAGTCTTATCCTACAGGTCATCAGCAGTGCTGTTTGAGGCGCCATGTCACGGACTGCGCGGCCCCTCCCGCCGGATGTTCGAGTCCTCCCTCGGGCATGGGTATGTGTGTTACTCTTAGCGTAAGTTAGTTCAAGTAGTGTGTAACTCTAGAGAAGGACGACCTCAGCAGTTTGGTCCCTTAGGAATTTACACACATTTGAACTTTTTTTATCGGTCATCGCAACAAACATGCCGCACCAGAGCACCTGAGATGTAAGCAAATTTAAAATTTCGACGTCTGCATTGAAAAATAACATCAAAATATCTAATGAAAAAGTTGAAAACGGGAAAAAGAAAGGAGGCCAAACAGTCCTTGGTGTACCCATCGGAGTGAAGATTGGGAAAAGTATTGTTGTTACTTGTGCAAGACGGGGATATCCACTAATCATTTTTTACTTACAATATTTTGTGAAGTACCATTTGGACAGAGAAGGATTAATAATAAAACAATTTCAAAACAGTCTTCCAGGCCCAGACTGGCTACAATGTTTCATCAAGCTAAAGTTAACTCACACGATATTGTTCGTTATTTTGAAGAGTTGAAAATAATTCTCGATAATGTTCCTCTAGAGCAGGGCTTAACAACTGGCCGGTTTTGTGCGCGAGTAATCGCGTCTGCTCAGGCATGTGCTCGCGAGTAGGTGCTAGGTCGCTGAGTAGGGACAGAGGCATGGGGGGAGGGGAAATGCGCGCGCACGTTTGAATAGGGCCGCAGCGTGCCTATTGAATTCGCGCCGACTGTGTAACGTTTAAAGTACTACGATCAGCTCTAACAGTCGCTTCGCTGGTTAAGAATCATGTCAAGTCGCCGTTGTGTAACCCCAACCATGCTTTCGCAGTTCAACCCCCATTGCGAGGAATTGTATCTGTTTACAGAAAAAGAGGGTGTTGCAAAATGTTTAGTATGTCACAAAACGCTGAATTCTTTTAGGAAATTTAATTTGCAGCGACATTATATGTCGTACCACGCGAAAGACTACGGAAGTGGAAAATGTGATGGACCAGATCGTGCACAGGAATTTATTAAACTCAAAAGGAAGCTATCCGAAGAAGACCTGGACGACGAAGAAAAATCAACTGAGGCAGAGTGTGTTACAAAATTGCTTTGCTTTTGGCAAAATCCCTGCGCCCCTTCACTGATGGCGATTTAATAAAAGAATGAATGGTAGTTGCAGCGGAACATTTGTGTCCATCTCCAGTTGAACAGTCTCGGATTGTGCCATTATCTAACATGACCATTATGCGTCGCATACAGGACATGGCAGACGACGTCCAGAGCCAGCTTGCAAATATCTGTAAAGATTTTATGGCGTATTCCCTAGCTCTGGACGAAAGTGTTGATATCACTGGAACAGCGCAGCTTGCCATATTTATTACTGAGATTGTGGCAGTGATATTTTTCACGTCCGGTGCAAAGTGAGATCAAAAGTGCGCGAGAGTTTTTTTCGGTCATGTGTTGTTTTTTATCTTTGCCGTAGTTTTTGTTACTTCTCTGTTGTTTTTAGTTTTCTTCTCATTGTGAGTTTTCACGAATAAATATTTTTTCGTTAACTCATTATACCGGACGGCTATGCAATTATTTGTTGTAGGCAAGTCGCCTACATAATTGGTGACCTCCGGTTAAGGAACTTTAAATCTTTCGTTAGCTACGTCGAACATTAACTGCAAAAGCAATGAACGACGACGGCAAACGATAAATGCTCACCAAGACAGTTCCGTTATATTGAGTTCATAAGTCAGTTGACGACAGATATACGCCATTTAAGAGGCGCAGAAAATTTAGTGGCTGGCTATTTTTCACGTATTTGCCGGATTTCAGAAATTATAGACTATGATAAACTTGCAGTGGAACAGACCAAGGATGCAGAGCTACGACAGCTGTTAAACGACCCGCCTAAAGTTCGAGCAAATTCTGGTGCCTAACTCCAGGCGGAAACTGTGGTGCTACTTTTCTCACGGCAGACCAAGACCATTCATTTCAGAAATATTGCGCAAGACGGCATTCGACAGTGTCCACACACTATCGCACCCAGGAGCCAACGCTACAATAAAGCTGCTGACAGACCGCTGTTCTATGAAAAGAGACGCGCACCTTTGGGTACGTTCCTGCATTCCTTGTCAACAGAGTGAAGTAGGACGACATGTGCGTGCTGATATTGGAGATTTTCGAGGTACCTCTGCTAGATTCGCACACGTTCACGTGGACCTGGTTGGACCTCTCCCACAGTCGGAGGGTTACAGATATTTGTTTACGGCCATAGATAGGTGCACAAGATGGGCAGAAGCAACTCCAATAGTCGATATTTCAGCCGAAACTACCACTAAGACGTTTCTGTGTACGTGGGTTGCCCGTTTTGGATGCCCCCTTCATGTCACAACGACCAAGGACGTCAGTTCGAATCTACGTTGTTCCTCGAGCTATCCAAAATGTGCGGTTTCCAACGCCACCACACGACTGCCTATCACCCTGCTAGTAATGGTATGGTCGAACGATGGCACAGAACACTCAAAGCAGCATTGATGTGTCATCAAGAGAGATGGACGGAAGCATTACCATTAGTGTTGTTAGGCCTGCGGACATCTCACAAACCCGATATTGGTGCATCAGTTGCCGAGATGGTTTACGGCGAGCCGCTACGGATTCCTGCAGATTATTTAGTACCAACCTTACTACCTGGATCAGAGGGCCTCACACACTGGGTGCAGCAGCTAAAACGTCATTGCACAAATATACGTTGCCCACCACCTTCTCGCCATGGTAACCGTAAGGTGTTTGTACACAAGACTTGTACAATTGCTCTCACGTAATGTTGCGAACAGACTCGCCTTTACAACTACCATATACGGGCCCATTTCAGGTGCTGAGTAGAAATAAGCATAACGTGGACATAATGTACAGTGGTGTTCCGACAAAGGTATCGATTGAACGTGTGAAGCCAGCATGGGTTTTACCCTCTCCGACCTCTGACACCACGCCTGTGCATCAACACAAAATGGACGCAGAGCATACCGAAACACCGCTCAGTACATCGTCCGAGACAGGTGAACCACCACCACCACAAACAACAACGTCACCGCCCCCGAGACACCCGACGCACACCAGAGCTGGACGTCGAATAAAATTCAAGTATCAAGATATCCCTGGGGCTCCGCATTTTAAGGGGGGGGGGGGGGGGGTCTGTGTGGCAGTGATATTTTTCATGTCTGGTGCAAAGTGAGATCAAAAGTGCGCGAGAGTTTTTTTTTTTTGGTCATGTGTTGTTTTTTATCTTTGCCGAAAGACTATAGGATCTCCTAGTTTTTGTTACTTCTCTGTTGTTTTTAGTTTTCTTCTCATTGTGAGTTTTCACGAATAAATATTTTTTCGTTAACTCATTATACCGGACGGCTATGCAATTATCTGTTGTAGGCAAGTCGCCTACAAGATCTTCAGGTGAGGGAGGAGCTCCTCGATGTAGTAGCCATGAAGAACACTACAACCGGAGGTATATTTTAAGTAGTGTTGAAGAAAGTGTTGAAAATATAGAATTGTCGTGGAATTCTTTAGTTTCAGTGTCTACAGACGGTGCACCAGCGATGACAAGGAAAAAATCTGGTTTCGTTGCGCTGTTGAAGGAGAAAATGTAAAAACTGACCGTGCCGAATGAAATAAGGGGCGTTCACTGTGTGATCCACCAGGAAAACTTATGTGCAAAGAGTATCACTCTAAAAAATGTGATTAGTGTTGTTGTTCGTACAACCAATTATATAAGGAAGCATGGGCTACAACACAGGCAATTTAAAAGCTTTCTTGAGGAGGTAGAAAGCCAGTATGGTAGCCTGCCTTATTACAGCGAGGTCCGCTGGATTAGTCGTGGCGAATTATTAAATCGATTTTTTTGCCTATTAGATGAGATGAATATGTTCATGGAAATAAATAACATGTGTGTTCCTGAATTGAAAAAGCCTTCGTGGAAATGTGATCTCGCGTTCTTAGCAGATTTAACTAGCCGTCTGAATGATTTGAACATTTCACTACAAGGTAAAGATCTGCTAATTACTCATTTCATAGATCGAATACGAGCTTTTAAAATGAAATTGTCACTTTGGGTGAGTCAGCTGGAAACAGGAAATCTAGCTCATTTTCCTAAATTACCATCCATGCAAGATGTTCACAAAGACTGTGAACGTTATTCACATAGTTTAGTTGCCCTTAAGGAAGAATTTGATCAACGCTTTCAAGATCTGACAGCACTAGAGAGTCTTTTTTAATCTGTTCTCCTCTCCATATTCAGCGAATATTGAAGAGATTCGTCCTGAGCTGCAACTAGAAATTATTGACCTGCAGTGGGACAGAGAATACAGAGACAACTTTCAGAACAAAAAAAACATTTTGGAATTCTACAGACACTTCCCTCGGGATAGATTTCCTCGCTTGCACAAACTGGCGGCTACAATAATATCAAAGTTCGGTTCCACGTATGTTTGTGAACAACTGTTCTCTGCAATGAAATGTAACAAGACGCGCCTGAGAAACGCATTGTCTGATCGAAATTTAAACTGCACGCTCTGCTTACAATGCACAAGAACAATTACTCCGAACATAGACGCAATTGTAAAGGGCAAAAAGTACAAGATAACCGAGAATCCCACACTTCAGTGACACCTTTTATTGTATAACAGTTCACAAATTAATACGAATGTAGAGGCATACAACACTAAGCTAATAAAATTATGTGGCACGCGTACATTCTCCTTTATTTGTTTCATTTGTTGCAGTAATAAGTCGTGAGTGATACCCATGCAGGTGGCCGCGGATTTACATTGACTGGCAGCAGCTGTTGTGTGCCTCATGTGACTCTCTCCACTCACCGCTCTGGTCCGGTAGTGGGGGTAGCATGCTCGCGCTGCACCGTGCTCGCGCCTTGCTGCTCACAGCTTGCTCCGCGAGCACGTATGTTGTGAAGTCCTGCTCTAGAGCAAATATTAAATTACGATGAGACGAATCTGGGGGATCACCATGGAAGGAGACAACTTCTGTACAAAAGAGGCTGCAACTACCCTGACAGAGTTAGGAGTCAAACAAAATCCAACGTTAAGTCTGATGTATGCTGCTAGTGGCGATGGCACATTATTGCCACCTTATGTAACATGTAAAACTAAACACCTAGACGATGTATGGAGCGAAGATTGTCCTGCTGGGGCAAGGCTTAACCTATGTAAATCAGGTTGGGTGGGTGGCAGCTATTTCGTAGCTTATAATGATACCTTATTTTCGTTGCTTTGAGGGAAGAAAAGTCATTATTGGCGACAACTTGAGTTCTCATCTGTCTTCTGCTGTCTCTGATTTGTGAGACGTAGATATTGAGTGTGTTTTCTTACCTCCGAACTCAACAGATTACACAGCCTCTAGAGGGCGCCCTGTTTAGGCAAGTGAAACAGGTTAGACGAAAGCTCCTGGAGAATTGGATGAGCAAACTAACAACAAATTTTCAGGAACTGATAAGAAGTGCTTTCCTCGACTTTTGAAACAAGCTCTCGACATGTTATCACAAACCCCGAAGTTAAATTTACAAGGGGACTGGTATTTATCCTCTGAATAAGGACCAAGTTCCTGAAATGTTACCATCTGAACAAAATGGGGAGGGCAGCTCTATTAATGACAACTTAGTTGATTTCTTAAAGAATCAAAGGTGCCTTGATAATAATTTGCCCAAACCGGGTAGAGAAAGGAAACTGAATGTACCACATCGCAGGAGCATGCGTATCTAATCAGAATGCAGAAGAACAGTCTCTTGGTTGGGCAATGGGTAAAAGTAAAATTTGAGAACCTTGAGGGAGCTGCAGAATATTTTATTGGGAGAATTATCAATGTTGTGAGTGAAGGAAAAACACATGTGACATCATTTTTGAGACAAACCTCCACAGATGATAAAAATGAGTCAGTATAAGTTTAAATGACGTTTTTATATTCTAAAGGTTGATTTGCATTTAAAAAAAGTGTTTTTGTGTCTCTATTGACCCCAATGTCTGTCGCAATAGGGTTCTGTGTTTACATTTGTGACTGTCCCTACTAACCCCATTCATGGGGTGGGCAGGGAACTTTTTAATTGCTAATTAGTACAAATTGTTTTAAGCATTACCGAATATACTTAGTTGAGAATGAGTACCAGTACCATCTTCCACCTGAATAATTAAAAAATCTGTTGCAGTTTGCTTTCCTCGTTCTGCAAAATCTGCCCCTATTCACCCCTGTTTATAGTAACACTGATACCTATATAATTACAAAACTAAATTATTAAATTATTTTTTAAAATTTATCTCCATTATTCTACCTGGTCTTTCCCAACTAAAACATTTTCATTTAAGCACTGGTAATACATTTGATTCACATGCTTATTTCACAACACCCAAAGTTTACTATTAGGAGTTAACAACTAACGATTTACTTCAGCTTACAATAAATCTCCTGGAAAGTGACTCTTTGACGTTTAACGAAGCTACCTTTTTAGTAACAGTTTAATAATTAGCGAAATTAACTTTTTGATTAATGCTGCCCAAGTATAGGTGGGAAGCTGTGGCACATGGGGCGCAGAGGGAGGAAAAAGGTAGGAGCAGAGAAGGCGAAAAGACCAGTGGCTGCGTTGGCAGAGTGTGGTGTGCAATGAGGGGATGTGAATTAGGAGGAGGTTATACGAGGGCGAGTCAAATGAAAATCTTAAATATTTTTTAAAATATTATCTATTGTGCAGAAGTGGTACATTCTGTATCACTTTTCAACATAATCCCCCCCACGCTCAATGCAAGTCCTCCAGCGCTTACAAAGTGCATAAATTCCTTTAGAAAAAAAGTCTTTTGGTAGTCCGTGCAACCACTCATGCATCGCATGGCGTACCTCTTCATCAGAACGAAACTTCTTTCCTCCCATTGCGTCTTTGAATGGTCCAAACATATGGAAATTACTTGGGGCAAGGTCTTGTGAGTATGGTGGATGAGGAAGACACTCAAAATGCAGGTGTGTGATTGTTGCAACTGTCGTACGGGCAGTGTGGGGCCTTGCATTGTCATGTTGCAAAAGGACACCTGCTGACAGTAATCCATGTCACTTTGATTTGACTGCAGGCTGCAGACGATTTTTTAGGAGATCTGTGTATGATGCACTGGTGACAGTGATCCCTCTAGGCATGTAATGCTCCAAAATGACGCCTTTTTCGTCCCAAAAGAGAGTCAGCATAATCTTCCCTGCTGATGATTCTGTTCGAAACTTCTTTGGTTTTGGTGATGAGGAACGGCGCCATTCCCTTGCTCGCTCCCTTCGTTTCCGGTTGGTGGAAGTGAATCCAAGTTTCGTCCCCAGTAACGATTCTTGCAAGGAAGCCATTAGCTTCTCGTTCAGAGCGCCGAAGAAGGTCTTCACAAGCATCAACACGTCGTTCTCTCATTTCAGGAGTCAGCTGCAGTGGCACCCATCTTGCAGACACTTTGTGAAACTGGAGCACATCATGCACAATGTGGTGTGCTGACCCATGACTAATCTGCAAACATGCTGCAAGTCATTCATTGTCACTCGGCAGTTTTCCTTCACATTGGCTTCAACAGCTGCAATGTTCTGTGGAGTCACACCTCGTTGTGCCTGACCTGGACGAGAAGCATCTTCCACTGAAGTCACAGCATTTGCGAACTTCCTACTCCATTCGTAGACTTGCTGCTGTGACAAACATGCATCACCATACTTAACCTTCATTCGTCGATGAATTTCAATAGGTTTCACACCTTCACTACGCAAAAACCGAATAACAGAAAGCTGTTCTTCCCTGGTGCAAGTCGCAAGTGGGGCGGCCATCTTTATACTGATACTGCGACGGTATGTGTGCATCTGCACTATGCTGCCACCTACAGGCCATTCTGCACGCTGTTTGCAGCACACTTACCAACTTACAGGATAACGGCGCAAAATTTCGACTTGTTGTTAAAAATTTGAAGTTTTCATTTGACTCACCTTCGTAGAACGGAGGGGTGAAAAATATTGGGTGGAGGGTGTGGGGGACAATAGTATGCTGTAGGTTGAAGCTAGGGTGATTTTGAGAGCAGAGAATGTGTTGCTATAATAATTCCCTGCTCCACTCAGAAAAGCTGTTGGTGGAGGGGAGGACTCAGATGATCTGGGTAGTGAAGCAGCTATTGAAATCAAGCATGTTACGTTCAGCTGCATGTTGTGCCACAAGGTGGTTCACTTTACTCTTGGCCAAAGTTTGCCCATTCATTCTGGTAGACAGTTGGTTCGGGGGAGGGGAAGGGGGGCTGCATTCAACTCGTCGACTGAAAGCAAGAACCAATATAAACAACGGAAAGCCTTGGCTGAAATATCAACAATTATGGAAAGGCTAGATTGCTGCACACCACAGAGATGACATGCTGAGTCATAGATACACTGTGTCATCAAAAGTGTCCGAACACCACGCTGAAAATGACTTACAAGTTAGTGACGCCCTCCATCGGTAATGCTGGAATTCAATTTGGTGTTGGCCCACCCTTAGCCTTGATGACAGCTTCCACTCTCGCAAGCCTACGTTCAATCAGGTGCTGGAACGGTTCTTGGAGAATGGCAGCCTATTCTTCACGGAGTGCTGCACTGAGGTAAGGTATTGATGTCAATCGGTGAGGCCTGGCACAAAATCGGCGTTCCAAAACATCCCAAAGGTGTTCTATAGGATTCAGGTCAAGCCTCTGTGCAGGCCAGTCCATTACAGGGATGTTGTTGTCGTGTAACCACTCCACCACAGACCGTGCATTATGAACAGGTGTTTGATCGTGTTGAAAGATGCAATAGCCAACCCCACATTGCTCTTCAACAGCGGGAAGCAAGAAGGTGCTTAAAACATCAATGTAGGCCTGTGCTGTGACAGTGCCACGCAAAATAACAAGGGGTGCAAGCCCCCTCCATGGAAAACACGACCACACCATAATACCACTGTCTCCGAATTTTACTGTTGGCACTACACACGCTGGCAGATGACGTTCACTGGGCATTCGCCATACCCACACCCTGCCATCGGATCGTCACACTCTGTACCGTGTTTCGTGAATCCACACAACGTTTTTCCACTGTTAAATCGTCCAATGTTTACGCTTCTTGCACCAAGCGAGGATTCGTTTGGCATTCACTGGCGTGATGTGTGGCTTATGAGCAGCCGCTCGACCATGAAATTCAAGTTTTCTCACCTCCCATCTAACTGTCATAGTACTTGCAGTGGATCCTCATGCAGTTTGGAATTCCTGTGTGATGGTCTGGATAGATGTCTACCTATTACACATTACAACCCTCAACTGTCAGCGGTCTCTGTCAGTCAACAGATGAGGTCGGCCTGTACGCTTTTGTGCTGTACATGTCCCTCCACGTTCCCACTTCACTATCACATCGGAAACAGTGGACCCAGGGATGTTAAGGAGTGTGGAAATCTTGCGTGCAGACGTATGACACAAGGGACACCCAATCACCTTGTAGGGAAGCAGCCTACTCACGCTGTAGTAAACTCACATCAGTTTCCATTGTGTGCCAGCCAGTCTGCTGTAACTAGCTCTGACATCATAAATGTTGCGCAATACCTTAAAAATCAAGCAAATGACCTAAAGCTTTTCTAGCATGTCAGGAATAATACTAAATTAATGTGTGTTAAATATCAGTTCGATAACTTCAGCCATTTTCGAAATTTGGACGTTTTTCTAAAAAAATCATTGGCGCAACAGAAAAGAGCTAGAGACTTCAAAATTTATATTTAGATTCATCTTTCAGAATGATTTAATAAAAACAGTACTTTGGATTTCACAAATTAAGATTTTAGTGGAAATTCATGATTTTGTGGTTTTCGTCTCAAAACTGAAGGAAGCAAGATAGATTAAGTAGGCTAGTAAATAAGGCTAGGATGTTTAGATTTAAATAGGTTGGAGGTCCGCTATGATTATGAAGATGTGTAAAGTTTCTTTTGAATACCTATAAAATTATAGCGATAGCGGATCTCAAAAGGGCCAGTTCAGAGCTCATCTACTGCGTGCAGTGTAATTTAATTAATTCTCTCGCCCAAAATATTTAACTTAGCCACGTCAAAATTTTATTATCATTACTTACCTGCGTGCTGAATGCACATTTAAATTAAGAGCTTCATCGGCCATCAGCAAAAGAAGCTATAAATTATTATGTAACTTGAAGTGGTGCGTTACTAGCCCAGCGGCTAGTCGGAAGAGCCGATTTGATCAGGCGTTCCCTTAGCCGTCCGCACCGCGGATATATATATAAGAACGCTGCGCGAGGAAGGAAGGCCCCAGTTCTCTCCAGACGCTGAATGACACGCCATCTGTGTCGGTAGTCGCGTCGCATCAGTGTATCTGCTACAAACAGCCTCGGGTGCCGTATTAAGTTACTAGAGATACGCGGAACCATGAAAACATTTCAAGTGAAGTGTTAATTCTGGGATGATTTTCATTATCTAGCTTCAGTTTGCGTATTGTCGTATTTTCACGTGCCGTCGCGGGACAGACATTCTACCAAATATTTTGCATGGCGTTTGATGAAATATTTTCATCAAATTATGGCGAGCATTCTTTTTTAACATTTAATTCGGACATTTATAGTTGCATCAGCGCATTAGACTCTGAACTGCTCTGTTAGTTAGGTTGTAGGGATACTTGTGGTTTTTATCAGTGAATTTCAGAATATACTCAACTATTTTGGAGAACCGTTTTTGATTAGAAATCCCGGACAATCTCCTAATTCCTCAGAGCTATAAGCTGCAGCTATAATAACATTCTCAGGTAAAGTGGGCACTAGGATCTCTAATTACTGGTTCCATGTTTTATTAAATCACTTTCTGGGGGCCAAAAAGTAAATAGAGAGCCAGTGTTGAGAACGGCGAAAGACAGCATTAACAACATTCTAAAAGCCAGAAACTGATTCTACATGCGAACGTTTATACAGCAATAGATTATTTTTTACAACTTAACCGCCGCCCCACATATGGTGCATCGGCCGGGAACTCAACTAAGTGAAAGTGATTTTTAACTATTCGGATTCGCGAGTGAAATGCGACACGCAACTGAGTATAGAACAGTGAATGTGTTACGTGTGCATGTGGACGACGCAATTGGATTAACAACGCATCTGGATTGACGGAGCTGGCACTGAGTCTAGCGGTGCTGCCGGCATCGCGAGAAGCCAGTCTCGCCGCACCGCAGTCGTCCGCTGGAGCAGCCGGCGCAGCGCCTGCAATTGCGGGCCACGCAAACACACAACAGCCGTCGGAGAGCCGTCTGCAGTTCAACGTGCCACGTCGCATCAGGAATCCTGGTACGCCGCGCCGGCAACGCCATACGTCGTGCAGAAGGAACTAAGTTAAGTGAAAAGCTGTTAAAAGTTTTACTAACCTGCACTAAAAAACTGTCGGCGATGGAACCGTCAAAAGAAGCTGAGGTTAAACTTAAATCAGAACCTATGTCTGTTGAGGGAACTGTAAATCCAGACAACGGTTCAAGTGTAAATATGCATGAAAGTAGTAATGTTAAAGTGAAAAATGAAGTATTGTCTCCTGACAGTAGTGTGGGAAGGGGCAATGATTCAATAATAGAGACCCCTGTAGTAAAGCGGAAAGTAGAAATTGTAAATTTATGGGATGATAGTTTCTCTGATGAATTAAAAATGAAACAGTCATCAGAGATGGTAGAGTTTAAGAAGGAGCAATTGGATATGACTAATCAATCAGAAGTTTCATGTAGTTTTGATGATTCTGGTATTGGAGCTAGTTTTTCGTCACCTGGGTGTGATAAAAAGCCAGCTCGTGAGCAACCCAAAGATGCTGGGGCTGTTGATTTAAATGTTATATTACAAGCAATAGCTGCCAGCAATGCTGAATTAAAGTCTGAAATTGTGGCCAGCCAAACAAATTTTAATAAACGATTGGAGGTAATGGACGATACCTTCAAGGCTGGTTGCAATAAGTTGAAAGAGGATCTAGACAGTTTGAATTATAAAATTGATTACAATCATGAAGATATTAAGAAAAAGGTTGCTCAACAGTTTTCTGAAATGTATAAAACAGTTAAATCCGAAGTTGCTGAGGTTCGCAAAGACTTCCAAATGGAAGATGCGAAGCTGGAGCACAAGTTAACAGAAAAGATCGAGGCGGAATCTGAACTGTGCTCAGATAGGTTTAAAGATGTTAACATAAAAGTAAACATATGTCAAGCAGAAGTAAATGCAATCAAAACTGATACTACTCATATTGTACAAAGAGTAGATAATGTTGAAATGAAAGTAGAAAATATCAGTACTAACATTGCTAACATTGAGAGTAAAGTAGCTTCAGTAACTTCTGGTAATGGTAGTATACAACAAGTTGTAGCTGCAAATGCCGCTTTTATCGGGTGTCGGCAGTTCTTGCGGTTTGATCCAGGTAAAAATATCCACCCGCTAGATTTCTGGAACGATTTTGAAGATGTGATTCCACCAACTTGGTCTGAACGAGAGAAAATCTCGTTTATTAGAAGACATTTAGCAGGTGACGCCATGCGTTGGTCAGCTGATGTTATGTTAAAGTGTAAAACATTAGCGGAATTTAAAACAGCTTTCATTAATGAGTATTGGTCTAGCAATAAGCAAAATGAAGTGTTGAGAGAATTTTGGAGTGGAAAACGCTTCAATGCAGGCAAGGAATCAATTAAAGAGTTTGCTAGGTCATGGATTTCACGTTTGTCACATTTGGCGGAAAAGCTAAAACCAGAAATGATTATACTAGGTCTTGAAGCCAAACTGCCATGGTATTGGCAAACTAGAATTATATCTGCCCCTAGAGACAATCTGGATCGTTTCATTGAGTATTTGGAACGTGTAGAACGTGTTGCTGCCAATGAGGAGCAAGCACGTAATAACCGAAATGCCAATAACAATAATAGTAATTTTAGGAACGAGCAAAATGGCAATGTAAACATCAGAACAGTAGGTGTTCGCCATCCTAAGAGAGGTAGGAAATGGGGAAATAATTATCAGAACCAACAATGGCGTCCAAGGGATAATAATTTTGTTCCAAACAGAAATATGCATGTAAACAACAGTACGGAAAGCAATGCTGTGCCAGTCAACTATAATGAAACTAAAGGAAACAGTAGTATGCCGAGGCAGGAAAACTAGTTCCCGTCTATGAGGACACTGGCGCTCACCAGGCGGTTACTTTTCCTATGCCAGTAGTTAAGGGAATTGGTAAGACAGATCAGAATACTCAAACTGAACATGTGGATGAAGAGTCGGTAGCACCTAAGGATACAACAGAAATATTAGATCACTCACAGTATTTGATAGATACCGTGTTAGAGACGCTTTCTAAGTGGGAAGAGAAAGAGAAGGCGCAGCAGTGTAACGATAGGGACGAGCTACAAAATACTGAATTGACAGGTGAAGAAGCAGAAGAAATTCATGTTTATATTTACAATGAGGATGATGTGCTCTTATCTAAAGTGCCTGTGCAGGATGTTGATAATGTACTAATAGATTTAGGACAGGAGATAAGTGAGAATGTAGAGGGTAGGCTGTTGAGGGTCGATGAACCCAGTAGCTGTGACCAGTTGTCACTTGAGAAGGAAACCGACGATAATGATGAAAGTGGTTTAGCTGTAACTAATGTTATGCCCGGTCTGGAGGCGCAGAATAGCTCAGACTACAGTAATTTGGGTCATGTTCAGCAAACTAAATGTAATGAAGTCGTGCGGTGTTTCGATTTAAAATTAATAGACCGACTGGAAAAGGCAGCTGAAAATGTAATTCAGGAAACCCCTACACACTGTGACCTAAATGTAATGAAGACAGATGTCGATCACTTTAGTTGGAGACAAATCCAAAAGGAACTACTAGATGAATTTGAGGAACCACCTGGACAACCTGGAATAAGCCACCCTATAATAATAGTGAATATGTTGGGTATCAATGTACGTTGTCTCTTAGACAGTGGAAGTGAAGTGAGTGCGATATCTCAGGTCTTCTTTGATGCATTACCTGGTAAAGACAAGCTTACAGTAATGAGGGTATCAGGACTTAGAATAATTGGTGCTACTGGCAAGGTTTCAAAAACGGTAAAGCAAGAAGCTTTACTACCCTTTAACATTAATGATAATTTAATTGATCATCCATGTTTAATTGTAAACAATCTCAGTATTGAGGTTTTAATTGGCATAGATTTCTTGTCAAAATATCAGAGTGTTGTTGACTTTGAAAGAAGCCAGTTAAAAATGGTCTTGCCAATAACCGGAGTAATTATAGTACCTTTTAGTGATAAACATGTAGTAACTAATCATGAAACTTGGGAGCTGCCTATACGAGTTCTGAAAAACAGGAGATATTGGGACGAAGGTGTTAATCTTAATAACAATAAGCTGAACACAGAAGAAGAAGAAGAAGCAATTATTTTAGACAAAATAGAAGCTAAATTGCAGGAAATCGATAGGATTTCAGGCAATCAAAAGGAAGAACTGAGACAGGTTCTAAAAAGGCATCATAAGGTATTTTCAGATCGACCTGGCATAGTTAAAGGTTATGAATGTCAATTAAAGGTGAAACCTGGCCAAGTGTTTTTCAGGAAGCCATACCAAATACATGTAGCTAGGAAGGAGGCAGTTCGGAAGGAGATACAGAGAATGCTAGAGTGGGGTGTGATTGAAAAAGCGGTCAGTGAGTACAATAATCCTCTTGTTGTTGTACCAAAAAGAGACGGGAGTGTCAGATTGGTCTTGGACGCTCGTTGGTTGAATGAAATAGTGGTTAGGGAAAGTGATAGACCGCAGAACATGGACGAGTTATTGCAAAAGTTCCGGGGAGTAAAATTCTTAACTTCTATGGACATCACGTGTGGGTATTGGAATTTGCCACTGGCGGAAGGTTCAAGGAAGTACACAGTTTCTTGTATGAAGGAGTTTGTTACCAATACCGTGTGGTACCTTTCGGACTTAATATCTCTGTTTGTGCCTTCGTACGTGTGATGTGCCATGTTTTAGGACCAGCTTTAAGTAATAAAATAACAGTCTACGTAGATGATCTGTTAATAGCAACTCCTACCTGGGAAGAACACATAGCTTTATTAGAGGAAGTGTTAGAGGCTATTGAGAAAGGTGGCATGAAACTAAAGATTGAAAAGACAGAGTGCGTTAAAGAGGAAATAGGTTTCTTGGGATATAGGATAAGTGGAAAAGGTATTCTGCCTGACCCAGGCAAGCTAGCAGTCATTGAAAAATTTGAGGCTCCCAGAAACAAGAAGCAGTTGAGATCAATGTTCGGTCTTTTCGGCTTCTATAGGCGTTTTGTTAGTGATCAGGCTTTTAATGCTCCCTGTCTTCACCTCCTGCTGAAAAAGAATACCCCTTGGGTTTGGACAGCAGAATGTCAACAGGCGTTTGAGGTGCTTAAACAGTCTTTAATTAATAGTCCAATTTTGCATCATCCTGACTTTGAGAAACCATTCTGTATGTCTGTTGATGCTAGTGGGTATGGTATAGCTGTGGAGATATTCCAAGTAGAAATAGAGAACGAACAAGAAGTGCACAAGACTATAGCTTTCGCAAGTCGATCTTTACAGGCAGCAGAGAGAAATTATGGCATCTCAGAACTAGAAGCGTTGGCAATTGTATTTGGGGTACAGAAGTTTGAGCAGTATCTATTAGGCCACAAGATAATAGTTTACAGTGACCATAAGGCATTGACCTTTTTAAAGACCTGTAAATTGAGGAATGCTCGTTTGGTAAGATGGTCATTGTATCTCCAGCAGTTTGACCTTGAAGTTAGATATATTCAAGGGAAATACAATCTGGTAGCTGATGGGTTATCTAGAAGTGCGGAGCTCTGTGATGACGCGGGAATTACAGCAACAGACCCAAATGAAATTCGAATGTTTGCATTGCACGAAGTAAAGGAAGAAAGTGCATTAAAGAGAGTGATTAAGAACTTGAGACGTGAGCAGAATGCAGATGACCAACTGAAATTAGTGAAGAGCTATTTAGGAAATGCGAACTATCCTAAGGTTTCGCAATACTATTGTTTGCATAAAGGTATTCTGTTTAGGAGGAAAAAGGTAGGTGTTTCTGAGTGGAAGCTGTGCTTTCCCTCACAACATGTAGACTATGTACACCAGAGGTATGGGCACTACGGTGCAAAGAAGTGCATTGCAAAATTACAAGAGAAGGTTGTGTTTGACAACATGTACCGCCGTGTGGCCAAGCGTCTAGCATCGTGTGTAGTGTGCCAGAAAGTCCGTGCTGCCAACACCAGAATACAAGGGGATATGCATCCAGTAGAGCCAACTGAAACCCTAGAATTACTGGCTTGTGATTTGTTTGGCCCTCTTCCTGTTTCGAGAGGTGGTTGCACCCATGTTTTTGTTATTGTGGATGGATTCAGTAAATATGTTAAGCCATACCCAATTAAAAGAGCAAATGCAAAAACATTGGTTGAAAAGTTGGAAAAAGATTTCTTCGTGAACGTTGGCGTTCCGAAGAATTTGCTGTCAGACAATGGACCTCAATTTACTTCTGATAGATTTAAGGAATGTCTAGATAAGGCCGGCGTGAAACATCTGAAAATATCTGCGTATTTCCCCCAAGGAAATATGAGTGAACGTATTATGAGGGAATTGAATAGGCTTTGCAGAACTTATTGTGCTCGGAAACACTCAAGTTGGGCAGAGCACATTAAGTATTTTGAGAATGTAATTATCAACTTAAGACATGATGCAACTGGTTTTGCACCTTGCGAATTGATGTTTGGCCAAGAACCGCACAATGTGATTGCAGATATGGTAGAATTCCCTATTCTAACGCAAATATCCACAGACGAGAAGAAACTAAAGGCTAGGGCTAATATGAGAAAAAGAGCGTTGGAAAGGAAGAAGCGTCATGACGCAAAAGCTGTACCTACTAGCTTTGAAATAGGTCAATTAGTCCTTGTCAAAACCAAAGAAAAATCAAAGAAAGTAAATACAGAAACAAAAAAATTCATGTTAGTATACCAAGGACCTTTCAGG